>NC_092145.1:86446709-89349209 GCF_043159975.1 Macaca nemestrina
ATCCCTCCCACCTCTCAAAATTCCCAACACATGCAAAGTTTGTGCATCCTTCCCCATGTGTACACTTTATCACTTGATTTGCAGAACTCTTCTCACCACTATTCACCTTCCTATAATCATGCAACTTCCCCGCCCCCACCCCCGCCCTGAGTTCTCTGACCCAAGATTAAGCGAGGACAAGCAAGTCTTAGTCCAGCTCTGTTTATAATGGGTCTTTCATCCCGCAGTGTAGAATGCTAGACTGTCCGGTAGGGATGGCAGAATAAAGACTCAGTCATCCCCTCTAGCCTTATGACAGGGAGGATATTTGTACCCTTTGATTCATATTTTTTGGGTCTTGTCAGAGTTGCCCACAGTATGATGTTTTCAGTTCTTTTTCAAGGGTGCCCTTGCCAGAGAGGAACAACCAGTGAATTGAGCCTTTTTGTGGTTTCTGGTGGGACCAGGGCCAAATTGTCTGACTAAGACATCTGAGTCTGCATTTAACACACTTCATGGAGAGTGGGAGCTGGTGTGGAAGCTATGATATAGTGTGTTCTCACCCAAGAGATGGCAGGCAAGAGGGCATTGATGACAGGACATAGGATTGTCAGTCTTAATGATGTTTCGCATCCATGTGTAGCTATCACAGAAAGAACTTTAAGAAAAGGGTCTGTTCTGGAGGTAGATGAGACTGAAAACATATCAAAGATGGCAGAAACCTGACAATGTAGATGAAGACAAAGGTGTTAGTGTTGGTCTGCATTCCAAAGGCCAGTGCTTGCTCTGGGAAAGAGGGGAAGGAAACAGCAGCAAACCACCCACTGATAGATTCAAAGAATTTGAATTTCCATATTTGGGTTTCAATGGCTACCAGAGTGCATTAGCAGGGAAGATCAAGTGGACAAGGTGCTCAAGAATTAAGCTATGTGACAGTAATCCATAAGTGATTTTCAAGTCTGTAGCAAACATTTTATAAGCCTTACAGTAATAACTACCATGTACTAGGTACTTGGTTTATGTCCTTTCAATTATTATTCTTTGTATCCTACAGATGTGGAAGTCAAGACCCATAATGGCCAAATAACTTGTAGAAGGACACATAGTTATTAACAGAAGCTAGACTAAAACAGATTTTTGTTACTCCAGGGACTGTGCTCTTTCTACTACACTGTACTCTGAACCCTGCTTTGTGGGGCTCGTATCAGAAGATTTTTTAAAAAAAGATTAATAATGCCTGTCACCAGTTGAATGGATATATACATTGTAGCAAATTGTCATTATTCTATAGTAATGAGAACAAATGCATTAGAACTGTTGTTCACCGTAAAATAGATGAATATGAGAAATACAAGGTTGAGTTAAAAAAAAAAGTCACGAAAGATTACCTGCTATATGAGTCCCTTTCTATAAAGTGCAAAAACAGGTAAAACTAAATGATGATGTTAGAAGCCAGGTTAGTGGTTACCTCCAAGAGTTGGGGTGTTACTGAAAAAAAAAAAGAATCACAAAGGGGCTTTCAAGGGTGCAGGTAATATTTTCTTGTTTTGACCTTGGGTGCTGATGACATGGGTGTGTTCAGTTTGTGAAAATTTTTTGACATTTGTACAGTGTATTTTTCAGAGTATATGTTATAATTTCAAAAAATGGAAAAGAATATTAAAAAAACCTTAAATCTCCTTTGTAGCATCTTCCACCAGCAATCCGTGTTTCTTCATACATGGAGGCAGTGGCTTTATGGGTTTATCCTCCTGATTATCCTCATTCCTCCTGATTATCCTCATTATGGACCTTCTTCCTCTATTATGACTTTCCTTCCCTTTTATCTCATAGGTGAATTTCCCTAAGCAGTATATAGTATTGTTTTACATAATATGCTGGTTAAGACAGTGGACTCTGGAGACAGACTACCTGGGTTTGCATTTTGGCTCTTCAACTTAGTAGCTGGTGAGTGTAGGCAAGTCACTAACTTCTTTTTGCCTTGGTTTCATTATCTATAATATGGGATAAATGATAGTACTTACCACATAGAGTTGTGGGGATAAAATGCCTTATTATGTGTAAAATGCTCAGAATAATTTGGTACACATAGTACACAACATATAAATGTTTGCTATTACTGATTTTCATATTTATAAAAAAGGAATGACCTGCAGGTGCTCTTTTATATATTGCTTTTTTTTCTCATGATTTCTTAAACAATTATCTTTTTTTTTTTTTTTTTTTTTTTTTTTTTTTTAAGACAGGGCCTTGCTTTGTTGCCCAGGGTGGAGTGCAGTGGCACAATCACAGCTCACTATGACCTTAAACTCCCAGGCTCAAGCAGTCTTCCAATCTCAGCCACCCGTGTAGCTGAAACCTGACAAATTTTTAATATTTTTTTGAAATGAGGTCTCCCTGTGTTGCCCAGGCTGGTCTTGAATTCCTGGTCTCAAGTGATCCTCCAGCCTTGGCCTCCCAAAGTGTTTGGATTGTGAGACATTGTGCCATGCTCATTATCTTATTGATGGATGAGTCATTTGCTTCCATTTTTTTATGCGAGTGCAAACAATACTTCTGTGACAGTGATTTACATGTCTCTTTGTGCATATTTCAACTCTTCTCCTGGGTATATACTTAGAAATAGAATTTCTATTTTGTAGAATCTATGCATTTTTTACTAGATGTGTTACCAAATTGGTCTACAAAATGGTTGTATCAATTTATGTCATCACTCATCACTAGCAGTATAAAAGTGTTTTATTTGCTACATATCCAAGGAAAATTAGTTCAGAAATATGCAAGAGAATTTGATTCAACAAATGTATATCGTGTCTCTAATCTGTATATAGAGAAGGAAGCAGTCACTTGTGGAAGAGAAATCTACTGTACAGACACAGAGCAACTCTACTTAGTACCAACCACATATGCAAAGTATCTGGCATAGAGTAAACCCCTTTGCTCAAGCAATCTGGGCATGTACCCACACAGCTGATGTGGTAATGTTATTACCCTTTTACAAGGTAATCTATATTTGAAAAAGAGAATAATGGCCACTTTTAATCTGAAGAGTAGAGGGTGAAAAGGGAATATTATCCTGTTGTCAGTGACATAGAATGGACCATGACCCAGGATGAGGTCATATTTTTTGTATCTCCCTTGCCATCCTTCACTAGAGTAGAAGGGAATTGCCTCAAAGAGCAGAGAGACACTAGTTTTCTCTTTCAGTCTACAACCACAGTGAGACTGCTATCTGCCCCTTCTCCCTATCCCAGTGCCCTTTCCACTTGAACTATTTGAGAGCGTTTTTGTAATTACAAGGGTGATCTCGCTCAAATGAGATTTCCTTTTGTGAGCTTGTAACTCGGTTCCTAATATTAGCTGGCTTCAAAGTCATGTTTGGAGTTGACAGGAGATACAGGAAATCAAGAGCATGTATCTCCCTAAATTGGATTGTAATTTGGTGATTTTCTGTTTTTGGAGGAAATGTCAAATGTTCTATATCTGAGTTTTCCACTACAATAGCTTCTAGCAACATGTAGCTACTGCATACTTGAAAGGTTACTAGTGTAACTGAAAAAACTGTATTTTAAATTTTAGTTGATTTTAGTTAATTTAAGGTAATGTAGCCACCTGTGGCTATTGGCAACTGTGTAGGTCTAATAAATATTTTCTTGGTAGAGGAAGGTAAGGGAGCTAATTTTTTTTTTCAGTACCTGATGTGCATTGGGGTCTATACTGCCATCTCAACTTTATAGTACCCTGTGAAGATTTTATCCCCCATTTTACAGAAGAGGAAACCAGGGCTCAGAGAGGATGACCTACTTGTTCAAGGTCACACAGGCTACAAAATGGCAGAGCTAGGATTTAAATACAGGTCTTTCTGGTCTCTCCAATTCTGAAGTCCATTCTATTTATCCTGAACAGGGCGGTATAATTTTGTTCTTGCTACTTGGCTTCAACCATATGCCAGAAAAGCTTAAAATTGAATGCCTTCTAACACAGTGATTCCATATTCTTAACTGTTAACTTGTATTAGCAAATGGGTTTCTGGAAGCTCTAATAAATGCATACCTTGAAGATATTGTGTATTCAGTTCCAGACCATTGTAATGAAGTGAGTATTGCAATAAAGTGAGTCACAAAAATTTTGTTTTCCAAGTGCATAAAAGAGTTACATTTACATTGTACTGTAGTCTGTGAAAGGTTCAGTAGCATTATGTCTTTTTTTTTTTTTTTTGCCTTTTTCTTTTTTTTTTTTTTGAAATGGAGTCTTGTTCTGTCACCCAGGCTGGAGTGCCATGGTGCAATCTCAGCTCACTGCAACCTCCACTTCCCGGGTTCAAGCAATTCTCCTGACTCAGCCTCCCGAGTAGCTGGGATTACAGGCGTGTGCCACCACACCCAGCTAATTTTTGTGATTTTAGTAGAGACGGAGTTTCACCATGTTGGCCAAGCTGGTCTCAAACTCCTGACCTCAAATGATTCACCTGCCTTGGCCTCCCAAAGTGCTGGGATTACAGGTGTGAGCCACTGCACCTGGCCCTCAATAGCATTATATCTAAAAACAAAATGTATATATAAAATTAAAAAAAAACTGTATTGCTAAAAAAAAAAATGATGCTGACACAGATACATGAAGTCAGCACATGCTGTTGGAAAAATGGTGCTGGTACACTTGATCCATGCCAGGTTGACAAAAACCTTCAATTTGTAAAAAATTCAGTAACTGTGAAGCATAATAAAGCAAAGCATAATAAAAGCGAGGTGTGCCTGTATGTTAAGATTCCAGGGACTTTGGTAATATAGGAATTAAGAAGAAATCACTTAGGCAGATAGTAAGCAGATATAGGAGTCCTTGGTAAGGCTTTTCTTTTTAATGAAAAGCAGCCTCAAATCATTTTCTAACAAAGAGCAGTCTGTAAAGTTGCGCTGCAGACATAGACAAGCAAGCTAAGAGCTTGCATGGGTGAATGACGTCAGGAGTTAGGGACTAGACACGTTCAAGATGGCTCCTCCATCATCCTTTCTCTGCCAGCCATGTGTACAGTAAGAAGTAGACAGGATGGTGCCTGCCAAGGATAATTCATTTGCCTAATAAGATTAGGGCGGGGAGACCAGCCTTTCCCTTGCTCTATGTAAACGTCACACCTGATCAATCTGTGAGCCCTACCTAAATCAGACACCACCTCCTCAAGCTGGACTGTAAAATCTGGTGCATTCACAGCGAGCAGGTCCTTTCCTTTTGGAGACCCCTCTCTCTCTAGCGAGAGAGCTGTTTCTCTTTCTCTTCTCTTCTGCCTGTTAAACCTCCGCTCCTAAACTCCTCGTATGTGTCCGTTTCCTAAATTTTCCTGGCAAGAGATGACAAACCCTGGGTTTATATCCCAGACAACATAGCCACTTCAGTAATGACTTTCTCTCCTAGGATATTTGGGAGGAATAATAAATGCCCAGGAACAAAGTGATTGAATGAGTCAGTTAGGCTTTTTGTATATTTTTAGTCAAAAATCGTTATACCATGTTTTAGGGTTCTCCAAAGAAACAGAACAAGGCATTTATGTGTGTGTGTGTGTGTGTGTGTGTGTGTGTGTGTGTGTGCATGTGTTTGTGTGTATGTGGGTGTGGGTGTGTTTGTAGAGAGGAGTTTAGTTTAAGGAATTCTCTTTACGATTGTAGGCACTGGCAAATTCAAAATCCATAGGCCAGGCTGGCAAGATGGACACTCAGGGAAGAGTTGATGTTGCATCTCAAATCCAAAGGCATTTCCTCTTCCTCTTCCTCAGTCATCTTCCTCAGTCTTTTTACTCCTAAGGCCTTTGACTGATTAGATGAGGCCCACATACATCCACAAGACTACTGGTTTAAATGTTAACGTCATCTAAAAACTACTGCTAAGTAAATATCTAGACTAGTATTTGAGCAAATGTTTAGGTACCGTGGCATGGCCACATTGACACATAAAGTTAACCATCAAACACTACAATAACTTTTGTTGTTGATTTAATAACTTTCTTTATCCATATTCACATAACTTTTATTTCAGTATATTATAATTTTTGTTGTGCTATTTTAGTAGTTATTGTTGCTCATCTCTTACTGTCGCTAATTTATAAATTTAACTGTATCGTATGTATGTATGGATAGGTGACCTAAGAACTCTTGAGGTAGGCAGTTAGAAGTTTCAGTCAGTGTCCTCCAGGTCTTTTCTCTGTGATTCTCTTAGACTTCACCTCAGGGTCGTAAGATGGCTGTCACAGCTCAACATATTACATACTCACATGTTAGCATCCCAAGCAGAAAGGAAGGGAGGGAGCTCTTTTTTCTTTTCTTTTTTTTTTTTTTTTTTTTTTTGGTGAGACAAAGTCTCTATCTGCCTCCCAGGCTGGAGTGGCGCAATCTTGGCTTACTGTAACCTCTGCCTCCCAGGCTCAAGCAACTCTCATGCCTCAGCCCCGCCCAGCTAGTTGAGATTACAGGTATACGCCACCACGCCTGGCTAATTTTTGGATTTTTGGCAGAGACAGGGTTTCACCATGTTGCCCAGGCTGGTCTTGAATTCCTGACCTCAGGTGTTTGGGAAGCCGAGGCTTCCCAAATTGCTGGGATTACAGGTATGAGCCACCATGCCCAGCCATAAAGGGCTCTTTTCACATGACATATTTTGTCTTTTATCCAAGAGAAAAATGTCTTACCTAAGTTGCCAGCTGACTTTCCCTAATAACTCATTGGCAATAGCGGAGTTATGGGCCAACTCCTAGGACAATATTTAGGAAAAAGAAATAGGAATACTAAAATTCTCCTTTGGCCTGGGAGAGGGGCTTACTTTTTTTTGGAGAACATTGCTTGCCTGCCTGATATCTGAAGAAATAGGAAGAAAGAGAGTGGCTATTGAATTGGCAATGAACAGTGACTGTCATAATGGCCTTTTGAGAATAGAGATGCTGGACTCTAACCAGGAGCCTCTGGAATATATTCAAAGGGCAGGAAAGAGAAAAATACTGGTTATCTATCTATAGTACTTTAATATAATAATCACAGAGGCACTTTTACTGTATCTTGTCTTCCAAAGAGAGATTGCCTCAAAGACCCAGAGAGGGAATGTGACCCCTCCTAGGTCCTATGGGAAGCTAGTGGCAGAGCAAGGAATAAAACTCAATTCTTCTGCTACCTTCATGCTTCTTGTATCACTTTTGTTCCTCCAACAGGTCTTAAGCACTGTTCCACAGTGAGCAGATCTATGCACACCTACCCCTGAAATCTAAGGAAGCTGAGAAACTTAAGAAAGAAGCTGACATATCCAGTTTCTGAGAGAGAAACATGTTCTCATATCTCATGATATTTACAAATAGAAGCCATAGTCTTGGGGAGCAGTGAGACAAGATGGTGGATCCCTGCACCATTACCCTCTAGACCCAGGGAAGGAATATGCAGGACAATTGAAGTTGACCTGCCCGGCAAAGGGAAGAATGCTATGTGAATCTTTCTAAGGGCAGTATCTATGGCTAAAGTTATTTTGATCTAAGGGCAGGATTGATAACAGTAGATAAAGTAGAAATCTTAGAGGCATTTCCAGAACAGAGGTTAATCAGAAGTCAATATAGTAGATTTGCATCCAAGATGGAGTTGCTTTAGCTTCTACAGGCACTTTAAGAATTTATATGGCAGTGATTTCTGCCTATATGATGTAAGCATATTGTGGTTTTAAAATTTTAAAAAATTTAACCGAATTTGACTTATTACTATCCATTTATATTGTAGCTTACATTTAGCAGCAGAAGAGACCTTCAAAGTTATTAGTCCCACCTCACTTTACAGTTGAGGGAACTGAGGCTTAAAAGGTTAAGTGATTGACTAGGGGCATAGATGATTAGCGGGGGAGATGGGATCAGAACCCAGGTCACCTGATTCCTAGTCAGATGTAATCACCAGTTCTTCAGAGATATTACATAGATATGATATTTTGGACAGAGCTCTATGAGTTTTAGTTTTGTTCAAATTATGCTGAGATAACCTTGTAGGCCCAATGTCTTGGCCCTCATTTAACACATTCCTGCTTTAGCCATTTCTCTTCAGAAAGAATCAGATGTACCTTTTTGCATCATAGTTTCCTTATCTGAAAAAAATGAGGATAATGAACTCTATGGTTTATTTTACTTCTAAAGTTATATGATTAATACTAGCTAAGACTAGAGCCTAGCTGGGTCTCCAGATTTCTATTTTGAAAATCAAGGGGTGTATTTTTATTTTAATAATCTACTAAGCCAATATTTATCCAGACAACTTAGTTAATAGAACTTTTTTTTTACTTGCTTGTTTTTTAACCAAAGCGGCTGTTTAAAAATTTTGTCTTTCAACTGGCACTATGTTGTCAGTTTCACCAGGCACAGCAATCTTTGAGGAGGTCCATCTTCCAAAGCCAGACTTCCTCTGAAAATAAAACTCCCCAGGAAACTGGCTTCTGCTCACAGTAGGATATGCATGTCCAGAGGATTTTTTTTTCTTATTTACTTATGTAGCCTCTGTGTGTGTGAGATAAAGCTGCTTCTCACTTCCTTTGACAATTAGGAAGTGGCTGGCATTATTAGGCAAGTAAGGGGGGAAAAGCCCTGTACCCCAACCAGAATTTAATAGTTAAAAGGAAATTGTTATATTGTTTTCAAAGCATTTACTTTCCTCTCCTTGAATGTATCAAGGAAGATGCCAATTCATCATCATCATTGCTATTCTTATGAAACACTCAATATGTATTAAATATTTATCATAGAATCTCTTTTGGGCCTTTTGACAACTCTATGATGCAGTCCCTACTGTAACATTTATTTTGCAGATGAGGAAACTGAGGCAGGAAAATAAGAACTTTAAACAAGCTGTTGTTTGAGTTCATGGGTAAACCCTCTCATTGGAAAATGGGAAATTGTTGGTAGATGATGTTGCCTGATGATATGTATGGCGATTTAATTTGGGCTCAAATTTTTAGTTCTTTAAGACGTTATCATTGCCAGGAAATACTTTTCTGGGAACCCCAGAAAACCTTGTATATTGGTTAGATATCATAAGAATAACATAACAAAGCATCCCAAAATTCAGCAGCATAAAGCAATAAGCATTTATTTCTGGCTCACACGTCTATGGGTTGGCTGAGGTAGCTTTGGTTTTTTTTTGTTTGTTTTTTGGTTTTTTTTTCCAATTAGATTCGATGGGGCCTGGCTCAGGCCACAAGTTCCATTTAGGTCTGCTGTATGTGTCTCAATTTTTCAGGCATCAGAGGGTCACCTGAGGCAGATTATTCTCAGGATGGTGGCAGAAGTGCATGGTGGGTAAGCAGAGACGTGTGAGGTCTTTCAAAGCTAAGCTCCAAGCCAGCCTACCATTGCTTCCTTACAAATTCAGTTGACCAAAACAAATCATATGCCAAGCCCAACATCAGTAAGGAGGTGAAATACATTCTTCCTTTAGCAGAACTGCAAGGTCACATGGCAGAGTACATGGATACTGAGAGGTAGGGGGAAATTTGGGAATAATAATTCAGTCTGCCATGCCTTGGCTGAAAAGTAGTGGTAGCAGGAAGTCAGAAGATGAGAGCTAGAAAAGATACTCTGTTGGAGAGTGAGAGGTATAGTAGGAAGATCCTTGTGGTTAGGATATCTGGTTTTGAGTCCTAACCATGACACTTTTTTTAGTATGACCTGGAACAAGTCATTTTCCTTGATATTTGAGCATTAAGGGTCCATGTGATGTCTTCATCTTGTATTTTCATTTTCTAGATAAGGATGTAGAGTAAATGGATGCAGTGATTAGTCTATGTTCAAACAGCTAGGTTGAATCAGTCAAGATCGGAACTTTGAGTTCTTTTTCTATTCCTCAATCTTCATTGCTTTAGAAGAATAGTTAATATTTGAGGAGGGGCCACGTGTGGTGGCTCATGCCTGTAATTGCAGCACTTTGGGAGGCCGAGGCAGGTGGATCATGAGGTCAGGAGATCGAGACCAGCCTGGCCAACATGGTGAAATCCCGTCTCTACTAAAAATACAAAAATTAGCCAGGTGTGGTGGTGCGTGCCTGTAATCCCAGCTACTCGGGAGGCTGAGGCGGGAGAATCGCTTGAACCCAGGAGGCAGAGATTGCAGTGAGCCGGGATTGCGCCATTGTATTCCAGCCTGGCAACAAGGTGAGACTCCATCTCCAAAACAAAACAAAACAAAACAAAACAAAAACAAAACAAAAATTGAGCAGGGGGATTGGGAGAGGTTTCAGCTCTCCTCCTTTTCTCATGAAATTAAAGCTGTTTTACTACAATTCTACATTCCACATTACCATGCTTATCTGTTTTCCAGTTCTTCAAAGGCCTGAACAAGGAGAAGTAGGCCAAAATCATAATAGGAAGAACTGAAGTTCAGGCAGAATAAGTGCTTTTGGCATGTAACTGTACTTTAATGTTATATATTGTTAGGGAAACTGGTAACATCGCTGTCCCCAAAGATCTGTTAGAGAGGCATCTGTTGCTATGTGATGTGTTAAGTGGCGTTATTCCTGGAAGCAGCACAGTGGGCTAGATATGACTCATGGCCTCTTCTGTCTTTATGCTATTATAACATATTTTTATGTGTTTATTTGTCAGACATTCATATCATGCTCATATAGTGCCAGGTATTCTAAGAAGTCTACAGGTACTAATTCATTTAATCCTCAAACCTACTCTATGAGATGGGGAGTCTTACTTATTCCTGTTTTACAGATTAAAATAAACAAACACAAATACCAAACACGAACAAGGAACAACAACAACAAAAGCCTAAGGCACAGGGAGGTGACATAACTTTGGCGCAGTCAAGCACTAGAAAGGAGCAGAGCTGGTACTTGAACCCAGGTTATCTGATTCCAGAGTCCACGCCTTTAGCCACGTGGCACATAGGCATCAGAACAGAGCAGACCAACTCTGCTACTAGTTCTGTGACATGGAGTGAAGTTCTTCACTCCTCTGAGCCTTGTTTTCAACTCTAAAATGTGAACAATAATTATATCAACCTCACAGGGTTATTGAGAGGATTCAATGAGGTAGTGCATAAAACATGCTTGGCATTGAAATATTAGTTCGATTTCTGTGAATTTCTTCTATACATTTTAAAGATGACTTTTTAAGTCTTCCTTTTAACTTATAGTTTATAAACACTTGCAAGGTTTATAATCCTAGGCTTGATTGATTTATCTGTATGACTGATTCCTTAGCAGTCTGTAAGACAATTTGGCATTGCCATTTTTGTCTAACGCAGGAAAAGAGCAATGAGGCAATTTCCCTTGGGACAGAGATTGAGAGCCAGTGACCCCATGTATCTTGGCTGTCTGGGAAGTTGCTGAACTGTGCCATCTCCTTTTTCCACATTTATCCTTACCTTAAAAATAGTCATGAATCTGAATTTTGTCTGTAGTGTTGAAGGTGAATCTTACATTATAGTTTTTAGATTTCTCATTCATTACCCTCATTATTTCTTCTCTTGACACTCCAGCAAGAATTTAGGAAACCTTTGCTGGAGTACCCTTGTGAAGAAAGGCCTTAGTTTGTTACATGCCAAAGTACCATGTCCTGCTGACAAGAAGTTCTCCTCCTGTACAAAGAGTGATACAGTATTCACTCAGAGCTCACAGCCCTGCCTGTTCTGCATGCTGGGATCCTCGGGGACTGGTGCAAGTGGGTGGAGGAGGTTATATAAGCTCACATCTCCTTCCAAGTGGAAAGAGGCGAGGGACAACAGCTGTCAGCTCCACAGCTGGTCTTGCCAGCCCAAGTGATCCCAGCTTTATTTGACCAGAGAAGAAGGCTTCTCAGTACACAGAGGGGAGATTTGCTGATCCAGAGCCAATGTTTTAAAAGTTTGGCAATTTATGCTAACTTCCTCTAGCTAGGACAGATGCTTATTGGCTCTGGCTGCCTGGACATGATGTTCTCGAGGCATTTTGTGTCGTCCTGAATTGGGCTCCTGCCAGCTGCTCATCTATAGGAGATTCTCATGGAGTGGTGCAAAGCTAATTACCCTTAGACTTTTGGTTGAACAGTTGCTCCTGCATCAGTATCCATTTCATTACATTAAACTAAAAGAATAAAATAAATTCTCAAAAGCCAGATATAAAACGCAGCAATCTCCATAGGCCATTTTTTTATTTTTAATTTTTTGGGGTACATAGTAGGTATATACATTTATGGGGTACATGAGATGTTTTGATACAGGCATGCAATGCATAATAATCACATCAAGGTAAATGGGGTATCCATCACCTCAAGCATTTATCCTTTGTGTTACAAACAATCCAAATATACTCTTTACGTTATTTTAAAATGTATAATTAAGTTATTATTGACTATATTCACTCTGTTTTGCTATCCAATAGTAGGTCTTATTCATTCCTTCTAATTTTTGATCCTCATTTACCATCCCCACCTCCCCACCATCCCTCCACTACCTTTCCCAACCTCTGGTAAGCATCTTTATATACCCTATGTCCATGAGTTCAATTGTTTTGATTTTTAGATCTCACAAATAAGTGAGAACATGTGATGTTTGTCTTTCTGTGCCTGGCTTATTTCACTTAACATAATGATCTCCAGTTCCATCCATGTTGTTGCAAGTGACTGGATCTCATTCTTTTTTGTAGCTGAATAGTTACTCCACTATGTACACATACTACATTTTCTTTATCCATTCATCTGTTGATGGACACTTAGGTTGCTTCCAAATCTTAGCTATTGTAAACAGTGCCGCAACAAACATCGGAGTACAGATATCTCTTTGATAACACTGATTTCCTTTCTTTGGGGTATATACCCAGCAGTGGGATTGCTGGATCTTATAGTAGCTCAATTTTTAGTTTTGCGAGGAACCTCCAAACTGTTCTCCATAGTGGTTGTACGAATTTTCATGCCCACCAACGGTGTACATCAGTTCCCTTTTCTCCACATCCTCCCTAGCATTTGTTATTGCCTGTTTTTTGGATATAAGCCATTTTAACTGGGTGAGATGATATCTCATTGTAGTTTTGATTTGTATTTCTTTGATCAATGATGTTGAGCATCTTTTCATATGTCTGTTTGCCATTTGTATGTCTTTTTTTTTTTTTTTTTTTTTTTTGGACAAATGTCTATTCAAATCTTTTGCCCATTTTTGGTCCAGTTTTCTTTTCTGCTTCAATAGGAAAGCACTGAGTTCAATGCATCACAATTGCTGTGTTCTCCCTCCTCCAGCGGCCAGAGATGTTCTCTGAAACATGCTGCTGCTGCCAGGGGTTGGCAGGGTGGTGGTGTCTGCAGTTCTGAACCGTTTTATCTATCTTCTCAGTGTCCTTTCAGCAATATGAAGTTACAATCAGGTACTTTGTACTATGAGTGCTTACATGATTTTTGGTTCTGATGAAGGTATTTTTTTCTGTGCAGATAGTTTTTAACTTGGTGTCAGTGCAGTGGAGGGGGACAATCGGTGGAGCCTTCTATTTCTATATCTTCCTCTGCATCTTCCCACAATAATTGGCAATTTATTCTTTTAAAATTTTGAGATGAGCGGAGTGCAGTAGCGTGATCTTGGCTCATTGTAACCTCCCACCTCAGCCTTCAGAGTAGCTGGGAATACAGGCACATGCCACCATGCCCAGCTCATTTTTGTATTTTTTTGTAGAGACTGGGTTTTGCCATGTTACCCAGGCTGGTCTCAAACTTTGGGGCTCAAGCAATCCTCCCGCCTTGGCCTCCCAAAGTGCTGATATTACAGGCGTGAGCCACTGTGCTCGGCCTGGCAATTTATTCTTGATTTACTGTAACTCTGTTTGGGAAGGACATGGCTAGCACATAACTTAATGTCAACATTTCTTTTTATAACTGAAAGGAATATTGGGTTTTTGGGATGCATCTCTTGTCCTTGGTGGACAATAAGGGTGTTGAAAACCACTTCTAATGGCCTGTCCTCTGAGGATTCCCCTCAGAACTAAGTCTATGCCTGTTTCAAGCTTAGTTACTATATTTATAGCTAGCACAGAGAAGGAATCTATATGATGGAATATTAAATTTATGCCTGACAAGCAAAACTAGAGTAAAGAGAAAATTATAGTTTGCCTACAACCTTAATTACTTTGGAGACAGGCAAATTTACAAGGGCAGTATGTGGGGTCGGAGTTATAATATGATCGTGCACACAGAGAGAGTACAGGAAGACTGCAAACAAAGATAGGATATGGGGATATTGAGGAAGACTTAGAGAAAACACCATTGAGAAGATGACTCATGTATGGAATCTTGAAGGATGATTTGAAATTAGCCAGTGAAGTGGAGTGTGAGGTACAAGGATGCTAAGTGGAGGGCTCAGCTTGTACAAAGATAGAAGGTTTTCAAAGTACACATTGACATCTCATGAGGGATCATGTATATCCTCTCAAGGTGTGTATGCTTAGTCCTGTAGTTGATATGGAACACTTTGCAGCAAGGGAATGTAGTAGATTTTAGATAGTTTAGCCCACCTCTTACTTTTTTTTTTGCCTTGGGTAAGATATTTAATCTTCCTGAGGTTTAGTTTCTTCATTTGTAAAATAGTACTACTAAAGTTTATTATACAGCAACTTTGAACTTTAAATAGGGGTCAAATATCTAGACTATGCATAGTATATTGGAGCTACTCAGAAAATAACAAATTCTCTTTTCTTTATACTCATGTTTGATTTCCTGTATTACATTATGTTTTAATTTAACAAGTATATCTTGAGCACCCATTTTCGCCTATCTCAATGCTAGGCCCTAGGGATAGAGTTGAATAAGATACCGTCCTTGACTTTATCGAGCTACAAGGTATGTAAACTAACTATTTTAACCACAAGGCCATGGTTTCTTGTCTCCTCTGTGCCACTGGGCAACCATCAACTCACTCGTTTTCTAGCCTTCTGCAAAACTCCTCTTTATCCTTATCTATCTTTGCCTTTTTATCTCTCATCTCAGAAAACATCCTGGCCCTTCTCCTGCCCATGGATGATCTCTTCATTTAGGCTTTTTATCCCATTCCTTGTATTTTCTTATTTTTTCTCCCTCCATATAGCAACATACTTAAATCCCTCCTGTATTAAAAACAGAGCTCCATTCTTACTGTCAAGGCCTGGAGAGACTATAGCATAACAATTTTGGCTAAATGATGATAGTCAACACATTGTAGCAATAGGAACTCAAGAGTTGACATTATTTTAAAATGGAGGTATGCTACCTCAGGATGGTTTGTTAGCAGGGAGCAAGGTGCTTAGTTCAGTGGTGGCAGAAAGG
Organism: Macaca nemestrina; assembly: GCF_043159975.1. Lineage (NCBI taxonomy): Eukaryota > Metazoa > Chordata > Mammalia > Primates > Cercopithecidae > Macaca > Macaca nemestrina. Next base: position 86,461,953 of record NC_092145.1, read on the forward strand.
GGATAATGGCAAGTGTCAAAATTGTCCATAACCGACCAGGAGCGGTGGCTCACGCCTGTAATTCCCGTACTTTGAGAGGCTGAGGCGGGTGGATCACCTGAGGTCAGGAGTTCGAGACCAGCCTGGCCAACATGGTGAAACCACGTCTCTACTAAAAAGACAAAAATTAGCCGGGCCTGGTGGCACACGCCTGTAATTCCAGCTACTCGAGATGCTGAGGCAGGAGAATCACTTGAACCTGGGAGGCAGAGGTTGTAGCGAGCTGAGATCGCACCATTGCACTCCAGCCTGAGTGACAAGAGTGAAACTCCATCTCAAAAATAAATAATAAATAAATAAAGATTGTCCATAACCAAATATGATCCAGTTCTAGAGGGCACGATTATCAATGGAGGTGTGACTCACACAAAATTCATCTGGCACTCAAGTGGTATGCAAGGTAGAGACTGGGAATTCTGAACCAGATAGAAATCCTGATGTTTCAAATGGGACACAGAGTCAGAGTCAGGCTAGTAGGCACATCGACATGACAGTAAATCTAGTGTATGGGGCTAGAGTTCTTAATCCACCCTGCCTCATTGTAGACTTGGTCTCAGCAACTAGAGCCAGGGTAGACCTATATGAGCAAATTAAGTAGACTCCACTCTTGAAAGAAGAAACCAGTCAGCTAAATGCCTTACTATTTAAATAAGGAAATCTTTGAGAAAGTGTGTTTTAAATAGAGGAAATCATATGAAGAAAAAGCACAGTATGAAAAAGTGTGGTGTATTTGGGGAACATATAGTAATCTGGTGTGGTTAGAATACACATGTTTCATATAAGAAGTGCAAGAGGTGAAACTGGAGAGTAGATTGGCGTGAGACTGCAGGGCCTTGAATACGAGGCTAAAGAGTTTATACGTGGTACTGAGTTAAGTCTACTGGTACTGTCTTATACCTGGTGTCTGTGGGATCTCATTTAGGGGTGTGCTGTGTCCTTAAAGCATTTCCTTAGTGTCTTTACTTATAAAATACATGGTGGTTTATTCACAAGGTTATCTGCTTCTATATTGGGAATATTGAGAGTCAGAAGGTTAAGATTTTTGTTTAAGGTAACATAGGTAGTAAATGGAAAATGCAGAATTTGAACATGGATCAGTGCCCTTTCCTAGTATATACCCTAGTATATTGTTGAGGTTAGAAGTAAGGGCTTTAGAGTCACTTATGGGTTTGAATCTCCATTTCTTTTACTTCTATTAGCTTGTGTAACTTTGGGACAGTTCGTTTTCTGAGGCTTAGGCTTATTCCTCTTCTGTAAAATTGAGATAAGAATAGTAACATTCACAGGCTTGTATGAGGATTCAAAGAGGTAATGCATATCAAATGCTTAACATAAAAACTTACAAATAATACTCAGTAAGTGGTAACTATTTCTAGTATTACATAAAAGTTATATTAGAAAAATGTGTTTTTACTTGAATTACTCAGAATATGTAGAATAAAAGGAGTTGATCCAGTATTCTGATGTTATAGACATATTTGGATAGGAATTCATGCTTGTTCTGCACCGAGGTTGCAAATTTGCTTCTGTGTTCATTCATTGATTCACTAAACAGATGTTAATTTGGCCACATTCTGTACCTGACACCATTCCTTGTACAATGAACAGGACAGATGAAGTCTCTGCTTATGTCGATCTTACATTTTAGTGGTGTGCCAGAGGATGGAGGCAGGTGTTAAACAAATAATTAGATAAATAATTTCAGAAGGCAATAAATGCTTTGAAGACAGTAAAATGGGTGATTTGATATTACTTGTGGGGGTGGAGTTGGTTTAGGGCAACTTTAGAAGGAGTCGTAATGGACAGCCCCTGAAGATGTGACACTTTAGGTGTGACCTGAACATTGAAAAGAAGCCAGTCATGAGAAAAATTGGAGAAAGAGTATTCTAGCCATGGCAAGCGCACAAAGGTCTTGAGGTAGGAACAAGCTTAGTGGTTTGTCTAAGGAACTAAAAGAAGGCCATTGTGTCTGAAGTGAACACCGATGAGAGAGTGGTATTAAGATACAACAGTAGAAGTAGGCCCAGGCCAGATCACAGGGGATTTTGTCGGTCATAGTAAGAACTGTGTATTTTATCCTAAGCGCAGTGTGGACTCCTGGAAGTTTTTAACTGCAGGGAATGATATGATCAATTTATATGTTTTTGCTAATAATAATAGCTTTTGTTTATTGGACAGATACAGTGATAAGCACATTACATGCATATATTTCATTTAGTCTTCACACAACTCAGTAAAATATGATGTTATTTTTGTGATTATTTTAGAGATTAAGAAATCTGAAGCTTAGTAAGGTTAATTTTTTAAAGGTCACAAAATTATTGTTATTCATAGAACCAAGATTTGAGTTTGGATTTATTTGATCCTAAGCCCACATGGCTTTTATTAAGCTAAAATATATATAACAGGCTGGGTGTGGTGGTCCACACCTGTAATCCCAGCACTTTGGGAGGCCAAGACAGGAGGATTACTTGAGGTCAGGAGTTCAAGACCTGCCTGGCTAACATGGTGAAACCCTGTCTCTACCAAAAATACAAAAATTAGCTGGGTGTGGTGGCGGGTGCCTGTAATCCCAGCTAGTCGGGAGGCTGAGGCAAGAGTATTGCTTGAACCCGGGAGGCGGAGGTTGCAGTGAGTCGAGATTGCACCACTGCACTCCAGCCTGGGTGACAGAGTAAGACTCCAGGTCAAAATAAATACATAAATAAAAAAAAATATAAGAACATTGGCTATTTTAATCATTTTAAGTGTGTAATTCAGAAATATTGATTATATTAAAAGTGATATGCAACCATCACCATCAAATATTTCCAAAACCCTTTCATCACCCCAAGCAGAAACTCTGTACCCTGTAAACAATGACTCCCCATTTTCCCCAGCCCTGGTAAAGTCTAATTTACTTTCTGTCTTCTCTATGAATTTTCTTATTCTAGCTGGGCTTGGTGGCTCATGCCTGTAATCCTAGCACTTTGGGAGGTCGAGACGGGCAGATCATGTGAGGTCATGAGTTTGAGACCTCAGCCAACATGGCGAAACCCTGTCTCCACTAAAAATACAAAAATTAGCCAGGTGTGGTGGCACATGCCTGTAGTCCTAGCTACATGGGAGGCTGAGGCAGGAAAATCACTTCAACCCAGGAGGCAAAGGTTGCAGTGAGCCCAGATCGTACCACTGCACTCCAGCCTGGGCAGCACAGCAAGACTCCATCTTAAAAAAAAAAAAGAATTTTCTTATTCTAGATATGTCATATAAATGAATTCATACTATATTTCTCTTTTTGTGTCTGACCTATTTGAATTAGCATAATGTTTTCCAGGTTCGTTCGTGTTGTAGCATGTATCAGAAGTCCCTTCCTTTTTTACGGGTTAGTAATATTCTATCTTGTGTATATACCACATATTTTTTTGTCCATTTATCCATTGATAGACATTTGGGTTTTTTCCACCTTTTGACCATTGTGAATACTGCAGGGAACATTGGTCACCAAGTGTCTGCTTGAGTCCTTGTTATCTATTATTTTGGGTATATACTTTGGAGGGAAATTACCTGGTAATTCTGTGTTTACATTTTTGAGAACATGACAAAATATTTACCTGGGTGCCTGTACCATTTTACTTTCCCATCAGTTCATAAGGGTTCCAATTTTCATTTCTAATTTTTTTATAGACAGGATTTCAGTCTGTCACCCAGGCTGGAGTGCAGTGGCATGATAATAGCTCACTGCAGCCTTGAATTCCTGGGCTCAAGAGATCCTCCCGCCTCAGCTTCCTGACTAGCTAGGAATACAGGCATGTGCTACTACATCTAGCCTGCCTCTTTTCTTTTCTTTGCTTTCTAGCTACATGGGAGGCTTCCCTTCCCTTCCCTTCCCTTCCCTTCCCTTCCCTTCCCTTCCCTTCCCTTCCCTCCCCTCCCCTCCCCTCCCCTCCCCTACCCTCCCCTCCCCTCCCCTTCCCTTCCCTTCCCTCTTTCCTTTCTTCTTTTTGTAGAGATGGGGGTCTCACCATGCTGGTCTTGAACTCCTGGCTTCAAGCAATCCTTTGGCCTCCCAAAGCTCTGGGATTACAGGCTATTTTCTGTATTTTTTATTTTAGACATCCTAATAACTGTGAAGTCATATTTCATTGTGATTTTGATTTGCATGTCCAATAACTAATGATGTTGAGTATCTTTTCATGTATTCTTTGGCTATTTCTATATCTTGTGATATGGCCACATGTCTATTCAAGTTTTGCTCATTTTTTTTTCTTATTGTTGAGTTTTTTCTTTTTTTGAGATGGAGGTTTGCTCTTGTTGCCCAGGCTGGAATGCAATGACGCAATCTTGGCTCACTGCAACTTCCACATCCCGAGTTCAGGTGATTCTCCTGCCTCAGCCTCCCAGGTAGCTGGGATTACAGGCGTTCACCACCATGCCCAGCTAATTTTTTGTATTTTTTTTTTTTTTTTTTGAGACGGAGTCTCGCTCTGCCGCCCAGGCTGGAGTGCAGTGGCCGGATCTCAGCTCACTGCAAGCTCCGCCTCCCGGGTTCACGCCATTCTCCTGCCTCAGCCTCCCGAGTAGTTGGGACTACAGGCGCCCGCCACCGCGCCCGGCTAGTTTTTTGTATTTTTTAGTAGAGACGGGGTTTCACCGTGTTAGCCAGGATGGTCTCGATCTCCTGACCTCGTGATCCGCCCGTCTCGGCCTCCCAAAGTGCTGGGATTACAGGCTTGAGCCACCGCGCCCGGCCAATTTTTTTGTATTTTTAATAGAGACAGGGTTTCTCCATGTTGGCCAGGCTAGTCTTGGACTCCTGACCTCAGGTGATCTGACTGCCTCAGCCTCCCAAAGTCCTGGGATTACAGGCGTGAGCCACCGCGCCACGCCTCTTATTGTTGAGTTTTAAGAGTTCATTTTGTGTTTTGAATACTAGACCTTTATCAAATATATGTGCATAATTGTGTGTAATTTTATATAAATGTGATCATATAGTATTCTGTTTTGTGACTTTTTTAAATACTCACTAATATCATGGATACCCCTGTAGGTCAATGAATGTTATTTTCTCTTACAATTTGTAATGACTCATAATGTTCCATTACATAAATGAATTATAATTTAGTTTGTTTTTAATTTTTTTGTTCCACTTTGCTATTATTAATCATTGTATAGCAAACATTTTCATGAAACATGAACTGAAGTAGATAAAACAGCAGTTTCATTGGAACTTTTTAACATTTGCCTTTCTGAAACTGATAATAATTGCCCAGGAAAAATAAGTGACAATATAGAAATCTTAACAATACAATAAGTTTGAGCTATTGTATGTACATAGAATACACAGAACTTTGTATCCAAGAAACAGAGATATATGTTCTTTTGGGTACACAGACAACATTAACAAATATAAACTATGCATTAGGCTATAAAGGAAGCCTCAAAAATTCAAAAGATTCTATATCACAGAGTATGTTTTGTAACCATAAGAAAATAAAATTAAAAATTAATGATAAATATTAAAACATTCCATATTTGGGAACTAACAAAGTGGTAAATATTCTTTGGGTTAAAAAATATATTTTACAATGAAATGACAATGAAGTCAGTATATATTCACATTTATGGGACACAGTTCAGTATGTAGAAAGGAAGCTCATTGATTTAGATGTATTGATCAATAAACAAGAAAGATTAAAAACAACTGTATTGAGCATTTAAATTAAAAAGATTGATAACAACAAAACCTACCCGAAGTGACAAAACAGCTGGACATATAAGACTTAAGGGCAGAAGTCAAATAAATTAAAAAACAGCTATAACAATAAAAAATGGTAGAGGTAACTAACAAAGCCAAAAATTAGTTATTGAAAGGATTAACAAGGTAGACTGGCAGGAAGATGTAAACAAACACAGTACAGAATATAGAGTAAAATAAATGAAATATTACAGACACAACAGATGTGTTAAAAAGACAAAAGAATTATAATACATTTGAAAAAAAGAGATGAGGTAAACTCCTAGAAAAATGTAAATGGCCAAAAATTGGCAAAAGGAAAAATTGAGACTTTGAGTAGACGGATATATATTAAAGATTTTGAAATGGAATTCATACTTCCTCTCCCCTTTACTCCCTCAGAAAAAGTTGTCCAAAACAAATTTGACCTTAGAAATGAGTCGGTTCAAATCCTTTCATTATTAGTGTAAAGGAGAAAAATCATGTGCTTATTGTAATCAACCTAGAATTGCAGGAAAATTACTTAAGTAAATAATATTTATATGATAACCTATGGCAAACATTATACTAAATGGAGAAACTTTAAGTATGTTCATCTTACGGCTGGATGTAGCACATGCCTGTATTCCTAGCTAGTCAGGAAGCTGAGGCGGGAGGATCTCTTGAGCCCAGGAATTCAAGGCTGCAGTGAGCTATTATCATTATCTTACAATGGAGAACAAGAGAAAAATACCCGTTCGTCTACTATTGTTTAACCCAGTACTGGAGAGCCTCACCAATACTATTAGAATGAAAATTGGCCGGGCGTGGTGGCTCATGCTGGTAATCCCAGCACTTTGCAAGACCTAGGTGAGCAGATCACCTGAGGTCAGGAGTTTGACATCTGCCTGGCCAACCTGGCAAAAACCCATCTCCTCTAAAAATACAAAAAATGAACCAGACATGGTGGCTGGTGCCTGCAGTTTCAGCTACTTGGGAGGCTGAGGCAGAAGAAGTGCTTGAACCCGGGAGGCAGAGGATGCAGTGAGCTGAGATTGTGCCACTGCACTCCAGCCTGGGAGTGAGACTCCTTCTAAAAAAAAAAAAAAAAAAAAGAGAAGAAGAAGAAAAGGAAAAAAAAAGATAATTAAATAAGTGCACAAAGATGGGAAGGAAAGACATGAAATTGGTTACTATTTGAAAAACACTACAAAACAGCATGGTGTTATTTGCAGATGATATAATTATATAACTGGGAAAATCAGCAGCATCAGTAAACTTTATAAGGACTAATAAGAAATTCACCAGACTGGCAATTACATGAGTAATTTGCCAAAGTTAATATTATTTTTAACACGTGCAATAAGTAACCAGTAAATGTGATAAGTCATGTTGATACGGGAAGGGAGTAGGCAAGTGCTGGGAAGAGGAAGGCCGGGTCCCTGGCTAGGGCTCCACCCCTGGGCCTGTGCACTCAGACCTAGGTGAGGACAGGCATTTCTGTTTTCATGCCAAAATGTTACATTTTCCAAGACCACCCTGTCCTGCCATGCCCCCATCCTGTGCCTATAAAAACCCCAAGACCCTAGTGGGCAGAGACACAAGTGGCTGGACATCAAGAGGAACACACAGGCGGAAGAATGCATCAGCAGACACCAGCAGATGCCAGCAGGACACCAGCAGAACCAGTAGGACACCGGCAGACACCAACAGATACCAGCAGGACACCTGCAGACAGCAGCAGATGCCAGCAGGCCATATATGGCAGGAAGACGCTGAGTTCAGCCGAGGGCGGTCAGAGGAGAGCGGGAGAGCTCGGCCGCTGAGTGGCCTGACTCCTGGGGAAAACCACATTCCCACTCCATCCCCCTCCTGGCTCCCTATCCATCTGCTGAGAGCTACTTGCATCATTCAGTAAAACCTTGCACTCATTCTCCAGTCCCACGTGTGATCTGATTTTTTCGGTACACCAAGGCAAGAACCCGGGATAGAGAAAGCCCTCTGTCCTTGTGATAAGGCAGAGGGTCTAATTGAGCTGATTAACACGAGTTTCGTATAGACAACAAAACTAAAAGAGCACACTGTAGCACACGCCCACTGAGCCTTAAGGAACTGTAAGCATTTGCCCCTAGATGCTGCCTTGGGGTTAAAGCCCACATGCCCCACAACCTGCCCATCTGCATGCGCCCCCTAGAGGTTTGAGCAGAGGGGCACCGAAGAAGCGAGCCACACCCCAGTCTCATGCCCTTTGAAGGGGATAAGGGAACTTTTCCTGTTTCAATATCATTCACATTAGCAGTAAAAACTAAAATATGAAGAAATTATTTTTTAAAAATATACGAGATCTCTATGGGGAAAAGCATTAAAGTCTAGTAAAGGACATGGAAGAAAATCTAAATAAATTCTAGACCTTTCCTGTTTTCAAATGGATTTCATTAATATTATACAGATGTTAATTCTCCTCTAATTAATCTATAAATTAAAGTTTTAGTTGGATTTTTAGCTTACTATGCACAAATAGCTAAGTTAACCTTTAAAAAAAGACAAAAGAAGGGAGATTTTCTCTACCAGGCAGCACACATATTACAAAGTCAGTGGAGTGGAAACAGTCGGATATTGGTCCTCAAACAGAAGGCTAGTCAAACAGAATAGATAGCTGGAGTTCAAAATCACATATTAATTTAATATAAAATAAAAATCGCACTCCAAATTAATGGGGAGTGGAAAAATTCATAGGTGATTATAGGAATAATCAATCTCTATATAGAGAAATATAAAACTGGATACCTACCTAACATCACAAACAATGGTGACTTCCAGATGGATGAAGGGCCTAGAAGTGAAAGGCAAAACTCAAAGTTTGTTTGTGTCCTGTGACCTCCTCCCCATGTGATCATCTAAGTGGAAGTTCAAGGTCTCCAGGGAGCTGATGAAACCTTCGAGGATAATGCCTTCCCAGGGCTGCTCATTTCACTTTGTTATAAGGGCTCTGTACAGGTCTTGCTTTTGTGCCATTTATTAATTAGTTTTAAAAGATTAAAAACTAATTTATTAATTAGTTTTAAAAGATTAAAACATATTTTGTCCAGCATTTTAGAATTTTAGCCCAGAGTCAGCATATCTTACCGAGCAACCATCCTTCTAAGAATGGAACTCTCTCCTTATGTTTTCATTTTCAGTCTAGGGGAAAAATCCTTCCTGGTTATGGAAAAAAGTGCCACAGTGTATGTTCTAACTCTACTTTCTTTTAACATTTCTGCCTTGCGGGATTTAAGAATTGCTACTAAGGATCATTCAGTCATTATTATCATTTTGTCATGGGGGATATGGAAGGTTAGCCATCCAGATAACATATTGACTGGTTTTTGCATGATATTTAAATTACAGATATTTTAGGCCACTTTTAAATTGAATGACAAAAATAGGCGCTCTTGTTAGAGAAAACTTGAATAGTAGGTTGCTTTTGCCAGGCATAAGAGAATTCACTCATCTCATTCTGAGGCTCTTTGCCAAAGGATAGCCTTTGGCTTGTCTACCATAAGAATCTGTGATCTGTCATAAAGCTAGTAACTTTATTTCTGGGACATGTCTTGTCAGTAGATAGTAAATGTTAGATGTGGCCCACTCTTTGATTAATATTTAAGGAGGAAGAGGTATTTTTCAAAATATCAGAGTTCTCCTATTTGTTTGGATCATATAGAATACCCATTATCAAGTAGTACAACACTAGAAGGCTACAAAGAATTAGAATGTTTGATTAATAGAAAATAGGCTAAGGGCAAGGAAACCAAGTTGAAAACATGAGCACTGTATCCCCTTACTTACCTAAAGCAAATTTCATACTAAGATACGTAATTCCTATTAATTGCCACTTGTGGGAAGGAGTAGTGGGAAAACCGCAAATTGGATTGTTTTAAACCTACTTGTATACTCGATTGAGACATCACATCTTAAAGAATAGCTAATCTGAATAGCTAAAATTTGATACTCTTCTTCACAAATTTAGATTTGGATTGTCTGCTTAGATTTCTCTTTCTAACCCGATTACCTTGGCCCAAGATCCTACTCAAATCATTTGAATGCTCAGGGACACTTAAATTGTTAACGTATGTCAGCCTTTGGTGTCTCCTTTACAAAGTGGAGGTAATAAAATCCTATCTCACACTCAGAAAAGAAACAAGGCAAAATGTTTAATAGTGGTTACCTGTATGCAGTGGGCTTGGCAATAGGATAAGATTTTCACTTTTTACAAGCTGTATACTTCTGAATTGTTTAAACTTATTTCACTTCAAACAGGTATTGTTTTCATAATTTTTAGAACAAAAAGTAAGATAAGAAAAGGTCATAACCGATATCCAGGTAAAAATAATAGACCAAACCTGGAAATTGAATTATACTCTATCAGGAAACCTGATCGAAAGTATTGTAAACAGACTCTTTAAATAAAATTTAAAGACCCACAAGAACAGGATCAATGGAAGAAGCAACAATAACAACACAACTTTACAAACTAGAATGAAAATAGATGAATGACATCTTACTTACCAGTTGTAGCAAAGCCAGATCTTAAGATGGCAATGGAGAAATCCAAGAACAATCCTAATCGTAGTGGAGAATCCTAAAGACTCAATAATAAAAGGCAATTACTAACTTCAGGGAATATAAAAAGTTGTATAGAAAATTAAGATTAATCATACTGTGCTATATGTTTGGATAGCAATAATAGTGTAAATACTGAATACAGATGAAACCATAATTTTCATAAAAGCATATTGGGAGTATGAGAGGAAAGGAAGTGTGTGTAGAGGAAATTGATGTTGGTGCTGGTGGTTATAATGAGACAGGAAGAGTAAAGAGAGCTAAATCTTCATCTTTCATACTGGTAAGTTAATAGGTAATGCATAAGTACTAAAAATTAAGAAATAGCTATTTAAAAAATTCATTTCAAGACACTAAAGTTATGGAAGTAAATACTAGAAGAATGAACATAAATAAATCAAAGTTGATGTTTCTGGGAAAGGGGAAATAGAAGAAGGACAGAGGATTGTTGCTTGTTTTAACCAAGTACATGGAACTAGATGCTTATTTGATTAAAGAAAAACTTCTATAAAATACCTTAAGCTTCAAATGTTTATTAAGTGATCATTTGTACCTTATGAGTGTGATGATGCAACCAAGTTCTCAGGCTTTATTTCCTCTCTTTACTCTCTGATTCCTTATAGAACTGTATAAATTACTATGACATAAGAAAAAATTTGAACGTTAAACCTAGCAATCAGAGTTAATGTGAAAATTTCAATTAAATAATGTATAATAAAGAACCTCATACTGCTTGGCAAATATGTGTTTTCCAGAAGTAGAATTTCCTTCCCCTTCTCCACGAGGTCAACAAGTCTGTTGGTGCAGCGTTTTTCCTGAACGTGGAAACTGACTCTTGATAAGATAAGAGCTTCTCCTACATTTGGCACTTTCAGTGAAATTGATCCTAGAATGAAAGTACTTTTGAACTCATGTTGGGATGTCTCAGAAGCAGTAGGCTATGGTTATTGCTGGTTAACCTTAGTAGAATTAATTATAAGTGGGCTTACAAAGAAATAGAAAATCTGAATAGACCTATAACAAATGATGCTGTTGACCTATGAATCAAGGAGCTTTGCAGGAAGAGAAGTCCAGAGTAAGATGGCCTCACTGGTGTATTCCACTAATTGCTTAAATAATTCACACTAACCCTTAACAAATATTACAAAATAAAGGAGGAGGAAACACCTCCCAACTCATTCTATGATTCTGATACTTTGCTATACGTATTACTCTTAAAGCAAAGCCAGACACAACAAGAAATTACAACTATAAACCAATATCCTTTACAAATATAGACACAAAAATCCTCAACCTAGCAAATTAAATACAACAGCATATACAAATAATTATATGCCATAACCATTTATCCTAGAAGTGCATGGTTGATTTAATGTCTGAAAAATCAGTGTAATACACATAGATTATTACATGCAATATACATAGATATTAATAGATTAAACAACAAAAAACATATGAACATCTCCATAGACCTAGAAAAATCATTTGACAAGATTCAACACCCTTTTCTGATAAATATATGGAACAAACTAGGAATTCAAGGGAACTTCTTCAACCTAATTGATGGCAGCTATAACCAAAACTAGAAGTTAACATCACACATAAGGGAAAGACTAAAATCTTTTCCTCTATGATAAAGAACAAAATAAGGATGTCTCCTCTCTTCACTTTGATTCAACATTGCACTGGAAGTTCCAGTTAGCATATTTAGCCAAGATTGGAAAGAAGTAAATCTATCTCTATTTGCAGATGACTTCATGTTGTATATAGAAAATCCTCAGGAACACACACACACACACACACACAGAACTAATGAAGGAGTTCAACAACATTGTGTAGGATACAGGATCAGTATGTAAAAATAAATTTTATTTCTATCTACTTTGGAATAAAATTGTATTTCTATTGACATTAATAATGTGAACATTAAGAAAACAATCTGATTTAATCAAAATGATTAAAATATTTAGGTATAAATTTAACGAAAGATGTGCAAGACTTATATGCTGAAAACTACAAAACATCATTGAAATAAATTAAAGAAGCCCTAAATCAATAGACAAGCTGTGTTCATGAATTGAAAGCCTTAATATTGTTAAGATGGCATTACTCATCAAGTTGATCTACAGATTCAATGCAAGCTCTATCAAAATTCCAGCTGGCCATTTCACACAAATTGATAAGATGATCCTAATATCCACATAGAAATGGAAAGGACTGGAATAGAAAAAAATGTCAAAGGCAAATTTTTACATTTCAAAACTTACTACAGGCCAGGTGTTGTGGCTCATGCCTGTAATTCCAATATTTTGGGAGGCTGAGGCGGGTGGATTACCTGAGGTCAGGAGTTCAAGACTGGCCTGGTCAACATGGTGAAACCCCGTGTCTACTAAAAATACAAAATTAGCTGGGTGTAGTGGCACATGCCTGTAATCTCAGTTACTTGGGAGGGTGAGGCAGGAGAATCTCTTGAACCCAGGAGGTGGAGGTTGCTGTGAGCCGAGATCATGCCACTGCATTCCAGCCTGGGCAACAAGAGTGAAACTCAATCTCAAAACAAAACAAAAGAAAACTTACTACAAAGCCACAGTAATCAAGACAGTGTGGTGCTGACATAAAGATAGACATATAGATCAATAGAATAGAACTGAGAGTCCAGAAACAAACATTTATGGTTCAATGATGATTTACAAAGATGTTAAAAGCGATCAATTGGGAAAGAATACTCTTTTGAATAAATGGTGCTGGGACTATTGGATATTTACTTGCAAAAGAATAAAGAAAACATAGTACATCCATACAGTCAAATACTCTTCAGTCATAAAAAGGAATGGAGTACCAATACATGCTACAATATGGATGACCCTTGAAAACATTATGTAAGTGTAAGAAGCCCGTCACCAAAGACTATAGTGCAGATTCCAGTTAATATGAAAGGTGTAGAATAGGAAAATCCATAGAGATGAATGTAGACTGTGGATTTTTGAAGGTGGGTAGAATGGGGAATGGAAAGTGACCACTAGTGTGATTAAGATTTCTTTTTGGGGTGATGAAAATATTTTGGAATTAGATAACAGCAGTGGTTGCACAGCTTTGTGAATATGCTAAAAACACCTGAATTGTAATTGTATACTTTAAAAGGATGAGTTTTATGATATGAGAATTATATTTCAGTTTTTAATTTAAAAATTGAATTGAAGGAGAACGTATTCTACAGAATCTTATCGTCCTTGGTGGAGACAGTAAAGTTTTCTGGCTCATGCTTTTCTCAATTAATTGGTACTTTAAATTGATTCAACAGCTGAAGGAACAGTTTGTCCTTCCTATGTTTTGTGTGAAAATGTCTACCTCCTGTTTTGGTATCTGAGTTAGGGTTGGGTTATGGAACTTCTCGAGTTGTATTCCTAAGACGTTCTAATTATTTATAAGCCCCATGAATGTTATTCCACCCATGATAATCTGGGCTACATGGACTGTGATCTTGGATGTTAGTTCACCTTATTTGAACCTTAATTTCCTTTACAATATCTGCTTCTCAGGGCTGTAAAGTCTAAATGAGATAATAGATTTTAAGTGTCTATCATAGTGCCTGGCCTGATGTAGGCCTCAGCCTCCCAAGTAGCTGGGATTACAGGCACACACCACCATGCCCAGCCAATTTCTCTCTCTCTCTCTCTCTCTCTCTCTCTCTCTCTCTCTCTTTTTTTTGTATTTTTAATAGAGATGGGATTTCACCATGTCGGCTAGGCTGGTCTCAAACTCCTGACCTCAGGTGATCCGCCCACCTCGGCCTCCCAAAGTGCTGGCATTACAGGAGTGAGCCACTGCACCTGGCCAAAAGCACATTTCTTATATGTCACAGGTCACTCAGCTCTGTCCTAGCTTCCTGCCCAGAAACAGATTGCTTGTAGCAATAAACCATGGGTGAATTTTTTTTTCTTTTATTTGTGGTCCCCTGCTGTGCCTCTTCTACTACCTGGCACATTGCAGGTGCTCAGTGATTTTGAATTTCCCATGAGACAACACAAGCCATTTACATTGATTTTCCAGCATGGTGCTAAGAGAATGGTAGAGTGTCAGCATTAGTCTGTGACAAAGGAACATTGTTAGTGCTACTTTAGATGCTGTGTTTCTTCCAGTTGTGCTGAGCAGCAGAGAACTTAATTAAATTTAATACTCGAGAAGAGTAAAGGCTGAGTCCTTCATCTGCCACAAATCTTTGCAACCCTTGCTTTCTAGTTAAACTTTCCAGGATTTTTTTGTCTCTGTTTTTAATATCAGCTTTTTGGAGTGAAGTGCTTAAATAATACCAACTAATTCATTAAAAAGAGATAATCCCAGGTTCCTATTTCTTTGGAAATGTTTTACTTATTATTAGCTGTGTAAGTGCATTGTAGATTAACCTTTTCATGACATATATTTACTTCACTTTTGTATTACGTCTTCTTCCTTTGTAAGAAAATTTGAATGAGTGGTTAATGTATGTGAAAAATATTGGAGGGAAGAAAAGATATCTACTGCACAGGCCCTTTTAAGGTATCATTCTTTGAGGAGCAGCTTCCATAGCTTTCAGCTGTAAAAATAGGGACTGCCATTTCTGCAGGCAGAATGGTTTGGGGTTATATTTCCGGAAGTTGAAACTGCTGAGACCGATGCAAAGCTAATTCTCTGTTGCTTTTTTTTTCCTTCCCAGGAACTAGAGGGATTGACCACCTGAAAGCTGACACTATCTCCTTCATTCTCCTTTCTAAGCAGACAGAGTTACAACTATAGACATTTAATCTTTGCCCTTCTTTCCCACCTTTAGGAGCGGAAAAAGAAATTTGAAAAGGATGGTGAGAGGTTTTATTCTTTACTGGATCGGCACTTACACCTCTCTTCAAAAAAGAAAGAATCTCAGTTACAAGAGGTATGTTCACAAAGCCTGCCCCTGCCTTTCATTGCTAGCTATGCCTTAGAAACAGTGTGAATTTTGTACTGCAAGGCTTTTCCCATACCTTGTCTTAGCAGGGAACCTCATGTGATAGTAGCACTTGTAGTCAAAACTGTGGCCTGAGACTCAGAAGCCCTGAGTACTAAGCCAGCTCTTCCACTAACTCAGGGTGTGACTTTGGATAGGATACTTCTCTCTTTGCCTCATTCCATTATCTGTAAGAAGAGGAGTCAAGAGTCCCTTTCAATTGCAAGTCCAAAATCCATGTGAGGATAAAGTTAAACTAGTGTTGTATTTGGTAGAGATCAGGAACAGATCTTCTACTTTTTTTTTTTCCCTGAGATATTCTATAACCTTTTTTTTTTTTTTTTTTTTTTTTTTGGTGGGGGTTAGGGAGTGTCCTGTTGTGGGACTACTGCTTACCTGGGACTTGCAGTGGCTTCAGTTAAAATAAGCTGCCGTTCAGTGAGACCCTAACACATGCCAGGAACTCAGGAACTGTACAGGATGCAACATGACTACAGAAACAATAAGACATGGTTCCTGCCCTTCTGCATCTTACTGTTGGGCTACTAAATAAGAAAACACATTACTCTTATACTTATAGAATTTTTTACACACTTTAATATGTATATATGGTGCTTTTGTTGGAAGTATGAAATGAGAATAGAAGACTTATGTTTGGATGTGGGGGATTTCCTTTGTGGAAGAATGTTGCCCTTCTAATTTGATGTGGTCATTAAAAAATAGGTAAAGTGTTTGACAGGTGAAAATGGAGGAATGGACCTTTCAAACAGAGACCAATGGCCCAAAGGATGGAAGGGACATAAGTAGAATTCTATTTTAGGAATCTCAAACTGGCATAGGTTGTAGGGTGAATTAGATCAGGGAGAGACTATAAGCAGGATAACCAGTTTAGGAAACTATTGACCTAGGAAATGATCTAGGGGAAAGTGTCAGAGCCATAAGAGAGGCACCACGGAAGGAAAAGAAAGAATATACGGATTGAGAATTTTTCTAATGGAAGAAGGGGTCTATATGTTCAATGAAAGATTCAGTAATAATGGAGATTTTAAAGATTCAAATATGAAAAGAGATATCTGATGGAATAATATCACAGGCAGGAACTGTCATCTTGTCTGTGGTCACACAGATTGTGGCAGAGCTGGAGCTCACCTCCTGATAACTGGTTTCATAGATATCCATCACATCATCTGAGGTGCTTGAAGGTAATAGGTCAAGAGCCTCAGTGTGGCTGTGTGCAGTGGCTCATGCCTGTAATCCCAGCATTTTGGGAAGCCAAGGCATGTGGATCACTTGAGGTCAGGAGTTTGCAACCAGCCTGGCCAACATGGCGAAACCCCAGCTCTACTAAAATTACAAAATTAGCTGGGCGTAGTGGTGCATGTCTGTAATCTCAATTACTTGGGAGGCTGAGGCAGGAGAATTGCTTGAACCCGGGAGGCGGAGGTTGCAGTGAGCCGAGATCACGCCATTGCACTCCAGCCTGGGTGACAAGAACAAAACTCTGTCTCAAAAAAAAAAAAAAAAAAAAAACCAAAAACTTTAGTCGTGGATGGAGTTAGTATTGCAAAGGAGGACTACTTTCCTTCCATAAACTGGAATTAAGTCTGGGATCTTCTATCATTTTCCTTTTGCCCACTTTTGTTTTTTTCCTTTTCTATCTATTCTGTGTCACGGTTTCTGTGCAGAAAATAGTCAACAGGCCTGAGACTGCTGTGCTTACAAAGACCTGTTTACAAAATTAGCCCTTGGATGGCATCTGGGAACTTCACTGTTAAACAGCTCCCAACATTGATTTAGAAGTTTCCCTTAATGGGTAAGAATGGCTGACTGTGCCAAGCCTGGCTGTGCAAACAATGTGGCTTATGTTGAACATCTTTTTCTTCTGGTAGTCTTGAATGTTGGTTGTGCTGGGCAGAGTGTGCCTGTGTAACTAGCCCCCCAATAAAACCCTAGGCTACTCATTCTCTTATGAGCTTCCCTGACTGACAACATTTTCTCTCTGTTGTTATAATTTGTTGAAGGAAGAATTAAATGTGTCTTCGGTGACACCACAATGAGAGATCTTTTGGAAGCTTGTACCTAGCTTCCTCTGCATTTTGCCCCAGACACCTTTTCTCTTTGCTCATTCGGCTGTGTATGCTTTCACTGAAATAAATCTTAGCTGTAAGTACTACTCTGGTGAGTCCTTTGAGTTCTGCTCAAAAAAGATTTATTAAAGAATTATTAAACTTGGGGTGGTCTTCTGGACCCTGGACACAATCCAAACTATTGGAGACTTTGCTAGGACAGCTTCTGGAGTGTTCTAGGTGTTTGGTGCTATAATGTAGATGTCCTTTTATTACTTATTCAATAAAAAATGAGCAGGGGAACCTTGAGTTACTCACTTTCAAAAAATTTAGATTTCATCTTTAGAGAAGTTTTAGGTTTACAGAAAATTAAATAGTAAGTACAGAGTTCTATATGCCCTTACTCGTCACACAGTTTCTCATTTTCCCCTTTAGGATCATCTTGCATTCATGTGATACATTTGTTAGAATTGAGGAGCCAATGTATTAAACATTCTATGGGTTTTGACAAACATATGATAATATATATCCAGCATTACCATATCGTACAGGACAGTTTCACTGCCTTAAAAATCCCTGGACTTTATCTCTCCCTCCTTCTACCTCTACCTGACACCACTGATCTTTTTATGGACTCCATGCTTTTGCCTTTTCCAAAATGTCATATAGTTGGAATCATATGGTTTGTAACCTTTTTTTGATTGGCTTCTTTCAGTTAGCAATATGCATTTAAGGTTTCTCCATATCTTTTCTTGATTTGATAACTCACTTCTTTTTAGGGCTGAATAATATGCCATTGTCTGGTTGTACCACGGTTAGTTTATCCATTTGCCTATTCAAGGACTTCTTGGTTTCTTCTGAATTTTGGCAATTGTTAAAGCTGTGATAAATAATTGTGTGCAGGCTTTTAGGGATATACATTTTGATGAGTAAATACCAAAGAATACAACTGCTATCATATGGTAAGATTTTATCTAGTGTTGTAAGAAACTGCCAAACTGTCTTACAAATTGGCTGTAGCAGTTTTTATTTCCACCAACAATGAATGATAGCTCCTGTTGCTCCACATCCTTGTCACTATTCTGTGTTGTACTATTGAAAGTAATGGCAGAAATCACAATTACTTTTGCACCAACCTAATATGTACATGGAATATCTTTCCATTTATTTTGACCTTTGATTTTTTTCATTAGTGTTTTGTACTTCTGCTCTTAAAGATCTTGTCTTTTTGCACCTGGCTTATTTGACTTAACAAATAACTTTCAGTTCCATTTATGTTGTTGCAAATGACAGGATCTCATTTTTTTCCTTCTTTTATTTCTGATGCTAGTTGTTTGTATATTTACTCTTTCTTACTTATTTAATGTGGCTAAAATATTAACAATTTTATTGATTTTTTTCAAAGAACCAGCTTTTTGGTTTTGTTGATTTCCTGTTGTTCATTTCATTGATATCATCTTCTTTTTTTTTTTATTATTATACTTTAAGTTCTAGGGTACATGTGCACAACGTGCAGGTTTGTTACATATGTATACATGTGCCATGTTGGTGTGCTGCACTCATTAACTCATCATTTACATTAGGTATATCTCCTAATGCTATCCCACCCCCCTTCCCCCACCCTATGTCAGGCTCCGGTGTATGATGTTCCCCACCCTGTGTCCAAGAGTTCTCATTGTTCAATTCTCACCTATGACTGAGAACATGTGGTGTTTGGTTTTCTGTCCTTGTGATAGTTTGCTGAGAATGATGGTTTCCTGCTTCTTCCATGTCCCTACAAAGGACATGAACTCATCCTTTTTTTCTGGCTGCATCATATTCCATGGTATATATGTGCCACATTTTCTTCATCCAGTCTATCATTGATGGAAATTTGGGCTGGTTCCAAGTCTTTGCTATTGTGAATAGTGCCACAATAAACATACGTATGCATGTGTCTTTATGGCAGCATGATTTATAATTCTTTGGGTATATAGCCAGTAATGGGATGGCTAGGTCAAATGGTATTTCTAGTTCTAGATCCTTGAGGAATCGTCACACTGTCTTCCACAATGGTTGAACTAGTTTATAGTTCCACCAACAGTGTAAAAGTGTTCCTATTTCTCCACATCCTCTCCAGCACCTGTTGTTTCCTGACTTTTTAATGATCACCATTCTAACTGGTGTGAGATGGTATCTCATTGTGGTTTTGATTTGCATTTCTCTGATAGCCAGTGATGATGAGCATTTTTTTATGTGTCTGTTGGCCGCATAAATGTCTTCTTTCGAGAAGTGTTTGTTCATATCCTTTGCCCACTTTTTGATGGGGTTGTTTGATTTTTTCTTGTAAATGTGTTTAAGTTCTTTGTAGATTCTGGATATTAGCCCTTTGTCAGATGGGTAGATTGCAAAAATTTTCTCCCATTCTGTAGGTGGCCTGTTCACTCTGATGATAGTATCTTTTGCTGTGCAGAAGCTCTTTAGTTTAATGAGATCCCATTTGTCAATTTTGGCTTTTGTTGCCATTGCTTTTGGTGTTTTAGTCATGAAGTCCTTGCCCGTGCCTATGTCCTGAGTGGTATTGTCTAGGTTTTCTTCTAGGGTTTTTATGGTTTTAGGTCTAACATTTAAGTCTTTAGTCCATCTTGCATTAATTTTTGTATAAGGTGTAAGGAAGGGATCCAGTTTCAACTTTCTCCATATGGCTAGCCAGTTTTCCCAGCACCATTTATTAAATAGGGAATCCTTTCCCCATTTCTTCTTTTTGTCAGGTTTGTCAAAGATCAGATGATTGTAGATGTGTGGTATTATTTCTGAGGGCTCTGTTCTGTTCCATTGGTCTATCTTTCTGTTTTGGTACTAGTACCATGCTGTTTGGGTTACTGTACCCTTGTAGTATAGTCTGAAGTCAGGTAGCGTGATGCCTCCAGCTTTGTTCTTTTGGCTTAGGATTGTCTTGGCAATGCAGGTTCTTTTTTGGTTCTGTATGAACTTTAAAGTAGTTTTTCCCAATTCTATGAAGAAAGTCATTAGTAGCTTAATGGGGATGACATTGAATCTATAAATTACCTTGAGCAGTATGGCCATTTTCGGTATGGGTCTTGACTATCCAATTTGCCAGTCTGTGTCTTCTAATTGGAGCTTTTAGCCCATTTACATTTAAGGTTAAGATTGTTATCTGTGAATTTGACCCTGTCGTTATGATGTTATCTGGTTATTTTGATCATTAGTTGATGCAATTTCTTCCTAGCATCGATGGTCTTTATGATTTGGCATGTTTTTGCAGTGACTGGTACCAGTTGTTCCTTTCCACGTTTAGTGCTTCCTTCAGGAGTTCTTATAAGGCAGGCCTGATGGTGATAGAGTCTCTCAGCATTTGTTTGCCTGTGAAAAATTTTATTTCTCCTTCACTTATGAAGCTTAGTTTGGCTGGATATGAAATTCTGGATTGAAAATTCTTTTCTTTAAGAATGTTGAATATTGGCCTCTACTCTCTTTTGACTTGTAGAGTTTCTGCCGAGAGATCTGCTGTTAGTCTGATGGGCTTCCCTTTGTGGGTAACCCGACCTTTCTCTCTGGCTGCCCTTAAGATTTTTTCCTTCATTTCAACTTTGGTGAATCTGGCAATTATGTGTCTTGGAGTTGCTCTTCTCGAGGAGTATCTTTGTGGCGTTCTCTGTATTTCCTGGATTTGAATGTTGGCCTGCCCTACTAGGTTGGGGAAGTTCTCCTGGATGATATCCTGAAGAGTGTTTTCCAACTTGGTTCCATTTTCCCCCTCACTTTCAGGCACCCCAATCAGACGTAGATTTTGTCTTTTTACATAATCCCACACTTCTTGCAGGCTTTGTTCATTTCTTTTTGTTCTTTTTTCTTTTGGTTTCTCTTCTCGCTTCATTTCACTCATTTGATCCTCAATCGCAGATACTCTTTCTTCCAGTTGATTGAGTCGGTTACTGAAGCTTGTGCATTTGTCACGTATTTCTCGTGTCATGGTTTTCATCTCTTTCGTTTATGACCTTCTCTGCATTAATTACTCTAGCCATCAATTCTTCCACTTTTTTTTCAAGATTTTTAGTTTCTTTGTGCTGGGTACGTAATTCCTCCTTTAGCTCTGAGAAATTTGATGGACTGAAGCCTTCTTCTCTCATCTCGTCAAAGTCATTCTCCGTCCAGCTTTGATCCGTTGCTGGCGATGAGCTGCGCTCCTTTGCCGGGGGAGATGCGCTCTTATTTTTTGAATTTCCAGCTTTTCTGCCCTGCTTTTTCCCCATCTTTGTGGTTTTATCTGCCTCTGGTCTTTGATGATGGTGATGTACTGATGGGGTTTTGGTGTAGGTGTCCTTCCTGTTTGATAGTTTTCCTTCTAACAGTCAGGACCCTCAGCTGTAGGTCTGTTGGAGATTGCTTGAGGTGCACTCCAGACCCTGTTTGCCTGGGTATCAGCAGCAGAGGCTGCAGAAGATAGAATATTTCTGAACAGCGAGTGTACCTGTCTGATTCTCTTGCTTTGGAAGCTTCCTCTCAGGGGTGTACTCCACCCTGTGAGGTGTGGGGTGTCAGACTGCCCCTAGTGGGGGATGTCTCCCAGTTAGGCTACTCAGGGGTCAGGGACCCACTTGAGCAGGGAGTCTGTCCGTTCTCAGATCTCAACCTCCGTGTTGGGAGATCCACTGCTCTCTTCAAAGCTGTCAGACAGAGTCGTTTGCGTCTGCAGAGGTTTCGGCTGCGTTTGTTATTGCCCTGTCCCCAGAGGTGGAGTCTACAGAGACAGGCAGGTTTCCTTGAGCTGCTGTGAGCTCCACCCAGTTCGAGCTTCCCAGCAGCTTTGTTTACCTACTTACTTAAGCCTCAGCAATGGCAGGCGCCCCTTCCCTAGCCTCGCTGCTGCCTTGCCGGTAGATCACAGACTGCTGTGCTAGCAATGAGGGAGGCTCTGTGGGTGTGGGACCCTCCCGGCCAGGTGTGGGATATGATCTCCTGGTGTGCCTGTTTGCTTAAAGCGCAGTATTGGGGTGGGAGTTACCCGATTTTCCAGGTGTTGTGTGTCTCAGTTCCCCTGGCTAGGAAAAGGGATTCCCTTCCCCCTTGCGCTTCCCAGGTGAGGCAATGCCTCGCCCTGCTTCAGCTCTCGCTGGTCGGGCTGCAGCAGCTGACCAGCACCGATCGTCCGGCACTCCCCAGTGAGATGAACCCAGTACCTCAGTTGAAAATGCAGAAATCACCGGTCTTCTGTGTCGCTGGCGCTGGGAGTTGGAGATTGGAGCTGTTCCTATTCGGCCATCTTGCTCCGCCCTCCTGCTTGAAGTATTTCTTCTGTTTCTGTCTCTTTTTCTTCTCCTATTGATACTCTGAATATGCATATATTAACATCTTTTGTAATTGTTCATCAGTTCCTGAATATTCTACTCAATGTTTTTCATTTTTTTTTTTCTCTTTGCATTTCAGTTTCCCACATTTTTGTTGACACGTATTTAAGCTTACTTGTTCTTTCCTCAGTCTTGTTCAATCTACTGGTGAACCCTTTAAAAGTAGTCTTCATGTCTGCTACAGTGTTTTTGATTTCTAGTCTTTCCTGTGTATTCTTTGTTGCAGTTTTCATCTGCCCGCTGCTATTACCCATCTGTTCTTATGTGCTGTCCGCTTTTTATATTAGAGCCCTTATATTAATTGTAATTATTTTAAATTTAGTTTTATATTTCTTTTTTGTTTGTTTCTAAGATGGAGTCTTGCTCTGTCACCGAGGCTGGAGTGCAGTGGCATGATCTCAGCTCACTGCAGTCTTCACCTCCCAGGTTCAAGTGAGTCTCGTGCCTCAGCTTCCAGAGTAGCTGGGACTACAGGAGTGCACCACCACACTTGGATAGTTTTTTGTGTTTTTAGTAGCGATAGTGTTTCTCCATGTTGGCCAAGCTGGTCTCGAACTCCTGACCTCAGGTGATCTACCCACCTCGGCCTCCCAAAATGCTGGGATTACAGGTGTGAGCTACTGCATTTGGCCTACAGTCTTATATTTCTACAATGTCTGCCTTACCTACATTTGATTCCAATGCTTCTTTTTCTCTTCAGACTGTGTTTATTGCCTTTTGATATGCCTTGTAATTCATTGTTGAAAGCCAGCGATGATGTTCAGATGAAAGGACCTGAGCGAAACAGGTCTTTAATATGAGATTTTGTGTTGATCTGACTAGGAGCTAGGCTGTGCTTAGTTTGCTGTAGCTGTCATTGTCTGACTCTAAAATTTTCTCTGGCATCATTGTTTTTGTGCTCAGATTTTCTCATTTCTTATTAAATAGGACTTGAGACTTGCAGTTCTTTCTGTTGTAATCCTCTCAGTATTGGCCATAGTAGCATGCTTCTGTTCTTGGGATTCTGCCCTTGTTAATTTCTTATTCTCTGTATTCATGTCTCTGTAGTTTTTGAGGGAGTAGATTTTCCTCTGACTTCAGTTCTCTGTTGGATATAAGAAAATGTGTGGATTTTACACTTGTTCAGCTTTTTTCTTTTTGTCAGGATGGGTATAATGACTTCAAGCTTTTTATGTGTTGGACCAGAAATTGGAATCCTGGATCAGTCACTTTTTAATCTCTTGGCTTTAGGTTCTCTATCTCAAAAATAAAGGGTAACATCACTAGTTGGTGGCTAAATGCTCATCTAGCTCTAGCATTCTGTTCAGTCCTTAAGCACTGACTTTCATGAATATCCCAATATGTAATGTTTGTTTTCCTTCTTCTATAGGCAGACCTACAGGTGGACAAGGAGAGGCACAATTTTTTCGAGTCCTCTCTTGATTATGTTTATCAAATCCAGGAAGTTCAGGAGTCCAAGAAGTTCAATATTGTGGAGCCTGTAAGTTTTCTCTGTTGATGAATGGTCTAAAAATATTTATCAAATGCCCGGTAAATGTACAAACTTTGATCATAAAAACAGAATCTCAAAGAACGTGAAACATAATCATTGGAAATGTCTAGAACATAGTCTAACTTATGTTTTTCTTGTTCTTTAGTATATATATTTCTCTCTTTCCCCCTAACCCTTTCTCTCTTTTTCTGTGGCTATTTTCTTTCTCTTTCCTTTTTTTCCTCTCTCCTTCCCCCTCCCTTCCAGAATTTCTCTACCACTCTTCCTATTACTTTGTTTCCTTCCCTTCCTTCTTCTCATACTTTCAGAAGCCTCTAAAAGTCTCTCTCATATACCAGGTACTGTGCTAGGGACTTATGTCCCTTGCAGTCAATGACTTCTTATTCTACTACTTTTACTTCTGTCTTGTGTAGTTTTTTCCATTTCACGTTTTTTCATTCCATTTACTTCTGTCTTGTGTAGATTTTTCCATTTCCGTATATTTGTTTGAGACAGGGTCTCACTATCACGCAAGCTGGAGTGCAGTGGTGCTATCTTGGGTCACTACAACCTCTGTCTCCTGGACTCAAGTGATCCTCGCACCTCAGCCTCCTGAGTAGCTGGAACTACAGATGCGTGCCACCATACCGGGCTAATTTTTTGTATGTTTTTGTAAAGATAAGGTTTCACTATGTTACCCAGGCTGGTCTCCAACTCCTGGGCTCAAGTGATCCCCCTGCCTTGGCTTCCCAAAGTGCCGGGATTACAGGCATGAGCTACCGTACCCAGCCCGTGTATTTGATTTTTAATGGGATTGAAAATTTACACAAATATATATTATATATCATTTATATGTCTTTTTCTGCAACCCTGTGAATCATTTCTAATTTTAAAGTTGGTTTAGACTCTTTTGATCTTTTAGTATTATGACAGTGTTCATTAAAGTAAGGTAGAAAATCTTGCTTTATTCATTTATTTATTTACTTTCATTCATTCAAGAAATATTTATTGAGCACCTATTGTTTGTGGTTGCTGAGGATATATAGAGGAAAGATGCAATTCATTCACATACTGTTCAAATGATGAATGTCTTTATATGAGATCTGAGCAAGCTCTGGGTTAATAAATTTCTTAATAGTTCTTATTTTCTGAAGCTGAGTCAAGGGTAAATGTTTAACCTGATATGAAAACAGTGATGTGTAGACTAGTTTGTATTTGACTGCTATACTGGGTAAACGCCATGGAGTTTTTTTTTGTTGTTGTTGTTGTTGTTGTTTGTTTGTTTTTTGTTTTTCTGAGACAGAGTCTCACTTTGTCACCCAGGCTAGAGTGCAGTGGTGCAATCTTGGCTCACTACAACCTCTGCCTCCCGAGTTCAAGCGATTCTCCTGCCTCAGCCTCCCAAGTAGCTGGGATTACAGGCGCATGCCACCACGGACAGCTAATTTTTGTATTTTTAGTAGAGATGGGGTTTCACCATGTTGGTCAGGCTGGTCTCAAACTCCTGACCTTGTGATCTACCCACCTCGGCCTCCCAAAGTGCAGGGATTACAGGTGTGAGCCACTATGCCCAGCCACACCATGGAGTTTTTTGGTGAGTTCATGTTTCTTTTATTTAGTTTATTAGAAGATACTGGTGATAAAGTTATTTTTACATGTTTTCCCTAGGTCTTGGCCTTTCTTCATAGTCTGTTCATTTCTAACAGCCTGACTGTGGAGCTCACACAGGATTTCCTCCCATACAAACAGCAGCTCCAGCTCAGTTTACAGAATGTGAGTTT
The DNA here is from genome assembly GCF_043159975.1 of Macaca nemestrina. Taxonomy (NCBI): domain Eukaryota; kingdom Metazoa; phylum Chordata; class Mammalia; order Primates; family Cercopithecidae; genus Macaca; species Macaca nemestrina. The sequence goes on from NC_092145.1 coordinate 86,487,912, forward strand.
GCATGTGGATTTTTCTCACTGGTCTTTTCATTCCAATTGAATTTCAGCCCCAGCAACCTTGATTTTTGGAATTCTAGGTTACTGCATCCTAGCCAATTTGTTGGGATATACTGGTGTGGATCACAAATATTTAGTGTATCAGACTGTTCTTGCTCTTCCACTTTCACCTCTTTCCTGTTTTTGAGGCTGACTGCTGTTCAAACCCACCCTTCCACACACCAATACCTTCATCTATGCAATATTTATTAAGTATTGCTAATTTGCTGCATCTCTCTAAGATCAGGACACAGCTATAGGCTTATTTGAGCCCAGGCCTTAAGTTACTTCCCTGCTCATTCAAAACACTCTCACTGTGGACTTTATTACCACAAACACTCATTTTGTCTTCTCTTAGTACTTATTAGTAGCATCACATAAATTATTTTTAAAGGTTTTCTGTACCTTCTTTGTCATGCTGGTTCTTACAGATGGGTATGTAGGCACAGTGTTCCCATCCTTTTCACATATATTCTTTTACATGTTCCTTTATTCAACCCAGATTAAACAAGTGTTTATGGAAAAAATGAACATAAGCTCTGTGCCAGGCATTGTGAAAGGCACTGGACATGCCATGAGGATGCATGCAAGTTTTTCTGTCTTGAAGGAACATACAGTTTCTTGTAGGAGACAGAAATAAACAGAGATAAATCATAATCCATAATGATAAGTGCTGTAATAGAATCAAGGCCAAAGGTTTTTAAAAAGTTCAGAGCGTTTGGCTACCTGGTAGAGTCAGAGAAGGCATTACTGAGTTGGTGACTTTAGAATGGATGTTAAATTGCATGAAATATATAGATGTAGTTTTAGATGAAAAATGCTGGTAAGTTATAGTGAAAATAAGCCCCCCTTGGTTGTTTAGGAGGACTGGGATTTACAGTTGTTATTATTTTTTCTTTCTATATACTCTCCTTGCAGAAAGGAACTAGGGGCTCTCACATTCTCCAGAATTTCCTGATTTACAACATCTTCCCACTACAACCAAGTTAATCCCTTGAATCTTCCTCTATATATCACTTGATGTGTACAAATGTAACAACAAGTCTTTGCATGTATACATATGGGTGACTTATTTACAGGATAAGCATGGGCCAACTAGATGGGCAGCACAGATCACCTTTCTCACTAACATCATGTCGTAATTTTAAGACTGGGTACTAAAAACTTACCTGTAGTGATTTTCATACCCACATTTCAACACATGTCTTACCATCATGTTTTAGTTGTGTAGATTTGAATAGATTTATTCTCATCATTAGGTTTTGGTATTTGTGAGTATGAAAACATAGCTACTGTCAGCCCTTCTCCCAAGAGAGCACCCTCTCATTTATTTTATCTTCTTGACCAGAATTTGATTTAGTATCAACTAGGCTATAACTTTGAGACACAACTTGGAAGTTGCTATGAGAATGCTACCTTTCGGAACCTTGTCTGACATCTCCCTTGTTGTAAAGCAGGATATCAGTCATGTTCAGAATTCTAAGATTTCTTATTAGGGCCTTATGTGATTCCTATTAGTAAAAAGCCTCCCAGTTGTTATTTTATGAGTATATTGCTCGTTATATTTTTGTTTCCTATGTAGTCTTTAGGAACATTAGACTCTATAAACTTGTTTTCCATTCACTATGCCATTCACCATTTCTTTTTTTTGCTTTGTGGTTGCACATGCTGTAAGCAGGGAAAACTCTGTACTGAGTCTCTGACCAAGAAATACTTTTTCATGGTAATGATGATGATAATAATGATTTTCATTATGATGTCTTGACAGACAAGAAATCATTTCTCCAGTACCCGGGAAGAGATGGAAGAACTTAAGAAAAGGATGAAAGAAGCTCCCCAGACATGCAAACTTCCAGGACAGCCCACTATTGAAGGCTATCTCTATACACAAGAGAAATGTGTGTGGGGACATAGGGGTATCCATTGGGTTTCAATAAGCCAGGAACTACTGCCACTGGTCGGCTCTGAATTTTGGGCACCCTTACTGTTCATGGACCCCTGATAGCTACAATTCCCTTAGAGCGCAGGCAGGGAATACTGAAAACAAACAAACAAACAAAAAAACAAAAAAAGGAGAAAATGAGAGGAAGTTGAAGATTTGTCTTACAAAGGCTGTGTAGTGATAAGACCTAAGGTTTTCTCTGAGATTCAAAATGGGTATTATTCGTTCTTTAATCCTTCTGATTACTCTTTTGGAAAAAAGGGAAGTAGAGGAAAGGAAGTAGAAAAATAATATTTCTTATACCTATTATGTACCAGACATGGTGCTAAGTTCATTGAAAACACTGCCTCATTTAATGTTTGCAACCAGTTTATACCCATACACATAAGGCCACTAAGACTCAGAGAGGTCACCATTTGAAAGTCACACAACTAACAAGTGTCAGGACTAAAATTAAATTCAGATCTGTGAAATGCCAAAACCCATGATCCTACTATAGTACCCTATATTTTCGTCTGCATTAGGGTCATGTGTTTGCTCTTTTCTTTTCTTTTTTTAAGACGGGATCTCGCCCTGTTGTCCAGGTTGGAGTGCGATGGCACCACAATAGCTCACTACGGCCTCATACTCCTGGGCTCAAGCAGTCCTCCTATCTCAGCCTCCTGAGTGGCTGCAACTAAAGGCACCTACCACTGCGCTTGGCTAATTTTTGAATTTTTTGTAGAGACAGAATTTTTTGTTGCTCAGGCTCATGGATGCTGTTATAGCACTTAGTGAACATCATGATTCCAGTGGGAAAGACTGTATCTGTTTTTCGTTGGTGACTAAGGAAAGTGGGTTAACTTGTTTAGTCACTGAATGTTGTAGAGCATTCGATCTTTCCTAATTCCTCAGTAACATTATGCACACCTGTATGTGCGATTTGATTTTATTTGCCCTTGGAACTATGACTGAATACTCCCCAAACCTGTTATTCAGTTCTTGCCCAGAGTTATTATATCTGGGGAGTAAACAGAAGACACACACCCAGAGACTGCCAGTGGCAAAAATCACTGTAATTCACAAAGCATGGCACTTCAGTAGTGAAATTATCACACTTTTCTTCGCATAGAGCAGTTCGCTTTTGGTGATTTGCAAAGCTGTATTCTCCCACTTGTCAGGTTCATCTCTTCAACTGTACGTTGCACAATTTCTCAATCTCAGTGCTGTTGACATTTCAGGCTGGATAATTCTTAGTTCTGGGAAGTGGTCCTGTGTATTATAGTATATTTAGCAGCATCCCTTGCCTTTCCTCACTTTTTGCTCATAGTAATCTCCAGGTGTGACAACCTAAAATGTCTCTAATGTGTTGCCAGATGTCCCCTGGGAGGCCAAATTGCCCTTAGTTGAGAACCACTGCTGTATGCTGTGTGATCCTTCTGTGCTCCAGTATTCTGATTTGTCATATGGGCATGACATTGCTCCTCAGTTGAATGTATGCTTAATGAGCACTGTTTCTGCCAGATACTGTGCAATGCATTGGGGACACCCTTGAAAAAATGAATCAACCGTGATTTTTGTCACCAAGAAGTAGAAAGCGATGGGAGAGATAGACAAATATATCAATAATTATAATGAAATGTGGTGATCACTGTATTTGGGGCATATATCTAAAGGCTTCACCAAGAAAGTGGTATTTGAACTAGAACTTGAATGATGAGTGGGAGTTTGATAGGTAAAGAAGAGGAAGAATGGCCGGGCACAGTGGCTCATGCCTGTAATCCCAGCACTTTGGGAGGCTGAGACAGGCATATCACCGGAGGTCAGGAGTTCGACACCAGCCTGGCCAACATGGTGAAACCCAATCTCTACTAAAAATATAAAAATTAGCTGGGTGTGGTGACACATGCCTGTAATCCCAGCTACTTGGGAGACTGAGGCAGGGGAATCACTTGAACCTGGGAAGTAGAGGTTTCAGTCAGCTGAGATGGTGCCATTGTACTCCAGCCTGGGTGACAGAGTGAGACTCTGTCTCAAAAATGAATAAAATAAGAAAGAAAGAAAGAGAGCAAGAGCGAGAGCAAGAAAGAAAGGAAGGAAGGAAGGGAGGGAGGGAGGAAGAGAGGAAGGGAGGGAGGGAGGGAGAGAGAAAGGGAGGGAGGGAGGGAGGGAATTCCAGGTGTATACCACTGCATGAGTAGAGGCAGAGTTGTGGATAGACATAGTTGATTTGTAGGACCCTTGTCCAAGAATGGTCCTGCTTTACCCCTGCTGCCCTGATGTAATTATTAATAATACAGCTTCATTCAGTCTTAAATAAGTCTTGGATTTGGACTAGAAATTATATGGCTACCTCTTTATGTGGGAACTAAAAGTAATTCATTGAGACAGGAACATAGAGGTGAGGTGCCAAGAGAAAAAGCTGGAAAGGTAAGTTTCAATCATGTTATCAAGGGCATTGTAGGCAGGCTAAGGAGTGTGGAGATAGTGAGAAAGCCATGGATGGTTTCTAATGAGGGGAATGATAAAAAAAGAGATATATTTTTAAAATAATCTAGCAAAAGAGTGGAGAATGAATTAGAATGGAGTGAGCAGAGATGGGGACAATAGGGAAATCAGAGAGAAGGCCAATGAAATAATTGGTGAGATAGTAAATTTTTGTTTTTTAAAAATATGTCTCATAAAAAATAAATAAAAAATAAGACACTGGGCCTGGTGCCGTGGCTCATGCCTGTAATCCCAGCACTTTGGGAGGCTGAGGCATGCAGATCACGAGGTCAGATCAAGACCATCCTGGCTAACATGGTGAAACCCTGTCTCTACTAAAAAAAAGTACAAAAGGTTATCCAGGCATGGTGGCGTGGCGGGCGCCTGTAGTCCCAGCTACTCGGGAGGCTGAGGCAGGAGAATGATGTGAACCTAGAAGGCGGAGCTTGCAGTGAGCCGAGATTACGCCACCACACTCCGGCCTGGGTGACAGAGCAAGACTTTGTCAAAAAAAAAAAAAAAAAAAAAAAAAAAGAAATTAAACAAACAAAAACAACACTGATAGGGTTCTTAACTAATTCAGTGTCAATAGGAATGGAGAGGAGGAGACAGTTAAAAGAGAGATATGTAGAGTCATGTACAGGTTAGAAGGGGCATAACCCAATGACCAATCACATGGAACAGTTACAGAGACAGTAAAGTAAATGACAATAGTCTCCAGCTTCTGGGATACATGGTGATACCATTTATAGGGAACATGGCAGGGAGAGTAGGTTTTGAGCAAGCCAGAAGCAGCTGTGGGAAGCAGTTGGTGAAGGTTAGGATCTCCCTGTGTGCAGTAGGTAGGTGGCTATGGAAGGATGGCAGTCAGGGCAAGGGCGGGGCTGGATCTGAAGTTTGACTCTGATGAGCAATGTGTAAATAGCTTCAATCTTAGGGGTTGACTTCCTATATAGCTAAAACAGTTACTCTGTCTGCTCACTTTTACTTGTCCTCATAGGGGCTTTAGGAATATCCTGGGTGAAATACTATTGCCAGTATGAGAAAGAGACCAAAACACTCACCATGACGCCTATGGAACAGAAGCCAGGTGCTAAGCAGGTCAGTTCTTGTTTGCACCACATTTTTAGAAATGGATCTATGCCTGTTTCTCAGAAAAGAATATATGTTGACTTAGTATCAAATCATCAAGTTCATCACTGTTACATGAAGCCATGACTTTATATGTACATTTTGTCCTAAGTTTGAGTCAGATAGCACTGAGTTGAGTGAAAAATTTCTGTGTTAATTAGAGCAAGCCTTTTGAAAGTGTCAGTAGTCTTTCAAACCAGTTATTTTTACAAGTGCCAGTCACATTGTACAGTCAGCTATGTAAAAATATGGATGAATTACTTTTAAGAATTCTCTACTCTTGGATTCTTTAAAATAACAAGTTTTAAAAATATGAATTGAATTCCAAAATTCCTTTTTTTGCAGGAGTGTGTGTGTGGCCTACGGTTGGAGTAACCAATACTCACATTCTATGTACTACTCAAATATCTTTAAGCAGTTAATCTCTCTTTTTCCGCCCTCCAAACCTCTCACTCCTGAAAATGACAAGATAAATTTAGCACACTGAAAACATAGTTTTCTCACCTGGAAGAACCTGATCTTTTACACACACACACACACACACACACACACACACACACACACACACACACACGGATTTCTTAAGATAAAAGCTGATCTTTAGACAGATTGTTTATATTCTGAAAGTAGTTCAATGTGTCTCTTTCCCCTTTAACTGGCTCTCAGACAGGGTCTTAGTGCATGATTTTTAAGCATTTGCACTCTTTACAAATTGTTTGTTGGAAGTGCTTCAAGAGTTATTTGTTAGCATTGAAAGTAGTACACGAAGACCCAATTTAGGTAGGGAGGAATTTGGAGAAAAATTGGGACAGTTTCTCTCCCTTGCTGTTCCTTTTCATGGAAGATCTCTTTTGTGTGGCTTGCTCATATTGAATTAGAGAGGATGGAAATGTGCTTGCAGGCTACTGAAATTTTTTTGGAGTGAGGATGGTCTTTTAACTACAAGATTTACCTCCCTGCTTTAATGTGCTTCAGTGATGGGATGGTAGAAGATGTTGTATCAAACAGAGTTTCTGGAATCCTCAGCTATGTTGTTGTTATTATTATTATTATTATTATTATTTGAGATGGAGCTTCACTGTTGTCGCCCAGGCTCGAGTGCAATGGCACAATCTTGGCTCACGGCAACCTCTGCCTCCCAGGTTCAAGCGATTCTCCTGCCTCAGCCTCTTGAGCAGCTGGGATTACAGGTGCACACCACCACACCCAGCTAATTTTTGTATTTTCAGTAGAGATGGGGTTTCACCATGTTGGCTAGCCTGGTCTCGAACTCCTGACCTCAGGTGGTCCTCCCTCCTTGGCCTTCCAAGTTGCTGGGATTACAGGTGTGAGCCACGGCACCAGTTACTGTGCTTTTATCATGGGCCAGTTACTCATTCAAAACCCTCCTCAGTTTCCAGTCTGCCAATTGCCAAAGCACCTTTCAATGTGGTTCCAATAAATTCATCCTGTGTTTTAGCACTGATTTGTTCCAAGTCAGTCAGAACTTAGCTGATTAATCTGACTAGGAAGTGCTTATAAGCAACACTGGCCTGCAGTCTCTTTATTTTATTTTTCTACACACATTACTTTTCAAATACCAGAGAGGAAAGCTCCTCTTGTAGACAATAATTTCATTTAGGCACTTTTTCTGAGGCTGCTCGGAGGTGCTTTATTGCAAACCCCGAGACAGAGTCAGCAGATACCACTTTCATATCCTCCTGACAGATGCCAGCAAGCCCTCCTTTTAGTTTTTCTTTCCCTCTTCTCTTTTTATCGAGTAGCTGCTTGCAAAACTGCAATGGTGGTGGCCTGAGCATTTTTAATGTGGTATTCCTTATGGAATGGAAAGGAGAACTTAGTTACTCACTTACAAGGCAGAGGGAGGTGGTGGGAGTTAATTGGATTTCCCCAAATTGGAGTTGGAAGTGGTTTCTTCCTGAAAGTTCTCTGTTTCACTTCCTAATACTAGTTTGTATTTTACAATTATAAATTTTACAAATAAATGATACCATAATAAGAACACTACAAAAGCCACTATTTCTTGAATAACTGCTGTGTGCCAGACAATGAACTAGACCCTTCTGTCATATTCATGCTCCTCCTTTGCCCTCCTAGCAGCTATGTGAAGTCAGTGCCCCCAATTTGTGTAGGAAGTGAGACCAATTTGAAGATGCAGGAATTGGCCATCTTTCTGACTATGGCACTTACTATAGTGTTGGTTCTACTACTTTAGCCTGTCAGCTCTCATCTGTGTTGTCATGTTCAATTTTCTGATCACCTTCTCAAATGATAATTTGTTAGATCTTCATCCCTTCCCTGTTAGGAATTTGTGGTCAGGAGTACTGCATTTTGAATCTTCAGACCTGTGTTTAAATTTTAGCTCTGTGGTCTGGTAGCTTTTTGACCTTGAGTAAATTGCCTAATGTTGCTCAGTCTTAGTTTCCTCATCAGAAAAGTGGTAAGGATGATAAAGTAGTTCATAAACACTTATTGAGCACTAAGTATTTGCAAGGTACTGGAGGTATAAAGATGAATAAAACACTGTTCATGTTTTTGAAGACTTCCTAGTCAAGTGGTGAAATTAAACCTAAAAACAGGACATTTTAATATTATGTGCAAAGCACATAGTGGGCAATGTGTTGGTTTGAAGAAGGATTTTTGAGGAAGTGAAAGCTGAACTGCAGTTTGTAGAATAAGTAAGAGTTTAGTCAGGCAAAGAAGATAGACAAGGTCATTTTGGGTGGAGGGATTAATATAGGCAAAGTCATGCAATCTTGAAATAGCATGATACGTGTGTGAAATAAGAGTACTTTTGCATTGTAGGGGCATTAAACTGTTGAGCAGTCACTGGAGATGAGATTGGAGTGATGGTCAGGGCCTAGGTCCCTGAGCTGAAATGCCATTGAAGCTGAGGGCATTGAGAATTTAAAGAGATAGAGTGAGTCTGTGACTTTGCTCATAACCCTCATTTTGAAAGACTAATGCGTGGCATCCCAAATTTGGGGGTAGGAAAGCATACTGAAGGATTAATTTAGAGTTGAGTTGTTATAGTGCAGGAGCAAGGACAGATTGGCCTGCAAGTGGTTGAGTGTGCTGACGAGCAAGAAGTATTGGGTAATGAGCCACATGGGCCAGTTTGTATGTCATAGTATCTAGGCACCTGGGCAGTGTTTCCTAACTTGAGATACCACAGTGGGTTGTGTTATTCCCATTTAATAGATTGTGAAGTTAAGACTTGGAGATGGAATATGATTTATTTATTTATTTATTCATTTATTTATTTATTTTTGAGACGGAATCTTGCTTTGTCACCCAGGCTGGAGTACAGTGGCGCGATCTTGGCTCACTGCAGCCTCTGCTTCCTGGTTTCAAGCGATTCTCCTGCCTCAGCCTCCCAAGTTGCTGGGATTACAGGCGCCCACTACTGTGCCTGACTAATTTTTGTATTTTTAGTAGAGACAGGGTTTTGCCGTCTTGGCCAGGCTGCTCTCCAACTCCTGACCTCAGGTGATCCACCTGCCTTGGCCTCCCAAAGTGCTGGGATTACAGGCATGACCTGCTGTGTTTTGGCCAGGGTCACATAGCTGGTAAATGGCATAACTGAGACAAGACCCTAGGTCTTAAGCTTTCTAGTATATTGTTATTTCCGCTATACCAATTTGGATGACTTTGAGTATGCCGTTTTACCTCTTTAAGTGTCACTTCTCTATAATGGTTGTTAACAAGAAAAGTGGCTTAAAAATACCTGGCATAGGCTGGGCACGGTGACTCATGCCTGTAATCCCAGCATTTTGGGAGGCTGAGGTGGGTGGATCACGAGGTCAGGAGTTCGAGACCACCCTGACCAACATGGTGAAATCCCATCTCTACTAAAAATACAAAAATTAGTCGGGCATGGTGCGCACCTGTGATCTCAGCTACTCAGGAGGCTGAGGCAGGAGAATCGCTTGAACCTGGGTGGCGGAGGTTGCAGTGAGCTGAAGTCGCACCACTGTATCATTGTATTCTAGTCTGGATGACAAAGCAAGACTCCGTCTCCAAAAAAAAAAAAAGAATATGTAGTGTGTAATATATGGCACACAGTAAGTGATAAATGTTGCTTGTCTTTCCTTTATCACATGATCTCTGTTGAGATAAGAGAGGGAATCTGAACAAGGTGAGACTGCAGAATTTTAGTCTGTGGACACAGCGGGTTTTAATTCCCTTAATTACCTACAGGACTAAAGTGGGCCACCTGTCCTTGCCGCACATATGAAATATCAAATGCCACCATGACTAATACACATTTACTATTTCCTCTACTTTTGCACTACCTTTGGAGCAATTAAGTTTGTGATTTCTGTCATCCTAAAGAGTCTGGATGTTGGGGGACAGAAATGTTTTTCTCCCCTCCTTCATCTGCCACTTTAATGGAAGCTTCCTTGCTCAGCTACCCTCTGACTTTCTAAGGGAGGTTTTAGACATCCACTTACCCTGTCACAATTTCCCTCCCTAGAGGCCTCATGAAAATTTTATTCTGTACACTTAATGCCATTCAGGCAGCCCATTTCTCCTACACTCCCCTTACATGATGTGTATTGAGCTTCCTGTTAAGTCTTCCTTCTTGGGAAAGAGTGCTGGATGACTCTGAACAATTTCTCCTGGTCTCAGCCATTGATTCTTGGAGCGGGGAGAAACCATCTGCCATCTTGCTGCAAATACTGTTTGAAGGGACAAGATTCTCAGTGAGTCTACACATTGCTCCTGCTGCCTTGACCAGACGCCTTCCAAGTGACACTGAAGACACTGTAGGAAGCAGAAACAGCTTCTGTGTCTTTTTAAAAAAATTGCCTGTTAATTCTTGTTTCATACCAGGGGCCCTTGGACTTAACACTGAAGTACTGTGTGAGAAGGAAGACGGAGTCTATCGACAAGAGGTTCTGTTTTGATATAGAAACTAATGAAAGGTAAGCTGTGCCGCTGTGAATTGGCAATGTCTCCACGTGCCAGATGCTTAGCCTGGGTAGGTCTTTTATTTTCTTCCATCATCCCACGTTGATGACAATGAGTAAGTCTATTCAGGACTTTGTTGTGAGTCTATTCAAGCCAGCTCTTCTGACTGCCCTTCCCAGGGATCCCTGCTAGACCTGGCCCAGTGCTGCTTTTCTCTGTGCAAGCTTCTGTCAGCTTTGCCTCACTTGCTCTAGGAAGAAAAAGTCTCTCCTGGGATTTAATTTGCTATCATATGTGCAAAAGGTCAACATTTGGTGATCCTGCAAGAAGGAAAGGATAACAAAGCTCATTCTTTGTTAAATCTCCTAATATCACATAAAAGAACAAATGAATTCGCACACATTTTTGAGGGAGGGAAGATGAGGTGGAGGGTCATGGTGTATTAGAAAGTCATTTCCTCCCATTTGGTGCAAAAATGATGCAGACCTTCCCTACTTTACAGATACTCATATGAACTGGAAATAGTGTGATTATCACCTTTCAGATCTTAGAGCTAAGGCTTGCACATTTTGGACTTCGTTGTGTTTGTTTCTCCCAAGTGCCTTCTTTTTTTACTTGAACCTGAGCAGTTTTATCAGAGGAGAATTTTAACCATTAAAATTTCAAATGAGTGCATTTGGTATTATTGTGGAGAAAGACATGCTTTATAGTTGGGTGGTTGTACCAAAATAAACAGAATAAATCTGTTTCTAGATTTTATCTCAACCTTTTATTTCTATGTGTTAGATACTTAGTAATAGAATAGAATTTTGCAAAATGATCAGATTGCTAGAAAGGAACTTGAATGGTGAATTACAATATCATGTGAACAAAACTAGCAGTGACTGGGATCATAACAATCAGACTAAATGATGAGGGCATTTTTTTAAAAATCAGGGAATAAAGGACTTAGCTTGTTTCCTTATTTCAAAATTGAGAGATTATCATTTGACCCTCATAATTTCGATTTGTGAATCTATATCATTTCTTTGATAAAAATGGATGATCCCAGTTGAGATGGTTCTGAAAGTATATATTGTTGCCAGTAACCACGAGACTGTCACTCATTTTCCTGATAGCCTCAGTTCCAGTAGGAAGAGGAAAATTAATGTTGGCTGTGGCTTCCCTTTTATGCAAATAATATCCCCAACTCAAGCAGTTGCAAACAGTTTGTCCCCGTGGGTAGGGGCTAGGATCAATTTATGTTTCTTGTACCTGGTGCTATGCATGGCTCATGATAAGTACTACATTTGATGTTTATTCTTAAGTGTGTTTTTTTCTTATCCCAGAATGCTGAAGAATTTTGACACTAGAACCCAGGGATTAAAGTTTTGATGCATCTACACTTTTAGTTATTATATACTGTGCACTTTGCAAAGCATTCCCTCATTTAATCTACCACCCCCCCCCCGCCCATTTTGCCAGTGAGGAAACTGAGACCCACATACATTTAACTGACTTGCCCAACTAAAGTCACATAGTAAGTGGTGAGGCTGAGCTCAAACCCTAGTCTGTAGGTCTCCGGTCTGCAAAGCCCATGCTGGTTTCTTTTTGTTTGTTTTGTTTGTTTTGAGATGGTATCTCTCTCTCTTGCCCAGGCTGGAGTGCAGTGGTGCACAACCTCCACCTCCCAGGCTCAAACGAGTCTCCTGCCTCAGCCTCCCAAGTAGCTGGGACTACAGGCATGTGCCACCATGTCCAGCTAATTTTTGTATTTTTAATAGAAATGGGGTTTCACCATGTTGGCCAGGCTCCACTTGAACTGGCCTCAAGACATCCACCTGCCTTGGCCTCCCAAAGTGCTGGGATTATAGGCATGAGCCACTGTGCCTGGCTCCATGCTGTTTTTAATTTTGTTCTATTGTCTATTATAAGCAGAAGAAACAAACTGCAAAATAGAGCATTAAATATAATAATGAACAGGTGCTGAGGCCCCTCTCTGCATGTGGAGTCTTTTGAGTGACATGACATCTGCTTTTCTGGCTAGTCAATCTGATATAAGGAAGAGAGTCAGGCTTCCTAGCAGGCATCAGGCAGCTGTACTCACATTCCCTGGAGCACAGAGCAAAGGGCTCTTTGAGTCACCTTTTTCTATGTCAGGAAGAGAGGATAAGTTTTTTTATTTTTTTAACTTTTAGTTTTTTAGAGAGAGGGTCTTACTCTGTTGCCCAGGTTGGTTTGTATTGGCACAGGTTCAAGTGATCCTCTTGCCTGAGCCTCCTGAGTAGCTGGGACTGACAGGTGTGTACCACCACATCTGGCTAATTTTTTATTTTTTGTAGCTGTGGGGGTTTGCTATGTTGCCCAGGCTGGTCTTCAACTCCTGGCTTGCAGTGATTCTACCCTGTCGGCCTCCCAAAGTGCTCATATTACAGGTGTGAATCACTGCACCTGGTTCTAAATTTAGGCTCTTAGCAGTATTTAAAATGACAGGCTCATAGCAAGGCAGAGCTTGAAATGTTTTAGTAACAATAGCAACAAAAATAATTGTGATAAAAATAAAAACAATTGCTAACATTTGCCAAGTATCTCTTTTGTGACAGGCACTGTTATCAGCCATTTAAGTGTATAGTTTCCTTTAGTTGTCACCACAGTCACATGAAGGAGGTGATGTTATTTGAATTTTGGTTTGTGAATCTCTAGCATTTCTGTCTTAACAATGGATGACCCCATTCAAGGTGGCTGTGGAAGTATATATTGTTGCCAGTAACCACAAGACTGTCATTAAGAGGTGCTTTAATGAAGTAAGAGATGGTAGGACAGGAGCCCCATGATTCCAGCAGGTAGAACAGGATTCCTACGATATCAGTAATGGAAAGGACCTCCCAGCTCCTGTGTTCCAGCACCCTTTCAGATAAAGAAACCGAGGTCTAGAGAGGCCTAGTTACTTATCCAGGGTGGCTGAACTCTCTTGGCATTGCTTTTATCATTCTTTGACACTAGGAGAGGTCTCATCTTATCATAGAATTTGTGGAAGGAAAAATGTTTTCCTGATGGCTCAGGTAGCCAAGAGAAAGCAAGGAGACTTTATACCTTGCATAAAGTGTGGTTAATCTCAAAATTCCAGTTGAGTCACAAAGATCTAAAAAGACCATAAAGAGCATAACAACTTAGGATACCTCTGGGTAGTTAGTAGTGTCTTAGTCCATTTGAGATGTTATGACAAAATACCTGAGACTCAGTAATATATCAACAACAGAAATTCATTTGTCACATTTCTAGAAGCTGGAAGTCCAAGCGGTTTCAGTGTCTGGTGAGGACCTGGTCTCTGTTTCCAAGATGGCATCTTGTTGCAATGCCCTCCAGAGAGCACCAACACTGTGTCCTCATATGTCAGAAGAGACGGAAGGGAATGAACCCACTCTTTCAAGTTTTTGTAAAAGGACCCTAATCCCATTTATGAGGTTCTGCCCTTATCACTCACTCACCCCCTGAAGGTCCCATTTCTTAATATCATCACATTGGTAGTTAAGTTTTAACCTATGAATTTTGGGGAGTATTCAGACCACAGCAGGTAGCCTGCAAATAAATGAATAAAACAGGGTTTGAAGCCGTGTGCCAGGCAGAAGAGGCCTTATATTGTAGTAGTGAAGAATATGGCTGCTGGACCAGACTTTCTGGATTTAAGTCCTGTCTCTAGTAGTTCCCTACTACATGACCTTGGATAATTACTCTGTGCCTCAGTTTCCCCTTCTGTGAAGTAGAGATGATTACTATAACTGCCTTATTGTGTATATTAATTGAGTTAATATACATAGTTTACTTGGAACAAAATTTGTCACCAAGTAAGCATTCAGTAAATATTAGTTTTTTTTTTATTAGTCATAAAATGCTTGTTAGCCAAAACGCCTCCTCCCTGTGTCTTAGCCAGTACTCATGTTGTTGAATTTATTCCAACTCAAAATGTTTCTTGGACATCGCAGGTGCTAGAAGAAGCAAAGCCATTTTACTGACAGATGAATGTGCCTGTGATGTACATGCTCATTCCTAGAACTCAGACAAAGTGTCTGGCTTCCAACAGAGTAAGGCAGGGAGAGCCTTTGTTTGGTTCAGGCACAATGGGGCCAATTTAGGTGTGCATTATGGAGGCATCTTGACAGTTACCTTCCTATTTCTTGCACGATCCTGGCACAAGGCCACCAAGATACCACCCCCACCTCCATGGTTCCCAAAGTTACTGTTCTCTAAATTGCCTATTGTTTTCTTGAGTAAAAGAGATTTTGAAAAATGAGTATTCTGTAGGCCTGTGCTTGTTCAGTGTGGCAACCTGCAGGGCAGAGAGGGACCCTAGATCACAAGACTCCATTCTCTCAGATGAATTTTCTGCTTTATACTTATCATTTTTCCCCCTCAGGCCAGGAACCATCACTCTGCAGGCCCTTTCAGAAGCTAACAGAAGGCTATGGATGGAAGCCATGGATGGGAAAGAACCTGTAAGTTACCTGACACTGGGGAAGCCTCCCCAGCTTATGCCAGTGTATGAGTGCCCTCTAGTGTTATCAGTGTGTCTCAGACAATTAAATGGTAATGGATTGTTTAGTCTCAGTTTTAGAGCTGTAAGAAATTGTTTCCACATCTCTTAGCAGGTAAGGCAACTGGAGTTCCAGAAAGGTTGAGGGACTTTTCTGAGACCACCCTCAGAGAAGACATCAAAACTGGGCTTAGAATGCAGATCTCTCAGCTCCCTGCTCTAGTGTTAGACTATGTAGCTATGCCCATAAGCTATTTTTCAGAAAGAATTAAGCCATTTTTCAGGTTATGAAATCAATATGTGTTAATTAATATGAAAAATAATTGCCATAGTTATACATAAGCACTTATTAAATATTTATTCAGAATGATTTCTCTGCCTCATCCTTATACCACCAACTCAGCTATTCTCTTCGAGGATACAGCTGGTAGCGGAGATGGCATTGCCATCCTGTATCACAAGATGTACTGTTCCATTTAGAACACCGTTATGCAGGAGGACAAGCAATCCCTTGAAAGCGTTACTGATTATCGTCAAGCGACCAATAGGAACAGTTGGAAGTAATTGAAAAACGTTCTAGTTTCTTAGTGGCATATGAAATAATATCAGCTTCCTGGTGTTGGAATTCCAAAAGCTTGGATATAGGTACTAGTTCTGCCATTAAATGGTTATGTGACCCTGGGCAAATCGTTTCACCTCTCTGAGATTCAGTTTTCCTCTCAGTAAAACGGCTTTAATAATTTCTTTCTACCTATCTCACAGGGTTGCCTAGAAAAACCAGATGGAAATCATCTTGTAAACCACAATGTGCTAGCCGATGTGAATGATGGGATACAAAACTCCAAAGATCCAGCAGTGTTCAGATACAGTCTTATTTCCTTGCTTTATTCAAGTGAAAAACTGGCTAGGAGAGAAAATGCATTCTAGGTTTTTCTTTCTATGCGTCCTTAGTATCCTGGAGAATTTAGAGGGGTAACTAGATCCCAGATTACACTTATAGTAAACTGGAAGGTAGCAGGAGAGACTTGGTATTCTGAAGACTGCCATCCAGAAAATATTCCAGCACTGTCTTCCTTCTGTCACCTCCCAGAAACCTGCTGCTGAACTCTTTCATGCTTGTGACGTTTCTGTAGGCAGATGCTAGGAAGCTCAGCAAGGCATTTATCTTTCAATTCCCTCTCTTAAGTTTGCTCTCCCTTTAGGTTTTCAAAAATCAAAGGATGCAGATGGCTTTTTGTGGAGAATGATGTGAGCACATGGGCCCACTGAATGTGGATCCATACCAACTTGATCATGGCAGATTTTTCCACAAATCCCTTGTTTAGAAAAGTAGCAGCAAAGGCTGGCTGGCACAGAAATATCTCCCACTGAAATATCTGTGGGCATACACACATATACAGAACTTATTTTAAGGACAGGCTGTTCAAACAGACTCTTAACAGATGGCATATAGAGGGCTCATTTCCTGCAGCCTCACATTACTAATGTTGTTGCTCCTTTACTAAACACTCCAGTTCACTAGTCTTACATATCTCGTCCATGCCTTTGCCTAAACTGTCAAAGATCAGGGCTTGAAGGAATGTTTAGTCCAATGCTGATCACTTTACTGATATAAATTTTGAGATCTGGAGAATGGAAAGGGCATGCCCAAATTTCCTAAGAGGTAGAGGTAGAGCCAGGACTAGACTTCAAGAGTCAACAATCTCCTTTCTGGTCTCTCACAAAGCTATCACAGTGCATACTCTAAGATAACACAGACAAATCTTGGTGTATTCATGGATCTCTTTCAGATGGACATTTGCCTTTCCACAGAGAAGCGTTCATCAACTAGTCTTTGAGGGTGGGAGATTGGTATTAGGAACATTTGAATTTTATAATGTCCATCAGACAGGTACATAGCCATGAGGAAAACACTTTCCTGGTCTCTTGATTTATTATAAAAATGCCCCAGGCATTACATAAGGAAATATCTAAGATGGATTGGCTACAACTTTAGCTACAGTGAACTATGTGAAATTCAGTGTAATTTTCAGTGATTGTTCAAGTATTTTCTTTTTTCTTTTTTTTGAGATGGAGTCTCACTCTGTTGCCCAGGTTGGAGTACAGTGGTGTGATCTCAGCTCACTGCAGCCTCCACCTCCTGGGTTCAAGAGATTCTCCTGACTCAGCCTCCCGAACAGTTGGGATTACGGGTGCACGCCACCATGCCTGGCAAATTTTTGGATTTTTGTAGAGATGGGGTTTCATGATGTTCACCAGACTAGTCTTAAACTCCTGACCTCAAGTGATCTGCCTGCCTTGGCCTCCCAAATTTCTGGGATTACAGGCCTGAGCCGCCATGCCTGGCCTGTTCAAGTATTTTCTAGCAATCTTGGCAAAATGGTTATGTTTAGCCCACTTGCCTATTTTGTTGACATCCTGGAGTTTCTAATCATTTTTTAATGCCTATCTGGGGAAAGAGATTTAATATTATGTTCTCTGTTTTCCTATATTGATTGACAATAGCCATGGATCTTTCTGTTTATCTTCTTTTGTAGATCTACCACAGCCCTATAACAAAACAGCAAGAAAGTGAGTCACTCAAATTTTTGGTCTACTAGCATTATAAACTGCCACCTGTCCTATTCATAGTAAATACTATCATTAATGATGTGTACTATTAATGCAAGTCTGAATATGGATGCCTTTGTGTGAAATAAAATTCAGCCATATATTTTTTAAATGTGTCTGGCAATTGAAGTAAGGTAGACACTTTGTGTTAGCTTACATCGTGGGTAGAGAAACATCCTTCCTGATCTGGAAGCATGATAGAAATTGTGTGTATTTTTAGGCTAACATTTCACATATGACTTTGCTCATGCTGAAAGCAGACAATGCAAAGGGCTAAATAGAAGTATTTTGTGTTTTAAGAGTTAAAATGCTCAACCTTCCCTGAATAAATGAATCTTTCCATTTAAGGGTGATTGGAAGTGAGCTACCAAAAACCCTTAGCTCTCTCAATGCAGTCCCTTTGCATAGTCATTAAATGTTTAATAGGTGACACCTGTTGCAGCAGGCGCTAACTGTTTTCTTTTGCTTGAAACAGTGGAGCTAAATGAAGTGGGCTTCAAGTTTGTCAGGAAGTGCATCAATATTATTGAGACCAAAGGTAAGATCTGAACCATAGCCTTGGCGTTGTCTGAATCTGGTCACTCTGATGTTATCCTGGGCAATTTCTCTGAAGTAGCATTTTAGGAATGAAGACTGTTTACAAAGCTTATGTAGTAGATACAAGCTAGAAAATTTCAGAAAATTCTAAACTAGTGGTATGCAAGCATATTTGGATAATTTGTGGATTCCTGCTTTTAAAGAGCTTATAAGTTTATAAAGTATTCTCAAATAGTACCTGGGACTCCTTAAGCAGTGTCATGATGGTTCTATCCTAAATAATCAAGAGTTCGATTTCTGTCACAATACATACTGGTATAAAAATTGATGGGGGCAGAACTAAACTCAGGGAGATGTGGAATCAGCATTCTTTCTGGTTGCTGATACTCTCTGGTTTCCTTCTGAGGATATTTAGACTGTGGGCAAGTGTAGTATATGAATCAAGTCTCTTTGTTCTTTAAAATGTTTTTTTAGTCCTTCTTGGTGCAGGAAATGGCCTTTTGTTTCACAGCTGCCTTACTCCAGCCCTCTCCTGCTTTGTGTCACTGCTTAGAAGCAACTTGAGAGCTGATCCTTCCTTCTTTTTCAATTAAATGAACTTTCTAAGATGGCAGCACCATTCTCAGCTTTCTGCTGCTGCCCAAACTAAGCACATGCTTCTATTTACTATAGAGTTTGTTTTCTTCTCTTCAGATTAATGAGCAGGCTTGTTATACTCCAAGTGAAAGGATGGATAATTTGGAGAGATGCTTTAGGACTATTCCCCTGTTACAGGGAAGGCTGGAGAACTTGGAATATGTAGTGTGACCCCTTCCTATCTGAATTAACTCTAGTGTACCAGGGGGAGATGACAACTCTAGCTATACAAGTGAAATTAACCTGATTTTTTCCTCCACTAGGGATCAAGACAGAAGGGTTGTACCGCACTGTGGGCAGCAATATTCAGGTTCAGAAGCTGCTGAATGCCTTTTTTGGTAACAATTTTACTTTGATAATTCTTACTGGGAGTACTTTATATGTTACAAAGAAATGTGACTGGAAGAGAAAGGAGATACTGCTAAAAAATGTGGTAGAGTAGTTGAAAAAAAAGTATTTTCTAAGGTAAAACATACACATACTTGCCCACCCTGGGCAGAGTCAATTGTACCTTGAAAATGGCTGTTATCTCTCCTTCCTCATATCCCATTCACTCCAGAAACCCTCAGCAATCCAACTTCTTCCCCTATGTTTCAACTGGAACTGCGTGGCCAGGCTTAGTAGGTATCTTCTTACCAAATCCAGTGAACACTTTTGAGTTTCTGTCTTACTTGATCTCCTTGTTGACCACTGTCTCTTTTTTGAAAATTTCTCCTTACATGACTTCATGACTTCCATAACACATCATCACTCTTCTGATTCTTCTCACATCTTTTTTCTTTTTTCTTTTTTTTAGACAGGATCTAGCTCTGTCACCTAGGCTGGAGTGCAGTGGCATGATCATGGTTCACTGCAGCCTCAACCTCAACCTCCTGAGTAGCTGGGACTATAGGCGTGTGCCACTACACCAGGCTGATTTTTATATTTTTTTATAGTGATGGGGTCTCACTATGTTGCCTAGGCTGGTCTTGAACTTCTGGCCTTCAATCATCCTCTTGCCTTTGCCTCCCAAAGTGCTGGGATTACAGGCATGAGCCACAATGCTTGACCTCTTCTAACATCTTATAGGATTCCTTTTCAGTAACTTGCTGAACCTTTATCTTTCTGTTTTTTACACCTTGACTGAGTGTTTCCTACAGTTCTATCTTTGTTCGGGTTTACTTCTTCTTCTTCTTTTTTTTTTTTTTTTACATGTTTTTCTATTGATTGATTTTTTTTTTTAAATTCTGGTTATGGCTCACATTTTTGTTTCTTAAAAAATATTTCTTGTAATCTTTATTGGTTGCTTGATATTGTGACTTACTGAGTGTCTTGCTTTTGTTGATTTCTTTTAAAGAGGACTGAATTTTCTTTGTGGGCAGTTATTTGTGGATCAACTTGATTTGAGTCTTCTTTTAAAGTTTTCTTAGGCCAGATATAAAGTATCCACCCCCAGGTAAGGTTGTTGAGCTCTTTTTCTACATAGCTCACTCTTCTCTGGTATTGTGCCTTGCTAATTCTAGCTGCTTCAACAAGTCTTGCTTCTAGAAGCAACAAGTCTTGCTTCTAGCAAGACTTCCATGCTCAGCTTAGTTCCCACTCCATCTACTGCAATCTAAAAAGTGCTTTTAAGAAGCAGGCTGTGGAGAAGGTAGCAGTTATCTTGTTTGTTTCCCTCTTCTCAGAGTCATAGTCCTGTGTTGTCCATTGCTCAATAACTACATGCAGGAGTTTCCTATATACTGTCTAGTTTTCTAGTTGTTACAGCAGGAAGGCAAGTCTGATACCAGTTAGTCCACCATGGCTGGCAGTGGTAGTCTCTCTTTATGCTTTTTACTAGCACCTGTATGCTGACAACTCACAAAATCTCTGTTTCAGACATCTTCTGATGAGTTCTAAATGCAAATATTCACTTGCCCACTGCACCTGTGCTTCTCAGTCATCTTAAGGTCATGACACACATCAGAATGATCACCTTTATATAGCATGCTCGGGTAAATGGACATCACTGAGGCAAGAAGCCCTAAAGGCTGAGGGAATCAATATTGGAGTCTCTGCACAAGCTCTCTCTATGTAGATGGTTCACAGGTATCTACCTGCATTTCTCTCCCTGCAAACCTACCTTTCTTCCTTTTGTGGGTGGCAGTGAAGCGTCTTGTAAGCTGAGTTTTCACAGTGTCAGAGAACAAATTGAGTGTGGAAAACTCACTTGGATAAAGTACATATTTTTTGGTCCTTACTGTGATACATAGCTAATCTCTCAAAAGCCTGCAGGTCTGACAACCAACCCTACTCACATTTGAGGATGTTACAGCACTCAGTCATAGCAGGTGTGGTTTTGGAATTCCAGATTACATCATTAGTATCACAGCATCTGTTTTCATTAATCACCTTACATTCTTGACTTTTAAAAATTTGGATTGCTTATTCCTGGTCAATTTGCAACCCATCTCATTAGCTAAGGACACTTTTTCATATGTAAATCAGCTGATAGCATGGTCCAGCATATTGAATCTCTGAAAAATTATTGAACTCAGATATTTATTCAGATAATTATTGAACTATTGAAAATTCTGTTTCCAGTATCACTACATCCTTATATCTGTTGTATAATAAGCTAAAAAATACCATGCCAGGCATCCCACTGATTCTCTTATGGGCTTTAATGGGACTGAAGTGGTTTCTTCAAATCACACATGGCGGTACAATTTGATTCAAGTATTAAGGAAAGTGGTAGAGTTGGTGTATTTCATTTATTCAAAACCATCCTCCAAATATTAACTCTCATTGGAATATCTAAAATATACCAGGAAGTTCTAGATATAAATATTGATAGATACAATATAAAACTGTTAACTTCCTTATTTGTATATGAAAATGGCAACCCCGATCCCTGCCCCGAATGTATGAAACTCGAGATGTGGTGATGATCCTCATTCATTTATTTATTCATTGAACAAATATTTGTGTGCCTACCCGAGCATCAAGCATTGTGTTCAGGGCTGAGGATTGAAAAGTGAACATATTCCCTGTGTTTTCCACCTTTGTGGGGCTTACATTCTACTGGGAAACTGTCTCTCAGTTACCTTTCAATGTCTAGTTATGTGGGGAGACCTTCCTTCTAAGTTTCTTTCATGTGATGTCCTCTGGCGTATCTCACTGGGATCCTCAAAGCTGTCTTGCTTCTTTTCACCCTTTCCTGATCTAGTCTCATAGCACTAGGGGCTTGTTGCCTTGGTTGCATGTGGACCCATCATGATTTATCTTGGAGGGTGAATATCTATTGCCTTTTGGTTATGTACCATCTCTCCCTCTTTTTTTTTTCTTAAGTCTCATGCTCTATGCTAGTCAAAAGGATACTTCTTGTTATTTTTTTAGTCTAAACAACCCTCAGACTTCTCTCCCTATGACATCTCCTAAACTTGTAACTGTAGGCTTTCTTCTATCATTTACTAAAGCCTTTTCTTCTTCCCCTACACAAAAGTTTGTCTTTTTGGGAAATAAAATATAACACAGAGTATAAAGTCAAAGGCAACACATAATCAATAGTTATTTTCAATCAGGCTGTTGGTTGGTTGGTCACATTCCTTGCCTACACCAGATTTTTGCATGATGCTTTACGTATGAGGTTTTATGCACTGTGAGGATTAGCGTCTTCACTGGTGCTGGATCCATCGTAAGCCACCTTGGCACAGAGAAGCCAATCTGATCATCTCAGGGACAACTTGAAACCTCATGTAAGAGTTCTGTTTCTCTTTCCTTTATCAAGCTATAACTATCTTATTAATGAAAATGCCTCCCATTGTCATTATAGTCTTAATAATCATGTTGTGCTCCAGAGACTCTTAAGTATTTCACAATGGAGCAGATGGGTGAGATGGGGCATGGAGAGCGATGAGATTGATTGTATCAGCAGGGGCTCTTGATAGAGTTGAGCCTGGTTGGCAGCCATAAGCAGGAAATTGTTGTTCCCACAATCCCCTTACCGTGCCAGAGGCCTATGGATCTAAACAGAAGAGGACCTGCTGTAGTGAGTGAAGTAACAAGTCACTTGTAAGATGTTATTTATGTTATTTTCATTTCCTGTTTAAATATTTAAATTTCTCATTTCATCATTATGGCATTAGAATAAGATACGTGGACTTCTCAGAAACCAAGTGGAATACCTAATATACATAGACAGATAATAGGGTAGAAATATGCACACAGTCATTTTTCTATTTTCATAATTAATGTGAATTATTCAGCATCTGGAGACTTAACTTTAGTATTAAATTCACATATATTTGGACAAATAGATAATAAATACATTAATCAGAAATACTTTCAAGTTATGTGACTGAATGAGAAGTTCAGAGTCCCCTAGCAAATAAAACAAAAACATAACACACTCCACTTCAGGAACTGCAGAACTTGAACTCTATGTGTTAATCTTTAAAGCAACTGTATATGTTAGCCATCTTTCTGATATTGTCGTATGGTGTGATCTTTAGCTTTTCATACATATCAAAATACTTTATTCATAAAGCCAGATCCTTGTATATGTGCGTATATGTATACATGTATGTCATAAATAAATTTTACATAGGTTCAATACATTAACCATTACTATACTTACTACTTTAAATACACTGATTATTCTCAAATCATGCTTGCTTTGAAATAGTACCACTAGAGTTTGAAGTAATTTATCAATGGATATTTACTGTTACCCTTTCAAAATTATTTCCTATTTGCATTTGACTATGAAGCTGAGTTCAAAAACTTTTAGAAATAAAGTTTGATATGAATATTTGTTCCTTGTCTATTATTTTCTCAATATCTGAATAATTGATAGCAAATTCATCTTTAGTTCTCATCTGACATAATGCCATTTCCTATCATTCTTGTAAGTATGTAAATAGTAGGATGGGAATTTTTCTCTTAAAGGTATTTTAACTTAGCAAAAATAATTTCAGTTGTTGATATATGAATCTAGCAATGCTGTTATCGCACCTGCTTCCTGCTGCAGGGTTTCTGACTTGGGGAGAGTCTTTCAGCTATGTCACCATGAATGAGGATCCAGGGGATTGCTTGTATTAGTTTCCTAGTGCCGCTGTAATAAATTATCGCAAATTTAATGACTTAAAACAATACAAATTTGGCCGGGCACAGTGGCTCATGCCTGTAATCCCAGCACTTTGGGAGGCCGAAGCGGGCGGATCACAAGGTTAGGAGATCGAGACCATCCTGGCTAACATGGTGAAACCCCATCTCTACTAAAAATACAAAAAATTAGCCAGGCGTGGTGGCAGGCACCTGTAGTCCCAGCTACTCGGGAGGCTGAGGCAGGAGAATGGCGTGAACCCGGGAGGCGGAGCTCGCAGTGAGCCGAGATCGCGCCACTGTGCTCCAGCCTGGGCGACAGAGCGAGACTCCATCTCAAAAAAAAAAAAAAAAAAAAAAAATACAAATACAAATTTATTCTCTTACAGTTCTGGAGGTCAGAAGCCTAAAATCATTCTTCTGGAGCTAAAATCAAGGTGTCAGCAAGGCTACTTGTTTTTTTTTTTTTTTTTTTTTTTTGGAGAAGACAGTCTGTTCCCTTACCTTTTCAGCTTCTAGAACTTTCCTTGTCTCATGGTCCACTTTAGCAACACCAGGCATAGCCCCTCTCATGCTGCCATCACTCTGGTTCTTTCTCTTCTACCTTCCTCTTCTGCTTTAAAGGACCCTTGTGATTACATTCATTCCACCCAGATAATCAGAATAATCTTCCTATCTCAAGGTCAGCTGATTAGTGACCTTAAACCTATCTGTAACCTTAATTCTCCTTTGGCGTGTGACTTAACATATTCCCAGGTTCCTAGTATTAGGATGTAGACACCTTTGGGAACCAGAAATCTTCCTACTACTTACACTATTCCATTCAGAGTTTTAGGACACTCCCTGTGATCCTGTTAAGTGGACCTCAAGGTCATCCTTGATTCTTCCTTTTTGGAATCCGTGGTTAGACCTTTAGGCAGTGGTTATCTTATTGACCTATGACTCATTGTGACGTTCTCACTTATTTCCTCAAAGGAGCAGAAATAAATTCCTTTCATTGGCATATGACATCTGTTAGGGAGTGAATGTTTGTACTTCCTCCCCCATTTATATGTTGAAACTGACTCCCCAGTATAATGGTATTGGAGGTGGAGCCTTTGTGAAGTAATTTGGGTTGAATAAGATCATAAGGATGGGGCCTTCATGAATGGGATAAATACCCATATAAGAAGATGCCAGAGGGCTAGCTTACTCTCTTTACATCAAATGAAGATGTAACCTGGAAAAGGGCCCTCATCAGAACCCAACCATGCTGGCACCCTTATCTTAGACTTTCAGCTTCTAAAACTGTGACAGATAAATTTCTGTTGTTTATAAGCCGCTCAGTCTCTGGTAATTTGTTATAGTAGCCTGAAATGACTAAGACACCATGTTTTCCAAGATGTTTCAGCTCTTTGCCAGCCAGAGTATCATTTACACTTTTCTCTGGAGAAACTTGTTCTGTACTCAGTCTGTTCACTTTTTCTCCTATGGCATATCTTTTTGCCACTAGCTTTTTTTTTTTTTTTTTTTTTTTTTTTTTACTGTAATATTGTCAAACATGCTGTATCTCAGAGCCAGTTTCAGGTTATCTGCCTGAAATGGATTATGGACCCAGAGCAACCAATTTACCCACTTGATTTCTGTTTATAATACTAGGATCCCCAGAACCCCCATTTTGAGCCAGGTTAGGTAAATGAACTATGCCCTGAGCATCTCTTATGTCCTGCAGTGTTCATTCTTTCATTCATTCATTCAACATAATATTCTTGAGTACCTCCTAAGTGCCAGATACTGTATCAAGTGGTAGGGATGTAACAGTGAAGAAGGGGAACAGAAATCACTGGCCTCCTGCAACTTAGTGTCTAGCAGCAGCTATAGTTCATAGATACAGTCATACGTTTTTCTCACAAAATAAACTCTGGAATATCCCAGATTCAGGATTCTGTTGATCCTCACTGGCGGCATAAGGACATGAAGCAGTATAGGCACCTGGAAAAGAGAAACTATAGTCTTCCCCTTGGAAAAAAGCAGCCTATTTCTTAAACCAAGATCTTTCACCATCTTAAGGTAAAACATGTAAGGAGAATATATTAACTTTGGGAGACTAACAGTTTTCCTTTTCCTGATGTGTAATGTATACCTTATTTTATCTGCTTGAACTCCATTGGCTTTCAATTTTTTCCAGGTCTTATTGTTTATCTTCTGCCTTGCCTCATGATCCCCTTTCTCCTTTTCCTTAGCCTTGTCTTACAGCTCTCTCTCTCTCATTCATTGATTCACACCACATTTATTCAATGCATACACCAGTGTTTAGGGCTACTGCTTACCTCTCTTTCTCTTTGGTTTTTTTTTTTTCCTCTTATTCTTCACATATCGCCTTTGCCTCCTATTCTGACATGCTTATACTATGACTAGCAGCCCACTTTCATAAAATCTTTTCCATGAGCATACATTGGAACCCTTCTAGATACAAGTAGCCAGACAAGGTGATCAGAACTGAAAGACTAGTCTTCCCTATATCAAATGTAGCTGTCATCTGGGAAAATTGCATTTACAAAATTCCCAGGTAGGTAGTACATGCTCTAGCATTTCTCTGTCCTTGTTTCTTCACTAGGTACCTGGATCTCTAGGAATCTGGTATTCTGCACAGTGGCTGACACATAGGAAATATTTGTGGAATTAATGAATACCTTGTGTGATGCATGTCTCTTCCTAGAGAATGTTTGTTTTTCTCAAAAACATGAACCATTCCATACATGGTTGTATTTTGTTATACTACTGCACAGAGTTTCTGTTGTATGTAGTTTCATAAAATATAGCTTTTGTTAATCTCTGCAGATAGCATTAGGACCACCAAGTTATCTGAACTGACATGTAATTAATATTTGCAAATAACAGATAACAAGCAGCAAATCAGTAGGATTTTCCCATGGGAAGCCATATTTCTCAAAGATTCCTACATCCTAGTCAGAGGTGATTCTTCATTTAAACTGTGTAGATGATAATGGGCAAAGGGAAATTGTAGCTTCTTTTCTCTGTTGGAGGGCATCTTTTATTTCTTCTTGTTGTTGCCTTCATCTTTTCCTCAGTGCTTCCTTTGTTGACCAGATGATCACATTCAGCTTTAAAACCATTCATGGGCATGGTGGCTCAAGTCAGTAATCCCAGCACTTTGGGAAACCGAGACGGGTGGATCACTTGAGGTCAGGGATTCAAGACCAGCCTGGCCAACATGGCGAAACCCCATCATCTCTACTAAAAATACAAAATTAGCCAGGCATGGTGGGCGCCTGTAATCCCAGCTGCTTGGGAGGCTGAGGCAGGAGAATCACTTGAACCTGAGAGGCGGAGGTTGCAGTGAGCCGAGATCATGCCATTGCACTCCAGCCTGGGGAATAAGAGTGACACTCTCTCAAAACAAAACAAATGAAATCAAAACAAAACAAAACAAAAACTTTCGTACCTGAATACAGTGTTGATCTATCTTCCCACCCCTTCCTTTGTGTTTTTTTTTTTTTTTTTTTTTTTTTGAGATGGAGTCTCTCTCTGTTGCCTAGGCCGGAGTGCAGTGACATGATCTCGGCTCACTGCAAGCTCGCCTCCTGGGTTCAAGCGATTCTCCTGCCTCAGCCTACCAAGTAGCTGGGATTACAAACACGTGCCAACACACCTGGCTAATTTTTGTATTTTTAGTAGAGACAGGGTTTCACCATGTTGGTGAGGCTGGTCTCGAACTCTTGACCTCAGGTGATCCGTCAACCTTGGCCTCCCAAAGTGCTGGGATTACAGGCGTGAGCCACAGTGCCCAGCCCCATTCCTCTTTTTGACTCACTGCCTTTTAAAGCATGCTGTGGTCTCCCTCTAGTGGAGAAATTGCCATTTGAGAAAGAAAAAAATTCAGTCTAGAGTCAGGTCATATTTGTTATGCCTTTATATTTGAACACCTTGTAAATTGCTGCTTATCAGCCATTTTTCCATTTAGGTGTCGTAGGGTAAAAAACAATTTTTCTTCAACTCTCATAAGTTCTTAGTTGGAACATACTCTTGTAACAAAAGACAAGATTATTAAGAGAAAACAAGCTTATTAATATGTGTATTTCATACATACATGGGGGATACCCAGGAAATGAGTAATTCTCAAAGAGGTAGCTTTGAATTTCAGGTTATAGATCACCTTCAACAAAGAATAGTAATTTTTTTAATTGTATTTTTTTTTTAAGACATGACAAGACAAAGTAAAAGGAATTTGAATCTCTAGTAGCAGCAACATCTGGGAAGCCAAATAAATGAGAGATGATAGCTAGTTAGTAAGGCTTGTTAATATAAATTCCTCTGCTACTATTTCTAGGCCAGTAAGTGTCTAAAGTTGTCTTTAGTGGTTAACCTTTTTAACTTTTGTTCTCCCTGGTAGAAAGGGGTGTTGGGTCGGGATACCTCTCTCTTTGTAAATCTATGTTCTGCTTTTAGGCAAATAGAGGGAGGGCAGAGAACTTTCCTATACCTGCTGCTGCTTAATTTTCTTCAGGTCAACAATTCTTTGTATTTTGGGGTGGCATATTATGTGTATCCTCTGAAGCCAAACTTCATCTTACTAAAAACAGTTAATCACCGCCTCATCTCTACCAGTTATGTGCTTAGTGTAATTTATATTATTGTAGATTTCTTGCTGTTATGTAGTTACTTCTGGGTATATCTGTTCTGCTTCACACTTCAGCATATTGAGTAGAATTTCTTAATATTGGTTGACAATACTATCCGGAATTTCCAGAATGTTTAGTTTAATGGAGTGTTATTATGGGCCTTTGTATTTTTCATGTCCCTCTGAAATTCCTGGAAATGTCTGAAATTTGGAACAGATAGTGTTGTCAACAAGTTACCTGAATGGATATGTAAAAAGCAGTGGTGGCAGAGCTTCTTGGGCAGAGCCTCTGTTTTTTTTGTTTTGTTTTGTTTTTTTGTTTTTTCTTTTTTTCTTTTGACAGTCTCACTCTGTTGCCCAGGCTGGAGTGCAGTGACACAATCTTGGCTCACTGCAACGTCTGACTCCCAGGTTCAAGCGATCCTCGTGCCTCAGCCTCCAAAGTAGCTGGGACTACAGGCATGGATAATTTTTGTATTTTTTGGTAGAAACAGAGTTTCACCACGCTGGCCAGGCTGGTCTGGAACTCCTGACCTCAAGTGATCCACCCATCTTGGCCTCCCAAAGTGCTGGGATTATAGGCACGAGCCACTGCACCCAGCCAGACCCTCTGTTTTCAACAACTTCACTATTTCCATGGAATTCCCTAGGCTAGTTCATTATCTTTTCACAGCCTCAGCTTGGTGCTCTTATCTCTGGGTACCTTTTAGACATTAACAACCCATACCTCTTAGATTTCTGAAAAGGCCAAAGGAAGATCTTGTAGTTCCACTTCTTTGTTTCTTATGTGTCTTTCTTCTCCTTCCTTCCCTCCCTTCCTCCCTTCCCCTCTCTCTTTCTCTCTGTCTCTTGTTTTCTTCTTACTCTTCAGAGTCCTCCTGTCCTGAGAGGCCTCTATTCCCCAGCAGTTCATTATCCAAGGACCATGCATGTCCCTCCCTGAGAGTCCTCTGGGTGGGACCCCCTCAGTGGATATTGGTTGTTTCAACTGTGGAGGCTCCCCCTAGTGGAGAAACTACCATCATAGAAAACAAACAAACAAACAAACAAACAACAACAACAACAAACTACAGAGCTTCTATGTCAGTCCCAAGATTTTATCAAACTGTAATTATTTGTATACTCTCAGTCTGTTCCTCACTCCGGTGCCCAAGGTGTGGCCATTATTCTGTGTCCATATGTACCCACCAGTGGTCTGGGAGATCCTACCGCTTTCAAGCCAGCTGTTGAGTTTGATAGTTAATTTGCCTCCTGCAGAGATGAAACACTTGCCTTAATGGCTTTGGCCATCCAGCCTCTGGCCAGAGTTCTAGACAGGATTTGTGAACACCATGGACTTGAACTCAGGATTTAGATGTAAGTGGAAAGTAACCCTAAGATAAAGATGGAATAGGGTTGCCAAATTTATTTATTATATATTTATTTATTTAGTGATGGAGTCTCACTCTGTTGCCCAGGCTGGAGTGCAGTGGTGCAATCTCGGCTCACTGCAACCTCTGCCTCCCAGGTTCAAGCAATTCTCCTGCCTCAGCCTCCCAAGTAGCTGGGATTATGGGCACCTGCCACCATGCCCGGCTGATTTTTTAAAATTTTTAGTAGAGACAGTGTTTCACCATGTTGGCCAGGCTGGTCTCGAAGTCCTGACCTCAAGTGATCCACCTGCCTCGGCCTCTTAAAGTGCTCGGATTATAGGCGTGAGCCACCACGCCCGGCCTAGGGTTGCCAAATTTAGCAGGTAAAAAACGAAATACAGAATGCTCAGTTAAAATTCAAATTCAGATAAACAGATTTAGGACACACTTACACTAAGAAAAAAATAGCGATTGTTTATAAGCAATTCAAATTTAACTGGAAATTCTGAATTTTATCTGGCAATCTTAATCTGGTTCCAGGTTTTGCAGGACCTTATCAGTCATGTGAAGGAGTTTATTCCTTAGTACAATAGCAATGAGAAATGGCAGAGGGATTTTAAACAGGGAATTTGCATCTTGTCAAATCATGATTCAAACAGGCCACTAAAATAGTCTTCTGATGAAACAAATTCAGGCTTGTTACTTACAGCACTAAGAAAGGCCACTACCATTACAATATTGTCTTAATAACCTTTCAGAAGGGGAAAATCAAATGTGGAGAGGGATTCATATTTATAAGGTTTTTGGAGTCTGGTTTGTGGCAGGTCTTTCATTGTTGGGGCCTGAATGATTGAGATTGGACAAACTTCATGATATAATTTTATGTCAAAATTATATCAAAGTCTGTGATATATTTTTTTCAATAGTTTTTATATAAAACTTTGAAGAGTACTAGTCATTTGATAAACCCGTTTGAGAGATGTTCTGAGAAGTGACTGTTTACTTAGATGAGAACTGCTTGATAAGCATTGTTCAGAAAAGTGGATTTCCAGGAAGTTTCTGAAACAAAGCTATTCACAACTTCCTCTTACTGGAATAAATTTCCTGGAATAGTAGTTGAAGTTAATGCAAAGTATTAAATAGGAACATCATATTAATGTGAGTGGTAAACTGTATGCCTGTCTTTGGTTCCGGTTCTCTTTAGCCTCTGGTGGTTATTCTTCGGTCTTAGATGAGCTTTACAAACTGTGTGTTCATGGCACACTTAGTTTCAGTCTAAGTAATTTGCCAGGGTATTTTTAGTCTAAGAGATGTACCTAACATCTCCATTTATTAAGTAATTAAGTTGAACAAACTTAGTAATGTTTGCACATTCACACAACTTATAGCCTTATCATTCTTACTGAAAGTATTTTTATATTGTCATTAAATGACCCTATAATCTTTTTAATGCTGAATATGTTTCAGAAACATTAATATTAAAAGTAATTATTTTAATAAAAAAGATACCTGCTCATCCTAAAAAATTTTAAGCATTAAAATGTGTTCAGAAAGGGTAGTGAAAATTCACCCCAAATCCTACTCACCAGGAATACTTATTTTTTAACTTGGTGACCTTTATTCTAAGTATATTTCTATAAGTATATACACAAACTATTTTAGAAAATTTAGATCATAATTGATAAAGAAAGAATTATACATTATACTTGGAGATAGTAAGGTAGACATTTTTTCAACAGAGACTACTGCACTGGGGTTTTATAGTAAGAAGACAGATTGAGCTCAACTCCAAGTACGAGGAAATTTATAACCAAGGAGCAGGATGGGTGTTATGGCTTGAATATCCCCTCCAAAACTGAAGCCTATCTGCCACTATAAAGTTATCAAGAGGTGGAGCCTTTAAGAGGTGATTAAGTCATGAGGGCTCTATGTTCTTGAGAATGGGTTAGTTACTGTGGGACTGAGCTCCTGATAAAACAGTAAGTCTGGCCTAATTTTCACTCTGTCTCGACCACCAACTTGCCTAACTGTCATGGGATGATGAACATAAAGGCCCTCACCAGATGACAATGTCATGCTCTTGGATTTCTTAGCCTCCAAAATAATGAGCCAATAAACTGGTTCATAAGTTACCCAGTCTGTGGTATTGTTATAGCAGCAGAAAATTGACTAAGACAGTGGGAAGCAGTGGTTGGAGAAATGCTAAGAGGAAACATCAGAAGTAAGGAGAGATTGTGGCTAAACTGACTTGATAGGATACTTGCTCAAAGCAGGATACAGTAATCAGATACCTAGAGTAGGAGATTTTCACTAAACTGACTCAGCAGGATTCTTACTAAAACCAGACCATGTGGGCCAAAGACAGGACCCGAGGTTGGGACCAAATCAGAAAGAAAATTCAGAGGAATCTGACTGAAGTTTGCCCAAGGAGAGAATCTTTTTCATAATATAAATGTTTTATATTCTCAGCAGTGTCACAGAACTGGACAAGGATATACATTATTGCCTCTCTCAGAGAATAATATTCTGTAAGGACTAATCAATGAAACATAAGAACTAAGGTAGAAACATAAAAATTGGAAAGGAAGAAGCAATATCCATATATTAGAGAGACTATACTTGTTAGAAAAATCAAGAGCTTCACCTAAAAAATTCCTGAGAAGGAGAATTTAGTGAGATAGTTGATTGAAATAAAATTGTATAATAAAATGGAAGAAAAATTCCCTTTGAAGAAATTAACCAAATATAAAATATCTAGGTCTAAACTGAGCAGGAAATGTGTAACATCTGTATGGAGAAAAGCTTGGAATGCTAAAGGGAAACTAGAAAGAAGGCTTGAATATATACAAACACAGAGCCACTTTTTGAATTGGGATATCCAGTGTGGTAAATATGTCAATTGCTTACTGTGTAAATATAATGCAGTCACGATGAAAAATATCTGGAAATTAATTTGTTTGGAACTAAACAATCTGCTTCTGATGTTTATATCTATGTATCACTTTGAGCCGAGAGTCAGGAAATATTTGAAATAGAAGAACCGTACCTAGAAGTAAGATATATAAGAAAGTTGCAATTGACCAAAACAATTTGGAATTTATACATGCTTAGACAGTGAGAACAGTATAGTGAATTCAAAAGTAGACCCGGGCTGGGCGCAGTGGCTCACACCTATAATCCCAGCACTTTGGGAAGCCGAGGTGGGTGGATCACCTGAGGTAAGGAGTTTGAGACCAGCCTGATCAACATGGTGAAACTCTGTCTCTACTACAAATACAAAAATTAACTGGATGTGGTGGTGTGCACCTGTAATCTCAGCTACTAGGGAGACTGAGGCACAATAATTGCTTGAACCCAGGAGGCAGAGCTTGCAGTGAGCCAAGGTCACGCCACTGCACTCCAGCCCAGGTGGTAGAGAGAGACTACGTCTCAAAAAACCACAAAAGTAGATTCAAATGTATGTGGCAATTTAGCATATGATAAAGGTAGAATTTCAGATCATTTGGTACAGAGTGGTTAATTCAATTTATGGTGTTGATAACTGGCTATACATTTGGGGAGGTATACATTTCACCTTATGAAACCCTTAACACGGTTTGAATTTTGAGCTCTTCAACAAAGAGCTAGTAATTAAAGAGTTGATATGATTAGGACAGTTTTAAATGTATATTTATCTGTCTCTGTCAATTCTCCATGTTCACAGACTAGGCAAAGGAATAAAAATGCTGCTATAGGAAAACAAAACCTACCTAATATAGTATGTAGTATTTTGACATGGATGTATCAGAGATCAAGAAAATTCTCCCAAATATAAGTATTAATGTTAAAATCTCCAAACTTGTCCAATTGAGATAATACAAAATAACATATACCCTGCCAGTCAGTTGGCATAACATTCCTATGTAAAATATAGGTCTATTCTATGAGTAACTGATATGGTTTGTATCTGTGTCCCTGCCCAAATCTCATGTCAAATTGTAATCTCCAATGTTGGAGGTGGGGCCTGGTAGGAGATGATTAGATCATGGGGGTGAATTTCTCATGAATGATTTAGCCCCATCCGCTTGGTGCTGTTCCAGTGATAGTGAGTGAGTTCTTGAGACATCTGGTTGTTAAAAGTGTGTAGCACCTCCCCACTCTCTCTCTTCCTCCCACTCTGGCCACATGAGTGTTAGCTCCCCCTTCATCTTCTACCATGATTATAAACTTCCTGACACCTCCCCAGAAACTGAGCCTATGTTAGCACCATGCTTCCTGTACAGCCTGCAGAACCGTGAGCCAGTTAAACCTTTTTTTTTTTAAACTAAATTATGCAGTCTCAGGTATTTCTTTATAATAATGCAAGAATAATAGAGCAACTGACCAGATTATCTAGCTGTGACTGTATATTCTTAAAATTTCATATAGGGTTAATCAAGCCCCAATTTAGGGAGTATTTTTTCACTGTGGTAAAATATACATGACAAAATTTACCATCTTAACTATTTTTAAGTTTATTGTTCATTAGTATTCATTGTATTCACATTATTTTGCAACAAATATGTAGAGCTCTTTTCATTTTGGAAAACTGAAACTCCGTACAACAATTAACAACTTTCCATCCTCCTCTCTCCCTAGTTCCTGGAAACCAACATTTGATTTCCTGTCTCTATGTGTTTGACTACTCTAAGTGCCTCATATAAATGAAATCGAACTGTACTTGTCTTTGTGTGACTGGCTTGTTTCACTTGGTGTAATATCCTCTAGATTCATCCATATTGTAGAATGTGTTAGAATTTCCTTCATTTTAAAGGCCAAATAATATTCCACTGTGTGTGTGTGTGTCTGTGTATGTATGTATGTATGCATATATATATGTATATATAAAAACAATATGTATTGTTTATTCATTCTTCTGTGGTTAGACACTTGGGCTGCTTCTATCTTTTGTCCATTATGAACAATACTGCTGTAAACGTGGATATACACATATCCCTTCAAGAAGCTGCTTTTACTTCTTTAACCCATTTATGCCTAGTGTTCCATTATTGGAATGCTAAGCATGTAGGAGTTATTTATATCTTACCGCTCAAGGTCATCACCAAAGTCTGATTGCAAAAATTCAAAAAAATTGCAACCTCCAGCATAAATGGGTTTAAGTATATGTTGAGAAGTAAAATTGCTGGGTTATATAGTAATTCTATTTTTGGTTTTTTAGAAACCACCATACTATGTTGCATAGTGGCTTTACCATTTCACGTTGCCACCAACAGTGCACAAGGGTTCCAGTTTTTCCACATCCTCACCAACACTTTGAATTTTGCTTATTTATTTATTTTTGATATGTAGCCATTCTAATGGGTGTGAGGTGGTATCTCATTGTGGTTTTGATTTGATTTTTTCATGTGACAATGTTGAGTGTCTTTTCATGTGCACACGGGCTATTTCTTTTAAGGAATGTCTATTCAAAATCTTTGCTTATTTTAGAATCAGTTTGTTTATTTTTTGTTGAGATTTAGGACGTCTTTATATATTTTCAGTATTAACCCCTCATCTCTAACACATACACAATTTATAGATATTTTCTCCCATTTGATGCCCAGAAGTCTTTAATTTTGTTGTAGTCCAATTTATCTATTTTTTTCCTTTTCTTTCTTGTGCATTTCATGGCATATTCAAGAAATTACTGCTAAATAAAATGTCATACAGTTTTCCCCTATGTTTTCTTCTAAAAGTTTCATAGTTTTTGCTTTCATTTGTGTTTTTGATCCATTTACAGTTAATTTTTTTATATGGTATAAGGTCAGGATCCAACTTAATTCTTTTGTATATAGATATCCAGTTTCTTCAGCATCATTTGTTTCAAAGACTGTCCTTTATACTTTAGATGGTCTTGGTATCTTTGTTGAAAATTATTGCAACATATATATTAGGGATTCTTTCTGGGCTCTGTTCTATTCCATTGGCCTGCAGGTCTGTCTTTATGCCAGTACCACATTGTTTTGAGTACGATCACTTTGTCAAAGACAAGATGTTCCAGACCATTAGGGATTGTCTTTATTTAGACTGTTGCAATAGGGAGAACCTTCATTATTGAGGAATATCTCCCAGGAGAAGGAGATTTAAGGTTTTTTAGAGGCAGATTACAAGAGAGTCATCATGAGGCTTACATGAGTCATGAGGTAGGATGAAGATGTGTCCTATATGCAAAGACAGGGTAGACTTTTGAAGTTACTTGTTTCTGAGAACACAAAAAGATTAGGGGGTATGGTATTTCTAAACCATTGATGCTTCCTTGGAACACAGGGTTCAAGTGAAGTTCATCATGGTCACTACGGTTTAGTAAACTTTTTTTGTCTGGACTTTGAATAGACAATGATTTTTTTTTCCTTTTTCGATGATTTAAATAGGAAAAAAATATCTTGTTTGGTTTAAGTAGTTACATTTCCTTTCCAGCAACTCTACAATTTATTTTTCCCACCACACATATTATAAATATAACCAATTATGTACTCAAATTACTCTCTGCCTTCCAAAATAATACTTTGTGACTCAGAAGACATTTTAAAAATATACTTAAAGGAACATAATTATTAGGTATGCAGTATAAATTTGCTCCTAAAACTTTTTCCATTTTTATAGTTGAAACAGTCTTACACATAATGATGCTTATATCTACTCTCTGCAGGGCAGAATTTGTAATTCTTTCACACAATTCTGAATATTTTACAGGTTTTGGGGGATTTTTGTTGTTGTTGTTGGTTTTTTTTTTTTTTTTTTTTTTTTTGAGACGGAGTCTCGCTCTGTCACCAGGCTGGAATGCAGTGGTGCGACCTCGGCTCACTGCAACCTCTGCCTCCCAGGTTCCAGCAATTCTCCTACCTCAGCCTCCCAAGTAGCTGAGGTTACAGGCACCTGCCACCACACCCAGCTAATTTTTGTATTTTTAGTAGAGATGGAGTTTCATCTTGTTGGTCAGGCTGGTCTTGAACTCCTGACCTCAGGTGATTCACCTGTCTTGGCCTCCCAAAGTGCTGGGATTACGGGCGTGAGCCCCTGTGCCTGGCCATTTTTTTGGATTTTAAACTAACCATTCCAGGTTGGGCTGAGTGATTCATACCTATAATCCCAGCACTTTAGGAGGCTGAGGCAGGTGGATTGCTTGAGCCCAGGAGTTCGAGACCAGTTTGGGCAATGTAGGGAGACCCTGTCTCTACAAAATATAAAAAAATTAGCTGAGTGTGGTGGCTTGCACTTATAGTCCCAGCTGCCTGGGAGGCTGAGGTGGGAGGATTGCTTATGCATGGGAGGTTGAGGCTGCAGTAAGCTGCGATTGCACCACTGCACTCCAGCCTGGGTGATAGAGTGAGACCCTGTCTCAAAAAAAAAAAAAAAAAAAAAAAAAAAAAAAAGAATAAATTAATAAACTAAACATTCCTGAGAAGACTGGCCTTAAATTCTCATCCTAAATATTAGAGTTTTAATTTTTCCTGCTTTTGAATTATTGAAACTTCTTTTTTTACTATCAATAAGGGCTGAGTGTATTTTCTTATTGAAAACGTATTTGCTAACTCTGCAGTCATATTCTTTTGTTACAGCCCTCTCATTTAAATTTTTCTTGAATTTTGCCTCTTGTTATAAAGGGTGGCTTTGTGTTGACCTTTTCAGATTTGTGGTTTTCTTTCAGAGCAAAATAAGGCAGCTTATTTCTTTTGGGCACTTTTCTCCCATTTTTTAATTGAAGTGCAATTAGTACACAGTGAAATGTGAAGATCTTAACTGTGCATTTTAAGGGAAACTTCAAAAAATTTGTTCATTGATTCACAAAAGTGCAGAAATCTCAGTGATTTTTCAAAAAATGAACTAACCCATGTAACTGGCACTCAGATCTAAAATAACAACATTCTCGGTACCCCAAAAGTCCTTTTTTGACCCTTCCCATCACAATTCCACCAATGGTTAACCTTTGTCAAGACTTTTAACAGGATAGATTAGTATTTTTATAGAAATAGAATTACACTCTGTGTAAATAGTGTATGCTCTCTTGTTTTGGCTTCTTTCAGTTAACATTAAGTGAAATTCATTAAGTGAGATTCACCTATGCTATGGTGTTTATAGTATGGTTATAGTTCACTCACTCTCAATGCTGTACAATATTCTGAGACATTAATATACAATATTTGTCCATTTTGTGTTGATGGATATTAGGGTTGTATTTTTTTTTTTTTCCTAATTTGATCTTGCAGTCTCTCTCTGGAAAGCAGCTATAAACTTTATTTCCCAACAGGTTCCAAGGGATTTGGTTGTGGATGTTTACAATGTGCCTTTCACAGGATACTTCTTTATCCTGGCAGATGGTATGATGCCTAATTGTCTGAGGTGTGAACAAGTGTCTTTCTCATCAGAAATTATTTTATACTGGCAGATGCTTGTGGCTATTATCAGACCTGTGTCCTGTTTATTCCTGTCAAGATAACTACTGTGTAGGAGTGACTTAACTGGGAGAAAAGTTAAGTCTGAATGTGTCATTCTGGGGAGATATAGGTGTGTCAGTTGAGTAATACTACACAGAGGAGACAACACAACAAAAACATATTAAATAATATAGACAGTTTATTATTCACAGGTTGATGGGAAAACAGGGATACCGACAGGGGCTGTTGGAAATACTGTAGGGGAAATGTGCGCAACCAGCAGGTGGAGAGATAATGAGTTGAGGCCTTTATTGGGTCCAGTATGTTACCAAAGCAGGTTACCTATGATGAGTTCTCATTAGTGGGTTTAGAGCAAGCAGGCATGAGTTATACCAGATCAACGTCTTGGTGGGGAGGTTGTCACCGTGGCATATCTGCACAGTCTGTGCACGGTGTAAGGGATCAATGGGCCAAGTCAATTAGGTTATATCTATGTGTTCCATAGGGAGGTGGTCATCAGGAGCCAGTTGTATAAGATACATATCTGGATGGAACACATTAAGGAATTGGGA
The DNA here is from genome assembly GCF_043159975.1 of Macaca nemestrina. NCBI lineage: Eukaryota > Metazoa > Chordata > Mammalia > Primates > Cercopithecidae > Macaca > Macaca nemestrina. The sequence continues at coordinate 86,526,696 of NC_092145.1, forward strand.
GGAGACAGAGAACTGGAAACTGTCAAGGGTAACATAATGGAGCCTGGCTTGGTGAGAGAAAGTTAAACTTATATTCAGAATGGATACTGAGACAGCATAAAATTGTAAGAATTCACTATGAGTGTTGTTTCCACTTGGGGTTACTGCAAATATAAGTGCTATGAACATTCTTGTACCTGTCTTTAGGTGAACATATGTATTCAATTCTTTTGCAGCTATATTTAGGATTGAGATTGCTGGGTCAAGGTGTATGCATATATTCGGGTTTCTAAAAAGCTTTCTTTGGGTAATTTTTTTACATTTCATAAAATCACTGATTTGAAGTGTGCAATTCAGTAATTTTTACCAACTTTAATGAGTGGTATACCCATATGATAAATCTGTCATAGAAAATTTTTATGCCTGTCTTATCCCAGCTCCAAGCCAAAGTAATCTATCTTTCTGTCTCCACAAATTTGCCTTTTCTGGACATTTCATAAAAATGGAATTATGATCCATACCTATGTGGTATCCTGTGTTCACCTTCTTTCACTTAGCGTAATTTTCAGAAATCATCCATGATATACCCATACATCAGGAATTCATTCCTTTTTATTGCTAAATAATATTCTACAGCTTGTCTTTCCCTTCATGAGTTGCTGAGCATTTGGGTTGTTTGTAGTTTTGTCTTGTTTGAATAATAAATCATCATGAATACTTTTGTTCAAGTCTTTGTATGAACATATATTTTTACTTCTCTTGGGTAGGTAACTGGGAGTAAAATTTCTGACTTGTATATTAAATTTATGTTCAGCTTTGTGAGAAACTGGAAAACTGTTCCAAAATAGCTGCACTGTTTTACATTCCTACCAATAATGCATGAGGAGAGGATTCCTGTTTCTCCACATCCTCACCAACATTCATTATTTTCTGTCTTGTATTTATTATAGCTATTTACAAGGGTCTGAAATGATAATGTGTTGTGGTTATAATTTGCATTTCCTTTATGATTAATGGTCTTGGACATTTTTTATGTACTCATTAGCCAGATATATCTTCTTTTATGAAATGTCTGTTCATATCTCTTGTCCACTTTTTGATTGGACTGTTTATCTTCTGTTTTTTCTTTTCTCTTTTTTTATTTTCGAGATAGAGTTTTGCTTTTGCTGCCCAGGCTGGAGTGCAGTGGTGTGATCTTGACTCATTGCAGCCTCCACCTCCTGGGTTCAAGTGATTCTCCTGCCTCAGCCTCCCAAGTAGCTGAGATCACAGGCATGCACCACCAGCCCTGGCTAAGTTTTGTAATTTTAGTAGAGACAGGGTGTCACCATGTTGGCCAGGCTAGTCTCGAATTCTTGCCCTCAAGTGATCTGCCCGCCTCAGCCTCCCAAAATGCTGGGATTACAGGCGTGAGCCACCAGGCCCGGCCATATCTTCTTACTATAGACTTCTAAAGATTCTTTTTAAATTCTGGTTTGAAGTTCTTTATCAGATAAGTGTTTTCCAAATATTGTCTCACAGTATGTTACTGATCTTTTCATTTTCTTTCTTTCTTTTTAAAAAATCAATATATATGTTTTAAATTATTTAAAATTTTAAAAAAATTATTAATTTTTTGTGTACATAGTAGGTATATGTATTTATGAGTTATGTGAGATATTTTCATATAGGCATGCAATGCATAATAATCACATCATGGGAAATAGGGGATCCATCACCTCAAGCATTTATACTTTGTGTTATAAACAGTCCAGTTATATTTTTTAGTTATTTTAAAATGTATAATTAGATTATTACTAACTATAATCACCCTGTTGTGCTAGCAAATACTAGGTCTGTTTATTCTTTCTAACCATATTTTTGTACCTATTAACCATCTCCACTCCCCTGCTTCTTCCCAGACTCTTGTAACCATCCTTCTATTCTTTATGTCCATGATTTCACTTGTTTTGAGTTTTAGATCTCATAAATAACTTGAGAACATATGATGTTTGTCTTTTTGTGCCTGGCTTATTTTCCTTAACATAATGATGTCCAGTTCCATCCAGGTTGCAGCTAATGACAGAATCTCATTCTGAATCGTACTTCATTGTGTATAAGTACTACATTTTCTTTATCCATTCATCTGTTGATGGATACTTAAGTTGCTTCCAAATCTTGGTTATTGTGAACAGTACTGCAACAAACATGGATGGGCAGATATCTCTTCAGCATACAGACTTCCTTTCTTTTGGGTGTATATATATCCAAAATGAGATTGCTAGATTATATGGTAACTCAATTTTTAGATATTTTGTGAAACCTCCAACTTGTTATCTTCAGTGGTTATACTAATTTACATTCCTACCAAGAGTGTACCAGGGTTTCCTTTTTCTCCACATCCTTGCCAGCATTTGTTATTTCCTGTCTTTTATATAAAAGCCATTTTAATGAGATAAGATGATCATTGTAGTTTTGATTTGCGTTTATATGATGATCAGTGACGTTGAGCACCTTTTCATATACCTGTTTATCTTCTTTTGAGAAATGTCTGTTCATTATTAGATCTTTTTTCTATACAGTAGTTTGAGCTCCTGATATACTCTGATTATTAATCCCTTGTCAAATGCATAGTTTTCAGATATTTTCTCTCATTCTGTAGGTTGTCTCTTCACTTTGTTGATTGTTTCCTTTGCTGTGCAGAAACTTTTTAACTTTATGTGATCCCATTTATCCATTTTTGCTTTGGTTGACTGTGCTTGTGGAATATTACTCAAGAAATATTTGCCAAGTCCAATGTCCTGGAGAATGTCCCCAATGTTTTCTTTTAGTAGTTTTATAGTTTGAGGTCTTAGATTTAAGTCTGTAATACATTTACATTTGATTTAGGCAAGAGATAGGGTTCTAGTTTCATTCTTCTGCATGTGGATATCCAGTTTTCCTAGCACCATTTGTTGGAGAGACTGTCCTTTCCCCAGTGTATGTTCTTGAAACCTTTATCAATAATGAGTTCACTGTAGACGTATGGGTTTGTTTCCAGGTTCTCAATTGTGTTCCACTGGCCTATGTGTCCATTTTTACACCAGCACCTTGCTATTTTGGTTACTATAGCTCTGTAGTATAATTTGAAGTCAGGTATGTGATTCTTCCAGTTTTGTTCTTTTAGATTAGGTTTTTTTTTTCCTGCTCATTTTCTCGTTTATTTCTTCTTCTTTATTTTTAATTTCTGTTGAGATGAAGTTTTGCTCTTGTTGCCGAGGCTGGAGTGCAATGGCACAATTTCGACTCACTGCAACCTCTGCCTGCCAGGTTCAAGCGATTCTTCTCCCTCAGCCTCCTGAGTTTCTGGGATTACAGGCACCCACCACCACACCCAGCTAATTTTTGTATTTTTAGTAGAGATGGGGTTTCACCATGTTGGCCAAGATGGTCTTAAACTCCTGACCTCAGGTGATCCACGTGTCTCAGCCTCCCAAAGTGCTGGGATCACAGGCGTGAGCCACCGTGCCCGGCCAATGACTTCTTTTTAGGTGTGAAAGTTTTGAATTTTGACAAGACATAATTTGTTATTTCTTTCTAGTATTCACTGTACCCTTGGTTTCATATCTAATGAATCTTTGCCCAACCCAACATCTGAAAGATTTTCACCAATTATGTTTTCTTGTAAAAATTTAAATCTCCTAACCCCTTCATTTAGGTGTTTGATGCATTTTGAGTTAATGTGTGTATATGACATGCATTGTGGATCTAAATGCATCTTTTTGCAGTTGTTTATGTGATTATGTAAAACACAATTCCTCGAATAGGCTTCCCTTCCCCAGTGAATTGCTTTGGCACCTTTGCAATGAACTTATAAATGTAGTTTTTGAATTTTATCATACTGATTTATGTGTCTTTCCTTATGCCTGGTTTACACCATCTTCGTAACTAACTTTATATAGGCATACTTCACTTTAGTGCACTTAGCTTTATTCTGGTGTACCTCATTTTATGGCACTTTACAGATATTGTGTTTTTAAACAATTATTTATATAAATTGAAGCACTGTGGCAATGTACTGAGCAAGTTTCTTGGTGCCATTTTTTCAACAGCATGTGCCCACTTCTGATCTCTATGTCACATTTTTGTAAATCTTGGAATATTTCAAACTTTTAAATTTTTATTATATGTGTTATGGTGATCTGTGATCATTGATCTTTGATGTTACTATTGTAATTGCTTTAGGGTGCCACAAACTACGCTATATTAGATGATAAACTTAATCTGTAAATGTTGTGCTGTGCTCTACTAATCAGTAGTTCCTTATCTCTGTGCCTCTCCTTGGGCCTCCCTGTTCCCTGAGACACAACAATATTGCAGTTATGCCAATGAATAACTCGACCATCATCTCTTAGTGTCCAAGTGAAAGAGTCACACATCTCTCACTTTAAATGAAATGCTAAAAATGATTAAGCTTAATAAGGAAAGCATGTCGAAAGCTGAGATGGGCCAAAAACTAAGTCTCTTGTGCAAAATAGTCAAGTTGTGAATGCAAATGAGAAATCCTTGTAGGAACTGTTTTTTACTAAAAAATTTAAAGTGCTACTGCAGTGAAGACACAAATGGTAAGAAAGAACAACAGCCTTATAGTTGACATGGGGAAGGTTTGAGTGGTCTGGATAGAAGGTCAAAGCAGCCACAACATTCCCTTAAACCAAAGTTTAATAAAGAGCAGTGCTGTAACTCTTCAATTCTTTCAAGCTTCAGAGTAGTAAGGAAGCCTCAGAAGAAAAATTTGAAGCTAGCAGAGGTTGGTTCATGAAGTTTAAGAAAAGAAGCTGTCTCTATAACATAAAAGGGCAAAGTGAAGCAGCAAGTGCTAATGTAGATGCATGTTGTCTAGAAGATGTAGTTAGAAGGTGTAGCTAAGATCATTGATAAAGGTGGCTATAGTAAAATACAAATTTTCTATGTAGATGAAACAGCTTTCTAGTGAAAGTCCTGTGTAGGACTTCCATAGCTAGAGAGGAGGAGAAGTCAATGCCTGGCTTCAAAGGACAGACTGACTCTTCTGTTAGTGGCTAATGCAACTAGTGATGTAAAGTTAAAGCCAGTGCTCACTGACCATTCTGCAAACCCTAGACCCCTTAGGAATTATGCTAAAGCCACTCTGCCTGTGCTCTATAAATGGAACAGCAATGTCTGGATGAAAACACATCTGTTTACAGCACAATTTACTGAATATTTTAAGCCCACTCTTGAAACCTCTACTACTCAGAAAAAAAGATTCGTATCAAAACATTACTACTCATATACAATGCACCTAGTCACCCAAGAGCTCTGATGGAGATATATAAGGAGATTAACATTGTCTTCCTGTCTCCTAAAATAACATCCATTCTGTAGCCCATGGATCAAAGAGTAATTTTGCCTTTAAGTCTTATTAAGAAATACATTTTGTAAGGCCATAGCTGCCATAAACAGTGATTCCTCTAATGGATATGGGCAGAGTATATTGAAAACCTTCTGGAAAGGGTTCACTATTGTAGATGCCATTAAGAACATTTGTGATTCATGGGAACACGAGCAGTTCAATGAATTCTATTAACACTATGAGTGCTTTTGGCTAGATTATCTAGCTTTTTGACCTTGGACACATTATTTAATGTCGAGCCTGATCTCCATCTATAAAGTAGGAATCACAGTAGTACCTACCTCATAGAGTCGTTGTGAGGATTAGATGACATTTTATATGGAAAATGTCTGCAGTAAACTGTCCATAAATGGAAGGTGTTTTTTTTTAAATGTTGTCGGTATAATCACCATTATGATCTTTATGGTTATATGTTTTAATTTCATTTTATAATTTATCCTGTGATTTTTTACCTCAGCGTGACCCTTTATGGGATATAACCACATTTCTTCTCAATACCTATACCAACAGCACTAATCATTAAAGAAATGCAAGCCAAAACCACAGTGAGATATACCTCACACCTATTTGAATGGCTGTTATTAAATAGACAAAAGATAACAAGTGTTTTTGAGAGTGTGGAGAAACAGGAAACCTTCTATACAGTTGGTAGGAAGGTAGATTAGTAACAGCCACTGTGGAAAATAGTATGAATGTTTCTAAAGAAATTAAAAATAGAACGACCATATGACTCAGCAATCCCTCTTCTGGGTATATACCCAAAGGAAATGAAATCAACACCTCATAATGATATCTGCATTCCGTTTTCATTGCATTGTTATTCACATTATTCAATATATGGAAATAACCAAAGTATCTGTTGACGAATGGATAAATAAATTGTGGCATATATGTATACACACACACACACACACACACACACACACACACACACACACACAGAGAGAGAATGGATTATCATTCAGCCTTAAAAAAGAAAGAGATGTGCTATTTGCAACAATATGGATGAACATCATAATGATATTAGCCCAAAAGAGAAAGAAAAATACTGCATGATCTCATTTATATGCGGAATTTAAACAACAACAACAAAATTCAGTGTTTTTTGTTTAAATTAGTACAATAGAAGATCCAAGGTAGAAAACTTTAAATTAGCAACATATTTCTAACTGTGCATTTTAAGAACCATTTTTATTTTTCTTCAGTTTGGAACTACAACCTTTAGATATCAAAATGCCCTTTGTAACTTAATTTTTATTCCTTTTTTATGAAAGAGGTGTATGTTTTTCAAGTACATTTATCTGTTAACAAAAATAGTTGGAGTTCACGAAAGCCTATTATTTAGGCAAAGTCTTCCTTTGCAAAGATCCAGATTAAAGTACTAGCAGGTTTTACATAATACATGATTTATTATCTTTTCTTTTGAATTGAGAAGTAAAATATCCTTTAACTTAAAAATATATTTTATTATTTAATAATAAAAGAAGTTGTTTCTTCAAGCTAAATGCCTGATAAATACATTTTATTATGTGATCAACTCCTCCGTATTCTAAAATAATTGTTTATGACTTAGATGAGCCTATATTTTCACTTGATTAAGTAACATAATTAGCTGATTTACAATATAAAACATGTTTCTAAAACTCTTTTCAGCCTTGAAATTTCGAATGCCACTGTTTCCATATAATGACATGTGAATTTACATTTTAGAAAGCATAATTAAAAATTATATACTTCTATATTTTTAATGTTCTTGGCAATTTAAGTAGAATGATTTCCATAGAAAGATAATTCTTCCCTCCTACTCTGTATGTACTCTAATATTGTCTACTTCTTTCTTCTGTTTCTGCAGTGTTACTTAAGTTTTTTATACTATCCAGAGAGAGGCTTATGCTGTTTGCCATTGATGACATGGTATATATTGCTCAATCATACTCTTTCAAAAAATAATCTCTTCATTTAGTTTTTTATTATTTCATTACTATTAATTTATAATGAAATTTGGTTTATATGAAGGATCTTGAATAACATATATAAGGTATAATCAATAATATAATAAGTCTATAAGAACTCAGCATATAAAAACAGAACATTTCCAATAGCTTGAAAGCCTCCTGCATACCCCTTCACATAACCCTCCCAGATCATATTGCTTTCCTGCTCCGATACGGATAACCAGTATCTGGAATTTAGTGTTTAACGATCCCTTACTTTTTTTTCCTTTTTATAGATTTACTATATGTTTTAGTTTGTGCTAAGTGAAATGGCCACAACTCAACCATTTTTGGTCTATAATTATAGGAATTTTATATGGTTCAACTGAGTACACACATACACATGCACACTCCCAAACACACTGGCCTGTTGTTGAACATTATATAAGTTTTGTTACAGTGTAGTATTCCTACTACTTTCTTTTTTTACTCAACGTCATCATCTAGAGATTCATTCATGTCGCTGTGCAAAGCTCTATTTAATAAATTTGTGCTGCCATATAGTATTCCGTTATATGAATATTCCCCAATTACTTTATAAATTTCCTTGTTTATGGACGTTTATTGCTGCTTTCAGGTTTTTAGTGTTTTGACTTTTATAAGTAATGCTACCATACTTCTTTTTTCACATATCCCAACAAGTGTCTCTAGGTAGGTATATAAAGTAGTGAAATTGCAGACACCTAGGGCATATACACATTCAATTTTTATAAACAGTACTAATTTTCCAAAGTAATTGACCAAAAGTATACTTTTACCATCAGTGTAAAGATTGTTCCTTTGTACTAAATCTTTATCATTTTTTTGTTTTCTGTTTTTTAATATTTGCTCCTCTGGTGGATATTATGTGGTATTTAATTGACCTTTGACTTTGCATGGTATCTAATTGAGGTTCTATTTAAGGTCCTAATTATTAATGAAGTAATGAAGTGGAATATTTTTAAATGCATTTATTATCTATTCATTTTTCCTCCATTTTGAATGACCTGCTCATGTCACATTCTGGTTTTGGCATTAGGGTAATATCGGCTTCATAGAATGAATTGGGAAGTGTTCTTTCCTTTCAATTTTTGGAAGTTCGTGAAAGATTCATATTAATTCTTGAAGTTTTTGGTGGAATTCACCAAATTAATAATTTTTAATTAGTAATTTAATCTCTTTACTCATTGTGGGCCTATTCAGATTTTCTATTTCTTTTTGAGTCTATTTTCTTAGCTGGCATCTTTCTAGGAATTTGTCCATATTATCTAGGTTATCTAGTTGGGTGTCATATAGTTGGTATATCCTTGTGATCTTTTAAATTTCTGTAAGGTTGGTAGCAATGTTCCCTTTTTCGTTCCTGATTTTACTAATATGAGTCTTCTCTTTTCTTTTCCTGGTCACTGTGGCCAAAGATTTGTCAATTTTGTTGAACTGTCATATGTTTTTTCATATTTCGTTAATTATGTTTATTTTTTGATTCTCTATTTCATTAATTTTATTATTTCCTTTATTCTTCTTGCTGTTAGGTTTACTTTGCTATTTTCCGAGTGCTTTAAGGTAGGAAGTTAGGTGACTGATTTGAGATATTTCTTCTTTTGTAATATAGGCATTTACAGCTTTAAATTTCCCTCAAACACACTGCTTTTACCTGTATCACAGAAGTATTGGTATATTTTTTTCATCATTGGTGTATATGTTTTCATCTCTATTCATCTGAAAATATTTTCTAATTTTCATTGTAATATTCTTTGATGTGTTGGTTTTTTAGGAGTATGTTGTTTAATTTTCACATTTGCGAATTTTCAAAATTTCTTTGTTATTGATTTCTAATGTATTCCATGTGCTCAGAGAACATACTTTGTTTTATTCCTTTCCTTTAAAATAATTGATGCTTGTTTTATGACCTGGCTTATGGTATATTCTGGAATATGTTCAATGTGTATTTGAGGAGAATGTGTGTTCTGCTCTTTTTGAATGGCATGTTCTGTAGCTAATCTATTATGTATACTTGGTTTACAGGCCTATTAATGTCTTCTATTTCTTATTCATCTTCTGCCTAGTTGTTCTATCCATCATTTAAAGTGGGGTATTGAAGTCTGCTTATTGTGGAATTATTTATTTTTCCCTCCAATTCTGTCAGTTTTGCTTTAATGTACGTTTGTACTCTGTTGTTAGTTGTATGTGTGTTTATAATTTATATGTCTTCTTGATGGATTGACTTTATTATTATTATTAAATATTCCTCTTTGTTTCTACTAATATTTTTCGGTTTGAAGTTCATTTTTTCTATATTGGTATTGCCATTCCAGCTTTCTTGTGCTTTCTATTTGTATAATATGTGTCTCCCTTTTACAATTAAGCTAATTGTATGTTTAAATCTAACATGTGTTTGCTATAGAAAGCATACAACTGGATCTTTTTTTTTTTTTTTTAATTTTCCAGTCTGAAAATATCTGCCTTTTGATTAACTTGTGCAATCAATTAATAGTTAATGTCATTATTGGCATGATTGCACTTATGTCTGTCTCTTTGTTTTCCATATGCATAATCTTTTCTGTTCCTCTGTTCCTCTCACTGGTTTCTTTTATATTAAATGGGTATTTTTTGTTGTAACATTTTAATCCTTTAATGATATTTTCTTATTTTACTCATTTTCTTACTTGTTGCTCTAGGACTTAACAATTTATGTGAGAACTTACCAGAATTTCTTTCAGATATTAAATTTTCATGAGCTGTAGCTATTTCTTCTCCCTCTTTTGGTGGTGGTGTTACACATATGACGTCTAAATACGTTATGTAAATCCAACAATACATTATTACAATTGTTACTTCTTATAGTTTTTTTGTCTTTTATTGAACCTGAGAGAGGAATGGAGAGCAAGTATATAATTTTAAAAACTTGTTTATTAAACTTCTCATTTACTATTTCTAATGTTCTTCATTTGTTGGTATCATACCCAGCTGTTATCCCTGAGTAATTGTTGACCGATTGCTACATTGACTTTGACAGTGTCTTGGGACATAATCTGCTCCACAGTGATACATTTATTTTTGGACCCCTTTGCAGGAGTAGTCTTTGAGGCCAGTGTTTCATGCTTGCTCCAGCCATAGGTGGGCTCTTCTCAGCTATGTGTTTCTTTGTTTCTCACTTGTAAACTGGCTGGCTTATGATTTAAAGAGTTCATTAAACTACTAACCTCCTCATAATTGCTTACCACAAAAATCTACACTGTTTTCAGGGACTCCCTTAGGCTCAAACTTCCTTACACTCTGTTTTAAATAAAATCAGTTCCCTTCTAGAGAGCCTTGGACCTGTTTTTTAATAGCCTGCCTCTCCCCCTGGGCAGAACATTTGCACTAAAGCTTTGGGAGGTGGGGGTGAGGACAGTGTCATCCTTCTCTCAGAATGGCATGCTCTAGGAAGAGGACATTGGGTAAAAACAGTAACCCATGGTCTTCTTGGCTTCCCTCTCCCTGCATGGAACCTTGTGAATTAGCTGAAGAAGGGCTGATTGGGGCCTATTCTCAGATTACTTTTCCTAGGGTAGAACTTCTGTCCTGTGACTGGTCACTTGATTGAGGAAAGGAGCTCCAGACCTCTATAACATGATTGCCTCCATAGAGCTTTTGTAACCTAGGGCTGAGAGTAGGATGAAAAATTCCAATCACCTGCTGGAGGGAAAGTGCATGCCCTCAGTTTTTGGCTGCCCCAGGCATAAGCAAAACTTTACCCTGCTAAGCAGTCCAGGGGAAGGGGGAGGGAGCAGGTTGTGGCTCAGATGCTACAGATTCTTGCTGTTCTTACTGAGATTTCATAGATTTTACTAAAAAATGTTTTTCCATTTGCCATATACTGTCAGTACAGTTTCTAGAGACTCTAAATGGTTATTTTTCAAACAAATAATTTTCCCCAGTTGTGGTTGTTTTGCTGGGAGCTCCTCATGTTGCCATTGCATATGTATCTCTTCTAACGTGGAGAAACATTTGACATACAAAAAGTATACTGTAATAATAACAGTCTAACCAAACTTTCCAGACAACAGCAAGATTTTCCCCCAACATCTGTGTTTGATACACAGTTGCTTATATTTTGTTTGTACTCTTGTATGTGTCACTGCCCCGCAGCCACAGTACCTACCTGTTTTGAAAACATATCCAGCCTATACCTGCCTTCGGCCTTTGCACTAGCTAGTTTCTCTTTCTACCCTGCTTTTGTGCAAGGCGCTTTCTCCATTTTCTTCAGATCTCAACATAAACTTCACCTTATTACAGAAACTTTCCCATATCACTGGATAGAAAATGGCATCTCTTTGGCAGGTCCCTGTAGTCCCAGTCCCAGCTACTCGGGAGGCTGAGGCAGGAAAATGGCATGAACCCGGGAGGTGGAGCTTGCAGTGAGCCGAGATCGTGCCACTGCACTCCAGCCTGGGTGACAGAGCGAGACTCCGTCTCAAAAAAAGAAAGAAAGAAAAAAAAAAGAAGATAGCACCTCTTTATCTGTCTTGATCCCTCATATTTCATTTTACCAATACTTAATACATTCTTTGTCATACATTTTCATTATTTGTTTATCCTCTCTTTGCCATCATTAGTAGTTAAGCTCCATAGGGGTATGAATTTTTTCTGTTTCATGTTTTTTGTCTGTTTCATGTTTTGTCTGTTTCATGTTAGTGTGCACAAAGTAGACTTTTTAATTTAATTTTATTTTGTTATTTATTTAAATTTCCAGTTTTATTTTAGATACAGGGGGTGCATGGGTAGGTATGTTACATGCGTATGTTGCACTCAGCTAGTGAGCATAGTATCCATAGCTAGTTTTTAAACCCACGCCCTCCTCTTCCTTCCCCTGTCTAATAGTCTTCAGTGTCTGTTGGTCCCATGTTTATGTCCAGGTGTGCTCAATGTTTTGCTTCCACTTATAAATGAGAACATGTGGTATGTGGTTTTCTGTTCCCACATTAGTTTGCTTAAAATTATGGCCTCCAGCTGCATCCATGTTGCTGCAAAGGACATGATTTTGTTTTTTTTTTTTTTATGGCTGCATAGTATTCCATGGTGTATATGTACCACAATTTCTTTATCCAACATACCATTGGACAGTATACTTTTAATAAATATTTTTGGAGTGAATAAATGAGTTACGGTATGGCAATTTTATCTATCTCCAGAGGAGCACTGTCCAATACAACTTTCTATTATGATAGAAATGTTCTCTGTCTGTGTTATCCAATGTGGTAGATGCTAGTTACATGTGGTCATTGAGGATTTGAAAGATAGCTGGTGCAACTAAGGAAATACATTTTAAATTTTATTTAATATAAATTCAGATTAAATTGGGCCAAGTGTGCATATGGTTACTTTACAGCACAACTCCAAAAAGTTGTCTGCCTTGCCATGGCATATTTTCAAGGCATAATTTTTACCTTTTATTCCTACTCATGGAGTTAATTCTAGCATTGCTGGTATTGTCATCATTTTTACTACATACTGTGTGCATTGTAAGCATCTTAGGTCTTTATAGAAACTCCCTTTGGTTATACTTGCTGTCAATAAACAAGAGTACAATTATGGGGATTTGTCTACAAATGAAATTACATCCTGGATTTCACTTGATTTTGGAAACAAGCATCTAGTTGTCTCTTCATTTCTTCTTTCATATGTGATACATTTTGTATATTTTTCAAGTCATATTGTTTTTGCAATAAAATGGCATGAAGTACTGATGCATAACAACATGAATGAACCTTGGAAACATTATACTAAATGGAAGAAGGCAGTGATAAGAGATCAAATGTTGTTTGAGTGCATTTATATGAAATTTCCATAGTAGGCCAATCTACAGAGAAAGAAAGTCAATTAGTGGTTGCCCAGGATGGTGGGGAATAAGGGAAATGGGGACTGACTGCTGAAGGGTTTGGACTTTCTTTCTGCATGATGAAAATGTTCTATAATTAATTATGGTTATAGTTGTACAATTTGTGAATATACTAAAAGCCTCTGAATTGCATATTTCAATATGTTTGTGTGTATATGTGTGCCTGTTTTATATTTTTATATTTATTTTATCTTTTTTTTTCAAATTACCCAGAATCTGAGATGTTACCATTTTTTTTTAACCTCTTCCTTCAGAGATTCTGATTCCTCAAAACTAAAATGATAATCTGCATTTTAAACAAGCAACCCAAGTAATTCTGATTTAGTTTGCTGAAAGATTTTTTCTTTAAGAAACAATGCCTCTGGCAAGGATGTTATTAATCTTTCTTTAAGAAATTTCTGATAAAGTAGGGAAATGCATATCTTTCCCCTAATTATAAATGAATATGCTGGCCTCCTTGATGCCATGTTATATTTTGAACTGAAATTTGTAGATATTGATGATGCTGACACATTTTCTCTGTATTTGGCGTGCCATTGCTATTTTAGACATACAAGGACACTCAATTGCTGTATGGTACTCAGATAGCTTTATCTTATCAGTTGAAATTTCTTCTTATTCTTTGTATTTTTATTTAAAAAATAGATTTGGTACTTGACATACCTCTGTTATTACATCTGTTTTACCATTACTTCGAAACCTATTGTAGAGAAACAAAAACTCTTTCTCTACATTATCCCAGTCTTCACATTTTGTAACCTGCTTATCAGGTTGGGTTTTCTGAATTTTTTTTTATTTATTATTATTATTATACTTTAAGTTCTAGGGTACATGTGCATAACGTGCAGGTTTGTTACATATATATACTTGTGCCATGTTGCTGTGCTGCACCCATCAACTCGTCAGCACCCATCAACTCGTCATTTACATCAGGTATAACTCCCAATGCAATCCCTCCCCCCTCCCCCCTCCCCATGATAGGCCCCGGTGTGTGATGTTCCCCTTCCCGAGTCCAAGTGATCTCATTGTTCAGTTCCCATCTATGAGTGAGAACATGCGGTGTTTGGTTTTCTGTTGTTGTGATAGTTTGCTAAGAATGATGGTTTCCAGCTGCATCCATGTCCCTACAAAGGACACAAACTCATCCTTTTTGATGGCTGCATAGTATTCCATGGTGTATATGTGCCACATTTTCTTAATCCAGTCTGTCACTGATGGACATTTGGGTTTTCTAGTAAGATATCAGAAGCACAGCTTACAGTGCAGAGTATGTCCAACATGTGGTGGTGGGCAATCTGTGTCTGAATCATCTGGAATGTTTGTTAAACATCCTGGGATCTGAGAATCAAAGTTTGTGAAGAGGTAGTGTGTTAGTCTGTTTTTACACTGCTATAAAGATACTACCCGAGACTGGGTACTTTGTAAAGTAAAAAGGTTTGACTCACAGATCCACATGCTTAGGGTGGCCTCAGGAAATTTACGATCATGGCGGAAGGCGAAGGGGAAGCAAGGACCTTCTTCACATGGTGGCAGGAGAGCAGCATGGAGGAAACCACCCCAATGATCCAATCACCTCCCACCAGGTCTGTCTCTAGACATGTGGGGATTATGGGGATCATAGTTCAAGATGAGATTTGGGTGGGGACACAAAGGCTAATCATATCAGGTAGCCTGAGCATACAGGTTACTATCATGTCCACTGAAGTCTGAGAGCAATTGATTTAAATTTTTCATTTTCCTTTGTTTTTTAATGTGGCAAAACTATAGAAGAGAGAACCACTGATTTATGTAGTGATCTGTTCCTTTTATGTTCTCTAATACACAACTTCAGAGCAGTTTTAAAATTCATTCTGATTCTTCCTTAACTTGGTCATTATATTTGCTTTTCTTGGGATGGGTAGAATTTTACAGTTTTCACTTGAAACTGTTTTTTGTCTTTCTACTTGATCTTGCTTGTCAAATAAAAACTGTGCTTTTGCACCCTCTACTATGCTTTTTGTCGGCCGACTCTACCCCCGATTTCTACACTACTTAGCTTGGTCAGCATAGACTTCACCTTGAATAGACTTAAAAAAAATCTGTACTACTCCATTTGTGTGTGTGTGTGTGTGTGTGTGTGTGTGTGTGTGGTGTGTACTATTGTTCTGCTAATGTTCTTTTATGCTTTGGTCCTTCTTAGAAATCCATAAAACTATAGGGATAACAGTATTACAATTTTAGGTACCTGTAACCTCTGACCTTTCACAGAAAATATGAAATCCATCAACATATTGAACTGACCATTTCTAAATTACTATGGCTTCTGACCTTTTCCAGCAATCTGAAAAGTTATGGGAATTTACATTCTATTTGTAAAGAAAGAACTAAGAACTGTGATTTCAAAATAAGAATGATAGTAGACCAGTTATAAAATGCACTATCTAAAAAGGTAGGCTTCACAATGGCTTCACATTTATGATCCTGGTATTTCCATTCTGTATCAAACATTAAATATGAGAGTATTATTCCAAGAAAGATGAGGAAGAATTGATATAATTTTTTCTCACAAATTATGAACTGTCCTTAGACGATATATTTATTTGGATTCTGCTGTGTTGTTTTGGTGGCAACACCATGCCTGAATAGATGAAAGGGGCTCTGTAATCTAGATACTTGCCTTAAAACCTTGTCCCTGCCATCTGCTAGTTATGCTGCTAGTCTAGTTGGCTCTCCTGCCTGAGCCTCTCTTTCTCCACAGGTGAAAGGGGAAAATAATAGTGCCCATGTCATGGAGTTATAGTGAGGAACATCTGAAATAATTCACAGAAAGCACTTAGTGCAATGTTTGGCATATGGTAAGCACTCTGTAAATATTAGCTGCTATTATTTTCATGATTGTTAATAAAATTGCTGCCAATGTTGTTCTTTGTCTACAGCAGTGTTTCTTAACCTTTTTAGACATAAGGTCCTTCTCTTATAATGAATATTTGGTAACTCCTCCTTTAATATTATGAAATGAAAATCAAATATCTATAACCTGCATACATATAATTTTGAAAAATGTTAATATTATTCTTTAATGGTAATAGAAACAAAATAGTCCAGGGCTACAGTGTATGACCACTATATCATAAATCCCCAAGACCTCTCTCAGGTTCATAAATTTACTAGAAGGAATCACGGGGTCTCAGCATATACTTGTATTAGTGGCTGAGGGTTATTATAATGGCATAAGTGAGAACATATGCCAAATCATAAGGGAAAAAGACACAGGTGGCATGCACAGGAATCCTTGTGCAAGCTTCCTTATGCTCTCTCCCTTCAACAAGGGGTCACACAAAGCACATTCTTACCCCAGTAACAAAAAGAAAGCAACACAGGCAATGTTTCTGTCTAGGGAAGACCATTAGACACTCAATGTTCAGGGTTTTCACTGGGGGCTGGTCACACTCTCTGCCTCATACTTAACACAATTACAGATAAAAGAAGGTATTCAGTCATATTGTTTGAAGTGCTTGAGAGGGTATCTGGTGGTCTAACTGCTCCTTCTACAGAATTTCAGTCATTTCTCCTATTTTCAGCTCTAACAAAACTCCCCACTTATATAAGTAATCCTGATTGGTATGGCTTTCTGAGGTTTGGTGCCACAAGACAGCTTATTTACTATTGGTGTCAAAATATTTAAGTTGGTTTGAGATTTTTCTGGTACAACAAGCTATTAATAATTTGCCCATTTGCTTTCTGTCTTTCTTTTTTCTTTTCTTTTTTTTTTTTTTTGATTTGGAATCTCACTCTGTCACCCAGGCTGGAGTGCAGTGGTGTGATCTGTGCTCACTGAAACCTCTGCCTCCTGGGTTCAAGTGATTCTCCTGCCTCAGCCTCCCGAATAGCTGGGACTACAGGCACCCGCCACCATACCTGGCTGGGTTTTGTATTTTTAGTAGAGATGGGGTTTCACCATGTTGGCCAGTCTGGTCTTGAAGTCCTGACCTCGGGTAATCCACCTGCCTTGGCCTCCCAAAGTGCTGGGATTACAGGTGTGAGCCACCGTCGCCGGCCTGTCCGTTTACTTTCTAATTTACAACATTCTGTTAACAGCTATTGTCTGCATTATAGCCTCCCCTACTCTCTATATGTATACATTCTTCAATAAGTCAACATGAGCATGTTTACTTGCTGACTGTAAGGAGCTAGCAGAATAGATGTAGATGGAGATATTAAGAGAGAATCAATAGGGTAAGGTCAGGCCAAGTGGTGTGGCTCACACCTGTAATCCCAGCACTTTGGGAGGCCAAGACAGGTGGATCACTTGAGTCCAGGAGTTCCATACCAGCCTGGACAACATAGTGAGACCTTTTGTCTACAAAAAATACAAAAATTAGCTGGGCATGGTGGTATGTGCCTGTGGTCCCAACTACTTGGGAGTCTGAGGTGGGAGGATCACCTGAGCCTGGGGAGGTTGAGGCTGCAGTGGGCTGTGATTTTGCCGCTGCACTCCAGTCACAGGGCTATACTCTATCTCAAAAAACAAAATATAATAAAAAAAATAGGATAAGATTCTGAAGACAATGAAGAAAGAGTCTGAGATGTGGAGCACTTATTGAGAGATGAGCCTTTGATAGGAGGATGGCCTCTTCTTTCATTGTAACAGAAGGTTAAGAGGAGAGGTTTTAGTAAACACAAGAAGCTTTGTTAATTTGGGAAAGAAAAGAGAAGGACATGTTTTTATGGTAGCTTCTGCCTTCTCTATGAAGTGTATGGTAAGGCTACCTGCTAAGAGGGAAGATATGGTTTGGATGTTTGTTCCCACCTAAATCTCATGTTAAATTGTAATCTACAATGTTGGAGGTAGGACCTTGTGGGAGGTAATTGGATCATGGGGGTGGTTTCTCATGAATGGGTTAGCATCATCCCCTCAGTGCTATTTTTGTGATAGTGAGTGAGTAAGTCCTCACAAGATCTGACCCCACCCCTATTTCTTCTGCTCTGGCCATGTAGACATGCCTGCTTCCCCTTCACCTTCCACTATGATTGTAAGTTTCCTGAGGCCTCCCCAGAAGCAGATGCTGCGATGCTTTCTGTACAGCCTGTGGAACCCTGAGCCAATTAAACCTCTTTTCTTTATAAATTACCTAATCTGAGGTAGTTCTTTATAGCAGTTCGAGAGCAGACTAATACAAGGGAGTAGAGATGTGAGGGATTTCAGGTCTTAGGAAATTGGAGGAAGTTTGAAATAACTGTTTCAAGGGAGGGAAGGAGTACATTGACATGAGAACACAGACTTGCTAGAAGGTATTAAATGCCCAGGGGAGATTGCTGTTTGTGAGTATATGGTGACACCTGTCTTACCTGTTGTATGACTTTTTTATCAGCATCTAGCTGCCCCTGTGCAGGACTTGTCAATGCTGGGTTCACCTCATCCAGGGGTGGACTAAAAACTGTTGATAAAATCATAACAGGTTGAATGTTACTGCCTATGAAGTTTAGGGTCTTTCCTTGCTCAGCATCATTTTATTTTCATGATGGTTTGTTGGAGGATGGGTCTCAATATGTCTTTCAGCCTCAATTGACTCATACCTACTAAGACTGGAAAGGCATGCTCTCTAGCCAGCTGACCTCTTGAATATGCGATAACAAACTATTATCTGCTGTCTGTTTTTGTAAAATAAAGTTTTACTGAAACATAGCCGTACCCATTCTTTTACTTGTTGTCTATGGCTGCTTTTCCCCTACAATGGTAGAGGTAAATAATTGTGATAAAAACTATATGGCAGGCAAAATCTAAAGTGTATATGTGGCCCTTTATAGAAAAAGTTTGCCAACCTCTGGCCTCTAGGCAGATGTCTGAATCCTGAAGCCACTGTTACGCTGTGTGGTATTTACTGACATTTTTTCCCTCAGGTGGTGTCATAGTCCTGCATTTTTGACTTCTTAATCTAGTTCCTTACTTAAATACGATTCATGTACTTTCTATTCTTCCACCAAATAAATTTTACATACACACGGAGAGATAGACATGTATATTTCAATATAAGTTCTATCAATATGAATTCATAAATAAAAAGTGTTATAATAATAATGGACATAGAATTCCAATTTCAGACTCTTTTTTTTAATCACAAAATTCTATTTACTGACAAATATTAGCCACTCTTCCATACAGTTTTTTTTGAGTTACTTAATTTCTCCTGGCCTCACCTCTTTGGGAGGTAATTTAGATGAAATGGCTTAAAAAGGTTATAGTTTCACAACTGTTCCTCAAAGTCCTAGAATCTTTTTACTTTGCTGACTCTACTTGCTTAATTATATTTGCTAATCCATTTCATTAGTCAACACTTGGCAAGTCCAAGTGTACTCATCTGTCTATTACCTTTTCATCTACTTTAGTCTTAAGTAGACAAATGCCAATTCATGTTCTCAGATACTCAGATGTAGGTTTGTTAATATCTTATTCATTATTGTACAACCTTTTGCTGTTGAATTTTAATATTAAAATAATGATAGGTTAGATTTGTGCTCGCAACTTATTATGTTCCATTTTTTCCCACTCAACAGTACATTATGTACCCTTTCTTCAAGATAACTGTACAGAATGATTCTTACATATTTCAGTGTGACATTCTTTTTTTTATTGAGGTGGAATTCACATATTAACTATTTTCAAGTAAAAGTTCAGTGGCATTTCATACCCTTACAGTGTTGTGCAGCTACCACCTCTATCTAATGCTAAAACTTTTCCCTCACCCTAAAAGGAAACTGCATTTCTCTTAAGCATTTGCTCCCCATTCCTGTTTTTCTCCTACTCTGGTAACCACCAGTCTTATTTCTGTTTTTGTAAATTTCCCTATTCTGGATGTCCCACCCATATCTAGATAATTCTGTGTACATGGAATTGTATAATATGTGGTATTTTATGTTAGGCTTCTTTCACTGAGCATAATGTTTATGAGTTTTATCCATATTGTAGCATGTTCAGTTTTTCATGCTTTGTCATAGTTAATAATATTCCCTTGCTTGTATATACCAAGTTTTGTTTATCCATTCATCCACTGATGAACATTTGAGCTGTTTCCACCTTTCAGTTCTTGTGAATAGTGCTGGTATGAACATGAATGTCCATGTACTTGTTTGAGTCTCTGTTTTCAAATTATTTTTTTTGGTATATAACTAGGAGTAGAATTACAGGATCATATGACAATTTCGTATTTAAGATTTTGAAGAACCATGAAACTGTTTTTCATAGCAGCTGAACCATTCTACATTCCCAACAGCAATGTATGAGGATCCCAGTTTTTCCATATCCTCACTAGCACTTCTAATTTTCTAGTGTTTTGATTATAGCCATCCTCGTGTGTGTAAAGCAGTATCTACTTGTGGTTTTCATTTGCATTTCCCTACGGATTAATGTCAAGCATCTCTTCATGTGCTTTTGGCCATTTGTATGTCTTCTTTGCTGATGTGTTCTTGTTCATCTTATTTTTCATTCACAACTGAAGAAGACAGGGTATATATAAATGATACTAATTTTGAGAAAAATCATAGTTGTGGGAAAGTTTGAGACTTCAGGTCAGTAGCTTCATATCTACCATGGAGGTTAATTTAATGCTTGTTAGCTAAAACTTTGGTAAAACTTCTCATAAATTGATTTGCTTCATATTCATTAGAGCCTTCCACTCAAAGATGTGATAATTGTTATTTTGACTATTTGCAAGGGATTTGGAAAGGTCAGTGTATGTGGTGATTTTTCATTTGGCTGGTTGAATTATGAAAGCTGCAGGAGCAAGGAGTCATTTATTGGAATGAGTCTTATGGAGTCCTTAAAATACATATCTCAGGTATGGCTTTGTTATTCTTCATAATAATGTTTCTGAATTTGGGAACTCTAACAAGGTATCTGCAGGACCACATTATGGCTTTCATGGGCAATAGGCACTTTTGTTTTGTGGACCATGAAAAATTTTGCTACCTAAAAGTTATTAAAATATCTTTCAAAAATACTGACAATTTCCATGAAAATATTAAAAATTCTGTTTTATGTCTACATTGCTATAGAGATGAATATTTTACAGGCTGTCTTGTATTCATATTTTCTTCTCATTTTAAAAGAAATTAAAACATTACAGAGCCTCTAACAGTATCCTGGGCCCAAGGCATTATGCTTGCTTTGTGCAGTGCGATGTGGGCCCTGGGTATCTGAAGATGTTTGTCATGATTTTGTTTAGCCCTTTGAGATATTTATTATCATTGATGTGTGAATTCTTAAGAGTTACCATGATTAGTTCCCAATAATAATGTGCTCTTCACGGTTACTTGGAAATATCCATTTCATATAACTCAGAACATAATAAACTTGCCCTTTTTCCTCATTTTCATTATGGGCTCAACCGTCTCAGCTTGTTCAATTTTATTTGCCTTTTCCTCCTCATATTTTGCTTGTTACCATTTGAGCTCTCAGCTGCTGGAAAGCCCTTCCCAGAGCAGGTCTTTGGGGATAACAGGTTTCACTAAATTGGTTTCAGAAGATGAAGTTTAGTGTTCATTTGGTGTCCACTGGCAGCCCTAAGGAGACATGATAACACAGGCTGGAAAAGAAAACTTCCAGTTTCATAAAGAGCATTCTGTACAGTGTTGGCATAAACAACCCTGATACTAGCAAGGAGAACAGTCTAACTTCGGGATAGTATACAAGTTTATGGCTAACTATTCTTTTTTATGGTGTTATCATATTATCATATCTCTTTAATATCCTTTGTGGTTTTTTTCTTGTTCCATGTTTGCTTTTCCTAATCTCATTGCCTGTCATCATCTTCCTTCTATCACTGGCATTTTCTATTAATGATCTGCTTTCTCCTTTCCCATAAGCCAGTCTTAGTGTCTTCTAGCAATGTCATTTGAAATCCCACTTCCTCATTCAAGCCACAGTCCATAGCACTAAGCCTTTCTTCTTCCTTTCTCATAACTGGAAACAACAGATCTCTCAGGAAACCTTCATCTCCCTTACTGAGAGATGGTGCTCAAGTCAAAAGCACAGGAGCTCACATAGAGAGCAAATTCTTTAGAGATCCTTGATTACAGGAAAACAGGCCACAGGTCATGTTAAACCATTAATTTTTGGAGCTAGCCATGAAGCTTAATCAAATAGATGTCAAAACGATTCTTTTAAGGCATTGACTATCCACTAATTGATTCTTAGGCTGTATTTCATCATTGTAACTTCTTTTACATTTTTATGATAACAGGAATAGCAGCATTATTATCATCATTCATAGTAGCAAATGTTTATTTAGTATTTAGTGAGTACCAAAGTCTAAGGTTTTTGAATTTATTAACTTATTTAATTCTCATAACTCTTACAAACTAAGTGCTATTTTTTACCTCATGTCATTGAAATCAAATAATTTGCCCTAGGTCACTCAGCAAGTAAGTGGGGCTTTATCATCTCCTGTTCGTCTTGTAAGCTGTTTTCTATTTCAGGAAGCTTAAGAAATCTCAGTTTTATTCTGTGAAGGCTAATTCATATTATTAGCACATCAGGAAAACCTGTTACAAACAAATATTCAGCAGAGACGTAGAAATCGAGAACTGTGTTCCTCATATCAAGTGTGCAATCAAGGCAAACTGGGATTTGCTTTTGTATAACTCTCTCCCAATCACACTGAATTCTATGATTCCTTATCCCATTTCCTTCACTAAGGTTATCCTTGGAGTTGATTTCTGCCAACTTGGGCATCTCCTCGAATGACATCCTTTCTAATTCCCACTGTTAGAGTAGATCTAGTTAGGGAGGACATTTATGAAGAAAGACCTCTCCCACAACACCCTTGAAACAGTTGTAGCTTACTTACCCTGAGTGGACAGGCATGGGCTTGGAGGGTGAAGGGGTCTTGCAGTTCTAACATGTTACTCATCTTCTTTCGGTCATCTTAAATATATTTTGTAGAAATATGAGGTCTTGTGGAGATCTTAGGATAAGTACTAATGAACATAAAATTTCTGTTTTTAATCATACAGTATTCCAGTTTTCATTTACCATATGCACATATATGTACACAGACTTGTGTGTGGATGCATGCCTGCTTGTGAACATGTTTGCCTTTGTGTACACACACAGACACACACATGCACCCCTGCAAAGATAGTTTGAGGTAAGCATAATCTTTCTATGGCAAGCATCTGAGGTCTTTGTAAAGAGGAGTATAATTTCCATTTATGGCATGGCAAGTAGATTAATCCCAAGAACTCTCAATATCAAGGCCCTTTTATAGAAAGTTTCAAGAAGCTTTCTTAGGCCCCTCTGCTGACCTAATTATCGGGTCCTGGGTAATCTGTTTTATCATGGTCAGGTGGAGCCAGGATACTTTTAAATTTGGGATGAGGGTGAGATGTATTAATCCGTATCCCAGAGTATACAAGTTAACTCTTGGCCAGATTTATATAAAATAAAGTACAAAGTCAGGTTCTCAGATAATGTTGGTATATTGTTTGGTCTTTCTTTTTATTCTATTCCTGATAAGGATTCACTTGTTGTAGTCCAGTTATTTCACTAATTAACTAATATTTATATCATTAACACAGCAAAAGGAAAACTGGTGGATATCACAGGCTTCCACAGGACAGGCAAGTGAATGAATCACTTAAGCTGGTTAAGGACTGTGGTGATCTGTAGAGCATATATTCTGCCTAAAGAGGGCAGCCATGTCTCAATTTCCACACACTAGCCTTACTAGAATGTGGACTTTATGCTGCCAGAGCTTCTGATTTTTCAAGAAACGTTTGGAATCCAGATATTTGTGTGAAAACTAATTTTTCAATGTTAGCAGTTAATTCTGATTTTTAAAATACGATGCCATTTAATGAATAAACTATTATAGGAGTTGACAATTTTTTTCTGTAAAGCGTCAGATAGTAAATAGTTTGGACTTTGAGGTCTGTATGGTATCTGTTACAAGTACTCAGTTCTGCAGTTGTAATATAGAAGCAGCCATAGTCAATAAGCTAATGAAAATGGTGTGTTCCAGTAATATTTACAAAAACAGGTAAAGGCCTATTTTGGCCCAGTGGTGGTAAATTTGCCAACCCCCGAACTAAAAGAAGATATATCAAACATGTATAAGTATCAAAACATAATTTGACTAAACAAAGTAAGCTGTAGAAGGATTCATATATTTTATTGCCATTTGAATTAAATGTAAAGACTTGCCAAATAATGCGTTCATGGGTATGTGCATGTATTTGAATGATAAAGATTGAATTTATGATAGTGGTTATCTCTGGAGAGGGAAGGATGTGGGTCCAGAGAGGACTTGATTACAATATTTAATTTCTTTATAAAAAGAATCTGATGGAAATACAGCATGGTATTAAGATATGATTAGTACATGGGTGTTTGCTTTCCCCCACCTTTTTGTCTTTATATTTGAAATACTCTACAAATAAAAAACATTAGTATGCAAGGCAATCAAAACATATCTGCAGACTTAATTTGACTCAGATGCCATCATTTTGAACAACCTCTGCTGTTCTTGCATGCAAGCATTCTAAGGATATCAGCTTTGTAGAAAATGATGTCTTTGTGTCAACAAGTTGGAATCTACTACCCATATATTTGGAGGTTTTCAATGCAATAACAGTTTGTGATAGGTGATATGAATGATAACCAAGATGTAAGCTGGTTTTCTTCAACCTATATCATTTCTTTATTTCTGTTTACAAAATCAGGCATAACTTCTTGACAATGTACATATATTATAATTACTTTTTTATGACCTTGTTATCTAGCATTCCTCTTAGTATCTTTCTGTTCCCTCTGAGGTTTCTCAGAGTTTTGTACAGTGTCAGCTTGTTCTTATTAGATCTAATTATTTCATAATTCAATTTACCATTTCTACTCATCATCGAAGACTTTCCTTAATACTGTCCTGGAAAACCTGCAAAGCATTGTACATTTCTAATAATATGATGTTCCACAATTGTTGTTTTTCTTGTGCCAAGATCAAGGATGGCACACTTTTCTGTTGACCTCAAACTCATTTAGTTACGAGTCATGAAATGATCCATATATTGAGCTTTATGAAGGGTGGAGGTTTTGTTTTGTTTACTTCTGTATCCTTAGCACCTTGAAACAGGGCTTGGCACAGGATGGCTACTAAATAAATTTGTGTTGAGTTAATAAATAAATGAATGCCATTATTCTTTTCAGAGGATATAATTTTACATGGTTTCTGGTGGAATGTGCTGTTATTCCAAAGGCAGCTTTAGACACTGCAGTGGCAGAGGGAAACTTTCAAAATTCTGAGTTTATGATTTATTAACTTGCAGTTTCACCCTGTGTTCCCTAAGTTTTTACTTCTTACATTAATATAATTTGATTTCTAAGTTCCCAATGTTTTCTTTTTACTTTTTTTCATAAATGTTAATGTCTAAATTCCAACCATGGTTCCTTTTCTCAACTGAAACTTATTTATGTGACTATGCAAACCTTCTTTATACTTAATTCTTATTTTCTGTGCTATTGTCTTTTCAGTGTTGTTCTTAGTCCTTCACTGTCTATCACTGCTACCCTTTATGGTACAACATGGCCTAGTCAGTTGAGTTACCAAAAGATTAAAAAGGAAATCATGGCCGATAATCCCAGCACTTGGGGAGGCTAAGGTGAGAGGATCACTTGAGCCCAGGAGTTTGAGACCAGACTGGGCAGCATGGCACAACCTGGTCTCTACAAAAAAAAAAAAAAATTAACCAGGCATGGTGGCATTCTCCTGTACTTGGGAGGCTCTCAGCTACTTGGGAGGCTGAGGTGGGAGGATTGCTTAAGCACAGGAGGTCAAGGCTTCATTGAGCTGCGATCATGCCACTGCTCTCCAGACTGGTTGACAGAATGAGATCCCGTCTCAAAAAAAGAAAAGAAAATTGTAGCTCTTCCTGAACAAGTCCTGAAATGTCTTTCCCATGTGCGTTGAGGGTCTTCAAGATAACCTCCCGGTTTGGTAATTTGTTAAAAGGACTCACAGGACTCAGCATATATTGTTACTCATGGCTGTGATTTATTACAGTCAAAGGATACAAAGCAAAATTAGCAACGGGAAAAGGCACATAGAGCGATGTTCAGAGGAAACCAGACACAAGCTTCCAGGAGTCCTCTAGTGGAGTCACTCAGGATGTACAAAATTCCTCCAGTATTGCTTGTGACAGCACGTATGAAGTGTTGTCTACTGGGGGATATTATTAAATTATTAATTGGCAAAGGTTTATTGGGGGCTAGTTATGAAGGCAACCTCTGTCCAGCACATATGAAAATACCAGACCCCCAGAAGGAATGCAGGTATTCAACATAAACCACACTGTACAGGCATTCTAGGCATAGTGAGTCATGTTATCAGTTGTAGTAGTCACTGTCTCCTCACTTAGCCCCATTAACAGCTGTGGATGGGCCTTTGTCATCCCCAAGGTACTCGTTTCCCAAAGATGAAGAAATTTGATTTCATTTTGCTGTCTCTTGGTGTCAAAAACGTAAAAACATTTTTCCTCTCCTGGACATCTTCAACTCTTATGCCTTTACCACCAAGTGTAGCTTCAAAGTTCTAGGGAGCTTGTCTCTGTAACTAATTGGAAAATTTCTTTTCTGACCTCCTAACCCTGTATGGAGGTTGTTGGTTTTATATTTAGTAAATCATTAAACAGCAACATGTTTTTTAAAATGTTTGTACTGAGGCCTGACATTGGGCAGTTTCTCCCTGCAGTCAGGTTACTTGTCAGAGATGGGGCATGACTCCAAAGAGAATTAATGTATGTTTTTGTTATCTGAAGTGCCCTTGGGGCTTCCAGAATCCTCCTGAAGAGCCCATGTTTCTTTAGCAAAAGAGGTTTTTCAAGTCTGAATCCAGGATACAGGAACTCAAATAAAAAGCTTGTTTTATAGGAGTCTTAAAATAGAAGATAAGAGGCTACAAATAATGAAATCAAATTTGTAGAAACTGAGCAATTTCAATCAGATATGACAAAAAGATCCTTGCAGGAGAATATATACCAGTAGTAGTACCTAACTCTCATCCAGGTTTTTTAAGCTATGCAATTTCCATTTGACCACTTATTCTTTATAGATTGAATTTTATCATAGATTATAATTAAATAAAATAAAGCATAGCCACAATTCGAGTGCTGACAGCAACCTATCCTAGCAAACCTTTCACACACATACCATGTCTGAGATATTCTCCATATTGTCGCAAATAATCCCTAGTCACCTGTGTCAAAATCCCAGAGGTTAAGTCAAGCAAAAGCAGAGAATAGGGAAATGTATAAAATAATAGATTTTATTTGAGGAGTCCTATTTAGAGTGATTGCCAGATCCATATTTTTCACAATAATTTCATTCCTCAATAACTGGTAGTTCATCACAAATTATCAAGCAGACATTGATAAGTTATCTGAAGATTTGATTTCATAAGCTTCCACATTAATGATGCTGTTTACTATTAGAATATCCATCCTATCCCAACATAAAGCCAGCTGGGAAAAAAAGTCTTATTCTTTTTAACTAGTAATTACGTAGTTGTCCCTATCTCACTATATTGTAATGTTTTATGTTTAGTCTGTCTCCTACACTACACTGTATGTTCTTTAAGACTGAATTATTCTTTGTCTTTTACATTTATATAACACCTATGTGAGCATGCTCGTAATTTCCCAGGGTCATGCAGACTGAAATATTTCTGCTTTTGTCCTTTGTTAATTCCATCTAAAACATGGACTAGGCACTCTTGGGTTTCAGTCATCTGAGTAGATGTTTAATCAACATTTGAGCAACTATGTGGGAGAATTAACGGCATGTGATGATGGTGGGACTTGAAGTCTGTTTGCCAGGGGACCCAGTTGTGAACATCATTTCCAGTACTGTCCAGACACAGGGGCAACTCCCTGTCATTTGTGACTCTTCCCATCTTGGCTCTTGCCTCTCTGGCTTCTTTCTTTCTTCTTTTCTCTCTCTCTCTCTCTCTCTTTCTTTCTTCTTTCTTTTTTAATTAGCATCACCATCTTTTCTGCTATTAAACTGTCACCATCTTGATCTTCTCTCCCTCTTTTGGCTTTTACTTTCCCAGCCAGAGTGCACTTCTGGTTTCTTTTGGGGCATCCAATCTCATAAATCTCAGCCTTTGACCTCTCTTTCTCTGTCTCTCTCTCTTTCACTTTCTCTCTCTTTTGAAATAGAATTTACACTTTATTAAAATGAAACAATCCTTGCAACTCTAAAAATTGTATTTTTATGGCACCATATGACTTCATTGTTCTTTATCAAACTTCAGGTAATAGCTGATTCAAAAAGACTTGTACTATATCTTAAATATCTTGTGATTTATGAAACTTCTTAAAACAACTTAAAGTTTATATCTTGTGGCCAAGGTACTATAGACCTAGTTGGGAAGAGCCTGCCTAAGTGAACATAAACATCACATTTCATTGATTCTAAGATAAACTTTTCCACATTTTAACATCTCTTAAATTGGGATTCATCTTATACTTCATGGTATCTCACAGTATAATTGGTGAATTTTTTCCTTAGTATTATAAAAATGATAATGATGGGACTTATAATTAAAGGCATCTTAGATTTGAAGTAGCTGAGGCTTAAGAAAGTTTACGAAGTCTGACTGGTAACCTTCACACACAGCAGTTTTGTTTGCATGTAGTCCTTCTCTTCTCTGCCCTTGAGATGGGATTTGTTCCCTTGAGCTTTACCCCCTTTGTGGACAGGAACTGGAGTGGCTCATTTCACCCAGCCTGCAGTCTGTGGATGGCCAAGTGTTAGCAGCCCATTAAAGGGTCAGAGTGACAGGCTCCTGCACCTGCCCTTTTTGATGCCCAAGTTCTTGTTTGGTATCGAGGAAGAATCAGGTCACACAAACTATTTGAAGGGTAGTGTCTGCAGAGGATTTATTGGGCGATAAAAGTGGCTTTCAGCAGGATGGGAAACTGGAAAGGGGATGGTGTGGGAAGAAGGTGATTTTCCCTGAAGCCTCACTGTCTGAAGTTAGCTGCATCTATCAGTCGTCTTCGATGCTCAGCCACATGTGTCCCTGAGGCTCAGCAGCTTGCATCCCCAACCACTTACATCAGCTGCTTGTGTTGCTCTTTTTTTTTTCCCTGCCAGCTGATCTGTTTTTTATGGGCACTGGATAGGGGGCGGGGTAGGCAAAAAAGGCAATTATTTGGGTGGAAAAATGGGGTCAGCTGTTTTCACTTAGGGCCAAGGTTCCAGGCTTGAGGGTGAGGTTTAGCCGGGAGCACAGCCCTTCAGGGGTCAGCTGTTTTCACTTATGGCCGAGGTTCCAGGCTTGAGGGTGGGGTTTATCCGGGAGCCCAGCCATTCTGTATCACCCTCACCCGGTTGCTTCATGCTGGCCTGCAAGTGGTTCTGCTTATGCTGGCCTCTCTTGAGTCTTTCAGTTAAATCTTTATTGGATATGTATTGTGTGCTAAGAATTGTGGTAACTGCTGGAGAGAAAGATGAACAAAATTGTACATAGTCTTTGCTTTTCTGATTATAGACTCTTCTAAAATAGTGTTAACTGTTAGCATTATAAAATGGCCCAATCATAGGCCAGATCATTCTGTTGTTCCTGTGGTGTCTAGATTTCTTAATGTTTCCATGTTACATAAGGAAGGAGCCATTCTGGGTGATCATTTAGGACTCTGTATCCAGTGACCCTATATGGGTATAGTACCAGTTTGGGTTGACTACCTGAAGGTGGTTTGCCTCCTTCATGCCTTCATCATTTACTTCTCAGAGGTTTTCTTCATACTGCCTGAATCCAATACGTTGCATCTGTTTTGTCAAACTTTTCAATGAATTATGTATAGCAAATCTAAATGGAGTTGCCTTAGGGTTTAGTTTCCCTCTTTACTCAGTGTTTATTTGATACAGCTCCAGGGAAGATTCCACTGGGAATGTGTGTCAGCTGGCACTTGCTCAAGCCTACAGTGAAGCTGTTATTTCATTTCTTATGTTAAGTTACTCTTAAGAGGTTGGTGTCTGGTTATCTGGTTAGAGATTTCTTAGTCCCCTACCTGTTTTCTTAGCGTTCTCTACTGGAATCTATAACCAACTCCCCAGTGGACTGCAGGTAGCCAACATGCACTCTCTTGGTAGGGCCTTGCCCACATTGAACTTTGCATTTGTTTGTAAATTTAATTAATTTTGTATAGATTATAAATGTACTTAGCAAAAAATTTAAAAAGTACAAAAGATAAACAGTAAAAAGAAAGTCTACTTTTTACACCTGGCTCCCAGCCACCCCATTGCCATCCCAGGAAGCAACCATAGTTACCAGTTTCTGTAACTCCAGTATTTTTTTAAATAACTTTTTATTATGTAAAATCTAAAATGTATATGGAAGAGGACAATATAAAGAACCTCCTGGTATCCATCATCTTGCTCCAACAATTATCAAAAAATAACCAATCTTGTTGAGCTCTACTCCCACCCACTTTCTTGGATTATTTTGAAGTGGATTTCAGATGTCATACCTAAAAGATAGTGCCTCTTTTAAAAAACATATACCATAATACCATTTTCACACTAAAAAGCAAAAATAATTTCTTCATATCATTACATTTAAATTTTTTCAATGATTTATTTTATTTTGTTTTACAGTTTGGTTGTTTGAATCAGGATCCAAACAAGGTCCACACATTGCATTTTGTTCAGTCTCAAGCCCCTTTTAATCTATAGCTCTCCCCTCACTTTTTTTTTTCCCATTTATTTGTGGAATTAACCGGGTTGTTTATTCTGTAGAATTATCCCGGATTCTTCTGATTCTGTTACCAAATATAGTCTGGTGACTGTTTTTCCTGTACATTGGTATTTTGGTCTAGAGGCTTAATCAGTTGTAAGTTTAATTTTTTGGCAAAAATACTTTAGAGGTGGTATTCAGTTTTAATTTTACAGATAAGCCAGGTAAGTGCCTGGTTATTTTTCATTTGTTTGTTTTGTTTTGTTTACAACATAGTTTTTAAGTACATGGGCTCTATAGTCAGACTATCTGGGTTTGTCTCCCAGCTCCACAACTTAGTAGCTGTATGACCTTGGGCAAGTCATATCAAGCTCACTGCATTTCTCCTTATTTGTAGATTGTGGATCATAGTAGCATGTAATTCATAGTACTGTTGTGAGGAATAACCAAATTCAATGTGTGTAGAGCATTTTGAACAGTATCTGTCTTTGAGTAGGTATTCGGTGTACATTATTATGGTATTTTATTTTTATTTCTCCATTGTCTTGTATGGTATAGCCAGGGCTGCCATATTGTTCTACACCAGGGTTCACTGTTTATCTTGTAGGCTTTTGAATGATCCTTTTTATGGTGCTGTACAATGAGTAGTCTGTGTGGCAATATGTAGCAGCCCATATAGTCATACAATAAATGAACTTGTGTTGTTAAGCTGTTTTATGCTTTTCATAACACTACTATTTTATAAACAGGATTTAGTGTCTATCTGGATTTCTTGTTAGCAAACTCATGTATCACATTGCCTTTTTGTTTCTGTACCCCTCTTCCTTGAAATATACATGTGTATGTGCCCATAGATACACACCACATGCATTTTCAAAGTCAAAGCTAAATAGTATTCCTGTTACAACCTCTCTTCCAACTGAGTGATGTGAAGATCATGTAATTTATGCTGGTTTCCACTTAACACATCTATGGAGAGTTGAGGCTATCAGTCAGCTACCAACAAACAGGAAGTGAATTGATTATCAGCATGCCTGGGGACTGTGTAGACATGCCCATCAACCTCATGTTGTTATATGATTTGTCCTTGGGATCTGACCAAGGTTCTCGGTATTTTAATCAATATGAGATAGATACTTTCAAAATTAGGACCCCATGGTGTGACCCATGATGATCTGGACATCATTTTTGTCATCATTTTCTCTGTGAAAAAGAATAATATTGTGTGTGTGTCTCCTCCTTAGATCTGACATAGAAAGCATTCATGGAAAAGTATACCTTTGTATACTGCACTTGAGAGGTGGTAGGCCTATGCACGGGGAAGAAGAGATTAGGTCATTAATAAAATGGTACTCATATCCTTTCTAATTTAATAAATCAATGTAACTTCTACAGATGTGACACCAGGGAATTAAAGAATACAAAGTTTTCTAATGCACAACTATTTCACTCATATACACACATACACATACATACATGCCCAACTAGCCAAACAATATATAATTATAGTAATCCTTTACAAGATGTCAGTTCTAGTCTTAATGAAACTAGTAGCAGGTTTAGTTCATGGAGTATTTTAAATGGAATGTGCTTAGGAAGGTCTAACTTCAAAGAGCCTTTAGTCAGAGCCCAAGAAACTTTCTCAGCCCTCTCTGATGATTTCATTTTTCTCTTGGCTAATATATTTTATCCATCAGTGTCAGGTTGGGCCAGAAATACTTGATTTTGAGATAGGAGTCATTGTTTTTTCAGGTTTCCAGAAAAATAATTACATTTATTATTGTGTATTATATATAGGGATAGAGATAGATATAGATTTGTTAATCCATATCTTCTAAGGTCCCCATATTGTTGACTAGAGTTGGCAGATGGGCCACAAGCCCAACATGTCTTTACCCAGGCTTTTTCAAGTAAGTAAATGCAAGTTCAGATTCTTAGGTACTCTTTATATATGTGTTGCCAAAGCAGACACATAAAATGCTCTTCATAAATCAACCCCTTGTATTTCCTTTCCTATGATTTAACTCATGTTTTTGTTGATACAGGCTCATTTAATATTACCTATAACCATTCACTGTATGAATGATTGCTGTTATGTTTTGTCAATACAGTGGAAATTGGCAGAGTTGGTCCTGGCAAATGCAGAAGTCACTGTAACATTTTGGCCCATCCTGCCTCATATTTTATCACTCCTCCCATATGCACTTCCTCATATTCATAGTACATATAGTATTCAAGAACTTTATGTACAGCAAAAATATTTTTACACATATTTGAATTTCTTATTCAAAATATTATAACCAACAAATTTGTCACTGTGGTTTAATCACAACACAAAAACATACCACTGATACTATATGCCACGGTTTATAACAAGCGCGTTGTAATTTTTTGCTTATTTAAACCTCACATCATGTTTATGAGTTAGGTTTTATTATTATTCCATTTTACAGATGAAGAAAGTAAGGCACAAAATTTAAGTAAATTTCAAAAAGTAGACCCCGAATTTGAATTTAGATATTTTGACACTAGGGCAGGCGTGGTGGCTCATGCCTGTAATCCCAGCACTTTGGGAGGCCGAGGCGTGTGGATCACGAGTTCAGGAGACCGAGACCATCCTGGCTAACACGGTGAAACCCCGTCTCTACTTAAAATACAAAAAATTAGCCGGGCGTGGTGGTGGGTGCCTGTAGTCCCAGCTACTCGGGAGGCTGAGGCAGGAGAATGGCGTGAACTTGGGAGGCGGAGCTTGCAGTGAGCCGAGATCGTGCCACTGCACTCCAGCCTGGGTGACAGTGCGAGACTCCATCTCAAGAAAAAAAAAAAAGATATTTTGATACTCGTATCTATGATCTTAAACCATTTTTACTACTAAAATTGTGACTGACTTGTTATACTTGCCACTGCTTCTTTGTTTTATATATATATACACGCACACACACACACACATACACACACACACACACACACACACACACACACACATATATCTTGGCCCATAGAACCCAACATAGCACAGTCTAAGAGAACTTTCTGTGCTGATGGAAATGCTCCTTATATATTCTGTCCAATATTGGGAAGCACCAGGCACATGTGGCTATGAGCTTTTGAAATATGGCTAGTTAGAATAAGTAACTTTGTTTTTAATAATATTTAATTTAAATTTGAAGTACCATATGTAGCTAGTAGTTGCCCTATTGGACAGCACAGATTCCAGCACAACACGTGACTTAGGAATGACACTCAGTACATATTTGTTAAAGGAAGGAAAGATTCAGATTTATTTCTCCAGCTCAGATCTCTCCCTTGACCTTCAGACTTATATATGTAATTTCTTATTTGAAACCTTCAATGAATGTCTATTAGACATTTTCAAACCATCTATTAGACAGTTCCAAAGACATTTCCAAATAGTTCATGTCCAAAATGAACTATTGATCTTTCCCTCCAAGCCTACTCCATCCATAAGCTTCTCCATTTCAGTTTCTTCTACTCCCTCAGACTAAAAACTTTAGTCATGTATGATTTTTGACATCTAATCTATCAACAAATTCCGTAGGCTCTTCTTTCAAATTATATATGTAATCTGACCACTTCTAGTCACCTCCACCAGTTTTACTAAAATTTAAGCCACAGCCATTTTTGTTCCATGTTATTGCAATAGACCTTTTATGTGTCTCTTTTCTTTGCTATCCCTGTTACACTCTTACTATTGTCTACACAGCAGCTAGACTGTTCTTCTGTATTCAGGTCAAGTCAGAGCAGACCATTCCTCTGTTTAAAACTCACCAGTGGTTTCTCATTTCACTCAAAGTAAAAGCAAAAGTCCTTCCAATAGCCCCAAAGCCCTATATAATAGCCTCCGCTCCCCCGTCCAATACCCTATTCTCTCTCTCTATCTCATGATTTTTAATACTCTCCCTTCTTTATTCCACTTTACTTTCACTGGCTTCCTTATTGTTTATTTTTTTAAGACGGCAAAGTAAACAAATAGCTTAAGTATTTTTATTTGTTTGCAACTAAGCTTGTTAACACTATATAATGAAAATGTACAAAGAATGATGTTGCAGTTTTTGGTTAGATTTAAGTTAAAGACATTCATTAATAAGGAATCTTCAAACATGAGTATTCCAGAAATTTCTCTAAGCCATCTGATCTGAATAACTGTCTCTGAGTAACACCTTACTTTGTAAGGTATTGTCATGCATTTGAATTAAACTCAGATTTTTTCAAAATAAGCCCTGATTTAAAAAACTATTCTATATCCAAACTAAAAGAATATAAACAGAACTTTTCCTTTCCAGAAACAATAAAGGAAACAAGGCATTTTGTAAAATATGGTCCTGAGCAAGTCACAGTGAAAAATAAATGTATACTTCTACCTGCTCAAAACAGAGGCTACTTTCTGTTCCTCAGTCTTGGAAACAAGGTTAAGAACAGCCTATATGTGACTTCGGGCAGGGGGTTGCCAAAACAGCTCAAGCAGTTGACCGTGGACACCTCAAATGAATTTGGGAGAACCTGACCAAAGGATCCAAATTCTATTTTTAATAACTAATACAAAGGTGAAGTGGCTCCTCCCAAGTAGCAGTGCTGCCGGGGCCTGGCCCTGGCCGAGGCCCAGGCCCAGCTCTGAGCTTACCTGTTATGCTCCCAAGCAAACCCTGATCCTTCCGCTCCAGGGAAGACCTTTTCCCTTTAGAGGTTCAATGTCCAGGGAGCTCTGTGATTGTGTGAATGAGGTGAGCGCCGACTCCGTGTGAGTATTTTAAGGCTTGGAGTCAAAGTATTTTTCTAACACGCTTAGGCAGAGTCCGTGTGTCAATGGCTCATCTCCAGTTCTAATTTCTCACCACATATTTGTAGATCTACGACCACAGACCTTTGCTATATTATCATAATCACAGCTAATGTCCATCCTAACTTACAATTCATATTCTGTGCCTGGAAACAGTCCCTGTATTTAACAATAAAACCTACACATAAAAACAATCCACTATTGCAACTTATATGGTCACAAAGCATTAATGATCTTCTGTAGAACAAGCAATTTTTTATTTATTTTTATTTATTTTTTATTTTTTTGAGACAGTCTCACTCTGTCACCCAGGCTGGAGTGCCATGGCACGATCTTGGCTCACTGCAACCTCTGCCTCCCGGGTTCAAGTGATTCTCCTGCCTCAGCCTCCTGAGTAGCTGGGACTACGGGTGCCTGCCACCATGCCCAGCCAATTTTTGTATTTTTAATAGAGACGGGATTTCACCATGTTGGCCAGGCTGGTCTCAAACTCCTGACCTCAGGTGATCCACCCACCTCCGCCTCCCAAAGTTCTGGGATTACAGGTGTGAGCCACAGCGCCCGGCCAAGCCAATGTTTTTAACCATAATTGTCATGAATTAAAAACAGAATCCCCAAGATCAAAAAAAAAAATTGCACTATACAAATAATAACTTGAAATATACATACACACACTCTCATACACACTTCTTACAGAACTGTGCTTGGGGAAGTTCCATTTGTTGAGTGCCACTGAAGGCATATTTTGCTAAACTGCTGCTCCAGGTATTTTTGTTTAGAAAATCTATCACAGTAGGGCACAGCTGTTTACTGGATGAGCAGAAAAGGAAGATATGCTTGTGGCAACCAAAAAGTTTTAAGGTCTTTCAAGTTGTATAAAATGGACCTGCAGAAATGTTTAAGTATTCTCAGGATGCAAAGTTGGAGCTGAAATGTGTTATCAAACCAGTTGCAAAAAGTGTACAGCAGGCATCTCTTGAGGTCAAACCTGGTACCCAGATATGTGACAAAGCTTCAGGACACATGGCTTGTTGGCCTTGTCCCATATCGTTGCATAATCTGATCATGTGTGGATTTCGCAAAAGATTCCTTCATATTGTTCTGCTAGTTTGGTATTGAGGATTTGCTCACAATCCTCCTGAATCTTATCTTCATAGTCTAAGACATGCTCACATATTATTCCAATTTGTCAGAGGGTAAATGTGGGCTGGTCCTTCTTCATCCATGAGGAACCTGGAGAGCTAGGTGCTATGAGTGCTGAGGAGTGAGGTTGACTTTCTGAAGCACAAGCTTCACTCTGATTAAGAACAATTTCTAAATGTCTCCACCTCTGATAACGACTATATTCAGTTTTGTGTTCTGAAAAATTTGCTCTGGAATTGTAAGGCGCCGCTTGCTGCCGGGTGGGGCGGGCTGCTGCAGACTTGGCGGTGGGGTCTGTGTCTGAAGCGGCGGCGGCAGCTTGGCGTCGGGGCCTGAGGCCCAGAGTGGGGCCGGGGCTTCGGGGGAGCAGGGACTCAGCAGCTTAGTCCCGAAGTCCATGGGCCGCTTCAGCGTCGCCCGGTTCGCCAGGTCGCTGAGGGGCCAGGGACCGGGAGTGGACTCGGGGGTAAGTGCGGCCTAAGCTCCGGCTCCTCAGTGGGGCTTGCCAGCCAAGCCCTATTGTTTCCTTTTCTATTGAGATCCAAAGCCAATCCTTATTATTTGTGTATTCTGTATTGGTGAATTTTCCTAGCATTTAAATTTATTTGTCACCCCTGGTATATTTATACTTCCTTGTATATTTCTTCTTTTTTGATAAAGTTAGGTTATGGCTTGTCTACTTTGTTAATTTTTTCAAAAAATTGTGGTTTTAGCATTAGATCTGTTTTTCTATTCTCTACCTCATTAATTTATGCCCTTATGTTGCTATTTTCCTTTCTTTTCGTTTGCTTTGTTGTTTCTTTCGCCTTTTTAGCTAAGAATGTAATTCATTTTTTAATTTTTATTTTATTGATGAACATATTTAACTTAGTGAATTTTCCTTTAATCGCCTCATTAAATGTATCCCACAGATTTTGATATGTAGTGTTTTCATGATCATATTTTAAAGACATTCTGTGATTTTAATTTGTATTTCTTTCTTTAAAGAATTATTTAAGAGAAAGCTTATAATTTTCCATGCGGAATGGACTTAAAAAGTGATTTTTAGCTTTTTTGTAGTATTATTATTAGACAATGTTTATAACATGTCAACTTTATGGAACTTACTGATGTTTTCTTTGTAACCTAATATATGATCACTTTTTGTGAGTGTGTCATGTGCAACTGAGAAGTGTAGCCTCTAGTACCAGGGCATAAAATTTGATATATATCTGTAAGATTGTTATTTAGGTCTTCTACATCTTTACTTATTGTTTATCCACTTGATTTGTTGTTTAATGAAAATGATGTGTTAAAGTTTCTTATTTTTAGTGTGCTTTTATATACATCTCTAGTATTTTTGCTTTATAAAGGTGGTGGCTGTATTACTTGATGCACAGATATTCATGTATCTTTATTTGGAGAATGGCTTTTAGCATTTAAAGTGTTCTGTGTGGCTGGGTGCAGTGGCTTGTGCCTGTAATCCCAGCACTTTTGGGAGACTGAGGCGGGCAGATCACTTGAGGCCAGGAGTTCAAGAATAGCCTGGCCTAAATGGTGAAACCCCATTTCTACTAAAAATGCAAAAAATAGCGGGATGTGGTGGGCGCCTGTAGTCCCAGCTACTCGGGAGGCTGAGGCATGAGAATCACTTGAACCTGGGAGGCGGAGGTTGCAGTGAGCCGAGATTGCACCACTGTACTCCAGCCTAGGCCACAAATAAAAGTGTTCTTTGTTTAATTTAATGCTTTTTGACTTGAAATCTATTTTGTCTGATATTGATTCCATTTGCCTGGTAGACTTTTGACCATTCCTAAATTTTCCTCTTTTGCTTCACATTCCTTTAAACTTCCAGTCTTCACAGGGTATCTCTCCCTTATTTTTTGCCACTTTTTCTCTTACAAATGATACCTTTCAAAGTCTGCCTTTTGAAGACTGCATAGAAAGCTCTTCCCCAAGGCTCTAATCTACCAGTTTGTCATTATTTTTGTGCTTTGTGTGGACTTTGTCTTTCTGGTTGTGATTTCAGATTAATCTTAGGCTACTAGCCCCTTCTTTTCTCATTAACACTCCTGTTTCAGCGTTGTCCTTGCTCTCTGGAAAGACTTGTGAGTGATAGCTTGCTGGGATTTCTTTTTTTTTTTTCTACTTACAATTTAATATTTAAGTATTTTATTATATAGGTGTTTTCTTTCTTTTTGTTATGTGAAGGGCATGGCTTTATGTACTTTTATGTTGTTCTGGTGGCTCTATATTGTTTTGTAGAGGATGTGTTTGGAAATTTTGATTTACATAGTCACCATTGTCTTAACATAATATTTTCCATAGGGTTAAAAATACTTTGTAAATATATTTTTTTATTGTTATACTTTAAGTTCTAGGGTACATGTGCACGACATGCAGGTTTGTTACATATGTATACATGTGGCATGCGTAAATATTTTAATAGCTATATGATACTATGATACAAAAATATACCAATAATTTTTCCAATAATTTCCCTCTTTAGCATGTTAGTTTTTTTCCTTTTACGTGATGACATATTTGTGCATAAGTTAATTCCACTACATACTTCGGGTAGATTTACCAAAATATAATTTTTGCCTCAAGGTTATAAATATTGTTAATAATCTTGACATAGTTTGAACACAGGGAGAATCAATTGGCATATGGATATATATTAAGCTGCTAACTAGGGTAGCCTCTATCCTTTTTTCAGGTAGCACCTTTCTCTTTTACATATATATCATGAGCCTGGCCTGAAATAGCTAGTAGGTACCAGTGTGGCTATTTCTGGTGTTTACAGCCAGCATCTCTGTTGAGTGATAGAACTTTGTGCCAATACTAGTTATTAAGTATTTGGAGATCTTCCACCTCCACAGATTATAACATTTGTTATTCTGTGGTTAGATTTTCTTTACTTAGGGCACACACTTGTCTTATATTCAGTGATAACAAGAGGACAAATGGCCTTTCTTTCAGCTGTCCTTTAGTCTGGCATCCCTGGGTTTTATAATTGAAGAAGAGGGGTGATGTTTAAGAGCCTAAAATACAACTGGCAAGACCTTAACTTGGAGAAACTAATCAATCCTCACATTAGTCATTACTGCTTTCGTGGCTTATGTCAGAGCGTGATGGGCTTATTTCTGCCCACGCTTTCTGTTAGTCACTTGTTTTTCCTCTCACTTGATCTGTTTTATCAACTGCAATTAATCAAAGCTGGGCTTACTATTCATGCAACTAGATTTTTCTCAGTAATATTATATTATCTACCATTTCCTGAATTAACTGAGACACTCTGACATGATCTGTGTACTTTAGGTGAGCCATTGTAACTTTCTGTAGTTGTTTTGTTTGGTTTGCCTCTGAATGTAAAAATAGCATTGTGTTCTCATTTGAGAGTGGTGGTTAGAATCTTTACCAATATATTTTCTATGGTTATTTTTACTTTCAATCTTTTTATTCATCACATTACATGGTAGATGGCTTAGCAATATTTATACAGTAATTCCACAAACCAGCCTCATCCTAGAATCACCTTTGAGACATTATTATTTTTTTAAATACAAACTGCCAGGCCTCATCATGGACCCAATGAATTAATCTCTTGCATTGGGATCCAGAGATCTGCATTTTAAACATCTGCCCAAGTGACTGTCATGCAATTTGGTACCTGACTGTAGACTTATTTTTGAGATGCAAAGTTTAATGCATACCCAACCAAATCATGACCCCAGTGCAGCTCTTAAGTGGTCATCTCTGTGCTAGTTTTTAGAGCTTGTCACCCTTGCTGTATATATATGGCATGCTCCAGGGTGCATTTAAAGCTTTATTTTCTCCATATGTTTAGAAAGTCATTCCTTAACCCAATAACCTATTAAAATTCACTTATGTTTTATTTGTATTATTTAGTGGTTGTATTTTACATTTTATCTCCTCCATGCACTTGAAATTGAATATGTTGTTTGGTTGTGAAATAGAGATCTAACTTATTTTTTCCCAAATAGTTAATTTTCTATGTTCCATTTTTTGAACAATTCTGCTTTTTTCCCACCAATTTAAAATGCTGCTTTTATTGTACATTAAGTTCTTACATTTATACGATGGTCTTATCCTGAGCTTTCATTTTTTCCACTGGCCTAACTATTCTTATACTACTATGACCATGCCACATCATTAATCATTTTCCTTTTGAGTAGCACAAAGTTTCCACAATTACTGTTTAAAAACTGTTTCACTCATTTTGCTAGTTTATTATTCCATGTAAACTTTAGAATTATTTTATCACATTCCAGAAAATTAGCTTGTTGGCATTTTGACTGCAATTATACTAAATCTATTAATTAATTGGAATCAAGTTGACAACATGCAATATTTAGTCTTTCTATCCAGGATCACAAAATTTTGTTTTTCATTTACAGAAGTATTTTTGTGTGTAATACTTTTATTTATATTATTTCTGAGACTTAAATAAATCACTCTCTCTTCTCTCCTCTGTCTCCCACACACATACACATACAGTGCCACTATTTTTTTCTATTATAATTTTGAGGTGTCTATTACTGATATATAGGATGCTTATGATTTTTATATCTTCATTCACTGACCAGGAATTTTAACAAGCTTTCTTGTTAATGTTAAAAACGTTATCAATAGGTCTAAGCATGGTGGCTCATGCTTGTAATCCCAGCACTTTGTAAAGCCAAGCGAGAGGATCTCCTCAGCCCAGGAGTTCTAGACCAGCCTGGGCAACATAATGAGACCCCATCTCTACAAAAATTAAAAGTACAAAAATTGCTGGGCATGGTGGTGCGAGCCTATAGTCCTAGCTAGTTGAGAAGCAGAGGAATGAGGGGCCCTTGAACCCAGGAGTTTGAGGCTGCAGTGAGCCATGACCACACCATTGCACTGCAGCCTGCGTGACAGAGTGAGACCCTTTCTAAAAAAACAAAAACAAAAAAGTATCAGTAGTTTCTCTTGCATTTTTCAGTTAGACAGTTATATGATAGGTAAATAATGATTATTCTATCTCCTTTCCAATGGGTTTGACTTTTCTGTTTTTGTTTCTTTTTAAAATTACATTGAGAATCCAGTTCCTCACCACCTTTGCTGTTCATTACACTCAGTGAAGAGTTTATTTTTTTAATTTATTTATTTATTTTTTATTATTATTATACTTCAAGTTCTAGGGTACATGTGCATAATGTGCAGGTTTGTTACATATGTATACTTGTGCCATGTTGCTGTGCTGCACCCATCAACTCGTCAGCACCCATCAACTCGTCATTTACATCAGGTATAACTCCCAATGCAATCCCTCCCCCCTCCCCCCTCCCCATGATAGGCCCCGGTGTGTGATGTTCCCCTTCCCGAGTCCAAGTGATCTCATTGTTCAGTTCCCACCTATGAGTGAGAACATGCGGTGTTTGGTTTTCTGTTCTTGTGATAGTTTGCTAAGAATGATGGTTTCCAGCTGCATCCATGTCCCTACAAAGGACACAAACTCATCCTTTTTTATGGCTGCATAGTATTCCATGGTGAGTTTTTTAAAAAAGTATCAGGACTCACCTGAATCAGAGATTCTGCTTTACCTGATGTAGGGGGAAGGTGGGTATTGTCATTTTTAAAAGCCTCTCAGATGTTTCTAGAAGCTGTGTTTGAGAATCATTGTTCTAGACACTCTGACCAAATGATAAGTAGTACTAGTGATAGCAGACATCCTTTTCTGGCTTCTGATCATAAGCTTCTAGTATTGCACCATTAATGGTGATATGAGCTGATCATTTGCGATTGACTCAATGGTGTGTTGGAGGCAGCTGGTACCTGCTCAAAAGGTGTAACTGTACACATATTTTCCCAACTTTACATTCATTGACATTATGTTGATCACTTCAAATCAGCCATGGTTGATTCACATGGAAATTGACAAATGCTAAAATCAGCACTCTCCACCTTCTGTGTCGACCTGTTCATTATTTACCAGCACATCACAGTAAATCTTTATTAGCTTAAAGAAGTATTCTTTAAAAAAAAAAAAGTATTCTTTTATTATTACGCTAAGAATAATTTTTGTCCTTCGTTATCATTTGTATTTCATTGCAGCTACCTTTTAATCACATTGTCATCTTCTATCAGCCGAGTTCTAAAACCTTGTGTTTCTCACTGTAAATGCTTTTTTCCAGAGGGATTCCTGTATTCTGATTCTTCAGAGAGTTTTCCTTCTATTAAACTACACTGACTTTTCCTAAACCTAATAACTCTTTTTATGGAGGAAACTTTTTTTCTTCTTCATCCTCCCTCCTGCTACCCTTCCTGTCCTCTGATACTCACCAATCTGCTCTCTATCTTCATGAGATCCACAGACCTAAGAACTTGTTTAGTTTGTTCTTTTGATTGGTTTATAGACAAGCAAGAGTCAAATTTGAGTTTGTAAGATATCAGCGTGAGTTCTTGCATAAAAATTTCAGATACAAATGAGTAAAAAAATTAAAAAATCTTCCAATAATCACTGCTGTGGTGAGCCACGGATTCAGAAGGTAGGGTGTTTGGGTGGAAAAGAGTGGTTCACAGTGGACAACCTAGAGGAACAGATGGGCTGCATGTTCTTCAGGTAATCCTGTATGAATACTGTCTTGTCACAAAGATGTATGTAAGAATTACAGACTATGGCCGGGCACAGTGGCTCACGCCTGTAATCCCAGCACTTTGGGAGGCCGAGGCTGGCAGATCACTTGAGGTCAGGAGTTCAAGACCATCCTGGCCAATATGGTGAAACCCCACCTCTACTAAAAATACAAAAATTAGCTGGGTGTGGTGGCACACACCTGTAATCCCAACTACTCAGGAGGCTGAGGCACGAGAATCACTTGAACCTGGGAGGCAGAGGTTGCAGTGAGCGGAGATTGCACCACTGCACTCCAGCCTGGGCAACAGAGTGAGACTGTCTCAAAAAAAAAAAAAAAAAAAAGAATTACAGACTATAAAGCTGGAATTGCTATTCTCTGAGAAGTAATTATAATGTACAAATCATCGTCTAGTCAGATGAATGTAGACCAACATGCTATACAATCAAGCTGAAATTGGAGTTGACAGTGTCTTATGAATATTAGGGATCCTAACAGACACATGGCTAAATTGATGTTTACTTTCAATGAGAATGGAACAGGCCTTGGGCAGGGCCATGCTTTTTCTATACCCAGATTTTTGAGGGGTTTTATCCTGAAGGGATAATGAATTTTATCAAATGCTTTTTCAGTATCAATTGAAATTCTTATATCGTTTTTGTCCTTCATTTTATTGATATGATGTACTGTATTGATTTATTTGTGTATGTTGAACCATCCTTGCATCCCTGAGATAAATCCCACTTGGTCATGATAAAGGATTTTTAAAATTTGTTGAATTTGGC
Source organism: Macaca nemestrina (assembly GCF_043159975.1). Classification (NCBI taxonomy): domain Eukaryota; kingdom Metazoa; phylum Chordata; class Mammalia; order Primates; family Cercopithecidae; genus Macaca; species Macaca nemestrina. Next base: position 86,570,954 of record NC_092145.1, read on the forward strand.
TTGCTAGTATTTTGTTGAGTATATATATATATATCAGTGGTCATGGCCAGTAGTTTTTTGTTGTTGTTGTTGTTCATTTGTTTGTTTGTTTGATGTATCTTTGTCTGGTTTTGGTATCAGGGTAATATTGGCCTTGTAGAGTGAGTTTGGAAGTACTCCTTCCCACTCTATTTTTTCAGAATAGTTTGAGTAGGTTTAGTATTAGTTCTTCTTTAAATGTTTGGTAGAATTCAACAGTAAAGCTATTGGGTCCCAGACTTTTCTTTGCTGTTAGACTTTTTATTATGCCTTCGATCTTGTTCCTTGTTATTGGTCGGTTCAGGTTTTGGATTTATTCCTGGTTAAATCTTGGTAGGTTGTGTGTGTCTAGGAATTTATGAATTTCTTCTAGTTTTCCCATTTATTGGCATATAGTTCCTCATAGTAGCCACTAATTACCCTTTGATTTTCTGCAGTATCAGTTGTAATGTCTCCTTTCTCATCTCTGATTTTATTTATTGGTATATTCTCTCTTTTTATCTTAATCTGGCTAAAGGTTTGTCAATTTTATGTATCTTTTCAGAAAACCAACTTTTTGTTTTATTGATCTTTTTGTTTTATTATCATGTCAAATTCATTTTATTTCTGCTCTGATCTTAATTATTTCTTATCTTCTACTAATTTGGAGTTTGGCTTGCTCTTGCTTTTCTTGTTCTTTAAGATGAATCATTAGGTTATTTGAAGCTTTTCTTTTTGATGTAGGCATTATAGCTCTAACCTGCCATCTTAGTACTGCTTTTACTGTATCCCATAGGTTTTAGTATATTACATTTCCACTATCATTTGCTTCAAGAAAATTTTCAGTTTTCTTCTTAATTTTACCATTGGCCCACTGATCATTCAGGAGGATATTAATTTTCATGTGTTTATATAGTTCCCAAAGTTCCTCTTGTTACTGATTTCTGGCTTTTTTTTTTTTTTTCCATTGTGGTCAGAGAAGATGCTTGATATTATTTCAGGGTTTTTGAATGTTTTAAGACTTGCTTTACGGGTGGGTGCAGTTGCTCACGCCTGTAATCCTAGCACTTTGGGAGGCTGAAGTAGGCAGATCGCTTGAGTCCAGGAGTTCGAGACCAGCCTGGGTAGCATAGTGAAACCCTGTCTTTACGAAATGTTCAAAAAATTATCCAGGTGTGGTGGCACACACTTGTAGTCCCAGCTACTAGCCAGGGCTGAGATGGGAGGACTGCTTGAACCTATGAGGCCGAGACTGCAGTGAGCCACTGCATTCCAGCCTGGGTGGTGGAGTGAGACCTTGTCTCAAAAAAAAAGACTTGTTTTGTGACCTAACATATGGTCTGTCCTTGAGAATGTTCCATATGCTGAGGTGAAGAATGTGTATTCTGTAGCCATTGGATGAAATGTTCTGTAAATATCTACTAGATCCATTTGGTCCATAGTGCAGATTAAGTCCAATGCTTGTTTGTTGATTTTCTGTCTGGGAGATCTGTTTAATGCTGAAAGTGGGGGTGTTGAAGTGTTTAGCTATTATTCTATTGAAATCTACCTCTCCTTTTAGCTCTAATAATATTTATATGTTTGGGTGCTCCAGCATTGGATGTATTACATTTAAAATTGTTATTTCCTCTGGCTAAATTGACCCCTTTATCATTATGGGGTCATAATGATCTTCTGAAGATTTAAAGTACTGAAGGAAAAAAAAACTTTTATTGTAGAATAGTATATCCAGTGGAAATGTCCTTCAAACATGAAAGAGAAATAAAGAAAGAAATAAATATGGAAGGTCATATTTCCCGACAAACAAAAGCTGAGGGATTTTATCAATACGAGATCTGTCCTATAAGACAGATGATCTTCTTTGTCTCTTAAAGTTTTTGTCTTGAAATCTATTTTTTCTAATATAGGTGTAGCTACTCTGTTCTTTTTTGGTTTCCATTGGCATGGAATATCTTTTTTCCACCCTTTTATTTTCAGTCTATGTGTGTCTTTACAGGATAAATGTGTTTTTTGTAGGCAAGAGTCTAATTATTTTATCCATTGAGCTACTGTATGTCTTTTGATTGGAGAGTTTTTTCCATTTATATTCAATGTTATTATTGATAAGTAATGATTTACCCCCTCCCATTTTATTATTTGTTTTCTAATTGTTTTATGGTCTTGTCTTCCTTCTTTTCTTTCTGTCTTTTTAGTGAAGTAGATTTTCTCTAGTGGTATGATTTTAATTTCTTACTTTTTATTTTTTGTGTATCCATTGTATCTTTTTTGATTTGAGGTTATTAAGAGGTTTGCAAATTCTCTCTTATAACCCATTATTGTAAACTGATGCCAACTTATGACTGATAGCATAAACAAACAAGGAAAAAGAAAACTAATAAAAACTTTACACCATAATTTTTTCTGCCCACTTTTCAGTTTTTTGTTGTTTCCATTTATGTCTTATAGTACTCTCTATGTCTTTAAAAGTTGTTGGAGTTATTATTTTTTATTGGTTAATTGTTTAGTCTTTCTACTTAAGAGAAGTTGACACATTACAGTTATGGTGTTATAATATTCTTTGTTTTTCCGTGTACTTGCTATTACCAGTGAATTTTATATCTTCAGGTGATTTATTAGTGCTCATTACTGTTCTTCTCTTTCTGAATGAAGTACTCTCTTTAGCATATCTTGTAAGATAGATCTGCTATTGATGAAATCTCTCAGCTTTTGTTCGTCTTGGAAAGTATTTTTCCTTCATGTTTGAAGGACATTTTCACCAGATATACTATTCTAGGGTAAGAGTTTTTTTCTCCTTCAGCACTTTATGTCATGCTGCTCTCTCTTGGCCTGTAAGGTTTCCACTGAAAAGTCTGCTATCAGACATATTTGAGCTCCTTTTTATGTTACTTGTCTCTTTTCCCCTTGTTGCTTTTAGGATCCTTTTTTTTTATCCTTGATCTTTAGGAATATGATTATTAAATGCCTTTAGATATTCTTGTTTGGGTTAAATGTCTCTGGTGTTCTATAACCTTCTTGTACTTCAAAGTTGATATCGTTGATACTATCCCATTGAATAAGCTTGCTACCCCTATCTCTTTCTCTACCTCCTCTTTAAGGCCAATAACTCTTATATTTGCCCTTTGAGACTATTTTCTAGATCCTGTAGGCATGCTTCGTTGTTTTTCATTCTTTTCTCTTTTGTCTCCTCTAAATGTGTATTTTCAAATAGCCTGTCTTCAAGCTTATCAATTCTTCTGCTTGATCGATTCTGTTATTATAAGGTTCTGATGCATTCTTCTGCATGTCACTTGCATTTTTCAACTCCAGAGTTTCTGCTTGATTTTTAAAATTATTTCAATGTCTTTGTTAAATTTATATGATAGAATTCTGAATTCCTTTTCTATATTATATTGAATTTCTTTGAGTTTTCTCAAAAGAGCTATTTTGATTTCTCTGTCTCATATGTCACATACCTCTGTTTCTCCAAGACTAGTCTCTGATGCCTTATTTAGTTCATTTTGGAAGGTCATATTTTCTTGAATGGTCCTGATGCTTGTGAATGTTCATCTGTTTCTGGGCATCGAAGAGTTAAGTAGTTAGTGTAGTGTTCTTAGTCTGGGCTTGTTTGTACTTGCCCTTCTTGGGAAGGCTTTCCAGATATTTGAAAGGACTTGAGTGTTTTGATCCAAGCCATATCTGCATTAGAGAGCATCCCATACCCAGTAATTCCGTGGTTCTTGCAGATCTGTAGTAGTACCACCTTGACGGTCTTGAATAAGATCTGGAAGACTTCTCTGGATTACTAGGCAGAGACTCTTGTATTCTTTCCTTACTTTCTCCTTTTACTTTTTAAGTCCACTTTTACTTTTCCCTCTACTTTTCTGAAGCAGAAGGAGTCTCTCCCCAGAGCTACCACAGCTGGGAATGTGTTGAGTCATACTTGAGGCCCACAAAATTTCATCTAAGGCCCAATGAGTACTATCTGGGTTTTGCTTCTGGTTATTTAGGGTCCAAGGGTTCTTTAGTCAGCATGTGATGGGTCCTGCCAACACTGGGTTCTTCCATTCAAGGCAGTGGGTTCCCTTCTGGCCCCAGGTGTGTGTAGAAATGTCTGGGAGCTAGGGTCTGGAAAAGGGGCCTTAGGACTCTGATGAGTGCCCTAGGGTACTGTGGCTGAGCTGGTATACAAGATGCAAGACAAAGTCCTCTTTACTCTTGTCCCCTCTTTTCCTCAAGCAGAAGGAAGGGGTCTCTTTTGGAGCCTTGAGGTGTGCTGTATGGGGTGGTGCAAGGACTCCCATAGCCACAGTAGGTTGCATGCCTCCCAAGTTCACTGGCTCTGAGCCCAGTTCAACACTAGGACTAATGTAAGAGTTGCAGTCCTTGTGGCTTAGAGTGCTCTTCAAGTTTATTTAGGGACCCAGAGCACTTTAACCTGCCGTGTCAAGGCTTAGAACTGGGATGTGTGATTCCCCTCTAGCTAGGGCTGGTTTAAATGTTTCCTGTGTGGGTTGTCCTTAGCTGAGTTCAGCCTGATTTTGCTTTCTTCTGTGTGACAGGGTAGCATGGGATTCAATGCAGTGTCTCACAACTACTGCACTCTCTCTTTCTCAAGTACACATATTCCAGTATCTGTTTTTTGGAAAAATTTTTGCTCATATTTTCTTACCCATTTTTTACTTGGGTTATTTGTTTTCTTGTTATTTAGTTGTTTGAGTTACTTCTATATTTTGAATATCAGCCCCTTATCAGATTTATGGTTTGCCCTTGTTTTTACCCAATCCGTGGGTTGTCCCCTCACTGTGTTGTTTCCATTTCTTTGCAGAAGCTTTTTAGTTTGGTGCAATTCCATTTGTCTATGTTAGCATTTGTTGCTTGTGCCTTTAGAGTCTGATCCAAGAAATCATTGCCTGGACAAATGTCATGGAGCTTTTCACCTATGTTTTCTTGTAGTAGTTTTATGGTTTCTGGTCTTACATTTAAATCTTTATTCATTTTGTGTTGATTTTTGTACACACTATAAGATAGGGTCCAATTTCCTTCTGTATGAGGATATCCAGTTTTTCCAACACCATTTACTGAATAGAGTATCCTTTCCCCGTTGAGTGTTCTTGGCACCTTTCTCAAAAAATCAATTAACTCTAAGTACTTGGGCTTATGTCTGGATTTTCTATTCTGTGCCATTGGTTGATTGGTCTGTTTTTATGCTAGTACTATGCTGTTGTGATTATAATAACTTCATAATATATTTTGAAGTCAGAGAGTGTGATACCTTCATGTTTGTTCCTTTTGCTAAAGCTTGCTTTGACTATTCAGGGTGTTTTGTCATTTCATATGAATTTTATGATTATCTTCTATTTCTGTGAACAATGACCTTGGAATTTTGATAGGAATTGCATTGAACCCAGAGAACGCTTTGGGAAGTATGGACATTTTAACAAGATTAGTTCTTCTAATCCATGAACATGGACTATTTTTTCATTTATTTGTGTCTTCAGTTTGTTTTATCAGTGTTTTATGGTTTTTAGTGTAGCAGTTATTCACTTCCTTTACTAAATTTATTCCTAAACTTTTCTTTATTTAATACTATTGTAAATGGGATTGTTTTTGAAATTTTTTTCAAATAGTTCATTGTTAGTATATAGAAATGCGACTGATAGAGGCTAAACATTACTCTGATGTTCTTGTTTTTGCCGCCTCTGTTATTTTTGGTTTTGCCTAAAGACTTAAATATCATCTGAGAAGCACAATTCTTTTAGTCATATTTCCGTAGTTACATATGAGCCCAGTTGATACGGTGGTAAGGTGTCATGGGTGGGGAAGTCTTCTATAAGATTATGTCTCTTTTAGTGAGCTGTGCCCCTGGCCTGTGACTTACTTAAGTTCTTCTCAGGATTTTTTTTTCCCCTCTTGGGAGAGACTAGAAGGCAAATTGGGTCTGGAATTTGGTATTTCCCTTCACTTCGTTCGCTTAGGTTCTGATAAAACTGCAGGAGGTTATGATCTGGTAAAAACAGTTTCTCTTGAGGGAAGACCTTTTTAAGAAGAAGAGAAGGGTCTGTGAATATTTTTAAATGACTACTTATCTTTCCCCACTGCTGGAAGCATGGGGGGATTTTTCACCATCAAAACTTGATAGGACTCCTGTAGGTAAAATTCACAAAAGCGTGGGAGCCCCTTTTGGACTGGGTGCCATTGGAGTTTTTACCGCTCAAACCCGAACATATTAAGCCTTAGCAATTTGTAAATTACAGGTTAGGTTATCCTATCCCAGTGCTGGTTCCCAAGGAGTTTTCTATTCCTGTGCTTCTGTTACAATAAGGGATTGCATTGGGAGTTATACCTGATGTAAATGACGAGTTGATGGGTGCAGCACACCAACATGGCACAAGTATACATATGTAACAAACCTGCACGTTATGCACATGTACCCTACAACTTAAAGTATAATAATAATAAATAAATTAAAAAAAAAAGATTTGGTTCTCTCTATCTCCTCACCTCTGGGGACAGCCATTTACCCTATGACCCCAGTTATCTGATGAATCTAAGAAGAGTTGATTTTGTTTGTTCAGTGTTTTCTTGTTGTGCGAATTGGATAGATTACTTTCTTATTCCTTATATGGTAGGCCAGAATGCAGTCATGTTTTTGAAACATCAAAGATTTGCTTCTTCTAAAGTTTTGATCTCTTAAAAACTACTTAGGGTAATATACTTTGTTTTTCTTTTAAAAGAGGGAAAATGTAAGATTTTTTTTGATGATTAACTTTTGGTTTTTGTTTACTTTTCTCAAATAGATCCTAAATGCCCAGGAGATGTTGATTTTCATAATAGTGACTGGGACATTAAGACAATCACCAGTTCCTTGAAATTCTACCTCAGGTATGCCTGATTTGAATTGGTAGTTTGCTTTTCATAGCTGGTGAAATTTCTCTGGGTGTTGAGTGGAGTTAATGTGGTCTCAGTTCCAGGAGGCTGGATAGAATTGCTTAAGAAAAAACATGTGAAGATGATTTCTGGCCAAGAATGTGCAAAGACTGTTTTTTAAATCTGAGAGTTTAAAGCAAGAGAAGCATAAAAATAATAGAATTGTTATTGAAAAAAGGCTAAAAAGATTATGTTCAAAAATCATGCACTTGAAATAACTGAATATGTTTTGCTCTTCACAGATAGAGTGATGTCATGATGGATTCACTAGTAGAATCAGGAGCTGGGACTATTCAGGGTGGCTAACATGTTTTAGAGGATAATACCCATTTTGAAACATCAAATTGCATTGGGGCAAAAATGGTCTATATATGTGATGTGCTACGTATCATGTATTAATCCAGATAATGGAAATAAAAACCAAGAAAATACAACTGTAATAATGTTGGAGCTAAATGAACTGTCAGCAGTATGGAAAGAAGTTAGCTCACCAACAAAATTTGGGCATGTGCAATATTGATGAATATATTATTCAGTTTATTGGCATAAATTTATATTATGCAAAAGGTGTTTGAGACATATATATTTTTAAACACATTGATTTCTTACGACTCTTTATGTCTCATAGTATGTATCGTGCTTTATGTGCGAAAGCCTCTTCTTTTCAATGGTTGTGCTCTTGAGCCATTAAGATTGATACATAAGCTCTGGGAAATCTCACTAATCCAAAATAGATTGGGTTTCAGATATTACTGTTAAATGTTTTGCTACTGTAGCATCATCTTAGAGCTTTCCATAAACTTGAATGTTCTTTCCAGGAATATTTCTCCTGCATTTGCTGATGAAGAAAATAACTGTTATTGGAGGGTTTATTCTATACTAGGCTGCAGCTAGTTGTTTACACTGATAGTGTCATTGTTTTCTTCTCCCATTAACCGAGTGTACTAGGTGGTACTTGACTCACTTTGCAGATGGGGAAACCAAGGTGCACCACTTTCTCCATTAAGTATTAGCCATGGTCCCAGCTTGTATTTTTTAAATCTAAGTGTCTCTGACTTATAAGGCCCCTGGCACTGGGGCATCTTCTTCTCCTGCCCCCTATCCCAGGAGCTTTGGCCTTCTTTGAATGGCTTGGTAATTCAGTAAAGACAGAGAGCAATCTGTTATGAACACTTTAAGAAGGCTTGTTGTGATGAGAATAGTGGGAATAAGTGATTCTGTATCTGTAGCTTCCTTCAAAGGAGTCTCAACATTTTCTTAGATTTGTAAGGCCTTCCCCACATTGCATTATTCCCAGCTCATCCTATAATAGGCAGTGTGGCCCTTTTCAAAGATGAGAGGGTCCAACCTGAAAGTGTGAGTGGGCAGCACCCCCAGTAAGTGATATTTGTTCTTGAGACTCATCCATGGTTCTGTAATATACACCAGCCAGTAAATACCCTTTAGAGTTCTCAAAGATAGCTGTGTTCCAGGGCAGGTCTCCACCCTCTGTTCTAGGTAACTAAATCACCCCTTATCTCTAACCTTTCAAGAGAAGTCCTCTAGCGATCATCCCTTCTCTCTCCTCTATTTTTATCCTCTCTCATTCAACTGGCTCTTTTTCCCAGCATGTAATTATGCTCCAGCCACATACATCTTTAAATCACTAAATGATTCAGTAAAAATATCCTGACTGCTTACTCTGTGCCAAGTGTGATGTTAGGCACTAGGCAGTTGTGTATAGATATGGTCTCTGACCTTAAAGAACTTATTCTAGTAAAGGGGACAGTCAGAAGACAAATAATCATACAAATGTAATAAACTCTAATAAGTACTCTGAAGGAAAGTTATAATGTGCTATGAAGGCATTTAATAGGAAGATGTCACCCATTTTGGTTTAAACTGAGGTTTGAACTGTAAGTTGGAATCAACTAAGTGGGAGTTGGGCTCCAGACAGAATATGCGAAGACTTGAGGCGGGAGGGAGGAAGGCCCCTTCAAGAAACTACATGAATCAGTATAGGGGGAGTATTGAGTGTAGAGAGGGAGAGAGAGGTATGTAAGGGCCATATCATTCAGGGCTTTAAAGGATCTTTTAAAAATTGGGGTCTAAATTTATCTTAAAAGTAATGGGAATATATTGAAAGATTTTAAACAAGAGGTGCATACTGAGATTTGTATTTTGAAAAAAAAAAAGTATGGCGATTAGATTACAGTGATATAAAATGGGCAGAGGTGTGTAAATCAGCAGGCTATGGCTGTCTTCCAGGCAAGAGATGATGCTCATGCTTGGACTAGGGAGTAGCAGTAGATATTCCTAGAAGTAAGCATATTCAAGAGATTTGGGAAGTAAAATTGATGAGTTGGATATGAGGATTAGGGATAGGGAGACAAAAAGGTGACTTCCATGTTTCTGGCCCATACAACCAAATGATGGTCATGCATTTACTGATTTGAGAAACACAAGAAGACTAAGTTTGAGGGAGGCAATAAGTTGGAATTTGGTTATATCAAATTTGGGTACCTTTGAAGAAATCAGGGCACAATATTAAGCAGGCAATTGAATACATAGGTCTGAAACTCAGTGATGAGCTCATGGCTTGAACTAAAATTTGGTGATCATTAACCATACAGATGATAGTTAGAGCCAGGAACTTAAACAAGATTGCCTAATGAGATACTTTACCCCTTCTGAGTGAGGACTAAGCTCTGATTTTTTTTTTTATCTTGCCCAAATTCCTTTCTAAGGGGTTTGGGGAGTCGTGCCCTCCAAGCCATAAATTCTCATCAGATGGATTTTATTTAACCCTGTATATCATGACTTACTTTCCATCTGACTCTGGCATAACACAGGAAAAAAATGAAAATGTTTTACCCCAAAATACATTTTCTTGCCATACCTTGAAATTGCCCTGCAAAGTCTCTTGTGGGAAAAATCCACATTCTATAGAGAATCCCCTTCCCCCATTGTTTTCCTTCATTTCTTTCCAGATCCAGTAGATAATCAACTAAGAGCCAGGTGCCCTTTTAGGTCTAATAAAAAACATTTTAAAACCTGCTCTCTCTAAAGTCTGGTATCTGAGAGATTCCTCTGCACAATAAAACTTGGTCTCCACAGTCCTTTGTCTTAACCTGAACATTCCTTTCCACTGATCCCAGGTCGTCAGATAAACTCAACGAATTGTCAACCAGAAAATGTTTAAATTTCCCAACCAGAAAATTTTAAATTCCTCAAAGTGGGAAGCCCCCCATTTTGAGTTGTCCTGCCTTTCTGAACCAAACCAGTGTATTTCTTAAATGTATTTGATTGATGTCTCATGCCTCCCTAAAAACATATAAAACCAAGCTGTACCCCGACCACCTTGGGCACAAGTTCTCAGGACCTCCTGAGGGCTATGTCACAGGCCATAGTCACTCATATTTGGCTCAGAATAAATCTCTTAAAATATTGTACACAGTTTCACTCTTTTTGTTGACATCGGCCAAGCTTCTGTGTCAAGTAATATACACTCCCAGTCTGTACTTCTTAACTCCCCAGTTCCTTCTTAACTCGTTGTAATCTAACTCTTACCCCCTCTGCTCCAGTGAAGCTGCTTTTGCCAGGGTCACCAGGGATATCCTCAATGCTGCACACAAAGCACAGTTGTCAGTCTTTACCTTACTTGACCTTTTTGTAACATTTGAAGTTGTTAACAAGCCTTCCTGGATACTTTCTTCTGTTTTGGATTCTGCTGAATCACTTGCTTTTTGTTTTTCTCTAACCTCTGGTCATTTTTGTCAATGTCCTTTATGGGCTTTCTACTTGGTATTTTCCAGGGCTCTCTACTTATTTTACTATAGTAGAACGACTGAAAACTGAAATATCTACAGGGACCAGGAAATAAAACTGAGTGAAGTAGACTATTTTCGTATTAAACACTTTGCACATTGAACCTTTATTTGCATGACAAGCCCTTTGTTTACATACAAACAGCAGTGTTGTTTACTTCTACAAAGAACCAATAGAGCCAGATCTTTGCATTTTTCGACAGAGACAGGGGATATGGATTTGTATATGAAATATCTCATTTTAAAATATTTTGATAATTGATTCAATTCCATTTCACTATTATACACTGTGCTGGGCAAAGAAGAAATATCAGAAGGCCTCATGTAGCTGTTTGACTGCCAGTTTGCCAGCTCCCCTGGAGAAGTGGCATCTGTTCTTGTGGTTTCGTCATCTGTTCTCTAGGTTCCTGATTTTCACATCTGCTTCTCTAATCTAGCAGAGCCCTGCATCCAACTTCTTAGTAGACATCTCCTTCCTGAGGCTTCCCTGACTTAGCATCTCTACTTCCCTCTTAATCAACTCTTTTTCTCTTCATTCACCCAAACCAAATTGCTCCCTCGCCATCATACCCAATCAAAGAAGGAGTTCTTTCTTTAATATTTTTCAAAACACTCTCCTCACCTATTCTTTCTATGCTTTGTCACCCAGGCTGGAATGCAGTGTTGTGATCGTGACTCATTGCAGCCTTGCCCTCCCACCACACCATTCTCTCTCTCAGGCTCAAGCAGTCCTCCCATCTCAGCCCCTTGAGTAGTCTGGACTACGGGCACGCACCACCATGCCCAGTTACTGTTTTTATGTTATTTTTAAGAGGTAGGGGTCTCATTAAGTTCTCCAGACTGGTCTCGAACTCTTGGGCTTAAGTGATCCTCCTGCCTTGGCCTCCCGAAATGCTGGGATTACAGATGTCAGCCACCACGACTAGCCCCTCTGTTTGTCTTTTATTATCTTTTGCTTGGATTACTACAGTAACAACAGTGGCAGGCAGTATAGTATAGTAATTAAGAGCATGGACTCAGGAGACAGACTTCCTGCTTCTACCACTTATTAGCTGTGTAATTTTGGATGAGTTTTTAACTTCTCTAAGCCTCAGTTTCCTCATCTATAAACTGGGAATGGTACCTACCTCACAGAGTTGATGTGAGGTTTAAATGGGTTAATATATGTAAATCACTTAGAGCAGTACAGAGTTTGCTTTTCTTATAATTATTAGTTGATTATTTACTTCCTCAGAGCCACCTACCATGTACCTTTATTTTATCATCATACTTGTCCCACTGCATTACAAGTTTTGTGTATGGTGCTCTTTTCTACTAAACTATTATCTCCTTGGAAGTTTGGACTGTTTCTTTTCATCTCTGGATCCCCAATACCTGGCACAATGCCAGGTACAAGTAGATGCTCAATGTGTTTTGACTAAATGAGTAAACCCATTTGAGCCTGAGTTTCCTCCTCCCATAAATGGGGATTTGGATAACTGCTCCGCCTCACAGGATTATTGGAAGAATCAATTGGGAGGACAATTGCAAAAGCACTTTGGAAGTTCTAAGGATCTATCAAATTGTAAGGGATTCATGGTAGCATTCAGAATGGGTCCCCTCTGGAATTTTGTGGGACTGATTTGTGCCTCTTTTCACTTTTGTGAGCTAGTTGGAGACCTTGCTAGAGGGCTCAGCCCATGCTTTTGCAGGTCTTTTGTTGAATTACTAGCAACTTGGACTCCCCTGAGGAAGCTTCAGGTGAAGAGAAGAATGTATATAATCCCACTAAGCTGTAGGGCTCAGGAACTTCAGCCTTGCTGTCCCCAGAACTAAGAATCCAATACCCAGCTGCTTTCTTCCCAAAGCAACTGACAATTTTCATTCATTTCAGGAATCTTTCTGAACCTGTCATGACCTATAGGCTTCACAAAGAGCTGGTCTCTGCTGCCAGTAAGTGTTTGTGTTACTAATTAACTGTGTTGTCCTAGTTTCTTAATGTGTACTGTAATAAGCCTTGAAAATTGTTTGAGGGGAAGTGATTGAGGGCACAGAAACCTAAAACACATACACAAATTTTACTCAACTGCCAAATGAAAGTATTCTTGCTTGCTGTCTAACTCAAGAGTTCTATTATTTTTCATAATTAGTGTTACTTAAGTAGGCTTGAGAAAATTGGTTAACTTGAGGGTTGTGATGAATATAAAGACTTTATTTATATATGTATTCATTGCCTCTTCCATCAGAACAAGAACATTGGCTCACATTACCAGGGGACAGCAAAATGGTTACACGACAGTTGCCGTTTCAACTTCCTTCAGCATTTTGCCTGTTCAAATGCTTTTCTATTGTGTTGTGAACCATTGTTCTTAATCTGCTAGTGCCAGCATCAGATTTTCTAGATGAGAAAACTGAGGGAGAGGACGTTAGTACATAGGAAATAAGGCATATAGAATTACTCCCAAAAGTTGGCAATTAAAGAAGCATTGAAAGTTTTGGCTGAGGCCACTGTGTGAGTGCCCCTCCCCACCTCAACGTGGAGGTTCTGCATCATATTCTGTATCATATCCTGTGTGGTGTAGAGGAAAAAGATTCAAGGGACTTAACATCATAATGGGTCTTTGTTCAAACAAGGGAGCTTTGTTCTTTACTTCTGAGCTCTCAGTGATTTTAACAGGAATCCAGAGGCAACAGCACACTTCTTAGTACCACAAGGAAGGTGGATGGGAATAGGCTTCCAGCTGGAAGTTTATCTGTGAGACTTCAGGAACAACCTGCTGTGCCTGAAGTTCTGACTCCCTCTGAGACAATCTTCTCTTCTCATCCTTCTTTTCTATCTTCTGTTTTCTACATCTTTTTAGACCTGTTTCTTTGTGTGTGTTTTTTTCTCTCTCTCTCTGCCTTTTTTCTTTCTCTCTCTGTGTCTTTGTCTTTGTTTCTGGGTCCTTAATTTTTATTGTATTTCAGTGCCTATTTATCTCTGTCTCTTTTCATCTCATTGATTATCTCTCTGTCTCTCTGTGTCTCTGGTTGTCTTTCTCCAAATCTGTGTGTGTGTGCATATATATGTGAGAATTTGCTCAATCCAGTTGCCCAGAAAGCCAAACCATTTTTCTTACCCTTCTCTCTCAGAGTCTGATAACCTGGATTACCGCCTAGGAGCTATTCACTCCCTGGTATATAAGCTACCAGAAAAGAACCGAGAGATGCTGGAACTTCTGATAAGACACTTGGTCAAGTAAGTAACTGCTGGATTTTCAGAAAAAGTTTCTATTAGACAACTGTCCCGTGTGGTTGGACTACACAGAAGCTTCCTCTCAGCTCTTTCAGCCCCAGCCCTTAAGTGCTTCCTTAGAAGGCTGAATGCTCTGTGAGGAAGGCTGTTTTGCCTTGACTCATGTACATATCCTCTTAGAGTCATCATGCATGTGGGTTGTCTCAGTTGAAAGGTAACAGCAAGGTAGATTGGGCTTTGCCGTCAGATGAGCCTGGTGTTGAATTGAAGCTCTCCAACTTGTTTGCTGTGTAATCTTAGGCAAACCTCTCTGAGTTTGTTTGCTCATCTGCACAATCCCTATAATGAAGACCAGTTGTGTGGATTAGGATGAACACAGGTAAAATGCATGTCACATGAGAGGCTCTCAAGAAATGGGACTTTTTGTTAAGATTCTGGTCAACTTCTTGCCCTGGTGTGGCTGGCAGTAGCAGACAGCGGGATCCTGGAGAATAGTCCTGGTGACAGGCACTGAGATAAGCAGGTGAAAGGGGCACATGTGTCCCACAGTGGTGCTTCCTGGCCAGAGGATTTAATATTGTGAATCAAGATGAATTTACTTGGCTTAAAAAAAGGCAGAAAGCATTCTGTCCAGGAACCAGCAGACCTGGGCTCTAGTTTCATTTCTGCTTTCTGCTATTAGTTCATTTTGTGACCAGGGACAGGTCACTCTTAAGGCCTCTCTTGGTATGTTAAACAGTAAAAAAAAAGTGAAAATAAGTTTAAAAAATTGTAATGTATTTTAAGTGTATATATTTAGCAAATGCAGTTGTCTGCATACTCAAAAGATGCAGTAATGATACATTTTAACCTCATTTGGAGAGGCTCTGAAACACCTCAACTTGAGGCCTTTAATGAAGGTGAGTTTCCAGGTTAATGACTCTTTTGGCCTCCCCCTGTAATAAATCCTGAGTGCTTTGCCTATCTGGACCTTGAGTTTTCCTATTATATGTGAGATCTCCAAGATCTGATTCAGCTCTGACTTTCAAAGACTGTTTTCTACACTTCTATAGCAAATGAATATTGTGGATACTGATGTAGATAATAAGCAGAATTAAGAAGAGAGGATGGCTTTCATATTTATTGCCAGTGTTTGTAATTTGAGCTAATAGAGAACATTAAGAGGCTTCTGGTCTCCAGAAATTAGTTTGTGGTAATCTCAGTAAATGTACAAAAATCAGCAAAGAAGCTATTTGCATGTTAATTTAAAGTTGCCCTGGAGGAGTCTTTGAGTCCAAGTTCCAGATCTGTCACAAATATGCTGTGTGACCTAGAGAAAGTTCCTTCCACTCTCTGGCCCACAAGTTTGTGCATCTATAACACGAAGGGACTGAAGCAGTTGATCTCAAAGGGTTTTTTCAGCTCTGACTTTCTGAGAGTCTCAACATGTGACAAGAGCCAAGGACTCAATTGAGGATGCCCTTGCTTAGTGAGCGTCAGGGTGCCTGCTTCTATCTGCCCAAAGGCTGGCTGCTTGGCTTAGTTTAAGAATCTTAGTCCTCAAAATCTTGAAATCAAAAGAAGACATGAACAAATGGATCACAGAAATAGAATGGCAAATACTCTTAAATATGTGGTAATATGCTGAAGCTCACTCATAGTAACAAAAACACAAACTAAACCTATACTGAGCTACCATTTATGGACAAATCCTAATGCTTATTAATGAGACTATGGGGAAACTGTCCTCCAATACATTTCTTGTGTTAATGCAGTACGGTTCCAGAAGAGGGGATTTGACAATACCTAACAAATCTAAACATTTGGTTATCCTTTGACCCAGCAAAACAGGGTAAAACAGGGTATATGATATTTGAGCTTTTTTTTTTTCTTTTTTTAAGGCATATACTCTAAAGATACACCTCCACAAATACAAACAACACATGCACAAGGTTTCTCATTGCAGCACAATTTTCAAAAGCGAAAGATCGGAAACAACACAAATATCTGAAAATAGGGCACTAGTCGAGTAAATAAGGATGTATTAAACAATGTAGTATTATGCAGTAATTTAAGAAAAGAATGAGGAAGATCTCTATGAACTTTGTTTTGTAGTGATTTTCTGGGATATATTACAATTTTCCAGCACATAAAACAAGCAATAACATAAAAAATTTCAAGCTATAAAACAAGGTTTATAATTTGCTAGCTTTTATTTTGTAAGAAAAAAGAGGAAAATAAGAATATGTAAGAATACACACACGTTTAAAAAATTTTGTCAAATGAAGCATACACTAAGATAAATGTTAAAAAACTAATGACTCCAAAAGTTAAATGTAGAGTTGTCATACATCCAGCAATTCCACTCCCAGGTATATACCTAAGATAAATGAAAACATGTGTCCACACAAAATCTTGTACACAAATGTCCATAGCAGCATTATTTCATAGTTGTTGAAACGTGGAAACAACCCAAATGTCTGTTAACTAACGAATAGGTAAACAAAATGTGGTATACAGGCAATGGAATATTATTCAGCCATAAAAAGGATGAAGTACTGATACATGCCACAACATGGATAAACACCAAAAGCATTATGCTAAGTGAAAAAAACAAGACACAAAAGTACATATATGATTCCATTTATATGAAGTGTTCAGAATAGACAAAGCTATAGAGAAAGAAAGTAGATGAGTTGTTGGCAAGGTCTGGGAAGTGGGGGTGTGAGAAGTAATGGGGAGTAATTGATAATGAGTATGAGGTTTCTTTTTGGAATGATGAAAATGTCTGAAATTATATAAAGGGTGACAGTTGCACGGTTCCGTGAATATACTAAAAACCGTTTAATTTTAACCTTTAAAAAGGTGAATTTTATGATATGTAAAATATATTTCAATAAATGTGTTATAAAAATAAACTAATAAAAGTGGTTATTATAGTGGATAGGTGTGGTAAGTAGGGAGGAGGGGATAGGGATAAGAGCTAGATTCCTCTGGGTATACCTCCTTATATACTTATGACTATTAAGCCATATTAATGTTTTACATATCCAAAAAATAAAATTAAATCAAAAATTATGAACCATAAAACTGAACACCAATAAAAGCAAATGAATTTAATGAACCTAAGTGTTTATCAACTTGATAGCATAATTACAGAGAGAAAGCAATTATTTCAACTAACGTGTCAACACAGTCCTCTGACTCATCCTTAATGAGATGTACTCTAGAAACAAGAAAAGCAAAATTTTAAGCATCACTCAGTAGGTTTATTAATAGTAGTAATATAATTTAACTTGAAACACACACATACATCTTATAAAGATAAAGCAAAAAAGTAAATATGTTAATGTTATCACAAGCTAAGCCTTATAGTATACAAAAGAGATACAGATATAAAATTAAAGACATGAGGAAAAATTTTTTAACATTAAAATTAAATTAAGAATGTTAATATGAATTCATGATTTAAAGAGAAAGCAACAAGAAGAAAAGACTTTATTCACTGAATCAGTCTTGAAGGAATTCTACCCAAAAAGAAGTGAATACACTTAGTACCCAGTTTTTTGTTTTTAAATAGCATTTCCTTTTCAAAGGAATCAGGGGTGCTTAGAGAAATGGCTGATTCCATGTCTGGAGCAAGGAAAATACAAGGTTAGTCTTGGATAAACAGTACCACCAAGCAAGAAAGAACGGAGTCACACTAATAGTGTCATAATAGTGTCATGTCCAGAGGATGTAGAAACCTTGAAAGGGCTGACACCGATGATGTTTGAGTCAACCTGAACATCACTAACGATAAATAATGTATTTGATTATTACATGTTGAAAAACAAAATTCTTGTAGGTAGGTAGAGGAAGGAAAGCTTTTTATTGCAGAAAGAATACCAGCTAATAAACATAGGACGAATGACAGAATTAGAAAAATCATTAGTTTGCTATCTAAGTGGTCTGTTTTAGACATGAATCAAAACTGTTGGGTAAAAGAGTATTGAGGAATAGGATGTTCACATTATTCCTGTGTATTACTGACAAGTTACTTACTAATCACAAATAAAAAACAATGTATCTTTACAATGAACCTGTCTGGCAGACACCACCTTAAGTAATCGATCAAAGTTAGCATCAGTAATAATGGAACAGGCCAAGCGCAGTGGCTCAGGCCTGTAATCCCAGTTCTTTGGGAGGCTGAGGCGGGTGGATCACCTGAGGTGACAAGTTCGAGACCAGCCTGACCAACATGGTGAAACTCCGTCTCTACAAAATTACGAAAATGAGCCGAACATGATGGTGGGTGCCTGTAATCCCAGCTACTCTGGAGGCTGAGGTGGAAGAATCACTTGAACCTGAGAGGCAGAGGTTGCAGTGAGCTGAGGTTGTGCCATTGTAAATAATGGAACAAACCACTTATGTACCTCCTAAGTAGATATAATAAAAATTATAATACATAAACTGTGAAATATTTTTGCCAAAAATATGTAGCTTGAATCATATTAATTCTTTCCAGTTTGCAGGAAATAAAAAGTATAGAAAAACACAGAGTATTTGACAGTCTATAAAGCTTTTGAAAAGGCTTGGACTTTTCAAAAAGTCAGTGTTGTGGAAAAAAGTGGTAGAGGTACTGTTGTACATTAAGAAACTAAATAAACAAACAAATGCAGTGTAAGAGCTTTGATTGGATCCAGATTTGAAAAAGGCAGCTATAAAAGACTTTTTCCCCCATAACATTTGAGAAAATTTGAATATGGACTAGATATTAGATGATATAGAATTATTGTACATTTTCTAGATGCTAACATGTTATTGTGGTTTTGTAGGAAAATGTGCTTGTTCTTTGATGATGAATGCTGAAGTATTTAGGGTTGAAGCAATTTACTTTCAGAGGATTAAGAAAAAATATAGACAGAGTAAAAGCAAATGTGGCAATATGTTAATTTTTGAGTCTAGGTATAGACAGTATGTGTCCTCCTGGTACCACTCTTTCACCTTTTTTGTATGTTTGAAAATGTTTATAATGAAAATTGTAGGGAAATGTAAATAAAAAATACGCTTAGTTTCAATGGAGAAATTTGCGCAGAAGAAGAAAATTCATGTGTTTTTCAAATGCACATAATTATCCTGCCTGCCGACTGCTGCTTTCATCATCTATATGATGAGTACATCTATGCCTTTTTACTGTGTTTCCACTGCCAGCCTGTTTTCCAGGCTAATAACAGGCAGACCCAAACTGACCTCAGCCAATTTGAGGTTCTCAATTATCCAGTTCTTTTTGGTTAATATCTGGAGCTTCTATTAGTCAGAAATAGGAGAACTCTAAGGTCACCTCCCTGGCAATCTTACTGCTAGTGGAATATTACAATGGAAGCAAGCTCCGGGCTTAATTCTGCCATTCTTATAGCTATTTATCAGCAGGCAGACGAAAAAAGACTTGAACAACCTGTTCTGCAAACTCAAATGAAGTCCCAGCTCTCTGTCCTTTCAGATGCCCTGACAACATCTTGGATGAAAGGTTCACTGGAGGCAGATAAGATTGGAGTCAGGCAATAAAATCCTACCATCTAGTACCCCTTTGTAACCTTAGGCCTGGGCTACTATTCTGAAGGGTATGGGTTATTAGGCTTACTAGATTCTATTTACTTTTGTAATAATACTTCTCTTATTTGAGATGCAATACTGTACACTGTATAAATTACAAAATATTTAAAAAGCAAAACAAACAAACAAACAAAAAAAAAAAACAAAGGAAAAGCTTTCTATTCCCAACATTCAATAATCATTACTATTAATATAGTTCAGGTTCTTTAGAATCTCTCTCTCTTTCTCTCTTTCTTTCTTCTCTCTCTCCCTCTTTTTCTCCCTCTCTTTGTGTGTGTATGTATATGTGTGTATGCATTTTTGTATACATATACATGTTTGCATTTTTTTTTACCAAAATGAGATTATGTTGTTCTTTAGTCTACTTTTTCCATTTTAAAAATTTTGACTTTTCCAGACCATATTAACATTTTCCCACTTGACCCAAAAGTGGCCTTTTATATATTTTTGTCCAATCTGGTATTCAATATAGGAACACATTTTATTTATGTCTTTTTTGTATTTTTAATCTAGCACAGAGCTTGTTTCTTTTTATTTATTGTTATTATTGTTATACTTTTAAGTTCTGGGATACATGTGCAGAGCGTGCAGGTTTGTTACATAGGTATACCCGTGCCATGGTGGTTTGCTGCACCCATCAACCCATCATCTACATTAGGTATTTCCCCTAATGGTGTCCCTCCCCTAGCCCCCCACCCCCCAACAGGCGCCAGTGTGTGATGTTCCCCTCCCTGTGTCCATGTGTTCTCATTGTTCAACTCCCACTTATGAGTGAGAATATGTGATGTTTGGTTTTCTGTTCCTGTGTTAGTTTGCTGAGAATGACGGTTTCCAGCTTCATCCACATCCCTGCAAAGGACATGATCTCATCCTTTTTTATGGCTGCATAGTATTCCATGGTGTATATGTGCCACATTTTCTTTATCCAGTCTGTCATTGATGGGTATTTGTGTTGGTTCCAAATCTTTACTATTGTGAATAGTGCCACAATAAACATATGTGTGCATGTGCCTTTATAGTAGAATGATGTATAATCTTTTGGGTATGTACCCAGTAATGGGATTACTAGGTCAAATGGTATTTCAGGTACTAGATCCTTGAGGAATTGCCACACTGTCTTCAACGATGGTTGAACTAATTTACACTCCCACCAACAGAGTAAAAGCATTCGTATTTCTCTACATCCTCTCCAGCATCTGTTGTTTTCTGACTTTTTAATGATTGCCATTCTAACTGGCGTGAGATAGTATCCCATGGCAGTTTTGATTTGCATTTCTCTATTGACCAGTGGTGATGAGCTTTCTTTCATATATTGGTTGGCTGCATAAATGTCTTCTTTAAAAAGTGTCTGTTCATATCCCTTGCCCACTTTTTGATGGGGTTGGTTTTTTCTTGTAAATTTGTTTAAGTTCCTTGTAGATTCTGGATATTAGCCCTTTATCATATGGATAGATTGCAAAAATTCTCTCCTATTCTGTAGGTTGCCTGTTCACTCTGATGATAGTTTCTTTTGCTTGCAGAATCTCTTTAGTTTAATTAGATCCCATTTGTCAATTTTGGCTTTTGTTGCCATTGCTTTTGGTGTTTTAGTCATGAAATCTTTGACCATGCCTATGTCCTGAATGATGATGCTTATGTTTTTACCTGGGGTTTTTATGGTTTTAGGTCTTATATTTAAGTCTTTAATCCACCTTGTGTTAACTATAAGGTCTAAGGAAGGGGTCCAGTTTCAGTTTTCTGCATATGGCAAACCAGTTTTCCCAACACTATTTATTACATAGAGAATCCTTTCCCCATTGCTTGTTTTTGGCAGGTTTGTCAAAGATTAGATGGTTGTTGATGTGTGGTGTTATTTCTGAGGCCTCTCTTCTGTTCCATTGGTCTATATATCTGTGTTGGTACCAGGACCATGCTATTTTGCTTACTGTAGCCTTGTAGTATAGTTTGATGTCAGGTAGCATGACGCCTCCAGCTTTGTTCTTTTGCTTAGGATTATCTTTGCTATATGGGCTCTTTTTTGGTTCCACATGAAATTTAAAGTAGTTTTTTCTAATTATGTGAATAAAGTCAATAGTAGCTTGATGGGCATAGCATTGAATCTATAAATTACTTTGGGCCGTAAGGCCATTTTCAAGACATTGATTCTTCCTATCCATGAGGATGGAATGTTTTTCCATTTGTTTGTGTCCCCTCTTATTTCCTTGAGTGGTAGTTTGTAGTTCTCCTTGAAGAGGCCCTTCATGTCCCTTGCATGTTGTATTCCTAGGTATTTTATTCTCTTTGTAGCAGTTGTGAATGGGAGTTCACTCATGATTTGGCTTTCTGTCTATTATTGGTGTATAGGAATGCTTGTGAATTTTGCACATTGATTTTGTATTCTGAGACTTTGCTGAATTTGCTTATCAGCTTATGGAGATTTTTGGCTGAGATGATGGGGTTTTCTAAATATACAATCATGTCATATTCAAATAGAGACAATTTGACTTCCTCTCTTCCTATTTGAATGCCCTTTATTTCTTTCTCTTGCCTGATTGCCCTGGCCAGAACTTCCAATACTATGTTGAATAAGAGTGGTGAGAGAGGGCATCCTTGTCTTGTGCTGATTTTCAAAGGGAATGCTTCCAGCTTTTGCCCATTCAGTATGATATTGCCTGTGGGTTAATAATTAATAGCTCTTATTATTTTGAGATACGTTCCATCAATACCTAGTTTATTGAGAGTTTTTAGCATGAAGGGGTGTTGAATTTTATCAAAAGCTTTTTCTACATCTATTGAGATAATCATGTGGTTTTTGTCATTCGTTCTGTTTATGTTTCTCTTTCCTGATTTCCCTGGACAGAACTTCCAATACTGTGTTGAATAGGAGTGGTGAGAGAAGGCATGCTTGTCTTGTGCCTGTTTTCAAAAAGAATGCTTCCAGCTTTTGCCCATTCATTATGATATTGCCTGTGGATTTATTGTCATAAATAGCTCTTATTATTTTGAGATATGTTCTATCGACACTTACTTTATTGAGAGTTTTTAGCGTGAAGGGGTGTTCAATTTTATCGAAGGCCTTTTCTGCATCTATTGAGATAATTATGTGGTTTTTGTCATTGGTTCTGTTTATGTGATGGATTACATTTATTGATTTGCATATGTTGAACCAGCCTTGCATCCCAGGGATGAAGCCAACTTGATCGTGGTGGATAAGCTTTTTGATGTGCTGCAGGATTTGATTTGCCAGTATTTTATTGAGGATTTTCACATCGATGTTCATCAGAGATATCGGCCGGAAATTTTTTGTTGTTGTTGTGTCTTCTGCCAGGTTTTGGTATCAGGATGATTCTGGCCTCATAAAATGAGTTAGGGAGGATTCCCTCTTTTTCTGTTGTTCGGAATAGTTTTGGAAGGAATGGTAGCAGCTCCTCTTTGTACCTCTGGTACAATTTGACTGTGAATCCATCTGGTCCTGGGCTTTTTTTGGTTGGTAGGCTATCAATTTCTGCCTCAATTTCAGAACTTGTTATTGGTCTATTCAGGGATTCAACTTCTTCCTGGTTTAGTCTTGGGAGGGTATAGATGTCTAGGAATTTATCCATGTCTTCTAGATTTTCTAGTTTATTTGCGTAGAGGTGTTTATAGTATTCTGATGGTAGTTTGTATTTCTGTGGTATCAGTGGTGATATCCCCTTTATCATTTTTTATTGTGTCTATTTGATTTTTCTCTCTTTTCTTCTTTATTAGTCTGGCTAGTGGTCTATCTGTTTAATCTTTTCAAAAACCAGCTCCTGGATTCATTGATTTTTTTTTAAATGTGTTTTTCGTGTCTCTATCTTTTTCAGTTCTGCTCTGCTCTTAGTTATTTCTTGTGTTCTGCTAGCTTTTCAATGTGTTTGCTCTTGCTTCTCTAGTTCTTTTAATTGTGATGTTAGTGTGTCGATTTTATATCTTTCCCACTTTCTCCTGTGGACATTTGATGCTATAAATTTCCCCATAAATACTGCTTTAGCTGTGTCCCAGATATTCTGGAATGTTGTGTCTTTGTTATCATTGATTTCAAAGAACTTAATTATTTCTGCCTTAATTTTGTTATTTACCCAGTAGTCATTCAGGAACAGGCTGTTCAGTTTCCATGTAGTTGTGTGGTTTTGAGTGAGTTTGTTAATCCTGAGTTCTAATTTGATTGCACTGTGGTCTGGGAGACTATTATGATTTCCATTCTTTTGCATTTGCTGAAGAGTGTTTCAGCAGTGCATATACTAAAATTGGAACGATACAGAGAAGACTAGCATGGCCCCTGCACAGTGCCTTTTTTTTATGATACTGTTTTACCAACAAGAGAAGACCAATTGTCCTGTAGAATGTTACTTCCTAGTTTTGTCTGCTTTCTTCTTTGTCATATATTTCAGCGAATTCCTCTACTTGTATTTTTTGTAAAGTAGAGGTTCTATCTAAAGGCTAGATGGATTCAAGTTAACTATTTGTTGGTTGGAATAGATCATAGGTGATGTTGTATACCATATGCTGCATCATATCTGAAGATGCATAAGATTAGCTGATTCACCTTACTGATGTTAATATTAAGCATTGCTATATTTTTCTACCCTGTCAATGCAAGGCTGGCAGTGTCTGTGCAATATTTTCAGCCAGTCCATATGTCTTTAATACATCTAGGCAATGGTAATTCCTTTTTACCTTATGTTATGCTCATTAACAAAGCCTTTGGTGTTGGTTGGAGATAAGGTTAGCTGAAACTTACAGGAGCTCCTCTGGCTTTTACCTGAGTCTTTTAAATACTCATTAATCACCCCTAGAGCATGCATGTATTCACAATTAGAATACTACTATCATAATTAATATGTTTTAGATTGTGCATGAAAACTAATAAGCACATAAACCAAATTTCATCAGTTCTAATAATACTTTTTCTCAAATTGTAATCTGAATTCTATACACATCTGAAAATCAATGGTTTCTTAAAATTACACTTGTCAGGCAGCAGTTCTGATGTAATTATCATGGCCTCCACATGCATGAACTTGTAATAGCTGCTCATATTGTAGTCACTTAAGTTAAATTATGTTCATTGTTGAGTTTATTTTCTATTTAAAATGTCTTCAAAAATATTACATGATGATATGACGGTGAAATTACTTTTCTTTCTTAGTGGTACATAAATAATGTTGTGCTTGTAACTCATGACTGATGAAATTCATGACATCGTATGGACTTTGTTGAAGTATTTAAAGTAAATGACAGATAATGTAATACCAGTGGAGGAAGCCAAAGCTGTCAGCCCTTAAAAAAAGGCACCATCCTTGGGGAGAGGGACTTGTTTGCTTGTGACACTGATTCACTCTCCCCTGCACTATTGCCTTTTCTTTTGAAGAGCTTTTTATTATGCAAGATTTCAAGTACATATGAAAATAGAGGAGACAGTATAGGAAAGCATTATGTGTCCATCACCCCGCCTTCAACTATAATGAACACATGGCCAATCTTGTTTCATCTATTTCCCCACCCATTTCCCCTCCTCCCATGTTATTTTAAATCAAATCTAAGACATCATATTATTTCATCCATAAATATTTCAGTTTGTGTCTTGAAAAGATGAGAACTCAAGCCAGGCGCAGTGGCTCATGCCTGTAATCCCAGCACTTTGGGAGGCTGAGGTGGGTGGATCACCTGAGGTCCGGAGTTCTAGACTAGCCCTGGCCAACATGGTGAAACCCGATCTCTACTAAAAATACAAAATGAGCCGGGCTTGGCGGTGCACACCTATAATCCCAACTACTTGGGAGGCTGAGGCAGGAGAATTACTTGAACTTGGGAGGCGGAGCTTGCAGTGAGCCGAGATCACGCCACTGCACTCCAGCCTGGGCAACAGAGCGAGACTCCATCTCAAAAGAAAAAAAAAAAAGAAAGAAAAAGAAAAGATGAGAACTCTTTATAAACATAACATTATCACATCTAAAAAGAAATGAGTAATAATGTAATAATATTATCAATTATTCTGTGTTCAAATTTCTGCTTCCTTTTTAGTTTTGTGTTTCCAGGGTGTGTGTGTGTGTGTGTGTGTGTGTCTGTGTGTGTGTGTGTGCATGTATGTATGTATGTACAGGGTGGGAAAGGCAAGCATACTTAATAGATGGTTCTGTGTTCTTCTAACGGGGACATACAGTGTGTGGTTGTCTTTGCCCCCAGTTATTTTCAAGAGCGCAGCTTTCTGAGATTCACTTAATTGTCAGAGCTGGAAGTCCCCTTAGATCACCTAATAACTTCATTTTATAGATGAGGGAACAGATACCTAAGGATGAAAAACGATAGGCCCAGAGACACAGTACTTTAGTAAAAGAACTAAAAATATTGAAGGTAGCTTCCTTGTTTAGGAATCAGAGGGCATACAGTTCTTAGACTCATTGGATGCTAAAGCCAGACCTAAAAGTTCATATAGATAGCCTCTCATTCTGCCAGAGGTCTCAGTCTGGCAGTCTGTTGACAAGGTCCAGACCACAAATATATTTTATTTGTTCCGCAGTGTTTTGGGGGAAAAGTGATTTGGCTTCAACATTTAAAAAATCCAGGTAGTTCACATCAAAGTATACATTTCAGGAAAAAAGAGGATGTTAGCACACTGGATCTGCATGCCCACGTGGCAGCAATCAGTTGGGGTTGAGTAATGGTTTCTTGCTTTGGAATGGGCACAAGCTTCTAATTTACCATAGGCCCCACCACTCCCAAGTGTTTTAACAAATATTATATTAGAGTTACATTAGATGTGACCTGGGAATTTCCCTTTCTTAAAACTAGAAGTAATTCTGTTGATGGTGTGTCTCTAAGTGAGTGGTGGGAAAATGGTGGTCTAGAGAATGTCTGCTTGTTTAAATGTGGCAGCCACTTCTCACCAGGCCCATTTCTCTCATGTAAGTTACCTGCCTTGCCCCTCTAGACATTTAAATTTATGACCTCTAATCTAAACCATGCAATCAGAATCATTTTATTCTGTGCTGGAGACTTCTTACAACCAACCTCAGTAGACTAGAGAGTTCAAGATTCCTTTGCTGTCAAATAACATTACATACTCTTGTTTTTGATTTTATTCATCTTGTTAACCCACAATTTGGGATGTTACTTATCCCCCATACTGGTTTTCAAAATATATAATAAAAAGAGATGCTAAATGCAAAGCAATCTCCCCAAAGAATAGGTGAACTTCCAAATCTCGTAGGAAGGCCAAGAAGGAAGAGTATCCTAAATGGGATGACAAGTAACTCCCATAACAGAGAATCAGAAGGTGGATTTAGCTTAGAAGCGCCCACATAAGAGTTTTGATTTATCCAGAAAAGTTAGACAAGCAGGCAGTGGGATGCAATGGGATGGCTATAAGACTTGGGGAGCAACAAATATGGGCTTGAATCTCTGCCTTGCCATATGACCTTGCCAAGTGCTTTCCTCTTGGTAAACCGAGGCTTCAAAACTAAAATACTCTGCTTTTTGGAGTTGTGATGATTCTGTGAGCTGCTGGGACACTGAACACAGATCAGTTCCTTTCAAAGCTCACAATAGGAGATACACAAGTGTCCTTGTGGTTTAGCCTTTTTGGGTCACTTGATGTTAGCATGGAGATACTTTTCCATTTTAATATCTGAAAAAACTTCTGTCACTAAAGAATAAAGATTAATTGCAGGGGTACTGAAACTGTTAAAAGGAACACATCACCAGCCCAGCAATATCAAAAGCTATGAATGGTCGCTGTTCATTTCCATTTGAATGATGCTCAGCCTTTGTCTAGGGCTTAACAGACTTCACATTAAGATTTGTCTAAGGATTCTGTACACCTCAATTATCCACTCAGTGTTAAGAATCTACCATTCTCTTCTGGGCCTTAGCCTTGGTAGGTATGGAGGGTGAGTGTTTCGGGTAGGCGGTTGGGCTGTTCCTACAGCCAAACTGACCAAAAGAGATTCTTGCCTTTTACTTGGCTGCCTCCAGGACTGTTTGGAAGAGCACTAGGGGAGCTCAATTCCTTTACAAATAATTCATTACTACCTGCTGTGTGGCAGGCACACACACTTGGAAGTTGTTTATCACCTAGTAAGAGAGGCAGATAAGTAAACAGAAAATTGCAACTTACTCTGCTTGCCAGTGGTTTTAGTTAGGATGAGCACAGTGGGCTCTGGTCTCCCTGAAGATATAACGTTATGTGTATCTCCAAGGATAGATAGACATTTTGTGAATGTATGGAGAGGGGGATATTCTAGGTAGAGAGAATGACATGAGCAGAGAGGTATGGGGGTCTGAAACAATGTGGTATAACCAGACAGCCCTAATCCTAGCAGTTTAGTATAACAAGAGTGTCAGAAGTCAGCAGTGCCTGAAGGCTCCTGGAGAGGTAATAATAACAACAGATACTTCCCAGGGTGCCAGGTACCATGCTAAAGCAATTTATCTTTATTTATTCAACAACTCTCTGAAGTGGGTGCTATTTTCCCAGGTGGGAAAGCTGAAGTTCAGAGAGGTTAGAGTGAGTGAACTCACTGTTGCGCAGCTGGTGAGTGGCCGTGTTGGGATTCAAACCCAGCTTCAGAGCCTAAGCTGTAAGTAGGGATTGGAAATAGGGGTCAAGTTACTCAAGTTATGGAAGGATCCCAAAGTAGGAAGCCACTAAAGGGAATTTAAGCAATGAAAGTGACTAGGGATCAGAAAATCTGGGGTTGCAGGTTCTATTCTACAGCTAATTGACTGTGACTTCGAGCAAATTCCTTTCCTTCTTTGGGCCTATGTTTTTTCATCTGTAAAATAAGGAAGATGATCAAGTGCAAATCTTAATGATCCCTTTCAGCTCCTTCAGATTTTTGCTTCTCTAACGGGGGTTGGGAAGGGGCTGATTTAAGAGACTGGTAGGCATTCTCTCAATGTGCTTTGTGGTTCTTTGTACATGCTTTATACTTATGTGGGCTGTTCCTCTTGCTTGGAATGTCCTCTTGCTTCCTTCTTGCCTCTCCAAATAGTATCCCACTAGCTGTAGTCCCTCTCCATATCCCCGCCTGTCTCTTAATTCCTTCAGTGCTGTTAGCTAGGTTAGCTATGTCTAACCACTTTGACTCCTAGTTTTATACTATCTTGTATTCTTTGCTGATTGTTTCCTTTGTAATCTTTTCTTCTAATACATACTTTAGGCTGCTCCTTTCCTTCTAATTTTTAGTTTCTCTTACCCTCTATAGCACCGAACACAGTCTTGTTTGTAAGGGGATACTGGAACAAATTTTGTTAATCTTGCCCCTTTTCTTCTGGCAGTGTGTGTGAGCACAGCAAAGAGAATCTTATGACCCCCTCCAACATGGGAGTGATCTTTGGGCCCACCCTGATGAGAGCTCAGGAGGACACTGTGGCCGCCATGATGAACATCAAATTCCAGAACATAGTGGTGGAAATACTAATCGAGCACTTTGGCAAGGTATGCATTTTCTATTCTCACTCCCTCTTTTCCAAACTTTCCCCCAACTGCCTTTTAGTGCTGTGTCTTCCTCCTTGGCTCACATTGACAATGAAAGGAAATCCCATTATGACACAATGACATTTAATGGTAACTCTTACCCTGGGAAATTCATTCATTCAGCAAACATTGCTCAAGCTTATAACTATATTACTTTCAGACACCATGCTAAATACTGGGGGTAATGAAGAAGAAAAAGTCACTGTCTGTGCCTTTAAGGTGTTAACAATGTATAGTATGGAGACAGATGGGTAAATAGGAAAATGATAGTATAAAAATAGTCTATATACAGTGAAACTGTAGGGGAGAAGATATTTATGTTCTCACTCATTGCTAGTTTCATGGCTGAGACCCCTATAACAAAAGACTGATTAACAAGAGAAAAGTATACAAATTTATTTAATAAGTTTTACATGACACAAGAGCCTTTAGAAATGAAGACCCAAAGAAGCAGGTAAACTCTTGCATTTTTTATACTAAGTTTGATGAAATGGATCATTGTGAAGATTAGTAATTAGAAGACAGAAGGATATGATCTAATGGTAATAAACTTAGGGGGATCTTAGCAAGGCTTGTTTGTTCAGATTCTTCTTGGTGTTTCTGTGTCTTCGAGGATAGGGATGTTCTTTTCCTCCAGTTATAGGGAGGGTACCTCTGGAATGACCTACTTTAGAGGAAGGTCAGAGAATTCTTTTATGGCCTGCTCCGGGGAGAAGGGGAGAAGGCAGAGAAACCTTCTTGCTTCTGCTGTTTCCACAAATGCCAAGGTGCCATATTTTGGGATAGCAGGTCCTGAACTCCATCAAAACTAAAAATAAATCAATACTTATACTTATTTGAAACCCATCTCATTCCAAAAGTATATATGGCAGCATATTTTATATTGCACATAAAATATAAGGCATCGTACGTTATAATCAGGTCAAGTACAAAAGGTAAAACAAAGGTAGAGTCAGAAAATGATGCCCAGAATGAGGTTAAGACAAATATTTATTGACAAATTCTTGTAGACTTGCAACAGATGGCCCTACACTGGGGTATAAGCTTCATAGCAGCTAGTGCCATCCTAGGGAAAAGCATAATTCAGTAAAGAAGGACAGGAAGGCAAAAGCAGCAGGACTTGGTGACTGGAAGTCACCAAGGATGTGGGAGAGGGAGATTTCTGAATCCTGATTTTCTGACTTGGCTGACTCGGTGAATGGGGCTCTACTTCATACATATAAGAATTTCACAATGGGAAAGTTTGAGGGAGATAGAGAAAAGTTCAGTTTGGGACAGGTCACATTTGAGATTTCTGAAAGACATCCAGAGAACAATGCCTCGCGAGCAGTTGACTATGTGAATCTAAAGCAGGGATCAGAAAGCTTTTCCTTAAAGGACCATATAATAAATACTTAAGCCTTTGCAGGCCATGGATCTCTGTCACAACTACTTAACTTTGCCATTGTAGTGAGAAGACAGCCGTAGACAATATGTAAACAGATGGTTGTGGATGTGTTCTAGTAAAATTCTGTTTACAAAATGGGAAACAGGCCTGTGGGCTCTAATTTGCTGACCCCTGTTCTAGAGCCCAGATGTGATAAATTGATAAATCGATTGATTCATCCAACAAATGTGTGTCGAGTACCCACTTTATACCAAAGAGTATATAGTATATACCCACTATATACTATATACTGTTTTAGGAACTCTAGATATCATCTTCATAGAGTTTATATTCAAAAAGAGTAAACAAACAGTATTCAAAGGAAGTAAAGTATGTAATATTTTAGATTATAATGAACATTAAGGAGAAAAGCAGAGAAGGGAAATAGGAGGGGTTGGAAAGTGGTTTTGCAATTTTAAATACAGATAGGAAAGGAGAAAATAAGGAAATGAGGAGAGCCTCACAGAGAAGATGACCTTTCAGCAGACATTGATAGGGAGTAGAGGAATGATTCATTCACCTATCCAGAGAGACAGGATTCTAGGCCGAGGAAATGGTATGTGCAGAATCCCAGAGGCAGAAGTGTGCCTGTCATATTCACAGTACAACAAGGAGGCCAGACTAGCTAGAGTGGATTAAGCAAAAGATGAAATAGGAAAAGATGGGCCTGAAGAGATAATGGAGAGGGACATACTAGATCCTGTAGTGGAGCCTTATAATCCACTGGAAGAATTTTGGATTTGCTCTGCCTGAGTAAGATAGAAGGGGGGCTTTGATCACGGGAATAACAGGATTTGATTTAGGCTTAACAGGCTTATTCTGGCTGCAATGTGGAGAATATGAAGGAAGTCAAAGCAAATCTAGATAAATTGAGATACATACTGTGTTCATGGAGTGGAAGACTCAACATGGTTAAGATGTCAATTCTTTAAAAATTAATCTATAAGTTTAAGGTAATCAATATGAAAATCCCAGCAAGATGTTTTGTAGATAAAGACAAGATAATACTAACATGTATGTAGAAATGGAAAAGAACTGTAAGGGCTAATACAATTTTGAAAAAGAATAAACTGGAGGTAGGTATTAATAATATTAATGCTTACTGTATTGCTTCAATAATCAAGACAGTGTACAATTGGCAGAGGTAATTTGGTAAGTCCTCTTGTCTACTTCTTACATAAACAAATAGAACAGAATAGAGAATCCACAAATAGCCATACAGAGTATGGCCTGATTATTTTTCATGAAGGTACAAAAACATTTCAAGGGAGAGAGGGTAGTCATTTCAATGAATTGTATTAGAGCAATTGCAGCTCTTCAGGTAATGAAAGTGAACCTCAACCTCAACCTCTCATTTTATATAAAAATGAGCTCAAAAAGGATCATACATTTATATAAATCATAAAACTATAAAACTTTTAGAAGATAATATAGAAAACTGTTAGAGCCTAGGACTTATTGAGGAGACATAACACCAAAAACACAATCCATTAAAGAAAAAAAATCGATAAATTGACTTCATCAAAATTAAAAAGTTTTGCTCTGTGAATGACCCTATTAATAAAATGGGAAAACAGCTACTGAGTTTTGGAGAAAATATTTGCAAACCACATATCTGAAGACAAAGGATTAATATCTAGACTATACAGAGAACTCTCAAAGCTCAACAGCACAAAAATTCAATCTAATTAGAAAGTGGGCAAAAGACATGAACATGAAGTATGCATGACAATTAAGTATATGAAAAGATGTTCAAGATCACTAGCCATTAGGGAAATATAAATTAAGACCATGATGAGAGATCTCTACACACCTATTAGAATAGGTAACGTTAAAAATATATATAGTGACAATACCAACTGCTGACAAGGGTACACAAGAACTGGATCTCTCATACACTTCTGGTAGGAATATAAAATTTGGCAACTGCTCTAGAAAACAGTTTAGGAGTTTCTTAAAAACTAAACATGCACTTCTTTAGGATCCATCATTTACACTGCTGGGCATTTATCCCAAAGAAATGAAAACATGTCCACACAAAACCTTTATAGGGATGTTAATTAATGTTTGAAAAAAATTATTTAAAGCATTTTACATATATTAGCACATTTACACCTCATTTCACATAAGAAGAAACCAAGGTACAGAGAAGTTAAGTGACTTGTCCAGGGTCATGGAGTAAGTAAATGTTGAAGCTCAAATTTGAAATCAGGCAGTTCAAATGTATACTTTACCACCTCTAGATCTTTGTTATGTGTCTTGCAAATGGGTACCTGAAGTAAGTGAAGGTGAAGGTCATTATAGATGAGAGAGCTAAGGAACTTTGAGGCAAGAGTTGCTGAAGGGTCATCCACATAGCGAAGATTTTTGATAGAAAATAATTTTCTAATCCTAGCATTTGGTCGTCAGATCATGGGTCTTGTACGCTTGGTTAAGGAGTTTGGTCTTTATCCTGAAGGCAGTAGGGAGCCTTGGAAGCATATTCTGAACATTCATTATATGATGATTCATTGCATTTTAAATGTCCTAATTCATTTATAAGTGGATAAAGGAGTGACACAGCATCTCATCATTAGTATAACAAAATAATTTTTTTGTTTCTATTCTATGCATTTTTTAGGGGCAAATGCCAACTTAAATTTTATTAGAAAATGTGTTGGTTGGCAAATGACCTCAATCCCATTCTAGTTCATAAAAGTGTGATTTTGCTATTCCAAAGCATATTATGTGGCATGATTTGAAGAGCAATTAAATGCTAGTTATCTCTTATTCCCAGGATATACTAGGAGGGCATTTCTATTAACTAGTGGTCAGCTGTTAAGTGAGGTTTTCACATCCTTGTAACCTGTTAATATGTGTTAAGTAGTTGAAGTTCTGACGTTTATGTGATACCAGGGATGTACGCTGACCATGTTTTCCAAACAAAGACATGGTAACCAAGGATCTTTTCTGATTTATGGATTTATTTCAAAGGAAACATCTTACATGGAGATATGAAATGAAATCCCAGTTTATTAAATACTTATCAAGTTATCTTTTTTGAAAAACAGCAGAATGATATGTGGGTGAAAATGTTCCAGAAATTCTAGACCTTATGTAGGTGTAACCTCACAGGGTGGTTGTGGGATTAAAAGAGATAATATGTGTGAGAGCTGATGCCGCTTCACACATATCAGGGATTATATGTTCCTGCCAAGTTGTTCAGTTAATGGGGTAGATTTTTCAGTTGAAATATATAATAATTTCAGTAATGTGTTTTTTTCCATTTACGCTTGCTCTTTAATAGAAAAGGGCTTAAACACATTGGTTTTAAGTTTCTTTGTTATTCCTTTCTTTCAGTCTCTCTTTTAAGAGCATCCAGGGTCTGTAAATACAATGTAAGTGAATCAGAAGAATTGATGCTTAAAGGAATCTATTACTAAGTCTTTCTTAAATTTTTTTTTAACAACTTGAATGATCTTTTCTAAATTTTTTCTTTTCTAAGTTGGAAAATAGGTAAATAATAGAAGATCTATCTCTACACTGATTCCCGAGAACAACATTGCCAATTATTCTGAAGTTCTCTTTCTTCCCATCTCACTTAGCAGTATGTATCAGGGTGCCTGAACCTGATGTTGTTGGCTTGAGGCACAGAGGTAATTTGGACTGACAGAGGAAGGTTGACTTCTGTTTTCTGAACATTTTGTTTTGGGGAGCTGCCAGGAATTAGTGGGGAAGAGAGAGGTCATCTCTGAAGGCAGATCTTAGCAATTTAGTTTTGAGGACAGAGCTATTTCACCTAAGGGAACAAAATGTAGGGTAGATCCATTGAATTTTAGAACTGGAAAGGGACCCTAAAGACCTTCAGGTCCAAGCTTTTCATTTTATATGAAGCCTCTTTTCGCATGCCACAGTAGTGGTAACAGGTTTGCATTTCTGCAGCTCCATTCCTGCTTGTCTACTGTTTGGAACATCCTCTCTCCCCCACAGTTCTTCCCAACCAGTTTATAAAAGAACTCGGATACCAGCCACAAACTTTTACCAGTTGTCTAACTTGTGTTTTGCAAACTCATTTTCTCACCTACACAACCTGGCATCTGCCGTTTTCCTCCTTTATTGCTCCCAAGACCACTCTCAAAGAGCTAGAAAGCAGTGGTTCTGCCCCTGTAGGCTTAGATTTGTATTCAGTGAACATGGAATCAGTGTGGGACAATGTATTTCTAGTTCATTTAGTCCTTTTTGTAATTCTGTGAATGATGGATTGTATTTCCATTTCTGAAATTAGGAAATGGAGGCATTGAATCTAGTAAGTGGCAAAGCTGAGACTTAAATTTAGGTCTGTCAGGTTATGGCTGCCCCTCGGGGAAAGGGGGACCAGTTTTATTGAGATGTGAGCTGTGCTTTTCTTTGCATCATTGATGCTGACTTAGCTGTTCTAGCTACTCCTGAGTTCCCTCCTTATTTCCAGTCTTTCCTTTTTAGTGGGTGGGCGTCTGCTTTTTAATCATACAGGAAGGATCTTGCCTCACTGTGTTAAGTATAGTTTTCTGGGAGAATAGTTGATTATTTTTTGAGATAATTAGAAAATCTATTATCAGTGTATGTCAAAATGGATTTTAGTCTTACTGCTTAAGATATATGGTTCAGGGAAATGGAAGACTGAATGGTATAGTCTTTTCTGCAGACATGGATGGTTGAAAGCAGTTCTTCCTGTAAACTGGCCGGAGAAAAGCGGAGTTATTCTCAGTGTGGAGTTTGTGGGAACTCCAGTGTTGCCTATGTTCCCAAATGGCCAAATGAGACCTAATCCAGGAAAAAAGCCCATGTTGTAGCAATGTAATGGATTTGAGAAGGCAAACAAGAGACCCTGTTAAGAAATGGGTCTTATTTATATACTTTTCAGGCACCCATCTAGCAACCTAGAGGAAACAGACCCTTCCAGTCCTGGTCTGTCTCTCCTTTCTCAAAAAGGTGGTGTTTGTGAATTTCAGTCTGCCACCAGAGGGTAGTAAGAGAACAGATGAATGTGTCCCTCCAACTGATTTCTGGAATAAGATAGATAGATAGATAGATAGATAGATAGATAGATAGATAGATAGATAGATATTTTAAAATATAAGTAAATGTAAATATATAATTATACTTTATAGATTTTACTTATAGATTTATATTTTATACATTTGTATTTTAGAATGTATCTCTATATCTACCTACCTATACACACACACAAACACACACACACACACACACACTTTGGTGGGGGGGGGGGTGTTGGTATGTGTAAAGAGAGAGAATCTAATGAAGCCAAGACTCTACTTCTTCACATTTAATTTCTGAAATGATAAGGTTAAGCTAAAAGTTATTGAAAATAACATTTTTATTATCTGTACATGTAAGGATATTTTCATTAGTCTGTACATGTAAATCTAATATGTATTTAGCTTGGAATTTGGCAAACATTCTCAATTGAATCTGGAGAAAAAATATCTTTAAGTATGAATATTAAGATCAAAATGTAACCTGGAGAAAAAATATCTTTGAGCAGAGAATTACTAAGATTGGGAGATTTCAGATGTATTTATTAGTTGCAATGAATCTTTGAAAACGTAGCTTCAAATTTTCCACCTTGGCTAAGTGGAGATCTTCACACATTCTTCAAATGCCCAGTTATTTATA
Organism: Macaca nemestrina; assembly: GCF_043159975.1. Classification (NCBI taxonomy): domain Eukaryota; kingdom Metazoa; phylum Chordata; class Mammalia; order Primates; family Cercopithecidae; genus Macaca; species Macaca nemestrina. The sequence continues at coordinate 86,607,010 of NC_092145.1, forward strand.
GCTTTGAAGTGAAGTCAGGCCCTGTTTGAGGTGAATAAGCATGTCCAAACCCAATGAGATAGGATGATAAATGTAAGATGTAGTTGTGAGCTGAGGTTTGCCCCCATGTTCAGAGAGCAGAAAAGATTCCCCTTTTGATTCTGGTCATCCTAAGCATTATGCCAGTGATTCAGAATGAGGTGAAAATACCACTCCTTCCCTTTTTCTGTCTCTAGCTGGGGCTGTAATAATAATTATCACAGTAAAAATGATAGCATTTTTTGGCAGCTTGCTATGTGTCAGACATGGTGCTATACATTTGACACAAAGCATCTCCTCGATTTCTCACAACTTTATGTAGTATTTACTTACAGGTAAACTGAGGTCTACAGAGGTTAGGTTTGTATGGACTATCAAAATCAAATATCTGTTTTTATTTTCTTTTTGGAGGCCTCTAGTGTGTGTGGGTGGCGGAGAATATAGAATCAGAGATTTTTGAGAATTTGAAAATATCTCCAAGGTCATATTGTCCATTCCCCTCAATGGCCAGCGATTTTCTTGTATCATATATTTTTTCCTTTGCTGTTCTCCTTTGAGTGGCCTGAGGTCTCAGGTTGGAACACCAGAGTCTAGATAATACAGTAAGACTGGGGCCAGTGTGCCAGAGGGCCAAATAGGTGTACTTTGGCAGCTAGACTTAAAGCAGACTGAGCTTCAGCAGTCTGGTGATAGGCCAATTCCTATTTGAGAGAACAGGAATCAATGGAGGAGCAATGAGAGATCGGGCGAACTTTTTCTTTGCTCTGAGATTTAGAGACTGAAAGCTGGGTCATTGCCACTTTCTTAGATTAAGACTTCTTACCAAGAACTCTGAAAATGTCCAGGCCACCTCTGTAAGCTCTTCAGATATTCTTAGAGGTGAGAATAATGGAAAGAATGGAAAAATAGCTTTAAACTAGACAGCCCAGGGACTACATCTCAACTTTATCCTTTACTAGCTGGGTGGTCATCTAAACAAGCCAGTTTACCCCCCTGAGCCTTGTTTCCCTCATTTAAAAAAAAATGATACTAATAATTAGACCTACTTCATAGAGTTGCTGGGAGGAGTCAATGAGATAAATGTTTCAAGTACTTTGTACATAGTACATTGGCCACTAAATTTTAGTCCTTGCCCATGCCCTATACCACTACCCCTTTGCTGTATTGACAGGAGATGAGCTCTGTCTTTATGGTGGCATTCCCTCCTAATACTTTTATTAATACCTTGGTATCTACTAAGTCTTTGTAGTCAAAAGGGGCTTTTCTTAGAAGCCCTTATACCGTTCTTTATGGTTATTAAATGATAGAGAAACTCTTTGATTTCCCAACCTAAAAGCATCTTAAGTTGATCTAAAAAGAAGCTGCACTTGGAATCTGCCATGTCATTCTTAGTAGAAAACTCACAATGCATGCTGAGTAGACAGAGATATCCTTAATAGGATCTGATTTTATCTTCTCTCTCTCCCTTGATATTTTTTTCCTGAGACAACTGGGAAGGGGAATGGACAGACAATTAGAACACGGATTACAGACTGGTTAGATATAATCAGTGGAAGTCTACAGCTATTTCCTGCAGTAGGTACTGTTTTTTAGGGGAAATGACACCTGATTGGGCATTAGAACTCTTGGATTCTAGTCTCAGTTCTACCATCTACTAGCTTTGGGGCCTTGGGCAAGTCACGTCCCCCTCTTTGGACATCGATTTTCCCATAAGTATATTGGATGAGTAGGACTAGACAGGATTCTAGAATGTTACATCTAAAAAGGCCTTAAAGGCGATGTGTTTCTGAGACCAAAGACAGCCTTAGTGACAGCCCTTTTATAAAAAGCTGGCTGTTGGTAACAACAGACGTGATACTTTCAAAGTTCTCTACATACTCTAAGCAAACTTGGTGACACACTTGATGTTTAATGTGGTCTGTGCCAAATGCTAAGAGCTCATTATTTTTGACCCTGTTGCCACCTTTGTTTCTAGTGTAGTGAAGAGTATGGTTTTTGCTAATATAGCCAGAACCCAGAAAGCTCAACATAGCCTTAGCCAGAGTGTAAATGGAGACTCAATTGGAAAGCTGGGATTCATCAGGGCCAAGTCTTGTAGCTTTGATTTATAGAAAGGCAAAATGTTTTTTTGTACAATCTGATATTTGCAGCCCTGAAGCGACATCTGGAAAGAATCTGGATAGTTGTTCATTTCTGGCAAGATTTCCAAGGGTTAGAATGAGTCTGGATCTCTTGGCCTTTGGCAATTGGAAATGACCATCTTATATTAAATTTCTTTTCTCTTTCACACCTAAAGACATGACGGAGAAGAATCCGTAAGGGGGTTAATATGTGACCAAACTCAGGCAAGCAGTTTGTTAACCCTCTTCCCAATGGAGGTGATTGCTTGCCTGGCAGTGTCTCAAAGCCCAGCAAATTATCCAGATTTAGTTCCCAGAAGTCTTCAGGAGAGGGATTCCAGGAGTTGGGCTCCTTCCTGACTACAACCCAAAACAACAGCCAAGGCCCATCAGAACAAAATAATATTCCTCAGATATTGAGTTCTCTTAGACCAGGCCTTTAGAATGGCACTTAGTGCCAACCATATGCTCAGAAAACAAATAAGCACTGGTTTGCCCCCAGACTCTACTTTGGCCACCTTCTGGGATATTTTTCTGAAGTCACTATCAAAGACCATGAAACCCTAATTGTTCTTAACCGGTCCACAGAAAGCCAAATCAGTTTGTCCTTTTTCTGGAGTTTTGGAGGGTGGGAAAATAAGTTCTGCCTGATACTGTTTCTACCCAAGGAATTATTTTTAAACTTAAAATGTTTCCTTCTATGGTTTATAGTGGAAAGAGTGTTAGCCTTGAAGTCAGACACTTCTGGGTTCCTATCATAGCCCTGCTTCTTACTATCAGGTGGCCTTGGACAATGCACATTCTTTATTCCCAGCCAAGCCTTTGGCCTCACATCCTCTTTCTAGTCTTCTCCCCAGTGACTTGATCTAGTCTGTCTATGAGTTAGGAATTCCTACTTAATTTTTCAGCTACAGAAGAACCACTACAGTGTCCAGAGGAGGAAAAATGAAGGCCTATACCCTGTCAAGTTCTAGTGATAATTTTTCTCAACTTTCCATTCATTCAGCTTTTTAATTATTCTTTCCTCCCTTAATCCTGTGGAAAGGGGCAGGAAGAGGGATTTATTTTGTGGTTACCCTAATGCATTGGTTGATCAATCATGTCCTTCAAGCCCAAGTTGTCTTTGCAGAGAAAGGAATTTGTGTTCAGAGAAAGGAATTTATAAACAATCAATAAATGAGTTAATATACATACAACACTTAGACATGTGCCTGACATGTAGTAAACATTGTAGAAGAGTTGACCATTAAAACTAACTCTGACCTATGGCTTGAACTTGGAAAAAGTTTGTTCCATCAAAGCCATTTTAGTCAGTCTTCTGGGTAAGCAGCTAGTACCACCATTTCCACCTTCTCTTATTACTACCTTTTCACAATGATTGCATGAGATGCATAGGAACTGGTTTTGCATCCTGTGTCACCTGGTATTTGACCCTTTAGAAAATCCCCATATACTATGAGTTTCCTATTCCTTTAGGATTTGTTCTTTGTTTGTTTGTTTGTTTTGAGACAGGGTCTCTGCTTCTGCCACCCAGTTTGGAGTGCAGTGACATGATCTAAACTCACTGTAGTCTCCACCTCCTGGGGTTTAAGCGATTCTCCTGCCTCAGCCTCCCAAGTAGCCAGGATTATGGGTGTGCACCACCACTCCCAGCTAATTTTTGTATTTTTGGTAGAGACGGGGTTTCACCGTTTTGGCCAGGCTTGTCTTGAACTCCTGACCTCATGTGATCCTCCTGCCTCAGCCTCCCAAAGTGCTGGGGTTACAGGAGTGAGCCACCATGCCTGTTCTTATTTCTGCTATTTTAAAAGGGTAGGTTGTTATTCCGTTCTCAGAACCTGCTTAGAATAAGTCCTTTCATGGATACACAAGAAGCCACTGGGGCATTAGGTAGAGCTTGCTGGGTTTCTTTCCTTGGACCTATTCTAACTCCTTTGTCAGCTCTGAAAGTTTTCTCATTAATATTGGACTGCCAACAGTGAGTTAAGAGATCTTGGGCCCATATTTTCTTTCCTTCCTCCTTTCTTAATAGAAACTGTGGAGTTTTCCCCAAGTTGCCCTTCCCAATTCCACTAGTTATATCTGTAGTTTACAATCCTGTTTTTAAGGTACCAATGTCACCCCTTCATTCAATAAATACTTACTAAATGCTTACTATGGACAGGCGAAGTTCTAGGCTCTGGGGATACAAACAAAACAAAGGCCAATTCTTGTGGGTCTTCATGTTCTGCTGGTTATAAACAATACATCAGGTGGTGGCAAGTGCTCTGAAGAAAAAGTAAAGCAAGGTAGTGGGTTGTTCCTTTATGGAAGATGGTCAGACAAGGCTTCTGTTAATGTGTTATTTAGGCAGAGAACTGAATAAAGTAAGGGTACAAGGTATGGTAGATATCACTGGGAAGAGCAATTCCATGAATAGGGAAAACCTAGTACAAAGGCCCAAGGCAGCAATGTGCTTGGCATGTTGAACAGCAAAGAAACCAGAGTGACTGGGAGCAAGGATGACAATCTGCTCCATTTGTCTTCCCAAAGGGAATAGCAGTAACACACAGGTTAATGCTCATTGTTAAAAAAGAGTTTTGAAGTGAGGCCTTTGGAGGGCCACAGACCAGAAAAAGAGGTAAGTGGATTCTTCTTACTACAGCAATTGCCAATATTTCCACATTAAAGCTTGGCTCGAATGTTTGCATCTGTAGGCCAGCTTTGGGAAGGATGTTGCAATCCATGATGACTGTAGGGGTTATTCAGGCCACATTTTAATTTTAGAGAAGACACACAACAGGAAGTTTCCCCTTTGCTTTTCTAGACTTTTCTCACTTAAAGAGAGTATGGTTTTAAGCCTACCAAGCACCTTCTCTGAGTTCTGCCTACTGTCACATTGGAAAAACTGCTCTCAAACAGCTCCTTACCAATGAGCCTTTCAGTATACTTTCAGGAGACAGGCCATGTGGACAACACCCTATCCAAGTGGAATTGTCAGCTCTCCTTATAAATCCTAGAAGTCAGTGAGCCCATATCTATCTTGAGACCTGGGTAGCTTCTTGAAGAAGAGCAACCTGTGAGGAAGGGTTTTTTTTTTTCAATGAGAAGTGAATAATTTTTATAACTGGAGCAGGGAAATAAGATCATTTAATCTGACAGAGAGCTTGAAGAGCCATTAAGTTCATATCACCTGATTTGCATAGCATATAACTGCTTCACTCCCTATTGCTTCAGTCTGAAAATTTTTCTGTTCCTCTCTCCCTTTCTCTATCAATCTCCTTTCCCTCTCCCTGTCCCCCTCTTTCTCTCTCTCTCCCTCCCTTCCTCCCACTCCCCTCTTTCCCTCCCCTCTCCCCACTTCTTTGTGTGTCTTGCGTTTTCTCTGTCTTTAAGGAAACATAGGTTTAAGTTCTTTTTAGGGTTCATAATAATTGCAATAACTACCACTTATTGAGTGCTCAGTATGTTCCAGGCTAGGTTCTTTACATCAGGTATACCTTGCTTTATTGTGCTTTACTTTATTGCCCTTTGCAAATACTGCATTTTTAAAAACAATTTGAATGTTGGTGGCAGTCCTGTTTCGAGCAAGTCTATCAGAGCCATTTGTCCAACAACATGGGCTCACTTCTTGTCTCTGTGTCACATTAGGATAATTCTTGCAGTATTTCAAGCGTTTTTTTCCTTCTTACATCTGTTGTGGTGATATGCAGTCAGTGATCTTTGATGTTACTATGTAATTGTTTTGTGGCTCCATGAACTACACCCAGACAAGATAGCAAACTTAATGAATAAATGTTGTATGTTCTGACTGCTCTGCTGACCAGCCGCTCCTCATCCCTCTCCCTCTCATGCTTCCCTATTTCCTGAGACACAACAAAATTGGAATTAGGCCAATTAAAAACCCAACAAAGGCCTCTAAGTATGCAAGTGAAAGTAGGAGTTGCATGTCTCTCATGTTAACTCAAAAGCTAGAAATGATTAAGCTTAGTGAGGAAGGCATGTTGAAAGCTGAGATAGGCTGAAAGCTAGGCCTCTTGTGCCAAACAGTTAGCTAAGTTGTAAATACAAAGGAAAAATTCTTGAAGAAAATTAAAAGTGCTACTCCAGTGAACACACAAATGATAAGAAACCAAAATAGCCTTATTGCTCATAGGGAGACACTTTTAGTGGTCTGGGTAGAAAATCAAACCAGCCACAACATTCCCTTAAGCCAAAGCCTAATCCACAGGAAGGCTGTAACTCTTCAATTCTGTGAAGGCTGAGGAAGTAAGGAAGCTGCAAAAGAAAAGTTTGAGACTAGCAGAGGTTGGTTCATGACGTTTAAGGAAATAAACCAGTTCCATGACATGAAAGTGCAAGGTGAAGCGACAAGTGCTGATGTAAAAGCTGTACCAAGTTATCCAGAAAATGCAGCTAAGATCATTGATGAAGGTGGCAACACTAAAAAACACATTTTCAATGTACATGAAATAGCCTTCTATTGGAAGAAGATGCCATGTAGAACTTTCATAGCATAGCTGCAACGAAGTCAATGCCTGGGTTCAAAGTTACACAGGACTCTTTTCATTAAGGGCTAATGCAGCTGATGAAGCCAAGGCCAATTGACCATTCTGTAAATCCTAGGGCCCTTAAGGATTATGCAAAATCTACTCTGCCCATGCTCCATGTATGGAACAACAAAGCCTGAATGACAATACATCTGTCTACAGCATGTTTTACTGAATATTTTAAGCCCACTCTTGAGACCTACTGCTCAAAAGAAAAACTCTCCTTCAAAATATCACTGCCCACTAACAACGTACTAATCACCCAGCACCTCTGATGGAGATGTGCAAGGAGATTAATGAATGTTGTTTCCATGCCTACTAATACAACATCCATTCTGCAGCCCATGAATCAAGGAATAAATTCAACTTTCAAGTCCTATTATTTAAGAAATAGATTTCATCAAGCTTTAGATCCCATAGATAGTGATTCCTCTGATGAATCTGGGCAAAGTAAATTTAAAACTTTCTGGAAAGCATTCACCAATCTAGATGTCATTAAAAATATTAATAATTTATGAGAGGAGGTCAGAATATCAACAAAGTAACAGAGGTTTGAAAAAGTTAATTTCAACCCTCACGGCTGACTTTGAGGGGCTTAAGCCTTCAATGGAGGAAGTAACTGTAGATGTGGTAGAAATAGCAAGAGAACTAGAATTAGAAGCGGAGCCTGAAGACGTGACTGAATTGCTGCCATCTCAGAATAAAAGTTCAATGGATGAGAAGCTGCTTTTTATGGATGAGCAAAGAAAATGCTTTCTTGAGGTGGAATCTACTCCTGGTGAAGATGCTGTGAACGTTGTGGAAATGATAACCAAGGATTTAGAATATTGCATAAACTTGGTTTACTAAAGCGGTGGCAGAGTTTGAGAGGAGCGACTCCAATTTTGAAAGAAGTTCTGAGAGTAAAATGCTATCAAACAGCATGGCATGCTACAGAGAAACTTTTTGTGAAATGAAGAGTCAATTGATGCAGCTAACTTCATTGTTGTCTTCTTTTAAGAAATTGCCATAGCCACTCTAGCCTTCAGTAAGCACCATCCTGATCAATCAGCAGTCATCAACATAGAGGCAAGACCCTCCACCAGCAAAAAAGGGTATGATTTACTGAAGGCTCAGATGATTGTCAGCATTTTTTAGCAATAAATTATTTTAATGAAGGGATGTATTTTTAGGAATCATGCTATTGCACACTTACTAGACTACAGTATAGTATAAGCACCGTGAAACCAGAAAAATTGTGTGGGTCAGTTTACTGTGATACATATTTTATTCTGGTGGTCTGGAACCAAATCCACACTATCTCCTAGGTATGCCTGTATGTTACCTTATTCAACCATCACAACAACCCTATGAGGTAGATGGTATCACTATTCTCATTTTGCAGCTGACATTTGCAAAATGCAAACTGAGCTTCAAGTTTGAGATTCATATAGTTTAAATTTCTTGCCCCTGGTTACATAGCAAAGCTCCAACACAACTAACTCTGACTCTGTCCTGACTCTTTGACCTCTACTTTGTACTCTGTCTTCCCAATTATAGTTGGTGAAGGAATAAATGAAAAAAAAAGTTCTATTATTTAATATGCTCTAAAGGGCCTGGTAGCCAAAATTCATCCATTCATTTTAAAAACTGTCATTGAGCTGCTTTATCTTGCCTCATGCCCTACTCAGCCCTAGCCTCTAGAGATGAATCAGGAAAAAAATCTCTGCTGTCAGAAAAGTTATGGGACTGGGGGGTATCCGGAACCAACTAACACTCAGGATGCAGTGTAATAAAGACTGTGGTGAAGATGTGCATTGGATGCTGTGGGAGCCCATGGAAAGGGAACTTACCTCTCTATTGGGAATCAAAGAAGTCTTCATACAGTGGGTAATGCATGATGTGAGTCCTGAAAGTCAGAAGAGTAGATTAATTAAGGTATAGGCTAACCTTCTGTAAGAAAAGTCCTCCTGTAACAGAGGACTGCAAATTATTTGGCTGAAATATGATGGAGAGGAGTACATTTTTCTCTCACATAAAAGTTTAGCAGTGAATAGTCCAAGATCAATGGCATACTTTTGCCATCCTCACCACTTGGCTTCAGTTTCTTGATCCTAGATAGCTATTCCATTTGCCCCCAATTACTAGCCAGAGAGAAAGGGAAAAAAGACAGAATGTAATACAGACAGCTTCTTCATAAAAGCATGACCCAGAGACTTTCATGCATTAGTTCTACTTGTATTCTGTTATCTAAAACATAATCACATGTCCTTACCTAGCTGCAAGGGAGACTAAGAGAGGTAGGCATGGGTGCCCAGCTACCATTCAGTGACTTCCATTAGTAAAAGTAAGAAGGGGAAGGTGGACACCAGTAAGCAATTAGCAGTCTCTGCCATAAAGGGTAAGAGTGAAAGTGTTCTGTGTATAGATCGCTCTGGATACATACAGGAATGAGACACCAGAGGAATTAAGTTCTATTAAAAAAAAAACCAGAGAACTAAATAACTAAGAGACTAAAGAACTTTAATAATTCAGCATGGCTATAGTGGAGGGTGAATGTAGGGGAATAGTGGAAGATGGGGCTGGAGATTTCAGGCTCTGGCCAGATTATTGAGTACTTTGTGTGCTAACTAAGGAATTTGGCCTTTGTCCCGAAGACAGTGAAGAGTCATTGAAATATTTTAAGCAGTGGAGTAACACAATTAGATTAGAGTTGAGAAAGATCACTCTCTCTGCACTCGGGTAGACAGATTAAAGGCAGGAGTGACTGCAGACAGAAGGAACGATTAGGAGACTATTATAGTCATAGAGAGACATGATGAGACTCAACCGAGTCAGTGGTAGTGAGCAGAGGGGATAGATTAGAGAGACATTAAGGAAGTATAATTGATAGAACTTGGTGACTAAATGGATGTGGGATGTGAGAGAGGGGGAGGGTTTTAAGATAATAATGTCCAGATTTCTGGCTTGGACATTGGCATTGTTTTAGGTAATACAAAATTTTAAGGGGCGAATGTGTTTAATTCTAGAAATGTTGAATTTGAGATACCTCTGGGATATCCAGAAAGCAACATTGTGCAGTCAGTTAGATATATTGGTATAGAAACCTGTAGAGAAACTTGGTAGTGCAAGCCATGTGAGTGGATGACATGGTTGAGAAAGCGAATGAGTGCAGACAAGTGAGATTATTAGAAGGCTGAGGACACAATCCTGGAGAACATCAAATTTCAGAGCCAGTGAAAGAGACAACAGTGTTCAGAGAAGCAGAAAGGTAAAGAGAGAGGAATTTTAAGAAATGGATTGGTTAAATGTGTTAAATGTTGGAGCACAGTCAAAATAAAAATGGAAAAGTACCTGTTGGAGTTGACAATTAGCAGGCCAGTGGTGATCATTGTAAAAACAGTTACAGAGGAGTGATGTGGGCAGAGACAAGGTTGAGGATCAACTGGAGGATGAAGAAATGGAGACTTAACTGTCTGGAAAGTGTAGAAGAAAATGAGTGTGATGGCAGTGGGGAGTAGTTGGGTTCAGACAGGAGAGACTTAAGTTTGTTTAAACGCTTTTGAGAAACAGTATTGTAAGAAAGGAGATGAATGATGGAGGAAGGTCCCTGAGAAACAGGAAGAGATGAGATGGGATCCAGAGCATAGGTTAGAGGCATTCTCCTTAGAAAGTGAGGAGGAGATAAAGTGAGTTTATAAGTGTGGATGTCAATGAGTTTGTCAGTATAGGGACAGAAAGTTGAAGTTGTTTATTTACTTACTTACTTACTTACTTACTTACTTACTTACTTATTTATTTATTTAGAGACAGTCTTGCTGTGTTGTCCAGGATGGAGTGCAGTGGTACAATCTTGGCTCACTGCAACCTCCACCTTCCGAGTTTAAGCAATTCTCCTGCCTCAGCCTCCTGAGTAGCTGGGATTACAGGCATGCTCCACCACACCTGACTAATTTTTGTGCTTTTAGTAGAGCTAGGGTTTCACCATGTTGGCCAGGCTTGTCTTGAACTCCTGGCCTCAAGGGATCCGCCTGCCTCAGCCTCCCAAAGTGCTGGGATTACAGACATGAGCCACCGCGCCCAGTCAAAGTTTACTTCTAATGACCTCCCTTTTCTCTAAAGTATGAGGTGATTATGAATGCCTCAGCAAGGATGTCTTCTAACTGAGCAAGGGGAAATAATATATGATGCATTTATCTCCATTAAGAACACTCACTTGGGTTCAATCAGAAGAGATTGCTGGATGGACAGATGCATGGATGGATGCCTATAAACATAATAAATATGTATTCTGTTTTCTGTTTTCAAAATGTGTTTTAGAAATTCAGTTCAGGTTTAAATGTTCTTGAATCCCATCTGCATTAAGTAAGTATATTCTCATTTATTACTCTTCATTATTCTAGACCAACATTTTTTCAGCCTTGGTATTATTTTGACATTTTGGGTCAATAATTGTTGTGGGGACTTCCCTGGGTGTTGTTGGATGTTTAGCAGGATTCCTTGCCTCTCCCCACTAGATGCCAACCCCCTTTCCACAGTTGTGACAATAAATATTTCCACAGATGTCATGAAATTTCCCCTGGGAAATAGAATTGCCCCCAGTTAAGAGGTTCTGTTCCAAACCAAATGGAAGGGCACTGGAGTGAGAGAGAGAGAGAAGGGGGGTTTCAGCTAGACAAATACTCATGTACATTTATCAGTTGATCATGACAACTATACTCATAGACATGATCTTCTTTTGGCAAATTAGACAACTGAGGCTCAGAGAGGTTAAATGACTTACCTAACATGGCAGAGGCCATAAGTGATAGAGCTGAGGTTTGAACTCATGTATGTTAGATCCCTACAATTTAGGTTCTTTCTTAAACAACAATAAAAAATATTTTAGAGGGATGTCCTTGTTTTCATTTTTATTATGTTTTAAAAAATCAAACTAAACTTAAAATTCAGCACAAAAATTTAAATAACATAGAAGTATGTAGACTAAAACAGGAATGTATCTTTTGACATTCCTCTGTAATCCTATTCACTTTCCTAGAGGTTATGATTGTGATTGTTAACAATTTAATGTGTGTGCTTCTAGACTCTTTTCTTTGCAATTATAAATGACAAAGGACAGTACATTCATAAACACACAAAGCTATTTTTGAATAATGACACCATACTATATATACTATTTCATAAACTACTTTAAAATATTTAATCTTTCCACCTCAGTTCTTACAATCTACATCACTGCCTTTTAACAGTTGTGTAATATTCCTCAGTGAGTGAACCACAATTTATGTAACTTTCCCATGTTAATAGGTATTTATGTAGTTTTTTTTTTTATGATACATAGCACTTGCATAGATATCAGTGAGTGTATGTGTCAGGATTTCTGCTCAATAGGGGTTCTAAACGTAGGGAGATCAGAGTGCATACCTATTTAAAATCATGATTGCTACTACCAGATTGACCCCCAATATGGCTAAACCAAATCACCCTCCCAATAACAGCTTGTAAAGGTGACTGTTTTTACCCACTTCTTTGTTAGTTTAGGACAATATCGATTTTTCTTAATTTATCAGTCTAATAGGCAAAATGTGATATCTTGTTTGAATTGTAGTTTTATAATTATTAGTGAAGTTGATTTTTATGTTCACAAGCTATTTCATTTTCTTTTCCTTCGTATGTCCTTTTCAATGGCTTTTCGCTTCAAAATCCTCCCCTCTCCAACCCACTCCTACACTATACTCTTCACCTAAGGCAGCCACTAATCAGTTCTGTCAGTATAATTTGTGTTTTCTAAAGTTTTGTATAAATGGAATAATGCAGTATATACTTTTTTTTTGGTCTGCCTTCTTTGATTCAGCATAATTATTCTGAGATGAATTTAAGTTGTTATAATGAGTCAATAGTTCATTCCTTTTTATTACTGAGTAGTATTCCATCATATATACCAAAATTTAGTTGTCTATTCACTAGTTAATGGACATTTGGGTTGTTTCCAGTTTGGATCTGCTGCAAACATTAGTGTACAGTCTGTATGACTTATGTTTTCTTTTTTCTTGAGTAAACATGAAGGAGTAGAAATGACTGAGTCACATAGTAATTATACATTTAATTGTTAAAGAAAATGTAAAATGTCTTTCTTAAGTAATTGTATCATCGTACTTTCTGGAAGAGACTGTAAAATTCATGTTCATAATTCTGTAAATGTTTGGTGGAATCCTCCAGTTAAACTATCTGGGTCTAGAGATTTCTTCTTTGGAAGTTTTAAAACTATGAATTAAAAATTTTTAATAGTTATAGGACTATTCAGATGATCTATTTCATTGGGTGGTTGTTTTTTTTTTAATTCACTACGACATTGTCTGATTTTACATTCCCATCAGCAATGAAAGTTCCAGTTCCTCCATATTCTTTTCAACATGTGGTATGGTCAGTCTTTAAAAAATTTCAACCATTCTAATAGGTGTTCAGTGGTATCACATCATGGTTTTAACATGCATTTCCCTATTGACCTAATGATGTTGAACATTTTTTTATGTTTGCCATTTGTATGTTTTCTTTGGTAAAGTGTCTATTCAAATATTTTGCTTATTCTTTAAAAACTGATTTACTTGTTTTCCTATTATTGAGTTATTGAGTTTTGGGAGTTCTTTATATTTTATATATATATATATATATATGTATAATACAAGGTCTTTATCAGACATATGATATACAAATATTTTAACTCAGGCTGTGGTTTTTCTTTTCATTCTTAACAGCATCTTTTAGAAAATCATAAGTTTTTAAATTTGATGTTCAGTTTATTGATTTCTTTTTTTTATGAATCATTGTATCTAAGAAATCTTTGCCTAACCTAAGATTACAAAGATTTTTCTCCTCGGAATTTTATAGTTTCAGCTTTTAAATTTGATTATAGCCCATTCTGAGTTAGTTTTCTTCTGTGGTATGAGATGTGAAGTTCCTTTTTTGCCTATGTATATCACATTGTTCCAGTACCATTGCTGTCCTTTCTCCACTGAATTGCCTTTGTAAAATAAATAAATAAATTTATCTGTATAGGTGTGGGTCTATTTCTGGGCTTTCTATTATGTTCCATTGATCTACTCACCTATCTTGACACCAGTGTCACACTGTCTTAATTGCTGTAGCTTTATAATACGACTTGAAGTCAGGTAATGTTAGCCTTCCAAGTTGGTTTTTCTTTTTCAAGATTGTTTTGACTATTCTAGGTTCCTTGCGTGTCCTTATACATTTTTGAATCAGCTTGTCAATGTTTACATACAAGCTTACTGGTATTTGGGTTGTGTTCAATCTGTAGATCAATTTTGTAAGAATTTACATCTTAACACTATTGAGTCTTTATACCTGCAAACAAAATATATCTCTGTTTATCTAGATTTTCTTAATATTTCTCAGCAATATTTTGAATACTTCAGTGTACAAAATCTTCTCTCTGGCACTTTGCCTTGCAAATTCTCACTTCCTTGCCTTTCCCATACTCCCAACTCAATCTTCTCAACGTAGGGATACTACTGGGTTCCACCTGGGTTCCCCTTCCTGCACTGAGTCCTGCAAAACTCTAAGCTGGGACACTCATAGGGCTAACCTCATTTGTTTTTTTCTGTCTCTCAGCATTCACTGTCCTTCACTGCTGGATTTCCAATGCCTTTAAAACTACTGTTGCATGTATTTTTCCTACTTTAGTTTAGTTTAGTTTTGTTTTTACTTGTTTCAGGCTAAATGAGTAAAACTAGTTTCGGTGCCCTATCTTGGCCGGAATAAGAAGTAGCTGTTTGTAGTAGTATTTTAGTAGTAGTAGTTAGTAGCGGTTAATAGTAGTAGTATTTTCAGACGACAGTTTGGCCTTTTACATTAGAATTGCAAATGTATTTGTTTTTTGACTCAGCAATTCCAGTCCCTCTTCTAGGTGGTAGAGATAGAGCAGTGAACATGACAGACATGCTTCTATGTTGTGTAAAATCTAGCTTGGAGACTCAGCAAACAAAATCAGTAAGTAAAACATGTTCTATGTTAGAAAGTGATAGGAAATGCTGAAGAGAAAAAAAATTAAACATGGAAGGAAGATAGGAATGGTTGGGTAGAGGGAGGCATGTCAATGTTTTAAATATATTGACCCAGAAGGGCTTACTGAGCAGAATATGTTTGATTAGAATCCTAGAAGAATGGATATCTGGAGGAAGATCAGTCTGGGTAGAATAAACAGTCAGTGCAACAGCCTCATGTATTTGACAAATAGCAAGAAATATTTGTAACAACTACTATAGTGTTTGAGCTCACAAAATGGTAGCTCTTTAGACTATTATTACTAATGATGGTGGAATTAGGAATATGACCTAGAACTGTATGGCCTCAACATTCATCTTCTTGCTGTTCAGTTACATTTTGTCTTCCTTACAATCATAAGGCATATACTCATGGCTTGTAATTGTTCATACATTGTTTCTTATCATTGTCCTGCTTTTACACAGGCTTGCCTTGTGTTCTCAATCATGTTATTTCCATGCCTATGTAGTCTGTGTTGACCCTTGCCTGATGGGATATTGGGCTATGGCATTTCTCTTTACACTAATCATTGGGGGTGATTTTGTTAGTCTCACTGGCTAGACAGTGGTCCCCTTTCTCCATCACATGTGTTTCATCTCACAGTGTATACACTTGGGCTAAAAGGTTGGTCTCCATGGAGACCGGAAAATCCTTAGGTACACATGAGACATTATATAAAAATTCTAATCACAGCTCCTTCTGCATGCCTTCAGCACTTCCTATAGCATCCAAAGCACTGTGTTGGTGCTTTTTAATTTTATTTTACTTTCTATTGAATAGGTAATGTACCATGGCATGAAATTATAAAAGAACAATGTGACATAGAAGGGAAAACACAGTTGTTCTCCCTCTATTCCCCAGCCAGTCATTAGTCCTACCTTGAGACAAACAATGTAATCAGATTCTTTGGTATCCCTTCAGAACTATTGAAAGCATATGGGCATGTAATTGTGTTTAGTCTCCTTCCATGTCCCACCCCCACCCATAGAAGGTACCTTGACAGCTCCTTTCATTCCTCTCTTATCACACCCTGTGAAGTAGGTTTTGCTGTCCCTATGTTACGGATGAGAAAGCTGAGGCTCGGAGAATTGAGGGGACTTGCCTAAGGTCTCCCAGGAAGGAAATGGAAAATCCAGGACTAATGCCACCTTTTATATGCATTTTTTCTTCCAAACTGAGAAGTGCCAGGTTCTGTGCCTTGAGCACGGTAGGAGATACCTAAACACCTACTGGTTACTAGAGTGATTAAGAAAATCTCTGATTCTTTGAATCATATTAGTATTCATGTTACAGACTCTAGATAAAAGGCCAGCAAGCATCAACTGGTGGGTAGCATTTAGAAGACAAAAACTTGATCCAGTTATTCTCTAGATATCTTCCTTCTTTCTCCACAGATCTATTTAGGTCCACCTGAGGAAAGCGCTGCACCGCCAGTGCCTCCGCCTCGGGTGACAGCAAGAAGGCACAAACCAATCACGATTTCAAAGCGCTTGCTGCGAGAAAGGACGGTTTTCTATACTTCTTCCCTGGATGAAAGCGAAGGTCAGTACTGAGGTTTACCCTTAGCTTCTGAATGGTGATTAGAGACAGAGAGGATATCGAAGGGCAGAAGTAGTGGCATGACCATTTTTCTCTCTATAAAAGTAGATCTTTCCTGGCTCCTGAGCTTAAAAGCAGCCAGTGTTTGTAGTTTGTGCTCAGAGAGGGGATTAAGCCTTTGACAGTAGATAGGATAGTGATGAGCTTATAAAGGAAGTTACCATGTGGAGGATCCCTATAAGGCCAGTGCAGGATCCAAGGTGTTCTTAGATTTATGCCCCTAATATATTGAAATGGGTGAGCAAGGTGAATGTGAAATTTTAAATTCAAATATAGCAAACATGGATTGGATAACTACTATGTGCCAGGTACTGTGCTGGGTGAAATTAAGATACATTGCTTGCCCTCACAAAAGAAATGGAGACATAGATAAGTGAAAAAATAAATGCCTTCAATGGAATAATTGCTAGTGTGGAGAATACACCCATTCTAAATGTGCCTCTGCCCTCCTACTCCACTAAGACCATTTTTGTCAGGTTTGCCAATAATCTCCATGAGGCCAAACCAAATAGCTACAACATTGTTCTCATCATACTCAGTTTGTGAGTAGCATCTGACACAGTTGACTAACTCCTCCTTCTTGAAACACTTTATTCTCTTGGCTTTCAGGACACCAGATTTTCCTTTAATCTCACCAGATAATCCATCTCAGTCTTCTCTCCTGTTTTTTCTTCTCTTCCCAACTTTACATGTTAGAAGGTCCCAGAGCTTTTTTCTTAGTCCTGTTCTCTGATCATGTTCTTTTCCTGTATGATCTCATTAAGTTTCATGGTTTTACATATCATTTAAATGCTAAAGATGATTTCCAAATTTATCGAAGATTGATATCCTGCCTCTTTTGTCATATCAAAATTCCTGCTCAACAGTTCTCCTTGGATGACTCATGGGCATCTCAGTTTACACTGTGGAAAACATAACTTGATGCCCAACTCTTTCTTAACCTGTTCCTACTCTGGTCTCCCCCATCTAAGTAACTGGCAGCAGCAGTCATCCAGTTGCTAAGGTCAAGAACTTTGGAATCATCCTCGGTTACTCCTTTCCCCTTTTCCTTCATATTGAATCCATTAGCAATTCTTGTCAGCTCTACATGCACATTATATGCTAACTTCTACTACTGCCCACTGCTTCTGTCACTGTGAGCCACTATTATCTCTTACCTGGTACCATTGCTTGCCTTCTTCCTTGCCTATAATTCATTCTCCCTGGCAACCAGTAACATGTACATCCTTTAAAATATGGAAATCAGGATTCTGCAAGCTTCCCAAGCACATATGAGCAGCCGGCTCCCTTGCTGTCTGAAACGTGGACCTCTCTCCATTTCCAAAATGTTGCTTTCTAACAAGCTGACACTGGACAAGCTGGACGTGAAAGGGAAGTGGGTCATTATGAGAGTCGACTTCAATTTCCTATGTAGAACAACCAGATAACAAACAACCAGAGGATTAAGGCTGCTGTCTTAAGCATCAAATTCTGCTTGGACAATGGAGCCAAGTCAGTAGTCCTTACGAGCCACCTAGGCCGGCCTGATGGTGTCCCTGTGCCTGACAAGTACTCCTTAGAGCCAGTTGCTGTAGAACTCAAATCTCTGCTGGGCAAGGATGTTCTGTTGTTGAAGTACTGTGTAGGCCCAGAAGTGGAGAAAGCCTGTGCAAACCCAGCTGCTGGGTCTGTCATCCTGCTGGAGAACCTCCACTTTCATGTGGAAGAAGAAGGGAAGGGAAAACTCTGGGAACAAGGTTAAAGTGAGTCAGCCAAAATAGAAGCTTTCCGAGCTTCACTTTCCAAGCTAGGGGATGTGTATGTCAATGATGCTTTTAGCACTGCTCACAGAGCCCACAGCTCTATGGTAGGAGTCAATCTGCCTCAGAAGGCTGGTGGTTTTTTGATAAAGAAAAAACTACTTTGCCAAGGTCTTGAAGAGCCCATAGTGACCCTTCCTGGCCATCCTGGGTGGAGCTAATGTTGCAGACAGGATCCACTTGATCAGTAATATGCTGGACAAAGTCAATGAGATGATTATTGGTGGTGGAATGGCTTTTGCCTTCCTTAAGGTGCTCAACAACATGGAGATTGGCACTTCTCTGTTTGATGAAGAGGGAGCCAAGATTGTCAAAGACCTAATGTCCCAAGCTGAGAAGAATGGTGTGAAGATTACCTTGCCTGTTGACTTTGTCACTGCTGACAAGTTTGATGAGAATGCCAAGACTGGCCAAGCCACTGTGGCTTCTGGCATACCTGCTGGCTGGATGGGCTTGGATTGTGGTCCTGAAAGCAGCAAGAAGTATGCTGAGACTGTTACTCGGGCTAAGCAGACTGGGCGGGGGGGGTGGTATTTGAATGGGAAGCTTTTGCCCGGGGAACCAAAGCCCTCATGGATGAGGTGGTGAAAGCCACTTGTAGGGGCTGCATTAGCATCATAGGTGGTGGAGACACTGCCACTTGCTGTGCCAAATGGAACACAAAGGATAAAATCAGGCATGTGAGCACTAGGGGTGGTGCCAGTTTAGAGCTCCTGGAAGGTAAAGTCCTTCCTGGGGTGGATGCTCTCGGCAATATTTAGTACTTTCCTGCCTTTTAGTTCCTGTGCACAGCCCCTATGTCAACTTAGCATTTTCTGCATCTCCACTTGGCATTAGCTAAAACCTTCCGTGTCAAGGTTCAGCTGGTGGCCAAGAGATGCAGTGCCCAGGAACCCTTAAACAGTTGCACAGCATCTCAGCTCATCTTTACTGCACCCTGGATTTGCCTACATTCTTCAAGGTCCCATTTGAATTTCTTAGTGACTAAACATTGTGCGTTCTAGAGTACATATATTTATATTTTGCCTGTTAAAAAAAGTGAGCTGTGTTAGCTTAGTTCTCTTTTGATGTAGGTTATTATGATTAGCTTTGTCACTGTTTCACTACTCAGCATGGAAACAAGATGAAATTCCATTTGTAGGTAGGGAGACAAAATTGATGATCCATTAAATAAACAATAAAAGTGTCCACTGAAACCATGAAAAAAATGGAAATCAGATCACATCATTCCCTCTGTGCCAAATTTTCAGTAACCTCCCTTCATATCTAGAATAAAATTTGCATTTTATTCTTCATTATATGACTGTTGCTGATTTCTCTGACTTTCATTTCTGAACTTTGCTCTCTCACTGTCTCTTTTGCTCTCTACTCTAATCTCATTGTTCTTGCAGGTCCTTACTTGTGTCAAACTTACCTAAGAGCCTTTGCATTTGCTACTCTCTTGGCCCTAAACATTCTTCCTCCAGAACTTCACAAGGCTCACTCTTTCATTCAGATGTCTGCTAAATGCCATCTTCTCATAGAGATCTTTTCTTAACATTCTACTTAAATAGTTCTTTCTCCTCCTCCAATCACTCCCTATCCCTTTATATGGCTTTATGCAACTCATATCCCCTGCTACTGTTTGTTCATGTGTTTATTATCTCTCTTTCCCGTTAGAATGTAAAATCTATTTGATTACCAGGTCCTAGAACAACTCCTGGTATACGTATCATGTATTCAGTAAATATTCTGAGAATGAATGAGTGGATGTATAAGGAATGATGAAGAGATTATCACTTAAGGGATCAACTCTTTCATAGAGGAGGTGAGCTGGCATTCAGGAGAAAGTAGAAGGGAACATTCAATGCCTGTCTGTTGTTCCATAGTCTCATTTTTACAGAATGGGTTTGTTTATTTACAGTCTCCTCCAATATAAACTCTAGGACACTTGTGTATATGCCAGAGGACACTTGTTTTTTCGTACTGTATCTAAAGCATGAGCACAGTGCCAGGCATATAGTAAGTTCTTAATAAATGAGTGCAAAAAATGAATGAACTGGGTGTCAGTAGACAGAAGGTCTAATTTAATCTTGGCTACTAGCCTGCTGAATAACTTGAGCTAGTCACTTCCCCTCTTTGGACCTCAATTTGTCCCTCTGTGGTGATGAGGGCTTTGGGCCAGAAGATCTCCAATGAAGTTATCCAGTCTAGACATTTATTTTTAATTTTTAACTTTTTAAAAAACTGAGCTATAATTCACATACCATAAAATCCACCATTTTAAAGCATACATTTTAATGGTTTTTAGTATATTTTGTGCAACTATCTTATTCTAGAACATATTCATCATCCCAGAAACCCAATACTTTTAAATTTACTTCTCCCCCAACCTCTGACAGTTGCTGATCTACTTTCTGCCTCTACGGATTTGCCTATTCTGAACATTTCATAGAAATGTAACTATAGAATATGTGGACACTTTTGGATGGCATCTTACTCTAAGCATAATATTCTCAAGATTCATCCACATTGTAGAATGTATCAGTACTTCATTCTTTCTTTCTTATGGACAAATAATATTCCTTTGTATATATGTAGCCCATTTTATTTATCCATTGATCAGTTGATGGACACATGGATTGTATTCATTTTGTGGTTATTATAAATAATGCCACTGTGAACATTAATGCACAGGATTTTGTGTGGATGTCTGTTTTTAATTATCTTGGGTATATACCTAGGACTGGAATTGTAGATTATATGGTCAGTCTATATTAAAACTTTTGAAGAATTGCCAAGCTGTTTTCCAAAGCAGTTGTACTTTTTTTTTTTTTTTTTTTTTTTTTTTTTTTTTTTTTTTCCTTGAGATGAAGTCTTGCACTGTCACCTGGACAGGAGTGCAATGGTGTGATCTCAGCTCACTGCAACCTCCGCCTGCCAGGTTCATGTGATTCTCCTGCTTCAGCCTCCCGAGCAGCTGGGATTACAGGCGCACACCACCACACCCAGCTAATTTTTTATATTTTTAGTAGAGACAGGGTTTCACTACCTGTCTTGGCCAGACTGGTCTCAAACTCCTGACATCACCTTGGCCTCCCAAAGTGCTGGGATTACAGGCGTGCGCCACCACACCAGGCCACAGCTGCACCATTTTACTTTCCCACCAGCAATGAATGAAGGCTCCAATTTCACCACATCCTTGCCAATACTTTGTATAGTCTGTCTTATTTATTCTAGCCATTCTCTGTGAGTGTGAATCCATCATCTCATTTAATGTTCAACACTCCCATGAGAGGTAGGTATGCTGAACTCTGTTTTATAGTGAAGGCACTGGAAGCTCAAAGATGATGAGTAGTTTTCCCAACTAACACAGCTACTAAATGACAGAACAATTTGCACTCATCAATCTTATCCTGAAGCTTATTTATTTACTATAATATCACACTTCCTATAACCTGTGTGAACGCTGTTCTGAGAAGGAACCAATCCTACTTACCAGTAGCATCTCATTATCTTACTCTGAAATTTATTATCCCTTTTGTATATAGTATGTCAGTGACTCCTTTCACCCTCTCATGGACTCCATCACACCTCCATAACTAAGCCCTGGTTATTCCACTTCTTTAACCTCTCTTGAATCCGCCTCTCTTTTCTGATGCAGCTCTAGTTTGGATCCTTCTCATCAGCAGTCCCCTAGCTGGTCTTTCTGCCGCCAGTCTTTCTGGTCCAACCTATTTTTTGTTGGAACAAGCCTACTTTTCATAATGAACCCAAAGGGATGTTTAAAAATGCATATTTGATAATGCCACTTCTCCCCACCCCCAGCCCTCTGCCCCCTAAAATCATTGTCTTCTGTGACTCAAAGGCAGAGTTTGTATTCCTGAGCATGGCATTCATGGACTTCATAATATAGACCCAACTTATTTCAACAACCTCACCTCCAGCTACCCACACTTTTTCATCTATAATTGGTCCCTATGCTCAAGCCAAACCAAACTTTTCATTATATTTTCTTAGGCAAAGCATGGTCTTTCATTCCTCCAAGTTGTTTTTTGTTTGAATGCCCTTTCTACTTTGCTTCACCTTTTGTAATTCTTCAAGGCCCAGCTCAAAAGTTACCTCTTTTATAAAGACCCTCTCTAATCCTTGCAGTCAGTATTAGTACTGTCTTACTCCTAGCACTTATTTGCATGAACCTAAATGTATTATAATAATTGACTTATTTCTATTACAGTACTAGTGTGTATCCTCTCAAAGCTTCTCCCCACCTCTTACCCACCCAAAGAAGAGAGGCCTCCACTGTAAGGGTTGGCCCCATGCCTATTTATGAGGCCTCACTGTCTGATCCTGATTCACTCACAGTTCTTCATAGTCCCTGAGGCTTGTCTGTGTGTTTTCCTGTAGAAATGGATGGCTGGTTAGGGAAAGGGGATGGCACCGAACTTTTATTACCTGACAGAGCAATGAACTGTCTCTTCAGAAAGAGTAAATAGACTCTGGAAACAGACTTCAAGATTTGAAACTTGGCGTTTCCACTTAGTAGCTTTGTGACATGGAGACTTCGGGTGCCTTAGATTTCTTATCTGTAAAATGGGGCTAATAACAATGTACTACTTTATAGAGCTGCTTTGAGGATTATATGAGATAATCCAGGTAAAGCATTTAGAACAGGGCCTGCCATGGTATAGGTGTTCAAGTAATGGTATATGTTATCTTTATCAGTATTATTCTCATTATTACTATCATTGTCACTATTATCATTATTTTTATTCACCATACCCCAGAACCTAGAAATAGTTTCCCTGCTGAAAGGCCTAGCTCTGAAGTCATCATGGCTTCTATCATTACATTTCCTATTTTCCCTAGCAAGCAGAAGATACTTTCCTGAGTGGAAGGTAGCAGCCTCTCTGAGGCTGTGTATGTGGATCCTCTTTATGAAAACTGACCCTCTTGAGATGGTGATGATACTCTATGGCCTGTAGGGCACAGGCAACCTTTATTGTCTTCCCTAAGGGAGAGCAAAGATGGAGTCACTTGGCCAGAAGAAAGTATTCAGATAGGAACATGCAGCTGAGATGTTGGGCTAAAGCATGTGAGGGAAATAATTTATGTCACCATGCACTTTATTGTTTGGAGAGAGTAGATGTGCTTGAGTTACTCCTGAGTGCTATATGTTTAAAGATGGCCTCTGCCGCAAGGCACGTCCTGGAAGCCAGAGGCTCTAGTTACTTGGCACTCTTGTGCTCATGTTCATGCCATTATTTGTGAGCCTTTGGTAGTTTTTTTTGTTTGATGGCCTCTGTCTGGCTGCACTTGTGCTAGGGTTAATAAATAAAGGGCTATGTGTCTACTTTGGGACAAAATTAGGGGGACTGCAGGGGAACTCCCCTTGGTTCTGGCCCCTTTGGCAGTGGCATCAGTGGTGGCAGATTCCCAAGGAGAACAAAACTGTCTAGGGAACAAAAACCTTTGCAGCAAGACTTCCCCCATGGAAACTCTTGCCTCACTGCCCACCCACCACATAATAGTGTAAGTAATAACCACCAATTAATGAGTGTCTGTTATGTGCCAGGCACTGAAATAAGTATACCATCTCCTGGAATCCTCACCACAACCTCATGAGACCAGTATTCTTTATTATTCCCATTTTACTGAGGAGAAAATTTGAGGTACAGAGAGATAGGGAACTTGTACAAGGTCTCACAGTTGGTAAGAAGCAGAACTGAGATTCAGACCTGGCCACCTGGCTTCAGAGCCTGCATTTCTTTTAACATTTGATTACGAAGAATTCCAAACATAAACAGAAATTGAAAACAAACATATTGAACTCCCCACATTTCAGCATTTAAAAACATATACCCAGTCTTATTTCATCTATACCCTTACCTGTTCCCCCAACCTACTCATCATGTCATTTCATTTGTAAATGTTTCAGTATATATCTCTAAAAGAAAGGAACTCTTTTAAAAGCAAAACCACAATATCATCATCATACTTAAAAGAAAATAAAACAAAACAGTGATTCCTTAGGATCAACTATCCAGTCAGTATCCACATTCTCTTATTATCTCATTTTGTTAAAAAAAAAATCAGTATCTAAATAAAATCCATGTATTGCAATTGGTTGATATATATCTCAGGTTTCAATTTTCTGGCTGGAACCTCTGTTCTTAACCACTACACTCATAAAGTTTTTTATGACTATGGCAGGTGACAGTTTCTTTACAGCAGGCATTCTCAATCTGGGGTTTATTGACAGCTTCAGAAGGCTCTGTGAATCACTTAAAAATTAGTTTTCAAAATTTTGGCTATATTTGTGTGGGTTGATTTTTCTAGGGAGATGGTCCCTAGGTCTCATTAGGGTCTCAAAAGCTTTCAGTAAGTCTCAGAACCACTGAAAAACATGTACTAATGTCAGAGGAAATTGTAGACCACAAAAGCTGGGGAAAGAACAGTTGGAGGTTTCCTTCTGAGTTGGAGAAAGAAGTTAAAGTATGTTATGTTGATTAACTTAAAATTTGAGAGACCTTAACAAAATACTTTTCAGAGAAGTGGTTAAGAATTAACTGATGATGTCTTCATTTGCAAAGAATAGAATATACCGTTGATTGGGGACTTTAAGTCTTTTTTGAATGACATATTCCTTTAATAAAACCTCTTGGTTTATTGTGGCTTATTGAATTGTGGTGGTGAAAATCATACACGGATCTTGAATTCCTTATTTGGATTGGATCTGTGGCTTTACATGAACTGGGAAGGGTAGAGAATGATTCTGTGGGATATAGTTGGTTTGTGCCACAGTGACATAACTGCTTTGAAAATGTACACAAATTTTCAAAATTAAGTATGTATGCATGTATCAAAATGAAAAGGTTTTAAAAGTTATCATTAATCTTTCCTCTTTGCACCAACTTTTCCCAGATGAAATCCAACATCAAACACCGAATGGTACTATCACTGGCAGCATAGAAACCCCCAAGCCACCACAACACCCCAAACTACCTATTCAGAGGAGTGGGGAAACTGATCCTGGGAGGAAGTCCCCAAGCAGGCCTATTTCGGATGGCAAGTTGGAGCCCTGCCCAGAGGTGGATGTGGGGAAGTTGGTGTCTAGGCTACAGGATGGAGGGACCAAGATTACCCCAAAGGCCACCAATGGACCCATGCCAGGCTCTGGGCCCACCAAGACCCCCTCTTTCCACATAAAGAGACCAGCTCCCCGGCCCCTGGCCCATCACAAGGAGGGTAAGTGCTTGGGAATCCCATGGGAGCCAGAGCTGAACCTAACTACTTTTCACCTTGAGATCCTTCTGAGTTTGGAGATATATTTAAGTGGCATTCTGTTCCGGTTTACTACCACTAATATTGGAACAGTGGGCAAGATCACAATAATCAGTCACAATAATCACTAGAATGTAAGCTCCATGAGGGCAGGAATTTTTTACCTGTTTTGTTTACCTCTATATCCCAAGTGCTATGTGCCTGGCACTGTACTAATTGCTGATATACTATTTCTCATCCTCACAATCCCACTGTAAAGAATGTATTATTATTCTTTTTTTTTTTTTTTTTTTTTTTTTTGGAAACGGAGTCTCGCTCTGTCACCCAGGCTGGAGTGCAGTGACATGATCTCAGCTCACTGCAGCGTCCGCCTCCCAGGTTCAAGTGATTCCCCTGCCTCAGCCTCCTGAGTAGCTGGAATTACAGGCACTCACCACCATGCCTGGCTAATTCTTGTATTTTCAGTAGATACAGAGTTTTGCCATGTTAGCCAGGATGGTCTCAAACTCTCGACCTCAGGTGATCCACCCGCCTTGGCCTCCCAAAGTGCTGGGATTACAGGTATGAGCCACCATACCTGGCCAAGAATGTATTATTCTTGTTTTTTTTTGTTTTGTTTTTTTGTTTTTTAATTAGGAAATAGAGGCTGCTGTAGGCAAGTGACTTGCCAAAGATTCACAGCTAGTAACTGGCAGAGCTGGGAACTAAATCTAACCATGTCTCACAGGCACCAAAGTCAGCGTTCTTTCCCCTGAGGCAGAACAATCATTTTACCTTCCTATAAGAAGCTGTGAATCTGTGAACCCTTGTTTTCTCATTCTCCCTTTCGAGTTTGGGAGAAATAGGGACAAAGGGGCACAACTTCTGCCAAGCTCTGAACTTTTGAAATTATTGCAAATTCAAGGTGTGGCTGTCTTCAGCAAATTTAATTAACTGTTACATGTTGAGACTCATGTTGAGAGATTGGGGCTAATCCAGAGGGGAGTTTTAGGGGACATAATTCTATGAAGATAGTAAGATATAATGGACAAAATAAGGATATGAGTATCAGAAAGGCTTGGATCCAAGTCTTAGCTCTTTTACTTTGTAGCTTTAAGGAATTTCACAGTATAGCAAAATGTAAAACCTTAAAAAAATTGTTAAGAATAATTTATTTGACAAATATTTATTGAGTACTGACCGTGTACCTGGTCCCATTCTACATGCTGAAGAAATGAATAAGACTTAATGAAGTCCCTGTCCTCTTGAGGTTTAGATGAGAGAGCTTGGCACACTACGGCCTGTGGACCCGATTGGGCCCACTGCACTGCCTCTTTTTATATAGCCTGTAAGCTAAGAATTATTTTTTTACAATTTTTAATGTTTAGAATTAAAAAGGAAATAATATTTTATGACATGAAAATGTTGTGAAATTCAAACTTTGTCCATAGACATAAATACACCCCTTCATTTACATGTTGTCTATGGCTGCTTTCATGCCACAACAGCGGAATTGCATAGTAGCAACAAAGACTTTATGGCCTGCACAGCCTAAAATATTAACTGTCTGACACTTTACAGAAAAAGTTTGCTGGCCTTTACCTTAGATTCTAGAGTACTGATAAGAAAACATGAGGCCCAGAATGGGAATCGGGAGGTTGGGGAAAGGTAGAATAGCAAGGAAATGGCAGGAATGGAGTTAGTATACAAAATATTTGCCATGAATCCTTAAACACTTGGTGGAGCAGTGTCATAGATTTGGTTCCAAACTTTCTAGAACAAACAAAAAGAGAGAAACCAATGGTTATATAACTAAGTTCCTAAGGTAAAAACAAGCCAATTGTTCAGGTAAACCATAACTTTTCTGGTTTTGAGGCCAGGAAAAAATTTCTTCCATGGATTATTTCACATAACAACCTCAGTATGAACCAACGGCATTGTCTCAGAACACAATTTAGTAAAAGCTATTCAATGTGGGGATGGGAGGGGGTTCAGTATAATTTCTACAAGTCCAGTACAATTTTCACAAGTAGTTGACTCTGAATGCTCTGGTTTGATCCACTGATGCTGATGTGATCACTCATGCTATCACAGTTGATTTATTTAAGCTGTTTTCACCTTGGTTTCCAGATCTGTAAAATGGGAAGACAGTTCACCTGATAGAACTATTATTGCTAGGATTAAAAGGAATAACAAAATATCTGGCTCATAATCAGCATTCAAAATATGATACTAATTTCCCTCCCCTGTCCCTCTTCTCACTATGATTTGGCTCTTCTGGGACATAGCCAAGAAAGGGAAAACTTTAATGTAGACCTCTGCTTCCGTTTTTGAGTCATGTCATGACCTTCCTGTCAATCTGGGTAGAAGGTTGGGTAACTCAACTTATGCTCATCACAGTAAAATTTGTCTTGTCTGTTGCCAAGCCTTGAGATTGGCCAGATTCTATCAGCTCAGTGCACACAGTAACTAACTCAGCCCTTCTTCCCTCCCTCCTGCAAAGTTCAATCCCAGTGGCATTCCCCTCTTCTCCTTCCTCCAGTCTTACCCTGAGCTGCTGGCGGCAGCTACTCTGATCTAATGGTCTCAGTTAATATAAGTACTGATCTGACTTGTTCGGTATCAGCCTAACTATCTAAATCTGGGCCTCAGCTTTGCCTGGCTTCATTTTCTGCTTTCAATCAGTTAGCAACAGGCTGGCATGATGCAACTTTTTTCAAAAACCCATGCTTCCAGCTTTGGCTACAGAAAGCAGAACTGAGGTGGTTTTTGCCTGGGTGGAGAACCCCCCAAACCTCTGGTATAGTTGCCTCTTTGAACCTTACCTACACTATCTATTTACTTCTTACTTCCTTCTTGCTCCCCTCCTGATTCTGGCTGCTTCTCCTAGTAGATTCCCCCGGCATCTGAAGAGTTACCAGTTAAGCAAAAGCTGCACACAGCTCTGACCCTGTGCTATAACTGATAGTTGTTTGCTCCTGGTACTGGCCAGTAGCCTGAATGGTGGGATTCGAGGGAGGCAGCTGTTACCTCAGCCAGCCCAGTCTTCACCTTGCAGTTGTCACCCCATTTCAGCTCTGTTGTTTAGGACTTTGCCTGCCATCCTGAGGATCAGTACACAGGCTCCATTGTGTTAGTGAGCCAACTGTGCCACAGTCCTCCCCCATCTTTACCCCTTGCTTTGACTTAACATTTGAGTGGCCTTAACATTCTTCACATTTTTTCTCAGCAATTAAAAGTAACAAAAGCATGGTGCATGTTAAATTGCTTTTTTCCATGACAGTCAACTTTAAATAAGAATCAATAGTGTTTGCTGATGGAATTTTATCAAGGATCCTTTTCTGTTCCAGACATGAGCTTGATACTTTCACTCTTCAGTTGCATCTAATCATTGTGATAGGCCTTATGAGGTAGGATTTTCCCTCCCCTTTTTATAGTTGGAGAAACAGAGGCTCACAGACACAAAACAACTTGCTCAGAGTTACCTAGGTTGTAAGGTGCAGAGATGGGGCTTGACCTCAGCTTCTTGGGTTCAAGATTGGGACTCTTTTTCTTCATACCATATTTCTTCAGTTGCATTGGCTACCTTCTCCTTTCTATTTTTCTAAGGACCACTTACTTTTAGGGGGTACAAAATTACACAAGCATATTTTTTTCTGCCTTCATTTGAGTTTATTGCCTCTTAAGTGTCCTGACTTTGCAAAAGGCAGACATGTAGCTACCACAAAAGGATTTAGGACTTCCCTTTGGGTAATGAAGAGGGAGGAGGGCTATATCCCATCTACTTTACATGTATTTGTTTATTTAATCAGGCATAATCCTTTGCAAAGGGAGAGACAAAGATGAAAAGCCATTGTCTCTGCCTTCCAAAGGTTCGTGGTGACACTGGCATGCAAGCAATCAGCCCCAGCCCAATGTGATCCATGTTCTAATAGGGGTGAGAAGAAATTCTAGTAGGAGCATGGAGCAAGGAGACCTTCATTCTACCTGAGGTATTGAGATTACAAGGAAGAGCACACCATGGACTAGGACTTTATGACATGGGTTGAGGGGCCCTTCTTAGCTCCTTTCCTCTGTCTTGGCTGGAAAGGAAAGATTGTATCTGGTGGCATGCTTTTGGGCTTGTAAGGCCTTGCTCAGTCACAGAGCCATCAATTCTCCACTGAGGTGACTAATGCTATGAGTGGCATTTGCATCTGCTCTAAAAGTATTAGGAACAGACTTGCTCTTGCAGTAATGGGTGTTGCTGGCCATTATCCACATTTTCTTGTTTGGACTTATGCTTTAATAATCTACTGTTTGGTTTTTATTCTCTACTTTTCTTGGAGCCTGACTCCAAATTGTTTTATAAGGATAAATAATGGCTAAGGAAGGCTTTAAGGTGAGCATGGAGGAGTGTCATAGAAAAAAAGAGATAATTCTAGGAGACTGGGGGAATCTACAAGAGGAAACAACCTCCTCCTACTCTGTGCCTTCAGGTTGGGTATAGATGAGTATAAGGAAAGGTGAAAAAAAGTTGCTAAGGTTGAATACTGATGACCACCAGGTCCCAATAAATCTGCAAATGTTAAGATTCTTTGGTTATGCTCATTTGACAGAGATTAGAGACAGAGGGAACAGGTTGGGCTTGAGAGGGAGATCAAGTTTGTAGTAAAAGCCAGGTTTTGGACTAAGGTTGAAAAGAAATTAAAAGGAAGTACAGCTTGGTGGAAAGACTACAGGCTCAAGAGACTTAGTGGTTGAAAGCTCAGGCTCCTGAATCTTCCAGATGTGAGTTTGAATCCTGGCTCTGCCTCTTCCTAGCTGTGGGACCTTAGGCAGGTTACAACCTCTCTGAACCTTAGTTTTCTCATTTGTATAATAAGGATAATATTTGTGCCCATAGGATTACTATAACAGCAAAGTGAGTTCTCTACATGCCTAGCATATCAAAAGTACTCAATAAATGATAGCAGTTGTTTTGCTTTCATAGGAGACTATTACTAGCTACTTGATCTTAGTTAGGTCAGCTTTACTTCTTTGAGCCAGTTTTCTCAACTGTAAGTGGGGACAATACCACCATCGAAGGCAAGGATTTTGCATGGATTAAATTAGATTAGCTATACAAAGAATCTGGTAAAATAATAGAGGCTTAAGAAGTGGTAGTATTACTAGGTAACAACCTCTCAGGAAATGGCAGGCATGGAAGATGGGGTGTCTACTCTTCTGTATTCAAGGCCCTTTGAGAAGCCTCAAGCCTAAAATATAGATGGCATAAAAGAGTTCAGAGCCATATTTTCAACCCACAACCTGTCCCTACCATGCCAAACACCTAGGAAGAGGCAAACTAACCTCAAGGTCTAGCTCAATTCTCATTCTGTCCATGAAGCCTTCTGACAATCCTACCCCAGTTAGCTCTCCCTTGATTCACATATTTTGGCACCCAAGATTGGCCCTCTAATGTGGATGCTGATTTATAGTATTCACACTTATTTCCCATGAATATGACTTATATCCCCAACTCAGTTTTGAGCTCCTAGAGGGCAGGGGTCATTTGTGTGCCTTTTTTGTGTGTGTGTGTGAGAGTGTAAGGTTGGGCACAAAAGCCCTCACAAAACCCCCATGTTGAATACCGTTCAATTTAGGTTTCAGAAAGAGAAAAAGAGAGAGAGAAAGAGTGATTAGTTGTTTTAAAGCAGGGTAAGTACATGTAGAGTACTTCAAAAACAGCCTATAAAAGTCAGCTGGGTCTAACATTTAAGTCGGTGCAGCAGGCCAGCATGGCACATGTAATAAGCCTATGTAATGAGCCTGCATGTTGTACACATGTACCCTAGAACTTAAAGTATATTTTTAAAAAGTAAAAAGTCAGCTGGGAGAGATAGAAGCTTATAGACTTAGATCATTGGCTCATTCATCTGGAAAACAGTCCAGTTCCCATGTTATACTGGTAAGGAAATGATCTGCTGAAGGTCACACAGAAAGTTAGTTTTAGTATTAAGCATAGAATCCAGGTTTCTTGACTACCAGTTACATGACTCTCCCCTTTCTGACTCACCAGTTTGACACTGTGGCTTAACTGTGACTGAGACACATTAGAGGCAAGAGAGAACAGCATCGGGGTCTTCAGCCAAGAAAATCCTTTGCTGCTACCTCAAAACTTGACTTGTAATGAATAATCATTTGGAGGTAGCAATAAAGGGCCCAAGAGGACACGAGGTTAATGATGTTTGTTTTCCAAGGCCCTAGGTTCATGTTCATTAGGATGTGGCTATAACTTGGGAATGAATAGAGTTCACATTTTAGGGATGTCATCTGGTTCACTCATCAAGGAAACTGATAGCCCTGGAACGGGCATGGTTTCAGATAGACATGTTTTCCAGCTCTGACAGTCCAGCATATCATTTCTTTACAATCCCCCCACTTCCCGTCTGAACTCTGCCTCCCAGCAGTAACCAGTGGAAATGGGACAGCACTCTCAGCTCTGCTACTCTGTGGGGTGCAGTGAGGAAGCAACATCATATGGCCTAGTGGTCCTCCATCTTGGCTGCACATAGCATCACTTGGGGAGCTTTTAAAAATACCCATGCTCAGGGTCTATCCTAATCAATAAAACTAGGATGTATGAGTGTGGGGTCCAGGTACTTTACAATTTTAAAGCTCCTTACATGTTTCTAATGTTTCACTAGGGTTGAAGAACAGTGGTAGTTGGGACTACATAGGTTTCAGAAATCAGATGGACTGACCAACTCTGAAGTTACTTCTCATCTCTGAGTCTCTGTTTCCTCAACTGTAGAACGGAGATAATACTTTCTGTCTTGCAAGATTATGGCCAATGTTGAATGAGAAAATGTGCATAAACCACTGAGTACAGTATCACAGTATGTGGAACAGAACAGCTGTTCAATAAAGGTTAGCTAAAAAAAATTTTGCCAGTACTATTGTATTGCCATTACTATTATTATTATAATTTATAATTTTTTATTACTAATGATAACAAAACAGCAGACAACTGGAAAGACAGTAGATGTGGAAACAGGAGGTGTGGGTTTCAGTCTTCACTCTGCCATTTAACCTATGGTTGTAGGCAAATCAGTTTACTTTTCTGAACCGCAGTTTCCTTCTCTGTAAAATGGGGTTAATAAGACCTATTTATTCATCTCTCTCAAGCTTATTGTAAGCATTAAGCAGTTATCATCTGGGAGAGTGCTTTGAATAGTATAAAGTACATTAGAAAAATTGGATTATTATTATCATTTTGGTTATTTTTTTCTGCTGCAGTTCTGTATACCCAGCCTTGTGTTAAGGGGAATGACATGTCCAGAATGTAAGATACAGACTAAATGGAGAGACAATTCATATGAGTGCAGATGAATAGTGTTTTGTTTCTTCCTTAATTAGAATACCAATCACACTGTATTATCATTATTTCTTTACATATATATCTTGCTCACCAGAATGGCTAGATGGATGAATTTTTTAAAGAAACATACATGGTAATATATAATAACTTCATGAACATTTACATTGATGTAAATTACATATACCTACTAGGGTGTTCAGAGGGTTGAAATTTTAGTTGGGTCTTGAGGAATGGTTATAATACACAGGAGACCTAAGAATAGGGACACATATAGGGCAAGAAGCAGGACAGAGTCTGACACTTACTTACCTCTGCTGTATACTAGACATTGTCTATAGGTCATCTAATTGAGTCCTTAAAATCACCTTGTGAGGAGAGTTTTTTTTTTTTTCTTCTTCTTCTTCTTTTTTTTTAAATTATACTTTAAGTTCTAAGGTACATGTGTACAACATGCAGGTTTGTTACATATTTATACATGTGCCATGTTGGTGTGCTGCATCCATTGACTCATCATTTACATTAGGTATTTCTCCTAATGCTATCCCTCTACCCTCCTCCCACCCCATAACAGGCCCCGGTGTGTGATGCTCCCTGCCCTGTGTCCAAGGGTTCTCATTGTTCAATTCCCACCTATGAGTGAGAACATGTGGTGTTTGGTTTTATGTCCTTGTGATAGTTTGCTCAGAATGATGGTTTCCAGCTTCATCTATGTCCCTACAAAGGACAAGAACTCATCCTTTTTTATGGCTGCATAGTATTCCATGGTGTATACGTGCCACATTTTCTTAATCCAGTCTATCATTGATGGACATTTGGGTTGGTTCCAAGTCTTGGCTATTGTGAATAGTGCCACAATAAACATATGTGTGCATGTGTCTTTATAGTAGCATGATTTATAATCCTTTGGGTATATACCCAGTAATGGGGATGGCTGGGTCAAATGGTATTACTAGTTCTATATCCTTGAGGAATCGCCACATTGTCTTCCACAATGGTTGAACTAGTTTACAATCCCACCAACAGTGTAAAAGTGTTCCTATTTCTCCACATCCTCTCCAGCACCTGTTGTTTTCTAACTTTTTAATGATTGCCATTCTAACTGGTGTGAGGTGGTATCTCATTGTGGTTTTGATTTGCATTTCTCTGATGACCAGTGATGATGAGCATTTTTTCATGTGTCTGTTGGCTACATGAAGAGGAGGAGTTTTTATACTCATTTCCCAGATGAGGAAATTTACCGTCATAGAAGTGAAGTACCTGTCTAGGGTCCCACAACTTGGAAGCAGCAGAACAAGGTCTGAAAGCCAGGTCTACAAAATTCCAGACTCTGTCTCACTTAGAAGTAAGGTCAAGGGTTTGCCTTAATGGGGCAGTAGGCAGACCAGTTTGAGTAGAGTAGAACTGATAGTTAAAGTCCAGGGTTAGTGCTTGGGGCAATAATATGGGACCAGCTCAAGGAGGGCCTTGATTTTCCATGAAGGAGTTTAAACTTTTATCTTCTACATTTTAGAGCTGTTGGGAAAGTCTTTAAAGAACAGAAAAACAGTGTAAAAACACTTAAATTAAATTTTGTAGTTGTATTATGTAGATTCAATTTAGTATGTTCTTACATTTACTGTAAATGTTGTAGAAAAAAATGGATGAATATCAAGATCCACTAACACCCTTGCATAGTTGCGTACATGTCTGTTTCAGTATGGTCTTCATCAGGCCATGAGCACTTTTCGTGGACCTTTTTTTCACTTGATATTATTTTGTATGCCTGTTTTTGTTTTGACCTGGTCTAAATTTTTGGCAGTTCACACATAATATATATTGGTTAAATGCTTGTATGAATTGAATTTTTTGTTTAGCCTTTGTGGTTAGGTCTGATTTTTTTTCTGATAAGATGCATGCTTTTGTGCCAATTGCTTTTTCTTAAGGTTTTTTTTTGTTGTTGTTGTTGTTCCCCTCTTGGATTAGTCCATTTGGGCCTGTTCCCAAAAGCAGAATTACTGGATCAACAAGTATGAACTGTCTCATATGTATGATTTTGTATTTCATCCACATTGTTCCAGAATTCTTGATGCCCTCTAGATAAAATAAACCCAGTTCACATTACCACCTGCAATGTGTGAGTTTACCTGTTTCACTGTAGTCCTATTATAACCATCTTATTTAAAAGGTATTTATATTTATTTTGTACTGACAAGGAAACTAAAGACACAGAGGCAGGAAGGTGAGTTGGAAGACAACTGAAATAGTCAAGGCCTAAGTGAAAAGACCTGGATTTCAGTGATGATAAATTTAAACAATTCAAATTCATCATCATAAGACATTTAGTAAGCACCTATTATGTACCTGGCCCTGCACTAAATATATTAGTACCTGATTTAATCCTCCCACTATCTCTGTAAGATAATATATTGTGGATCTTTATTATATAGCTGGGGAAACTGAGACTTAGGTAATTGATATGACACACCCAAGATATCTGAAACTCCAGAGCTGGGGTTCAAATATAGTCTGAAGGGATAGTTGCCAGAAAAATTACAAAAAAAAAAAATAGCCAGAATTGTTAGTCACCAAGAAGAAATGGAGGCCAAGGAAGTTGGCCCAGGTAACTCTCATATTGGGTGCCTGTTCATGAGTTGTGTTCTGTTTGGCTAACCTTCCAAGTTCCTGGTGTCATTTTCTCTTCCAGGGGATGCCGACAGTTTCAGCAAAGTGCGGCCTCCAGGAGAAAAGCCAACCATCATCCGTCCCCCAGTGAGGCCTCCAGATCCTCCCTGCCGGGCAGCTACTCCCCAAAAGCCAGAACCAAAGCCAGATATTGTGGCTGGCAATGCAGGAGAAATCACATCATCTGTGTAAGTAAGGTTGTACCTCAAACTTGACTGAAGGCCTGTCCTAGGCCACTAGGAATGCTTTCAGGATCACCATATTAAGGGCATACAGTGCACAACCCTGGGGCATCCTTCACTTTGTAGTCTAGGGAAATATCATAGGCCAGCCCTGTTGGGAGTATCCCACTCAATGCTCAAAGCTGAGGGATTTCTCTAAAGTTGAAACCTTTGATTCTTAGTACCTGCTAGGAGACCCATTTTTCTTAACTTCCTTTATCTCTGTATGGTGATATTATTACCTTCTGATTTTAGCTTCCTTGGCTTAGGACATTTAAAAAGATTTTTCTTGTTATTTCTACTGGTTTTAAAAGTAATTTAATGAACAGATTCGTTCATTGTACTTATGCTTGAGGCTTTTATTTTAAGCAAAGGGTATGATTTAAAATTTTTTTTCAGAATGACTTTGGTTCCCCAGAGAGCCTCTTACAGGGTGGGAGCTGAGCTGATGTCCAACAGGCCTTCCTGAGGCTGGGCTGCAAGCCAAGGAACCAGGGAAGGAGCAGCTAGGGTAGGACCACAGCAGTGCTCAGGGACCAGCTTTGCTTGGCCACAACGCGCTTGCCTGTCCTCTCTTTATTGACTGGGACTGCTCTCAGTATACTGCTTCCTGGTCTTCCTTTTTCTTGTGTTTCTTGTTTTCCATAATTGTAAAATTGGAGAAAAAGAAGAACAAAGCCTCCACAGCTTTGACTAATTAGCTCAGTATATTTACAAAAAGCCAACAATTATACTTTGAAATCAAGACTGGTTTCATTTATTTTCCCCAAGAAGAGCCTGACTCGTCAGCATACTCAGAGCATTCTGAAGCAATGGGGATAAAGAGTGTCAGAGTGTCAGCTATGGCCTTAGGGGTGCCTATGGGCTCTGGGCCATTTCACATTCGGATGCGTAGGGCCTTTGCCAGCAAAGGCAGGGGCTGGCATTGGTGTCTCATCTGATTCAGAGTCTCCTGTCCTTTCTGTTGGCCACTGGTTCTCACATGTATACCAAAGCAACTCATGGGACTTGGTTGGCTTCTGTTTGCAGGGTGGCTTCCAGGACCAGGTTTTTTGAAACAGCTTCCCGGAAAACAGGAAGGTAAGAGATAGAGGTGGCAAAAGAGAAACCAAATCGCCTTTTAATAACTGCATCCTTAGCATACAATTGTGCTCACTCTAGCATTCTCTCTTTTTTTGTTTCTCTACAGATCTGTCTCTGTCTGTCACTTTCTCTCCCCCAACTCTGTCTCTCCATCCCTATCTGTCGCTCACCTGTTCACCTGTGTTGTCTATTTGTCTCTCTCATATTCTTTTTCTCACTTGGTGTCTCTGTCCTTTTCTTTTTCTTTTCTTTTCTTTCTTTTTTTTTGAGATGGAGTCTCACTCTGTTGCCCAGGCTGGAGTGCAGTGGCACGATCTTGGCTCACTGCAACCTCTGCCTCCCGAGTTCAAGTGATCCTCCCACCTCAGCCTCCCTAGTAGCTGGGACTACAGGTACGCGCCATCATGCCCAGCTAATTTTTGTATTTTCAGTAGAGACGGGGTTTTGCCATGTTGGTCAGGCTGGTCTCGAACTCCTGACCTCAGGTGATCCATCCGCCTCAGCCTCCCAAAGTGCTGGGATTACAGGCGTGAGCCACTGCACCCAGCCAGTGTCTCTGTCATTCTCAATCTCTTTCTGTTTCTCTGTGTTTCTCTGCCTGTGTCCCCCATAGTTGTCTTTATCTGTCCGTTTCTCTGTTCATGTCACTCTATATGTCTCTGTTTTTCTCTTCCTGTGTCTCTTTGTATCTCTTGTCTCTTTGCCTCTCCATTTCTTCATCTCTCTCTGTGCTCCTCTTTCTCTTTTCTGTCTCACAAGCACATATATATGTGCACACTTGTGTGTGCATGTGCATGCGAATACACACCAAGCAGTATCTCAAAGACTTTATACCCAATGTGGCTCTATTTTTTGTTAGTTTACTTATTTAGATTCCATTATATACTCAAAGGGCAGCTGACAGGGATATGTAGAATATTATACTCTAACATAAACAGCCTTTGGGCCCCCATTTCAAGGGTAGACACTGGACTTAGGCAATGGTTCTCAAACTGGCTGCACATCTAAGTCACCTGGAAACGTGGAGAAAAAGGTCACATATTCCTGGATTTCATTCTAGACCCACTAAAACAGAATCTCTAGTAGTGAGGCCTGGGAATATGACTTTTTGTTTTATTTTGTTTTTTCCCTCCCTCTCTTTCTTCTTTTCCATTAGTTTGTTATTAAAACTTCTCAAGTGCTGGTGCAGACTGTCCAAGGCCTGGAATTTAGGACCCTTTGGACTAGAACATCTGGAGAAATATTTGGTTAGCCTTCAGGGACACTTTTGCGAGTTTGATCCTTGTTGGTTATCAGAGAGTTTGAAATTGTTCTTCCTAACAGGTGACAGGAGCAGAACTCTTCTAGGTGGTCAGTTAAAAGCAGAACAATATACCTTTCCCAGCAGTGGAGTTGGGGTGGATTTGCCATCCTCTAGTCAAAGGGGACTATGGGGACTGACTCACTAGGACATGATTCTGCACAGCAGTTCATTCTAGCTCTGCTTGTCAGTGAGACACCTGGAACCTCAGGCTGGGCCAAATTCTCCTTCGACAATAATTTACCATTCATTCTACCGTAGCAGATGAAAGTCAGATCAAGGCACCAGATTTCTGTTACTGATAGCATGAAGATAAAAGTTTTCACCTCAGAAATTTTTAAAGTAAGCTTAACCAAATATCTCCCTTGAGAAAAGAAAAAAAGAAAAGAAAAGAAGAAGGGAGAATAAGAGAGTCTCAAATATTCTTAATAAGGTGGCCTATGCCTCCCTAGAATAAACCACTTGAGAAGTAAATAACAAGGAAATAGAACGATGTAAACTGGAATGAACTGAATATGTCTATAGGAAAGCTTTTTAGAGGAGGTGATATATGAGCTGGGGCTTGAAAAAAGAATAAAACTAGACAGAAACAATGTTGTGGGGGGAGTTATTGATCTGCAAGCTTGGACAGGAAACCAAGGCATTGAGAAGGAAATATGTAAGAAGCAGGAAGAAAGTCCAATAGAATTTTTAAGGCAGGTAGACTTACAAGAGGGAAGCTATAGCCAAACTGGTATTGAGAGTATGAAAAGATGAGTAGCCACTACCAATGGGCTGGGCTTTGTCAGCCAGTGCTCAAGGAAGCCTTAGATCAACCACAACCTACAAGGGCTATGACCAAAGCAGGCACTTCAGGCTAGAGTATCACTCTACTCACCCTGTGTCTGGTCTTCTAGAACCTAGATTTAATCCTGTTCTTTATTCCTAGATTCCATTTTGGCAGGAATGTAGGTAAGACCAAAGTAGGTACACCTGCTCTCCAGTATGTCGTGAGCTAACATCCTGGGTACCCACAGGCTCCTCCCACTCAGCATCCACATAGGGAAAGCATCCCTTCCATCTAGGCCTCCACCTTGTAACCACCACTTGCATCAGTGCTTCCACAGGCTGGCCTCTATTCAAGATCCTCAGACCAGTCACACAGTCAGTCCCATCTGTAGTCATTGTTGCTAAGTTCTTCTCTCATCTCTAATGAAAATGATGATTTTTTTAAACTTTGTCTTGCCCCTTTTTGGTCCCCATTTGTATACCTGACTACAGCCTAGCATTTGAATGACATCAACCCCTTATTCATTTCCCTTACACAATTTAAACATAATAACTAAGAAGAAAATGAGTAATGGCTCATCAAGAACATAAAGGAGGGAAGGACATTTCAAAGAGGCCCAACAGCTTATGGTTTCAGAAGTTATTAGCGTTCCACTTTGGCTAGAATGTGGCAGTGAAAAGAGGGAAGCTTAGCTGGGGGTGAGACCAGAAAGATGAATTGGAGCCAGATTGTGAAGGCATTGTATAACATACTAAGGTGCTTGGTCTTTATACTGCAGTCCATATGTGGATGAGTCATAGAAAGGGGGGAAGAACTTCAAGCATGACAGTCACATTCTGAGCTGACCAAGTTGTAGAAAGATCACTTTGGTAGTGGGAAAGATAGATGGGAGAGTAAAGGCTGGAGACCAGTTAAGGAGACTAATTGTCCTGGCAAGAGTCGGGGAAGCCCTGGCCTATGGCATTCCCAGTGGGAATGGAATAGAAGGGACAGATTTGAGAAAGACTCAATAAGACCTTGCTACGTTTTCAAACATGGAACATTGATGAACTGAGAAAGAGAAAAGTCTAACTTGGGCACTTAAGTAGATGGTACAATAATTAATCATGGAGAAGCAGGTTTTATGGGAAAGATGCCGTGCTCAATTTTGGACACAGTGATTTTGAAGACACAGTTGTTAAATTTGTACAAATTTTAAAAAGACACTTAGAGACTTAGGTAGAGATGTTCAGTGGGTAACTGCAACTTAGGCTAGCAGTTGGAGCGGGATGTACGTATACATAGATTTGGGGTACGTATACATAGATTTTGGTATATAGCGGGTGAGTACAACCACTATATAAGTCTTGGTGGGGGGGCTATTCACATACGCTACAATGTGAATAGTAGCCTGTTGCGGGGAGGTCCCTAGTGTTTGGTGGCAATTGAAACCATGGATGGGAATAAGATCCTCCAGGGAGTAAGTGTAAACAGACTGGAGAGAAGAGAAAAACAGAGGGTTGAAGACATAGCCCTGGGGACCAACTGTTACACGCAATGCTCTGGCCACACTATAGTGGGTTTCATTTGCCAAGATTTTCTCGTCCCCCAGCTGTCCCCAGACAAGGGTAATTTAGAACTAATCCAAGCACATCAAGAGGCTGGACAAGGTTGGTTTGGTCTTCTAGGCAAAGGAGGATTCATCTTTCACATGGTACTTGTCTGTGTCCTCACCCTTATCCCTGTTAGAGATCATCACAGTATGTAGTTTGTGGTCTGCAGCCAGCTTCCCTGGGTTCTCCAAGCTTCACATAGTCTGGTACTCAGAGAATTGTTCTGGTGCCTGAAAGATGTCTTCACGTCTGGGATGCTGGGCTCTTTAAGCCTGCCAGAGAAGGAGCCCCAACTATAAGCATGGAGCTAGATGTTTTGAAACATCTGGGCTGAATCACTTCTCCATTTTTCAAATGGCCTCTTTAGCACTGGCCTGGAAGGGTCCTCCATTCCCCCAATTTACCTTTCCAATCCTGATTTCTAGAATCTTAGTGAAATGTCTTTCTTTATCCACAGTTCTCAAGGCAGACTTCCTGGAGATGAAAGTTGAGGCTACAGGTATGTAGTCCCTATCCCTGATTACAGAACCTTGTTCCACATAAGCCTTCATTACGGGATCTGATATTTTGAGGACTGGAATAACATGTAGATCAGAAGGGTGGGAACTCACTTCTATGCCTCAGTTCATTACCCTATCACTGCATGACCCTTAAATTTAGTGACTTTCAATTCCAAGGTTTTGTGTGATTTTAAGTAACCTTCCTCTTTTGTTTCTTTTTTTCCTAGCCAAACTATGACATGCTTTCACAGATTGCCTTTGAATCAAATTTATTAAGAATCCTAGGCTGTGACATTTTGGGAAAGTACATTTCCTTCTCTGAGCCTCAGTTTCCCAGTTTCTAAAATGAGAAGGTTGGAACCTTCTAACTTTGACACCTCTCAGGCCTTTAAGGAAACCAGGAACCTCCTTTTTGATATTATAACAGATACCAAGAGGCTACCTTAGTATCTGTAGATGGATTCATTCCTACAGACCAAATCATTATTTCAGTCTTAGCCACCTGAACCTTCATTCTTAGTCCTTTATGTTTGTCCAATGCAAAGCACTTTCACATTCATTATTTCATTTGATGCATATCACATGCCAGGAGAAGGGAGGATAACATGTGTTCTAACTCAACAAATAAAGGAACTGAAGTTCAGAGGGGATAAGTGACTTGCAAAGGTCACAGGAGACTCAGATGTCAGGGAAATTCCTTTCTCTACTGTAGGAGTTCTGATTGTTTGACTATCAGATTGCTGGCATGATGTGACCTGATACACACATAAATGAGATCCAAGTATCTGGAGCTTGGCTTTTCATGTGCTCCCTAACCTTCTTTTTTTCCCCGTCACTGCCAGTCCTCAGAGGTCCATGAGAAGATAAACTTCTCCTTATCAGCCCCTGTGGAGGTGAAGTCCCTGTTAAAAGGAAGTTTGTAGTTATTGTACGACCATAAAGGCAGTGGGCATGATGTGGGAAGTAATCTCAGAGGTCCTAGTATCAGGCTTCTATTTCTCCATGTAGATTTTGGGGAATTTGAGTCTAGGTCAAAGGCACAAAGTGTCCAACCCTGGTCATAGCACCATCTTAGGCCTGTTTCATGAGATCTGACTTGTAAGAGCCTTTGCCCAGCAATCCCCTGTTGCTCAGAAGATGAGTTACCAATTATAGGCTTACCTACCTACCAAGAGAAGCCCCACTTGTCAGTGGCTGGTAACTATTTGACCAGTCCTCACTAATTCCCTACTCTCTTCTTTCTC
Source organism: Macaca nemestrina (assembly GCF_043159975.1). Taxonomy (NCBI): domain Eukaryota; kingdom Metazoa; phylum Chordata; class Mammalia; order Primates; family Cercopithecidae; genus Macaca; species Macaca nemestrina. Next base: position 86,649,069 of record NC_092145.1, read on the forward strand.
TTTCAGGTTTTAAAAGCTTTGGCCTCAGAGGACCCTTTGCAGGTTCTGAAACAGTCTTTCTTCTTCAAACCTTTGTGTGCGGAGTCATTTTGTGTTGAAGAGCAGCTCCTTCCTAGCCTTGCACTTTCAGGCTCTCTCTGGGAGACCATAAAATAAGGAGCATATGTCCTAGACAGTTGTTTATATCTCCTTTGTATTCAGTCTTCATCCCCTCAGAAGGTCTGTTTTGAGTTCCTGTAACACTGTGAAGAGCTGGACTCCCTCAAGCCAGACTCTGCCAAAACCAAGATATCCACTTACCTGAGTCGAAGAGGGGAGCTCAGTTTTCAACTCTACCCTGAACTTCCTGCTTCCTCAGAGGGCCATTGAACTCTGAGAGTTTTGGGGGTAAAGACTGATCTCAGGGGTCTTACCTTGAACTGAAGGCCACTTGAGTTGGGGCCATTGCTTACCTTGGTTGGAGGGAAATAGAAATGTTTGCTGAACATTGGAGAATCTCAACATGTCTCCTACTGAGGATATGGACACTGGTGCCATGTCGGTGCTCTGGTGCTGCAGTATGTTTCCAAGAGCCTGCCTGCTCCTGCGGGGCCATGAGTGGGATGAGTGATGCCCCCACAGCCCCTCCATGTGGACTTAGGAAGGTGGCCTTCCTGCTCTTACACGCAGCCACTTAGGACAAATCTGCAAAGCATGTTTTGCATGTCAAAGCCTAGGTCTATTTGGATTATTCTTTCTCCTTTTTTTTTTTTTTTTTTATTTTTTGACAGCTTCCTTTCCAAGCAATCAAGAAACAAACAAAAGCTGAACACATTTCTTTAAAAAAAAAGGGAGACTGTGTTTGGTCCTGCAGGAGTTCTATTTTGGGGTCAAATGCTAGAAAAATTGTTCACATGGATTGAGGCCAGGCAGCTGTCACTGTTGCTTCATGTTTGCCTTCTGCACATAAACTATTTTATCTCCTGAAAAAAGCAGTTCTTAACCCAGTGTCCATGGACTCAGAAACTCCATGAAGCCCCGGAGATGGTATGCACAATTCCATGACAACATGCCCTTTCTGGGGAGATAATCCATAATGTTCTGCTAAATTTCAAATGGGCTTGTGACCCAAAAAAGTTAAGAACCACAGCACTTGAGTAAAATACCCTTTTTGCAATCCATATAAGCCCTTGATTGGAAGGGCTTTTCAAAATCATTTAGTCTAACTGCCCAGTTTCCAGTTGGGGGAACAGAGGCAGAGCAAGGTAATGATCACACCAGGACAAGATCTCAGGTCCCGGGCTCCTATGCAAGTTTTTTTTCCCATTGTATCACACTTATCTAGCAAGGGACCTTGTGTTTTGTGGCTTTAATGGCCATCATTTCTGGGGGTTGGCTTTTACCCTGTTTCTTGAGTATTTGTCACCAAGTGAAAAATGTTAAGACATAATCCCCTGCCAGGTCCCTTTCATTTGCTATCTCTATTATTGGAAAGGACCTAAAAATTGGTGTAATGGGGCAGAAATCTGAGGAATGGACATTTCTGATTCCTGTTTGTTGAAGGGAAGTTGCTGGAAAGAGCATCGGTACTTGTTTCTGTGCAGATGCCTGGGCCATAGCTTGTCTGTAGAGTCTGTATAATTATAATGTGGCCCAGTGTGAGGGAAAGAGCTTTCCTACTTGCACTCTTCTACCAAGGCCCTATTAAGTGCACTGAGTATAGTACTGACAGAGAAACCTAGATAAAGAGATAGAGAGTGAGTGCATGCACACTTATGCGCAAACCCCACTCAGAAATGCATTTGGAACAGTGCTACTGAAAGGCAGTAGTCATTTTCAAGACTGAATTCCAAACATGGTTTATTGGTGAGTTAGGAACATGTAAGGCCAAGTACACTGAGAGCCTTTTTGAAAGTAATTGAGTGGAAATTTGAAGCCATTCTAAATCAAGGCATATCCAGGTGGCCCAATTGAACCCTCTCCACTGTACCCAGTCTCAAAGGCCAGGTTGCTAAGAAACCAGGAGTAAAAGAGTCAAGTCACCATCATTTACCCTGCTGCTTGCCCCCAACAGTAGTTTCTGTGAGGACTTACTGACCTCACCTAGTAAGTGGTTTTATTTTTAAGCCCTGGTTTCAGGGCTGTGGCCTCCCTGCTCTATCCTGAATAAAGCAGACAGGTGTGCAGCTTTTGGCCGTGAAAGCATGGCTAATAGGGCCACAGTCCCTTTAAAGAGACATGGTTTGACTCTGATTTTCTTGGGGGAAAATGCCACAATCACCAATGCAAACATTGGAAGATTATTGAGAGCCCTAGAAAGTTGCTGTGATCCCAGTAGAAAATATGTCCCAGAAATGTCATGAGATTGCTGTGTGTTGCCTGGGACACAGATCAAGGGCCTATTGTGGAGAGCTGAGGACCACCAGTCTGCCTGGAGGCCAGGGAGCAGTGGCTGAGTAGCTCTGCCCTTGCTCTGGTCTGTACCTTAAGAATGTCAAAGAATGAATCTCAGCGCCTCTCTTTGGCACTCTGACTTAAAGTGCAAAAAGCTCCTGTGCTGAGGCATGCTATCATGGAATGAGACTGGTTTGGCCTAGGCTTGATGAATGGGTAGTCGTTTTGCAGAGGCTATGGGAAGAGGGTGATAATAGAAGAGTGGCAACTATAGGAAATTATCAACATACCTTGGCCAGCAGGTTAGAGAATCTGGCAATGGATGAACTGAAACTGATGAACTGGCAGGGATAACAAAGAACCTAGCATTTATTAAGCACATATTTATTAAGTGCTCAGTGTTTCATATACATGCAAGTATTATTCTCAGTTTACAGAGAAAGAAATTATGTCCCAGGGGCTAAAGCAACCAGCTCAAGGATACATAGAAAGTAAATAAAAGAACTGTGATTTGAATCCAGGCCACTTTTAGCCCATGCTGTTTTCCCTTTGCCACACTGTGGTAGGTGTTTGAACAGAGGCCACATTGCTAGACTTGGCATGACTCTTGACTCTTGCCTGCCTATGAAATATTGAAAGGCAAACATTTGAAGGAGGGAGGGGATGCAGGTTCAGTTTATATGGAAATGCAAACTGGGCTGGAAGATATTGCTGAGTTAGGCTTTCTCTTCATATTGAGCTTACACATTTGGTAATGTTTGTAAGATGATCATCTAATTTTATTTTGTGAAGTGAAGGATTTGTGTTTTAGTTGGTAATTGTTAAGTCCTTGCCTTGCCATTTTTCAAAAAGTAAAAAGGTCCTCACAGGTGTCTCCGTACTTCGCCAAGGTTGTAGCATGGGCAGTTTCAGTTTCAGCCTAAGAGACTGGTGACATCCACAAATGCAGTTTTAGAAGGAGAAAAGGTCTTGGTGCCTCTGCAGTACTTGATGTATTGGGGTCAAATCTCTACAAATTTTTCTGTGGTGATAGCAAAATCAAGAGGTGGCTTACGAAAAGAAATACTGAATTTTTATTTTTGAAGTTTTTGTTTTTTAAAAGGTTGGGGGTGTTCAGTCACTGAGGGACAAAACTTAGCATCTAATTTCAATTATAGTGTCATGAAGAGTATTTCTAAAGTAATTGGTTATCATGGGAAAGTATTCTCTTTTCAAGGAGTTCTTTGATTCTGTAATAACTAGAACAAATAAAGTAGTAAAAGAAGAAATAGTTCTGTGACTAGGAAAAAATTGCTTCTGAGAGAACGTAGATCAATTATACTACTTTTAAGGTAGCTGCAGATAAGTGGCCTTGACACATTACAAGCCCAGAAAAAGTGTCAGAAATAATAAAAAATTTCAGAGAGAATCAAGATACCTTAAAGATAAGTTTTCAATAAAGAAAAGCCTTCATTTTCCTGGGGGAAATGAAGCACTTGATGCCAAGGGCATTAGTAGAGGGCTAGAAAGAGTGTCTGTGTGAAAGACATATGCTATATCAAAATAATAAAACAAATGAGATCCTGGGGCTCATTCATGTGACTTTCAATAAAGTATGTAGACTGTCTAATATAAGTGGCCTCCATCTGCAGTTTTGTCATGGAAACAATATTTGAGCATATCTTTGAGACATGATGGTACATGGAACCACTCACTACCTACTGCTTGTGTTGACGTCTACAAATCTAAGGAAACCTAGGTAAAGAGTTCTTTTGCACCTAGGAGTCTCCATTTATAGTTTACTTTGAACAATGGCCTCACAGTTCTCTCAGCCTTCACAACATCATTATGTGACAGGTGACAGGCCCATTTTACAGATAAGGAAACTTGAGGCTTAGGGAGCTGAGAAATAATTTGTCCAAGATTATACAGCTAGGTTAACTGGAAACTACAGAGGCCTTCCCATTTCCATTTTTAATACAATTCACAGCCCCCAGTAGTAAAGAAAAGAAATCCCAAAGGTAAATGGAGAAGATTATTAGAAATAGGAATGATAAACATCTTTAAGTCTTGCTACTCAAAATGTGGTTCATCATCAGCCTTGACATAAGCATTACCTGGGAGCCTACTGGAAATGCAGATTCTCAGGACCCACTCCAGCATCTGGAATCAGAATCTGTACTTTCACAAGATGCCCAAGAGACTCCTATGGACATTAAAGTATGAGAAGCACTGATATGAGGTATTTGAGACAGCAAAGCAGCTTGAGGAAGGAGTCCTTTTGGTGAGACAAAGACCAAAAGTGGTGGATAAGAATGGTCTGGTATGTTGGGAGTGGGTACAAAGATTGAGTCCATAGCTACCTGTTTTTTTTGCATTCCTTTGACATGTGCTTTGATGACAAAGTTTCTCCACCTCAAAGAATAGTGAAACCAGCCTGGGGAATAAGAAGACTGAAAAGTACTTGGCTTTCAAATCTCTGAGCAGTAGAAGCAGTGGAAAGACAACATGAGGACATGGGAAGAGCTCCTTTCAGGAGCCCTCAGGGTCCAGAATCAGCGCTATCATTGCCTCCCCTTAATGTTGAGCAAATCCCTCTCCCTCTCTAGGCCTCAAATTCTCTGCCTTTAAACCAGGTACTCTCAAAGGATCTTTTCAGCTTTGATATTCTGTTATTTTGTGATGTTAATTATAGCACAGCCTACATTGTAATGAAAACATGGGCAACTCCACTGACCTTTTTCTGGCCATAGTTTCACATCTTCAGTTTACATAAGAAGGGGTAATTCAGGAGGAAAGTTCACAGTCATGGCAAACCAACATGAGTGGAAACCATAGGGAACTAGAAGGGGCATGATCTAGGTAGCCAGCTTGAAATTGCCCAGTATTTTAATTAAAGTATAACGAGGCATCCAAACTGCTTTGAACAAGCTGCTGCTTCATACCACATGCTGACAAGTCAATTTGTGTATTCTAAATAAGCTGTACTTTGAATGATTCATAAATTCCTCTGACTTGGGTCTTTTGAGGGGGCAAAAGGGACTTACAAAACAGGAAATACTACCACTCCCTGCATCTGCCACTCATCTTCAGGTGATTCTGATGTCCATTAGTTAAAGACCACTGACTATAACCTAATCAATTAGAGATGGAGAAACATACTGAGGGGGTAAGGGTCTTGCTTAAGGCCACACACCAGAGCCAGGGGCGGAAAACAGGTGCTCAGAGTACTACTAGCACAAGGATTTTTCAACACTACTTTTTTGGGTGATCACCAATATCAAGATACCTGCTTCCAGTGGCAGGGCACACAATGGGGAGGACTGATAGGCTTCCCATCTGGGTGCTTTGTTTTCATCACATGTTCATGCTGATTGCTTCATTTGAACCTTAACAGACATATCATCTAGTCAGAGCAAAGATGATTATCCACATTTTAATGAGGTTCAGAAAGGTGACATAACTTGCCCAAGATCACATAGCTGAGAAATAAGACTGTGCCCTCGGTTGTCAGATTTCTTCTATGCTGCCCTGCTTCTCTAGGGGAGGAGACGCAGCACTCCAAACTCTTAGCTCTTAATTGCTTCGATTCAATTACTTCAAAACAGATTACTTTTTCCTTTTGGAACATATAACAGTGTATGACTTGAAACTTTGCAGAGCATCCTTAATGTCCCTTATTTTGTCCTCATAATATCTCCCTAAGGTAGGGAGCACAAGGTATTTTTGCCCCAATTTGATGAATGTACAAGTTGAGGCCAGAAGCATTGTATTAGTGTTCTATTGCTGCTGTAAAAAATTATCGCAAGTTTAGTAGCTTTGAAAAACATCCTGTATTTATCTCACAGTTTCTGTAGGTCAGAAGTTTGGGATAGCATGGCTGGATTTTCTGCTTACGGTTTCACTGAGCTAAAGCCAAGGTATCAGCCAGGCCTGTGGTTGTTATCTGGGGCTTGGGTTTCTCTTCCAAGCTCACTGGTTGTTCTGTGACTAAAGTCCCCATTTCTTAGACATCTCTGTTGTCAAGCCAGCAACATTTCAGTCCTTTTGCTTTCTCTTCTCTTGCATCTTTCTGACTTCCCCTCTTCTGCTTCTGCTGTTAAGGCCTCGCCCCTTCATTGGGGTAATTTCATTGGGTTTACCCCAATAATCCAGGATAGTCTCCCTATGTTAAGGTCAATTGTAACACTAATCACATCTTCGATATTCTTTTTGCCATGTAATCACAGTCATGGGGAGTAGGACATAGAATCTTCTTAGGGGCCATAATAGCTGCTTACAACAGGCATGAAGTAGCTGCCAACAGAAGCCCTGCCTTTCAGTCTGAAGGCACATGGTTGTGAAACCTTAATTTTAGGGAAGAATAAAATGATCATTTACATGTCACCTACATGGGCGGTTAGAAACCCCAGGGTTGTTCAACCTCTCCCATCTCTCAAATACACACAGAGACAATTCGGCAGCACATCAAAGGAAGTAGTAGCAGGAGTGCAAGGGGGGGATCTGTAGCAGCCGATGGTATTCCTAGATAGTACCTTGATGCTGGTGACCAGTCACTTAATTAGTCTCCTTCTATCTAGATACTGGGGGAAAGGGGGAGAAACAGTTTCCCCAAAGGCCCAACATGAGAAGTGTGCTTCCCATTGATGTATCTGTTGGCCATTACAGCTAACACATGGTGTCTACTACAGGATAGATGTGTTTCTAAGTGCTTTTCATGGGTTCACTGGATTTGTTCCATTTTAGTAACATTCCTATGAGGTAGGTACTGGTATTAGTCCCATTTTGTAGGTGAGAAGACATGGGATGTTATGTCATTTGTCCAAGTACTTGTAGTCAGGAAATAAGAAATACAGGATTCAAATCCAGACCATTTCCTTAACTAATCACCTGGGAAAGTCTTAATCCACCAACCTGGGGAAATTCTCCTATAGAACAGATTGAAGCCAGATTGATTTCATAGTTCCTCATACCTTTAATCCTCCAAGCTTGCCCCTGGGGTCCTGGCATTCTGGCAGCACAAATCAGCACTGCTGAGCCTACTGAAGGATTATTTTAAATTTATAGACTAGCTGGGTTTTATAAGGCTAATGGAATGCATAGTGAAGGTGACAGACCTTTTCTCAGAGGCTGGAAGAAAAGGAGACTGTCAGTGCAAGCAAGGCGGCCCCAGGAATGCCCTCTTTAGAGCAGTATTTTCACTTGGGGGCTTCCCATGATATATGGGATCTTCCTAAGAGTTTTTAATATTGGTATAAAATTCAAACATAAGTGTTGGTTATTCTTTGTGTATTGATACATATTTTTTTTTTACATATTTTGAGGTACATGTGATATTTTGTTACATGCATAAAATGTGTAATGATGAATTCAGGGTATTTGGGATATCCATCACCTTGAGCATTTATCATTTTGATGTGTTGAGAACACTTCAAGTCCTCACTTTTAGTTATTTGAAAATACATCGTTAACTACTCACCCTACTCTACTATCAAACATTAGAACTTATTCCTTCTATCTAGCACGTATTAGTACCCATTAACCAAACTCTTCATCCTCCCCTCCCTCACCATGTTTCCCAGCCTTTGGTAACTATCCTTCTACTCTCTACCTCCATGAAATCGACTTTTCTTTTAGCTCCCACGTATGAGTGAGTGCATGAGATACTTGTCTTACTGTGTCTGGCTTAACATAATGACTTCAAGTTCCATCCACGTTGCTGCAAATGCAAGGATTTCATTTTGTTATGGCCAAATAGTATTCCATTGTGTACATATACTGCGTTTTATCCATTCATTCATTGGTGGACAGTTAAGTGATTTCATATCTTTATTATTGTGAATAGTGCCTTCTTGATTTTTCTTTCAGCTATTCTCTTTTTCTTCTTTCTTTCTTTCTCTTTCTTTTCTTCTTTCTTTCTTTCTCTTTCTTTTCTTCTTTCTTTCTTTCTTTCTTTTTCTTTCTCTTCTTTTTCTTCCTTTCTCTCTCTCTTGCTCTCTCCTTCCTTCCTTCCTTTCTTCCTTCCCTTCCTCCTTCCCTCCTTTCTTCCTCTCTCTCTCTTGCTTTCTTCCTTTCAACAGGGTCCCACTCTGTCACCCAGACTGGAGTACAGTGCTGTGATCATGGCTCATTGCAGCCTCAACCTCCCTGGGCTCAAGCAATCTTCCTGCCTCAGCCTCCCAAGTAGCTGGGACTACAGGCACGTGCCACCACAGCTGGCTAATTTTTTGTATTTTTTGTAGAGACAGGGTTTTGCCATGTTGCCCAGGCTGGTCTCAAACTCCTAGGCTGAAGCCATCTGCCTTCCTTGGCCTCCCAAGGTGCTGGGATTACAGGCGTGAGCCACTGCGCCTAGCCTCAGTTCTTTATTGGTGTGTAGAAATACCGCTGACTTTTGTATGTTGATTTTGTATCCTGTAACTTTATTGAATCTACCAGTTCTAAGAGGTTTTTTACTTTGATGGAGTCTTTTAGTTTTTCTAAATATAAGATTGTGTCATCTGCAAATTAGGACAATTAGACTTCCTCTTTTCCAATTTGGATGCCATTTATTTCTTTCTCTTGCCTGATTGCCATTGCTATGACTTCCAGTACTATGTTGAATAGGACTGGTGAAAGTGGGCATCATTTAATTTCAGTTATTGGAGGAAGGCTTTCAGCCTTTCCCCATTCAGTATGATGTTAGCTGAAGGTTTGTCATATGTTTTATTATGTTGAGGTATGTTCCTTCTATGCCTAGTTTGTTGAGAGTTTGTATCATGAAGAGATGTTGAATTTTATCAGATACTTTTTCTGTATCTCTTGAAATGATCATATGGATTTTGTCCTTCATTCTGTTGATGTGATGTATCACATTTATTGATTTGTGTGTGTTGAACCACCCTTGTATTCCTGGGATAAATCCCACTTGTTCATGGTGTATTATATTTTTGATGTGATGTAGGATTCAGTTTGCTAGTATTTCATTTAGGATTTTTATGTCAATGTTCATCAGGGATATTGGCCCTTAGTTTAATGCTTTTGTTATATCTTTGTCTGATTTTGTTATCAGTGTAATACTGACCTTATAAAATGAGCTAGAAAGAATTTTCTTCTTTTCTATTTTTTTGGGGGGGATAGTTTGAGGAAAATTGGTGTTAGCTCTTCTTTATAAATTTGGTAGAATTTGGCAGTGAAGCCATCAGGTCCTGAGATTTTCTTTGTTGGGAGTTTTTTGTTGTTGTTGTTTGTTTGTTTTCTGATTCAATCTTGTTATTGTCTGTATTTTACTTCACCCAAATAACCATGGTTGGCCTTTAATAAGTACTCAATACTAACCAGTAGTGGCAGTAGTAGTAGTAGTAGTAGTAGCAGTAGTAGTAGTAGTAGTACGTGGCAGCAACAGCAGCCACTGTGGTAGTGATAGCAACTGCCTTATCTACTATCCAGGAATGGAATCTTCTCTTTATCCACTCAGGGCTGGTGGATTGAACTCTACCAAAGATTTTTCCAAATGTTATCCACAACTTGATTCTTAAATTCCTCAATATGGTATAACCTGCCTGACTGGAAAATGTCATGTCCCTTGGCCCTGTTACTAGCCATCCTGCCCCCACCACCCTATCTAACCTGTTCCTATACCTGGACCAGTTCCCTCCATCATTGTTCTTCTTTTCATGTGGGAGTTTAATGCCAAAACCCGGGCCCAGCTACTTTGCTCTGTGCATTTGCCAACAGTGAAGCCTGGAGGATGCTTATATTTTGAGGTCTGAGAAGTGTTCCTTCTTTTTACGATAGTTCAGGTCCTGGTAGTGTGGCTTAGGAGCCTTCACCCTCCTGAGCACTCATTTGCTATTCTGGGGAGTGGCTATCTCTCCCACACTCACCTACCCTTTTTTCCTCCTACATTTTGTACTCCTGCTGTTGTTACAATTGTGCTATGGATGTTCCTTCAAAGGTACTCAGTGAGGGGGTGGGTAGGTCCTGTAGGAGAGAGAAGCACTACCCTCCTACTGGCTGATTTCACACTTAATTGGATATTAACCTTAGACTCTTGGCTGTCCAAGGTATATTTATATTCAGCAAGAAACCATGTTATTTTTCCTTAAGTGAAGAAGAAATCACAAAATGCCTTAAGAAATGAGTCTAAAGATCCTTTAAATGGATTTGAGCTCTGGGAATAAAGCATAGACAGCTAAGCAGGTAGGCTACTCCTACTGTGACATAGTGGGGAGGGGACTTAGCCTGCTATGGCTTGAATGTGTTCCCCAAAAAGCATGTGTTAGGCCAGGTGCAGTGGCTCATGCCTGTAATCCCAGCACTTTGGGAGGCCAAGGTGGGCAGATCACTTGAGGTCAGGAGTTCGAGACCAGTCTGGCCAACATGGCAAAACCCCATCTGTAACAAAAATATGAAAAATTAGCTGGGCATGGTGGCACACAACTGTAGTCCCAGCTACTTGAGAGGACTAGGCATGAGAATCGCTTAAACCCGGGAGGTGGAGGTTGCAGTGAGCCACGATTGCACCACTGCACTCTAGCTTGAGTGACAGAGCAAGACTCTGTCTCACAAACAAAACAAAACAAAACAAAACAAACAAAAAAGCATGTGTTAGAAATTTAATCTCTAGTGCAGCAATGTTGGGAAGTGAGGCCTAATGAGAAGTATTTAGTTCATGAGGGCTCCACCCTCATGAATGGGTTAATGCTGATTATAAAAGGGCTTGAGTTTGTAAGTTTGATTCCTTATTCTCTGTCACCTTCTCTTGCCCTTTCACCTTCACCATGGGATAACACAGCAAGAAGGTCCTCACAAGATGTCAGTTCCTTAATCTTTGACCTCCCAGCCTACAGAACTGTGTGCCAATAAATTGCCGTTCACAGTAAATTACCCAGTTTCAGGTATTCTGTTAAAGCAACATTAAACAGACTAAGACACCCTCTTTGCTCCACCTCCAGCAGCATAGCACACCCAGTGAAAAGTTGCATTCCCAAATACCAACTCAATCCTGGGTTTTGGGGGCTTTGGGTATTAGAAAAGTTTTCAGTAATGAAAATATGCCATCTTTGCATAGGCTAAGGAGTCCCACAGGCCTCCATGGCTATCTTGGCCTTTTCCATTTATTCACTGTGTGACTTTGGACAAGTAATACTCTTTCTGGATCTCAATCTCTATAAAGAGTGTGCCCAGTGCCTAAAGTAAGCTGGGAATCAGGAAGGTACAGGGCCACCTCTAGTCTATATGGAGCCTTTGTGTTATTTGGAAAAGGCACTCCTTGCTCAAGACATTTTATGGGCATCTGCCAGATAATTGTAATAAATATATATCTTCAATAGAAATGTGAGAGGCACCCCTAGATGTGACCATCCCAAGTGTATTCATTGGAAGATGCTCAGAAGAGCAAAGGAGGTGAAATAATCGTAGGACTAACTGGGGCATTAATGAGTGTGCCTCAGATCCATCTAAGGTCTATAAGGTCATTCTATAGATCAAAGCCCATGTGACTCAGGAAGGAGTTATGGAGGCTTAGTGGGAAGGAGGGGCTTTGGATTTTTAATTCAAATTAGAAATATACTTACATTTTCAAATCCCCCAAAAATCTTTAAGATGCTGATTGGCAGCTGAGGAAAAAGAATAGTCAATAGAGGAGGGAAAGGACCTCTGCTAATTTCTTACTTAATGCTCATAAAAGCCTTGGGAGAGGTAGTGTTATCCAATTTTAGATATGAGGAAACTGAGGCTTTGGAAAGTTAAATAATTTACTTCAGATTACATAGATATTAATTGATGGTGTTGGTATTTGACCTCAGTTGTGTCTAACACCAAAAATAGTGCTTTCCCTTTTCTGTGTTGGCCAGTTTTCCAGAGAACCAGAGAAGAGGACACACACATACACACACACACACACACACATATATATATATATAAAAATATATATATATATATTTTATATATTTAATCTTTTAGAGATATTGCAGGTTTGGTTCCAGACCACCACAATAAAGCAAATATTGCAATAACTTATGTCACATGAATTTTTTGGTTTCCCAGTACATATAAAAGTAATGTTTACACTATACTATAGTCTACTAAGAGTGCAATAACCTGATGTTTAGAAAAACAATGTACATCCCTAATTTAAAAATACTCTGTAACTAAAAAATGCTAACAGTCATCTGAGCCTTCAGCAAGTCGTAACTTTTTAATGGTGGAAGGTCTTATGTGAAGGTTGATGGCTGCTGACTGCTCAGGCTAATAGTTACTGAAGACTGGGGTGGCTGTGTCAATTTCTTAAAATAAGACAACTATGAAGTTTGCCACATCAATTGACTCTTCCTTTCAGAAAAAAATTCTCTGTAGCATGTAATGCTGTTTGATAGCATTTTACCCACAGTAGAACTTCTTTCTAATTTGGAGATAATTATATTAAACCTTACCACCACTTTATCAACGAGGTTTACATAATGTTCTAAATTCTTTGTTGTCGTTTCAACAATGTTCATGGCATCTTCACCAGAAGCAGATTCCATCTCAAGAAACCACTTTCTCTGCTCATCCATAAAAGGTAACTTCTCATCTGTTAAAGTTTTATTATGACATTACAGCAATTCAGTCACACCTTCAGGCTTCATTTCTAATTCTAGTTTTCTTGCTATTTCTACCACATCTTCAATTACTTGTTCCACTGAAGTCTTGAACCCTTCAAAGTCACCCATGAGGGTCAGAATCAACTTTTTCCAAACTCCTGTTAATGTTGGTATTTTGACCTACTCCCATGGATCAAGAATGCTGTTAATGACATCTAGAATGCCGAATCCTTTCCAGAAAGTTTTCCATATATTTTCCCAGGTCCATCAGAGAAATTAATATTTATGTCAGCTATAGCCTTACAAAATGTATTTCTTAAACAATAAGACTTGAAAATCAAAATTACTTCTTGATTTGGCGGCTGCAGAATGAATGTTATGTTAGCAGGCATAATAACAACATTAATCTCCTTGTACATCTCCATCAGAGCTCTTAGGTGACAAGGTGCATAGTCAATGGGCAGAAATATTTTGAGAGGAATCCTTTCTTCTGAGCAGTAAGTCTCAACAATGGGTTTAAAACATTTGGTAAACCATGCTGTAAACAGATGTGTTTTCATATAGACTTTGCTATTCAATTTATAGACAATAGGCAGAGTAGATTTAACATAATTCTTAAGGGCCCTAGTATTTGCAGAATGGCCAGTGAGCATTGGCTTCAACTTAAAATCACCAGCTGCATTAGCCTGTAACAAGAGAGTCAGCTTGTTCTTCGAAGTTAACATTGACTTCTCTCTAACTACATAGCTACATGACATCTCTTCCAATATGAGGCTATTTCATCTGCATTGAAAATTTGTTGTTTACTGTTGCCCCTTTATCAATTATCTTAGCCAGATCTTCCGGATAACTTGTGCAGCTTCTAAATCAGCACTTGCTGCTTCACCTTTCACTTTTATGTCATGGAGATGGTTTCTTTCCTTAAACATTATGATCCAACCTCTGTTAGCTTCAAACTTGTCCTCTGTGTCTTTCTCACCTCTCTCAGCACTCATAGAACTGAAGAGAGGGCCTCACTCTGGATTAAGCTTTAGCTTAATAAGCGAATGTTATGGCTGGTTTGATCCTCTCTCCAGACCACCAAAAGTTTTTTCATATCAGCTATAAAGCTGTTTTGCTTTCTTATCATTTGTGTGTTCGCTGGAGTAGCATTTTAAATTTCCCTTAAGAACTTTTTTTATATTATTTTTTATTTTTTATTATTATTATACTTTGAGTTCTAGGGTACATGTGCATAACGTGCAGGTTTGTTACATATGTATACTTGTGCCATGTAGCTGTGCTGCACCCATCAACTCGTCAGCACCCATCAACTCGTCATTTACATCAGGTATAACTCCCAATGCAATCCCTCCCCCCCCCGCCCCTCCCCATGATAGGCCCTGGTGTGTGATGTTCCCCTTCCCAAGTCCAAGTGATCTCATTGTTCAGTTCCCACCTATGAGTGAGAACATGCGGTGTTTGGTTTTCTGTTCTTGTGATAGTTTGCTAAGAATGATGGTTTCCAGCTGCATCCATGTCCCTACAAAGGACACAAACTCATCCTTTTTGATGGCTGCATAGTATTCCATGGTGTATATGTGCCACATTTTCTTTTTTTTTTATAATATTAAAATTATAATTTTTTATCATTGTGAATGATTTTCCACAATCTATCAACCTATTGCCATTTTTGTCCAATTGCCATTTCTAGTCAGTTGGTAAAAAAAGAGAAACCAAGTCCAGAGCTAAACATTTTGTTATAAGTTCTATTTACTTACTATAATCTTCAAAGACGTCTTGAAACTTCTTAGTAAACTGGATGCTCTCATCATGTATAGCTGAGGTCTTACTTTTTTTTTTTTTTCTTTTAATTTATTTATTATTATTTTACTTTAAGTTGTAGGGTACATGTGCATAACGTGCAGGTTTGTTACATATGTATACTTGTGCCATGTTGGTGTGCTGCACCCATCAACTCGTCACTTACATCAGGTATAACTCCCAATACAATCCCTCCCCCCTCCCCTCTCCCCATGATAGGCCCCGGTGTGTGATGTTCCCCTTCCTGAGTCCAAGTGATCTCATTGTTCAGTTCCCACCCATGAGTGAGAACATGCGGTGTTTGGTTTTCTGTTCTTGTGATAGTTTGCTAAGAATGATGGTTTCCAGCTGCATCCATGTCCCTACAAAGGACACAAACTCATCCTTTTTTATTGCTGCATAGTATTCCATGGTGTATATGTGCCACATTTTCTTAATCCAATCTGTCACTGATGGACATTTGGGTTGATTCCAAGTCTTTGCTATTGTGAATAGTGCCACAATAAACATACGTGTGCATGTGTCTTTATAGAAGCATAATTTATAATACTTTGGGTATATACCCAGTAATGGGATGACTGGGTCATATGGTACATCTAGTTCTAGATCCTTGAGGAATCGCCATACTGTTTTCCATAATGGTTGAACTAGTTTACAATCCCACCAACAGTGTAAAAGTGTTCCTATTTCTCCACATCCTCTCCAGCACCTGTTGTTTCCTGACTTTTTAATGATTGCCATTCTAACTGGTGTGAGATGGTATCTCATTGTGGTTTTGATTTGCATTTCTCTGATGGCCAGTGATGATGAGCATTTTTTCATGTGTCTGTTGGCTGTATGAATGTCTTCTTTTGAGAAATGTCTGTTCATAT
Source organism: Macaca nemestrina (assembly GCF_043159975.1). Classification (NCBI taxonomy): domain Eukaryota; kingdom Metazoa; phylum Chordata; class Mammalia; order Primates; family Cercopithecidae; genus Macaca; species Macaca nemestrina. The sequence goes on from NC_092145.1 coordinate 86,664,661, forward strand.
CCTTTGCCCACTTTTTGATGGGGTTGTTTGTTTTTTTCTTGTAAATTTTTTGGAGTTCTTTGTAGGTTCTGGATATTAGCCCTTTGTCAGATGAGTAGATTGCAAAAATTTTCTCCCATTCTGTAGGTTGCCTGTTCACTCTGATGGTAGTTTCTTTTGCTGTGCAGAAGCTCTTTAGTTTAATGAGATCCCATTTGTCAATTTTGGCTTTTGCTGCCGTTGCTTTTGGTGTTTTAGACATGAAGTCTTTGCCCATGCCTATGTTCTGAATGGTACTACCTAGGTTTTCCTCTAGGATTTTTATGGTATTAGGCCTAACATTTAAGTATCTAATCCATCTTGAATTAATTTTCGTATAAGGAGTAAGGAAAGGATCCAGTTTCAGCTTTCTACTTATGGCTAGCCAATTTTCCCAGCACCATTTATTAAATAGGGAATCCTTTCCCCATTTCTTGTTTCTCTCAGGTTTGTCAAAGATCAGATGGCTGTAGATGTGTGGTATTATTTCTGAGGACTCTGTTCTGTTCCATTGGTCTATATCTCTGTTTTGGTACCAGTACCATGCTGTTTTGGTTACTGTAGCCTTGTAGTATAGTTTGAAGTCAGGTAGCGTGATGCCTCCAGCTTTGTTCTTTTGACTTAGGATTGTCTTGGAGATGCGGGCTCTTTTTTGGTTCCATATGAACTTTAAAGCAGTTTTTTCCAATTCTGTGAAGAAACTCATTGGTAGCTTGATGGGGATGGCATTGAATCTATAAATTACCTTGGGCAGTATGGCCATTTTCATGATATTGATTCTTCCTATCCATGAGCATGGTATGTTCTTCCATTTGTTTGTGTCCTCTTTTTTTTCACTGAGCAGTGGTTTGTAGTTCTCTTTGAAGAGGTCCTTTACATCCCTTGTAAGTTGGATTCCTAGGTATTTGATTCTCTTTGAAGCAATTGTGAATGGAAGTTCATTCCTGATTTGGCTCTCTGTTTGTCTGTTACTGGTGTATAAGAATGCTTGTGATTTTTGCACATTAATTTTGTATCCTGAGACTTTGCTGAAGTTGCTTATCAGCTTAAGGAGATTTTGGGCTGAGACAATGGGGTTTTCTAAATATACAATCATGTCATCTGCAAAGAGGGACAATTTGACTTCTTCTTTTCCTAACTGAATACCCTTGATTTCTTTCTCTTGCCTAATTGCCCTAGCCAGAACTTCCAACACTATGTTGAATAGGAGTGGTGAGAGAGGGCATCCCTGTCTTGTGCCAGTTTTCAAAGGGAATTTTTCCAGTTTTTGCCCATTCAGTATGATATTGGCTGTGGGTTTGTCATAAATAGCTCTTATTATTTTGAGGTACGTTCCATCAATACCGAATTTATTGAGCGTTTTTAGCATGAAGGGCTGTTGAATTTTGTCAAAAGCCTTTTCTGCATCTATTGAGATAATCATGTGGTTCTTGTCTTTGGTTCTGTTTATATGCTGGATTATGTTTATTGATTTGCGAATGTTGAACCAGCTTTGCATCCCAGGGATGAAGCCCACTTGATCATGGTGGATAAGCTTTTTGATGTGTTGCTGAATCCGGTTTGCCAGTATTTTATTGAGGATTTTTGCATCGATGTTCATCAGGGATATTGGTCTAAAATTCTCTTTTTTTGTTGTGTCTCTGCCAGGCTTTGGTATCAGGATGATGCTGGCCTCATAAAATGAGTTAGGGAGGATTCCCTCTTTTTCTATTGATTGGAATAGTTTCAGAAGGAATGGTACCAACTCCTCCTTGTACCTCTGGTAGAATTCAGCTGTGAATCCATCTGGTCCTGGACTTTTTTTGGTTGGTAGGCTATTAATTATTGCCTCAATTTCAGAGCCTGCTATTGGTCTATTCAGGGATTCAACTTCTTCCTGGTTTAGTCTTGGAAGAGTGTAAGTGTCCAGGAAATTATCCATTTCTTCTAGATTTTCCAGTTTATTTGCGTAGAGGTGTTTATAGTATTCTCTGATGGTAGTTTGTATTTCTGTGGGGTCGGTGGTGATATCCCCTTTATCATTTTTAATTGCGTCGATTTGATTCCTCTCTCTTTTCTTCTTTATTAGTCTTGCTAGTGGTCTGTCAATTTTGTTGATCTTTTCAAAAAACCAACCCCTGGATTCATTGATTTTTTGGAGAGTTTTTTGTGTCTCTATCTCCTTCAGTTCTGCTCTGATCTTAGTTATTTCTTGCCTTCTGCTAGCTTTCGAATGTGTTTGCTCTTGCTTCTCTAGTTCTTTTAATTGCGATGTTAGAGTGTCAATTTTAGATCTTTCCTGCTTTCTCTTGTGGGCATTTAGTGCTATAAATTTCCCTCTACACACTGCTTTAAATGTGTCCCAGAGATTCTGGTATGTTGTATCTTTGTTCTCATTGGTTTCAAAGAACATCTTTATTTCTGCCTTCATTTCGTTATGTACCCAGTAGTCATTTAGGAGCAGGTTGTTCAGTTTCCATGTAGTTGAGCGGTTTTGATTGAGTTTCTTAGTCCTGAGTTCTAGTTTGATTGCACTGTGGTCTGAGAGACAGTTTGTTATAATTTCTGTTCTTGTACATTTGCTGAGGAGTGCTTTACTTCCAATTACGTGGTCGATTTTGGAGTAAGTACGATGTGGTGCTGAGAAGAATGTATATTCTGTTGATTTGGGGTGGACAGTTCTATAGATTTCTATTAGGTCTGCTTGCTGCAGAGATGAGTTCAATTCCTGGATATCCTTGTTAACTTTCTGTCTCATTGATCTGTCTAATGTTGACAGTGGAGTGTTGAAGTCTCCCATTATTATTGTATGGGAGTCTAAGTCTCTTTGTAAGTCTCTAAGGACTTGCTTTATGAATCTGGGTGCTCCTGTATTGGGTGCATATATATTTAGGATAGTTAGCTCTTCCTGTTGAATTGATCCCTTTACCATTATGTAATGGCCTTCTTTGTCTCTTTTGATCTTTGATGGTTTAAAGTCTGTTTTATCAGAGACTAGTATTGCAACCCCCGCTTTTTTTTGTTCTCCATTTGCTTGGTAAATCTTCCTCCATCCCTTTATTTTGAGCCTATGTATGTCTCTGCGTGTGAGATGGGTCTCCTGAATACAGCAGACTGATGGGTCTTGACTCTTTATCCAGTTTGCCAGTCTGTGTCTTTTAATTGGAGCATTTAGTCCATTACATTTAAGGTTAAGATTGTTATGTGTGAACTTGATCCTGCCATTATGATATTAACTGGTTAATTTGCTCGTTAGTTGATGCAGTTTCTTCCTAGCCTAAATGGTCTTTACCTTTTGGCATGTTTTTGCAATGGCTGGTACCGGTTGTTCCTTTCCATGTTTAGTGCTTCCTTCAGGGTCTCTTGTAAGGCAGGCCTAGTGGTGACAAAATCTCTAAGCATTTGCTTATCTGTAAAGGATTTTATTTCTCCTTCACTTATGAAACTTAGTTTGGCTGGATATGAAATTCTGGGTTGAAAATTCTTTTCTTTAAGAATGTTGAATATTGGCCCCCACTCTCTTCTGGCTTGGAGAGTTTCTGCCGAGAGATCTGCTGTTAGTCTGATGGGCTTCCCTTTGTGGGTAACCCGACCTTTCTCTCTGGCTGCCCTTAAGATTTTTTCCTTCATTTCAACTTTGGTGAATCTGGCAATTATGTGTCTTGGAGTTGCTCTTCTCGAGGAGTATCTTTGTGGCGTTCTCTGTATTTCCTGGATTTGAATGTTGGCCTGCCCTACTAGGTTGGGGAAGTTCTCCTGGATGATATCCTGAAGAGTGTTTTCCAACTTGGTTCCATTTTCCCCCTCACTTTCAGGCACCCCAATCAGACGTAGATTTGGTCTTTTTACATAATCCCATACTTCTTGCAGGCTTTGTTCATTTCTTTTTCTTCTTTTTTCTTTTGGTTTCTCTTCTCGCTTCATTTCATTCATTTGATCCTCAATCGCTGATACTCTTTCTTCCAGTTGATCGAGTCGGTTACTGAAGCTTGTGCATTTGTCACGTATTTCTCGTGTCATGGTTTTCATCTCTTTCATTTCGTTTATGACCTTCTCTGCATTAATGACTCTAGCCATCAATTCTTCCACTTTTTTTTCAAGATTTTTAGTTTCTTTGTGCTGGGTACGTAATTCCTCCTTTAGCTCCGAGAAATTTGATGGACTGAAGCCTTCTTCTCTCATCTCGTCAAAGTCATTCTCCATGAAGCTTTGATCCGTTGCTGGCGATGAGCTGCGCTCCTTTGCCGGGGGAGATGCGCTCTTATTTTTTGAATTTCCAGCTTTTCTGCCCTGCTTTTTCCCCATCTTTGTGGTTTTATCTGCCTCTGGTCTTTGATGATGGTGATGTACTAATGGCGTTTTGGTGTAGGTGTCCTTCCTGTTTCATAGTTTTCCTTCTAACAGTCAGGACCCTCAGCTGTAGGTCTGTTGGAGATTGCTTGAGGTCCACTCCAGACCCTGTTTGCCTGGGTATCAGCAGCAGAGGCTGCAGAAGATAGGATATTGCTGAACAGCAAGTGTACCTGTCTGATTCTTGCTTTGGAAGCTTCCTCTCAGGGGTGTACTCCACCCTGTGAGGTGTGGGGTGTCAGACTGCCCCTAGTGGGGGATGTCTCCCAGTTAGGCTACTCAGGGGTCAGGGACCCACTTGAGCAGGCAGTCTGTCCGTTCTCAGATCTCAGCCTCCGTGTTGGGAGATCCACTGCTCTCTTCAAAGATGTCAGACAGAGTCCTTTGCGTCTGCAGAGGTTTCGGCTGCTTTTGTTGTTATCTGTGCCCTGTCCCCGGAGGTGGAGTCTACAGAGACAGGCAGGTTTCCTTGAGCTGCTGTGAGCTCCACCCAGTTCGAGCTTTCCAGCAGCTTTTTTTACCTACTTAAGCCTCAGCAACGGCGGGCGCCCCTCCCCCAGCCTCGCTGCTGCCTTGCCGGTAGATCACAGACTGCTGTGCTAGCAATGAGGGAGGCTCCGTGGGTGTGGGACCCTCCCGGCCAGGTGTGGGATATGATCTCCTGGTGTGCCTGTTTGCTTAAAGCGCAGTATTGGGGTGGGAGTTACCCGATTTTCCAGGTGTTGTGTGTCTCAGTTCCCCTGGCTAGGAAAAGGGATTACCTTCCCCCTTGCACTTCCCAGGTGAGGCAATGCCTCGCCCTGCTTCAGCTCTCGCTGGTCGGGCTGCAGCAGCTGACCAGCAGCGATCGTCCGGCACTCCCCAGTGAGATGAACCCAGTACCTCAGTTGAAAATGCAGAAATCACCAGTCTTCTGTGTTGCTCGCACTGGGAGTTGGAGACTGGAGCTGTTCCTATTCGGCCATCTTGCTCCGCTCCCCGCCACATTTTCTTAATCCAGTCTGTCACTGATGGACATTTGGGTTGATTCCAAGTCTTTGCTATTGTGTATAGTGCCGCAATAAACATACGTGTGCATGTGTCTTTATAGCAGCATGATTTATAATCCTTTGGGTATATACCCAGTAATGGGATGGCTGGGTCATATGGTACATCTAGTTCTAGATCCTTGAGGAATCGCCATACTGTTTTCCATAATGGTTGAACTAGTTTACAATCCCACCAACAGTGTAAAAGTGTTCCTATTTCTCCACATCCTCTCCAGCACCTGTTGTTTCCTGACTTTTTAATGATTGCCATTCTAACTGGTGTGAGATGGTATCTCATTGTGGTTTTGATTTGCATTTCTCTGATGGCCAGTGATGATGAGCATTTTTTCATGTGTCTGTTGGCTGTATGAATGTCTTCTTTTGAGAAATGTCTGTTCATATCCTTTGCCCACTTTTTGATGGGGTTGTTTGTTTTTTTCTTGTAAATTTGTTTGAGTTCTTTGTAGGTTCTGGATATTAGCCCTTTGTCAGATGAGTAGATTGCAAAAATTTTCTCCCATTCTGTAGGTTGCCTGTTCACTCTGATGGTAGTTTCTTTTGCTGTGCAGAAGCTCTTTAGTTTAATGAGATCCCATTTGTCAATTTTGGCTTTTGCTGCCGTTGCTTTTGGTGTTTTAGACATGAAGTCTTTGCCCATGCCTATGTTCTGAATGGTACTACTTAGGTTTTCCTCTAGGATTTTTATGGTATTAGGTCTAACATTTAAGTCTCTAATCCATCTTGAATTAATTTTCGTATAAGGAGTAAGGAAAGGATCCAGTTTCAGCTTTCTACTTATGGCTAGCCAATTTTCCCAGCACCATTTATTAAATAGGGAATCCTTTCCCCATTTCTTGTTTCTCTCAGGTTTGTCAAAGATCAGATGGCTGTAGATGTGTGGTATTATATAGACCAATGGAACAGAACAGAGTCCCTTAAGAACTTTTAACTGCATTCATAACTTAGCTGTTTGGTGCAAGAGGCCTAGTATTCAGCCTTTTTCAGGTTTTGATATGTCTTCCACACTAAACTTAATTATTTCTAGGTTTTGATTTAAATTAAAAGATGTGTGTGATTATTCCTTTCATTTGAACATTTAGACGCCATTGTAGTGTTATTAATTGACTAATTTCAATATTGTTGTATCTCAGGGCATAGGGACTCACAAGGAAAGGGATACAGACAGGGAACTGCTGGTCAGTAGATTAGTCAGAACAGCACAACATTTACTCATTTAGCTCACTGTCACGTAAGTGTGGTTTGTGGCACCCCAGAAGAATTATAATAGTAACACCAAAGATCCCTGATTACACATCACCATAACAGGTATAATAATAATGAAAAAATTGAAATATTGCAAGAATTACCAAAATTTGACAGAGACATGAAGTGAGCACATACTGTCGGAAAAATCGTGCTGATTGACTCGTTCAGTGCAGGGTTGCCACAAACCTTCAATTTGTTAAAGAACACAATATCTGCTAAGCACAATAATGTGAAGTGAAATAAAAGGAGGCGTAATTCTGTTTGTGTACGTATGTGTATATATATGCATATATATATGTGTGTTTGTGTGTCTCCATGTAACCACCATGCATTATATATGCATATATATATGCACATGTATATACATATATACATACACATACATATGTATACACATGCACACACACATATATATATACACACACACACAGTTCGTGGCACCCCAACAGAATTTATAGATGATAGATAGATGATAGATAGATAGATAGATAGATAGATAGATAGATAGATAGATAGATTTGTACATGAAAGAGTTTTTTTTAAGGAATTGGCTAACTCATTTATGGAGGTCAAGAAGTTTCATGATCTATCATCTGTAAGCTGGAGATCCAAGAAAGCTGGTGGTGTAATTCAGTCTGAGTCCAAGGGCCTGAGAACCAGGAGTGCCACAGGCAGGAGAAGATCCATGTCCCCACTCAAGAAATCTGGCAGGAAGGAAAAGAGGAAAATTCCTCTTTCTGCTGCCTTTTTGTTTTATTCAGGCCCTCAACAGATTGCATGATACCTACCCACATTGGGGTAGGAATCTTCTGATTCCACTGATTCAAATGCCAATCTCTTCTGGAAACACCCTCACAGATACACTCAGAACTAATGTTTAATGTGGGCACTCTATAGCACAGTTCAATTGAAACATAAAATTAACCAGCACACTTTCACAACATAACATAACTGTTGGGTGTTTGAGTGTGTGTTCAGTCAGTCAGTTGGAAGCACTAGCCTGGTGGCAGAGTCTTGGAGAAAACAGAGCAGCAAAACTTGTATTCAAAAGTTCACGCTTTCTGGATTGGTAAAGAGTAATAGCCAATACCTAGGCCATAGTGATTGCACAGGGCACATCTGTGCAACCAGGGTTTTCCACATGATCATCAGTTTTGCCCCACTCACACAAGCGTCTTTGGCAGGAAGTGGAGACCACATTGTCCACTTGTCTCCCTGCCCCAGACTTCCAGCAAACTGTAAGGCATCTATACACATATACATATTTATACATAATATATATCTTCCCTGGTTCCAGGTCAGGGATATGTGGTCCATGAACCCCCTCTTTTCCCTTGCTACCTTCTGAAACCAAGACATAGCTTTTGTTTTTGAGCCAGACAGTGCTATTTCCAGCTTCTGTAATCTATGGTGAAGGTCCCAGTCTTTCAGATGACTATCTCAATTCTTATTATTATCTCAGCAGCAGTCTCCAGATCTGGTGATGGTAGGGAGGTCAGAGAGAGCTGTCCAAGCAACAATCAGTATCCAGTTGCAGTGAGGGAGCAAGGGAGTTTGGGCACAGGGATTCAACCCAGGATACAGACATCATGTACTTTCGCTGTCAGCCTTCCCAAGCTTTACAGGTTGTCCTTTTTCTAAAGGTTAATCAATGGCCTTATCCTTTTTCCAGCATCAGGAGAAAAGCTTATTTCCTTTTGGGAGAGCATTTCTCCTGAGCTAGTTCCTTTCTTTTCCTTTCCGGGTCTGCAAAAGGAAGAATTTGATGTTGAAGGGGTAGAAAAGGTCTTTCATCTATTTAACAAACATATGGCACTTACTCTGTGTCACGCATTGTTCTCAGTGCTTTTCAAATATGAATGCATTTAAACCTCATGACAGCCCCTATTCTTATTGTAAAGATGAAGAAATTGAAGCACAGAGAGGTTAAGTAACTTGTCCGAGTCATATAGCTAAGCAGTGGCGGAGCCAGATTAAAACCCAAGCTCCCAATTCTGAGCTTTTAACTCCTATATTATGCTACCCAAATAGTATGGTAGCAGGTAATATAAACTTTGGTAGTCAGGGAGAGCCTGGATTCCAGTGTCTGTTCTGACACTTGATAGCTTTGTTATACCCTGGCAAGTCTTTACCTTCTCTAAGCCTTAGTTTCCTCAAGTGTAATATGACAGTGATAACACATGCTTCAGTGCCTTGTCTGGAATAGGTGTTCAAATTTGGTGACTCTTTTTATTTTCCTTAGGCTTGATATCAAACTATGATTAGTGTCTAGACTCAGTGGTCAAGTCACCCTAGCTGTGCCAGTGCTCAGCATGCATGGGTTGGAACTATGGGTGGCATTCAGTCCTACTGGAGTGCTAGATTTCTACCTGAGGAGCTGATGGGATGGCCCTTCTAAAGATGGAATTCTATCAGAATTAATCAGCCATATGGTTCTGTCTCCACCCATTGTGGGGACATGGCCAGTAGGAGGTATATTTGCACAAAAGTACAGCATTGTCCCCAGCCAAGAAGTCTCATTTATACCCCTGCATGCACGCTGAAGAAGCCCTCTGGCCACAAGTCTGCTACCATCACCCTTTGTTAATGGATAGGCTGGTGGACTTAGTTGGAGATGGCTTCTTATCCCACAGATGTAAGGAATCCTAGGGCTGAAAGATACCTAAAAGTCATGTATACAGATTCGCGACCTAACTGGGCATAGTGAAACACCCAAGTTCTTGACTCAGACAGACATGGATTCAAATCCTTTCTTTTTTATTCATTAGTGATCAAGTGGGAAAATTACTTTTCTTCTCTGAGCCTTCATTTTTTCACCTGTACAGTTGATATGAATAAGTGCTCATCTTCGAGGATTGTTATGAGAATTCAATGAAATAATGAAGGTAACGTATCTAACACATAGTAAATGTTCAAAAAATGGTAGCTATTAACTTGGACATCATCTATACAGAAGACAAACACCTTCAGGAATTCTCCTCTTCCAACAAAATTGATTTGTAGAGGCTACTCATGACATACTTATGCAAGGTTTTTCATATGAAGGGTCATATAAGATGTTTTGCTAGGCAGCCCTTGTCTCATCTCCTTCCTGTACCTTATCACCTCATCCACAGCCACACACTTTACATTCTGTGAAAGTTGGACCTGTGGATGTTATAATTTATGTTTGTAAAGGTCCTTGTGGGAAATAAAATTGACCATTTTCAGAAGTTTGGGCAGGATTAAAGGCACCAACAGGAGATGGTGAAGCACTCAAAGTCTAATAATAGCAAGAAGCCATTATAGCCTTGGTTTGGAGGGGTAAAGGCATGGGATAGTATTACCAGATCTCAGTGAGAGCTGAAACTGTGAAGAAGTCTCTATTAAGAACTGTAGTCAGGGAAGATTCCAATAAGTGCCAGAAATGAGGCCCAAAGCAGAGAAGGAGTAGGAAAGAAATACCAGGACTGTCCTCTCCTCCCACTCTGATATGCCAGTGCCTCCCATTAGCCAAACCCAGCTAGAAGCCAGCAGACAAGGGCAGCCAGTTGATACAGTCTACAAGGTCAGCCTGCTGGGAAACAAAGCAGGGAAGAGAAGGGTAGGGAATAGATCTGGGGGTGGGGATGATAGCCAGAAAATGACCAATATTTTCATCTTTTCTACTGCCATCCTTTTCATATTTGGTTCCCGAAACCTGTAATGACCTGTGAACAGATGAGCGCCTGTTCACATTAAGGCCTTGCTCACATATCATGGCCCTAAGAAAACCTTCTCCATTTCATTGTGATCACTCCTTCCCTAGTCATACTTATTCTAGCATTGGTAACACTGTGTTGCATCTATGTGTATTTCTGCTTGTTTTTCTGAAGAGGCTATGAATTTATTAAGGGAAGGAGCCAAGTTTTATTCAACTCTGTGTTCCAAGCCCTTATTACAGGATTTGACTCAGGTGTGCCCCCAATAACGTGGGATACACTGAACTGATCATCTCTATTCTAAAAGCTTTCCTGTGGAGCAGTGTTTTCAAGACTTCCAGACATCCATTAAATTTTCATCAATATCCCTTAGGCCTCTGTCCCTGAGAGCAGCCTTTTCTAACCAGCCAGATGCTGTGGCACAAGCAGCATCCCTTAGAGTTAGCTTCATTTGGAGGCCTCATAGAAACTGTCTCTTAGCATTTTCCAAAAGCTTTTAAAACCAGTTTTCTCTAAAAAGAAAAATCCAAATACCCACCATTTGACAAATTACAGGAAAGGCAAAGTGCTCTGAAACAGGCAGTTACATTTTTCCACCAATGTCTGAATGTTGCTTAGGACCTTGCCTGGAGTTTTTATCCCAGCCTAGGGAGGCAACTGAGGATAATGGGGACAGTGGGCAGTTGTGTCATGAAAACATCAGCTCAAGTAGCCTTCAAATGAGGACAGTACTCTGCCGGTGCCCTCTGGAGTGCCTGAAGGCCCCTCAGCTATTCTGTTCAAGGATAATGACTGACTGGAGTGGGATAGACTCTACCATCTGCAGAAGCAAAAAAAGGACAAGGATATTTACCATGAGTTGCTTCTCATCTACTGTCAATATGTGCAAGGATTGATTGACTGCTCTTATACCATGGCAAAGTCAAGAGTTACTTCTTTCAAGAATGTTCCAATCCAGAACTTTTTTTTAGTTCATTTAAGTGCCCCTTCTTACAGTGTCTCCAATACTTTGAGTCTCTGCAGTGGAAGTACAAAAATAATGCTGGGAATTTAGACACTAGCTCTGCTGCTCAATTGCTGTAGGAATTAGTTGAGTCCCTTTCTTTCTCTGGACCTCAGTTTATTTACTTAAAAAATGGAGCTAACGTCCATTCTGAACTCAACCTCATAGAGTGCATTGTAGAAAGGGAAGAAGAGATCAACTAAATTTGCCAAGCAGGAAGGAACACTCCAGGGACAATGTGATGTTTATAGGACCAAATAGGCTACGTATAGAGGTGAGGATGGGCTTGGCAGGTTGAAGGATTAGCAAGTTAACTGATGCAGATGTAGCTGACAAGTAGGGTACACAGAGAGAAGTGATAGGAGATGAGACTTGAAAGGAAGCTTTTGGCCTGTCTCTGAAGGACTTTAAAGGCTTGTAGGCCACTAGTACTTAAGAATCAGAGGTGACATGGTTAGTGTAGAGGAACTGCTGTCATTTTTTTTGGTCTCAGGACCACTTTAAACTCTTAAAAATGATTGAGGACCTCAAAGAGCCTTTGTTTTTGTGGTTTATATCTATTGATGTTTATCAAATTGCAAATTAAAACTGAGAATTTTTTGAAAATTAATTAACAATTAACAATAATAGGTCAATGATAACATATAAACATTTTTGTGGAGAATATCTATATTTTTCAAAAAAATCAGATAGTAAAATAAATGATATTATCTTCAAATTTTCAAAACTCGATTGTTGGGCTTAATAGAAAATAACCAGATTCTTGTAGCTGCTTTTGCATTCAGTGTGCTATGATATCCTGTTTTGTTTGAAGAAAATGAAGAAAATCTGGCCCCACACAGACAGATACGTAGATATTCTTCTTTAAGACTGCACCAAAATCCAATAAGCATAATTTCTTAAAGGTTAGTTGCATCATGGAACCAGAAACCATATCAAATGACCTGTCATATTCTGTTATGTTAAAATCTGTTGATCAATCTTGTCTTTTAAATGAATCTTGCATAAATCATTCATGTATTCATTCATGAATCTTTTATCCATGCATGATTTTGTTGCATCATGCATTTGTAATTTGGAAAATATTAGTTCACTGTGTCATGCAAATCCCACATGTACCTTCCATTATACGATATATATATTATTTTACTTTAATTTCCAGGATACATGTGCAGAGCATGCAGATTTGTTACATAGATATACGTGTGCCATGGTGGTTTGCTGCATCTATTGACCTATCCTCTAAGTTCCCTCCACTCACCCCACACACCGCAACAGGCCCTAGTATGTGTTGTTCCCCTCCCTGTGTCAATGTGTTCTCATTGTTCAACTCACACTTATGAGTGAGAACATGCAGTGTTTGGTTTTCTGTTCCTGTGTTAGTTTGCTGAGGATGATGGTTTCCAGCTATCAGGGAAAACCCATCCCCAATATTCAACGTGGGTCCTTTTCTATTTTCCCTAAGTGTCAGCTGGTCTGAGAAATAAAGAGAAAGAGTAGAAGAGAGAAATTTTAAAACTGGGTGTCCAGGGGAGACGTCACATGTCAGCAGGTTCCGTGATGTTCCCTGAGCCGTAAAACCAGCAAGTTTTTGTTAGCATTTTTCAAAAGGGGAGGGAGTGTACAAGGTAATAAAATATCACAAAGCAAATGGAGGCAGGGCGAGATCACAGGACCACAGGATGGGGCGAAATTAAAATTGCTAATGAAGTTTTGGGCACGCATTGTCATTGATAGCATCTTATCAGGAGACAGGGTTTGAGAGCAGATGACTGGTCTGACCAAAATGTATTAGGCAGGAATTTCCTCATCCTAATAATCCTGGGAGCGCTATGGGAGGCTGGGGCTTATTTCATCCCTTTGTCTATGACCATAAAACACAACTGTCCCCAAAATGGCCATTTTAGAGGCCTCCCCTCAGGGACGCATTCTCTTTCTCAGGCATATTCCTTGCTGAGAAAAAGAATTCAGTGATATTTCTCTAATTTGCTTTTGAAACAGGAGAAATATGTCTCTGCTCCACCCGGCTCACAGGCAGTCAGAGTTTAAAGTTATCTCCCTTGTTCCTTGAACATTGCTGTCATCCTGTTCTTTTTTCAAGGTGCCCAGATTTCATATTGTTCAAACACACATGCTCTACAAACAATTTCTGCAGTTAACGCAGTCATCACAGGGTCCTGAGGTGACATACATCCTCCTCAGCTTATGAAGATGATGGGATTAAGAGATTAAAGTAAAGACAAGCATAGGAAATCACAAGGGTATTGATTGGGGAAGTGATAAGTGTCCATGAAATCTTCACAATTTATGTTCAGAGATTGCAGTGAAGACAGGCATAAGAAATTATAAAAGTATTAACATGTGGAACTAATAAATGTCCATGAAATCTTCACAATTTATGTTCTTCTGCCATGGCTTCAGTCAGTCCCTCCATTCAGGATCCCTGACTTCCTGCAACATTTCTCCCTTTCTTTTTATATAAATGTGCCATGGTGATGAAGGCTTGTTTGTTCTCTTGATTTTTATGCAGGATTCTTTGACTGGTCTGGCACACTAAAAACAAGCCGATTAAACAGAGAAACATAATTCCAAAATTTACTACAGTGGAGCCCCCAGTAGACTTAATCCAAGTCATGGGATTTAATCCATAAATATTTTCTGCCACCTGATCTAATGCCTCAGCTCCAGGCACAATGAATAAATGAGCTTGAGAGGCTTCAAAAATTTTTTTCTTTAATTTAGTTATGCCCAATGATAAATTATCTTCCCTACCCAGAAGGTGTCCTTTGACCATTTCCCATGAATGATCAGTCTCATTATAGGAATATGGGGTGATACAGAAATCAGAGGTATTCCAGTTGCACTGCATTTGCATGTGATGTTCAAGACTCACTACCGGATCTCCAAGCCGAACAACAGACTGTCTTAAGTCATTAATTTGATTAGCCAATTTTTGATCAATGCCTTTTTGAGAATTCCACATTTGGGTGGAATGGGCTTGCCAATCATTAACAAAATGAGCCGTTTGAATAGATTGATGTAACACCATTCTGGCAGTGGTGGCCATTGCAGTGACTGTAATTAGGCCCATGATCATGGTGATTAAAGTGAAAACAAATCTCTTAGATCTTTTTAGAATTTGCTGTAACACTTCATTAATTAAATGTATTGGGGGGAGGATTCCCAAGGTCTGGGCAAAATTACTAGGATCCAGATTCCTTCTGGAGCTCGAACCAACATTACACTTTTACTGGAGTCAAAATGGGAGTTAATATAAGTGTATAAATGACAATTAATGCATTGGACAGTTTGATTATTCGTCCAAATTTTGATATTTCCCACTAACAGCATGTAAGGAGGCTTAACACAGCTCTGTATGGGAACAGTCAGGTTGGAGGTAAGTAAAGCAGGATGTCTGGATCTACACTGATACTGAGAGACGGGGACGGTAGCAGGGACAACTGACAGAATAGTTTCCCCTTCCCATACTTGCAGTCCAGGTATGGCAATAGCCAATTTCCAAAGTTCTGGGTGTTCTGGGCTCAGAATGGGGATTATCATATGAGGCCTTGGTGGGGGGTAAGGCCTTTATCTTCTCATTTTAAGGGAAAGGTTGAGCTGAACCTCCTATGCAAAGTAGAATGATGATTCTTGTTCTCCCAATAAGAAATAAAATAAGTAGCCTCCAGGCATTCCCTTCTGCCAGAGGAGCAATTGTTTTTTTAAAATAACCCTTTGGTGCCCAGTCTGTTACTAAACCATATGAGTCATTTTTTAATATTACTGCATGTGAGTGAACACAATCTTCCCAAATTAAAGTTTTAGATGGGCCCTCAAAATTTTTAGGGCCTGGTTTTCTGACAGGTTTATATCGAAAGTATGGGGTATCTCCCATTACTCCCCTTTTCATTTGTTTTAAAGGAGAAAGGGAGAGGCCAGAGACCAAATGTCCTCATTCCTCTGTAGCTGATCTCTCCAGAAGATAAGCAGCCCAGACTTGAGTTTCTAGATGGATACAACCAAGTGCATGTCTGAGGCACAGAGGGGGGTATTTATAACCCATGGTAACATTAAATGCAGTGCCTTCTTCTCCTCGTTGAGCAGGGCAACGGTCATCTGTAGCTCCAGGCATCCATACACTATTGTTAGTGTAGATTTCCACAGGAGAATCCATCCAGATGAAAGGTCGAATAAGTGGAGGAAAAGGTACATAAGCCAAATAAGAATAATTATATGTAGCGGGTAAATCAGTGTGAGAGGAAACTGGTGAGACAGAAAGTATAAGGAGGAGAATCGTTAACTAAAACCTATTGTAAGCGAGATTGAGTGCTGAAGGAGGAAGAGAAGAACAGAGGGATGTTAGTTTTAGGCTAATAGAAATGGTGAGATTTTTAGGTTTATAAAGAGAAAAAGAAAGGTAATCAGAAGAAGTGGAATTAGTTAGATGGGTCTCCATTGCCATCAGGGAGGATTGAATCAGACCCATCGTGATTTGGTGTGCCAGCTTCTAAGGAGTTGGCATAGATCTCACCACGTCTGAGGGCAGTCTCTGACACAGATGTCTTTCCCCTGTGGTTTTCTTTTGATGATCTCCTGGTGAAACACAAGCATATCCTCTTTCCCACGTTAGGTAGAATCAGAGACAATCTTTAAAGATTTGGGGAAATCCTGTAAGGCAGTAATTACAGCAATTAACTCTGCCTTTTGAGCAGAGGTATAAGGGGTAGAAATAAGCTTGTCTATAGGACCTATATAACCAGCATTGCCATTACTGGAGCCATCAGTGAACACTGTAACGACCTCAGGAATGGGCTGATCTTTGGTTAATTGAGGGACCACCAGAGACGTCATTTTTATAAAATCAAACAATTTGTTCTTTGGATAATGATTGTCAATAAAGCCAATGAAATCAGCCATGTGAATTTGCCACAGTACGGAATGTTGAAAGGCGGCTTGAACTTCGAGCCAATTTAAAGGAACTACAATTAAATTTGGATGAAATCCAGAAATTTTAAGTATTGTACACCGTGCCTGTCTAATTAGAGTGGCTAGATAAACAGATCTAGATCTAGGCCATTTTTTAGGTAGTAAAGCAGGGGCACACATGCCAAGTTGGACGACCCCCATAGGTTTATTACAGCATTAATGGCCCTTAAATCAGTTACCATCTGCCACTGGCCTGATTTCTTTTTTACTAGAAACACAGGAGAATTCCAGGGGGAAAGAGAGGTTCCACATTTCTAAGTTGTAACTGTTCAGAAACCAATTGAGTTAAAGCCTCCAGCTTTTCTTTAGAAAGCTGCCACTGCTGAATCCAAATGGGTGTGTCAGATTTCCATTGTAAAGGGATAGGATGAGGAGGCGTGGCAGCGGCCACCACTAAAAAGGATAACTTAAACCAGCCCTATTTTCTTTTACAGTAACTGAGAGGGATTTAGTAATCCCTTCATGTTTTGGACCGAGCCCAGGAATAAACCTGATGTTTTCCATCATATGCTGACTGGGAGCACTATAAGAGTTATGTGGAATATTAATTTCAGCCCCCCCATTGTGCCAGTAAATCTCTACCACAAAGATTAATGGGAATTGGCATGATATAGGGTTGAATTGTATCCTTTTGACCATCAGGGCCAATGCAAGGCAAGATAAATGTGCTCTCATAAACTTCCTCAGCTTTTCCAACACCTACTAGTCCCATGTTAGCAGGATGTTTAAGCCAGGAGGAAGGCCATAAACTAGAGGAAATAACAGAAACATCAGCATCAGTATCTACTAGGCCCTCAAACTTTCTTCCTTGAATGTGTATGGTGCAGGTGGGCTGTTGTTTAGAAATTACATTAATCCAATAAGCAGCCCTTTCACCGTGGGAGCCCATCCCAGGGCCATGTGTCTTATCTCCTTTGTTTAAAATGATATCAGGTAGTCAAAGCAATTGAGCAATTGAATCACTGGCCAGAATGGAAACAGGAACCTTGGCAGACACGATTAATTTAATCTCATCAATGGAATCAGAATTAATGAGACCAGTATGAATGATGATACCTTTAGCAGAAGTGGATGTCCTACCTAACACCAGACCCACCAAACCTTGAGGTAAAGGGCCAGTGACCCCCATGTGGACAATTAAAGGCAAAGAGTTAGGTAGTAAATTCAGACGAATAGTACTACAGAGATCAACCATCCCGCCCCCTACTGTGGAGGTGGACAAGCATTGTACTGAGACAGAAGGAGAGGCTGGGACTCATTTGGGTTCGCTGTAGGTAAGTTCGTTTGTCCTGGGGGTTGCGTTGGGACGGCCTGAAGTGGAAATGCAACATTGGTCTGAGTCTGAAGCATCCCATTTGATGTCGGGGCCTGGGACTGGCCCCATTCCCCATTTCCCTGGTGTTGTGGCAGGGGGTTTCCATCTATATCATACTTAGAGTGGCAATTATTTGCCCAATGTTTACCTTTGCAACAACGTGGGAAAACAGTAACAGCAGTATTTGGTCATGTTTGTTGAGCCAGCTTGGCTACTTTTAAGTTTTTAACAGTGCAATTTTTTTGAGTATGACCAAGTTGGCTGCAATTATAGCAGGCTCCAAGAAAAGAATTAGTGGGACTAGTTTGGTTGGTGTCCTTCATGGCCCATGCCCATAGAATAGCTTTGTGGGTGTCTGATCCAATGCCTTCACAAGCTTTAATATATGCAGGCAACACTTCGTGATCAGGTAAATTTTGTCACTGGATGGAATGCATGGCCATTTTACACTCATGGTTCACATTTTCAAAAGCTAACATATGAAGGAGAATACCTTGAGCATACTCATCAGAGACAGATTTTTCAATAGCATCTTGTAATTTAGCTAAAAAATCAGGGTATAATTCAGAGTGACCTTGTTTAACCATGGTAAAAGAAACAGTAGCTTGGCCTGGAACACGTAATTTATCCCAAGCTCTCATACACAGCTTTGTTACTTGTTCCGTGGTAAGAGAATCAAAGTTTAATTGGGCATAAGTATCAGAGAAACTATCGGAGCCTGTGAGCTGAGCCTGAGTAACTAGAATGCCATTGGTCTGATTTAGTTGAGCCTGCAAATGAGCCTCTTCTGACCACCAAGTACAAAATTGTAAATGCTGAGATGGGGTCAGAACAGCTTTTGCCAAAAGGTCCCAGTCTAAAGGAAGTAAAGTGACCTCTGTACAAAAAGTTTGTAATGCCATTTTAACATAAGGAGAAGTAGGACCATACTGAGTACAAGCATCCTTAAATTCTTTTAAAAAGGTAAGATTAAGAGGTACATAATGATGCATTTGTACCCCCTTGGAAGTTAGGTGGGTCTAGTGTGACTGGATAAGTCCATGCATCTAATCCACTTGTTTCTTTGTTTTGGCATAATAAGTATTGCACTGAAGTGTCAAGAGTAGGCATCTGAGACGG
Organism: Macaca nemestrina; assembly: GCF_043159975.1. Taxonomy (NCBI): domain Eukaryota; kingdom Metazoa; phylum Chordata; class Mammalia; order Primates; family Cercopithecidae; genus Macaca; species Macaca nemestrina. Next base: position 86,683,405 of record NC_092145.1, read on the forward strand.
AGTTGGCATAGAAGTGACAGGAAAAGCATGTGTAGATAAGGGAAAGTGAGGGTGAAGGGATCGGACTGGAATGAGAGCATGAGAAAGGGATATTGGAGGAGCAGAAGGAGCAGAAGTATACTGGTGATTACTGGCATCCATGTGTGAAGAAGGGTACAGAGCAGGCTGAGTGCTCTGCAAAGCGACTGGTTGAGGAACTGAAACGACAGGGGGTGAGGGGCTGAAGTGGATGGGGGAGGGCCTGAAGAATTATAGGTAAATTGTAGTTTGGTCCCAGAGCCATTAGGTGACTCCAGAGGTTTGAAGAGAGAAGAATTAGCATATATGTGGTACTGGGCTGTGTGAATCAGGGCCACAGGAGCTGCAATTACTGACTCTTCATGAAAAGAAATAAGATCTATTGGGGGTGACCGTAATCCAAAGTCACCAGAGTTAGACATTGAATCCTCAACATTGTCAGGTCGGGGAGGAGAAGCTGAAGGGAGAGGCTGATCAGATTACGAAGTCCATGTGGGAGAGGAAGGTTGAGGAAGAGGTGGAGGGTCATCAGATTCAGAAAACTGTGGTAACTGTAGGGGGTCACGGGATTGGTATGTCATCAGGATGGCACATACCAAGGCCCAATCACCCCAAACAGTGACGGGAACATAATTCCCTGTGGAGACCAGTTCCCTGAATGTTGCACCAACATGATCCCATAGTTCTACATCTAAGGTTCCTTTTTCAGGAAACCAAGGACAGTATTGTTCCACTGCCCTGAATAGAGTGACCATATTTTCCATAGGCACTTGAACACCTCCCTGTTTTAACAGGAGTTTAATATAGCAGAGATAAGCATGATGTTTAGACTCCATGTGACCCATAGTTAACCCGGACCATACACAGACTACTCACCAGTCGTCAGGTGCCCAGATTTCATATTGTTCAAACACACATGCTCTACAAACAATTTCTGCAGTTAACGCAATCATCACAGGGTCCTGAGGCGACATACATCCTCCTCAGCTTATGAAGATGATGAGATTAAGAGATTAAAGACAGCCATAGGAAATCACAGGTTATTGATTGGAGAAGTGATAAGTGTCCATGAAATTTTCACAATTTATGTTCTTCTGCCATGGCTTCAGCCGGTCCCTCCATTCAGGGTCCCTGACTTCCCGCAACACCAGCTTCATCCGTTTCCCTGCAAAGGACATGATCTCATTCCTTCTTATGGCTGTGTGGTATTCCATGGTGTATATGTACCACATTTTATTTAACCAGTCTATCATTGATGGGCATTTGGGTTGGTTCCATGACTTTGCTATTGTAAATAGCACTGCAAAAAACATATGAGTGCATTTGTCTTTATAGTGGGATGATTTATAATCCTTTGGGTATATATTCAGTAAAAGGATCTCTGGGTCAAATAGTATTTCTGGTTCTAGATTCATGAGGAATCACCATACTGTCTTCCACAATGGTTGAACTAATTCACATTCCCACCAATGGTGTAAAGGCATTCCTATTTCTCAACAGCCTCGCCAGCATCATTGTTTCTTAACTTTTTAATAATCACCTTTCTGACTGGCATGAGATGGTATCTCATTGTGGTTCTGATGTGCATTTTTCTAATGATCAGTGATATTGGGTGTTTTTTCATATGTTTGTTGGCCATGTAAATGTCTCCTTTTGAGAAGTGTCTGTTCATATCTTTTGCCCACTTTCTGATGGAGTTGTTTTTTTCTTGTACACTTCTTTAAGTTCCTTCTAAATTCTGGATATTAGACCTTTGTCGGATAGGTAGATGGCAAAAATTTTCTCCCATTCTGTAGGTTACCTGTTCACTCTGATGATAGTTTCTTTTGCTGTGCAGAAGCTCTTTAGTTTAATTAGATCTGATTTGTTAATTTTTGCTTTATTTGCAATTGCTTTTGGTGTATTAGTCATGAAGTCTTTGCACATGCCTATGTTCTGAATGGTATTGCCTCAGTTTTCTTCTATGGTTTTTATGCTTTTGGGTTTTACATTTAAGTCTTTAATCCATCTTGAGTTAATTTTTGTATAAGGTGTGAGGACGGGGTCCAGATTCAGTTTTCTGCAAATGGCTAGCCAGTTTTCCCAGCATCGTTTATTGAATAGATCCTTTCCTCATTGCTTGTTTTTGTCAGGTTTGTTGATGATCAGATGGTTGTAGATGCCTGGTGTTATTTCTGAGTTCTCTGTTCTGATCCATTGGTTTATATGTCTGTTTTGGTGCCAGTCCCTTGCTGTTTCGATTACTGCACCCTTGTAGTATGGTTTGAAGTCAGGTAGCATGATGCCTCCAGCTTTGTTCTTTTTGCTTAGGATTGTCTTGGCTGTATGGGGTCTTCCTTGATTCCATATAAAATTTAAAGTATTTTTTTCTAATTCTGTGAAGAATGTCAATGGTAGTTTGATGGGAATAGCATTGAATCTATAAATTACTTTGGGCAGTATGGCCCAAAGTGACATTGGTTCTTTCTATTCGGGAGGATGGAATGTTTTTCCATTTGTTCGTGTCCTCTCTTATTTCCTTGAGCAGTGGTTTATAGTTCTCCTTGAAGAGTTCCTTCACATCCCTTGTTAGCTGTATTCCTAGGTATTTTATTCTCTTTGTAGCAATTGTAAATAGTAGGTCACTCAATATTTGACTCCCTGCTTGTCTATTGTTGGTATAAAGGAATACTTGTGATTTTTGCACATTGGTTTTGTATCCTGAGACTTTGCTGAAGTGGCTTATCAGTTTAGGGAATTTTGGGGCTGAGATGATGGGGTTTTCTAAATATAAAATTATGTTTTCTGTAAACATAGACATTTTGACTTCCTCTCTTCCTATTTGAATACCCTTTATTTCTTTCTCTTGCCTAATTGCCCTGGTCAAAACTTCCAATACATGTTGAATAGGAGTGGTGAGAGAGGGCATCCTTGCCTTGCACTGGTTTTCAAAGAGAATGCTTCCAGCTTTTGCCCATTCAATATTATATTGGCTGTGGGTTTGTCATAAATAGCTCTTACTATTTTGAGATATGTTCCATCAATACCTGGCTTACTGAGAGTTTTTAACATGAAGGGATGTTGAATTTTATCAAAGGCCTTGTCTGCATCTACTGAGATAATCAGGTGGTTTTTGTCTTTGGTTCTGTTTTGAGATGGAGTATGTTTATTGATTTGTATATGTTGAACCAGCTTTGCATCCCAGGGACAAAGCCAAATTGATCATGGTGGATAAGTTTTTTGATATGCTACTGGGTTCAGTTTGCCAGTGTTTTATTGAGGATTTTTGCATCGATGTCCATAAGGGATACTGGCTTGAGGTTTCCTTGTTTTTTGTGTCTCTTCCTGGTTTTGGTGTCAGGACGATGCTGGCCTCATAAAATGAATTAGGGAGGAGTGCCTCCTTTTCAATTGTTTGGAATAGTTTCAGAACAAATAGTACCAGCTCCTCTCTGTACCTTTGGTAGAATTCAGCTGTGAAACCGACTGGTCCTGGGCATTTTTTGGTTGGTAGGCTATTAGTTACTGCCTCAATTTCAGAACTTGTTATTGGTCTATTCAAGGGTTCGACTTCTTCCTGGTTTAGTCTTGGTAGGGTGTAGGTGTCCAGGAATTTATCCATTTCTTCTAGGTTTTCTAGTTTATTTGCATAGAGTGGTTTATTGTATCTTCTGATGGTAGTTTGTATTTCTGTGGTATTTAGTGGTGACATCTCCTTTACAATTTTTTATTGTGCGTATTCGATTCTTCTCTCTTTTCTTCTTTACTAGTCCAGCTAGCAGTATATCTATATTATTAATTTTTTCAAAAAAACAGCTCCTGGATTTATTGATTTTTGGAGGGTTTTTCAGGTCTCTAACTCCTTCAATTATGCTCTGATCTTAGTTATATCTTGTTTTCTGCTAGCTTTTGTATTCATTTGCTCCTGCTTCTCTAGCTCTTTTAATCATGATATTATGGTGTTGATTTAATATCTCTCTCATTTTCTGATGTGGGCATTTAGTGCTATAAATTTCCCTTTTAGCACTGTTTTAGCTGTGTCCCAGATATTCTGGTACGTTGTCTCTTTTTTCTCATTGGTTTCAAAGAACTTATTTCTTTCTGCCTTAATTTCGTTATTTACTCAGTAGTTATTCAGGAGCGGGTTATTCAATTTCCATGTAGTTTTGAAGTTTTGAGTGAGTTTCTTAATCCTGAGTTCTAATTTGATTGCACTGTGGTCTAAGCAACTGTTATGATTTCAGTTCTTTTACATTTGTTGAGGAGTGTTTTACTTCCATTTATGTGGTTGACTTTATAATAAGTGTGATGTGGCACTGAGAAGAATGTGTATTCTGTTGATTTGGGGAGGAGAGTTCTGTAGATGTTTATTAGGTCCACTTGGTCCAGAGCTGAGTTCAAGTCCTGAATATCTTTATTACTTTTCTGTCTCATTGCTCTGTCTAATATTGACAGTGAGGTGTTAAAGTATCCCACTATTATTTTGTGGGAGTCTAAGTCTCTTTGTAGGTCTCTAAGATGTTGTTTTATGAATCTGGGTGCTCCTGTTTTGGGTGCATATGTATTTAGGATAGTTAGCTCCTCTTGTTGTATTGATCCCTTTACCATTATATAATGTCCGTTTTTGTCTTTTTTGATCTTTGTTGGTTTAAAGTCTGTTTTATCAGAGACTAGGATTGCAACCCCTGCTCTTATTTGCTTTCCATTTGCTTGGTAAATATTCCTCTCTCCCTTTATCTTGAGCCTACATGTCTTTGCACGTGAGATAGGTCTCCTGAATGTAGCACACCGATGGATCTTGACTTTTTTAAAATTATTATTATTATTTTTATACTTTAACTTCTAGGGTACATGTGCATAACGTGCAGGTTTGTTACATATGTATACTTGTGCCATGTAGCTGTGCTGCACCCATCAACTCATCAGCAACCATCAACTCGTCATTTACATCAGGTATAACTCCCAATGCAATCCCTACCGCCCCCTCCCCATGATAGGCCCTGGTGTGCGATGTTCCCCTTCCCGAGTCCAAATGATCTTATTGTTCAGTTCCCACCTATGAGTGAGAACATGCGGTGTTTGGTTTTCTGTTCTTGCGATAGTTTGCTGAGAATGATGGTTTCCAGCTGCATCCATGTCCCTACAAAGGACACAAACTCATCCTTTTTTATGGCTGCATAGTATTCCATGGTGTATATGTGCCACATTTTCTTAATCCAGTCTATCACTGATGGACATTTGGGTTGATTCCAAGTCTTTGCTATTGTGAATAGTGCCGCTATAAACATACGTGTGCATGTGCCTTTATAGCAGCATGATTTATAATCCTTTGGGTATATACTCAGTAATGGGATGGCTGGGTCATATGGTACATCTAGTTCTAGATCCTTGAGGAATCGCCATACTGTTTTCCATAATGGTTGAACTAGTTTACAATCCCACCAACAGTGTAAAAGTGTTCCTATTTCTCCACATCCTCTCCAGCACCTGTTGTTTCCTGACTTTTTAATGATCACCATTCTAACTGGTGTGAGGTGGTATCTCATTGTGGTTTTGATTTGCATTTCTCTCATGGCCAGTGATGATGAGCATTTTTTCATGTGTCTGTTGGCTGTATGAATGTCTTCTTTTGAGAAATGTCTATTCATATCCTTTGCCCACTTTTTGATGGGGTTGTTTGTTTTTTTCTTGTAAATTTGTTTGAGTTCTTTGTAGGTTCTGGATATTAGCCCTTTGTCAGGTGAGTAGATTGCAAAAATTTTCTCCCATTCTGTAGGTTGCCTGTTCACTGTGATGGTAGTTTCTTTTGCTGTGCAGAAGCTCTTTAGTTTAATGAGATCCCATTTGTCAATTTTGGCTTTTGTTGCCATTGCTTTTGGTGTTTTAGACATGAAGTCCTTGCCCATGCCTATGTCCTGAATGGTGTTACCTAGGTTTTCTTCTAGGGTTTTTAGGGCATTAGGTCTAACATTTAAGTCTCTAATCCATCTTGAATTAATTTTCGTATAAGGAGTAAGGAAAGGATCCAGTTTCAGCTTTCTGCTTATGGCTAGCCAATTTTCCCAGCACCCTTTATTAAATAGGGAATCCTTTCCCCATTTCTTGTTTCTCTCAGGTTTGTCAAAGATCAGATGGCTGTAGATGTGTGGTATTATTTCTGAGGACTCTGTTCTGTTCCATTGGTCTATATCTCTGTTTTGGTACCAGTACCATGCTGTTTTGGTTACTGTAGCCTTGTAGTATAGTTTGAAGTCAGGTAGTGTGATGCCTCCAGCTTTGTTCTTTTGACTTAGGATTGTCTTGGCGATGTGGGCTCTTTTTTGGTTCCATATGAACTTTAAAGCAGTTTTTTCCAATTCTGTGAAGAAACTCATTGGTAGCTTGATGAGGATGGCATTGAATCTATAAATTACCTTGGGCAGTATGGCCATTTTCACGATATTGATTCTTCCTATCCATGAGCATGGTATGTTCTTTCATTTGTTTATGTCCTCTTTTATTTCACTGAGCAGTGGTTTGTAGTTCTCCTTGAAGAGGTCCTTTACATCCCTTGTAAGTTGGATTCCTAGGTATTTCATTCTCTTTGAAGCAATTGTGAATGGAAGTTCATTCATGATTTGGCTCTCTGTTTGTCTGTTACTGATGTATAAGAATGCTTATGATTTTTGCACATTAATTTTGTATCCTGAGACTTTGCTGAAGTTTCTTATCAGCTTAAGGAGATTTTGGGCTGAGACAATGGGGTTTTCTAAATATACAATCATGTCATCTGCAAAGAGGGACAATTTGACTTCTTCTTTTCCTAACTGAATACCCTTGATTTCTTTCTCTTGCCTGATTGCCCTAGCCAGAACTTCCAACACTATGTTGAATAGGAGTGGTGAGAGAGGGCATCCCTGTCTTGTGCCAGTTTTCAAAGGGAATTTTTACAGTTTTGAATCTTGACTTTTTATCCAATTTGCCAGTCTGTGTCTTTTAATTGGGGCATTTAGCCCATTTACATTTAAGGTTAATATTGTTGTGTGTGAATTTGATTATGTCATCATGATGCTATATGGTTATTTTGCACATTAGTTGAAGCAGTTTCTTCATAGTGTCATTGGTCTTTATATTTTGGTGTGTTTTTGCAGTGGCTGCTACTGGGTTTTCTTTTCAATATTTAGTGCTTCCTTCAGGAGCTCTTGTAAGGCGGGCCTGGTTGTGACAAAATCCCTCAGCATTTTTTTTTTCTGTAAAGGATTTTATTTTTCCTTTGCTTATGAAGCTTAGTTTGGCTGGATATGAAATTCTGGGTTGAAAATTATTTTATTTAAGAATATTGAGTATTGGCCCCTACTCTCTTCTGACTTGTAAGGATTCTTCAGAGAGATCTGCTGTTAGTGTGATCCTACTTGGGAAATCCTCCTAGATATTTGAAAGGACTTGGATATGGGCATAAAAGTTGTATCTACTTTACGGTTCACCCCAAGCCCAGTAACGTTGTGGTTCTTGTAGACTCAGAGATGTACCACCTTGATGATCTTGGAAACTCTCTGGGACAATTCTCTGGATTGCTAGGCAGAGACTCTTGTTCTCTTCCCTTACTTTCTCCCAATCAAATGGAGTCTTTCAGTCTGTTCTGAGCCTTCTAAATTTGGGGTTGGAATGACACAAGCACTTCTATCATCACCACCACTACGAATGCACTAGGTCAGATCTCAGGCCAGCACAGCTCTGGGTCTTGCCCAAGGTCTGCTCTTACCACTTCCTGGCTACCACCTATGTTTGCTCAGATCCTGGGGTTCTACCACCACCAGATGGCAAAACTAGGCGGGCCTGCATTCTTCCCTTCCCCAAGGCCCCAGGTGGGTCCAGAGGTGCTGTCTGGCGGTCAGTGGCTAGAGTAAAAAACCTTAGAAATCTACCTGGTGTTCTATTGTACTGTAACTGAGGTGGCCCTCAAACAAGACACAGTCCTTCCCACTTTTTTCTCCCCTCTCCAAAGGCGGAGGAGCCTCAGCCTGTGGCCACTGCCACCACACGCCCATGGGGAGTACTGCCAGACTACTGCTGATATTCCCTTTAGGCCCAAGGGCTCCCAAGTCAGCTTGTGGTGAATGTTGCCTGGCCTGAGACTCACCCTTCAGGACAGTGGGCTCCCCTGTGGCCCAAGACAGGTCCAGAAATGCCATCCCAGAGTCAAGTACTGGAATCGGGGACCACAAGAGCATGTTTGATGTTCTACTCTCTTATGGCCAAGTTTGTACCAAAAGTGGAAGACAAAGTCCACTTTACTTTTCCCTCTAGTTTTCTCAAGCAGAAGGCGTTTCACTCTGTAGTCACCACAGCTGAGAATGTGTGAGTCTCACCTGAAACCAGCAAGTCTCAGAGGCTCTCCCAAAGCCCTCAACCTAGTATCTGGGTATTGCTGCTGGTTATTCAGGGCCCAAGGGCTCTTCAGTTAGCAGGTGATGAATGCTGCCAGGACTGGGTTCTTCCCTTCAAGGCAGTGAGTTCCCTTCTGGCCCAGGGCATGTCTAGAAACATCATCTGGGAGGTAGGGCCTGGAAAGGGGGCTTCAGGACTCTGACTGGTGACCTATCCTGCTGTGCCTAAGCTGCTATCTGTGATTCAAGACAAAGTTCTCCCCATTCTTCCCTTTCCTCAAGCAGAAGTAAGGGCTGTCTTTTGGAGCCATGAGCTGTGCAGCCTGGGGGTAAAGGACAGTGATGCCAGCACTTTCTTACTTTCTTTCTTTATTTTTTTATTATTTATTTATTTATTTTTTTAGCCGGAGTCTCCCTCTGTCACCCTGGTTGGCGTTCAGTCGCGCAATCTCGGCTCACTGCATCCTCTGCCTCCCAGGTTCAAGTAATTCTCCTGCCTTAGCCTCCCGAATAGCTGGGATTACAGGCATGCACCACCACGCCCAGCTAATTTTTGTATTGATGCCAGCCCTTTCTTTGTCACCCCAGCTGGTGTCCTAGTAAGTCATATGCCCCCTCCAGTCCACTGTCTTTGGGCCCAGTTCAGCTCTAGGACTTGCTTAAGAGTTTCAGTCCTTATAGCCTATACTGCCTTTCATGTTTATTTAGAGATCTAGAGCACTGTCACCGTCAGTGGCAAGGTTTGTGGGAACTCGAGTTGTGACCACTGAGATCGGCAATTCCCCTCTGGCTAGGGTTGCTTTAAATGCTCCCTCCACGGAGTTCGGTCCAGTTTTCCTTTCTGCTCTAACAGGACAGCACTGAGTTGAATGCCTCACAATTGCTGTGCTCTCTCTCCTCCAGCACACAGAAATGGTTTCTGCATCATGCTGCTTCTGTCAGGGGTGGTGCCAGCAATTCAAGACTTTTTTTTCTGTCTCTTCAGTGCCTCTTTCAGTGATATAAAGTTAAAACGAGGTACTATACTATGAGTGCTCACCTGATTTTTGGTTCTCATGAAGTTGCTTTTTTTGTGTAGATACTTGTTAAATTTGTGTCCTTCTTGTTTTGAAGATCGGTAGTGCCTTCTATTCTACCATCTTGCTCTGCCTCCTGACTCTGAAGCTTGATTCCTTTTTCTCTTTGTAACTTCAGAAATATTGAACTTTCCTCGGAGTTCAATTCTGGGCCCTTTCCACCTCTTCTATAAACAATCTTCCCAAGGACTTCTTACACACTCATGGCTTTAAACAGCCTTTTTTTTTTTTTTTTTTTCCGCCAACAACTCTCCAATCTCTCTCTCTAGCTCATTCTTATCTTCTGAGCTTCAGCTATACTCGTTCAACTACCTGCTTGACATCTCCATCTCATTGTTTCCCTGGCGTCTCAAACTCAACATATTCAAAACTAAGCTCTTGATTTATTCTTTACTCTCCTAGCCCAAATCTTCTCTTCCTTTATCTTTCTTATATCAGGAAGTGGTAGCTCCATCAACCCAATGGTTCATTCCAAGAGCCCTGGAGATCATTTGGACATTTTCCCCTCTCTCATTCACCATTTCTTTTCACTCAAAGTCTATTTAAAAAATGTGCTCTCTGTCTCTCCCCATGGCTATCATTTAAGCCTAAGCAATCACCATCTCTTGCCTGGACTATTTTAATAGCCTCCTAACTGGTCTCTTATTTTCTCTCATCTCATCCTATTATAAATTCACCACAGGGCAACCAGATAGACCTCTTAAAAATGTAAATCAGATCATACCACTCACCTGTTTAAATCTGTTAATGGTTTCCCATTTCACTTGAAATTCAAATCCCTTAATATGGCCTACAAAGTTCTGCACTATCTCCAGAGATTATCACTCCAAACTCATCTCACAACCTCATTTTCCTCATACTCAAACTCCTCCAGCTACACTGGCCTTCTTCCTTTTCCTCAAACATCTTATTCTTCTGTTTCTCTCTCAGGATCTTAGCACACATCCTTTTGACTTGGACACTTTCCCTCTATTTATTTGCATGTGTCACTTCTTATCTTTCAGCTCTCTGGTTAAATGTGAATTCCCCAGAGAATCTTGCCTCGAGGTCCCAAACTAAGCCAAGCATTTTCCTCATTGTGATCTATCATGTCATTCTTTACTTAATAGTGCTTTTCACAATCTATAATTATGCTTTCAATTTTGTGATTATTTATTTAACATCTATCTCCCTCCAAGTGCTGTGAAGAGAGTTCCACACATCAAGGGAGATGGACTTCAAGGAAGTTTCTCTGTGTTCTACTTTAGGTCAGTTGACTTGTTACAGAGTCTACAATCTTCACTTTCTATTTCTGTAGAGAACCATGTCTAACTCAGACTACCTTTTCCCTCCTGCCCCTGCCAAGCAATGTGTCACTGGAATTGAATTGTCACAATTACTTTGGGTTTCAGAAAAGCCAACACTCCTGCCTTATTAACCAGATGGCTGGGATAAGACTCTTGGTTTTGAAAATTCAACAACCAGAGTTCAGCTATTTGCAGTGATATGCAGTCATTTGTCACTATCAAAAAGGAAATTAACTGAAATGTGGTGTGTTGGCATTAGTTACTTACCAACGAGCAAGATCAGCACCTGCATTTCAGTTTGGCTCTGTCATTTTCTATTTATTGGAAGAATGGTGTTGTGGTTAAGTGTGTGGTGTGTAGAGGAAGACTACTTGTTTTTTGTTTTGTTTTGTTTTTATTGAAATATAGCATTCATACAGAAAAGTGCACAAATCGTATGTGCAGAGCTCACTGAATTTCACAGAATGAATGCACCCATGCAATAGCACTCAGATCAAGAGACAGAACATTAGCAGCACCCCCAGAAGGACTACCCCCAGGATCTCTTCCAGTAACCACACCCTCTCCAGTGGAAACTATTATCCTTACTTCTAACACCACAGATTACTTTTGCTTGGTTTTGTAACTCGTATAAATTAAATCACAACATATCAACTCTTTGTGATTATTTTAACTCAACATTATGTTTGTGATACCCATTTGAATTGTTCCAACAGTTGTTGTTGGTTAACTCTCATTGCTGTATAGTATTACATTGTATAAATATACCACAATTTATTTATTCAATTCATTCTACTATTGATGGTTATTAGTTTGCAATTATTGGCAATTATGAATAATGCTGCTATAACAATTTCTTCATATTATTTATAGTGAACATGCATGTATTTCTGTTGTTATATATTTAGGCATGGAACTGCTGGGTCATTGTGTGTGCATATATTCAAATCTAATAGTTGTTGCCAAACACTTTTTCAAAATGGTTGTACCACTTTGCATTTTGCATTTCCACCAGCAGAGTATGAGTGTTCTAGTTGCTCTAAATTCTCACCAACACTTGGCATTTTGGTATTTTTTATTTTAGCCAATGTGGTGATTGTGTGGTGACATCTCATTATGGTTTCCTTTTGCATTTCTCTGATGACTAATGAAGTTGAGAATCTTTTCAATATATGTTGACCGACCATTGTATATCTTTTGTTTGTCTTTTAGATGCCTTTCGTCATTGATTTGTAAGGGCTCTTTATGTATTCTGGATATGAATCTTTTTTCAAATATATGCATCGTAAATATATACTTTTTTCCTTATTGATATCTTTAATTTTAAAAAATATTTTTAATTTTTATGGATACATAATTGTTGTACATATTTATAAGGTACATGTAATATTTTGATACAAGCATAAAATATGTAATGATTGTTGATCTCTTTTAATGAACAGAATTCCTTAATCATAACATACTCATGTATTTTTTTTTAAATGACCAACGCTTTTTGTATTCTGTTTAAAAAATCATTGCCTCCTCCAAGACAGCTTGGATTTAAATACTGGTTCCACTACTTTCTATCTATATAACCTCGGGTAAGTTTCTTAACCTCTCTAGGGTTAAGAAGTAGTTCCACTACTTCTAGGGATTCATAGGGTTGTTATGAAGATTAAAGAAGATAGTGCATATAGAAGAGTTTGACACCACACTAGGCACACAGCAAGTGATCAATGGGTGCTTTTTATTTTGCATCTTATATTATCTCTTAGTATTTATAATTTGGGAGTTTATAAAGGTTTTGGGGCATTTCTCCTTTAAATATCAAGGTCTATTGTTCTTCTATTACATAGCAGTTTAGAAGTCAGACTGTTACCACTGCAGATAATGTTTGATTTTCAGCATTTCTATTTTTCAGAATTGATTTTATAAAAAAATTATCTTGAGCCAAAACAAAATTCAGACTGTAGCACATCATGTTTTAGATGGTGGCTCTTATTGAGTAATGGTATCTCACTGATGTGAGTTGTAAGAGGCAGGGATGTCCCAGCACAGAAGAATGTAATTCTTAAGCAATGATTTCCAAGCAAGGATTGTAAAAAAAAAAAAAAAAAAAAAAAAAAAAAGTGAATAAGATAATGGACTTCCAGCTGTTGGTTGGTGTCTCCAGGTGGAGTTAGTGGGCAGGCAGAAGAAAGATCTTGGGAGGAAATAAAAATTTTGGAATCATTCGACTATTTATGGTAGTTGAAGCCCTAGGAATAAATAAAATCCTCCAAACAGAGTGTGTAGAATCTTATACATTTCCAGTATCCAAGAAAGGAATGACAAAAGAAGGCACCGAAGGAATTAGAAAGATAAGAGGAGACCTGGAAAGAGTAGAATCATGGATGGTAAGAAGGGTGGAAGAGAGCAGTCAACAGTGTGATGGGTTTCATTAGGTTGAAGAGGATTTAATCTTAGAAAAGCCACTGAATTTGGCAACTCCAAGGTCATCTTGAGTAAAGGAAGTGGGAAAATAAGGAGCATTGTGTGATTTTTTTCTTTCAACATATATTCATTGAGAACCTACTATGTGATGCTAGAGTTTATTACTCCTTGCAGTTAGGAAGGATAAACACCATAGGGGGCCAGGGAATGTCCCAGTAAGAGGGTGTTAGAAAGAACCTATTATAGGATTTGGGCTTTGTTGGGTGATTTAAAGGAGGGTGGAAGGAAATGGGGGTTTGCCTAGACTGGATGCTGTTAGAAAGTGGTGACAATTTTATGACTTTGTTTCAGTCTTTGCTTACACAAAATTATGAAGTGCCCTTTTTTTGTTTAATTCTATTGTGGTCTCAGAGTAGCCTTGTCTGAGGTTGTGTTCTTTGAGATTGTTTGTGCCCAACAGGAGGACAAAATGGCCTGGTTATAATGTCAGATTGGTTTTTAATAATTTTGAGATATAACTGTGAATGTCAGGTTAGTTCTGGATGCTAGAGTTTGGTTATTATGTTTCTCAGTTGCCCCTTATGGCCAAAGACACGTGAAGTCAAGATGCAGGATATTAATCCATGCAGATTTTCATCTAATATGCAGAGTTTCATCATTACCAATATTTTCTTGATAAAAATAAGAACATCCAATGAATGTCATCTATAGTTAAATTGGGGTTAATCTTTCTTCGCCGTCTGTTGTAGAATTAATTTTTGAACCATCAGACATGACTATGGTTGCTTAGTAGTGTTTAAGATTCTGGATAAGATATATTAGACAACTGTAACACAGGCAGTTGTCAGAAACAAAATGACTATTAGTCCTTGTAACAGATCTTGAAGCCATGTAGCTATAATATGAAACCTAGTCACTGAAAACACGTCCCCAAATTCAGCAGGGTCTGCTTCAGAAAGCCAGGTGCTTTTTCTTTCTTTTTTTTTTTTTAAATCTTGGTCACAGTCTGTTCCACTTGCCCTTAGTACTTATAAAGATGCAACAAAAAAGTATTTGCTATAACACAAACTCTCCCTTGACAGGCTAAAAGGAAATCAAAGCTATACAGTTATCAATTATAATCCCAGTTAATGAATTTATACTTGTTTTTGGGCTCCCAGAGCAGAAATTTGTTTTAGGTATCTAGAAATCTCGAACAATTGCTGCTAATACACAGAATAAGTTAGTGTGTGGTAGACAGGTGTAAGCCTGACATCCATGTAAGGTATAGTATCCTAATGGAGCATAGTTTGTATTGAGAGCATAAGTATCATTTGTTATAAGAGAAGTGAATGAATTTTGTGTCTCTCAATGTGCACAGATTTCAAATCAAGCAGTTTTTGTTAAAAAAAGAAAAAAGAGCTTATTTGTCTGAAGAGAACAAACTGACAGTCAGAGCTAGAATCATCTCAGTATGTGTTACACCCTCCCAAGTCTAAACCAGGAAGAAGTCGAATCCCTGAATAGAGCAATAACGAAGTCTGAAATTGAGGCAGTAATTAATAGCCTACCAACAAAAAATAGTCCAGGACCAGATGGAATCACAGCCGAATTCTACCAAAGATACAAAGAGGAGCTGATACCATTCCTTCTGAAACTATTCCAAGCAATAGAATAAGAGGGACTCTTCCCTAACTCATTTAATCAGACCAGCATCATCCTGATACCAAAACCTGGCAGAGACACAACAATAAAAAAAAAAAGAAAATTTCAGGCCAATATTCCTGATAAACATTGATGTGAAAATCCTCAATAAAATCCTCAAAAATACTGGCAAGCCAAATCCAGCAGCACATCAAAACGCTTATCCACCATGATCAATTCAGTTTCATTCCTGAGATCCAAGGCTGGTTCAACATATGCAAATCAATAAACATAATCCATCACATAAACAGAACCAAAGACAAAAATCACATGATTATCTCAATAGATGCAGAAGAGGCCTTCGATAAAATTCAAGACCCTTCACGCTTAAAACTCTCAATGAACTAGGTATCAATGGAACATATCTCAAAATAATAAGAGCTATTTATGACAAACCCACAGGCAATATCATAGTGAATGGGAAACAGCTGGAAGCATTCCCTTTGCAAACCGGCACAAGACAAGGATGCCCTCTCTCAGCGCTCCTATTCCACATAATATTGGAAGTTCTGGCCAGGGCAATCAGGCAAGAGAAAGAAATAAAGGGTATTCAAATAGGAAGAGAGGAAGTCAAATTGTCTCCGTTTGCATATGACATGATTGTATGTTTAGAAAACCCCATCATCTCAGCCCCAAAACTCCTTAAGCTGATAAGCAACTTCAGCAAAGTCTCAGGATACAAAATCAATGTGAAAAAATCACAAGCATTCCTACACACCAATAATAGACAAACAGAGAGCCAAATCATGAGTGAATTTCCATTCACAATTGCTGCAAAGAGAATAAATACCTATGAATACAACGTGCAAGGGAAGTGAAGGACCTCTTCAAGGAGAACTACAAACCACTGCTCAAGGAAATAAGAGAGAACACAAACAAATGGAAAAACATTTTACGCTCATGAATAGGGAGAATCAATATCGTGGAAATTGCCACACTGCCCAAAGTAATTTATAGATTCAATGCTATTTCCATCAAGCTACCATTTACTTTCTTCACAGAATTAGAAAAACTACTTTAAATTTCATATGGAACCAAAAAAGAGCCCGTATAGCCAAGACAATCCTAAGCAAAAAGAACGAAGCTGGAGCCGTCACGTTACCTGACTTCAAAGTATATTACAAGGCTACAGTAACCAAAACATCATGGTCCTGGTACCAAAACAGATATATAGACCAATGGAACAGAACAGAGACTTCAGAAATAATGCCACACATCTAGTACCATCTAATCATCAGCAAACCTGACAAAAATAAGTAATGGGGAAAGGATACCCTATTTAATAAATAGTGTTGGGAAAACTGGCTAGGATATTCAGAGAACTGAAACTGGACCCCTTCCTTACACCTTATATAAAAATTAACTCAAGATGGATTACAGACTTAAACATAACATCCTAACCATAAAAACCCTAGAAGGAAACGTAGGCAATACCATTCAGGACATAGGCATGGGCAAAGACTTCATGACTAAACACCAAAAGCAATGGCAACAAAAGCCAAAATTGACAAATGGGATCTAATTAAATGAAAGAGCTTCTGCACAGCAAAAGAAACTATCATCAGAGTGAAGAGGCAATCTACAGAATGGGAGAGAATTTTTGCAATCCATCCATCTGACAAAGGGCTAATATCCAGAACCTACAAGGAACTTAAACAAATTTACAAGAATAAAACAAACAACCCCATCAAAAAGTGGGCAAAGGATATGAACAGACACTTTTCAAAAAGTGTGACCTCTCAAAGAGCCACCTCTCAAAAAGTGCACTTCTTCAAATGTACATTTATACAGCCAATAAACATATGAAAAAAAATTCATCATCACTGGTCATTAGAGAAATACAAATCAAAACCACAACGAGATACCATCTCAAGCCAGTTAGAATGGTGATCATTAAAAAGTCAGGAAAAAACAGATGATGAAGAAGATATGGAGAAATAGGAACGCTTTTACACTGTCGGTGAGAGGGTAAATTAGTTCAATCATTGTGGAGACAGTGTGGCAATACCTCAAAAATCTAGAACCAGAAATAACATTTGACCTGGCAATCTCATTACTGGGTGTATACCCCCAAAATATTATAATCATTCTACTATAAAGACACATGCACACATATGTTTACTGTGGCACTGTTCACAATAGCAAAGACTTGGAACCAATTCAAATGCCCATCAGTGATAGACTGCATGAAGAAAATGTGGCACATATAGACCATGGAATACTAAGCAGCCATAAAAAGGATGAGTTTGTATCCTTTGCAGGGATGTGGATGAAGCTGGAAACCATTATTCTCATCAAACTAACACAAGAATTGGAACCAATTCAAATGCCCATCAGTGATAGACTGCATGAAGAAAATGTGGCACATATAGACCATGGAATACTAAGCAGCCATAAAAAGGATGAGTTTGTATCCTTTGCAGGGATGTGGATGAAGCTGGAAACCATTATTCTCATCAAACTAACACAAGAACAGAAAACCAAATACCACATGTTCTCACTCATAAGTGGGAGTTGAACAATGCAAACACATGGACACAGGAAGAGGAACATCACACAATGGGGCCTGTCAGGGCGTAGGGGGATAGGAGAAGGATAACATTAGGGGAAATACCTAATGTAGATGATGGGTCGATGGGTGCAGCAAGCCACCATGGCACCTGTGTACCTATGTAACAAACCTACACGTTCTGCACATGTATCCCAGAACTTAAAGTATAATAAATTAAATTTTAAAAAATCTCAGTATTTGCACCTATTTCTGATAAACTAGGTTTTGCTTATAGGAGTGTAATGACCTCAGCATTTTGTCCATTTGAGGTCAAGCTTTAATTTTTACAAGATGAAATTTGGGATTAATGGTGTGAGGAAAATATAAGTAGCAGGAGGGGTTTGTTAAGGGCAATTCGTCTTTTGAAATATTGAAAAGAACAGCTATTAAATTTTTGTCTGGAGAGTAAAATAAAGAATGACAAGTCCAGCAAAGTATCAGATTCAGAGCAGTAGCTATAGCCTGTGAAAAATGTGTAAGTGGGTTCTGCTTTCTCTTTAGTGGTAGGAGATCATAGTGGTTGGAGGTAATAGGATGATGATAAGGGAGATTCCATTAGTATTTTAAAGGGCACAAAAGTGGAAGAATAAGCCAGGTTAGTAGTAAAGGGAAAGGAAAAATGTTGAGGAATCAGAAAATTAGTCTTTTTTCATTGTACTGGGAAGAAGCTATCTATCTCTGATGTCAGTAGATTCCAGGGGATTCCTAAGAATTCTCAGTTTATGATTTCTAGATGTAATGAATGTTTAGTAGTCTGGAGAAAAAAATACAGATACTTTTGAGCTGTGAAAGATGAAGCTAAGAATATATACCTTGGAGTTTTATTGCTGTGTCAGTTGTTAACAGTATCTGATAAGATCATTTTCATCAGGGTTCAAGGGCACTGTTTTTTGTAGTCTTTTCCAAGAAATTAATTCTCAAGGCTGCAGATCATGTAGAAACTAGGTAAGTGTTTTGAAAATGTAGCTTGTACTTGTTGACGATAAAGGTGAAGGTATCATATGAGTCCCTTGAAGTGATTAATTATATCTGTTTGTAATATCAAATGATAGAGTGGATCATTATTATTTTATGAGGAGATAACTCGTGGATCCCAGAGGAGGTTAAGTTTTTTAGTATATTAAAGGTAATGGTATTACTTTAGGACATGAAAATTCAAGGATTTCTGAGAGTGTTTTTTAATTTTAGTTTTAGAATTCTATTAGTCCTTTCTATTTTTTTCTAAAACTGCAGATAAGATAGTGAATATTCCGGTAAAAGACAAAAATTTACAAAATTTCTTCATAACATTACTAGTAAAATAGGCATCTCTGTCATTAGAGAGATAAATGAGAGTATCTCAGGTTGGAAAGGGAAATTAAACATTTTGGGGAAAGGAAGTGGTCAATAAGATAGTAACTCTCCAGCAAGGAACAATTTTAATAAACAAATAATGTCCAGAGAAAAAGTAAATAATAACAACAACATATTCATAGCCTATTTCAGGAGGCATTTGTATAAAGCCCATTTGAAGGTGGTTAATGGGTCCTTGGAAGGTTGATTTCTGTCCACATTTCACCTCTCCAGTTTTACCAGAATTACATTGTTGGCAGCTGGGACATATTTTGGAACAAGCTCTGAAACACCTCTAAAATTTCCCCAACAATGATAATTTAATATTATTGCCAGCTTATCTTTGTTGTTATAGGTAATGTCATGAAGCATTTTTGCTAAATTCATTTTAAATTATTTGGTGCTATCAGTTGGATATCCTGAGAGAGCCAAATATTACGTTGTGTGATGAGTATCTTAACTTTTTTCATTTCCTTTTTTTTTGAATCAGAGACTTACCTCTCACAGTTAATAATAACTATTTTGAAAACAGCAAGGCACCTAAAAGTACTTCAATTGGTTGTCTTTTTATTTTTATGTTTTGCTTTTAATCAAGGTTAAAAACTTTTTTGTTTCCAAAGCATTTTAAATTTCCAAATTGGTGGATGTATTGGACTGTTCTTTATAGCATTGCTATAAAGAACTACCTGAGACTGGGTAATTTATAAAGAAAAGAGGTTTAATAGGCTCATGACTCTTCAGGCTGTATAGGAAGAATGGCTGGGGAGGCCTCAGGAAACTTTCACTCAAGGCAGAAGGTGAGGAAGAAGCAAGCACATCCTACATGGCTGGAGAAGGAGGAAGAGAGCAGAGAGGGGTGGTGCTACACACTTTTAAGCAACCAGATCTTGTGATAACTCACTATCGTGAGAACAGCAAAGGGAAAATCTGCCTGCATGATCCAATTACCTCCCACCAGGTCCCTCCTCCAACACTGGGGACCTCCTCCAGCATTGGGGATTACAATTTGACATGAGATTGGGGCAGGGACACAAATCCAAAGCATATCAGTGGACTACTATCTATATAAATATTTATATCTACCACCATCTACTATCTATATAAATATTTGCTTTTGATTTCTCCCATCTTCCAGGCCAGGGTAAAAGTAATTATTTTACTCATCTGAGATAATTTAATTTCTGGGAATGGCTTATATTTTAAGAGTGAATTTAGGTCTTTCATTGCATTTTTAAAAATGAGCACATAAATCTAGGTCAGTGCTATCTAAGGGAATCTCAAAAAATGATTTCAAACTATGCTAAAAGCACTGAGAGTTAATATAATCATGTAATGACAAAAAGGAACCTCTACTAATTTGGGCATAAAATAACAGACGTTTTGTAGAAAAAAATCCAAATTCTATTTTTCTTCTTTTGGTACATTATTTATTTAAAAATAATAGTAAAGGTTCTATTAATAAACCTTTTAAAAATACATTTAGGCATATTCAGATATAAAAGTATATAAATAGGTAATAAAGTAAAGCTTTAACTATAGCTTTAAATATAATTACCTTCTTGGTAGATTAAAAATAATACCCATAATTAATCTATCATTTGAATTAACCATAATAACTTTTTAAAACTTAAAAATTAAACAAATAGAAAATCACATCTATTTTCTTGTTTTCATACCTGTAACTCTCAAGCACTGTACTCAACACAATCAATCATCTACATTAGTCACTATCTTTAATTAAAGTAACCTTTTCTTTTTTTGCCACCACCACTGGTACAAACGCATGTATGGATGCTGCTGTTCTGCTTCCACTAGTGCTCTGCCACAGTTGATGTGTTTGCACTCTGCTGCAACACTGTGGATGCTGGCATATGCACATGAGCACAGAACTTGCTGCCACTGCCCTAACAAAGTGCTTTGGCTAGCATCTTCTATCAGAGTGCTGTAGCCAGAGGATTAGACACATCAGCCTCTCCAGCACAGCCGGTTCTTAACCTTGAAGGGCCAGAGATCAAAGCCAAGGGCTTAGTACTGGCCCCCCAGGGTTAGAGCGTGCAGCCCAGGAGTGCTCAGCTGAGCCTTGGCCCCCTAAAATTTTCCATAAATGAACCCAATTGACTGAACCCACCTTATACTACAATCAAACATCCAAGGACATCAAAGAAGATAAAAGCAAAAAACCTCATCAAAAGGATAGCAACTTGAAACATGAAAGGAATGTCAGTCCACACAAATGAGAAAGAATCAGTGCAAGACATCTGAAAACTCTAAAAGCCAGTGTCTTCTTACCTCCAAATGACAATGCTAGCTTTCCAGCAATGCTTCTTAACCAGGCTGAAATGGCTGAAATGACAGACATAGAATTCAGAATTAATAGTAATGAAGATTATGGAAATTCAGGAGATATTAAACCAATCCAAAGAAGCTAATGAACACAATTAAATTATACAGGAGCTAAAAGAAAAAAATGACCATTGTACCAAACTGATTTGGTAGAGCTGAAAAACTCACTACAATAATTTCATAATAAAATTGCAAGTGTTACAGCAGAATGGACCAAGCTGAGGAAAGACTCAGAGAGCTTGAAGACAAGTTCTTCAAATTTACTCTCAGACAAAAATAAAGAGAAAAGAATGAAAAAAACCTCTGAGAAATATGGGATTATTTAAAGAGACCAAATCTACAATTCATTGGCATCTCTGAAAGAGAAGAGAAAGCAAGAAACTTCAAAAAACATATTTGAGGATATTGCCAATGAAAATTTGCCCAACGTTGCCAGAGAGGCCAACATTTAAATTTAGGAAAGGTAGAAAACCTGTGTGAGATATGATACAAGAGACCATCTGCAAGACACATAGTCATCAAATTTTCCAACATCAAAATGAAAGAAAAAATATTAAAGGCAGCTAGAGAGAAGGGACAAGTCACCTATAAAAGACAACCTATCAGGCTAACAGTGGACCTTTCAGAAGAAATTCTACAAACCAAAAGAGATGGGGGCCTATATTAAGCATCTTCAAAGAAAAGAAATTCCAACCAAGAATTTCATATCCAACTAAACTATGCTTCCTAAGCAAAGGAGAAATAAAATCCTTTTCAGATAAGTAAATGCTAAGGGAATTTGTTACCATCAGATCTGACTTATAAGAGGTGCTTAAGGGAGTGCTAAATATGGAAAATGAAGATGAGGATTTGCCACCACAAAAACCCTTCGATACATAGATCATTGATACCACAAAGCAACTACACAATCAAGTCTGCATGACAACCAGCCAACAACATGATGGGAGGACCAAATCTGTATATATCAATATTAACCTTGAATGTAAACACGCTAAATACCTCAATTGAAAGGCACAGGGTGGCAAGTTGTGTACGGAAGCAAGCCACAACTGTATACTGTCTTCAAGAGACCCATTTCACAAGCAATGACACCTATAAGCTCAAAGTAAAGGGATAGAGAAATGTCTATCAAGCAAACAGAAAAAAAAGTGCAAGGGTTGCTAATTTCAGTATTTAAAAAACAGACTTTAAACCAACAATGGTCAAAAAAAAAAAAAAAAAAAAAAGACGTGCATTAATAATGACAAAGAGTTTAATTCAACAAGAATTAACTATCCTAACTATCCTAAATGTATATGGACCCAACACAGGAGCACCCAAATTCATAAAACAAGACCTTAGAGATCTATGAATAGACTTAGATAATCACACCCTCACTGACAGAATTAGATCACTGAGGCAGAAAACTAACAAGGAACTTGAACTTGACACTTGACCAAATGGACCTAACAGACATCCGTAGAACTCTCCATGCAAAACCAACAGAATATATATTTTTTCTCATATTCACATGTCACATATTCTAAAATCAACCACACCATCGGCCATAAAACAATGTTTAGCAAATTAAAAAAAAAATCATACCAACCACATTCTCAGACTACAGTGGAATAAATAGAAATCAATATTAAGAATATCAATTGAAACTATACAATTACATGAAAATTAAGCAACCTGCTCCTGAATGACTTTTGAGCAAATAATGAATCTAAGGCAGAAATCAAGAAATTTTTTTGAAATTAATGAGAACAAAGAAACAACCTACCAGAATCTCTGGGACACAGCGTAAGCATTGTTAAGAGGAAAGTTTACAGCACTAAATGCCTACATCAAGAAGTTAGAAAGATCTAAAATTAACAACCTGGCATCATACTTAAAGGAACTAGAAAAAGAAGGACAAACCAATTCCAAAGCTAGCAGAAGACAAGAAATAACCAAAACCACAATTTAACTGAATGAAATTGAGACACAAAAAAACTATACAAAAGATAAACAATATTATAAGTTGATTTTTGAAAGAATAAATAGGATCGATAGACCACTAGCTAGACTAATAAAGAAAAAAAAGGGAGAAGTTCCAAATAAAGCAATCAGAAATGACAAAGGGAGCATTATCATTGACTCCATAGAAATACAAAAAACTCTGAGACTATTATGAACATCTCTATGCAAAAAAACTAGAAAACTTACAAGAAATGGATCAATTCCTGGAAACATATAACTTTCCAAGATAAAACCAGGAAGATATTGAAACCCTGAACAGACCAATAACGAGTTACAGAATTGAATCTGTAATAAAAAGTGCACCAGCCAGAAAAAGCTCAGGACCAGCTGGAATCACAGTCAAACTGTACTTGACATGTAAAGAAGAGCTGATACCATTCCTACTAAAACTATTTCCCAAAAAAAGTAAATGAGGAGGGACTCCTCATTTTGAGGATACTCAAAAAATACTAGCAAACTGAATCCAGCAGCACATGAAGCTAATCCAGCATGATTAAGAAGGTTTTATCCATGGAATGCAAGGTTGGTTCAACATATGAAAATCAATAAATGTGATTAATCACATAAACAAAACTAAAACAAAAAATTACATGATCTCAATAGATGCAAAAAAGGTTTTTGATGAAATTCACCATCTCTTCATTGTTCATTAAAAACCCTCAACAAACTCTAAATTGAAAGAGCATATCTCAGAATAATAAGAGCTATCTATGACAAACCCACAGCCAGCATTGTACTAAATGGGCAAAAGGTGAAAGCATTTCCCTTGAGAGCTGGAACAAGACAAGGATGTCCACTCTCACAACTCCTATTCAACATAGTCCTGGGAGTCCTAGCCAGATCCATCAGTCAAGAGAAAGAAATGAAAGGCATCCAGCCAGGAAAAGAAGAAGTAAAACTATCTATTTTTGCAGATAATATGATTCTTTACCTCAAAAACCCCATAGTCTCTACCCAAAAGCTCCTAGAAACTTTAGCAAGGTTTCAGGACACAATATCAATGTAAAGAAGTCAGTAACTGGACAAGCACAGTAGCTCAAGCCTGTAATCCCAGCACTTTGGAAAGCTGAGGTGAGCAGATTGTTTGAGCTCAAGAACTCCAGCCTGGGCAACATGGTGAAACACCATCTCTACAAAAATTATGAAATTTATCTGGGTCTGGTGGTGCATCCCTGTAGTCCCAGCTACTTGGTGGGGCTGAGGCAGGAGGATTGCTTGAGCCCAGGGGGTCAAGGATACAGTGATTGGTGTTTGTGACACTGCATTCCAGCCTGGGTGACAAAGTGAGACCCTGTATCAGAAAAAGGAAAGAAAGAAAGAAGAGAGAAAGAGAGCATGAAAGAAAGAAAGAAAGAAAGAAAGAAAGAAAGAAAAGAAAGAAAAGAAAATAAAGAAAGAAGCAAGCAAGCAAGCAAGAAAAGTCAGTAGCCTTTCTATACACCAACAATATCCATGTTGAGTGCCAAATCAGGAACATAATCCCATTTACAATAACCACAAAATAATAAAACGCCTAGAAATACAGCTATCCAGGAAGGTGAAAGAGCTCTACAATGAGAATGAATAACACTGATGAAATAAAATAGAGATGACACAAACAAATGCAAAAACATTTCATGCTCAAGGATAGGAAGAGTCAATATTGCTAAAATGGTCATATTGCCCAAAGCAATTTATATATTCAATACTATTCCTGTCAACCTACCAATGACGTTCTTCACAGAACTAGGAAAACTATTTTAAAATTCATATGGAACCAATAAAGAGCCCAAATAGCCAAGAGGCTATTGCAAAAGAGGCTAAGCAAAAAGGATAAAGCTGGAGGTATCACATTACCTGACTTCAGACTATACTACAAGGCTGCAGTAACTGAAACATCATGGTACTGGTACAAAAGCAGATACATAGACCAATGAAACAGAGTAGAGAATCCAGAAATAAAGATGAACATCTACAACCATCTGATCTTTCACAAAGTCAACAAAAACAAGCAATGAAGAAAGGGCTCCCTATTAAATAAATGGTTCTGGGATAACTGGTTACCAACATGCAAGATTAAAACTGACCCTTTCCTTACACAGTCTACAAAAATCAATTCAACATGGATTAAAGACTTAAATATAAAATCTACAACTACAAAAACTCTGGAAGAAAACCTAGGAAATACCATTCTGGACAAAGGCCTGGCAAAGAGTTCATGACGAAGATGGCATAAGCAATTGCAACAAAACCAAAAGCTGAAAAACAGACTTAATGAAACTAAAGAGCTTCTGCACAGAAAAATAAAGTATGAACAGAGTAAACAGACAATCTACAGAATGGGAGAAAATATTTGCAAACTATGCATCCCACTAAGGTCTAATATCCAGAAACCATAAAGAACTTAAATTAATAAGCAAGAAGCAAAGCAACCCATTTATTTTTACTATTTTTTAAATTTATTTTTTGTATTATTTTTTATTATACTTTAAATTCTAGGGTACATATGCACAATGTGCAGGTTTGTTACATATGTATACATGTGCCATGTTGGTATGCTGCACCCATCAGCTCATCAGCACCCATCAACTCGTCATTTATATCAGGTATAACTCCCAATGCCATACCTCCCCCCTTCCCCCTCCCCACAATAGCAACCCATTTAAAAATGGGTAAAGAACATGAACAGACACTTTCCAAAAGATATACATGTGGCCAATAGGCATATAAAAAATGTTCAACATCACTACTCATTAGAGAAATGCAAAGCAAAACCACAGTGAGGTACCATCTCACACCAGTAAGAACGGCTATTATTAAAAAGTCAAAAAATAAAAGATGCTGGCATGGTTGCAGAGAAAAAGGAATGCTTATAAACTGCTGGTGGGAATGTAAATTAGTTAATCCTTTGTGGAAAGCAGTTTGATAATACTTCAAAGAACTTAAAATGGAACCACTACTCAACACACCAATCCCATTATTGGGTATATACTCAAAGGAATATAAATAGTTCTACCATAAAGATACATACATGTGTATGTTCAACACAGCACTAGTCACAATAACAAAGATATGAAATCAACCTAAATGCCCATCACTGGTAGACTGGATAAAGGAAATGTGGTAGATATACACCATTGAATGCTACACATTCATGAAAAAGAAATTATGTTCTTGCAGCAACATGGAGGGAGCTGGAGGCCATTATTCTCAGTGAGTTAATGCAAGAACAGAAAAGCAAATACTGCATGTTATGAGTGGGAGCTAAACATTGAGTACACATGGGCACAAAGAAGGGACGAGCAGGCACTGGAATGTTCTTGAGAGTGGAGGGAGGGAGGAGGGTGAATTTTGAAAAACTACCTATCAGGTACTATACTTTCTATAGTTTGCATATGCTTATTACATGGGCAATGTAATTATCTGTACACTAAATCCCTGTAACATGCAATTTACCTATATAACAAACCTGCAAATATACCCCTGAACCTAAAATAGAGGTAAAAAACTAACCAATTTTAAAAAAAATTTTACCTTAAGCTCTGGGATACATTTGCAGAATGTGCAGATTTATTGCATAGGTACACATGTGCCATGGTGGTTTGCTGCCTATCAACCTGTCATCTAGGTTTTAAGTGCCACATGCATTAGGTATTTGTCCTAATGTTCTCCCTCCCCTTGCCCCTCACCTCCCAACAGGCCCCAGTGTGTGATGTTCCCTTCCCTGTGTCCATGTGTTCTGATTGTTCAACTCCCACTTATGAGTGAGAACATGTGCTTGGTTTTCTGCTTCTGTGGTAGTTTGCTGAGAATGATGGTTTCCAGCCTCATCCATGTCCCTGCAAAGGACATGAACTCTTATCCTTTTTCATGGCTGCATAGTATTCCATGGTATATATATATGCCACATTTTCTTCATCTAGTGTATCATTGATGGGCATTTGGGTTGGTGCCAAGTCTTTCCTATTGTAAATAGTGCTGCAATAAACATACGTGTGTATGTGTCTTTATAGTAGAATGATTTATAATCCTTTGGGTATATACCCAGTAGTGGGATTGCTGGGTCAAATGTTATTCCTGGTTCTAGATCCACGAGGCATCTTGACACTGTACTCCATAATGATTGAACTAAGTCACACTCTCACCAACAGTGTAAAAGTGTTCCCATTTCTCCACAGCCTCGCCAGAGTCTGTTGTTTCCTGACTTTTTAATGATAGCCATTCTAACTTGCTTGAGATGGTATCTCATCGTGGTTTTGATTTGCATTTCTCTAACGACCAGCGATGATGAACTTTTTTTCATATGTTTGTTGGTCACATAAATGTCTTCTTTTGAGAAAACAAACACTTTTTGAAGGAGTTGTTTGTTTTTTTCTTGTAAATTTGTTTAAGTTATTTGCAGATTCCGGATATTAGCCCTTTGTCAGATGAATATATTGCAAAAATTTTCTCCCATTCTGTAGGTTGCCTGTTCACTCTGATGATAGTTTCTTTTTGCTGTGCAGAAGCTCTTTCATTTAACTAGATCCCATTTGTCAATTTTGGCTTTTGTTGACATTGCTTTTGGTGTTTTAGTCATGAAGTCTTTGCCCATGCCTATGTCCTGAATGGTATTGCCTAGGTTTTCTTCTAGGATTTTTATGGTTTTAGGTTTTACATTTAAGTATTAATTTATCTTGAGTTAATTTTCATATAAGATTTGAGGAAGGGGTCAAGTTTCTGTTTTCTGCATATGGCTGCCAGTTTTCCCAGAACCATTTATTAAATAGGGAATCCTTTCCCCATTGCTTGTTTTTGGCAAGTCTGTCAAAGATCAGGTGGTTTTAGATGTGTGGTGTTATTTCTGAGGTCTCCATTCTATTCTATTGGTCTGTATATCTATTTTGGTACCAGTACCATGCTGTTTTGGTTACTGTAATTTCATTTCTTTGAGCAGTGGTTTGTAGTTCTCCTTAAAGAAGTCCTTCACATCCCTTGTAAGTTGTATTCCTAGATATTGTATTCTCTTTGTAGCAATTGTGAATGGGAGTTCACTCATGATTTGGCTTTGTCTATTATTGGTGTATAAGAATGCTTGTGATTTTTCACATTGATTTTGTATCCTGAGTCTTTGCTGAAGTTGCTTATTAGCTTAGGGAGGTTTGGGGTTGAGACAATGGGGTTTTCTAAATATACTGTCATGTCATCTGCAAACAGAGAAAATTTGACTTCCTCTCTTCCTATTTGAATACCCTTTATTTCTTTCTCTTGCCTGATTGCCCTGTCCATAACTTCCAATACTATGTTGAATAGGAGTGGTGCCTGAAATTTTCTTTTTTTGTTGTGTCTCTGCCAGGTTTTGGTATCAGGATGATGCTGGCCTCATAAAATAAGTTAGGGAGGAGTCTCTCTTTTTCTATTGTTTGGAATAGTTTCAGAAGGAATGGTACCACCTCCTCTTTGTACCTCTGGTAGAGTTCAGCTGTGAATCTATCTGGTCCTGGGCTTTTTTGTTTGCTTGGTTGGTTGGCTATTAATTACTGCCTCAATTTCCGAATTTGTTATTGGTCTATTGAGGGATTTGACTTCTTTTTGGTTTAGTCTTGGAAGGGTGTATGTGTCCAGGAATTTATCAATTTCTTCTAGATTTCTCTAGCTTATTTGCATAGAGGTGTTTATAGTATTCTATGATTGCAGTTTTTATTTCTGTGGGATCAGTGGTGATATTCCCTTTATCTCTTTTATTGTGTCTATTTGATTCTTCTCTCTTTTCTTCTTTATTACTTAACCTAGTGGTCTGTCTAGTTAATCTTTTTTTTAAAAAACAGCTCCTTGATTCAATGATTTTTTGAAGGAGTTTTTGTGTCTCTATCTCCTTCAGTTCTGCTCTGATCATAGGTATTTCTTGTCGTCTGCTAGCTATTGAATTTGTTTGCTCTTGCTTCTCTAGTTCTCCTTATTATGATGTTATGGTGTCAATTTTATATCTTTTCCACTTTCTGATGTGGGCATTTCTTGCTATAAATTTCCTTCTTAACACTGCTTTAGCTGTGTCCCAGAGATTCTGCTACATTGTTCCTTTGTTCTCATTGGTTTCAAATAACTTATTTATTTCTGACTTAATTTTGTTATTTACACAGTAGTCGTTCATGAGCAGGTTGTTCAGTTTCCATGTAGTTGTGTGATTTTCAGTGAGTTTCTTAATCCTGAGTTGTTTTTTAAAAAGTGTTATATTTTAATAAGCAGCTTGACACTTGCTTCACTCCCTCTGTGTTGGTTACACATGGTATTGGAGGAATTCTGAGAGGATATGGGAGTTCTGTAACTCGGAGGAATTGAGGATGGGTGAGGCAAAGGCATTTTTTTAATTATTACACTTTAAGTTCTGGGGTACATGTGCAGAACATGCAGGTTTGTTACATAGATGTACAGGTGCCATGGTTGTTTGCTGCACCCATCAACCCGTCATTTACATTAGGTATTTCTCCTAATGCTATCCCTCCCCTATCCCCCAACCCCGACAGGCCCCAATGCATAATGTTCCTCCCTTGGTCCATGTGTTCTCATTGTTCAACTCCCACCTATAAGTGAGAACATGCAGTGTTTGGTTTTCTGTTCCTGTGGTAGTTTGCTGAGAATGATGGTTTCCAGCTTCATCCATGTCCTTGCAAAAGGCATGAACTCATCCTTTTCTATGGTTGCATTGTATTCCATGGCATATATGTGCCACATTTTCTTTATCCAATCTATCATTGATGGACATTTGGGTTGGTTCCAAGTCTTTGCCATTGTGAACAGTACTCCGATAAACATATGTGTGCCTGTGTCTTTATAGTTGAATGATTTATAATCCTTTGGGTATCTATCCAGTCATGGGATTGCTGGGTTAAATAATATTTCTGGTTCTAGATTTTTGAGGAATTGCCACACTGTCTTCCACAATGGCTGAACTAATTTACACTCCCACCAACAGTGTAAAAGCGCTCCTATTTCTTCACATTGTCTCCAGCATCTGTTGTTTCCAGACTTTTTAATGTAAAGAATGTAAACATATTTACCAGAAAAAAAACCAAACAACCCCATTAAAAAGTGGGCAAAGGTTATGATCAGACACTTCTCAAAAAAAGACATTTATGTGGCCAAGAAACATATGAAAAAATGTTCAACATCTCTGGTCATTAGAGAAATGCAAATCAAAACCACAATGAGATACCATCTCACACCAGTTAGAATGATGATCATTAAAAACATCCTGTGTTCTAATTTGATTGCATTGTGGTCTGAGAGATGGTTTGTTATGATTTCCATTCTTTTGCATTTGCTGAGGAGTGTTTGGAAAAAGTAACCAATTTTTAAATTATTTTTAAAAAATTGACACAGATTATTGCACATATTTATTATTGTGATACATGCACGCAGTGTGTAATGAACAAATCAGGGTAATTAAGGTACATATCACCTCAAATATTTATCATTTCTTTGCATTGTGAACAGTTAAAAACTTCTATTTTGAAACATGCAATAATTTGTTTTTAACTATGATTAGCTTACTGTGCTATTTAACACTATAACTTATTTCTCTCTCTCCCCTTCCTCTTCCTCCCCTCCTCCTTCTGCTTCTGCTTCTTCTTTTTCCTCGTCCTCTTCTTCTTTTTTTTTTTTTTTTTTTTTTTTTTTTGAGACAGCGTCTTGCTCTGTCACCCAGGCTGGAGTGCAGTGGTGGGGTCACAGCTTACTGCAGCCTCCACCTCCTGTGCTCAAGCAATCCTCCCCACTCAGCCTCCCAAGTAGCTGGAATACAGGCACACACAATCACACCTGGCTAATTTTTAAAATATTTTTTAGTAAAGATGAGGTTTCTCTATGTTGGCCAGACTGGTCTCAAACTCCTAACTTCAAGTTATCCTCCTGCCTCAGCCTCCCAAAATGCTGGGATTACAGGCCTGAGCCACTGAGCCTGGCCGAAGAACTTATTTCTTCAAACTGTATTTTTGTACCCATTAACCAACTGTCTTCATCCCCCTCCCTTTATAGAAACCAATTTGGTCTTTTTTTTTTCTTCTTTACACACAAAAGAAACCCAGAAGACAGGAGCTTAAAAACTATCCAGTTATGTTTTTCCAGCTACATTTATCTCATGTTATTTTAAAAATTTGAGGAGCAAAATTAGATATACATGCATTGTTATCCCAAAGCATTCGCATATTTTATCTACTGGTATTTTAATAATTAAAGACAAAGATAAATTATATCTAACAAGGTGTTTTTGCATATATATATTTTTTTCTTTTTGGAAACTATACTGACATTTAAAGGTTACTTATTAATTAGCTTGGGTCTAAGTATTTAAATTTAGTTAAAAGTCTAGATAATACAATTTAATTCACACATTAAATCTTTATGAATTGCAGCATTGTATGAATTTTATAACTAAACCCTTTAACAATAGCCTTTATATTTATTTTATTTAGTTGAATACAATTTCATTTTATTTATTTATTTTTATTTTTTATTTATTTTTTTTGAGACGGAGTCTCGCTCTGTCGCCCAGGCTGGAGTGCAGTGGCCGGATCTCAGCTCACTGAAAGCTCCGCCTCCCTGGTTCACGCCATTCTCCTGCCTCAGCCTTCAGAATAGCTGGGACTACAGGCGCCCGCCACCTCGCCCGGCTAGTTTTTTGTATTTTTTAGTAGAGACAGGGTTTCACCGGGTTAGCCAGGATGGTCTCGATCTCCTGACCTCGTGATCCGCCCGTCTCGGCCTCCCAAAGTGCTGGGATTACAGGCTTGAGCCACCGCGCCCGGCCGTAAATTTCATTTTATTTTTAAAAAATTTCAATAGATTTAGGGGCACAAGTCGTTTTGGGTTACATGGATGAATTGTACAGTGGTAAATTCTATGCTTTTAGTGTACCCATCATCTGAATAGTGTACATTGCACCCAACAGGTGACTTTTTTATCCTTCACTCCCCTCCTTCCATTCCTCTTCTGAGTTTTCAGTGTTCATTACCCCACTCTGTATGCCTCTGTGTAGCCATAGCTTAGCCTTGACTTATAAGTGAGAACCTGTGATATTTGGTTTTCTATTTCTGAGTTACTTCACTTAGGATAATAGCCTCCAGGTCCATGCAGGTTGTTGCAAAATAATTTTATTCTTTTTTATGGAGTAGTAGTATTCCACAGTGTGTATGTGTGTGTGTGTGTGTGTGTACATATATAGGTGTACACACACACATATATATATGTACTTAGGTACCTATATGTATATACCTCTCTCCATATACACATACATATATAGGTGTACATATATCAACATATGAATATATATATATATGCACTTAGGTCAATTCTATATCTTTGCAATTGTGAATTGTGCTGCAATAAGCATATGAGTGTCTTTTTTTGTATAATGATTACTTTTCCTTTCGGTAGATATCCAGTGGGGGGATTGCTGGGTTGAACAATAGTTCTATTTTTAGTTCTTTGAGAAATTACGCTGCTTTCCATAGAGGTTGTACATTCCCACTGGCAGTGTGTATGTGTGTGATTGCCTTTTCTCTGCATCTGTGGTAACACATTTTTTTAAACTTAAAAAAATGGTCATTCTGACAAGAGTAAGGTGATATTTCACTTTGGTTTTAATTTGTATTTCTTTTGTAGTTAGTGTTGTTGAGCATTGTTTTGTATGCTTGGTGGCCATCTGTATAACTTGGGAGATATTTATTCATGTCACTTACCCAGTTTTTAATGGAATTATTTACTTTTTATTCTTGTTGATTTGTTTGACTTCCTTGTAAATTCTGGATATTACTCTTTTCTCAGATGCATAGTTTGTGAATATTCTCTCCCATTCTGTAGGTTGTCTGTTTACTGTGTTGATTATTTCTTTTGTTATGCAGAAGTTTCTTAAAGTCCCATTTATCTATTTTTGTTTTCGTTACATTTATTTTTGGGGTCTTGTTCATAAATTTTTTGCCTAGGCCAACGTCTACAAGAGTTTTACCTAGGTTTTCTTTTAGATAGGGGTTCAGGTCTTAGATTTAAATATTTAATCCATCGAGTTAATTTTTGTATATGGTGAAATATATGGATCCAGTTTCATTCTTCTACATGTGGCTATCTAATTTTTCCAGCACCATTTACTAGATAGTGTGTCCTTTTCCCAGTTTATGTTTTTGTCTGCTTTGTTGAAGATCAGTTGGTTGTAGGCATTTAGCTTCATTTCTGGGTTCTCTGTTCTGTTTCATTGGTCTATGTGTCTACTTTTATGCTGGTGCCATGCTATTTTGGTTACTGTAGCTGTGTAGCATAATTTGAAGTCAGGTATTGTGATGCTTCCATATTTATTTGTTTATTTTGCTTAGGATTACTCTCACTGTGTGGGCTCTTTTCTGTTCCATACAAACTTCAGAATTTTTTTTTCTAATTTTGTGAAAAATGATATTTATATTTTGATAAAAATTGTATTGCATTTGTAGATTGCTTTGGGCAGTATGGTCATTTTCATAATATTGTTTCTTTGAATCAATGAGCATGGAATGTTTTCCATTTGTTTTTGTAATCTATAATTTATTTCATCTGTGTTTTGTAGTTCTCCTTATATAGATCTTCCACATCCTTGGTTAAGTATATTCCTGGGTATTTTGTTTTATTGGCAGCTATTGTAAATGGTATTGAGTTCTTGATTTGATTTTCAGCATGGTTGTTATTTGTATATAGTAGTGCTACTGATTTTTGTACTTGAATTTTGTAACTGAGACTTTACTGAACTCATATGTCAAATCTAGGAGTCTTTTGGAGGAATCTTTAGGGTTTTCAAGGTATAAGATTATATCTTTGACAAGCAGAGATAGTTTGACTTTCACTTTTCCAATTTGGATGCCCTTCGTTTCTTTCTCTTGCCTGATTGCTCTGGCTATGGCTTCTGGTGCTATGTTGAATAAGAGTTGTGAAAGTGGGCATCCTTGTGTTGTTCCAGCTCCAAAGGGGAATGCTTTCAACTTTTCTTCATTCAGTTTGATGTTGGCTGTGGGTTTCTCATATATGGCTTTCATTTTTTGAGGTTTACTTCTTCTATGCCTAATTTGTTGAGGGCTTTTTGGTTTTATGATGAAGAGATGCTGGATTTCATGAAATGCTTGTTCTGCATCTATTGAAAAATCATATGGTTTTTGTTTTTAAAATTCTGTTTATGTGGTGAAATCACATTTGTTGATTTGTGTATGTTTAGTTATCCTTGCACATTGGAATGAAGCCCACTTGATCATGGTGAATTCTTTTTGATATGTTGTTGGATTTGGTTTGCTAGTAGTTTGTTGAGGATTTTTGCATCTGTGTTCATCAGGGATCTTGGTTTTCTTTTCTTCTTGCATCCTTTCCTTCTTTGGTGTCAGGGTGATACTGGCTTCATGGATTAGGGAGGATTCCTTCTTATTTTATCTTTCGGAATAGTTTCAGTAGGGTTGGTAAGTGGCTTGTCTTTGAATGTCTGGTAGAATTTGGCTATGAATCTATCTGGTATTTGGCGTTTATTTGCTGGAATATTTTTAATTACTAATTCAATCTCACTACTTCTTGTTCAGCTCAGGATTTCAATTTCCTCCTGATTCAAGCCTGGGGGTGTATATTTCCAGGAATTTATCAATTTTCTCCAGATTTTTTAATTTGTTTACCTAGAGGTGTTCATAGAAGTCTTGGATGATCTTTTGTATTTCTGTGATATTGATTGTAATGTCTCCATTTTCCTTTCTAATGGAGCTTATTTGAATTTTCTCTCCTCTGCTTGGCTAATCTAGCTAGTAGTATATCAATTTTGTTTATCTTTTCAAAACACAAACTTAAAAAAATTGATGTTTTGCAATTTTTTGGTTTTAATTCAATTTAGTCCTGCTCTGGCATTATTTCTTTTCTTCTGCTTGCTTTGGGTTTGTTTTGTTATTTTCTATTTCCATGAGATGTGATGTTAGGTTGTTAAATTATAGTCTTTGTGTCTTTTTGATGTAGGTACTTAGTGCAATGAACTTTGCTTTTATCAGTGCTTTTGCCATATCCCCAATACTCGTGTGACTGTTATCATTGATTTTGAAAAACGTTTAAATTTTCATCTTGATTTCATCACTGACCTAAAGATAATTCAAGAGCGGCTTGTTTAATTTTTGTATATTTGTATAGTTTTGAGAGTTCCTCTTGGAATTGATTTCTAATTTTATTCTGCTGTGGTCTGAGAAGGTACTTGATATCATTTAAAAAAAAAATTATTGAGACTAATTTTATGACCTATCATGTGGTGTATCTTGGAAAATGTTCTATGTGGTGATGACAAGAATGTACTGTCAGGCCTCTGAGCCCAAGCTAAGCCATCATATCCCCTGTGACTTGCACTGTATACATCCAGATGGCCTGAAGCAACTGAAAAATCACAAA
This sequence comes from Macaca nemestrina, assembly GCF_043159975.1. Taxonomy (NCBI): domain Eukaryota; kingdom Metazoa; phylum Chordata; class Mammalia; order Primates; family Cercopithecidae; genus Macaca; species Macaca nemestrina. The sequence continues at coordinate 86,718,839 of NC_092145.1, forward strand.
AGAAGTGAAAATGGCCGGTTCCTGCCTTAACTGATGACATTCCACTATTGTAATTTGTTTCTGCCCCACCTTAACTGATTGATTAACCTTGTGAAATTCCTTCCCCTGACTCAGAAGCTCCCCTACTGAGCACCTTGTGACTCCCGCCCCTGTCCGCAAGAGAACAATCCCCTTTGACTGTAATTTTCCACTACCTACCCAAATCCTATAAAATGGCCCCAGCCCTATCTCCCTTCACTGACTCCGTTTTCAAACACAGCCTGCCTGCACCCAGGTGATCAAAAAGCTTTATTGCTCACACAAAGCCTGTTTAGTGGTCTCATCACATGGACACATGTGACATGTATGTTCTGCAATTTTTTTGATAGAATGTTACATAAATGTTTGTTAGGTCCATTTGTTCTAGAGCCAAGTTTAAGCCCAGTATTTTTTTATTGGTTAACTTTGTGCTTCAATGATTTGTCTAGTATTGTCAGTGGAGTCTTGAAGTCCCCCACTATTATTGTATTACTATCTCTCTCTTTTCTTAGGCCTAGTAGTATTTGTCCTACGAATCTGGAACTCTGGTGTTAGGTGCATGTATACTTAGGATTGTTATATCTTTTTGTTGAATTTATTTATTTATCATTATATAATGACCTTCACTGTCTTTTTTTTTAAATTTGAAATCTGTTTTATCTAATAGCTTCTTCTGCTTAATTTTGATTTCATGTGTGTGGAATATTTTTTTCCACCCCTTTACCTTGGGTCTGTAAGAATCTCTATGAGTTAAGTGGTTCTCTTGAAGTCAGCAACTATTTGGATTATGGTTTTTAATCCATTCTATGAATCTATATCTTTTAATTGGAGCATTTATACCATTTACATTCAAAGTTAATCTTTATATGTGAGGTACTGTTCCAGTCATCAAGTTTGCTGTTACCTATTTCCTTTGCTTTTCCCATCGTGTTCCTGTTTTCTAAGCCCTGACAATTTTTTATACTGGTGTGTATCAATCTTTCATTTTGATATTTAGAGATCCTTTGATTATTTCATGTAAGGTTGGTCTAGTGGTGGCAAATTCCATCAACTTTTTTTGTGTATGTGTCTGGGAAAGACTTTATTCCTCCTTCATTTGTGACGCTTAGTTGTGCAAAATACAAAATCCTTAGCTGACAGGTATTCTATTTGAAGAAACTGAAGATAAGCCCCCAATCTTTTCTGGCTTGTAAGATTTCTGCTGAGAAGTCTTCTATTAGTCTCATAGGTTTTTCTTTATAAATTATTTTTTGCTTTTGTCTCACTGCTTTTAGAATTCATTCCTTTACATCGACTTTAGATAGTCTGATAACTATATGCTTTCGTGATATTTACACCACCAAAGACTCTTTTTACAATATAAAGGTTCTTTTAACAATGTAAAGATTCTTTTTACAATGAATATTCCAGCAGTTCTTTGAGCTGTTTGTATCTGGATGTATAAATCTCCAGCAAGACCAGTGAAGTTTTTCTCAATTATACCCTCAAATAGGTTTTACAAATTTTGACTTTTTCTTCTCTCTCAGGAATGCCTATGATTCCTAGGTTTGGACAGTTTACAGAATCCTATATTTCTCAGAGACTTTGTTCATTTCTTTTATTTACTTTTTCTTTATTTTTGTCTTATTGGGTTAATTCAAAAACTTTATCTTCAAGCTCTGAAATTCTTTCCTTTGTGTTGTCTAGACTATTGTTAAAAATTTCCCCTGCATTTTGTAATTTCCTAAAAGAGTCTTTAATTTCCAGAAGTTCTATTTTTTTTTAAAATATATCTCTGGAAAAATTTTTATTCATAATCTGAATTTTTTTATTTCTTTTTCTAAAATTTATTTTGTGGGCTCCAATGGTCCTCCCACCTTGGCCTCCCAAAGCAATGGGATTGCAGGCATGAGCCACTATGCCTGACCAGGTTTTGATCTCTTTATATTGGTTTTCAACTTTTTGTTAGATCTCCTTGAGCAACTTTATAATCAATCTTTTGAATTCTTTATCTTGAATTTCAAATATTTCATTCTGGTTTGAATTCATTGCCAGAGAATTTATGTGATCCTTTGGGGGTATTGTAAAACTGTTTTTTCATCTTACCAGAATTATTTTTCTGCTTCCTTCTCATCTACATAGACTATTCCTTATGATTTTTGAATTCATTTTTTCAGCTGTGGTGTTTTCCCATTGAAGAAGATGTGACATTAATGTATATAGTTTATGATCACCTAGCTTAGACTCTGGGTGCTTTCAGTGGCAGTCTATATAAATTCCTTGGTTATAGAGAATTTTTGTGCAATGGCTTTTGCAGATGTTGCTTGTAGTAGTGATGTACTGGGTGTGACAGCAGATTCACAGTCTCTTGTGGGGTCAAAATGGCAGAGGTCTCATTCCCCAGTTGTGTGCACTTTTCCCCTGCCCCAGTATTTTTTTTTTCCCACTGGATTGAACAATTCAGCCTTCAGGTAAGTAGGAGGTGTTCACAGGTAAGAACTGGCTGCAGCTGAAGCAAATGGGTATAAGCAATACCACAATGGTGGGCAAAAGTCCCAGCCCTTACAGAGGTAGCTAGGGGACCTCCTAGTGAAATGTGCTGCAGTTTTCACAGAAGGAAGGGAGGGAGCCACCTCAGCTCCACAACCAAGCTGGAAGGAAAGCATTCCACCTCCCCAATCATTCCTCTGTCCTAGTGTTCCAGATACTCAGATTAGAGAGACACCTCTCTCCATCTGAAAGAATGCCAACATTCTATGTATGTGGAACTACATCTCTCATGCAGGTGTGAACCCAAGGGATGCAGTCACCCTGAAGTGCTCCAAAAAAGTTGCCTGCAGTTGCACCTGGACTGAGGTCCTATGGGAGAAGCCCCAGCTGTGTCTGTAGTGGTGGGCACGGGGGAGAAGAAGTCCCTTTCTCCAAGTCCCTTCATAAGCACTTGGGTTGCTCAGCTGCTGAGACAGAACCACAGACTTCCCCACTGAGCCCAGCTCTGTGTCTCTGCCTTTGCTGAAAGAGACTTTCTACAAGCATGAAGTTCTGGTACACAGAAAAGTCTGTAGGTAGTCTGGTAAACATAACTTTTAAAATATAATTTTTAATTAAAAAAACTGTAGAAACACTGAGAACTAATTTAACTCAAAGCTAAATCTGGGTTATTTACAAAATTTGAATAATTTAACCTTGGTCCTAAACAAACCAAAATATTATGGTAACTTTTTTTGTAATGCAATTATTGATGAAATCATATAAAACTTTATCTTGAAATTGAAGTATTTTCTTACGATGTGATAGCTATAGTTATAAAAGCTATCATATAAATATACTTTTTAGTGTCCTTGAAAAGCAGAGTTCAATCTACTTTTCTTTCTTTCAACAATTTTGACTATCTAAACTAAATATTTCTACTGTGTGTACCTAACAACTGAATGATTTTTAAATCAGTTAATCTTTCAAGCATTATAAGAGAGGGGAAAAAGAGAAAATAGTATAGAAAAATGGGAGGTAGACAGCTTTGAACAAATAGCTAATTATTTTCTTTCTGTAAGGAAAGAGAAGAAAATTTAGATGCAATAAAAGATACTTTGATGCATATGCATAAAAGAGAGTATCATACACATTTTTATATAATTTGGGTCCTTAACAATTTTATGAAGTTGTATAATAAAAAAGCCTGTACCTATTAAACCTCAAAGTATGAAAACAACAAAGAAGGGGATGTTTTCCACATTAAACCAAATAATCTCTCTTTTAGATAACACTTTTTTAAATGAGATTTTGTTCTTTTTATCTTCCAGTATCTAAATTATCTTTAAAATGTTCAGCCAAAAGTTGGAGTTCATATACTGGGGCAACTTCTGAGTCAATTTTTGTTTACATTTCATATCTACAATTTCAGACGTTCTATAATCAATGAAAATGTGGAAAGGACATTGAGTATGTCAATATCAGAAGCTAATCTTAAGTATTGTCTTAAAGTGCTGATTAAGCAGACAGTTTCTTATATTTTGCATTTGTTTTACTAAAGAACATTTTAGGGAAGCAATTTTTTAGTTTGATTTGCATTTAGAAGCCTCCTCACACCAGTTAATCAGAGCAGACTATTGAACAGTCAGAATTTTGTTTTCTTTTGTTTTAAGGCACCTTTTAAAAAACAGTTTGTCCTTATCAAAGCTCCCCAGTATGGCCATTGTCATTCCCAATTTTCCTTGATGAGAGTGTGCCAGTTTGAAAGGTATGCAAGGAGTTAACATTACAATGAGAAAACAAAAATAAAATGGGCGTTTTTCCTGAAAGAGGTGCCATTTTAGCTCAAAAAGACCCCCTGAGACCTGCACTATGCCTGTAAAAATGGTGCTTGTATGATCTGTGTCTCCAGAGTTTGGTTAAAGGACCAGTAGTCACTGATTAAGGGCTGAAGAAACCTCCTGATGCTGGGCAGACAAAACTAAAATACCAGAAGTTGTCAAGGACACAAAAACAAGACGGAAGAAGCCCTATAATGACCTGGGGGAAAGTTTGTCCAAAGGACACTTGTCTAATAAGAAACTTTCTGAGCTTCTCAGCTCCCAAGGCTAGCTTGAGGACAGATTTATTGAGCCAATGTCCCTTCCCTCTCTGTAGACTCTTCATCTTACAAACAAACAGCATTGATGAAATTAGACAAGCATACAGATAGACAATGAATTAAACAAGCAGGTATTATATACTAGAAGAAAAATTCAGCAAAGAATAATACAAATCTGTTCAGATAACCAAAAATCTCTCAAAGGAATTTATTTCTAGGAAAACAAAATAAAGCCAATCCTGATGGGCTTCAGTGAAGTAGTAAGAGCCCAATTCAGCATAAATTTCCTTTTCAGCCACAGGCATGTGGCACTTTAAGCAGATAGAGACACAAGGGATCTCAGATGTGCACACTGTTACTCACTAAGGATCCCAGTCCAAGGTAGTGAGAGTCTCAACTGAACCTTACTCAAACCTCCAATTCTGTCAATACCCTTCAACTAAAGACCACTAAGGACACCTTTTAGTTAAACAAGTTGAGTTTATTGCTCATCACAGCAAGAGAAAACATACACCATGGGGAACTGTTGGGTGTCTCAGTAAGAGGATGTTAAAGAGAATCTATTATAGGATATGGACTTTTTGAATTATTTTGGAGAGAGTCAAAGAAAGTGGAGGTTAGCTTTAGATTAAACGCTGTCAGTAAGCAGAGGTAATTTTGTGATTGGGTGTTTTATGGGTGGCACAGTCATCCAGATTTTGTCTGTACTTAGACAAAATTATGAAGGAAGCCTTGTTTTGTTTGATTCACTTGTCATAATCTCAGAGTAACCTTGTCTGAGGTTGTTTTCTGTGATATTGTTTATGTCCAACAGGATAACAAAATGGCCTGGCTGTGAGTGAGGTCTAACTGTGAATATCAGATCAGTTCTGGACATCAGGGTCAGTTTTTTCTTGATCAGTGCCAAGTATTATTCGATATGCTGGCACATAGTGATAAACAAAGTCTCCATCCTCATGGAGCCCAAATTTCTGTGATGGAGATAGGCAGAGAAATAAAGCTGGATAAGGAAAAGAGGAAATATGAGGGTGGCGGTACTATATTAAATAGAGTGAACAGGGAAGTCGTCTATAATAAGAATACAGTTGATTGGAGGTGGAAAGAAAGTGAAAGAGTAAGACATGGATATTGAAGGTAATTCCTGGTAGAAAGAACTTGGAATGATCCAAGTAAAGACCCTGAGTGGGGCATATACTTGGTGAAGACCAGAAAACAAGACAGTGTGGTTGGAATAGAGTGAGTGAGGGGGAACATAGTAGGAGATGAAATCAGAGAGTTACTGTGGACATTGTAATAACTTTGACTTACCTCTGCAGTGGGTTGGGAAGCCAATAGTGTTTCTGAGCAAAGAAATGACATGACTTATGTGTTAGAAGGAATGGAAGGCACTTGATTTTTTTATAGCCTGAGGAAAAGGAGTAAGTAGAAAGAAAGGCTGTGGATTCAGGAGGAAAGAAACAGAGAGAGAGAGAGAGAAAAAAAGAGAGAGAGGTGGAGGAGGAGGAGGAGAAAGAGGAGCAAGAATTTTCATAGATGTGGAATTTTCATAGATGTGGAATTTTCATAGATGTGCTTTATCTAGTAGAGGAAGTTCCTTTTTATCCTTAGTTTCCTGAGTATTTTTATAGGGAAAGGGTAGTAGATTTTGTCAAATGTTTCCCTGCTGGTATTGAGATGATCATGTGGTTTTTGTTTTTTATTCTAATGATATGGGTATTACATTAGCTGATTTTCAGATATTGAGCCAACTTGAATTACTGGGATGAAGCCCACTTGGTCATACTGTATAGTGTTTTTATGTTGCTGGACTTGGTTTATTAATATTTAATTGAGTTTTTGCACTTATATTCATAAGAGATACTGGTTTATTGTTTTCATATATTGTGATGTTTTTGCTTATGTATCAAGGTTATACTGGACTCATAGAATTAGTTGGAAAGTGTTCCCTTCTCATCTATATTTTGAAAATTGTTGTGAAACATTGGTATTAATTATTATTTTTTAAATTTATTTATTTTTTATTATTATTATACTTTAAGTTGTAGGGTACATGTGAATAACGTGCAGGTTTGTTACATATGTATTCTTGTGCCTTGTTGGTGTGCTGCACCCATCAACTCGTCATTTACATCAGGTATAACTCCCAATGCAATCCCTGCCCCCTCCCCCCTCCCCATGATAGGCCCCGGTGTGTGATGTTCCCCTTCCCGAGTCCAAGTGATCTCATTGTTCAGTTCCCACCTATGAGTGAGAACATGCGGTGTTTGGTTTTCTGTTCTTGTGATAGTTTGCTGAGAATGATGGTTTCCAGCTGCATCCATGTCCCTACAAAGGACACAAACTCATCCTTTTTTATGGCTGCATAGTATTCCATCGTGTATATATGCCACATTTTCTTAATCCAGTCTATCGCTGATGGACATTTGGGTTGATTCCAAGTCTTTGCTATTATGAATAGTGCCGCAATAAACATACATGTGCATGTGTCTTATAGCAGCATGATTTATAATCCTTTGGGTATATCCCCAGTAATGGGATGGCTGGGTCATATGGCACATCTAGTTCTAGATCCTTGAGGAATCGCCATACTGTTTTCCATAATGGTTGAACTAGTTTACAATCCCACCAACAGTGTAAAAGTGTTCCTATTTCTCCACATCCTCTCCAGCACCTGTTGTTTCCTGACTTTTTAATGATCGCCATTCTAACTGGTGTGAGGTGGTATCTCATTGTGGTTTTGATTTGCATTTCTCTGATGGCCAGTGATGATGAGCATTTTTTCATGTGTCTGTTGGCTGTATGAATGTCTTCTTTTGAGAAATGTCTGTTCATATCCTTTGCCCACTTTTTGATGGGGTTGTTTGTTTTTTTCTTGTAAATTTGTTTGAGTTCTTTGTAGGTTCTGGATATTAGCCCTTTGTCAGGTGAGTAGATTGCAAAAATTTTCTCCCATTCTGTAGGTTGCCTGTTCACTCTGATGGTAGTTTCTTTTGCTGTGCAGAAGCTCTTTAGTTTAATGAGATCCCATTTGTCAATTTTGGCTTTTGTTGCCATTGCTTTTGGTGTTTTAGACATGAAGTCCTTGCCCATGCCTATGTCCTGAATGGTGTTACCTAGGTTTTCTTCTAGGGTTTTTAGGGCATTAGGTCTAACATTTAAGTCTCTAATCCATCTTGAATTAATTTTCGTATAAGGAGTAAGGAAAGGATCCAGTTTCAGCTTTCTGCTTATGGCTAGCCAATTTTCCCAGCACCATTTATTAAATAGGGAATCCTTTCCCCATTTCTTGTTTCTCTCAGGTTTGTCAAAGATCAGATGGCTGTAGATGTGTGGTATTATTTCTGATGCCTCTTTTCTGTTCCATTGGTCTATATCTCTGTTTTGGTACCAGTACCGTGCTGTTTTGGTTACTGTAGCCTTGTAGTATAGTTTGAAATCAGGTAGCATGATGTCTCCAGCTTTGTTCTTTTGACTTAGGATTGTCTTGGAGATGCGGGCTCTTTTTTGGTTCCATATGAACTTTAAAGCAGTTTTTTCCAATTCTGTGAAGAAGCTCATTGGTAGCTTGATGGGGATGGCATTGAATCTATAAATTACCTTGGGCAGTATGGCCATTTTCACGATATTGATTCTTCCTATCCATGAGCATGGTATGTTCTTCCATTTGTTTGTGACCTCTTTTATTTCACTGAGCAGTGGTTTGTAGTTCTCCTTGAAGAGGTCCTTTACATCCCTTGTAAGTTGGATTCCTAGCTATTTTATTCTCCTTGAAGCAATTGTGAATGGAATTTCATTCATGATTTGGCTCTGTTTGTCTGTTACTGGTGTATAAGAATGCTTGTGATTTTTGCACATTAATTTTGTATCCTGAGACTTTGCTGAAGTTGCTTATCAGCTTAAGGAGATTTTGGGCTGAGACAATGGGGTTTTCTAAATATACAATCATGTCATCTGCAAACAGGGACAATTTGACTTCTTCTTTTCCTAACTGAATACCCTTGATTTCTTTCTCTTGCCTGATTGCCCTAGCCAGAACTTCCAACACTATGTTGAACAGGAGTGGTGAGAGAGGGCATCCCTGTCTTGTGCCAGTTTTCAAAGGGAATTTTTCCAGTTTTTGTCCATTCAGTATGGTATTGGCTGTGGGTTTGTCATAAATAGCTCTTATTATTTTGAGGTACGTTCCATCAATACCGAATTTATTGAGCGTTTTTTGCATGAAGGGCTGTTGAATTTTGTCAAAAGCCTTTTCTGGATCTATTGAGATAATCATGTGGTTCTTGTCTTTGGTTCTGTTTATATGCTGGATTATGTTTATTGATTTGCGAATGTTGAACCAGCCTTGCATCCCATGGATGAAGTCTACTTGATCATGGTGGATAAGCTTTTTGATGTGCTGCTGAATCCGGTTTGCCAGTATTTTATTGAGGATTTTTGCATCGATGTTCATCAGGGATATTGGTCTAAAATTCTCTTTTTTTGTTGTGTCTCTGCCAGGCTTTGGTATCAGGATGATGTTGGCCTCATAAAATGAGTTAGGGAGGATTCCCTCTTTTTCTATTGATTGGAATAGTTTCAGAAGGAACGGTACCAGCTCCTCCTTGTACCTCTGGTAGAATTCAGCTGTGAATCCATCTGGTCCTGGACTTTTTTTGGTTGGTAGGCTATTAATTATTGTCTCAATTTCAGAGCCTGTTATTAGTCTCTTCAGGGATTCAACTTCTTCCTGGTTTAGTCTTGGAAGAGTGTAAGTGTCCAGGAAATTATCCATTTCTTCTAGATTTTCCAGTTTATTTGCGTAGAGGTGTTTATAGTATTCTCTGATGGTAGTTTGTATTTCTGTGGGGTTGGTGGTGATATTCCCTTTATCATTTTTTATTGCGTCTATTTGATTCTTCTCTCTTTTCTTCTTTATTAGTCTTGCTAGTGGTCTGTCAATTTTGTTGATCTTTTCAAAAAACCAACTCCTGGATTCATTGATTTTTTGGAGCGTTTTTTGTGTCTCTATCTCCTTCAGTTCTGCTCTGATCTTAGTTATTTCTTGCCTTCTGCTAGCTTTTGAATGCCTTTGCTCTTGCTTCTCTATTTCTTTTAATTGTGATGTTAAAGTGTCAATTTTAGATCTTTCCTGCTTTCTCTTGTGGGCATTTAGTGCTATAAATTTCCCTCTACACACTGCTTTAAATGTGTCCCAGAGATTCTGGTATGTTGTATCTTTGTTCTCATTGGTTTCAAAGAACATCTTTATTTCTGCCTTCATTTCGTGATGTACCCAGTAGTCATTCAGGAGCAGGTTGTTCAGTTTCCATGTAGTTGAGCGGTTTTGATTGAGTTTGTTAGTCCTGAGTTCTAGTTTGATTGCACTGTGGTCTGAGAGACAAGTTTGTTATAATTTCTGTTCTTGTACATTTGCTGAGGAGTGTTTTACTTCCAATTATGTGGTCAATTTTGGAATAAGTGTGATGTGGTGCTGAGAAGAATGTATATTCTGTTGATTTGGGGTGGAGAGTTCTATAGATGTCTATTAGGTCTGCTTGCTGCAGAGCTGAGTTCAATTCCTGGATATCCTTGTTAACTTTCTGTCTCGTTGATCTGTCTAATGTTGACAGTGGAGTGTTGAAGTCTCCCATTATTATTTTATGGGATTCTAAGTCTCTTTGTAAGTCTCTAAGGACTTGCTTTATGAATCTGGGTGCTCCTGTATTGGGTGCATATATATTTAGGATAGTTAGCTCTTCCTGTTGAATTGATCCTTTTACCATCATGTAATGGCCTTCTTTGTCTCTTTTGATCTTTGATGGTTTAAAGTCTGTTTTATCAGAGACTAGTATTGCAACCCCTGCTTTTTTTTTGTTCTCCATTTGCTTGGTAAATCTTCCTCCATCCTTTTATTTTGAGCCTATGTATGTCTCTGCGTGTGAGATGGGTCTCCTGAATACAGCAGACTGATGGGTCTTGACTCTTTATCCAGTTTGCCAGTCTGTGTCTTTTAATTGGAGCATTTAATCCGTTTACATTTATGGTTAATATTGTTATGTGTGAACTTGATCCTGCCATTATGATATTAACTGGTTATTTTGCTCGTTAGTTGATGCAGTTTCTTCCTAGCCTAAATGGTCTTTACATTTTGGCATGTTTTTGCAATGGCTGGTACCGGTTGTTCCTTTCCATGTTTAGTGCTTCTTTCAGGGTCTCTTGTAAGGCAGGCCTAGTGGTGACAAAATCTCTAAGCATTTGCTTATCTGTAAAGGATTTTATTTCTCCTTCACTTATGAAACTTAGTTTGGCTGGATATGAAATTTTGGCTTGAAAATTCTTTTCTTTAAGAATGTTGACTATTGGCCCCCACTCTCTTCTGGCTTGGAGAGTTTCTGCCGAGAGATCTGCTGTTAGTCTGATGGGCTTCCCTTTGTGGGTAACCCGACCTTTCTCTCTGGCTGCCCTTAAGATTTTTTCCTTCATTTCAACTTTGGTGAATCTGGCAATTATGTGTCTTGGAGTTGCTCTTCTCGAGGAGTATCTTTGTGGCGTTCTCTGTATTTCCTGGATTTGAATGTTGGCCTGCCCTACTAGGTTGGGGAAGTTCTCCTGGATGATATCCTGAAGAGTGTTTTCCAACTTGGTTCCATTTTCCCCCTCTCTTTCAGGCACCCCAATCAGACGTAGATTTGGTCTTTTTACATAATCCCACACTTCTTGCAGGCTTTGTTGATTTATTTTTCTTCTTTTTTCTTTTGGTTTCTCTTCTCGCTTCATTTCATTCATTTGATCCTCAATCGCTGATACTCTTTCTTCCAGTTGATCGAGTCTGTTACTGAAGCTTGTGCATTTGTCACGTATTTCTCATGTCATGGTTTTCATCTCTTTCATTTCGTTTATGACCTTCTCTGCATTAATTACTCTTCTACTTTTTTTTTCAAGATTTTTAGTTTCTCTGCGCTGGGTACGTAATTCCTCCTTTAGCTCTGAGAAGTTTGATGGACTGAAGCCTTCTTCTCTCATCTCGTCAAAGTCATTCTCAGTGAAGCTTTGATCCGTTGCTGGCGATGAGCTGCGCTCCTTTGCCGGGGGAGATGCGCTCTTATTTTTTGAATTTCCAGCTTTTCTGCCCTGCTTTTTCCCCATCTTTGTGGTTTTATCTGCCTCTGGTCTTTGATGATGATGGTGACGTACTGATGGGGTTTTGGTGTAGGTGTCCTTCGTGTTTGATAGTTTTCCTTCTAACAGTCAGGACCCTCAGCTGTAGGTCTGTTGGAGATTGCTTGAGGTCCAATCCAGACGCTGTTTGCCTGGGTGTCAGCAGCAGAGGCTGCAGAAGATAAAATATTTCTGAACAGCGAGTATACCTGTCTGATTCTTGCTTTGGAGGCTTCCTCTCAGGGGTGTACTCCACCCTGTGAGGTGTGGGGCGTCAAACTGCCCCTAGTGGGGGATGTCTCCCAGTTAGGCTACTCAGGGGTCAGGGACCCACTTGAGCAGGCAGTCTGTCCCTTCTCAGATCTCAACCTCCATGTTGGGAGATCCACTGCTCTCTTCAAAGCTGTCAGACAGAGTCGTTTGCGTCTGCAAAGGTTTCTGCCGATTTTTTTGTTGTTTATTGTGCCCTGTCCCCTGAGGTGGAGTCTACAGACAGGCAGGTTTCCTTGAGCTGCTGTGAGCTCCACCCAGTTTGAGCTTCCCAGCGGCTTTACCTACTTAAGCCTCAGAAATGACAGGCGCCCCTCCCCCAGCCTCGCTGCTGCCTTGCCACGAGATCGCAGACTGCTGTGCTAGCATTGAGGGAGGCTCCGTGGGCGTGGGACCCTCCCGGCCAGGTGTGGGATATAATCTCCTGGTGTGCCCGTTTGCTTAAAGTGCAGTATTGGGGTGGGAGTTACCCGATTTTCCAGGTGTTGTGTGTCTCAGTTCCCCTGGCTAGGAAAACGGATTCCCTTTCCCCTTGCGCTTCCCAGGTGAGGCGATGCCTCACCCTGCTTCAGCTCTCGCTGGTTGGGCTGCAGCAGCTGACCAGCACCAATTGTCCAGCACTCCCTAGTGAGATGAACCCAGTACCTCAGTTGAAAATGCAGAAATCACCTGTCTTCTGTGTTGCTCGTGCTGGGAGTTGGAGACTGGAGCTGTTCCTATTCGGGCAACTTCCTCCGCCCTCCGGTATTAATTATTTTTAAAACATTTGGTAGAATTCAAAACCATGTGAGCCTGAGCATTTTTCTGTAGGCAGTTTTGAAAATTATTAATTCAATACCTTTACTTGTTAATATACATCTATTCAGATTTTCTATTTCTTCTTGAGTCAGTGTTGCTAGTTTATGTCTTCCTAGGAATTTTTCCATTTCATTTATCTAATTTATTGGCATAAAATTGTTCATAATATTCCTTTATAATCCTTTACATTTCTGTAAGGCCAGTAGTAATATCACCCATTTTACTTTTGGTTCCAGTAATTGATTCTTCTTTATTTTTTTCTTGGTCAATATAACCAAAGTTTTTTCAATTTTGTTGATCATTTCCAAGAATCAGCTTTTGATTTCATTGATTTTCTCTATTGTTTTTGTATGTTCTACTTAGTTAATTTCTTCCATATTCTGTATTATTGGTCTGTTTTCTTGCCTTGGGTTTAATCTGCACTTCTTTTTACAGTGTGTTTTGTGGAAGGTTAGGTTATTGATTTGAAATAATTATTTTTTCTTAATATAGGCATATACAGCTGTAGTTTTCTATCTAAGTTCTACTTTAGCTGCATCATATAAGTTTAAGTATGTTGTGTCTTCATTTTCATTCATCTGAAAATGTTTTCTAATTTCTGTTTTGATTTCTCTTTGGCTTATTGGTTATTTGAGAGGATTTTTTTAATTTTCACAAAGTTGTGAATTTTCCATATTTCCTTCTGTTATTGGTTTCTAATTTCATTCCATTGCAATTGAATAATATACTTTGTATTATTTCTGTTCTACATTTTTTGAGGTATACACTTTATAACCTAGCATATTGTCTATCATATAGAATGCTCCATGTGTACTTGAAAAGAGTGTATAGACTTTGGTTGTTAGGTGGAATGCTCTATAGACGTCTGTTAGTTCTAGTTGGTTTATAGGGTTGTTCATGTCTTTTATTTCCTTAGGTCACCTTCTGTGTAGTTTTATACACATTACTAAAAGTGAAGTATTGAAGTCTTCAACTAGTTCTTTGGAAATGCCTAGTTTTTGCTTCATTTTTTTTCAGTTTTTGCTTCAAGCACTTTAATATTCAATTGCTAGATGAATATATATTTATATTTGCTAAATCTTCTTGATGAATTAACCCTTTTATTGTTATAAAATGTAACATTTGACGTCTAGTAACACTTTTTTTTGTAGCCTATTTTGTCTGATATTAGTGTAGCCACTACAGTTTTCTTTTGGTTGCTATATGTATGACACATCCATTTTCATTTTTTATCTTCAATGTATTTGTATCTTTGAATTTGTAATGTATCTCCTGCAGGCAATATATAGTTGGATCATTTTTTTTCGTTTATCCACTTTGACAACTTCTGTCTTTTGGCTGGATTATTTAATCCATTCACCTTTAATGTTATTATTGATATAGTTGGATTTTTATCTGCCATTTTATTTTTTGTGTTCCATATTTTTGTGCCTTTTTCCCCCTATTCCTCCTTTTCTGCTTTCTCTTGAATTAAATAGTTTCTAGTGTAACATTTTAATTTCTTAAATGATTATTTCACTATGCATATTTAAATTATTTCCTTAGTGGTTCCTCTAGAGCTTACAATGTACATTTACACTTCTCAGAGTTAAGCTCTGTTTTACACCAATTTAATTCCAGTGAGATAGAAAAATGTTATTCCTACATAGCACTGTTTCTAGAAAAATGTTATTCCTACATAGCACTGTTTCACTTTTCCCCATTTTGTGGCATTATTGTTATATATATTATACCTATAAATGTTTAAAACTCAACAGTGCATTGGTTATAATTGTTATTTTGTATAATTTTATGTCTTATATGAATTGAAGAACAAGTATATTGTTTTAGTTTTTGTTATATTAACTTTAAAATTTTATCAGTTTTTGTCCTCTTCATTTGTTCTTTTGTATGTGAGTTACCATCTATACTTAATTTGCTCAATACACGTTTTTCACCCACTCATCTCCTTTGTACTGCAACTGTCAAATGTATTACATTTCCATATGTTATAGGCCCAACAATACTTTTTATTTTTTATTTCTTATTTTTATTTGTTTTTGAGACAGGGTCTCACTCTATCACACAGGCTGGAGTGCAATGATATGATCATGGCACACTGCAGCCTCAACCTCCTGGGCTGAAATGATCCTCCCACCTCAGCCTTCCAAGCGGTGGGGACTACAGGTGCATGCCACCATGTTCAGCTAATTTTTAAATTTTTGGCAGAGATGGGGTCTCACTTTGTTGCCCAGGCTGGTATTGATCTCCTGGGTTCAAGCAGTCCTCCTGTCTTGGCCTCCCAAAGTAATGGGATTATAGGTGTGAGCCACCATGTCCAGTCCCAACAATACATTATATACATAGTTTTGTTAATTTTTTTCTTGTATCAGTCAATAGAAGAAGAAAATAATATGCATTCATACTATCTTTTTAATTCACCTAGTTACATTTATTAGTGCTTTTTATTTGTGTGTGTGTGTGTGTGTGTGTGTATATTTGAATTACCATTTGCTCTCAGCCTGAAGAATTTGCTTGACTACTGGTCTGTTAGCAATAAATTATCACTACTTGTTTACCTGGGAATGTCATTATTTAGGCTGCATTTTTGAAGTTGTTTTTCTGAACATAGGGTTTTTGGCTGACAATTTTCCCCCCTTTGGCTCTTTGAATATGTTACCCCAATCCCTCTGGCTTCAATTATTTCTGCTGAGAAGTCAGTTGTTAATCTTAGTGAGTTTCCCTACACATCCAGAAAGCTCAACAAACTCCAAGTAAGATAAACAAAAAGATTATCCACAAACAGACACATCATAGTAAAAACACTGAAAGCCAAAGACAAGGATAAAATCTGGAGAGCAGCATGAGAATAATTTGTCTTATAGTCAGGTATGCATTTGCATATTGTGCTATTTTTTTCTGTGTTATTATAACAGAATATCACAGACTGAGTAATTTATGTTTAAAAAAGAGAAATTTATTTCCCACATTTCTGGAGGCTGAGAGGTCCAACTTCATGGTACCAGTATCTTTCAAGGACCTTCTTTATGCATCATCCCATTATGGAAGGCAGAAAGGAGAGACAGCATGTGCATGAGAAAGAGAAAGAGAGCCAAACTCATTCTTTTGATCAGAAATCCACTCCCATGATAACTATCACACTCCTATGATAACAGCATTAATCCATTCATGAGGGCAGAACTCTCATGACCTCCTCACGCCTTCAAGGTCTCATCTCTCAATATCGTTGAAGATTGAGTTTCTAACACATGGACTTTGGGGAACACATTCAAACCATATAGCTCATATGGATATCCAGTTGTCATATTGTGTACAAGGGATCCTCAGCTAAACTCATCAAATTTATTCTTATATTTAGGTTTTATATTTTTCAATTTTAAATTTTCCTTGTGCTTCTTTTTTATCTATTTCAAACATCTGAAGAAATTCTTCTTTTAAAATCTATTTTTTAATTTACTTTTCCCTCTCCTTTGTTGAGCATTGCTATGAAGAAATACCTGGCACTGGAATTTATAAATAAAATAGGTTTATATTGGCTCACAGATTTTTTTTAATTTTTTATTTTTGTGGGTACATGGTAGGTTTAAATATTTATGGGGCCCAGGAGATCTTTCAATACAGGCATGCAATGCATAAAAATCACATCGTGGAGAATGGGATATCCATCCTCTCAAGCATTTACTCTTTATGTTAGAAAATCAAATTATACACTTTTAGTTTTCTAAAATGTATAATTAAGTTATTATCAATTACAGTCACACTGTTGTACTATCAAATAATAGGTCTTACTCATTTTTAAAAAAATTTTGTTGTACCCACTAACTGTTCCACCTACCCTATTCCCCCACTACTCTGCCTAGTCTCTAATAACCATCCTTCTACTCCCTATAGCCATGAGTTCAATTGGTTTAACTTTTAGGTCCCACAAATATGTGAGAATGTGCCATGTTTGTCTTTCTGTGCCCGGTTTATTTCACTTAACATAATGATCTCCAGTTCCATCCATATTGTTGCAAACGACTGGATCTCATTCTTTTCTATGGTTGAATAGTATTCTATTGTGTATATGTACCATGTTTTTTTAATTCGTTCATCTGTTGATGGACACGTAAATTGCTTCCAATTCTTGGTTATTGTGAAGAGTGCTGCAGCAAACATGAAAGTGCAGATATCTCTTCAATATACTGATTTCCATTCTTTTTGATATATACTCAGCAGTGAGAATGCTGAACCATATAGTAGCTCAATTTCAAGATTTCTGAGGAAGTTCCAAACTGTTCATAGTGGTTGTATTAATTTACATTCCCATCAAAAGTGTATGAAGGTTTCCTTTTCTCCACATCCTTGACAACCTTTGTTATTGCCTGTCTTTTGGATATAAGCCATTTTAACTGGGGTGAGATGATGCCTTATTGTAGTTTTGATTTTCATTTCTCTGATGATCAGCAATGTTGATGCTTTTTCATATGCTTGTTTGCCATGCCCATGTCTACTTTTGAGAAATGTCTATTAAAATCTTTTGCCCATTTTTTTTAATTGGAACACTAGAATTTTTGCTAAAGAGTTGTTTTTGCTCCTTCTATATTCTAGTTATTAATCCCTTGTCAGATGGGTAGTTTGCAAATATTTTCTCCCATTTTGGGGGTTGTCTCTTCCTTTTGTTGATTGTATCTTTTGCTAGGCTAAAGTTTTTTACTTGATGTAATTTCATTTGTCCATTTTTGCTTTGTTTGCCTGTGCTTGTTGGGAATTGCTCAAGAAATTTTTGCCAGGAGCAATGGCATGGAGAGTTTCCCCAAAGTTTTCTTGTAGTAGTTTCATAGTTTGAAGTCCTAGATTTAAATCTTTAATTCATTTTGATTTTATTTTGGTATATGGCCAGAGATAGGGGTCTAGTTTTATTCTTCTGTATATGGATGTCCACTTTTCCTAACACCGTTTATTGAAGAGACTGTCTTTTCCCCAGTGTATGTTCTTGGCACCTTTGTTAAAAATGAGTTCACTGTAAAAGTGTGGATTTGTTTCTGCATTCTCTATTCTGTTCCATTGGTCTATGTGTCTGTTTCTGTGCCAGTACCATTCTGCTTTGATTACTATAGCTCTGTAGTATAATTTGAAGTCAGGAAATGTAATTCCTCAAGTTTTGGTCTTCTTACTCAGGATAGCTTTGGCTATTCTGTGACTTTTGTGGTTCCATACAAATTTTAGGATTGTTTATTCTATTCCTCTGAAGCATGTTATTGGTATTTTAACAGGAATTTCATTGAATCTGTTGATTGCTTTGGGTAGTATGGACATTTTAACAATATTAATTCTTGTAATTCAGAAACATGAAATATCTTTTCATATTTTGGTGTCCTCTTAAATCTTTTCATCAGTGTTTTAAAATTTTTATTGTGGAGATCTTTCTCTTTTGGGGTTAATTCCTGTTTTTTCATTTTGTGTATGGCTATTGTGAATGGGATTACTTTTTTGATTGCTTTTTCAGATTTTTTACTGTTGTCATATAAAAGTTGTTACATTTGTTACATAGTTATACATATGCCATGGTGGTTTGCTGCACCCATCAACCCATCATCTACATTAGGTATTTCTCTGGTTGCTATCCCTCCCCTAGCCCCGCACCCCCTGACAGGCCCCAGTGTGTAATGTTCCCCTCCCTGGGTCCATGTGTTCTCATTGCTCAACTCCCACTTATGAGTGAGAACGTGTGGTGTTTGGTTTTCTGGTCCTGTGGTAGTTTGCTGAGAATGATGGTTTCCAGCTTCATCCATGTCCACACAAAGAACATTAACTCGTCCTTTTTTATGGCTGCATAGTATTCCATGGTGTATATGTGCCACATTTTCTTTATCCAGTCTATCATTGATGGACATTTGTGTTGATTTCAAGTCTTTCCTATTGTGAACAGTGCTGCAATAAACACACGTGTGCATGTGTCTTTACAGTAGAATAATTTATAATCCTTTGCATATATACCCAGTAATGAGATTGTTGGATCAAATGGTATTTCTGGTGCTAGATCCTTCAACCATTGTCTAAATAGTTTTTTAATGGTGTTTTTAGATTTTTCCAAATTTGAGATAATATCATCTACTAACAAGGATAACTTGACTTCTTCCTTTCTAATTTGGAAGTCGTATATTTCTTTCTCTTGTCTGATTCCTCTAGCCAGGACTTTCAGTACTATGATGAATGACAGTGGTGAAAGTGGGCATCCTTGTCATGTTCCAGATCTTAGAAAAAAGACTTTCCATTTTTCCCCATTCATCATGATACTAGTTATGAATCTGTCATATAGGGCCTTTATTATGTTGAGGCATGTTCCCTCTATCCACAGGTTTTGAGGGTTTTTATCACAAAGAAATACTCAATTTTATCAAATGCTTTTCAGCAACAATTGAAAGGATCATATGGATTTTGTCCTTTATTCTATCAATATGATGTATCACAATGATTCAACATATGTTGAACCATCCTTACATTCCATCCTTACATTCCAAGAGACAAATCTCACTTGGTCAAAATGAATGATTTTTCTAATGTATAGTTGAATTCTGTTTGCTAGTATTTCGTTGAGAATTTTCATATCAACATTCATCAGAGATATTGTTGGTCTGTGGATTTTTATTTTTATATGCCTTTGTCTGGTTTTGATATCAGTGTAATACTGGTCTCAGAGAATGAGTTTGAAAGTATTCCCTCTTCCTCCATTTTTGGAATAGTTTGAGTGAAATTGCTATTAGTTCTTTATATGTTTGGTAGAATTTGGCAGAGACTTTATTATGTCTTCAATCTTGTTACTTGTTATGGGACTGTTTAGGTTTTGGATTTCTTCCTGGTTGAGTCTTGTTAGGTTGTATGTGTCTATGAGTTTGTTCATTTTTTCTACGTTTTCCAATTTATTGACATATAGTTGCTCATAGTAGCCACTAGCCGCTAATGTTCATTTGAATTTGTGCAGCATTAAGTGTAATATCTCCTTTTTCATTTCTGATCCTATTTATTCCAATTTTCTTTCTGATATTTTAGTCAGGCTAACGTTTTGTCAATTTTATTTAACTTTTCAAAAACATTTTTGTTTCATTGACCTTTTGTATTTTTAAATTTCAATTTCATTTATTTCTGCTCTGATCTTTATTACTTCTTTTTCTTTTACTAATTTTGAGTCTGGATTGCTCTTGCTTCTCTAGTTTTTTTTTTTTAATTTTTTTATTTCCATAGACTATTGGGCACCAGGTGGTGTTTGGTTACATGAGTAAGTTCTTTAGTGGTGATTTGTGAGATTTTGGTGTACCCATTACCTGAGCAATATACAATATACACCGCACACAGTGTGTAGTCTTTTATCTGTCACCCTTTTCCCATCCTTTTCCCCTGAGTCCCCAAAGTTCATCGTGTCTTTTTTTTTTTTTTTTTTTTTGAGATGGAGTGTTTCTCTTTTGCCCAGGCTGGACTGCAGTGGCACAATTTCGGCTCACTGCAAGCTCTGCCTCCCAGGTTCAAGTGATTCTTCTTCCTCAGTCTCTCGAGTAGCTGGGACCACAGGCACATTACACCATGCCTGGCTAATTTTTGTAATTTTTTGTAGAGGCTGTGTTTCACTATATGGGCCAGGCTGATGTCGAACTCCTGACCTTGTGATCCACCTGCTTTGGCCCCCCCCCCCCCAAAGTGCTAGGATTAAAGGCCTGAGCCACTATGCCAGGCCTCATTGTGTCATTCTTTTTTTTTTTAATTTATTTATTATTATTATACTTTAAGTTGTAGGGTACATGTGCATAACGTGCAGGTTTGTTACATATGTATACTTGTGCCATGTTGCTGTGCTGCACCCATCGACTCGTCATTCACATCAGGTATAACTCCCAATGCAATCCCTCCCCCCTGCCCCCTCCCCATGATAGGCCCCGGTGTGTGATGTTCTCCTTCCCGAGTCCAAGTGATCTCATTGTTCAGTTCCCACCTATGAGTGAGAACATGCGGTGTTTGGTTTTCTGTTCTTGTGATAGTTTGCTAAGAATGATGGTTTCCAGCTGCATCCATGTCCCTACAAAGGACACAAACTCATCCTTTTTGATGGCTGCATAGTATTCCATGGTGTATATGTGCCACAGTTTCTTAATCCAATCTGTCACTGATGGACATTTGGGTTGATTCCAAGTCTTTGCTATTGTGAATAGTGCTGCAATAAACATACGTGTGCATGTGTCTTTATAGCAGCATAATTTATAATCCTTTGGGTATATACCCAGTAATGGGATGGCTGGGTCATATGGTACATCTAGTTCTAGATCCTTGAGGAATCGCCATACTGTTTTCCATAATGGTTGAACTAGTTTACAATCCCACCAACAGTGTAAAAGTGTTCCTATTTCTCCACATCCTCTCCAGCACCTGTTGTTTCCTGACTTTTTAATGATCGCCATTCTAACTGGTGTGAGATGGTATCTCATTGTGGTTTTGATTTGCATTTCTCTGATGGCCAGTGATGATGAGCATTTTTTCATGTGTCTGTTGGCTGTATGAATGTCTTCTTTTGAGAAATGTCTGTTCATATCCTTTGCCCACTTTTTGATGGGGTTGTTTGTTTTTTTCTTGTAAATTTGTTTGAGTTCTTTGTAGGTTCTGGATATTAGCCCTTTGTCAGATGAGTAGATTGCAAAAATTTTCTCCCATTCTGTAGGTTGCCTGTTCACTCTGCTGGTAGTTTCTTTTGCTGTGCAGAAGCTCTTTAGTTTAATGAGATCCCATTTGTCAATTTTGGCTTTTGCTGCCGTTGCTTTCGGTGTTTTAGACATGAAGTCTTTGCCCATGCCTATGTCCTGAATGGTACTACCTAGGTTTTCCTCTAGGATTTTTATGGTATTAGGTCTAACATTTAAGTCTCTAATCCATCTTGAATTAATTTTCGTATAAGGAGTAAGGAAAGGATCCAGTTTCAGCTTTCTACTTATGGCTAGCCAATTTTCCCAGCACCATTTATTAAATAGGGAATCCTTTCCCCATTTCTTGTTTCTCTCAGGTTTGTCAAAGATCAGATGGCTGTAGATGTGTGGTATTATTTCTGAGGACTCTGTTCTGTTCCATTGGTCTATATCTCTGTTTTGGTACCAGTACCATGCTGTTTTGGTTACTGTAGCCTTGTAATATAGTTTGAAATCAGGTAGCGTGATGCCTCCAGCTTTGTTCTTTTGACTTAGGATTGTCTTGGAGATGCGGGCTCTTTTTTGGTTCCATATGAACTTTAAAGCAGTTTTTTCCAATTCTGTGAAGAAACTCATTGGTAGCTTGATGGGGAAGGCATTGAATTTCTAAATTACCTTGGGCAGTATGGCCATTTTTACGATATTGATTCTTCCTATCCATGAGCATGGTATGTTCTTCCATTTGTTTGTGTCCTCTTTTATTTCACTGAGCAGTGGTTTGTAGTTCTCCTTGAAGAGGTCCTTTACATCCCTTGTAAGTTGGATTCCTAGGTATTTGATTCTCTTTGAAGCAATTGTGAATGGAAGTTCATTCCTGATTTGGCTCTCTGTTTGTCTGTTACTGGTGTATAAGAATGCTTGTGATTTTTGCACATTAATTTTGTATCCTGAGACTTTGCTGAAGTTTCTGTATTCAGGAGACCCATCTCACATGCAGAGACATACATAGGCTCAAAATAAAGGGATGGAGGAAGATTTACCCAGCAAATGGAGAACAAAAAAAAGCGGGGGTTGCAATACTAGTCTCTGATAAAACAGACTTTAAACCATCAAAGATCCAAAGATACAAAGAAGGCCATTACATAATGGTAAAGGGATCAATTCAACAGGAAGAGCTAACTATCCTAAATATATATGCACCCAATACAGGAGCACCCAGATTCATAAAGCAAGTCCTTAGAGACTTACAAAGAGACTTAGACTCCCATACAATAATAATGGGAGACTTCAACACTCCACTGTCAACATTGTGTCATTCTTAAGCCTTTCATCCTCATAGGTTAACTCCCACTTATGTGTGAGAACATATGATGTTTGATTTTCCATTCCTGAGTTAGTTTACTTAAAATAATAGTCTCCAATTTCATCTAGATCACTGTCAATGCCATTAACTCATTTTTATTTATGGCTGAGTAGTATTCCATTGTGTGTGTGTGTATATATGTATACATATATATACAAAACATAATATATAATATATTATGTAATATATATTACATACATAATATGTATTTAATACATATTATATTTATATATATATGCATAATATATGTAATATATACACAAGATATTGTGTAATTTATATATTATGATTTCTTATATATATTAATTTCATATATATATTACAGTTTCATATATATGTGTGTGTATATATACATACATATATATATATGTATGTGTGTGTATATATATATATTAGTTTCTTTATCCACTTATTGGTTGATGGGCATTTGGGTTGGTTCCACATTTTTGCAATTTTGAATTGTGTTGCTATAAACATATGTGTGCAAGTATATTTTTTGTATGATGACTTCTTTTCTTCTGGTAGATACCCAGTAGTGGGATTGCTGGATCAACTGGTAGTTCTACTTTTAGTTTGTAACGAATCGCCTCACTGTTTTCCATAGTGACTGTACTAGTTTACATCCCCACTAGCAGTGTAGAAGTGTTCCCTGATCACCATATCCATGCCAACATCTACTGTTTTTTGATTTTTTGATTATGGCCATTCTTGCAGGGGTAAGGTTGTATTGCATTTTGGTTTTGATTTGTATTTCCCTGATCATTAGTGTTGTTGAGCATTTTTTCATATGTTTGTTGGCCATTTGTATATCCTCTTTTGAGAATTGTCTATTCATGTCCTTAGCCCACTTTTTGATGGTATTGTCCATCTTTTTCTTACTGATTTAAGTTCATTGTAGATTCTGGATATTAGTCCTTTGTCAGATGTATAAATTGTGAAGATTTTCTCCCACTCTGTGGGTTGTCTGTTTTCTCTGCTGACTGTTCTTTTTGCTGTGCAAAAGTTATTTAGTTTAATTAAGTTCCCGCTATTTATCTTTGTTTTTATTGCACTTGCGTTTGGGTTCTTGGTCATGAAATTCTTGCCTAAGCCAATATCTAGAAGGGTTTTTCAATGTTATCTTCTAGAATTTCTACAGTTTCAGGTCTTAGATTTTAAGACCTTGATCCATCTTGAATTTAAAAAGGTGTCCTTTCCCCATTTTATGTTTTTGTTTGCTTTGTCAAAGATCAGTTGGCTGTAAGTATTTGGGTTTATTCCTGGGTTCTCTATTCTGTTCCATTGATCTATGTGCCTATTTTTATACCAGTACCATGCTGTTTCGGTGAGTAAGGCCTTATAAATAGTTTGAAATCAATTGGTGTGAGGCCTCCAGATTTGTTCTTTTTGTTTAGTCTTGCATTGGCTCTGTGGGCTCTTCTTTGGTTCCATGTGAATATTAGAATTGTTTCTACTAATTCTGTGAAGAATGATGGTGGTATTTTAATGGGGATTGCATTGAATTTGTAGATTGCTTTTGGTGGTATGGCTACTCTCACAATATTGATTCTACCCATCCATGAGCATGGGCTGTGTTTCCATTTGTTTGTGTCATCTATGATTTCTTTCAGCAGTGTTTTGTAGTTTTCTTTTTAGAGGTCTTTCACCTCCTTGGTTGGGTATATTCCTAAGTTGTTTTTTTTTTTTTTTTTCCCAGCTATTTTAAAAGGAGTTGAGATTTTTATTTGATTCTCAGCTTGGTGCTGTTGGTGTATGGAAGAGCTACTGATTTGTGTACATTAACTTTGTATCCGGAAACTTTGCTGAATTCTTTTATCAGTTCTAGGAGCTTTCTGGAGGAGTCTTTAGTGTTTTCTAGGCAAACAATCATTTCATCAGCAAACAGTGACAGTTTGACTTCCTCTTTACCGATTTGGATGCCCTTCACTATTTTTCTCTTGTCTCATTGCTCTGAGGAGGACTTCCAGTACTATGTTGCAGAGAAGTGGTGAGAGTAGGCATCCTTGTCTTGTTTCAATTCTCACAGGGAATGCTTTCAACTTTCCCCCATTCAGTATTATCTTGGCTGTGTGTTTTTCTTAGATGGCTTTTATTGCATTGAGATATGTCCCATGTATGTCAATTTTGCTGAGAGTTTTAATCATAAAGTAATACTGAACTTTGTCAAATGCTTTGAGATACATCATTAGATTGTTTATTTGCAGTTTTTCTTGTTTTTTGATGTAAATACTCATAGCTATAAAGTTACCTCTTAGTATTGCTTTTGCTGTATATCGTAGGTTTTGGTATGTTGTGTTTCCATTATCATTTTTTGCAAGAATTTTTTCGATTTCTTTCTTAATTTGTTCATTGAACCCCTAGACATTCAGGAACATATTGTTTAATTTTTATGTATTTATTATAGTTTTCAAATTCCTCTTATTATTGATTTCTAGTTTTATTCTGTTATGGTCAGAGAAGATGTTTGATATTATTTACATTTTTTGAATGTTTTATGTCTTGTTTTGTGACTTAACATATGGTCTATCCTTTAGAATGATCCATATGCTGAGGCAAAGAATGTGTATTCTGTAGCCATTGTATGAAATATTCTGTGAATATGTGTTAGATCCATTTGGTCTATAGTGCAGATTAAATCTCATCTCTCTTTGTTGATTTTCTGTCTTGATATCTGTCAAATGCTGAGAGTGCAGTGTTGAAGTCTCCAGCTACTATTGTATTGAGGCCTGTCTCTTTAGCTCTAATAATATTTCCTTATTATATCTGGGTGCTCCAGTGTTGGATGCATATATATTTAAAATTGTTATACTTTCTTGCTGAATTGACCCCTTTATCATTGTATAGTGTCCTTGTTTGTCTCTTCTTAGAGTTTTTGTTTAAAAATCTGTTTTGTCTGATACACGTATGATGTCTCTTGCTTTTTTGGGTTTCCATTGACATGGATTTTTCCATCCATTAATTTTTAGTCTATGGGTGTCTTTATAGGCAAAGTGTGTTTCTTGAAAGCAACAAATTGGTGCATCTTTTTTTCATCTATTCAACCAGTCTATGTGGAGTTTAGTTCATTTACATTCAATGCTATTGTCGGTAAGTAAGGAGTTACTCCTGCCATTTTGTTATTTGTTTTCTGGCTGTTTTGTGTTTTTCATTTCTTTCTTTCTTTGCTTCCTGTCTTTCTTTACTGAAGATAATTTTCTCTGGTGATAGAAGTTAATTTCTTACTTTTCAGTTTTTGTGTCACCATTGTATTTTTTTTTTTTTTGCTTGAGGTTACCATGAGGCTTGGAAATACTATTTTATAACCTATTATTTTAAAATAACAACAACTTAACACTGTTTGCCTAAACAAACAAACAAACAAATAAGCAAGCAAAAGAAAAACTAGTAAAAAAATCTACATCTTAGCACCATCATCTTGCTTTTTACTTGTAGGTTCTATTTATATCTAACTGTACTATGTCTTGAAAAGTTGCAGTTGTTATTTTTGAGTGAGTGGTTTATTGTTTAGTCTTTCTGCTTACAATAAGATAGTTTACACACCACATTTACAGTGTTATAATATTCTGTGTTTTTCTATACTTACTATTACTTACCAGTGAGTTTTGTACCTTCAGGTGATTTCTTACTGCTCATTAATGTCCTTTGCTTTGTGGTTGAAGTACTCCCTTTAGCATTTCTTGTAGGGCAGTCTGATATTGGTGAAATCCCTTAGTTTTTGTTTGACTTGGAAAGTCTTTATTTCTCCTTCATGTTTGAAGGATATTTTCACCAGACATACTATTCTAGGGTGAAAGTTTTCTTCCTTCAGTACTTTGAATATGTCATGCTGCTCTCTTCTGGCCTGTAAGGTTTCCATGGAAAAGTCTTCTGCCAGAAATATTGGAGTTTTATTGTATGTTATTTGTTTCTTTTGTCCTGCTACTTTTAGTATCCTTTCTTTATCCTTGATCTTTGGAAGTTTTATTATTAAATGCCTTGAGGTAGTCTTCTTTGGGTCAAATCTGCTTGGTTTTCTATATCTGTCTTGTACTTGAATATTGATTTTTTTTCTAGGTTTGAGAACTTCTCTGTTATTATCCCTTTAAATAAACGTTTTAGCCCTATCTCTTTCTCTACCTCCTCTGTAAGGCCAACAACTCTTAGATTTGCCCTTTTGAGGATATTTTCTAGATGCTGTCAGTGTGCCTCATTGTTTGGTATTCTTTTTTGTCTCTTGTCTCCTCTGACTGTGTATTTTCAAATAGCTCTGTCTTCAGTCTCACTAATTTTTTCTTCTGCTTAATCCATTTTGCTATTAAGAGACTGTGATGCATTTTTCAGTATGCCTATTTGATTTTTCTGCTCCAGAGTTTCTGCTTGATTCTTTTAAATTATTTCAATCTTTTTGTTAAATTTATCACATAGAACTCTAAATTTCTTCTCTGTGTTATGTTGAATTTCTTGGAATTTCCTCAAAACAGCTATTTTGAATTCTATCTGAAAGGTCAGATATCTCTGTTTCCCAGGATTCTTTCATAGTGCCTTACTCAGTTCGCTTGGTGAAGCTATGTGTTCCTGGATGGTGTTGCTGCTAGCAGATATTCTTCAGTGTCTGGGAATTGAAGAGTTAGGTATTTACTGTTGTTTTCACTGTCGGGCTTGTTTATACTCATCCTACTTGCGAAAGCTTTCCAGATATTCAAAATGACTTGGGTGTTGTAATCTGAACTGTATCTGCTTTAGAAGCACCCTCAGCCCAGTAACACAGTGATTCTTGCAGACTCTTAGAGGTACTCTCTTGATTGTCTTGGACAGGATTCAGGAGAAGTCTCTGGATTACCAGGTTGAGACTCTTATTCTCTTCCCTTGCTTTCTCCCAGTTGGCATCTCTCTCCTTGTTCTGAGCCACCTAAACCTGTGTATGGAGTGACACAAGCACACCTGTGGCCACCACCACTAAGACTGTACTGGTTCAGACCTGAAGCCAGCACAGCACCAAGTCTTGCCCAAGGTCTGCTGTAAATACTCCCTGGTTACCACCTATGTTTGCTCAAGGTCCTGGGGCTCTACAACCGGCAGGTTCCAAGGCTCCAAGGCTAGCCAGGCCTGTGTCCTTCGCTTTAGAGTGGTGAGTTCCCCAAGTTCTTAGGTGGGTCCATTGGTGACGTCTGCAAGCCAGGAACTAGATTCAAAAATTTTGGAAGTATATCTGGTGTTCTATTGTACTATGGCTGAGCTGACACTAAACCACTAGATGCGGTCCTTCCTACTCTTTTCTCCCTTTCTGAAGGCAGAACCACCACCACAAGCCAATAAGGAATAATTCCAAGGGCTCTTCAGTCAGCTTGTGGTGAATGATGCCTTGCCTGGGACTCCCATTTCAGGATGACAGGTTCCCCTCTGGCCCAGCATAGGTCCAGAAATACCATATAAGAGCCAAATTCTGGAATCAGGGATCCCAAGAGCCCTCTTGGTGCCCTACCACCCTGTGGCTGAGCTGGTACCTGAGGTGCAAGAGAAAGTCTCTTTTACTTTTTCCTCTGCTGTTTGCAAGCAGAAAGAGTCTTATCCCATAGTCAGCACAGACATGAGTGTGCTGAGTCTCGCCTGAAGCCGGCAAGCCTCAGGCTCTCACCCAAAGCCCTTGATGTAGTACCTGGATATGGCTGCTTGTTATTCAGGGCCCAAGAGCTCTTCAGTTTGCAGGTGATGAATGCTACCAGAACTGATTCTTTCCCTTTAAGGCAGTGGTTTCCCTTCTGTCCCAGGGTGTGTCTAGTATTGTTGTCTAGGAACTAGGGCTTGGAACAGGGGCTCAAGGACTGTGACTGGTGCCCCATCCTGCTGTGGCTCAGCTGGCATCCAAAAGGTAAGGCAAAGTCCTCCCCACTCTACCCTCTCCTCTCCTCAGGCAGAAGGAAGGGTCTCCTTTAGAGCTGCAAGCTATGCAGCCTGGAGTTAGTGAAGGGTGATGCCAGCACTGTCTTAGGCCCAGCTTGTCTCTCAATAGGTCGTGTGCCCCTCATTCCACTGTCTCTGGGCCCAGTTTCACACTAGGACTTACTTAGGGGTTGCAGTTCTTATGGCCTAGACTGCCTTTTGTGTTTATTTGGAGGCCCAGAACTCATTAGCCCACAGTGTGATGCTTGTGAAAGTCAATATTGGACTATCAGAATCCGCAATTTTTCTCTGGCCAGGGCTGACTTAAATGCTTCCTTTGTGGGCAGGCATCAGCTGGGTTTGGCCTGGTTTTCCTTTCTGTTCTAACAGAACAGCACTGAATTCAATGCCTCACAATTACTGCACTCTCCCTTCCTCAGCACACTGAAATGCTTTGCACCATTCTGTCACTGTTAGGGGGTGGAGTGCTGTCCTGATTTTTGGTTCTGATGAAGGTGTTTTTTTTTGTTGTTGTTGTTGTGTGTGTGCGTGTGTGTGTGTGTAGATCATTGTTAAATTGGTGTCCTTACAGGGTAGAGGGTGACAAGAGGTGAAGTCTTATGTTATGTCATCTTGCTCTGCCTCTCCATCACTCACAGTTTTGAAAGCTGTACAGGAAGCTGGCATGTCTCATGGTGAGAGTGGGAACAAGAGAGAGAGGAGGGAGGTGACACAATTTTAAAACAACAGATCTTGTGTGAACTCATTAGCGCTCGTTACTCTGGGTAGGGCACCAAGCCTTTTATGAGCGATCCACCACCATGACCCAAACACCTTCCACCAGACCCCACCTCCAACACTGTGAATCACATTTCAACATGATCTGGAGGGGACAAATATCCAAACCATATCACGTCTAGAAGAAACTGCCTGCTATGAAAATCCTGGATTCCCATTCTTCTGTGCATGTCCAGAATGGGCATGTATCCCAAGATAAAAGTGGATAACAAATTTGGGATAAAACAAATTTATCTCGAGATAAAAGCAGATAACAAATTCTGCTTACCTCTTCAAAGTAATTTTTCCTCTGTAGTAGTAGCACCTATAGTTTTGGTTGCCTCAGCAGTTCTCTGTTGTTTTCAAACAGATGATTTTGTTCTAACTACCTTTTCTAGTCGTTCTTTATAGAAGCACTAGATAATATGATCTGCTGTGTGCTACTATGAATATGACCTAGTATCTGCTCCATTTTCCTTTTTTCTACACATTTTCTTTACTACTAGCTTTTACTTTCTCATATTCTGTACTCTCTCCTAACTAGATTACTTGGCCTGCCATAGCCCTTTGTCTACACAATGACCTTTCATCCTTAGGTCCTGCTGCTGACTGCTTTCTTCTCTTAATAAGGTTTGGGTGTTTGTCCCCTCCAAATCTCATGTTGAAATGTGACTCCCAATGTTGAAAGTGGGGTCTGGTGGGAGGTCTTTTAGACATGGGGTGGATTCCTCATAAATGACTTGGTGCCCTCCTTGGAGTAATGAGTGGTAATGAGTTCACACAAGATCTGGTTGTTTAAAAGATTATGACACCTCTCTCCTGTCTCTCTTGCTTACTCCCTCTCTTGTCATGTGATACACCAGTTTTGCCTTCATCTTCTACTGTGATTGTAAGCTTCATGAAGCCCTCGCCAGAAGCAGATTCTGGCACTATGCAGGCTGCAAAACTGCGAGTGATGGAGAGGCAGAGCAAAATGGCAGTTTTCAGCAGGAACTTCTCAACTCAAATTCCTATGAGAGAACTTGATTGTGTTAGATTATCTTATAATTCTAGATTACATCATTAATGACTTGCCACCAGTTAGACTATGTATGGTTTGTCTTCTCTTAGCTAAGTGTTTACTTTTGTCCTATTATTTGTGGCTGAAGTAGGAGGGGGCACATCATGTTGTTCAAAACATGGCTGCCTAATGATGCCCCTCATTAAGGCTGAAATCTAGTCAACAAACTTGGGAGGGGATGGAGTCTGACTCACTCATTCATTCAATAAATATGTACTAAGTACCCACTATGTTTCATTTGCTGGGAAACAGTGGTGAATAAAGCAGACCGAAATTCCTACTCTTATGGAGTTTACATTCTAGTAGGAGAATGAGAAGAGTAACAATTATTGATTACATACTATGTGCTTTATACCATTCTAAGCATTAACACATATTAATTCATTTAAATCTCACATGGGATAATTGCTAGTATTATCATCGTAATCATCATCCCTGTTTAGGAGTTGAGAAAACTAGTAAGCAATAGGATTAGGATTCATTCCCAGGTATACTGGATGCAAATGCTATGCTTTAACAATAGGGCTTCACTGATTGAATCACAAACTATGGTATCCTGTGTTCTGAAGTTTTACAACTCCTCTGTTTGATGGAGAGGTAAATTAACATGTATTCATTCAGTCATTCATCATTTGCCAAATCATTTATAAGCCCCATTTTATTCAGTCCTTACAGCAACTCTGTAAAGAATATACCGTAATTCCAATTTTATACACCCAGAAATGAAGGTTTAGAGAGGTAAAGGATCTGACTCAAGTTTATATACCTACTAAGTAACAAAGCTTAGATTTGAGGCAAAGTCCCATTATTCAAATATTTTCACTAAATGTTGCTGCCTTCTATAGCTGAGTAGAGAGATGTTGTCTGAGAGAAGTTGGCAATTAAAGTTGTCTTTCTGGGTTGAATTGTAGCATGGAAAAAGGCTCAGGAATTGGCTGAGGTATCAGCAGGAGAAATGGGAAAGGACCACATACTTACTACTCCAATAGGAATAAGAATAGGGTGTGTTGTGGAGTGGTTTTGTTCCATGAATATGCATAAATATGTTAAACTGTGGTTTCTGGCCAAAGACATGAGTGTCTTTTGGTCTGTTGCTCTGTGATCCACATGTAGGCAGGGAGGACACAATGTATTTTGAATCAGATTGACTGCCTTCAGCCACCACTTCCTTGTTCAAATTCCCAGTCTCTTTCTTGTCACAAGCCCTAAGGACTTAACTTGCTTTTCTCTTTTTCAAACTTCCCCTACCACTCTGTCTCTCAAGACACCACTCTCCCAGAGTTGGGAGTGAGATGATCCTCCTCTTTATTTGTTGTTTTCTTCAAGAGAAACTTTTTGTCCCTGTAGGGTTTTACTGTTATTCATTGTATGTGTGTGTGGGTGGGGGAGGGCGGGGGAGGGCGGCGGAGTTGTTTGGAAACGAGTCAAAATGAGAGAACACTGTAGGACAAAGAAATAAGGGACACTGTAAGGAAACCAGAAAGGAATTATGCAAAGAGGGCCAAAGGAATCTAATTGTCTTGTGTATCTAATTGTACCTGGGTCCTTGTTTCACACTCTCTGACTCCTATTGTAATGCTTCTGGTAACCTCTTTGAATTCTAGAAGTTCTCCTTATATTTCTAAGGGCAAATTCACCAACCACCTCCCATCACCCCATCTTCCAAAATTTAGATTAATGCCAACAATTTCTTCCTTGAAAGGAGGGATGAGGAGAAACCTAGCATCTAATAAGAACATATTACAGGCTAAATCACTGGAATCTTGAAGGTAACTAAGTTTTAAAGAGGGTGAGTAATTACCCTTGCTTCTTGTCCTATAGCTATTAAGTGATATAGTCAGGATTTTAATCAGGTCTGTCTTACTCTAAAGTTTCTATAATCTTCTCAGTGTGCCACAGGGGTCTCTCACATGCTGAAGTCCCAGCATCTAGACCTAAAAATACATACAGGTCAGAAGAACAATTGTCAAGTAGATGGTTGATATGGTCACCCTGGATAATTTCCTTGTATTTTGTGTGAGATAGGAGCATCTTTGGCTGATCTTATTGGGAAAGTTAGGGGAGAACTCTGGTTCCTAGATGTAATTCAGGGTTATTGTCTTCAGAGTTCAGCATTCACAAACTGATTGCGGGAAGAGGTGGAGGAAAATAATGAGCCAGGGTCTGTTTGAGACCAGGCTCCTGGGGCTGGATGAGAGTTGCCATTACTGGACCCAGTGTGTATATTAAATAGAGTTGCTGTCAAGTCAATGGTTAGCATGAGGGGAAGGAAAGCTTATAGTGCATAACAACACAGTTCAACTTTGTTTTTCTATTGAATTCACATCTTACAGATGAGTAAATTGAGGCTCATAGAGGTTAAGTCACTAGCCCACAAGGACATGGCTAGTTAGTTGCAGAGCAAGAATGTGAACTCAGCTCAGTCTGACCATAAGGCTATATAGTATTCTAGGGAATGTGAGGTTAGCATGATTTGGGAGTCAAGTTAATTACGTAGATTGCTGATCACTTTATATGTGGCCAAGCCCCAGGCATAATTTATAAATTAAACCTTGCAGCCCAATTTATCTGAAAATGAAAAGGAGCTAGCCTGGCAGAAGATGTGGTTTCTTTGGTTGTAGAAATTGATTACAAGTGGTGGAGAGGGCCAGAGCAGGTACTGAAGTTATCAGAACATGAAACCAATTCAGAAACAGTGGAGAGGAGAGAGTATTAAGTGCTGAGTGACTTCTTAGAAGCAAATTGGGCTGGAAGTTTGCTTTATGACCTTGTAGGGGTATATGATGGATGGGTAGGATGACCCAGCTTAAAGAACCTGAGGTAGAATAAACACATCTCTCTACTACTGCACCACAATTACGCTATCCCTCTGGAGGATCAAGATAGGGGTGTCCCTGAATTTACCTATTGGAAAGTCTTAACATTTTTCTGGGTGTTGTTGATTTGGGAAGGGACAGCTTTCCATGATCATTCTCCTACATATATCAATTGAACTGGATATTGGTGTTGCCCATGGATGCTTGCAGAAGTACAGAAGTTCTTCCACAATGTGGTCCAGTATTCCTTATTACGTTTATGGGGTTGAGCATAGTGCTATGGAGTAAATAACAAGGTCTTGGTTGGCCAGGCAAAGGAGGAAGTGATGGAAGATGGCTGGATCTATGTCATCAGTTAGATATTTGGATCTGAGATACTATAGGCTTCAGTACATCTGCTGACTTTACACAACCATAAATAGTGAGTTTCCAGTTGCTTGGAAGAAGAAATTCTAGTTAGAGAAAAACAGTTAACTACCCCTGGCAAATTCTGCAGTGGAAAACGTTCAAAGAATGAAATCATGTGACGTGGTGGACTGACTGGGTGAACCTTAACTTGGATAGTCCAGGAAGGACTCTGAGGAAGTGACATTTAAGCTGAGACCTAAATGATGAAAAGAAATCAGTCATAGGACATTAGGGTATAAGACCATTTATTGACAGAGGGAACTGCTCAGGGAAAGCCCTAAGATGGGAATAAACTTAGTGTGTTTGAGGAACAGCAAAGAGAGAGCAGGAAGAGGGGGCAGATTATTTAAGATCTTGTAGGTTATTTTCTCTGAATTTAAAAGGAAGTAATTAGAGGTATTGAGCCAGTGAATATCATGATCTGATTTGCATTTTAAAAAGAATACTCTGTAAAAAAATTAAAAAATAATAAAAAGACTACTCTGGCTATTGTGTGCAGAGTAGATGGTAAGGAGACTGAGTGAAGCAGGGTGACAAGTCTGGAGGCTATTGCAACAGTCTAGGTGGCAGATATTGTAGCAGCTCAGCCAGAGGTCATAGCTGTGAATGTGGCGTGATGTGCACAGATTCAGAATATATTTTAAAGATCCAGTTGACAGAACTTACTGATGGATATATGGTAGTGAAGGAAAAAGAGAAATCAAGAATGACTCTAAGGCTTTGGGCATTAAAGCAACTCGGCAGTATTATGTTTCACATTGAGTTTGGACTTCTCTCTAAAGACAATGGGAGATTTTGAGAATGTTTAGGAAGGGAAGTGACATGGTTAGATTTTTTGTTATATAAAGATTACTGAACTAGGTGAAGAACAGATTGGAGAAGTGAGACAAGATGCCAAGAACTCTTGTTTGGCATTTGGAATAGGCAATTGGAAGGGTCCAGAAGATAAATTATGAGAGTCTGAATTAAGACAGTAGCTGTAGGAACAGGGAGAAAAGAATAGATAAGAGATCTAGGCAAGTGAAAATCAGAGAACTTATCAGTTAACAAATGATATTGTTAGGCAAGGCAGAAATAGATTTGTGTCTCAGATCCACCACTTACCAGTTGTGTGAATTTGTGTGTTGAATAAATTACAAAGGAATAAATGTGATTTAGGCAAATCTCTTCATCAGTCTGAGCTTTAATTTTCTTACTGTAAAGTAAGAATGTGATATCTCAATGTGTCCTTGTAATAATTGAGTCAATCTATGAACTTTTTGTAATATCATCTCCACCCGACCCATGAGCCTATCACATATGAGGCCCTCATAAATGACTATCCAATGTGAGGGAGGGGATTACAGACAACTTATGATCAGCTCAGTATCTACGAAATGCATGACACAAGGGCAAGAGAGGTCATAGGCTTAGGATGATTTGTTAATGACCACAGACTGACTCTCAAATATATTTCTCACCAGTCGTTCCAGTCATTGCTTGACTGGGCTACTCAGACTAAAATTCCCACTTATTAAATTTATCCTTTGGATAAGTCAACCAAAAATGTGCTCATTCTTCTGAAATCAGCTTCTACTCCTTAATGAAGACATGTTAGGATTAGATTGGCCTTCAAAAACTATCTGGGTAAGTAGTTAAAAATGTTTTTAGTGGTTATACCTTTGGTTCCAATGTAGTTTTACTTAGAACCTCTTTATATGACAGATAAACAAAAAACAAATTGAAGTGAATGAAGTGTGCTGGCTCCAGAGATCTGTAGACCACAGTTAGAAAATCACTTAGAGGTTTTTGTTGTTGTTGCCAAATCCCCCTTCCCTATCTATCAATCATATGAGGAAAGTAAGATCCAGAAAAGTTAAGTGGCATAGCTAACGTCATAGATCTAGAAAGTAGAAGGTATCTATGTATCTATGTATCTATGTATCTATCTATCTATCTATCTATCTATCTATCTATCTATCTATCTATCTATCTATCTATCTTATGAGGAAAGTAAGATCCAGAAAGGTTAAGTGACATAGCTAAGGTCATTGATTTAGAAAGTGGCATAGTTGGCCGGGCGCGGTGGCTCACGCCTGTAATACCAGCACTTTGGGAGGCCAAGGCAGGCGGATCACGAGATCAGGAGATTGAGACCATCCTGGCTAACACAGTGAAACCCTGTCTCTACTAAAAATACAAAAAATACAGAGTGCAGGGATCTACCACTGGGGGATTTATTTTTAGGAGTTGGAATAATTGAGTCAATCTATGGCTCTGTGGTTCAAGGAGGCAGCTGGCTAAACTGAGGTTTAAGCTAAGCTTTACATTAATGAGGAATGGTCAACTGGTGAAGGAGAAAATGTGGCCATGGTACTGAGTAGAAACGGAGTGATAGGATCTTGGAATCTGTTCTATTTTTGGAGAATAGTCTCAAGAAGTCAAGGACTTCTATTCAAGACAAGGATGTGTTAACATGCCGCTGCTATGATAAGAACAAATGGAAGATAAAGGAGTAGAGAGAAAAAGGTGAAAGAGTGAAGGGGAAGAGAAGAAAAATGAGGAAAGGAGAAGTGTGGAAGGGAGGGGGAGGTGAGGAGATGTCACGGAAGGGAAAGAAATGGAATAAGGAAGAGAAAAGGATAAAAGAGAAGAGAACAGAGGAGAGCCTACACATGAGATTCTAAAATCCTATTCTCAGTCAGCCTGTGAGGGCCAAGAGGGAAATACATGCAGAAGGAATAGTGTGAGGAAATGAAAGGCCTGATGACCAAATCTTACTGTTGCACTCTAGTCCTAGTGAGCTAGGCTAAACCTGACAGAGCCAAGAGGACTCTGTATTTTCCCTAGACTAGGCAGGTCTAAGTAGCCTCCTTTCCCATAGTCCTTCTGCTAGTTCCCAACTTGGTTTTCTAAAAGAGCAGGAATAAGCAACTGGTTTCCAAAGTAGAAAAGTGTATGTTTCCTTAAAGAAGCTGGAGCATCCAGACGTGAAGGGGACTTCAAGCAATGTTTTGTAATTGCTGATATGTAGATTCTCCCTAAAGTGATGGCAGCTATTCTAACTTTTCTGCATTTTTTTAATCCATGGAGGCAATGGAAAGTCCCTAGTTTTATAGAGAAACCAAATCTTTGCATGACTAAACAATAGTTGGCTGCAATACCTATTGCATTTGGATGAAAATTACCTTTGTATTAGTGGAAAACAACAACAACAACAACAACATAAATTATTTGGGACTCATGTAAAAAAAAAAAGTTGAAGTGGGCTAGGTGCTGTGGCTTAAGCCTGTAAACCCAGCACTTTGGGAGGCCGAGGCAAGCAGATAACTTGAGGCCAGGAGTTCGAGACTAGCAACATGGTGAAACCCAGTCTCTACTTAAAAAAGAAAAAAAAAATTAGCTGGGTATGGTGGTGCATGCCTGTGATTCCAGCTACTTGGGAGGCTGAGGCATGAGAATCACTTGAACCCGAGAGGGGGAGGTTGCAGTGAGCCAAGATCATGCCACTGCATTCCGGCCTGGGCAACAGAGCAAGACTCAAATAATGATTAAAAAAAAAAAAAAGTTTAAAGGAATCACAAGGGTTGGAGTTTCCTAGAAGTAAAGTTGCAGGAAGTAAAGTATATAAAAATAGTAGCCAAATACCTCTGGAATTAACATTCAACCTGGTATGATTCCCTATCTGAAGTGGCCCATCTCAAGAAATAGAAGCTTTTAAAATGACATGATGCAAAGGCCTAGGACCACATGAACATGCACTATAGTTTGAATGTGTCCCTGCAAAAGCCTGTATTGGAAACTTAATTCACAGTGCAACAATAATGGGAGGTGAGACCTAATGGGAGGTAATTAGGCCACAAGGGCTGTGTCCTTATGAATGAATTAATGTTATCACAAGAGTGCATTTATTATCACAAGTGAGTCCATTATATAAGAACAAGTTTGCTCTCCTTTTCTCTCTCTCTCTTCCCCTGTCTTTGGTCTTCAACCATGAGATGATGCAGCAAGAGGATCTTTGCCAGATGCTGGCCCCTTGATCTTGTACTTCCGAGTCTACAGAAATGTGAATCAATAAACTTCTATTCATTATAAATTACCCAGTCTATGGTATTCTGTCATAGCAGCACAAAATAGATGAAGACAACATGTTTCCAGGATATTTTCAGCACTATACAGAGGAGACCAAATACTAACTGACCAACTCTTATAGGTAGCCAGGGTATTGTGTGGTATTTGCCATTTTGTCAATTCATAAGAAACACCTGGGAGGACCTTTAAAAATTCTTTACAAAAATTCCTCCTTGAGGAACCTGATAAATGAAATCTGTGTTGGGCCTTAAGAATCTGCATTATAATGAGCATCTTGGGTGAAACACTATTGTAGGAAAAAGAGTTTGAGGATGGAAAGTAAATGTGAATCCCAATTCTGTTTTCAAAATAACTTCCCTGAGCTCCAGGTTTTTCAAGTATAAAGAGAAAACAATTTACCTGCCTTTTCTACCTCACAGACCTAATAAGAGGATAGCATGAGATAAAGGAAGTAAAAGCCACTTTACTGAAACACCTAGCATGAAATGATGATGATGATGATGATGATGATGATGATGACGATGATGATGACGATTATGATAACAATGATGATGACAGTGGAGGAAGATGATTTAATAGACCTTTAGCATAATTCACGTAGTCTCAGTTGATGAGTGGATAGTTGCCAGTAGTGAGAACCTAGGTTTCAGACAGGTCATATCATTAAGGCTCTATCTGACTGGGGTGGGAAAAAGAACAGTGGGGAACAGCTCTGGAGCAAGGGCATGACAAGACAGATCAGGCGTCAGTCTGAGCAGAGTCTCAGATTCAACAAGAAACTGGACTAAAAACTATCAAAACCAACGCAAGAAGGAAGACTAATCTCACACTCCAACCTACTGCTAAATTGAAATTTTTAGCCCCAGTTCAGGACTGGGCAAGGTAGGCAGAAGACATTTATGATTTCAGCTAGAAGTGGCTAGAAAGGACAGAAGATAACAGCAATTAGGATTTGATGAATATTCTCCTTCAAAGCATATGCTCTCTTTGCCCTGACTGTTCACTCAGGGACTTTTGGTCTTGATTTGCTTTCCCAAGTGTGTTTCCCTACTGACAAGAGAATAAGCTGACATGAGTCCTCAGTCTGTTCAGGAGTGGTATTGCTTACAGAAAATTAATAAATGGCAGTTTATAAATTAGCCTCTGGTGGCTCAGTGAATATAAATCAATTACTCAGAGCAATTCACCCCCAGGGAAGCTAAGACAATGGTGTTTATGAATCTATAAAGCTTAAAGGCAAACTCTCAAGATGGATGTGTTATCCAAAGGGAAAGTAGTTTGTGGCAGTTCAGCCATGGCTTGACCACCTTACTGTGCTCAGTGGCAGGCATTGTCCCAGAAGGTCTCAAGAAGACATTTGAGAAATTCATTCAAGATAGAAACATCATGAAAAGTTACTTCAAAATTCATTTTAATAGCAATGGTGTATATTCCTCTTTGTGAGTATTGTTTAAAAATTATTGTGAAGTTGTGGACATAAAGAATAGAACAA
Organism: Macaca nemestrina; assembly: GCF_043159975.1. Classification (NCBI taxonomy): domain Eukaryota; kingdom Metazoa; phylum Chordata; class Mammalia; order Primates; family Cercopithecidae; genus Macaca; species Macaca nemestrina. The sequence continues at coordinate 86,758,105 of NC_092145.1, forward strand.
AGACACTGGGGCCTACTTGAGGGTGGAGGGTGGGAGAAGGGAGGGGATAAAGAAAACTACCTATCAGGTACTATGCTTATTACCTGGGTGACAAATTAATCTGTACACCAAACTCCTGTGACATGCAACTTACCTATATAACAAAACCTGCACATATACTCCTGAACCTAAAGTAAAAGTTAAAAAGAATTAAAGAAAGAATATGGGGTAAAATTTGATGCTTCAGTGTGTGTATGCATTGTGTAATTATCAAATTAGTATAATTAGCAGGTAGTATTATGTGTCAATCAAAAATAAAATAAAACTAAATATAAGAAAAAATTATAAAACCAAAAAAGAAAAAATAAATATTGTGTCATGGAAAAAAGAATGGTTTTGAGGGCAGTGTCATGTAACAAGTACATGACCTTAAGTATAGCCTTCATTTATAAAAATTCATTTCTAATTTATGCAGTACTGCTTTCTGTATTGATATGTTTTGTGTCTGTGTCTCCAACCAAATCTCATGTCAAATTGTCATCTCCACTGTTGGAGGATAGGCCTGGTGGGTGGTGATTGGATCATGGGAGCAGATTTCCTTCTCAGTGCTGCTCTCATAATAATGATTGAGGACTCATGGGAACTAGTTGTTTAAAATGGTGTAGCACCTCCCCTCTCCTTCCTCCTGCTCCAGCCATGTAAGATGTGCCTGCTTTCCCTTTGCCTTCCACCATAATTTTAAATTTCCCGAGGCCTCCCCAGCTGTACTTCCCATTCAGCCTGTGGAACTGTGATTCAATTAAACCTCCTTTCTTTATAAATTACCCAGTCTCAAGTATTTCTTTATAGCAGAACAAGAATAAACTAATACAGAAAATTGGTATCAAGGAGTGGGACGTTGCTATAAAGATACCTGAAAATGTGGAAGCAGCTTTGGAACTGGGTAATGGGCAGAGGTTGGAATAGTTTGGAGGGCTCAGGAAAAGATATGAAGGTGAGAGAAAGTTTAGAACTTTCTAGAGACTTGTTGAATCATTGTGACCAAAATGCTGACAGTGATATTGACAGTGAAGTCCAGGCTGAAGAGATCTCAGATGGAAATGAGGAGCTTATGGGAACTGGAGTAACGGTCACTCTGCTTCAGGAAAAAGCCTAGTTGGATTGTATTCCTGCCCTAGAGATATGTGGAACTTTGAATTTGAGAGTGATGATGATTTACAGTTTCTGGTGGAAGAAATTTCTAAGCAGCAAAACATTCAAGATGTGGCCTGGCTGCTTCTAACAGCATATTCTCATATATGTGAGCAAAGGGAAGCAAAACATAAAAGTTTTGAAAATTTGCTGCTCAGCCATGTGGTAGAAAAGAAAGACCCATTTTCAGGGGATGAATTCAATCTGACTGCAAAAATTTGCCTAAGTAAAGAGGAGTCAATTGCTAATTGACAGGAGTCAGTGCAAGACAATAGGAAAAAAGCCTCAGAGGCATTTCAGAGACCTCTGCACAGCGGCCCCTCCAATCACAGGCCTGGAAGCATGTGAAGGAAGAATGTTTTCCTTGGCCAGGCCCAGGGCTCTGCTGCTCTGTGCAGCCTTGGGACACAGTGCCCTGCATCCCAGCTGTTCCAGCTCAAGTTGTGGCTAAAAGGGGCCACGGTACAGCTCAGGCTAATTCTTCAGAGATGCAAACCATAAGCCTTGGTGGCTTCCATGTGGTGGTAAGCCTGCAAGCACACAGGGTGTAAAAGTTGAGGCTTGGAAGCCCCCACCTAGATTTTAGAAGATGTATGGAAATCCCTGGATGTCCAGGCAAAAGCCTGCTACAGGGGTGGGTCCCTCATGAAGAACCTCTACTAGGGCAGTGTCGAGGGCAAATGTAAGGTTGGAGCCCCCACACAGAGTCCCTACTGGAGCACTGCTTAGTGAAGCTGTGAGAAGAGGGCCACCATCCTTCAGACCCCAGAATTGTAGATCCACTGACAACTTGCACTGTGCACCTGGAAAAGCAGCAGGCACTCACTGCTGGCCTGTGAAAGCAGCCACAGGAGCTGTATCCTGTAATGCCAGAGAAGCAGAGCTATTCAAGGCCTTGAGAGTCCGCCCCTTGCACCAGTGTGCCCTAGATGTGAGATAGGGAGTCAAAGGAGATTATTTTGGAGCTTTTAAACTAAATGACTGCCCTGCTGGGTTTTGAACTTGCATGGGGCCTGTACCTCCTTTCTCTTGGCCAATCTCTCCCTTTTGGGGTGGGTGTATTTATCCAATGCCTATACCTCCATTGTATCTTGGAAGTAATGAACTTGTTTTTAATTTTGCAGGCTCATAGGTGGAAGGGATTAGACTTGTCTCAGACGAGACTTTAGACTTTTTAGTTAATGCTGGAATGAGTTAAGACTTTGAGGGACTGTTGTAAAGGCATGATTGTATTTTGTAATATAAGAAGGATATGATATTTGGGAGGGGCTGGGATGGAATAATATGGTTTGGATCTCCATCCCCACTCAAATCTCCTGTTGAATTTTCATCCTCAGTGTTGGAGATGAAGCCTGGTGGGAGGTGATTGGATCATGGGGGCAGATTTCCCCCTTGATGTTGCTTTCGTGATAGTGAGTGAGTGCTCACAACATCTAGTTTTTTAAAAGTGTGTAGCACCTCCTCCCATCTCTCTTCCTCCTGCTCGGACTGTGTAAGATCTGCTTGCTTTCCCTTCACCTTCTGCCATGATTGTAAATTTCCTGAGGCCTCCCCAGCCATGTTTCCTGTACACTCTGTGGAACTGTGAGCCAATTAAACCTCTTTTTCTTGGTAAATTACTCAGTCTCAAGTATTTCTTCATAGCAGTGCAAGAATGGACTAATACATTTATGGAGGAATACGTTTCTAACAAATCAATCTTGCTGAAGTAACAGCAATAAGCTCTGAGCAAAGTATAATAGAACAACTCCCAAAGTCTCTGGGGAGCAAACAAAAGAAGTATTATTTTGGTCAGGTATGGAAGCTGACACCTATAATCCTAGCTACTTGAGATGCTGAGGTAAGAGGATCACTTGAGTTTGAGCCAGGAGTTTGAGACCAGCCTTGCCAACATAATGAGACCCTGTCTTTATAAAAATTCTTACAATTAGCTCAGTGTGGTGGTGTGCACCTGTAGTCCCAGCTCCTTGGGAGGCTGAGGTGGGAGGATTGCTTGCTTAGGAGGTTGAGACTGCAGTGAGCTTTGATCATGCCACTGCACTCCATCCTGGGCGACAGAGTGAGATACTGTCTCTAAAACAAAGTTATATTTTGTAGGAGAATCTAGATTTGGAAGAAGTGACCAACATGGGGTAAGTTTCCCATTTTTATTACTTTTCCCTGGGGGAAGCCACAGTTGTGTCACAGCATGGGATAGAGACAATTCTCATCAAAAGTCTGCTGTCTTTCTGTATAGAAGAGCTAGAGAAAGGAGCTCAGGGTAATGAGGGCTATAGAGACTTAGGGGAAGAGAACCAAAAAGAAGAGATTCAGAAAAGGCAAATACTACATTCTGTGTAAAAAGTCTGTCAAGTCACTGGCTAAGCTATGCACGTGTGAAACAGTTTGAAAGCAACGTGAACTGAGATATGAGCTGCCTCCCACAACAGGTATGACAGAGTTTAAAATTTGAGTCTGAGTTAATTGGCTCCTAAAACAAAAGCATCAACACTTTTAGGAGGAATATAAAGGAAGTCAGAGTCCCCACAACATAACATTTGACATGTCCAAGAAACAACCTAATATTAGTCTACATATAAAGAGCCAGGAAAATGTGAGCCATTCTCAAGAGTAAAGACGGCAATTCCAAGATGACTCAGATGTCGGAATTATTAGACAAGGATTTTGGAGCAGATGCTATAACTATGCTTGGTGAGTTTTAAAAAGTATGCATTCTCATAATAAATGGTAAGCTAGGCAATATTAGCAGAGAAGTAGAAAATGTAAAGAAGCCTCTAAATGATAGATTTATTGGGAAATCCAATATCTGAAATAGAAATCACTACAGAGATGCTGTGGTCTGAATGTGTCCCCCAGAATTCATATGTTAGAAAGTTAATTCTCAATGCAACAGTGTTGGGAGGTAGGGCCTAATGGGAGATTTCAGTCATGAGGACTCTGCTGTCATGAATGAATTGATGCCAGTATAAACAAGGCTTGCTGGAATGGATTTGCCCCTTTCTGATTCTTGTCATGTGAGGACACAGAAAGAAGGCCCTCACAAGATGCCTGAGCCTTGATTGTGGACATCTCAGTCTTCAAAACTGTGAGAAATAAATTTCTGTTCTTTATAATTTACCAAGTCTCAGGTGTTTTGTCATAGAGCAAAACACAGCAGCATAAAACACACTAAACAAGATGGCTGAATAGGAACAGCTCCAGTCTCCAACTCCCTGCATGAGCAACACAGAAGACAGGTGATTTCTGCATTTTCAACTGAGGCACTGGCTTCATCTCACTAGGGAGTGCGGGACAATCGGTGCTGGTCACCTGCTGCAGCCCAACCAGTGAGAGCTGAAGCAGGGTGAGGCATTGCCTCACCTGGGAAATGCAAGGGGGAAGGGAATCCCTCTTCCTAGCCAGGGGAACTGAGACACACAACACCTGGAAAATTGGGTAACTTCCACCCAAATACTGCGCTTTACCAAGGATCTTAGCAAACGGGCACACCAGGAATTATATCCCACACCTGGCCGGGAGGGTCCCATGTCCACAGAGCCTCCCTCATTGCTAGCACAGCAGTCTGCGATCTCGTGATAAGGCAGCAGTGAGGCTGGGGGAGGGGCGCTTGCCATTGCTGAGACATAAGTAGGTAAACAAAGCACCGGGGAAGCTCGAACTGGGTTGAGCTCACAGCAGCTCAAGGAGTCCTGCCTGTCTCTGTAGACTCCACCTGTGGGGACAGGGCACAGCTAAACAACAACAACAACAAAAAGCAGCTGAAACCTCTGCAGATGCAAATAACTCTGTCTGACAGCTTTGAAGAGAGCAGTGGATCTCCCAACACAGAGGTTGAGATCAGAGAACTGACAGACTGCCTGCTCAAATGGGTCCCTGACCCCTGAGTAGCCTAACTGGGAGACATCTCCCACTAGGGGCAGACCGACACCCCACACCTCACACAGTGGAGTACACCCCTGAGAGGAAGATTCCAAAGCAAGAATCAGACAGGTACATTTGCTGTTCAGCAATATCCTATCTTCTGCAGCCTCTGCTGCTGATACCCAGGCAAACAGGGTCTGGAGTGGACCTCAAGCAATCTCCAACAGACCTACAGCTGAGGGTCCTGACCGTTAGAAGGAAAACTAACAAACAGGGAGGACACCCTCCCCAAAACCCCATCAGTAAGTCACCGTCACCATCATCAAAGACCAGAGGTAGATAAAACCACAAAGATGGGGGAAAAGCAGGGCAGAAAAGCTGAAAATTCAAAAAATAGGAGTGCATCTCCCCCTGCAAAGGAACACAGCTCATCGCCAGTAATGGATCAAAGCTGGACGGAGAATGACTTTGATGAGATGAGAGAAGAAGGCTTCAGTCCATCAAACTTCTCAGAGCTAAAGGAGGAATTACGTACCCAGCACAAAGAAACTAAAAATCTTGAAAAAAGAGTGGAAGAATTGATAACTAGAATAATTAATGTAGAGAAGGCCATAAACGAACTGATAGATATGAAAACCATGACACGAGAAATACGTGACAAATGCACAAGCTTCAGTAACCGACTCGATCAACTGGAAGAAAGAGTATCAGCGATTGAGGATCAAATGAATGAAATGAAGCGAGAAGAGAAATCTAAAGAAAAAAGAAGAAAAAGAAATGAACAAAGCCTGCAAGAAGTATGGGATTATGTAAAAAGACCAAATCTATATATGATTGGGGTGCCCGAAAGAGAGGGGGAAAATGGAACCAAGTTGGAAAACACTCTTCAGGATATCATCCAGGAGAACTTCCCCAACCTAGTAGGGCAGGCCAACATTCAAATCCAGGAAATACAGAGAACGCCACAAAGATACTCCTTGAGAAGAGCAACTCCAAGACACATAATTGCCAGATTCACCAAAGTTGAAATGAAGGAAAAAATCTTAAGGGCAGCCAGAGAGAAAGGTCGGGTTACCCACAAAGGGAAGCCCATCAGACTAACAGCAGATCTCTCGGCAGAAACTCTCCAAGCTAGAAGAGAGTGGGGGCCAATATTCAACATTCTTAAAGAAAAGAATTTTCAACCCAGAATTTCATATCCAGCCAAACTAAGTTTCATAAGTGAAGGAGAAATAAAACCTTTACAGATAAGCAAATGCTTAGAGATTCTGTCACCACTAGGCCTGCCTTACAAGAGACCCTGAAAGAAGCACTAAACATGGAAAGGAACAACCAGTACCAGCCATTGCAAAAACATGCCAAAATGAAAGACAATCGAGGCTAGGAAGAAACTGCATCAACTAACGAGCAAAATAACCAGTTAATATAATGGCAGGATCAAGTTCACACATAACAATCTTAACCTTAAATGTAAATGGACTAAATGCTCCAATTAAAAGACACAGACTGGCAAGCTGGATAAAGAGTCAAGACCCATCAGTCTGCTGTATTCAGGAGACCCATCGCACACGCAGAGACATACATAGGCTCAAAATAAAGGGATGGAGGAAGGTCTACCAAGCAAATGGAGAACAAAAAAAAGCAGGGGTTGGAATCCTAGTCTCTGATAAAACAGACTTTAAACCATCAAAGATCAAAAGAGACAAAGAAGGCCATTACATGATGGTAAAGGGATCAATTCAACAGGAAGAGCTAACTATCCTAAATATATATGCACCCAATATAGGAGCACCCAGATTCATAAAGCAAGTCCTTAGAGACTTACAACGAGACCTAGACTCCCATCCAATAATAATGGGAGACTTCAACACTCCACTGTCAACATTGGACAGATCAACGAGACAGAAAGTTAACAAGGATATCCAGGAATTGAACTCATCTCTGCAGCGAGCAGACCTAATAGACATCTACAGAACTCTCCACCCCAAATCAACAGAATATACATTCTACTCAGCACCACGTCACACTTATGCTAAAATTGACCACATAATTGGAAGTAAAGCACTCCTCAGCAAATGTACAAGAACAGAATTTATAACAAACTGTCTCTCAGACCACAGTGCAATCAAACTAGAACTCAGGACTAAGAAACTCAATCAAAACTGCTCAACTTCATGGAAACTGAATAACCTGCTCCTGAATGACTACTGGGTACATAACGAAATGAAGGCAGAAATAAAGATGTTCTTTGAAACCAATGAGAACAAAGTTACAACATACCAGAATCTCTGGGACACATTTAAAGCAGTGTGTAGAGGGAAATTTATAGCACTAAATGCCCACAAGAGAAAGTTGGAAAGGTCTAAAATCGACACTTTAACATCACAATTAAAAGAACTAAAGAAGCAAGAGCAAATACATTCAAAAGCTAGCAGAAGGCAAGAAATAACTAAGATCAGAGCAGAAGTGAAGGAGATAGAGACACAAAAAACCCTCCAAAAAATCAATGAATCCAGGAGTTGGTTTTTTGAAAAGATCAACAAAATTGATAGACCGCTAGCAAGACTAATAAAGAAGAAAAGAGAGAAGAATCAAATCGACGCAATTAAAAATGATAAAGGGGATATCACCACCGACCCCACAGAAATACAAACTACCATCAGAGAATACTATAAACACCTCTACGCAAATAAACTAGAAAATCTAGAAGGAATGGATAATTTCCTGGACACTTACACTCTCCCAAGACTAAACCAGGAAGAAGCCGAATCCCTGAATAGACCAAGAGCAGGCTCTGAAATTGAGGCAATAATTAATAGCCTACCAACCAAAAAAAGTCCAGGACCAGATTGCTTCACAGCTGAATTCTACCAGAGGTACAAGGAGGAGCTGGTACCATTCCTTCTGAAACTATTCCAATCAATAGAAAAAGAGGGAATCCTCCCTAACTCATTTTATGAGGCCAACATCATCCTGATATCAAAGCCTGGCAGAGACACAACAAAAAAAGAGAATTTTAGACCAATATCTCTGATGAACATCGATGCAAAAATCCTCAATAAAATACTGTCAAACCGGATCCAGCAGCACATCAAAAAGCTTATCCACCAGGATCAAGTGGGCTTCATCCCTGGGATACAAGGCTAGTTCAACATACGCAAATCAATAAACATAATCCAGCATATACACAGAACCAAAGACAAAAACCACATGATTATCTCAACAGATGCAGAAAAGGCCTTTGACAAAATTCAACAGCCCTTCATGCTAAAAACTCTCAATAAATTCGGTATTGATAGAATGTATCTCAAAATAATAAGAGCTATTTATGACAAACCCACAGCCAATATCATACTGAATGGACAAAAACTGGAAAAATTCCCTTTGAAAACTGGCACAAGACAGGGATGCCCTCTCTCACCACTCCTATTCAACATAGTGTTGGAAGTTCTGGCTAGGGCAATCAGGCAAGAGAAAGAAATCAAGGGTATTCAGTTAGGAAAAGAAGAAGTCAAATTGTCCCTGTTTGCAGATGACATGATTGTATATTTAGAAAACCCCATTGTCTCAGCCCAAAATCTCCTTAAGCTGATAAGCAACTTCAGCAAAGTCTCATGATACAAAATAAATATGCAAAAATCACAAGCATTCTTATACACCAGTAACAGACAGAGAGCCAAATCATGAATGAACTTCCATTCACAATTGCTTCAAAGAGAATAAAATAGCTAGGAATCCAACTTACAAGGGATGTAAAGGACCTCTTCAAGGAGAACTACAAACCACTGCTCAGTGAAATAAAAGAGGACACAAACAAATGGAAGAACATACCATGCTCATGGATAGGAAGAATCAATATCGTGAAAATGGCCATACTGCCCAAGGTAATTTAGAAATTCAATGCCATCCCCATCAAGCTACCAACTACTTTCTTCACAGAATTGGACAAAACTGCTTTAAAGTTCATATGGAACCAAAAAAGAGCCCACATCGCCAAGACAATCCTAAGTCAAAAGAACAAAGCTGGAGTCATCATGCTACCTGGATTCAAACTATACTACAAGGCTACAGTAACCAAAACAGCATGGTACTGGTACCAAAACAGAGATATAGATCAATGGAACAGAACAGAGTCCTCAGAAATAATACCACACATCTACAGCCATCTGATCTTTGAGAAACGTGAGAAAAACTAGAAATGGGGAAAGGATTCCCTATTTAGTAAATGGTGCTGGGAAAATTGGCTAGCCATAAGTAGAAAGCGGAAACTGGATCCTTTCCTTACTCCTTATATGAAAATTAATTCAAGATGGATTAGAGACTTAAATGTTAGACCTAATACCATAAAAACTCTAGAAGAATACCTAGGTAATACCATTCAGGACATAGGCATGGGCAAGGACTTCATGTCTAAAACACCAACAGCAATGGCAACAAAAGCCAAATTGACAAATGGGATCTAATTAAACTAAAGAGCTTCTGCACAGCAAAAGAAACTACCATCAGAGTGAACAGGCGACCTACAGAATGGGAGAAAATTTTTGCAATCTACTCATCTGACAAAGGGCTAATATCCAGAACCTACAAAGAACTCAAACAAATTTACAAGAAAAAAACAAACAACCCCATCAAAAAGTAGGCAAAGGATATGAACAGACATTTCTCAAAAGAAGACATTCATACGGCCAACAGACACATGAAAACATGCTCATCATCACTGGCCATCAGAGAAATACAAATCAAAACCACAATGAGATACCATCTCACACCAGTTAGAATGGCAATCATTAAAAAGTCAGGAAACAACAGGTGCTGGAGAGCATGTGGAGAGATAAGAACACTTTTACACTGTTGGTGGGATTGCAAACTAGTTTAACCATTATGGAAAACAGTATGGCGATTCCTCTAGGATCTAGAACTAGAAGTACCATATGTCCCAGCCATCCCATTACTGGCTATATACCCAAAGGATTATAAATTATGCTGCTATAAAGACACATGCACACGTATGTTTATTGCGGCACTATTCACAATAGCAAAGACTTGGAATCAACCCAAATGTCCATCAGTGACAGATTGGATTAAGAAAATGTGGCACATATACACCATGGAATACTATGCAGCCATCAAAAAGGATGAGTTTGTGTCCTTTGTAGGGACATGGATGCAGCTGGAAACCATCATTCTTAGCAAACTATCACAACAACAGAAAACCAAACACCGCATGTTCTCACTCATAGGTGGGAACTGAACAATGAGATCACTTGGACTCGGGAAGGGGAACATCACACACCGGGGCCTATCATGGGGAGGGGGGAGGGTGGAGGGATTGCACTGGGAGTTATACCTGATGTAAATGATGAATTGATGGGTGCTGACGAGTTGATGGGTGCAGCACAGCAACATGGCACAAGTATACATATGTAACAAACCTGCACGTTATGCACATGTACCCTAGAACTTAAAGTATAATAATAATAAATAAATTAAAAAAAAAAAAAGAAAATGTGGCACATATACACCATGGAATACTATGCAGCCATAAAAAAGGATGAGTTTGTGTCCTTTGTAGGGACATGGATGCAGCTGGAAACCATCATTTTCAGCAAACTACCGCAAGAACAGAAAACCAAACACTGCATGTTCTCACTCATAGGTGGGAACTGAACAATGAGATCACTTGGACTCGGGAAGGGGAACATCACACACCAGGGCCTATTATGGGGAGGGGGGAGAGGGGAGGGATTGCATTGGGAGTTATACCTGATGTAAATGACGAGTTGATGGGTGCTGACGAGTTGATGGGTGCCGCACACCAACCTGGCACAAGTATACATATGTAACAAACCTGCATGTTATGCACATGTACCCTAGAACTTAAAGTATAATAATAATAATAATAATAATAATAAAACACCCTATACAGGTGACTTAATAGTAAAATGGAGATGATATAATAAAAAGTGACCAAACATGAGGAGAGATCAACAGTAATGATCTAATATGAAAGCCAGGAGGAAAAAAAGCAAGAGATATTTAAAAATGAACAGAGCCTCTGGGACCAGTAAAACAATACAAACATTTTAACAGATTGGTAATGAGAGTTCTAGAAGAAGAAGAGAGAGAAAACTGGACAGAAAAAGTTACTAGAATACAAAATGACTGAAAACTTTCAAAATTTGGTAAAACACATTGAGTTACAGATTCATTTACCACATCAGTCCCTAAAGAGGATAAACAAAAGCATGCCTGATTATATCACAGTGCTGGCAATAGAAGATTGAAAGAAATTTGGAAAACAGCCCATGCAAAATGATACCTTATATAGAGGAGAATAATTCAAATTTTCCTATACTTACATCAGAATTCACGAAGGCCAGAACTGAGTGGGGCAGCATCATTAAAGTGCAAAGGAAAAGTAGTTAATTTGGAGATCTAGAGTGAAAATAATCTTTAAGAATGTGGTCCATCGTTGACTGAAACAGCGTATGTGGCACATGACTTTATATGAAAGGCCAATAAGCACATGAAGAGACATTCATCATCACCACCCATCAAGATAATGCTAATTAAAGCCACCATTAAAATCCACTTACCCATTAGAATAACTAAAATAAAAAAAATTGAATATACCAAGTGTTGGTGGTGATGTGGAAGAATGGAAACTCATATACTGCTGGTGGGGATGTAAATTAGCACAATTACTTATTTCATTAAGTTATGCATCTATTTTGAATTTCTTTGAATGCAAATTGCATTCCAAAGTAACCTTTGCCAATTTATATATTCATGAACAGTATATGAGAGAATTTTTCCTCACAGTTTCGATATTGGTATTATCAGCATTAAAAATTTTTGCCATTTTGATAGAAAAAAGTTTCATTTTTATTAAATTAGAATTCTCAAGATTATAAGTGACATTTGAGCCTCATTTATTGTGCTTATTGGTCATTTGGATTCCCTATTCTGTGAACTGCTTTTTGCTCTGTCCATTTTCCAATTGTATTGCTTCTCTTTTTTCTTTTTGGTTTGTGTTCTTTTTCTAATGAAGATATTAATTCTTTGAAAATATTTTCTCTAAGTCTTTCAGTTTCATTTTACTTACCTTGTTTTGGTTGTAAAAATTTGCGTTTGGATGTTGTCAAATCCATACCTCTCTTGCTTCATAGTTTTACATTTTATGTCTTATGTAAGAGGAGCTTTTATACTCAAAATCTATGAATATTTGCTTATAAGCTCTTTTTATATTAGCTTTTACATTAACTCTTTAATTAATGTCAAATTTACTTTTGTAAATTCTGTCAGATAGGGTTCTAACTTTATCTTCTTTCTAAAAAGATAACCGGTTGTTTCCTATTTATGCATTAAACTCAACCATCCTTTCCACAAGAATATGAAATATCACTATTGTCATATATTCATTTGCATCTATATCTATCCATCCGTGTATCTAGAGTATGTTCCTGGTCTCCATTTTGTCCATTGCTTTTTTTATTCTTATACCAACTATACAAGTTCAAAAATTATAATTTCCTAACATGTTTTGATATTTGGTAGGACAAACCTTTCTTTGTTATTTTTATTTCCAAAAATACCTTGGCTATATTTGTGCATTTTCTCTTCTAAATAAATTTTAAAATAAGCTTGTTATTTTTGTTTATATAAAACATATTAGATTTCACTGCAGCCCCTTCAAATTTGTAGAGCAATTTGGAGAGAATGGTCATCTAATACTGAATCATTCTGTCCATGTCAATGGCATATCTCTCCACTTATTCAGATTTAAAAAATATCCATAAGTAATGTTTTTTCAGCTTTTGTTCCATGTTAACAAGTATTATATTTTTACCTGCAACATTTTAAAATTGGTAACTGCTGACGTATGTTGATATTGAATCTGAGCTCTGTTATTACACAGTGGTTGACCAGGCCTATAATGCTGTTTCTTAAGCCCTCACATAGCCAAATGTCTGAAGTGAGTGAAGTTCTTTCAGTTAGCTGGTGGACCAAAATCTTGGCTCAGCTCTTTTTAGCCCTGTTCTCTTTCTTTTGGAAAGAAACGTGGGCTTCAGTTGATTCTAAGAATGACTAGTGGCTGATAGCATCTTTCTCCTTTCCCCATTCATGTGGTGTTCTACCACACTAAATCCCTTTGGATCATGATGCCCGTTGGGTTTTTATTGAAGCTCATTGCCTTGATTTTGCTCTGTTAGCCTTTTTCATGGAGGAAGGAGCTGTCCACTGCTGCTGGTGTTTTATATATTTTTGCCTCATGCCTTTCTGGAATACTCTAGATCATTCTTAGAATGCTGTATTTCTGGCTTTTGACACAAAGAAGATGCTCTAGAAATATTGGTTCCCTTGTTTTTACATCTCACATGGCCATATTTTAAAAATAAAGCCTAATCCAAAAGAGCACTCAAATACCCAAATGAAGTAGCTCTAAGTTCTCTCTCCAGTAGGAGCTCCACATCATGTGAAGAGTAGTAGTGGCATTCTCTAATCCCTAGGGACAATCTAAGACTGCTGCTCTTCCCTTTTTCATCAAAAAGACAAGAGAAAAATGGAGCCAACTAAGACATAAAAAGGAAGTTACTAGATTCAGAAAATCAAGGATATATGAATTGACTACAGGGTCTTTCTTTAGGCTTAGTTTTCAGGGGCCCTGCTGGCAATTGGAGCAACAAGATCGAGAGGACTACAATCTCCATAAGATTCTGAGGAACCAATGTGGGAGCAGGCCTTAGGGTAGGCTGCATAGCACTGTCTCTGGTTCCTGACAGTCCCAACTTCATCCTGGGATTAAGAAGCAACACAGGGGCTTGGGTCTAGACCTATGACATGAAATAAAGGTGTGTGTTGGCCTAGAGTGTCTGTCTGTCCTCTGAGAAGTATGTTCTTTGAGAACTTAGCAGCATGGTCTGCAGCTGGTCCATTAAATCAGAGTTTTGGGGTTCCAGCCAACATCTTTTCCTATCAGAAGCAAAACTATAGTCAGGGCCAATATCTATTCTAATTGTTGGTAGATGTGGGCAGACACTCACTTTATTTTTAGTGATTATCTTGAAGTTCAGAAATGTGTCCACCATGGTTGAACAGTATAGGAAAGGGTCACAGATATTGAGAACTCAGTTGTTCAGATCCCAGCCCACTTCCCAATAGGTTCTCTGAACCTCACAGTCACTCTCACCTGTGATTCCCTGCTGCCTGTGGACAGACCTCTAAGATGTTGCCTGGATCTCTGGGTAAGTCCTATTCCAGGTCTCTCCATCACTGCGTTACATTTGCTCAGTAGCCCCTCCATTACAAACTGCTGGAACTTTTGGAATCAACTGATCATTTGGATTACTACCTTCTGCTATTTTCTATATCCTCTGGGTAGCATGTACTCACTGAAGGACTAAACCTGTCACAGAGAAGGAAAAAGCAAAAAGAATGGACTTTGAGTTAGGTTGATCTTCTTTTAATTCTTTGTTGTGTTATAGTAAAATGACATATTTTATGCTTTTTGTTATAACTTTTAGGAAAAATTAACTTTATGGAATACTTAATGGAAAAAAATTAAAACTACATGAACAATAGAACAAACATCTCTGTAGCAATTAATATTTCATATTAATATTTCATCATATTTGCTTCAAGGATTTTTTATTAAAAAGTACTTAAAGTACATTATTGCAGGTGAAGTTAAATTTTCCTTTCTCTATATCCTCATTCCAATTTCACTTTTTCCTTTCCAGAAGCAGCTACAATAATCAATTTCCTGGTTTTGTTTTTTTGTATTAATAGCTATGCATCTATGAAAATATATAATATTTGGTGTGTGCTTTATAAATGTACACGAATAATACCATTTGATTTACAATTGGCCCTCCATATCTATGGATTCCATACCCCTGGATTCCTCTAAGCACAGATTGAAAATATTAGAAAAATAAGAGTGGCTGCATCTGTATTGGGCATGGTTAGACTTCTTTTCTTTTCATTATTCCCTGAACAATGCACCATACCAATGATTTATATAGCATTTACGTTGTATTAGGTATTATAAGTAATCTAGAGATGATTTAAAGTAAACAGAAGGATATGTGTAGGTTATATGCAAATACTACACCATTTTATATAAGGGACTGAGCACTCAGGAGATTTGGTGTCTGTGAGGGAACCAATCCCCCACAGATACCAAGAGATAACTATATGCTATATTATTGAGATCTATTGATATGATGTATTTCTACATTGAAATGGTTTTATGTTTATAAACCTATACTACATTTATTTTTCTACCATGATTTCATAGTCTACTATATAAATATATCACATCTATAGGTAAAAATTTATATTGTTGCCAAGTATTCTCCATTACAAATATTACTGGAATAAACATATTTTTATGTTATCTTAGAGCACAAGAGTTTTGCTAAGGAATAAAGAAATTCAATTTCTGGATACTAAGATATGTTGATTTGCAATTTTTCCAGTTACAGTCAAATAGATGTCCAAAGTGGTTACAGTAATTTACATCTCCACCAGCAGGGTATGAAAGTTTCCAGTTCCCCACATTCTTGCCAACACTTGAAATGGTAGTTTTTGTAGTATTTGTCTATCTGATAGGTAAGAAATGGAAACATTGTTTTAACTTCTATTTTCCTGACCACTAATGATGTTGAGAATTTCCCCATGTTAATTTAAAAATAAAATTTTAAACTAATTGTTTAAATATTTGTGGGTACATAGTAGGTGTATACATTTATGAGGTACAAGAGATGTTTTGATATAGATATGGAAACTGTAATAATCACATGATGAAAATGAGGTATTTATCCCCTCAAGCTTTTATCCTTTGTGTTACAAACAACCCCATTATACTCTTTTAGTTATTTTAAAATGGACAATTAAATTGTTATTGACTATAGTCACCCTGTTGTGCTACCAAATACTAGATCTTATTCGTTCTTCTAACCATTTTTTTGGTACTCATTAACAATCCCCACTTTCCCTCAAACCCCCAGTACCTTTCCCCACCTCTGGTAACCATTCTTCTACTATCCATGTCCATGAGTTCAATTGTTTTGATTTTAATATCCCACAAATAAATGAGAACATGCAATGTTTGTCTTTCTGTTGCCTGGCTTGTTTCACTTAACATAATGATCTCCAGTTCCATCCATGTTGTTGCAAATGACAGACTTTTATTCATTTTTACTGGCTGAATAGTACTTCAGTGTGTATATGTACCACATGTTCTTTATCTTTTCATCTGTTCGTGGATGCTTAGGTTGTTTGCAAATCTTGGCTATTGTGAAGAGAGCTGCAACAAACATAGCAGTGCAGATCTCTCTCTGATATACTGATTTCCTTTCTTTTGGGTATATATGAATAGTGGAATTGCTGGATCATATGATAGCTCTATTTTTAGATTTTGAGGAATCTCTAAGCTGTTTCCCATAGTGGTTGTACTCATTTACATTCCCACCAACAGGGTATGAAGGTTCCCTTTTCTCCACATCATTACCAGCATTTGTTATTGCCTAACTTTTGGATATAAATCACTTCAACAGGGGTGAAATATCTCATTG
Source organism: Macaca nemestrina (assembly GCF_043159975.1). Taxonomy (NCBI): domain Eukaryota; kingdom Metazoa; phylum Chordata; class Mammalia; order Primates; family Cercopithecidae; genus Macaca; species Macaca nemestrina. The sequence goes on from NC_092145.1 coordinate 86,774,715, forward strand.
TAGTTTTGATTTGCACTTCTCTGATGATCAGTGATGTTGAGCACCTTTTCATATACCTGTTTGCCATGTATATATCTTCTTTTGAGAAACATCTATGCAAATTCTTGCTTGTTTTTTATTGGCTTATTAGATTCTTCCCTATGGAATTGTTTGAGTTCCTTCTATATTCTGGGTATTAATCACTCGTCAGGTGGGTAGTTTGCAAATATTTTCTTCCATTCTGTGAGTTGTCTCTTCCCTTTTTAAACTGTTTCCTTTGCTGCGCTGAAGTTTTTGAACGTGATGCAATCCCATTTGTTCATTTTTACTTTGGTTGCCTGTGTTTGCAGGGTATTGCTCAAAGAATTTTTGCCCAGACCAATGTCCTGGAGAGTATCCCCAATGTTTTCTTGTAGTAGTTTCATAGTTTGAGGTCTCAGATTTTAGTCTGTAATCCATTTTAATTTGATTTTTATATATTGTGAGAGATAGAGGTCTAGTATCATTCTTCTGCATATGAATATCCAGTTTTCCCAGTACCATTTATTGAAGACTGTTTTCTTCTTAGTGTATGTTCTTGGCTTCTTTTTTGAAAATGAGTTCACTATTGGTGTGTGGATTTGTTTCTGGATTCTCTATTCTGTTCTATTGGTCTATGTGTCTGTTTCTGTGACTGTACTAGATGTTTTGGTTATTATAGCTCTGAGTTTGAAGTCAGGTAATGCGATTCCTCTAGTTTTTTAAAATTTTGCTCAGGATAGCTTTGGGTATTCTGTGTCTTTTGTGGTTCCATATAAATTTTACAATTGTTTTTTCTATTTCTGTGAAGAATGTCATTGGTATTTTGATACGGATTGCATTGAACCTATAGATTGCTTTGGGTGATATGGACATTTTAACAATATTGATTCTTATAATCCATGAACATGGAATATCTTTCCATATTTCGGTGTCCTTTTCAATTTCTTTCATCAGTGTTTTAAAGTTTTCATTACAGAGATCCTTCACTTCTTTGGTTATTTTCTGGGTATTTAATTTTATTAATGGCTATTGTAAATGGGATTACTTTTTTATTTATTTTTCAGATTGTTCACTTATCATATAGAAATGCTACTAATTTTGTGTATTGATTTTGTATTCTGCCACTTAACTGATTTTTTATTAGCTCTAGTTTTTTTTTTTTTTTTTTTTTTTTTGGTAGAGTCATTAGGTTGTTCCAAATATAAGAGCCTATCATCTGCAATTAAGAATAATTTGACTTCTTCATTTCCTTTATTGATGCCTTTTCTTTCTTTCTTTCTCTTGTCTGATTGCTCCAGCCAGGACTTCCAGTGCTATGTTGAATAACAGTCGTGAAAATGGGCATCCTTGTCATGTTCCAGATCTCGGAAGAAAGACTTTCAGTTTTTCCCCATTCAATGATACTAGATGTGGGTCTGTCATATATGGCTTTTATCTTGTTGAGGTATGCTCCTCCTATCCTCAGTTTGTTAGAGGTTTTTATTATGAAGAAATGTTAAATTTTATCCAATGCTTTTCAGCATCAATTGAAATTATTATATAGATTTTTTTTCTTTATTCTGTTGACATGATGTATCACATTGATTGGTTTGCCAGGGATAAATCCTACTTAGTCATTATGAATGATCTTTCTAATGTATTGTTGAGTTTGGTTTCCTAGTATTTTGTTGAGGATTTTTGTACCGATATTCAGCAGAGATACTGGCTTGTAGTTTTGTGTGTGTGTGTGTGTGTTTGTTTGTTTTGATTTTTTTTTTAGGTGTCTTTGTCTGGTTTTGGTATCAGGATAATAATACTAGCCTTGTAGAATGAGTTTAGAAGAATTTCTTCCTCCTCTATTTTTTGGAAAAGTTTGGGTAGGATTGGTTCTTTAAATGTGTTAGAATTTAGCAGTGAAGCCATTGGGTCCTGGGCTTTTATTTCCCAGGATATTTTTTATTACAGTTTTGATCTCTTTTATTTGTTATTGGTCTCTTCAGGTTTTGGATTTCTTCCTGGTTCAATCTTGTTAGGTTATATGCGTCTAGAATTTGCTGTTTCTTTTAGATTTTCCAATTTATTGGCATATAGTGGCTCATAGTAGCTACTAATGAGCCTTTGAATTTCTATGGTACCAGTTGTAATGTCTCTTTTTTTCATGTATGATAATATTTATTGGGATATTCTCTCTGTTTTTCTTAGTATGGCTAATGTTTTGTCAATTTTGTTTAATATTTCAAAAAACCAACCATTTGTTACATTGATTTTTTTGTTTCAATTTCATTTATTTCTGCTCTGATCTCTATTATTTCTTTTCTTCACCTTATTTTGGGTTTGCTTTGCTCTTGCTTTTCTAGTTCTTTGAGATGCATTATTAAATTGTTTATATGAAGTTTTTCTTCTTTTTTTATACAGGCATTCATTGTTTTAAACTTCCCTCTTAGTGCTGCTTTTGCTCTATCCCATTGATTCTGATATGTTGTGTTTCCATTATAATTTGTTTCAATAAATTTTTCAATTTCCTTCTTAATTTCTTTATGGACCCACTTGTCATTCAGGAGCATATTGTTTAATTTCCATGTATTTGTGTAGTTCCAAAATTCCTCTTGTTATTGATTTCTAGTTTTGTTCCATTATGGTCAGAGAAGTTGCTTGATATTATTTTAGTTTTTGAATGTTTTAAGACTTGTTTTGTGATGTAAGATATTTTTAAATATTTGATTTTTGTGGGGACATAGTAGGTGTATATATTCATTTGGGTACATGAGATATGCTGATACAGGAAATCAATGCATAATAATCACATCAGGGTAAATGGGGTATTATTCATCACCTCAAACATTTATCCTTTTGTTTTGTTACAAAAAATCCAACTATACTGTTTTAGTTATTTTGAAATGTACAATAAATTATTATTGACTACAGTTATCCTGCTGTGCTATCAAATATTAGATCTTATCCATTTTTCTAACTATCTTTTGTTCTCATTAACCTTCCTTGTTTCCCCACCAACCCCATACTGCTCTTCCCAGCCTCTGGTAAACATTGTTCTACTCTCTATCTCTATAAGTTCAATCATTTTAATTTTTAGCTCCAGGAATAAGTTAAAACATGTGAAGTTCATCTTTCTGTAGCTGGCTTATTTCACTTAAAGAATGACTTCCAGTTCCATTCTTATTGTTGTAAATGGCAGAATCTCATTTTTTAATGTACTTTTTATTTTGTGGACACATAGTTGATGTGTATATTTATGGGGTACATGAGATACTTTGATACAGGCATGCAATAAGTAATAATTACATCATGAAAAATGGGGTATTCATCCCCTCAAGCATTTAACCTTTATGTTACAAACAATCCAGTTATACTCTTTTAAATGTTTTATCATGTAAAATTAATTTATTTTGACTATACTCACTCTGTTGTGCTATCAAATAGTAGTTCACACTGATTTTTTCTATTATTTGTGTGCTCATTAACCTTCCCACCTCCTCCTCACCTGCCTACTACCTTTCCCAAATTCTGATAATCATTCTTCTACTCTCTGTGTTCATGGGTTCAATTGTTTCAATTTTTAGATCCCACAAATAAATGAGAACATGCAATGTTTGTCTTTCTGTGCCTGGCATATTTTACTTAACACATTGATCTCCAGTTCCATCCATGTTGTTGCAAATGACAGGATCTCACTCTTATTTATGGCTCCATAGTACTCTATTGTACATATGTACCAAATATAGTTTATTCTTCAGTTGATGGACATTTTGGTTGCTTCCAAATTTTGGCTATTGTGAATAATGCTGAACAAACATGGAAGTACAGATATCCTTTTGATATACTGATTTCCTTTTTGGGGTATATATCTAGCTGTATGATTGCTGAATCATATGATAGTCCTTTCTCTATTTTTTTGAGGAACCTCCAAACTGTCCTCCATAGTGGTTGTACTAAATTACATTCCCACCAACTGTGTACAAGGGTTCTGTTTTCTCCAGATTCTTGTCAGCACTTGTTATTGCCTGTCTTTTGGATATAAGCCATCTTAACTTGAGTGAGATGATATTGTGGTTGTCATTTGCATTTCTCTTATGATCAGTGACATTGAGCACCTTTTTGTACACCTGCTTGCCATTTGTATATCTTCTATTTTTAATTTTAATTTTGTGTGGATGTACAGTAGGTCCATTTATTTATGGAGTACATGAGATGTTTTGATACAGGCATGGAATACATAATAATCACATCATGGAAAATAGGGTATCCACCTTTTCAAGCATTTACCCTTTATGTTACTAACAATCAGATTATCCTCTTTTAGTTATTTTTAAATGTACAATTAAATTATTATTGACTATAGTCACCCTGCTGTGCTAGCAAATACCAGGCCTTCTTTATTCTTTCTATTTTCTTTGTGCCCATTAACCATCCCCATCTCTCCTTCAACCCCAATACCTTTCCCAGGCTCTGGTAACCATGCTTCTACTCTCTATGTCCATGAGTTTAACTATTTTGATTTTTAGATCCCAGAAATAAGTGAGAAAAGGTGATGTTTGTCTTTTTGTACCAGCCTTATTTCACTTAACATAATGACTTCCAGTTTCATTCATGTTGTTGCAAATGATAGGATCTCATTATTTTTTGTGGCTGAACAGTACTCTATTGTCTATAACTACTACAATTTCTTTTTCCATTCATATATTGATGGACACTTATGTTGCTTCTAAATTATGGCTGTTGAGAAGAGTGCTGTAACAAACATAGTAGTACAGATACTCCTTTGATACACTGTTTATTTTTCTTTTGGTTATATAAGAAGCAGTAGGATTGCTGGATCATATGGTAGCTCTATTTTTAGCTTTTTTATTTTTATTTTTTATTTTATTTTAATTTAATTTTGTTTTATTTTTACATGGAGTTTCACTCTTGTCACCCAGGCTGGAGTGCAATGGTATGATCTTGGCTAACTGCAACCTCTGCTTCTCAGATTGAAGTGATTCTCCTGCCTCAGCCTCCCAAGTAGCTGGGATTACATGTGCCCACCACCATGCCCAGCTAATTTTTGTATTTTTAGTAGAGACGGAGTTTCACCACGTTGGCCAGGCTGGTCTCGAATTTCTGACCTCAGGTGATCCACCCGCCTCGGCCTCCCAAAGTGCTAAGATTACAGGCGTGAGCCACTAGGCCCAGCCTACTTTTAGTTTTTTAAGGAACTGACAAATTGTTCTCCATAGTAGTTGTAATAATATTTTACATTCCCACCAACAATGTAAGAGGGTTCCCCTTTCTCCACATCCTTGTCAGCATTTGTTGTTGCCTGTTTTCTTAATATAAGCCATTTTAACTGGGGTGAGATGATATCTTATGTAGGTTTGATTTGCATTTCTCTGATGATCAGTGATGTTGAACACCTTTTGATATGCCTATTTGCCATTTGTATGTCTTCTTTTGAGAGATGTCTATTCAGATCTTTTGTCCATTCTTTTGATTTGATTATTAGATTGTTTTTCTTTGAGAGTTGTTTGAGCTCATTCTGTATTTCTTTTTATATTTCTCACTGTTTGCATATAGAAATGTTACTGATCTGTGTATGTTGATTTTATATCCTGAACTTGTTTATCACTCCTGAAAGTTTTTTGGTGGAGTCTTTAAGTTTTCCCTTGTCAGATGGGTAGTTTGCAAGTATTTTCTCCAATTCTGTGGGTTGTCTCTTCATATTTTTATTGTTTTCTTTGCTGTGCAGAGGCTTTTTGACATGATATGATCCCATTTGTCCATTTTTACTTTGTTTGCCTATGCTTGTGGGATACTACTCAAGAAATCTTTGCCCAGTCCAATGTCCTGGAGAATTTTCCCAGTATTTTCTTTCCTTTTCTTTTTTTTTTTTTTTTTTGCTAAAGTAATATAAAATTATAAGAATTTATTGCAGAATTTTGCAAGTAATCATGCAGATGAGCCTACAGGAAACCCAGATACCTTTTCATTTTCTTTTTCTTTTTAAATTTTTTTTTATTATTATACTTTTAGTTCTAGGGTACATGTGCATAACGTGCAGGTTTGTTACATATGTATACTTGTGCCATGTTGCTGTGCTGCACCCATCAACTCGTCAGCACCCATCAACTCGTCATTTACATCACGTATAACTCCCAATGCAATCCCTTCCCCCTCCCCCCTCCCCATGATAGGCCCCGGTGTGTGATGTTCCCCTTCCTGAGTCCAAGTGATCTCATTGTGCAGTTCCCACCTATGAGTGAGAACATGCGGTGTTTGGTTTTCTGTTCTTGTGATAGTTTGCTAAGAATGATGGTTTCCAGCTGCATCCATGTCCCTACAAAGGACACAAACTCATCCTTTTTGATGGCTGCATAGTATTCCATGGTGTATATGTGCCACATTTTCTTAATCCAGTCTGTCACTGATGGACATTTGGGTTGATTCCAAGTCTTTGCTATTGTGAATAGTGCTGCAATAAACATACGTGTGCATGTGTCTTTATAGCAGCATGACTTATAATCCTTTGGGTATATACCCAGTAATGGGATGGCTGGGTCATATGGTACATCTAGTTCTAGATCCTTGAGGAATCACCATACAGTTTTCCATAATGGTTGAACTAGTTTACAATCCCACCAACAGTGCAAAAGTGTTCCTATTTCTCCACATTCTCTCCAGCACCTGTTGTTTCCTGACTTTTTAATGATTGCCATTCTAACTGGTGTGAGATGGTATCTCATTATGGTTTTGATTTGCATTTCTCTGATGGCCAGTGATGATGAGCATTTTTTCATGTGTCTGTTGGCTGTATGAATTAAAGGATATGAACAGACATTTCCCAGTATTTTCTTTAAGTAGTTTCACAGTTTGAGGTCTTAGATTTAAGTCTTTAATCTATTTTGATTTTATTTTTTGTAAATGATGAGAGATAGGGGTCCAGTTTCATTTTTTTTTTTTTACATATGGATATCTAGTTTTCTTAGCATCAATTATTGAAAAGACTGTCCTTTCCCCAATGTATGTTCCTAGCACTATTGTCAAAAATGAGTTTACTGTAGATGTATTGATTTATTTCTTGGTTCTCTACTCGATTTCATTGTTCTATACATCTGCTTTTATGCCAGTACCATGGTATTTTAGTTATTACAGCTTCGTAGTATAATTTGAAAGTAACGTGTTTCCTCCAATTTTGATTTTTTTTGCTAAGGATCAGTTTGGGTACTCTGTGTCTTTTGTGATTCTATATAAATTTTAGGATTATTTTTTGTCTATTTCTGTGAAGAATGTCATTGTTACTTTGATAAGAATATCACCTAATCAGTAGATTGCTTTGGGCAGTAGGGATATTTGAATAATATTAATTCTTCCAGTCCATGAACATGGAATATCTTTCCATTTTTTTTTCGTCCTCTTCTATTACTTCCATCAGTGTTTTATCGTTTTCATTGTAGAGATTTTTCACTTCTTTGGTTAAGCTTATTTTTTGACATTGTGTTTTATTTGTAGCTATTGTAAATGGAATTACTTTTATGACTTCTTTTTTATATTGCTCACTACTTGCATATAGAAATGTTACTAATTTGTGTATGTTGATTTTGCTTCTTGAAAATTTACTGAATTCGTTTATCAGTTCTGATAGTTTTTGGGTTGAGTCTTTAAGTTTTTCCAAATATAACATCATACCATCTGCAAACAAGGATAATTTGACTTCTTTTTTTTTTTTTTTTTTTTTTTTTTGAGGCGGAGTCTCGCTCTGTCTCCCAGGCTGGAGTGCAGTGGCCGGATCTCAGCTCACTGCAAGCTCCGCCTCCCGGGTTTACACCATTCTCCTGCCTCAGCCTCCCGAGTAGCTGGGACTACAGGCGCTCGCCACCGTGCCCGGCTAGTTTTTTGTATTTTTTAGTAGAGAAGGGGTTTCACTGGGTTAGCCAGGATGGTCTCGATCTCCTGACCTCGTGATCCACCCGTCTCGGCCTCCCAAAGTGCTGGGATTACAGGCTTGAGCCACCGCGCCCGGCCAATTTGACTTCTTTATTTCCAATTTGGATGTCTTTTAATTTTTCTCTTATCTTATTACTTTAATTAGGACTTCCAGTAATATGTTGAATAATAACGGTGAAAGTGGGCATCCTTGTTGCATTACAGACCTTAGAGAAAAGGCTTTCAGTTTTTCCCCATTTAGTATGATACTAACTGTGGGTCTTCATATAGGGCTTTCATTGTATTGAGGTATGTTCCTTCTATCCCCAGTTTTTTGAGGACTTTTATTATGAAGGGATGTTGAATTTTATCAAATGTTTTTTCAGCATCAATGGAAAGAATCATATTTTTTTGTCCTTCATTCTTTTTACATGACATAGCACATTGACTGATTTGCATATGTTGAACAATCTTTTCATCCCTGGGATAAATTTCACTTTTTCATGATGAATAATCACTCTAAAGTGTTGTTGAATTTAGTTTGCTAGCATTTTGTTGAGGATTTTTGCATCAATGTTTATCAGGGATATTCAATTGTCATTTTTCTTTTTTTTTAATGTATTTTTTTTTTTTTGGTTTTGGTATCAGGGTTATACTGGCCTTATAGAATGTGTTTGAAAGTATTCTCCCCGCCTCTATTTTTCAGAATAGTTTGAATAGGATTATGATTAGTTCTTGAAATGTACGGCAAAATTCACGTGTGAAACCCCCGCTGGGTATTTTTTTTTCTTTTTTTCTGGGAGAATTTTGGTTATGGCTTTAATTGAATTACTTTATTATTGGTCTGTTCATATTTTCTTCATGGCTCAATCTTGTTGTATGTGTCTAGGAATTTATCAGTTTTTTCTAAGTTTACCAATTTTTTGGCATATAGTTGTTCATAGTAGCTACTAACGATCCTTTGAATTTGAGCAGCATTAGTTGTAATGTCTCTCTTCATCTCTCATTTTATTCATTTGTTTCTTCTCTCTTTGTTAATCAGGCTAAGGGTTGTCAATTTTGTTTACGTTTTTAAAACATCAAATTTTTATTTAGTTGTTTTTTATTTCTTTAATTGTAACATCATTTATTTCTTCTGTAGTCTTTATTTTTTTTCCTCTTCTAATTTTGAGTTTGGTTTGCTATTGCTTTTCTAATTTTTAAAGATGCATCATGAAATTGTTTATGTGAAGTTTTTCTACCTTTTTGACATAGGTGGTTATTGCTCTAAACGTTCCCCTTAGCGTTCATTTTGTGGTACTTCACAAGTTTTGGTATTTTGTCTTTCCATTTTCAGTTGTTTCAAGTAATTACATTCTCCTCTTAATTTATGTATTGATCTACTGGTCATTCAGGAGCATATTGTTTAATTTCCATATGTTTGCGTAGTTTCCAAAATGCTTCTTGCTATTGATTTGTAGTTTTATTCCACTCTAATCAGAGAAAATACTTGTTTCAATTTCTTTTTTTTTTCTTTTTTTGACTTTTTAAAGACTTGTTTTTTGTCCTAACATATGGTCTGTCCTTGAGAATGATCCATGTGTTGATGAGACAAATTTGTATTTTGCAGTTGTTTGGTGAAACATTCTGTAAATATCTATTTGGTCTTTTTGGTCTATAGTGCAGATTAAATTCAATGTTTCTTTGTTGATCATCTGTCTGGATGATCTATCCAGTACTGAAAGTACAGTGTTGAAGTCTCCAGCTATTATTGTATTGAGGTCTATCTCCCTTTTTACCTTTAATAACCTTTGCTTTATATATCTGTGTCCTCCAGTGTTTGGTGTATATATATTTCCGATTGTATTCTCTTGCCAAGTTGACCCCATTTATCACTGTCTAACAATCTTCTTCATCTGTTTTTATAGTTTTGGCTTGAAATCTATTTTGTCTGATGTAAGTATTGCTAGTCCTGCTCCTTTTTAATTTCTATTTGCATGGAATATCTTTTTCTATCACTTTATTTTCAGTTTGTGTGTCTTTGTAGGTGAAGTATGTTTTTGGTAGACAATAGACTGTTGAGTCTTGTTTTTTATCCATTCAGCCAAATATGTCTTTTTATTGGAGAGTTTAATCCATTACAGTCAATGTTGTTATTTATAAGTAAAAACTTATTCTGCTATTTTGTTAGCTGACTTCTGGTTGTTTTGTGGTCCTCTGTTTCTTCTTTCCTTCCTTGCTGTCTCCCTTTTAGTGAAGGTGATTTTCTCTGGTGCTATGTTAAATTTCTTGCCCTTTATTGCTTTTGTTTCAGTTGTATGTTTTTTGACTTGAGGTTACCTTGAGGCTTGCAAATGATATCTCATAACCCATTTTTTTTAAACTGTTGACAACTTAACACTGATTGCATAAACAAACAAACAAGTGAAGAGAAAACTCATATAAGCTCTATAATTTATTTTAATTTATCTCTTAGCTTTCTGCTGTTTCTATGTATATTGTATAATATTGTCTGTGTCTTGAAAATTTGCTGTAACTATTTTTGAGCAGTTAATCTGTTATTCTGTCTATTCAAAATATGAGTAGTTTGCACATGATAATTAATGTGTTATAGTATTATATGTTTTTCTGTGTGCTTACTACTGCCAGTGGGTTTTGTACCTTTAAATGATTTTTTATTACTCGTTAATAGTGTTTTCCTTAAGATTGAAGAACTCTCTTTAGCATTTCTTGTAGGACAGGTCTGGTGTTGATGAATTTGTTTGTCTGAGAGTGTCTTTGTTTCTTTATCACATTTGAAGGATATTTTTATGGATATGCTATTCCAGGATAAAAGCTTTTATTCCTTTAGCACTTTAGATATGTCAAGTCACTCTCTCATGGTCAATAAGGTTTTCACTAAAAAGTCTGCTGCCAGACATATTGGAGCTCTTATTTACTTATTTATTTATTTGATTTTAAATATTTATAAAGTGTTTAAAAAAATATATGTGATTGGCAGTACAAATCCTCATCCTTTGAACAGTTTTTTTTCCAACAGAACCCAAATGATCTTCCAACAGGAAATGTGAAGCTTAGCACAGAAAAAGTTAGCTGGGTTAAAAAAAACTCAGGCCACCTCTACACATTTAAATAAAAGTTAAAATTCAGAAAATCTACCAGTTACTTATTGCATAATTATCTGGAGGGTTCTTTTTTTCCCCAAGCTTTTTTCTTTTACTATACTTTAAGTTCTGGGATACATGTGCAGAAAGTGCAGGTTTGTTACATAGGTATACATGTGCCGTGGTGGTTTACTGCACTCATCAACCCACCACCTACATTAGGTACTTCTCCTAAAGCTATCCCTCCCCTTGTCCCACACCCCCACACAGGCCCCAGTGTGTGATATTCCCCTCCCTGCAAGTTCATTCCAGGTCTGGGCGAGTCTGTAGATGCTGTCTGGGAGCCAGGGCCTTAAGTTAGGAACCATAGGAATCTACCTGGAGTTCTATTCTACTGTGGCTGAGCTGACACACAAGCCACAAGACAGCCTTTCCCACTCTTCTCTCCTCTTCCATCAAGCAGACGCATCTCTCTCCAAGGCTACTACCACGCCAGGCCCATGGTGAATACTGCCTGGCTACTGCTGATGTTCACTGAAGGCCCAGGGAATCTTCAGTCAGCTTGTGGTGATCGCTGCCAGTCCTGAGTCTCTCCCTTCAGGGCAGAGGGGGCTCTCCCCTCACCCAAGACAGGTCCAGAAATGCCACCCAGAAGCCAAGGCCAGGAATCTGGGACCCTAGAAGCCTGCTTTGTGTTCTACCTTACTGTGGCCAAGCAAGTTTCCAAGCTGCAAGACAAAGTTCCCTTTACTCTTCCCTCTCTTTTGCTCAAACAGGAGTCTCTCCCCATATCCACTATAGCTGGGAATGTGTTGGGTCACACCCGAAGCCAGCATGGCTCTGAGTCTCACCCAAAGTCCATGGCAAGTATTGCCTAATGACTACTGCTGATTAATTAAGACCCAAGGGCTCTCTAGTCAGCAGATGATGAATCTTACTTGGACTGGGCTCTTTCCTTCAAGGCAGCAGGTTCCCTTCTGGCTCAGTGCATGGCATGTCTAGAAATATCATCTGGGAACTAGGGCCTGGCGTGGAGGACCTCAGTACTCTGTCTGATGTCCTGCTCTACTGTGGCTGAGCTGGTATCAAGTTGCAAGACTTAAATTCTCTTTACTCTCTCCTCTGCTCTCCTCAAGCAGAAGGAAGAAGTGTGTCCCAGAGCTATGAGTGCTTCTGTCTGGAGTTGTAGGAGGAGTGATGCAAGCACCTCCTTGGCTACCCCAGCTGGTGTCTCACTAGGTTTCATGTACCCCAAATCCAGTGGTTCTGAACCCAGCACAGCATCAGGACTTGCCAAGGAATTGCAGTCCTGTGGCCTCAACTGCCTTTCAAGTTCATTTAGAATCCTAGAACAGTTTAGTTCATGGTGGCAAAGCTTGCCAGAACTCAGGTTCCAATTGCTGAGATGTACGATTTGCCTCTACCTGGGACTGGTCTAAATGCTCTCTCCACGGTCACCAGCTGAATTCTGCCCCATGCTTTCCACTCAGTAGAAGGCAGTACTGAGTTCTAATGCAAAGTCCCACTATCACTATACTCTCTCTCCCTCAAGGACACATATTCTCTCTCTGCACCATGTAGTACTGCTGGGAATGGGGGAGAGATGGTGTTTGCATCTCAAGGCTGTCTTTCTTACCCTCTTCACTGTGTGAATGCATTTTTAATGGATTCTTCTACTAGTAGATGAAGATATAACTATCAGTAATGTTTACATGTTAATTCCTAATGTATTTGAGTATATAAAGCAAAATTTCTTTAAAAGTAAACTTCCCCCAAAAAATTGTACTGTGAAATTTTATTATAACTCATATTTTGGTAGATCAAGTAGGCAAACATAATTAAGAATACAGAGCCTTTGAACCACATAACTATTATTATTATTTTATATGAGCCTTTTTTCTTTATTTTTTCTAAAAAAGAAAAAAAAAGAAACAGGATACATGTGCAGAACATTCAGGTTTGTTACACAGGTATACATGTGCCATGGTGGTTTGCTGCACCTATTGAACTGTCCTCTAAGTTCCCTACCCTGACCCCCCAGCCCCCAACAGGTCCTAGTGTGTGTTGTTTCCCTCTCTGTGTCCATGCGTTCTCAATGTCCAACTCCCAAATATGAATGAGAATATGCGGTGTTTGGTTTTCTGTTCCTGTGTTAGTTTGCTGAGAATTATGGTTTCCAGCTTCATCCATGCCCCTGCAAAGGGCCTGATCTCATTCTTTTTATGGCTGCATAGTATTCCACGGTGTATATGTACCACATTTTCTTTATCCAATCTATCATTGATGGATATTTGGGCTGGTTCCATGTCTTTCCTATTGTAAATAGTACTGCAATAAACATACGTGTGCATGTGTCTTTATAGCAGAATGATTTATATTCCTTTGGGTACATACCCAGTAATGGGATTGCTGGGTCAAATAGTACTTCTGTGAGCCACATAATTATGAGGAACAATTTAATAAATTATATATTGAGCTTTTTACCCTATAAGCAGAGACTAAATATTGTTTTCCAAGACCCACTGAATTGTGCAAATATTAAATTTAAAAATTTTCATAGCAAGTAGTCCAAATATATATGTCACAAAATAATTTGAAATAATTAATGAATTTGAATTAATATGCATATAGAATAACTTTAAAATATTTAGTTTTTCATTCATGAGCATGGTATATCTCTCCATTTATCTGGATCATCTTTTATATCCATCAATAAAATTTTATAGTTTTCTCCTCAAAGGTCATATTTTTTATTATCCTTATTTCTAAGTGCTTTATTTTTATGTTGTTATTGTGATTTATAGTTTATGTTCCTCTTATATTTTTGTGTACTTTATTTATTTGTTTATTTAGAAATGGAGTCTCACTCTGTGGGTCAGGCTGGAGGGCGATGATGTGATCATAATTCACTATAGCCTCAAACTCCAGGGCTCAAGAGATCCTTCCGCCTCAGTCTCCTGGGTAACTGGGCCTATAGTGGGTACCTGGACCATTCTGGGCTTGCTGTTATGTTTTTAATTTGGTGATGAATGATTTGTAGGAAGGCTATTAAAGTAGTATTTTGTGGTCATCTTTTCTTAATTTCATAATTAATTGTTCCTCTTAAGATATATCTTTCTTCTTTTTCAATCTTTGTGTCTCTTATTTTGTTTTTGTGTGTTATTTTATTGCCTAAAATCGGCAGAAAAATGTTGTGTAGTAGTGGTGATAGTGGACATCTTGGTCTTCTTTCTGATGTTAATGGTTATACTTCCACTGTTTCACCATTAAGATTTGTACTTTAGGTTTATTTAGATATTTTTTCCTGAATTTAATGGAAATGATTTTATTGTCTTAAAATTATGTATTTTATGTCCTGCAAGTTTCTGGAAGAATATTTTTCAACTTAAGGATGTTCCTTGATAATGCTAATTTGCTAAGATTTTTTTTTATCCATGAAATAATGGATGTGAGGTTCTTACCAACCACTTTTTCCACATCTGGTGAGATGATTATATGATATTTGGTTCTTTAATCTGTTCAAGAAAGGCTTTCTAATGTGCCATTTTTCATTGCTGAGATAAACTCCACCGAGTTATGCTGTACTATTCTTTTAAGATGCTTTTGGATTTAATTTGTCAATATTCTATTTAAAGTTTTTGCATTCATAATCAGCAGTATGACATATTAACCAGGAAGAGAAACTCTAAAGTCAAACTATCCGAGTTTGAATTATGGCTCAATCACTTATTAGCAGTGTGCTCTTAGACAAATTACTTAACATTTTCTTTTTCTTATTTGTAAAATAGAGATAATAATAGTACCTACTCCATTTTGTTATCAAGAGGATTAAATATATTAATATATGTTCTGGATATCTTTTGCTGCATAACAAATCCAATGGGCATATATTTGTTTTGGTTTAAAACTCAGCAAGTGCCAATTTGTTTCTGTTATCTGTTGCTGCATAAAAAAATCACAAAATTTAGAGGCTTAAAGCAAGAGTCACTTTTATCATGTCTTGTAATTATATGGGCTCATTTGAATAGTTCTCTTCCTACACATTGGATTGGCTGGGGTGTCAGTCATCTGGGAGCACACTGGGCCTGAAATGTCCACGATAGCTCACTAATATGGCTGGTAGTTGATGCTGGAACAGCTGAAGCTGTCATCAGAGTGGCTACACATGATTTATGTGGCTTGGGCTTCTTTCAGCCTGGAGACTGGGTTTGATGAAGTGTCCAAAAAAAGAGCATGGCAAGAAACCCAGGTAGAAGCCACAAGGCATTATTATTATTATTATTATTTGAGACAGAGTCTCACTCTGTTGCCCAGGTTGGAGTGCACTGGTGTGATCTTGGCTCACCGCAACCTCTGCCTCCTGGGTTCAAGTGATTATCCTGCCTCAGCCTCCCAAGTAGCTGGGACTACAGGAGCATGCCACTATGCCTGGCTAATTTTGGCTAATTTTTGTATTTTTAGTAGAGATGGGGTTTCATTATGTTGGCCAGGCTGGTCCAGAACTCCTGACCTTGTGATCTACTCGCATTGGCCTCCCAAAATGCTCGGATTACAGGCATGAGCCACTGCACCTGGCAAAGTCTTCTTATTACTTAGCTTTTGAAGTCCTAGAATATCACTTTCACTGGATCTCAGGGTCTTCTTCCAGTGTCATGGAGGTTATTAGCAGAATTCATTTCCTTGAGGTCGTAGGACTTAGCTTCCATTTTCTTTCTGTCTTTCAACTGGGGAAGGACGAGTTGTTCTCTGCTCTTAGAGACCACCCTCTGGTCCTAGCTAAGTTGTCCTCTCAAAACATGGTAGCTTACTTCTTCAAAGTAGGATAATTGCTTTCAGTATTTTATGTCAAAGTCTTATATAACATAACGTGGTCATGATAGTCAATCCCACCCTTGCCTTATAGCATAACATAATCAAGAGTGACTATCCCATCATATTCATAAGTTCTAGCCATAGTCTATGGAAGGCCATGTACACCAGGGGTTGGGAATCTTCAAAGTAATTTTAGAATATTGCCTATCACAGTGGGCAAAGGGCATGAACAGGGAAACCATAAGAAATACAAATGGCCACTAAATACATGCAAAATGATATTAAAAAAATAAAATTAAACTCAATTTACAACTAAGTTTAGGAGACTTGATCATCATACTGAATGGGAGGCAGGACTAGGTTGCAGCCCTGACTTGGACAGACAGAACCGCACGTGGAGGCTCGCATCATGAATTTTAGCTCCAGAACAACTGCAAGTTCAAGCCAGGAATCCCAAGAAGACCCACAGACCCTCCGAAGGAAGTGAACTGCTCCTGCAGGACCTGGGAGATACCCCAAATACTGTGAGTACCCAAACTGGGGAAGTGGGAAAGGGAGATCTTCCATTCCTGAACACACACCCTCACTAGGGAAACTGAAGGTCTAGTTTGCCGGAGAAGTTTCTGATCTTACCTGGAGCTGAGTCAATTTAGAGAGCCAAGTGAAATACAGGGGTAGGGGAAGTAACAGGAAAGGCCCTGGGAGCTTATTGGGTCCCCAAGCAGATCATTCCTGATTGGCATCCTTCAAGAGGGTGGCCAGAGGTGCAGGGAAAATGCCACAGGCAGAAGAAAGTCTCCAGCTGAACTTTGTAACAATTCGAACCAGGCAAGAAGTCTCTTGACCAGAACTCGGGGAGGGCATGAATC
Source organism: Macaca nemestrina (assembly GCF_043159975.1). Lineage (NCBI taxonomy): Eukaryota > Metazoa > Chordata > Mammalia > Primates > Cercopithecidae > Macaca > Macaca nemestrina. The sequence goes on from NC_092145.1 coordinate 86,791,372, forward strand.
CAGTGTACAGACTCCACAAGTCGGGGAAGAACCAAAGCCCTTTTCTTTCACAGCTGGGAGGCAGGTAGCCTGGGGAAAGTTCTCAAGCCCTGCTCATCCACTGCCTGGAAATAGACTCGGTGCTGTTAGGGAGAGCATGGTGGGAGTGAGACTGACCCTTTGGATTTCGTGGGAGCTGGGTGAGGCCTGTGGCTGTCGGCTTTCTCCCACTTCCCTGACAACCTGCGTGACTCAGCAGAGGCAGCCATAATCCTCCTAGGCACACAACTCTATTGATCCGGGAACTTCACCCCATCTCCCACAGCAGCCACAGCAAGACCTGCCTAAGGAGAGCCTGAGCTCAAACACACCTAGCTCTGCCCCCACCCCGTGGTTTTTCCCTACCCACCCTGGTAACTGAAGACAAAGGGCATATACTCTTGGGAGTTCTAGGGCCTCGCCCACCACCAGTTCTTCTCCACAGTACCACAGTTGATGCTCTCTGGAAAGCGCCACCTCCCAGCAGGAGACCAACCAGAACAAAAATAGAACATTAAACCACCAAAGCTAAGAACCCTCACAGAGTCCATTTCACACCCCTGCCACCTTCACTGGAACAGGTGCTGGTATCCATAGCTGAGAGACCCATAGTTAGTTCATATTACAGGACTCTGTGCAGAGAACCCCCAGTAGCAGCCAGAGCCTGGTAGACTTGCTGGATGGCTAGCCCCAGAAGAGAGAAACAATCACTGCAGTTTGGCTTTCAGGAAGCCACATACATAGGAAAAGAGGAAGTGTACTACATCAGGGGAAACGCTGTGGGACAAAAGAATCTGAACAACAGCCTTCGGCTCTACACCTTACCTCTGACAGAGCCTACTGAAATGAGAAGGAAGCAGAAAACTAACTCTGGCAATATGACATAACAAGGCTCTTTAATACCTACAGAATATCACACTAGCTCACTAGCAACGAATACAAATCAAGAAGAAGTCCCTGATTTACCTGAAAAAGTATTCAGGAGGTTAGTTATTAAGCTAACCAGAGGCAACAGAGAAAGGTGAAGCCCAATGCAAGGAAATCCAAAAAATGATACAGTAAGTGAATGAACAAATATTCAAAGAAATAGATAACATAAAAAAAAATCAAATCTTCAAGAAACATCAGACATACTTATAGAAATGCAAAATGTTCTGGAATGTCTCAGCAATAGAATTGAACAAGCAGAAGAAAGAAATTCAGAGCTTGAAGACAAGGTCTTTGAATTAATCTAATCCAACAAAGACAAAGAAAAAGAATAAGAATAAGAAAATATGAACAAAGCCCCCAAGAAGTCTGGGATTATGCTAAATGACCAAACCTAAGAATAATTAGTGTTCGGAGGAAGAATAGAAATCTAAAAGTTTGGAAAACACATTTGGGGGAATGCTCAAGGAAAACTTCCCTGACCTTGCTAGAGACCTAGACATCCAAATACAAGAAGCACCTGCGAAAATTATTGCAAAAAGATAATCACCTAGGCACATTGTTATCAGGTTATCTAAGGTTAAGATTAAAAAAGAAAATCTTAAAAGCTGCGAGACAAAAGCACCAGGTAACCTATATAATAGCACATGGAATTTTCTCCAAGATAGACCATATGACAGGTCACAAAATGAGCCTCAATAAATTTAAGAAAATTGAAATTATATCAAGCACTCTCTCACACCACAGTGGAAAAAACTGGAAATCAACTCCAAAAGGAACCTTCAGAAACATGCAAGTACAAGGAAATTAAATAACCTGCTCCTGAATAATCATTGGGTCAAAAACAAAAATCAAGATGGAAATTAAAACTCTTCTAACTGAATGAAAATAATAATACAACCTATCAAAACCTCTGGGATACAGCAAAGACAGAGCTAAGAGGAAAGGTCACACTCCTAAATGCCTACATCAGAAAGACTGAAAGAGCATGAACTGATATTCTAAGGTCACACCTCAAGGAACTAGAGAAGCAAGAACAAACCAAATTCAAACCCAGCAGAAGAAAGGAAATAACCAAAGGAAATAACCAAGATCAGAGCAGAACTAAATGAAATTTGAAACAAACAAATAAAAAATACAAAAGATAAATGAAACAAAAAATTGATAGACCATTAGCAAGATTAGCCAAGAAAAGAATAGAGAAAATCCAAATAACCTCATTAAGAAATGAAATGGGAGATATTACAATTGACACCATTGAAATACAAAAATTATGAACATCTTTACATGCATAAACTAGAAAACCTAGAAGAGATGGATAAATTCCTGGAAAAATACAACCCTCTTAGCTTAAATCAGGAAGAATTAGATACCCTGAACAGACCAATAACAAGCAGTAAGATTGAAATGGTAATTAAAAAATTACCAACAAAATAAAGTCCAGGACTAGACGGATTCAGAGCAAAATTCTACCAGACATTCAAAGAAGAATTGGTACCAACCCTTTTGACGCTATTCCACAAGACAGAGAAAGAGGGAACCCTCCCTGATTTAGTCTATAAAGTTGGCATCACTTTAATACCAAAACCACGAAAGGACATAACCAAAAAAGAAAACTACAGACTGATATCCCTGATGAACACAGCTGTTAAAATCCTTAACAAAATACTAGCTAACCAAATCCAACAACATATCAAAAAGATAATCCACCATGATCAAGTGGGTTTCATACCAGGTATGCTGGGATGGTTTCATATATGCAAGTCAACAAATGTGATACACCACATAAACAGAATTAAAAACAAAAATCACATGATGATTTCAATAGATGCAGAAAAAACATTTGACAAAATCCAGCATCTCTTTATGATTAAAACTCTCAGCAAAATTGGCATACAAGGGACGTACTTCAATATAATAAAAGCCATCTATGACAAACCCACAGCCAACATAATACTGAATGGGGAAAAGTCAAAAGCATTCCCACTGAGAACTGGAACAAGACAAGGATGCCCACTCTCACCACTCCCCTTCAACATAGTACTGGAAGTCCTAGACAGAGCAATCAGACAAGAGAAAGAAATAAAGGCCATCCAAACCAGTAAAGAGGAAGTCAACTTTCACTGTTTGCTGATGATGTGATTGTTTACCTCAAAAACCCTAAAGACTCCTCCAGAAAGCTCCTAGAACTGATAAAAGAATTCAGCAAAGTTTCCAGATACAAGGGTTTTTTTTTGTTTTTTTTGTTTGTTTGTTTGTTTTTGTTTTTGTTTTTGTTTTGTTTTTTTTTGACATGGAGCCTTGCTCTGTCGCCCAGGCTGGAGTGCAGTAGCACACTCTCGGCTCACTGCAACCTCTGCCTCCTGGATTCAAGCAATTCTTCTGCCTCAGCTTCCCAAGTAGCTGGGATTACAGGCACCCACCATCATGTCCAGCTAATTTCTGTATTTTTAGTAGAGATGGGTTTTTGCCATGTTGGTCAGGCTGGTCTCAAACTCCTTACCTCAAGTGATCCTCCCACCTCAGCTTCCCAAAGCTGGGATTACAGGCGTGAGACACCATGCCTAACCCAGATACAAAATTAACGTACACAAACCAGTAGCTCTTCTATACACCAATAGCGACCAAGCTGAGAATCAAGTCAAGATCTCAACCCCTTTTAAAATAGCCGCAAAAAATAAAATAAAATAAAATATGTAGGAATATACCTCACCAAGGAGGCAGAAGACCTCTACAAGGAAAACTACAAAACACTGCTGAAAGGAATCGTAGATGACACAAACAAATGGAAACACATCCCATGCTCATGGGCGGGTAGAATCAATATTGTGAAAATGACCATACTGCCAAAAGCAATCTACAAATTCAATGCAATCCCCATCAAAATACCACCATCATTCTTCACAGAATTAGGAAAAACAATTCTAAAATTCACATGAAACCAAAAAAGAGCCCACACAGCAAAGCAAGACTAAGCAAAAAGAACAAATCTGGAGGCATCACACTACCTCTTTTGAAACTATACTATAAGGCCATAGTCACCAAAACAACATGGTATGGGTATAAAAAGAGGTATGTAGACCAGTGGAACAGAATAGAGAACCCAGGAATAAACCCAAATACAGCCAGCTGATCTTCGAGAAAGCAAACAAAAATATAAAATGGGCAAAGGACATCCTTTTCAACAAATAGTGCTGGGATAATTGGCTAGCTACATGTAGGAGAATGAAACTCCATCCTCATCTTTCATCTTATACAAAAATCAACTCAAGATGGATCAAGGTCTTAAAATCTAAGACCTGAAACTATAAAAATTCTAGAAGATAACGTTGAAAAACCCTTCTGGACATTGGCTCAGGCAAGGATTTCATGACCAAGAACCCAAAAGCAAATGCAATAAAAACAAAGATAAATAGCTGTGACTTAATTAAACTAAATAGTTTTTCATGGCAAAAGGAACAGTCAGCAGAGCAAACAGACAACCCACAGAGTGGGAGAAAACCTTCACAATTTATACATCTGACAAAGGACTGATATCCAGAATCTACAACAAACTCAAACAAATCAGCAAGAAAAAAATGAACAATCCCATAAAAAAGTGGGCTAAGGACATGAATAGACAATGCTCAAAAGAGGATATACAAATGGCCAACGAACATATGAAAAAATGCTCAACATCACTAATGATCAGGGAAATACAAATCAAAACCACGATGCGATACCACCTTACTCCTGCAAGAATGGCAGTAACCAAAAAATTTAAAAAACTGTAGATGTTGGCATGGATGCGGTGATCAGGGAACACTTCTACACTGCTGGTGGGAATGTAAACTAGTTCCGCCAATATGGAAGACAGTGTGGAGATTCCTTAAAAAACTAAAAGTAAAACTACCATTTGATCCAGCAATCCTGCTACTTACTGGGTATCTACCCAGAGGAAAAAAAGTCATTATACAAAAAAGATACTTGCACATCCATGTTTATAGCAGCAGAATTTGCAATTGCAAAATCATGGAACCAACCCAAATGCCCATCACTCAATGAGTGGATAAAGAAACTGTGGTATGTATACATGATGGAATACTACTGTGTGTGTGTGTGTGTGTGTGTGTGTGTGTGTGTGTGTATGTGTGTGCGTGTGTGTATATATGTATTTATATGATGGAATACTACTCAGCCATAAATAGCATTGAATTAATGGCATTCACAGCATCGTGGATGAGACTGGAGACTATTATTCTAGTGAAGTAACCCAGGAATGGAAAACCAAACATTGTATGTTCACACTGATATGTGGGAGGTAAGCTACGAGAATGCAAAGGCGTAAGAATGACACAATGGACTTTAGGGACTTGAGGTGAATGTTGGAAGTGGGGCAAGGGACAAAAGACTGCAAACAGGGTGCGGTGTATACTGCTCAAGTGATGAGTGCACCAAAATCTCACAAGTCACCACTAAAGAACTTACTCGGCTGGGTGATGGCTCACACCTATAATCCCAGCACTTTGGGAGGCCGAGGTGGGCAGATCACGAGGTCAGGAGTTCGAGACCAGCCTGGCCAACATAGTGAAACCCCATCTCTACTAAAAATACAATAATTAGCCAGGTGTGGTGGCACACACCTGTAGTCCCAGCTGCTCAGGAGGCTGAGGTGGGAGAATTGCTGGAACCTGGGAGGCAGAGGTTGCAGTGAGCCAAGACCATGCCATTGCACTCCAGCCTGGGTGACAGAGAGAGACTCCATCTCAAAAAAAAAAAAAAAAAAAAAAAAAAAAACAAGAAAGAGAAAAGAAAAAGAGAAAGAAGAAGAACTTACTCATGTAAACAAACACTACCTATACCCCAATAATGTATGGAAAAATAAAAACAACAACAAAAATTTTTAAACCCACTAAGTTTAAAGGTAACATTTTTCTCTTTGATTGCCCATTATTGGGCAGAATATGAATTGGTCATTTCTATATATACTCCATGATAGTATAAATCAGCAAACTCATTCTGAAGGACAAGTTGGAGCTTAAAAATATATTATTATTTGTATTCTTATAGTTTGCTTTTCTACTTCCAGAAGGAATCATCATAGATGTCGGCCAACATTTAACTGCTAGTTGTTCATTGAAATACTGTTTGTAATAGCAAAACAACTGGAAACCACCTGTGTTTATAATAATGTGGGATTGTTAATTAAGTCAGATTTACTAATAAGTATACCCTGCAACCATATTAAATTACTGAGGAAAATACTCATAAAAAGCAGATATAAATGTCCAGAATTATCCCATTAAAGATGTTTTTCATGAGCTGATGTTAAAGATTTTTTGGCTTTGGAGTGGCAAGACACAATGGTATTTCGCTTCACATAAGAAGCAATCTTTACATTTAATACCTTTTTAACAGTTTTCCTAGTCTAGGGTTATATAGAATGTGTATGAAGATGGTTAAGTGAAATGGTAATGGTAGACTTTACACAACACAGAACTAGATATGTTTGGTGTTTAGAGGGAACTCAGAACCGTCCTAGCTTTCTACCTTGATGAAACAGTGTGGAGCACTGGAAAGAATATGAGATCAGAAATCAGAAGGCCCATATTTTAGATTCTTTCACTGACCTGTTATGACACCTGGAACACTTCTTTCTACTCTGTGAACCTAATTTTCCCCATCTATACAATGGAAAGTTTGGATTAAAACCATGCTTCTCAACCCTGGCTGCATATTGGAATTTTCCGGGGAGCTTTTAAAACTACTGATGCCTGGGCCTACTCATGAGCAATTAAATATGAATCTCTGCAGATAAGGCCAAGGGGACTGGTATTTTTGTAAAGGTTTACTACCTCCCTCCCAACCCCCAGGAGATTCTGCTGTTAAGTCAGGGCTGAGAACCACTAAATTAATTGATCTCTATGGAAGCCTTCCAATTCTGATATTTGAGACCCTATGCATTTTGAGAGACTAACATTGAGGTCATCTTCTATTCTTAGTGGTTCTGACAGCCCCACCTCCAAGTAGGACACATAAGGTGTTTGTGGATTATCGGGCTCAGGAAGACAGTCATATAGCCAACTACTAAGGACTGTTGGGAGGGAAAACCCTAGACAGGATGGAATTGAAGTTCACAGTTTTACCTCTCCTGGATTTACACTTCTTTCTGTGCCCAAGTTCACTAGTTCTTTTCAAGATGCTGAACATCTGGTGTCATCCCTTTCTTTGGTCAGTTGAAATCTGTCCAAATCCCTTTCCCCTTAGCTCAGCTATGGCAGGGTTGAAATTTTCCAAAAGAAACATTTATGAGGAAATTAAAGGAAGAGGAAACAATCACAAAAGCAGAGTGGTGTTTATAGAGAACATAGTTTTAAATTCAAATCTAGCTGCTGCATGGCCTGGCTGACTCACAGCTTATAAGGCATCTGGTCCCAATTCTCATTCTTTGCCTCAAGATTGAAATATTGGATTGTAGTGGTGCCAAAGATGTCCAGAATTTAGCCCAAGGTAGATTCATGCAGGCTATCATGCTAGATCTTTGGAAATTAGTCCCAATTACTAGTCAGTCCCCTTTGTTTGAGGCTTGTGTTACCCTCTTGTCCTGCAACTACTATGACCCAAGACTACCCTCACCCTCAGGATAGATATTTCTCTCACTTGGGATCTGGGTGGTTGACCATTACTGACTGGGCATTCAGCTCCTGCTGCTCTTCCTCCAGAGGGCCTAAAAGACTTCATTTCCCAGAAACCTGATTTTGTATCTGGGGACAGATCTTTAAGGGGATCTTCATTTGCCTGATATACATTAACTCCTTTGTATTAAGGCTCTGCTGTCCCTCTGTGAAACTGGACTCCTTCACCTGCTGATTGCAGCTGATGGATTTTGTTCTTTCTAACGTTGTAACCAAGACATCCTCCATGAAAAGCTCCAAATATTGGTCTGGAGTCCCTAGAGAAGAGCTGGTTTGCCTAGCATGATACTACAGCTTCAAGGAGAAAAGCCACAGAAAAACAAGCACAACATGCATCTGAGAAAGGCCAGCAGTCAAACCTGGGAAGATATATTCTTGATTTTTTAAATTGATACACAATAATTGTACATATTTATGGGGTGAATGTGATATTTTTGATATGTGTATACAGTGTGCAATGATCAAATCATTACAGGATAATTGAGATATCCATTACCTCAAACATACATGTGGGAAGACATATTCTATCGTGAAATCCAATGAATGGGCACAAGGCAGTGATGACAGTAAAAGACAGAAAATTATAGCCCAGACAGACTCTATAAGGGAATCACAAGCCAAGATGGCAAAAAATAAAGTAAGAGAGCAAAATAATGGCCTTGAATGGGATCACAGTATTGTCCAAGGTTCATTTTATTGACAGCCTTATGGATGGGTTGACCTTGTTTTTTTTTTTTTTTTTTTTTTTTTTTTTCTTGTCCTTGGTAAGATGAGCTGATCTTATTTTATTTGTATTGTTTTACCCAGCAAAGACATCCCTGTGAGGTCCCCAGTCAGCCTGGGCTCAGATGACCTGATTTTAAAGCATAGCATCTAGGCTGAATTTACAGCCTCTTCCTTATGCTCTGTATATCTGCTTCAGGGTTGTTAGACTCTTGCCTCTCCCATATGAGGGCCACTACCTGCCTATTCCAGTGAATGTTCCTGAATGGTCTTACTTCCCCCTTATGGTTGCCAGCTTCCCCACACCTCTCCCTGAGACAGACCATTTAGAAGTCTATCATCAAAGGCTCATAATTGTAAAACATTTTGCACTCCCAGCAATGAAACAAGCAATTGGCAGCAATGTAAACAGTTCACTCCCCAGAGTAGAGAGTGGAGGGCAACACTGACTGGGAAAGCAATGATGGCAGGACCTGGCACTACTCGTCCTTCCAGAGTTGGGGCAGAGTGGCCATCTAGTATAAAAGGAAAGACTGAACACTGGATTTGGCCGGATGGATGTCTGAATTCCAGTCTTAACCTTTCTTATAGCAGAGTGATTTTAAGAGCATGGGATTTATAATTAGGCACACCATTTATAATTAGGCACTGGCTTAGTAGCTGTGTGAGCTTTGGCATTTTACTTCATTTCTCAGAGCCTCAGTTTTCATATCTGTGCAATGAAGAGGCTGATAATACTCACCTTCTAGGGTTGTTGTGAGGTTCAAGTGAGGTAATGTACATAAAGTGTCTAAAAAATACATAACTAATAAAAGATAGATATTATTGCTGCTTGTTGGAATCCCTTATGGTTCCTGGGCTTCAGTTCCTTCAACTTAAGAAATGGGGATGATAAGGCTCAGCTCATCTATCTCACTGGGCTGTGACAAGAACTACAGGTAAAAGTACTTCATAAACTCCAACGTGCTGCCACAGTTTTACTTTGACCAGATATAGCGGGGCAGACTGCTGGAATAAGTCAGCATCCAGTCATCTATCTCCATGAAGAACAAATATGAAAAAAATTTTCTTCCCTACATCTTTTCCCTGGAAAGAGAAAAGACTGGATTCATACATTTCTGAATGGGGCTCTATCCAGAGGATAATTAACCAATTGGGGAATATCAGAGAAAAATCTCCCTTTCAGTGAAGAATGAAAAACATTTGGGGAGATCAAGTGAAATTCTGGATGTGAACATGGCCAGCATGTGGCTGAAAAAATAGTAGGTAATGATCTTTTCTGCTGTTTTTCTTCTTGGTTTTAGAATAGAGAGTAAGTAATATAAGTTCTAGCTTAAGACTTGATACCTAACTGCAGGGAAGCCCTGGCTACCTACCCAGTGGTATATGTCTGCAATCACAGCTCTTGGGTCAATTCCTTTTGGAATAAACATAATTAAATAAATTCACACCAAAGAGCCTAGAAAATTTAATGGAATGTAATAACAAAATTACAATATCATAGCGTGTGAGGGTAGGAAAGATCCTTAGACTATGAGTTCTATCTCTCACCTGGGTAGATGAGCAATGGTGACATTTGAACTGATAGATTGATTCAATTCCTTGAGAAGCATTAGTTGTGTGCCTAGAATATGACAGAAGTATGTCAGAAATTGAGTGTATATTTGTGAGTGTGAAAATATCTCTGTCCTTATTGAGTTTATAGTCTAGTAGGGAAAACAGACAACATGCAAGTAAACAAATGAGTAAATAAAACATGTACAAAATTTGAAGTGCTATAAAAATAAGCAAATACTGAGGTAGAGAATAAATATGTGGTGGGAGAGAGGAAATTTGTTAGAATTGTTTGTATATGATGGGTTCAGGAGAAGTCTCAGAAAGGATTTAAGTTTATTTTGTTATTTTTATTTTTCGTGGGTACCTAGGAGGTGTATATATTTATGAGGTACATGAGATATTTTGATACAGGCATGTGATACCTAATAATCTCATCATGGAAAATGAGATATCCATTCCCTCAAGCATTTATCCTTTGTGTTACAATCAAATTATACTATTTTAGTTATTTTAAAATGTAAAATTAAATTACTTTTACTATAACAGTATTTACTAGCACAACAGTCACCTTTTCATATGCCTGTTTGCCATGTGTATGTCTTCTTTTGAGAACTATCTATTCAGATTTTTTGACCATTTTCTAATTAGACTATTAGATTTTTTTTTCATGAAAGTTGTCTGAGCTCCTATATATTCTGGTTATTAATTCTTTGTCAGATGGGTAGTTTGCAAATATTTTTTCCCGTTCTGTGGGTTGTCTCTTCAATTTGTTGATTGTTTTCTTTGCTGCATAGAAACTTTTTAACATCTTGTGATTCCATTTGTCCATTTTTGCCTTGGTTGCCTGTGCTTGTGAATTATTGCTCAAGAAATTTTTGCCCAGATCAATGTCCTGGAGAGTTTCCCCAATGTTTCCTTGCAGTAGTCTCACAGTTTGGGGTCTTAGATTTAAGTCTTTAATCCAGCTTTCTTTGATTTTTATATATGGTGAGAGATGGGGATCTAGTTTCATTCTCTCGCCTATGGATATTCAGTTATCCCAACACCATTAATTAAAGAAACTCTCTTTTCCTCAGTGTATGTTTTTGGCACCTTTGTCAAAAATGGGTTCACTGTAGGTGTGCAGATTTGTTTCTGGGTTCTCTGTTCTGTTCACCTGTGTGTCTGTTTTTATGCCAGTATTACGCTGTTTTGATTTCTATGGCTCTGTAATATAATTTGAAGTCAGGTAATGTGATACCTTCAGTTTTTTTTTCTTTTTCTTTTATTTTTTAGTTTTTGTGTGTACCGTATATAGTAGGTGTATATATTTATGGGGTAACTGAGATATTTTGATACAGGCATGCAACGTGAAATAAGCACATGATGGAGAATGGGGTGCTCACCGCCTCAAGCATTCATTTTTTGAATTATAAACAATCCAATTGCACTCTAAATTATGTTCAAATGTACAATTATTATTTACTATAGTCACCCTATTATGCTATCAAATAATAGATCTTATTCATTTTTACTATTTTTTTGTACTGACTAACCATCCTCATTCCCCCACCCCCCACCCAAGGACCCAACTACCATTTCCAACCTCTGGTAATTATTGTTCTGCTCTTTATGTCCATGAGTTATATTCTTTTAATTCTTAGATCACACAGATAATGAGAACATGCAATGCTTGTCCTTCTGTGCCTGGATTATTTCGCTGAACATGATGATCTCCATTTCCATTCATGTTGTTGCAAATGACTGGATCTCATTCTATTTATGGCTAAATAGTACTCCATTGTGTGTCTGCTCCACATTTCTTTATCTATTCACATTTTCTTTATCTATTCATATGTTGGTGGACACTTAGGTTTCTTCCAAAACTTAGCTATTGTAAACAGTGCTGCAACAATCATAGGAGTAAAGATATCTCTTCAGTATACTGATTTACTTTCTTTTGGATATTTATCAAGCAGTGGGATTGCTGGATCATATGGTAGCTCATTTTCAGATGTTTGAGGAACTTCCAAACTATTCCCTGTGGTGGTTGTACTAATTTACTTCCCTCCACCAGTATATGAGGGTTATGTTTTCTCCACATTCTCATCAGCATTTGTTATTGCCTGTCTTTTGGATATAAACCATTTTATCTGGGTTGAGATGATGTTTCATGGTAGTTTTGATTTGCATTTTTCTGATGATTAGTGATGTTAAGCATCTTTTCTTATGCTTTGTTTGCCATGTCTTCTTTTGAGAGATGTCTATTCCAATTTCCCCCCATTTTTAATTGGATTATTGAATTTCTTTTCCTATAGACTGGTTTGAGCTCCTTCTATATTTTAGTCAGATGGATAGTTTGCCAAGATTTCCTCCCATTCTGTGGGCTGTATCTTCACTTTGTTGATCATATCTTCTGCTGTGCAGAAGTTTTTTAACTTTCTTCCTTTTTTATTTTTTTGAAGCGTTTGAGTAGAATTGGTGTCAGTTCTTAAATATTTGGCAGAATTCAGCACTGAAGGCATTGAATTCTGGGATTTTCTTTACCAAAAGACTCTTTATTATAGCTTGGATCTTGTTATTTGTTATTGGTCTGTTCAGTTTTTGGATTTCTTCATAGTTCAATCTTTGTAGGTTGTAGGTGTCCAGGAATTTATCTATTTTTTTCTAGGTTTTCCAATTTATTGGCATACACTTGCTCATAGTAGTTACTAAAGATCTTTTGAATTCTTGCAATATCAGTTGTAATGTCTCCTTTTTAATCTCTGTATTTATTTAGTTAGTTAGTTCCTCTCTCTTTTTTTCTTAGAATAGTTAAAGATTTGTCAATTTTGTCCATGTTTTTTTAAAAAACAATTATTGGCCAAGTTAGTTGACTAGAAGCACCTAGTATATGCTACTCTGACAGATAGGAATAAAAGATGCAAGTAAATACAGCACCTTCAACTGAAACACCCAGTTATATGCATTGGCATTAATTAAGAAAACAACTCGACTCATGGAGAACAGACAAAGCAAGGCTGGATAATTGCCCACTTGGGAGCAACACAAAGCCAGTGAAGTCTCCCCTGCCCAGGTAAGTAGTGAGTGAGTGACCCCAGGGACCCATGCTTCATCCATGAATCTTTGCAACCCTTGGGTAAGGTGATCCTGTTGTGAACCCACACCACCAGGGCCTTCAGTCTGACATGCAGAGCTACATGGAGTCTTGGCAGAGCATCAGCTTAGGCACGTACAAAGCCCTGGAAGCTTTAGATACCCAGGCTTTCCAGCAAAAGCGGCTGCATATATACTTATAAAAAAGGTGCTGAACCCAGGGGGTTGAGCAGTGATGGTCTGCCAGCTCCACTTTAGTGGCATCTCTAAGGATGAAACCCACTGACTTGGAACTCCAGCCAGCCTTGGGTAGCAGTGTTACACCCCACTGAGATGGAGCCCCCAGAGGGAGGGAAAGGCCATCACCTTTGTTGTTTTACAGCCTTAGCCATTTATGCCTTCAGGCTCCTGGGAGTCTGAGCTGACTAGGGACTGGAGTGGCCCCCTAGCACAGTGCAACATCTCTACAAAGAGGCAACCAGACTGCTTTTTCACTCGGGTCCTGGATCCCATTTCTCTTCACTGGGCAGAACCTCCTGACCAAGGTCTAGAGCCACCCCTCCTGGTGTTTTCCAGCCAGCAGTAGTTCCAAAACTCCCTGGGACAGAGCTCCCAGAGGGAGGGTCAGGCCACCATCTTTGCTGTTTTGCAGCCTTAGTTGTAGTTTCCTTTGGGCTTTGGAGGGCCCAAGGTGACTGGGGGCTGAAGGGGACACCCAACACAGCACAGCTGCTCTATGAAAAAGCAGCCAGACAGCTTTTTAATGCAGGTCCCTGGTCCTGCTCCTCCTCACTGGGTGGGACCTCCTGATCAGAGTCCCCAGACACTCCCATCAGTGTGTTTGGACTGGCAACAGGTTCATACCTCTCTGGGACAGAGCTCCTGGATGGAGAGACATGCTACTGTCTTTGCTGTTTTGCAGCCTTCATTGTTGATACTTTCAGGTACTGAAAATCCCAGGTGACTAGGGACTAGAGCAGATCCTTAGCATACTGAAGCAGCCCTACAAAAAACCTGGCCAGACTGTTTGTTATGAGGGTCCCGAATCCCACATCTTCTCACTGAGAGGATCTTTGTGGTTTGGGTCTTCACCCACCCCCGGGACCATCAAGCCAGTAGCATTTCTGTAATTCCCTGAGACAGAACTCCCAGTGGGAGAGGTGGGTTGCCATCTTTGCTGTCTTGCAGCTCTTGCCCTTGATGTTTCCAGGCTCTGGAGAGTCTGCAGAACCAACGGCTTGTCTGGACACCCAGAAGAGCACCTACCTCATGGAAAAGTGGTCAGACTGTTCTCTACACAGGTTCCAGTCCTCAATTCTCCTCACTGGGCAGGGCTGCCTGACCTGGGACACCAGGAAAAGCCACTCTGCCCTTACATGACCACTTCAATCAGAAACAGCCCGGTAGTTTGGCTGGGTGTGGTGGCTCATGCCTGTAATCCTAGCACTTTGGGAGGCCAAGGCAGGTGGATCACTTGGTCAGGAGTTCAAGACCAGCCTGGCCAACATGGTGAAACCCCATCTCTACTAAAGTGTGTGTGTGTGTGTGTGTGTGTGTGTGTGTGTGTGTGTGTGTGTGTATGTATGTATGTATATATAAATTAGCCAGGCATCGTGGTGCATGCCTGTAATCCCAGGACTTTGGAAAGCTGAAGCAGGTGGATTACTTGAGATCAGGAGTTCAAGAACAGCCTAGCCAACATGGTGAAACCCCATCTCTACTAAAAAAAAAAAAAATACAAAAATTAGCCAGGCATGGTGGTCCATGCCTGCAATCCCAGCTACTCTGGAGGCTGAGGCAAGAGAATCACTTGAACCTCGGAGGCAGAGGTTGTGGTGAGCCAAGATTGTGCCACTGCACTCCAGCCTGTGTGACAGAGTGAGACTTCATCTCAAAGACAACAAACAAACCCAGCCCAGCAGTTAAAGAAACACCCACATGCAGAGGTGAGAAAGAACCAATGCATGAACTCTGGCTCTCAAATGCCAGAGTGTCTTATGTCCTGCAAACAGTGGGACTAATTGTCTAGCAAGTGTTCTTAACCAAGCTGAGTTGGCTAAAATGACAGAAATAGAATTCAGAATATGGTAGGAACAAGATCACGAGGATTCACTAGAATGGCAAAATCCAATCCAAGGAAACTAAGAATCATAATAAAATTATACAGGAGCTGACAGACAAAATAGCCAGTATAATATAGAACCTAACTGATCTGATCAAGCTGAAAACTACACCATACGAATTTTACAATGCAATTGCAAGTATTAATAGCATAATAGACCAAGCTGAGGAAAGAATGTCAGAATGTGAAGACTGGCTCTCTGAAATAAGACAGTCAGAAAAAACAAACAAACAAACAACAACAACAACAACAACAAAAAACAAAGAATGAAAAGGAACAAACAAAATCCGTGAGAAAAAATGAGTTTTTTATACAAAAAGATAAAATCTATGAATCATTGGCATCCCTGAAATGGACAGAAAGAATGGAAACAACTTGGAAAACACACTTCAGGATATTATCTATAAAAACTTTCCCAACCTTGCTAGAGAGGCCAACAGTCAAATTCAGAAAATACAGAGAACCCTTGCAAGATTTTACACAAGAAGTTTATCCCCAAGAAACATAGTCATCTGAGTTTCCAAGGTTGAAATGTAAAAAAGAATGTTAAAAGGGCGCATCACCTAGGAAAGGAACCATATCAGGCTAACCGTGGACCTCTCAGCAGAAACGCTGTAAGCCAGAAGAAATTGGGGGCCTATATTCAACATTCTTAGAGAGAAAAAGTCTTCAACCAACAATATCATGTCCAGTTGTATTCATTGGTTCTTGTATAGCTATAAAGAAATACCGGAGACTAGTTAATTTATAAGAAAGAGAGGTTTAATTGGCTCATGGTTTCACAGGCTGTTCAGGAGGAATGATAGCTTCTGCTCAGCTTCTTGGAGGCCTCAGGAAACTTACAATCATGGTGATAGGTGAATCTCTTCCTCCTGCTCCAGCATCTTACCTGGCCAGAGCAGGAGGGAAAGAGAGATGGAGAAGGTGCTACACACTTTTAAACAACCATATCTCATGAAAACTCAATCATAAGAACAGCAATGGTCCAAGAAAATGGTGCTAAACCATTAGAAACCACCCCAATGATCCAATCACCTCACTAGGCCCTAACTCCAACATTGGGAATTAAAATCAAACATGAGATTTGGGTGGGGACACAGATCAAAACTATATCACCAGCCAAACAAAGCTTCTTCAGCAAAGGAGAAATAATTTTTTTTTCTCAGATAGGCAAATGCTGAGGGAGTTTGTTATCACCAGATCTGCTGTACAAGACATTTTGAAAGAAGAACTAAATATGGAAAGGAAAGACCATTTTCAGCCAATACAAAAGCACACTTAAGTACACAGAACAGTGACACTATAATACAACCACACAAACATGCTGGCATAATAACCAGCTAACAACAAAATGATGGGATCAAATCCACACATGTCAATACAAATCCTGAATGTAAATAGGCTCAATGCCCCATTTAAAAGGCACAGAGTGGCAAGCTAGATAAAAAAGCAATACTCAAGGATATGGAGTTTTTATGAGACCCATCTTACATTCAATGACCACCCCCCTACATAGACTTAAAATAAAGGTATGGAGAAAAATCTACCAAACAAATGGAAATCAGTAGAAAGCAGGGGTTGCAATCCTGATTTTTAGACAAAACAGATGTTAAACCAATAAATGTTTACAAAGACAAAGAAGGGCATAGCATAATGGTAAAGAGTTTAATTCAACAAGAAGGCCTAACTATTCTAAGTATATATGCACTCAACACAAGAGCACACAGGTTCATAAAGCAAGTTCTTAGAGACCTACAAAAATACTTTGATTCCCACACAGAAATAGTAGGAGACTTCAACACTCCACTGACAGTATCAGACAGATCATCAAGGCAGAAAATTAACAAAGATATTCAGAACCTGAACTCCACATCAGGCCAAATGGATCTGATACACATCTTCACAACTCTCCATCCCAAAACAGCACAATATACATTCTTCTAATTGTCACATGGCACATACTTTAAGATGAACCACATAATCAGACATAAAACAATCATCACCAAATACAAAATAACCGAAATCATACCAAACATACTCTTGGACCACAGCAGAATAAAAATAAAAATCAAAACTTAAAAAAACTCTCAAAATCATGCAATTACATGATAATTGAATTACCTGCTCCTGAATGATTTTTGAGTAAATAAGGAAATTAAGGCAGAAATCAAGAAGTTCTCTGAAATGAATGAGAACAAAGGTAATACATATCAGAATCTCTGGGAAACAACTACGGCAGTCTTAAGAGATAAACTTATGGCACTAAGTGTACACATCAAAAAGTTAGAAAGGCCTCTAGTTTACAACCTAATATTACAACTAAAAGAATTACAGAACCAAGAGTAAGCCAACCCCCAAGCTAGCAGAATACAAGAAATAACCAAAGTCAGAGCTGAATTGAAGGAGATAGAGACACAAAAACCATTCAGAAGATCAACAAATCTGGGAGTTTGTTGTGTGAAAAAATTAATAAGATAGACCACTAGCTAGACTAGTAAGGAAGACAATGGAGAAAATCAGAATAAACACAATCAGACATAATTAATGGAATGTTATTACTGATGCCACTGAAATACAAATAACCTTCAGAAACTAGTGTGAATACCTCTATGCACACAAACTAGAAAATCTAGAAGAGAAGAATAAATTCCTGGAACATACACCTTCCCAAGATTGAACCAGGAAGAAATCAAATTCCTAAACAGACCAATAATAAGCACTGAAATTGAATTAATGACAAAATGGCCTACCAACCAAAAAAAGCCCTGGACCAGATAGATTCATAGTCAAATTCTACCAGATGTACTAAGAAGAGCTGATACTATTCCTACAGAAATTGTTCCAAAAAATTGAGGAGGAGGAACTCCTCACCAACTCATTCTATGAGGCCAGCATCATCCTGATACCAGAACCTGGCAGAGATACAACAAAAAAAGAAAACTTCAGGTCAATAGCCTTGATGAACATTCATGCAAAAATCCTCAACAAAATACTTGCAAATCAAATCCAGCAGCACATAAAAAAGCTAATCCACCTTGATCAAGTAGGCTTTATTTCTGGAATGCAAGGTTGGTTCAACATATACAAATCAATAAATGTGATCCATCATATAAACAGAACTAAAGACAAAAACCACATGATTATCTCAACAGATACAGAAAAGATGTTTGATAAAATTCAACCCACTTCATGTCAAAAGCTCTCAATAAACTAGGTATTGAAGGAATACACTTCAAAATAATAGGAGCCATTTATGACAAACTCACAGCCAATGCCAAATTTCTCTGTACTGCTTTTACTATATCCAATAGGATTTGGTATTTTGTGTTTCCACTATCATTTGTTTGAAGAAATTTTAAAATTTTCTTCTTAAATTTTTTAGTGACTCATGGTCCTTCAGGAGCATACCATTGAATTTCTAAGCATCTGTACAGTTTCTAACATTTTTCTTGTTGTTGATTCTAGTTTTATTTTGTTGTGATCAGAGGAGATGCTTAGTATTATTTAAAGGTTTTGGAATGTTTAAGACTTATTTTGTGACCTAACATTTGGTCTATCTTGGCATTTCTTGCATGACAGGTCTATTTTTCATAAAATCTCTCAGGTTTTATTTGTTTGGGAGGATATTTCTCCTTCATACCTGCAGAATATTTTCCCAGTTACATTATTCTAGGATAAAATGTTTTTTTTTTTTTCTTTCAGCTCTTTAAACATGCCACGCCACTCTCTACTGGCCTGTAAGGAAGAAGTGACCATGTCATAAATGATTCATAGACTGTGGAGAAGAATGTGTATTCTGCAACTGTTGGATGAAATATTCTGTAAATATCTATTAGGTCCATTTGGTCAACAGTGGAGATTAAATCCAATTTTTTTGTTGTTGTTGAGTTTCTGCTGGGTTATCTGTGTAATGCTGAAAATTGGGTTTTGAAGTCTTCAGCTATTATTGTACTGAGGTCTATCCTTCACTCTAATAATGTTTGCTTTACATATCTGGGTGTTCCAGTGTTGGGTGCATATATACTCACAATCATATCATGTTTCAGGATGTATCATTATGCAATGTCCTTCTTTGTCTCTTACATGTTTTGTCTTGAAATCTATTTTTCTAATATATATATATATATATATATATATATATATATATATATATATATATTCCTGCTCTCTTTTGGTTTCCATTGGCATTGAGTATCTTTCTTCATTCCTTTATTTTTAGTCCATGTATATCTTTATAGGAGAAGAGTGTTTCTTGCAAAGAAGAGATCATTGGGTCTTGTTTTATCATTCATTCAGTCACTGTATATCTTTTTATTGGAGATCTATTTATATTTAATGTTATTAATGATAAGTAGAGACTCACTTCTGCCATTTTGAAATGTGTTTTCTAGTTGTTTTGTGGTCTTCTTTGTTTTTTCTTTTCTTCCTTCCTGTCTTCCTTTAAATGATGGTATTTTTCTGTAATGATATACCTAAATTTCTTGCTTTGTATTTTTTTTTTTGGTATTCCATTGTATGTTTTTTGATTTGAGGCTACCTCAAGGTTTGCAAATATTATCTTATAACCCATTACTTTGAACTGATGACAACTTAACACTGATTGCATAAACAAGCAAACAAACAAACACACAGAAAGTAAATTACTAAAAGCTCTACACTTTAAATTTATCCCCCCACTTTCAAACTTTTTTTCTTTCACTTTATTTCTTATCATACTGTCTTGAAAAATTGTTGTAGTCATTCTTTTTGCTTTGTTCATCGTTTAGTCTTTCTACTAAGGTAAGAGTAGTTTACACACTGCCATTACAGTGTTAAAATATTCCATTTTTCTGAGTACTTATTCTTACCAGTGGATTTTGTGCCTTCAGATAATTTCTTATTGCTTATTAACATCCTTTTATTTCAGATTAAACGTCTCCCTTTAGAATTTCTTTTAGGACAGGTCTACTGTTCAAGAAATCCTTCAGGTTTTATTTGTCTGGGAAGTTATTTCTCCTTCATGCATGCAGGATATTTTCCCAGTTACACTATTCTAGGGTAAAATTTTTTTACTTCAGCACTTTTTTTTTTTTTTTTTTTTTTTTTTTTTTTTTTTTTTTTTTTTTGAGACGGAGTCTCGCTCTGTCTCCTGGGCTGGAGTGCAGTGGCTGGATCTCAGCTCACTGCAAGCTCTGCCTCCTGGGTTCATGCCATTCTCCTGCCTCAGCCTCCCGAGTAGCTGGGACTACAGGTGCTGCCACCTCACCCGGCTAGCTTTTTGTATTTTTTAGCAGAGACGGGGTTTCACCATGTTCGCCAAGATGGTCTCAATCTCCTGACCTCGTGATCCACCCGTCTCGGCCTCCCAAAGTGCTGGGATTACAGGCTTGAGCCACCGCGCCCGGCCTCCTTCAGCACTTTAAACATGCCATGCCACTCTCTCCTGGCCTGGAAGATTTTCATTAAAAATCTGCTGCCAGACGTATTGGTGCTCTATTGTATGTTATTTTTTTTCTCTTGCTGCTGTTAGAAGCCTTTCTTTATCCTTGACATGGGAGTTTGATTATTAAATGCCTTCAGGTAGTCTTCTCTAGGTTTGGCAAGTCCCACCTTTCCGGACAGAATGAGTGCTCATCTTACATATGGTAATTGATGTCTCATATCTCCCTAAAATGTATAAAACCAAACTGTGCTCTGACCACCTTGGATACATGTCATCAAGCCCTTCTGAGGCTGGGTCACAGATGCATCCTTAACCTTGGCAAAGTAAACTTTCCAAATTGATTGAGATTTGTCTCAGAAACATTTGCTTTACAAATTGGTGATCATGAAGTGACTGAGTGGAGGTGGCCCTGACTTTTGACAAATCTCCTATTAGTGCTTGATACTAGTTTGAGCTATCTTTATGACTCAAACCAGTGGGACAATTTTCTGAGGCCTGGGAGCTCTCTTCCTTTCAGAGAACCCCTGATCTCCCAAAATTTGGTTGAGATCTAAAGTTTATTGTGCTGTACAACTCTTTTTCTGGAGTTTTATTTGCTTCTAACAAGGAAGGCAAGTTTTCCTGCTTCCATGATGATGAAAGGCAGGTAACTTTTTTCTGGAGTTTGAGCTCACTTCCAACAGGGATGGTGAGTTTGAGATTTTTCTGCTTCTATAATGGTAGAGAGGATTCTTCAGCCTGAGACCAATTCCTAGGTAAGTAGCTGAATTGGGGTTTTGTTTTGGCTAAAGTTACAATTAACAACCAGCTGGTCTTAATTTATCCTTACCATTAGAGTGCTCAGTAATCATATTGTAGAGGTTTTTTGTAGGGGTTGTTTGTTCTGTTTTTTCTCCCATTAGACTTGACCAACTTTACCTGACTTGGCCAAATCTAAATGAGAATTCCAAATTATGGGGAACAAGAACTCTCTGAATTAGCTAAAATTTCTCACAGCTGCAAAAGAGAAAAACAAAACAAAACAAAACTATGCACTAGGTTTCTATATTTGCTTCCTGTCTTAAAAAAAATTGTTCTCTCATTTACTTTTCTTCCACCCTATTTCTCCTTTACCTTTGCTAACTTTGGTACCAATAAAAATCTAGAGAAGGCTTCTAATGATTTGATCTTCTTAAAGAACTCAGACAAAGGTGCCACTCACTTTGACTGTTTTGAGAGTGTTCTGTCTTCCTTGTGGAGTTTTAAGAGTCATGGGGAAGTTCTTCTTAGGCCTACAGCTCTGCTTTTCTGTATTGCATTACCTGACCTATTTGACTTTTGGAGGTACCAGAGATGACTTTGTACCATAAGATGATTTGACCTTGGTGTAATCGTGGATGTGAACTCCTAAGTTAAAGCTGGCTGCAGACAGTTTACAGGAAGTTGTCTTTTTTTCCTCCTAGGAAATTGTTTAGGATCCTAATTCTAATTTAAAGGGTCATTCTAAAGAGTCTTCTCCATTGTCTTTCCCTCTGAAATTAATCTCAATTGGCTTCTCTGTGCATTTGCATGTGAAACTGAACTGTTGTTTTCATAGATAAATGAGAGACTGAGTTTTCTCAGCTCTGAAGAGACAGGGCATTTTGCTCCTCCCAGATGAAAGGCACCCTGTGTTACTGGGGGCTGAGTGGGAGTGTCTGGGGGGTTGACCCCCTCATGAAGTGCAGTGGCCCTACAGGGATCACCCAACAAAGTTAGTTTTAAAAGGCTCATCCTGGGAGCAGATACAGGAGCTGGTCACTCCACATTTTGAGCCCTCTCAGAGGAGCTAGTCCTCCAGAGATAGAAACTGAGGCACATAAGAAGGTGGAAACAACTCAGTGATGACATACTGGGGAGTCCCACTCACAACCACCACAATTCAACTCACTCCACTAAACCCTAGGTCACAGCATAGTTTCTCCTTTAAAAAAAGAAAAAGTAGGAAATAAAGAATATAAATAATCTAAGAATGAGAAAATTCAAGGAGAATGACTCCATTTCAGGGGTTCTGTTGGTTTTATTGCACCTCTACATTCAAGTGTTTGTATAAAATGATCATATTATGGACTTTTTGTGCAAAATTACATCAAGGAAAATTCAGAGCCCAAAGGTTAACCTGCAGCAACTATAAAGCTCCTAAGTTCTTTCTCCATCTCTCTACTTTCTTTTCTGGTTGCTTTAAGTCTGTGGTTACTTTTCTACTGAGATAAAATCCACTGTTTGCATTCAACCTATTATTTGTTATTGCTTTTGAAAACCAATGAATTTGTATTTATATCTCATGGCTATAATTCTGAAGTAAAAGCTATAGAATCTCTGTTTGTATGAGTGTGTATGTGTCTGTTTATATGTACACACATGTATTTTGTTATGTGTTTTTGGTCACAATGTACAAAATTTGGCTTAAATTTAAAGAGTACTCATAAATTAAATAATAAGCTCAGATGCTTTCCAAGTTCACATGACTCAAGTAAAATCTTTAATAAGCTAACTTTAAAATTATTGGTAAAGTAATATTATAAATTTCTTAAGAATTTTCAGCATTTTTGTTTGACTTTATTGATTATGAGATTTCATACTTACCCCTGCCAAATATGAGAAGGTGTCAAAATTTGGCATAAGGGTTGTTAAACTATAAACAGAGCCCCAAACAGAATAATCTTTGCTTGTGTAATTTTTGATAAATAAGACATTAATATTGGTTTAATGAAAACAAGTAAATCTTGAATTATTTGTTAAAAAATCACATACTTAATCTTAAGGGTCTTACTTAGGTAAGCACCCGAAATTCAGGCTATAAAATGGGTGACAGGGAAATATCTTTAAATGATGACTATTGCAATTTTTATAAATAGGTAAACTATTAAAATAAAATGATTACATAAATGTAATGGGATAAATACTTGCAGACAAACTTGTCATAATCTAGAATCTAGGCCAAGTGCAGTGGCTCACACCTGTAATCAAAGCACTTTGGGAGGCCAAGACAGGTGAATCACCTGAGGTCAAGAGTTCGAGACCGGCCTGACCAACATGGAGAAACCCCATCTCTACTAAAAATACAAAATTACCTGGGTATGGAGGTGCATGCCTGTAATCCCAGCTACTTGGGAGGCTGAAGCAGGAGAATTGCTTGATCCCCAGAGGTGGCGGTTATGGTAAGCCAAGATCACGCCATTGCACTCTAGCCTGGGCAGCAAGAGTGAAATTCTGTCTCAAAAGAAAAAGTGGCCGGGCGCGGTGGCTCAAGCCTGTAATCCCAGCACTTTGGGAGGCCGAGGCGGGCGGATCACAAGGTCAGGAGATCGAGACCACAGTGAAACCCCGTCTCTACTAAAAATACAAAAAAAAATTAGCCGGGCGCGGTGGCGGGCGCCTGTAGTCCCAGCTACTCAGGAGGCTGAGGCAGGAGAATGGCGGGAACCCGGGAGGCGGAGCTTGCAGTGAGCCGAGATCGCGCCACTGCACTCCAGCCTGGGCAACAGCGTGAGACTCCGTCTCAAAAAAAAAAAAAAAAAAAAAAAAAAAAAAAAAAAAAAAAAGAAAAAGTATCTAAAGTTATGCTAAATTAATAAATATAATTAATAAGTATTTCCTTAAATGTCTTGGCATATTCTAATAAAAATATATTGTAGAAAAACATGCTTTCTAAAAATTATGTGTTCTTGTTATAAGTTAAATAATTTTGTGTAATTAGAAGCTTATTTAAATGTTATGTATGAAACAGTGCAAAAAGAACCAGGAAATAAGAGAGATATAAACAGAGTTACAGAATTAAAGAGGTATTTTTGGAAAGAAAGCTTAAAAAAAGTAATTTGTATGAGAGTCTGTATGGTGAATTTTTGTCCTGAAATAAAATGACTGGATTGTTAAACAACTGGATATTTAGGATAAACGAGAAAGTCCAAGCATGACGTGAATGGTCTAAGTCATAATAAGGTTAGTTAAAAAAGTAATTTATAAAAATGTTACATGATTAATTCACTACAATTAAGGAAATTATAATAAACAATTGCACTATTTATTATATTAGACTATAATATTAAAAATACACTTAAACAAAAACCAAATAACTGCTTGAAAAAAAGACTTCATTAAAAATATTGAGTTATTATTGGCTGGGTGTGGTGGCTCATGCCTGTAATCCCAGCACTTTGGAAGGCCAAAGTGGGCAGATCACCTGAGGTCAGGAGTTCAAGACCATCCTGGCCAACATGGTGAAACTTCATCTCTATTAAAAATACAAAAAATTATCCAGGCATGATGGTGCATGTCTGTAATCCCAGCTCTGCAGGAGGCTGAGACAGGAGAATTGCTTGAATTCAGGAGGCAGAGGTTGCAGTGAGTCAAGATCATGCCACTGCACTCCAGCCTAGATGACAAAGTAAGTCTCTGTCTCCAAAAAAATCGAGTTATTTTTAATGCAATAAATTTTTAATTTTAAATTCTATAATCTCTTTCTTTTTGGAAGTATTCAGATTTACATCTCACACACTGTAATGTGTTGCTTCAGCTCCTTATCTCTCTTGAGAAGATCTGGGATGGTAACTCTCTCCTTCAATTTTTATTGTAACATTTTATTTATTAATAATCCAAAGTAGATAAAGAAATTGTTTAAAACAGGCAAGTAAAAAACCTTTTGAATCTGCTTTTGTCTGCATGTCTGTTGTAACTATGTTGATGTGTCATGTTAAAGTAATATTTCACTATTAAACTGTATGACAGAGCTCAAATCATTAGATTTAAAATTAAGGGCTTGTCAGACTGACAGAAGCTAGCTAAGATGCCTTTTAATTCAGATGACTTTGGCAAACTTTGGTAAGATTAATTAGGTAAATTTAATTTCAAAATTCTCTGCAATATTTTAAAATCTTAAAATCATGTTATGTTAAATTAAGTAACCTCAATTTCGTTTTCTGGCACTGGGAATTTGGGTTACTAAGAATTAAAATAGTAGGAGCATAATAGGTGTTTTTGGTAAGGTTATAAAACACAAAGATGTTGTTTTTGCTGAAGAAAATGTGATTTTTCCCTAGTTAAGAGACTATTTCAGAGTCAATTTAAATTAAATAAAAAATTACATATAGAAAACTAAATGGGTAAAAAGAAAAATTAAGCCAGGGCAACAAAAGTTACCTCTATGACATGTGGTTACCAATAAGATAGTTTCTGTGGGGGAAGCGCAGAACCAAGTAACTATTAAAATCAGAGGCTATAATATAAAGGAATTGTTCCATTTAGTAGCTTGGTATTGTATTAGTCTGTTTCAATATTGCTATAAATAACTACCTGAGACTGTATAATTTATAAAGAAAAGTGTTTTAATTGGCTCATAGTTCTTCCGGCTGTACAGGAAGCATGGCTGGGGAGGCCTCAGGAAATTTACAATCATGCTGTCAAACAAAGAGGAAGGAGGCACATCTTACATGACCAGAGCAGGAAGAAGAGTGAAGGGGGAGTCAATATATTTAAACAAGTAGATCTTGTGAGAATTCACTCACAGTTATGAGAACAGGAAGGGATAAATCTGCCCTCATGATCCAATCACCACCCACCAGGCTCCTTCTCCAACACTGTGGATTACAATTCAACAGGAGGTTTGGGTGGAGACACAAATCCAAACAATATCTTTCCACTTCTGGCCTCCTCCAAATCTCATGTCCTAATCGCATTGAAAAATAAGATTATCCCTTTTCTACAGTCCGCCAAGCCTTAACCCACTTCAGCATTAACACAAAAGTTCAGAGTCCAAAGTCTCATAAAGATAAGGCAAGCCCCTCTGCCTATGAGTCTGAAAAATTAAAAACAAGTTAGTTATTTCTAAGATACAATGGAGGTACAGGCATTGAGTAAATATGCCCATTCCAAAAGGGAGAAATCAGTCAAAAAAAGGGGCTACAGGTCCCATGCAAGTCTGAAACCTAGCAGGACAGCCATTAATATTAATGCTCCAAAATAATCTCCTTTGACTCCATGTCTCACATCCAGGCCACATTGATACAAGGGATGGGCTCCCAAGGCCTTGGGCTGTTCTGCCTCTGTGGCTCCACAGGGCTCAGCTCTCATGGCTACTCTGAAGGGATGTCATTGAGTGCCTGTGGCTTTTCCAGGTGCATGGTGTAAGCTGCCGGTGGATCTACTATTCTGCATTCCGGAAGATAGTGGCCCTTTTCTCACAGCTTCACTAGGAAGTGCCCCAGTGGGACTCTCAATGGGGACTCCTAGCCCACATTTTCCCTCCACACTCCTCTGGTAGAGATTCTCCATGAGGGCTCCATGCAACAGATTTCTTCCTGGAACATCCAGGCATTTTCATACATCCTCTGAAATCTAGGCAGAGGCTCTTAAGCCCCAATTCTTGCACTCTCTGCACCTGCAGACTTAACACCACGTGGACGCCACCAAGGCTTATGGCTTGCAACTTCTGAATCAATGGCCTAAGCTGTACCTTGGCCCCTTTTGGCCATGGTTGGAGCTGGATCAACTGTGATGCAGGGCAACATTTCCTGAGGCTGCACAGAGCATTGGAGCCCTGGGCCCAACTAAGGACGTCATTCTTCTCTCATAGGCCTCCTATCCTGTGATGGAAGGGACTGACACAAAGGTCTTTATAATGCCTTCAAGGAATTTTCCCCATTATCTTGGCTATCAATATTTGGCTCCTCTTATGTGAATTTCTGCTGCTGACTGGAATTCCTCTCCTGAAAACAAGTTTTTCTTTTTTTTTCTACCACATGGTTAGGCTGCAAATTTTCTAAACTTTTATGCTCTGCTTCACTTTTAAATATAGGTTCCAGGTTCAGATTATGTCTTTGCTCACACATATGATCATACACTGTTAGAAGCACTCAGGCCACATCTTTAATTCTTTACTGTTTTAAAATTTCTTCTGCCAGAAACCCTAAATCATCTATCTCAAGTTCAAAGCTCCACAGATCCCTAGACCAGGGGCACAATCCTTCCAGTCTCCTTGCTGAAAGCATAACAAGAGTGACTGTTGCTCCAGTTACCAAATAGTTACACATCTCCATCTGAGACCACCTTAGCCTGGACTTCACTGTCCATATCACTATCAACATTTTGGTCACAACCATTCAGCAAGTTTCTAGGAAGTTCTAAACATTATTTCATCTTCCTGTCTTCTTCTCAGCCCTCCAAACTGTTCCAACCTTTTCATTACCCAGTTTCAAAGCTGCTTCCACATTTTCAGGCATCTTTATGGTCATGCCTCCCTTCCCAGTACCATTTTTTGGTATTAGTTTGTTCTCAAATTGCTATCAAGAACTACATGAGACTGGGTAATTTATAGAGAAAAGAGGTTTAACTGACTCACAGTTCCACAGGCTGTACAGGAAGCATGGCTAGGGAAGCCTCGGAAAACTTCAATCATGGTGGGAGGTGCTATATACTTTTAAACAACCAAATCTCAAGAGAACTTACTCACTATCACAAGAACAGAAAGGGGGAAATCCACCCCTATGATGCAATTACCTCTCACCAAGTCCCTCCTCCAACATTGGGGATTACAATTTGATATGAGATTTGGGTGGGGACAGAAATCCAAACCATATCAGATATCATCAGCTTCTTGAGAAACCCTTACTATAATGGACTGTAAAAACAAACACTTTGAGGACAAAATTCTCAATTTTAAATGGTGCAGAATGAAAGAGAGTGTTTGAGTTGATGCAGGACCTACAGCTCACCATTGAACAATTACTGATGAACATATATAATATGAACAAAGAGGTGGTTATTCCTGAGAGAATACCCAGCCTAGTAGACTGGATTTATACCACTGTAAGGTCTGTTTACCCTGAGAAGGGAACCATCTGACTCTTATAAAATACGAAGTGGAGCTCCCCAGATGAAGCAGTTGATATAATTCATATGCAAGCCATGTGGGACTGACTTTATGATGACTGGGATATTCTCCTATAGAATATGCCTATAACTATCCAAGATGGCCGAATAGGAACAGCTCCAGTTTACAGATCCCAGCATGACAGACGCAGAAGATGGGTGATTTCTGCATTTCCAACTGAGGTACTGTGTTCATCTCAATGGGGCTTGTCAGACAGTGGGTGCAGCCCATGGAGTGTGAGCCAAAGCAGAGCAGGACATCTCCTCATCCAGGAAGCACAAGAGGTCAGGGAATTCCCTTTCCTAGCCAAGGGAAGCTGTGACAGACAGTGCCTGGAAAATCGGGACACTCCCACCCTAATACTGCACTTTTCCAACAGTCTTAGCAAACAGCACACCAAGAGATTATATCCCGTGCCTGACTCAGAGAGTCCCATGCCCATGAAGCCTCGCTTACTGCTAGCACAGCACAGCAGTCTGAGATCAAACTACAAGGGAGCAGCAAAGCTGGGGGAGGGGTGTCCGCTGCTGCTGAGGCTTGAGTAGGTTAACAAAGTGGCCAGGAAGCTCAATCTGGCTGAAGCCCACTGCAGCTCAAGGAGGCCTGCCTCTGTAGACTCCACCTCTGGGAGCAGGGCATAGCTGAATAAAAGACAGCAGAAACTTCTGCAGACTTAAACCTCCCTGTCTGACAGCCTGGAAGAGAGGAGTGGTTCTCCAAGCATGGAGTTTGAGATCTGAGAATGGACAAACTGCCTCCTCATGTGAGTCCCTGACCCCTGAGTAGCCTAACTGGGAGGAACATCCCAGTACGGGCCAACTGACACCTCATACAGCTGGGTACCCCTCTGAGATGAAGCTTCCAGAGGAAGGATAAGGCAGCAACATGTGCCATTCTGCAACATTTGCTGTTCTGCAGCCTCCACTGGTGATACCCAGGCAAACGGGGTTGGGAATGGACTTGCAGCAAACTCCAACAGAACTGCAGCTGAGGGTCCTGACTGTTAGAAGGAAAATTAACAAACAGAAAGGACATCCACAAGAAAACCCCATCTGCACGTCACCATCATCAAAGACCAAAGGTAGATAAAACCACAAAGATGGGGAGAAACCAGAGCAGAAAAGCTGAAAATTCTAAAAATCAGAGCCCCTCTTCTCCTCCAAAGGAATGCAGCTCCTCGCCAGCAAAGGAACAAAGCTGGACAGACAATGACTTTGACGAGTTGAAAGAAGTAGGCTTCAGACGATTGGTAATAACAACTTCTCCGAGTTAAAGGAGGATATTTGAACCCACTGCAAAGAAGCTAAAAACCTTGAAAAAAGATTAGACGAATGGCTAACTAGAATAAACAATGTAGAGAAGACCTTAAATGACCTGATGGAGCTGAAAACAATGGCACGAGAACTAAGTGATGCATGTACAAGCTTCAATAGCCAATTTAATCAAGTAGAAGAAAGGGTATCAGTGATTGAAGATCAGATGAATGAAATGAAGCAAGAAGAGAAGTTTAGAGAAAAAAGAGTAAAAGGAAAGGAGCAAAGCCTCTAAGAAATATGGGACTATGAGAAAAGAACAAATCTACATCTGATTGGTGTACATGAAAGTGACAGGGAGAATGGAAACAAGTTGGAAAACACTGTGCAGGATATTATCCCAGAGAATTTCCCAAACCTAGCAAGGCAGGCCAACTTTCAAATTCAGGAAATACAAAGAATGCCACAGATACTCCTTGAGAAGAGCAACTCCAAGACACATGATAGTCAGATTCATCAAAATCGAAATGAAGGAAAAAATGTTAAGGGCAGCCAGAGAGAAAGGTCGGGTTACCCACAAAGGGAAGCCCATCAGACTAACAGTGGATCTCTTGGCAGAAATGCTACAAGCCAGAAGAGAGTGGGGGCCAACATTCAACGTTCTTAAAGTAAAGAATATTCAACCCAGAATTTCATATCCAGCCAAACTAAGCTACACAAGTGAAAGAGAAATAAAATCCTTTACAGACAAGCAAATGCTTAGAGACATTTATCACCACCAGACCTACCTTAAAAGAGCTCCTGAAGGAAGCACTAAACATGGAAAGGAACAACTAGTACCAGCCACTGCAAAAACATGCCAAATTGTAAAGTCTATCAATGGTAGGAAGAAACTGCTTCAACTAACAAGCAAAATAACCAGTTAACATCATAATGACAGGATCAAGTTCACACATAACAATATTAACCTTAAATGTAAATGGGTTAAATGCTCCAATTTGAAGACACAGACTGGCAAATTAGATAAAGGGTCAAGACCCATCAGTTTGCTGTATTCAGGAGACCCATCTCACATGCAGAGACACACATAGGCTCAAAATAAAGGGATGGAGGAAGATCTACCAAGTAAATGGAAAACTCCCCCCCTCAAAGAAACAGGGATTGCAATCTTAGTCTCTGACAAAACAGACTTTAAACCAACAAAAATCAAAAGAGACAAAGAAGGCCATTACATAATGGTAAAGGGATCAATTCAACAAGAAGAACTAACTATCTTAAATATGTATGCACCGAATACAGGAGCACCCAGATTCATAAAGCAAGTCCTTAGAGACTTACAAAGAGACTTAGACTCCCACACAGTAATGATGGGAGGCTTTAACACCCTACTGTCAACATCAGACAGATCGATGAGACAGAAAGTTAACAAGGATATCCAGGAATTGAACTCAGCTCTGCTCCAAGTGGACCTAATAGATATCTATGGAACTCTCCACCCCAAATCAACAGAATATACATTCTTCTCAGCACCACATTGGGCTTATTCCAAAATTGACCACATAGTTGGAAGTAAAGCACTCCTCACAACATGTAAAAGAACAGAAATTATAACAAACTGTCTCTCAGACTATAGTGCAATCAAACTAGAACTCAGGATTAAGAAACTCACTTAAAACTGCTCAACTACATGGAAACTGAACAACCTTCTCCTGAATGACTAATGGGTACATAATGAAATGAAGGCAGAAATAAAGACGTTCTTTGAAACCAATGAGAAAAAAGACACAACATACCAGGATCTCTGGGACACATTTAAAGCAGTGTGTAGAGGGAAATTTATAGCACTAAATGCCCACAAGAGAAAGCAGGAAAGATCTAAAATTGACATCCTAACATCACAATTAAAAGAACTAAAGAATCAAGAGCAAACACATTCAAAAGGTAGCAGAATGCAGGAAATAACTAAGATGAGAGCAGAACTGAAGGAGATAGAGACACAAAAAACCCTTCAAAAAATCAATGAACCCAGGAGCTGGTTTTTTGAAAAGACCAACAGAACTGATAGACTGCTAGCAAGACTAATAAAGAAGAAAAGAGAGAAGAATCAAATAGAAGCAGTAAAAAATGATAAAGGGTATATCACCACTGATCCCACAGAAATACAAACTACCATCAGATAATACTATAAATACCTCTATGCAAATAAAGTAGAAAATCTAGAAGAAATGGATATATTCCTGGACACATGCATCCTCCTAACACTAAACCAGGAAGAAACTGAATCCCTGAATAGACCAATAACAGGCTCTGAAATTGAGGCAACGGTTAATAGCCTACCAACCAAAAAAAGCCCAGGACCAGACGGATTCACAGCCGAATTTTACCAGAGGTACAAAGAGGAGCTGGTACCATTCCTTCTGAAACTATTCCAACCAATAGAAAAAGAGGGAATCCTCCCTAACTCATTTTATGAGGCCAACATCATCCTGATACCAAAGCCTGGCAGACACACAACAAAAAAAGAGAATTTTAGACCAATATCCCTCATGAACATCGATGCAAAAATCCTCAATAAAATACTGGCAAACTGAATCCAAAAGCATATCAAAAAGCTTATCCACCATGATCAAGGTGGCTTCATCCCTGGGCTGCAAGGTTGGTTCAAAATATGCAAATCAATAAGTGTAATCCCATCATATAAACAGAAGTAAAGACAAAAACCACATGATTATCTCAATAGATGCAGAAAAGGCCTTCGACAAAATTCAACAGTCCTTCATGATAAAAACTCTCAAGAAACTAGGTATTGATGGGACGTATCTCAAAATAATAAGAGCTATTGATGACAAACCCACAACCAATATCTTACCAAATGGGCAAAAACTGGAAGCGTTCCCTTTGAAAACTGGCACAAGACAGGGATGTCCTCTCTCACCCCTCCTATTCAAAATAGTGTTAGAAGTTCTGGCAAGGGCAGCGAGGCAGGAGAAAGAAATAAAGGGTATTCAATTAGGAAAAGAAGAAGTCAAATTATCCCTGTTTGCAGATGACATTATTGTACATTTAGAAAACCCCATCATCTCAGCCCGAAATCTCCTTAAGCTGATAAGCAACTTCAGCAAAGTCTCAGGATACAAAATCAATGTGCAAAAATCATAAGCATGCTGATACACCAATAACAGACAAACAGAGAGCCAAATCATGAGTGAACTCCCATTCACAGTTGCTTCAAAGAGAATAAAATACCTAGGAATCCAACTTACAAGGGATGTGAAGGACCTCTTCAAGGAGAACTACAAGCCACTGCTCAACGAAATAAAAGAGGACACAAACAAATGGAAGAACCAATATCGTGAAAATGGCCATACTGCCCAAGGTAATTTAGAGATTCAATGCAATCCTCATCAAGCTACCAATGACTTTCTTCACAGAATTGGAAAAAGTTACTTTAAAGTTCATATGGAACCCAAAAAGAGCCTGTATTGCCAAGAAAATCCTAAGCCAAAGGAATAAAACTGGAGGCATCATGCTACCTGACTTCAAACTATACTATAAGGGTACAGTAACCAAAACAGGATGGTACTGGTACCAAAACAGAGATATAGACCAATGGAACAGAACAGAGCTCTCAGAAATAATGCCAAAAATCTGCAATCATCTGATTTTTGACAAACCTGACAAAAGCAAGCAATGGGGAAAGGAATGCCTACTTAATAAATGGTGCTGGGAAAACTGGCTAGCCATATGTAGAAAGCTGAAACTGGATCCCTTCCTTACACCTTATACAAAAATTAATTCAAGATGAATTAAAGACTTAAATGTTAGATGTAAAACCATAAAAGCCCTAGAAGAAAACCTAGGCAATACCATTCAGGACACAGGCATGGGCAAAGACTTCATGACTAAAACACCAAAAGCAATGGCAACAAAAGTCAAAATTGACAAATGGGATCCAGTTAAACTAAAGAGCTTCTGCATAGCAAAAGAAACTACCATCAGAGTGAACAGGCAACCTACAGAATGGAAGAAAATTGTTCCAATCTACCCTGACAAAGGGCTAATATCCAAAATCTACAAAGAACTTAAACAAATTTACAAGAAAAAAGTCAAACAACGCCATCAAAAAGTTGGTGAAGGACATGAATAGACAATTCTCAGAAGAAGACATTTATGCAACCAATAGACACATGAAAAAATGCTCATTATCACTGGCCGTCAGATAAATGCAAATCAAAACCACAATGAGATACCATCTCACAACAGTTAGGATGGCGATTATTAAAAAATCAGGAAACAACAGGTGCTGGAGAGGATGTGGAGAAATAGGAACACTTTTGCACTGTTGGTGGGTCTGTGATCTAGTTCAACCATTGTGTAAGACAGTGTGGCGATTCCTCAAGGATCTAGAACTAGAAATACCATTTGACCCAGCCATCCCATTACTGGGTATATACCCAAAGTATTACAAATCATGCTGCTATAAAGACACTTGCCCACGTATCTTTATTGTGGCACTATTCACAATAGCAAAGACTTGGAACCAACCAAAATGGCCATCAATAATAGACTGGATTAAGAACATGTGGCACATATACACCATGGAATACTATGCAGCCATGAAAAAGAATGAGTTCATGTCCTTTGTAGGGACATGGTTGAAGTTGGAAACCATCATTCTGAGCAAACTACCACAAGGACAGCAAACTATACACTGAATGTTCTCACTCATAGGTGGGAAGTGAACAATGACAACACTTGCATGCAGGGTGGGGTATATCACACACCGGGACCTGTCATCAGGTCAGGGGAGGGGGGAGGGATAACATTAGGAGATATACCTAATGTAAATGAGGAGTTAATGGATGCAGCACAGCATCATGGCACTTATATACATATGTAACAAACCTGCACACTGTGCATATGTACCCTAGAACTTAAAGTATAATAATAATAATAAAGAATTTGCCTATAACTGGGTCATGATAAATTTAAGGGGGCCCCTTTTACCTGGGTACCCCTCCCACAGATTTATATGCCTCTTTGAGAAGCCTTATCAAATTTGCTATCTCTCATGGGTCTTACAGTTGCTTATTACAGCATTGGGGATAATTAATAACAACAACAGCAACAACAAAAGGAATGGAAAAAGGGAGTCAAATTACTTTCCCCAGAAGGGTGGTAGAAATTTTTGGATGGTTATTCACTATTTGCCCCAAATCAGAAAATTAAAAAAAAAAAAAAATCAGAAGGCATAGGTTATCATGAGATTGCTGATATTGCCTGGGGCAATGCTGAGCCAAATTAAGTTAAACATTTATAAAAGAGCCCAAATTCCTATACTCACTCCCTGCTGGGAACCCAAAATTGTTTTTCACCAGAAAAGGTAAAATGGTCTGGGAGTAGAAAACTTCCTGGGGCCAGAACATAAAAAATATACAAGTTAATAGAATTATAAAAATTGAGATATTTAAACAGACTTAATGTAAGGTAATTGTAATTCCTTTACCAAAATGTCTTATGAAAATGGGTATTGCATCTAACTAGGGGATGTTTCCCTTATTTTTAAACCTGCTTTTTGAGAAATGTTCATTGGACACACTAAATGGGAAATAATAAGATTGTCTGAGCCTAAAAATATAGGATAGAAGCTGGAGTGCTAGTCAGGACAAATTCTCCACTTTGTAGCCTTTTGTGGAGAATTTATTGGGACTTATGGCAAAAGACTGTGAGTACTCTCCAATAAGAATGACTGGACTGGTAAATTTCCACTTGAGCGGCACTTACTGTCTTGCTGTGGAATGTTAACTGAGGCTATCCCTATGCTAATAAAAATAGTGGTGTCCAAAAGAGTTCCATGATAAAATAAAAATGGTTTACATAAGCTCTTGCTACCTGGGGATACAAGGAGGAGATACTCATGAGCAGTGAGCCTCTTTTTTCCGTAGTACTGATTCTAACTATGTGAGGAGCTGCTAGATTCTATTTAACTTGATAGCTACCATGAACTGTTTGGCTTGTGAATGGCAGTTCCAAAGTGAATAAATATCTTGTTTGGAAGCCTGCTGCTCTGGTTAAAGAAGGGTCAAATTTGTTTTTCTTTTAAGTTATTTATAGTTTAGAGCATTTGGGTGAAATATGTTATTGTAAGCAAATTTACTTTTCTCTCTGAGTTCTCCAAAATCCAGACTGTGATTTTATGACAATTGAGTTATTTGCCTAAGTTTGGTAAGAGTCTTTTAGAACAGAACAATTGAGGACACTGGTTATTTTACTAAGACTTTGACTAAAATAGCATACTATTGGGTAAAGTTCCCGCAAATCCAACTTAAGAGGAGCCTACATAGCCAATCAATTCTTGCTGCACCTTATGTGAATAATCAGACTAAGTATAGTAAGCTTAAAACTTATTTTGTGCACAAATTGGTCTTACTATAATTTCTATTTAATAGAAAAGGAGGGCTAGAGAGAAAAAGAAATTGTTTCAAAGAAAAAGTGTAACACTTGATATGAGATTTCAGCCCTAAGATTTTTTTTCTTTCAGTGCAGATTGAATCATGGATTATTTTTTTTTTGGCTACAGTTATCCTGTAGAGAGTACCAGATTATAATTTTTCTTTATATTTTTTGTTGGTACCCTAATTGAATTGATTTATTTTTCTGTTCTGACACGCAAATACTCTTTTCATTGTCAAAATATTAATGTTATTTATTTCTCTGTGTTTTACTTCTAAGGAAACCAACATCATGGTATTCTGAAGACCAGAAATGTGAATCTCTCTCATTTGTCATCCCACTGGGCCTGATTTGTTTTTCACTGCAAATGCACTACTTCTAAGACTATATAAGCACCCTCCCCCTACGCCCAGGGACTGATGCAAAAGAGGCAGTCATGTGAGACTGTAAGGGCTGCTTTTGAGGGGTAAAATTAGGTCAAGGTCAGACCCTCCAAATCAAGGATGGTGCAAATAGGTTTAAACTGCTTGCAAAACAAGGGACTTTGCCTCCTGAGCTATCATTATGTGGCACCTTTGCATCCACCCAACCATAATTTCCTGCTTCCTGAAGAATTAGGAGAAAATAATTACTGATAAGATAAAGATACCTTGTGACAAAGCCTCCCAAGCATAATACTCCCAGTTAGGAGTTGTCCCAATAGATACATATTTTCTTAAATTTTTTTTTCAGAACAATGGGTATATTTTATAGTTAATT
The DNA here is from genome assembly GCF_043159975.1 of Macaca nemestrina. Taxonomy (NCBI): domain Eukaryota; kingdom Metazoa; phylum Chordata; class Mammalia; order Primates; family Cercopithecidae; genus Macaca; species Macaca nemestrina. The sequence goes on from NC_092145.1 coordinate 86,828,240, forward strand.
GCTGTAAGTCTGTAGCTAAAACCAAGATTACGGTAACTCAAAGCATATAAGTTAAAAATATCAGTTTTGTAACCTTGCCTTTGGCTTTTTGTTTGTTGGCTTTCTACTTTAAAAATAATAATAAATTTAAGGGGTAATGAATGCCCGTTCATGTCCATTCCTATCTGGCCTAGAACAATTAATTGGCTGTAAGTCTTGTTGACTCTAAGTCCCTAAGCAGTGGGATTTAGAGTCCCATGGAAGGACAGGATGGGCCTGGGGCAGGCAGGCATGCCACCTCAGCAATACTATGGAACAAAATTAAAATTTGGTGCCTATTGATGTAGCAAATCTTGGCCAGAAGTGAAAGAATGTAAACCAAAAATAAAATTTGAAGGCCCTGTGAAATTTTACTTTCCCTTCTTAGCCAGGGCACCCTAAAATTTAACTTGAAAGACTGGTTCAGGCCATGTTGGGAAGTGGGGGTTGGACATGTCTCATTATACTCCTCCAGCATTAACATCAACACAAAAGATCTTAAGCCTGATAAGAAACATTTACAGCCTATTCTCTCTAAAGCCTGCTACTTGAAGCCTTCATCTGCATAATAAAACCTAGGTCTCCACAACCCTTATCTTAACCCATACATTCCTTTCTCTAGATAGTAACTCAACTAATTTCCAATCAGAATATGTTTAAATCTCTGACCTGGAAGTCCCTGCTTCAAGTTGTCCTGCCCTTCCAGATTGAACCAATGTAAATCTTACATGTATTTATTGATGTATTATGTCTCCTTATAATGTATAAAAGCAAGTTGTGTCCCCAACCATGTTAGGCACACGTCGTAAGGACCTCCTGAGGTTGTTTCACTGATGTGTCCTTAACTTTGATGAAGTAAGCTTTCTAAATTGATTGAGACTTGTCTCAGATACTTTTTGGTTTACACCAGGATAACACTGGATCTTGCTCAAAGCCCACAGTGACCACTGCCTATGTTCACTCAAGGCCCAAGAGCTCTACAATTAGCAAGTATCAAATCCAGCCAGGTTTGTATGCTTCCCTTCAGGGCAGCAAGTTCCCCTCGGTTCCGCGTATGTCCCAAAAATCTGTCTGGGACCAGGGCATGTAGTCAGATACCTTAGGAATCCATGTGGTGCTGTGTTATACTGGGGCTGAACTGTCACACAAGCCACAAGACAGAGACCTTCCCACTCTTTCCTCTCCTTTCTTCAAGCAGAGACATCTCTTCCTTGGCCACCACTATGCCAGGTCCACAGTTAGTACTGCCTATCACCAATGTTCACTTGAGGCCTTAGGGCTCTTCAGCAAGCCCCGGCAAGCGGCTCAAGGGCCGGGTTACAGAATTTTCTGGAGATTAAATATCCTCTAGAGTTTTCCGTTGATTACTTGCTGTATGTCCTGTGTAAATGAAGAGGATATTTCCTTTCATGGCTGAAGTGTTACCATTTGATTTAGTTCTAGGAAGTCCTTAGGTTCCCTGTCTCCAGGTCCTATTCTCTTTACTCACTGAGTCTCTCCCTTCAGGGTAATGGGTTCACCTCTGTCTCAGGACAGGTCAAGAAATGCCATCCAGGAGCTAAGACCCCAGTGTGGCTGAGTTGTTACCCAAGCTGCAAGAGAAAGTTTCCTTTACTCTTCTCTCTCTTTTGCCCAAGTTGAAGAGGCCTTTCCCCATAGCCACCACAGCTGGTTATGAAGTCAGCATGGTTTTGAGTCTTACCCAATGTGCACAGTGAATACTGCCCATCTACCACTGCTGCTTATTGAGGGTCCAAGGGCTCTTTAGTCAGCTCATAATGAATTCTGCAAAAACTGGGTTCTTCCCTCGAAGGCAGTGAGTTCCATTCTGGCCCAGGAGGTGTTTCAAAATATCATCCAGGAACTAAGGCCGGGAATGGGGGCCTCAAGACTCTGCCTGGTGCCTTATCCTACTGTGGTTGAGCTGGTATCCAAGTTGCAAGACAAAGTCCTCTTTACTCTCCTTTCTCCTCTCCTCAAGCAGAGAGAAAGAGTCTCTACCAGAGCTGCGAGCTGTGTTCCCTAGTGTTGAGGGAGAGGTAATGCAAGCACTCCCTTGGCCACCCCAGCTTGCTTCTCACTAATTTGTATGTACCCAAAGTCTACTGGGTTATAGCCCAGCACAGTACCAGGACCTGCACAGGAATTGCAGTCCTTGTGGCCTCGACTGCCATACAAGTTTATTTACCACCCCAGAATACTTTAGTTCACTGTTGCAGAGTTGGTCGGAAACCGGGTTCCAACTGCTGGGATGTATAATTTGCCTCTCACTACGGCTGGTCTAAATCTCCTACCATGGATGCTGTCTGAGTTCTGCCTATGTTGTTTTCCACTGTGACGGGGCAGCACTGAATTTCAATGCAAAGTCTCACAAGCTCTGCACTCTCCCTCCCCAGGGAGCACAGATTGTGTCTTCATGCCAGGTGATTACTGCTGGGGGATGAGGGAGGGGCTGTATATATGATTCAATACTGTCTTTTCTACTCTCTCCATTGCTTCTTTTCTTAATATGGTGTTAAAAATAAGTACTGTGATCTCTCAACTGATTTTTGGTTCTTATAAAGGAGTTTTGTTTTGTTTTGTTTTTGTTTGTTTATTTTAATAATCAATTTGGTGTTCCTGTGGGGTTGGGGGGAACGATTGCTAGAGGATTCTATTTTACCATCTTGCTCTACCTTCCTCCTCCTCCCACTTACCTGAATTTTATGTGAGAAATAAGCTTCTATCTTTTTAATCTATTGTATTTTGGGGTCTCTTTGTTATATCAATCTCATTATATATATTAATTAATTAATATAGAATTTGGTATGAGAGTTGAGGCATTTTTATAGGATTTAGTGTACGAACAGCATGCAGAGAGAAGACAAAAAGTGTAGGCTAGAAAGCTAGTAACCCTATTTATGCTATGGAAGAATATTTGTTAATAATTTTGCTAGTGATACTTTGAAAGCCAGACCGCATGCTAATAGAGACCCTAACTCTGGTGTTAGTATGTGTTAGCTGCTTTTTGCCATTTGCAAGGTCCTATGAAAGAGATAATCTTCAGCTGCTTATAAGTGATGGCTTTGTAGAAGTAGCTTCAGCAGAAAGGAGATAAGCCTGTGGCCCCTAAGCCTTTCTCAAGCATGTCATCTTAAGAATGAGTTTTAAGTCAGACAACGGTAATAAGCTTAGCCCACATATAGAAGGTAATGATTTGATATATGTATACACTCTAAAATAATTGCCACAACCAAGTTAATGAATATATTTATTATTTTACATAGTTACCTTTTTTTGTGGTGAGAATAAATAAGATCTACTTTCTTAGCAAATTTCAAGTATATAATACGTCATTACTAACTAGAGTTATCACGCTGTGAATTAGGTCTACAGAACTTATTCATCTTATAACTGTAGGGTTTGTTTTTACCCTCTGGCCAATATATCTCCATTTCCCTCACCCCCAAATACTGATAACCACCATACTACTCTGTTTCTAATGCATTCAATTTTTTTTTTTTTTTTTTTTTTGGATTCCACATATAAGTAACATCACGCAGTATTTGCCTTTCTGTGTCTGGCTTATTTTACTTAGCACAATGCCTTCAAAGCTTACCCACGTTGTTACAAATTGCAAGAGTTCCTTCTTTTTTAGGGAAAATATTCTATTCTATATATGTGTCTCACAATTCTTTCATTAATTTATCCATAAACAGATATCATTCCCTGGTCTTGGTTATTGTGAATAATGCTGCAATGAACATAGGAGTGAAGTTATGTCTGCATGATACTAATTTTCTTTCCTTTGGATATATATTCAGAAGTGGGACTGCTGGATTACATGGCAGTTGTGCTTTTAATTTTTGAAGGAGCCTCTATGCTCTCCCCCATAGTGACTATAACAATTGACATTTCCACCAAGAGTGTTAAAGGCTTCCTTTGTCTCTGCATCATTGCCAATACTTGTTTATCTCTTTTTGACAGATATAAGGTAAATCTTTTAATTTGCATTTCTCTGATGATTAGTAAAGTTGAGCACCTTTTCATGTATCTAATGGCCATTTTTATGTCTTCTTTAGAGAAATGTCTATTCAGACTCTTTGTCCATTTTTTAATCATTTGTGTTTTTTTTGTTTTGTTTTGTTTTATTTTTTGCTATTGAGATGTATGAGTTTTTTATATATTTTGAATACTGACTCCTTATCAGATATAATTTTCATAAATATTATCTCCCGTTACATATGGTACTTTTTCATTCTGCTGTTTCCTTTGCTATGCAGATGCTTTTTAGTTTGATGTAGTTACACTTGTTTATTTTTGTCTTGTTGCTTGTGCTTTTGCTGTTGGATCCAAAAATAATTTCCATCTCAATATAAAGGAGTTTCCCTCCCTCCATGTCTTCCAAAAGTTTTATGGTTCTTGCTCTTATGTTTCTATTTGTAATTTATTTCTAGTTGATTTTTGTGAGTGTTAGAGTCCAAGTTTATTAATTTGCATGTGGATATACAGTTTTCCAAATACTATTTATTGAAGGTTATCTTTTTGCCGTGATGCATTCTTGGTATCCTTATCAAATATTAGTTAATAGTATATGTGTGGATCTATTTCTGGGCCCTTAGTTCTGTTTCATTGGTCTATGAGTCAGCTTTTAATGCCAATATCATATTATTTTGATTTCTGTGGCTTTGTAATATAATTTGCAATAAGGAAGTGTGAAGGCTCTAGCTTTTTCTTTCTCAAGATTGCTTTGAGTCTTTGAGATCTTTTGTGGTTCCACACTAATTTTAGAATTGTTATTCTATTTCAGTGAAAAATGCCATTGAAATTTGAATAGGAATTACACTGAATCCATGTATCACTTTGGGAATTATGAACATTTTAACAATATTTATTTTCCAATTTAGGAACAAAGGAGTTTTTAAATTTATTTGTTTCTATCCTTCATTTTTTTCGTCAATGTCTTACAATTTTTAAGGTACAGATTTTTCAAATTCTTGGTTAAATATATTCCTACATATTTTATTATTTTGATGATATTTAAAGAAGATGTTTTAGAAATTTAATTTCAGATATTTTGTTGTTAGTGTATAGAAATACACTGATTTTTTAATGTTGATTTTACATCCTGCTAGTTTTCTGAATTTGGTCATTATTTCCAACACATTTATTGTTGGAATCTTTAGAATTTGCTGTATCCAAGGTCATGTCATCTGCAAGCAGAGACAATTTTACTTCTTTTTATATTTGGATGGCATTTATTTCTTTTTTTCCTGTTGCTATGGATAAGACTTCGACTACTCTGCTGGATAGAAGTGGTGAGAGTGGGCACTTTTGTCTTGTTCCTGATTTTAGAGAAAAAATGTTCTGCTGATTATGGTTGAGTGATACTATCTCTGGGTTTCTCATACATGACCTTATTATGTTGACAGGCATTTCTTCTATACCCAGTTGTTTGAGAATTGCTTCATGAAGAAATGATGGAATTTGTCAAATGCTTTTTTCTGCATTTATTGAGAGCATCATAAGACCTTTCTCTTTTATTCTGTTAATGTGGTGTATCACATTTATTTATTGGTGTATGTTGAATGATCCTTGTACCTAGGGATAGATCCTACTTCATAATAATGTATAGTACTTTTAATGTGCTGTTGAATTAAGTTTGATATTATTTTGAGAATTTTCACATGTTTGGAAACCATAGAAATACATGGAAATTAAACAACATTCTTTTGAGTGACCATTGCGTCAACAAAGAAATTAGGATAGAATTACAAAACAATTCTTGAAACAAATAAAATTGAAACACAACACACCAAAACCTGTGGAATACAGCAAAAGCATGGCCAAGGAGGAAGCTTATAGCAATAAATATTTACTTTTAAAAAGTAGAAAGATTATAAATTAACAAGGTAACAATGCATCTCGAGGAATAAGAAAAGCAAGAGCAAACCAAATTGCAAAGAAGCAGAAGAAAAGAAATAAAAATGATCAAAGAAAAATTAAATGAAATAGAGATTAAAAAATACAAAGGATCAACAAAATGAAAAGTTGACTCTTCAAAAAGATAAACAAAATTGACAAGCCACTAACTAGATGAATGAAGGAAAGACTCAGATAAAATCAGAAATAATAAAGGAGACATTACAACTGATACCAGAGAAATACAAAGGATCATCAGAAACTATTATGGACAACTATATGCTGACAAACTGGAAAACCTAGAGGAAATGGATAAGTTCTCAGTAACGTAGAACCTACCAAGATTGAATCAGGAAGAAACAGAAAACCTAAACGTACCAATAATGAGTAGTAAGGTTGAATCAGGAATAAAAAGTCTCCCAGCAAAGAAAAGCCCAAGACTGGATGAATTCACAGCCAAATTCTATGAATTTTACATAGAAGAACTAACACCAATCCTCTTGAAACTATTTAAAAATGGAAGGGGAGGGAAATGTCCCTAACCAAGAGACCAGCATCATCCTGATATCCAAACCAGACAAGGACAAAATAAAAAAAAAATAAAGCTATAGGCTAATATCTCTGATAAACCCAGATACAAGAATCCTCAACAAAATACTAGCAAACAAAATTCAACAGCATATCAAAAAGTTAATACAGCATGATCAAGTGGGATTCATACAAGGAATACAAGAATGGTTCAACATATGCAAATCAATAAATGTGATTCATATCAAAAGACCGAAGCACAAAAACCATATGATCACTTCAATAGATGCAGAAAAAGCATTTGATAAAATTTGACATTCTTTCATGATAAGAGCTCTCATTTAGGCATAAAAGGAACACACCTCAAAATAACAAAGGCTATATAAGACAAACCCATAAGCAACATCATAATGAATGGGGAATTTTCCTTAAAAACTTGAACAAGACTAGAATACTGACTTTCACCACTCCCATTCAACACAGTACTGGAAGTCCTAGCTAGAGCAGGCAGGCAACTGAAAGAAATAAAAGGCATCCAAATTGAAAGAGAGGAAGTTAAATTGTCCCTTTGCTGACAATATGCTTTTATACCTAGAAAAACCTAAAGACTCCACCAAAAAACTTAGATGTGACAATAAGTTCCATAAAGTGGTAGTACACAAAATCAACATACAAAAACCAGTAATGTTTCTACTCACCAACAATGATTTAGTTGAGAAAGAAATTAAGAAGACAATCCCATTTACAGTAGCTACAAAAATTATCTAGGAATACATTTAACCAATGAGGTGAAAGATCTCTACAAGGAGAACTATAAAACACCAATGAAAGAAATCATAAATTACACAAATAAATGGAAAAAATCCCTTACTCATGAATTGAAAGAATAAATATTGTAAAAATGACCATATTGCCCAAAGCAATTGATAGATTCAATGTAATCCCTATCAAGTTACCAACATCATTTTTCATAGGATTAGAAAAAAATCCCAAGGTAGCCATAAAAGAGACCAAAAAGAGAAAGCAATCCTAAGCAAAAAGGACAAACCTGGAAGCATCACATTGTCTAACTTCAAATTATTCTATCAGGCAATAGTAACTAAAATAGCATGGTACTAGTATAAAAATATGTGCATAGACCAATAAAACAAAATATGGAATCCAGAAATGAAGCCATACACTTACAACCAACTGATCTTTGACGAAATTTACAAATATAAACAATGAATTTAGGACACTCTATTCAATAAGTGGTGCTGGGAAAATTGGCCAACCATATGCAGAAGAATGAAATTGTACCCTTTATCTCTCACCATATACAAAAATCAACTCAAAATGAATAAAACTTAAATATTAAGACCCCCAAACTATAAATATACTAGAAAAAACCTAGGGAAAACTTTCCTGGACATTGGTCTTTGAAAACAATTTATGACTAATACCTCAAAAGTATAGAAAATAAAAATAAAAATAGACAAATGGGACTGGATTAAATTAAAAAGCTTCTGCACAACAAAGAAATGATCAACACAGTAAACAATCTACTGTATGGGGGAACACATTTGCACATTACACCTCTAAGAAAGAACTAATATCTAGAATCTATAGGAAATTCAAACAACTCAACAAGAGAAAAACAAACAACTCCATTAAAAATTAGACAAAGGGGGCGGAGCAAGATGGCCGAATAGGAACAGCTCCAGTCTCCAACTCCCAGCGCGAGCGACACAGAAGACCGGTGATTTCTGCATTTTCAACTGAGGTACTGGGTTCATCTCACTGGGGAGTGCAGGACGATCGGTGCTGGTCAGCTGCTGCAGCCCGACCAGCGAGAGCTGAAGCAGGGCTAGGCATTGCCTCACCTGGGAAGTGCAAGGGGGAAGGGAATCCCTTTTCCTAGCCAGGGGAACTGAGACACACAACACCTGGAAAATCGGGTAACTCCCACCCCAATACTGCGCCTTAAGCAAACAGGCACACCAGGAGATCATATCCCACTCCTGGCCGGGAGGGTCCCACACCCACGGAACCTCCCTCATTGCTAGCACAGCAGTCTGTGATCTACCAGCAAGGCAGCAACCAGGCTGGGAGAGGGGCGCCCACCATTGCTGAGGCTTAAGTAGGTAAACAAAGCCGCTGGGAAGCTCAAACTGGGTGGAGCTCACAGCAGTTCAAGGAAACCTGCCTGTCTCTGTAGACTCCACCTCTGGGGACAGGGCACAGTAAACTATAACAAACGCAGCAGAAAACTCTGCAGATGCAAACGACTCTGTCTGACAGCTTTGAAGAGAGCAGTGGATCTCCCAACACGGAGGTTGAGATCTGAGAAGGGACAGACTCCCTGCTCAAGTGGGTCCCTGACCCCTGAGCAGCCTAACTGGGAGACAACCCGCACTAGGGGCAGTCTGACATCCCACACCTCACAGAGTGGAGTACACCCCTGAGAGGAAGCTTCCAAAGCAAGAATCAGACAGGTACACTCGCTGTTCAGAAATATTCTATCTTCTGCAGCCTCTGCTGCTGACACCCAGGCAAACAGGGTCTGGAGTGGACCTCAAGCAATCTCCAACAGACCTACAGCTGAGGGTCCTGACTGTTAGAAGGAAAACTATCAAACAGGAAGGACACCTACACCAAAACCCCATCAGTACATCACCATCATCAAAGACCAGAGGCAGATAAAACCACAAAGATGGGGAAAAAGCAGGGCAGAAAAGCTGGAAATTCAAAAAATAAGAGCGCATCTCCCCCGGCAAAGGAGCGCAGCTCATCGCCAGCAACGGATCAAAGCTTCACGGAGAATGACTTTGACGAGATGAGAGAAGAAGGCTTCAGTCCATCAAATTTCTCGGAGCTAAAGGAGGAATTATGTACCCAGCGCAAAGAAACTAAAAATCTTGAAAAAAAAGTGGAAGAATTGATGGCTAGAGTAATTAATGCAGAGAAGGTCATAAACGAAATGAAAGAGATGAAAACCATGACACGAGAAATACGTGACAAATGCACAAGCTTCAGTAACCGACTCGATCAACTGGAAGAAAGAGTATCAGCGATTGAGGATCAAATGAATGAAATGAAGCGAGAAGAGAAACCAAAAGAAAAAAGAAGAAAAAGAAATGAACAAAGACTGCAAGAAGTATGGGATTATGTAAAAAGACCAAATCTACGTCTGATTGGGGTGCCTGAAAGTGAGGGGGAAAATGGAACCAAGTTGGAAAACACTCTTCAGGATATCATCCAGGAGAACTTCCCCAACCTGGTAGGGCAGGCCAACATTCAAATCCAGGAAATACAGAGAACGCCACAAAGATACTCCTCGAGAAGAGCAACTCCAAGACACATAATTGCCAGATTCACCAAAGTTGAAATGAAGGAAAAAATCTTAAGGGCAGCCAGAGAGAAAGGTCGGGTTACCCACAAAGGGAAGCCCATCAGACTAACAGCAGATCTCTCGGCAGAAACTCTCCAAGCCAGAAGAGAGTGGGGGCCAATATTCAACATTCTTAAAGAAAAGAATTTTCAACCCAGAATTTCATATCCAGCCAAACTAAGTTTCATAAGTGAAGGAGAAATAAAATCCGTTCCAGATAAGCAAATGCTTAGAGATTTTGTCACCACTAGGCCTGCCTTACAAGAGATCCTGAAGGAAGCACTAAACATGGAAAGGAACAACCGGTACCAGCCATTGCAAAAACATGCCAAAATGTAAAGACCATCGAGGCAAGGAAGAAACTGCATCAACTAACGAGCAAAATAACCAGTTAATATCATAATGGCAGGATCAGGTTCACACATAACAATATTAACCTTAAATGTAAATGGACTAAATGCTCCAATTAAAAGACACAGACTGGCAAACTGGATAAAGAGTCAAGACCCATCAGTGTGCTGTATTCAGGAGACCCATCTCACACGCAGAGACATACATAGGCTCAAAATAAAGGGATGGAGGAAGATTTACCAAGCAAATGGAGAACAAAAAAAAGCAGGAGTTGCAATACTAGTCTCTGATAAAACAGACTTTAAACCATCAAAGTTCAATAGAGACAAAGAAGGCCATTACATAATGGTAAAGGGATCAATTCAACAGGAAGAGCTAACTATTCTAAATATATATGCACCCAATACAGGAGCACCCGATTCATAAAGCAAGTCCTTAGAGACTTACAAAGAGACTTAGACTCCCATACAATAATAATGGGAGACTTCAACACTCCTCTGTCAACATTAGACAGATCAACGAGACAGAAAGTTAACAAGGATATCCAGGAATTGAACTCATCTCTGCAGCAAGCAGACCTAATAGACATCGATAGAACTCTCCACCCCAAATCAACAGAATATACATTCTTCTCAGCACCACATCGTACTTACTCCAAAATTGACCACGTAATTGGAAGTAAAGCACTCCTCACAACATGTAAAAGAACAGAAATTATAACAAACTGTCTCTCAGACCACAGTGCAATCAAACTAGAACTCAGGACTAAGAAACTCAATCAAAACCGCTCAACTACATGGAAACTGAATAACCTGCTCCTAAATGACTACTGGGTACATAACGAAATGAAGGTAGAAATAAAGATGTTCTTTGAAACCAATGAGAACAAAGATACAACATACCAGAATCTCTGGGACACATTTAAAGCAGTGTGTAGAGGGAAATTTATAGCACTAAATGCCCACAAGAGAAAGCAGGAGAGATCTAAAATTGACACTCTAACATCACAATTAAAAGAACTAGAGAAGCAAGAGCAAACACATTCGAAAGCTAGCAGAAGGCTAGAAATAACTAAGATTAGAGCAGAACTGAAGGGGATAGAAACACATAAAACCCTCCAAAAAATCAATGAGTCCAGGAGTTGGTTTTTTGAAAAGATCAACAAAATTGACAGACCACTAGCAAGACTAATAAAGAAGAAAAGAGAGAAGAATCAAATTGATGCATTTAAAAATGATAAAGGGGATATCACCACCGACCCCACAGAAATACAAACTACCATCAGAGAATACTATAAACACCTCTACGCAAATAAACTGGAAAATCTAGAAGAAATGGATAATTTCCTGGACACTTACACTCTTCCAAGACTAAACCAGGAAGAAGTTGAATCCCTGAAGAGACCAATAGCAGGCTCTGAAATTGAGGCAATAATTAATAGCCTACCAACCAAAAAAAGTCCAGGACCAGATGGATTCACAGCTGAATTCTACCAGAGGTACAAGGAGGAGTTGGTACCATTCCTTCTGAAACTATTCCAGTCAATAGAAAAAGAGGGAATCCTCCCTAACTCATTTTATGAGGCCAACATCATCCTAATACCAAAGCCTGGCAGAGACACAACAAAAAAAGAGAATTTTAGACCAATATCCCTGATGAACATCGATGCAAAAATCCTCAATAAAGTACTGGCAAACCGGATTCAGCAACACATCAAAAAGCTTATCCACCATGATCAAGTGGGCTTCATCCCTGGGATGCAAGGCTGGTTCAACATTCGCAAATCAATAAACATAATCCAGCATATAAACAGAACCAAAGACAAGAACCACATGATTATCTCAATAGATGCAGAAAAGGCTTTTGACAAAATTCAACAGCCCTTCATGCTAAAAACGCTCAATAAATTCGGTATTGATGGAACGTACCTCAAAATAATAAGAGCTATCTATGACAAACCCACAGCCAATATCATACTGAATGGGCAAAAACTGGAAAAATTCCCTTTGAAAACTGGCACAAGACAGGGATGCCCTCTCTCACCACTCCTGTTCAACATAGTGTTGGAAGTTCTGGCTAGGGCAATCAGGCAAGAGAAAGAAATCAAGGGTATTCAGTTAGGAAAAGAAGAAGTCAAATTGTCCCTCTTTGCAGATGACATGATTGTATGTTTAGAAAACCCCATTGTCTCAGCCCAAAATCTCCTTAAGCTGATAAGCAACTTCAGCAAAGTCTCAGGATACAAAATTAATGTGCAAAAATCACAAGCATTCTTATACACCAGTAACAGACAAACAGAGAGCCAAATCAGGAATGAACTTCCATTCACAATTGCTTCAAAGAGAATCAAATACCTAGGGATCCAACTTATAAGGGATGTAAAGGACCTCTTTAAGGAGAACTACAAACCACTGCTCAGTGAAATCAAAGAGGACACAAACAAATGGAAGAACATACCATGCTCATGGATAGGAAGAATCAATATCGTGAAAATGGCCATACTGCCCAAGGTAATTTATAGATTCAATGCCATCCCCATCAAGCTACCAACGAGTTTCTTCACAGAATTGGAAAAAACTGCTTTAAAGTTCATATGGAACCAAAAAAGAGCCCGCATCTCCAAGACAATCCTAAGTCAAAAGAACAAAGCTGGAGGCATCACGCTACCTGACTTCAAACTATACTACAAGGCTACAGTAACCAAAACAGCATGGTACTGGTACCAAAACAGAGATATAGACCAATGGAACAGAACCGAGTCCTCAGAAATAATACCACACATCTACAGCCATCTGATCTTTGACAAACCTGAGAGAAACAAGAAATGGGGAAAGGATTCCCTATTTAATAAATGGTGCTGGGAAAATTGGCTAGCCGTAAGTAGAAAGCTGAAACTGGATCCTTTCCTTACTCCTTATATGAAAATTAATTCAAGATGGATTAGAGACTTAAATGTTAGACCTAATACCATAAAAACCCTAGAGGAAAACCTAGGTAGTACCATTCAGGACATAGGCATGGGCAAAGACTTCATGTCTAAAACACCGAAAGCAACAGCAGCAAAAGCCAAAATTGACAAATGGGATCTCATTAAACTAAAGAGCTTCTGCACAGAAAAGAAACTACCATCAGAGTGAACAGGCAACCTACAGAATGGGAGAAAATTTTTGCAATCTACTCATCTGACAAAGGGCTAATATCCAGAACCTACAAAGAACTCAAACAAATTTACAAGAAAAAAACAAACAACCCCATCAAAAAGTGGGCAAAGGATATGAACAGACATTTCTCAAAAGAAGACATTCATACAGCCAACAGACACATGAAAAAATGCTCATCATCACTGGCCATCAGAGAAATGCAAATCAAAACCACAATGAGATACCATCTCACACCAGTTAGAATGGCGATCATTAAAAAGTCAGGAAATAACAGGTGCTGGAGAGGATGTGGAGAAATAGGAACACTTTTACACTGTTGGTGGGATTGTAAACTAGTTCAACCATTATGGAAAACAGTATGGCAATTCCTCAAGGATCTAGAACTAGATGTACCATATGACCCAGCCATCCCATTACTGGGTATATACCCAAAGGATTATAAATTATGCTGCTATAAAGACACATGCACACGTATGTTTATTGCGGCACTATTCACAATAGCAAAGACTTGGAATCAACCCAAATGTCCATAAGTGACTGATTGGGTTAAGAAAATGTGGCACATATACACCATGGAATACTCTGCAGCGATAAAAAAGGATGAGTTTGTGTCCTTTGTAGGGACATGGATGCAGCTGGAAACCATCATTCTTAGCAAACTATCACAAGAACAGAAAACCAAACACCGCATGTTCTCACCCATAGGTGGGAACTGAACAATGAGATCACTTGGACTCAGGAAGGGGAACATCACACACCGGGGCCTATCATGGGGAGGGGGGAGGGGGAGGGGGGAGGGATTGCATTGGGAGTTATACCTGATGTAAATGATGAGTTGATGGGTGCAGCACACCAACAAGGCACAAGTATACATATGTAACAAACCTGCACGTTATGCACATATACCCTACAACTTAAAGTATAATAATAATAATAAATAAATTAAAAAATAAATAAATAAATAAATAAAATAAAAATAAAAATAAAAAAAAATTAGACAAAGGAGTTGAGCAGACATTTTCTAAAGAAGAAATGCAAATGGCCAACTAATGCATGAAAAAATGCTCAACATCACTAATCATTAGATAAATGCAAATTAAAACCTACAATGTGACATCATCTTATACCAAAGAGAATAGCTATTATTAGAAATTCAAAACACAACAGATATTGGCACAGATACAGAGAAAAGGAAATCCTTATACACTGTTGGTGGGAATATAAATTAGTTTAACCTCTGTGGAAAACAGTATGAAGATTTCTCAAAGGACTAAAAATAGAACTATCATTTAATCCAGCATCTTCTCAAGGAAAAGAAATCATCATACATAAAAGACACCAGTACTCATATATTCATTGCAGCACTATTCACAGTAGCAAAGTCTTGGAACCAACCTAAGAGTCCATTAACATTGACTGAATACAGAAAATGTGGTATATATACACCATGGAATACTACACAGCCATAAAAAAGAATGAAATCATGTACTTTGCAGCAACATGGATGGAGCTGTTGACTCCTGAGTGAACTAACTCAGAAACAGAAAATGAAGCATTTCATATTCTCACTTATAAGTGGGAGCTAAACAATGGATATATATGGATATAAAGGTTGAAATAATAGATGCTGGGGACTCCACAAAAAGGGAGGACATTAGGTGGGATAGGTTTGAAAAATTACCTATTGGGTACTATGTTCACTATTTGGTTAACGGGTATGTAAGAAGCCCAGTTCCCACCAATATACAATATACCTATGTAACAATCATGCACATGTACCTTCTGAACATAAAATAAAATAAAATAAAATAAAGACAGACAAAAAGAATTAATTTTTTTTTTTACAAAAATCAGAACACAAAAGAAGACAGCAAGAGAGGAAAAGAGACATGAAAAGCTATAAGACATACAGAAAACAATTACAATTGCAATAGTAAGGCTTTTTCTACCAGTAATGTAAATATAAATGTAAATGGACTGATTTATCTATTCAAAAGACAGAGTGATTGAACTCCTGACCTCGGGTGATCTGCCTGCCTTGGGCTCCCAAACTGCTGGGATTACAGGCATGAGCCACCATGCCCAGCTGGGTCCTGGAAATTTAACCATGTCAATGCAGTCTATTTTACATTGTAAACCAAATGGGTGCCCTCCAAAGATTTTTTGACATTAGGAAACAAAAAGAAGACAAAAGGAGCCAAATCAGGAGTGTAAGGTCATCCACCTTAGACTAATGGATGCTTAATGATTTTCCATTAAACTTTTGCAAAATTGCAAAATTGCCATTGTTTGATGAGTGAAATGAGTAGGAGCATTGTCATGGAGGAGAAGGAAACTTTGGTGAACTTTTCTTGGGTATTTCTCTGCTAAAGCTTTGGCTCAATTTCTGAAAACACTCTCTTAATAAGCAGATATTATCATTCTTTGGCCCTCCAAAAACTCAACAGCAAAATACACTGAGCATCCCCCAAAATTTTTACCGTTACCTTTGTTCTTGAAACGTCTGCTTTTGCTTTGACTAGACCCCACTTCCACTTCTTGGTAGTCATTGCTTTGATCGTACTTTATATGTAGGATCATACTGGTAAAGCTATGTCACCTCCTGTAATATAGTTCCTTGAAGAAATACTTCAGGCTCTTAATCCCACTTGTTTAAAATCTCCATTGAAGGCTCTGCTTTTATCTGTAGCTGATCTGTGCACAGCAGTTTTGGTACCCATTGAGTGAAAACTTTGCTCAATTATTTATTTATTTATTTATTTATTTATTTATTGGCAGAATTGTGTAAGCTGAACCAATTGAGGTGTCTGTGGTGTTGGCTATTGTTTGTGCTGTTAATTATCAGTTCTCTTCAATTAGGGCATGGGTAAGATTAATTTTTTTCCTTACAAATTTATGTGAATGGTCCGTGAGATTCATCATTTTTTCCCTTTTAAAAATGTGATATCCGACTGAATGTGTTAGCTCATGCCTGTAATCCCAGCACTTTGGGAGGCCAAGGCAGGCCAATCACGAGGTCAGGAGATTGAGACCATCCTGGCTAACACAGTGAAACCCCGTTTCTACTAAAAATACAAAAAATTAGCAGGGCGTGGTGGCAGGCACCTGTAGTCACAGCTACCCGGGAGGCTGAGGCAGTGGAATGGCGTGAACCCAGGAGGCGGAGCTTGCAGTGAGTCATGAGTTGAGATCGTGCCACTGCACTCCAGCCTGGGTGACAGAGCAAGACTCTGTCTCAAAAAAAAAAAAAAAAAAAAAAAAAAAAGAGATATCCATTTCCATTTGTAAACTGCTGATTTATTTTGCTTTTTGTAAACCATCAATGATTTTGCCATTCTACTATCCAAACTTCATCATAAACTTAATGTTTGTTTTTGCTTCAATTTTACAAAAATTCATGTTGCTGTGATAGGGGCTTTTTTCAAACTGGTGGATTATCTTTTTTATGCCTCAAAATAGATCCTGCTCATACATGTAATAACAAATTTGAGAGTTTACCTTGGTGCAAACATTTTTAAATTCATGCATATTTTTTCATAACATGCATTTTCCATGAACATTTTGAAGATCCCTGCACAACCTACCAAGATTGAATTATGAAGACATAGAAAGTCTAAACAGACCAATAATGAGTAAGTGCATTAATCAATAACAAAAAATGTCCCAATACAGAAAAGCCCATGACCAGATAGCTTCACTGGATAATTCTACCAAATATTTGTAAAATAACTGTGCTAATCCCTCTCAAATTCTTTCCAAAAAATGGGAGAGAAGGGAATACTTCCATACTAATTTTATGAGGCACCATTATTCGGATACCAAACCCAAGATTCCACTAGAAAAGAAAACTGCTGGCCAATGTCCATGATGAACATAGACATAAAAATTCTCAGCAAAATACTAGGAACGCCTCATTCAACCACACATCAAAATAATCATACTCATGACTAAGTGGAATTTATCTGTGGGATGCAAGGATAATAGAAATTCATTCACTCATCTGTTCTGTTAATGTGACATACCACTTCTTGGTAGCTGTTACTTTGATTGGGCTTTATCTTCAGGATCATACCAGTAAAGCTATGTGTCATCTACCACATTTAGATGATTACGTGTTTTTTATCCTTTGTTCTGTTAATGTGGTACGTTGGAACAGAACAAAGGATAAAAAACAGGATCATCTAAATAGATGCAAGAAAGCATTTGACAAAACTCAACATTTTTGTGTAATAAAAATTACTCAACAAACTAGGAATAGAAAGAAATTGCCTCAAAATAGAATTGACTATATATAAAAAGCTCACATCTGACATCATACTTAATGGTGAAAAATGGCAAACTTTTCCTCTAATATCAGAAATAATGCAAAGCTATTCACTCTCACTACTTCTGTTCAACATACTACTAGAAGTCTTAGCTATAGAAATTAGGCTAGAAAAACAAAAAAGTAATCCATATTGGAAAGGAAGAAGCAAAATTATCTGTTTGCAGATGACAAGATCTTATATGTAGAAACCCCTAAAGATTATACAAGAAACAGTTACAACTAATAAAAATATAAGCAAAGTTGCAAGATTCAAAATTAACATATAAAAATAAGTTGTGTTTTTCTTCAACAAAAAATAATCAGACAAAAAATTGAGAAAGCAATCTCACTTGCAATAGCACTCAAAAAGATAAAGTACTTACATATAAGATTAGTCAAGTAGATCAAAGACTGTAAATTGAAAAGTAAAAAAATTGATGAAAGAGATTAAAGAAGCCACAAATAAATGGAAAGACATTCTATGTTCATAAAATAGAAGATTGGATATTATTAAAATGTTCATACTACCCAAAGTGATCTACAGTTTTAATGCAATCCTCATCGGAATTCGAATGACATTTCTTTTGGCAGAAATAGAATAAACAGTCTCAAAATTCACATGGAACCAAAAAAACCCAAATAGCCAAAACAATCTTGAGAAAGAAGGACAAAGCTGGAAGCCTTACAAATCCTGACTTCAAAATATATTATAAAGCTACAGTAATCAAAACAGTATGTACTGGTATAAAGATACATATATAAATCATTGAAACATATTAGAAGCCTTGAAATAAACTCATACATAGAGAGCTAAATAGTCTTTAACCAGGGTGCCAAGACAGCAATATGAGGAAAAAAAAAAAAAAAACAAAACAGTTTCTTCAGCAAATTGTGTTAGGAATACTGGATATTCACATGTAAAACAATAAAAATGGACCATTATCTTACACCATACACAAAAATGAACTTGAAATAGATTAAAGACTTAAACTTAAGACCTGAAAGTATAAAACTCCTAGAAGAAAGCATTGGAGGAAAGGCTTTATACCATTGATGTTGGTAATATTTTTTGGATATGATACCAATGATATAGGCAAGAAAAGCAAAAATAGGCAAGTAGAACTACACCATACTCAAAAGCATTTAAACTATTAAGAGTAAAAAAGCAACTTATGGAATGGAATAAAATATATACAAACAATATATCTGATAAAGGTTAATATGCAAAATATGTAAGGAAGTATGAGTCTATAACAAAAAATATGATTTAATTAATAGGCAAAGGACTTAAATAGACATTTCTCCAAAGGAGACATGTAAGTGGCCAAAAGGCAAACAGAAATATGCTCAATATTACTAATCATCAGGGAAATGCAAATTAAAGCCACATGAGCTATCACCTCATAACCTTTATGGAAGTCATTATTAACAATAATAATAGCTAGTTTTGTGAGAATGTGGAGAAGCTGAACCGTTAAGTACTGCTGGTAGAAATGTTAAATGGTCCCAGCAATACTGAAAACGACATGAAGACTTAAAAGAAAAAGAGTAGAATTACCATGTGATCCAGCAATCCCATTTTCAGGTATCCAAAATAATTGAAATCAGGATTCAAAGATACATTTGTACTCATATTCATTTTAGCATTATTCACAATAATCAAAAGATAAAAACTAAATATCTATCAATGGAAGAATGGATTTTCAAAAAGTGCTATATACATGAAATGAAATATTATTTGTCTTTTAAAAATAAAGAAATTGTATGATATGCTACAAAACAGATAAACCTTGAGTACATTATTCTAAGTGAAATAAGCCAGTCACAGAAAGACAATTACTGCATGATTCTACTTGCATAAGGTATCTAAAGTAGCCAAACTTATAGGAATTTTAAGTAGAATAATAGTTGCCAGGTGTTGGGGAAAAAGAAAAAGAAGAGAGTTGCTGTTTGATGAGTGTAGAGTTTCAGTTATGCAAGACAAAAAAGTTCTAGAGGTCTGCTGTACAATAATGTGCATATAGTAAAAAATGCTGTATTGTACACTTAAAAATTTTTAATAGTTCTTATGCTATTTGTTTTTTACCATAATAAAATTTAGAACTTTACATCAAAGAATTTTACAACAAAGAAACTACTTCAAAGAACTTTACATCAAAGAAAACTAAATGATTCTATCAAATAAATATCTTGTAATTCTAAAATTTTGACAAATATTGAAATAAGAAAACCAGTATTTTAAAATGAAAGAGCCATGCATTTATAAAACTATGTTAAAATTAATCAACTTATTAGTTTTATTTTATAAATTTAAACTTACAGAAAGTTTAATCTTATCTGAAAGAAAGCAAATAAAATTGTTAAACATGATTATGGGGAAAAATAAATCTAAATAAACTGTAGAGCTTCCATGGCCACCAGCATTTGAGTAGACAAGATCTTCAAGAAATGAAAGCACAAAATAAGTCTGAAATTTGTACCACTTTTTTTCTTTGAAGGCCTTTACTAATTTGTAACTGGCAGAAAGCTAAGAGGTTGGAATCTTGGTCAAAGGCACATCTAAGAGGTTGAGCAGGTGAACAGAGCTTTGACAGTTTACAGAGCAAAAGAAATTTTTTTTTTGCTCCAAAAACCTGTTAAGTTTGAGAGACCTTGATGAACCCCTCATATTTTCAGATGGGACGTGTGAAGTCTGGTTCCTAGCAATAACAGTGAACTGAAAATAGACCAATTTTAATGAATCCTGAAACACAATTTCAAACCAGTTTGATCCCAAACTGAATTAAAGTGATGTGCTTCTAGTCTACCTGTCTGGTCTGCCAGACACAAAAGTCATATCATCCAGAGCCTCTGTAGTTTTTCAATGCTTAGCAATCAATAAAAAAGTTACCAATGCACATTGAGACAAGATTAAAAGAAAAAAATAGATAGAAAACAGACTCACAGTAGATCTATATTTGCAATGACCACAGTTGGACCTTAAGTAACATGATTATACATTCAAAAAAGTAATAACAAAATGTAGAATTTCAATATCAAAATTAAATACACAATGGCATCAAAATGGACACTTCAGATATGAAAATACAATAACTAAAATTAAGAACTTGTAATTGGTTTAAGAGCAGATAAGGCGTGGATAATTAGAGGACTGGTGAACTAGAAGATTAGTCAGTAGAAAGTACTCAAACAGAAGCATAGACATCCCAAGGCATATAGTCATCAGACTATCCAAGGTCAACATGAAAGAAAAAAATCTTAAAGGCAGCCAGAGAAAAAGGTCATATTATCTATAAAAGAAAACCCATCAGACTTACAGCAGACTCCTCAACAGAAAACTTACAGGCTAGAAAATATTGGGTTTCCATTTCTACCATTTTTAAAGAAAAAAAATGACAGCCAAGAATTTTATATCCTGCCAAACTGAGCTTTATAAATGAAGGAGTAAAAAAGCCTTTCCCTGACCAGCAATTACAGAGGGAATTCATCTCCACCAATCTGGTACCACAGGAGATGCTTAAGGGAGTTCTAAACATGGAAATGAAGGAAAGATACTCACTACCACAGAAGCACACAGCACATGGACACTATAAAGCAACTACACAATTGAGACTACAAAGCACCTAGCTAATGACACTATGACAAAAACAAGCCTTCACATATCAATATTAACATTGAATGTAAATGATCTAAACACTCTACATAAAAGACATAAAGTGGAAAATTAAATTAAAAAACAAGACCCATCCTTCTGCTGTCTTCAAGAGACCCATGTCACACGTAATAATACCCATAGGCTCAAAGTAAAAGGGTAGAGAAAGATTTATTACACAAATGGAAAACAAAGAAAAGTAGGAGTCATTATTTTTGTATCAAACAAATGTTAAGCTTACAACAGTGAAAAAGGAGAAGTACATTATATAACGATTAATGGTTAATCCAACAAGAAGATTTAACTATACTAAATACATATGCACCCAACATTGAAAACACCAAGATTAATAAGCTACTTCTAGACTTTGGAGGAGGCTTAGACAGCCAGACAATAATAGTAGGAGACTTCAATACCCCACTAACAGAATTAGACAGATCATCAAGGCAGAAAACTAACAACGAAACTCTGGACCCAAATTTGACATTTGACCTATTGGATCTAACAGATATCTACAGAATAATCTACCCAACAACCACAGAATATACATTCTTCTTACCTGTACATGGAATATACTATAAGACTAACTACATGCTTGATCGTAAAACATCTCAATAAATTAAAAATAAAATTAAAATTATACCAACCATCCTCTTGGACCACTGAAGAGTAAAAATAGAAATCAGTACCAAGAGGAACTCTAAAAAACACACAATTATTTGGAATCTAAACAACCTGACCCTGAATGACTTTTGAGCAAAAAATGAATTTAAGGAAGAAATAAAAATACTTTTTGCAACAAATGAAAATAGAGATACATTATACAAATACCTCTGCAGTGTGGCAAAAGCAGTGTTAACAGAAAATTTATAGCATTAAATGTCTACAGTCAGAAGATAGAGATCTCAGATTAACCACTTAACATTGCACATAAAGCAACTGGAAAAACAAGAACAAGCATCACAAAGCTACCAAAAGGAAATAAATAACTAAAATCAGAACAGAATTAAAGGAAATTGAGAAAGAAACTACCAAGGGTCAATGAAACAAAAAGTTGATTCATTGAAAGGATAAACAAGATCAATAGACTACTAGCTAGATGCACAAAGAAAAATTTAGAGATCAGAGCAAGCACAATCAGAAATGACAAAGTTAACATTATAACCTATCTCACAGAAATACGAAAGATCCTCAGAGAATATTATGAACACCTCTAGGCACACAAAATAGAAAATCTAAAGGAAGTTGATAAATTCCTGGTAAAACACAACCTCCCAAAATTGAATCACAAAAAAGTTGAAACTCTGAACAGACCAATAACAGTTTCCAAACTTGAATCAGTAATGAAAAAACCTACCAACCAAAACCAGTCCTAGACCAGATGGATTTACAGCTAAATTATAACAGATATACAAGGAAGAGCTAGTACCAATCTTATTGAAACTATTCCCAAAAATTGAAGAGGAACTATTTCTCCTTAACTCATTCTACAAAACCGGTAGTATTCTGATACCAAAATCTGGCAAAGACACAACAACAACAACAACAAAACTAGAGGCCAATATCCCTGATGAACACAGACACAAAATTCCTCAACCAAATACTAGCAAACCAAATTCAGCAGCACACCAAAAGGTTAATGGACCACAAGCAAGTGGCCTTTATTCCGGCGAGGCAAGTTTGTTTCAATATACACAAATCAATAAATGTGAT
The DNA here is from genome assembly GCF_043159975.1 of Macaca nemestrina. Classification (NCBI taxonomy): domain Eukaryota; kingdom Metazoa; phylum Chordata; class Mammalia; order Primates; family Cercopithecidae; genus Macaca; species Macaca nemestrina. The sequence continues at coordinate 86,851,240 of NC_092145.1, forward strand.
TTACCATATAAACAGATTAAAAAAAATGTGATCATCTTAATAGACGCAGAAAAGAACTTTCAATAAAATCCAGTGTCCCTTCATGATAAAAGCATTCAAACTAGGCACTGAAGGAACATACCTCAAAACACGAAGAGCTATCTATGACAAACCCACAGGCAACATAATATTGAACAGGCAAAAGCTGGAAGAATCTTCTTTAAGAACTGGAAAAAGACAAGGATGGCCAATTTCACTACTCCTATTCAACAGAGTGCTAGAAATGCTAGCAGAGCAATTAGGCAAAAGAAAGAAATAAAAGGCATCCAAATAGGAAAAGAAGAAGTCAAATAACCTCACTTTGCTGATAATATGAGTCTATAGCTAGAAAGTCCAAAAGACTCCTGAAAGACTAATAGACCCGACAAACAAGTTAAATAAAGTTTCAGCATACAAAATAAACATACAGAAATCAGTAGCATTTCTCTACACCAGTAATACTCAAGCTGAGAGCCAAATGAAAAATGCAATTCCATTTATAATAGTCACAAAAAATAAAATGGCTAAGAAGCTAAGAATAGATCTAACTAAGGAAGTGAAAAATCTCTACAAAAATACTACATAACATTGCTAAAAGAAATCACAGATAACATAAACAAACAAAAGTAAAAGTACAGACATGGAATCAAACCAGGTGCCCATCGACAGCAAATTGGGTTAAAAATTTTGGTACATATACATTGTGGAATATTATGCAGCCATAATAAAGAACAAAATCATGTTCTTTGCAGCAGCATAGATGCAGCTTGAGGTCATTATCTTGGGCAAACTAACACAGAAACAGGAAAATAAATATTGCATATTCTCTCTTATAAGTGGGAGCTAAACATTAGATACACATGAACATAAAGATGGGAACAACAAACACTGGGCACTTAAAAAGGGAGGAAGAAAGGGAGACTCAAGGGTTGAAAGACTTCTTATTGAGTAGTATGTTTACTATTTTGGTGATGGGAACAATAGATGCCCAAACCTCAGATTCATGTGATATACCCTTATAACAAACCTGAACATGTACCCTCTGAATCTAAAATACAATTAAAAAAGAAGAATAGATAAAGAAATTGGGTAACTAGAGAGAATAAGTGATGTATGAAAAACAGTGAAAAGGCCTATCATATTGTATTAATTCATTTGCCTTGCTATAAAGGAATATCTGAGATTGGGTAATTTATAAAGAAAAGAGGCTTATTTTGACTCACAGTTCTACAGCCTATACAGAAATCATGATGTTGGCATCTGCTTCTGGTGAGAGCCTCAGGAAGCTTACAATCCTGGTTGAAGGTGAAGCAGGGAGAAGGCACATAGCATGGCAAGAATGAGAACGAGAGAGAGGGGGGAGCTATCGGGCTCTTTTAAACAACCAGATCTTATGTGAACTCATAGCGTGAGAAATCACTCATTTCCACAAGGAAAGCACCAAACCATTCGGGAGGGATCCTCCCCTGTGATCCAGACACATCCCACTAGGCCCACCTTCGACATTGGAGGTCCCATTTTAACATGAGATTTGAAGTGGACAAACACCCAAGCTGTATCACATACGTATAAATAGACTATCAAAGGAGATGAGAGTGAAAAAGGAGAAGCATTATGTGAAGAAGTAATGGCTGAGACTTTTTGAATACTTCTAAAAGACATAAAACCACAGTAACAAGGAGTGATACCAATTTTAACAACACCAAATGCTATGGAAAAATTGATAAAAAAAAAAAAAAAAAAAAAAAAGGAGCAAACATAGGTGGCTGGCAAGATGGCCAAATAAGGACAGCTCCGGTCTGCAGCTCCTAGTGAGATCAATGGAGAAGATGGTTGATTTCTCTATTTCCAACTGAGGTACACAGCTCATCTCATTGGGACTGGTTAGACAGTGGGTGCAGCTCATGGAGGATGGGCTGAAACAGGGTGGGGCATCGCCTCACCCGGGAAGTGCAAGGGGTAGGGGAACAAGAACACCCTCTCCTAGCCAAGGGAAGCTGTGAGGGACTGTGCTGTGACGGACTGTGCTGTGAGGAACAGTGCATTCCAGCCCAGCTACTATGCTTTTCCCATGGTCTTCGCAACCCACAGACCAAGAGATTTCCCCAGGTGCCTACACCACCAGGGCCCTGGGCTTCAAGCACAAAACTGGGCAGCTGGTTAGGCAGACACCAAGCTAGCTGCCAGAGTTTTTTTTTTCATACCCGAGTGGGACCTGGAATGCCAGTGAGACAGAACCATTCACTCCCCTGGAAAGGGGGCTGAAGCCAGGAAGTCAAAAGGTCTAACTCAGTGGATCCCACCCACTAAGCCAAGCAAGCTATCTTACACTGGCTTAAAATTCTTGCTGCCAGCGCAGCAGTCTGAAGTTGACCTGGGATGCTTGAGCTTGTTGAGGGGAGGGGGGAATGCCATTACTGAGTCTTGAGTAGGCGGTTTTCCCCTCTCAGTGTAAGCAAAGCCACTGGGAAATTCAAACTGAGCGGAGCCTATCACAGCTCAGCGATGCCGCTGTAGCCAGAATGCCTCTCTAGACTCCTCCTCTCTGGGCAGGGTATCTCTGAAAGAAAGGCAGCAGTCCCAGTCAGAGGCTTATAGATAAAACTCCCATCTCCCTGGGACAGAGCACCTGGGAGATGGGGCAGCAGTAAGCGCAGCTTCAGCAGACTTAAACATTCCTGCCTGCCGGCTCTGAAGACAGCAACAGATCTACCAGCACAGCACTGGAGCTCTGCTAAAAGACAGACTACCTCCTCAAGTGGGCCGCTGACTCCTGTGCCTCCTGATGAGGAGACACCTCCCAGCAGTGGTTGACAGACACCTCATACAGGAGAGCACCGGCTGGCATCTGGTGGGTGACCCTCTGGGATGAATCTTCCAGAAGAAGGAAGAGGCATCAATCTTTGTTGTTCTGCAGACTCTGCTGGTGATACCCAGGCAAACAGGGTCTGGAGTGGACCTCCAGCAAATTCCAGCAGACCTGCAGCACAGGATCCTGACTGTTACAAGGAAAACTAACAAACAGAAAAAAACAGTATCAACACCAACAAAAAGGACATCCACACAAAAACCCCATTCGAAGGTCACCAACATCAAAGACCGAAGGTAGAGAAATCCAAGAAGATGAGGAAAAACCAGCAGAAGAAGGCTGAAAACTCCAAAAACCAGAACGCCTCTTCTCCTCCAAAGGATCACCATTTCTTGCCAGCAAGGGAAAAAAAAAAACTGAACGGAGAATGAGTTTGATGAATTGACAGAAGCAGGCTTCAGAACGTGGGTAATAACAAACTACTCTGAGCTAAAAGATCATGTTTTAACCCAATGCAAGGAAGCTAAGAACTTTGAAAAATGGCTAGAGGAATTGCTAACTAGAATAATCAGTTTAGAGAAGAACATAAATGACCTGATGGAGCTGAAAAATACAACATGAGAACTTCATGAAGCACACACAAGTATCATTCGCCAAATATATCAAGCAGAAGAAAGGATATCAGAGATTGAAGATCAACTTAATCAAATAAAGCATGAAGAGAAGATTAGAGAGAAAATAATGGAAAGGAATGAACAAAGCTTCCAAGAAATATGGGACTATGTAAAAAGACCAAACTTACATTTGATTGCTGTACCAGAAAATGATGGGAAAAATGGAATCAAGTTGGAAAGCACTCTTCAGGATATTATTCAGGAGAACTTCCCCAACCTAGCAAGACAGGCCAACATTCAAATTCAGGAAATACAGAGGACATCATAAAGATACTCCTCGAGAAGAGCAACTCCAAAACACGTAATTGCCAGATTCACCAAGGTTGAAAAGATGGAAAAAATTTTTAGGGCAGCTAGAGAGGGTCAGGTTACCCACAAAAGGAAGCCCATCAGAATAACAGTGGATCTCTCTACAGAAACCCAACAAGCCAGAAGAGAGTGGGGGCCAGTATTCAATATTCTTAAAGAAAAGCATTTTCCACCCAGAATTTTATGTCCAGCTAAACTAAGCTTCATAAGTGATGGAAAAATAAAATCCTTTACAGACAAGCAAATGCTGAGAGGTTTTATCATTACCAGGCCTGCCTTACAAGAGGTCCTGAAGGAATCACTAAATATGGGGGGGGGGGGGAAGCCCATACCAACCACTGCAAAAACATACCAAACTGTAAAGACCATTGATACTATGAAGAAACTGCACCAACTAATGGGAAAAATAACCAACTAGCATCATAAGGACAGGATCAAATTCATACATAAAAATATTAATCTTAAATGTAAACAGGTTAAATGCCCCAATTAAAATATGCAGACTAGCAAATTGGATATAGAGTCAAGACTCATTGGTGTGCTGTATTCAGGAGACCCATCTCACATGCAAAGACACACATAGGCTCAAAACAAAGGGATGCAGGAATACGTACCAAGCAAATGGAAAAAAAAAAAAAAGCAGGGGTTCAATCCCAGCCTCTGATAAAACAGACTTTAAACTAACAAAGATCCAAAAAGACAAAGAAGGGCATTACATAATGGTAAAGGGATCAATGAAACAAGAAGAGCTAACTATACTAAATATATATGCACCCAATACAGGAACAACGAGATTCATAAAGCAAGTTCTTAGAGACCTACAAAGAGACTTAGACTCCCACATGATAATAGTGGGAGACTTTAACACCCCCCTGTCAATATAACACAAATCAACGAGACAAAAAGTTAACAAGGGTATTCAGGACTTGCACTCAGCTCTGGACCAAGCAGACATAATAGACATCTACAGAACTCTGCACCCCAAATCAACAGAATATAAATTCATCTCAGCACCACATCACACTTATTCTAATATTGACCTCATATTTGGAAGTAAAACACTATTCAGCAAATGCAAAAGAACCGAAATCATAATAAACAGTGTCTTAGACCACAGTTCAATCAAATTAGAACTCGGAATGAAGAAACACACTGAAAACTGCACAACTACATGGAAATTGAACAACCTGCTCCTGAAAGACTACTGAGTAAATAACAAAATTAATGCACAAATAAAAAAGTTATTTTAAACCAATGAGAAAAAACAGACAATGTACCAGAATCTCTGGGACACAGCTGAAGCAGTGTTTAGAGGCAAATTTATAGCACTAAATGCCCACAGGAGAAAGTGGGAAAGATCTAAAACCGACACTCTAACATCACAATTAAATGAACTAGAGAAGCAAGACTGAACAAATTCAAAAGCCAGAGGAAGACAAGAAATAGCTAATATCAGAGCAGAACTGAAGGAGATAGAAACAACAACAACAAAAAACCTTCAAAAAATCAATGAATACAGGAGCTGGTTTTTTGAAAAGATTAACAACATAGATAGACCAGGCCAGGTGTGGAGGCTTATGCCTGTAATCCCAGCACTTTGGGAGGCTGAGATGGGTGGATCACGAGATTGGGAGATTGAGACCATCCTGGCTAACATGGTGAAATCCCATCTCTACTAAAAATATGAAAAACAAAAGTAGCCAGGCCTGGTGGCAGGCGCCTGTAGTCCCAGCTACTCGGGAGGCTAAGGCGGGAGAATGGCGTGAACCCAGGAGGCAGAGCTTGCAGTGAGCCGAGATCACGCCACTGCACTCCAGCCTAGGAGACAGGGCGAGACTCTGTCTCAAAAAAAAAAAAAAAAAAAGATCTCTAGTCAGAAAAGGAAGAAAAGAGAGAAGAATCAAATAGATACAATAAAAACTGCTATGGGGGATGTCACCACTGATCCCACAGAAATACAAACTACCCTCAGAGAATACTAGAAACATCTCTATGCATATAAGCTAGAAAATCTAGAAGAAATGGATTAATTCCTGGACACATACGCCCTCCCAAGACTAAACCAGGAAGAAGTCGAATCCTTGAATAGACCAATAACAAGTTCTGAAATTGAGGCAGTAATTAATAGCCCACCAACCAGAGAAAGCCCAGGACCAGATGGATTCACAGCCGAATTCTACCAGAGGTACAAAGAGGACCGGGTACTATTCATTCTGAAACTATTCCAAACAACTGAAAAGGAGGAACTCCTCCCTAACTCATTTTATGAAGCTAGCATCACCTTGACACCAAAACCAGGAAGAGACACACACACGCAAAAAGAAAACTTCAGGCCGATATCCCTGATGAACATTGATGCAAAAATCCTCAATAAAATACTGGCAAACTGAATCCAGCAGCACATCCAAAAACTTATCCACTGTGATTAATTTGGCTTCATCTCTGGGATGCAAGCCTGGTTCAACATACACAAATCAATAAACGTAATCCGTCACAAAACAGAACCAAAGACAACAATCACATGATTATCTTTACAGAATGAGAAAACTTGACTTTCTTTACAGAACTAGAAAAAACTACTTTCAATTTCATATGGAACAAAAAAAAAAAAAAAAAAAGCTCGTATAGCCAAGACAATCCTAAGCAAAAAGAACAAAGCTGGAGGCATCACACTACCTGACTTCAAACTATACTTCAAAGGATACTACTATACTACTATATACAAGTAATGAAAACAGCATGGTACTGGTACCAAAACAGATATATAGACCAATGGAACAGAACAGTGGCCTCAGAAATAACATTACACATCTACAACTATCTGACCTTTAGAAACCTGACAAAAACAAGCAATAGGGAAAGGATTTCCTATTTAATAAATGGTGTTGGGAAAATTGGCTAGCCATATGCCAGGAACTGAAACTAGATCCCTTCCTTACACCTTATACAAAAATTAACTCAAGATGGATTAAAGACTTAAATGTAAGACCTGAAACCATAAAAACCCTAGAAGAAAACCTAGGCAATACCATTCAGGACATAGGCATGTGAAAAGACTTCATGAGTAAAACACCAAAAGCATTGGCAACACAAGGTGAAATTGACAAATGGGATCTAATTAAACTAAAGAGCTTCTACACAGTGAAAGAAACTACCATCAGAGTGAACAGGCAACCTACAGAATGGGAGAAAATTTTTGCAATCTATCCATCTGACAAAGGGCTAATATCCAGAATCTACAAGGAACTTAAACAAATTTACAAGGAAAAAACCAAACAACCCCATCAAATAGTGGGTGAAGGATATGAACAGACACTTCTCAAAAGAGGACATTTATGTGTCCAATAAACATATGAAAATCATCACCACTTGTCATTAGAGAAATGCAAATCAAAACAACAATGAGATACCATCTCCTGCCAGTTAGAATGGCAATCATTAAAAAGTCAGGAAACAACAGATGCTAGAGAGGATGTGGAGAAATAGGAATGCTTTTACACTGTTAGTGGGAGTGTAAATTAGTTCAACCATTGTGGAAGATAGTGTGGAGATTCCTTAAGATTCTAGAATCAGAAATACCAATTGACCCAGCAATCCCATCACTGGTTATATACCCAAAGGATTGTAAATCATTCTACTATAAAGACACATGCACATGTATGTTTACTGCAGGACTATTCACAATAGCAAAGACTTGGAACCCACCGAAATGTCCATCAATGACAGACTGGATAAAGAAAATGCGGCATGTATACACCATGGGATACTAAGCAGCCATAAAAAAGAATGAGTTCATCTCTTTCACAGGGGCATGGATGAAGCTGGAAACCATAATTCTCAGCAAACTAACACAGGAACAGAAAGTCAAAGACTGCATGTTCTCATTCATAAGTGGGGGGTTGAACAATGAGGACACAGGGAGGGGAACATCACTCACTGGGGCCTTTTGGGGGGTGGGGGGTAGGGAAAGGGTAGCATTAGGAGAAATACCCAATGTAGATGACAGCTTGATAGGTGCAGCAAACCACCACGGCACATATAACAAATCTACAGATCTTAAAGTATTTCAGATATTAAAGTGTGTGTGTGTATGTGTGTGTGTATATATATATATATATATATAAATTTTTTTAAAGAAATCAAAGAGCAAATCTAGAGCATAGCTAGAAGAAAAAAAGACATGTGGCCTCCAAAGGTGTAACAAAAATATTCTAGCTGATTACTTAGTAGAAATAAAAGCCAGCAGAAAAAAAATAGAATGGTGCCTTAAAATGTTAAAAGAAAATCACTGCCAACTTAGAGTTCTATTCCCAGAAAAACCCTTTTTCAACTGTGAAAGATGAACAAACATACTCTTGGTTAAAAAAACACACAGAAAATTGTCAGCAGGTTTTACTAAAAAATTATTGAACTGAGTCTTTCATCAAGTAGGAAAATATGACAGAGGAAAAGTTAGCACTATATCAAGAGCAGCATAAAGGATAAATGTTAGGAGTAATCTAGATTAAAATTTTCTATATAAAAATAAATACATTCTTGCAAGGTTTAAAATATACGTACAGCCACAATACACAAAAACAAAGGACAAAAGTCAAGAAAAGGTCAATGGACTTTTAACTATTCTGTGGTTTCATGTTGTACAGAAAATTTTAAAAAGACTAACTTGTATCAGAATCTAAGAAGTGAGGAATAGGAACAATTCCAGTCTCCAGCTCCCAGCGTGAGCGACACAGAAGACACAGAAGATGGGTGATTTCTGCATTTTCAACTGAGGTACTGGGTTCATCTCACTAGGGAGTGCAGACCGACCAGCAAGAGCTGAAGCAGGGCTAGGCATCATCTCACCTGGAAAGCCCAAAGGGGAAGGGAATCCCTTGTCATAGCCAGGGGAACTGAGACACACAACACCTGGAAAATCGGGTAACGCCCACCCCAATTTGCACTTTACCAAGGGTCTTAGCAAATGGCACACCAGGAGATTATATCCCACACCTGGTCGGGAGGGTCCCATGCCCACAGAGCCTCCCTCACTGCTAGCACAGCAGTCTGTGATCTAACTTCAAGGCAGCAGCCAGGCGCCTTGCCATTGCTGAGGCTTAAGTAGGTAAACAAAGCCTCTGGGAAGCTCGAACTGGGTGGAGCCCACAGCAGCTCAAGGAGTCCGGCCTGTCTCTGTAGACTCCACCTCTGGGGACAGGGCACAGCTAAACAAACAAACAAAAAAAGCAGCAGAAACCTCTGCAGACGCAAACGACCCTGTCTGACAGCTTTGAAGAGAGCAGTGGATCTCCCATCACGGAGGTTGAGATATGAGAATGGACAGACTGCCTGCTCAAGTGGATCCCTGACCCCTGAGTAGCCTAACTGGGACACATTCCCCACTAGGGGCAGACCGACACCCCACACCTCACACGACAGGGTACACCACTGAGACAAAGCTTCCAAAGCAAGAAGCAGACAGGTACCATTGCTGTTCAGCAATATTCTATCTTCTGCAGCCTCTGCTGCTGATACCGAGGCAAACAGGGTCTGGAGTGGACCTCAAGCAGTCTCCAACAGACCTACAGCTGAGGGTCCTGACCATTAGAAGGAAAACTAACAAACAGGAAGGACACCCACACCAAAACCCCATCAGTACGTCACCATCATCAAAGACCAAAGGCAGATAAAACCACAAAGATGGAGAAAAAGCAGGGCAGAAAAGCTGGAAATTCAAAAAATAAGAGCGCATCTCCCCTTCCAAAGGAATGCAGCTCATCGCCAGCAACGGATCAAAGCTGGACAGAGAATGACTTTGACGAGTTGAGAGAAGAAGGCTTCAGTCCATCAAACTTCTCAGAGCTAAAGAAGGAATTAGGTACCCAGCGCAAAGAAGCTAAAAATCTTGAAAAAAGAATGGAAGAATGGATAACTAGAATAATCAATGCAGGGAAGGCCATAAACGAACTGACAGAGACAAAAACCATGACATAAGAAATACATGACAAATGCACAAGCTTCAGTAACCGACTCGATCAACTGGAAGAAAGAGTATCAGCGATTGAGGATCAAATGAATGAAACGAAGTGAGAAGATAAGTCTAAAGAAAAAAGAGGAAAAAGAAATGAACAAAGCCTTCAAGAAGTATGGGATTATGTGAAAAGACCAAATCAACATCTGATTGGGGTGCCTGAAAGGGAGGGGGGAAATGGAACCAAGTTGGAAAAAACTCTTCAGGATATCATCCAGGAGAACTTCCCCAACCTAGTAAGGCAGGCCAACATTCAAATTCAGGAAATACAGAGAATGCCACAAAGATACTCCTCGAGAAGAGCAACTCCAAGACACATAATTGTCAGATTCACCAAAGTTGAAATGAAGGAAAAACAGTTAAGGGCAACCAGAGAGAAAGGTCGGGTAACCCACAAAGGGAAGCCCATCAGACTAACCGCAGATCTCTCGGCAGAAATTCTCCAAGCCAGAAGAGAGTGGGAGACAATATTGAACATTCTTAAAGAAAAGAATTTTCAACCCAGAATTTCATATCCAGCCAAACTAAGTTTCATAAGTGAAGGAGAAATAAAATCCTTTACAGATAAGCAAATGCTTGGAGATTTTGTCACCACTAGGCCTGCCTTACAAGAGACCCTGAAGGAAGCACTAAACATGGAAAGGAACAACTGGTACCAGCCATTGCAAAAACATGCCAAAATGTAAAGACCATCGAGGCTAGGAAGAAACTGCATCAACTAACGAGCAAAATAACCAGTTAATATCATAATGACAGGATCAAGTTCACACATAACAATATTAACCTTAAATGTAAATGGACTAAATCATCCAATTAAAAGACACAGACTGGCAAACAGGATAAAGAGTCAAGATGCATCAGTTTCCTGTATTCAGGAGACCCATCTCACATGCAGAGACACACATAGTCTCAAAATAAAGGGATGAAGGAAGATCTACCAAGCAAATGGAGAACAAAAAACGAGCAAGGGTTGCAATACTAGTCTCTGATAAAACAGACTTTAAACCATCAAAGATCAAAAGGGACAAAGAAGGCCATTACACAATGGTAAAGGGATCAATTCAACAGGAAGAGCTAATTATCCTAAATATTTATGCACCCAATACAGGAGCACCTAGATTCATAAAGCAAGTCCTTGGAGACCTGCAAAGAGACTTAGACTCCCATAAAATAATAATGGGAGACTTCAACACTCCACTGTCAACATTAGACAGATCAACGAGACAGAAAGTTAACAAGGATATCCAGGAATAGAACTCAACTCTACACCAAGGGGACCTAGTAGACACCTACAGAACTCTCCATTCCAAATCAACAGAGTATACATTCTTCGCAGCACCACATCGCACTTATTCCAAAATCAAGCACGTAGTTGGAAGCAAAGCACTCCTCAGCAAATGTACAAGAACAGAAATTATAACAAACTGTCTCTCAGACCACAGTGCAATCAAACTAGAACTCAGGACTAAGAAACTCAATCAAAACCGCTCAACTACATGGAAACTGAACAACCTGCTCCTGAATGACTACTGGGTACATAATGAAATGAAGGCAAAAATAAAGATGTTCTTTGAAACCAATGAGAACAAAGATACAACGTAACAGAATCTCTGGGACACATTTAAAGCAGTGTGTAGAGGGAAATTTATAGCACTAAATGCCCACAAGAGAAAGCAGGAAAGATCAAAAATTGACACTCTAACATCACAATTAAAAGAACTAGAGAAGCAAGAGTAAACACATTCAAAATCTAGCAGAAGGCAAGAAATAACTAAGATCAGAGCAGAACTGAAGGAGATAGAGACACAAAAAACCCTCCAAAAAAACAATGAATCCAGGAGTTAGTTTTTTGAAAAGATCAACAAAATTGATAGACCATTAGCAAGACTAATAAAGAAGAAAAGAGACAAGAATCAAATAGATGCAATAAAAAATGATAAAGGGGATATCACCACCGACACCACAGAAATACAAACTACCATCAGAGAATACTATAAACACCTCTACACAAATAAACTAGAAAATCTAGCAGAAATGGATAATTTCCTGGACACTTACACTCTCCCAAGACGACACCAGGAAGAAGTTGAATCCCTGAATAGACCAATAGCAGGCTCTGAAATTGAGGCAATAATTAATAGCCTACCAACCAAAAAAAGTCCAGGACCAGATGGATTCATAGTTGAATTATACCAGAGGTACAAGGAGGAGCTGGTACCATTCCTTCTGAAACTATTCCAATCAATAGAAAAAGAGGGAGTCCTCCCTAACTCATTTTATGAGGCCAACATCATCCTGATACGAAAGCCTGGCAGAGGCACAACAAAAAAAGAGAATTTTAGACCAATATCCCGGACGAACATCAATGCAAAAATTCTCAATAAAATACTGACAAACCAAATCCAGCAGCACATTAAAAAGCTTATCCACCATGATCAAGTGGGCTTCATCCGTGGGATGCAAGGCTGGTTCAACATACACATATCAATAAACGTAATCCAGCATATAAACAGAACCAAAGACAAAAACCACATGATTGTCTCAATAGATGCAGAAAAGGCCTTTGACAAAATTCAACAGCCCTTCATGCTAAAAATTCTCAATAAATTCGGTATTGATGGAACATATCTCAAAATAATAAGAGCTATTTATGACAAACCCACAGCCAATATCACATTGAATGAGCAAAAACTGGAGGCATTCCCTTTGAAAACTGACACAAGACAGGGATGCCCTCTCTCACCACTCCTATTCAACATAGTGATGGAAGTTCTGGCTAGGGCAATCAGGCAACAGAAAGAAACCAAGGGTATTCAGTTAGGAAAAGAAGTCAAATTGTCCCTGTTTGCAGATGACATGATTGTATATTTAGAAAACCCCATTGTCTCAGCCCAAAATCTCCTTAAGCTGATAAGAAACTTCAGCAAAGTCTCAGGATACAAAATTAATGTGCAAAAATCACAAGAATTCTTATCACCAGTAACAGGGAAACAGAGAGCCAAGTCATGAATGAACTTCCATTCACAATTGCTTCAAAGAGAATAAAATAGCTAGGAATCCAACTTACAAGGGATGTAAAGGACCTCTTCAAGGAGAACTACAAACCACTGCTCAGTGAAATAAAAGAGGACACAAACAAATGGAAGAACATACCATGCTCATGGATAGGAAGAATCAATATCGCGAAAATGGCCATACTGCCCAAGGTAATTTACAGATTCAATGCCATCCCCATCAAGCTACCAATGAGTTTCTTCACTGAATTGGAAAAACTGCTTTAAAGTTCATATAGAACCAAAAAAGAGCCCACATTGCCAAGACAATCCTAAGTCAAATGAACAAAGCTGGAGGCATCACGTTACCTGACTTCAAACTATACTACAAGGCTACAGTAACCAAAACAGCATGGTACTGGTACCAAAACAGAGATATAGACCAATGGAACAGAAAAGAGCCCTCAGAAATAATACCACACATCTACAGCCATCTGATCTTTGAGAAACCTGAGAAAAACAAGAAATGGGGAATGGATTCCCTATTTAATAAATGGTGCTGGGAAAATTGGCTAGCCATAAGCAGAAAGCTGAAACTGGATCCTTTCCTTACTCCTTATACGAAAATTATTTCAAGATGGATTACAGGCTTAAATGTTAGACCTAATACCATAAAAACTCTAGAAGAAAACCTAGGTAATACTATTCAGGACGTAGGCATGGGCAAGGACTTCATGTCTAAAACACCAAAAGCAATGGCAACAAAAGCCAAAATTGACAAATGGGATCTCATTAAACTAAAGAGCTTCTGCACAGCAAAAGAAACTACCATCAGAGTGAACAGGTAACCTACAGAATGGGAGAAAATTTTTGCAATCTACTCATCTGACAAAGGGCTAATATCTGGAACCTACAAAGAACTCAAACAAATTTACAGCAAAAAAACAAACAACCCCATCAAAAAGTGGGCAAAGGATATGAACAGACATTCCTCAAAAGAAGACATTCATGCAGCCTACAGACACATGAAAAAATGCTCATCATCACTGGCCATCAGAGAAATGCAAATCAAAACCACAATGAGATACCATCTCACACCAGTTAGAATGGCGATCATTAAAAAGTCAGGAAACAACAGGTGCTGGAGAGGATGTGGAGAAATAGGAACACTTTTACACTGTTGGTGGGATTGTAAACTAGTTCAACAATTATGGAAAAGAGTATGGTGATTCCTCAAGGATGTAGAACTAGAAATACCATATTACCCAGCCATCCCATTACTGGGTATATACCCAAGGATTATAAATCATGCTGCTGTAAAGACACATGCACATGTATGTTTATTGCAACACTATTCACAATAGGAAAGACTTGGAATCAACCCAAATGTCCATCAGTGACAGACTGGATTAAGAAAATGTGGCACAAATACACCATGGAATACTACGCAGCCATAAAAAAGGATGAGTTTGTGTCCTTTGTAGGGACATGGATGCAGCTTGAAACCGTCATTCTCAGCAAACTATCGCAAGAACAGAAAGCCAAACACTGCATGTTCTCACTCATAGGTGGGAACTGAACAATGAGATCACTTGGACTCAGGAAGGGGAACATCACACACCGGAGCCTATTATGGAGAGGGGGGCCGGGGGTAGGTATTACATTGGGAGTTATACCTGATGTAAATGACGAGTTGATGGGTGCTGAAGAGTTGATGGGTGCAGCACAACAACATGGCACAAGTATGCATATGTAACAAACCTGCACGTTATGCACATGTACCCTAGAACTTAAAGTATAATAATTAAAAAAAAAAAGAAAAAAGAATCTAAGAAGTGAAAAAATATTGTATTATCTAGGATAGTGACTAAGAATAGTAAAAAAGTAAGTGTATAAGTAACAAAATAAGAAAAGAAGAAATGAAATAATGAATGTTACTTGATTCATCCAAAATAAGTAAAGAAAGGGAAAAAAGAGGCATATAATAGGTGGTACAAATGTTAATATGGTATATTTGAACACTGATATATTAGCAATTACATTAAGCGTAAATGAATTAAATAACCCACTTGAACAAAATTTTTATACTGCATTGAAAATTGACTAACTAAATACTGCTGAATGTAAGCATACCTTAAATATAAAGATATAGAAACAGTGAGAGGAAAGCCGAAATTGATAACACTACAGAAAGATAAAGGACAAATCCACAATAAGAGTGGAAGGTGTTAAAATACCTCTTTTAGTAATTTATAGAGCAGACTACAGAAAATCAGTAAGGAGATTATATATTTAAACTGAAGATTGGCAAACAGGTATAGAACACTGTACCCCCAAATTGAAGAATAATTATTTTCAAGTGTACATAAAACTACTACCAAAATTGACACTATGTTGGGCCATAAAGCAAGTCTCAACAAATACAAAGGGTTAAAATCATACAAAATGTATTATCTGACCATAATTTTATTTAGCTTTGAAGGAATTTAAAATATTTTACCCTCAAATATATTTCTTTGACATATTTTGAAATGGCTGCTGCAGAGCCAGCAAAGTGAAGTGGCCTTGCAAAGCTAACTTTTGTGGGGAATAATTTGTATTTGTAGAAAATCTCTACTAATTTAGCCACGTGTTTTCTATTCCTTTCCTAGATCTAGGAAAGAATGAGAGTCTGATAACTTTAAAAGTCTAAAAGAAAAATGACCACTTATTCTCTCTGAGGGATGCTTCATCTATACAACGAGGCTACCTTTGCTACCTCTTCCTTTCTCCCTTTTATAACTGGTCTTGCCACTAAAGCTGTTGTGGGGCACATTCTGAACCCACATTGTTTCTATAATCTTAAGATGGTATATAAACCTCTGTATATATTATTGGGTTGGGTCTTCATTCTGAAGGTCCTGTGTATACACATTAAATACATTTGTATGCTTTTTATCTTACTAGTACATCTGGCTTCTGTAAGTAATTTTTCAGGAAACTTTATGGGGCCAAAGCTTGAAATCATTATCAAAAAGATAAATAGAAAATCCCCAAACTGCCTGAAAATTATAGAACACATGCCTTTTTTTCTTTTGGATTGAAAAAAACCTACACTTTATTTATTTAAAAAAATTCAAAAAACGTTTAAGTTTGGGGTACATGTGCAGGTTTGTTACACAGGTAAACTTGGGTCATGGGGGTTTGTTGTACAGATTATTTCATCACCTATGTACTAAGCCTAGCACATGAAGGGATGTTAATTTTTTTGAAGACTTTTTTTGCATCTATTGAAATAATCATGTGGTTTTTGTCTTTATTTTTGTTTATATGATGAATCACACTTACTGATTTGCATGTGTTGAACCAACATTACATCCCAAGGATGAAACCTACTTGATTGTGGTGGATAAACTTTTTGATGTGTTGCTGGATTCAGTTTGTCAGTATTTTGTTGAGGATTTTTGCATCAATGTTCATCAAGGATATTGGTCTGAAATTTTTCTTGTTGTATCTGCCGGGTTTTGGTATCAGAATGATGCTGGCCTCATAGAATGAGTTAGGGAGGAGTTCATCTTCAATTTTTTTGAAATAATTTCAGTAGGAATGGTACTAGCTCTTCTTTGCACATCTGATAGAATTCACCTGTGAATATGTCTGGTCCTGGCCTTTTTTTGGTTGGTAGGCTATTTATTTCTTATTCAATTTCAGTGCTTATTATTGATTTGTTTAGGGATTTAGTGTCCTCCTGGTTCAGTCTTGCAAGGGTGTATGTGTCCAGGAACTTATTTATTTCTTTGAGATTTTGTAGTTTATGTGCATAGAACTGTTCATAATATTCTCTGATGGTTGTATTTCTGTAGGGTGAATGGCAATATCCTTCTTGTCATTTCTAATTGAAAAATACATTTTATTGTGTATATGTGAGATTTACATAACATGATGCTATTTCATACATGTAGATAGTAGAATAGTTACTGTAGTGAAGTAAATTAATATGTCTAGCATCTCACATAATTACTTTTTTTGTGACAAGAACAGTTAAAACCTACTTTACAAAAATCACAAATATGATACAATTTTTTAACCTTCATTTTATGCTCAGAGGTATATGTGAAGGTTTGTTATATAGGTAAATTTTGTGTCACAGGGGTTGATGTATAGATTATTTTGTCATGCAGGTAATAAGGATAGTACCTGTTAACTGCCAGATGGGTTTACCTTGCCTGCTGCCTAGACAGAGCCAATTTATCAAGACAAAGAAATTTCAATAGAGAAAGAGCAACTCACACAGAGCTGGCTGTTGGGGGAGGTCAGAGTTTTATTATTACTCAAATCAATGTCCCTGAGAATTCAGGAATGGAGTTTTCAAGGATAATTTGGTGGGTAGGGGGCCAGTGAGTCAGGAGTTCTGATTGGTTAGGTTGGAGATGAAGTCATAGGGAGTTGAAGCTGTCTTCTTGTGCTGAGTTAGTTCCTGGGTGGGGGCCACAAGACCAGATGAGCCAGTTTATCAATCTGGGTGGTGCCAGCTGATCCATCCAATGCAGGGGCTGCAAAATATCTCAAGCACTGATCTTAGGTTTTGCAGTGATGTTATACCCAGGAGCAATTTGAGGTGGTTTAACATTGTGCAGCATCTAGTTGTCTGACTCTTAAACCATAATCTCTAATCTTGTGGCTAGTTAGTCATGCAAAGGCAGTCTATTCCCCAGGCAGGAAGGCGTTTGTTTTGGGAAAGGGATGTTATTATCTTTGCTTCAAAGCTAAACTATAAACTAAGGTCCTCCCAAAGTTACTTCAGCCTATACTTAGGAATGAACAAGGACAGCTTGGAGGCTAGAAGCAAGATGAATTTAGTTAGGTCAGATCTGTTTCACTGTAATAATTTTCTCAGTTATGATTTTTTGCAAAAGTGGTTTCATTTTTATTGTCACCCTCCTGCCACCCTCCACCCTTGAGTTGGTCCTGGTGTCTTTTGTTTCCTTCTTTGTGTCAGTGTGTACTCAATGTTTAGCTCTCACTTTTAAGTGAGAACATGCAGTATTTGGTTTTCTGTTCCTGCATTGATTCACTTAAGATAATGGCCTCCAGTGCCATCCATGTTTCTGCAAAGGACCTGATCTCATTCTTTTTTATGGCTGTGTAGTATTCCATGGTGTATATGTACCACAGTTGCTTTACCCACTTTACCACTGATAGACATTTAGGTTGATTCTATGTCTTTGCTGTTGGGAGCACACTGTTAAATAATGCATGGGCCAACTAAGTAATCACAGTGGCAATTAGAAAAAAAATAACTGAATGATAATTAAAACATGGCATACCAAAGTTGTGTGAACCACCTTAGCTATACTTGACAGGTATCAAATGCATATAAAAGAAAGCATAGCATAGAATATATTACATGTATTAAATATTTAGTAATCATAGCATTAAATGTAAAGGAAGAAGATTAAAAATCAATGATCTAAGTATCCATGTCAAAAAGTTAGAAAACTAGAAACCAATGAAACCCAAAGAAAATAAGGGAATTGGAATAGTAAAGATGAGAGCAGAACTTATTTCAGTTGAAAACAGACTTACAATGGGAACATTTATCAAGGCCAAAAGTTGATGTCCTAAACATCTAGTAAAATTGATATACCTTTGGCAAGAAATAATCATTGTAATTCACCATATTAGAAGGATATAGAAAAATCACGTGATCATATCCTGAACCCAGAAAATCTGAGACAGGTCTCAGTTAATTCAGAAAGTCTTTTTTCCAAGGTTGAGGATGCACCTGTGACACAGCCTCAGGAAGTCCTGATGACATATGCCTAAGGTGGTTGAGGCACAGCTTGGTTTTATACATTTTAGGGAGACATAAGAAATCAACTAATATATGTAAAAAGTACATTGGCTCAGTCTGGAAAGGCAGATTGAAGCAAAGGCAGGAAGACTCCGCAAGTGGGGAGGGAGCTTCTAGGTCACAGATAGGTGAGACACAAACAGTTGCATTCTTTTGAGTTTCTGATTAGCCCTTCCAAAGGAGGCAATCAGATATGCATTTATCTCAGTGAGCAGAGGGATAACTTTGAATAGAATGAGAGGTAGGTTTGCCCTAACCTGTTTTGAATTTTCCTTAGTAATTTTGTGGGCCCAAGATATTTTCCTTTCACATATCTCCCCCCTTTTTTTTTAAAGAAAAAATCTTTTGGAGAAAGCATTTTACAAGATAATGAGTCTCTGGTGTCAGGTTTCATATGATCTCTCATGGCTAGGATGGTTTATTCCTAGATGGGTAGGCCCCAAAAGCTCATTTTTCATCAGTTGTGAAGTCTCTTGTCCTCTGAAGAGAAAATGGGGGCAGTAAGGGAGAAAAAAAACAACACACAAAAGAAGAATAACCCTGGAAAATTGATATAGACCCTATTACTCTGAAGTCCATAAATTAGTAGGCAGGTATGAAAGTGGTTTATGTATGTAAATAGGTTGCTGTTATTGTTTTCTGAAGTTTAAATTGTCTGGCATCAGTTGGCAGGGTTTTAAGAAAGCACAACTTAGGCCGGGCGCGGTGGCTCAAGCCTGTAATCCCAGCACTTTGGGAGGCCGAGACGGGTGGATCACGAGGTCAGGAGATCGAGACCATCCTGGCTAACACAGTGAAACCCCGTCTCTACTAAAAAATACAAAAAACTAGCCAGTCGTGGTGGCGGGCGCCTGTAGTCCCAGCTACTTGGGAGGCTGAGGCAGGAGAAAGGCGTGAACCCGGGAGGCGGAGCTTGCAGTGAGCTGAGATCCGGCCACTGCACTCCAGCCTGGGCGACAGAGCAAGACTCCGTCTCAAAAAAAAAAAAAAAAAAAGAAAGCACAACTTGGTTTTCAGTGACTCCAAATTAGGAAAAAATGGGAACAAAAGAAGGAAAATAATTGAAAACATTATTTTAAAGACTTGTAGCCAAGAAAAATTAGAATTCCGTCCAAAGTGTAGAAAATAACAAAAAGTTGAAAAAAAAAATAGGCAAAATTAGAATCTAGCAACAGGTGTACTATTGTTTTGAAACAATTTTTTTTCTCTCTCCAGTTTCCCATTTTAGTAAAGACAAATCATGGCAGGATTGGTTTGCTTATTATACTTGGCATAATTATAAGTATATAGTGCAGCAAGAATATTTTTTACATAGGCTTTTAAATTGGCTTCGATGGAACTTTGTACCATAGGAGGAATCTCAGATAAGATATTTTTAAAGTCGAGCCCAGCCATGAATTTGTGCCATCAAATATCTATGAGTTGGGTGAATTTCCTCTCGAGATTCCAAGATAAACCTTGGACTGCTGCACCTGTCAGAACACGACATTTTTTACTAACCACAGAAACCCTGTACAGGAACTGTGTACACGAATTATAAGGCCAGTTTTTCCAAGGGCCATAGTGGCTGCATAAGTCAAATTCAATTCCTTAAAGGAAAACACACCATTACAGTCAAAGCCTTGGTAAAATAACCAATTTCTCCAAATGTGTCCATTTACAAATGAAAATAGATTCTTATTGCACTTATGCAAATAACTGTATCATCATAAATTAAGAATATTCACAAATAGTTTTCTGTGTTTTTTTTTTTTTTTTTTTTACTTATTATAGTTTAAGTTCTAGGGTACGTGTGCACAACATGCAGGTTTGATATGTAGGTATACATATGCCATGTTGGTTTGCTGCACCCATCAACTCATCATTTATATTAGGTATTTCTCCTAATGCTATCCCTCCCCGAGCCCCCCACCCCCTGACAGGCCCTGGTATGTGATGTTCCCTGCCATGTGTCCAAGTGATCTCATTGTTCAATTCCCACCTATGAGTGAGAACATGCAATGTTCGGTTTTCTGTCCTTGTGATAGTTTGCTGAGAATGATGGTTTCTACCTTCACCCATGTCCCTGTAAAGGACATGAACTCATCTTTTTTTATGGCTGCATAGTATTCCATGGTGTATATGTGCCACATTTTCTAAATCCAGTCTATCATTGATGGACATTTGGGTTGGTTCCAAGTCTTTGCTATTATTCACAAACAGTTTTAGAATTCTGAAGAAATCAGGTAGAGAAAAACAAATATGCTCCAAATTTTGTTCATGGAAGTGTGCCAAATTGTTAAAAGCTGTCAAAAGCTCAAAAGAGAAATCTTAATATTCTGAAAAACAAAACAAAGTATCAGCAAACATTTTAAGTGAAAAGTCAAAAAGATTGGTTCAGTCTATGCAGTTAATTCCTGTTCTGCTTGATACTCTTAAACATTTTAACCCTCTGTGAGTCCTGAAAGTTTTTCCTTTATTCTGATGTCACAATCTCCAGAGTTATCAGAAATCTGCATTTAAGAGCACCTGTTAGAGTTTTATAGTTGATTAGAAAACCATCTTCTAAAGAAAACCAAAACAAGACAACAATTATCCATGGATTAAAAAAAAAAAAGTTTTAAGGCAACCATAGTGAAATGACACAATTGACAAGGAAATTTGTTACCTTTGTGGCACACAATAATTTTAACATAACCATTATGATTTTTACTGATAATGTACACTAAGTTATGTTAGAATTACAGGAGTTTCCCAAAATTTTGGAACACATGCCAATGATATATTTATACAAATACAGCCCAAAGAAAACCAAACACCGTTTCATATTTGAAAATGCCTTGTGTTTAATTTTTATACCAAATAAGCCAAATTACCTCGTTTTTGGACTTTAAGGAAACTAATATCTTAAAGGATTAATTTAGCTAGAAAAAGATGTAATTTATAATTTGATTTTGGAAAGTTTGTCAAACATAAAAGGTTTAAAACACTTGATATTACAAAATAGGATTACAGGTCACTGTAAAGTCATTTATTTAATGAAAGTGATAATTCAAGGATTTCAAAAAAAGAAAAAACCTTCATTCTTTGAAAAAAGACTTACTTTTCCCCCTTCCTTCCTTCCTTCCTTCCTTCCTTCCTTCCTTCCTTCCTTCCTTCCTTCCTTCCTTCCTTCCTTCTTTCCTTCCTCTCTCTCTCTCTCTCTCTCTTTCTTTCTTTCTTTCTTTCTTTCTTTCTTTCTTTCTTTCTTTCTTTCTTTCTTTCTTTCTTTCTTTCTTTCTTTCTTTTTCAGAGTCTCACTCTGTTGGCTAGATTGGAGTGCAGTGGCATGATCTTGACTCACTGCAACCTCCATCTCCCAGGCTCAACCAATTCTCCAAACTCAGCCTCCTGAGTAGCTGGGATTACAGGCACATGCCTCCATGCCCAGTTAATTTTTGTATTTTTAGTAGGGACGGGGTTTCACCACATTGGCCAGGCTGGTCTTCAACTCCTGAACTCAGGTAATCTGCCCACCTTGGCCTCCCAAAGTGCTGGGATTACAGGCATGAGCCACCACACCTGACTGGAAGACTTAATTTTCTAAACAAGAAGGTTTAATAAAAATAGCATGAAACCAATTACATTTGTTTTTCAAAATTTTGTAAATAAACTACGAAATTTTATCTTGATTATAATATCTAACTTCCATAAGCCTTTCATAACTTTTATAACCTTTATTAAGGTGTTGGTTAATGCTTCAAGAAAACCTTGTTAATCTGACACAGGGGTCCGTATACTGGTTTTGCATCAGTGTGCCTTTGATATTAATGATTAATTTATAGAGAAACTGAACTTTATCTTTCAAAATTGGCCCTTACAATCTTACACACCTGCCTCTTCCATGATAGTCCCTGGGCCTTAATTTCTTGCCCTCTGTATCAGGAATGCAGTTTATTTTGATTGGCATCTTCTACAGGGCCTGAAGATGAGGCTTTATTTGCTGTCAGTGTTTAAGATTCAGCAGTACTTGGTGTCCTTTCTAGACACAGTAGTTAAAGCCCTGTAACTCAATGTTACAAGGACTTTAAAAGCACATATAGAAAGATACATGGATTTAATAACCTTAATTAAAATTTTTTTTATTTCAGTTTTTTGGCTAAGCAAACCAAAACTTAATAATATGGCAACTTGATCATATAATTTTTTAATATAAATCCTCTTATTGTGACTTACATCAACCATTCACGACACGATCAGACTTTCTGTTTTTTCCTAAACAATCCTCCTTTTTAAACAACCAGTTATTATATTTGAGGACTAAATTTACTATAAAGATTCTTTCTTATATAAAATTATTTCTCTTTAAGCCTTCTTTCACCTTAAAAAATACCTCTTTATTTTTATAACTTTCTTTACATCTTTTTTATTTCTTGGTTCCCTTTGCTTCATTTTATACATAACCTTTAAATAAGCTTTGAATTAGACAAAACTTTTTCACTTTTTTTTTTTTTTTTTTTTGAGGCAGAGTCTCGCTCTGTCACCCAGGATGGAGTCCAGTGGCATGAACTCAGCTCAGTGCAACCTCTGCCTCCTGGGTTCAAGCAATTCTCCTGCCTCAGCCTCCCAAGTAGCTGGGACTAGAGGCATGTGTCACCACACCTGGTTGATCTTTTGTATTTTCAGTAGAGACAGGGTTTCACCATGTTAGCCAGGATGGTCTTGTGATCTGCCCACCTCGCCTCCCAAAGTGTTGGGAATACATGTGTGAGCCACCATGTCCAGCTGTACACATTTCTTTTTTTCTTAGTAAGAATTTTTTCCACAATATATATTTACTGAAAAATTCACAAATAATGAAATATCTATTATTTAATATAACTTTATATTCTAAATTAGGACCAGTTTGTCTACATGTATTTATCCCACTGCATTTACCTAATTATCTTAATCATTTACCTAGATTATTTGTGAAAATTGTGATAGTCATGATTTAAAGTTATGAAATTGTCATTGCAAAATTATAACTGAGACAGTGAAAAATGATTTGACTTAACTGTCTCCATCTCAACCTCCAAGCTATCGTTCTTCATTCCTGGGCATAGACCAAACTAACTTTGGGAAGGGCTTAGTTTATAGTTTAGCTTTGAAACAAAGATGATAATAGTCCTTTCCAAAAACAAACCTCCTTATTGTCTGTGGGCTAGATTGCCTAAAGCCACAGGATTAGAAGTTATGGTAATCTTACTAAATTCATTATGCAGCTATTTTCATTAACCCCCTATCAATGTCTTATTTATTAAAAATTACCCAAAGAAAGATCTTTCTGTTTGGGACTGGGTTTATATTTTTGTAATCCTTATGATAAATTTTGATACCTTATCGTTTTGGCAGGGATAAGTATGAAATTGCTTGATTCATAAATGCAAACAAAAAGGTATGCTGGCAATTCTTAAGACATTTCTAATATTACTTTACTAATAATTTAAAAGCTAGGTTATTTATTAAAGGTTTTAGTTAAGTTACATAAACTTGAAAAAGCATTTGACTAGTCTTTTTATTTTAGTATCTGATTTAAGTGTTTATATTTTTCCTTGAGCCAAGTTAAACATAAAATTAAACTACACTTTTCCTTAAAAACCCGAGTAGCCTCTGTTGCAATAATATTTTAGTCAAAAATTCAGGTTAAAAGAATTCAACTGAGAAGAAAAAGAAAAAAAAAAAACACAAGCGCGCATCTTGGATGCTAACCTTATGATTAAGCTGACTTTTAACCATTAAGCACCTTTAACATTTTTTTTTAAATCTCATTACCATATTTCGGCTAAGACAAAATGCTGCTATTTCAGTCGTACAGCCATTATTCTTTCAGTTTGGTCTCGCTGCAGCAAAAAGGTGGCCTTGTTATGTAACTAAAGTCCCTTTAGTAGTTAAAATTAAAAGTCATTTCTTTTTTATTTTTATTTTTTCCTTTTGCTGGCCATTTTCCTCCCACTTCAGAGGCCTTGTTCCCCATAATTTAGGATTCTCCTTTGGATTTGACTAAGACAGACACAAACAACAAAACAGTTAACCAAAACTAACAATGATCACACAAATTATAAGATTTCTGAGTGCTCTAAGTGTATGCAGAAATTAACACCAGCTGGTTTTTAAATGCTAACTTTAGTCATTTAAAAAGAATTTGCAAGACAGAATGCCAAACCAGTTTCTTACCTAGTGGTGAGTCTCAGGCTGTAAACTGCTGTCTACCATCCTAGAAGCAGGAAAACAACAACTCATCTTCTCTGTTGGAAGCAAGCTAAAACTCCATAAAGAAGTTACCTGCCTTCCATCCTCATGGAAGCAGGAAAACTAGCCTTCCTTTGGAAGCAAGTAAAACTCCAAAAAAATGAGGAGTTGTACAGCAAAATACACTTTAGATCTCGACCAAATTTTGGGAGATCAGGGATTCTCTGGAGGTGGTGCTCTCAGACCTCAACACATTGTCCTATTGGTTTGAGCCATAAAGTTAGCTCATGTTGGCACCAGGCACTGATAGAAGATTTGTCAGGGGCATCTCCACTCAAAATTCCCCTGTGGTTACCAAAATGTGAACCCAGAAAATCTGAGACAGGTCTCAGTTAATTTAGAAAGTTTATTTTGCCAAGGTTGAGGACATGCCTGTGACAGCCTCAGGAAGTCCTGATGACACGTGCCCAAGGTGGTTGGGGCACAGCTTGCTTTTATACATTTTAGAGAGACTTGAGACATCAATCAATATATGTAAGAAGTACATTGGTTCAGTCAGGAAAAGCAGGACAACTTGAAGCAAAGGCAGGAAGACTCCCAGCTGGGAGGGAGCTTCCAAATCACAAATAGGTGAGGCACAAATGGTTGCATTCTTTTGTTTCTGATTAGCCTTTCCAAAGAAGGCAATCATATGTGCATTTATCTCAGTGAGCAGAAGGATGACTTTGAATAGAATGGGAAGCAGCTTTGCCCTAAGCAGTTTTCAGATTAAGTTTCCTTAGTGATTTTTGGGGCCCCAGATATTTTCCTTTCACAATATCAACTGCTGCAGAAAAAGCTCTTGATAAAATTTAATACTCGATCATGACAAAAATGCTCAGAAAACTAGCAAAAAGGGAAATTTCCTCAATTTGATAAAGAATGTCAACACAAAAGCAACACAGCACAGCTAATAGCATACTCAATGATAATAGACAGACAGGTATATTCACTCTTACTACTCTTATTTAACAAAATAATGAGAGCCTGTCCAGCTGTATCATTCAAGAAAAGAAAAAAAAATCATAAATAAAGAAAGAAAACTCTTCCTATCTGCAAATGATATCATTGTCTTCATATAAAATTCTGAGAATCTAAAACAAACAAAAACTCTACAACTAAAAAGTGAGTTCAGTAGCCACAGGATAACATACGAACATCAACTGTACTTCTATACTAGCTAAAAGATGTGGAAACTAAAAGTAAAATACAATACCATAATTTGATTTATAATTACTCAAAAAATGCAATATTTATGTATACAACTGAAAACAATTCAATGAACAAAGATAGTCTTTTCAACAAATGGTGCTGGAGAAATTGGACACCCATAGACTAAAAAATTGTACCTTTGATGTAAACACCACATATTATACCAAAAATTGTCTCCAATAAATCATAGTTTTAAATGTAAAATGTAAAGCCACAAAGCTTTTTATAGAAAACATAAGATAAATTTTTGGGGACCTATGGCTTACTAAAGAGTTCTTAGGCATAACGTAAAAAACATGACAGAAAAGTTTAATAAATTGGATTTAAATAAAGTAAAAACTTTTAATAGGCTAAAATCCCTGTTGAGATCATAAACAGACAAACATCTGTTTATCAAATGTCTGCAGCTATTAACTGCAGACATTGGGGAAAATATTTGCAAGCCATATATCTGACAAAGTGCTAATGTATAGAATATATAAAGAACTCTCAAAACTCAACCGTAAAAAATAAAGAATTAAATTAGAAAAATATATGAACAGATGTTTCACTGAAAAGAATATACAAGTGAAAAATAAGCTCATAAAAAGATATTCACAATCACTAGTCATTAGAAAAATGTAAATTAAAACTATAATAAGATAAACATCACTACACACCTTTTAGAAGAGCTAAAATAAAAAATAATGACCACATAAAATGTTGGTAAGGATTCATAAAAGCACTCCCTCATAAATCTTTAGTGAGAATTTATAATGGTTCAGCCACTTTAGAAAGCAGTTTGGAAATTTTTTCAAAATATAAACATATGCTTAACATACAACCCAGCAATTGCATTTCTGGGCATTTTTCTCAAAGAAATGCAAATTTACATGCACACAAAAGCTTGTATATAAATGTTTATCACAGCATAAGACCCCAAAAGTGGAAAACCAGATATCTTAAGTTAAACAAATGGTGGTACATCCATACCATGAAATACTACTCAGCAATAAAAAAGCATTAAAAAGGAAAGAACTATTAATACATGCAACAACTTGGATGAATCTCCAGGAATTTATTTTGAGTGAAATAACCAATTCCAAAAGGTCACATAGTGTATAATTTTATTTGCATAATATTCTGGAAATTGTAAAATTATAGAAATTGAGAACAGATTAGTGGTTACCCAGGGTTTTAGAAATACTGACCTCATAAATGTGTTGGTGAGCATTCCCTCCTCTTCTATTTTCTGGAAGAGATTATGTAGAATTGATGTTAATTTTTTAAAATGTGTTAGAATTTCCCAGTGAAACCATCTGATCCTGGATATTCTTTTTTTGGGAATTTTTACATTATTAATTCAACTTCTTTAATAGTTGTAAGGCTATTGAACTGATCTATTCCATATTGACTGAGTGGTGGTAGTTTGTGTTTTACAAGGGATTAGTCCTTTTCATCTAAGTTTAAAATTTCTGTGCATAGAAAAATCTGTCTTTTATTGTGCTTTTGATGTCTACCATGCCTATAGTGATATCTCCTTTTTAATTCCAGATATTGGTAGTTGTGACTTCCTTTTTTTCTTTGTCAGTTTTGCTGTTAATAGGTGACTATCAATTGAATTGACCTTTTTAAGAGAACTAGATTTTTGTTTCACTGATTTTTCTCTATCTTTTTTTCTGTTTTCAATTCTTTCTTTATTCCTTTCTCTTGCTTTGGGTTTATTTTCTCTTCTTTTTCTAATTTCTTAATGTGGGAGCTTAGATTATTGATTTGAGAATTTTCATTTTTTTTTTCTAACACCTACAGGCATTTAGTCCTATACTTACCCCTCTCAGTCCTGCTTTAGTTGTGTCTCATAAATTTTGATATGTTATGTTGTATTTTAATTTTCATTAATTAAGTTTAATATACTTTAAAAAATTCCCTTAAGACTTCCTCTTTGATCTACAAATTATCTATAATAGTGTTGTTTGGCTTCTAACTGGATATATTCTTATTATCTTTCTGTTATTAATTTCTAACTTGCTTTGATTTTGAACAGAGAACAAAATATATTAGTCCCCTTTAAATATTGACATTTGTTCTATGGCTTCGGTTATGGTCTGTCTTGGTAAATGTTTCATGAACACTTTAAATAATGTATATTCTTCTTTTGTTTTGTGGAGTGTTCTATATATGTTGATTACATCCTATTGGCTGATGATGCTGAGTTTTTCTACATTTTTGCTGATTTTCTTTCAAGTTGTCACATCTAATTTCCCCAATGTCTTCTTGTAGTTATTTTATAGTTTGAAGTCTTCAACCTAAATCTTTAATCCATTTTTATTTGAGTTTTGTATATGCCAAGAGATAATTGTCTAGTTTCATTCTTCTGTATATGGATATCCACTTTTCTCAGCACCATTTATTGAAGAGACTGTCTTTTTCCCTGTGTATGTTCTTTGAACCTTTGTTAAAAATGAGTTGACTATAGGTGTGTGGATGTGTTTCTGCATTCTCTATTCTGTTCCATTGGTCTATGTGTCTGTTTTTATGCCAGTACCATGCTGTTTTGATTACTATAGCTCTGTAGTATAATTTGAAGCCAAGTAATGTGATTCCTCCTGTTTTGTTCTCTTCACTCAGAATAGCATTGGCTACTCTGTGTCTTTTGTTGTTCCATATAAATTTTAGAATTTTTTTTTTCTATTTCTGTGAAGAATGTCATTGGTATTTTGATAGGGATATCACTGAATCTGTAGATAGCTTTGAGTAGTATGGACATTGTTTTTTTTTTATTCTTTGATGTCCTCTTCAGTTTTTTTCATCAGTGTTTCATAGTTTTCATTGTAGTGATTTGTCACTTTTTTGGATAAGTTAATTTCTAGGTAATTAATTTTATTTGTGGTTATTGTAAATTGGATTACTTTAAAAAATTTCCTTTTCTGATTGTTCACTTTGGGCATATAGAAATGCTCCTGGTTTTTGTATGTTGATTTTGTATTCTACAACTTTACTGAATTTGTTTATCAGTTCTAGCAGTTTGTTAGTGGAGTCTTTAGATTTTTCCAAATATAAGATAATATTATCTGCAAACAAGAATAATTTGACTTCTTTCTTTCCAGTTTGGATGCCCTTTATATATTTCTCTTGTCTGCTTGCTCTAACTAGAACTTCCAGTACTATTTTGAATAACAGTGGTGAATGTGGGCATCTTTGCCTTGTTTCAGATCTCAGAGGAAAGACTTTCAGTTTCTCCACATTTGACCTGTGGGTCTGTCAGATATGGCTTTTATTATTTTGAGGTATATTCCATCTATACCCACATTTTTTAAGGTTTTTGCCATAAAGAGATGTTAAATTTTATCAAATGCTTTTTCAGCATTGATTGAAAGAATCATTTGGATTTTGTCCCTCATTCTGAAGATATAATGTATCATATTGATTGATTTGTGTTTGTTAAACCATCCTTGCATCCCAGGAATAAATCTCAGTTGGTCATGATGAATGATTTGTTAAATGTGTTGTTGAATTTGCTTTGCTAGCATTTTGTTGAGGTTTTTTGCATCAATGTTTATCAGAAATATTGGCCTGTATTTTTCTCTTTTTGATGTGTCTTTGTCTGGTTTTGGTGTCAGGGCAATACAGGCTCATAAAATCAGTGTCGAAGTATTTCATCCTCCTATATGTTTTTAAATAGATTGAGTATGATTGGTGTTAATTCTTTTATGAATGTTTGGTAGAATTCAGCAGTAAAGTCATTGGGTCCCAGGCTTTTCTTTATGGGACACTTTTTTAAAATGACTTTTATTCTGTTATTCATTGGTGTGTTCAGGTCTTGGATTTCAATCTTGGCAGGTTGTATGTGTCTCAGAATTTGTTTATTTCTTCTATATTTTCTAATATATTGGCATATAGTTTTTCATAGTAGCTACTAATGATCCTTTGAATTTCTGGAGTATCAGTTGTACTGTCTCCCTTTTTATCTCTGATTTCATTTATTTGTATCTTCTCTCATTTTTTCATAGTCTGGCTAAGATTTGTCAATTTTGTTTAACTTTTAAAAACACAACTTTTTGTTTCATTGATCTTTTGTTCTTTTTTTATTTCAATTTTATTTATTTCTGTTCTGATCATTATACTTTTTTTTCTTCTAATTTTGGGTTTAATTAATTCTTGCTTTTCTAGTTCTTTGATGTGTATCATTAGGTCATTTATTTGAAGTTTTTCTTCTTTTTTGATATAGGCACTTATAGCTATAAACTTCTCTATTAGTAATGCTTTTGCTGTGTTCCATAGCTTTTAGTATGTTGTGATTCCATTATTAGTTGTTTCAAGAAATTTTACAATGTCTTTCTTAATTTCTTTAGTGACCCATTGTCATTCAGGAGAATGCTATTGAATTTCCATATATTTGTATAGTTTCCAAAATTCCCCTCTTTATTGATTTCTAGTTTCATTCTATTGTGGATGGAGAAAATACTTAATATCATTTCATTCTTAAAAATATTTTAAGGTTTGTTTTGTGACCTAATATATGGTCTAGCTCTGAGAATGATGAATGTGCTGAGGAAAACAATGTGTATTCTGAACCTGTTGGATGAAATGTTCTGTAAATTTCTATTAGGCCTATTTGTTCTATAAGAGGCAAATTTTCTTTGTTTTTCATCATCTGATAATATTTTACCCTCAATTACAGAATTATATTTTTCCTGAAAGTAGAATTCTTGTTTGACAGTTTTCTTTTAGCACTTCAAAAATGTGTGTCACTTTCTTTTGCCTTCCATTATTTCTGATGAGAGACTGCTGTCATTTATATTAAGTTTTTTTTAAAAGATAAAGTGTAATTGCTTTCTTACTTCTTTCAATATTTTCTTCATCTTTAATATTCAGATGTTTGATTATGGTGTGTATTGGCAGTTTTTTGTGGCTTATGCAGTTATGAGTATGCTCATCTTATTTATTTGGGAGGTATATGTCTTTTGCTAAATTTTTGAAAATTTTAGTAACTGTTTATTTAAATAATTTTAGCTTCTTATTCTTTCTCCTCTCCGTCTGAGGCTGAAATAATATACAACCTGTTTTTTTTTCTTTTTAGTTATACAGATCTCTAAGATTCCATTCATTTTTCAGTCTATTTTCTGTCTGCTGTTAAAATTTAATAATTTCTATTGCTTTATTTTCAAGTTCATGGATTCTTTTCTCTAATTTCTCTCTTCTTCTGTAAAGCTCATCCAATACATTTCTCATTTCAGTTATTGTATTTTGCAGTCCCTGTTCTTGTTTCTGTTTTTCTTTATATCTTTATATCTTCTATATTCTTGTTTTTTAAATTTGTTTCAAACATGTTTGCAGTTACTTTAAGCATGCTTATAATACCTGTTTTAAAATCTTTGTTAGAAGGATTCCAACATTTGTGTCATGTCAGTGTTTGTGTCTATTGATTGACTTTTCACATTCAAGTTGAGATTTTCATGTTTCTTGGCATAGTGGGTGATTTTCAATTATATCCTGGAAACTTTGAGCATTATGTTATGAGTCTCTGGATCTTATTTAAATTTTGTATTTTAGAAGATTTTCACTGATACCACCCCAGCAGGGCAAATGAGTGCCCCTTATTACTGCCAGGTGGGCATGGAACTCTAGAATCCCCACTCAACCTTCATTGATATTCAATTTTTAGTGAAGAAACTTTTTTTTTTTTTTTTTTTTTTTTTTTTTTTTTGCTGCTTGGTAGACGTGGGATTTAGACTCCTCGCTGTGCCTCCAGTGGCATCACTCTGACTGGGAGGTAGAGGGTTGTCTAAAAATTGTTTCCTACATGGCCTCCACTGAGATTGGGGTGGATTGGGGGACCTCTTTACAACTAAATGAGGTTGAAAGTTACCATCATGGGTGGTGAAATTTCTGACTCTCCACTAGGCACTACCTCAGTAGGAAACGGGAGGTGCACCTTGTATTGTTAGGTAGGGGTGGAAATTCAGTTTCCCCATGCAATCTCCACTGACAACAAGAGTTGGGCATTGTTAACATCCATTGGAAATCAACGTTGCACTTTCCCATTTAGCATTCTGTGACATCACCTTTGTGATGTGAGGCAGGGTCCCTCTCTTCAGCTAAGAGAGATAGGAAGTCCAAGCTTCCCACATTTTTTTTAATGGTGAAAGTGAGATGGGGCTACATGTTTTTTGATACTCTTTGGCTGGAGTAAGAGGTTATTATCTCAAAGTTTTCTGTCTTGATTGGCTGCCCCTTTTCCTTGTCCATTGGATAGAGAGAACTGGCTTTTTTTGCAGCTTCTTGTTTTTGTTTTGGTTTCTACTCATTCACATTTCTGGTTTGTCAGTTTCTCCAGCACTCAGTTCTGGATATATGAAGCAAAAGGAAATCCAAGGGACTCTTTGCAATGTTGGCCACAGATTCTTGAGGTCCCTAGCATCTCTGCCTTCTTTGCTCAGTTGTTCATGGTCCTCTCTCTTGGTTTTATATATAATGTTTAATTAAGCTATACTTAAATAAGGAATAGAGACAAGTGCATCTATTCCATCTTGCTCAAAAGTGGAAGTCAAAACTGTGTGCAGATTTTGCATATGGATAGACAAATAGGCCAGTAGAATAGAACAATAAGTCTAAAAATACATAAAAATTAATTGTAAGTGCACTGTGTATCTAAATATGCGAAGTAAAATGATAAAATGTGTATAAGAAAATAAAGAAGAATATCTTAATGATTTATGTATAGGACATTATAAAGCTTTAGATATAAAAATTAATAAATTGAATCATGTTTCAATTAAGACATCAATAAGAGAGTGAAAAAGAAAGACGGGGTGAGATAAAATATTTGCCATAAATACAATTGGCAATAATATATTCGGAATATATAAAAACATCTCTTACAAATTAATAAGGAAAAAATAGACAATTTGAAAGAAAAATGGGCAAAGCCTTAAGGCAGTTCAGAAAAGAGGATATCCAGATGGCCAATAGACATATAAAAAGCGTTCAATTTCCTTAGTCAAGAGTTAAATGCAAATTAAAACTACAAAGTGTTATCCAACCATAATGAAACCAAACTAAAAACCAATTACAAAAAGACAAGAGGAAAATCACCAAATACTTGGAAATTAACAACACACGTAAAATAATACATGGGTCACAGAGGAAATCTGAATGGAAATATTAAAAATACTTAGAACTGAATGAAAATGAAAATATAACATTTTTTGTGGTATGCAATCTGTGTGATGCAGCTAAAGCAGTGCCACAAGAAAACTTTATAACACCAAATGCTTATGCTGGAAAAGAGGAAAGGTCTCAAACCAATAACTAGATTTTCCACTTCATGGAACTTAAAAGCAAACAGTAAAATAAACTCAAGGTGAGAAGAAGAAAGGAAATAATAAAGATGAGCACAGAAATTAATAAAATGGAAAATAAAAAACACAAGAGAAAATCAGTGAAACAAAAAGTTACTTTTTTGAAAAGATCAACAATGCTGACAAACTGTAGTAAGACAAAGACAATGAATAGGAAAGGTATAACTTACCAATATCAGAAATGAAACGGGATATAATTCCAGATACTGTAGCCATTAAAGGGATAATAAGGGATATGACAAAGAAGTCTATAACCACAAATTTGACAAATTAGATGGGATGAACCAATTTTTCATAAACCACAAACTACCAAAACCCAATATGACATATATAATCTGAATAGTCCTAAAGAAATTGTCTTCAAAATTTAAAAGGATATGAAAAAAAAAAAAAAGAAATCTCTACATTCAAGTGGTCTCACTCAATACTATACCAAATATTTAAAGAATAACTTGAACCAACTTTACATGGGATGTGGAAAGCATTGTTTTTGACCCATTGTAGTTTATGACAGAGCAGAGAAAATAAATCTTAAGCAAATAATTATAAGTATAGTGAGTATTAGGAATTATCTGTACACTCCCATGGCACATTGTACCTCTACATAGTCATCCTTCTATACAACAGAGGAATCAAACCTTTTTTTTTTTTTGAATAGTGATGGGAGCAGAATTGGGCTAGAGAGGAAGTATAGGGAAGATGTTCTTAAGGAATGATGTTTAAGTGTTATCTTAAAGATAAGTTGGCCGGGCGCGGTGGCTCAAGCCTGTAATCCCAGCACTTTGGGAGGCCGAGATGGGCGGATCACGAGGTCAGGAGATCGAGATCATCCTGGCTAATATGGTGAAACCCCGTCTCTACTAAAAATACAAAAAACTAGCCGGGCGAGGTGGTGGGCGCCTGTAGTCCCAGCTACTCGGGAGGCTGAGGCAGGAGAATGGCGTAAACCCGCGAGGCGGAGCTTGCAGTGAGCTGAGATCCGGCCACTGCACTCCAGCCTGGGCAACAAAGCGAGACTCTGTCTCAAAAAAAAAAAAAAAAAAAGATAAGTAAGAGTTGGTCAGATAAAGAATGAGGGGAGAATATTCCGATGAGTGAGAACATAATGTTCACAGCTGTGGCATATATGAGGGCATGGCATGGAGTAAGAATTGAGAGAGGTCAAATGTGGCTGGAGTGACAAAAGAGAGGATGTGAGTAGAAATAGATAAAACTTGGAAGCTAAACATGACACTGTAGGTTAAGATTTGGGATGTTATCTAATGAGTATTTGGAAGCCATTGAAGCAGAGAAGAGATAAAATCAAATGCTCATTTTAAAAGATCATTTGGCTAACATGTGGAGAAGGATTGTAGGGACATATGAACTGATATAAGAAATAGTTGAGGATGCTATTTCATTAGGCCAGACTAGAGGTGATAGTGGATTGGCCTAGATTCCCAACTGAATATATGGAGAGAGGAATATGGAAGAAATATATTTTCAAGATAGAATAGTTGGACTTACTGATAGGTTGTCTCTGGTGGGTTGTCTTTGCATGACAGAGTAGTGTTGCCATCAACGACATCATCCCCAGTATATGTATAATGCCTGGGACAGCACCTGGTACATAGGAGGTGCTCTGGAAATGTGAGCGCCCTTTTCCTTTAGTAATGTAATAAAAAAAGCAAAAAACCAAATTCCAGCCCTCTCGTTCTCTGGACAGCAGTTGCTTCATTGAAGGGAATCTTGGGAAACGATCAACCCCTGAGGTCGAATTTTTACTACCCTTTTTCCTTTCCTTGGGAATGAAAATTGTCTCATAAAGGCTACAACTGGGTATAGCGAATCCTTTCTCTGAGAAGGTATAGGCCTTCCTGATGGGGATTATTGTCCTGAAGCAGGTGGCAAGTTGATGATCAGCCTTGGATGAAACCTCCAGAAAACTGTGACATTTTCATAACTTGGGTCAAAGGAGGTGGCCCTAGAATCCAGTCCTGACTTCCCCTATGGTCTTCTCAGCTCCAGAGCCCCCATGGCTGGTAAGGGATATTTGGCCAGTGGCTTTACCTATGCCAGGGCAAACCACCACTCTTTTCTTAAGTGATTGTCCTTTCAATGTCTGGACTTTAGGTCACCCAATTATAACATGAAAGTTTGGGAATAGAATACTTCCAAATTCTGACGGTATGTGATTCTAGATAAAGAGAAGTAGTCAAGTGGACGATATAAGATAAACAAAGTCACTTAGCTACTAAAAATATTATCTTTGACAGTAAAGAGAGTGGAGGGCAGACGAGTGCAGAAGATTGAGATCTTTCTTAAATGACAGCATGCATAAAGCACATGGCACAATCCTGGCAAGCAAATGTAAGCGAAGCCTTGCACCCACCAGTAGACTCCCAGGCTTTATCTGAGTGCACCTCAAATATATGTTTGGGCTCTGACTATAGTGCCCATCCTGATGCTTTACAATTGATTTATCATCTCTGGCTAGTCTGAAAGCTTTTCTCACTTAACTGATGGCTAATTTTCTCATTAAGAGAATACACAAAAAATGCAATTGTGAAAATCTCAAAAATTTCTTCTAGACAACCAAAAAGAAAAATGTAAGTCTAACTCATCACATAAACAGCATCATTTAATGAGAAGAGGGAGAGACCTTGTGGGTGGGAGCTTGTTAAAACATATTTGAGTTTGATATAAGAAAGCACATTGCAGCTACCTGTTTTATTCCGTTTGTGCTGCTATGACAAAATACCTGGGACTGGGTGATTTATAAAAAACAGAAATTTATTTTCTCACATTCTGGAGGCTGAGAGTCCAAGATCAAGGCACCATAATGTTCAATTGTCTGATGAGGGCTGCTGTCTGCTTCCAAGATGGCATCTTATTGCTGTATTCTCCAGAAGGGAGAAACACTGTGTCCTCACTTGGGGAAGGTGGAAAGGTAAGAGGGACAAATACTGCATGAAGCCTCTTTTATAAGGGCCTTAATCTCATTCATGAGAAAGAAGCCCTCATGGGCTAATTACATCTTCTTTTGTTTGTTTGAGATGGAGTCTCGCTCTGTTGCCAAGGCTGGAGTGCAGTGGCACGATCTCAGCTCACTGCAACCTCCACCTCCTACGTTCAAGCAATTTTCCTGCCTCAGCCTCCCGAGTAGCTGGGATTACAGGCACATGCCACCACACCTGGCTAATTGCTATATTTTTAGTAGAGACGGGTTTTCACCGTGTTGCCCAGGCTGGTCCCTAACTCTTGACCTCAGATGATTCTCCTGCCTCGGCCTCCCAAAGTGCTGGGATTACGGGCATGAGCCACCATGCCTGGCCAACCTCTTGCAGGCCCCCATCTCTTAGTGCCATCACATTAGTAACACCTAACTTTTGAAGAGGACACATATAAATCATAACACTTCCTCAGTGTGAGAATGGGACCCATCACCACAGGTAGCCACAGAAAGAATTTTGGAAGGTACGTTTATATATATTTTATGGTACTTTCTTGCTTTGCAGGTTATATTTGTTAGGCAGCTTTAAGTTGCAAGGAAAATAAATGTCTGGATTAGTTTAGGTCAGTTCTTGTTATGTAGAGGTGCTTTGGGGTATGTGGAGGGTGTGGTAGTGAGGAAGAATTGTGTAACCTCAAAGAGAAAGAGACTAATAACTTAGCATCATTCAAGGTATAATCACAGTCCCAGTGATCCAGGTATCCATTTGATATCCCTAAAGAATATGTTATTTTCTCCCTACTGTCTTCTCTATGTACATGTCATGATTATACTTCCAAATTGAGAAGGAGAGTCTGATTGGTTTAGTTCATCACTGGGCTTCACATAGGGTTTGTCACATATGATTCTGACTCCTTCTTATTCAGTTCTTTGATCAGAGGAATCTTGAGGCCCAAGGGTATCTTCAAGAATGTCCACAGTCT
The DNA here is from genome assembly GCF_043159975.1 of Macaca nemestrina. Lineage (NCBI taxonomy): Eukaryota > Metazoa > Chordata > Mammalia > Primates > Cercopithecidae > Macaca > Macaca nemestrina. Next base: position 86,888,581 of record NC_092145.1, read on the forward strand.
CCCTGAAATTTTTAGCAAAGTGTAATCAGTGTACAGTTTCTCAGGAGAAAAATATTTTATTAGAGGTTAAGAAAACCTATTCTAGAAGTGTTTTAGTTTGGGCATGGATCCGTGATTCAATAACATGTAGCCAGGGGCTGGCTATCAGGGCCCTATATCATATAATATAAAATTCTTGTGCTATATGAAAAAATCTTTTTAGAGATTCCTGTTCAAAAGGAATCATTGTAAGAGGCAGGCATATAGAGCGTAATGTATTGTACATCTGCTCAGCAGGTTCTGTCTAATTTCCAAATTCTGAAATTATAAAACAGCATCATCATCATTATCATCTCTATTTATTGAGTATTTACTATGGACTAGATACACTGATATCCTCTGAGACAGGCACTATCAGAATTTTCATTACACATATGAAGACATTGAGGCTTAGAGAAGTTAAATAACCTACTCAAGGTTACATAGCTAGGAATTGGTACAGCTAAGATTTGAATCTATGCAGTTTCTAACTTCATAGCTATATCTCTTAACTACTAAATCTTAAACAATATTTACAACTCATTTTTCTAAGTATTTATCTGCTTAAAAGCCCCAATCAAAATAACAGAAATTGAATAAAAGCATAACCAAGAACCTGAGATGAAAAATACTACAACTTCTTACTCTTAGTGTAGTTGCTAGATTGAAGATACTCTCATTTGGTTCATCATCAGGGAAAACATAGCATCACACCAAAGATATTAAAATATGTATACTATTTGTCCAGCAAATCTGTTTATAGAAATATTTTTAGGGAAATATTAAGTATGCCCACAAAGACTTGGCTATGATGGCCCTTACAACATTGTTTTTAAAATTATTATTTCAAAATTTTAATACATTAAAATTTCCTTCTTTGGTATATAGTTCTATAGGTCTTGTAACCACTTGCATAATCAGTATGTAGAAGTTCCATGACTTCAAAAGTTATTTTGTGTTGATACTTTGTATTCAAGCCTTCCACCTACCTCCAACTTCTGCGAACCACTCCTATAGTCTTGCATTTTCTAGAATGTTTTATAAATAAAATTGTACATTATGTAGTCTTCTGTGCATGGTTTCTTTTTCTTAGCATAATGCATTTAATATTCATGCATATTTTTGCATGTTTTATTGCTGAGTAGTATTGCAATGTATGAATGTACCAGTTTGTTCATCCATCATCAGTTGAAGTGCTTTTGGATTGCATCAAGTTTTGGTGATTATTAACAAGGCTGTTGTAAATATTAACTATATATGTATTTGTCTTAAGTTTTCATTTCTCTTGGGTAAAAGGGGACGAGTGGAATTACTGGATCATGTATTGAGAGTATGTTTACTTTTATTTATTATTTTTTCCAACTTATTTCAGATTAAGGGTCTACATATGCAGATTGGTTACCTAGGTATATTGCACAGTGCTGAGGTTTAGGGTGTGAATGATTCCACCACTCAGACAATGAGCATACTGTCCAACAGTTTTTCAACTCTTGCCCCTTTTTTTCCTCCCCTCTCTACTAGTCCCCATTGTCTATTGTTGTCATCTTTATGTCCATGAGTACTTGATGTTTAGCTTCCACTTATAAGTATGAACATATGGTATTTGGTTTTCTGTTTCTGCATTAATTCACTTAGGATAGTGGCCTCCAGCTGCATCCATGTTTTTGCAAAGAACATGATTTCATTCTTTTTTTTTTTTTTTTTTTTTTTTTTTTTTTGGCTCTGTAGCATTCCATGCTTTATATGTACCACATTTTAAAAATCCAGTCCACTGTTGATAGACACCTAGGTTGTTTCCTTGACTTTGCTATTGAGAGCAGTGCTGTGATGAACATGCAAATGCATGTGTATTTTTGGTAGAATGATTTGTTTTCTTTTGGATATACAACCAGTAATGGGATTGGTGAGTTGAATGGTAGTTTTGTTTTAAGTTCTTTAAGAAATCTCCAAACTGCTTTCCATTAGTGGCTGAACTAATTTATATTCTCACCAACAGTATAAGCATTCCCTTTTTGCCATGTCCCTGCCAACATCTGTTGTTTTTTGACTTTTTAATAATAGACATTCTGACAGGTGAGAGATGGTGTCTCATTGTGGTTTTGATTGACATTTCTCTGATGATCAGTGATAATGAACTTTTTTTTTCATGTTTTTTGGCCACTTGTATGTCTTCTTTTGAGAAGTGTTTGTTCATGTTTTTGCCCATTTTTAAGTGGGGTTACTTGTTTTTTGCTTATTCAATTGTTTAACATACATATATATTCTGAATATTAGACTTCTTTTGGATATAGAGTTTATGAATATTTTCTGCCATTCAGTAGGTTGTCTGTTTACTCTATTGATAGTTTCTTTTGCTGTAAAGAAGTTCTTTAGGTTAATTAGGCCCTACCTGCCAATTTTTATTTTTGTTGCAATTGCTTTTGAGGACTTAGTCATGATTTATTTTCTAAGGGCAGTGTCCAGAATAGTTGATATAGTTTGGATATTTTTTGCTACCCAAATCTCATATTGAATGGAAATCCTCAATGCTGAATGTGGGGCCTGGTGGTAAGTGTTTGGATCTTGGAAGTGGATCCCTCCTGGCTTGGTACTGTCCTAATGATAGTGAGTGAGTTCTCGGGAGATCTGACTGTTTAAGCATGTGGCGTCCAAGCCACACAATCGCCACTGTCTGTCTTGCTCCTACTCTTGGCATGTGATGTGCCTGCTCCCCCTTAGCCTTCTGCCATAATTGTAAGCTCCCTGAGGCCTCACCAGAAGCAGATGCCAGCATCATGCTTTCTACACAGCCTGCAGAACCATGAGCCAATTCAACCTCTTTTCTTTATAAATTATCAATTCTCATTTATTTCTTCCTAGCATTGCAAGAATTGACTACAATAATGTTTCTTAGATTGTCTTCTAGGATTCTTATAGTTTAAGGTCTACGATTTAAACATTTAATTCATCTTGAGTTAGCTTTTTTTAATGGTGAAATGTAGGAATACAGTTTTATCCTTCTGCATATGGCTAATTAGCTGTCCCAGCATAATTTATTGAATAGGGAATTATTTCCCTACTGCTTATTTTTATCTACTTTGTTGAATATTAGATGGATGTAGGTGGGTGGCTTTATTTCTGGATTCTGTGTTCTGTTCCATTGGTTCATGTGTCTGTTTTTGTACCAGTACCATGCTGTTTTAGTTATTATAGCCTTATAGTATAGTTTGAAGTCAAGTAAAGTCATACCTCCAGCTTTCTTCTTTTTGCTTAGGATTGCTTTGGCTATTTGGGCTCCTTTTTGGCTTCACAGAAATTTTAGAATAGTTTTTCCTGTTCTGTGAAAAATGACACAGATAGTTTGATAGAAATAGTATTGAATATGTAGACTGCTTTGGGCACGATGACCATTTTAACTATATTGATTCTTCAAATCCATGAACATGGAAAGTTTTTCCATTTGTTTGTGCCATCTATGATTTCTTTTACTAATGTTTTGTAGTTCTCCATTTAGAGATCTTTCACATCTTTTCTTGGATGTGTTTCAGGTATTTTATTTTATGTTTCTGTGTCTATTGTAAATGGGATTGCATTCTTGATTTGGCTCTCAGCTTAAATATTATTGGTGTATGGAAATGCCAATGATTTTGTAAATGTATTTTGCATCCTGAAACTTGATTGAAGTTGTTTATCAGGTCCCAGAGTTTTTTCAGGGAGTCTTAGGGTTTTCAAAGTATAAAATCATATCATCCATGAAGAGAGATAATTTGTCATCTTTCTTTCCTATTTGGATGCCTTTATTTCTTTCTCTTGCTTGATTGCTCTGGTGAGCACTTCCAGTATTATGTTGAATAGAAGTGATGAGAGTGGGTACCCTCGTCTTTTTACACTTCTCAAGAGGAATGCTTCCAATTTTTGCCCATTCAATAAAATGTCAATTCTGGGTATGTAATAGATGGTTCTTTTTATTTTGTGGTATGTTTTTCAATGCCTAGTTTTTTGAGGATTTTTATCATGAATGGATGTCAGATTTTATTGAAAGCTTTTTCTGTATCTATTGAAATGATTATATGGTTTTTGTTTCTAATTTTGTTTATGTGGTGACTCAGATTTATTGATTTACACATGTCAAACCTTGCATTCAAAGAATGAAGCCTAGTTGATCATTATGAGTTAACTTTTTAATGTGCTGTTGAATTTGGTTTGCTAGTATTTTGTTGAGGATATTTGTGTCTATGTTCATAAGGAATGTTGACCTGTAGTTTTCTAGGCCTGTGTCTTTGCCAGGTTTTGGTATCAGGGTGATTCTGGCTTTGTAGAATAAATTAGAAAGAAGTACGTCGTCCTCCATATCTTTAAATAGTTTCTCTACAGCAGGTACCAGTTCTTCTTTGTACATCTGGTAGTATTTGGCTGTGAGTTCATCTGGTTCAGGACATTTTTGGTTGATAGGTTTACAAAAATAATTAATTCAGTTTCAGCACTTGATACTTTTCTGTTCATAATTTTAATTTTTTTCTCATTCAGTCTTCGGAGATAGTGTGTTTACAGTAATTTATTCATTTCCTCTAGATTTTCTAGTTTGTGTGCATGGAGGTTTTCATAATATTCTCTGAGGATCTTTTGTATTTCTGTAGTATTGGTTGTAATGTCACCTTTGTTGTTTCTGATTGTGCTTATTTGGATCTTCCCTTTCTCTTTGTTAATCTAATTAGTGTTCTATCAATCTTGTTTTTTCTTTTAACGAATCAACTTTTGGTTTTGTTGATTCTTTGCAAGGTTTTTTTTTGGCCTCTATTTCATTTAGTTTCATGCTGATTTTAGTTATTTTTCTTCTGCTAGCTTTGGGATTTGTTCATTATTGTTTTTCTACTTCCTGTAGGTGTGATGTTAGATCATTAATTTGACCTCTTTCTAAGTTTTTGAGAGAGGCATATAATGCTATAAACTTTCCTCTTAACAATGATTTTGCTGCATCTCAGAAATTTTGATATATTGTGTCTGTTTTTATTTCTTTCAAAGAAGTTTTTGATTTCTGCCTTGATTTCATTGTTTACCCAAAACTCACTCAGGAACAAGTTGTTTGTTTCCATGTAATTGTGTGATTTTGAGGGACCTTTTTGGTATTGATTTCTATTTTTCTTCCAGTGTAGTCTGAGAGAATGGTTGGTATGATTTCAATTTTTAAAAACAATTTATTGAGACTTCCTTTATGTCTGAATATATGGTCAATCTTGGAGTATGTCCCATGCACTAATCAAAAAATGTGTGTTCTGCAGTTGATGAGTGGAGTATTCTGCAGACATCTATTAGGTCTAATAGGTCAAGTGTTGAGTTTAAGTTCAGAATTTAGTTTTCTGCCTTGATGCTCTTTCCAATGCTATCAGTGTGGCGTTGAAGTTCCCTACAATTATTGGATGGCTGCCTAATTCTTTTTGTAGATATAAAATAACTTGTTTTTATGAATCTTGGTGCTCCAATGTTAGGTGCATGTATATTTAGAATAGTTGAGTCTTCTTGTTGAATTAAACCCTTTATCATCATGTGATACACTTCTTTGACTTTTTTTTCTTTTTTTTTTCTTTTTTACTATTATTGGGTTAAAGTCTGTTTTATCTGATATAAGAGTAGTGATCCCCGCTTTATTATTTTTTTTCCATTTGCATGATAGATCTTTCTCACACCCTTTACTTTGAACCTATCGGTGTTGTCCTGTGTGAGAGCAGTCTTGTGAAGATAGCAGATGTATGGGCCTTTTTAAAAAATCCGATTTGCCCCTCTGTGCCTTTTAAGTTGGGTGTTTAGAACATTTACATTCAAGGTTAATATTGGTATCTGAGCTTTTTTATCCTATTGTGAAGTTGCTAGTTGTCTGCTTTGTAGGTTCTGTTGTGTTTTTGCTTTATAGGATCTGTGGGCTATGTACTTAAGTGTGCTTTTTGTGGTAGCAGGTATAGTTCTTTTGTTTCCATGTTTAGAGCTCCCTTAAGGGGAGCTCTAAAACCAAAACCAAAACGGCAAGGAAGCTCTAAACATCTTGAGCATCTCTTGTAAGGCTGGTCTAGTGGTAATGAATTCCCTTAGCACTTGCTTATCTAAAAAACATTTTATTTTTCCTTAGCTTATGAGGCTTAGTTTGGCAGAATATAACATTCTTGGTGGAATTTCTTTTCTTTCAGAATGCTAAAAATAAGCCCTCAATCTCTCTTGGCTTGTAAGGCTTCTGCTGAGTGATCCACTGTTCACCTGATAGGGTATTCTTTGTAAGTGATTTGTTTTGTTCTAATTGCCTTTAAGACTTTTTCTTTAGCATTAACCCTGGACAATCTGGTGACTATATGCTTTGGGGATTGCTTTGTATAGTATCTTGCAGATGTTCTCTGTAACTTTTGTATTTAAATGTTTATGCCTTCAGTAAGATTAGGGAAGTTTTCTTGAATTATTTTTTTCAAATATATTTTCCAGGTTGTTTGCTTTTTCTCTTTTTCTCTCAGGAATGTCAATAATTTGTAGGTTTGGTTACTTTACATAATCCCATAGTTCTCAAAGGCTTTGCTCTTTTTGAAATAATTATTTTTTCTTTATTTTTCTCAAATTGAGATAGTTCAAAAGACTGGTCTTGAAGCTTGGAAATTCTTTTTTCAGCTTGGTTCAGTCTCTTCATGAAGCTTTCAATTGTATTTTTAAAGTTCCTGACCTTAATTTTTCTTTTTTTTTTAAATTTATTTATTATTATTGTACTTTAAGTTGTAGGGTACATGTGCATAACGTGCAGGTTTGTTACATATGTATACTTGTGCCATGTTGGTGTGCTGCACCCATCAACTCATCATCTACATCAGGTATAACTCCCAATGCAATCCCTCCCCTCTCCCCCCTCCCCATGATAGGCCCCTGTGTGTGATGTTCCCCTTCCTGAGTCCAAGTGATCTCATTGTTCAGTTCCCACCTATGAGTGAGAACACGTGGTGTTTGGTTTTCTGTTCTTGTGATAGTTTGCTAAGAATGATGGTTTCCAGCTGCATCCATGTCCCTACAAAGGACGCAAACTCATCCTTTTTGATGGCTGCATAGTATTCCATGGTGTATATGTGCCATATTTTCTTAATCCAATCTGTCACTGATGGACATTTGGGTTGACTCCAAGTCTTTGCTATTGTGAATAGTGCTGCAATAAACATACGTGTGCATGTGTCTTTATAGCAGCATAATTTATAATCCTTTGGGTATATACCCAGTAATGGGATGGCTGGGTCATATGGTACATCTAGTTCTAGATCCTTGAGGAATCGCCATACTGTTTTCCATAATGGTTGAACTAGTTTACAATCCCACCAACAGTGTAAAAGTGTTCCTATTTCTCCACATCCTCTCCAGCACCTGTTGTTTCCTGACTTTTTAATGATCGCCATTCTAACTGGTGTGAGATGGTATCTCATTGTGGTTTTGATTTGCATTTCTCTGATGGCCAGTGATGATGAGCATTTTTTCATGTGTCTGTTGGCTGTATGAATGTCTTCTTTTGAGAAATGTCTGTTCATATCCTTTGCCCACTTTTTGATGGGGTTGTTTGTTTTTTTCTTGTAAATTTGTTTGAGTTCTTTGTAGGTTCTGGATATTAGCCCTTTGTCAGATGAGTAGATTGCAAAAATTTCCTCCCATTCTGTAGGTTGCCTGTTCACTCTGATGGTAATTTCTTTTGCTGTGCAGAAGCTCTTTAGTTTAATGAGATCCCATTTGTCAATTTTGGCTTTTGCTGCCATTGCTTTTGGTGTTTTAGACATGAAGTCTTTGCCCATGCCTATGTCCTGAATGGTACTACCTAGGTTTTCCTCTAGGGTTTTTATGGTATTAGGTCTAACATTTAAGTCTCTAATCCATCTTGAATTAATTTTCGTATAAGGAGTAAGGAAAGGATCCAGTTTCAGCTTTCTACTTATGGCTAGCCAATTTTCCCAGCACCATTTATTAAATAGGGAATCCTTTCCCCATTTCTTGTTTCTCTCAGGTTTGTCAAAGATCAGATGGCTGTAGATGTGTGGTATTATTTCTGAGGACTCTGTTCTGTTCCATTGGTCTATATCTCTGTTTTGGTACCAGTACCATGCTGTTTTGGTTACTGTAGCCTTGTAGTATAGTTTGAAGTCAGGTAGCGTGATGCCTCCAGCTTTGTTCTTTTGACTTAGGATTGTCTTGGAGATGCGGGCTCTTTTTTGGTTCCATATGAACTTTAGAGCAGTTTTTTCCAATTCTGTGAAGAAACTCATTGGTAGCTTGCTGGGGATGGCATTGAATCTATAAATTACCTTGGGCAGTATGGCCATTTTCACGATATTGATTCTTCCTATCCATGAGCATGTTATGTTCTTCCATTTGTTTGTGTCCTCTTTGATTTCACTGAGCAGTGGTTTGTAGTTCTCCTTGAAGAGGTCCTTTACATCCCTTGTAAGTTGGATTCCTAGGTATTTTATTCTCTTTGAAGCAATTGTGAATGGAAGTTCATTCCTGATTTGGCTCTCTGTTTGTCTGTTACTGGTGTATAAGAATGCTTGTGATTTTTGCACATTAATTTTGTATCCTGAGACTTTGCTGAAGTTGATTATCAGCTTAAGGAGATTTTGGGCTGAGACAATGGGGTTTTCTAAATATACAATCATGTCATCTGCAAACAGGGACAGTTTGACTTCTTCTTTTCCTAACTGAATACCCTTGATTTCTTTCTCTTGCCTGATTGCCCTAGCCAGAACTTCCAACACTATGTTGAACAGGAGTGGTGAGAGAGGGCATCCCTGTCTTGTGCCAGTTTTCAAAGGGAATTTTTCCAGTTTTTGCCCATTCAGTATGATATTGGCTGTGGGTTTGTCATAAATAACTGTTATTATTTTGAGGTACATTCCATCAATACCGAATTTATTGAGCGTTTTTAGCATGAAGGGCTGTTGAATTTTGTCAAAAGCCTTTTCTGCATCTATTGAGATAATCATGTGGTTCTTGTCTTTGGTTCTGTTTATATGCTGGATTATGTTTATTGATTTGCGAATGTTGAACCAGCCTTGCATCCCAGGGATGAAGCCCACTTGATCATGGTGGATAAGCTTTTTGATGTGTTGCTGAATCCGGTTTGCCAGTACTTTATTGAGGATTTTTGCATCGATGTTCATCAGGGATATTGGTCTAAAATTCTCTTTTTTTTGTTGTGTCTCTGCCAGGCTTTGGTATCAGGATGATGTTGGCCTCATAAAATGAGTTAGGGAGGATTCCCTCTTTTTCTATTGATTGGAATAGTTTCAGAAGGAATGGTACCAACTCCTCCTTGTACCTCTGGTAGAATTCAGCTGTGAATCCATCTGGTCCTGGACTTTTTTTGGTTGGTAGGCTATTAATTATTGCCTCAATTTCAGAGCCTGCTATTGGTCTATTCAGGGATTCAACTTCTTCCTGGTTTAGTCTTGGAAGAGTGTAAGTGTCCAGGAAATTATCCATTTCTTCTAGATTTTCCAGTTTATTTGCGTAGAGGTGTTTATAGTATTCTCTGATGGTAGTTTGTATTTCTGTGGGGTCGGTGGTGATATCCCCTTTCTCATTTTTAATTGTGTCGATTTGATTCTTCTCTCTTTTCTTCTTTATTAGTCTTGCTAGTGGTCTGTCAATTTTGTTGATCTTTTCAAAAAACCAACTCCTAGATTCATTGATTTTTTCGAGAGTTTTTTGTGTCTCTATCTCCTTCAGTTCTGCTCTGATCTTAGTTATTTCTAGCCTTCTGCTAGCTTTCGAATGTGTTTGCTCTTGCTTCTCTAGTTCTTTTAATTGTGATGTTAGAGTGTCAATTTTAGATCTTTCCTGCTTTCTCTTGTGGGCATTTAGTGCTATAAATTTCCCTCTACACACTGCTTTAAATGTGTTATTTCTGCCTTCATTTCGTTATGTACCCAGTAGTCATTCAGGAGCAGGTTGTTCAGTTTCCATGTAGTTGAGCGGTTTTGATTGAGTTTCTTAGTCCTGAGTTCTAGTTTGATTGCACTGTGGTCTGAGAGACAGTTTGTTATAATTTCTGGTCTTGTACATTTGCTGAGGAGTGCTTTACTTCCAATTACGTGGTCGATTTTGGAGTAAGTACGATGTGGTGCTGAGAAGAATGTATATTCTGTTGATTTGGGGTGGAGAGTTCTATAGATGTCTATTAGGTCTGCTTGCTGCAGAGATGAGTTCAATTCCTGGATATCCTTGTTAACTTTCTGTCTCGTTGATCTGTCTAATGTTGACAGTGGAGTGTTGAAGTCTCCCATTATTATTGTATGGGAGTCTAAGTCTCTTTGTAAGTCTCTAAGGACTTGCTTTATGAATCTGGGTGCTCCTGTATTGGGTGCATATATATTTAGGATAGTTAGCTCTTCCTGTTGAATTGATCCCTTTACCATTATGTAATGGCCTTCTTTGTCTCTTTTGATCTTTGATGGTTTAAAGTCTGTTTTATCAGAGACTAGTATTGCAACCCGCGCTTTTTTTTGTTCTCCATTTGCTTGGTAAATCTTCCTCCATCCCTTTATTTTGAGCCTATGTATGTCTCTGCATGTAAGATGGGTCTCCTGAATACAGCAGACTGATGGGTCTTGACTCTTTATCCAGTTTGCCAGTCTGTGTCTTTTAATTGGAGCATTTAGTCCATTTACATTTAAGGTTAAGATTGTTATGTGTGAACTTGATCCTGCCATTATGATATTAACTGGTTATTTTGCTCGTTAGTTGATGCAGTTTCTTCCTAGCCTTGATGGTCTTTACATTTTGGCATGTTTTTGCAATGGCTGGTACCGGTTGTTCCTTTCCATGTTTAGTGCTTCCTTCAGGGTCTCTTGTAAGGCAGGCCTAGTGGTGACAAAATCTCCAAGCATTTGCTTATCTGTAAAGGATTTTATTTCCCCTTCACTTATGAAACTTAGTTTGGCTGGATATGAAATTCTGGGTTGAAAATTCTTTTCTTTAAGAATGTTGAATATTGGCCCCCACTCTCTTCTGGCTTGGAGAGTTTCTGCCGAGAGATCTGCTGTTAGTCTGATGGGCTTCCCTTTGTGGGTAACCCGACCTTTCTCTCTGGCTGCTCTTAAGATTTTTTCCTTCATTTCAACTTTGGTGAATCTGGCAATTATGTGTCTTGGAGTTGCTCTTCTCGAGGAGTATCTTTGTGGCGTTCTCTGTATTTCCTGGATTTGAATGTTGGCCTGCCCTACTAGGTTGGGGAAGTTCTCCTGGATGATATCCTGAAGAGTGTTTTCCAACTTGGTTCCATTTTCCCCCTCACTTTCAGGCACCCCAATCAGACGTAGATTTGGTCTTTTTACATAATCCCATACTTCTTGCAGGCTTTGTTCATTTCTTTTTCTTCTTTTTTCTTTTGGTTTCTCTTCTCGCTTCATTTCATTCATTTGACCCTCAATCGCTGATACTCTTTCTTCCAGTTGATCAAGTCAGTTACTGAAGCTTGTGCATTTGTCACGTATTTCTCGTGTCATGGTTTTCATCTCTTTCATTTCGTTTATGACCTTCTCTGCATTAATTACTCTAGCCATCAATTCTTCCACTTTTTTTTCAAGATTTTTAGTTTCTTTGCGCTGGGTACGTAATTCCTCCTTTAGCTCTGAGAAATTTGATGGACTGAAGCCTTCTTCTCTCATCTCGTCAAAGTCATTCTCCGTCCAGCTTTGATCCGTTGCTGGCGATGAGCTGGGCTCCTGTGCCGGTGGAGATGCGCTCTTATTTTTTGAATTTCCAGCTTTTCTGCCCTGCTTTTTCCCCATCTTTGTGGTTTTATCTGCCTCTGGTCTTTGATGATGGTGATGTACTGATGGGGTTTGGTGTAGGTGTCCTTCCTGTTTGATACTTTTCCTTCTAACAGTCAGAACCCTCAGCTGTAGGTCTGTTGGAGATTGCTTGAGGTGCACTCCAGACCCTGTTTGCCTGGGTATCAGCAGCAGAGGCAGCAGAACATAGAATATTTCTGAACAGCAAGTGTACCTGTCTGATTCTTGCTTTGGAAGCTTCCTCTCAGGGGTGTACTCCACCCTGTGAGGTGTGCGGTGTCAGACTGCCCCTAGTGGGGGATGTCTCCCAGTTAGGCTACTCAGGGGTCAGAGACCCACTTGAGCAGGCAGTCTGTCCCTTCTCAGATCTCAACCTCCGTGTTGGGAGATCCACTGCTCTCTTCAAAGATGTCAGACAGCGTCGTTTGCGTCTGCAGAGGTTTCAGCTGTGTTTGTTATTGCCCTGTCCCCAGAGGTGGAGTCTACAGAGACAGGCAGGTTTCCTTGAGCTGCTGTGAGCTCCACCCAGTTCGAGCTTCCCAGCAGCTTTGTTTACCTACTTAAGCCTCAGCAATGGGGGGCGCCCCTCCCCCAGCCTCGCTGCTGCCTTGCCGGTAGATCACAGACTGCTGTGCTAGCAATGAGGGAGGCTCCGTGGGTGTGGGACCCTCCCGGCCAGGTGTGGGATATGATCTCCTGGTGTGCCTGTTTGCTTAAAGCGCAGTATTGGGGTGGGAGTTACCCGATTTTCCAGGTGTTGTGTGTCTCAGTTCCCCTGGCTAGGAAAAGGGATTCCTTTCCCCCTTGTGCTTCCCAGGTGAGGCAATGCCTCGCCCTGCTTCAGCTCTCGCTGGTCGGGCTGCAGCAGCTGACCAGCACCGATCGTCCGGCACTCCCCAGTGAGATGAACCCAGTACCTCAGTTGAAAATGCAGAAATCACCGGTCTTCTGTGTCGCTCGTGCTGGGAGTTGGAGACTGGAGCTGTTCCTATTCGGCCATCTTGCTCCGCCCTCGATCAATTTTTCAATTTCAGAAGGTCTAGTTCATTTTTTTTTTAAAGATCTTTATCTCTTCCTTCATTTCCTGGATTACTTTAGAAGTTTCTTTGTGTTGATTTTCAAGTTTGTCTTGGATCTCAATGAGTTTCCTCACAATTTGTACTTTGAATGATTTATCTGTCATTTCTGAGTGTTTATTTTGGTTATGGACCATTGCTGGAGAGCTAATACAATCCTATGGTGGTGTCACTACATTCAGATTTTTCATGGTGCCAGAATTCTTGTGCTGGTGACTTCTCATGTTCAGACACTGGCACTTCTAATATTTCTAATCATTTTTATAGGTGTAGGATTTTTTCTTTTGCTTCCCTATAATGTTATTTGTGTTGTTATTATTATTATTTATGTTATTTTCCCTTTTTTCTTTTCCTGAGGTGGGTGTGACTGTAGAGAATGCTGTTTAGGGTCTTTTGGCTTTGCTTCTATAGCCTTACACACTTCTTTTAGTAGGTTTTACATTGGGCTGTGAACTTTGTCCTGCAAACCTGTAGATGGCACTCACAGGTAAGAGCCAGCTGTAGCCATTGTGGTGGGGTACATACTTGCTCCTTGTTTACTGACAGAAGCTTTATTTTGCCTCAGGCAATGGGTTGATTCATAGGATGCACAGTGGTCTGATTTCCCTGCTCAGCCCCAAGGGGTCAGGGCCCATGAAGGGTGGGGCCAGACAAGGCAGGTCTGCCTGCAGGTCCCCAGATGGCAGGCACAAGTACTGGTACCAAGGAAGAATCCACTGGGTGGCCACCAAGTGTCCAGATGAATGCCTAGGCATGTAGCCGGGAAACTTCCTCAGTTCCAAGTTTTCTGCACAGGGGTGAGGGAGTGGCCTAAACTCCTAATCCAAGAGAATGAGTGTCTCAAATGCCTGGAGATTTTCCTGAGTGTGGAGCAGATATGACCCCTCTACATGAAGGTCTCCACACAAGAGAGGTAGGGTGACTCAGGCTGCTGCACCAGGTAAGCAGGTGGTCTGAATACCTGGAGGAGTGGGGAGGCTCAGGCTGATGAAGGCGACAAGTAGGTGCTCCAAATGCCTGGTGATCTGCCTGGGCATGAAAGAGAGGGTCTCCCTGCACCCAGGATCTCTGCACAGGAAGAGTAGTGTGGGTCAGGCTGCTGATCCATGTGGGCGATGCTCCAAATGCTGTAAATCTATGTGGATGTGGAACAGAGAGGGCCCCTTTGCACCAAGATCTCTGAGCAGGAGGGGTGGGGTGACTCAATCTGCTGGACCAAGCAAGTGGGTGCTCCAAATGCCTGGAGATCTTCCTGAGCCTGTAGCAGAAAGGGTTTCTTTGCACCCAGAATGGTTGGGATTCTACTTCTGGGTATATATCAAAAGGAAATGAAATCAATTGATGAGGAGATACCTGCATGCCTAAGTTCCTTGCAGCGTTGTTGACAGTAGTCAAGATATGTAAACAACCTGTTGATAAATGAATACATTAAAAATATATAGAATATAGATAGAAAAATTTGGCATATTTACACAATGGAATATTGTTTAACTAAAAAAAAAAACAAAATTCTGCCATTTGGGACAACATGGATGAACCTGGAGAACATTATGCTAAATGAAATAAGCCAGATATAGAAATGTAAATACTGTATGATTTTGTTTATATGTAGAATCTGAATTTGGGCAAGATGGCCAACTAGACACAGCTAGGTGGAATAGCTGCCACTGAGGGATCAGGACAACTGGCATACTCCTAACAGACTGTCAAAGGGAATTCACTGAGAGCGGATGGAGGGAAGACACAGAAGCTGGGCTTAAGGGAGAGGAAGTGTTCTGGTGGAAAGGTGGCTGGAATGTGGCTCACAGGCTTTGATGTCCACCAAAGCTTCGACTGAAATGGCAGTATGATAGAGAAGGAGGGGTGGAGTGCACTCCTGAGAGCATCAGTGACAGGGCAGGGTGCATGTGCATGTGCATCCTGGCAGGACAAAAAACTTACACTGGGACTCATTTCTGACCCCCAATGACTCTGGGGGAATGCATGAGTTGAACTGGCAAGAAGTAACCCACTCTTACCACAGGCCTTGGGAATCTTGGCAGGAGGAGACTCCCCCTTCAACTTGATCACCATAGACACCTTTGAGTTGACAGAGAGAGCTGCTTAGAGAAGTGGTAGGGACAGCACGCCAGCCGATGTGGATATCAGAAGGTTTGGTGTGGGAGCCTCTGTAGCAAAGCATGTCCAGGGATGCCCATTCCCCTAGGCTTGACTTGCTCTCATAGAAGACTTTATCCCTAAGGGAACTGTCAGACCAGAACTCTGCAGGGCAGTCTTGCCCATCAAATGGGGCTAGTGTGACCTGACCACTTCTTGATGTGCTGGCTTCACTGGGGGCCCCAGCCTGACCGTACCTGCTTACAGTATAGCTTCTGAAGCCCTGGAATGCTGTATCATAGCTCCTGCACTGGTGGACCATGCCTGACCAGTGGACAGCCCCAGCAGGGCAACCACCAAGGCCACATATCATCCTGCCCACTCCTTCCACCCACTGTGCTTCCCCAAGGCCCACAGCCATTCTCTACATTGCTTTGCTGGCATATGTGTGCATGAGTGGATCTTGCCTTTCCTGTCCTGCCAGCATGCACATGCACCTTGCCCTGTCACAGATGCTGGCAGGAGTGCACTTCACCCCTACTTTTCCATCATATTGCCATGTCAGTCGGAGCCTTGGTGGGCACCAGGGCCTGCCAGCCACATTCCAGTCAGCTTCCCACCAGAATGTCAACACTGCCACCAGATTGAAACTAGGCACAGAGAACAGTTGGCCTTCCTACCACCCCGAGTAGGCACCACCGCCTGCACTAATGTGCACCGTGAGCACACACAGATCAATACCCAGCATTGCCCAGCTTCCTTGCTGACACCACCACTAGTGCAAACACACACATAGTCACCAGTAGGAGGCCCCTGCACCCCTGCCTCCACCACTGTAGTAAATGCCCACATGGAGGCAGGCACCCTGGCACCTGCTAGCACCCTGCTGCAGCCAATAAGCATGCACCCACTGCACTGCCACTGCCACTGCTGGCACATATGAATGAGGAAGGATTCCACTGCCACCACCCTACAAAATGCTTTGGCTGGCACGGAGTGTAATGACCAGTGGTCCAGAAGCACCTTGGCCTCCCCAGCACAGTGAGTTCCTAACATCGAGGAGCCAGAGAACAAAGTTGGGGCCCAAATCAAGTCCCCCAGTTACAGCACAGAGTCCAGGAACTAGGAAATGAATCTTAGCCCCCTAAAATCTTCCACAAATGAAGCCAGTTGATTGAACCCAACTCATACTACAATCAAATCCTCAAGGTCATCAAGTAGAATAAAAGAAAAAAATCTGATTCAAAGGATAGCAACTTCAAAGGTTGAAAGAGCATCAGCCCACAAAGATGAGAAAGAACCAGCAGAAGAACTCCAACAACTCAAAAAGTCAGAGTTTCATTCCTCCAAATGCCTGCACTGGCTCACCAGCAAGTGTTCTGAACCAAGCTGAGATGACTGAAATGACAGAAATAGAATTCAGAATATGGATAGAAGAATATATGATTGAGATGCAGCAATATGTTGAAACCCAATCCAAGGATGCTGAGAATCATAATTAAATAATACAGCAGCAGACAGACAAAACAGCAAGTATAGAAAAAACACTACCTACTTGATAGAGCTGAAAAACACACTATGAGAATTTCATAATGCAATTACAAGTATTAATTGCAGAACAGATCAAGCTGAGGAAGGAATCTCAGAGTTTGATGACTGGTTTTCTGAAATATGACAGTCAGACAAGAGTAGAGAAAAAAATGAAAAGGAAATAACAAAACCTCCAAGAAATAAGGGATTATATAAAGAGATTAAATCTATAACTCATTGGTGTCTCTGAAAGAAATGGGGAGAATGGAAGCAATTTGGAAAAAAGCATATTTCAGAATACCATCCAGGGGAGCTTCCCCAACATAGCTAGAGAAGCCAACATTCAAATTCAAGAAATACAGAGAACTCCTCCAGTAAGATAACTCAAAAGAAGATCATTCATAATATCATTCACACATAATCTTCAGATTCTGCAAGGTCGAAATGAAAGAAAAAATGTTAAAGGCAGCTACATAGAAAGGTAAGGTGACTTACAAAGTGGAGTCCATCAGACTAAAAGCAGAACTCTGTAAGAGCAGAAACCCTATAAGCCAGAAGATATTGGTGGGAGGTGGGGGGCGGGGCAGGCAATATTCAACACTCTTAAAGAAAATAAATTTTAACCAAGAATTTCACACGTGGCCAAACTAAGTTTCATAAATGAAGGAGAAATATGATCCTTTTCAGACCAGCAAATGCCTAGGGAATTTGTTTTCACCAGACCTGCCTTACAAGTGGTTCTGAAGGAAGCACTAACTATGGAAAGGAAAGAACAGTAACATCCACTACAAAAACACACTTAAGTACACAGACCAGTGACAATATAAAGCAACCACACAAACAAGTCTGCATAATAGTCAGCTAAGATTATGATGATATAATCAAATTCACACATATCAATACTAACCTTGAATGTAAATGGGCTAAATGCTCCAACTAAAAGGCACAGAGTGACAAGCTGGATAAAGAATAAAGACTTAATGGTATAGTGTCTTCAAGAGACCCATCTCACACACAATGACACCCATAGGCTTAAAATAAAGGGATGGAGAAAAATCTACCAAGCAAAAGGAAATCAGACAAAAAAAGTAAGGGTTGCACTCCTGATTTCAGACAAAGCAGAATTTAAACCAACAAAGATCAAAAAAGACAAAGGAGGGTATTACATAATGGTAAAGGGTTCAATTCAACAGGAAGACCTAACTATTCCAAATATATATGCACCCAACACAGGTGCACCGAGATTCATAAAGCAAGTTCTTAGAGACGTACAAAGAGACTTAGGTTCTTACACAGTAATAGTGGGAGACCTCAAAACTCCACTGACAAGTGTTAGACAGATTATCAAGGCAGAAAATTAACAAAGATATTCAGACAGATTATCAAGGCAGAAAATTAACAAAGGTATTCGGGACCTGAGCTCAACATTGGACTAAATATATCTGATAGACTTCTACAGAACTGTCTATCCACAAACAACACAATATACATTCTTCTCTTAGCCACATGGCAAATACTCTAAAATCAGCCACACAACCAGACATAAAACAATTCTCACCAAATGCATGAGAACTGAAATTATACCAAACACACTCTCAGATCACAGATCACAGCACAACAAAAATTAAAATCAAAACTAAAAAAACAAAAAAACAAAAAAACACTCAAAGTCATGCAATTACATGGAAATCAAATAACCTGCTTCTGGATGACTTTTGGGTAAATAATGATATTAAGGCAGAAATCAAGAAGTTATTTGAAACTAATGAGAGCAAAGATACATTATACCAGAATCTCTGGGACACAACTAAGGCAATGTTAAGAAGGAAATTTATAGCCCTAAATGCCGACATAAATAAGTTAGAAAGATCACATATTAACAATCTAACATCATAACCAAAAGAACTAGAGAACCAAGAGCAAACCAACCTCAAAGATAGCAGAAACAACAACAACAACAACAAAGTCAGAGCTGAACGGAAAGAGATTGAGACCCAAAAACTTTTGAAAGGGCAACAAGTCTAGGAGTTTGTTTTTTGGAAAAAATAATAAAATAGATCCCTAGATAGACTAATAAAGAGGAAAAGAGAGACAATCCAAAGAAACACAGTTAAAAATGACAAAGCATATAGTACCACTGACCCACAGAAATACAAATAACCATTTGGGAATATTATGAACAGCTCTATGCACAAACTAGAAAACCTAGAAGAAATGAATAAATTCCCGGACACATACACACTCTCAAGACTGAACCAGGAAGAAATTGAATCCCTAAAATAATAAAAATCTCCAAAAATGAATTAGTAATCAATAGTCTACCAACCAAAGGAAGTCCAGGACCAGAAAGATTCACAGCCAAATTCTACAAGATGTACAAAGAAGAGCTGGTACCATTTAGGTTGAAATAATTGCAAAAAATGGAGAAAGAGTGACTCCTCCCCAACTCATTCTATGAGGCCAGCATCATCCTGATACCAAAACCTGGAAGAGACACGACAAAAAAAGAAAACTTTAATCCAATATCCTTGATAAACATTGATTTGTAAATCTTCAGCAAAATACTTGCAAACAAAATCCAGCAGCATATCAAAAAACTTATCCACCATGATCAAGTGGATCTACAGCTTATCCACCATGATCAAGTGGATCATGTTGGATCACCCTGGGATGCAGGGTTGGTTCAACCTATGCAAATCAATAAATGTGATTCACTGCATAAACAGAAGTAAAGACAAAACAACAACAATAACAACAACACAAAATTACCTCCACAGATGAAGAAAAAGCTTTTGATAAAATTCAACATCCCTTCATGTTAAAAACTCTCAACGAACTAGGTATTGATGGAATATACCTCAAAATAATAAGAGCTATCTATGACAAAACCCACAATCAACATCATACTGAATGAGCAAAAGCTGGAAGTGTTCCCTCTGAAAACCGGCACAAGAAAAGGATGCCCTTTCTCACCACTCCTAATCAACATAGTGTTGCTTGGTAGGTATTGGAAGTCCTGGCCAGGTCAATTGGGCAAGAGAAAGAAAAAAAGGGCATCCAAATAGGAAGAGAGGAGTCAAACTATCCCTGTTTGCAGACAACATGATTATATACGTAGAAAACCCCATAGTCTTAGCTCCAAACTTCCTTCACCTGATAAACAACTTCAGAAAAGTCTCAGGATACAAAATCAGTGTCCCCAAATTACTAGCATTCCTATACACCAACAAACAAGTCAAAAGCCAAATTAGGACACCACATGTTCTCACTCATAGGTGGGAACTGAACAATGAGATTACTTGGACTCGGGAAGGGGAACATCACACACTGGGGCCTATCATGGGGAGGGGGGAGGGGGGAGGGATTGTATTGGGAGATATACCTGATGTAAATGACGAGTTGATGGGTGCTGATGAGTTGATGGGTGCAGCACAGCAACACGGCACAAGTATACATATGTAACAAACCCACACGTTATGCACATGTACCCTAGAACTTAAAGTATAATAATAATAATAATAATAAAAGGAACACAATCACATTCACAATTTCCTCAAAATAGTATAACACCTAGGAGTACAGTACAGCTAACCAGGGAGGTGAAAGCTCTCTACAAAAAGAACTACAAAGCACCGTTTAAAGAAATCAGAGATGACACAAACAAATGCAAAAAAACATTTTATGCCCACAGACAGGAATAATCAATATCATTAAAATGACCATACTACCTGAAGCAATTTACAAATTCAATACTATTTCTATCAAATTACCAATGATATTCTTCACAGAACTAGAAAAACTATTTAAAATTCATATGGAACCAAAAAAGAGTCAAAATAGCCAAGGCAATCCTAAGCAAAAACAAAACAAAACAAAAAACACAAAACCCAAACTAAAACAAGACAAAAACAAAGCTGGAGGTGTCACATTACATGACTTCAAACTATACTACAGGGATTGACTTCAAACTATAATACAGATCCCTGGTACAATAACCAAAACAGCATGGTACTGGTACAAAAACAGACACATAGAATAGTGGAACAAAACAGAGAGCCCAGAAATAAGGTTACACACCTACAACCTATCTGATTTTCAACAAATCTGACAAAAACAAGCAATGGGGAAGGCCTCTCTATTCAATAAATGGTACTGGGATAACTGGCTAGCCATATGCAAAACATTGAAACTGAACTCCTTCCTTACACCATGTACGAAAATCAACCCAAGATAAAGACCCTGGAAGACAACATAGGCAATATCATTACTGACATAGGAATGGGCATAGATTTCATGACAAAGACACCAAAAGCAATCACAATAAAAGCAAAAATTGACAAATGGGATCTAATTAAATGTAAGAGCTTCTGCACAGCAAAAGAAACAACAGAGTAAACAGACAACCTACAGAATGGGAGAAAATTTTTACAAACTATGCATCTGACAAAGGTTTAATATCCAGCATCTCTAAGGAACTTAAACAAATTTACAAGAAAAAGCAAATGACCGCATTAAAAAGTGGGCAAAGGACATGAACAGTTTTCAAAAGAAGACATACATGCAGGCAACAAGCATTTTAAGAAAAAGCTCAACATCACTGATCATCAGGGAAATGCAAATCAAAACCAAAATAAGATATTATCTCACACCACTCAGAATGGCTATTACTAAAAAGTCAAAAAATAATGAGTGCTAGTGAGGTTGCAGAGAAAACAGAATGCCTATGCACTGTTGGTGGGAGTGTAAATTAGTTCAACCATTGTGGAAAGCAGTGCAGTGATTTCTCAAAGATCTGAAAATAGAACTACCATTTGACCCATCAATCTCATTACTGGGTATATACTCAAAGTAATATAGATCATTTCATCATAAAGACACATGCTATATATATGTTTATTGCAGCACTATTCACAATAGCAAAGACATGGAATCAACTTGAATGCCCATCAACGGTAGACAGGATAAAGGAAATGTGTACATATACACCATGGAATACTATGCACCCATAAAAAGAATAATATCATGTCTTTTGCAGGGACATGAATGGAACTGGAGGCTATTATCCTTAGCAGGCTAACAAAAGAACAGACAAAGACTGCATGTTCTCACTTATAAGTGGGAGCTAAATGATGAGAACATATGGACACATAGAGGGGAGCAACACACACTGGGGCCTACCAGAGGGTGAATGGTGAGAGGAGGGAGAGGATCAGGAAAAATAACTAATGGGGGGTACTAGGTTTAATACCTGAGTGATGAAATAATTTGTATAGCAAACTCCCATGACTTAAGTTTACCTATATAACAAACTCACACATGTACCGCAACCTTAAAATAAAAGTTATAAAAAAGAAATAAATGGGAGCATTGCATACATGTAAGAAAGGTTAATAAAAATAGATAATTATTGACTCAAAAAAGCATCTAAAAAGTCGAATGCATAGAAACAGAGTAGAAGGCTGTTTCATAGGGATTGAGGGAAGAAGAAATTGAGGAGATGTTGGTCAAAGGGTATGAATTTGCAATTATAAGATGAATAACTTTCAGATACCTAATTCACAGCATGGCTACTTTAGTTAGTAATAACATATCGCACACTTGAAATTCGGTAAGAGAGTCTGTCTTAAGTATTCTCACCATACACACACACAAATTTTACTATGTGAAGTGATGAATATGTTAATTATCTTGATAGTAGTAACCATAATCATTTTACAGTATATGTGTATATCAAAAAATCACATTATACATCTTTAATATAAGCAATTTTTATTTGTTAAATATACCTAAACAAAGCTAATAAAATATACAATTTAGTATATATATACCTGTGAATTTGCAAATTTTAATCTTTCAACTAATTTGGGAAGATTTTGGAAATAATTTTCTAAAATATGTTTTCTGCACAATATCTTTTTTCTCTTCTTCTAGAATACCAATGACATGAATGTTATACCTTTCGATATTATTCCACGGGCTTCTGAATATTAGTTCACCCTTTCAACGTTTTTTTTTTCCTCTGTTATGCCAATTGGATAATTTCTATTGGCCCTTTGCTCTGTCATCTCTATTCTACTATTGATCCCATACAATAGTTCTTCTTTTAAATGAGATATTGTATTTTTGTTCTAAAATTTTCATTTGGTTCGTTTTTATCTGTTAGAATGCCTTTCTATTAATTTCGAAGTGTTTACTTCATAAAGTATGGCCATAGTATTTGCTTCATTTCTACATTGGGTCATCTTGTGGTTGACATATATTGATCTTTCTTTTCCTTGAGAATTGGTCACATTTTTCCTTGCTCTTTATACATTCAATAACTTTGGATTTTATTCTGGACATTTTGAATATTATGATGAGACTCTGGATCTTGTTAAAACTCTCCAGATAATGTTGATTTTTGTTTTGTAGGGCTGTATCTGAGGCTTTTGTTGGTTAATCCACAGAATCAGGGGATCACCTAAACAAATTTCTCTGTTTTGGGATTTCTCTCACACGGTCTTGATCCTAGGGGCCCTTTTTCTCTGTATTCTAGTTAGAAAGATAAAATTTCCCTTAAAGTTTTAGCCACTTTATGGTGCCATGCAGTTACAAACAACTGAGGCCATCCTCAAAGCAAAGTAATGGGAGGAAAAAAAGTAAAAAAATTAACAGAGTATTATTTAGACATTCTTTGAGCCACAGGGTCCCATATTCTCAGTTTCTCTAACTAGAAAGATGACTTTTCTCTTTAGGTGTTAGGTATCTGTACCATGGCTGTTGTAGTACAGTTCCATGACTAGGATCACTCTTGAGGCAGGGCCTGGAGAGAAAGAGAGGAAAAATGAATAAAACCAAGGATAATCCCCACACTCTCTGGTTCAGGGTAGTTCACTTTGCCATTCCTCTTGCCAGCAAGACACAGTTTCTTTGAGGATTTTCACTGTCCCTGCCTGCTAAAACTCACTCCCATATGAGTCATTCTTTAGGATTTGACTATCTCCTGAATCTGCCTACCACCATAAGCTTTTCAGAGTTAGAGATTTGCTTTTTGGATTTGCGTTTTGTATTTTTGTCCAGAGATTTTGGTTGTAATTAATGGATGATATATGTTGAAGGTGCTTGACTTATCATTGCTGACACCAGAATTTCTCCAAGGATTTTTTAAATTGAAATTTTAATTAAGGTATTATAGGTTCACATGCAGTTGCAATAAATAATATATTAAATAGACATTTCCCAAAGAAGGCATACAAATGGCCAAAAAGTATGTGAAAAGATGCTCAACATCACTAATTGTCAAGGAAATGAAAATCAAAACTACAATGAGATATCTCACATGTGTTAGGATGGCTATCTTTTTTTTAAAACATGATAGATAAGAAGTGTTGATGAGGATGTGGAGAAATTGGATCTCTTGTATACTGTTGGTGGGAATGTAAAATAGTGCAGCCATTGTGGAAAACAATGTGGAGGTTCTTCAAAATTAAAAGCAGATTTACCACATGATCCAGTAATGTCACTTTTGGGTATACATCCAAAAGTATTGAAATCAGGATTTCAAAGGGATACATGCATTCTCATATTCATTTTACCATTATTCATAATAGCTAAGAGGAGACACAACCTAAATGTTCATCAATAGCTGAATGGATTTTTAAAAATGTGGTACATACATACAATGAAATATTACTCAGCCTTAAAAAGAAGGAAGTCTTGCCATTTGTGACAGCATGGAAAAACCTTGAGGTCATTATGCTAAGTGAAATAAATCAGATATAGAAGGATAAACACTGAATGATTCCACTTACATACATTACCTCAAATAGTCAAACTCATAGAAACAGAAAGTAAAATGGTGGTTTGTTGCCAGGGATTAAGGAGAGGGAGAAATGGGGGAGTAGCCTTCAATGGGTACAGAGTTTCAGTCATGTAAGATGAAAAAGCTCTATAGATCTACTGTGCAACAATATGAGTAATCTTAACAATACTATATTGTATACTTTAACATTTGTTAAGAGGGTAGCTATCATTTTAAGTGTTCTTAACACTAAAAAAAAAGAAATACAGAAAGACCCCTTGTACATTGTATCTGGTTTCCCTCATTGATAACATTTTACAAAACTATAGCATAATAATACAACTATGCTAACATTGATACAATTTGCTGATCTTATTCAGATTTTCCCAGAATTTTACTCCTCTGTGTGTGTGTGTGTGTGTGTGTGTGTGTGTGTAAGTTCCATAAAATTTTATCAACTGGATAGATTCATGTCCATGCACCACAGTCAAGTTATTAATCAGTCTCAACACTACTGTCCAACACCACTTTTAAGCAGTGATTTTCATGTGGTGTTTTGAAATTAATCAGTTTTTGTTTGTCTGGGAAAGTTTTTATTTCTCCTTCATGTTTGAAGGATATTTTCTCTGGGTATACTGTTCTGGGATGATTTTTTTCCCTTCATCACTTTAAATAAGTCATGCTACTCTCTCCTGACCTGTAAGATTTCCAGTAAGCAGTTTGTTGCCGGACATATTGGAGTTCCTTTGACGTTATTTGTTTCTTTTATCTTGCTGCTTTTGTGATCCTTTATTTTTGACCTTTGGGAGTTTTATTATTAAATGTGTCGGGGTAGTCTTATTTAGGTTAAGGCTGCTTCGTGTTCTATTACCTTCTTTTACTTGAATATTGATACCTTTCTCTAGGTTTGGGAAGTTCTCTGTTACCATCACTTTGAATAAGCTTTCACTCTGATCTCTCTACCTTCTCTCTAAGCCTCTTAGATTTGTCTTTTGAGGCTATTTTCTAGAGTTTGTAAGTGTGCTTCATTCTGTTTCATTATTTTTGCTTTTGTCTCCTCTGATTGTATTTTTTTTTTCTATGTGCAACATTGTTTTAATAATTCACATTGATACATATAGATCTGGTCCATTCATTTAACTGTTATGTACTACACCACAGTATTATGTAACTATTTATGTACTGTTTATTCATTCTACTACTGACAGGAATTTAGGCTGTTTCCAATTTTCGGCTCTTTCATATACTGTTTTAGGCACACATGCAAGATACCTCTTTATGGGTTTTAAGAGGCGCAATTTCATCTTTACTTGAGAACTGCTCTCCTGGGTAGTTGTACCAAATGGTACTTCTACAAACAATGTGTAAGAGTTTCTTTTACTTCATCCTCACCAACATTTGGTATTTCATAAGATTTTTCTTTTCAACTTGCACTTTTTGCAAATCATAAGGCTTTTTAATTTCACAAATCTGATGGGTATAAAATAGTAACACTGATTTCATTTGCAAGTTCTTGATTATTAACGAATCAGAATCTTTTCATGTGTTTACTGGCTATATGGGTTTCTTATTTTGAGAACTACCTATTTTTCAATTCATCTGTCTTTATATTTTGTAAAGTTCTCAGTTATATGAGCTACAAATTTTCTAATATTTTTAGCCTTTTTTTTTTTTTTTGCATTACACAACTTTTAAATTTTGGTCAAATTTATCAGTATTTTCCTTTGCAGTTTATACTTTGTACTTTGGTGTTAGGAATATTCTCTCATTTTTATCCTAAAAGAATTTTGAAGATTTGCTTTTCATATTTGAGATTATAATTCACCTAGAAATAAATTTCATGTCTGATGTAAGATGGATCTAATTTTTTTAAAACAGTTAACAACTGTGTAAACACAATTTATTAAATATTCTAGTTTTACTCTTTCCCTACTGATCTGAAACACTACATCAGATAGTTACAGTTTCCATAAACATACATGTGGCTAGTTTCTAGACTCTGCTTCATTAATCTGCCTGTCCCTGCACTTAAAGCCATGTGGCATAACTGTTACAGTTTTATAGGAAGTAGGGCAATTCCTGCTTTATTTTTCTTTAAAATTGTATTGGATTTTTTTAGTCACTTATTGTTCCATATAAATCTTAATATCGACTTATCAAGTGTTATTCTATACCCTACTGGAATTTTATTTTATTATTTTATTTTATTTTTATTTTTTTTTTTTGAGACAGGGTCTCACTCTGTTGCCCAGGCTGGAGTACAGTGGCGAGATCACAGTTCACTGTAGCCTTGACTTCCTGGGCTCAAGTGATTCTCCCATCTGAGCCTCTCAAGTAGCTGAGACTACAGTCACATGCCTCCATGCCTGGCTATTGTGTGTGTGTGTGTGTGTGTGTGTGTGTGTGTGTGTGTGTGTGTGTGTGTTGTTTTAGCCACGGGGTTTCACCATGTCGCTCAGAACTCGCGGGCTCAAGCGATCCTCCCACCCTGGCCTCCCAATGTGCTGGAAATACCGGCATACCCACCGTACCTGGCCCCTAATTTGAATTTTAATCAAAACTACATTTATAGATTAATTTGGGGAGAACTGACATTTTATAAAATTAAGTCTTCTCAATAAGGGTAATGTGTTTCATTTATTTAAATTTTCTCTTAGATCTTTCAATAAAGTTTTATAGTATCTTAAGATACCTCAGAAATCATTTATTCCTGAGTACCTCATTTTCAAACCAAACTCTTGGTCTCATTATACTTGTTAAAGCTCAGCTAAGATACACATACTACCACACATATTTCTGTGATTTTTCAGGCTCATTTGGATGCTCCTTCTCCTGTGCTCTTGGATTTATTTATTCATTCTTTGCTTAATATTACCAAAAGTTGTGCTGGGCATGGAGGATACACTGGTGAATAAAATGACAATCCCTTCACGGAGCTTTCATTCTAATAGGAGAGACAGAACAATAAACATTCATAATTCAGGGTGATACATGCTATTATAGGGGAATTACACAGTGCTATGGGAATACAGAAGCAAATACCTAACTCAGACTTGGGGGATGGCTGGATGGAGGGAAAAGGGTGTCAAACACTGCTTCTCAAGGAAGTAACATGTAGACCAAAACTTGAACTAGTGACTGAAAAGCCTCCTAACTGGCTCCTCCGATTAGTTTTTTTCTTCTCTATCTATCTATTCTCCACACTGCTGCCAGAGGTCTTTTTCATCAATATTAAGTGTCATTTTCCACACAGCAGGCCGAACAGACTGATGGAATCCAAACCATACTTCCCTGCCCCCTCCCAGAGGGCGGTCATATCCTTCTGGAACTGAGAAAAAGGAATGCCCCATAGGTGTGTATTCACGGAGGGCAGATGTCCTCGCACCACATCAACTGCATGGACAGGGTTAGTGCTGATTGGCTTGTCTAATTCCAGTGACTCAAGCAAGGTCCGTCCTGTCAGTACTTCATGCAGTAGGTGCCAACTCACCCAAGAGACACATTTGATTGACACCTTAAAAGGTCGATCTTTTCCACCTTCTCCAGGTAAAGTAACGTCTAAATATATCCCTGTAGTTGCCACAGGAAGTGGATTGGCAGTGTAAAGAATTCTTTTTCCATCATAAACTGGTCTATGGTCTCCAAATATAGTTACTTCAAAATGCTGAACCGTTGAGTCAAACACCTCCATGGTTTAATATCTTGGGACATTGTCTGGTTTAATATCTTGTCTGGCCACTTGTCTGTCTGGTTTAGTATCTACCTCATAGAGGTAGACATCAATCTTTGGGATTTCAACCTGAAAACAGCCAGCAGTTTAATGGGTTTACCCATGGTGCCATAGCCAAGTCTTCTGGGCACCACGGGTAGGGGCTGGGCCCCAGCGGGTCCTGCGGAGCCGATTTCCACTCACCGAGCTTGGGGGAGGGCTTTGAGACAGAACGGAGCCTGCCACTGGGGGCAAGGAGGCGGCCGGGAGAGCGACACAGAGCAACGGGCACTCTCACTCGGCCCCGAGGCGGGGGCGGCGACGGCTTTCCTTGAGCAACTGCACTCTGAAAGCCCCGGGTCGGAAGTGTCTCGAATGGAAGATGGCGCGGGACTAGGTGAGAGGAAGAGGAGACGTGAGGGGAGGACAGAGGGGAGTCCCGTCCGGAAGTTGCATCGCCCGCGGACTCCACGGTCCCACCCCTCCTCCAGGACTGCCGGTGGCCGCCGCCGACCTGCCTTGGGCCTCCCTCTGACTGTGTATTTTCAAACAGCCTATCTACAAGCTCAATTATTATTTCTTCTTTTATTTTTATTTCTGCTGGTAAGGGACTCTAATGGATTCATCAGTATGTCAATTTCATTTTTCGGTTCCAATATTTTTGCTTGATTTTAAAATATTTCAAATATTTCATTGTGGTTTTGATTTGCATTTCTCTGATGGTCAGTGATGTTCAGCATTTAGTCGTGTGTCTGTTGGCTGCATAAATGTCTTCTTTTGAGAAGTGTCTGTTCATGTCCTTTGCCCACTTTTTGATGGAGTTGTTTGATTTTTTCTTGTAAATTTGTTTAAGTTCTTTGTAGATTCTGGATATTAGTCCTTTGCCAGATGGGTAAATTGTAAAAATTTTCTCCCATTCTGTAGGTTGCCTATTCACTCTGATGGTAGTTTCTTTTGCTGTGCAGAAGCTCTTTAGTTTAATTAGATCCCATTTGTCAGTTTTGGCTTTCGTTGCCACTGCTTTTGGTGTTTTAGTCATGAAGTCCTTGCCCATGCCTATGCCCTGAATGCTATTGCCTAGGTTTTCTTCTAGGGTTTTTATGGTTTTAGGTCTAATATTTAAGTCTTTAATCCATCTTGAATTAATTTTTGTATAAGATGTAAGGAAGGGATCCAGTTTCAGCTTTCTCCATATGGCTAGCCAGTTTTCCCAGCACCATTTATTAAATAGGGAATCCTTTCTCCATTTCTTGTTTTTGTCAGGTTTGTCAAAGATCAGATGGTTGTAGATGTGTGGTATTATTTCTGAGGGCTACATAGCATCTCACACCAGTTAGAATGCTGATCATTAAAAAGTCAGGAAACAACAGGTACTGGAGAGGATGTGGAGAAATAGGAACACTTTTACACTGTTGGTGGGATTTTAAACTAGTTTAACCATTGCAGAAGACAGTGTGGTGATTCCTCAAAGATCTAGAACTAGGAATACCATTTGACCCAGCCATCCCATTACTGGGTATATACCCAAAGGATTATAAATCATGCTGCTATAAAGACACATACACACATATGTTTATTGTGGCACTATTCACAATAGCAAAGACTTGGAATCAACCCAAATGTCCATCAATGATAGACTGGATTAAGAAAATGTGGCCATATACACCATGGAATACTATGCAGTCATAAAATAGGATGAGTCAATGTCCTTTATAGGGACATGGATGAAGCTGGAAACCATCATTCTGAGTAAACTATCGCAAGGACAGCAAACCAAACACCACATGTTCTCACTCATAGGTGGGAATTGAACAATGAGAACACTTGGACACAGGGTGGGGAACACCACACACCTGGGCCTGTCATGGGGTGAGGGAGTGGGGAGGGATAGCATTAGGAGACATACCTGATGTAAATGACAAGTTAATGAGTGCAGCACACCAACATGGCACATGTATACATATGTAACAAACGTGCACGTCGTGTACATATACCCTAGAACTTAAAGTATAATAATAAAAAAAAATTCAATTTCTTTGTTAAATTTATCTGACAGGATTCTGAATTCATTCTCTGTGTTTTCTTGAATTTCACCGAGTTTCCTCAAAACAGCTATTTTGGATTCTCGGTCTGAAAAGTCACATATCTCTGTCTCTCCAGGATTGGTCACTGTTGTCTTATGCAGTTTGTTTTGTGAGGTCATGTTTTACTGGATGTTCTTGTTGCTTGCAGATGTTCATCACTGAGCATTAAAGAGTTAGGTGTTTATTATCATCTTTGCAGTCTGAGCTTGTTTGTATTCATCATTTTTGTGAGGGCTTTCCAAGTATTCGAAGGCACGTGAGTGTTGTGATCTAAGTCTTTTGTCACTATAACCTTATTTGCTTTAGTGAACACTACAAGCCCAGTAATGCTGTGGCTCTTGCAGACTCAGAGAAACACTGCCTTTGTGGTCTTGGGTGAGTTCCAGGAGAATTCCTTCGTTGCCAAGTAGGCACTCTTGTTCTCTCTTTTTACTTTCCCCCAAACAAATGGAGTCTCTCTCTCTGTGCTGAGCTGTTAGGAGTTGGTGGAAGGGTGACACAAGTATTGCTGTGGCTGCCACCACAAGGACTGTGCTGGGTCAGACCAAAAGCCTACATAGCACTGGATATTGCCCAAAGCCCATGGTGACCACTGCCTGGGTACTGTCTATATTCACTCAAGACCCAAGGGCTCTACAATGAGCAAGTGGTGAATCCAGCTAGACTTGTGTTCTTCCCTTCAGGGCACTGAGTTTCCTCAGCCCTGGGTGGGTCCAGGAATGCTGTCTTGGAGCCAGGGCCTGGAACTGGATACTTTAGGAATCTTCCTGGTGCTCTGTCCTACTGTGACTGAGGTGACATCCAAGCCACAAGACAAAGTTCTTCCCAGTCTTCTCTCTACTTTCTTTAAGCAAGAGAGTCTCTCTCTATGGGCACTACCACCTCAGACCCATGGTGAGTACTGCCTGACTACTACTGATGTTCACTATATGCCCAAGAGCTCTTTCATTCAGCCTGTGGTGAATGCTGCAAGGCATGGGTCTCTCCCTTCAGGGCAATCGACTCCCCACTGGCCCAAGGGAGGTCCAGAAACACCATCCAGGAGCCAAGGCCTAGAATCAGGGACTCCAGGAGACTGCTTGGTGCTTTATCCAACTGAAGTTGAAGTAGTACTTAACTGCAAGACAAAGTCCCCTTTGCTCTTCTTTCTCCTTCCTTCAAGCAAAAGGAGATAGCTACCACCACGGTGGCTTGCCATAGCCACCACAGCTGGTTTTGTGCTGGGTCACACCTGAAGCCAGGACAACTCTGAGTCTCACCCAAGGTGAGTATTGCCTGGCTACCATTGTTGATTATTCAGGGCCCAAGGGCTCTTTAGGCAACGGTCTATGAATCCTGCCAGAACTGGGTCCTTCCCTTCATGGCAGTGGGCTCCATCCTGGCCCAGCATGTATCCAGAAACATCATCTGGGATCTGTGACCTGGAAAGGGGGGGGGCTTGGGACTCTGCCTGGTGCCCCATTCTACCGTGGTTGAGCTGTTATCCAAGTTGCAAGACAAAGTCCTCTTTACTCTCCCCTCTCTTCTCCTGAAGCAGACAGGAGTCTGTCCTGGAGCTGCAAGCTCTGCTGACTGAGGTTGGGGAGATGTAATGCAAGTACTCTTTTGGCTGCCCTAGCTGGTGTCTCACTAGGTTGTGTGTACGCAGAGTCCATTGAATCTGAGCCCAGCACATCGCCAAGACTTGACCAAGAATTGTAGTCTTTGTGTTTTAGACTGCCTTCCAAGTTTATTTCAAACTGCAGAACACTTTAGCCCATGGTGGCAGGACTTACTGGAAATTACATTCTACCTACTGGGATGGATGATTCTCTTCTGTCTAGTGCTGGTCTAAATGCTCCCTCCATGGCCTCTGTGTGAGTTCTGCCCCATGTTGCTTTTTACTATGACAAGATAGCACTGAGTTCCAATGCCAAGTCTCACAATCACTGTACTCTCCTTGCCCCAAATGCACAGATTCTTTCTCTGTGCCATGTGGCCACTGCTGAGGGATGGGGTAGTGGTGGTGTAAATTAGTCAAGACTGTCTTTCCTACTCTCTTCATTGATCCTTTCCTAAATATGATGTTAAAATTAGGTAATGCGATTACTCACCGGATTTTTGATTCTTATGAGGGAGCATTCTTGTGTAGCTAGTTGTTAAATTTGGTGTTCTTTGGCAAGGTGGGATAATCAATGGAGATAATGGCTATATGGCCATTTTTCTCTGCCTCCCCTTGGATCATATAGATTTTAAAATCCTGCCTGACAATCTCTGTCTTTTGATTGGATTGTTTAATTCACTTGTATTTAATGTTATTGTTCATATTTTTGCATTTACATTTGTAATTTTACTTTTTATTTTATATATGTCTCATACTGTTTTTTGTTCCTCCATTCCTCCTCTAGTGATTTATTTTGCATCTAATGAATATTTCCTAATGCAGCATTTTAATCTCGTTAATGAGCTTTTTTGTGATTTTTAGTTTTTTTTTTTTACTGGTTGTGCTAAGATTACCATATATCTTAACTGATTAGAATCATGTTCAGATTTATAGTAGCTTAATTCCACAGCATATAGAAATGTTACCCCTGTATAGCTATATTTCTTTTCCCTTTTTAAATTGTATTTTAGTTATATATATTTCCTCTATTGATGTTAAAAAGCCAACAATACATCGTTATAATTATCGATTTACCATCTTTTATCCTTTCCTTAGCCACTTACAGCTTTGTTTCCACTCACTTATTTTGTGCTGTTATTGGTAAATATATTACATATATATTACTTTTTATATGATACCCAGCAATACATTATACACATGTTATTTTAGATAATTGCTTTTTAAATCAGTTAAGAGAGAAAATGAGTAAAGTATATATGTTAAGAGTGTCTACTATAATTACATAAGTGCCTTTACGGGCACCGTTATTTTTGTTGTTGTTCATTTGTATTTAAATTACCGTCTGTGGTCACTCGCTTTCAACCTGAAGAATATTTTTTAGTATTTCTTATATCTTATTCCATTCAGCATGCTATAACAAAATATCATAGACTGGATAGCTTATGAAAACCAGAAATTTATTTATCACAGTTCTGGAGGCTGGGAAGGCCAAGATCAAAACACCAGCAGATTTAGTGTCTGGTGAGCACCTGCTTTCTTATAGGCAGTGCCTTCTCAAATAGTGGAAGGGAAGAACAAGCTCCCTTGGGCCTATTCTAGAAGGACACCAATCCCATTTATGACCTAATCATTTTCCACAAGTCCCATATCCTCTCACCTGGTTAAGATTTCAAAATGTAAATTTGGGGAGGGACACAAACATTCACATTATAGAAGCAGGTCTATTAGCAATGAACTCTCTCAGTTCTTGCTTGTCTTGAAAGTCTTTATTTTGCCTTAATTTTTAAAACAGTTTTGCTGGATATAGAATTCTTGATAGTGTTTTTCATTGAGCACTTCGAATAGGTTATCTGACTGCCTTCTGGCCACCATTGTTTCTGCAGAGACATCAGTTAATCAAATGTTAATCTTATTGTGGTTTCCATAAGTAGTATGCCATTTTTCTCTTGCTACTTTCTGGATTTTCTTCTGCTTCTTTTATTTTCAGCATTTTTATGATGATATGTCTGTTTTTGACTTTCTTTGTATTTTCTATTGGAGTTTATTGAGCTTCCTGAATAAATTGCAGAAGTTTTCAACTATGATTTCTTTCAATATATTTCTTTTTTCTCTCCTCTCCTTCTGGTACTTGTATTATGTGCATGCTGGAGTACTCAGTGGTGTCCCACATTTCTCTGAGACTCTGTTGGTTTTTCTTCATTATTTTTTCTCTCTGTCCTTTGTAACCTCTATTGATTTAACTCCAAGTTGGGTAATCATTTTTTTTCTACCAGTTCAAATTTAGTGTTGAGCCCCTCTAATGAGTATTTTATTTCAGCTACTATACATTTCAAGTCAATAATTTCTATTTGATTCTTTTAAATAATTTCTGTTTATTCATATTATCTTTTTGATCAATGTTGTCGTCATACCTTCTTTTACTTTTTTAGTTGAGCTTTCTCTTAGTTCTGTGAACATATTTATAATTACTACTTTACAATCTTTTTCTCTTACATCTGACATCTGGTCACTCTTACACAATATTTTTTACTTGCTTTTTTCCACTGTGTGGGTCATAGTTTCCTGTTTCTTTGCATTTGTTGTAATTTTCTGGGGAGAACTAGGTATTTTAGATAATATGTTTTAGCACTTCTGATACTGGTACACTCACTCCTGGGGCTTGTTCTTATTATTTACTTGTTTATTTATTTAGTTACTGACAGAGTTATTTTGGGGAATTCTACTTTCCATGAATCCTTCACAGGGAGTTAAGTTTGTGAGGTTGCTTCTCAGAGAGATGCATGTTTGGGTATAACACAGTCACTTGAAGGTGGCAGGGCTGTCTTCCGCTCTTCTGTGAACATACCCAACTGTTATGCTCCACTTATTGCTGCCCTGTTGGTCTATCATTTATTTACAACAAGGCCTGGGTTATAAAAGTACTCTACAAATGAATCTAATCACACTGTGGCTCATTTTATGGAACAGTGGTCAGTGTTTTCTATTTGTTCTGATTTCAGCAAAATGCCTCCCAGATATCTTATTCCCTAGTTCTCTCCTCAAAACTCAGTCTACGGTTTAGGCTGTATCTTCATTAGATCTATGAATCTCCTCTCATTTCCTTTCACTATAACCTCCACTGGTTGTAGCATCTGGGGGGGCAATGCGAGAAATGCTGAAATCCCGCTTCTTCTGGGTAGAAAGACCTCCCACTGGGAACTGAGGAAAGAGGAGGTCCTGTGTCCTTGGCTGCAACAGTTGGGAGTTGAGTCTTCACCTTGCTAAACCGGAAGCAGGATGAGAGAGAGCAGTCTTGGTTCAAATACCACAGACCTTCCTTTTTTAAAATAAATATTTGTAGATTTTATTGAATAGATGTTTCTTCATTTGCTCTTTGTCCTTTGGACAACTTCCAAAATTTTATACGATTTTTTTTTTAAAGTAATTTTCACCGGTTTCACTGGTCAGTGAAGTTCCTTCCACTGTTATGCTAGAAGTCAACATTTTACTGTTGAGTTTTGAGAGTTATTTTTTTTAATGTAGAGGATGCACACGTAAATTTAGAGGATTTTTTAGATGTAGAGGAAAGCCATAAGTGCTTAGGTGTAGGTAGTGAAATTAAAGTGAAAAGAGAGATCCTATTTATTTATTTATTTATCTGAGACAGAGTTTCACTCTTGTTGCCCAGGCTGGAGTTCAATGGTGCAATCTCGGCTCACTGCAACCCCCGCCTCTCGGGTTCAAATGATACTCCTACCTCAGCCTCCCGAGTAGCTGGGATTACAGGCATGCACCACCACACCTGGCTAATTTTGTATTTTTAGTAGAGATGGGTTTCTCCATGTTGGTCAGGCTGGTCTTGAACTCTTGACCTCAGGTGATCTGCCCACCTCAGCCTCCCAAAGTGCTGGGATTATAGGCGTGAGCCACCATGCCTGGCCTGATCCTGTTTTTTAAGTATAACAAACTTATCCATCAATATATATCATGCCTTAAATTTCTCTGAATTAACAGTTCCTCTCATGGGAAGGAGAAAACATGGAATTAGTGAGATTGTGAAAAAAAGGGTGAAAGACATCTTCTTATGTGTTAAACCCACAACATGAGGAAAGTGGCATATGTTTTCCACCTCTGCACAATATTCGTGTTGCTTTATAAAATGAAAGAAGTAGGTTACAAAATAGTACGTACACTATGATTATATTTTTAGAAATAAAAACTCAAACACAATATATAATTGTAAATAAATGCACATTAAATGTTCAGAAGAATAAATATCCCAATTTTAACAGTAATCATCTCTAGGAATTGAATTATTTCATTTTATTTTTATTTTGTTGTTTCAATTTTCTTATTCTACAGTGAACATGTAATACTTCTGTATTTTTTAAAAATCAAAGTATTTTAAAAGTATCTAAATCTTTGTAAAGATACAATGGATGTCCAAGTAAGTCTGTGAGAAATAGGAAGGCTCCTAAATACTAGTTAATTCACCTCTTCATGTTATAATGTGAAAACCAAGATCAAGAGAGGAGAAGAGACTTGGCTAAGATTAGAATTTTGATATTTTGACTTCTAGTCCACTAATCTTTCTTACTACCCATGTTTAATCAAACAACTAGGTACAAACTTATTTGAAAAGAGACAGCAGTCACCTGGTTTGTCTATAATCACTATTTCCAAGGAACAGGCTAAAGATTTATCTCACATTGCACATCCAATATGAGCTCATCTTAATCCTTACCATAGCCCTGCACTTGAAGAATGGACATTTTCTCCTACTCAGAGGCAACAGAGACTTCAATAAGTACTCAAAGTTCATAAAGCAAATGGGAGGCCCACTCAGGGTCTAAATCCAGACAAAACACTCTCCTCCAGATGTTTAGCTGAAAACAGTTATGAGGATCTCTAGCTTATGCTTCAGGTAATGAACTTGCCAAGGCTAGATAGTTCTTTATGTCACTTACGAAGCCAAGTTATTGGGAAACTCCTTCTCTGGGTGTCTGAGTCAGATGTGTTATCAATCACCTACTATAAATTATTAAACAATTAAAAGTGATATAAAGCAAGCCAGCTGAAAGCCAGCAGAAACTATTTCCCTTCTGAGCATGCTGGGAGAAGGTTCCCTCATCTTCTCTCAATATACATGCAGGCAAAACAAAGTCATTTTACCACTGTGCCCTGCTTCCCTCTCACAATGTTTTTCTTGGAGATGTGAAAGCTGAACAGTGTAGGCCTTGACAGAATGGAAGAAAGACAGTGAACCAGACAAGGAAACCTTCCTTTGAGGGCACCTAGCATGGCAGTGGGATACAGTGGAGAGTGTACCAGTTTTGGGAGCACACAAAGTGAATTTGAATCTTTCCCCTGTCAAGCATTGATAGTAGAACCTCAGCTGGATCCTCTCATCTTTCTGAGTCTCAGTTTTCCTTCATCTAACAAATGGTACAAAATGGATTTCAGCCTTCTCACTTGCTCCCATCTTTTTTGTTTCTCTTTTAAATGCCTCTTCCCTTTCTTCCAATAATTTGGCACTGGAAATTCTGCCCCTTCCTTGGATTGTAAGCTTGCTCAAACATTCTCAGGCCTCTTGAGCCCCAAACCAGTGCTTTGTGGTTTGTAGTCTGCAAACTGCAAATACAAAGCAGATTTCCGCTGCATGCTTACATATCCCAGTGCTTTTCGTGCCTCCAGCAGTTCAAACAGAACATTCCTAATGGAGTGGACTGGGGGGTGCGGCTTACCACCAATCACTGAAAGCTTCATCCACTGGAGACCAGATGGACTCTAAGGCTGCCAGCTCCTTGGCCCTGGAAAAAAGGACTTGCCAGGAGAAGACTGATCCCACTGTGGACGTAAGCTACCCTTATCCAGAGGCCCATTGCAGAGCACAAAGAACATTAGACTAAGAATTACATAGTCCTGCAATGTGCCCTTGCGCAAGTCACAACCCTTCTCTGGAACACAGATTTTCCTTTTGAAAATGAGGATAATAACCTCTGATCCACCTATTTCACAGGGCAGGATTCCAATAAATCATAGGCAGGCGTGCTTTATAATATTTACTGCTCTGTTTACACATGTGTTATTATTATTATTGCAGAGGGTTCAACCTACATATCCACCTCTGAAAGTTTGAGCAGGTAGAGCCTAAGACCAGGACAATTTGTTAAACCAGGGTTTGAGGCCTCTTGAGAAACACAGTGAAGAAAACGATGTACCTGATGATGAACTTCAGACTCGGAAACAAAGAGAGGACAACAAATGAGCCAATTTAGGCAAAGCCACAAAAATTGCTCCAGGAAGGTAGGATGCTCATCCTAGGGAAATAGAACAAAAACATGTACCTAATCTTAGAACCAAGGGTTACTCATCTGTGAAGGATGTTTAGTAGCATAAAAAAAAAGTAGTGTTCTGTCTCTAAGGAGCTTCTTTGACACTGAAAAAACTTGGATGCTTTTTGGGGACCTCCAAATAACTGTGGTTTCACAAAAAAGGGCTGTTCCAAGGCTAGCCATGAGAACTGAAGTCTCTTTGGGGAAGTATCCTTCTCCAAAGGATGAGCAGAGCGTATTTGGCAGAGTTAGCCTTAGAGCTTGAAAACAGAATGGGAAATCAACATCAATAGGCCCCAAAGAAAGTGAAAGAAAGAAAAAAATACATAAAACAACCTTGCAGCAAGGGCCTAAGAGTGCGTGGTTTGGTTCAGAGAAGTTTGAGAAAATAAGGGAAAATTTTAGCATAGGTCAGAATCCAGTGAAGACAGTATAGAGGCAGGGATGGGATAGTTAAACTCCTAGAAAGTGCGCCACACATAGGCTAGAAACCTACAATTATCTTCTTGTGCTTCCTTGCTTCTCTCTATATCCCTAATATCACAGCTTCCTTACTTGGTCTTCCCAGTGCTGCATTCTCCAAGGACCTTGTCTCCAGAATGTTCTTGTGAAATGGCACTGTTGAGATACTCCTATCTAGACTGGACCAGCAAACCTTAACAGCTTCCACCTTGCCCCAACTTAAGCCTCAGTTACTTTCCACAAGGCCCTTACATCTATCCTTTTTAGGTCAGTGGATTTCTGCAGGTTTTACTTCAGTACTTCATTTTTAATCCTTTTGCTTTTATCAAAAAGATGAAACAACTTTTGTCATGTGAAAGAAGAAATCTTTCAGTGTACATTTTTCTTTACAAGAGAGGAAGGGAAACCCTAGGAGGTGAAAGGACCAGTCCCAAGGGCAACTAGAACAGCTGTGGCAGAGCTGGGAAAGCATCCTGGTTCCCTGACTCCTAGTTCCATGTCTCTTCACCCCATCTTGTTGCCTCTAGCATGCTGCATCTGTCTGTTTACAAATCACCACATGTTTAGCTAAATAATCAGTCACATATAAGGAGTTAATTTTCAATAAATAGTCAGTGATTTTTATGTAAAACATATTTCTAACAAGTAGTCCAAGTCAGAAATCTGGGCAGAATTTCTGACTTCTTCTCCCCTCAATGCCCTCTTTGCCAATATCTAATCAGTCATTAAATTTCACCTATTCTCTGCCCTAAGTAACAATGAGATCATCTCCATCCCCCATCTAGGCCACCACCACTTCCACTTAGTGTCCTAACCTGACTTTTGCTTTTGTTTTGATCTCCATTTTGCACCTCTCTGCCTCATGTCCAAATTCTCGCTTTCTATCCAAGTCCCAGGGTGACAAATAAATACCATTTCATATACTGACAAATAAATTCTTCATGACTGTCTGGTGCATCATGTTGGAAAGGATTATGTGGCTCTATCAGGGCTTATTGGAAGAGAGTACTATGACTGTTTACCACTGTACATGACTGTATATCATTGGAGTGGGGGTTGGGAATTTGTGAGTGACAGTATGTGATCTGTATATTTGTTGTCTTTGTTTGCCGGTATACATGACTGTATTTCATTGGAGTGGGGGTTGGGGGTTTGTGAGTGACATTATATGGTCTGATTTGTTGACTTGGACCAGCTGCTTTGGATAAATGGTTTGAGAGAGTGGTTGGCTTTGATTTTAGCTTATTTGAAATATTGACTTTTGGATCAACCCCAACCCTCACTCTCACTTTGACTTATCCCACTCCCTTTGGGACAGTCTACAGGAAATTGTTCTTGAATAATGAATAAGCTTTCAGGACTCCATGACCCAGTCTGTACCAGGAACTTGGACTTCTGTCTACGTTGTGGATGTTGGGAGAGCAGGGGAGAGGTGCAGGGTGCAAAGGATAGGAAAGCTAAAACCAGTGTGTATAAGCTACAAACCGTGTATATTCTCTGGTTTGTGTATGCCCAGCCAAGTGCCAGGAAAGAATTGGTAGGATTAAAGGAACACAAAATTTCTGCCCTGTGCAAACTCAGTCTTCATGCCTAGGTTCAAATACCTGTTGGATCATTATTGGAGCTCATAACTCCACGAATATCTTTTTTTTATTTGCTAAGCTCCTAGAGAGATGTAAACTCCTAAGAAATAAATATCTTATTTTACTATTTCCACAACTAGGCCTAAAAAGTACTTCCTCCAATTTTCACATTTCTCAGGAAAATCCATTCTTCCAAATGCATAGAAAAAGATGTGGACTCTTTTTGCCCTGGCAATGATGTCCCTCCCCAAATAACCCTTTCCATAGTTGTATCAATTAGGAACTGAACTTATCCACGAATAAAAAACTCTCCATAAATGGTAATTATTAGGGATTTAATTAGTCGTACATAACAAGAAACCCAGAAGTAGATGGTTCCTTGATTCTCTGAGAGATCTAAGCTTTTGATCTTCCACTCAGCCCAGTCTACCACATAGAGTTGCGACAATTTTTATTGTCCAGTGGTGCCCAGTGAGCAGGTAAGTGAAAGCTAAAACAGACCTTTCACTCGTAGACAATAACTTCTCCCCTTTCTCACAGAGGCATTATCTAGTTTAGCTATTGCCAACCATATCTTGCCTATTCTACTCCACTAGTTGATATGACTATTTTTATGCCAGCACCATGCTAATTCAATTACTGTAGCTTTGTAATAACTTTGGAATTCAGATAATGTGAAAATTCTAGCTATATTATTTTTCAAGATTATTTTGGCTATTTGATGTCTATTGAGATTTCATAGGAATTTTAGGGTGGATTCTTCCATTTCTACACACAATTTTATTGGGATTTTGATAGGAATTGCATTGAACATACACATCATTTTCTGTAGTATTGACCTCTTAAGCATATTGTTTAAGCTGACCCCTAAATATTTTCTTATTTTGATGCTATTGTAAATAGAATTGTTTTATTTACATCCTTGTCAGATTTTTCATTGTTAATGTATAGAAACATAATGGATTTTGGCATGTTGTATTTATATTCTGCAACCGTGTTGAATTTGTTTGCATTAATAAGCTCAAGCTTCCATAACAAAATGCTGCAGTTTGGGTGGTTTACATAACAGAAATTTCTTTTCTCATAGTTCTGGAGGCTCCAATTGCAAAATCAAATTCCAGTTGATTTGGTTTCTGGTGAAGTCTCTCTTCCTGGCTTGAAGACAGCTGCTTTCTCATTATATCATCACATGGCCTTTCCTCAGTGAATGTGCTTGAAGAGTGAGCTCTCCAGTGTCTTTTCTTATAAGTACACTAATTCTATCAGATGAGACCCCCAAGTTTTGACCTCATTTAACTGTAATTACTTCCTTACTCCAAATACAGCCACACTGGCAGTTAGGGTCTCAAATATAACTTGTGAGGGTAGAGGGAGACACAAAAATTTAGTCAATTTATTAGTTCTAATAGTTTTTCCCCTGGGAATCTCTAGAGTTTTCCACTGATAAAAATCACATTATCTCCTCCAACTAACATCAACAGCATATACATTCTTCTTATCTGCACACACCATACTCTAAGATCGGCCACATTCTCAGCCATAAAGTAAGTCTCAATAAATTTAAAAATTCAGAATCATACCAAGCATATTCTCAGAACAGTGAAATAAAAATAAATATCAAGAAGGCCTCAAAAAACCACACAATTACATTGAAATTAAAGGACTTTCTCCCGAATGACTTTTGGGTAAACAATGAAATTAGAGCAGAAATTTAAAAAAAATCCTTGAAATTATTTTTTTTCTTGTCTATTCACTCTAGCTAGGACTTCCAGTATCATAAGGAACAGAAATGGTGAGAGCAGGCATCCTTGTCTAAAAAAACCTATCTTAGAGGAAGAGCTTTCAGTCTTTGACCATTGAGCATGACTTTAGCTGTGGGTTATTAACATGTGGCCTTTACTATATTGAAGTAGTGTCCTTCTATTCCGAGTTTGTTGAGTATTTTTTTTTTTAATTACGAAAAGGGTTTGAATTTTATCAAATGCGTTTTCTGCACCTATTGAAATGATAATGTGGGCATCTTTTCTTCATTCTGTTATTGTGGTATATTATATTGTTTTGTTTTCATATGTTGAGACATCCTTGATTTCAAAAAATAAGCCCATTTTGGTCATGGTGTATAATTCTATTAATGTCCTTTTGAATGCATTTTGTTAGTTTTTTGTTGAGGATTTTTGAATCCATACTCATAAGGGATATTAGTTTGTATGTTTTTTTTTTTTTCTATAGTGTCACTGTATAGATTTATTATCAAGGTAATGCGGGCTGCATAGAATGAGTTAAAATGTCTTCCTTCTTTG
Source organism: Macaca nemestrina (assembly GCF_043159975.1). Lineage (NCBI taxonomy): Eukaryota > Metazoa > Chordata > Mammalia > Primates > Cercopithecidae > Macaca > Macaca nemestrina. The sequence goes on from NC_092145.1 coordinate 86,930,911, forward strand.
ATATAGTTCAGATGTTTTTCCCCTCCAAATCTCATGTTGAGATGCGATCCCCAATGTTGGATGTGGGGCCTGATGTGAGGTGTTTTCGCAAAGGGGGTGGATCCTTCATGGATGGCTTTGTGCCCTCCTTGTGGTAGTGAGTGATTTTTCATTCTCTTAGTTTATATGAGAGCTGTTTAAAGAACCTGGGAACTCCTCCCTTCCCTCTTACTCCTCTCACCATGTGACATGTCTGCTCTTACTTCCTCTTCCACCGTGATTGTAAGCTTCTTGGGGTCCTCACCAGAAGCAAATACTGACACTATGCTTCTTGCACAGTCTGCAGAACTGTGAGTGAAAATAAACCTTTTTTCTTTATCAACTACCCAGCCTCAGATATTCCTCTATAGAAACCCCAAACAGACTAATACACTTCTCTTCAATTTTTTGCAAGATTTTGAGAAGTATTGGTGTTAATTCTTTTTAAAATGATTAACAGAAATCATTAGTGAAGCCATCTGGTTTTGGGCATTTCTTTTTTGGGAGGTTTTTATGATTTGGTCTTGGTGTGTTCTGTGTTTCTAGCAATTTTCTCATTTAATCTCTATTATCTAATTTGTTGGTATGCAATTGTTTATAATACTTCTAATAATTCTTCTTACTTCTGCAAAATCAATATTGATGTCTCCACTTTCATTTCTGATTTTAGTCACTTGAGTCTTCTCTTTTTCATTTTCAGTCAATCCAGAAAACGGTTGTCAATTTTGATGATTTTTTCCCAAATAACCTCTTCTTCACTTCATTGGTTTTCTCTATTTGTGTTTCATTTTTATCTGCTCTGATTTTTATTATTTCTTTCTGCTGTTTTCGAGTTAATTTTTTTCTTCTTTTTCTAGTTCCTGAAGATGTCAAGTTGAGTTGTAGATTTGATATTTTTTCAGTGTAATCATTTAGACTTATAAATTTTCATTTTAGCCCTCCTTTTACTGTATTCCATAAGCTTTTGTATGTTGTGTTTAAATTGTTATTTGTCTCAGGATATTTTCTAATTTCTCTTGTGATTTTTCCTTTAATCCATTGGTTGTTTAAGATTGCGTTGTTTGATTTTCACATATTTGTGGATTTTACAGTTTTCCCTCTGTTATTCTTTTCTATTTCCATTTATTTGTTTTCAGAATAGATGCTTTATATAATTTCAAGCTTTTAAATTTATTAAGACTTGCTTTGTGAACTAAACATGGTCAATCCTGGAGAACGTTCCATGTTCACTTGAGAAAAATGTGCATTCGGCTTTTGTTGCATGGAGTGTTCTATGTATGTTTTAGGTCCAATTAGTCTGCAGTGCTGTTCATATTCTATATTGCATAATTGATTTGTGTCTGTTGTTCTATTCATAATTGAAAGTAGCATTTTAGTCTCCTAGGACTATTGTAGAACTGTTTGTTTCTCCCTTCGATTCTGTCAATGTATGTTTCATACTTTTAGTAGCTCTGATGTTTGGTTGCTGTATATTTATAATCATTATATCTCAGTGAATTGACTCTTTTATCATTATGTAATGTCTTACTTTGTCTCTTATAATAGTTTTTATCTGAAAATCTATTCTATCCTATATTACTATAGCCATTCCTGCTCTCTTCTGGTAACTATTTGTATAAAATATTTTTATACAATTTTTAAATTTTTAATACGTAGTAGGTGTGTGTGTACACACACACACACACACATATATGGTGCATGAGATGTTTTGATACAGGCATGCAATGTTAAATAATTACATTATGGGGAAAGGGGTATCCATCCCCTTCTTTGTGTTACAAACCATCCAATTACTCTCTTTTAGTTATTTTAAAATGTACAACTAGGCTATTATTGACTACAATCACTCTGCTGTGCTCTCAAATACTAAGTCTCATTCATTCCTTCTAACTACTTTTTTACTCATAACCATTAACCATCTCCAACTCCCTCTCAGCCCCCTACTACCTTTTCCAGCCTCTGGTAACCATCCTTCTACTCTCTATGTCCATGAATTCAATTTTTTAAATTCTTAGATCCCACAAATAAGTGAAACCCTGTGATGTTTGTCTTTCTGTGCCTGGCTTATTTAATTTAGCATAATGAACTCCATTTCCATTGATGCAAATGACAGGATTTCATTCTTTTTTATGGTTGAATAGTATTCCATTAAGTATAAGTACCACATTTTCTTTATCCATTCATCTGTTGCACACTTACATTGCTTCCAAATCATGGCTATTGTGAACAGTGCTGCAACAAACATGGGAGTGCAGATATCTCTTCAATATACTCATTTTCTTTTTGGGGGTTATATATTCAGCAGTGAGATTGCTGGATCATATGGTAGCTCTATTTTTTGTTTCCTGAGGAACCTCCAAACTGTTCTCCAGAGTCATTGTACTAAATTAGATTCCCACCAACAGTGTACAAGTGTTCTCTTTTCTCCACAAGCTCGCCAGCAATTGTTTTGCCTGTCTTTTGGATATAAGTCATTTTACCTGAGATTAGATGCTGTCTTATTGTAGTTTTGATTTGCATTTCCTTGATGATGAATAATGTTTAGCATCTCTTCATATGCCTGCTTGACATTTGTATGTCTTCTTTTGAGAAATGTCTATTCAGATATTTTGCCGATTTTTTAATAATCAGATTACTAGATATTTTTCTTATAGAGTTGTTTGAGCTACTTATATATTCTGGTTATCAATCCCTTGACAGATAAGTAGTTTTCAAATATTTTCTCCCATTCTGTGGGTTGTATCTTCACTTTGTTGGTTGTATCCTTTGCTGTGCAGATTTTCAACTTGATATGATCTCATTTGTCCATTTTTGCTTTGGTTGCCTGTACTTGTCAGATATTGCTCAAGAAATTTTTTCCCCACACCAATGTTTTAGAGATTTCCTCCAATGTTTTGTTGTAGTAGTTTCACTGTTTGAGGTCTCAGATTTAAGTCTTTAATTCATTTTGATTTGAAGTTTGTGTATGATGAGAGATAGAGGTATAGTTTCATCCTTCTGCATATGGACATCCAATTTCCCCAGCACCATTTATTGAAGAGGCTGTCTTTTCTCCAGTGTATACTTGGCACCTTTGTCAAAAATCAGCTCTCTGTAGGTGTGTGGATTTGTTTCTGGGTTCTCAATTCTGTTGCATTGGTCTATGTGTCTATTTTTATGCCAGTAACATGCTGTTTTGGTTACTATATCTCTATAATATAATGTCAAGTGATATGATTCCTCCAGTTTTGTTATTTTTGCTTAGGATAGCTTTGGCTGTTCTGGTTTTTTTTGTTGTTGTTTTTTGTTTTGTTTTGTTTTTTTGTGGTTTCACATAAATTGTAGATATTTTTTTCTATTTCTGTGAAAAATGTAATTGATATTTTGATAGAAATTGCATTGAATCTGTAGATTGCTTTGGATAGTATGGACATTTTAACAATATTGATTCTTCTAATCCGTGGACATGAACTATTTTTCCATTTTTTTGGGATCCTCTTCAATATTTTCATCAATGTTTCATAGTTTTCGTTATAGAGGTCTTTCATTTCTTTGGTTAATTTCTAGGTATTTAATTTTTTTGTTTGGTTATTGTCAATAGAATTACTTTTTGATTTCTTTTGTAGATTCTTCACTGGTGGCATTTAGAAATGCTACTGATTCTTGCATGTTGATTTTGCATCCTGCAACTCATTGAATTTGTTTATCACGTCTAATAGTTTTTTTTGTGAGGAGTCTTCAGGTATTTCTAAATATAAGATCACATCTTCTGCAAACCATATTAATTTCACTTGTTCCTTTCCAATTTGGATGCCCTTTATTTCTTTATCTTGTCTGGTTTTTATATGAAATATTTTGCTATACTTTTATTTTCAACCTATGCATGTTCTCAGATCTAAAGTAAGTCTCTCAAAAGACACAATAGAGTTGTACCCCGTTTATTTATTCATTCTGCCACTCTATGTCTTTGATTGGGATGTTTACCCATTTAAGTTTAAAGTAATTACTGATAAGAGATGACTTCTTTTTGCCATTTTATTATTTATTTTCTGTATGTCTTATAGCTTTTTGTGCCTTATTTTCTCCATTATTGCTTTCCATTTTGATAGTTTTTTTTTTTCTGTAGTGACAAGTTTGCATCTATTTCTGATATTCTTTTGTGTGTCTCCTGTAGATATTTTCTTTTTGGTTACTATGGGAATTAAGTATAACATTCTAATGTTATAATAATATATTTTAAACTGATACCACCATAATTTTAGTCACACACAAACATTCCACTCCTTTTCCACCTTGCCCTTCCCCACTTTATATTATTGATGTTACAGATTATACCTCTATATATTATGTGCCTATTTACATATATTATACTTATTTATCTGTTAAATCCCATAGAAAAATAAAAAGTGGAGTTACATACCAACATTAAATTAATACTGATTTTTATATTTTTCCATATATTTACCTTTACTAACGGGCTTTATGTTTTTGTGGCTTTCAGTTCCTGCCTATAATCTTTTCATTTCAACCTGAAGAATTCCCTTTAGCATTCCCTGTAAGGAAACTGTAGTGGTAATGAGCTCCCTCAGCTTTTGTTTTTTGGGGAATGTCTTAATTTCTCCTTTATTTTTGAAAGACAGTTTTGCAAGATGTAGAATTTTTAGTTGGCAGGGTTTTTGTTGTTGTTGTTGCTGTTTTTTCAGGTCCTTAAATACATTAGCCCTGTTGACCTGCAATATTTCTGTTGGGAAATCCACAACCCCATTGAGAATTTCTTGATCATTACAAGGTACTTTTTTAAAATGTTTCCAAGATTCTTTCCATGTTTTTGGTTTCCAATAGTTTGATTATAATGTGTCTTAGTGTAGGACTCTTTAGTTATATCCTATTTGAAGTTCATTGAGCATCTTGGATTTGTAGATCCATGTCTTTTCTTAAATTTGTGAAATTTTCAAGCGTTATTTTTTTCACACCTCTCATTTTCTCTCTCTCTTCTCCCTTGGGGATTCCTATAATGCATATATTATTTACTTTGATGCTGTACCATAAGTCCTTAGTCTCTTGTTCACCAGTTTTTCTTTCTTTGTATAAATTTAAGAGGTACAAATACAAGTGCAATTTTATTATATGGAGATATTACATAGTGGTGAAGTCTGGGCTTTTAGTTGTATCCATTGCCTGAATAACATACATCGTCACCATTAAGTAGCTTCTCATCATCCACTCCCTCCCATTCTTTCAAGTCTTCAATGTCTGTTATTTCCCATTCTATATTTATGTCTATTATTATTTAGCTCACACTTATAAGTAAGAATATGCAGTATTTAACTTTATGTTTCTTAGTTGTTTCACTTGAGATCATGGCCTCCAGTTGCACCCAAGTTGCTGCAAAACACATGATTGCATTATTTTTAATTGCTGAATGATATTCCACATTTTTTTATCCAGTCACAGACATTTAGGATGATTTCATGTCTTTGCTATTGTGAACAGTACTGCGATAAACATGTATCTTTCTGAATAGTACTGTGATAAACACATGAGTGTATGCATCTTTTTGATATAATGACTTCTTTTCTTTGGGTACATACCCAGTAGTGGGATTGCTGGATTGAATGGCAATTCTATTTTCAGTTCCTTAATAAACCTCCATACCGTTTTTCCATAAAGTTTGTACTAATAATTTACATTCCCACTAACAGTGTATAAGCACTTTTTCTTCACATAATTGCCAACATCAGTTATTTTTACATTTTTAAATAATAGCCATTCTGACTGGTGTACAATAATATCTCATTGTGGTTTTAATTTGCATTTCCCTGATGATTAGTGATGTTGAGCATTTTTTCACTTTTGTTGATCATTTGTATGTCTTCTTTTGAAAATGTCTATTCATATCCTTCACCTACATTTTGATTGAATTATTTGTGTGTGTGTGTTTTATTTTAGAGTTTACAAAGCACTTTAATCTTCTTTCTTTCATTTCTATTTTTATTTTTATTTTTATTTATTTATTTATTTTTTATTATTATTATACTTTAAGTTCTAGGGTACATGTGCATAACGTGCAGGTTTGTTACATATGTATACTTGTGCCATGTTGCTGTGCTGCACCCATCAACTCGTCAGCACCCAACAACTCGTCATTTACATCAGGTATAACTCCCAATGCAATCCCTCCCCCCTCCCCCCTCCCCATGATAGGCCCCGGTGTGTGATGTCCCCCTTCCCGAGTCCAAGTGATCTCATTGTTCAGTTCCCACCTATGAGTGAGAACATGCGGTGTTTGGTTTTCTGTTCTTGTGATAGTTTGCTAAGAATGATGGTTTCCAGCTGCATTCATGTCCCTACAAAGGACACAAACTCATCCTTTTTTATGGCTGCATAGTATTCCATGGTGTATATGTGCCACATTTTCTTAATCCAGTCTGTCACTGATGGACATTTGGCTTGATTCCAAGTCTTTGCTATTGTGAATAGTGCCACAATGAACATACATGTGCATGTGTCTTTATAGCAGCATGATTTATAATCCTGTCGGTATATCCCCAGTAATGGGATGGCTGGGTCATATGGTACATCTAGTTCTAGATCCTTGAGGAATCGCCATACTGTTTTCCATAATGGTTGAACTAGTTTACAATCCCACCAACAGTGTAAAAGTGTTCTTTCTTTCATTTCTATTATGTGGGCTCCCTCACCTTTCTAACCATTGGTAAACTCAAGAGAAATGATGCCTGAAATAGTGTATCATTCCCAAGTCACCAGGGACATATTCAGTAAAGGATTTTACAATCTCAAGAGAACCATATTCCAACGGAGTAGCAGCACACAATAGTATGTAACACTGTGGACACTGCTGCATAGTAGAGCTCACTCAATAGGTTCTATGGAGCTGTTTAGAGAGTTCGAATGTCCCACTACTTACGGTGAAGGGAAACTTGAAAGATGTCGTACTGCTTTCCAGAATCACTGATGTGCAGGCAAATCATACCCATAGTACGGCAAAGAGCCACCAGAAGGGATTGGGAAGACCTGGCTGCCTACAAGCCATTAATCCCCTTCCAGGCACACATATGAAATTTTCAGAGGAAGATAACACATCTCATCTATTCTCCAGTCTAATAAGGCTGGCGTTACCAGATGCATGAGTCAATGATCAAGACAGAACTCTTTCCCATACTTCAGATTGACATTGAATAATTTGGCCCTAGGAAAGAGAGTTCCACATTGATATAATATCTCTCATGGGCTGGGCGTGATGGCTCATGCCTGTAATCCCAGCACTTTGGGAGGCCGAGGTGGGCAGATCACCTGAAGTCAGGAGTTTGAGACCAGCCTGGCCAACATGGTGAAACCCCGTTTCTACTAAAAATACAAAAATTAGCTGGGCGTTGTAGTGCATGCCTGTAATCCCAGCTACTTGGGAGGCTTAGGTGGGAGAAGTGTTTGAACCCGGGAGGTGGAGGTTTCAGTGAGCTGAGATCATGCTACTGCACTCCAGCCTGGGCGACAGAGTGAGGCCCCATCTAAGAAAAAAATAAATAAATAAACATCCCTCATGAATTAGAAACTGGCTACAACTATCAATGTCTGGTCTTGCCTTCAGTATCATAGCGCTTTGCATAGCTAACGCAACTCTACGTCCACTATGAAGAGCATTAACTCCTGGAGCACCACCACAGCCAAAGCCAACAGCTCTTTTTTCAATGTTACTGTTTGCAGCAAAGCTCCAGCATTTGCTTGAGCTAGCTTTGGCCTTGTGCCTACTATGGAACCCTGTGCCCCTAACATCCTGTTTCATGGTATCAGCAGCATTAGCTGTGGATCCAACAATCTGAACTATCTTTAAATTTTTTTAATTTTTAATTTATCTGGGTACATGGTAGGTACATGTATTTATGGGGTACATGAGATATTTTCATACAGGCATGCAGTACATAATAAATGCTTCATAGAAAATGGGGTATCCATCCCCCAAAACATTTATCCTTTGTGTTACAAACAATCCAATTATATTCTTTTTGTTGTTTAAAAATATACATTTGAAGTATTTTGACTACACACAGCCTATTGTGTTATCAAATACTAGGTCTTATTTAATCACTTTAAATATCTTTTTTTGGACCCATTAATCATCCCCACCTCCTCCTCATCCACTACTACCCTTTCCACCCTCTAGTAACCATTCTTCTACTTTCTATGTCTATGAGTTCAATTGATTTGACTTTTAGATACCACAAATAAATGAGAACAGGTGATGTTTGTCTTTCTGTGCCTGACTTATTTCATGTAGCATAATAAACTTCATTTCCATTCATGCAAATGACAGGATCTCATTCCTTTTTTATGGCTGAATAGTACTCCATTGAGTATAAGTTCATTTTCTTTATCCATTCATCTGTTGGACACTTAGGTTGCTTCCAAATCATAGCTATTGTGAACAGTGCTGCAACAAATGTGGTAGTGCATATATCTCTTAGATATACTCACTTCCTTTCTTTTGGGTATATACTCAGCAGTGGAATTGCTGGATCATATGGTAGCTCTATTTTTAGTCTTTTAAGGAAACTCCAAACTGTTCTTCACAGTGATTTTACTAATTTACATTCCCACCAACAGTGTCAAGGGTTCTCTTTTCTCCACATCCTCGCCAGCATTTGTTATTGCCCATCTTTTGGATATACACCATATTAACTGAGAGATAACATTTCATTGTAGTTTTGGTTTGCATTTCTCTGATGATCAATGATGTTGAGCATCTTCTGTTTGCCATTTGTATGTCTTCTATTGAGAAATGTCTATTCAAATCTTTGCCTGTTTTTAAATTTGGAATTTTAGCTTTTTTTCCCTTTGTATTACTCTATACATACCCTAGTTATTAATCTCTTGTCAGATGGGTATTTGCAAATATTTTCTCCCATCCCATGGGTTGTCTCTTCACTTTGTCGATTGTTTCCTTTGCTGTACAGAAGCTTTTTAACTTGATGTGATCCCATTTGTCAATTTTTGCTTTGGCTACCTGTGCTTGTGGGGTTTGATTCAAGAAATTTTTGCCCAGAACAATGTCCTAGAGAGTTTTGTCAATGTTTTCTTCTTAGAGTTTCATAGTTTGAGGTCTTAGATTTAAGTCTTTAATCCATTTTGGTTTGATTTTTGTATACAGTGAGAGAAAGGGGTCTAGTTTCATTCTTCTGCATATTGATATTCACTTTTCCCAACACCATTTATTGAAGAGACAGTGTATGTTCTTTGCACCTTTGTCAAAAATGAGTGCACTTTGGTGTGCAGACTTGTTTGCTGGGTTCTCAATTCTGTTCCATTGGTCTATGTGTCTTTTTTTTTTTTTTTGGCAAGTACCATACTGTTTGGTTTACTATATCTCTGTAGTATAATTTGAAGTCAGGTAATGTGATACCTCCAATTTTCTTCTTTTTGCTCAGGATAGCCTTGGCTCTTCTGTATGTTTTGTGGTTCCACATAAATTTTAATGTTGTTTTTTCTATTTCTGTGAAGAATATCATTGGTATTTTGATAGGAATTGCATTGAATCTGTAGATTGTTTGGGGTGGCATCCACCTTTTAACAATATTGATTCTTTTAGTCTATGAACGTAAAATATCATCCAATTTTTAGGTGTCTCCTTCAATTTTTTTAGCAGTATTTTATAGTTTTCATTGTAGAGATTTTTCACTTTATTGTTTAAGTTAATTTTTAGGCACTTGATTTTATTTGTGGCTACTGTGAATGCGATTACATTCTTAATTTCTTTTTGGATTGTTCCCTGTTGGCATATAGAATGATACTAATTTTGTATGTTGGTTTTGTATCTTGCAGCTTAATGAATTTGTTTATCAGTTCTAATAATTTTTTTTTTGGTGTAGTCTTTAGGTTTTTCTAAATAGAAGATCATATCTCATGCAAACAAGATTAGTTTCACTTGTTCATTTCCAAGTTGGATGCCCCTTACTTCATTGTTTTGATTGTCTTTGAGTTAAAGCTACTTGGTGTTCTATAGCCTTCTTTTACTTACAAATTGATATATTTCTGTAGGTTTGGGAAGTTCTCTGTTATTATTTCTTTGAATAAACTTTCTATCCCTATCTCTTTCTCTACCTCCTCTTTAAGGCCAATAACTCTTAGATTTGCACTTTTTAGGTAATTTTCTAGATCCTGTAGGCATACTTTATTGTTTTTTGTTCTTTTTTCTTTGTCTCCTCTGACTGTGTTTTTTCAAGTAGCCTGTCTTTAAGCTCACTGATTCTGTCTTCTGCTTGATCAATTTTACTACAAAAGACTGGTATATTCTTTGGTACGCCAATTGCATTTTTCAGCTCCAGGATTTCTCTTTGATTATTATTAATTATTTCAATCTTTTTGTTAAATTATTCTGATAGAATTCTGAATTCTTTCTCTTTGTTTTCTTGAAATTTTTTGAGTTTTTTCAGAACAACTATTTATAATACTCTGTCTGAAAGGTCACGTAGCTCTGTTTCTCCAGAATTGTTCCCTGGTTCCTTATTTAGTTAATTTGGTGAAGTCATATTTTCTTGGACAGTCATGATACTTGTGGATGTTCATCTATGTCTGGGCATTGAAGAATCCAGTATTTATTGTAATCTTGGTCTGGTCTTGTTTGTATCTTTTCCTCTTGGGAATGCTTTCCAGATATTTGAAAGGACTTGAGTGTTCTGATCTAAGCTTTATCTGTTTTACAGGGAACCCCAAGCCCGGTACTGTGGTTCTTGCAGACTTGTAGAGGTACTGCCTGAATGGTCTTGGACAAGATCTGGGAGAATTCTCTTCATTACCAGGCAGAGACTCATATTCTCTTATTTTATTTTCCTCCAAATAAAGAGAGTTTCTCTCTGTTCTGAGTCCCCTGGAGCTGACGCGAAATGACACAAACATCCTTGATGCTCCTACCACTAGAACTTGCTCTGGGTCAGGCCTGAAATCAACGAAGCATTAAGTCTCACCCAAGGCCTGCTGTAACCACTCCCTGGCTATAGACTATGTTCTTTCAAGGCCCTGGGGACTCTACATTCAGCAGGTAGCAAAGCCAATTAGGCGTATGTCCAGGGTAGCAAGTTCCTCTAGGTCCCACACAAGTCCAAAGTTGCTGTCTGGGAGCCAGAGACTAGAGGCAAAAACCTGAGAAATCTACCTGGTTTTCTATTTTACTGCAGCTGAAGTGGCACTAACACCACAAGATGCAGACCTCCCCACTCTTCCCTCCCCTTTTCAAAGACAGAGGAGCCTCACTCCATGGCCATCGCCACCACAGTTCCAGGGGTAGTATTGTCGGACTATCTCTTTTGTTCTCTTAAAGTCCAGGAGCTCTTCAGTCAGCTTGTGGTGAATGCTGCCTGGTCTTGGACTCATCTTTCATGGCAGTGGGCTCTTCTGTGGCCCAGACCCAGTCCAGAAATGCTGTCCAAGAGCCAAGCCCTGGAATTGGGCACCCCAAAAACTGGCTTGGTGCTCTATCCTTCTGTGGCTGAGCTGGTACCTAAAGTCCAAGGCAAAGTCTTCTTTAATTTTTCCTCTACTTTTCTCAATCGAAAGGAGTCTCACCTTGTAGTCACCAAAGCTGGGAATGTGCTGAGTCTCACCTGAAGCCAGCAAGTCTGAAAGTTTCACTGAAGGCCCTTGTCATAGTACCTGGGTTTCTCTACTGGTTATTCAGGGCCTTAGGGCTCTTCAGTTAGCAGGTAATGAATCTCACCAGGACTGGGTCTTTCCCTTCAAGGCAGTGGCTTCCCTTCTGGCCCAGAGTGTCTCTAGAAATGTCATCCAGGAGCTAGTGCCTGAAAATGTGGCCTCAGGACTTTGACCGGTGCCCTATACTGATGCAGCTGAGATAGCATTCAAAATGCAAGATAAAGTCCTCCCACTTTTCCCTCTCCTCTTTTCAGTAAAGGGAAGGTGTCTCTTTTGGAGCTGTGAACTGTGCAGCCTGGTTTTAGGGGAGGGGGATACCAGCACTTCTATAGCCACCCAGGCTGGAGTCCCAGTAGGTTACATGACCCCCAGTCCACTGGCTCGGCCCAGTTCAGCACTAGGACTTATCTAGGAATAGCAGTTCTTGTGGCCTAGGCTGCATTTCAAGTTTACTTGGGATCCCAGAGTACTTTAGCCCATGGTTTAGCCCATGAGGATTGTGGGAACTCAAATTTGGGCCATTGGGATCAGAGATTCTCACTAGCTAGGGCTGGTTTGAATGCTCTATGCTTGGGTTGGTGTCAGCTGAGTTTGGTCTGGTTTTATTTTCTGCTATAACAGGGCACCACTGAGTTCAATACTTCACAACTGCTGCACTGTCCCTCTCCATATTTCACAGAAATGCTCTCTGCACCATATTGCCAATATCTAGTGATGGGGGAGGAGTGGCATTTGCCATTTAAGACTCTTTTTCCCACCTCTTCAGTGCCTCTTTCAGTGTTATAAAGTTAAAATTAGACTCTGTGAGTGCTCATCTTATTTTTAGTTCTAACTATGGTGCTTTTAGTGTAGCTTTTTTTTTTTTTTAAATTATACTTTAAGATCTGGGTTACATGTGCAAAACATGCAGTTTTGTTACATAGGTATACATGTGCCGTGGTGGTTTGCTGCACCCATCAACCTGTCACCTACATTAGGTAATGTTATCCCTAATGTTATCCCTAATGTTATCCCTCTAAAAGCCCCCCTTCCCCTACAGGCCCTGGTGTGTGATGTTCCCCTCCCTGTGTCCATGTGTTCTCGTTGTTCAACTCCCACTTATGAGTGAGAACATTTGGTGTTTGGTTTTCTGATCTTGTGATTGTCCAGCTTCATCTACTTCCCAACAAAGGACATGAACTCATCCTTTTTATGGCCACATTTTCTTCATCCAGTCAATCACCGATGGACATTTAGGTTGGTTCCAAGTCTTTGCTATTGTAAACAGTGCTGCAATAGACATATGTGTGCATGTGTCTTTATCATAGAATGATTTATAATCCTTCAGGTATATGCCCAGATTGCTGGGTCAAATGGTATTTCTAGTTCTAGATCCTTGAGGAATCGCCACACTGTCTTCCACAATGTTTGAACTAATTTACACTCCCACCAGCAGTGTAAAAGCATTCCTATTTCTCCAGCTCCTCTCCAGCGTCTGTTGTTTCCTGACTTTTTAATGATTGCCATTCTAACTGGCATGAGATGGTATCTCATTGTGGTTTTGATTTGCATTTCTTTAATGACCACTGATGATGAGCATTTTTTCATATGTCTGTTGGCTACATAAATGTCTTCTTTTGAGAAGTGCCTGTTCACATTCTTTGCCCATTTTTTGATGGGGCTGTGTGTGTTTTTCTTTTAAATTTGTTTAAGTTCTTTGTAGATTCTGGATATTAGCCTTTTGTCAGATGGATAGATTGCAAAAATTTTCTCCCATTCTGAAGGTTGCCTCTTCACTCTGATGATAGTTTCTTTTGCTGTGCAGAAGCTCTTTAGTTTAATTAGATTCCGTTTGACAATTTTGGCTTTTGTTGCCATTGCTTTTGGTGTTTTAGACACGAAGTCTCTGCTCATGCCTGTGTATTGCCCAGGTTTTGTTCTAGGATTTTTATGGTCCTAGGTCTTACATTTAAGTCTTTGATCCATCTTGAGTTGCTTTTTCATACGGTGTAAGGAAGGGACCCAGTGTCAGTTTTCTGCATGTGGCTAGCCAGTTTTCCCAACATAATTTATTAAATAGGGAATCTTTTCTCCATTGCTTGTGTGTTTCAGGTTTGTCAAAGATCAGATGATGGTAGTTGTGTGGTATTATTTCTGAGGCCTCCATTCTGTTCCATTGGTCTATGTATCTGTTTTGATACCAGTACCATGCTGTTTTTGTTACTGTAGCCTTGTAGTAAAGTTTCAAGTCAGGTAGTTTGATGCCTCCAGCTTTGTTCTTCTTGCTGCCTAGGATTGTCTTGGCTATGCGGGCTCTTTTTTGGTTCCACGTGAAGTTTAAAGTAGTTTTTTCCAATTCTGTGAAGAAAGTCAGTGGTAGCTTGTTGGGAATAGCACTGAATCTGTAAATAACTTTGGGCAGTAAGACCATTTTCACGATATTGATTCTTCCTATCCATGAGCATGGAATGTTTTTCCATTTGTTGGTGTCCTCTCTTATTTCCTTGAGCAGTGGTTTGTAGTTCTTTGAAGAGGTCCTTCACATCCCTTGTAAGTTGGATTCCTAGGTATTTTCTTTTCTTAGTAGCAATTGTGAATGGAAGTTCATTCCTGATTTGGCTCTCTGTTTGTCTGTTCTTGGTGTATAGGAATGCTTGTGATTTTTGCACATTGATTTTGTATCCTGAGACTTTGCTGAAGTTGCTTTGATCAGCTTAAGGAGATTTTGGGCTGAGACATTGGAGTTTTCTAAATATATAACCATGTCATCTGCAAACAGAAAATTTGACTTCCTCTCTTCCTATTTGAATACACTTCATTGCTTTCTCTTGCCTGATTACGCTGGCCAGAACTTCCAATACTTTGTTGAATAAGAGTGGTGAGAGAGGGCATCCTTGTCTTGTGCCGGTTTTCAAAGGGAATGCTTCCAGCTTTTACCCATTCAGTATGATATTGTCTGTGGGTTTGTCATAAATAGCTCTTCTTATGTTGAGACACGTTCCATCGATACCTAGTTTATTGAGAGTTTTTAGCATGAAGAGCTGTTGAATTTTGTCGAAGGCCTTTTCTGCATCTATTGAGATAATCATGTGTTTTTTGTCATTGGTTCTGCTTATGTGATGGATTATGTTGATTGATTTGCATATGTTGAACCACCCTTGTATCCCAGGGATGAAGCCGACTTCATCATAGTAGATAAGCTTTTTGATATGCTACTGGTTTCGGTTTGCCAGTATTTTATTGAGGATTTTCGTATCGGTGTTCATCAGGGATATTGGCCTAAATTTCTCTTTTTTTGTTGTTTCTCTGCCAGGCTTTAGTATCAGGATGATACTGGCCTCATAGAATGAGTTAGGGAGGATTCCCTCTTTTTCTATTGATTGGAATACTTTTAGAAGGAATGGTATCAGCTCCTGTTTGTACCTCTGGTAGAATTCAGCTGTGAATCCATCAGGTCCTGGACTAGTTTTGGTTGGTGGGCTATTAACTGTTGCCTCGATTTTAGAATATCTTATTGGTCTATTCAGGGATTCAACTTCTTCGTGGTTTACTCTTGGGAGAGTGTAAGTGTCTAGGAATTTATCCATTTCTTCTAGATTTTCTAGTTTATTTGCATAGAGGTATTTATAATATTATCTGATGGTAGTTTGTATTTCTGTGGGATCAGTGGTGATATCCCCTTTATCATTTTTTATTATGTCTATTTGATTCTTCTCTCTTTTCTTCTTTATTTGTCTTGCTAGCGGTCTATCTAGTTTGTTGATCTTTTTTTTTAAAAAAAAAAACAGCTCCTAGAGTCATTGATTTTTTGAAGGGCTTTTTGTGTCTCTATTTCCTTCAGTTCTGCTCTCATCTTAGTTATTTCTTGTCTCATTCTAGCTTTTGAATATGTTTGCTCTTGCTTCTCTAGTTCTTTTAATTTGTGATGTTAGGGTTTCAATTTTAGATCTCTCTTGCTTTCTCTTGTGGGCATTTATTACTATAAATTTCCCTCTGTACACTGCTTTAAATGTGTCCCAGGGATTCTGGTATCTGGTTTCTTTGTTCTCATCGATTTCAAAGAACGACTTTATTTCTGCCTTCATTTCGTTATTTACCCAGTATTCATTCAGGAGCAAGTTGTTGAGTTTCCATGTAGTTGGGTGGTTTTGAGTGAGTTTCTTAATCCTGAGTTCTAATTTGATTGCACTGTGGTCTGAGAGACAGTCTGTTGTGATTTCTGTTCTTTTACATTTGCCGAGGAGTGTTTTACTTCCAATTATGTGGTCAATATTAGAATAAGTGCAATGTGGTGCTGAGAAGAATATGTGTTCTGTTGATTTCAGGTGGAGAGTTCTGTAGATGTCTGTTAGGTCTGCTTGATCCAGAGCTGAGTTCAATTCCTGGATATCCTTGTTAATTTTCTGTCTCACTGATTTGTCTAATGTTGTCAGTGGGATATTAAAGTCTCCCATTATTATTGTGTGGGAGTCTAAGTCTCTTTGTAGTTCTCTAGGAACTTGCTTTATGAATCTGGGTGCTACTGTATTGGGTGCATGTATATTTAGGATAGTTAGCTTTTCTTGTTGAATTGATCCCTTTACCATTATGTAATGGCCTTCTTTATCTCTTTTGATCTTTGTTGGTTTAAAGTCTGTTTTATTAGAGACAGACATTGCAACCCCTGCTTTTTTTCGCTTTCCATTTGCTTGGTAGATCTTCCTCTGTCCGTTTATTTTGAATCTATGTGTGTCTTTGCATATGAGATGGGTCTCCTGAATACAGCGCATCTATGGGTCTTGACTCTTTATCCAATATGCCAGTCTGTGTATTTTAATTGTGGCATTTAGCCCATTTACATTTAACGTTAGTATTGTTATGTGTGAATTTGATCCTGTCATTATGATGCTAGCTGCTTATTTTGCCCATTAATTCATGCAGTTTTTTTCATAGCATCAATGGTCTTTACAATTTGGCATGTTTTTGCAGTGGCTGGTACCGGTTGTGCCTTTCCATGTTTAGTGCTTACTTGAGGAACTCTTGTCAGGCAGGCCTGGTGGGGACAAAATCTCTAAGAATTTGCTTGTCTGTAAAGGATTTTATTTCTCCTTCACTTATGAAACTTAGTTTGGCTGGATATGAAATTCTGGGTTGAAAATTCCTTTCTTTAAGAATGTTGAATATTGACTCCCACTTTCTTCTGGCTTGTAGGGCTTCTGCAGAGAGATCTGCTGTTAGTCTGATGGGCTTCCCTTTGTGGGTAACCTGACCTTTCTCTCTGGCTGTCCTTAACATTTTTTCCTTCATTTCAACCTTGGTGAATATGACAACTGTGTGTCTTCGGGTTGCTCTTCTTGAGGAGTATCTTTGTGGTGTTCTCTGTATTTCCTGAATTTGAATGTTGGCCTGCCTTGCTAGGTTGGGGACGTTCTCCTGGATAATATCCTGAAGAGTGTTTTCTAACTTGGTTCCTTTCTCCCCGTCACTTTCAGGTACACCAATCAAATGTAGATTTGGTCTTTTCACATAATCCCATATTTCTTGGAGGCTTTGTTCGTTTCTTTTCACTCTTTTTTTGCTAATCTTCTCTTCTCACTTTACTTCATTAATTTCATCTTCAATCACTAATATCCTTTCTTATGCTAGATTGAATCGGCTATTAAAGCTTGTGTGTGCTTCACAAAGTTCTTGTACTGTGGTTTTCAGCTCCATCAGGTCATTTAAGCTCTTCTCTACACTGCTTATTCTAGTTAGCCATTTGTCTAACCTTTTTTCAAGGTTTTTAGCTTCCTTGCATTGGGTTAGAACATGCTCCTTTAGCTCAGAGAAGTTTGTTATTACTGACCTTCTGAAGCCTACTTCTGTCAACTTGTCAAACTCATTCTTTGTCTAGTTTTGTTCCCTTGCTGACTAGGAGTTGTGTTCCTTTGGAGGAGAAGAGGCGTTCTGGTTTTTGGAATTTTCCGCCTTTCTGCTCTGGTTTCTCTCCATCTTTGTGGTTTTATCTACTTTTGATCTTTGATGTTGGTGACCTACAGATGGGTTTTGGTGTGGATGTCCTCTTTGTTGATGTTGATTCTACTCCTTTCTGTTGGTTAGTTTTCCTTCTAACACACAGGCCTCGCTGCTGCAGGTCTGTTGGAATTTGCTGGAGGTCCATTCCAGATGCTGTTTGCCTGGGTATCACCAATGGAGGCTGCAGAACAGCAAATATTGCTGCCTGATCCTTTCTCTGAAAGCTTCATCCCAGGGGGTACCCACCTGTATGAGGTGTCTATCCGCCCCTACTGGGAGGTGTCTCCCAGTCAGGCTACACAGGATTCAGGGAGCCACTTGGGGAGGCAGTCTGTCCATTATTGGAGCTCGAATGCCATGGTGGGAGAACCCCTGCTCTCTTCAGAGCTGTCAGACAGGGATGTTTAGGTATGGAGAAGCTGTCTTCTGCCTTTTGTTCAAATATACCCTCAGTTGGAAATGCAGAAATCACCTGTCTTCTGTATCAATCTTACTGGGAACTGTAGACTGAAGCTGTTCCTATTCGGCCATCTTTGGAGTTTCCTTGTGTAGATAGTTTTAAACTGGTGTGCTTGTAGGAGGGATACTCAGTGGAGCCTTCTATTTTGCCATATTTTTCCTCCCTTCTGTTTTTGTTGTTGAGTTTTTTGAGTTCCTTGTAAATCCTGGATATCATTCCCTTCAGTTGCATAGTTTGCAAATATTTTCTCCCTTTTTGCAGGTTGTCTGTACAGTGGGTTGATTATTTCATGTGCTGTGTAGAAACTTTTTAATTTAATTAAGTCTCATTTTGCCTATTTTGTTTTTGTTGGCTCTGCTTTTGAGCACTTTGTCATGAATTCTTTGCCTAGACCAATGCCAAGCGAAGTTTTATCTACTTTTTTCTAGTATTTTTATAGTTTCTCCAATTGCATTTAATTATTTCATTCATCTTGAGTTGATTTTTATATATGATGAGACATAGAGATCTAGTTTCATTCTTATGCATCTGGTGATCTAATTCTATTTATTTATTTATTTAGACACGATCTTGCTCTGTCACCCAGGCTGGAGTAAGGGGCATGATCTCAGGTCACTGCAACCTCCGCCTCCTGGGTTCAAGGGATTCTCATGCCTCAGCCTCCCAAGTAGCTGGGATTACAGTCACTTGCCACCATGCCTGGCTAATTTATTTTGTATTTTTAGTAGAGACAGGGTTTCACCACGTTGGCCAGGCTGGTCTCTAACTCCAGACCTCAGGTGATCCATCTGCCTCTGCTCCCTAAGTGCTGGGATTACAGGCATGAGCCACCATGCCTGGCCTTGGTGATGTAATTCTTCCAGTACTATTTATTGAAAAGGGTGGCTTTTTCCTGGGCTATGTTTTTGTCACCTTTGTCAAATATCAGTTGGCTGTAGATACATGTCTTTATTTCTGGGTTCTCTATTCTGTTCCATTATATTTTGTGTCTGTTTTTATACTAATATCATGCTCTTTTGGGTATTATAACCCCATAATTTGAGATCAAATAAGGTGATGCTTCCAGCTTTGTCTTTTGGTGTTAAGATTGCTGTGCTAGAGCTAAATGATGAGAACACATGGAAACATAGAGGGGAACAACAGACATTGGGGCCTATCGGAAGGTGGAGAGTAGGATGAGGGAGAAGATTAGCCAAATAACTAATGGGTACTAGGCTTAATACCTGTGGGATGAAATAATCTATGCAGCAAATCCCCACGACACAAGTTTACCTATATGACAAACTTGCACATGTAGCCCTGAACTTTAAAGTTAAAAAAAAATTGCTTTGGCTATTCAGGCTCTTTTTTTTTTTTTTTGGTTCCATATTAATTTTAGGATTGTTTGTTCAAATTCTGTGAAAATGACAATATTATTTTGAATAGGGATGGCATTCAATCTGTAGAATGCTTTGTGCAGTATGGTCAGTTTAATGATATTAATTCTTCAGATTCATGAGCACGAGATATTCTGCTCGTGTTTATGGCCTCTATAATTTCTTTCATCAATGTTTCATAATTTTTATTGTAGAGATCTCTCACTTCTTTGGTTAAATTTATTCCTGGGTATTTTGCATCCTAAATATGTTTTCCCTACATTTTTTGTGGCTAATGTAAATAGGATTGCCTTCTTGATTTTGTTCTCAGCTTGATTATTATGGTTGTATAAAATGCTACTGATTTTTATATGTTAATTTTGAATCCTGAAACTTTACTGAAATCATTTATCAAATCTAAGAGTTTTTTGGCGGAGTCTTTAGACTTTTCTAGATACATGATCATACTTTAGAAACAGAGATAACTTAACTCCCTCTTTTTCAATTTGTATGCCTTTTATTTTTCTCTTGCCTGATTGCTCTGGCTAAGATTTCCAGTATTGTGTGTGGATCAGTAGTGCAAGTGGGCATCCTTATCTTTTTTCTGGTTCTTAGGAGGAATACTTTCAACTTTCCACCATTCAGTATAATGTTGGCTCTGGGTCTGTTGCATATGGTATTTATTATTTTCAGGTGTGTTCCTTCTATTCCTAGTTTGTTAGAAGGTTTTATCATGAAAGGATGCTGAATTTTATCAAATGCTCTTTCTGCATCTATGGAAATAATCATGTGATTTTTGTTTATTCTCTTTATTTGATGAAGCACATTTATTGATTTTCATATGTCAAACCATATTTGCATTTCTGAAATAAAGCACATCTGATCATGATATATTATCTTTTTGGTGTGCCGTTGAGTTATATTTGCTGATTTTTAAAAAAAATTTTGCATCTATGTTCATCAGGAATAGTGGTCTGTAGTTTTCTTTTTCGGTTGTGTCATTGTCTGGTTTTGGTATACAGGTGATACTGGATTCATAGAATGAAATAGGGAGGATTCTCTCCTTGATTTTTTGAAACCGTTTCAGGAAGATTGGTACCAGTTTCTCTTTTCATGTTTGGTAGAGTTCAGCTGTGTGTTCATCTTTTTTGGGAAGGGGAGATTTTTATTATTGATTCAATCTTGCTACTCATTGTTGCTCTGTTCAAGATTTCTATTTTTTTCTGGTTCTATCTTGGGAGGTTGTATGTTTCCAGGAATTTATCCATTTTCCTCTGGGTTTTCTAGTTTCTGAGTGTAGAGTTGTTCATAGCAGTCTCTGATGATCTTTTATATTTCTGTGGTATCAGTTGTAATGTCTTCTTTTTCATATCTGATTATATTCATTTGGATCTTCTCTATTCTTGGTAGTCTAGCTAGCAGTTTATTAATTTTGTTTATCATTTCAAAAAAACAACTATTCAATTTGTTAATCCTTTATATATTTTTTTTGGTCTCAATTTTATTTAATTCTGCTCTTACATTTGTTATTTCTTTTTTTTTTCTGCTAAATTTGGGTTTAGTTTGTTCTTGTTTTTCTAGTTCCTTAAGGTGCAAGGTTAAATTGCTAGTTTGTGGTATTTCTGTTTTTTTGAATATAGGCATTTAATGCTGTAAAATTCCCTCTCAGCACTGCCTTTCCTGTATCCCAAAGGTTATGGTAAGTTGTGTTTCAATTTCCATTTATTTCAAAATTCAACAAGAGGGTGTAACAACCCTAAATATTTAGGTACCCAACATCAGAGCCCTTAGATTTATAAAACAAATACAATTATACCTGAAGATAAAAGATATCAATACAATAATCATGGGGGACTTCTTTGCCCCAATCACAGCACTAGACAGATTGTCAAATATACTGTCCACAAAAAACAAAAACAAAAACAAACAAACAAAAAAAAAACCATTGGATGTAAATTGGGCTTTAGACTACCCAACAACTGCAGAATATAGATTCTTTTTGTCATCATGTGGAACATTCTCAAAGATAGACCATGTATAAAGCCACAAAACAAGTCTCAACAAATTTTTATAAATGGAAGTTATATCAAGAATCTTCTCAGACCACAGCAGATTAAAACCAGAAATCAATACAAGAGGAACTTCAGAAACTGCACAAATACCGAGAAATTAAACAACATGCTCCTAAAAGATCTTTTGGTAAGCAATGAAATTAAGGCAGAAATTTAATTTTTTTATATGAATGGAAATAGACTCTCTCTCTCTCTCTCTCTCTCTCTCTCTCTCTCTCTCTCTCTCTCTCTCTTTTAATGGACTCTTGCTCTTGTCACCTAGGCTGGAGTGCAGTGGCATGATCTGGACTCACTGCAACCTTGGAAATGGACTCCCTTTAACATGCTATAATGTCCTTTGTCTTTTTATTTATCTTATTTTGAGATAGGGTCTCACTCTGTCACCCAGGCTGGAGTGCAGTGGCACAATCACAACTCACTGCAACCTTCACCTCTTGGAATCAAGCAATCCTCCCACCTCCTGCATAGCTGGGACTGCAGGTACGTGCCACAGCACCTGGCTAATTTTTGTATTTTTTGTAGAGATGGGGTTTCACCATGTCGCTCAGGTTGGTCTCGAACTCCTGAGCTCAAGCAATCCATCCACCTCAGCCTCCCAAAGCGCTGGGATTATAGGCATGAGCCACTATGCCTGACTCTTTGTCTTATATTTACTGGTTTATTGAAATAAGCATTTTTAATCTGATATGAGTACAGCTTCTTCTTCTCACTTTTGGGTTTCATCTATATGGAATATCTTTTTTCTGTTTCTTTCCTTTTAGTCTCTAAGTGTCTTTACAGGGAAGGTGAGTTTCTTTTAAGGAGCATATAGTTGAGTCATTTTAAAAATTTATTCTGCAGATCTATATATTTTAATGGAAGCATTTAATTCATTCATGTTCAAGGTTAATATCAATATGTGAGGTTTTGTTTCTCTCATGTTGTTAATTTTTATCTAGTTGTCTTATAAAATTTGTTTCCTTTTTTCTTTCATATTTTTAATTTTTGTGGGTACATGGTAGTACATATATTTATAAGTTACATGAGATGTTTTGATACAGGCATGTAATACATAATAATTACATCATGGAAGATGGAGTATCCATCCCCTCAAACATTTACTCTTTGTTTACAACAATCCAATTCTACTGTTTTAGTTATTTTAAAATATACAATTAAATTATTATTTACTACAGACGCCCTGTCATGCTATCAAATACTAGGTCTCATACATTCACTCTATTTTTTAACCCATTAACCATTCTAACCTCCCCCTCAACCTCTGACTACCCTTCTCAGCCTCTAGTAATCATCCTTCTACTCTCTATCTCAATTGGTTCAATTATTTTGATTTTTAGATCCTGAAAAAAAATGAGATCATGCAATGATTGTTTTATGTGCCTGGCTTATTTCACATAGAATATGACCTTCAGTTCCATGCATATTGTTTCAAATGATTGAATCTCATTGTTTTCTATGGCTGAATAGTACTCCACTGTGTATAAGTGCCACATTTGCCTCATCCATTCATCTGTTGATGGACACTTAGGTTGCTTCCAAATCTTGGCTATTGCCAGTCACGCTGCAACAAACATGGGAGTGCAAATGTCTGTTCAATATACTCATTTCCTTTCTTTTGAGTGTATATCCAGAGATGGATTCCTGGATCATAGAGTAGCTCTTTTTTAATTTTTGGAGGAAATGCCTAACTGTTCACCATATCAGTTGTACTAATTTACATTTCTACCAACAGTTTACTAACGTTCCCTATTCTTCACATTCTCACCAGCATTTGTTATTCCCTGTCTTTTGGATATTATATTTTTCAACTGGGGTGAAATGATATCTCATTGTAGTTTTAATTTGTATTTCTATGATAACCAGTGAAATTGAGCACTTTTTTATACACCTGATAGCCATTTGTATGTCTTCTTTTGAGGAATGTCTATTCAAATATTTTGCCTATTTTTAAATTGGACTATTAGATTTTTTTTTTCCTTGAGAGCTGTTTGAGCTCTCTAAAGATTCTGGTTATTAATCCCTTATCAGATGGGTAGGTTGAAAATATTTTATCTCATTCTGTGGTTTTGTCTCTTTGTTTTGTTGTTTCCTTTGCTGTGCAGAAGCTTGTTAACTTGATGTGATCACATTTGTTTATTTTTGCTTTGGTTGTCTAAGCTTGTTGGGTATTGCTTAAGGAATTTTTGCCCAGACCAATGTCCTGGGGATTTTCCCCAAGATTTTCTTGTAGTAGTTTCATAGTTGAGATCTCAGATTTAAGATTTAAGTCTTTAGTCCATTTGGATTTGATTTTTCTGTATGGAAAGAGATAAGGGTTTAGATTTTTCTTCTGCATATAGATATACAGTTTTTCCAGCACCATTAATTGAAGAGACTATGTTTCTCCCAGTCCATGCTTTTGGCACCTTTGTCAAAAATGAGTATAGGTGTGTTGGTTTGTTTCTGGGTTCTCTATTCTGTTTCATTTGTCTATGTGTCTTTTTTTATGCAGGTACTCTGCTATATGAGTTACTATAGCTCTGTGGTATAATTTGAAGTCAGATGATATGATTCCTCCAGTTTTGTTCTTTTTGCTGAAGATAAATTTGGCTATTCTGTGTCTTTCGTGGTTTCGTACTTGTAGATATTTATCAGTTTCAGGGCACTGAAAAGTTAAGTATTATAGTCTTCACACTCTGGGCTTGTTTGTACCCATCCTTCTTAAGAAGACTTTCCAGATATTCAAGGACTTGAGTGTTTTGATCTAAGCTATATCTGCTTTAGAAGGGACCCAAAGCCTTGTAGTCATTCTTTGAGACTTGTAGAGGTACTCCCTTGATTGTCTTGGATACAATCTGGAAGAATTCTTTAGATTACCAGACAGAGACTCTTGTTCTTTCCCCTTATTTTCTCCCTAACAAATGAAGTCTCTCTGTCTCCTCTGAGCCACCTGGAGATGGGAGTGGAGTGACATAAGCATCCCTGTGGCCACCACCCTTAGGACTGCACTGGGTCAGACTTGAAGCCAGCACAGCACCGGGTCTTGCCCAAAGCCTGCAGTAACCACTCCCTGGCTACTACCTATGTTTGCTGAAAGCCCTGGGCCTTTACAATCAGCAGGTGGCAAAGCCATCTAGGCTTATATACTTCCCTTCGTAGCAGCGAGTTCCCCCCAGGCCCTCGGCAGGTCCAGGGGTGCTGTCTGGGAGCTGAAGTCTAGAGTCAAAAACCTTAGAAGTCTACTTTATATTCCGTTGTATTGTGGCTGAGCTGGCACTAAAACCAGAAGATTCGGTTCTTCCCACTCTCTTCCCTCATCCTCTAAAGGCAGAGGAGTCTCACTCTGTGGCTACCACCACCCTCAGGCCCATGAGGAGACCACTGTGAGACCACCACCAATGTTCATGTTCTTTTTTTTTTTTTTTTGAGACAGAGTCTCTCTCTTTCGTCCAGGCTGGACTGCAGTGGCACTATCTCGGCTCATTGCAAGCTCTGCCTCCTGGGTTCACGCCATTCTTTCCTGCCTCAGCCTCCTGAGTAGCTGGGACTACAGGTGCCCGCCACGGAGCCTGACTAATTTTTGGTATTTTTAGTAGAGATGGGGTTTCACCATATTAATCAGGAAGGTCTCAATCTCCTGACCTTGTAATCCGCGCGCTTCGGCCACCAGTGTTCTTTTAAGGCCCAAGGGCTCTTCAGTCAGCTTGTGGTGAATGATGCCTCACCTGGGACTTCCCTTCAGGGGAGTGAGTTCCTCTATGGCCCAGGACAGGTCCAGAAATGCCATCTGAGAGCTAAATCCAGGATTCAGGGACCCTGTGGCTGAGTTGGTATCTAAGGTGCAAGAAAAAGTCCCCTTTACATTTTCTTTCACTTTTCTCAAGCAGAAGGAGTCTTGCCCTGTAGCCACCACAGCTGGGAATGTGTTAAGCCTCATCTGAAGCTATCAAGTCTCACTCGAAGCCCTTAATGCAGTACCTGGGTATCTGATGGTTATTCAGAGCCCAAGTGCTCTCCAGTTAGCAGGTGATAAATCTTGCCAGGACTGGGTTCTTCCCTTCAAGGTAGTGGGTTCCCTTCTGGCCCAGCATGTGTCAATAAATGTCATCCAGGAGCTAGCTTGTGGAAAGGGTACCTCACAACTTTGACCAGCACCCTATCCTGCTGTGCTGAGCTGATATCCAAGATTCAAGACAAAGCCCTTCCCACTCTTTCTTCTTCTCTCCTCACCAGAGGGAAGGGGTCTCTTTTACAGCTGTGAGCTGTGCAGCCTGATGTTAGGGGAGGGATGATGCCTGTTCTCCCTAGGTGCCCCAGCTGATGTCTCAGTAAATCACATGCCCTCACAGTCTAGTGTATTTTGGCCAAGTTCAGCTCTAGGATTTGCCTAGGTGTTGCAGTCCTTGTGGCCTAGACCGATTTTCATCTTTATTTGGGGCCCCAAAACACTTTAGTTTATGGTGACAAGGCTTGCGGGAACTCAAATTCTGACCACTATGATTGGTGATCCCTCTCTGGCTAGGGCTGGTTTAAATGCTTCCTCCCTGGGCAAGCATCAGCTGAGTTTTGTCCATTTTTGCTTCCTGATATAATAAGAGCAGCACTGAGTTCAATGCATCACAGTTGCTAGCTCTCCCTCTCCCCAGGGCAAAGGAATGATCTCCACATTATGCCATCACTGTTGGGGGATGAAGGAAGTGCTAAGTTGGTGATTCAGGACAGTTTTTCCTACCTTTTCAGTGCTTATTTCAGTGATATGAAATTAAAACCAGATACTGTGAGTACTCACCAGTTTTTGATTCGTGTGTGTGTGTGTGTGTGTGTGTGTGTGTGTGTGTGTGTGTAGATAGTTGTTAAATTGGTGCCCTTGCAGGGTGGGGAGGAGATAACTGACGCCACTTATTCTGCCATATTGCTCCACCCCCTGTTTATTTTGTGTGTGTATCTTTCTGGTTTGATGGAGTTCTGTAACATTGCCACTAGATTTTTTAAATTCTTGCTTTGTCCAATTGTTTTATGAGTTGTGATTTTCGTACTTTTGCGTGTTTCTTTAAGATGGAGGAGTATCAACCATTTTTTCATGTTTGGAACCCCTATGAGAATTGTTTTGTAGGACTAGTTAATGATGAATAACTCCCTCTGCATTTGCTTGTCTAGGAAATACTTTATTCTTTTTCATTTATGAAGTTTATTCTGGCAGGATAGAAAACTTGTCATTTGTAGCTTTTTTTTTTCTCTTATGCACTTTGAAAATAAGACCCCAATCTCTCTTAGCTTGCAAGGATTTTGCTAATTAGTCTATTGTAAGTTTTATGGGGTTTTCTTTATAGGTTACTAGATGTTTTTCTTTTGCTGATTTTAGGATTTTTTTTTCTTGACGTTGACATTAGATAGTCTGGTGACTATGTGTGATGGTGAAGTCCACGTTGCAATGTATTTCCTTATGTTCACTGGGCCTCCTGTATCTGGATGTCTAAATCTCTTGTTAGACTAGGGAAGTTTTCATCAATTATTTCCTTAAATAGGTTTTCTAAACTTTTTGCCTTTTCTTCTCCCTTGGGAATGCCCGTGTTTTGTAGATTTGGTTGTTTTATGTAGTCCAACACTTCTTGAAGGCTTTATTCACTCCTTTCATTCTTTTTTGTTTATATTGTTTGACTGGATTAATTCAAAAGATCTGTCTTCAAGTTCTGAAATTCTCTCTTCTTCTTAGTCATCTATTGTTGAAGGTTTCTATTGTATTTTGTAATTCCTTCAACAAATTTTTCATTTCCAGGAGTTCTGTTGTTTTTTTAAAGATATATACCTTCTTGGTAAATTTCTCATTCATACTCTGAACTGATTTTCTGATTTCCTTGTATTGATTTTCAGATTTCACCTGTATCTAATTTAGCTTCTTTAAAATCAGTATTTTGTATTCTTCATCTGGCATTTAAATTTTTTTTGTTAGGATTCATTGCTAGAGAATTACTGTGCTCCTTCCTTGTGTTCCTTTCAGTGTGTCATAATACCTTGCTTTATTATATTTCCAGTATTGTTACACTGAATTTTTCACATATGGAGGAACAGTCACTTTTTATTTTTGAATGTTCTTTCATTAGGATGAGACTTTTTTTTCTTTGAGCATGTGACTGTGATGTACGTTGAGTAGGGTCATTTTGTTTTGCGTCTGGGTGCACTGAGTAGTGAAGTCTCTGTATGATTTCCTTAGTTATAAATAGTTTTAGTTTGTGACTTTCCTAATTGCTAGTTGTAGTGGCCAGGGTACTGGGTTAGTGATCAGGTTTACAGTCTCCTGATTAGCTGAGGTGGCATGGTCTATTGTGGTAGTAGAGGTCATAAGAAGCTTATCTCGTTCCCCAATGGTATGTATTTGTGTCAGCAGATGTCGTAATGGACTATGGGTTGGTCTCCTGGCCAGTAGGTGGCACTTGCAAGTGATAGCCAGCTGCAGTGGTAACAGTAGAGCTACTGCTTGGCCTTTGTTAACCAGAAGTGTTAGGATGTGCCAGGCAATGGGTTGGGCTGTAAAATGGTCAGTAGTCTGGTCTCATGCTCTGCCTCAGAAGCAAGGGGGCAAAGTTGGATGGGGTTGGACCTGGGGACTGCAGTTGGGCCCCCTAATAGCAGGTGCAAGTGCTGGCCTTGACTGACGTCAAGAGGAAGTCCTCAGGCCTCTGGAAAAATGCCCAGGTGAGTGGAGCAACCGCTGCTCCACCAAAGTCTTAGCATGGGGAAGAAGGGGCAGTTCCAACTCCACAGCCAAATGAGTAGGAGTCTGACCTGCTTTGGTCTCACATTTGAGACCCAGTGAAGCTCCTTGCCATAGCCTGACCCTGGCAGCAAGTCAGGGCAGTTAGCCAGGTTACACTCAGTTTGTTTTCAGTCTGCAAACCTGCCCCAGGCCATAAAACTGGCTGCCCACATTAAACTCATGTGTCTCAGATAAATCTCCTTTTGCTTCAGTCCCAAGAAGTTAAAAAGACCAATTCTGCCACCCATGGATGGAGCTCATGCCACATTTGCCTCCCAGTTCTGGCCTTGAGGGCCCCTCCTCCACTCAAGACCAGATTGCCAGTCCCCAGCCCGACTCTCCAAATCGGTGGCTGCTGTCCTTGTTAGATGGGTGAATTCCACGCAGCTTGCTATGAACTAGGCTGGATAATGGCTTCCTTCTATCAGTGCCCAGGTATGGTAGTGTATGTGTGACACTTCCCAGTGCTGTTCCTTCTCACAGTCTCCAGGCTGCTCCACAAATTGGATCCAGGGCTTGGGAAAGTTGAGTTGCTCCCCTATGGCCTGGATTGCATCATTTCCTAGTGGGAATGTATATTACAGAGACACTCACTCCCCCTTTCCCATCTTTCCCAGATCCCACCAGGCAGGATGCTGCCTGCCTTCTTTTTCCCAGTATTTGAAGTTTTCTTTCTTTTCTGTTTAACTTCTATATTCCTTCTAAGATAAAAGTTCACAGCGTGAATCTCTACACATGTTTTGCTGTTTCCAAATGGGCAAGGTGTGCTAGAAAACCCTTAGTCTGCCACCTTGAATTTTTAAAACACTGTTCACTTTTTAAAAATTATTTTTACTTTCTGCTTTTTAGACTAGAAAATTTCAATTGTCCTATCTTTAAGTTCTCTGATTCTCTCTTCTACCTGCCGAGATCCGATATTGATCTTCTCTAGTACATTTTATTATTTCAGTTATTTTACTCACTATTGCCTTCCACAATCTTTTGTAGCCTGACATCCAACTCACACAATCTTTCCCAGTTTGACAATCAAACCAGGAAAAACAAAAACTATTCCCTTAGCAGTCCACAGAGAGGTTAGAACACAGCAAATAAGTTCTGCTCTGCTCCTTCTAGTCTGAGAGAGGAAACCAGGAAGTTACTGCTTCCTTCTGACCATGCCATGACAGAGAAGATGAGGCAAGGGCAAGTAAAAACACTACAAAACTTCCCTCTATTTGAATTTGGCTTTTTCATAAGTTGGTGTTTCTTTGGTTGCTGTAGACCTTTGATTGATTTCCATGGTGCCTATAAAGTTATTTTAGGCAGCTTACAGTTATTATTTTACTGTTTTCCTGAAGGAACAAGGGCCTGGAGCTTCCTAGTCTACCATCTTGCTGATGTCACTCACATTATCCATTCTCTGTCTTTTAAGTAATGTATTTAGGCCATTTTTATTTAATATAATTGTCCATCTGTTAGGACTTAAGTCCGCCTGTTATTTTTTTTTTCTGGTTTTCTCTGTATTTTATTTCCTTGGATTTATTTTCCTGCCTTCAAGTGAATTACTTGAACGTTTCCTTATAATTATATTTTGATTTATCTCTATAGCTTTTGTGTGCATCTCTTTGTGTTGGTTTCCAACAGTTTGATTTGTGTATATATTGTATATTGATTTCTAGTATTGGTAATTTGTATCTTCTCTTTTTGTCAGTCTTGCTAGAGTCTGTCTCTTTCTCTCCATATAGGTATGTTTATATGTAAATATATCTACATATATTTCTTTATATTTCATTTCTCTCTGTATATAACCTTTACATATATATACATATCCTTTATGTATATATAGATATATCATTTATATGTATATATATGTTTATTTTTCCCTATTTATAATATAATTGCTTAAATTATTTCCTCTACACATATATGAACCACACTGACAGTGTTATAATTTTGTGTAGACTATCACATTATTTGGAAAGTGCAAGGGAAGGAAAGCCTATTGCATTTACTCATATTTTTGCTTATTCTGTCATTTATTCCTTCCTGATTGTCCAAGGTTTCTTATCTTATTAATTTCCTTATTTTACATAATTTCCTTTAACCGTTTTTTGGGGGGGCAGCTCTGCTGATGACAAATTCTCTGTTTTCCTTCATCTGAGAATGTTTTCATTTTTTTTTCCTTTTCTGTAAGAAATTTTCATTGGGTATGGGTTTCTGGATTGTTTTCCTTTAGTACTTAAGAATATGCCATCTCTTCCTGGTATGCTTGGTTTCTGACAATAAATCTGCTGTCATTCCTATTGTTTTTCTCCTACTGATAACGTGTTGATTCTTGTTGCTCTAAAATTACTTTTCTTTGTCTTTACCTTTCAGAAGTTGTATTATGAGGTATATTGGCATGGATTTCTTTGGGCTTAGCCTGTTTGGGATTTCTTCAGCCTCTTGAATCCATGGGTTCATGTTTTTCACCAATTTTTAAGAAAAATTCAGTCATTATTTCTTTGAACACTTTTTCTGCCTCTCCTTCTTTCCCCTCTTCTTTTAAGCTTCCAATGAGACAAATGTTATGTCTGTTGTTATAGTCTCATATGTATCGTAGGCTCTGTTCACTATTTTTTTTTTTTGGTTTATTTTCCGTTGTTCAAATTAGATAATTTCTATTATTCTGTCTTCTAGTTCACTGATTCTTTCCTCTGTCCCCTCGTCTCTATTGTGCTGTTAAGTCCATCCCTGTAACTTTTTATTTCAATTATTGTATATATTAGTTCTAGTTTTCCATTTGCTTGTTCTTCGTATTTTCATTTTCATTTTTTCTTTCTCTCATCTTTGTTTTTTTCCTTTTTAATTTCTTCCTTTTTCTTGCTGAGCCTGTTTTTTAGGGGTAGGTTTTCTATGTTTTCATTTGTCTCATGTATATTTGTAATTGTGTTTAAAAACATTTTTTCATGGATGCTTTAAAACACGTTCCAGATAATTCTAACATTTCTATCATCTTGTCTTGCCATCCATTTATTGTCTTTTCATTCTGTTTGGGTTCATCCTGGTTCTTGGTATAATGAGAATTTTTTATTAAAACATGAGCATTTTCAGTTATGTTAGGAGCCTCTGGACACTATTTAAACCTGATTTAAATTGTGTTTTAACTGACTTTTTAAAAAGGCCACTCTGGCAAAGGAAGAAAGGTTGCCACCTCATTACTCCCAGGTAGAAGTAGAAGTTCTCATACAGCTTCTATTGACAGAAGGGCAGAGTTCTTCATTACTGCTAGGTGGGGGTGAGAGTTTTGACTTTCGCAAAGTCTTTGTGTACACTGTGCTGGGGGAAATGTATTTATCACTTGGTAATAGCGAAAGTCCTGACTCTCCACTAGTACAACTCTGACACCACTACACTTAAGAGGTGGTGGGACTCCTTATTACTGCCAATTGATGGGAGAAGTCTAGGCTGCCGAGTGGTCTCCACTAATGCTTTTGTGATGGAGGGGCATGTTAATAGCCAGCTGTGTGAAAGTTTCAATTTTCTACTTAGCCTTTTCTGACACCACTCTGGGAGGTTTTGGAGTACCTCATTACAGCCTTACAGGGGTGGAAGCTTAGGTTTTCCACTCAGTCTACATTTAACACTCTTATGTGGCCTGTGCAGAAAATTGGTGAGTCTTGGAGAATTACACTGGATTAGCATAAGCTTAACCAGCTGGTTACTCCAATTGCAGCTACTGTATCATATGTAGTTTCATTGCTTGAGCAGAATAACAAATTTTCTGATGCAGCTATTAATCTGGCCAATGCTTTTTTTTTTTTTTTTTAAATTATAACTTGTAGCAAGGACCACCGGAAACAGTTTTATTTCAGTTGTTAAGGCCAGCAGTACACATTCACTGTCCTACCTTAGGGATATATCAATTCTCCAGACTTATGTCATAATTTAGATTGAGGGATCTTGATACCTTTCCCTTCCACCGACATCAGACTGGTCCATTACATCGACGGCATTATGCTCATCGGACATAGTGAGCAAGAAGTAGAAACTACAATGACTTGTCAGTAAAGCATTTGCATGTCAGAGGATGAGAGATAAATCCAGCAGAAATTCAGGGGCCTTCTACCTCAGTAAAATGTACAGGGGCTCAGTGGTGTAGGGCATGTTGAGATATCTCTTCTATGGTGAAGGATAAGTTGTTACATCTCACTCCTGCTACAAACAAAAAAGTGGTCCTGTGCCTAGTGGAATTCTTTGAATTTGGGAGACAACATATTCCTCATTTTGGTGTTAGAGGCCCAAAAAGCTGCTGATTTTGAGTGGGGCTGAGAAAAAGAGAAGGCTCTGCAACAGGTACAGGCTTCCACGCAAGCTGCTCTACCACTTGTGCCATATGAGCCAGCATATCCAATGGTAATTGAAGTGGTAGTGGTGGATAGTGATATTGTTTGGACATTTTGGCAGACCCCTGTAGGTGAATCACAGCTCAGATCCTTAGGATGTTGGAGCAAAGCCTTGTAATCCTCTGTAGGTAACTATAATCCTTTTGAGAAAGAGGCTTTTGTGTGCTACTGGACCTTAATAAGATCTGACCGCTTAACCATGGGCCACCAAGTTACCATATCTGAGCTGCCTACCAGAAACGGGGTGTTGTTTGACCCACCAAATCATAAATGTGGATGTGCACAGAAGCCTCAAATAGGACTGAAGGCACAACAAAGTTACATAAAGAAGTGGCCCAAATGTGCATGGCCCTGATTCCTCCTATCTTACCTTCTTTCTCCCAGCCTCAACCTAAGCCTTTTGAGGAGTTTCCTATAACCAATTGATAGGGCAAGTGAAAGCTAGGGCCGGATTTACAGATGCTTCTCTGCAGTATGGAGGCACCACCACAAAGTGGACATCTTTAGCACCACATCCTCTTTCTGGGACATGCCTGAAGGACGGTGGTAAAGAAAAAAATCCTCCTTGTGGAAATAATTTCTAGTAGTATACCTGTTCAGTCATTTTACTTGAAAGGAGAAATGACCAGACATGTGATTGTATACTGGTTCATGCATCATGACCAATGTTTCGGATGGATAATCAGGGACCTGGAAGGAACATGATTGGAAAATTTGTGACAAGGAGGTCTGGGGGATAGGCATGGATAGACCTCTCTGAGTGGGTTTGTAATGATTAAGTGCATAGGATAGCCCATTCTGTGGATACCAGTAAGCCTCTTTCCCCAGTCACTCTAATCATTGCCCAGTGAGTTCATGGACAAACTGGACATGGAGGCAAAGATGGATGTTATGCATGCACTTAACAATTTGGTTTTTCATTTACCAAGGCTGACATGGCTACAACCACTGCTGAGTACCCAATTCGTCAACAGCAGAGACCAACACTGGGTCCCCAGTACAGCACCATTCTCTAGGGCGACTAGCCTGGTGATAGATTGATTACATTGAACTTTTTCCATCATAAAAGGGGCACCATTTTGTTATTATTTGAATAGACATTCTGGATATGGATTTGTCTTCTCAGCACATGTTTCTACTAAAACTGTCATCCTCGGATTTATGGAATGCCTTATCTGCTGTCATAGTATTTGTATGTGCCAGCTCTGACTGCCATAACGCAATACCATATGTAGTCGTGTGTTACTTGAAGATGGGAAATGTGTTCTGAGAAATGTATCATAGGGCAATTTCTTCACTGTGTGAGCATCATAGCGTACGCTTACACAAACCTGGATGGAATAACCTTACTACCCTCCTAAGCTACATGGTATAACCTTTTGCTTCTAGGCTAAAAACATGTAAAGCATGTTTTTGTACTGAATACTGTAGGCAATTGTAACACAATGGTAAGTATTTGTGTATCTAAATATAGAAGAGGTACAGTAAAAATATGGTATTATAATCTTATGTGACCATCATCATATATATAGTTCATCATTGGCTAAAATATCATCATGTGGCACCTGACTATATTGGTTGTCTTAAATGACAGAAATTTATTGTTTCACACCTCTGAAGGATAGAAGCCTGCTATTGGTTTTGTTTATCAGGAAACCCGTACTAAGATTGATATTATTTCATCATTTTTTTCTGCATTGTTTGGCTGAAGTAGAGTGGTTATTGTCTAAAATCTTCTGACTGGGTAGATTGTTCCTTCCTTGATCTTTTGGATAAAAACAGCAGGCTTTTATTGTAGCATTTTTGGTCTGTGCCCATTGGTATTTCTGGGTTACTGGCTTCTTCAGCTCCATGTCTTAGATATATGAGTAAAAGGAAAACCCAAAGGAACCTATCACCATGTTGTTCCTCAGGTCTCAATGTCCCTTGCCAATCTGCCTTCTCTTCTGTAGATTTCAGTCTTTTTATGTTTGTTTTATATATCACATTCGGGTTTCTAGTTGTACTTATTGTGAGGAATGGGGAAAATTGTACCTGCTCCACCTTCTTAGAAGCAGAAGTCTATATAAAATATTTTGTTTATTTTGCACAACATATTATCTTATACATTTCCTGATATAGGCATACCCCACTTTTGAGAACTCGGGCCTAAAGAATGACTCTTTAAACATTTGAGGAAGTAGAGGACTGGAAGTAAGGGGAAGTGGGTTCTAGTCTTAGCTTGACTACTGTATGATTTTGGACTCATTCTTTATCCTCGGTCTCTGTTACTTCATCTCAAAGATGAGCATAAAAACAGCTACCTTGCCCACTTCTAAGGGTTATGTAATATAAAATTTTAAAGGAATGTGAAAATTCTGTAAAAATATTAACAATCACTAGAAATCCAATACTTGTGGGCTTGGGAAGTAGCATTACATATCTAAGCAAATAGGGTTATATCTGATATTTTACTTTAACACTCTTGGGGATATGGAAGGGATGGAGAAGAGGGAACATTTTGGTAAAAGGATTAAATTCTAAGGAAATCTAGATGGGGAAAGGAGGAAGACGTTAGGAGTTTCTATGTACAGACTTTATATGGTACTTTTGCTTATAAGAAGTCCACTTCTTTTTTGAAGTATAGAGTATCCATTTTAAGGACTTGTGTCCAGGAGACCAAGAAAAGCAAATCATCTGGTATTCAGTAGTACGGAGAACTACAGAATAGGTCAAAGAAGTTCCAGGGACTTCAGCAACTGGACGTTATGGTTTCTCATGCTAGTAGTCTTCCATGAATGGAACTCAGTTTCTCAATATTTTCTCTATTCCCTTTTCAATTATGGCCACTTTTATACCCTTTTCT
Source organism: Macaca nemestrina (assembly GCF_043159975.1). Taxonomy (NCBI): domain Eukaryota; kingdom Metazoa; phylum Chordata; class Mammalia; order Primates; family Cercopithecidae; genus Macaca; species Macaca nemestrina. The sequence goes on from NC_092145.1 coordinate 86,966,374, forward strand.
CTGCCTCCTGGCTTCTGCTTACTTGTGGTTCTTTTTCCACATAATTTAGGCTTAAAATAGATTCATCATTGCTGCTGTTGTCTCTCTTTACCTGATAACCTTTCATATTCTGGCCTACTGTACTGGTACTGCTAATTGCCCCTTCTCTCTGTATTTCTTAGTTCAACTTCTCAAAAGTTAGAGAGTTGCCCCAGCACATCTTTTTGTAGTAGAAAGTGTAATAGTTCACTGGCAAATCTATGGTTAGGCTAAAATTTTACTAAGTTTGCACCATAGTCTAATAGCTATGGCCATACATGAGAGTAAAGTCACATTTTCCTTTAGTAGGGTCTGAAGTCATGACCAGCTGTCTATAAGAAACCATGAGTGAGCAGGCATCACAATTTATATCTAATACAAAATAAATAATGTATAGACCACAGTATGTAAATTACCAGTTGGTATGTCTTAGTATAAAGTCAAAGGGAATTGGGGAAAAGGAGATTTCAAAGATTCAGCTGTTCAGTTTAATCAGAGAATAAAGAGAGAATAATACCTTCACCTTTTTTCTACTAGAAAACAAGTATAGCTTTTGAGTTTCTCTTCTTCCTGGGCTTGCTTTTTTATGACTAAGTGTTTGGGGCTTAATCAGCGGGCTCTGGGATTTGTGCCCTCTCAGTCTTCATCCTGCTGGCTCAATAAGTGACTCCTTTATGACCATTCCCGATATTTTACTGTTTCTTTATTATTCAAGTGTCATCTGTTGTTTTCCTTGTTAACGATCAAGTTGAGTAATGAGCTTTGTGTCTCAGGCAGTTTAGAGCTAACATTAATTCCATACCTCATTATTAATGGGTTGATTTTCCCCTTTGAACTATCAGGAAAAAGCTGTTAACCCCTTTAGCAAATGCCCTTTTCTTCTGCTGTCACCAATTTGCCCTCCTTTTTCATCCGCATAGGGTAGTGTCTTGAATTGTATGTATTATCAGTCTTCTTTCTTCACCCTTGTCTCTTTACATGAATACACAATTGGAAAGTCTTTCAGACAAAATAAGAGCTATCCAGTTGACCATTTCCACCCACAATTGACTAGCCTGTCAGTCAGCCTGCAGGCCTGAAGACTTGTCAGTTGGAAAGAATGCTAGATAATCTGTTATCGAGTATGAAACCAGCCAGTAGGCCAGTCAGTCAGAGTGTCAGACAGAGAATCACCAAGTTTGTATGTCAATGAATCAGTCTATCAGAGAGTCCATCAGATAATCTATCAATCATCTATATGATAGAAAACAGTAACTAAGGAATCAGCCTGCCAGACCACTAATCAGACACACAGAAAGCTTGTTCAATAGAGCACAAATAAGTCAGTGAGCTAATCATTCAATTAGTCAGGGAATCCAAAAGTTATCCTATCAACTAAATAAATTTGCCACTCACTCTGTGTGTTTGTAAGCCAGCCTATCAGAAATTTAGTTAATACAGCAGCTGATTAACCAGTCAGTAATTCTGTCGGTAAGCCAGCCAGCCAAACTTTCTTTTAATCAGCCAGACCGCCAACCAGCACAGGGGAAGGCTAATATATGGGCCCTTTTGTGACCTTAAGGTGGTAACAACAGAGGGTGAGATAGACATGTCCCATCATGGTCAGGTCACATCTCACATCTTGATTGTCATCTTCTGAGACAGGAGAGGATTGCCAAGACATATAGTACCTTTGTGTAAATTATTAAAAGGCACCTCCCCACCCAAGATAAACTGTAAAAAGGGCAACTTCAGGGATTGATTAGGAAGCGGCACTCTTTATTCTGACACAACCCCAAGCCAGGGCTCGAGTCTTGTCAAGCAGATAATGGGCTGAATTTCAGCCCCTCTGTTCTCAGTTGAGTGCCTTTGTGCAGTATACATTCTATAATCATTTGTGAAGGTCCTGTCAGAAAGACTTTTCATGACACAGTCTAAAGTAGTTCCCAATATGCTGGATTGTCTCTGTCGACTTGATATTATCAATTTCAGAACCATATTTCTCAGAATCCTCTTCTTTATATGGTTTTAGGTTACAGTTTGCCAACAAAGGGCACTTGCATCAGATTTGGAATTAGAAGATGTTATTCTGTGGAGGCAGTTGCAGCAAGACATGTAAGCAAATGTGAGACTTATAGCATTTTTCCAGTGAGCTCTTAAGGTCTCTCTACCTGCTTCACTATGACTAAAATTGTAGATGGGAATATCCCTGAAGGATTCTGGAGAATTTTAGCAATTTTCTCATGAGCTCTTAGAAACCACCCACTTCTGTGCTTCAGAATACAATCATTATTAGCAGCATACCTCACCTTTGCTACCCTAGTTCATGCAACAGTTGTATCATCTCCTAATTCCTACATGAAAACTCTTCACAACTGGAATCCACAGAGTAGCTTCTCTTTTCCTGACCAAACTAATTGATAGGCACAATCACTCCTTTTTTCCTTAACTTTTAAATTCAGGGGTACATATACAGGATGTGCAGGTTTGTTACATAGGTAAGGAGTTTGTTGTACAGATTAGTTCATCACCCAGGTATTAAGCCTAGTATTCATTAGATATTTTTCCTGATCCTTTCCTTCCTTCCACCCTCTGCCCTCCAGTAGGTCCCAGTGTGAGTTGTTCCCCTCTATGTGTCCATGTGTTCTCATCATTTAGCTCCCACTTATAAATGAGAATAAGCAGTGTTTGCTTTTATGTTCCTGCATTAGTTTGCTAAGGATAATGGCCTCCAACTTCACCCATGTCCCTGCAAAGACATAATCTCATTCTTTTTTATGGCTGCATAGTATCCCATGGTGTATATGTACCACATTTTCTTTATCCAGTCTATCATTGATGGGAATTGAGATTGATTCCATGTCTTTGCTATTGTGAATAGTGCTGCAATGAACATACATGTGCATGTATTTTTATAATAGATTGATTTATATTCCTTTGGGTATGTGCCCAGTAATGAGATTGCTGGGTTGAATGGTATTTCTGCCTTTAGGCCTTTGAGGAATTGCCACACTGTCTTCCAAAATGGTTGAACTAATTTACACTCCCATCAAAAGTGTTCCTTTCTCTCCACAACCTTGCCAGCATCTGTTATTTTCTGACTTTTTAAATAATAGCCATTCTGGGCTGGTGTGAGATGGTATCTCGTTGTGGTTTTGATTTACATTTCTCTATTGATCAGTGATGTTGAGCTTTTTTTCGTATGATTGTTGGCCACATATATGTCTTTTTTTTTTTTTTTTTTTTTTTGAGATGGAGTCTTGCTCTGTTGCCAGGCTGGAGTGCAGTGGCATGATTTCAGCTCACTGCAACCTCCGCCTCCTCGTTCAAGCAATTCTCCTGCCGCAGCCTTCTGAGTAGCTGGGACTACAGGTGCGCACCACCACACCCAGCTAATTTTTTTATTTTTAGTAGAGACGGGATTTCACCATGTTGGTCAGGATGGTCTCGATCTCTTGACCTCGTGATCCACCCACCTTGGCCTCCCAAAGTGGTGGAATTACAGGCTTGAGCCACTGTGCCCGGCTCGCATGTATGTCTTCTTTTGAGAAGTGTCTGTTCATGTCTTTGCCCACTTTTTGATGGGGTTGTTTTTTTCTTGTTAATTTGTTTAAGTTTCTTATAGAAACTAGATATTAGACTTTTGTCAGTTGGCAAATATTTCCTCCCATTCTGTAGGTTGTCTGTTTACTCTGTTAATAGTTTCTTTTGCTGTGTGGAAGTGTTTTAGTTTAATAGATCCCATTTGTCAATTTTTGCTTTAGTTGCAATTGCCTTTGTCATCTTCATCATGAAATCGTTGCCCATGCCTATGTCCTGAATGGTATTGCCCAGGTTTTCTAGGGTTTTTATAGTTTTGAGTTTTTCATTTAGGTCTTTAATCTATCTTGAGTTGATTTTTGTGTAAGTTGTAAGGACGGGGTCTAGTTTCAGTTTTCTGCACATGGCTAGCCAGTTATCCGAGCACCATTTATAAAATAGGGAATCCTTTTCCCATGCTTGTTTTTGTCAGGTTTGTTGATGATCAGATAGTTGTAGGAGTGTGGTCTTATTTCTGGGTTCTCTATTCTGTTCCACTGGTCTATGTGTCTGTTCTTATACCAGTACAGTGCTGTTTTAGTTACTGTAACCTTGTAGTATATGTTGAAGTCAGGTACTGTAATTCCTCCAGCTTTGTTCTTTTTGCCTAGGGATTGCCTTGGTTATTTGAGCTCTTTTTTGGTTCCATATGAATTTTAAAATAGTTTTCTTTACTTCACAAGTTACTCCTAATCACATTACCTTTTTTAATTCCATCATAGCACTTACATTCTACTAGTCGATATTTCCTTATTTTCTAGATCTCTTAACAGAATTAAAATTTTATAAAAATAAAATTTTTGTTTCCTACAGTAGTGTCCCCTATGCTAAAACAGACTCCAAAGCATAGTGAGCTCTCAATAAATACTGTTGAATTACTGAATAGATAAATCCAGTAAGTAATTTCTTACATTTGAATAACACATTAGACTTTATCATTTTTAAAGTACTTTCCTTCAATTATGAGATTTCATCCACACAATAATTCTGTGAGCTAGGTGGAGATTCTTATCTTCATTTGATATGTGGGGAAGTAAAACTTTGGAATGCATATGCTAAACAATTTCCCCATGTTATCAACAAGTGGCTGCTAGAGTTAGAAACTGAACACAGACCTCCTGACTCTTATTTTCTAAGTAAAAAAAAAAAAAAAAAAAAAAAATCCCAACCATGGTAATGGGAAAAAGTATAAGGTCAACTTTTGTTAGTGGCTTGGACAGCAGAGTTGGGCCCCAAGAGTCTGATAAACTTGTTGGTGTGTCTGTGTCCCACAATTGACTTAAAAGCAACTCAGCAGGTCCATCACAAAGAAAAATAGTCAAGTGGGCAGGGTTTATGTCTTCCCTTTGCGTTCTCCGTGCCCAACATTTAACTCTAAACCTGGTTGCCTGTCTCCTCAGAGCTTCCTCCATTGTTTGGACTTTCTCAAATCCCACCTCCACCTTTTCATAAGTGACCCGTAGTCTTTCAGGGCACATCTAATGCTCACATTTTAAGTTGTGCGGTTAAACAAAGGGCTTAAGAGACCAACATGTTATCCAACCTAAAGTTATAACATGTTGGTATTTTATTTATTTATATATTTTTAATTTTTTTTATTACAATCGCTTTATGGGTATAATTTTTTCAGTACATGGGTGAATTGTATATTGGTAAAGTCTGGAATTTTAGTGTACCCATCACTTGAGTAGTGCACATTGTACCCAATAGGTAGGTTTTCATCCCTCACTCCCTTGCACTCTCCCCCTTTGCAGTCTCCAATGTGCATTATACCATTCTGATTGCTTTTGTTTACCCATAGCTTGCACGCTCTCACTTGTATGTGAGACTGTGTGGTATTTGGTTTTCCATTCCTGAATTACCTCATGTAGAACAATGGCCTCTACTTCTAGCCATGTTGCTTCAGAAGGCATTACTTTTTGTTTTTTTATAGCTGAGTAGCATTTCATGGTATATATATATACCATATTTTCTTTATCCACTTATCAGTTGATGGGCATTTAGGTTGATTCCATACCTTTGCCACTGTGAGTAATGCTGCAACAAACACACATGCAGATGTCTCTTTTACATTAACATTTTCTTTTCCTCTGAGTAGATATCAGTAGTGGGATTCCTGGATTGAATGGTAGATCTAATTTTACTTCTTTGAGAATCTCCATACTGTTTTCCTTAGAGGTTGTACTAATTTACATTCCCACCAGCAATATATAAGTGGTCCTTTTTCACCACATCCATACCAACATCTTTAAATTAAAAAAAAAAAAATATATATATATTTGCAACAGAGTCTCACTCACTCTGTCACCCAGGCTGGATTGTGATGGCACAATCATGGCTTATTGCAGCCTAAAACTCCAAGGCTCAAGAGATTCAATCACCTTAGACTCCTGAGTAGCTGGGACTACAGGTGTGTACCACCAGGCCTGACTAATTTTTTTTAAATTATTAGTTTTTGAAGAGATGGGGTCCCACTATGTTGCCCAGGCTGGTCTCAAACTCCTAGGCTCAAGCAATACTCTCACCTTAGCCTTCCAAAATGCTGGGATTACAGGTGTGGGTAATCACACCAATCCTGTTTTTTGACTTTTTACCTAGCGTTTTGGCTAGGGTAAGGTGGTATCTCATTGTGATTTTAATTTGCATTTACCTGAAGACAATGTAGTAATGTTTGATGTAATGAGTTTTTTTATGTTTCTTGGCCATTTGTATATATTCTTTTGACAAATGTCTATTCATGACATTTACCCTTTTTTTTTTTTTATACTTTAAGTTCTAGGGCACATGTGCACAACGTGCAGGTTTGTTACATATGTATACATGTGCCATGTTGGTGTGCTGCACCCATTAACTTGTCATTTGCATTAGGTATATATCCTAATGCTATCCCTCCCCACTATAGCCTCCCCACAATAGGACCCAGTGTGTGATGTTCCCCTTCCTGTGTCCAAGTGATCTCATTGTTCAATTCCCATCTATGAGTAAGAATATGCGGTATTTGGAATTCTGTTCTTGTGATAGTTTACTGGTAATGATGGTTTCCAGCTGCATCCATGTCCCTACAAAGGACAAGAACTCATCCTTTTTTATGGCTGCATAGTATTCCATGGTGCATATGTGCCACATTTTCTTAATCCAGTCTGTCACTGATGGACATTTGGGTTGGTTCCAAGTCTTTGCTACTGTGAATAGTGCCACAGCAAACATACATGTGCATGTGTCTTTATAGCAGTGTGACTTATAATCCTTTGGGTATATCTCCAGTAATGGGATGGCTGGGTCAAATGGTATATCTAGTTCTAGATCCTTGAGGAATCACCACACTGTTTTTTACAATGGTTGAACTAGTTTACAGTCCCACCAACAGTGTAAAAGTGTTCCTATTTCTCCACATCCTCTCCAGCACCTGTTGTTTCCTGATTTTTTAATGATTGCCATTCTAACTGCTATGAGATGGTATCTCATTGTGGTTGTGATTTGCATTTCTCTGATGGCGAGTGAGGATGAGCATTTTTTCATGTGTCTGTTGGCTGTATGAATGTCTTCTTTTGACAAGTGTCTGTTCATATATACTTTGCCCACATTTTGATGGGGTTGTTTTTTTCTTGTAAATTTGATTGAGTTCTTTGTAGGTTTTGGATATTAGCCCTTTGTCAGATGAGTAGATTGCAAAAATTTTCTCCCATACTGTAGGTTGCCTGTTCACTCTGATGGTAATTTCTTTTGCTGTGCAGAAGCTCTTTAGTTTAATTAGTTTCCATTTGTCAATTTTGGCTTTTGTTACTGTTACTTTTGGTGTTTGAGACATGAAGTCCTTGCCCATACCTATGTCCTGAATGGTATTACCTAGGTTTTCTTCTAGGGTTTTTATGGTTTTAGGTCTAACATTTAAGTCTCTAATCCATCTTGAATTAATTTTCATATAAAGAGTAAGGAAAGGATTCAGTTTCAGCTTACTACTAATGGCTAGCCAATTTTCCCAGCACCATTTATTAAATAGGGAATCCTTTCCCCATTTCTTGTTTCTCTCAGGTTTGTCAAAGATCAGATGGCTGTAGATGTGTGGTATTATTTCTGAGGGCTCTGTTCTGTTCCATTGGTCTATATCTCTGTTTTGGTACCGGTACCATGCTGTTTTGGTTACTGTAGCCTTGTAGTATAGTTTGAAGTCAGGTAGCATGATGCCTCCAGCTTTGTTCTTTTGACTTAGGATTGTCTTGGAAATGCGGGGTCTTTTTTGGTTCCATATGAATTTTAAAGTAGTTTTTTCCACTTCTGTGAAGAAAGTCATTGGTAGCTTAATGGGGATGGCATTGAATCTGTAAATTACCTTGGGCAGTATGGCCATTTTCACAATATTGATTCTTCCTATCCATGAGCATGGTATGTTTTTCAATTTGTTTGTGTCCTCTTTTATTTCACTGAGCAGTGGTTTGTAGTTCTCCTTGAACAGGTCCTTTACATCCCTTGTAAGTTGGATTCCTAGCTATTTTATTCTCTTTGAAGCTATTGTGAATGGGAGTTCATTCATGATTTGGCTCTCTGTTTTCTGTTACTGGTGTATAAGAATGCTTGTGATTTTTGCACATTAATTTTGTATCCTGAGACTTTGCTGGAGTTGCTTATCAGCTTAAGGAGATTTTGGGTTGAGATAATGGGGTTTTCTAAATATGCAATCCCATCATCTGCAAACAGGGACAATTTGACGACTTCTTTTCCCAACTGAATACCCTTGATTTCTTTCCCTTGCCTGATTGTCCTAGCCAGAACTTCCAACACTATGTTGAATAGGTGTGGTGAGAGAGGGCATCCCTGTCTTGTGCCAATTTTCAAAGGGAATTTTTCCAGTTTTTCCCCTTTCAGTATGATATTGGCTGTGGGTTTGTCATAAATGGCTCTTATTATTTTGAGATACGTTCCATCAATACCGAATTTATTGAGAGTTTTTAGCATGAAGGGCTGTTGAATTTTGTCAAAAGCCTTTTCTGCATCTATTGAGATAATCATGTGGTTTTCGTCTTTGGTTCTGTTTATATGCTGGATTACGTTTATTGATTTGCCTATGTTGAACCAGCCTTGCATTCCAGGGATGAAGACCACTTGATCGTGGTGGATAAGTTTTTTGATGTGCTGCTGGATTCGGTTTGCCAGTATTTTATTGAGAATTTTTGCATTGATGTTCATCCGGGATATTGGTTTAAAATTCTCTTTTTTTGTTGTATCTCTGCCAGACTTTGGTATCAGGATGATGCTGGCCTCGTAAAATGAGTTAGGGAGGATTCTCTCTTTTTCTATTGATTGAAATAGTTTTAGAAGGAATGGTACCAACTCCTCCTTGTACCTCTTGCAGAATTCAGCTATGAATCCGTCTGGTCCTGGACTTTTTTTGGTTGATAGGCTATTAATTATTGCCTCAATTTCAGAGCCTGCTATTGGTATATTCAGGGATACAACTTCTTCCTGGTTAAGTCTTGGGAGAGTGTAAGTGTCCAGGAAATTATCCATTTCTTCTGGATTTTCTAGATTATTTGCGTAGAGGTCTTTATAGTATTCTCTGATGGTAGTTTGTATTTCTGTGGGGTCAGTGGTGACATCCCCTTTCTCATTTTTTATTGCATCTATTTGATTCTTCCCTCTTTTCTTCTTTATTAGTCTTGCTAGCAGTCTATCAATTTTGTTGATCTTTTAAAAAAAACAGCTGCTGGATTAATTGATTTTTTGGAGAGATTTTTGTGTCTCTATTTCCTTCAGTTCTGCTCTGATCTTAGTTATTTCTTGCCTTCTGCTAGCTTTTGAATGTGTTTGCTCTTGCTTCTCTAGTTCTTTTAATTGTTATATTAGGCTGTCAATTTTAGATCTTTCTTGCTTTCTCTTGTGGGCATATAGTGCTATAAATTTCCCTCTACACACTGCTTTAAATGTGTCCCAGAGATTCTGGCATGTTGTATCTTTGTTCTCATTGGTTTCAAAGAACATCTTTATTTCTGCCTTCATTTCGTTATGTACCCAGTAGTCATTCAGGGGCAGATTGTTTAGTTTCCATGTAGTAGAGTGGTTTTGATTGAGTTTCCTAGTCCTGAGTTCTAGTTTGATTGCACTGTGGTCTGAGAGACAGTTTGTTATAATTTCTGTTCTTTTACATTTACTGAGGAGTGCTTTACTTCCAACTATGTGGTCATTTTTGGAATAAGTGTCATGTGGTGCTGAGAAGAATGTATGTTCTGCTGATTTGGGGTGGAGAGTTCTGTGGATATCTATTAGGTCCGCTTGGTGCAGAGCTGAGTTCAATTCCTGGATATCCTTGTTAATTTTCTGTCTCTTTGATCTGTCTAATGTTGACAGTGGGGTGTTAAAGTCTCCTATTATCGTTGTATGGGAGTCTAAGTCTCTTTTAAGTCTCTAAGGACTTGCTTTATGAATCTGGGTGTTCCTGTATTGGGTGCATATGTATTTAGGATAGTTAGCTCTTCCTGATGAACTGATCCCTTTACCATTATGTAATGGCCTTCGTTGTCTCTTTTGATCTTTGATGGTTTAAAGTGTGTTTTATCAGAGACTAGGATTCCAATCCCTGCTTTTTTTGTTTGTTTGTTTGTTTTTTTTCCATTTGCTTGGTAGATCTTCCTCCATCCCTTTATTTTGGGCCTATGTGTGTCTCTGCATGTGAGATGGGTCTCCTGAATACAGGAAACTGATGGGTCTTGACTCTTTATCAAATTTGCCAGTCTGTGTCTTTTAATTGGACCATTTAGTCCATTTACATTTAAGGTTAATATTGTTATGTGTGAACTTGATCCTGTCATTATGATATTAGCTGGTTATTTTGCTCGTTAGTTGATGGAGTTTCTTCCTATCATTGATAGACTTTACATTTTGGCATGTTTTTGCAATGGATGGAACCTGTTGTTCCTTTCCATGTTTAGTGCTTCCTTCAGGATCTCTTGTAGGTCAGGCCTGGTGGTGACAAAATCTCTAAGCATTTGCTTGTCTGTAAAGGATTTTATTTCTCCTTCACTTATGAAACTTAGTTTGACTGGATATGAAATTCTAGGTTGAAAATTGCTTTCTTTAAGAATGTTGAATATTGGCCCCCACTCTCTTCTGGCTTGGAGAGTTTCTGCCGAGAAATCTGCTGTTAGTCTGATGGGCTTCCCTTTGTGGATAACCCGACCTTTCTCTCTGGCTGCCCTTAACATTTTTTTCTTCATTTCAACTTTGATGAATCTGACAATTATGTGTCTTGGAGTTGCTCTTCTCGAGTAGTATCTTTGTGGTATTCTCTGTATTTCCTGAATTTGAATGTTGGCCTGCCTAACTAGGTTGGGGAAGTTCTCCTGGATGATATCCTGCAGAGTGTTTTCCAACTTGGTTCCATTTTCCCTGTCACTTTCAGGCACACCAATCAGAGGTAGATTTGGTCTTTTCACATAATCCCATATTTCTTGGAGCCTTTGTTCATTTCTTTTTACTCTTTTTTCTCTACACTTCTCATCTCGCTTCATTTCATTCATTTGATCTTCAATAGCTGATACTCTTTATTCCAGTTGATCGAGTCGGTTACTGAAGCTTGTGCATTCCTCATGTAGTTCTCGTGTTATGGTTTTCATCTCTATCAGTTCTTTTAAGGACTTCTCTACATTGGTTATTCTAGTTAGCTGTTCGTCAAATCTTTTTTCAAGGTTTTTAGTTTCTTTGCGCTGGTTACATAGTTTCTCCTTTAGCTCTGAGAAGTTTGATTGACTGAAGCCTTCTTCTCTCAACTCGTCAAAGTCATTCTCTATCCAGCTTTGTTCCATTGCTGGCGATGAGCTGCGTTCCTTTGGTGGGGGAGATGCGCTCTGACTTTTTGAATTTCCAGCTTTTCTGCACTGCTTTTTCCCCATCTTTGTGGTTTTATCTGCCTTTGGTCTTTGATGATGGTGACATACTGATGCGGTTTTGGTGTGGGTAACCTTTCTGTTTGTTAATTTTCCTTCTAACAGTCAGGACCCTCAGCTGCAGGTCTGTTGGAATTTGCTTGAGGTCCACTCCAGACTCTTTTTGCCTGAGTATCAGCAGCAGAGGCTGCAGAAGATAGAATATTGCTGAACAGCGAGTGTTGCTGTCTGATTGTTGCTCTGGAAGCTTTGTCTCAGAGGTGCTTTTTCTCAGAGGTGCACCCAGCCGTATGAGGTGTGAGGTGTTGCTCTGCACCTCAGTTGAAAATGCAGAAATCACCCATCTTCTGTGTCGCTCACACTGGGAGCTGGAGGGTTGAGCTGTTCCTATTCGGCCATCTTGGGCATGCCCCTCATAGAGTCTCTACCCATTTTTTAAAGGATTTTTTTTCTTGCTGATTTGTTTGTGTTCCTTGTAGATTCTGGATGTTAGTCTTCTGTTGGATACATAGGTTGCAAATATTTTCTGCCATTCTCTAGATTATCTGTTTACTGTGATGACTATTTCTTTTGCTGTAAAGCTACTTTTTAGTTTCATTAGGTCCCATTCATTTATTTTTGTTTCTGATGAATTTGCTTTTGGGGTCTTAGTTATAAATTCTTTGCCTCGGCCAATGTCCAGAAGAGTTTGCCTGGATTTTCTTGTAGAATTTTTATAGTTTCAGGACTTAGATTAAAGTCTTTAATCCACGTAGAGTTAATTATTGTATATGGTGAGAGTTAGGGCTCCACTTTCACTCTTCTACATGTGGCTATCCAGTTTTCCCAATACCATTTATTAAATAGGGTGTCCTTTCCCCACATTATGTTTTCATATGCTTTGTCAAAGATCAGTTTGTTGTAAGTATTTGGCTTTACTTCTGGGTTCTCTATCCTGTTCTATTGGTCTATATATATACTTTTATATCAGTACCGTGCTGTTTTGGGTACTATAGCCTCATAGTATAATTTGAAGTTTGGTAATGTGATGCCTCCAGATTTGTTCTTTCTGCTTAGGATTGTCATTTGGGCTCTATTTTTGGCACCATATGAAATGTATGATTGTTTTTTCTAATTCTGTGGTTTAATAGGAGTTACATTGAATCTGTAGATCACTTTGAGCAGTACGGCCATTTTCATGATATTGATTCTTCCAATCCACTAGCATGGGGTGTATTTCCATTTGTTTTTGTCATCTATGATTTCTTTCAGCAGTGTTTTGTAGTTCTCCTTGTGGATAACTTTCATGCTTTTTGTTAAGTTGCAGCTATTGTAAAAAGGATTGAGTTCTCGATTTGATTATCAGTTTGTTTGGTGGTATACAGCAGTGTTACTGATTTGTGTGCATTGATTTTGTTACTTGAGACTTTGCTGAACTTAGTTATTAAATATAAAGTCTTTTGGAGGAGTCTTTAGAGTTCTCCAAAGTTTATATCATTGGCAGGGAAAGATAGTTTGACTTTTTTTTTTCTGATTTGGATGCCTTTTATTTCTTTTTCTTGCCTGATTGCTCTGGCTAGGACTTCCATGTTGGTATTTTAACCTAGAGACAATACCTCAGCTCAAAAGAGTGAGCTGAATAGTGAAATTTCAGGAATGATTTAAAACCAGTGGACAAGAACTTAATGTGTGAGATTTTGTTATATTTTGGTGTGTGTGTGTGTGTGTGTGTGTGTGTGTGTGTGTGTGTGTGTGCATTTACAGATTTCCCAGTAGACACCTTGGTGGAGACCTCCAAGGTGGGACCCTGGGTCTTGAGTGCCCCACTAATGGGCCAGAATGTCCTTGACTTCATCTATTCCTTGAACTTTTTTTCAGGTTTGTAGGTCAGTCACTCACATTTACTAAACATCTCTTATATAGAAAACTGGTTCTGTGTCTAAAAACTTTGACCTATACCATTGTGATAGACTCAGCAAGTTGTCTACTCTTATCCGTTCTTTCCTCCTTCTAAACAGAACCATAATTTTGTTTGGGTAAGTAATGCATCCACTTAAAATACTCCTCTCCACAAACTCCCTGCAACTAGGTGTGATAATGTGACCCATCATGGCCAATGATAGATTGAGCTGGCACTCATCCTGTGCCTTTTGCCCTTTTTCCTTTCGTGCCTAGAATGTGATGCAACTTGAGAGCACAAGGAAGAAATATACATGTTAAGGATTTGGGGGCCAGAAATTCTAAAAACCTGATATTTGAAGACCTTAGAACCACTGTTCCAATCCTCTGTGGTCTACTTCCATGCTTTTTTTAGTGACGCAAATAAAGCCCTTATTTATCTAAGCCAATTTAGGAGAATTTCTGTTACACAAAGTCAGCACAATCTTAGCTGATAAAATAATCTCATTTAATCTTCTCAACAACTTCATGAGGTAGGTTTTATTATTCCAACTGGAAACATGAAGAAACAGAGGCTAAGAGATTTGTCTAAGTCCACACAGCTTTTAAGTAGCAGTCTGGATCCAAATCTAGGTCTAACTCCATTTCCTATGCTCTTTCTTCTATACTACTGCGTGACAGCTTTCTTACAGGATACTCTGCCAGAGAGAAATTGTGTGTGTGTGTGTGTGTGTGTGTGTGCGCGCGCGCGTGTATTAGACGGTGTGTGTGGGGGTGGGGGAGAGAGAGAGAGAGAGACAGATGCAACCTTTTGAGAGACGAATCAATCACTGTCCTCATGAGGCATTTTCTAGGTTCCTGGTGGTACTGACTGGGTCATATACAAATAAGATATGTATGTATATAGAAAGGGACCAGGAAACTTTGTTCTTACCTCCCAGGAGCTTCTGGTCTAAGATCAATCGTCCTACTCTATCCCTTCTATGCATCCCAACAGCACTATCGGAACCACTTGTCATTTAGGTGTAACTTTAATCCATTTATCTATTAATTTAATGAACATTTATTAATTACTTCTTCCTGGCCAGGCACACCAGAAAAGAAATACTGGACTGATTCTGAAGACCTGAGTCCCAGTTCTAGTACTACCATTAGGAATGAGTTCTACGCCTCAGTCTCTCCATCTATATAAGAAGGACATTAGACTAGATGATCTCTAAAAAACTTCTAGCCCAAACAGACTTGGTCCCTTTGAATTGATTCAGGTTTGGCCAAAAAGGTATTTTAGGGCCAGATCATACTAGATCTTTAATACCTTTTGAAATGCTTGGGATTTCCCCAGAGACGATAAAAAATACTATGGAAGTTTTTCAGGTTATACCTGGGTAGTGCTTCTAAGTTAAAATTGCAGCTTTCAGTTTCCTGATTGGGTCATCTTGGGCAAGTTTCTTAACCTCTCTGTGTGAGTTTCTATAGAACGGGAACAACAATTGCACCTATGGCATAGCATTCTTACTAGGGTTAATGAGAAATAAACATAAAAAACCCATAGCACATTGCCTGGGAAAAAGAAAATGATTAATCCATGGCAACCATGATTATTACTAATTTTCTGCCTTCTAGACACTCCCTCTATTTTCTAGCCAGGTTAGTAGGCCCCCTTTCTTCTTTTCCTACCATCACACAAGGAAAACAGCTGCCCTTGCTGAAAGAGAACTGGCAAGGGTGAGGGTGGGGGTGGGAGTAGAGGGGATGCTGTCAAAGAAGCCCTGATTTGAATTAGAAATACCTTCTAGCCCAGCAGAACAGTACTTATTATTGATCGCACTTCATCCTCATGCTCCCTCCCCAGGGCACAGAAGAGGAGACAGGCTTGGGAGGTAGCCCAGCTGAACACCCACAAAGCAGAGGCTCCTCTTTGGCTGTTGACAGTGGTATCTGCAGCTCACTTTAAGATGGCCAGTTGGCCCACATTCATTTTCTGTTGAATGACTTTTAACTTTCATTGCTTTTTCACTCACTTTGATAACCTCTCAGTGGCTGCTTTTCTGAGATCTTTCATAATGCAAAAATGCGTTGAACAATCGAAGTCAAAATCACTGAGCTAAATCCCCACTTAATGTGTGTGCTTTGTGGAAGATACTTAATTGATGCCAGAACCGTAATAGAATATCTACATTCCTTCTGTGAAACCTGTATTTTGTGTTACCTATAGATCAGCAGATATTGTCCTGTAATGTCCAAGTTCACAAAACCATTTTGCTCCTGAATATAATGTCAGATAAAAATCCTCAATCTATTGTATACAAATTTTTTCCAGGCCTTTTCAAAAATAAAATAAGAAGGGATCTTTATGCATCTCTTTCTTCAGCTGTTGCTGCCAATGGCTCTTATGAAAATAGAGAAGTTGCAGATGAAGATAAGAGAATTATAACTGATGATGAAACAATAAGCTTATCCATTGGATTTTTTTTTTTTTTTTTACCAGAAGAGGAAGTAAACAAAGACAAAGAGAAGTTTAAGGAGGAGGTGAATGACAAAAGTTGTTTACAATGCCCAGCCAGAATGACTGTGATGAACCTAAGGAACATACCTTATATTTCCCGATGAACGTCATGTATAAAGAGGAATCTTTAAAGGATAAATATACATTAATGGATATTACTTACATTTATATATGGATAAGAAATGGAATTCTTCCTTTAAAGTACGGTGTTTGACCTACTAGTAAAAGAATGAAGCTTAGTTGCCAGAGAGATGAACTGACAAAACTGCTGGAGAACTAGAATGTGACTTTGGAAGTGACAAGGCCAATGGCCCAGTAGGAGTTATTTCCTCTAGCTCTTCTTGTTTGCCTAGCCCTACTACTCCAATCCAGTCTCCTCATCTTCAGTTTCCTCACACGCCCAGTGTGTGGCACCAGGAACAGTCCCACTGGTAACTATGAACCTTTCTCTGCCAATAGACCTAAAAAGTCATCAGAAAATGAGTTGTTAGAAACTTCATTCTTAGGTTGATAACTGAGGCTGTTAAGGAAAAAAAAATCCAGCTCCTAATTTTTTTTTTTTTTTTGAGACAGGGTCTTGCTCTGCTGCCCAGACTGGATCACAGTGGTGTGATCACAACTCACTGCAGCCTAGACCTCCTGGGCTCAAGCTATCCTCCCACCTCAGCCTCCCAAGTAGCTGGGACCACAGGTGAGTGCCACCATGTCCAGCAAATTTAATTTTTTTTAAACGTAGAGATGGGGGTCTCCCTATGTTGCCCATGCTGGTCTCAAACTCCTGGGCTCAAGCAATCCTCCGTCCTTGGCCTCCCAAAGTGTTGAGATTACAGATGTGAGCCATAGTGCTCAGCCAAGCTCCTAATTTATATAGGTATTTCTATGCCATTAGAGCTTTACAAACACTAATACATGTGACTGTGGTCAAATTTGCTTTCTTTTGTAGTGACATTGAATTTGACTATAAAAGATGGACTAGGTGTGACATTCATATATACATTACTTGGAAAGAAAGATTGTCTTAAAAATAACTGTTTTTTTGTGTGGGCAGGCAATGTTTTCTTCTGTGTGAAGTGGTTTCTGTAAACACTGTTCGAATGTGAAAACACTCTAAAATAGACATAAAACCTTGGTCCATAGTTTGTCAATCTCCATTAACATCTGTGTTACATGCTCTTGGATTGCTCTTGTTGTTATGTTGTTTTATGAACCTGTAGACAACACATGCTTTTTATTTTGAAATTTAAAAAATAAAAAGAATATGCATAGAGTGGTACATAGACTACACATCGAACGCTGCGATGTAACTGTGAGTAACCATTTTTTGCATATTTAACCATTTTGAGTTCTTCATTTGATTTTACTTCTCTGTTATTGCACAGAACAATCTTAAGAAAGTAAACAGCAGTTTTACAGTTTGTGTGCTTTAAAAGTGGCTACTATTGTTTATTTTTACTGACTTGTTTAAATGAACGTATTTTGTAAGAATCAGATGGCATTATGCTTGCTTTACAATGCTGTATTGGTACAGAAACAGTATTGTATATTTATAAATATAATAATGAAAATATTGTGTTTCATGTACTTAAAAATGGTTGTTCAAGTTATCCAAACTAGTTCAGACTTGGCAGATACTCTGTATTTGAATTTTGCTTATCATCATGTAACATTTTAAATGTGGATACACAATTCTAAATTATTTTCAATTGGAAGAAATTGACAAATCATTACAATGTTGAAATATTTCCACTAATACATTTTTTACTTTTAAATTTTATTACTATAATAAAGAAAAACTCTTAACCAAGGAATATAAAAATTACGTATATCGTTCTAAATTTTACTTGTTGGCTATGGTGGAATTAGTGTGTTTTAAAAATGCCTGTCAGTAACTATAATTCTATAGCAATTTTTAAAATGCAATGTTTAAATTTTTAAATGAATCAGAACTTTTTTTTTAGTATGGGGTATAGTAGCATTTTCTAATTTAATAGTTACTTTAATAGTTACAAACAATGGAATATACCTTCTCTGTAATGTCTGATAATAGAAATAATTTATTATGATCTTCTACATGTATTAATTTTAAAATAGAGTGAGCATGTTGAATGCAAAATATGAATAATTCCAACAATTTTCCATATATATTTTGCTTTGGTCAAACTGTGTATATTTATCATCTGTCAGTTATATGTAGGCTGTTTATTCTATATGAATATTGCTTCAGGTTTATATGAAAAAATTGTGACTAAACATTTCATTGTCCCCTGTCTGTAAAGGAAGCACAATTCTATCATTTTGTCTTGCTTATCACTATTAAATCACTACATTTGCATATTTTTAAAAAGCAGAACTGGGAACATCCTAGATTTTGCCAAAGAAGAGTTCCAAAAGACAAGGGTGTAGGAGGGAAGGTACAGTTTGTATCAGATGCCCATATTTTATCTACTGGGTTTTACTTTCCCTTGAAGGCACTGATTCTCACTGTCACCCCTTGTAAGGGAACAGACTTCTCAATTTAATGAGCACGGAGAAAACCCCAGGTTTGGACAAAAAAGAGCTTGAGAAGGAAGGCCTGCAGGAGGGGAAGGACTGGCTGTCCACAGCTCCCCTCTCAGGATGATCTCTTTCTCAGCAGACACCACTGCCCCACTATTCGAATTTCAACTCTAGCTCAAGAAGATATGAAAACTACATAAATTTGTGATTGCATTTGACCACAAATAATAAAAGGAAATAAGCAAACAGAGAAACCCGGAAGTTTAAACAAGCAAAAGAGTTTGCTTTTCTCATTTAACAAGAAATCAAAAGCTAGCAAATCCAGGAACCACTGGATATTCAGCCCCTTGTGTCTTTATGCTCTGCCATTCTTGCCTGTAGCATCATCCTAATGATATAGGTATCTATCTACAGGATAGATAGCTCCTGAAGCTCCAGGCATTATGCCTGCATTGCAGGAAGAAAGAAGAGGACAGGAAAAAGGCAAAACTTGTGTGCCCACAGAGTCCACCCTCTTTAAAAAAACAAACTTCTAGAATCCCAACAGTGAGTTCTGCTTATATCTCATTGGATACCTGTCATCTGGCTGCACTTCTACAAGGCAAGGGAGGCTGAGAAGTGTAGTTTGTTCAGCTGGGCACACGTCTGCCTCAAACAAAATTAATGTTCTGTTAGACAGGAATAAGAGAGTAGATACGGGATAAGGACAAGCAGTCTGCCACACATCTTTTCTGCTTCTTTGTGGCACAGGTGAAATTGGCTGTCATTTCACAAATAATTGTATTAAATACTAAAAACAGAGCAAAGAAGGAAATAATGACAAGAAAATAAAATATTATTAACAAGCTCAATTTTGCAAAGCAGTTCTTTGTGGCCAGAAGACAAGTATCTAGGCACCCCTACCACTTCAGTGGGGCCTCATTAGCACCACCAGCCAGGAAACTACATTTCTGCCCTCCTAGCTTCCTTCTAAATCACAAATGCCACCTTTCTTGTTTATTTTACTGTCTTTTTAAAATGAGTATCTTTTGTAAGAATCAGATGGTATTATGCTTGTTTTACAAGGCTGTATTGGTACAGAAACAGCATTGTATATTTATAAATATAGTAATAAAATATTAGAAGTATAACAAAGGTACCTATGGAGCACTGTCTTGGGACTCACGAGCTCTTTGTAACCCAAGGCCAAAGACAGGGGTTGCCTAGGGCCGAATGTCCTCAAGTACAGTTTTCAGCCTGCCTCATTCATAGTCCATTGACTGGGCTTAGGTAACAGGGATGTCAGCAGTGGCAATGAAAAACTGAAGATTAGAGGCCCTTCTCCCATTTCTCTGGATGCTGCATAAGCCTGCTGGATCCTGGACCAATGTGGGAGGTGACATTAATGGCTTACATGGAGGTAAGCAAATGAAATATGCCATGTACACCTGCATTTATACCTGAGAGTCATACGTAATGCAGATGTCTCCCTCATTCCAGTGGCTCCTCACTGTTCCTCCACATGGCCCTTTGTTGCTGACTTGACCTACCTGCTTCTTCTTGTGCTCGCCCTCTGTGTCCCTACCCCCTTCAACTCCATGTGCTAGCCAAGATATTTCCCATTGGCATCTCAAAGAGATTAGATATTATTTACTTGATATATAAATATCATGTAGTGGTTAAGAGCTTCAGCTCTCAAGGGTGCAATACTGTCTCCCCTATTGTCTACTTAAGATAACCTTAGGTAAGTCATATAACCTCACTGTGTCTCAACTACCCATCTGTAAATGGGATAATAACATTACCTACCTTATAGGGTTGTTGTCAGGATTGAATGAGTTAGTTCATAAGGTACTTGTCACATAGCTAGTTCTCAATAAATGTTAGCTTCTACAATACAGCTATGGGCTTTTGATGTGTTAGTTCCTCTGCTTGGAGCACCCTTTCCCACCTCTCCTGTTGGAAAACTCTCTTTTGTCCTTCCAAAATCACTCCAAATTTATCTCCTTTATGAAGTGTTGCTTGAGTCCCCTAAGCAAAATTAGAGATTCATTTAGGTTTATTCAACACTTTGCACATGGCCATCACTAATCTGGAACCTCCTTGAGGGCAAGGGTCTATGCCTTATTTCTTTATCCTTAGCATCTTGCACAGGGCCTGACCTACAGTAGACTTTTGGTGGCTGTTTGGGAATGAATGAATGAATTGATGATGAATGCAAAACAAAATGCAACAAGTGGGATCCTCATATTCTCCCTTCCCAAGACTCCACAATGACAGCTTTTGTAAGTTCTGCTACATACACATCACTTTTGCAGAATTTAATTTAATACCCTCTTTCATGTTGTCCTAAAATGTGTCTCCAGACCTCCTGTTTTATTCATGATAACCTATGGGTGTTAGAACTCACTGGACTAGCTATCAGCAGAGGGAACTGATTGGGAGGGAAGGTGTTTGGGAGGACAGGAGTTGGGGTGGAAGAAGGCTAAGTCATCAAGATCTCCAGGGATGATACATCCCATTCCATTCCTTTCCCATAGGGCATGCTCTTAAAGATGTTTCTTGAGTAGAGGTGAAGCTTTCATGACCTACAGCAGTTCCTGT
Source organism: Macaca nemestrina (assembly GCF_043159975.1). Taxonomy (NCBI): domain Eukaryota; kingdom Metazoa; phylum Chordata; class Mammalia; order Primates; family Cercopithecidae; genus Macaca; species Macaca nemestrina. The sequence goes on from NC_092145.1 coordinate 86,987,290, forward strand.
CTGTGGAAAGGATGGGGCAGCTGTGCCTGATTATAGAGAAAGAGGCTGGGAACTAAGCCAGAGCAGTCATAAAATAATACAGAGGCTGGTCATAGGCTTATGTTGTCAGATAACCAAGGTCCCAAGCAGAATCAGGTGTTGTTGGCAAGTTATTTGAACCAAACTGAAGGAAGGAGTAGGGCCCTCTCTTTGGTAGTTCCCCTTGTGCCTAAAACTTTGGAATTTACGTGAGCCAAAAACTATGACAAGGATGACTTCAACTAGAGTGTTAGGCCATAAAGGGTGAAGGATGAAGTGTGGAAAATTGGCAAAATCAAACTGTAATGTGGTTGCTGCTTTTCCTATGGCTTTGCCACTGACTCACTATGTGACCTTGGGTAAGTTCTTTTTTTTTTCTAGGCCTCAGTATCCCCATCTCTGCAACAAGGTAGCTAGACCTGATGATCTCTAAGAATCTTACAGCTCTGTAATTCTGGCATAAATTGTGAAATGAGGTATCCAAAGACCCTTACAACCAGGAGAGATTCATCTGTCTGGCTTGAAAAAGAGGCTGCCCAGCATGAGGGCAGGGGGTTGTGTAGGATGATCCCCTTGAAAGCCCAATGATCCCTGAATGCCTGTGTCCCACCGGTGGTCTGGGGCTAATTTGAGCTCACTCCAGTGTCCTAGACTTTGTATTCTTAATATATATTTTGAGTGGCACCCCCAGCATGAGGCCCTAGCCTTGAAAGTTTTGAGAGAGGCCCTGGCTAATGAAGGCAATTCTTCCCTAGAGGAATTGAAGTGCTTTTTCCAGGCTGAGAAGGTGATAATTTTCTCATTTAAATCACAGCTATTATAAACTTAAGTGGGGTTTATTTAGAGAATAATTTAGTTTCTCAAGACAACTGGAAAAAAAAAAAACTATTAGTAGTGGGAGACTGCTCCAAGCAGATGGCTTTTTTTTTTTTTTCCTCCTGTGATGGCTGGAGTGGGGAGGAGGTAATTTGCTGGCATTCTTATAGCCCTTTAAAGCTGAGAGTGATATGGCCAGAAGGAAACATGGCTCCTTAGCTTTGGGGAGGGGCCTGGGAATCTGCATGTTGTTTTCCGGGAGTTCCGAGAAGGGAAACATCGTTGAACTACAAAGAAAATGGGTAGAAGGATAACAAAGGCACAGAAATGATACAAGGAGAAGCCCTAGGATCTGACTTAAGGAGAAGGCCTGGTGGTCATCTAAAGTACAGAATGATGGGATTGTGATATTTAGAGACTGCAAGGGCCTTAAGGGATTGCCTGGGTCAAATATTACCATTTTATAAGTTAGGAAGCTGAAGCCCAAGGGGCAGAGACATGTCCGAGTTCATACACATGTATAAACACACAAACACACCTTAACATTATGGGATCATAGATACACAGTATCCTGGAACTGAGCCACTGTAACACAGCTTATCCAACCACCGCTTATGCTATCAATGGGGAACTAGAGGCCCAGAGAAGAGAAAGGATCAACCCAAGGTCACACAGAGAGTCAGCGGTAAGCTAGGGAATGGAGACACAGAAAGAGGTACTTGGAAACCCCTTAAAGAATGAAGTGGGGGATGGAAGAAAAGGCTGCGGAGATTTGACGCCAGGGAATTAGCAGGCAGACCACACACAAAGAGTGTGTTTACTCTTTCTAAGGCAATCCTGCCCTGGATAGTGGTCTTCATTTCCAAAGATTGCTGCAGATGGAAGGCTCATACACTAGAGGCACATGTACAAATTGCTATAGCCTCCAGCTCTTGGTTTCCATCATTTCTCTCTTCTCATCTCTCTTCACTTATCCTGTCCTCGCTTGGCCTCCTCAGTTTCTCTCTCTGATTTCTCTCTCTCCCTTGTGCTCTTTGTTTCAGAATCACTACTCCTAGGCCCCGTCTTAGTTGTGTAGGTTGTGTCTATACCTAGCTGAGTGGTACCCCTTAGAGTTGCAGTGTGCATCCTGTATAACTCTATACAGCATTCCTGCTCCACCTTATCAACAATAAAATGTTTATTACCTTATCTTAGGTAGATATATGGGAAGGAAGGCCTAGGTTAAACACTAATGATGCCATTTTCCCTTCCTGGTGTCATATCACTTTCAAAAGGAGAGCTAATTGCCTCCAATGAATTCTCATTGATGGATGATTATAGTTGGAAATACGAAGTTAGGGGAGGGGGGATAATATTGGGGGATATAACTACTAATATAATACTTTACAAATCTAGCATCAAGGACTTAGAGAATTCTTTCAATGCGATACACATTACTGAGCACCAACTTTGTGCCAGGTTTTGTGTTAGGTATGGGAAGGGCATGAGAGTGAGAAAGTGTCAGGGAAAAATTACACAAAGAATTTCACAAGGAGTAGGGCAGGTGATTGCTTAAGGAGCTAATTATAACTCGAAGCTGAAGGATGTGTGAGCTAAACAGCTCATTATGGAAGTACAAAGGAGGGGGATGCTATCTTCTAGCAGTGGTGGGGGGAAAGGAAGGCTGCACAGAAGAGCTGGCATTTGTGTTCTGCCTAGAAAGCTGAAAAGAATTTCACCTAAATCAGGGGAGGTGAGGGGAAAGGGAACAGTGGGATGAGTAAATGCCTGGGAACCTGATAAAACAGAACATGTTTGAACCTTGTGATGGGAAGATAGCAGGGAGGAGAGGGTAGATGAAGTTTTACAGGTAAGAGTGGTATAAAAGGGAAGCCTACAATGCCAGGCTAAGGGGTCTTATCCTTGGGGAAATGAGGTGCCATTGAAGAGTTTTAAGCAGGAAGTCACATGATCGTATTTTGTTGTTTGTTTTCTTTTCTTTCTCTGCATAATAATTATGGCAGCAAAGTGGAGGACTGGCTGGAGGAGGGGAAAACTGAAAATAGGGAGACGAGAGAACATTTTGAAGTACAGACCTGAGTCAGTATAACAGATAGAAAAGATATTTGGTAGCAGATTAACAGAATTTGAGTAATATCGGATTGAGGGGTTTATGAGTCCGCTACTAATGCTCCAAAACAGTCACTGATCTCAATGCTGCATAACAATAGACATTTATTTCTCACTCGAATAACTTCAGGTCAACTAGGGTTGTGATGACTAGGCTGGGCTTGTGCTGGATTGGCTACAGGAATGAGAAGACACACACAATGCTTCCTAATACCTAGCTTCAGAATTTGCATGCTGTCACTTACGCCAGCCTTCAATTAGCAGAAGAAAATCACATAACTGGGCCTAGAATCAGAGTAGAAGGGCACTACAATGTCACATGCCAACAAAGAGCATGGATAAAGAGAAGGGTGAATAACTGAGACCATTAATGCAATCAGTCTACCACAGTTGGAGCTGAAGAATGAGGCAAAGGCAGAAAGGTGAAAAAGACCATATGGCACATTTGAGAAACAAACAAAAGGCTAATGTGGCTGTACCACAGAAAGCAAGGAGGGAGAGTGGTGTGATATAAAGCTGGTAGATGCCAGATCATGTAGGTTCTCACAGATCACAGTAACAGTTTTAGTCTTTATCCTGAAGGCAATAAGAAACCACTATAGAGATTTAAGTAGAGGAAGGACATTCTCCAAATTTTCAGCTGGGGCAAATGGATACCTTATGATGGCATTCAGTGACATAGAGAAGCCTAGTGATGCCTGAGTTCTCCAGCTGGAAGACCAAGGTTAGGTGTGTGGTAGATATTGATGAGTCTAAGCCAAGGTTTCTCAATGTTTAGTGCTATTGACATACTAGGTGTGATCAATCTTTGTTGTGGTGCTTGTCCTATGCATTGTACAGTATTACCAGCACCCCTGGTATCTAGCAGATGCTGGTTGTACTACTCCCCGCAAGTTGTGATAACTAAAATTTTCTCCAAGCATTGTCAAAGTTTCTGGGGACCAAAATCACCTCTGGTTGGGAATCACTGGGTCTCTTCTAACCCTGGTCTAAACTAATCATGGCAATTTCATTTCCTTTGCTACTAATTGATTAAGAAGTGGCGTGTGTTTCAGAGTGCTGGAGGCTGTCCCCCAATATTCGTTCTCCACTTCTTTCATTGTAATAGAGTGCCACTTTTTAGCTGGGTTCATTGCTATCAAATTCTCTTGCAGCTGGATGTAGGAATGACACTAGGTTTTTGCCAATGAGATTTTTTTTTTTTTTTTTTTTGAGAAGGAGTCTTGTTCTGTTGCCCAGGCTGGAGTGCAATGGCGTGATGTTGACTCACTGCAACCTCGCCCCCCGCCCACCCTGGGATCAAGCAATTCTCCCACCTCAGCTTCCCAAGTAGCTTGGATTACAGGCACCTGCCATAATGCCTGGCTAATTTTTGTATTTTTGTAGAGACAGGGTTTCACCACGGTGGCCATGCGCCAATGAGATTTAAGTAGAAGTGTTGTATTCGATTTCTGGGAAGGCTCCTTAAAATGGATAGTGTGTCTTCTCTTCTGTCTCCTCTGTCTTCCTTTCTGAATATGAATGTCATGACTGGAGACCCAACAGCCATTTGGGGTCATGTAGATATGGGCAATTCCATAAGAATGGCAGAATAGAAGGCTGGAAGGATTCTGGGTCTCTGATGACTTCGTGAGGCTATCATACTGGCCCTGGGCTGCCTGCCCCTGGGCTTCTATACAGAAATAATGTTACTATATTTAGGACATCCATTTTGTTTTATGTTTTGTTTCAGTTGTTTGTTTTTCTGTTGTATTGCTGAAGAATATAATCCTAATGGCTAAAGCACATAAAGCACATAGTGCAATTCTTACCAATGACATGTGAGGAGAAGTCTGTTGTGGAGCTTGGAGGAAAGGTTACTTCACTTGATCTTCACCAAAAGGTAGAGAAGTGACAGGAAAGATTTTTGCTGTCTAAAGATGAGTGAAACTGAAAGACTGCCTCTCTTTTTCAACCTTTGGCTATTAGTGTATGGAAATTTGATGCCTCGCACTATGGCAGCCATCTTTTCACCATAATAGTAGTAGCTGACATGCTAAGGATAATAGAGCAGAAAGACAGAAACAACCTGGATTCTTTATTATTATTATTATTATTATACTTTAAGTTCTAGGGTACATGTGCATAACGTGCAGGTTTGTTACATATGTATACTTGTGCCATGTTGGCGTGCTGCACCCATCAACTCGTCAGCACCCATCAACTCGTCATTTACATCAGGTATAACTCCCAATGAAATCCCTACCCCCTACCCCCTCCCCATGATAGGCTCCGGTGTGTGATGTTCCCCTTCCCGAGTCCAAGTGATCTCATTGTTCAGTTCCCACCTATGAGTGAGAACATGCAGTGTTTGGTTTTCTGTTCTTGCGATAGTTTGCTGAGAATGATGGTTTCCAGCTGCATCCTTGTACCTACAATGGACACAAACTCATCCTTTTTTATGGCTGCATAGTATTCCATGGTGTATATGTGCCACATTTTCTTAATCCGGTCTGTCACTGATGGACATTTGGGTTGATTCCAAGTCTTTGCTATTGTGAATAGTGCCGCAATAAACATACATGTGCATGTGTCTTTATAGCAGCATGATTTATAATCCTTTGGGTATAAACCCAGTAATGGGATGGCTGGGTCATATGGTACTTCTAGTTCTAGATCCTTGAGGAATTGCCATACTGTTTTCCATAATGGTTGAACTAGTTTACAGTCCCACCAACAGTGTAAAAGTGTTCCTATTTCTCCACATGCTCTCCAGCATCTGTTGTTTCCTGACTTTTTAACGATTGCCATTCTAACTGGTGTGAGAAGGTATCTCATTGTGGTTTTGATTTGCATTTCTCTGATGGCCAGTGATGATGAGCATGTTTTCATGTGTCTGTTGGCTGTATGAATACCTTCTTTTGAGAAATGTCTGTTCATATCCTTTGCCCACTTTTTGATGGGGTTGTTTGTTTTTTTCTTGTACATTTGAGTTCTTTGTAGGTTCTGGATATTAGCTCTTTGTCAGATGAGTAGATTGCAAAAATTTTCTCCCATTCTGTAGGTTACTTGTTCATTCTGATGGTAGTTTCTTTTGCTTTGCAGAAGCTCTTTAGTTTAATGAGATCCCATTTGTCAATTTTGGCTTTTGTTGCCGTTGCTTTTGGTGTTTTAGAAATGAAGTCCTTGCCCATGCCTATGTCCTGAATGGTATTACCTAGGTTTTCTTCTAGGGTTTTTATGGTATTAGGTCTAACATTTAAGTCTCTAATCCATCTTGAATTAATTTTTGTATAAGGAGTAAGGAAAGGATCCAGTTTCCGCTTTCTACTTATGGCTAGCCAATTTTCCCAGCACCATTTATTAAATAGGGAATCCTTTCCCCATTTCTTGTTTTAGTCAGGTTTGTCAAAGATCAGATGGCTGTAGGTGTGTGGTATTATTTCTGAGGACTCTGTTCTGTTCCATTGGTCTATATTTCTGTTTTGGTACCAGTACCATGCTGTTTTGGTCACTGTAGCCTTGTAGTATAGTTTGAAGTCAGGTAGCGTGATGCCTCCAGCTTTGTTCTTTTGACTTAGGATTGTCTTGGAAATGCGGACTCTTTTTTGGTTCCATATGAACTTTAAAGTAGTTTTTTCCAATTCTGTGAAGAAATTCATTGGTAGCTTGATGGGGATGGCATTGAATCTATAAATTACCTTGGGCAGTATGGCCATTTTCATGATATTGATTCTTCCTATCCATGAGCATGGTATGTTCTTCCATTTGTTTGTGTCCTCTTTGATTTCACTGAGCAGTGGTTTGTAGTTCTCCTTGAACAGGTCCTTACATCCCTTGTAAGTTGGATTCCAAGCTATTTTATTCTCTTTGAAGCAATTGTGAATGGAAGTTCATTCATGATTTTGCTCTCTGTTTGTCTGTTACTGGTGTATAAGAATGCTTGTGATTTTTGCACATTAATTTTGTATCCTGAGACTTTGCTGAAGTTGCTTATCAGCTTAAGGAGATTTTGGGCTGAGACAATGGGGTTTTCTAAATATACAATCATGTCATCTGCAAAGAGGGACAATTTGACTTCTTCTTTTCCTAACTGAATACCCTTGATTTCTTTCTCTTGCCTGATTGCCCTAGCCAGAACTTCCAACACTATGTTGAACAGGAGTGGTGAGAGAGGGCATCCCTGTCTTGTGCCAGTTTTCAAAGGGAATGCTTCCAGTTTTTGCTCATTCAGTATGATATTGGCTGTGGGTTTGTCATAAATAGCTCTTATGTTTTTGAGATACATTCCATCAATACCAAATTTATTGAGCATTTTTAGCATGAAGGGCTGTTGAATTTTGTCAAAGGCCTTTTCTGCATCTATTGAGATAATCATGTCGTTTTTGTCTTTGGTTCTGTTTATATGCTGGATTACGTTTATTGATTTGCCTATGTTGAACCAGCCTTGCATCCCAGGGATGAAGCCCACTTGATCGTGGTGGATAAGCTTTTTGATGTGCTGCTGGATCCGGTTTGCCAGTATTTTATTGAGGATTTTTGCATCGATGTTCATCAGGGATGTAGGTCCAAAATTCTCTTTTTTTGTTGTGCCTCTGCCAGGCTTTGATATCAGGATGATGTTGGCCTCATAAAATGAGTTAGGGAGGATTCCCTCTTTTTCTATTGATTGGAATAGTTTCAGAAGGAATGGTACCAGCTCCTCCTTGTACCTCTGGTAGAATTCAGCTGTGAATCCATCTGGTCCTGGACTGTTTTTGGTTGGTAGGCTATTAATTATTGCCTCAATTTCAGAGCCTGCTGTTGGTCTATTCAGGGATTCAATTTCTTCCTGGTTTAGTCTTGGAAGAGTGTAAGTTTCCAGGAAGCTATCCATTTCTTCTAGCTTTTCTAGTTTATTTGCATAGAGGTGTTTATAGTATTCTCCGATGGTAGTTTGTATTTCTGTGGGGTCGGTGTTGATATCCCCTTTATCATTTTTTATTGCATCTATTTGATTCTTCTCTCTTTTCTTCTTATTAGTCTTGCTAGCAGTCTATAAATTTTGTTGATCTTTTCAAAAAACCAACTCCTGGATTCATTTATTTTTTGGAGGGTATTTTGTGTCTCTATCTCCTTCAGTTCTGCTCTGATCTTAGTTATTTCTTGCCTTCTGCTAGGTTTCGAATGTGTTTGCTCTTACTTCTCTAGTTCTTTTAATTGTGATGTTAGAGTGTCAAATTTAGATCTTTCCAACTTTCTCTTGTGGGCATTTAGTGCTATAAATTTCCCTCTACACACTGCTTTAAATATGTCCCAGAGATTCTGGTATGTTGTATCTTTGTTCTCATTGGTTTCAAAGAACATCTTTATTTCTGCCTTCATTTTGTTATGTACCCAGTAGTCATTCAGGAGCAGGTTGTTCAGTTTCCATGTAGTTGAGCTGTTTTGATTGAGTTTCTTAGTCCTGAGTTCTAGTTTGATTGCACTGTGGTCTGAGAGACAGTTTGTTATAATTTCCGTTCTTGTACATTTGCTGAGGAGTGCTTTACTTCCAATTATGTTGTCTATTTTGGAGTAAGTGTGATGTGGTGCTGAGAATGTATATTCTGTTGATTTGGGGTGGAGAGTTCTGTAGATGTCTATTAGGTCTGCTTGCTGCAGAGTTGTGTTCAATTCCTGGATATCCTTGTTAACTTTCTGTCTCGTTGATCTGTCCAATGTTGACAGTGGGATGTTAAAGTCTCCTGTTATTATTGTGTGGTGCCTACGTCTCTTTGTAGGTCTCTAAGGACTTGCTTTATGAATCTGGGTGCTCCTGTATTGGGTGCATGTATATTTAGGATAATTAGCTCTTCCTGTTGAATTGATCCCTTTAACATTATGTAATGGCTGCCTTTGTCTCTTTTGATCTTTGATGGTTTAAAGTCTGTTTTATCAAAGACCAGTATTGCAACCCCTGCTTTTTTTTGTTCTCCATTTGCTTGGTAGATCTTCCTCCATCCCTTTATTTTGAGCCTACGTATGTCTCTGCATGTGAGATGGGTCTCCTGAATACAGCAGACTGATGGGTCTTCACTCTTTTTCCAGTTTGCCAGTCTGTGTCTTTTAATTGGAGCATTTAGTCCATTTACGTTTAAGGTTAATATTGTTATGTGTGAACTTGATCCTGCCATTATGATATTAACTGGTTATTTTGCTCGTTAGTTGATGCAGTTTCTTCCTAGCCTCGATGGTCTTTACATTTTGGCATGTTTTTGCAATGGCTGGTACCAGTTGTTCCTTTCCATGTTTAGTGCTTCCTTCAGGGTCTCTTGTAAGGCAGGCCTGGTGGTGACAAAATCTCTAAGCATTTGCTTATCTGTGAAGGATTTTATTTCTCCTTCACTTATGAAACTTAGTTTGGCTGGATATGAAATTCTGGGTTGAAAATTCTTTTCTTTAAGAATGTTGAATATTGGCCCCCACTCTCTTCTGGCTTGGAGAGTTTCTGCCGAGAGATCTGCTGTTAGTCTGATGGGCTTCTCTTTGTGGATAACCCGACCTTTCTCTCTGGCTGCCCTTAAGATTTTTTCCTTCATTTCAACTTTGGTGAATCTGGCAATTATGTATCTTGCAGTTGCTCTTCTCAGGTAGTATCTTTGTGGGGTTCTCCGTATTTCCTGGATTTGAATGTTGGCCTGCCCTACTAGGTTGGGGAAGTTCTCCTGGATGATATCCTGAAGAGTGTTTTCCAACTTGGTTCCATTTTCCCCCTCACTTTCAGGCACCCCAATCAGACGTAGATTTGGTCTTTTTACATAATCCCATACTTCTTGAGGGCTTTGTTCATTTCTTTTTCTTCTTTTTTCTTTAGATTTCTCTTCTCGCTTCATTTCATTCATTTGATCCTCAATTGCTGATACTCTTTCTTCCAGTTGATCGAATCAGTTACTGAAACTTTTGCATTTGTCACGTATTTCTCGTGTCATGGTTTTCATCTCTGTCAGTTCGTTTATGGCCTTCTCTCCTTTAATTATGCTAGTTATCAATTCTTCCACTCCGTTTTCAAGATTTTTAGTTTCTTTGCGCTGGGTACATAATTCCTCCTTTAGCTCTGAGAAGTTTGATGGACTGGAGCCTTCTTCTCTCATCTCGTCAAAGTCATTCTCCGTCCAGCTTTGATCCGTTCCTGGTGATGAGGTGCGTTCCTTTGCCGGGGGAGATGCACTTTTATTTTTTGAATTTCCAGCTTTTCTGCCCTGCTTTTTCCCAGTCTTTGTGGTTTTATCTGCCTCTGGTCTTTGATGATGGTGATGTACTGATGGGGTTTTGGCGTGGGTTTCCTTCCTGTTTGTTAGTTTTCCTTCTAACAGTCAGAACCCTCAGCTGTAGGTCTGTTGGAGATTGCTTGAGGTCCACTCCAGACCCTGTTTGCCTGGGTATCAGCAGCAGAGGCTGCAGAAGGTAGGATATTGCTGAACAGCGAGTATACCTGTCTGATTCTTGCTTTGGAAGCTTCCTCTCAGGGGTGTACTCCACAGTGTGAGGTGTGGGGTGTCAGTCTGCCCCTAGTGGGGGATGTCTCCCAGTTAGGCTACTCAGGGGTCAGGGACCCACTTGAGCAGGGAGTCTGTCCCTTCTCAGATCTCAACCTCTGTGTTGGGAGATCCATTGCTCTCTTCAAAGCTGTCAGACAGAGTCGTTTGCATCTGCAGAGGTTTCTGCTGCTTTTATTGTTGTTGTTGTTGTTTAGCTGTGCCCTGTCCCCAGAGGTGGAGCCTACAGAGACAGGCAGGACTCCTTGAGCTGCTGTGAGCTCCACCCAGTTCGAGCTTCCCAGTGGCTTTGTTTACCTACTTAAGTCTCAGCAGTGGCGGGCGCCCCTCCCCCAGCCTTGCTGCTGCCTTGCAGTTAGATCGCAGACTGCTGTGCTAGCAATGAGGGGGCTCCCTGGGTGTGGGACCCTCCTGGCCAGATGTGGGATATAGTCTCCTGGTGTGCCCATTTGCTAAGACCCTTGGTGAAGCGCTGTATTGGGGTGGGAATTACCCCATTTTCCAGGTGTTGTGTGTCTCAGTTCCCCTGGCTAGGAAAAGGGATTCCCTTCCCCCTTGCCCTTCCCAGGTGAGGGGATGACTCGCCCTGCTTCAGCTGTCGCTGGTCGGGCTGCAGCAGCTGACCAGCACCGATTGTCCAGCAGTCCCTAGTGAGATGAACCCAGTACCTCAGTTGAAAATGCAGAAATCACCTGTCTTCTGTGTCGCTCGCGCTGCGAGCTGGAGACTGGAGCTGTTCCTATTAAACCATCTTGCTCCGCCCCCCCAACCTGGATTCTTCATACCATTGAGCCACTGAATTGACCAACACCAGAACAGAGTACTTGTCAGATAAAGCCAATACACTGTTACCAAAATTTAATCATTTTTACTTAAGTTTCTGTTACTTGCACGTTAAAGTCTCCAAAATGATATAAATAGAATATGAAGGAAAATAATGAGCTAAGTTGGGATATATTGAATTTGAAAATAATTATGGGCCCCCCTCCTTTTTTTTGAGACAGGTTCTTGCTCTGTCACCCAGGCTGGAGTGCAGTGGCTAAATCTCGGCTCACTGCAACCTCTGCCTGCTAAGTTCAAGCAACTCTCATGCCTCAGCCTCCCAAGTAGCTGGGATTACATGCACGCACCACCATGCCTGACTAATTTTTGTATTTTTAGTAGAGGCAGGTTTCACCATGTTTGTCAGGCTGGTCTTGAACTCTTGATCTCAAGTGATCTGCCTGCCTCTGCCTCCCAAAGTGCTGAGATTACAGGCATGACCCACCATGCCTGGCCTGACATCTTTGTTTTTGATACCTAATAGTCAGGTGGCCATATAGATTTAAACCTAAAAGAAGATATGAGATTAGCCTTAGTAATGGGGAAGGAGCTCTAGTCCTCCTTGCAGGTGGGAGCCTGGCATCCACTGTGACCGACCTCCCACTTCCTTATGGCTAATCTATCGGCAGGGTCACAATAGGGGAACTTTACTTCAGAGTTCCAGGGAAAGAATAGCAGGGAGCTGCAAAAGAGGGGGCATGGGCCTCACTACAATCAGGATGATATCTCCAAGGTCCAAAGTGAGCACTTGTTCAGGCTGACCTCAGAATGTACTGGTAATACTGTCCTTCCCTCTCCCCACACCCCACATTCTGAGCTTGGCTTATAGCAGTAGCTCTGGGGAAAATCCAAGTACTTGTGGGACCTCTCCTAGTGTTACCTGCTGGTTATCATCCCTATATTGACATTAAAGCTTCAGGCCTCCGGCTAAGGTCCTATACATGCTCATAACCACCGTAGGACAGTACGGTCTGGACAAGGCTTGCCAGCCAGCAGTGCAAGCCAGCCTTTCCGGAATTATTTATTGCCTAAACCAGAGGCCCTCCTACCTCTGCCTTTAATTTTAGACTGGGGCCCAAGAGGCTCTAGGAAGGAAGCTCAGAGCCATTGGGTTTTGAAGGAAGTTCTAGCACTTTGCCTTTGTCTTTGTTACTCAGTTTCAGGCTTTGTAGGGAAGCAAGAACTCCTTATGGCCTCAGAGTATCATGGGTTAAAGCGAAAAGCAGCTGGAAGCACAAGCTAAAGGATATATTTGGAAGGTGGATTCCTCCTCCTCTTCCTCCGGAAGGGGCAGGCAGATCTTGGCCTCATGCCCAGATCACAGAACCACAGACTCAGAGCTGAAAGAGCCCTTAGCCATCAGGCAGGAATTCTTAGCCTACAAGTCCCTGAGTCACTTGAAATTATATGCTAAATTGTGGCATCTGCATCCACAGATTTCGTCAGATTCTCAGAAGTCTGTGATTCCACGAAAAGTTAAGAAACATTTCAAACCCTTTAAGTTACAGACAAGGCACTGAGAGGAGAGGAGCTTGTCCAAGGCCACAGAGTTAGTCAGGGTCAGAGCTGGGACTAGAAATCAGGCCTCTGACATCAGTGCAGACACTCTGCACTATGCAATAATCCTTTAAACCTTCCTCTTCAAGCTGTGGTTTCCTGGGCACATAGGGGAATAGGGACAGAAGGTGATGGTAGTGATAAGCTAGATCTGGGCAGCAAGTACAACCCAGACTGCATTTGTAGGTGGTGGAATAGGCTGGAGGGGAAGATGGGAGGAGTGTCAGGGAACCAGGAGTCTTACTGGGGAAGCTACCAGGGTGCTTTCTCCATGCCTTGCTGAGGCCTTTTCTTTCTCTTTCCCTCTGGCTCCAGGATTATATCTTCTTATTTGTCTTACACATTATTACTGACTCAATTTCCTTGGGTTCCACCTCAGTATGCTCGGCTGGAGTTTAACTGTGGATTTGGATATAGTCTCCTTAGCTTCTTTCATTTTTTGCCTTGCTGAAGAATGAGCATTTAGGAACTTTGGGTCTTGGTACTATTCACTTATGGGCCAGGGGAAACCAAAATAACTAAGTAATCTTATAGAAAGTTTTGAGTAACTGGCCCAGATCTACCACTAAGCTCAGCAGCTATAGAATGTCAAAGGGGAAAGAGATCTTAGAAAGTTCATCGAGTCCTTGATTGTACAAATTGGGTCTGTGACCCAGAAAGGAAAAGAGATGAATATGTCATCACACAGTACTCAGCGAGCTGGAACTGCACTCTAAGGATACAAGAATCCTAGTTCTCTCTAGCATGCTTCACTTTTCCCCACTGTGTTTTGGCCTGTCTAGGATGGTACCGGAAGTCTCATTTTGAAGCCCTGGCCAGCAAGCAAAGCTGTTAGTCTGGTGGATTTTTTAAGCCCTATTAGAACCTTCTTCCTGATCTCGTGCCTAATACAGGACACTCCACACCCCAAACATGCCAGCAGGTCAACCCTCTGGCTCCCAACTCCTTAGTTGTGTGTCCCTGAAGACAGTATGACAAAATAGAAAAAAGTCCCACAGACTGGGTTACTATACTAGCGAGTTCATTTCTCTTCTCAAAACTCAAGTTTTTAAATCAGTAAAACAGGGAGAGAACCTCACTGGGTACTTTTAATTCCCTCTATGCAGCTTTACATATTTTCATAGCATTTATTACTTTCTTGCATACTTTATAATTTATTTTCTTATTGTCTTTCCAGTTGAAATGTCAGCTCCATGAGGGCAGGGATCTTTGATTGCTTTATTCACTTCTGCATGCCCAGTGCCTAGAACAGTGCTTGACATATAGTGCGTACTCAGTGAAAAGCTGTTTAATGAATGAGTGAGGATTAAATAAGAGAATAAATAGGGGAGTGTGAGTTAACAGGAAACTCTCATCTTGAGAGTTCTTTTGGTGTTTTTAGGTGCTGATCCTGGCAAGTGTGTTGGTTAGTTAAGTACTTATCCCCCGGCCCCCTTGGCCTGCCTTCACAGCTGCTGCCTGCTCTTTGCACCGCATACCAAAGTGATATTGTAGCACTCCTCGTTGCAAGGTTGGAAATTGCATCCCAGGGGCAGGCTGGGAGCTGGTGTGGGGAGTCAGAAGGCTATTGCTGTCTAGATTTGTAGCTGTCTTCCCTGGATGGTGAGACACTTGCACAGGTGCTGTGCTCTCTCCTTGTGTAAAACAAATACCTAACCCCCAAGGAAGAGATAAATGATTTACTGGACAATTTAGTACCTTTCAGGTGGAATCAATTAAAAAATAATCAGCATTTAGGAAGCACTTAGAAATCCAAAGATTGTTTAACTATTAAGGTCACTATAATGAGAGCTTTGTCATTGTAATGAGAGTTCCAGTGAATGTACATTTAAGGCAGTTGGCCTCTTCCACCCACTCCCCACTTCTTCCCTCATCTGGCCCCACCTTCCTGAAAGTTCTGTCTTGTCTGTCTGTCTGCCTGTCTCTCAGGCAACTGCTTGTGTCTCCTCTCAACCTGTTTCATTTATAGGCTGCTCAGTTAAAAATTCCTTCCTTGTGTTGAGCTGAAATTTGTTTCCTGCTGGTTCCCACCCAAGGGTCTCATTTCTGCCTTCTGAAACCTCTCAGACTCCATCTGCTCTCTCTGTTCCTGAGAATATCTTAGAGGTCTACAAAAAGGCCACTTCTCTTAAGTCTTCTCTTCTCCAGCTGATATGATTTGGATGTCTGTCTCCTCCAAATCTCATGTTGAAATGTGGCCTCCAATGTTGGAAGTGGAGCCTAGTGGGAAGTGTTGGATCCTGGGGTCAAATCCCTCATGAATGTCTTAGTAATAGCTCCTTGGTGATGAGTCAGTTCTCACTCAGTTAGTTCATGAAAGATCTGGTTGTTTAAAAAGGTCCAGGACCCCTCTTCACTCTCTTGCTTCCTCTTCGTCCTCCACCATGATTGTAAACTTCGTGTGGCCTCACCAGGATGCAAGCAGACAGCAGCACTATGCTTATGCAGCCTGCAGAACCATGAGCCAATTAACCTATTTTCTTCATAAATTACCTAGTCTCAGGTATTCCTTTATAGCAACACAAAATGGACTAAAACACTAGCATAAATGGCCATAGCTCCAAATTCTTTCAGCCCCCACCCTTGTTTGTTCAGTCCCTTCTCTACACATCCTACATATGCATACAGAATATTCATACACCCTTGTTTGTTCACTCCTTTCTGTATGCACCCACTTAATGTATGGTAGTCTGAGCCAAAAGGAAGTCCCTCAGTAAGGGTCTAACCAGTACAGAGTGGAAAAGGGCTGTTGCTTCCCTTGATCTAAACACTATACATATGTTATTGCAGCCTAAGTTCCCATTAGATTTTTTGGGCTTTATTATCTCAGTGATGATGCCTGTAAGGCAAAATCTCAAGTTCCTTTTCTGCAGACTGTGTGTAGGACAGTCTCTTCTGTCCTGCGAAGAGTCAGTTGGTTTTCTGCACTCAAATGCAGGCCTCTCCATTTGTAACTGTCAATCATCTGGTCAGGTTCAACCACTTACTTCAGCCTGTTGACATCTTTTTGGAGCCTAACTCCATGGCCTGAAATATTCCTCCATCTCTTTTAGCTTTCAAACTTTAGTAGTAATTTCCTCTCTTCTCTCTACATGAGCCTGTTTTGCTATTTTGTTGAGACAACAAGTCCCTCATTCATTCCTTCAGGAGGGTAGGGGCCACCTTCTGTGGGTGCTCCTGGGGGCAGTTCTCAAGGCCTGTGGTATGAAAATGACCTTGATCAGTGAGCACCAGTAGCTCACTGCTGTTTGGTGGAGAAAGCAGCTCCAATAGCAACATCTCCCTCAGCCTACCTGGGCCTCTGCCAGGGAGAACCCCACATACTGGCTGGCTCATTAAGCTGTGGATAGAGTAAGATTTCCAGTTGGCTACCAGAGATGAAGCCCTGGGATGTCAGTCCAAGCAAGGGCACATCAGCACATCAACCTGATTCCTCTGATGGCTCAGGAGTTTCCAGGATCAACGGGCCTCTAGTCATTTATGTCACAACCCCTTCTTCATCCTTGGAGGGCTGGCCTGATTCCAATAGTGACCGTCAGCAATCAGCTCTTTAAAACTGGCCGTATTCCTGACAGTCTTGGAGAAAAGACTGATGGCAAAAAGGGCTCTGATAGTCCAAGAGCCTCCTTCTTACCAGTCCCCTTAACAGCTTATATCTTTTTATGTTAACACTTTATTTTAGAAGAATACATATACATGGTAAAACATTTTAAAAAAGGAAGGCAAGTTCAAGATTCTTACAGTCCCACCATTCAGGCACAAACCATTATTTGACATTCTGTTGAAAATTTTAGATCGGCAAACTCACGTGTGTGTGTGTGTGTGTGTGTGTGTCTAATGCAATGTTATACTATTGAAAATATGCATTCGTAAAACATTCAGATCTAAAGCATCATTGCTAATGACATAATATCCCATAGGTACTTCTCTTGGGAGGTATTTAGGTTGCTTCTAATTTTTCTTTCTTTTTAGCTTTTATTTTAGGTTCAGGGGTACATGTGCACATTTGTCATATAGGTAAATTTGTGTCATGGGTTTGTTGTACAGATTATTTTTCACACATATACTAAGCCTAGCAACAATAGTTATTTTTTCTTGTGCTCTCTCTTCTCCCACCCTCCACCCTCAAGTAGGCCCCAGTGTCTGTTGATTCTTTCTGTCCAGGAGTTTTCACCATTTATCTCCTACTTATCAGAAGAACATGCACTATTCAGTTCTCTGTTCCTGCATTAGTTTGCTAAGGATAATTGACTTCAGCTCTGCTCATATTCCTGCGAAAGACATGACCTCATTCTTTTTTATGGCTGGATATTATTCCATGGCGTATATGTGTTGCATTTTCCTTTTTTTTTTTTTTTTTGGCTTTATGTGGTGGCTTATCTGTTCTTTATTTATTTTGCAAACAGCCTTTTGAATTTAGTTCCAATAAAACTAGGTATTAGTAATTTCTTTTTCTTTTTTTTTTATTATACTTGAAGTTCTAGGGTACATGTGGATAACGTGCAGGTTTGTTACATATGTATACCTGTGCCAAGTTGGCATGCTGCACCTATCAACTCGTCAGCACCCATCGACTTGTCATTTACATCAGGTATAACTCCCAATGCAATCCCTACCCCCTCCCCCTACCCCGTGATAGGCCCCCGTGTGTGATGTTCCCCGTCCCGAGTTCAAGCGGCCTCATTGTTCAGTTCCCACCTATGAGTGAGAACATGCAGTGTTTGGTTTTCTGTTCTTGCGATAGTTTGCTGAGAATGATGGTTTCCAGCTGCATCCATGTCCCTACAATGGACACAAACTCATCCTTTTTTATGGCTGCATAGTATTCCATGGTGTATATGTGCCACATTTTCTTAATCCGGTCTGTCACTGATGGACATTTGGGTTGATTCCAAGTCTTTGCTATTATGAATAGTGCCGCAATAAACATACGTGTGCATGTGTCTTTATAGCAGCATGATTTATAATCCTTTGGGTATATACCCAGTAATGGGATGACTGGGTCATATGGTACTTCTAGTTCTAGATCCTTGAGGAATCGCCATACTGTTTTCCATAATGGTTGAACTAGTTTACAATCCCACCAACAGTGTAAAAGTGTTCCTATTTCTCCACATGCTCTCCAGCATCTGTTGTTTCCTGACTTTTTAATGATTGCCATTCTAACTGGTGTGAGATGATATCTCATTGTGGTTTTGATTTGCATTTCTCTGATGGCCAGTGATGATGAGCATGTTTTCATGTGTCTGTTGGCCGTATGAATGTCTTCTTTTGAGAAATGTCTGTTCATATCCTTTGCCCACTTTTTGATGGGGTTGTTTGTTTTTTTCTTGTACATTTGTTTGAGTTCTTTGTAGGTTCTGGATATTAGCCCTTTGTCAGATGAGTAGATTGCAAAAATTTTCTCCCATTCCGTAGGTTACCTGTTCACTCTGATGGTAGTTTCTTTTGCTGTGCAGAAGCTCTTTAGTTTAATTAGATCCCATTTGTCAATTTTGGTTTTTGTTGCCGTTGCTTTTGGTGTTTTAGACATGAAGTCCTTGCCCATGCCTACGTCCTAAATGGTATTACCTAGGTTTTCTTCTAGGGTTTTTATGGTATTGGGTCTAACATTTAAGTCTCTAATCCATCTTGAATTAATTTTTGTATAAGGAGTAAGGAAAGGATCCAGTTTCCGCTTTCTACTTATGGCTAGCCAATTTTCCCAGCACCATTTAGTAAATAGGGAATCCTTTCCCCATTTCTTGTTTTAGTCAGGTTTGTCAAAGATCAGATGGCTGTAGATGTGTGGTATTATTTCTGAGGACTCTGCTCTGTTCCATTGGTCTATATCTCTGTTTAGGTACCAGTACCATGCTGTTTTGGTTACTGTAGCCTTGTAGTATAGTTTGAAGTCAGGTAGCGTGATGCCTCCAGCTTTGTTCTTTTGACTTAGGATTGTCTTGGAAATGTGGGCTCTATTTGGTTCCATATGAACTTTAAAGCAGTTTTTTCGAATTCTGTAAAGAAACTCATTGGTAGCTTGATGGGGATGGCATTGAATCTATAAATTACCTTGGGCAGTATGGCCATTTTCATGATATTGATTCTTCCTATCCATGAGCATGGTATGTTCTTCCATTTGTTTGTGTCCTCTTTTATTTCACTGAGCAGTGGTTTGTAGTTCTCCTTGAAGTGGTCCTTTACATCCCTAGTAAGTTGGATTCCTAGGTATTTCATTCTCTTTGAAGCAATTGTGAATGGAAGTTCATTCATGATTTGGCTCTCTGTTTGTCTGTTACTGGTGTATAAAAATACTTGTGATTTTTGCACATTAATTTTGTATCCTGAGACTTTGCTGAAGTTGATTATCAGCTTAAGGAGATTTTGGGCTGAGACAATGGGGTTTTCTAAATATACAATCATGTCATCTGCAAACAGGGACAATTTGACTTCTTCTTTTCCTAACTGAATACCCTTGATTTCTTTCCATTGCCTGATTGCCCTAGCCAGAACTTCCAACACTATGTTGAACAGGAGTGGTGAGAGAGGGCATCCCTGTCTTGTGCCAGTTTTCAAAGGGAATGCTTCCAGTTTTTGCTCATTCAGTATGATATTGGCTGTGGGTTTGTCATAAATAGCTCTTATGATTTTGAGATACGTTCCATCAATACCGAATTTATTGAGCGTTTTTTGCATGAAGGGCTGTTGAATTTTGTCAAAGGCCTTTTCTGCATCTATTGAGATAATCATGTGGTTTTTGTCTTTGGTTCTGTTTATATGCTGGATTACGTTTATTGACTTGCGTATGTTGAACCAGCCTTGCATCCCAGGGATGAAGCCCACTAGATCGTGGTGGATAAGTTTTTTGATGTGCTGCTGGATCCGGTTTGCCAGTATTTTATTGAGGATTTTTGCATCGATGTTCATCAGGGATATAGGTCCAAAATTCTCTTTTTTTGTTGTGCCTCTGCCAGGCTTTGATATCAGGATGATGTTGGCCCCATAAAATGAGTTAGGGAGGATTCCCTCTTTTTCTATTGATTGGAATAGTTTCAGAAGGAATGGTACCAGCTCCTCCTTGTACCTCTGGTAGAATTCAGCTGTGAATCCATCTGGTCCTGGACTTTTTTTGGTTGGTAGGCTATTAATTATTGCCTCAATTTCAGAGCCTGCTATTGGTCTATTCAGGAATTCAACTTCTTCCTGGTTTAGTCTTGGGAGAGTGTAAGTGTCCAGGAAATTATCCATTCCTTCTAGATTTTCTAGTTTATTTGCATAGAGGTGTTTATAGTATTCTCCGATGGTAGTTTGTATTTCTGTGGGGTCTGTGGTGATATCCTCTTTATCATTTTTTATTGCGTCTATTTGATTCTTCTCTCTTTTCTTCTTTATTAGTCTTGGTAGTGGTCTATCAATTATGTTGATCTTTTCAAAAAACTAACTAGTGGATTCATTGATTTTTTGGAGGGTTTTTTGTGTCTCTATCTCCTTCAGTTCTGCTCTGATCTTAGTTATTTCCTGCCTTCTGCTAGCTTTTGAATGTGTTTGCTCTTGCTTCTCTTGTTCTTTTAATTGTGATGTTAGAGTGTCAATTTTAGATCTTTCCAGCTTTCTCTTGTGTGCATTTAGTGCTATAAATTTCCCTCTACACATTGATTTAAATGTGTCCCAGAGATTCTGGCATGTTGTATCTTTGTTCTCATTGGTTTCAAAGAACATCTTTATTTCTGCCTTCATTTCGTTATGTACCCAGTAGTCATTCAGGAGCAGGTTATTCAGTTTCCATGAAGTTGAGTGGTTTTGATTGAGTTTCTTAGTCCTGAGTTCTAGTTTGATTGCACTGTGGTCTGAGAGACAGTTTGTTATAATTTCTGTTCTTATACATTTACTGAGGAGTGCTTTACTTCCAATTATGTGGTCAATTTTGGAATAAGTGTGATGTGGTGCTGAGTAGAATGTATATTCTGTTGATTTGGGGTGGAGAGTTCTATAGATGTCTATTAGGTCTGCTTGCTGCAGAGTTGAGTTCAATTCCTGGATATCTTTGTTAACTTTCTGTCTCCTTGATCTGTCTAATGTTGACAGTGGGGTGTTGAAGTCTCCCATTATTATTGTATCGGAGTCTAAGTCTCTTTGTAAGTCTCTAAGGACTTGCTTTATGAATCTGGGTGCTCCTGTATTGGGTGCATGTATATTTAGGATAATTAGCTCTTCCTGTTGAATTGATCCCTTTACCATTATGTAATGGCCTTCTTTGTCTCTTTTGATCTTTGATGGTTTAAAGTCTGTTTTATCAGAGACTAGTATTGCAACCCCTGCTTTTTTTTGTTCTCCATTTGCTTGGTAGATCTTCCTCCATCCCTTTATTTGGAGTCTACGTATGTCTCTGCATGTGAGATGGGTCTCCTGAATACAGCAACTGATGGGTCTTGACTCTTTTTCCAGTTTGCCAGTCTGTGTCTTTTAATTGGAGCATTTAGTCCATTTACATTTAAGGTTAATATTGTTATGTGTGAACTTGATCCTGCCATTATGATATTAACTGGTTATTTTGCTCGTTAGTTCATGCATTTTCTTCCTAGCCTCGATGGTCTTTACATTTTGGCATGTTTTTGCAATGGCTGGTACCGGTTGTTCCTTTCCATGTTTAGTGCTTCCTTCGGGGTCTCTTGTAAGGCAAGCCTGGTGGTAACAAAATCTCTAAGCATTTGCTTATTTGTAAAGGATTTTATTTCTCCTTCACTTATGAACCTTAGTTTGGCTGGATATGAAATTCTGGGTTGAAAATTCTTTTCTTTAAGAATGTTGACTATTGGCCCCCACTCTCTTCTGGCTTGGAGAGTTTCTGCCGAGAGATCTGCTGTTAGTCTGATGGGCTTCCCTTTGTGGGTAACCTGACCTTTCTCTCTGGCTGCCCTTAAGATTTTTTCCTTCATTTCAACTTTGGTGAATCTGGCAATTATGTGTCTTAGAGTTGCTCTTCTCGAGGAGTATCTTTGTGGCGTTTTCTGTATTTCCTGAATTTGAATGTTGGCCTGCCCTACTAGGTTGGGGAAGTTCTCCTGGATGATATCCTGAAGAGTGTTTTCCAACTTGGTTCCATTTTCCCCCTCTCTTTTGGGCACCCCAATTAGACATAGATTTGGTCTTTTTACATAATCCCATACTTCTTGCAGGCTTTGTTCATTTCTTTTTCTTCTTTTTTCTTTAGATTTCTCTTCTCGCTTCATTTCATTCATTTGATCCTCAATCGCTGATACTCTTTCTTCCAGTTGATCGAGTCGGTTACTGAAGCTTGTTCATTTGTCACGTATTTCTCGTGTCATGGTTTTCATATCTGTCAGTTCGTTTATGGCCTTCTCTGCATTAATTATTCTAGTTATCAATTCTTCCACTCTTTTTTCAAGATTTTTAGTTTCTTTGCGCTAGGTACGTAATTCCTCTTTAGCTCTGAGAAGTTTGATGGACTGAAGCCTTCTTCTCTCATCTCGTCAAAGTCATTCTGCGTCCAGCTTTGATCCGTTGCTGGTGATGAGCTGCGTTCCTTTGCAGGGGGAGATGCGCTCTTATTTTTTGAATTTCCAGCTTTTCTGCCCTGCTTTTTCCCCATCTTTGTGGTTTTATCTGCCTCCGGTCTTTGATGATGGTGATGTACTGATGGTGTTTTGGTGTGAGTTTCCTTCCTGTTTGTTAGTTTTCCTTCTAACAGTCAGAATCCTCAGCTGTAGGTCTGTTGGAGATTGCTTGAGGTCCACTCCAGACCCTGTTTGCCTGGGTATCAGCAGCAGAGGCTGGAGAAAATAGAATATTGCTGAACAGCGAGTGTACCTGTCTGATTCTTGCTTTGGAAACTTCCTCTCACGGGTGTACTCCACCATGTGAGGTGTGGGGTGTCAGTCTGCCCCTAGTGGGGGATGTCTCCCAGTTAGGCTACTCAGGGGTCAGGGACCCACTTGAGCAGGCAGTCTGTCCCTTCTCAGATCTCAACCTCTGTGTTGGGAGATCCACTGTTCACTTCAAAGCTGTCAGAGAGAGTCGTTTGCCTCTGCAGAGGTTTCAGCTGCTTTTTGTTGTTGTTGTTGTTGTTTAGCTGAACCCTTTCCCCAGAGGTGGAGTCTACAGAGACAGGCAGGACTCCTTGAGCTGCTGTGAGCTCCACCCAGTTCGAGCTTCCCAGTGGCTTTGTTTACCTACTTAAGCCTCAGCAATCGCGGGTGCCCCTCCCCCTGCCTCGCTGCTGCCTTGCCGTGAGATCACAGACTGCTGTGCTAGCAATGAGGGAGGTTCCGTGGGCTTGGGACCCTCTTGGCCAGGTGTGGGATATAGTCTCCTGGTGTGCCCGTTTGCTAAGATCCTTGGTAGAGCACAGTATTGGGGTGGGAGTTACCTGATTTTCCAGTTGTTTTGTGTCTCAGTTCCCCTGGCTAGGAAAAGGGATTCCCTTCCCCTTTGCACTTCCCAGGTGAGGCAATGCCTCGCCCTGCTTCAGCTCTCGCTGGTCGGGCTGCAGCAGCTCACCAGCACTGATTGTTAGGCACTCCCTAGTGAGACAAACCCAGTACCTCAGTTGAATATGCAGAAATCACCTGTCTTCTGTCTCGCTGGCGCCGGGAGTTGGAGACTGGAGCTGTTCCTATTCGGCCATCTTGCTCCTTGTTGCATTTTCTTTATCCAGTCTATCATTGATGGGCATTTAGGTTGATTTCATGTCTTTGCCATTGTTCATAGTGCTGTGATGAACATTCATGTGCATGCATCTTTATAAAAGAACCATTTATATTTCTCTGGGTATGTACCCAGTCATAGAATTGCTAGGTCAAATGATACTTCTCTTTTAAGCTCTTTGAGGAATTGCTACACTGCTTTGACAATGATTGACCTAATTCACACTTCCATCAACAATGTATAATCATTCCCTTTTCTCTGGAACCTCATCCCCAACAGTTATTTTTTGACTTTAATAATAGCCATTCTGATATGTGAGATGGTATGTCATTGTGGTTTTGATTTGAATTTCTCTAGTTATCAGTGACATTGAGCTTTTTTTATATGCTTGTTGGTCGCATGTGGGTCTTCTTCTTCTTCTTCTTCTTCTTCTTCTTCTTCTTCTTCTTCTTCTTCTTCTTCTTCTTCTTCTTCTTTTGAGACAGAGTCTCACTCTGTTGTACAGGCTGGAGTGCAGTGGCACAACCTTGGCTCACTGCAACCTCCACCTCCTGGGTTCAAGTGATTCTCCTGCCTCAGCCTCTCGAATAGCTGGGATTGCAGACATATGCCACCATGCCTGGCTATTTTTTGTATTTGTGGTAGCGACGGGGTTTCACCATGTTAGCCAAGCTGGTCTTGAACTCCTGATCTCAGGTGATCCACCAGCCTCAGCCTCCCAAAGTACTGGGATTACAGGCATGAGCCATGGCACCCAGCCTGTGTGTCTTCTTTTGAAAAGTGTCTGTTCATGTCTTTTGCCCACTGTTTATGGGTTTGTTTGTTTATTTTCTCATAAATTTGCAAGTTCTTTATACATGCTGGATATTCGACCTTTGTCAGATGGATAGTTTCCAAAAATTTTCTCCCATTCTGTAGGTTGTCTGTTTAATCTGATAGTTTCTTTTGCTGCACAGAAGGTCTTAAGTTTACATTCCATTTGTCAACTTTTGCTTTTGTTGCGATTACTTTGGTGTCTTCATCATGAAATCTTTGCCCGTTCCTCTGTCCTGAATGGTATTGTCTAGGTTGCTTTCCAGGGTTTTTATAATTTGGATTCTTACATTTACATCGTTAACCAATCTTGAATTGATTTTTGTATATAGTGTAAGGAAAGGGTTCAGTTTCAATCTTCTGCATATGCTTAGCCAGTTATTCCAGGAGCATTTATTGAATAAAGAGTCCTTTACCTATTGCTTGTTATCGTTAATGGTTGTAGGTGTGTGGCCTTATATCTGGGCTCTCTATTCCATTCCATGGGTCTATGTGTTTGTTTTGCACCAGTACCATGCTGTTTTGGTTACTGTAGCCCTGCATAAGAGTTAGAAGTCAGGTAACGGGAAACTTCCTGCTTTGTTCTTTTTGCTTAGGATTGTCTTGGGTATTCAGGCTCTTAGTTGGTTCTGTATGAATTTTAAATAGTTTTTTTTTAGTTCTGTGAAGAATGTCATTGATAGTTTGATAGGAATAGCATTGAATCTATTAAGTGCTTCAGGTAGTATGGCCATTTTAGTGATATTGATTCTTCTTATCCATGAGCGTGAAATGTTTTTCCATTTTTTGGTTTCATCTCTGATTTCTTTGAGTGTAATTTTCATTGTAGCAATCTTTCACCTCCCTGCTTAGGGGTATCCCTATGCATTTTATTCTTTTGTGGCAATTGTGAATGAGATTTTTGTTCCTGATTTGGCTGTCAGCTTATGTATTGTTGGTGTATAGGAATGCTAGTGATTTTGGGACATTGATTTTCTATCTTGAGACTTTTCTGAAGTTGTTTATCAGGTGAAGGAGCTTTTGGACAGAGAGTATGGGGTTTTCCAGATATAGAATTTTGTTGTCTGTAAACAGGGTTAGTTTGACTTCCTCTCTTTCTATTTAGATGTCCTTTATTTCTTTATCTTGCTTGTTTGCTTTGGCCAGGACTTCCAATGCCATGTTAAAATAGGAGTGGTGAGAGAGAGCCTCCTTGTCTTGTGCCAGTTTTCAATGGGAATGCTTCCAGCTTTTGCCCATTCAGTATGATGTTTGCTGTGGTTTTGTCATAGATGATTCTTAGTATTTTGAGGTATGTTCTTTCAATACATAGTTTATTGATAAGTTTTAACATGAAGGGGTTTTGAATTTTGTTGAAAGCCTTTTCTGCATATATTGAGATAATCATGTGTTTTTTGTCTTTAGTTTTGTTTATGTCATGAATCTCATTTATTAATTTGCTTGTTGAACCAACCTTGCATTCTGGGGATGATGCCTACTTGATCATGGTGGATTGGTTTTTTAATTTCCTGCTGAATTCAGTTTGCAAGTATTTTGTTGAGGATTTTTACTACAATGTTCATCAAGGATATTGGCCTGACTTTTTCTTTTTTTTGTTGTGTTTTACTAGGTTTTGTTATCAGGATGATGCTGATCTCACGGAATGCATTGGGGAGGAGTTCCCTCCTTCTTGAATTTTTGGAATAGTTTCAGTAGGAATGGTGCCAGCCCTTCTTTGTACATCTGTTAGAATTCAGCTATGAATCCATCTGGTTCTGGACTTTTTTTGATTGGTAGGCTATTTATTTATGATTCAAGTTCAGAGCTCATTATTGGCCTGTTCAGGGAATCAATCTTTTCCTGATTCAGTCTTGGGAGGGTGTATGTGTCCAGGAGTATATTCCTCTCTTCTAAGTTTTCTAGTTTGTGTGCATAGAAGTGTTCATGGTAGTTTCTGCTTGTTACTTTTATTTCATTGGGGTCAGTGGTAACATCCTCTTTGTCATTTATAATCGTGTTTATTTGAATCTTTTCTGTTTTCTTATTTATTATTCTAACTAGTGGCCTATCATATTAATTTCTTCAAAAAAACCAACTCCTGTATTCATTGATCTTTTGAATCATTTTTCCTGTGTCAGTTTCCTTCAGTTTAGCCTTAATTTTGGTTGTTTTTGTCTTCTGCTAGCTTTGAGATTGATTTGCTCTTGCTTCTCTAATTCTTTCAGTTGTGATGTTATCTTGTTAATGTAAGAGATTTCTAACTTTTTAATATGGGCATTTAGTGCTAGGAAGTTGTCCCTTAACACTGCCTTAGCTGTGTCCCAGAGATTCTGGTGTGTTGTATCTTTGTTCTCATTAGTTTCAAAGAACTTCTTGATTTCTGCCTTAATTTAATGATTTATCCAAAAGTCATTCAGGAATATGTTGTTTAATTACCATGTAATTGCATGGTTTTGAGTTATTTTAAATATCTGAACTACTATTTTATTATGTTGCGGTCTCAGAATGTGTTTGGTATGCATTAATTTCATTTGCACCTGCTGAGGATTTTTTATATCCAAGTATGTGGTTTATTTAAGGTGATGTGTCATGTGGTGATGAGAAGAGTATATATTCTGTTGTTTTTGGGTAGAGAGTTCTGCAGAGGTTTATTAGATACATTACATCCAATGTTAAGTTCAGGTTCTAAATATCTTTGTTAATCTTCTGCCTTTATGATCTGTCTACTTCAGTCAGTGAGGTGTTGAAGTATCCTACTATTATTGTGTGGGAGTCTAAGTCTCTTTGTAGGTCTCTCAGAATTTGCTTTAGAAATCTGAGTGCTCCTTTATTGGGTGCATATATATTTAGGATAGTTATGTCTTCTTGTTGAATTGAACCCTTTACCATTATATAATGCTCTTCTTTGTCTTTTTTGATCTTTGTGGGTTTAAAGTCTGTTTTGTTTGAAATTAAGATTGCAAACCCTGCTTTTTTTTCTGATTTCCATTTGCTTGGTAGATTTTTCTCTATCCCTTTATTTTGAGCCTATGTGTTTCATTCTATGTTAGATGGGCCTCTTGAAGGCAGCATACCATTAGGTCTTGTTTTTTAGCCAGCTTACCACTCTGTGCCTTTTAATTGGGATATTTAGCTTGTTTACATTCAAGGTCAGTATTGATATGTGTGGATTTGATCCCGTCATTGTGTTGTTAGCTGGTTATTATGCCAGATTGTGTGATTGCTTTATAGTGTCACTGGTCTGTGTATTTAAGTGCATTTTTATATTGGCTGGAAGCAGTCTTCCCTTTCTATATTTAGTGCTTCTTTCAAGATCTCTGGTAAGGCAGGTCTTATGTTAATAAACTCCCTCAACATTTGTTTATTTGGAAAGGATCTTCTTTTTCCTTTACTTAGAAAGCTTTGTTTGGCTGGATATGAAATTCTTGCTTGAAGATTTTTTTTTCTTTAAGAATGTTGAATATAGGCCCCGATCTGTTCTGGGTTGTAGGGTTTCAGCTGAGAGGTGTGCTGTTAGCCCATGGTATCCCTTTTGTAGGTGACCTGCCTTTTCTGTCTAGCTGTCTTTAACATTCTGTCTTTCATTTCAACCTTGGAAATGCTGATCATTATGTGTCTTGAGGATGATCTTGCTGTGTTGAATCTTGCAGTGGTTTTCTATATTTCCTGGATTTGACTGTTGGCCTCTCTAGCAAAATTGGGGAAGTTTTCATGGGCATAATCCTGAAATATGTTTTCCAAGTTGTTTGCTTTCTCTTCATCCCTTTAAGGGATGCTACTGATTCATAGATTTGGCCTCTTTACGTCATCTCATATTTCTTGGAGGTGTTGTTGATTTCTTTTCATTCTTTTCTCATTGTTTTTGTCTGATTGTCTTATTTCAGAGAGCCAGTCTTCAGTTTCTGAGATTCTTTCCTCGGCTTGGTCTGTTTTGCTGTTAATACTGGTGATTGCATTGTGAAATGCTTTTAGTGTGTTTCCCAGCTCTGTCATATTTGTTAGGGTATACTGGCTATTTCATCTTTCAGCTCCTGTATCATTTTATTGTGATTCTCAGTTTCCTTGCATTGGGTTTTGCCATTCTCCTGAATCTTGATTATCTTCATTCCTATTCATATTCTGAATTCTATTTCTGTCATCTCAGCCAGCTCAGCCTCATTAAGAACTCTTGTTGGAGAACTGTTGTGGTTGTTTGGAGGATGTACAGCACTCAGGCCATTTGCACTTCCAGAGTTCTTGTGTTGGTTCTTTCTCATCTCTGCCTGTGAGTGTTCCTTTTACTGAATTGTAGATTGAGCACAGTTGATGGACTTCTTTTCTGAATGTTTTCACAGGGCTAAGGCTTTGTGCAGGGTCCTTATTTGCAGCTGACTTCTTGCCTTTGGTTTCACAGGGGTGTATGTTAGTGAGGTATTTTTCTTTGTGTTGAAGCTTTGGGGCATGATCTATAGGTAGTTTTTAGGTATATTGGTTAGTTGGTAGACTCGTTCCCAGTCACATGGCTCCCCTATATTTCCTCACAGTTGCAGCTGTGCTCCCTCTCAATGGTCTGAAAGTGTGCGCTCCTCTCCCACTTGAGTGCTGGCCATTGGTTGTGGCTGGGCATTTTTGGGCTGCCCACCACAGCTCTAGGGTGATATCTGGGTTTATGTCCCCATGCTCCAATTTGGAGGCAACAGAGAAAGGGAACTTAGTAGTGGCTGTGACCAAGAGTCCTTTGCTTGCCTCCCGGGGATTCCACCCCAGAGAGTTGCAGGTCAGCAATTGCTTGGTGCAATTAGCCCAGGATGGAAGGTCTGTGCTGTGGGCCTAATTAAGGGGTTCTCTGTGTGGTGATCAGCAAGGAAGTAAGTGGAACCCATGGGAGATGGACTAGCCTCCTCTCTTTGGGTTGAGTGCAGTTTGTTGGAGGTGTAGATAAGGCACTTAGAGTCTTTGCTCCTTCATTAGTGTAAGAGTAGCAAGAGCAGTTCCACTGCAAAAGCAGTGGTAGAGAAGCTTTCAGTTGCTGTGGGAGCTCTGCCTCCAAGAAGCACAGAGCCACTGTTATTGGGGGTGTTCAGTCACTGGTGTGGGGTGGCTGCACTGCTGTTGTGAGCTTGGGGTTCCACTTGTTGGGGAGCAAGGGCAGAAGGCTCACAGGGAGGAGAGATTGTTCTCCTCTCTGTATGGTACCTGTGGCATGCCATAAGCTTGCATGTAGCCCTCAAGCTCTTTGTTTCTTCTCCAGATGAAGGGCAGCAGGGATAGAACTGTTACTATGGCAATGGTGGAGGGGCTGTCATATGCTTCTGATAACCTCTCCCTGGGGAAACTCTGGGCCACTACCAGTGGTCATACTCATCCATGGGTGGGGTGGCTGTTCTGCATTTATGAGCCAGGGCCCCTGTCTGGTGAAGAGTGGGTGGTGTAGGTTTCCAGGCAAGAGGGGCTATGCTGTACTTCGTATAATGGCTGTGGTGTGCTGGAAGTGCCAGTGTAATGACTAGACCTTTTATTCCCTCCGTAGTCTGAAGTCTGAGGACTGTTATGGCTGTACTACTGCAACTGTAGTGGTGGAGTGGTTGTGCATTGACTCTGTGATTTCCTCCTCAGAGAAATGCTGGCCTGCCTCTGATTGTGGTGATCAGGTAAGGGCAAGTTGGTTGTGCTGGAGTCTCAGGTTGGGTGGCTCTGCCCATTGAGGAGAAGTGAGAACCACGACCTGCATGGATAACAGTCTAGCCACTTTTCTGTGAGGTGGTTACTCTGTGCTGGGGGTCCAAACCAGCCCTTGGTCCCCACAGACTCTTCCAAACCTGGAGACAGCAAGGGAAAGGGCTGAAAGACAGCAAAGATGGCAACTCACCCTTCCCACTGGGAACTTTGTCCAGGGAGCTGCAGAGTTGCTACTGGCTCAATAACCCTGGCGGGGGCTGGCTAACCCCTCCAGGCCTGGAGGACTTGCCCAGTGAGGAAATATGGGAATGGGCACCTATGTAACAGTCTGGACACTTTTCCACAAGGCTGTTGCAGTATGATGGGGTTCTGGCCCAGTTCCTAGTCACTTTGATTTTTCCAGTACCTGAAAGTACCAACAGAGAAGACTGCAAAACAACAAAGATGGTGACCTGCCCCTCCCTCTGGGAACTCCATCACAGGGAGGTATGGACCTGTTGCCAGCCTGAATGCACCTGTAGGAAGAAGGCTGGAGACCCCAGCTGGGAGGTCCTGCCCAGTGAGGAGAAATGGATCAAGGACCCACTTAAAAAAGCAGTCTGGCCACTTGTAGAGCAGCTGTGCTGTGCTGGGAGGCCACTGCAGGCCCTAGTCGCTTCAGACTCTGCAAAGACTGAAAGCAAGAAAGGCTAAGTTGGCCAAACAGCAAAGATGGCAGCCTGCTCCTCTCTCTGGGAGCTCTGTCCCAGGGATAACTTTTCAGTAGTACAAACATCATAATAAGTACTCTTGTGTAGCCCGGTGTGATGGTGGACACGTGAACTCCCAGCTACACTGGTGGCTGAGGTGGGAGGATCACATGAAACTAGAAGTTCGAGGTCACAGTGTGCTATTATGTGATCATGCCTGTGAATAGCCAACATACTCTGGCTTGGGTGACATAAGGAGACTCCATTTTCAAAAATAAAAAAACAGAAAGAAAATCTCTAGACATTGCCGAATGTCCCCTACAAAGTGACTAGCCCCCAAGTTGAGAACCACTGGGTTATTCAAGGTGTTCTTAGGGTGAAAAAATCATGAATCATTAAAAAAGGAAAAAATGATGAATTGGATTATATTAACACTTAAAAATTAAAAAATATTCTTGTGTATAAAATACGTGTTTTAAAATGTACTTATTCAGGAAAGATTGATTGAATGCTTACAGGTACTTATTGTGCTAGGCTCTGGGGAAATATGGTGGGTAAAACATGTTAATTTCCTGCTGTGCCGGAGCTTGTAGTCTAATAGTCTCTCCGTCTCCTTAGGTTTAGCTCCTAGGGATGGAATTGCTGCATCGAGACTGCTTTCCAGAGCAATTTATATGCTTCTCAGTAGAAGACAAGGTTTCTCATTTTCCTATATTCTCATGAACATAGATTTCCTTTGAACTTTGAGTGGTTTCTTAATAATTTCATCAGGAAAATGGAAGTGGATAACCTAGAATACAAGAGTGAGGAAGTTACATGGCCTCTAGACTCTTACCATTGTTTTCTCCTTTTGGTCTTTTGCTGCTAGCACCTGATGCTTTTTGCTAGATAGCCCTAAGAAGTAGCTTTCTTTTTCCCTCTGGTATTCTAGATTATAAGTAATTTTATTTATTGGTTTATTTGGTCATTCATCCATTCACCATTAATCACAGGATAAGTGCCTACTTTGTGCTAAGCCCTTACCAGGTAACAGGGATATAGAAATGAAAGATAAGATGCCTGCCCTCAAGATCTCTCAGACTACTACTCACAGGACCAGGAGAGAGAAGGCCTCTGACACTATCCAATTAACTTAAGTGCCTTGATGTTGGAGCTCCTCAAGCCTCTGAGCATCCCGTGAAATGGAAGCATCAGTGTTGGAGCCCAGAGGGTGTGTGTATAGGGTGGTTCAGGCCTCTTTGCCTTCTGTGAGCAATCTAAGAAAATATAAAAATCTCACGTAGAGAATAGCTCAGGCTGATGTGTGTGGAGGTGACTGCATGAATGGACCTATACAGTAGAGTCCTTCCAGATGACATCTTTGCTAGTTTGACACAAAGCACTCCCTCCCCAACCCTATCTTAACATTTTGCCCAATAATTTTACCAATTGCTTTGATGAGGGCTAGAGAATATTCCAATCAAGGTTACAAATGCAAACAGGCTATAAATGGGTAGGGTCAGGAAAAAAGAGCCCAGGGTAATATCCTCAGTCCAAGGAGGGTGAATGTAGACTGGGGTTCCAGACCACAGCTGACAAGATGTATTAATCTTCTTCAAGTGCAAAGTCCTATACCTCAGCTCTAAAATCTAGCTGTAGTGTCAATTAAAAACAAAATGAAACTTTAAAAAGTAAATCAAATAATAGACACTGACTCCATGAAAATACCACATGAAGCTCCAGAACTAGTGAGGGAAATAGAGAAAGAAATAGAAAGATATTGTCCAGAGTGATTAGTGCTACCATAGGGATAAATATATAACACTGTGGGAGCACTACATTAAGATGTGTAAAGAATACATCCAGATGGGAAGGTGAAGGTAGTGTCAGGAATATGGCAGTGAACAACAAACAAAACTTGCTGCCTTCATGCAGCTTAGTTTTTAGTATAGGAATTTACACAGTAAATACAAAAATATTATATACTCATATTAAATGGTATGGTGGAAAGTAAAGCACATAAAAGGATGGGATGTGGGGGCCCGCTGGGGCTGTAATTTTAAATAAGGTACGATGACTGAGAAGATGACATTTGAATAAAAAGCTGAAAAAAATAACAAATGAGCCAATGTGAATATCTGGAGTAGAGAGTTCCAGGCAGAGGGAGTGATAAGTACAAGGATCCCAGGGTGGGAACATACTTCTTATGTTCAAGGAATAAGTTGGAAGACTGTGGCAGAGTGAGCAAGGATGAGTAGTAGGACACAAGGACAGAGAGGTTAGGATTATAGGGCAAGGTGGGAGGCAGAGCATGTAGGGTCTTGTAAGCCACAATAAGAATTTTGGCTTTTTTTCTGAATGAAGTGGGAAGCCACTGGAGGGTACGATCAGAGCTTAGAGGAACTTGAATGCTTTGTTCAACAGTTAGACTTTATTCTAGAGAATAAGAGGAGCCTTTGAATATTGTTGTTGTTGTGGTGGTGGTGGTGGTTGTTATGGTTGTTGTTTTGAGACGAAGTCTCACTCTGTTGCCCAGGCTGGAGTGCAATGGCGTGATCTTGGCTCACTACAACTGCCGATTCCCCAGTTCAAGCGATTCTCCTGCCTCAGTCTCCTGAGTAGCTGGGACTACAAGCACCCACCACCACGACTGACTAATTTTTATATTTTTAATAGAGACGGGGTTTCACTATGTTGGCCGGGTAGGTGTCGACCTCTTGACCTCAGATGATCCATCCACCCACCTCGGCCTCCCAAAGGGCTGGGATTATAGGCGTGAGCCACCACACCTGCCCTATGAGTGGTTTTGAGAAGGAGAGTGGCATGTGGATCTCTGTGTTAGAAAGATCATTCTGGTAGCTAAAGAAGGATGAGTTAAAAAGGAACATGTGAAAGTAGGAAAAGCAGTTAGGAGACCCTGTCTCCTATCCTTCCTGTTCCAGATCCCTGAAGGAGCTGGGAAACAATTGGTCCTTCTCTCTGAGTTGAAACCTCAAAACCAGTAGAATGGGGTGGGACTAAAATAGTGGCAAGGAGACTTCTTAGGAGACTATTACGATTATCCCAAGGTGAGACAATGAGTAGCTGAGCAAGGAGGGAAAGATTTGTGAGAGGGTAAAAGTGCATCACAAAATGCAAAGTCAGGGCTCAATAGCAGCAACTGTGAAAATGACAAAGGGGTTTTAATTGACAGCAACATCCTTGGCTCAATAATGGGATATGACTGTGACAAAAAGCTAGGAAAATGACAAGATGCATTGATAAAAGCATGATACCCGGAACAATGAAGGATATCAATCTGCTTTAGTCTATATTGGTTAAGACTTCCCTTTTACCACTAACCTTTCTCTTATTAAGCTTCCATTATCTGTCAGACACTAGGCTTAGAGCTATACCTGGGGTATCTCACAGAATAATCACCGCAGTCCAGTGTGGTAGCTATTTTATCTCAATTTTACAGAAACTGAAGTTTCGGAGAGGTAGAGTGACTAGCCAAGATCACTGAATCTTCATCTCCCATCCCACCTGCCAGGGCCTTGCACAGATTAGAGGGAAATACGTGGGTAATAATCCAAAAAGACTCTAATGATGACATTGAGTACTGGGCTTTTGTTTAAAACAAAATTGAGGCTATGTTTAAAATAGAAACATTTTTTCTGTTTAAAAAAGCATTCTGAAACACTTAGGGACTAAATGACTTACTTTAAAATGCCCTGAGAGGAAAATGCGTGGAAAGGCAGCAGAGTATGGAAAATGAAACGAGATGGGCAAAAGGTTAAGTACATGGGAGTTTATTATTCTGTTCTCTCTACTTTTATATGTGTCAGAAATTTTTTATAATAATAAGTTAACAAGTAAAATGTAAAAAATAAAAACAGGAAAAAAGGTCCTTAACACTGATGTATGATGATTACTAAAGCACTGAGGAGAGGGAAAGAGTCATTTAATAGCCAAATGAAGAAAGTTCTAGAGGCAAGCTTGTTGGCATCAGTGAGCCAGGAAGAGAGGCAGTAAGATCTTCTTGGTGCTCTAGTCCTGCACTATCCAATGAGGTAGCCACTACCTACATGTGGCTACCGAACACTTGAGATGTAGCTATTGCAAATTGAGATGTGCTGTAAGTATGAAATATATACTAGATTTCAAAGAGTTAGTATGAAAAACAAAATGTAAATGATCTCATTAACAGTTTTTAATTGAATTGCAAGTTGAAATGATAACATTTTGGCATAGTAGATGAAATAAATGTATTATTAAAATTAATTTCACTTGATTTTTAAAGACTTTAAATATGTAGTCACTAGAAAATTTAAAATTACTTATGAAGCTCACATATTTCTAGTGGACAGCAACAAAATGTCATGAAACACTTTATTTCAAAGGTTGACATTTACTGTTACTCATTTATTCATTCATTCATTTAGATGCTCAAACTGGTATTGAGTGCCTACTCAATTCTTGAAGTGCTGCAGTGAAAAAGAAAGCATGTATTTTACAGTCACAAGGACCTGCTACTTACCAGCTTTGTGATCTTGAACAATTATTTAACCTTCCTAAACCTTGGTTTTTCTCATCAATAAAATTCATGGCTCAAGGTTGTTGAAGGCCTTGTACATAATTTATTGCCATATTTCCTCAAATCTAAGATGCCATTGATTGAAATTACACCACCATTTTATGTAACACTAAAAGAAATGCTTTCAATGAAATGACAGCACATTGCTAAGAAATCATTGGTCTCAAAATGCCTCCTGATTTCAAAGATGTCAAAATGTAAAACACTGACCACATTGTACTTGTCATTATTGATTTACAGAAAAGTATTTGTTGAAAGAGTGAAAGTTTATCTTCTGCATTTCACCGGGAGCTACTCAATAACAGAATCGGCATTTAAATGACCTCTCTTTCCCTGAAACAGGGCCTGGCACAGTATAGGCACTTAATCCACTTTATGTGAATTGATCTGACTTCCTTTCCTCCCATTTGCTCTGTGTCAGGTGCTGGGGAGGCAGTGATGAAACAGATTAGGCCCCAGTTACCTAGGAGCTCTAAGTCCGATAACAACAGCAACAAAAACAATTGTAAGAATCATTCACTGAACTCTTACTATGTGAAAGTATTTCATCATTATATTCACATATATCTTTCTCAATTTTTCTTGCTTTTTACTTCATTTCTTTACTTTTTCCTTTGAGACAGGGTCTTGCTCTTTCACCCAGGCTGGAATGCAGTAGTAAAATCATAGTTCATACTCGGGCTCAAGTGATTCTCCTGCCTCAGCCTACCAAGTAGCTGGGACTACAGGCATGTGCTACCATGCCTGGCTATTTTTTTATTTTTTGTAGAGACAAGGTCTCGCTATGTTACCCAGGCTGGTCTTGGACTCCTGGCTTCAAGAGATCCTCTTGCCTCTGTCTCCCAAAGTGCTGGGGTTATAGGTGTGAGCCACTGCATCCAGCCCATCCCTTTACTTTTAATTTATTTGAGTTTTTAGATTTAAGGTGGGTTTCTTTTAGACCCAACCCACATAGTTGGGTCTTGTTATTTTAATCCATTCTGACTATCTCTGTCCTTTAATTGCTGTACTTGGACCATTCACATTTAAAGTGATTATTGATATAGTTGAATTAATATATATCATGTTTGTAACAGTTTTCTGTTTGTTGTACTTGCTCTTTATTTTTTTCTTCTCCTCATTTTCTGCCTTTTCTGGTTTTAATTGAGCATTTTATATGATTCCACTTTTTTCCTTTCTTAACACAACAATTGGACTTTTAAAAAATTCAGTGATTATGCTAGGATTTGAAATATAACCTAAGTCCAACTTATCTGAGTCCACTTTCAAATAATGTTATAACATTTTTATGTGATGTGTAGTGCAGTACCTTATAGTGGTCATAATTCCTTCCTCCCTTCCCTTATAATATTGCTATTATTCATTTCACTTATTCATATTCTGTAATCGCACAGTACATTGTTACTAGTATCATTTTAAATGGACAGTTTTAAATCAATTAATGAGAAATTAAAATATTTTATTTTACCTTCATTTATTTATTCTACAAAGCTCTTTCTTTATGTGCATCCTGGTTTCTCATCTATATCATTTTACTTTTCCTTGAAGAACTTTTTACATTTCTTGCAGGGCAGGTCAGCTAACAACAAATTCCTGCAGTTCTTGTTTTTCTGAGATAATCTTTATTTATTATTCACTTTTGAAGGATAATTATATTGGATATGGAATTCTCTTGTCCAGCCTTTTCCCCTGGAAAGTAGGCCTTTGTTATGCAGAATGTTCTGGGTGCATTTTAAAATGATGATTACTTTTTCCTTCTTCCTGCCAGAGCCATCAGGAGATTTTTCTTGACTCCTCACCATGATAAACTGATGAGATCCCTGAAGATACACTCCACAAAATTGTACTCCCCCCCAAAAAAACCTGTGGCTCCCACTTTCACACTAATTCACACTCAGCCTCCTGTAATTTATCAAAATGATCATTTAAATGTTCTTATGAGTTTATGGATCCAGGGACTTCTGCTCTAGAAATCATGGCTATAAGTCTCATAATTCACCTGTTTTACCAAATTTTGGAGTGATGACTTGCTCTGCATTGCCAGTTCTCTGATGGGTCCAAGAAAATTCATTGGTATTCGGTTTGTTCCGGACTTTCCTTTTTGTTGTGATATGAAGCTGGAAGTCTGGGAAAGCATTTTAAATACGCTTTTTTTTTTTTTTTTTTTGGTCAACAGAACAGCCTTATGAGATGAATATTATTGTCACAGTAATTTTCATGATGAAAAATGGAGGTCCAGAGATGTTAAGGAATTTGCCCAAGATCGCGAAGTAAGTAGTGGGGCTTGTATTTGAATTCAGTTCTGTCTGACTCCGAAGGCTAGAACATGGACACACATAGTATAATATATGAGTCAGAAAGTATGAGAATTATAAAAGGGCAGAAAAAGTGTTATGGCAGTATGGAGAATGACGATGCCAATTTAGGATGGGGAAAGGAAATTTTAACAGAAGATGTAGAAGTTAGGTGGATCTTGAAGGATTTAAACATAAGGAGGTCAAGACGGAAGACTGAAACCCTGAAACCCTGGAGGCAGGGGATATAGATATTCAGGGATTAAGATTTCCTTATGTAAATTTCCCATGATTTCTAGCCCAGCCATTGCTTACCCTTCTTTACGTGGAAATCTCTGATGATAAACAAGAAAGGTTATTCAGTGCCTGAGAAGGAGTGAGAGCTTATTGACCATTCTCTTTCATTAAACTCACATTACAAGTCAGGCATCTGAGCTTTGATTTATTTTATTCTCCTCGGAGGTTCTTTCTTGGGAAATTATTGGAGAAAATGGCAGACTCAGTGCCAGAAAGACCTTGTCGTCTTAACAGTGGTCAATGTCCTCTTCACATAGGGAGGCCAAGAAGGGGAAACAACTGCCAGTGAATCAGGTCTTGAGAGGATTAGGAACTGCAACAGCTGGCTGGTCACTTTTATTCGTTCCCTTCAGAACAGACTTGCATGCCAGATATTCTTCATTCTGCTTTCTAACCATGTCCCTGGCACCCCCCAACCTGTCGAGGAGCTGATGACAATTCTGTTGCATGTAACACTGGGAACAGAGTTGACATTTTATCCTCTTCTGGGAGTACAAGAGCCCCTCCTCCTGTCCAAAAAAGAATCTATGTTGAGAGAACAGGCAGATACAGGAGGTGTTGTAAAGCCCCATGTGGTGCATCCCTACTTGTGGCGGGGGGCACATCAGGGTGAGTGGAGGCCCACTGGCCCAGCAAACACTGAAGACCAATGATGGAGGCCCAAATCACCACTCTCAGAAGGCCTCATTACTCTTTTTCACTCTTACGGATGGTTCTGCAGAAAAGGTCCCCTGCACACACTCTATTGTCTTGATGAGGAGGACAGGACTACTGAAAATGCACCAGACCTGGTGTATAAACAGAATTGGAAGATTATATAGATAATAGAGAAGGTCTCTACCTATATTTGAGAAGTGATGGGTCCCAAAAGGCCCCTGCATAGTCGCCTCTTCCAGTATCTCCACATAACTCACCATTGGCTATCTCCTTCTTAGGGCAGTGACTTTTAAACATTTTTTACTGTGACTCATAGTAAGGTATACATTTTATAGTATAAACCAGTAAATGCCTTCACTGTGTATGTGTACATACACAAATATATACATACATGTGTATACATACATGTTGGTAATTTTATATATTGTTCAACCTAATATAAAAACAAAAGTTTCACTAAAAATACCCTTAATATATGCAGGCACATTGATATATTCTATTTTATTTTATTTCACTTTTAAAAAGTGTCAGTTCTTGTCCACCAGATTGATTTCATGATTTACTAGTGGGTTGTGACTCACAGTTTGAAAAATACTGATTTAAGATGTAACCTCCTTAAAGCCCTTCTTGAAGTATAGGAATTTTTCCTGATATAGTTAATGTCACAAATTAAGGCCAGAGGGTCCCTCAGAGAATATGCAGATGAAAGGAGAAGGGAAGGAGGAAGAAAAGAGAGGGAAAGGACTGATGGAAGAAGAAGTCAGGTCAAGGTCTCTGAAAAGCTGCAGAGTAATAGAACTAGAAGGGTCTGAATCTGTCATGCTACATATGGAGAAACTGAGACAAAGAGAAAGAAGAGATTTGCCCCAAGTCATATTTCAAATGTGTCATGGAGCCAGAGCCAGAACCTGAAGCTCTTGACGTAAAATCTAGGGCTCCTTCTTGCCAAGAGAAATTGTGGCAACACAGTGCTTACTCCCAGAGGCATAGTAAGCCCCATAGGCCAGAGCTGGCACTTAGTACCAGCATTTGGGGCCTAGCTCATGGGATGATTGGCCAGAGTTTAATCAGCCTCCTGTTTTTGACATGCCTAGTCATAAGCAACCTATTCTGCTGCTGACAGTTCCAGTGTCCAGTTACATGCTCATCTAAGCTAAGACAAGGGCAGGGAAGAGGAATTCAACCCACATGCTAGCTGTCCCTCAAACCAACTCTCTGGCTTGAGCAAGAAATAGGTGGCTTATGGACTAATGGGAGCAGCTATAGACAACAAGACATCTGAGTTTCTCTTATCAGACCCTACCTGGGTTCCAACCTTTACCTCCTTCCTCCTAGAATAGCTAGGGCCCTTTTGACCTAATCAGTTAACCCAATCTGGCTTGGATCCGGTCTATAGTACCAGCCCCAAACAAGTCCAACTTGTCTTCCTTTTGCTACTGCTATGGTACTGTCCTGGGACCCCAAATCTGGCATTTGAGTTTCTGCCTGGGTTGCCTACCTTGTACCTTCAGTCCCCTAAAGTCAGCCCCCCACCCACACCCCAGGTCAGTGATTATGAATCTAACTAGCAGCAAGTTTATAAGGCCTGGATCCAGGGAGTCTGACTTCATCTCTGAGTAGCTGGACTCCGAGGCTACTGTGACAGCCTCTCATCCAGCTACAAAAGGTTTAGGGAGTGAGGCAGACAGATAAACATCTGCTGATGGTTTAGTACTTGTACCTTCTCAGTAAAGCCAACTAAGACTTTTTTGGTGGGCATTTTTTAGGACAAGACCCCAAACCAAAAGTCTTTGTTTAACTGCTGTATAATTATATCATGAAAACTTATTCCTGCTTAAGTTCCTAAAATACCAAAACTTGTGGTCTTTGGATAACAACCATGAAAATTCTGGAAAAAAAAAATTTTTTTCCAGCCAAAGTAGAAGACTTGAGGCCCTGCTCCTTGTATGAGAACCTAGGTAACTTTCTCTCAGAGAAAGCCAGACTAACAGTGATGACCTTCTCCACCTGCATCTAGCCACCTGGTCGTGGTACTCAAGACGACATTGTAGGGTGGCACTACTTATACCTTACACAACAAAAGGGATCAGCTGAGAAGGCAAGCAAAGACTAAAAGGCAGACTTGTCCTACTTGCCAAATGGCTGCTCATAATTCTGTACCCACCCAGAAGGGACATCTTTATGTACTTGGTCTGCCCAAAGAGGGTATCTTTTTCTAATTCACATTGTACAGAGTAGGGGAGCATTGATGAGATTATAAGAGTTCCTCTTGAAATAAATACTCTAGATGCTTCTCTGGGCTGGGCCACAGTCATAGCTCCAAAAGAAGGGCCTCTGAGAACTGCGTCTTCCCTGCCTACTTTAACCATCTGATTTCCTCTATCCCAGAGCCTCAAGTCTTACTTCTGTGTTAATCTTTCCTCAATCCAGCTCTTCATCCCTAACTTCATTCTTAAACTCTAGATCGGTATTAGCCAACTATAACTGCTATCTCCACCTGGAGAGCCCACAGGCACTTCACACTCAAGGTACATTCTAAATCTCATCCCCTGCCAATATTCTTCATTTGTGTTGAACATTTTCTACTTGCCCTGCCAGAAGCACTCTCTTCTGTTCTCTGCACTGCTCTGTTCCCTGCAACTCTGACCTATACACCTTTTTATTTTCTTCCTTGATTCTCCTTCCTTCCCATGTTCTCGTTCCTTCTAAATAAGGTTAGAATTCATATTTTTTCTCTGTCTTAGCTCCCATATGCTCTGGGTATGGAATAAATAGCTTGTGTGTGTGAATGTCTCCTCTGCTAGAAAGTGATCCCTTCGAGGGTGGAGACCATGTCATATTCATCGTTATAGTCTCAGTGCCCCTTAGAGAGCTGACACATAGAAAATACTAAAAAAATACTGAATATAAACTGATTTGTTTTCTTTCTTTCTTTCTTTTTCTTTCTTCTTTCTTTCTTTCTTTCTTTTCTTCTTTCTTTTTCTGTGTGTATGCATGCACACACACAATAAAGGTGGGGCAGTAGGAAATCCATGTACTGGAGACCACAACAAATGGCAAAGAGTTTGAGACCAAAGTTCCTGCATGAAAGAGAGCACTAAAGAAGGTAGGAAGAGGTAGAAAGGAATTGAGGTCTAGGAAGCACCTATTGTAAGCCAGGCTTATGAGGCTCAGAGAGGTTAAGTCACTTGCCCAAGGTCACAAGACTAATAAGTAGCAGGGAGAAAGTTGAAGGGAGTAAAAAAGACCAATAGGTTTGAGTGAGCTATGGAAATACAGGAAGAAGGGAGAGGAGTGAGTGGTTAGCCAGGCAAAATAATAATACCTAATATTTATTAAACATTTTTCTATGGACCTGGAATATTCTAAGTGCTAAAAATGGATGAACCTATTTAATCCTCACAAGGCATCAATGAGCTATGTACTATTATTATCTTCATTTTATATACATAGAAGGAAAAGCCCAAGTTACCACAGCTAGGAAGCGTCAGAGCCAAAGTTCAAATTCATGAATTCTAGCTCTCTATAGCAGAAAGAACTTTTGTCTGAAGATCTAAAGGATTAGAATTAAACCCTGGCTCTGCCCTTAAGTCACTCTGCAGCCTTTCCCCTCCTGAAACCAGGTTCAATATTTGCAATATAGTATGTAATAAATGTAAACCAGGAGCTTCAATTAGGGGACTTTAAAGTTCTTCCAGTGCATTCATTCAGTCAGTCCCCAAATTGTTACATCCTCAACGCCAGGCCCTCTGTGAGCTAAACACCATCTTTTCCTCATAGAGCTCCTGTTTTAAGGGAGGAAGGAAGGAAGATCACAATAATCTTCCCTGAGTCTGGGGATGTGTTGCCTGTGTGTGTATGTGGGCATGTGTGTGTGTGTGTAAGTCCACAAGGGAATGGGATGTTTAGCCTGGTGCAGTCAGGCTGCTCTCAGAATTGTAGAGGAGGAGAAAGACCAGGGAGTGGCCTATCTTGTGTTCTCTGTGTCCCCTAGATGCTTCCCATGATCTTACTCCAAGGATTTCCACTGGAAACCACACTTTCAGCTTGTATTTGCTAGCCTCAGTGGATAAATAGCTTCTTTGTAATGAATAATAACTTGGCATCTGCAGTCCATAAGTGTTTCTGAATCAAGGCTCCTAAAGGGATCCAGGGTAGGGGACACATCCTGATGACACAGAGGGGCACAGCTGGGAATTTTGACAGGAAGTAGCATGAAAGAGTTTGGGGAGACAAGTGGGAGCAGGAGGGAAGAGGTTAGAAAAGAGGGAAGGAGGAAACCAAGGGGTGGACAGGAGGAGTGAGGGAGGGAAGTCTTCCTAGCTGGTCTGTGGAAACTGAGTTATCTATAAATACTTCTCTACAGACTTTCGGTTTTGGAGCCCCACAGGCTTCAGGTGACGTATCTAAGAATACAACATAATGACACAACAAGGTGAGTGTCACCTCTAGCATTATCACTTCTGTGTGGTGGCTTCTAAAGGGTGTAGAGACCCCAGGAGGCTCAGACAAGCACTGAATACAGCCTTCAAATACGAAGTTTTATTTTTCCTCCATGCTCTGAACTTTCAGGAGCCATTTTTGTACTATGTGCCATTACCATCAGGTTCAAGCTGTCTCTCAACCAGTTTTTACTATGAGGCCTGCTAATAAATTGCAGGCTGTTCCCTTTGCCTTCCCAGAGGCAAAGAACACCAGTGGTGGAATTTCATGCATTGGGTCAGGTGATAGGGAAATATATTCTAAGATCTGAAATGATAGTCATGTAATAAAGATGCCACCATTCCCCCTTCCTGTGCCTGTGCACAAATCACTAATTGATCATACCACTTTCTTCTACAGCACTTAGATACTGCCTGGCAGTATCCTCTGGCAATGAGTAAGCATTAGAATAATAAAAATTATATTTATTTGCAACTCTGCTTAGGCTTATCAGATCATGCTAAGTAGTCAACTACTTGCTTCCTACGTGCAGAAGCCAATGGTTGGAAGAATCTTTCAGTCCTTAAGGGCTCATTCAGTGAATAATCTTCTATCTATCCTGAGCACTACCCTAGAAAGACCCAGAAAAGATAGCCATCACCAAGGTTCTTAGATCTCATCTAATGCAACTAAGGCACTTAGACTGCTTGCTCTGATAAGTTTAGTGTTTGAGCTTCATACAGGCTAGAGCAAAAAAGGGAAATATGGTGGGCTACATAATTTCTATGTTTGAGAAAAGAAAACAAGTTATTTATGCTAAACAAAGATTCCCCTGATGTATATGAAAAGAGAACATGAATTATTTCCTTTCAACTTTGCAACAACCATGTTAGATAATATTTATTTTGA
The DNA here is from genome assembly GCF_043159975.1 of Macaca nemestrina. Taxonomy (NCBI): domain Eukaryota; kingdom Metazoa; phylum Chordata; class Mammalia; order Primates; family Cercopithecidae; genus Macaca; species Macaca nemestrina. The sequence goes on from NC_092145.1 coordinate 87,031,031, forward strand.
AGATGATGAAATTAAATATCATAGTGATAAATAATCCTGCCCAAGGTCAACATCTGAGATACATTAGAGTCAAGATTTGACCAAGATTTGATCAATTTTAGTCTAAAGAACCTTTCGACATACTATGTTGCCTCCAAAAGTAACACAGAATGACATAATGGAGTTTCAATCAACTTATTCCACAAATATATATTGAGTTATTGTTATATTCTAGGAGGAACTGCTCTAGGCACTGTGTGAAACAAGACAGAGAGGATTCTTGCACTTATGGAGCTTAAGCCTTAGGTCTGGAGGCCTAGGAGTCAAAGAGGACACAGGCAGTACTCAAATTATTACTCAATATACTATTGTAAACTATGAAGGTGGTAGTAAGGTGAAATACAGGGAGCCAGTAAAGCATGTCACAGAGGGGATTTGATGAACTCTTGGAGATTTTAGTTGAAATCTATAGGTGAAGAGAGGTAGAGAGAGTAATCAAACATTCTGGGCTGATGGAAAAATGTGTGCAAAAACTCTAACAAAGGAGCACCTGTTAAAAAGTGAGTATGTCAGGAACACAGAGCATGAGGAGATTGATTGGTGAAGAAGGCTCTGTAGGCCTGTATGAGGAGTTTGGATTTTTATCCTATGAGCAAAAGAAGCCATTGGAGAATTTTAAACAAATAAATGAAATTATCCAATGTGTATTTTAAAAATATTTTTCCACTATGATATATGACACGTATGCAGAAAGGTGCATAAGACTTGTTTACACAATGCAATAAATATCTATACAATGATATCTGTATAGCCATCTCCCAAGTCAATAAATTTGCAATGACACATTGCTAAGACCATAGAAACACTTTTGTGACTTGATCATAACCCTCTTCCTTCCCTCAAAGGTAATCACTATCCTGACTTTTGTAGGGCCTTTTTTTTTTTTTTTTTTTTTTTTTTTTTGTAAAATAAACTTCCTATTTTATGGTAATTATAGATCCATATGCAGTTGTAAGAAATGATACGGAGTGATCCCTGTACTCTTTACCAAGTTTTCCTCAGTGGCAATATCTAGCAAACTTATTGTACAATATTGCAACCAGGATATTGGCATTAATACAGTGAAGATAGAGAACACCACGATAGTCCCTCTGGTTGCCCTTTTACAGTCATACTTGCCTTTTGCTTCCTTTTCCCCCATCCCACTCATACCTGAACCCCAGAAACTACTAATCTGTTCTCCATATTTTCCATTTCTCTAATTTTTTCATTTCCAGAATGTTATATAAATGATCACATATACACAGTATGTGGCCTTTTTGGAATTGCTTTTTTCACTCAGCATAATTCCCTGGAGATTCATCCAAATAGTTGCATTTATCACTAATTCATTCCTTTTTATTGCTAAGTAGTATTCCATGGTATAGATTTAGCACAGTTTGCTTAACTGCTCATCTGTTGAAGCACATTGGATTGTTTCCAACTTTGGACTATTAAGAATAAAGATACTGTAAACATTAGTGTATAGATTTTTGTGTGACCATAAGTTTTAATTTCTTTGGGACAAATGCCCAAGAGTGCAATTGCTGGATTGTATGGTAAATACATGTTTACGTTTCTAAGATACTGATAAACTATTTTCCAAGGTAGTTGTACCATTTCAAATTGTCACCAGAAATGTACCTCATCCAGTTTGTTCATGTTCTCACGGCATTTGGTATTGCCATTGTCTTTAGTTTTAACCATTCTTATAGGTGTGTAGTGATGTTTTTAAATTATGTTGTTTTAATTTGCATTTCACTAATTTACGGTTATGTTGAACCACTTTTTATGTGCTTGTTTGTCAATTGTATATTCTCTTCAGTGAAATGTCTTCTCATTCTTTGGCCCATTTGTTAACTAGATTGCTTACTTTTGAGTTTTGAGAGTTCTTATAGATAATAGTTTTTTGGCTGGGTATATATAGTAAGTCATTTTGGTTGATTGTGTGGTTCAGTGTTTCTATATACTGTTTTGTTGATTTTCTGTTGAGTGGTTCTATAAATCTCTGAGAGTAGAATGTTGAAGTTCTCAACTACAGTTTTGGATTTGTCTGGTTCTCTTTTCAACTCTACCATTTTTTTCATCATTATCTGAGTATCAGTTTTTGGTGCATACACATTTAGAATTGTATGTCCTTCCAGTGGACTGATCTTTATATTATTATGTAATGTCCCTTTTTGTCCATCATATTTTTTTGCCCTAATGTAGGCTTTATCTTATATCAATATAGATATTCCTGCTTTTTAAATTAATATTTTCATGGTATCTCTTTTTCCATCCTTTTACCTTTAGCATACAACGCCATTGTAGTTGAAGTAGGTTTCTTGTAGACAGCATATTATTGAATCAATTATTTTTCCACTTTTGAAACTTCTTTTACTTATATTTAGCTCATTTATATTTAAGGTAAATATCATTTAGTCTGCACTATTTTTTTTCCTGTTTAATTTATCTGTTTCTTGTTCCTTTGTTATCTTTTTTATATTCTTCTAGGTTATCGGATCATTTTAAGGATTCCATCTTAAATTATTTTTAGTGTTTTTGAGTATATTGCTTTGCATCATTTTCTTAGTAATTGCTCCAGATATTCCAATATACATACATAACTCACCATAGTTTGCTGGTATCATAGTTTTACTATTTTGAGTGAGTTGTAGAAATCTCATTTTCTTTAAGTCTCTTTATCCTTCCTACTTTAAAAATATAGTTTGTTATATATTTCTTCTGTATTCACTGGGCATGACATTAGACAGTTTTATAATTTTTACATCAATCACCAAATACTTGATTTAAGAAACTCAAAAGAAGTAAGATATTCTATTAAATTTACCCCTATTTTTACTCATGGCAATGTTTTTTCTTCTCAAAAGTTCCAAGCTTTCTTCTGTTATAATTTATTTTGATTTAAAAACTTCTTTTAGTTATTTGTTTAGGGTAAATATACTGATAACAAATTCTCTTAAATGTACTTAACTTGAGAATGTATTCATTTTCCTGTCATCCATGAAGTTTATTTTAGCTGGAGGCATCATGCTACCTGACTTCAAACTATACTACAAGGCTACAGTAACCAAAACAGCATGGTACTGGTACCAAAACAGAGATATAGACCCATGGAACAGAACAGAGCCCTCAGAAATAATACCACACATCTACAACCATCTGATCTTTGAAAAACCTGACAAAAACAAGAAATGGGGAAAGGATTCCCTATTTAATAAAGGGTGCTGGGAAAACTGGCTAGCCATATGTAGAAAGCTGAAACTGGATCCCTTCCTTACACCTTATACAAAAATTAATTCAAGATGGATTAAAGACTTAAATGTTAGACCTAAAACCATAAAAAAACCTAGAAGAAAACCTAGGCAACACCATTCAGGACACAGGCATGGGCAAGGACTTCATGTCTAAAACACCAAAAGCAATGACAGCAAAAGCCAAAATTGACAAATGGGATCTAATTAAACTGAAAAGCTTCTGCACAGCAAAAGAAACTACCATCAGAGTGAACAGGCAACCTACAGAATGGGAGAAAATTTTTGCAATCTACTCATCTGACAAAGGGCTAATATTCAGAATCTACAAAGAACTCAAACAAATTTACAATAAAAAAAAAATAAAAAAGTGGGTGAAGGATATGAACAGATACTTCTCAAAAGAAGACATTCATACAGCAAACAGACACATGAAAAAATGCTCATCATCACTGGCCATCAGAGAAATGCAAATCAAAACCACAATGAGATACCATCTCACACCAGTTAGAATGGCAATCATTAAAAAGTCAGGAAACAACAGGTGCTGGAGAGGATGTGGAGAAATAGGAACACTTTTACACTGTTGGTGGGATTGTAAACTAGTTTAACCATTGTGGAAGACAGTGTGGCGATTCCTCAAGGATCTAGAACTAGAAGTACCATCTGACCCAGCCATCCCATTACTGGGTATATATCCAAAGGATTATAAATCATGCTGCTATAAAGACACATGCACATGTATGTTTATTGCAGCACTATTCACAATAGGAAAGACTTGGAACCAACCCATGTGTCCATCAATGATAGACTGGATGAAGAAAATGTGACACATATACACCATGGAATACTATGCAGCCATAAAAAAGGATGAGTTCATGTCCTTTGTAGGGACATGGATGAAGCTGGAAACCATCATTCTCAGCAAACTGTCACAAGGACAGAAAACCAAACACCACATGTTCTCACTCACAGGTGGGAATTGAACAATGAGAACACTTGGACACAGGAAGGGGAACATGACACACCAGGGCCTGTTTTGGGGTGGGGGAAGGGGGGAGGGATAGCATTAGTAGATATACCTGATGTAAATGACGAGTTAATGGGTGCAGCACACCAACATGGCACATGTATACATATGTAACAAACCTGCACGTTGTGCACATGTACCCTAGAACTTAAAGTACAATTTAAAAAATGCATAAGTATTTAGTTTTCAGGTCATAACAGTTTTCGTGGAATATCTAGATCGTAGAGTACAGATATGTCTAATTTTAGTAGATAATGTCCAATATTTTTACAAAGTGGCTTTCCAATTTACACTGTCATCAACAATATATGAGAGCTCCCATTATTCTACATCTTCACCACCACTTGCTATTGCCAATATTCCAAATTTTTTCCAATATGATGGGTTTGTCTGATGTGCACTTTCTAAAAGATCTCTCTAACTACAATAAGAAACATGTCTTGTAAGGGGAAAGAGTAGAATATACTTTCAATGGTAATTTTATGGAGGATGTGGACATACTTTTTATTTTATCTCAGATTACCATTACAGCAAAGCGTATTCTGGGGAGATAGAACTAAGAAAATACATTTCAGCCAGTGAAGGGAGAAGGAAGGAAGTTATGTCTAAGAATGGCCAGGAATTTGTTGATCTAACCCTAGGTTTCCCAGATTATAAGCTGAGGTTTCCCGGGGCACAATTGTGAACTCACAGGGTCTTCGTGGGATATTTTACATTTCTGAGGGGAACACAATGATACTAGACATCTGTCAGACATTCCACACGCTACTAGCTTGTGTCAGTTCACAGTTTCAACATTAGATTGTACTACATTCCTTTTGATGGCTGCTGTGACAAAAATCAAATGCTGTGTGAAAATCCATGTGGAACAGGAAATGCAGGTGGTGGTGTCCAATCTGATTTCAAGATCTGAGAAGCTGTGTACTGCCTGAAAGGTATCTATTTAAGATAAAATAAAAATATTTTCTCCATTAATATGCATATTAATATTTTTCTTTTAATTTACATGTATTATGATTTTAAGTGGCTATTAAGTTATTCAGGGCATAAATACTTATTGAGTTTTGTGAACTTAACTTCTGAAAAAATGAAACTGTTAGATATTTATTTTGACCTAGAGGCACTGTGAATTAATGAGATGCTAGGAACATTGGCAACCAAGAAAGCTTAAGAACTTTTGATATAACCCGATAAACCAAGATAAATGGATGAGGAAGATGACCTAAATGTTTCCCTTTTCACCCATCTCCCTGTTCTGGGATAGAGGTCATAAGACTGCCCAGAGCTTTCTTCCAGTTTTTCCTTCCTTGTCTCTAACCGCTCACTGCCTGAGAGATGGACAGTTGTTAGGGGAAAGGGTTGGGAAAGCATTTTTTAACCTTACCTGTCTGCAGAAGAAAAACTGTCTTTGACTGGAACCCCAAGTATCTATTGTAGTTTCTAATTTGGGTGTAGGATTTTTTTATAGGCCATAATAAAATAGCTTTTTCTACTCCATTTTAGCGATAGCTCCCCATTTGAAGGAGAGAGATGTTATTGACCTGTTCTTGTTACCACTGGACAAAATGAACTTATTTATATTTTGAGCTCATTTGATAAGAAAAAGGTCCACAGAAAAATAGATTACATTTGTAAGAGGAATTACTGTTGATCTTGTTTTTCACTGGCACAAGAAACTCTAATGCTCTAAATGCTCTACTTAACATAGGGAGGTATGTAGGTAGATAGGTTGGTAGATAAGTAGACAGATATAGGTAGATAAGTAGAGGTAGAGATAGAGATAAGTTCTATATATAGAAAGAGTCAAAATTATTCACGGAGGAAAAATTATTAAACTCAAATATTTTCATCAAGAAGTGCGGGGAAGAAAACTCAGAGGCTAGATAATAATAGGATGTTAGAGTGGTAGGGTATCTAGAGACCCACTGGCCACATTACAGATGTAGACATTAGAGAGCTCACCAGATTCTAACAGAGGGAGAAAGGTTGGAGAAGAGTGTGGGAATAGAAGGGCCTGAGCCATTGTTTCCTAAGGGAGCAAGCACGTAACAAAAGTTTAAGAATTCTCTTCTCTTTGTCACATGGTGTTCCTTTCATACTGCTACCACTAAGATCTCTTCATTAAAGACTTACCATCCAAAATGTAAACATATTATCTGTTTTTAAAAAGTAAAAAGTTTCCACTTTGAGAAAATGTGTTTGAAGGAGTGGTTGCTTTGTTTCTGGGGGATTCTGAGACCAAGAGAGGAAAATGACTTCTTAAGGACTCACAGTCAGGCCTAGAACCCTTGGCTCCTGACTGAAAAGCTAAGGCTGTATCCAGCCAATCCTAGAGTTCTTTCCCTGCCTCCCAGCAGTATGGGTCAGGAAAACTATAATCTGAACTGATTTTCTAAATTTCTCTAGAATGGAGAACTCCTTCAGCTTGGGTGGCTTGGCTCCCACATCTGGTTTCAGGCCCAGTGCCGAGTTTTCAGTGCTGAGAAACTTCCCAGACCTGTCTGGGACTCTTGACTTCCCTACCTAAAAACTCAAGGGAAGGAACTGGTGAATCCCTTAGGGTGGCTTGGATTAGTAGCCCATGTGGGGGACCTGTTGGAATGCTTGTTCCTACCTGGCCCTGGATGGAGATAAAGAAGGAAAGGAGGAAGAAGGGAGGAGGGAGACAATGAGGCAGAAAATCAGGCGGTTGGTTCCTCCAACTGTCCCTCGCAGAAGGCACTGGCCAGGACCATTGGGCCCAGGACTCATGGCCTCAGGGAGGCAGAGATCTGAAGATTGATTGCTGGCTGTATTTTATTTCTCCCCTACCCCTCCTTTTTTCCCCTCCTTCTGCTCTTTGGGTTATGGTGACCTGAAACGTCTCTCACAGTGAGTTCTGATGCAGCAATGTCTGAGAATAGCTCACAGAGCAGAAACAGTCTTTGCCACCCTCTGAAAAGACAGGCAGGGGAAAAATTGTGGTGTATTCTGTTGACACTGCCTCTAAATGATTTGGGGGGCTGAGCACTGTGGAGGAGGGGTCATGACCTTATGTTCCTTGATGTTATTTGATGTTGGTTTTGGCTGCATTCAGAGAGTTAAAACGCACATAAAAAATGAAGCTAATAAAACTGCAGGGCTAGAGAATGGCCAGGCACACTCTGTGGGTTCCCAGAGCCAGCTGTGGCTGAGCTCTTGGGCCTGGCTGGTTCACTATCCTTCCAAGGTACAAGTTTGTGGCAGATCACTGCCAAATGGCTGAAATTAGCTAACTTTGGTGGCCTATCTGATTTGAAACCTTGATTAGCTTTGTACAGAAAAAGACAATGAAGGGCACAGGGGTGGACCTTAAGGCTCCACTTGTGAGATTCATGGACGCAAAACTGAGGTTGCTTTCCTTCTGGGCAGCATTTACTCCATGCGGACTAGAAAGATCAGGATGCCTCTGCCAGTCTGTCCACCAAGGGACCCTGGGCTAAGAATAATAGTGAGAGCTAAACCTACAAGGGGGTAATGGCATCAGGATAGGAATAAGGAAAGGAGGGTCAGGTCCCTGGTATCTGGTCCAGGTCATGGAAGGCACCTTATTTAGGCAAATTCTGGGAGGCTCTGAGGACCTGTAAGGTGTTCATGATTAACAGAGTCATCAGTATCTGCCTGCTGATTATCAGGGGCTGAGGAGTGACAACTGAAAGAATGCCCAGTGTGAGTGCATGTGGAGGTCACCTGTAAATGGCTTCCTGTCTCCACTCTGTATGATGGTTCACATGTGTGTAAAACCAGAAGGGGACCCTTTGCCACATAAACATGATTGAGGTGAAGGTAGAAGGCCAGGCTTTCACAGAGGGATGCCTAGTGGCAAGGGCATTGGATTTGGAGTGGAAAAACCATAGTGTTGACTTTGCTGCTTTTTCACTATGTAACCTTGCATAAGTTTATGACCTTACCCCCAGCCTTAGTTTTCTCATTTGTAAAGTGATCATACGACCTTTGTTCTGATTAAATGAGAAAACAAATGCAATGTGTTTGACAATGTGTCCAGCATATACTTAGCACTCAACAAATTCTGGTGCCTACCACCCCCACCGCCCCCACACATGTTTATTAAAGGCTATATAAGGCTGAAAAGACAAGTGGAGAGATTTGGGGCTATGTATTCTCTGAAATATAGCCGTAAATATTTGCACCGAGAATGGAAATCTGGAGGTGGGCAGAGCCCCAGAGAGGATAGTTCTCATAGCTATTCTGATGAATTAAAGTAGAGGCAGGGAAGAGGAAAGGAGGGAGAAAGGGAGAGTGGAGGGACTTCAACCACGTGTCAGAAAATCCAGATGACTTAGAGAGAGACAGCTTCCACTAATGGAGGTCAAAGACACTTTCTATTTCAGTGTAGTAATGCAGATGAGGAGCTGGTGATAGGTGACTTCCCAGCTGCACTGGGCATATCTTCAATCTTGCAGGTGTCACCAGACTCCTACTCCACTCCTGCGCAAGGCCCAGCCCATCCAAGAGCAAAAGGCAAGTGGTATTACAACCTTAGGATTTCCTGTATCTGCCCTCTTGCGGATAGCAGGAGAGAGTCACAGCTGCATTACATTTGCTTAAGACTTATTGAGACACTTCAACGACCACCTGGGAGATTAAGATTATTATCTTAAATTTACAGAAGGGGAAACTAAGAATTATAGACATGAAGTGACTCACCTACGGCAACCTGGTGATAGAACCAGGAATAGAACTCACGTATGAAGATTTCTGGGGGAGTCCCTGAAAAAAAGGCTCCATATGGAATTACAATGTGGAAAAGGCCAAGGCCTCACCAACCCTTTTCTCTTCAACACCTGGGTCCCTAAGTCCTTATTCATAACCTCCTCTTTGGATAAGGTTTTGGTAGACAAAGCCGGAGGCTCTTGCACTGAGAAAGACAAATTCTCCTCTTGTAGTGACCTACAGGTAAACGCTCCAATAGAGAGTTCAAGCGAAACCTCCAGCTATTATTCATGACCCAGACAAGTCTGCTTTCTCATTCCCCGTATCTCTAGACCGTTGTCCAGGTGGGCTTCCTTTTCTTCTTTTATCCTCAAAGAAACATGGTTCCTTCTAGTAGGTTTGGCTGCCACCACTAGGGTTCTGGCTACGACTGGCCCTCAGGTAACTCTCTCACTTCTGAGTTGGATAGTATCCTCTCCAGTCCCCATACACAAGTGTTTCTCTTCCCAGACACCTTCCTTACACAATTTCCCATTTCTTTCTCATCTCACCCTTGTTTTAACCAACATAGTCCTTTCCCCTGAGATTACTCTTCAGCCTTTCTTGTTGAAGCACTGCCCAGTGGTTCTCTTGGGATATCCATTTCTCTCCCCTCAGCTCTCTTGGTACCAAATTCTGTATGCTCCTCTGGTTGTTGGTTTCTCTTCCTTCTTTTCCTTCCAGGCAACATTTACTCAATCTAGACTTGGATGATCAGGTACTTGTGCCAGCCTTCCCACCAGGGGACTCTGAGCTAGGATGATGTCTCAATGGCACCATTATATTTGGAAGGACGCTTCTGTATTTACACTGAACATACTAAACTTGAAGCCAAAATCCCCTCTCCGGCCCCAGTTCATATGTTATATAAAGATTATAGTCAACAAACCATCGGGGGTAAGAAAAAGCACACTTCTGCTGCCTGGGGACCCCAAAAACAGACATAGCAGGGAGCTGGGCCCTCCTGTGGCTGATTCTCCGACTATGGTGAAACTGAGTGGGTGGTAATTATTGTAGTCAGAGGTGTGTGTTGGGATCATTATGCTTCAAAATGAAATATTTGTATGACATTTTTTCTCCCACTTCCAATAAAATTAAGAGCTTTGGGGTCTAAATGCTATAACCTTCAAAAGATACAGTCTGAGCATGGCAGTGTTTGTCTATGCACCAGAATAAAGCTTATAAATTAGAAACTGTCAGTCAGAGTTCCCCATGGAAAGGTTATGCTGTACCTGAGAAATGTGTACTACCTAATTAATTCCAGTCTGGATTGTAGCTGTAGAAGCAAGATAATGTTATGGGGGAGTATGCAAAACTCAGGCATTTCTTTGAGTTAAACTCTTTTTTTTTTCCATTATTCATTTATAGGACTCCCAGGGTCCTCAATATCTTGGTGACATGGGACTGGTGGGAACCAAATATCCTAGGGGAAGACTATTTTGACTGCAGTGACATGACCCAGTAGATGCAAGCAGCCTAGGCAAGGCAGGACAAGTCACTAGACAAACATGAGGTGAGGGGACAGAACACTGAAACTTGAGGGTACACTGATGCCCATGTCTTATTCGTTGCCCACTGGGTATCAGATTCAATCATCAGCAAAGGAGACTTGGGGGAAGTGGGATGAACAGCACAGTAATCCACTGTTAGACCCCACGTCTGAGGAGTAAAATTTCTTTTCAGGTTGCATTGGCTGAAGGGGCTAAACCATCAAGATCATCTCTGTTGTAGTCAAGACTTACATAGAAACTGGGCCACTTTACCTGGCTGAGAAGGAGGTCAACAGTGTGGCAAATTTGGGTTGGAAAATTGTGCAGAGGGGAAGTTGGGGCTTATATCACCTGGCCATTCCTTTTGTTCCATTTCCTCCTCATGCCTATCTTTCACCTCTGCTCTCTGTCTCAGTTCCTGGTGTAGGTATTAATCATTCCCAGGCAGGTAAATTAAGAATTTAATAGGCTTTGGAGCCAGACACAAAACTTAATTCTGCATCTTCTTAGTATGTGATTTTACTCATGCCACCTTTTCTCTCTGATCCTCACTACTCAGTTCAGTTTCTTTGTTTGTAAAATGAGAATCATAGTCCTTTCTTTCTTTGCAAGGTTGTTGTGAAGAGTCTATGAAATTATGAATAATAAAATCAAGCATAATGTCTGGTACATAGAGATTATTCTATAAATATCTGTCAAATTGGAATATTTGAGGCAAAGATCAGCCCTAGTACAATTCAAAGTTAATTGTATTCCTTGGATGGTTTTGTACAGGCACCTAGCAGGTATTGGGTAGAGCTTTACAAAAACAGAACTTGTGAAATCTGAGAGCAGAAGATTGGAAGAGAGGAGAGAAAGATTTATATTGGAGGGATAATGAAAGAGACTAAGCTGGGAAAGAGGGATGGGGCAGTAGAAATGAGAAAGAACAAGAACACTAAGAGAAGGGAAGCAGTAGAGAGATAAAGAAAATATGGATAGAAGAGAAGAAAGAAATAGGAGAGGAAGAGAAAGACAGGGTGAGAGAGAAGAGGAAAGAGATAGGAAAGGAGAGAGAGAGAGACAGAGACAGAATGAAAGAAAAGTGAGAGAGAATGAAGGAGAAAAAAATGAGAGATTGGGATCAACCCAATCCAGTTGCCATTGGGCCATATCCTGCTCTGAGACTGGAAGAAGAGTGGGCTGGAAAGTGAGTCATAAAGGGAATTTTGACAGAAGGTAAATTGTAGGTTCCTATCTGTCTGCTGGCATAATGGGATAGCAGGAAAATTTCTCTCTCAAATCTTCTAGCCCTCCCTCCCTTAGTGCTAGTCTAACCATGAGGAAGAAAACAGACACTGGCATTTGCAATTTGGCTCCTGCTGACATCCTAAAAATTTCAGTCTTGTTCATTTTTGCAGCCGTAACCTGACACATTAGCAGATCATGTGCAAGAGAATCAAGGTGAGCAGATCCTGGAGGTAGAGAAGTCATTAGGCAGCTCTTGCTCAGTGATAGGCAGCTAGACTTTTGTTTAGCAGTATAGATAGTTCCCCTGTGCAATACTGGGGAACAGATAGGCTCTAGGCCTTTCTTTCCTTTTAACTTATTGAACATACTATCTTCTCGACTAAACTGTCTGTGGACTCCAAATCAGAAGGGCCCAGTGTGCAGGTATGATACATCATTTGGATCCTCCTCTTCTCACCTTGATGATTTTCTCCTCCAATTGTTTCTTCATAAACTTTGTGTTTTTCTTAGTTGCACCCCTGACTACATTGTACTGCTGTTGCCTATTTACTAGGACTATCAATTTCTCAAAGCCATATCTCATATCTTCTGCCTCCTCAGTAGCCATCACAAAGCTTGAGACACAGCTGATCTTGTTGAAGATTTCTGTGATGTATGAATGAGTAACTGAATGGTCTCGCTTTGGCTATAGATCTCTCATATCTAATGAAATAGCATATAGGCAAGGGGGTACCACTTTAATTTTCAAAATAACCTCTAAGTTGAGGAGTTGTATAAGAGGCACAGACTTCATTACTTTATGTATTTGTTTAATTTTAATTTAAAATATAACATTCATTACTAATAACAATAGATTCTACTTATTTATTTATTTATTTTTTGAGTTGGAATCTCCCTCTGTTGCCCAGGCTGGAGTGCAGTGGTGTAATCTCGGCTCACTACAAGCTCTGCCTCCCGGGTTCATGCCATTCTCCTGCTTCAGCCTCCCGAGTAGCTGGGACTACAGGTACCCACCACCACGCCCAACTAATTTTGATTTTGTATTTTAAGTAGAGATGGGGTTTCACCATGTTGGCCAGGCTGGTCTTGAACTCCTGACCTCAGGTGATCCACCCGCCTTGGCCTCCCAAAGTGTTGGGATTACAGGCTTGAGTCACCGCACCCGGCCAGATTCTACATATTTTAATCAAAGGACAAGAATCAATCATACCCACTGATTATCTATTAAATGGAATGAAAAAAATATTTGAGGGCACCAAACATAGTGTTGAACATGCTGTAGGCATTCAAACTTTCCAATGGAATTGTCTTACAGTGATTAGCAAAGATATCTGGATTGCTAGAGCCAATGGATACTTTCACTCCTTATCTTGAAGTAGGCGCTCAATAAATATCTACTGAATAAATACACACATTGGTGAAAATATGTTATCCTACTTTGTTCTGAACTAAACTGTATATTGTGGAGGATACAGAGTTGGGAAACTTGGTGAGATAAGCCCTTGTATGTGAACACAGTGAATTAGAAGAGTATGAAATTTAGAAGTTGAAGACTTGGATTTCAGTTTCAGATTTAAGCCGTATAGTGGTTTTAGTGTGGCTTTGAACAAGTATAAATTTTCTCCTGTTGATAGTACAAGTGTCTTCCACCTGAATGTCTTCTAATTCCTTCAGCCTGTGAGAAGTAATCATTTCATTTAATATTGAAATATTTAAATAGAGTAATTTCCTATATAGACTGCCCCATTGAGTAATTAACTAGTAGATCAAGAAAATTTTCTTTATAAAATTATTACAGCTTGCTAATGAAGAGTGATGGAATTAGAATATCATTATTTTACATTTCCTATTTAATTAGTGAATCTAACAATGATCATCAATGGCTTTTGCCACAGCAGAGATAATCAGATACTTTGTGTGTTAAGATAGGTACACCTCTGAAATGGAAATTGTTTTACCAAAAAAAAAAAGAAAAAAAAAAAAAAAAAAAAAAAAAAAAAAAAAAAAGCTGATCAAACCACAAATTCCTCCTACCAATTTGCAATTTCTCTGACCTAAAAAGGTCAGAGAAGCTTGTCAAACTATACTGTGAGGAGGCAAATGACAAAATCTAAACTGTGATTCTATTTAGAATAGTATCAAAAATAATAAAATACTTAGAAATGAATTTAACCAAGGAGGTGCAAGGAGTGTACACTGAAAACTACAAACTATTGTTGAAAGAAGCTAAAGAAGACCTAAATAAATGGAAAGACATTATGTGTTCATGGATTGTTAGACTTAATGTTGTTAAGATGGCAATACCTCCTACACTGAGCTACACATTTAGGGCAATCTCTATCACAATCTAAGTTGTCATTTTTTTTTTGAAATTGATAGGCTTATCCTAAAATTCATATGGAATTATGAAGGATCCAAAATAGCCAAAACAATATTGAAAAAAGAAGAAAGTTGGAGGACTCACAATTTCCAATTCCAAAACTTACCACAAAGCTACAGCAATCAAGAGAATGTGGGACTTAAGTAATGATAGACATAAAGAAGAATGGAATAGAATTGAATCTAAAACTAAATTCTTAAACTGAGTGTCAATTGATTTTTGACATGTTTGCTAAGAAAATTCAATGGGAGATAGAATAATCTTTTAACACATAATGTTGAGACAACTTGATATCCACATGCAAAAGAATAAAGTTGGACCTCTATTTTGCACAATATATAAAAATTAATTCAAAATGGGTCAAAGATTAAATGTAAACAGCTAAAACTGAAAAATTCTGACAAGAAAACATAGGTGTCAATTTCTGTGACCTTAGATTAGCAGTAGTTTCTTAGCTGTGACTCCAAAGGCAAAAGCAGCAAAAAATAATAATAAAGTGAACATTGTCAAAATGAAAAACCTTCACCACTCCTATTCAACATAGTGTTGGAAGTTTTGACTAGGGCAATTAGGCAAGAGAAAGAAATCAAGGGTATTCAGTTAGGAAAAGAAGAAGTCAAATTATCCCTCTTTGCAGATGACATGATTGTATATTTAGAAAACCCCATTGTCTCAGCCCAAAATCTCCTTAAGCTGATAAGCAACTTCAGCAACGTCTCAGGATACAAAATTAATGTGCAAAAATCACAAGCATTCTTATACACCAGTAACAGACAAACACAGAGCCAAATCATGAATGAACTTCCATTCACAATTGCTTCCAAGAGAATAAAATACCTAGGAATCCAACTTACAAGGGATGTAAAGGACCTCTTCAAGGAGAACTACAAACCACTGCTCAGTGAAATAAAAGAGGACACAAACAAATGGAAGAACATAACATGCTCATGGATAGGAAGAATCAATATCATGAAAATGGCCATACTGCCCAAGGTAATTTATAGATTCAATGCCATCCCCATCAAGCTACCAATGAGTTTCTTCACAGAATTGGAAAAAACTGCTTTAAAGTTCATATGGAACCAAAAAAGAGCCCGCATCTCCAAGACAATCCTAAGTCAAAAGAACAAAGCTGGAGGCATCACGCTACCTGACTTCAAACTATACTACAAGGCTACAGTAACCAAAACAGCATGGTACTGGTACCAAAACAGAGATATAGACCAATGGAACAGAACAGAGGCCTCAGAAATAATACCACACATCTACTGCCATCTGATCTTTGACAAACCTAAGAGAAACAAGAAATGGGGAAAGAATTCCCTATTTAATAAATGGTGCTGGGAAAATTGGCTAGCCATAAGTAGAAAGCTGAAACTGGATCCTTTCCTTACTCCTTATACGAAAATTAATTCATATGGATTAGAGACGTAAATGTTAGACCTAATACCATAAAAATCCTAGAGGAAAACCTAGGTAGTACCATTCAGGACATAGGCATGGGCAAAGACTTCATGTCTAAAACACCAAAAGCAACGGCAGCAAAAGCCAAAATTGACAAATGGGATCTCATTAAACGAAAGAGCTTCTGCACAGCAAAAGAAACTACCATCAGAGTGAACAGGCAACCTACAGAATGGGAGAAAATTTTTGCAATCTATTCATCTGACAAAGGGCTAATATCCAGAACCTACAAAGAACTCAAACAAATTTACAAGAAAAAAACAAACAACCCCATCAAAAAGTGGGCAAAGGATATGAACAGACATTTCTCAAAAGAAGACATTCATACAGCCAACAGACACATGAAAAAATGCTCATCATCACTGGCCATGAGAGAAATGCAAATCAAAACCACAATGAGATACCATCTCACACCAGTTAGAATGGCGATCATTAAAAAGTCAGGAAACAACAGGTGCTGGAGAGGATGTGGAGAAATAGGAACACTTTTACACTGTTGGTGGGATTGTAAACTAGTTCAACCATTATGGAAAACAGTATGGCGATTCCTCAAGGATCTAGAACTAGATGTACCATATGACCCAGCCATCCCATTACTGGGTATATACCCAAAGGATTATAAATCATGCTGCTATAAAGACACATGCACACGTATGTTTATTGTGGCACTATTCACAATAGCAAAGACTTGGAATCAACCCAAATGTCCATCAGTGACAGATTGGATTAAGAAAATGTGGCACATATACACCATGGAATACTATGCAGCCATCAAAAAGGATGAGTTTGTGTCCTTTGTAGGGACATGGATGCAGCTGGAAACCATCATTCTTAGCAAACTATCACAAGAACAGAAAACCAAACACCGCATGTTCTCACTCATAGGTGGGAACTGAACAATGAGATGACTTGGACTCAGGAAGGGGAACATCACACACTGGGGCTATCATGGGGAGGGGGGAGGGGGGAGGGATTGCACTGGGAGTTATACCTGATGTAAATGACGAGTTGATGGGTGCTGACGAGTTGATGGGTGCAGCACACCAACATGGCACAAGTGTACATATGTAACAAACCTGCACGTTATGCACATGTACCCTAGAACTTAAAGTATAATAATAATAAATAAATTAAAAAAAAAATGAAAAACTTTGTACTTCAAAGAACAACATGAAGAAAGTGAAAAGATATCCTACAAAATGGAGGAAATTTTTTTTCAACTCACATAATGATCTTCTTTCTCGAATATAAAAAGATGCTAAACTTGATAATAAAAAACAAATAACCCACTTTGGAAATGGGCAAATTATTTGAATGGAAATTTTTCCAAAGAAGATATACAAAGTGCCAGTAGGCACATGAAAATATGCTCCACAGTATTAGCCATCAAGGAAATGTAAATAAAAACCACAATGAAATACCACTTCACACCCACTGAAATGGTGAGGACCAGAAGACAGATAGTAACAAATGTTGTTGAGGATGTGGAGAAATCGGAACCCTCACACACTTGGTGGGAAAATAAACTGTTTCAGGCCCTGTCAAAACAGGCTGGCACTTCCTCAAAATGTTAATTTTAGAGTTACCACATATGACCCAACAATTCCACTCCTAGGTATATATCCAAAAAAAAAAAAAAAAGAAAAAGAAAAAAGAAAAAAGAAAAGAAAAGAAAACAGATGTCAACACAAAATATTGTACACAACTGTTCATAGTAGCATTATTCATCATAACCAAAAAGAAGAAACAACCCAAATGTCCACCCAATGATAAGTGGATAAACACAAAGTTATGTATGTATACAATGGGTATCAATTGGCAATAAAAGGAAATGATATACTGATATGTGCTACAACATGGATGAACCTTGAAAATGTTAGACTAAGTGAAGTCACAAAGGATAACAGGCTGTTTGATTCCACTTATATGAAATGTCCAGAAGAGCCAAATCTGTGGAGACAGAAAGTAGACTAGTCGCCATCTAGGGCTGGGGGATAGGGGCTGGATATGGAGGGATTGGAGAGTGACAGGTAAGAGGTGTGGAGTTTCCTTTTAAGGTAATGAACATGTACTATAGCTAATTTTGGCAGTGGATGCTGAAATCAGTGAATATACTAAAAGCCACTGAACTGTACACTCTAAATGAGTGAAAAATATGGTATGTGAATTATATTTAAATACAGCTGTTTTTAAAAAATAAACTGTAAAACAAGCAGCAGCATGTATTTCACCCAAGGGCCAACTCCTGGCCTAGGACATGGACTATTTTCATAAACATTCTACATGTGTTTGAGAAGAATATGCACTCTCTTCTGTTGGGTATAAAACTCTACATATGACAAAAAAATTAAGCTTGCTTAATTTTGCCATATAAATCTTCTATATCCTTACTGATATTTTGTTTCCTTTAATCTATCAGTTCCCAAATGAAGCATGTTAAAAATCTTTCACTATAATTTTGAGTTTGTTAACTTTTAAATTTAATGTCACACTTTGCTTTACATATTTTGAGGCTTTGTTATGAGACGCATACACATTTAAAATAGTGTTAACTTCCTGATAAACTGGACTTTCAACATTATGAAATTATTCTCTATTTATAGTAATGTTTTGTCATAAAGTTTGTCTGTTATTAATATAAATGTATAAGCTTTCTTTGGTTAGTATTGCCTAGTATATATTTTTCCTTTTTTTTTTTTACGTTTAAATGTATTTTTATTGATTTGTCATATAATGTCAAGCATTCAAATAATTCTTCCAAAACAAATTCTTTTTTTTTTAAATTATTATTATTATACTTTAAGTTCTAGGGCTCATGTGCATAACGTGCAGGTTTGTTACATATGTATACTTGTGCCATGTTGGTGTGCTGCACCCATCAACTCGTCAGCACCCATCAACTCGTCATTTACATCAGGTATAACTCCCAATGCAATCCCTCCCCCCTCCCCCCT
The DNA here is from genome assembly GCF_043159975.1 of Macaca nemestrina. Classification (NCBI taxonomy): domain Eukaryota; kingdom Metazoa; phylum Chordata; class Mammalia; order Primates; family Cercopithecidae; genus Macaca; species Macaca nemestrina. Next base: position 87,049,585 of record NC_092145.1, read on the forward strand.
CCCCATGATAGGCCCAGTGTGTGATGTTCCCCTTCCTGAGTCCAAGTGATCTCATTGTTCAGTTCCCACCTATGAGTGAGAACATGCAGTGTTTGGTTTTCTGTTGTTGTGATAGTTTGCTAAGAATGATGGTTTCCAGCTGCATCCATGTCCCTACAAAGGACACAAACTCATCCTTTTTTATGGCTGCATAGTATTCCATGGTGTATATGTGCCACATTTTCTTAATCCAATCTGTCACTGATGGACATTTGGGTTGGTTCCAAGTCTTTGCTATTATGAATAGTGCTGCAATAAACATACGTGTGCATGTGTCTTTATAGCAGCATGATTTATAATCCTTTGGGTATATACCCAGTAATGGGATGGCTGGGTCATATGGTACATCTAGTTCTAGATCCTTGAGGAATCGCCATACTGTTTTCCATAATGGTTGAACTAGTTTACAATCCCACCAACAGTGTAAAAGTGTTCCTATTTCTCCACATCCTCTCCAGCACCTGTTGTTTCCTGACTTTTTAATGATTGCCATTCTAACTGGTGTGAGATGGTATCTCATTGTGGTTTTGATTTGCATTTCTCTGATGGCCAGTGATGATGAGCATTTTTTCATGTGTCTGTTGGCTGTATGTTATCTTAGTAATTTTAATGTAGATACTTAGTAAAGTCTAAAGTTAATGAGTATCTTTATCTTCATCTTCAACACCTTAAAGATCTTAGAATTTTTTAACTCTAATGACTCCCTACCATTGTACAAATTGTTCAATTATTTAATTTTATGTTGCTCTTTTCCCACAGTTTAGACATCACTATCGTTTTTAATAGTTAATGTATATTGAGATTTACCCCCACGTTTGCCAATGTCTTTGCTTGCTCTTACCTGTTGCATCTCAAACTTCCCATCCAGAATTATTCTCTTTTTATCTGAAGTACATAACTTAGATCTTTCTTTAGCATGGATCTTGTTAAAATTTTTCTTATTTTAACTTTCTTTAAAGATAATTCTGCTAGATACACAATTATCTCAGTACATTACAGGTATTTTCCACTATCTTCGGTAGCCCTTATTAGTGTTGGTAAGTTAATCTTAAATATAATGGCTAGTTTTTTTTTTACCTGATCTATTTTGTTGTCATTTCCCCCTTCTCACTGGCTGCTTTTATAATATTATCTTTTTCTTTAGTGTTCTGTAAAAACACTATGATGTTGTCTCGTGTGGATTTTTAAAAAATTGCCTAGCTTGGGATTTTTCAGAATTCTAGATTTTAAAGATGAATGTCTTGTAGCAATGCTGAAAAATTCTCAGGCATTAAATCTTTGAATATCACCTCTTTTCTACTCTATAACTGCTCTGGTACTCTAGTTAGATGTAAATTAGATCTGTCTTCTCTTCCTTTATGCCTCTTAACCTGCTATATCTTTCATTTCATTGCCTTTCAGTGCTACAGAAAGTGCTATGAATATTTTATTTGCATCTATCTTCCACTTCCCTAATTCTCTCTTGAGTTGTACATAGTCTGTTCTTTAATCTATTGCTGTATGTTTGAGTTCCCTTTTCTACTTTTTAGTTCTGGACATTCTATTTTGTCCTTTTTCAAATACAACTGGTTGTCCTTTATAGTATCCTGTTCCTTTCTCATATTTCTATCAATTTTTAAAAATCTCTTTAACCACTTTCAATAAAATTAACTTTATATTCTACGTGTGATGGTTTTACATTCTGAAGTCTGTGGGTCTGATTCTGATTTTCTTGTTTCTGTGCGCTTTTACTCAGAGTGTTATGTTTCTTTGTGCATTTTGTAACTTTTGACTGTGAGATGCTCATTTTCTTTGGACCTTTATCTGTAGAAATTTTTGAGGCTGGATGAAAGTTGCATTCTCCATAGAGGATTTGCCTTTGCTAATCACCCATGAGAATTGCAGATCTGGGATCTCAGCTTTTGATTTTTCATACCTCACAAGTATCTTGAATTAGGACTACAAAATTATATGAGGACCACCTGTGGTTACAAATTCTCATGAGAGGTTTATTTCCCCACTTCACTTGGGGTCAAAGTCAAGCAAAGCAGGTTTCCTTGCTATTCTCTTCTGTGAGATGGATTTACTTCTTATCTACACTTACACTGAGATTATGGTCCTTTAGAGTACCAGCTTTATGTGGAAGTCTCCTGTAAGTCTCTGCATCTTGTGCTGGCACAGTCTTTACCTCCTGCTTCCCTAACATTTTACAGCCATCAAAGTAGAAACTCAGAATCTCCCAGGGTCTGGTAAGATTCTAAGGGCAAAGTCTGGCTTTGACACTAATTTACCTCCAGGGTTCCTGCTTTCATTTCTTTTTTAGCCTCTGTGGATTCCTTACTATCACACTAGCTCTGCAATGAATTTTAAAAGATTATTTTTTATATTTCACTTAGCATTTTAATAGTTTTTATTGGGAGGGTCATTCACAGTATCCAGTAAGACACACTGCTAGAAATAGAAGTCTCTAGCCAACTTCTAAAATAACAATGCTTCTTTTCTGTCACATACTTAAGTGAGACATTAATTTCTGCTCTGCTTTCCTTTAGGATTCCAGTGTGTCTTCAATGACATAGTGCTATAAGGTGTAAAGCATTATTTATACAGCAGTGGTTTGCTATCATACTAACTGCGAGCCAAACTAGTGGTTTGGGCTAAGAGAATGGAGATTCCAAGTTCAAAGGATAGAGAGCTCATTTCCAGTTGGAGAAATCAGAGAAAACATCTTGGAGCTAGCTTTTAATTTGAGTCTTAATGGGGAGGAAAAATTTTGTCAGGCAGAATTGGGGTAGGGCATTTCATATGGAGAGAACCACATGAAAAAAGGCTGATAAGATGTATTGTTCTATTCCCAAAGGGAAGCTTCTGGTCTGGTCTCTTGCCCACTAATGCTTATCCCATGGCATTGCCTATATTCTGGTTCCAGTAAGAACATATCACCTTCACCTCAGAAACTCCTCAAGCAGTCACAGTTGCCCACATTTATTCTAAATGGTAGAAATGTCTGACAGAGTGTTTGGCCCATATCAAAATAAGTATACAGAACGGCCAAAGGGGCATTTGCAGAAATATATTCCCACGAAGATTGACAGGTGTGTCTGAGTAGGAGGCAGGGTGGTGTACTATAAGGTGGAGACTGTTGTGGAACAACACACAATACGTTATTGGGTGTATAGTCAGAAGGCTGATGGCTGGACATTTGCAAGTATGGAAAACTCTGTCATTGCTCTTTTCTAGGATAAAGGATTCAAAATGTGGGGATAAGATTATAGGCATTGGAGTGAGACAAAGTGAGAGATTACCAGATTGACAAAATTCTGGTTTTAGCCAACAATTTCAGAGACTAAGGAAGCATATTATAGCTGGAAGAAAAAACAAATCCTTTATCTCTTGCTCTACAGATGGGGAGACTGAGGCCCAGAAAGGGGAAAGGACCTACTTAAGTTAAGCTGTTAGTGGCAGCAGCTGAAATACTGATTCCTGGTTCAATGTTCTTACTCTCTGCCTGCCTTTATAGACAAATATGCTCATAGGTTCTTCAGATACCCAGTGAACTCCTACACCACAGGTACCTGTAACCAGAGACAAGAAGGGGGAGCAAAAGCCTCAGTAAGACACTTGGGAGATGGTAGGGCTAGAGAAGAACATTCATTCTCCCAATAATACCCACCTGAAGTTTGTGGAAGAGGCAGCTGCTCTGTGGAAATCCTGAGCTCTTATACACGAGGCATAACTGTCATTCTCAGAGTGGGTGGTTATAAAGACAATTCCATTTACATGCCTTCCTCTTTATTCCTGTTTATAATGCTGCCTGCTTTTGAGTTCATTGGGCTCTTTGGAAAGATTTTGAGAAAACAAACCAGACTTTCAAGAAATAAAATGTAATGTAGTGATCAAAATTTCAGGATTTGCTTACAAATATACTTGAGTTTAAGTTTAGGCTTTATTACTTAAAAGTAACCTTCGGTCTAGGTCAGCAATAACATTGAGTCAGAGCCTCAGTTTCCTTATATATATAATGAAGGTAACTTCTCAACTCGTAGGATTGAGGTGAGGATTATAGAACATATATGGTGTAAAGAACTTTGCATTAGCATTTTCTGGCACATAGTAAGTACTCAGTAAATTTTACTGTTGTTGTTGTTAATTTGCCCTGGAATCAATCTCTATTCATCTTCTATCATATTCTCACACAATAAATTTTAGCATAGTTTCCATCTACTGAAACTCATTATGTTACAGTTTTGCTCAAAAATCCTTAGTTATCTCAACTAGTGTTCTGTAATCAGATGTGAGGTGTGGCAAATAATTTGTTGATAATATTTTAAACATTGAAGTTGGAGGATAATTTAAACATACTATAAGAGTTTCAGATTTTTCCTTTCAATACTGTCAGTCTTACTTGCACTCATATTTGCTTTCTTAAGTGTGAGAAAAAGGAACTAAGTGTGTCAGGAATTGAATACAGCCCTAGTGGCTCCCTTGAGAGTATGCTACACGTGGTCATTATCTTTCACATGTGGCAATTGAGAATAACTAGCCTATAGAAGAAAACCTACTTCTTAACAGGGGACTTGAGGCCTTTCACAATGGGTCCTAGCCCAAACCCATCTCCAAGTCTTACTCCCCACTAGTTTCCATTTGTCTTGACTGCCCCAAAACAGAAGCCATACTCTTTTCTGCTTCTTGTGTATTTGTCCATCTGTTCCTTCTTCTTTGGTTGCCTGCCCAGTTACCTTTTTCTGTTGTGAAATTTCATCTCGTTGTTCAAGGCTGGTGGCAAATGTTACTTCCTCTAGGAAGGTGAAAAGTTGTCTCTTTTCCTTCATCATTTTTTTCTGACTTCCTCTTTGGATGAATTAATGAGGCCCCATACCCATTGAGCAGCAATTTGGCTGGCTTTCCACAGACTGCACTACCCCTTTAGATGATGCTACTGCTTTTCTCTGGGGTCACCTGTCTGCAATTTGGGAGTCCTGTGCCATTGAATGTCACCTCAGGAAGACCATGCCAGGTTCACGTGAGATAGTAGGCAATGCCTGCTCTCACTACAGAGTCATGTAAACACATTCCAAGAATTGCACTGCCAGGTCCTTTGATAGATTGGTGTAATGTGAATAGACTGAGACTGAAAATCAGGAGAATTGGGGCTTCCAGTTTAGACTTAGGACTATCAGTTATTTGGGAGTAGCCATTGGGCAAATCACTTCATCTTGATGAGCCAGTTTTCCTTTCTGCAAAATGGGTCTGATCCCTGACTCCCCTGCCTCTTCATGATGTTATGAGGTTTAGATGAGATTATGTGTCTGACAGTGCTTTAGGAATTGAAATGGTGGCAAAGGCTTCTGTGACTCCCCTTCATCCTTGGGATAAAGGCCTATATGTCACTCTTTAGTGTGACGTATAGGCCATTGCTGGCTTTGCTTGTGCCTCCTTCTTTACCTTCATCTCTCAAAACCATACTCTTCTTCAAACCCTTCTCTCAGGCTAAAATGATCAGAGTTTCCCTTACTAGGCTACTGTCTCTTGTCTGAGTAAGAATGCCCCTTTTTCCACACCCAGCCCCATCTTCATGCAACTTGTTTCACAGCCTAGACTTCTCTAAGAACCCTTCCTTGACCTTTCTACTAGACTGGGCTAGGCCTCCTTCCTCTGTACCTCAGCAAAATCCCCAACTTCCCTCAACATAACATCCATTACATTTTATTACAATTGTCTGTGTCAAATAAATAGCTGTTGAATAAAGGAAAGAACAAATAAGTGAGGGGGATACTGAATACCATGTCCCTGTGAGGGATCCTTGCAGTCTTTTGAGACAGTGGAATTATCCCACAATATAGTCCAACACAGACATTAGCCACCCGTGGCACTGTGCACGCACATCAAAAGGGCCTGCTTCCTTTGGAAACAAGTGTTGCTGCCCAGGTAGTGAGTGTTGTGCCTCGCACAGCATCTGCTTCCTCTGCTGGGCTGTTTTCTGGTCTCAGATCCAAAGTACTCTAATGGGGGTGTGGGGGAGGGCTATTTGCATAGAGTTTGGATTAAACCTCCTTGTTTGGCATGAAGCCTTGTGGTTGACAGCCATATGCGGTTCCCCTAATGACCTTCTCCTCGCTTGAAGCCCTGTGGGGAAGGAGCTAAGGGAAGGAGGGAAGTTGTGGCTTGAAAAAGAATTGGTGGCGGGATAATATGAGAATTTGAACCATCTGCATCTGCCTGTTAATTCAGAAAGTTCTCATACCTCATGCTTGCTAAATTGTTCTCATTGCCTCTATAGTCCCTATTCCAGGTCCCCCAACAGTTTTCTCCTTCTTTCACCTTCCCCTAGAGTGGCACGAAGAAAACACCTGGGAGTGGGTGGTAGGTGAAGTAGATGCTGTAGTTGGTGTAGAGATCCTGGGTCTGTATATGTAGGAGCCAGACAAGAGGTGGAAGCTCTCTCACTAGGGCTCTGAACCCATATGCAAGGGGATGGTAGAAGTTCTTAGGTGCCCTATTACCTTGGTATGCTTCCTGCAGGCACATGAAGGGACCAGGAGCTGGGTGTTCTAGGGCTGGTCCCTTGACACAGGTCCTAGTTCACAGTGACATTCAAATTTTTTTGCATAGCTCCCCCATGTGAAGAATAAGTTAGGGCTAGATAATGTCTAAGATCCCTTCTAGTTCTACAGGCAGGAATTCTAAATTAGAGGTTAGCTCAATCTCTTTGGAGAGAGTGATGTTGGAGGACTGGGGTTGTGTATTATACATTGAAGTTCCAGAGTGATCTGGCAAAGGCATTTAATAGAGTGTAAACTAATTGAAGGTACAGACAGTGCATGGACTGGGGCTTAACTCCTACTTATCTCTGCCATTTATGAGATAATCTCAACAGGAAACTATTTCCCTTTTGAGCCCCTTCCTCATCCATCAAGGGGTTGACAATATCTATTCCACAGGACTCAGTTGTTGTTTTGACACTCCCCACACTAGTTGTTTTGTAAATAATTGTTGAGTACAAATGTGAATATTTAGCTCCAAAACTGTTCTAGGAGTAGTAAATGGTCTTTTTCTTCCCCTTATGATTAAGAAAGATGTTGCTGCAGTTTTCAATAACCATGGCGTCCGCACTAGAAGGGACTTCCCATCTCATGTAGTTTTACTCCACACATTTTACAGATTAGAAAACTGAGGTCCAGAAAGGGCAGATTGCTGCCTAGAGTCAAATAGTAAATCAGCAGGGGAGAATCCTAGCTATACACTAGCTTCATGACTATGGGCAAGTCACATACAGGACTCCTGCCTCTAGGCTCTTTTCAACCCACTAGGTGTCCTTTGTGCTTTGCTACTCCTTGGAAAACCTATGGTGGATGCTAACCACCTTGTCTCTTTAGGCAGGAGCTGAGTGGTGAGTGAAGCCAAGTCAGATGGCTGTAAGGTCATTCGCTGTAGATGCAAACGAACAGGACCTAAGCAATGGTGGTCAGAGAAAATCCTCTGGAGGCATGCTTTGAATTTACACACACAACCTGCAAATAAACATACTCTCTGTCTCTTATTTAAACACATGCAAAGCACACATCCCAAGAATCTATTGTTCTCCTCTCCTCTCCATCAAGCACTGATCTCAGGAAAAATCTGAGAAATCCATCCATTCTAAGGTGGTCAATGATAAACATGGCTCAATGTGGGATCCCTCTCAAGGGTTCTGGCATTTTAACAGGGAGCAAAGCCAGAGCTTAATAGCCCACCAGCTGTGTCACATATGTTCTCACTGAATCTTCAACTCAGCCGAGAAAGAAGGCATTTGACAACCCTTATTACAGGGGAGGATATGGAAGAATAGAGAATTTTCTTATTATTCGTTGACATGTTTTGTCACACCTCATTGATGCCTTGTATCTCAGGCCCAAAAATTCAATCTGGAACCTCGTAAGTATTCACACTGAGAGGCCACAAGAAGAGGCCTTACTTGAACTGAAGAACCCAAAAGAAGGCTGATTTAGATTTTACTTGGGTGGTTGAGGATGGTAAGGCCCCTGAAAAATAGTGAAGATGTGAAGGTACCCATTCTTTAACTGAAGCTTGGTTAGAACTGGGCAGTGATGCCACCATTTTATGCTCCCACATGGATAAGGTTGTGAAAGTAGGCAACTGGGCTTTGTGTGGCTTTTCCCCAGCTGACAAGTTTGGTGTTTTTCAAGAGAAGTTGTGATGGGCCGCCAGTGTCCATCTGTGCTTTCTAGCCCAAATTCCTTGTTATTTTGGTGGTCCCAGGTCAGCTTATGCTAAGGCCACCACAGGGCAAATTTGTAAGCCTTGTGCAAAGACTTTTAAAAATATATGAAAATCAAAATAGCATAAAACACAACTGGGCATGATACCAACTCTTGACTTCAATAAAAACAGCCAATAAAAAGAGCTAATTAAAAGAACTCTGATGACATTCATCTGAAATTTTAGATTTCTTTATGTTTTAACAAATTAACAACAATGATAAGAGGACATTAGCAGCTTTTCTTGGGTCTCTTTGTTAACAATAACTCGATCCTGCAGCCACAACAGGGGATGTGGCCAAGTTTTAGCTGGCAGACCAGCAAGCCAATATTTTACACAATGGATGACATTTCTGAAAGCAGAGGCAGAGACAGACCCAAAGTCACACATTTAGTCCAACAAACAAGTTTCTACCATTTTTAATTGTATTTAGAGCAACAAAAGATTCCAAGATTACAAAAAGAGAACAGAACACTAGCGCTTGGAGCTGGTCCTGCTGCCCAGTGGAGGCCAAGTGCCACTGTGACAACTGAGCCCCATCTAAAGAAATTTCAAGCAAAATTGTTTTTTTTTAAGAAAATCTTTGTACGATGCTTTCTTTCTCTCTCTCTTCTTTTTTCTTTCTTTTTTTTCCCTTCAACTTTGAAAATTAATTCTTATCTCTGTTTACATAGTCTGCGCCCTCCTGCTGTCAGATTAATTCCAAGGACAGCACAAGAATGTCATGTCTGAGGCACTCCCTAATCAATGTTCCAGTCTAGAGGAAAGCAGAAAGGTGTCACTGGGTTGTGAGGGGACTTTTAAAATTTTTTTTTTTCGCGTGGGTCATTCTGATGGTGGCTGCTCTCAGCATCCAAGTGGCTTCTGGGATAGGACAACTCCACAGGCACTTCACTGTAGGACAGTTAACACCAAGGGCTAAGGTTGTAAGAGAATGCAAATCTGGCCTGTCACCTATGCAGAGTACAGGTTCCCATACTGTGAAGCAACAGCCAGAGAGGGAACCACCAGAGAAACAGCATTTCAGAGTTGTCTTTCCTTTGGTTTATGGATATGCGTGTGTTCTAGTCTTTGGTGGGCAAAGGAATCTGCAGCTACATGACAATCTTGTTAAGTAGCTTATGTAGGAAGTGTTTCAGGTCACAAGGGCCACCCATTCTAAGGCTTCTTATTTAATTCCCTAGGCTAAGAGACGGGTGGGGAAAAGAAAAAACCCAGCACCCTGCTATACTGAATTGGAATCAGAAGCCAATCGATGCATATTACCTACGTTCTGGCCAAATCAAATGAGGATAAATCAAAACTGAGGCAAAAGCTGTTTTTTCTATAAAACTCCACCTACTAAATTCAAATATCTACCACTCTTTCTATGGGTGAAGAAATTCCAAATGATTTGTTATCTCAGCTGAAATGTCTGAAGAGGAGTGACTAATGTGGATTTTTCTGCCTTCACCTAGAAATGGTTGAGTTGGGAGGCCCTGGGCAACAGATCCCGGTGTCAATCTCTTAGTCAAAGAAAAACACCCTACCCGTGGGCAGAAATGGACCTGCACCTACAGAGATACAACTTCTAGTACTCTGACAAGTTTTAACAGATAAAAACATATTTTCATTTGTCAAAATCTTTACAGAACATATCCAAAACCAGAATTACAGCACACAGACACCCATTAACAGGAGCAACTCAATCTCAGGTGAGGGAATTTGTGTGAAAGATGGAGCGCTTGCTCCAGGTTCCAATGCAGGAAACTGTCCTTCTCTCACAAGGATGGTGAAGACCAAAGAACAGTTCTCTTCTCCCAATAGCTCAGGTCCCATTAGGGCGCCACTGGTCAATCACTTGGGTAGGCTTTTGGCCCCAAGTTTGGGCCTTCCCTGTGGTAAATCTCAATCAGTTCCATTGAGTTTTTACACTTTCCACATTCATCTGTCTTGAACTAGTAAAGTACAATGTATCATGTCCTCTACTCTTTTTACCCCTCTGCTCCTTCACAGGACCTGTGGGTCAGACCCAATAGGGGAGAAAACTTTTAGTTATCTGATTAATCTACATGTCTTGTCTGTTCTGAGAGAGCTTCCATAACATAACTGCATCCTCTCTCACAAGTACATGGCATCAGGTGTGATCTGGAACCAAATATAAAGATCCAGAGAAAGGTAAAGCTATCAGAACACACACACGCGCGCACACACACACACACACACACACTATATATGTGTGTGTGTGTATATATATATATATATAAAATATATATATATATATTTCAATTTTGAAACATGAATACAAATATTCATTTACAATATATTTCAACTTTCTGCCTTCAACTGCAGATAACTTCTTGTGCCATCCAAAGTGGGCAGAAATAAGGATTTCTGCCTGCTGTCCCTCTAGTGCAAAATCTAGTACTTTAAATGATTCCTTATCAGCAAGGGTTTCACATCTTCAGATAAGCTAACATGGGCACTAGCAAACACAGTGGCTAAGAATAGCTCCATTTCCAACCATGCAATGATGGAGCTTCAAGAATTTGCTCAGCAACTACTAAAGAAAAGGAAAGCCAGTTCTACTTATAAAATCACTTAGTGAAGGACCCATAAACCCATTTTCCCAAAATTATTTTCAACTCTTCCAAACATGTATATTATTAGGGAAAAAAAACCCCACAAAACTCTTATAAGTCAGTCACCAGCAAAGTCCTTTAGTCTGTCTTTGGACAGCTTATCAAAGAGGCACTAATGCTTGCTCCCTCCCTGCCCTTGTGAATTTTGGTATCTTAGCAGATACAATGTAATCTTTGGTTACATAATGTGATGCTTTCATCTTTCTTTTTAAAAACTGCTTTAAAAGATTTTCAAAAAGATTAATGGTGAGAACAGATCTGCCTACAAAGGCATCAGGGGTAGAAACTTCCTTTTCCAAGAAACTGAACATGCTGAATGGCTTATTTTGACTTTAAGTTTTGGATTTGATCTGGTACTTTGGCATTCCTGATTCCCATGACCCCTTGTAGTGGGTCAAACATGAAAACCACTCCCTTGGCCCAGTGCCCTCTCACCTGGGCAACTGGCACAAGATGATTCGTAGACAGCCAGCCTCTTATTTTTCCAGGGCTATGCAGGGGCCATGCTCCGGTAGTTACTGGACTGTCTCGAGAGAGTCTCCTGAAATGCAGCTTTGGTGCAGGGCTGGGAAGGGGCAGAGGAAGTGGCCTGGGCCTTTATGCCCTGCCAGATATCAAGGGAGAGAAGGGGGGAAAGGCCACATCTGTGCTGTGCCTAGTGAAACGAACACTTAGAAGCTACTTGAAGCTCAATGTTAGCTCATTTGTGTCAGTATCATGTGGATGGTGGACATATTTTCTCTTAAAGTACAAGTCGAATAAAACTTATTATGTATGCCTATATCCATTTGGAAGTAGAGTATGGACAGAGAGGGACTCTAGCATCAGCACATTGTTTTTCAACCTGGACAATTACCTCAGCAACTACCCAAAGGACAGAATGAAGCTCTCTATATTTTTTTAGTGCCAGTGAACATACATAAAAATATATGTATTACAGATTTTCTTTTTTCAAAGATATATGACAGTCCTTCAAAATATCCCTTTCTCAGAGTAAGGGAATTAAAAAAAATAATAAACTTTCCAAGAACAACAACATTGCCTGTGGCATAGAAAAAGCTATGAAACAAAGAATCCAACAACTCCCATGTCAACACAGAGGCTGGGCCCAGGCGAGCTGCCCAATGAACGAGAGCTGAAACCGCCACACGACTCTTTTCTTTGACTACAGAGTTCGTGATCCTGGCAGCAGTCTGCTGCCTGGCACAGACGAGGTCTTCTCCCTGGTGCTCCTTCTTTTTCTCTTCCTCACTCTTCATCCACATCAAGCACTGCCAACTTGTTTGGAGATGGTCCTCGTGACTTTTCCGGTGAGTGATCCTCATCTTCTAGCTCGCCAGTTAAGTGGGTCTGAGTGGCCAGTCCTTCACAGGTGAGTACAGTATACCAACCATACCAACTCTGTTTGTAGAGCAGAGTGCATGCAAAATGAGACTTCTGTCAATTACATTGGCTAGAACATCAATGGCCAAAAGAAAAAAAAAATAATCCTCCTCCTTTCATCCATGGGAGAACAGAGCCAAGCTAAAACCTCCTTTGTTCACTCAAATCCAAGCACAGAAAGAGAAGGCCTAAAGCCTTGTGTAGGCTATTTTTCCCTAGTCTTGTCATTTGGAAATTTGGAGTAATCCAGTTGTTGCTTTTAATTACACTGCTGTTTCACTGATTTTTGGCTTTTGCAAATGAAAAACATATATTCATAGAGACAAGAGTCACAACTGGGAAACCCATAAAGATGAAACATTTGATAGAGAAATGTAAAGGAGAGCTTCTAGTATTTACAAGGAGAGATATGAGAATGATATAATTCAATCCATGTATCACAAAAGATGAAAATCATTCCAAAACAGATGTAAAGGACCTATTAAAATGTAACCTAGTGTAACTGAAAAGAGTGGTGGAATTTTTTTCTGTTTAAAACAGCTAAAAGTGATCCTGTACATGAGCCAGATGGTGTAGTAATAAAGAAAACCAGAATGTGTCTATCCCATCCCAGAAAGGGAACCTGTTAGCTTTAGTTTTGTCCAGCAGTCTTGGATTGGCATATTACTCATCTTAGGTTCCCCTCTCCCTTGTTATTTAAAGAAGCTGTTTTGCAAGTTCGTTTGGCTATTAATATCAATGCAGAAATCAGGGAAGGAAACCCTTGTGGATCATATCATGTCACTCAGAAACTATCCTCTCAACAAACAGAGTGAACCAATTAAAATGGGCAGCTTGATGACTGGCCCTTGATTTCTTGAGTTCAACAGATGAGATTAAGAGCTAAGTAAGGAGGCAGTGGCCAAGATGAGAAAGTAGGTGGACATTTTCCCTTGCACTTGGGGTTGGAGAATGAAGTCAACAGAACACAGGCGTGCCAAAAGACTAGATGAAACCAGTGTCCCAGGGCACACCTTGAGTTCATGGGTGGCAATGTATTGGAGCCACACCAACCAGACTTTTCCGGAAGAAACCATGGTTCTATAGAAAGTCTCAATGGTTTGGCCTCCCTCTGACTAAGAGGCAGCAACAAAGGTGGGGAATCTGAGTGAGTATGGGCAATGTCAGAGCCCAGAATCAGCAGCAGAGGAGGATGATGAGTGAACTCACCAGATGGTGTTCATCTGACTTTAGGCTTTGCCGCCGAAGATTTTAATTCAGTAGTCAAAGTCTCCTCTTTGTTCCTTCTCTCTTCTCATGACTTCTGCAGGTGGATATGCTGGGTGGCAAGAAGAGCATTTGCAGGGTTTCTGGTTCTAGTGCCTTCATTCTTCCCACCCTGGTAATTGAGTTTTCTCTTCAACCCTGATCTGGGCAGCCCCTTTAGCTGCTCTAAAGAAGGAAGTGAGAACTTCTCCACTTGCTGGAAGGGTGTCATCTCTGGGGGACAAGGACAAGACACCCAGTTTGTCTGATCCCTTTGATGCCTTCTTTCCAGTTTGTCTAAGGGCTCCAGCGATCTGACAGTTGGTAAGAAATCTTTGTGACTACTAGCATCTACAGATAGATGTCAGAGCTGTTGGCCTGCTAACCTTCTTGATGGGGGGAGCTCTTAGCAGAGAATCTGTGAACATGCCCAAAAGAAGCAAACAGGCTTGACCACCATGGCTGAAATGCAGTGTGATGAAGTTTGGGCCTACAAAACACTGAATGGAGGACATAAGGTGCTTGTGGCTTCACGGAGTTTGGCAGAAAACTTCATTCAGGTCTTTTAAAGGTGGGGAAAATGTAGTGGCAGTGAAAGTTTAACTATTCAGTCAGTGTCCTAAGCAGGAGAACGGTCAAGCTATCACTTTCTTCTCCTCTGGCTCCAGCTCCTCTCTGACTCACACATGAGAAAGCAGACCTGGATCCAAACGGGGCCTTACAAAGGGTTAAATCTCTGCTCCCCTTCTTCTCAGTGGTCTGACTTTTCTGTGGAAGTCACCAAGTTTTGGCTAAAGAGAACATTCAGTTCAAAGGTCTTAGAAAAACTATTGAAAGTCAATTTGAGGTTGGAGGCAGAGAGTGAGAAAGAAAAGGGTTTGGGGGTGAGGCATTAACATGCAGACAAATTTTCAACAACAAGCACATTTTCAGTATAATGAATTGCTCTACAGTTGAGCAGTCTAGCCCCCAGGGGCCAAGGCTGTGGGCAGGTACTGATGTTCCATCTGCCCTCCTTGTCCTCTCCTCTCTCTCTGTCCAGCCCCCTGCCCAACTCAGCTCTGGGGTCACTCTGCCCTCTAATGGCAACAGCCATTGGCAGAAAATAAAGTCTCCCATGGAGGGAGGAGATGAAAAAATCAGTAACTCCCCAGGGGCCTGCAATTTTCACCTTCTAGTCACTATTGGCCTCTTTGGGGATTTCTATATATTTGTTTGTATGTGTGTAATTATTTATTTATTTATTTATTTATTTTTGAGGAAAAAACACTAGCAAGGTTTTTTGGCTTATTTTTCGTTTTGTTTTTGCCTTTTTTTTTTTTTTGCTTGCTTTTGTTTTGATTTCCCCAGATAATCTTAGCTCTCTAAACTTCCCGTGGCATAAGATAAGTAAACGTTTGTGTGGCTGGCAGAGAGTAGCGCTGTAAACAAGCACAACTTGATACTGGGCCACATGAGGATCATCACAGATTTAAAGGCATACAACACCATTCAAAACACAGATAGGAGTCACAATGGGGAGCAAAGTCTGAAGTTGCCATGGGAGGATTAGATAGGGAGGGAAGAAGAAAACGAAAGGAGAGAAAGAGAAAAAAAAAGCCCAGCAAATAGAACTCAGGAACATGTTCATGACAGACTGTACATCAATAGAGGAAATTCCCCAAGGCACTGCAGAGGAGTAGTGCAGAGTTATAACAGGCAGAAGACATCTGAAAGGGGGCATGAGCTGGGGTGAGGAAACAGGGATTTCCAATGCTTCACTGGGTGTGGAAATAGATGGGCTTGACTTTCCCAGAAAGGATCTTGGGCACTTGCACAGAGATGATCTCTGCCATCATTTCCGGAAAGTCCACGCTCACCATGTGTGACTTGATTAGCAGGTCAAAAGTGAACTGATGCAGCTCTCTCGCAATCTGTAGGGAACAATAAGAGAGAGAAAAACAGGGTTGACAAGGAGGTGGGCTCTGCTAGACTCTTCCCTAACCTTTGATTTTTGGTCTTTCAGTCTTTTGTTTCCTCCCCCTTCCCTGTCCTTCCTTGGTCCTCCCCCATGAGGTCGTGTGTGTGTGTGTGTGTGTGTGTGTGTGTGTGTGTGTGAGAGAGAGAGAGAGAGAGAGAGAGAGAGAGAGAGAGAGAGAGAGATGGTCTCCATGGAGTCACTGAGGGCTCCCAAGCGATGTCTTATACCATTGTAAGCTTTCTGACTCAAGACTTCTCCAGCTTGTGCTCTCACCCCAGCCTCTGCACTCCATCTCTCTCTCTCTCTCTCTCTCTCTCTCTCCCTCTCTCCTCTCTCTCTCTGTCACACACACACACACACACACGCACACACACACACACAGACAAACTCACATGAACATGACTCAAAGAAGAGGGGAGAAACATCCAGGTCTGTTTTGTCTGCCTAGAGAATTCATCTGCTGTAAGTCCCTTCCCTGAGTCCCAACTGCTCTGTTCTCAACTCCTCCACCCCTTTCACAATATCCAGCTGGGACACTGTGACCCGTGTTCCTTTCTTCACCACATTTTCTTCCTGGACCACACTCAAAGCCAGAGGGGAATGGAAGCACCTCCCAACAGGTGGTGCCAGACCCTAGAGAAGCATATTATCATTGGCTCTATCAGGCT
The DNA here is from genome assembly GCF_043159975.1 of Macaca nemestrina. Classification (NCBI taxonomy): domain Eukaryota; kingdom Metazoa; phylum Chordata; class Mammalia; order Primates; family Cercopithecidae; genus Macaca; species Macaca nemestrina. The sequence goes on from NC_092145.1 coordinate 87,065,736, forward strand.
GTTCTCCCTGATAAAGCACCCTCCATCGTTTGCTTACAGGCTGCACGGAGTCCAGGAGCTTGGTGAGCTGGTAGAAACGCCTTGAGCAGGATGTGGGATTTTTTCTTTTGCATGCAATGATACGATCGAGTTCCTTGATGTAGTTCATTCGAAGTTCATCAAAGAATTTTTGATTTTTCAGCCCATCCACTGGAACTGATGTGGGATGAAGACAGAATGGGGAGGGGAAGCATGCCCACGAAGGAACATTAGACAAAGCACCAAGTTTTCTGACCACAAACTTGACCCCCACCCCCACAGGGAACCATCTACTTGGCTTCCTGTTAGTTGAAGTCTGTGGGCTTGGGGCCTTCAGTCTGTCAGGGAGATCTCAGGGGAAAGGATAGCTGGATCCAATCTGAAGGGAGTCAAGTAAATCAAATTTCCTGAATCTTTTCTTTTTCTACTCTTCTCATATACTCATTTTTTAGGACCTAAGCTTTTATGTCATTTACAGTCAAACCCTGATTTAGACAACTAAAACACATAGCTTTGAATATCAAATTTTGCCTTTCTCCCTCAACAGAGGCTAAGAAAGGGCTCTTGTTAGAAAAGATATTAAAGAAAAGTTCCTTGGCTGCCAAATAAATCCTACCTGAGTTGCTTACATAGACCTCCTCCTGTTGGCAGAAGAGGAAATCTTTCCAGGAGGAAATGCCTCCTGCTTTACTGCCCTGCAAGGAATACAAGGTGGCCCATGTTTGTTTCTATAGCAGAAGCTGTGGAGAAATTCACAGACCTGCTATAACCAGTCAAAAAGGCCTTGTCCCAAAGATAGACTAGGGATAGGTGGGGAATCCGATGGAAGCTGACTTCTAGCAAATACATTGGCTTCTAGTCATGAAATTGTTTCTTGTTAGAAGAATGATACTGAGGGAGAGTACAGTGGCGATGGGGAGGGGAAATGAAGAAGGGAAATGTCAAGGAGCTGGCTTCTCCCTAATAACGTTTTAATGGCAAAAGTGGTCCTCTCTGAGTCTCTGTGCCCTCAGGGGCATTCCCTGCACCTCTAGGCACTTACTAATGCTGAAGAGTAGCAGCGCTTTCATGCACAGGAATTCCTGGGGGGTGATTTGGAGCCATCCAAACTCTTGAGAGAGGTGCCTCATTCGGACACACTGGCTGTACATCCGGGACTTGTGCATGCGGTACCTGGGAAGGAGATACATAGAGGAAAAAGGAATGAGGGGAGGCTTGCAATAAGCCCAGAGGGAATGTCTCTGATTGCCCTTCCTCCCCAGGTTCTCCAAGAAGAGCTTGCTGTTTCTCCTGCTGGTGCTTCAGGGATCAGGATGAGGTTTTTGTTTGTTTGTTGGTCTGTTTTTTTTTTTTTTTTTTTTTTTTTTTTTTTTTTTTTTTTTTTTATCTCTCTCTTTTCCAAAATCCTGACATCCTGATTACTACTATCTTCCCTGGCCAGGATATGGGTTAGCACATGGAATTTCCAGGTCTCTGTGCCCCTTCTGTTTTCTGAGTCGGGGACAAGAAAGCCTAACCAAATGAACACAATGGGGCAGGCACATGGTCTCCCTGACTACAGTTCTAATATCCCAGCTACAGCCAGAACAAGAACCTGCCTCCCAGGCAGCTCAACATGAAGGATTTTTAGGAGAAGCCCCAGTAGTCAGCTCTTAACATCAGGACACCAGGATTTGCAAGTGACCCGAAGTGTTTGGTCATCCTGTTGACCCCTTTGCCTCTGGCCTGGAATACTAGAAATTTAATATTTCTTCAAAAACTTCCAGTGAAGGAGATTCCACATTGTTCTTTCAAAATGAGTTTCAATGTTAAATCTGCCAGGGAGTGTTTTTGAATGTCTAATTTAAATGTCCCCTGCTGAAGGGGAGCCCATTCCCTCATATGCTGGCTGCTCCTTACCACAGTTTGGAAACTGTAGACATATGTGAGCTGCATTTATTATAGTTACTTCTGAACAGATCACCACATTATCACCTATAAATTATACGGGGAGGTGGCCAATGCTTGGCCAACTTTTCAAGGAAGAGCAACCTCTCGGTTCCATGGCTGACCATGGCATACCTCTAAGAGAAGACACAGCATCCTCATGCTAGTAGGCTTTCTAGTTTTCAGCACTTCAAAAATTGTGTGTGTGTGTGTGTGTGTGTGTGTGTGTGTGTGTAAGACAGAAATTGATTGTGCAGCATGTGCAGAAAGGGAAGGAAATCTGACACCCACTTAAGTGGTGAGGACAAAGACCTCCCAGATGGAGCCTAAAGGCTATGGTTTGACATTTTGGTTTCCAAGCCACTAGCCTACTCCACAGGATGAGAAGGCCTGGTATTGTCTGGGTGGAAACTCAGCATCCTATCTCAGAGAGATCTTGGCTGTCCTGGAGAAAGAGAGAAGGGGGCAGATGGTGTAGAATTATTCAACTCAGGCTGAAGCCCAACTGGAAAGAGGAAGTGTTTAGATGGTATCACAAATCAATTGAGCAGAACAGTGTTGCTCCAAGCTCTTTCACTATAGAGAATTTTTTAGTAAGATTGGCTGACCCTGAGGTCTGGCCCTGCTCCAGTCTCCAATGTACTTTCCCACCTCTGTTGATGACAATGCTGCAATCGTTTTTTACCATTGAAATCACAATGCTGGAATGAGGATTCCTTTAACATTGCTGCAGGCCTCGGGGCAGAAAAAGTGGGGAATGGAGGAAAGAGGAGGGGAAAGGAAAGGGAGGAAATTCATAGGGGAAGGGGACAAGAAAGGGGGAAAAAGGGAAAAAATACTAGGGAGACAGTTAAAGGAAGGAAGAGAGAGGAGAATGGAGGGTATAAAAATGAGGCAGGAATGGAATTTAGGAGGAGAGCAGGGTTGGTGGGAGTGCAAGAGAGAAAATAAGATGAGAAATGAAGATTGGAAAACACTAAGCACAGTGCCTGACACATAGCAGGTGTTCCATAAATGACATGTAGAAAGGTGCTATTATAATACTCTTCAGCAGTCTCCAGATAAAATTTGAGGCATATAGAAGTTCAGTAATTTGCCCAAGGTCACACAGCTAAAGTTCAGGCTCATTATCCTCACAACATGTGATCTCTACAAAGACAGAAGGAAAGGAAAAAACAGGGCTGATAATAGAGTTTGGTGTTGAAGAGATCAGCAAATGGGTTGACCTACTTTGAACAAGTTCTTATCTCCCTCTTTGGGTCTGAGGCTCCCCATTAGCACCTTAGGGAGGCTGGCAGCAATTAGTCACTCTCAACTGGAGAGTACTGCTTCTTCAGTGGGTGTTAGAAATGCGTGGGAGCAGTTTGGGCTGTCAGAATGACTGGAATCCTCTTTGGTATAAAGTAGGCTGGTGCCAGGTATGTCAACCATATTCTACATATTGACAAAATTATTTTTCCCAATATGTCAAAATAATCCATGTTGAGAAACACTTATCTAGATGTTTGTAGACACCCTGAGAGTTCTAACATAGTGGCTTCCTACAGGAGGAATAGGGGTCCTATTGTTTCAGGAGCCCTGGGATTTGATGGGTCTAGGCCTCTGACCCTGTGGGGAGGCCTTTTTATAAGCTGAACAAGACTGGACCAGGAAGCTGAGGTGGGATGCCACATGCTTACTCAGAGGTAGAAAAGGAAATGAGGATTTAGAGAACAGCCAATTATCACTTTTCAAAGCTCCAAAGGTCTCAGAGCTCTGGGGAAGGTAGAGCAGGTGCTCATGGAGTTGATTCAATTGCTTAAGGGCAGCAGGGGTTTGAGGATGGGAGATGAACAGTTAGGGGGCTTTTCAAGGCCTGCCCCAGAAGGTGGCATCATAGGCAACTTTTTGGAGGTCTGAAAACCACAAAGCAGTTTGTGCCAAAAGCCTAGTGGTTATTCTTAGCTTCTGGCTACCAGGCTGGCAGGGTTGGGAGAGGGCAGCTGGGGACGCTCACTCTCCCTCACATTGCAGTGCTGTACTGGAAGGAACCACTGGCCTGTAGATTTTATTTTAAGACTCTTCTGGGTTAGAGGGCTGAAGAGGGGGGAAGGTCAATTCCTGTCCTGACTGGAAGGATTCTCTGTGGGGAGACTAGCTCAAGGTCCTTGGGAAGATTTCTCTGGCCAGCTCCATTCATTATGCCATCGAGGGACCTCATACAGCAGACATAGAAAAGATTATCATGCCCGGCTGAGGTGGGCAGATAATGAGGTCAGGAGTTCAAGACCAGCCTGGCTAACATGGTGAAATCCCATCTCTACCAAAAATACAAAAATTAGCTGGACATGCTGGCTGGCATCTATAAGCCCAGCTACTCGGGAAGCTGAGGCAGGAGAATTGCTTGAACCAGAGAGGTGGAGGTTGCAGTGGGCCGAGATCATTGCACCACCACCCTCCAGCCTGGGTGGCAGCGCCAAACTCCATCTTGGGGGGAAAAAATATCACTCTTAGGGAACGGTGGATCAGAAAGGGACTTTTTTTTTTTTCTTCTTGCCCACTATGGGCCAGACATTCCACATCTGTCAGTTCCCATTTAGTTATCATAAGAAATTACTTATGAAGGTTCTATTATCATTAATTGATGAAGAAATTGGGGGTCAGAAAAGTTAAGGGTCTTTCCCAAAGATGCTGATTAAGAAAATAATAGAACTGAGATTTTAGTGGAGAAAAATGTAATTCCAAAATCTGAGCCACTGGCCAAATTCATGATGTTATATAGAGCTAGTGGCAGGGCAGGTATTAATTAAAGCTGTTTAAGAGAAAGAAAATGGCAGTACCAAGGTCACACAGACAGAGAGTGGTAGAGGTACTCCTCCCCATCAGTTACCACCATGACGCAGAAGAGCTGGGATTCACACGGAAATACATTTGAATCTTCTCTCCAACAGGCACTAGCTCTGTGACTTTGGGTGAGTCACTTTATTTTGCTGAGCCTGACTTTCCCCGTCCATAAAAAAAATAGAGTTATCTATAAAAAGGGGAGGTCAGGTCACCATGAGGACTCAATGAGATAGGATTTAGAAAGTATCTAGCATATTCTTGGCACAAACTAGTTGCTCAGCAAGTGGTGACTAGCAGTAGCCTTTGGTGGTAGCAACAGAACCCAAGAAACTTCAGCCCTTAAAGCCAGAGTCTTTCTGCCTCTTTTATATGTTGCTCAAAGTGAAGGGGAGGAATCTTTCCATGTGGTTCTGAGATAAGCTGTAAAGGAGACCAGAAACACGACCAGGATTGGTTCTTGGGTGTGAAAGGGGTAGTCTCAGCACCATCCTCCTCAGCTCCTACCAGTTGGCTGAAAGCCAGGGCAAAGCTGCCTCATACCGAGTTGGCTGGCTGGGGCATCCAATGCCACACCTGCAGGTCAAATGAGGTAAGCTTCACTGTCACTCCATCACCATCACCACCAACTGGGTCTGGCCAAGCTGCTGTATTTTAGTGAGGTCTGGGCCCCAGGAGCACTTACTCATTGAAAACCAGATCAGGGGCAAAGTAGAGCATCCTGGAGTTGACATTGGTGAAGGATCGCCAGCCCATGGCAAACACCATGAGCCCCATCCAGGAGTACTGAATGACAGCCATCTGGTCGTCCACGTGTAAGTTGCGGAAGCCTGGAGAAGAAGAGGCAGAGGCAGTGGTCAATCTGGGTACTGACGGGCTGAGCTAAGTCTGAGCCCCTGCTGGGCAGAGATGCTCTGGCATTTGGACATCCCCTAAGGATCCCCAGGGACCATCCAGACTGGCCACTGAGGGGTGGTGGGGGAAAGCACAAACTATATGGTGAGGATAATATTCGTTGTCCTCCCTACATCACTGAGCTGCTCAAATGAGATGATGATGGAGAAAAAAAAGGGCATTGTCAGTTGTAAGAGAAAAATAATCTAACACTTATTGACTGCATATACGAGCAAACTCTTTTTTTCTTTTGATTTCCATTGGATTGCTTTTTTTAAAAAAACTTAAAAAATATTTTGGGTATATGATAGTTGTATGTATTTATGGGGCACATTTAACTCTTTTCTAAGCACTTTACTTATATTATCTCATTTAATATTCACAACAATTAGTAAAGTAGGTACTATTATTATCTCCATTCTGTGAACCAGTACAAGTGAGTCAGAGAGAGATTAAGGAACTTGTCCAAGATCATACAGCTAGTAATTGGTAGACCAAGTTCCAAAGCAAAGCAGTCAGATTCCAAGGTCTGTGCTCTTGATCACTCTACCTTTCCGAAGATGCAGGATAGCATCATTTCTCCCACATAAACAGTTTTCACTTCACAAAGCTCTTTTCCAGCTATGAGCTGGTTTGACCCTTCTAACAACCCTGGGAGACGGATATTACATACAGTGTACAGTGTATGGAGAGATGTCTTGACAGCCACTGCCTCCTGTTGACCACTTTCATGTTCCCTTTCTTGCGTCCATCCCACTTTCTGCCTGGCAGTTCCTCTCCATTCTTTTCTACTCAATAGGTAGCCTGGCCCTACTAGTTTCCCACCTTACTGCCATCCCCATCTTACTGCCATCATTATATATGAACAGGCCCTTTATGACCTGCTGCCTAGACTGATCTGTTGCCACTTGCCCTCTCACATGCCTCTATATCTCTGTTATCTCTGCACAGGCAGTTGCTTTTGCCTAGAATGCATTCCTCCTTCTCAGGTCTTTCATCCGGTTAAACACCTACTCATCTTTCAAGTCTTCACTCAAAGGCTACCTCTTCTGTGAAGGCTTTTCCAACTCATCCAAGAAGAAGGCTTAAAGATTCTTATTTTGCATTCTCATTGCTCCTTGTGTAGCCTCACGCAGTTATAGCACTCATTACACAGCATTGAAATCTATGTACATACATGTCTGTCTCCCCCACAAGACTTAGAGCTTCTTGAAGACAGGGACCATATCTTCATATTCAAGTTTACCTCCCTAGTACTTAGTACAGTCCACGTATTTGAGTGGGCACTTAAGAAACCTAAACAAATGGCCTAAAGATCCTCAATTTGTTTTCCTTTTATAAAATGAGAATTAAATGATCTCCAAATTACCTCCCTTAAGCTCAGAGAGCAGAGGCTCCCAGTTGCTACCTCTACAATAACACACAGGTAGTACAGACATGGCCATGTTCTCCTGGAGGTTCTGAAACAGTTGGATGCTTAAAGTTATAAAGGCATCACCTCAGAGCTCATCCCTACCAACACTCTCTCTTCTCACTAACAAATCCAGAATTATCTGAAATTTTGTCATCATACCTCATTAGGAATGCTTCCCCAAATGTAGACCAAACTTCTCACTTTCCTGTTGATGACCTAATTTAACTCTCACAATAATCCCAGAGGTTAGGTGATGTGACACTTATTTTACCAACAAGGAACATGAGGGCCAGAGAAATAAATTGACTTGCCCAAGGTCATATGGTTTATATGTGGCTGAACTAATACTAGAACCCAGGTGTTCTGATTCTGTTCTCCAGTGTTTTTTCTACTCCACTGCTGAAGGTTACAGCTCAGGAACCACCAAGGTCACCAACTTTTGTCAGCCATAGGATCAGGTCTGAAGTCTACATTATCCAGATACATTGTTCTGCTTGGTTGGTCCCTGTCCACTCATATAGCCCCATTTCCCTGTTCTTTTCCTTTAGATCCTAAGCCTTCCAGATATCAGGGATTCTAGAGTACCTCATCTTGGCAGTCTTAGCTCCCAGGCCTGTGCTTCCCACCTTCACCGTAATGACACACTGACAGACTGGCTGGAGCCTCAGATCCCAGAGTAGTTCCTGTCTGGAACCCTTCTGTAGCACAGAATGCCTTGGACTGACCCTTCTCAGTAGGAAATAAGAAGCAGGGTCTAGGCATGTAGCAACCAGGGATCTCTTAGAGAAGAGGCCTGGGAGGTTGAACCCTGAATATCTTGGGTAGGAGGCAGTGGGGAGCAAGAAAAGTCTTTGGCTGGTGAACCTTGGTCTTCTAGTGGAGTGTGTGAATGTGAAGGCCCATGGAAGGATGAGAATTAAATTGTACAGGTATGAAGCAAATTGTCCATACTGATGCTTATTTTTTTCTCCATAAAATGCTGCCGAACTAACAAACAGGAGAGAAAAGGGAAAGCTTAAGTTGGCCATAATATTAATTAACTGTGCTTAATGAGAGCTGCTTAGCACGGAAGCCCAGTAACTGTGCACATATCAGCAATATGGCTGGCTAATCTCCCTAGAGTCTAATCTGATTATAATACCTGACTCTGTTCTCTAATGCCCAATCTCTGAAGTAGCCTGCATGACTATCAAGGGATTACTTGAGGAAAGAGTAGCCGCAGCCCTACAGATTTCCTTAAGTATGCATTCACTCAACGCCCATTTGCCATTGTGTTAGGCTGTTCTGGAGAAACAGAGAGGAGTCATTCTCAGGTTTTGAAACACATTAAACAGGCTAGGGAGCAGAAGCAGTTTATTAGACACTCTGTTTTCTCACTAGAATCCAACTGACATCATATTTTTTTCATGTGCAGCAGAAACTTGTAGTCTCATGTCTGGTCTGGGAGAATAGGCTCAAAGAAAGGCCAGTTTGGAAATCTTTGCTGCTGTAGTGCATCTGCCTGCCAAGGTCTTCAGAGAAGACAATTTCACCTTGTGGTCCATGCATGAGCAGGCAAGGCAAGTGGTAGCTAAAATTGAGTTTCATTAAAGCAGTGGCTTAGCACTCAAGTCTCATAATAATAAACCACCATTTACAGAGCATTTACTATGTTTCAGGCTACCTTACTAGGTGCTCTTTATACATAATCTCTTTGTTGACGACAATTTGAAAGGTAGCGATTATTCTATCATCTTACAAATGAGGACACAGAAGCACAGAGAAGACATGTGATTTACTCAAGGTCACAGAAATAGTCCATAGCTAGGATTCCAAACCAGATAAATTAGATTCTAAATATACTGTGCACACCCAGTCTACTCACCCACTCTAAATTAATAGTTATCATTTATTAATGTGCCAGGTACTCTACTAGGCAATTTCCATACATCATTACTGTCGTAGAAAACTTACAACAAAATTTATCTTATTAGGGGCCTAGCACAGTTCATTTTACAGGTCAAGAACTCAATCTATTGAATTAGTGAATTACTTGAACTTGTAGGTAATTATAGATAATATGAAGAACAGTTCTTATGAATGTGGTAATTGGCTTTCTTTTGAAGCTATTCTTTTAAAAGATTCAGAGTCAGAGATCATTTAGTCTGGCAAGCTAGATGGTGAACTGATATTGGTTTGCAGATTTGTTAATGTAAGGGGAGGGGGCTTTCCATCCTGGTGGCTGGGCCAAGGAAAGCCCCAGTGATCCCAAGTCATACAAATTCTGCTATAGAGTTTTGCACTAGGTTATTGTCAAGATAACCAATTTAGAAACCTGAAGGTCTAGGTCAAGTTCTGGTTCTATGTGTTAAGTGACCAAATGGAGCAAGTTAGTTATCCTCTTTGAGCCTTGGCATGTGAAATGGAAATAATAGTCTCTATGATTCATAGAATTGTTGTGAGGATTAACTGGGATCATATATATGAAAAAGCTCTGTAACTTGTAAAATGAGATAAGTGTTTGGAAACTGCTTGGGAAGATTAAACTTTGAATCTTTGTCAAACACATGATATCAAAATATCCAGATGAAAAAGTGATAAGAATTAAAGCAGCTTTCTCCTTTTTCTTTTTTATATTTTTCCTCTCTGTGTGAACCCTCTGCTTTGGCACAGAACATATCCAATCAGAGTCCTTGGGTTTCCTTCCCAGTGATCTTATTGCCTAGTCAACCTCAGCTTCCCAAGCTGAGAAGGTGCAAGAGATGGTTAGGGCTGTGACCAGGCCTAACCTGTGAGTTGGAAATACAAATCTAAGACTTGACAGCCAACATGCAATGTCTTCAAATGCAGCAAGCCCACAGTATGACCCAAGTGGCCTTCAGTGAAGCCTTGGCCCCTCACTGTAAAGCCCAGAGTTACAGAACTGCAGTGGTGCTGCAGCCTACAGGTGGAGTGGAATAAAGGGAGGATTTGGAATCAGGAGAGAACCTGGGCTCAAGTTCTGGTCCTGCTATTTTCTGACTATGTAACTATAGGTCAATCACATTATTCTCACAGCTTCCCTATTTGGTCTGTAAAATAGGAGAAAGAATCTCATTTTATAGGATTCCTATAAGAATCAATTCAGGTAATATATACAAAATTGCTCTGTTCACTATACATTTCTACCTGAATGGCAGTTATTATTGAAAGGCCGGTTAATCTTTGACTCCACAAGAGAAGGTTTAGTTGTTATTATTCCAAAAGAGTCTTTAAATCATAATTGCAAGATTAGGAGAACCTTTAAAGAGCATATACTTCACTGGTTTTCAAACTGTGTTCCTCGGAGCCCTAAGATTTTGCAAGAGTGACCTGGGGGCTTCCCTGGGATAGAGAGAAAGAGGCTGAACTGGTGAGGCCCAAGCCACAGACTCTGGCTTTAAATAAACTAGCTCCACTCATATCTGTGTACAATTCTTTTGAGAAATAAAGCACTTGGCTGTTAAATGAAAGTTTGTGAATCATTGGATAGAGGATCTCTAAGAATTCCTTAAGCTGTAATATTTTAATAACCAGACTTGTTTAAGCAACAGATGACATAAGAAAGAAGTGAGTTCCCCATCACTGGGGAACTTCTGTTATCCAACTTCTGTTAGACCAACAGTTGATAATTCTTTCACTATCACCTAATCTTTCCTCCTATTATGATTCCTTAGGTAGTTTAAAGTGCACAAAGCATTTCTTGAAGCAAAATTTGAAAACCATCAATTTGGTACAAACCATGCCTTATACATTATACAGATAGAGAAATTGAGACCCAGAAGGGGAAGGGATCACACAATAAGTTACTAGCAGAACTAAAAGTAGATCTGAAGTGTTCTGATTCCCAACCTCATGTTCTTTCTACCATATCATATTATGAGAGTTCCCATGATATAGTTCCTAAAGGTGACACTGAAGACAGAATGTCAGTCAGGCTGGAGATTATCTTTGGGGTGAGCCTGTGTGTGCAAATATAGAAGAGCATCCTAAGGCATATATGGGTATGTCTATGTGATTTTGTGATTAAGGGAAATTTTGCTGACCATTTCTGTGAGTTAAATGTGAAAGCATGACTGCTGTGCATCAATGTGGGCCACATAGGACACCTTATAATACTATCTTTCTCTTTGCTTTCTGAGTCTCAATCCCTGTATGTTTAAAGTGAGATTTATAACAATCCCTCTCCCATAGGGTTACGATGAAGACTACCTGAGTTAATGGGGAGAAAAGCACCAGACGTGGTGGCTGGCCCATAGGAGCGTTCACTAAATATGATCCCCCTTATCTCATGCTCCCACTTCCCTTTTCCTTACCAGGCAAGGCCTTGGCCCACTTGACCACATGTACAAGCTGTCTCTCTCCCAGTTCATTGAGGCTAGAGAGCAAGGCTGCGAAGGAGTCGGGCTGGTTGTTGTCATGTCCAGCACACACCACACCTGGCTCAATGGCTTCCAGGACATTCAGAAAGATGGGCTGACATTCATAGCCTTCAATGTGTGACACTGTCAGCTTCTGGGCTGTCTCCTCGGTGGGGCTGGTGGTGCTGGAAGCCTCTCCTTCCTCCTGTAGTTTCAGATTACCAAGTTTCTTCAGCTTCCGGGCTATGGGGCAGGAAGAGAAACTTGAATTTATCATCAGTGTTCAAAAACACACAATGCAACTACCTTGTTAGAAAAACTGCCTGAGCTAAGAAAATCATCATTCTCCCTGGTCACAGACTCTAAACTCCTTAAGGACAAGTGCTCATTCAACACTGGTTGAATGTATAATTCGTCATCCCAAATCCGTGCTAAACCCAAATTTTTCATAGCTTGCAGAGGAAAACTCTGATTCTTGTGCCAGACCAACCTAACATAGTCTTGGATTCAGCTCTGCCTCAATGCAGGCTTCAGTATTCATACCTGGAACCTTTAATTAACTCATTTACTACTATATTAATGATTCATTTTCATTCATTCATTCAGCAGATATCCATTGTTAGACCTTTGCTTCTGGGTGACAGAAAAGACACAGGCCCTGGCCCAGGCTGGTAGCCTTGCCACAGTCAATTCTAGAAAAAGTCAGACTGGAAAATGCTGCAATGGAGGCATCAACAAAATAGGAAACCACTAATCTTTTTACACAGGTGGGTTTAGAAAATGCTTTATATGAAAGATAGTATTTGACCTAGAATTTGAAGATTGATGAGGATTTCACCAGGCAAAGGTGGGCAGAAAGGGCATAAACAAAAGCACTGAGGAGTGTTTGGGGAACAACCAGAGACTAGTATGACTGAAGCATATGTTGCGTATATGGGAAAGTGGTTAATAATGGGGTTGAAAGCAAAGATGGTGCTTGATTTTAAAGGAGCATGTATATCATATTAAGAAATCTGGCTGAGTAAGGTGGTTCATACCTGTAATCCCAGCATTTTGGAAGGCTGAGATGGGAGGAGTGCTTGAGGCCAGGACCTCAATATCAGCCAGAGCAACATAGCAAGACACTACACCATCTCCACAAAATTAGTAAAAAACTAAATTAGCCAGGTCTGGTGGTGCACATCTGTAGTCTCTGCTACTCAGGAGGCAGAGGTGGAAGGATTGCTTGAGCCCAGCAGTTCTAGGCTGCAGTGAGCTATGATTGTGCCACTGATGCTCTAGCCTGGGTGACATAGTAAAACACTGTCTCTAAAAAAATAAAAATAAAAAGTAAGTATGGGTTTTATCTTATAAGTGATAGACAAATACTGAATGCTGTAAATCAAAGGAGTGATGTACATGTGTCTATGTCTAGCATGTCTAGCCGATTGCTAGGGAGAGACTAGAAATGGAGAATGACTAGACTTGTTTTGTGGGTCCCAGAAAGAACAGTGACTTGGATTTTAATCTCTCTTTCTCTTTCTGTCTCTCTCTGTCTCTAAACACACACACATACATGCACACACACACATACATACATTTTGATAGTTAAAGCGCTGGGAGATGGAAAAGTTGCCAGGCACACATATCACTGGAAATGATCAAATACTAGATGCACAGTGGTTAAGAATTCAAGCATTATATAGGAATGGGGTTTTTTAAAGTGGCCTTGAAGTTCCCTTCCATCCTCAGACTATCGAATTCTATCCTATCATTTTGGTTCAACTATGGTAATTTTATGGTATTCCATTTCTCATTGAATACACATAGTTGCTCATAGTTGAACATACACTATAACATACATATTGATTTTTTTCTTTTTTAGCAAAGGGGAGAGGAGCGGTGAAAGGCTGAAATCCTCAATACTATCAAAGAAGTGAGAGAATCTTTCTGCCTCTACCATCAGTCTGTAAAATGGGAACCATGCTAGGAGACAGCCATTGGAAGGAATGATAGAAATAACATTATTTAAGACAACCACAATAATCCAAAACTCAAACCTTAAGAACCATCTTCCCCAGGTGCTCACACACAATTTAGAGGTCCTTAGGCATCCCGATGTTTACTTTGTACTATTTTTTCCAGTATTTATAAAGACGGAAATATAAATAATTGAAGAGGTCATAATTCTGAGGTCTAGCATAAGCAGTTGCACTGAGAAAGACCATAAAGCACTTTATCTCTAATCCTTTTAAAATAATAATAATAAATAAGAAAGGTATAAACCAAAGAGAGAAGCTGATTGCTCAATTTAAATGGATAAATACAACAAAACCTACTCCTCATCTGTGTCTGGCCCCTGTGAAAAAAGATACAACCTGGAACTGACATTTTTTTTTGTAGTTTTTATTTATTTTTTGAGGGAGGATCTCCCTCTGTCACCCAAGCTGGAGAGCAGTGGCATGATAAAAGCTCACTGTAGCCTCAACTTCCTGGGCTCAAGCAATTCTCCCTCCTCAGTCTCCCAAGTAGCTGGGACCAGAGGTGTACACTACCACTCCTGGCTAACATGTTTTTTTGTAGAGATGGGATCTCACTATGTTGCCCAGGCTGGACTCAAACTCCTGGCCTTAAGCAATCCTTCCATCTCGGCCTCCCAAAGTGCTAGGATTACAGGCGTGAGCCACCACACCCAGCCTGGAACTGACTTTTAGTTCTAATTAGAAAAATAAGTCCTTCAATGCAAACTCCAGTTACGGTATCACTCAATAAATCACTGCAAGAATGGATTACATGTTTGGACCAACAACTAAGGTAGGGAAGAGGGAAATGGTGGGGTTGGTGTTGCAAGAGGAGCACAGAAGAACTAAGGGGAAAATAACAAGGAAGCCTGGAAAACCAACCCTGAGTGCAAGATGACCTTGTCCAACAATCATTTCTGCAGGGCTTGGGCACAACCAGTAATAAGGAGATATGCATAGCCACTGCCAACACTCACATCCCACCAAAGGCACAGGCTGCAAGGTATGATCTGGGCCAAGACCATCTTCTTGAGTTAGAGGCCTGGACCCCACAATATCTTGTCATTTGGTGAACTTGTTGCAAACATGAGTTCTTGGACACAGCTCCACAGACTGGTGGCTTACAGGTTCTGCTCCCCTGCTGTAGTTCCTGCAGAAAGACCCCATCTTCCCCATCACCGGGCCTTTCTAGCTTTGAGCTCACAAGTTGCCAGACCATTTAGTTCCCTTAAGGGTAACTACTATTTTTTCAGGGCCTTCTGCATGCCTCGCTTCATCACGTTACATCACTTAATTCCACATGATCTTAGGAGGTTAAAGATATTTCTTATCCCTATTTTACAAATGAATAAACTGAGGTAACACAGCTATCGAAAAAGTGAGAACCCAATCATCTGAACCCCATCTTCTGATTACAAAGCCCATATTATCTCTACTTCCTCCCCAAGGAATCTGAAGCCCTGAACGCTACTTCTAATCCAAAAGCGGAGTTAAGGAGTGGGGCTGGGGTTATATCCTCCCTGCCTCCCTTCTTCATCCTTGACGCCAAACTTCATAACTAGTATCAAATTCAGAGGGGAAGAGACAGGAAGCTATGAGAATACTCCAGTCATCTGCCCAAATTGAAATAGATTGGGGACACTATAGTGGCTTAAAGATTTTCAGCATGACAAAACGGGAAGGGTCGTTAGAAATTATCTTATCCAATGGTGACAGATTCAAAGACCTTCAGGGTCTACATAGGCAATACAGTAGGGTGTGTATGCATGCGTGTGTGTGTGTGTGTCTGTGTGTGTGTGTGTGTGTATGTGTGAATGGTTAGTACACTGGTGAACTGGAATGAATGCCTTACTGCCGTCCCATGCTTGTGCATGGGTACATGCCTGTAAGCGTGCATACACACACCTAGAAGGCATTAATAGATTTTTAAAAAAATTCCTGAAACTTATGTATCCCAAATTGAATTCAGTCCATAGCCACGATTTTGGGACTTTTGACGTTAGTTAGTTTAACCTTTCAAGTTAAAGATGGGGAGGCTGAAGCCAGAGAGGGCAAGGTCACCTAGTGGCAGAGCTGAGATTAGAGCCAGGGCTCTAATTCCCAATCCAGAATTCCCTATGTTACACTGGCTCTCTTTCTGACTAACCTATTCCTGCTGTATCTCAACATGTGTCTCTCTGAGATCTTTCTAGACTTGTACTGTCCAGTATAGTGGCCAACTAGCCACATGTGGGCTATGTAAGTTTAGTTTAATTATTAAGCTATAAAATAGAAAGCAAAACTTTAAAAAAATTAAATTAATTACAACATTAAAAAATTAAAAATAGAATCCCTCAGTCTCACTAGCCACATTTTCAGTGTTCAAAAGCTACATGTAGTTAGCGGCTGTATTATACTGGACAACATAAGATATAGAAGATTTTCATCATCTCAGAAAGTTCTATTGAATAATACTGTGAATGTACACTGTTCTCTGGGGTAGCTTTCCCATTTACAATACCCCACTAAAGCTATTGATAAATAAGAAATAAATCCAAATTAATTATACACAAATGATTCCATGGGCTTTTTCAAAAGGTGGAGGGACACACAGAGCAATTGGTGACAGTGAGATCAGCGAGATATAATCTGTCACCTCGACTTTCCCACCAATGACTCAGATCTCCCTGGGATGATGACTCGTGAATCTGAACAAACTCATTACAAGTAAGATCAATATGTGCAGAGACTGTGGGGAGAATCCATCAAGATGAAATAATTCCCCTTTCTCCGTATAGTGCCAATGAGAACTTGGCTGGTATTCTCACATTCTCCTCCCCAGGCCTATATGGCATCTGCTTAAGGAAGAGAAGCTGCATTCCCACTTGCCTCCAGGACCCAGGTAGTGTGCTTGTCCTGTGACCACAGTGGCCCTAGCTGCACCAGGTGTTCTGGCTTCTCTGCCTAAAGAGAGTGACTATACTGAACGTAATTGAAATCAGACTCCATTCATTCTGCCGGGGGATCCTCTGTTCTCTCTGCAGCAGAGGCAAGGATGTTGCTAGACGACTTGGAATCCTGGACAATAAGGCTTGCTAGTCTCAGCTGTTACTCAGTATCCAAGGACTTGTTTTCTTCCATGAGGGCCACCCCTATGCCCCTCCTGCCCTCTGCACCTGAGCCCCAGAGTCAAATCTAATTCTTCCATATAAGATACAGATCAGCTTGCCACTGTGTCAAGGCAGAGACTCACTGGCTTACTTAAATGGAGTGATAAAGCAAGAAGAAAGGGGGCAGTATAAGTGGATAGTTTTAGTAGTATGTGAGTTGCTCACTATCTCTGCCCTATTAGTCTTGAGTCAGAGCAGTGACAAGAAAGGGTCATTGGCAAGGGGCTTTCCTGTCCATACCTCCTCTTTAGGAGATTGTAACACCTGGTCTGATATCATGCCTGGATCCTATGGGGAACGAACTTTTCAGCCTTGGGGCATTAGACCCCTGTGAGAGCTATCTCTATAGCACCAGAGAAAAAAAAAATTCAAATCAGGTTCCATCGCTCATTCCTAGGGAGGAGCAGATGTGACCAATCTGTAACTTCTTTAGTCTCCTTAACCTTTAGGTACTGTTCCAGTCTCACTCCTTGCCACTCCAAGACATAGGCCTTCTCAACCATGATCAAGGGAAAGGTGAAAGTGATGTGAAGTTTCCAAAGTCTTAGAAAGTTTGAATCGCTCTATCTAAGGTCAAGGATATTTCTGTTCTCCCTATCTCACTATGAAATTTGACACATGAAAGCAATCAACGTCTGTGGTAGGCTGACTTCTAAGATGGCCCCCAAGATTCTGAGGCCTGAGCATACACATCCTTCCTTCCAGTCATTCAGTCAAGCACTAACCTAGGTGCTGTTGAAAAAACTAGGCAGATGTAATTAAGGTGCTAATTCAGTTGAATTTGAAGTGTGGTTATTCTTGATGTACCTGACCTCGTCAGGTGAGCCCTCACAGGACTGGGATTCTCCTGGAAAGACATCCGTAGAGTGAGAAACATTCAACACAAGGAAGAGTCTCTGTTGCTGGCTTTGAAGGTGTTGGGGTCCACATGAAAAGGAAAGAGGGCAGCCTCCAGGAGCTAAGAATGGCCCTTGGCTGGTAGCCAGAAAGGAAGTGGGAACCTTAGTCCTACAACCACAAATAACTGAATCCTGCAATAATTACATGAGTTTGGAAGAGAACCCTGAGCTTCAGATTAGAATGCATCCTGGTAAACACCTTCATCCTTCAGAGACCCTGAACTGAGAATCTAGCCATGCTGTGCCAGACTTCTGACTTACAAAACTGAGCTGATAAATGTTTGAAGCTGCTAAATTTGTGGCAATGTGTTACGCAGTAATAGAAAACGAATACATCTTCCTTGTAAGGAACTGTGGTATAGGGCAAAAGAATAGGCTCTGGAGTCCGACAATCTTGCATTCAAATCCCAGCTCCGTTAATTAGTACCTTAATGACTTTGAGGTCTTTGTTGAGCTTCTCTAAGATTTAGTTTCCTCATTTATAAAACGAATGTGCTGCCACCTGTCTCTTAGGACACTTATGAGAACTAAATGAGAGGATGCCTGGCACATGGTGAACCCTCCAAACTGGTTTCCACTCTCCATCTATTCCTAAAGATTAATGAGTGAGTGGCTTGCAGGGGCCCTAACTCAGGCATGGAGAATGGCAGAAAGCAGGATTGACAGGGGTCCAGACACAGCAGGGAAAGCAAGAGTGAAACAGTATGAAACAAAAAATAATAACCGAGATTCTTCCACACTTGAATGCCTGTGAAACTAAATTCAGATCTTAAATCTAATTCTAAATGTTAAGTAAACATAAAGGTGTGTTTGGTGTAGGGCTACAAATTCTTTGTGAAGCTAGACTAGGCTATACTTTTGTGAATGCATGTGAGTATGTGTGTATGTGCAGTGCTTATATATTCCAATGCTTAAATCTAAAAGTCATAAACTCAAATACCTTCACAAGTCAGGCAGACACATAAATGAGAAAAAAAAAAAAGCTTGGCAAACATAAATAGGGAGGGCTGGGGACAGTGACAGTGATTGATGCCCTGCCTAGGGGCAGTCTATGTCAATTTTCTAAACAAACACTGTGCTGGACAAACAGAATTCTGCAGGTGATTTCTGGCTCCGGGAAAGCCAGTTTGTGGCCTCTAGCTTAAATCATGCCAGCCATCTTTCCATCTACGAGGATTAGAGTCAAGGGATCTTACTGTATAACTTTAGGATTAGAAGGTCAGAAGAATACTGGATGAGGCGGGGAACTCAATGTGGGACCTCAGGGACGTCTTTCCCTCTTTGGCTTTTAGTTTCCTTACATATGTATAAAGAGTAGTAGTTAAGAGCAAATATTCTGGAGTCAGGCTGCCTCATTTGTAACTCCGGCTCTATCGCTGACTAGCTTTGTGACTTTGGGCAAGACTTAGCCTCTCGGTATCTCAGTTAACTAATTTGTAAAATGGGGATAATATCATTACTTAAATCATATGTTTGTTATGAGGGATAAAGACACTGTGGTGTTGCCTGAGAGTAGAAGGCAGATTCTGTACCACCAGGACTCCAAGATTAAAGCATGGTGAAAAAGTGCACTGAACTCCAGGAGGCAGAATGCAATAATGACACTGAAGTTCTAAAATGCTTTTCACATAAAAGGCTTATTATTCTTGATGGTGGTATTCAGAGTCTTATGGGATGTGTAACCTTGAACAGATCTCTTGATTTCTCCTACACCTCAGCTTTCTCATCTATATAATGGTGATGATATGACTTGACTACTGCATAGGACTATTTTTAGGAGGAAATGGGATGAACCCAGTGAAGGTACTCTGTGCCCGGTGATAGTGCATGCTAATGGGCAGGTTCTGACTTTTTCTAAGAATGGATCTCTAGCTAGAAGTCACTCTGAAAAACTGCTTATGGTGGTAAACTGTGAAAAGTATAACTTTCCATCTTGGGCGACTGGTCTCAAGTCAAAGGTTGAGAGTCAAGCTGGCAGGTTTCAGAATCCTAAGATAATAACAGGATCTACCTCACAAGGTTGTTGTGATTTTTCAGATGAGTATGTGTTTAAGATGCTTAGAACAGAGTAAATTATGTAAGCCAGCCAATGATGTTTTTTACTATTGCTAGTTACTGAGCCCCACATTCTCCACTGCATGCCCTTTACCCCAAGCAGGTGAACTTTCTGAAAAAGTGAACTGATGAAACATATAGAGTTTTCACAAGGACTGAAATGTAACAGAAGAGAAAATTGGAGTTAGAAGACTCCCCAGACATCAGTCTAGTACAATGGTAGAGCCCCAAGAGTCCTATAAGTTTTTTCGAGGGTTCCTGAGAGGTGGCAAAGTGGGCCTGAGCATGTGGCTCCAAGCACCCCACCTCCTTTCAAACAAGAACAGCAGCATTTTATTCTGTACCTATATTTGGGACTCTGAGTCAAATTTTGTTTGAAGAAAAGGATTCATTTCCAAAAAAGGGTTCAAAGGCCTTGGATCTTGTCTATCCCTTCCTTTCTCCTATAAACCAATTCTTAAAGACTGTTCAGATTAAAGGGCAAAGGTTAACTCATACCCAAGTTCACACAGTTAGATAATGGTAGAGCAGGAGCTAAAACTAAGGTATCCTGACTTCCAGGGTGGTGCTACTCTTTATATTTCATCAGGTTGAATAGCATCTTACTGGAGAGAAGGATCAGTGGTGGGAAATGGAGATGGTTGAGGAAGAACTAGGACAGGGATGAGAAGCAGGGAGCAAAGCCAATCCTTGGCAGGTATGGAGTGAGGGATTAGTAGGGAGTACAACCAAATGGGATTAATAAGTGCATGCCAAATTCCCCCAGGCAAGAAGCCTCCTTGATTCTCTCCCCCAAGTCTCCATTCCCCTCCCAGCCCCAATTCTGGGTCAGAGAAATGGCCAGGCGAAAGAATATCAAATTTTATCTTTCAAGGTTTATGTTGGACTATTTAGTCTAATGGTTTTTAGTTCATGGAGGAGTAAACGTAATTAATGATAGAATGATATGCAATGCTGCACATCCTTGCCAAAGCACAGGATCCGGCAGAAACTGTCTCCAAGTCTCCTCTCTCTGACTACTGAGCCAGAAGAAAGGGGCTCACTGTCCAGATACCATCCTGAGTGAGGGACAAAAGATTTTACCAAAAACCTGCTCATATGAAATTGCGGAGCCTGGAAATGCTTTCGAATACCAGGCTTTTCCACTGAAAAAAGTAACTACATGAATTTAGAGCATACATGCTTTTACAATTACATTTAAACTGACATTAAAAACAAATGTGAAACAGTCCAAGCTGAACAGGTCAGCATGACCTGGAAAGCAAACGAGAGAAAAAAAGGAAAAAAAAAAAAAGGAAAACAGAAAAAAAGAAAAAAGGTCCAATGTTAACAGCATTAATTCTCTCAGTCTGTTGTAAATAAGAAAATACGATTGGTGTATTAATGGCTTTATTAAGGGAAAATTTCACTAGCAGAAATATGCAACATTCAAACAAATAGAAAGCAGTTAAAAATAAACCTCATTAGCCTTTCAATCCACATTAGGGAATTTCTTGTTGGTCTGGAGATTAAAATTCTGCCCTGAGAAAGGGGAAACTCCCCTCCTAAAGTCCTTCCTTGGCTTTTCTCCAGAATGTTGCTGAGTCAGGGGAAAGAGAAAAAAGTGTGTGTGTGTGTGTGTGTGTGTGTGTGTGTGTGTGTGTGTAGGGGGGGGAGAGAGAGAGAGAGAGAGAGAGAGAGTTTAGACAAACTGGAGAAGAAGGTGGGAAAGACAGGCCCCAGGCAAGTCAGGGAGAGTGCTTCTGACTCTCGTATGTGCCTGTCTCTGGCTTCACAGACTCCACTTCTCCACGAGAAAGAAACTGGTTTCAATATGGAAGCTATGGAGCAGAGAGAGAACAAGATATTCCAAACTCTAAGTGATTCTTCTTTGACATCAATATAATGTTTGAGTCTGGCTTGGGAGAAGAATGAGAGGGCCTCACAACTGACGAAGAGAAGCATGTGATGTGAAAGAGCAATCAGGGAGTGTGGCTACAGTAAGGCTAGATGTAAGAGGGAAAGTCTGACGCTAGTATCCCAGTGTGTTTGAAGAGAGGGGTTGGCTGGCTTCTTCTCCGGGAGAAGCAGAAATCTGGTCCTTGTTTACTGAACTTCTGTGGATCAGCTACTACCTTCAGCTCAGTGATGGGGCCTGAGGCTAAGATCTAGGTCCTTGGCAGGGATCTGGAAGACTAGAACCTAAGGGGGAAATACGAATTGCCTAATAAACAAAAAAAGATGGCCACAGGAACCTCAGACAGACACAGTTGTTTCTTGTCCAAGGTGACACCTTGAGTCCCATCAGCAAAGTTTCTTCCCAGCAACATACCACGAAAAGCAAGCGACTGAGCCAGAGCTTCACTGCATCTGCCTGAGTCAGTGCCTGGCCACCATCATATATGATCAAGAACAATCAAAAAGCACTTTGCCAATGCCAAGCCGCATTACAGGAAACAATAATCATGATACTCATAACTACATGAATGGTAACCACTATTACTTCTATAGCCCGTCCTCACAACATCCCTGTGAGGTAGGAAAACACTATTGGTCCCGTTGGAAGGAGTCAGCAACCAAGAGAGTAGCCCCCAACCCCAACGTCAAAGTCTGTGTTGAGGAGCAAAAACCTAAGCTCCTAAGCCTCAGACTCCAGGTTTCTCCGGACTATCCACTAGAGCAGAGCCCTCATTTTGAACGAGGCAAGTCAGCCTTTCTTCAGGGTCTGGTCATTTTGAGATGCTTGTAATTGCCAACCCGGAATTTTTCTAATATGAAAGAGAGACATTGTTGAATGTAGCAGTCTAAATATGGGCTTGTATCTAGCAGGCTCCACAATCAGATGCCTAAGCCAAGTCCTCTAACATAGGAAGCAGCATGTAAAGTTGGGGAGGCGGGTGGTTGCCATTTTTTACTGGGGTTTTCTCTTTTCCTATCTACTTGTAAGACAGAGGTGAGATGGGGAAATGGAAAATTGTTAATTGGAGTTCTTTCTTCTTTTCTGCTTTATTGACAAATATACTATATATATACATATATATGTGTGTGTGCATCTCTCTGAACACAGTGTACAAGAATTGTGTGTGTGTGTGGGGTGAGGTCAGGTGGGGAGTGGGAAGATGTAGGAGAAGAGAAGGGAGGTAGAATTTAAGTTACAGTCACTCAGAGACCAAGAAAGACTACTTGTTGGAGTCTGCTGAATTTCTTGCAGCAGCCAAACAATTGCATAATACTACAAGAATTATTACTCAGACTGGAGATGAGAATGCTTTGAAATTAATGTCTGTGTGCCTAACAGCTCACTAATCAAAGCTTCCATGCCTCATTTTCCACCCTGAGGAGAGTCATCAGTCTCTTTCGGTTTCATTGTGGCCAGCATGACACTTCACTGCACAAGCTTGGGCTGGCGACTTTTCATGTTGTTTAAGATGCAGATTTTCTTCTTAGATCCAAATGCCAGTGCAAGTTTTCTGCAGGTGCTCGGTGCTTACATGTTTTTAATTGTTGACTGCTAGAGGGCTGAAATGTCCCTCAACAATTAATTTTTACTTCAGCCACAGGGGCATTGGTTCCATGGGGTATTAAGCAAGGGAAAATATGATATTTCTATGTCTTGGTTGAGATCTTAAAAGTATCAGAAGGATGAACTGGACTGAGAAGAATGGAACCTGATTCCAAAAAAGGTGACGCAGGATAGCGATGCTATTTTCTGTTTACTTCCTAGATATCTGTTGTCATGGAAATATTAATAACAGATGAACTGAAAGCTCTACCGGTTTCTGGGTGGCTGTGTCTTTTTCCCTTAGTTCTACTTCTTAACAACGTGATCCCAAAAGATGTGCAAATGTCTCTAAAAAGCAGCTTGCTCAGGTTAGTTGTCTATGTATGTGTTCAATATAAAAAGAAAATATTTTACATTTTTGTGATCTTAAGGAACACATCCCACAATCTGTAACAAGTGACACTCTTTTTAAATAATAAATAATAAAATGTTTTTAAACAAACAGTCAGGTTACCAGTGAAAATGAAACTTTTTTCTTGAATTACTATATTTGTAAAATACTTGCCTTTGTATATATGGCCTATTGTGTGCTGTGTACTTAATTTTCTGCCTACTACCTTTGGAAAATATTGCCTATGACATCATCTTGCTCTCTCAAGAGCTACCGAGGGATTTTGGAGCACTCATAGCAAAAGTAAACAATAATAAAATCTTTCTATTGCTATTACACTTTAAAAACTCAAGGATTTAAGTAGAAATTTTACAAGGAGGTACTCATTCAAGTATCAGATATGCGGTATCATTAATTTTTATGATTAGAAAAAATTACTTCTCTCTAACCATATTTCTCTAAGAGCAAATGCTAAGAGACAGAGTACAACATATATGTACTATCCCAGATAATTTGGTTTGGAGGAATTAAGAGATGGAGTCTCTTGTTTTTCCATATGCAAATTCCCTTAAGAACTACAGTTAGAGAGACATAAAGCTTTTCCCCTCCAAAGTGTCACCAAATATGCATGTAACCAACTTAGGGATGACAATTTAGGTCATCGAGTGGAAATTTCAAGGGTTGTTTCAAGGGTAATTTAGAGACCAGAACAAAGAAACAAGAACCAGAAGCCACACTGTCCAGCAGAGAGAGAGAACAAACCCCAGTGGTTACTGGGAGCACAAACAAAGACCATTTTTCATCCACAAAAGAAGGACTGAAGGGTATGGTGACATTTACTGTGTGCCTACTGTGTACCAGTTTCTCTACGTATTTACAAAAATGCCGTAAACAAGATTTTATTATTCCTACAGTGTGGTTGGAGAAACTGAGGCTCAGAGAGTTCTAGTCATTTGCCCAAGGTCATCAAGATAGTAAGTGACAGAACCAAGACTAGAAACAAGGCCTCTCTGTATCTGAGTCTATCATACTATTTCCACTATACCACAGGACCTCTTAAAGCAAAAACCAACCGAACAAAAAAATCCCCAGAGTTTCAAAGTGCTGAGTCACACGTTGCACATATTGATGCCAAAATTTATAGAGTAATTCTGCTCCTTGGTGCATGCCTCAGTTATGCAGATCAGTCAAAGCACTCAGGTATCAGAGAACTGTGTGTAGGAAGCAGCGTTTCTCAGAAATGAGACTTACCACTTGCATTACCAGCCTGAGGGTCTTTAGAATCTAGTCTAGAGAGCCAAAGGAGAATGGAAGAAATCCCAGTAACTGAGTTCCACATTGTTAATTATTTATGACACTCTGCTGCCTGCTGAACAGGAGGTAGAGGGGATTCAATCATTGGATGGTTTCTACAAATCTGTGATTTCTAGGCCTCCTACTTTAGTAATGAGGTTATGTGGTAGCACTGTGATGGGATTCTGAGTAAATGTCAAAATGTTGGTCAGACAGTGTATAAAAGGACTATTAAATTCTACAGCAAAATGTCTAGATATTCAAAATATTAAATGATCATTCTGCATGATGCTGGAAGTCACTATATTTCTTAGAAATAACTTCTTTAGCACAATCCTTAGGTCAGGAATATGTACCTGCAGACATTAGATAACTTGGGCAATAGCCATGCTTTGGCCTAGGACACTTTTGCAGCCTATCCTTTGTGCATGACAACAATATTACAGACCCAACATGATTAACTTCAGTGGCTTTAGTAGCTAATAGCATAATCTTATGCACCATGTGGTAAGGATGGTCTGCTTTTGATCATTAATGCATTATAGATTGATTCTTAATGACACACACATCTGCAAAATGATGACCTGAGCTAGAGGTATTCTCTGCCTATAGGATAGAGTTTTTATCTATACCCAAGTTTTCGAAAGTGTATTCTAGAGAACAGTGGTTTTGTAGGATAACAGGTGTTATGTGAATAAATGAGGTTCTGTGGTTGAATCAACTTTGGGAATCCTGAGTTACAAAGCTCCTCAGGTTACTTTATTGCAGTATTCACCAGGACCTGCGATATGCTAATAAGGACTGTAAATCTTCCTGAGCAGGACCATAATATGCAAGTTTCCCTCACTTATTTGACAATAGAAATCGTATTTTTCATGGAACATGTCATGGAACTAGTTTTCTCAGAACACATACTGGTAAACACTGGCCTAGACCAAGGAAACTGGCTTTTGGTATGAGGGTAGGCCTCTTATACAGCCAATTGCCTTGGTCTAAACCAGTATTTCTTCATATACGTGATCAGTACTTGCAGGTAACAACCCAAATGGAGGTAACTAGCTCCAGGAATAAATTCTAGGTGTTTAGCAAAACTTGATGCTAAAAATTTTTCTCTAGCTGGCCTTTCTAAAATTGTCTCACTTTCTAAAATTTAAGCCCTCATCAACAAAACATTTGTGCTGCTGCCAGTTTTCTTTAAAGAAACATGAAAATAAACAAATTAAAGGCCGGGTGCGGTGGCTCAAGCCTGTAATCCCAGCACTTTGGGAGGCCGAGATGGGCGGATCACGAGGTCGGGAGATTGAGACCATCCTGGCTAACACAGTGAAACCCCGTCTCTACTAAAAAATACAAAAAAAAAAAAAAATTAGCCGGGCGAGGTGGCAGGCGCCTGTAGTCCCAGCTACTCGGGAGGCTGAGGCAGGAGAATGGCGTAAACCCGGGAGGCAGAGCTTGCAGTGAGCTGAGATCCGGCCACTGCACTCCAGCCTGGGCGACAGAGCGAGACTCCGTCTCAAAAAAAAAAATAAAATAAATAAATAAATAAACAAGATAATATGTCATCATACCTGTCCCATGGTCATAGATTTTCAACTCTTTGAAGTCTAAACTACCTAGTATAGTAACGAAGTTTGCTTTCAATGTGCTTTCAGCTTGCCTTTACCATTTCCCCAGCTCTGGCCGTGTTAAACCAATTGCTGTTCCTCAAACCCTCAATGCATTTTGTTCATGTCTCTCTGCCTTTATTCAAACTGTACCCTTTGCTTTGGATGTCCTTTTCCTTCCATCTCACTCAACTTCTTCTAAATGATTTCTTATTTTTCCTTTATGGCTAAGGTATATTCCTCATCACTACCTTTCTCCTCTTGCTTAAATTTTTCAGGAAAGGAATGATATCTTATTCAGTTCTGCTTCCCCAAAATGCCTAGCAGAGTGTCTGGCACATAGTTGGTACTCAGGATGAAAAGATGAAAGCATGAGCTTCTTGGCTGGCTGGAAGGACGGATGGACATGGATGAATAAATGCTGTGAAGAGCCGTGCCATGAATAGTAATTCAGCAGCGAAATCACTCTGTTGCATTCAGGACATGGGATCCTGAGGTAGCGATGCTGGGATGCTCTTGAACATGGGGAATGATGAGACAGCTGGCATCAGGGCTGTCTTCAACAATGGAAACCTCAAGGATGTTCATAGTGTCCATAATGACATCAGACCATGGCCATAGGCTCCTTGAGCCATCCTCTCAACTAGGTAATTCATAGAGGTTGTCAAAACCTGTAGATATGTTAAGTTTTTTTTTTCTCAGATGCAGAGTTCAGTCTCCTAGTGGGAAAGATACTTCTCAAATATGCTAGACGAATCTGTGAAGGAAATGCTGCACACCTCAGGTTCTCACATGGTCTAGGACTCCGTGTTCCTTCTCTTCTTCCGGGGTTTGGCTGCTACCTGAAATTTCTGAAAGGCCTACTACTCTCCATGGTCCAGGACAGGAAGGAATCAATAGGGGCCAACACCATTTACTAAATGATGAGAACTCAAGAGTTGCAAAACACAGAAATAAATCATGTTTGAGGAGGAATAGGAGGGAAAGTGGGAAGGAGAAAAGGGTCAGGGGAGAAGATGGCAGGAAGGGCACTTCTTTCTTTCTCATTCCATTTTGGAAACAAGGAGTGTATCCTTGGGAAGTGTCCAGAAAAATGAGAGATGGCTTTACATTAATCCTAACTATGGACTGTGAGAAAGCCACAGCTAATTCACTGGAGGGAAGGTCCTCATTTGGACTTTTTTTGTAAGGGTTTTCTGAAATGAAAAGTAGTCAAGGGATTTAAATTCTTCAAGCAATTAGCAATATGTGGTTTTCAAATGCAGCCAGGAATGAATCATCTACAAATAAAGGCTTATCTTTGTTGTGGATGAGCAGCTGAGAGCCTGAAGGTAGTCTTTAAGGAAGCCATTCTGAGACTCCAACCACCCTCAAGATTCTTTCAGAAACAACAGCAGCTAGTAGAAAAAAAAAAAAAAAAAAGCAAGGAACAGGTAGGTAGGCCTGGAAGCAGGAAATAAAAAGCTATATCTATTAAGTATCTCTGAGCTGAAGAGATTCCATCACCAAACAGTGAATGAAACACTATAGAGAAAGCCAGATTAGAGATCTTGAGGCCTCAAGACCAAGCAGCTATCAGCTGAAAAGTGCCAGCTTCTTTAAGATACAGAGACAGCCCTTCTGCCCTCCACTCTCTCAATAATCTGTCTAGTCTACTTTTAGACAGATATCTTAAGTAGGTATGAATGGAGGTAGATACAATTACGATGTATCAAAGCACTCAAGTCTCACTATCTATACTTCTGGGAGCAGGGAACAGACAATCTAAGAAAGGGCTGAAAAACAATCCTTTCTGCGTGGCTTTTTACACAGAATCACAAAATGTTAGCACCAGAAAGGTCCTTGGTGAAGCCCACAATTCCAATTCTATGATGGGAAAACCAAGCATCAGAGAAGAGAAGGGACTTGCCCAAGGCCACATTTCTAGTTGTCATTTTGGGATATATTATATAATTTTGATTTGGGTGATGAGAATCAGAAGATAAAATTATATGAATTCTTCTTCAAGGTAATCAATATGTCTATGCTAAATCCAAATCTCATGAAAATGGAAGTCTACTCCTTAAGGAATAGACAAGGGCCACTTTGTATTGACACTTTCTTTTCCGTTGTTTGAGTAAAGGTGTGCTGTGCATTGAATGTGTAAGTTAACAATAAACGTGGGAGGGAGTTGTGTCAGTAGGGCAGGGAATGTGGAGATAAGTTCATTCACCAAAGTGGAAAGATTTGCTCTTCAAGCAGTGATTTAAGAAGGTACACAATTGGGTTTTTACTGGCATGGTACTTGAACATAGCATATGATTCCCTTAATTACTAAAATTAGCTTCTGAACAGGATCCTGGTGGAACTTTTTGGTTTGAGGTAATCAAGAGTGTTTTCTGGCCATGCTCTGCCTGTTGGATCTGTTACATATTATATGGCATACCAAGTTACTTAGGGTAAAAGCCATCGGGAAGTGCTGTGTTACAGCCTTTCCAGCTAAATTACTAGTGATCTCAATGACATATTAAGCCCCCACATTTGTCTAGCATTTTGCTATTTATCAAGGATGTTCACATTCATCATGTCATCTGATCTTCATTATAATTCTATGAGGATGGTATTTCTAAATCACAGACGAAGATCTTGAGGCTCAGAGGGGCACACATTAAATAAAGGAGCTGAGCCTTTAAACTAGATCTGCCTGACTCTAAAGGCAAGGCCATTTACACAACATCAAGAATGCTGGTATCTTGTGAACATTTCCTGAAGTATGCCAGCCTCAAGCTCTAATGACTAGCATGGTGCCTTGTACATGGAAGATGCTCAAAATATCATGGGCCTGCAACTGAAATGAAGGCCAGTCACAACACTTCTCAGCTTGTCTTCATTGTGTTCACCAAGCCCACTCAAATTTGAGTACTCTACTAATAAATCAATTTGAAAATGTACTGAACCATTCTCACCAATAAATTAATTTACAAACCTGCATCTGAGTACTATATAGTATAGTGAAATTATCTGTTATACACAGGCTCCTTTTCAAAAGCGGGTCACTGTAATCATATCACAGCCTGATTTATAATGGAGAATGTTGGCTGAGACATGGAATTAATGTTAAGATTTGTATCCAAATGTTATGAGGACTTTTGTTACCATTAAACTTTACCTGCATCAAAGTGGACTTGCAATTCATATTGCCAGATGGCCAGCCAAGAGGTTCCCTACCTGAGAGTCTCTATCTCTTATACTATACATAATTCGCAGAAGGCTAAATAATTGAAAGCTGAGTGTATAAGAACCCTCAACATGGGGCTGCAACATTCATATGGAGAACATTTTCTCTTGTCAATCACTTTGTCACCCTTCCTGCCTTTGCCTCTGTACTCCCTGCCCCAGTCCTACTTCTTCTCCACTGTAGACCTCAATTGTTGGATTTCTTTGGGGTACACTAAGCAAACCAAAACAAGGTTGAGTTTTCTCAGATATCTGATTCTCATTTGATAGGGATGCTTGGAAAGCCACTCACAGAACATCTACCTGTGATGTTTGGGAGTACTGGATGCTACTTGAGATGATTCTTTTGAAATTGTCTCTCATCCAGCCTGGGTCAATTCATTTGAGGTACTTTGTTCTGTTTAAATAATACCACTGCCCTGTGAGGATGGGAAGGATATAGTTATCTACATATAGATTCACACATGGCCCTGTTCCAGGATAAGAACACTAGTTGTTGTCTATAGATGTGCACATAGGCAGACAAGGTATTGAACAACTCACAGAAAGCCAGTGATAGACAACTGGTCTAAATTAGCCTTAAGAGGATAGGGGAAAGGGTTGGATTCTAGGCACTTGGGTTTTCCAGGCTAATAATGAATAATCGGATATGAGGCTACAGTTGCAGGCACTCAGAAATAGGCTTGCCTTTCTTCAAATTCCATTTCCAAATTGAAGTAGATTAATGATCTTGTTTTTCTAAGGAAAGACACATATTTTTGGAAGCAGCAGGCTGCAGTGATGACCCTGGCATTGGGCAGATGTAAACATGGAGAGATGGGGGAGTTTGGAGAGGGAAAATATAAATGTCAATCAACTGATGTCAAGCCTTTCTGGAATGATGACAACACTCATGGCAGACAGGTTCATGGGACAGAGAGCCTTATGATAGAGGAACACCCTTGAAAGAGCTGTATCTTCCTTCTGTAATGTTACTGTCCTACTGAAAAAAAAAATGCTTTTGGAAATGATCAATAGCTTTGCAAAGAAAAGGAAATGATTAAAACACCTGTTCATCTTTGGGAGAGATAGGATAGGAAATTGGCACTGTTTGTCAGTCTAGTCACAGGCTCCAAAGAGAAGCAGCTTCTCATTCCAGGTGGCTGGCCCTACAACATAGGCAGCAGTTAGCTGAGGGATATTCCCAGGTGTTCAGGGTCAGACTGTGCCTGGGTCATCCTGTACCTATGCCTGGGTCATCCTGCACCTGTGACTGTTCTGGATTTCTTAGTTCTCTCATCCTAGCTACCATTGAACAACATCAGGTCAGTACCATTAAGTCCCCTGGGGACCCTGCCCAGTCACATGCATCCTCACTCACCCTCTGTTGGCTCCTTATCCCTGCTTCACACCTCCTGCTCTAATGCTGAGCCCCAGAATGGGGATTGGTATAGTTAAGGATTAAAAAAAAAAAGGCACCAGCTGGCTGATGGCCATGTTGGCTATGAAAGGGTCAGCCTGTGTCTGGAGCATGGCTGGTCCCCTTGGAAGCATCAAAGAAGAAAATCTGGTTTAAAGAGAGACTAGAAAATGAGGGAGGAAAAGGGGAGACAGGAAGGAGGAGGAAGAAGAGAAAGAAAAGTATCTTACCTCCCAGAGTCATCCCTGCTTCATAACATTTCCGAAGACGGCAAGATGGACAATTTTTCCTTCGGAATTTATCAATAGTGCAATCATTTCTGCTGGCACACAGGTACTTCTGTTTCCCTGGGATAACAAATACAAGAGTGGACAGACCTGTTAATGAGTTTCCAGAGTCTCTTTCTTTGGGTATTTCTAGAACAGAAAAGATATAAAATTATATCCTATCACATGAGAAAAGTGGACAGAAAAGTGGACAGAGTATGGCACCAAACAATTTGATCCTACAGAACCTAAATATTAAAGCAGTTTAATTTGGCACTATATTATTTGATTTCCATTGGTGTTTTTTTTGTTTGTTTGTTTGTTTGTTTGTTTGTTTGTTTGTTTTTTTTAGGGATAAACAATTCAGATCCTGATGATATCTCCATTATTAGGACTACTCACTGGTTTTTAAAATAAGATGCCCTACTTTTACCAAAAGCCAGAAATGCCCATGAGAAAATGATCCATTGTGGAACTTGTCACCCCTTTAGCATGGCGTAGAAGAGATCTGAACTCAGTCAATGTTTCTTCCTATTGACACCTGTAATCATGCATAGAATTACACTCAAGTTAACAAGATGCTTATTTTTCATAATATTAGTACAGGAAAACTTCTATAAAAGATAACTCCATGGGATTTCTAACTGTTTTTAGATTTCTGGTGATCATACCCCTAGTCATGCAGGTTATAAAAATCAGAGATAAAGCCCACTCTATGTAGTGAATCACAGCAACTAAAAGGAAGTTTGATGAAGCCAACAGAGTAACAAAGATCACTGTCATGCACACCTGGAGTTGTCACAGATACACAGAAGTGCATACATATACACATGCTCAGACCTAGAGATCCTCAGAATTACAGCTGCTCAAACATATTTTGCTCAATACTTCGCTCCTTTATGCTAGCAAAATCCTGGCACACAGCAGTCTCTCAACAAACGTGGATTGACTGACTAAACATGCAATTGCAGCAGATGGATGCATAGACAGAGTCACCAGCAGGAATAAGCAAAAATACATCCTTGGCTGCTCTGAAGCACGCAGAACTTCTCATGCTTACAATCCTGCTCCAGCTTGAGCTTCTGCATCCCCTCACTCCTTTTTGTCTCTGGTATTGTTTCCTCAAATTTATTGCTGTGCTTTGATTTACTGGATAGACTGGGATTTTAGGGAAGCTTCTTTAGGCAGAGGAAGAATACTTGCGGTCGGAAAAAGAAAGAGAAACTAAAGAGTGATTGACATTTGAGAGTAGAAAAAAAAAGCAACTAAAAACATAAATTTAACTATACATCAGCATTCCTCTACATTTACTAAGTCTAAAAGGTGAAGATTAGGCACAGAAATGCATGTGTTACAGTAGGCTATTTTATGTAGTAGGTTCAGTAGTAACCAGGTCAGCAAAGAACTTCTTTTACTTGAAGTGCTACTTGCAAGAGCATGAGATTAGATTTATTGTAGTAAAGGACTCTTTTTCCTTTCCTCCTTTTTAACTTTTTATTTCCTTTTTTTTCCTTTAATTTTCCTTTCTCCTTTCCTTCCTTTCTCCCTTTATGAAAGGATTCCAAAATGCTTGGCTTGAAGGAACTGTTAAAAATCACAACAGAACAACTCTCATTCCAAGGAGGAGTTCCAGGGAAGTGAATTACCTGAAGAAGCACACTGAATCAGAGGCCCCCAAAGGAAAAAAACTAGTATTTATTGGGTGCCTACTATGAACCAGGCCTGTGTTAGGGTTTTTTAACATATGAGAAAACTAAGGCCTCTAGGCCGGTGCTCTTTCTAGTATACCACAGGATTTTATTTGCATAAACAGAGCACATAATTTGCTAACAGCTTTTTTTTCTGCTGCAAACTGAGGACTACGATATGTACACAGAAAGGACAGTGCTACGAGTGCTTTCAGCCTTTGGGTGTTAGCTCCTCAAAAACAGGTCCTGTATCCAATTCTAGTGCGTTCAATTCCAATGCTGTAGCTGTTCTAGAACTGGTACACTCCCACAGTATTGGTACTGCTGCAATCCTCAAGACCAGTTTGCTACACTGATTACTGAAATAAGCTTAGGTTAGAAAGTGCATGACTTCTTTGAGAAATCTCATCTTCCCCAGAAAAATACTTTCCTGGACCCCAGTTTGCCAATAAATGATTGCACAGCCAATGGAATATGGCTCCCAGAATGCCAGAATGGTTCTACATTGCCCTTTTGAAAGAGAATCACTCTGTGAATGAGAGAGGTCATAGTGGAAAAGCATGATTTTTTTTTTTTTTTTCAATTTGGGACTCAGATAATTTCCTTAGCATAGTTCATACCTTTTCTCTGGGTACATCTTGGTCTAAAACAAGGAGACCTAAAACATAGATATTATTTACAATTTACTCAGGAGTAAGTGCAAAGCCCAGTAAAACCAAAGCCATGACATATTAATTTAACATTTACTGGTAATCTATTATGTGCAAGGCCCTGCATTGGATATTGAGGTTACAGAGGAAAATCTCTAATGAACAAAAATATACAAGTCCCAGATGAGAGACAGATCAGTGGGCTGGAAGCCCCAACATCTGAATCCTTGTTCAGCCTTATCACTAACTCACTATATGACCTTGGACAAGTCCTTTTGCCTCTCTGATCCCATTGATTACATGAAATAGATTGGACTGGAAAGTCATTAAAATCTTTTCCAACTCTAAGAATCTTGAAGGACATCTGGATGCCTTCTGTAATATATTTAGAGTTTTTTTTTTTTAATGTAAAGGACTTAAGTATTACTGGTAAGCAAGAAATTATCCAAAATAATAATCTCTTGTCCTTGTATTCTGTCTTTTTAGGATAGTAACTTATTGCAACATTGTCTCTTACATCTAGAATCATTTTGTCTCTTGTCTTTGTTTTCTAAAGCTCTCCCAAAACTCAAAGTGGTTAATATTGCCTTAGAAAGGCACTGATGTTGCCAGTCACATGCAACATAAGCATAAACATTCTAATGAACATGTGTGTATTCATGTATGTGTGAGTGCATAGGTGTGTGAGAGTGTGTGACTGAATAATTAACACAGGGAATACAACACCTGCACACTAATTATCTGTGCATATGTGGGTGATCATATAAAGCATAAAACACACCAAAACATACAAATAGGTACACATGACACATGTGTTCCTTCAAAGCAGAATGATGAATTTAACATTTAAAATGACATTTAATAGTGACAGAAGTGGCTGAGGATTCCAAAGATGGATATGAAAGGAATCTTTTTTTCTGTAAGTCCTAAAAATAAGACCTTATTTATCTGTACAATTTGGTTTAAGGACAAATATAGGGGATGGAACAGGCAATCTCTCAAGACTGCTTACAAGTCACTTCTCCTATCTGAATTATCACTTCCCCAAATGATGATAGAGCCAAGGTAAAATCATTGGTCTGCTATTATTTCTTTCCTATTTATTCGATTTCTCCAAATATATGAATGAGGCTATTAGAGTTCTTAACAGTAACAATAATCACTCTCATTTGATTAGTTTACAAAGTTTAATAATAATCTGCAAGGCCAGGTGCAGTGGCTCACTCCTGTAATCCCAGCACTTTGGGAGACCAAGGTGGAAAGATTGCTTGAGCACAGGAGTTTGAGACCAGCCTGGGTAACATAGTGAGACTCTGTCTCTATAAAAAAATGAAAAAAAGAAAATTAGTTAGGCATGGTGGTGTGCACCTGAAGTCCCAGCTACTCAGGAGGCTGAGGGGCTGGATCCTTTGTGCCTGGGAGGTCGTGGTTTAAGTAAGCTGTGATTGTGGTACTGCACTCCAGCCTGGGTGACAGAGTGAGACCCTGTCTCAAAATAATAATAAAATAATAATAATTGTGCAAAGTAAGTATAATAGGGATTATTACATACTTCATTCTATGATGAAGAAAATGAGACTCATTAATATGAAATTGGCTAGGACTTCCAGTACTATGTTAAATAGAAGTGATGAGAGTGAGCATCCTCATCTCATTCCTGGTCATTGAATATAATATTAGCTGTGGGCTTGTCTGATATGGCCTTTATTGTGTTGAGAAACATTCCTTCTAATACCCAATTTCTTGAAAGATTTCATCATAAAATGATGTTGAATTTTGTGAAATTATTTTTCTGCATCTATTGAGATGATCATATAGTTTTTGTCCTTCATTCTGTTAATATTATTGATTTGCATATGTTGAACCATCCTTGCATTCCAGAAACAATACTAGTCTTTTGTTGAGGAACCTTGCATTGATGTTGATCAGAGATATTGTTCTGCCTGGCATCACATCCTTGGTTTGCTGCAAATCACAGTCCATAAGGTTATGAATCCCAGATTAGTTGGAAAGAATTTTTAAAGACTTTTTGGTTGTATCACATCCATTCCTCCATACAAGGCTTGAATTGTCTCTGTAGCATCCCTGCAAAGTATTGCCCAATCTTTTCTTGAATGCAGCCCGTTTTATCTCTGGACTGTGTTACGTGTCCTTTCCTTCCAGGAAACTCACTGTTTCCTTATAGCTCTAACCCATTGGGCCTAATTAGAAACACAGAATCATTGGGCTGTAAAGAATCTTAAAATGCCCAGTGTGATGCCTGACTCTTCAGTTAAGAAAATGGGCACAAAATATTGAAATTACATGCCCCAAGCCACAGCAAGTTGGTGTTAGTGCCAGCACAAAAATCTGGAAACTGGATCCAAAGGAAATATGGTGTGGGTGATTACAGTCTGAAGACAAAGTCTTCTGAGTGTGGTAGAAATCTTTGCTCTTTGTCTAGGAAGTATATGACCTTGTGGATCCCTTCTCTGTATTCAGGTGACAGAAGAAGTGTGTAAATGAGATCTAGGCCTGCTGTAAGGTGGTTCTAGAAGGTCTTCTATAACCTAAGAGACTGAAAAGTTAACACAGGGAATACAACTTCCTAGGCAGCTCTCCCTCCTCAGATACTACAAACATTATACCCAGTTGTTTGACACTGTTAATTTCCAACAGCAAAGTTGTATCCACAGTGTATAATGAAGGGCTCACTATAAGTCATTGTGAAATGAGTGACAAAATACAAAAATCTTCTCATGTTGAAGTAGGTAAGGCCACACGCTAGAGCTGCAAAGAAATCACTCATTTAAATGCATAAAAACTGTCTTATTAGAAGAATCTTAAATCCTTGACTACCTAAATAGTAACAAAATGGGCTGGCATGAGGTCCACTGCATGCCAGCTGGCTCTGAAATTCTTGACTGTCTGATGGTGCTCTGTATCTTTCTTCACACTCCTATTCTTCCATCATAAAACTTAAGTATGACTCAAAGCTCCAGCAGGAACAAAGGCCATGAGACAGCTTTCAAGTTTGTTTTTCTGCAGGCTTCCTTCCTATTTCTGTTGTTTTCTGTCAGTCCCGTTGGTGCTGCCATGCAGTATGGCTTGGGGTTAGTGTCTGATTACGATTCTTTTAACTTGTTCATTCCAAAAAATCCTGTTTGGAACAGAGGAGGTAAGACAGGGAAGTTACCCACTATTAGTGGCATCACATTATGCAAATAAAGAAAAGGTTGAGTCATCATCTTCATTGTTAACCTATAGAGAAGCCTGAGGACTATAGTCTTTCTCACACTTTATATAAACAGTGTTAATGCAGGACCTATATGAACAAAACAAAAAACTTCATTGTGGTATTTAAGGAAAGACCTGAATTAAATGCAAAGTTGTACCATATTCCTGGCTAATAAGAAGCAGTATTTCAAGGATTTCAGTTCTTCCCCAGTGAAATCTAAAAATTTAAAACAACTCAGACAAAATCATCACAAAATAATCCCAAAATTTATCGAAGGAATAAAACATGAGACAGTGTCAAGATATTTGTGAAAAATAAGAGTAATAAGACATTCCCTGCTGTACATTTAAAGTATCTAAAGCCATAATGATTATAACAGTTTGATACTGGCTCCAGCTTAGGTTGATCAGTGGAAGAGAACAGAAAAGCCAAAACCAGACACAGTATATGGAATATGCCATTCCAATTAAGTGAAGAAAGGATGAATTATTCACTAAATAATGTCAGAACAACTAGTGAATCATTTGGAGAAGAAAATAAAGTTAAATTACTAGTTAAAATCAAAATAAATTCCAAATGGATTAAATATGTCAATTTAAAAAAGGAAATCATGTAAGTACTATTAGACAATACAGAGGAAAATTTCAAAATGTTTAAAGGTAGACAAGGGCATCTTAAGGTATTGACAATGAAGAAAACATAAGTGAAGAGAGACTTGATACATTTCATTAGAAAACATTTAAAATTTCTCATGTGAAATTAACACCATTATAAAATTCAAAGACAAACCATAAACTAAGAATAATTATTAGCATCAAGTATGTAAAATCAATGGTCAATATATTTGATATATAAAAATAAACAGCACAATAGAAAAATGGGCAACAGACAGGAAGAGGCAATTCAAAGAAATAAAAATGACCAATAAGCATGTGAAGATTATTTAATTTAGCTAGAAATCACAGAAATACAAAGTAAATATCATTTTCTCAAGCCAGATTGGTACAGATTAAACACTGTGTGTTGGTAAAGAGGTATTTCTGGTAGGAACATAAATACTTTAGAGAGAAATTTTCCCACATATTTGGAAAAAAATTGGAAATGTGTATAAACTTCTAGGAATTCCACTTCTAGGGATGTGTTATAAGAAAATAATACAATAAGCACAAAATAGAAGTTTATTGTAGCATTATTTAAACAGAAAAAGTTGGAAACATTTGAATGTCTAACATTAAGGGAATGATTAAATGAATTATTCCATATTCATGCAAAGGAATATTTTGCAGTAATTAATGATGACTGTAATGTCTTTTTTTCTTTTCACTTGGAAGTATATTCACAATATATTGGTTTGTTAAAACGACAACAAAAATGAAGTTACCAAGCAATATACTTGGTTACATATCACTTTAATAATATTTTAATACTTAAGGCCTTAGAGCTCATCTAAATCAAGTTTTTAAATTTTTTAATTGACAAATAATAATAGTATATATTTATGGGATACAGTGGGATATTTTGATATATGTATGCATTGTAGAAAGATTAAATCAAGTAAATTAACATATCCATCACCTCACCTACTTATAATTTTTTGTGGTTAGAATATTTAAAATCTACTCTTTTAGCAATACTAAGACATATAATACATTATTTTTAACTATGGTCACGATGCTGGGCAATAGATCAATATAACTTATTCCTTCTATATAACTCACACATTGTACCCTTTTATTAGCTCTCTTTTCCTAGCTCACTGAACTGCCTCCCAGTCCCTGGTAACCACCATTCTACTCTCTGCTTCTATGAGTTTGACTTTTTTCGTCATTATTCACAATAGCCAACATATGGAAGCAAACTAAGTGTCCATGGATGGATAAGTGGATAAAGAAAATCTGGTGTAATGGACACAAAGAGGGGAACAACAGACACCAGGGCTTACCTGAGGTTGGAGGGTGGGAGAAGGGAGAGGATCAGAAAAAAAAAATCCATTAGGTACTATGCTACCATGCTTATTATCTGGGTGATGAAATAATCTGTACAAGAAACCTCTCTGACATGCAGTTTACCTATGTATCAAACATGCTCATGAACCCCTGAACCTAAAATGAAAGTTACAAAACAGAAAATGTGGTGTACATACACAATGGAATGCTATATCGCCTTTAATGAAAAGAAGAGTGTGTCATTTGCAGCAACATAGATGATGCTGGAGGACATTATGCTAAGTGAAATAAGCCAGCCACAGAAAGACAAATACTGACTGTATGATCTCACTTATATGTGCAATTTTAAAAAATCAAACTAGTTGAGTTTTTTATAGTAAAGTCTTTTTACCAATAAAACATTACATAGAAGCTCTGTTTATAAAACAGATAAAATTAAACCTAATCTGCTTGGGGTTGGCATAGGAAACTTGGAACTTCTCTTGCCAGGTCACTCTTTTTCTCCTCTTCTATGCAGGCCTAGCCTTGTGGTTTGCCTTAGCGAAACTCTGTAGGAGTCCCCAACCCCAGGGCTTTGTGGAACATTTTAGAGACCTACTGATTTAGTCCAATCCTCATACCTCCCTATTTTACAGATTGAGAAACTGAAACTCAGAGAATTTGCTTAAAGGTCACACCATGAATCAGTGTCAAAATAGGGACAAGAATCCAGGTGTCCTCATTCCCAGTTCAGCAGTCCAGTGATTTTCTCACATGAGATAATAGATGCAAAAATATCATGTCAAGTGTAAAGCACTATACAGATCACATATATTATTACTTAAAGAAAAACTCCTTGAATGTCAGAATAGGCGAGAACCTCTATAGATATCGTCTAATTCAATAATCTCATTTTACAGATAGGAAAGGGTGAGATCCAGAGAGCAGAACAGACCTGACCCAGATTACACAATGAGTCAATAACAGAGATAGAACTAAAACTCAGGTATCCTGCCCACTATATTCTCAGTATTTTCTGCACATTTGGTTTGTTAGTTTGAAATCATTTCTGTATTTATTACCTCTGCATGATCAGGAGATGCAGACCATTCCCCCTCGATTTATGAGAGGCTATATTCACACTCAATCCTTCTTCCCCCAGCCTCTGTCTATTTTGCAATCTTTCTATTGTGTCATTATCATGTAAAGATATTCAGCAGCATATGAAATGTTATAGGTCACTATAAATTGGAAGAGTGGTTATCTCCCTCATTAGATTGTGCAAGAGACAAGGGTAAGGTGCATTCTTTTTTATAGTCTCACTGTCTGGCTACAATATACCTCAATTCTGAATATACCTTATTTGAATGAATGATTGATTAATTTATCTTTCAATATGTTGTTGGCCAAGAGAGCTCTCTGTAACATGCTTCTTAAAGAAGCAGCCCAGGTCCTGGAAGATAATGTGATTTTAATGTTTTCCTAAAGAATATTAGTATCTGTATGGAATAAAAATAATCAACAGAGTATCCCATTCTGCAAACCCTAAGTCTCTCTCTCTTTCCTTTCATATTGGCTGTTTGGAATCTTGGTTCTCTTTCAGTCTCAGTGAGTTTGGTAAGGCCATTCTGTGGAATGCTGACTTGGAGTCCCTTAGATAATGAATGCAATGGGTCAAGGGAAGCCAGAGGACAAAGTTCAGCTTGCTATCACCTCCTTGTCTGCCCACCACTACCAGTACTACCCTTGGCAGCTTGGGAATCAAGAAAAAAACAAAGAAAAAGACCTTAGAACAATTTCAGAGAGTCCACATGTCAGCCAAGCAAGAATGTTCATCCATGAACTCAAAGCAAGCATATTAAAGACAAGAGAGACACCCTTACTGCAGAAAAAGTTTTAAGGGTGATGGGATTGGAAAAGCCCACATATTTATAACTTACAACAAATAAATTCATTCCAATAATATCACCTCTCTTCCTCAAGTTGCATACAGCAACTTTGGAAACTGTCCTGTTGCCAAATGCCAGATCCAAATCATGTCTGCTGGGGATTAAGAACATTAGACAATGAAACAAGGGCTTGCTCTTGGAGCAAGTTTTACTTTTGCCATGAACCCTACACAGGCTTTTAGTAACCTTGCAACTAAAACCCAAAGATAAGTTGTTATGGGAAGGCACACCCCATGGTATTTCTTGGCCATTTTCTGACTACTAATCACTTGTTGGGAGACAATAATTATCTGTATAACCAAAATTATATATTTGTCTATTTCTGTATCATGCAAAAGTGATTGGAAATATTGTCATTGAATTTGGAGGTTATCTCTGCAACAGACTATTTTTGGTGGTGATATACAAAATTCACTTTGAGAAGCTCTGGTAGGTACTCCAAAGAGGTAATCATTCCAATGTTACTACAGACTGGAGGACATGTGCCTTATGTATTAATAAACTGTGCACAAAGAAAACACTGGAGTGATTTGCAAGTTAAGCTGTTTCTCCTATAGGCAACTCTTTGCAGGGGTGCTCAGAGGCAAATAATAATTTATTTAA
The DNA here is from genome assembly GCF_043159975.1 of Macaca nemestrina. NCBI lineage: Eukaryota > Metazoa > Chordata > Mammalia > Primates > Cercopithecidae > Macaca > Macaca nemestrina. The sequence continues at coordinate 87,106,951 of NC_092145.1, forward strand.
AAATAGACATGGTTGTCCTGTACAATGGTAAGGAGACTCCTAGAAACTAGAAAATAATACTCATGTGATATTTCATCATTTTCTATAGTGCTTTCAACAGCATTATCACCTTTGATATTTTCAGTCACTATATTATTTCTCTTTTACAGATGAAGCAACAGAGGCTTACAAGGGTCAAATGAATTTCCTAAGGCTCAAAGCTAAGACATGGATTTTCTGATTCCAAGCACCCTTTCCTTCTACCCTCATCCTAACTGCTTTGAAATTTCTAATACTAGGGAAGAGGTGGAGCAAGATGGCTAAAGAGAAGCCTCCAGCAATTGTCCCCCACCCCTGCCTGCAGGCACAACAAATTGAACAGTGATCCACACAAAAAGCACCTTCCTAAGAACCAAAAATCAGATAAGCAATCACAGTAACTGGTTTTAACATCATACTAAGGAAAGAAGCACTGAAAAGGGTAGGAAAGACATTCTTGAATTGCCTACAACATCCCTCGCCAATCTCCCAGCAGCAACCACATGGTGTTCAGAGTAGGCTTGGGAGAGGAAGATTACAGTGATTGTGGGACTTGCATTGGCACTCAATGTTGCCCTGTCACAGCAGAAAGCAACATGGAGCAGAACTCAGCCAGTGCCCACAGAAGGAGCACTTAGATCCGTCCTAATCAGAGGCAAATTGCCCATCTCAGCAGTCAGAAACTAAATTCTGGCAAGCCCTGTCACTGTGGGCTAAAGTAGTCTGCAGTCCCAAATAAACTTGAAAGGCAGTCTAAACCACAAGAATTGCAATTCTTGGTCAACTCCTGGTGTTGTGCTGGGCTCAGAGCCAGTGGACTTGGGGAACATGTGACCTAGTGAAACACCAGCTGAGGTGACCAAGAGAGTGCTTGTGCCACCCCTCCTCCAATCTCAGGCAATGCATGTCCCAACTCCAGGGTGGACTCTTTCCTTCTGCTTAAAGATGGGAGAGGGGAGAGTACAGAGGACTTTGTCTTACAATTTGGACACTACATCAGCCACAGTAGAAAAGGGCACCAGGCAGAGTCCTGAGGTCACCATGCCAGGCCCTAGCTCCCAAACGATATTTCTAGATACACACTGGGCCAGAAGGTAATCGGCTGCCTTGAAGGGAAGGAACCAGTACTGGCAGGATGCAACTCCTGCTGACTAAAGAGCCCTTGGGCCCGGAATAATCAGTGTGGTAGCCAGGCAGCACTTGCCAGGAGTTTTGAGTGAGACTCAGAGCTGTTCTTGCTTCAAGAGTGACCCAGCATATTCCTAGCTGTGGTGGCTATAGGGAGAGTCTCTGTAAAGGAGAAGGAAGAGTAAAGAGGACTTTGTCTTGCAGCTAGGGTACTGGTTCTGCCACAGTGGGGGTAGAGCACCAGATGGGCTCTTGGGGAACCTGATTTCAGGCCTTGGCTCTTGGATGGTATTTCTGGACCTGCCCTGGGCCAGAGAGGAGCCCACTTCCCTGAAGGTAGAGACCCAGCCCTGGTAGCATTCACCTTAAGTTGACTAAAGAACGCTTGGGCCTTGAGTGAAGATTGGTGGTAGCCAGATAATACTTGCCATGAACATGGGGGTGGTGGTGGCCACAGGGAGAGACTCCTTTGCTTGAGAAAAAGGAAGGAAAGTGTGGAAAAAATCGTTGTCTTATGGATTGGGTGCCAGCTCAGTCACAGCTCGAGGCCTTGGCTCCTGGACACCATCCCTTGACCTGCTTGAAGAACTCATCACCCTGAAGGGAAGGACATAAGACAGGCTGGCCTCACCAGCTTGTACAGCCCTTGGGCCTTGAGCAAGCACGGACAGTACCCAGGGAGTGGTCTCTGTGGGCTTTGGGCGAGACTCAGTGCTGTGCTGGCTTTGGGTCTGACCTAGCACAGTCCCATTGGTGGTGACTACAAATGTGATTATGTCATCCCTACCCCAGATCCAGGCAGGTCGGCAGAGAATGAACGAGAGAGAGAGAGAGAGAGAGAGAGAGAGAGAGAAAGAGAGAAAAAGAGAATGCGACAGATACTCTGTTTGGGGGGAAGTAAGGGAAGAGAACAAGAGTCTCTGCTTGGTAATCCAGGGAATTTTCCTGGCTCTTACCCAAGAGCATGCAGGCAGTAACTCTATGAGTCTGAAAGAGCCACAGCATTACTGAGCATGGGATGCTCCATAAAGCAGATATGGCTGTAGTGACCAAAGACTAAGATCACAGAATCCAAATCCCTTGGAATACTTGGAAAGTCTCCCAAGAAGGGCAGGTATGAACAAGCCCAGACTGTGAAGACTACAATAAACACCTAACTTTTTAATGCTCAGACACTGAAAAACATCTGGCATTAACACCATCCAGGAAAACATGACCTCACAAAATGAACTAAATAAAGCACCAGATAACCATCCTGGAAAAATAGAGATATGTGACCTTTCAGACAGATAATTCAAAATAGATGTGTTGAGGAAATTCAAGGAAATTAAAGATAACAGAAAGAATTCAAAATTCTGTCAGATATATTTAACAAAGAGATGGAAATAATTAAAAAAAATAAGCAGACATTCTGGTACTGAAAAATGCAACTGACACACTGAAGAATGCCTCAGAGTCTCTTAACAACATAATTGATCAGGCAGAAGAAAGAATTAGTGAGTTTTAAAACAGGCTATTTGAAAATGTAGTCAGAAGAGACAAAAAAGAATAACAAACAATGAAGCACACCTACGAGATCTAGAAAATAGCCTCACAAGGGCAAATCTAAGAGTTATTGGCCTTAAGAATGAGAGAGAGAGAGAGAGAGAGAGAGACATCTTGGTAGAAAGTTTATTCAAAGGGATAATAACAGAGAACTTCCCAAACCTAGAGAAAGATATTAACATCCAAGTACAAGAAAGTTACAGAACACCAAGAAGATTTAATCCAAAAAAGACCACCTCAAGGCATTTAATAATCAAACTCCCAAAGGTCCAAGGATAAAGAAAGGATCCTAAAAGTAACAAGAGAAAAGAAACAAGTAACATAAAATGGAGCTCATATATGTCTGGCAGCAGACTTTTCAGTGGTAGCCTTATAGGTCAGGAGAGAGTGGCATGACATACCTAAAGGGCTGAAGAAAACAAACAAACAAACAAACAAAAAAACCTTTTACCTTAGAATAGAATAGAATATCCAGTGAAAATACCTATGAAACATGAAGGAAAAATAAAGACTTTCACAGACAAACAAAAGCTGAAGGAATTCATTAACACCAGACTTTTCCTATAAGTAATGCTAAGGGACCTCTTTAATCTGAAAGAATAGAATGTTAGTGAGCAATAACAAATTATCTGAAAATACAAAACTCACTGGTAATTAAAAGTACAGAGAAAAACACAGAATATTGTAACACTGTAATTGTGGTATGTGAACTACTCATATCTTGAGTAGAAAGACTATGAGATGGACCAATAAAAAATAATAACTGAAACTACTTTTCAAGACATAAACAGTACAGTAAGATGTAAATAGAAATGACAAAGTGATAACAAGCAGAGCGATAAAGTTAAAATGTACAGTTTTTATTAGTTTTCTCTTTCCATGATTTTTTACACAATAGAGTGTTAAGTTGTCATCAGTTTAAAATAATGAGTTAGAAAATATTATGCGCAAGCCTCACGGTAACCTCAAATCAATAACGTACAACAAATACACACACAAAAAAAAATAAAAAGGAAGAAAATAAAATAAAATACACCACCAGAGAAAATCACTTTCACTAAAAGGCAGACAGGAAGGAAGGAAAAAAGGAAGAGAAGACCACAGAACAACCAGAAAACAACCAAATGGCAGGAGTAAGTCCTTAGTTATCAGTCATAACACTGAATCTAAACGGACGAAACTCTCCAAGCAAAACATGTAGACTGGCTGAATGAATGAAAAACAAGACACCTGGATGGAGCTGGAGGCCATTATTCTAATTAAGTAAGCAAAGAATAGAAAACCAAATACTGCATTTTCTCATTTATAAGTGGGAGCTAAGCTATGAGGATGCAATAACACACAGTGATGTAAAGGACTTGAGGACTCCGTTGGGGTAGGGGTTGAGAGAAGGTGAGGAATAAAAGACTACATATTGGTCATACTGAATGGGCAAAAGCTGAAGCATTCCCTTTGAAAACCAGTGCAAGACAAGGAAGCTCTCTTTCACCAATCCTATTCAACATAGTATTGAAAGTTACAGTGAGGGCAATCAAGCAAGAGAAAGAAATAAAGGTATTCAAATAGGAAGAGAGGAAGTCAAATTGTCTCCGTCTGCAGATGACATGACCATATATTTAGAAAACCCCATCACCTCACCCAAAAATATCCTTAAAGCTGATAAGCAACTTTATCAAAATCTCAGTATACAAAATCAATTTGCAAAAATCACAAGCATTCCTATACAGCAATAACAGACAGAGAATCAAATCATGAATGAACCGCCATTCACAATTGCTACAAAGAGAATAAAATACCTAGGAATACAATTCACAAGGATGTGAAATACCTCTTTAAGGAGAACTACAAACCATTGCTCAAGGAAATAAGAGAGGACACAAACAAATGGAAAAACATTCCATACTCATGGATAGGAAGAATCATTATCATGAAAATGGCCACACTGCCCAAAGCAACTTATAGATTCAATGCTATCCCCAATAAGCTATCATTGACTTTCTTCACAGAATTAGAAAAAACTATTTTTTTCTAATTCATCTCTCTGCTTGTTATCACTTTGTTGTTTCTATTTACATCTTATTGTACTGTTTACTTTTCAAATTTCATATGGAACCAAAAAAGAGCTCATATAGTCAAGACAATCCTAAACAAAAAGACCAAAGCCGAAGGCATCACGCTACCTGACTTCAGACCATACTACAAGGGTACATTACCCAAAACCACATGGTACTGGTACCAAAACAGATATATAGACAAGTGGAACACAGGAGAGGCCTCAGAAATAACACCAGACATCTACAACCACCTGATCTTTGACAAACTTGACAAAAACAAGCAATGGGGAAAGGATTCTCTATTTAATAAATGGTGTTGGGAAAACTGGCTAACCTCACGCAGAGAACTGAAACTGGACCCCTTCCTTACATGTTATACAAAAATTAACTCAAGATGGATTAAAGACTTAAATGCAAGACCTAAAACCATAAAAACCATAGAAGAAAACCAAGGCAATACCATTCAGGACATGGGCATGGGCAAAGACTTCATGACTAAAACACCAAAAGCAATGGCAACAAAAGCCAAAATTGACAAATGGGATCTAATTAAACTAAAAAGCTTCTGCACAGCAGAAGAAACTATCAGCAGAATGAAGAGGCAACCTACAGAATGGGAGAAAATTTTTGCAATCTATCCATCTGACAAAGGGGTAATATCCAGAATCTACAAGGAACTTAAACAAATTTACAAGGAAAAAAAACCCAAACAACCCCATCCAAAAGTGGGTGAAGAATATGAACAGACACTTCTTGACATTTATGCTGCCAACACACATGAAAAAAAGCTCATCATCACTGGTCATTAGAGAAATGCAAAGCAAAACCACAATGACATACCATCTCATGCCAGTTAGAATGGTGATCATTAAAAAGTCAGGAAATAACAGATGCTAGTGAGAATTTGAAGAAATAGGAACGTTTTTACATTGTTGGTGGGAGCATAAATTAGTTCAACCATTGTGGAAGACAGTGTGGCAATTCCTTAAGGATCTAGAACCAGAAATACCATTTGACTCAGCAATCCCATTACTGGGTATATACCCAAAGGATTATAAACCATTCTTCTATAAAGACAAATGCACACATATGTTTATTGCAGCACTATTCACAATAGCATGGACTTGGAACCAACCGAAATGCCCATCAGTGATAGACTGGATATAGAAAATGTGGCACCTATACACCATGGAATACTATGTTGCCATAAAAAGGATGAGTTCATGTCCTTTGCAGGGACATGGATGAAGCTGGAAACCATCATTCTCAGCGAACACAAGAACAGAAAACCAAACACCGCATATTCTCACTCATAAGTGGCAGTTGAACAATGAGATCACATGGACACAGGGAGGGGGACATCACACACTGGGGCCTGTCAGGGAGTAGGGTGGGGCTAGGGGAGGGATAGCATTAGGAGAAATACCTAATGTATATGGCAGGTTGATGGGTGCAGCAAACCACCATGGCACATGTATACCTATGTAAGAAAACTGCAAGTTCTGCACATGTATCCCAGAATTTAATTATATATATAATATATATACACAACATATATAATATATATACAAAATATATGCTTTATATATAGTATATATACTATATATGCTTTATATATTATACAATATATAAATACAATACATAAAGCATTATATATTATATATACTATATATACAATATATACTAGATATACACAACATATATAAAGCATATATATACAATTATAAAGCATATATACACTATATATAAAGCATATATACTATATATATTTATACTATATGTACATATATACTATATATAGTGTGTATATATGCTTTATATATATACTGTATATATAATATACATACAACTACATGTTGGGTAATGTACACTTCTCAGGTGACTGCTCCACTAAAATCTCAAAATCCACTACTAAAGAACTCACTCATGTAATCAAAATCCACCTGGGCTCCCAAAACTAATGAAAATTTAAAAAATAATAATAACTGTTATTATTAAAAAAGTATTATTTTTAAAATATGTTAAAATAATAATTTTTATTTACAAGAAACATATTTCACCTATTAAATATAAAGAAACACATTGATTGAAAATAAAGGAATGAAAAAGATATTTCATGCAAATGGAAACCAAAAAAATTAGCAGCTATACTAATATCAGACAAAATAGATTTCAAGACCAACACTACACAAAGAGAAAAAGAAGGTCATTATATAATGATAAAAGGGTCAATTCATCAGGAGGATACAACAATTTTAAGTATATATGCACCCAACACTGGAGCACCCAGACATCTAAAGCAAATATTATCAGAGTTGAAAGAAGAGAAAGATCCCAATACAATAACATTTGGAGATTTTAACACCCCACTTTCAGCATTGAAAAGATTATCCAGACAGAAAAATGAACAATGAAACATTGGCCTTAATCTGCATTATGTCTTAAATGGACATAATAGATATTTAAAGACCATTTTATCCAATGGCTGCAGAATATACATTCTTTCCTCAGCATATAGATCATTCTCAATGACAGATCATATCTTAGGCCACAAAACAAGTTTTTAAAAAAGTATTAAAAATTGCAATCATATCAAGCTTATTCTCTGACCACAATAGAATAAAACTAGAAATCAAAAACACGAGGAATTTTGGAAACTATACCAACCACATGGAAATTAAACAGTATACTCTGGAATGACTATGTCAATAAATAAAGAAGAAAATTTAAAAATTTATTGAAATGTACCAAATTGAAAACATACTAAACAGCATACTAAAACCTATGGGATCCAGCAAAAGCAATATTATAACGAAAGTTTAGAGCAATATGCACCTACATCAAAAAGTTCAAATAAATAACCTAACAATGCATATTAAAGAACTAGAAAAGCAAGAGCAAACCAAACTCAAATAACTGGAATAAATGAAATGATAAAGATCAGAGTAGAAATAAATAAAATTAAAAGGAAAAAATACAATAAAGATCAGTGAAACGAAAAGTTGGTTTTGTGGATGAACAAACAACATTGACAAATATTTAGCTAGACTAAGAAAAAAAGAGAATGCTCAAATAAAATCAGAGATTTAAAAAAAGGAAATATTACAATGGTTACTGCAAAAATTCAAGGGATCATTAGAGGCTACTATGAGCAACTATATGACAATACATTGGAAAACCTAGAATAAATTGATAAATTTCGAGAAACAGACAACTTGTGAAGATTGAACCACGAAAAAAATCTAAAACTTGAACAGACCAATAACAAATAATAAGATTGAAGCTGTAACAAAAAGTCTTCTCAGCAGTAAAAAGTCCAGGACCCAGTGGCTTCAGTGCAGAATTTTACCAAACATTTTAAGAAAAAGTAACATCAATCCTATTCAAAGCATTTCAAAAAATAGAGGAGAGAATCATTCCAAACTCATTCTACAAGGCCAGTATTAACCTGATAACAAAATCCAAAATATACACACGCAAAAAGGAAAACTATAGGCCAATATCCCTGATAAACATTGATGCAAAAATCCTCAACAAAATACTAGCAAACTGAATTCAACAACACATTAAAAAGTTCATTCACCATGACTAAGTGGGATTTACCAAGGGCTGCAAGGATGGCTCAAAATACATCTAAGTCAATCAATGTGATATATCATATCAACAGAATGAAGGACAAAAAGCACTTGATCATTTCAATTGTTGCATGAAAAGCATTTGATAACATTCAATTTTTATCTTCCTTAAAAGACAAAAACTTTCAAAAAACTAGGGAGCATACTTCAGCATAACAAAAGCCATATATGACAGACCCATAGCTAGTATCATACTAAATTTGGAAAAACTGAAGGCATTGGCTATAAGATCTGAAACAAAACAAGGATGTTAACTTTCCCCACTGTTATTCAACAGAGTACTGGAAGTCCTAGCTAGAGCAATCAGACAAGAGAAAGAAATGAAGGGCATCCAAATTGAAAAGAAAGAAGTCAAATTATTCTTGTTTGCAGATGATATGATCTTATATTTGGAAAAACCTAAAGACTGCACCAAAAGCCTATTAGAACTGATAAACAAATTCAGTAAAGTTGCAGGATACAAAATCAACATATAAAAATCAGTAGCTTTTCTGTATGCCAACAGTGAACAATCTAAAAAAGAAATCAAGACAACAATCCCATTGACAATAGGTAAAAATAAAATAAAATACCTAGCAATAAATTTAGTTAAATAAATGAAATATCTCTACAATGAAAACTAATATATATATAATACATATATAAGAAATTGAAGACATCCAAATAATAGAATGATATTCCATGCTCGTGAATTTCAAGAATTGATATTGTTAAAATGTCCACACTACCTGAAGCTATCTACAGATTCAATGCAATTTATATCAAAATATCAATGACATTCTTCACATAAATAGAAAAAATAATCCTAAAATGTATATAGAACCACAAGAGACCCAGGATAGGCAAAGCTATCTTGAGGAAAAAGAACCAAGCAAAACTGGAAGAATCACATTATCTGACTTCAAATTATACTACAGAGCTATTGTAACCAAAACAACATGGTATTCATATGAAAGCAAACACATAGACGAATGAAACAGAACAGAGAACCCAGAAACAAGTCCATACATCTACAGTGAACTTATTTTCAACAAAGGTACCAAGAATGTATATTAAAGAATGGATAGTCTCTTCAAAAGATGGTGCTGGAAAAACTGGATATCCATATGCAGAAGGAAACTAGAGCCCTATCTCTCAGCAAATACAAATATAATAATCAAAACATATTAAAGACTTAAATCTAAGACATCAATCCATGAAACGACTTCAAGAAAACATTGGGGAAACTCTCCAAAACATTAATCTGGCCAAAAATTTCTTGGATAATACCATACCAGCACAGGCAACTAAAAATGGACAAATGAGGTCACATCAAGTTAAAAAGCTTCTGCACAGCAAAGGATTCAATCAACAAAGTGAAGAGACAATGCACAGAATGAGAGAAACTATTTGCAAACTACCCATCTGACCAAGTATTAATAACTAGGGTATATAAAGAGCTCAAGTAACTCTATAGGAAAAAAATATATAACAATCTGATTACAAAATGGGCAAAAGATCTGGGTAGATATCTCTCAAAATAAAACATACAAATGACAAACAGATATATGACAAGGTCCTCAACCTCACTGATCATCAGAGAAGTGCACATCAAAACAACAATGAGATCTCATTTCACCACGGTTAAAATGGCTTTCATCCAAAGAACAGGAAGTAATGAATGCTGGTGAGGATGTGGAGAAAAGAGTATCCTCATACACTGTTGGTGGATATGTAAGTCAGTAAAACCATTATGGAGAATGGATTTGAGGTTCCACAAAATACTAAAAATAGAGCTATCATATGACCCAGCAATCCCACTGCTGGGTATACACCCTAAAGAAAGAAAATCAGCATATTGAAGAGATATCTGCATTCCCACATTTATTGCAGCACTATTCACAATAGCCAATATTTGGAAGCAACTCTTGTCCATCAACAGGCAAATGGATGAAGAAAATGTGGTACATACGTACAATAAAGTACTATTCAGCCATAAAAAAGAAAGAGATCCTGTCATTTGCAATAATATGGATGGAACTAGAAGACATTATATTACGTGAAATAAGCCAGGCACAGAAAGACAAACTTGGCATTTTCTCACATATTTGTGGGAGCTAAAACTTAAAACAATTGAGTTCATAGACATAGAGAGTGGAATGATGGTTATCAGAGGCTGGAAAGGGTAGTGGGAGGGGAGGAAGTGGGATGGCTACTGGGTACAAAAATATAGTTAGAATGAATGAGATCTAGTATTTGATAGCTCAACAAGGTGACTGCAGTCAACAATAACATTGTCCATCTTAAAATAACTAAAAGAATATAATTGGATTGTTTGTATCACAAAGAAAGGATAAATACTTGTGGTAAGGGATACCCCATTGACGCTGGTGATTATTACACACTGTATACTTGTATCAAAATGCCTCAGGTACCTCATACATATATACACCTACTTTGTACCCACAAAAATAAAAAAATAATTTTAAAATTACCCAGAAAAAAATTCTGAAACTAGTCAGAGAAAGGCTTATCTGCAGGATTCATTTTTGCACATATTCCACGGTGTGAGTCAGCAAACTCAAATTATATTTTTTAGAACAGTGAGGGCCTCTTTGAGGCAATATACTGATCATATTCTGTTCCAAAAATGGGTCAGGTCACTCACTGATATTACTAGCAACAAGGGTATCAAATGCTCACAGCATCATAAAAGGGCTTGCCAGTCGAGAGTGATCTTTGTGTTATTGGATATGCGTGTTCATGAGTGGCATTTCTCTAGGACCCCATAGGAGCATAGCAGATGGGTTAATGAACAAGAAAGAAGTGCTACCAAGTGAAGATTTGGTCAAGTTGACATGACTAAAAGAGAGTCAGCCACCTTATGGGAAGGTGTCTAATGCCCGAAGAAAGCTCTTCATTGTTTTTTCTGAGATTGCAAGGAATATAATCCTATTTTTACTTTCTATACTGGATTTCTAGTTTGTTCTCCCTCAGTATTTACTAATGGGCATTTTGATGAATGAGAGTTCATTTCTATTATGTTCTAAGAACCCAAGGAATGTGATCTGTACTTATACTCAGGGTTGAGATGGAAAAGAACAGTGGGTGGTAACACTAGAAACCAAAGTAAGGGAAATTGAGTCTCAATGGGGACAAGGAACTCTGAGGGACAGAACGGGAAAATGCTATCTGACTTCCTAGACAGACCCTCTGTCCCTCAACCCCACAGCATTCTATTTTCTATTCTAACATAGGAGGCCTTTCTTTTCCATATGTAATTTATAGTTCTGTAATGATGTTGGAGTCTCTACCCAAAAAAGAAAATATGAGCATCTGGAAGCCACAATACCCAAACCATCTCAGTGAAATCAACCAATTAGTAAATACAGCCACCTATCTCCCTCCAATTCCCCGTATACACCTACTATTCTTAAAGGTTTGGGTATCACACAGCAGACAAAGCTAGCCTCTACTCCACATCAGCAGTTACAATTCTGTCTGATGACTGGTGTGAACCTACTTGTATATACTAAATCTGCCATGCTGCCCTGAGTTTTCCTGCCTCTGCTGGTTTTCTGATTTCCAAACCCCTCCTGGTTTTCTAACTACTGGTTGCCCAGAACTCACACATCTCTCCCTAGTTTTTAAGTGATCTCATTGGGTGTGGTGGTGTGCACTTGTAGTCCCAGCTACTCAGGAGGCTGAGGTTGGAGGATTGCTTGAGTTCAGGAGTTCGAGGGTGTAGTACACTATGATCACACCTGTGAAGAGCTGCACACTCCAGCCTGCGCAACATAGCAAGACCCTGTCTATGAAGAATAAAATAACATAAAGTGATCTCACTGCTTCTGTTGTGCCCATAGCCAAACACAATTCCAAGTTAAATGGATAAAACTTATTCATTTCTCTCTACTATCCCTTCCTCTGCTTCTCTTTTCCCTTTCTGTTCTTTCATATAAACAAATACTCAGTGCTTTCATTTGACCTCTGGCTCCTCAAAGCCTGCAGCTTTCATGCTGTATCTAAGCCTTCCTATTCTAGATAAGCATTTTCTCTTCAGAACTTCTCTTGAATTCTGTATCCCCTATAAAATATAATATTGGTGATTCCATTCTTCCACAGTCTTGCTAATGGACATACTGACCGTCTAATGCTCAATACTATTTCCTGATTATGGCTGAATGTGCCCCAGGAGGCAAAATCTTCCAAAACAATTCCACATATGATGGGAGTTTCAGACACTGTGAGACAGCATCAGTAGCAAGATATCTTCAGGTAGAGGGCCCTTTCATAAATTCTTAAGTCATAACACATGATTGGTTATCTGTGATACACATGCTCCAATTCCCAACCCCTGTTTTGACCCTGAATTTCCAATGGTGGGAATGGATGCTAGGGAAATTTAAAAAGAAAAAAAAATGTACATGAATACAACCTAAGTGTGTGGAAACAATCTAAACCTCCAATAATATAGAGGCATGAGGACAACCGAGCAAAACAGTGACTCTATAAATTATATGCATGCATGAGGGCCAGACCTAAAGGAAATGAAGACATGTTTTAAGCATTTGTTGTGTTAGGGTGGTGGACTTAAAAATAAAGTCATTAGCAGAAAATGTAAACCTCCAGATAGGTAATGTATTTTCACATACTTAAGAATTAAGGTTGAAGCCCACCAGACACAATGCATTCCGGTAGAGGTTTTCAATGTGTTTAAAGTAAAATCATGGTTTCAGCCAAGTGAATCTTTGTCTGAAGAGCTCTGTCTAGTGGAGGAAAGAGAACTGTAAGTGCATTACTGAAAGATAAAGCAGGAAGTGGTAAGAACCACAGAGAGACACCCATGAAGTGATGTGGGAGTACAGGAGATGGCGAGGTACCTTTCGATGGGGTGGATGCTTCATGGAGGAGGAGGCATTCGAGTGAGGCCTTGAAGGAAGGTAGGACTTAAGAATATGGAAATGTGGAGAAAAAGCACCTGAGGCAGAAGAGATAGCCTGAGTAAAGGAAAGGATAGGAGAAAGTGTGGGTGTGCTTTGAGATAAAGGAATAATTTAACTATATTGTAATACAGTCCCTGAAATACCCTGGTATCCTTGGGTGGGAAACAAGCACTAATCTTCCATTGTCGGGATGGAATAAAAAATGAAAATCTATCAACCAACCTGAAATAAAATTAGCAAACACTGTTCTGTTTGGGCTTTGATTTAAATCAATTAGTTGTTCTATAATTCTCAATAACACTGTTTTTTGGGGGGCTTTGATTTAAACCAATCAACTGCTACAGTGATCTCTCTCTCATTTTCCACTTATCTCTTATGACACTTATCACAGCAGTCTTTAATTTTTGTTTTCACACAGATATCTCCTACTAAGCTTTAAGATCTTTGAGAGAAGGACTGTGTTTGATTCATCACTGACAATGAGTTCTTAGCATAAAGCAGAAGGGCTGCAATATATGTGTCCACTGTGTGCTGTCATTTGCTCCCACTGGACTGAAACTATGCTTTACTCATTTCTCTCTCCCTGGCACCCAGCACGAGGCCTGACATAAAACAGATGCTTGGTGTTTGTTGAACTGAGGTGAATTAGGTGTATTCCTGTTCTCTCCGTCTTCTGTGCCTCAGTTTCCATATTTGTAAAATCAGGGTAGTAGTAAGAGTATCTACTACCTTATAGAGTTGTTGTGAGGATTAAGTATGCACTTAGTATAGTACTTAACACACGGAAAATGTTTGGTAACATTAGGCACTATGATTATCATCATCATTATTATTGTTTTTTTTGTTGTTGTTAAAGCTTCCAAACCTGCTGATAGAGACAGGCCCATTGTACTATGCCAGCCTGGGTTAGGATTGTTTCCATGCCTGGGGATGGGGAGGCTCTGTTTATAGATTTTTTCTCCGCCATGTCCCATCACATTGTATCTGCCGCAGGTAGATACTCTTTGCAGTGCTAAAGCTGCAACTGAAATCTCCTTGAGGTCAGGGCTAGCTCACATTTGTCTGTGGATGCATACAAGGCCTGACACCATACATGCTTGTTGAAAAAATAAATGAGTGAAAAGTACTCACCTTCAACCCTTTTCCCTGCCATTGGACTATGAGAATACAAATGCTTATAGCCTGGAGTTCTCCCTAGCTAGGGGACAGGGCCCAGAACCCAGGGAGCTCTGTGCTGCCACCTTGCCATCACTCTAGCCAACTTTCTTTAGTTTTGGGTACTTGGGGATGGACTCATCTGTAAGGCTTCAAAACTATCCATGTCCAAAAATAATTACTATCAAATTATCCATATAAATAGCAACAGACAAATTATTTAATCCACATTAGCATTTCTACAGTGACATAATCGGAGCATTGGAAATGTGCTGTAATTTGATGAGGGACTGATTTCTCATTTGTGCACTAGGAAGTACTGTTATCAGTGTTTGGTTCATTTTATTTTCAAAAGTCTATCGCCATGCTAGGAAATTTCAAGTTGCCTTATCTCATGTTATCCTTATGAATCCTCTGGGGGTGGTCATCATTATTCCTATTTTATAGTTAAAAAAACTAAGCCTTTGGGAGTGGCATCGTTTTCCCAAGGTCACACTACTAATGGATATTAGACCTAAGATCAAGTTTTTTACGTTTATATCAATAGAATTCTTGAGTAGAGAGCATTTGAATATCTCAGTAGTGCTCACTAGGTAGGTGGGAAATTACTCCATACCTCCATATCCCTTTTTTTGTTTCCTATATCTATCTCTGTTCCCATGGAACAATAATTTGAACTTAAACTTGCTGGCTAGTCATTGTCAAGTTGCAAAAGAGACAAAGAAGACTCTTTCCAAGTGACACGGGCTACAGAGGAGTTTTAGGGGAGTTGAAGAGGCTACACAGGTGGGATGGCAGAAGAAGCTATGCAATAAAAGCGGGAAGTAGGAGGCTTTTAGTTATAAACAACACAAATGAAGAACCAACCCCTTCTGTATTCTGAAGCTGAGCAGAGTTAAGAGACCTCAAGGACAGGATGTCTACTTACTGATGGGCCCTGAGGGCTCTTGGCAGGGTGTTATCCCCCTCTCTTCAGATGGAGCTTTGGACAAGATCTGAAGTTGATTCAGGTAGAAGTCAGAGATAAGCAGTATGTACTTGCTGGTTTTGGTTGGCTGCTTTTTAAAAGGATCAGAACTGTAGAGTGGGTGAAGACAGAGGGATGTAAAGCTAACCTATAGGAAGCAGAATGAGTACCAGTACAGTGCCATAGTTTCATTTTAAACAAAATAGTCATAGTCCAGACCGAAGTATTACCTTGTTTTTGAAAGAAATGTCCTCCTCCCCCACAACAGACAAGCAAGACAATACCACTATAACCAAACTACATTCCTCCAAGAGGTCCATAGCACTAGGAATGTAGGAAACGGCATGCTAGATAAAAGATAATCCAGCTTAGTTTTAAAAAATATTCATCCAGCTTCAGGAAAGGGAGTTTTAAAAATTAGTTACACAGGTGCTGGCTCAGGTTTCTATTGAATCTGGCCTCAGCATACTTTAAGACACACCTCTGGCTGGACAAGGGAAACCAATGGCTGGAAAATATGGAGAATAATTTATGACCTTGCTAGCTCTTCTCCTGGACAGTGGCTTAGGAGTTGAATTTGCTGGGGAGGTCAGACTTATCCTGTTGGGGGCAAAGATACACAGAGAGCTCTGACACCTTCAAGACCAAAGTCTGGAAGTCAGGAGAGGCAAAGAACACGTGCCGGCTGGGCTGGCTGGGGAATGTTACTCACAGCGTAAAAAGTAAAGAGGAAGAAATTGACCTTTGTTATATTCTCATACAGATGCGATGGCCTTTCTGGTCCCTAATTAAGTAACTCTAAAGTGAAGTGAAATCTTACACCAACCCAAGGCCTCCTTTACCTGGGGAATACCACAGATACCATCTCTCATTTGTTATTTCTGCCTACTCAGGGACCCCTGCAAGTATATGCGTGCCTATGACCAAGACTCACTCTAGGAAAAGGATCCAAAACTTACTGAGTACCAGGAGCTTTATTACACATCATTTAGTTCTTACAATAGTTCTGTAAGATATTATTATCCTTATAGAGGCATTCAATATAATTTGCTTGAGGTCACATATGTATTAAGTCTTACAACTAAGGATTGAAATTCGGTCTGCCTGTTTCCCAAAAAATTATGCATACAAAGTGAACCATTGGCCAATGGATGAATCTGGATTATCTGTAAAATTTTAGAGATTTACTACTAAAATTATTGTTAACGATTTATATTGTTATATATTTATTTTTAAAATCTTCAAGATCATTTAATACAACCATGTTACTGCTCCAATGGAGATTTTAATGTACAAAGAGGGAACTAGACATGCTTAATGCCAGGTGTTAAGTCAGTAGCAGAGCCAGAGCCCCGATCTGGTGCTCTTACACTGCATCTTGTTACACTACCTGGATAGTAACCTTCCGAAAATCCCAGACACCAGCCTAAGGCAGCTATGGACAGCTCAGCATGGGGAGGGAGCAAGGTACAAAGAGCCAATTGAAGGCCTGTCAAGCAGCTTGCTGCATCTGATGAGATTCCCCACAATGACTTCGAGATTCCATAATGCTCCCCAAACAAGCCTCCCGCTTTCATATCACCTTGTCTTTGCTCAACCTGTTCCCTCCTCCTGAAGTTCTCTTTCTACCTTTTTGTATCTGGCAAATTCTTATCCATCCCTCAAGATCCAGATCAACCCTTAACTCCTCTGTGAAGCCTTCCTAAACTTTCCAGGTAAAATAAATCATTCTCTCATACTATCTGCTCAGGGAATTATGTGCCTACTTTTAGTACAGCAGTAATCTCATTCTTTCATGTTGGTAACTATTCACCACATAGCCACTGACTATTTGTATGACTTTGGGCAAATCACTCAACTCTTTTGTGTCTCGGTTCCCTCATTTGTAAATTGAGGGTATACAGATTGAATAAGAAAATGCCTACAAAGCATCTAATGCATATTGACTGCTCAATAAACAGTTTTAGCTGTTATTTCATGTCTCTTATCCCAGTGCCTGGTATAGGTCTCATGTACACAGTAGGCACTGACTGTTGAATAAACGTATGTTATGTGGGGAAAATGCCAGGCATTAAATAGCCATGTTGGATATCACTGTAGTCAGAATACTCCCTTATGGGTCTATAAAATCCTTACCAAAGACAAGACCAGTATTCTGTAATCTTCTGTTACAGAGCCTCTGAGATCCATGTAAAAGCTATGAATACACTCCCTAAAAAAGTTTATACATGCACATACACACAAAACAACCTTGCAACAATCCTTACACCAAGAATTCTCTTACAGAGTCCTCTCACTACGGAATACCTTTATTACTCATTAACTTACTAGGGGGGAAGACATACAGTTACAGAAGATGGTCTCACACAATGGCAGCAAAGGCAGAGAGGACTATCAGGGACTAAGCTCCTTCTGGGAACCAAGGGCCATAAATGCTTACTATACTGCCTCACATAATTCTTGAGAATTGCAAGGTAATGACCTCTGTAACTCTGCTAATTAGCTGTGAAGCAGGAGGGTCTCTCAGGCAGAAAACTAGAAATGGCAGGGAGGCTCTCACTTCTGCCATTTATATGCTATAGAAACCCAGGAAAGTAATTTCCTCTCTCTGAGCCTCACTTTACTTTTCCATGAAACGGTTTGACCAGATTTTTTGATTTCCAAATTCCCTTCCTTCAAGTTTTAGTGTTTAAAGATCCTGCAGTTTTGAACACTGCAAATCTTTTAAGTATTTTCATGAAATAACCTGTGACTGAATCAACCATCCTGTAAGTAAATGAGCTTGTGACCTATAGGAATGTGCTTCTGTAACTTAAGGAACTGTTAGAAGTCCATGGCCTTCAGGGCCCACATCCAGATACCACAATGAAATCAAGGTCCATCCACACAATGATGTGACTCAGGAGAGGAAGGAAAAACAGAATTTTAAAACCCTAATATAGGAAAACAAGTTGCTGCCTCTATGACTTTTTAATTCTATCCTGAAAGACAATATTCTCTGTTTTCTGACATCGAGGAGGAGGGAAATGGATTTCTCTTGCTACTGGCCCCATGGAAAACACTCTGTGGCATGCTCTGCTGAGAAGGCTCAAACCAAAGAGCCAAGGAACCATGAATCTACATTTATATCCTCACATCCTGTCTAAGCTCTTTCTTTAGCTTGGTCATAAGGAGCAAAATTCTCATGAGCACAGGTGTTAAGTTGTGCTTCCTGTTCTATAGTTGTGTGACAACAGTGAATTAAAAGCGACCATGCTGGGTCTCATCAGAATCAGAACTTCCCCCTGAAGCATATAAGTTGGTAGAAGGACTATGGCCCACATGTCCCTCATACATCTAATAAAGAGAGTTGCTGATGAACTACCAGCTGTTTTAAGTGCTTGGAGTTTTCTTAGGAAGACAAGCTCCCTGTGATGTTAGCGATACTTGGTGGTTTCTCGGTTACTCCCCACAGTACTTAACATCTTTCTTAACTTCCTTCTCTCATATTTCACTCTGCTGTTGCTCTTCATTGCTGCCTTTCTTGTTGCCTAGGCATAGTACTTGGTTTCTATGTTGGCTTATTTGAGGAGCTGCTGTGATGGAACAGAGTGAATGCTGCCTTTGACCCCAGAAGACCTGGGTTCAAATTCCAGATACATTATTTATTACCTGCTGATGAACTGGCAAAGCCTCAGTTTACTCATATGGAAAACCAAGAGAATAACTTCTCACTCTGTACCAAGATAGTTGCAAAGTTCAAATGGACAGTAGATAGGGTGGCCTTTCATCCACTGAAGAGCTTTAAAGATTGTCACATTTTCACGCCTGTAATCTCAGCACTTTGGGAGGCTGAGGTGGGTGGATCACGAAGTCAAGAGTTCGAGACCAGCTTGGCCTATATGGTGAAACTCTGTCTCTACTGAAAAAAAAAAAAAAAGAAATATATATATATATATATATATATATATATATATATATAAAAGAAAAAATAGCTAGGTGTGGTGGTGCACCCCTGTAGTCCCAGCTGTTCGGGAGGGTGAGGCAGGAGAATCGCATGAACCTGGGAGGCGGAGCTTGCAGTGAGCCGAGATCATGCCACTGCACTCCAGTCTGGGCGACAGGCAGAGCAAGACTCCGTCTCAAAAAAAAATGCCACTTTTATGATTAATAAACTATAACCTCCTGGAAGCAAGCCCTGTACCTTGAGTATGTCAGCCCAATATCCTACATGTAGTAAGCACTCCGTAAATATTTACTGACTGAATGCATGAGGATATTACTACCAGGCCTGTTCTCATGAGGTGCTCTGCAGGGACAGGCATTAGTCTAGATAGGAGGAATAGTGATTTCACTGGAGTGCCTAAGTAGTCACAACACAGCCTGGGAGCAAAGGGACTGATAATTCTAAACCTTGTTCCCTTTATCAAGAGTCATTCACCTCCAAATCTCAGTTCAATTTTCTCAGGTTTGTAGGTACAAAGCTCACTAGCATCTGTACAAGGCTGAAAGCAGCTGCCTAGCTATGAGGAGACAGGGAAGGAAGATGAAAATCTGAAAAACAGTTTCCAGAAGCATGCACACATGGCTACTATAACTGAAGATATTGTTTTACAATGATGACTTCTCGAAGAATTCAGTTATTTTGAGGAGCAGTTTGCTCCTTGCTGTGGGTCTAGAATCCAGATAATTAATACATAATTTCTATCTCTGAAGAGAGAGTGAGTCTGACACTTATCCTCACAATAGCAGTCAACTGCAAAAATGAACTACCAGAGTTTGATAGTCACCCAGAAATTCCCTTAAAGGACTGAAGAAGCTTCTGGCTGCAGAATATGGACAGGCAATACAAAATTGATAAGGGTTACTGTAGCCTTGTAGTGTAGTTTGAAGTCAGGTAACTTGATACCTCTAGCTTTATTCTTTTTGCTTAGAATTGTCTAGGGTATATGGGCTCTTTTTGGTTCCATATGAAACTTAAAGTAGTATTTTCTAATTCTATGAAGAAAGTCAATGGTAGCTTAATGGGGATAGCACTGAATCTATAATTTACTTTGGGCAGTATGGCAATTGTCACGATATTGATTCTTCCTATCCATGAGCATGGAATGTTTTTCCATTTGTTTGTGTCCTCTCTTATTGCCTTGAGCAGTGGTTTGTAGTTCTCCTCGAAGAGGTCCTTCACATCCCTTGTAAGTTGTATTCCTAGGTATTTTGTTCTCTTTGTAGCAATTGTGAATGGGCAAAGTCTTCATGACTAAAATACCAAAAGTAATGGCAACAAAAGCCAAAAATGACAAATGAAATCTAATTAAACTAAAGAGCTTCTACATAGCAAAAGAAACTAGCATCAGAGTGAACAACCAACCTACAGAATGAGAGAAATTTTTGCAATCCATCCATCTGACAAAGGGCTAATATCCAGAATCTACAAGGAACTTAAACATATTTACAAGAAAAAAACAACCACATCAGAAAATGGGTGAAGGATATGAACAGGCACTTCTCAAAAGAAGACATTTATGCGGCCAGCAAACATATGAAAAAAAGCTCATCATCACTGGTCATTAGAGAAATGCAAATCAAAACCACAATGAGATACTATGTCATGCCAGTTAGAATGGTGATCATTAAGAAGTCAGGAAACAACAGATGCTGGAGAGGATGTGAAGAAATAGGAATGCTTTTACATTGGTGGTGGGGGTGTAAATTAGTTCAACCATTATGAAAGACAGTGTGGAGATTCCTTAAGGATCTAGAACCTGAAATATCATTTGACCCAGCAATCCCATTACTGGGTATACACCCAAAGGATTATAAATCATTCTTCTATAAAGATACATGCATACGTATGTTTATTGCAGCACTATTCACAATAGCACAGACTTGGAATCAACCGAAATGCCCATCAGTGATAGACTGGATAAAGAAAATGTGGCACATATACACCATGGAATACTATACAGCCATCAAAAAGGATGAGTTCATGTCCTTTTCAGGGACATAGATGAAGCTGGAAACCATCATTCTCAGAAAACAAACACAGGAACAGAAAACCAAACACTGCATGTTCTCACTCATAAGTGGGAGTTGAACAATGAGAACACATGGACACAGGGAGGGGAACATCACACACTGGGCTAGGGGAGGGATAGCATTAGAATAAATACCTAATGCAGATGACGGGTTGTTGGTTTCAGCACACCACCACGGCACGTGTATACCTATATAAGAAACCTGCACATTCTGAACATGTATCACAAAAGTTAAATATAATAAATTAAAAAATAATAATAAGGGACTAGGAAATTGGTAAGGCATGGTAGCAGAAGGCAATGGACTCAAAAGATCTTGCAAGTGACAAAGGCTATGTAAGCATTGCAGATATTTACATAATGGTGCAAGTACTATGGCAACTTCTTATTAATCTCTGTTTCATAAAATGCACAGGCTATAAATAAGCAGGCACAGGGCCACTACAAAGCAGCAATGGCAAATTCTTGGCATGGCTCCCGAATTGGGCACTGACAGAGACTTGGGTGGGCACCAACTGCAATGAGTTACAGAGCTAAATTATTTCTTCTGCAAGCCTGTGGTCTAGTCGTGTTATGGGGAGGCCCAGAATTAAGCCAGTGAGTGTGCGAAGACAGAATCATGAGGTAATATATGGCAGATCCACAACTCAGCTGGCTTCCTGGGATCTACTTTCTATGAGACACACAATTTTTCCATGATACTTGGTACCAGAGAGTCCCCAAAGTGCTTCCTTTTTGCCATCTGGAATATATGTGTCATCCAGAAAAGTTCTTTCATATATAGTTCATAGTTATCCACACATTTACAACACAGAAGTCTAGAAAATGCTTGAAATATTTTCAGTTTCTCCTCTGGGTATTACAAGGAGGAGTGATCTACTAGATCATTAAAACAAAATAGTATCCTCTTCTAGCATTTCTAGACATTTAGTTTTTCTCCTGTTTAGTAAAAGGCTCAGGGCCAAGAAGCCACTAGGCCAGGCATTCTGTGCTAACAAGATGTGCAAACTTTGGCCTACTGAGAAAAAATTTTTAAATTAGATAATCTAGAGAGCTACTAAAATACCAAGAGATGGGAAAACATAAAACCTTTGCAGATTTATAAGTACAGAAGTGATTATCTAAAGCAGAGGTCAACAAACTGCAGCCCATAAACCAAATCCACTCTACCATCTGTTTTTGTGAGGCCCAACGAGATAAGAATGATTTCTAAATTTTTAAATGGTTAAAAAGAAAAATAATATTAAATGATATGTGAAAATTAAGTGAAATTCAAATTTCAGTGCCCATAAAGTTTTATTGGAACACAGCTACTCCCATTAGTTCAAGTATTATCCATGGCTGCTTTCATCCTACAAAGGCAGAGCTGAGTAGTTGACACAGAGACCATATGATCTACAAAGCCGAAAATATTTACTACATGGCCCTTTACAAAAAGTTAACCAACCCCTAAATCTAAAGTCTGTCTGCGACTTTTAAGAAAACCAGAGACAGAAACATGAGAGGAGTTTTGTGAAAAGATCTCTAGGACTCGCAAAGTCAGGATCAGTCAACTCCTTGGCCAAAGATACCTGATGAAGGCTCTGTTGAAGCTGCAAGCAGATCCTCTTAGCAGAGTTAATTTGCCTCTGGGAAATGTTACTCAAAAAGTCAGGGAGTGAAGGGGACACTGATATGCACCAAAAACTCTCTGCTAGACTCCAAACTAGAGGTAACATTCAATTCCACATGAGTTGAGGTGGGAAAGAATGGATTTAAAGGACAGAAAGAGTTCAATGAGGGTTCACTTGCATTTCTTCCCTAACAAAAACCTGGGGTGAGAGAGAGAATCAAAGCCATACTTACATAAAATTTGCCAAAGAAACTAAATTGGGACCTATTGTAAACATCAGTGAGGATGGTGTAATTCTTTGAGTTCAGAATGTAAACTACAGTTTCAATTTTATGATGTGTACCAAACAGCACTCCATGTGTACAAAACAAATGGACATATAATCTCCAACGTTTTACTAGAAAATATCTGAAAAATAGTAAATTCTTGAGCACATAATGCACATGATGGATTAATTAACCCTCTTTGAAACATAATGAGGTAGAGATGGGGATTCATATCCTGATTTTCCAGATGAGAAATAGAAAAGAAAGGAAGTTACCCAGCAATGATCACAAGGTAAAAATCTCAGAGTCCTGAGTTTTAACCCACTCCATACATAGTACACTCTCTCAGCTGGCTCTATCCCCATCTGAAGATTGCTTCTTTAATTGATTAGGATCTTGGATTAGTCATCTTCTAGGAAAGCAAGACCAAAAACATATGCAGGTATAAATACACGTGAGTTTGCTGAAATGATGATGATTATGTTTGTAATTTGTAGAACGATCACAAAATGTCTAAGTTGGAAGCACATTTTGAAATATCTAGTTCAAGTCCGTTGTTTTACAGTCAAGGAAAACTGAGGTTCAAAAGGGGAAATTTCTTACCCAAGACTATACAACTAAAACCTCTCTGAGCCCTTACCTCTGTTTATGGGTATTGCTTTGCTTTGACTTCCTGGTCTCTTAGCATTCAAAATGCCTTCCCTTTCACCGCCCCATTCATCCTACCCACACCATAAACCAACTATTTCCCTACATGCCTGTTTCTAACCCAGAGTTCATCCCACCAAGCACTGCCCCCCAACACAGACTTAGACCAACTTTCTGCCCTCACCCCCTACCCTCCCCCCACACACTATGACCAAGTTTCTGTCAACCATAACTTGGTCATTTTACCCTCATGGCTTAGTAGCATGATTTTTTCTCGCCAGACCCTTTTTTCTATGCAGACCTTTCCCTGCCCAGCTTCACCCTCACCCCAATTCTCCAATATTACTGACAAGGAGAAAATGTAGGACTCCCCTTTCCCACTCTTCCTCAACAACAAAACCTGGCCAGATTACAACTGACTCTGTGCTGAGCCCTGCATCAATGACAGCCTAAAAGTCCCATGTGTTATAAACCATCAAAGCTAGAAATATATTTCTGTCTGAGATTCCAGGCTTTTAAGTCCTGTACTTGTGCCCATTCCAGAGATTTCTGAAACTATGAATTAAGTGATAATCAAGAGTCTGAATACACAGTCTGAGTTAACTGACTACAACAAGCAAATGAGGAAGAGAAAGATTTGTGTTTCTACTCTCTCTAAGACAGGTGTAATTTGATGCTTCAACAAGCCAGATTGAGAACCACCTCCAGAAAGGCCATATGGGTGAAAAAGATGCACTGTAAAAATGGAAAAAGATAATCAAATCAATAAATGTCCTCTTTGGGTAATAAGACAGCCCCCTGCCTTCAAATAGGGATAACGATGGCAGTAAAATCAATCCAACAACTTTACAGATGTGGGGAGAAAGAAAACACCAGTATTTTTTTTTTTTGCTTTATTTTGGGGGGTGTGTGTGTATGTGTCTGTGTCTGTGTTTTCTAAACCACCTTCTCCTACCTTCAAAGGGCTCAGGACTGAAATTTATGGTCCGTATTTCAAAATAACCAAGGGGCTCAGAAGGTTCCCTTTTCCTGGTTTTGCAAGGAATCCATTGTTGATTTTTCATATTTCAAGCAGGCAAGAGCATTTGGCCCCATGAGCTCAGAGAGTTTCCCTAACTTAAGAGACTCTAGGGTGTAGAGCATTTTGAAACCTTGCTGGATTTCTGTATGTTCTGTGAGTTGAGTGATTCCCTCCCCACAACTTCATTGCTTTCTTCCCTGTTCTCAAATGGCACAGGATCCACCTCATGGCAGAGCTCCTCCCAGGCAGCCCTGCCAGCTGCCCTTCTGCCTGTCTCCCTCCTTCAGCTCTAACTTCTGCAGAAAGCTCCCATGTAGGATATATGATACGACAGTAAAATCTTCCCTTTCACAATGTGATAGAGCATTTCCTCTGTTTTCTGAAAATAACAATTTGGTAACCCAGATTTGTAAAACCCAGAAACAGCATCAAGTATAATCTAACATATCTGACTATTGAATTTGCTTGTTTGTTCACTTGAACTCCTTTCCCATCTGATATGGTTGCTATTACTGTGGTGCCTGGGCTTGCTGATACACTACCTCTAGATGACTGCTCTGTTTCATTTTCTGCTCTATAGACAGGGCCCGCTGAGTGAGAGGTTATGGGGAAGTGCCAGGGTCTCATTGGGGAAGTTGGGGTGGTCTGAAGTCTCTGGAGCCCCTCCTCACTTCCTTTTCTGACAGCCATCCTTTCATGAGTACTCTGAAGAAAGGAAGGCACTGCTCTCAGGCTCTTTAGGCTCTGCTCTAGGCCTCACTGACCAGACCTAGACACTAGGGCCCTGGGCTTCATGCTAGCCCAGCATAAACAGTAGCAATGGGTCATTTGGGGGTATGAGCTGAACATGGGGCATGTTTTTAGTAATACCAAATGATAGCTGCCTTCTTGTGGGCCCCGAGGACTGGAAGTAAACAACACAGCAGCTTCTGTTTTATAGATATTTCTGCCACCCAGCCAAAATGATGAATCAACACTCATCATTGTGATTGACTATCATCGAGGAGGTCAGTTAAAGGGCATTCTCTTTCTACCTTTTCTCTAGATGCTTCAAACTCTCTGGTGCTTCTTCCATCCTCTGATGAGTATCAGTACATTTGTGGTGAATGGTGTGGCCTACATACCTATCTTTAAGACTGTTCTCAAGGTTTATAGCCCTTATAGAAGGAAAGGTTCTCTATTCTGGTTCTGACGTGGAACTCAACACTTCCAGCCAGTGAGAGGAAAGAGAAAGGCCTTGGCGGGAAGTACCTCTTTGGGGAAAGTCGGGGCAGAGGTGAATACTGGCGTTTAATAACGGGTTTGGTCCCAGAGCACAAAATCTCTCTCTAGGGGCTCCTCATCAATGTCCTTTTGAGAAGAAAGCCCTCGATACAGGGTGGAGAGTGAAGTGGATAAGCAGGAAGCTTAAGCCCTGGGTGGTTAGAGGAAGAGACATTACCATACATAAGAGGCCTGAAAATGGGAGTTTCTACTGCAGAATGTAGGCTGAGCACCTTTAGGGGTTGAGCAGACATGAGTTGTTCTAAGCTAAATAAAACTAAGGAGCTAGGGCTTGAGCCAATTTAGCCAGATATAAGATGCTACCTTAGATTAAGGTTAGGGACTAATGGACAGGCTTTGAGGTCAGGTCTCTGGAGAGGAGAATAAATGTGTTTCTTCACTCTGAGTTCTTACCTACCTAGGAACTATTAACGCAAAGACAGGTCCCAAGGAGGCAGCAACAGGAGGGAGCAGGTGCAGAGACTGATAGTCTGCTGAAGAGTGAGAACACTCTCTTTCTGGGGCCGAGGCCAGGAAGCCTTTGCTAAGAAACAGTCTCATATTCATCCCAAGGAACAGGCTGGGGACTCAGTTGGGGTTTCTCCACTTCTAACCTCTCTAATAAGGACAAATTTTTCCTTTACTAGCCAGCAGAGTAGAAAACAAGAAGGAAGGAAATTAAATCTTTTCAAATCATTAATTTTTCCTTCATTTCTAGGACCCACTGAGCCCCAAGCCCCAGCTGGGACCACCTTCACTGCCTACATTGCCTGTACAAACAAGGCTGCTGAAACCAGGGAACTAGCAAGTGCAAAAATTTGCTTCCTTAGGCTCCTAAGTTATTTGATAGGGCCTTGCCAATGACTCTGTTTCTGAGGTGATAAAATCCTGGGCCCTGAAAGGTTAGTGTCTCTCTCTGGAAGGTAAAGGAGAAAGGGAAACAGAAGTGCATGTGCATGTCCCTTTACCTTCAGCGGCTCTTTTGAAGAAGACCTTGCAGCTTCCACATGTGAGAGCTCCATAGTGACACCCAGAAGCTTCATCTCCACAGATCAGGCAGGTCTTCTGGGGTGGAAAGTAATAGTCAATTGGCAAAACATGGTCCCTGGCAGTCTCCAAACTGGAAAGACACAAAAAACCAATGCAACACATGTCATTGAATGGCAGAAATAGGCAAGTGAAGTCTGAGGTCTTCAGGATTAACCTGCATGCATAAACTACTATTATTTGATGCTCAAGTGAGTTAGTGTGAAGCTGAATTTTCTGAGACTTCTCCTAAAGATGGTGGTAGTAGGGTGTGACTGAGCCTTTTTGGATCTTGCCAAGGGATTAGGGAAGTTCTCTGGGATTAGCCAATCTCATAGTCTATGTCTATAAGAGGCAGCAATGAAAGTAGGAAACCTGAGGTTAAGATATCTAACTTAAGGTGGTGTTCAGGCAACATTTTCAGACTAATTAAATGATATGAACCCAGTTTTGTGACTTTACCTCATCCAAAGGGAGAACTATAACAAAATCAGACCAAATATCAAAGGAATTTGATGTTCCTTGTTTTAGCTCCTCGAACCTCAAATCTCATCTATAAAATAGGGATAATATCTCCCATCCTATTGAGCTGCTGCTGTGAGTGGTAATATAAATCAGATAATGGAGAAAATGTCCTTGGAATAAATACACAAGGATAGTGATTAGTATTATCATACAAGTCTTGTTATTTTTTCCCCCATTTCTTCACTTTCCTTAGGTGTTTCTCTAGATCACATGGACATCTGCCGGATTCCATTCCACAACATAAAGTACCAAGCATAATCCCTATGCCTGAGGCTTCTGTTGAAAAAATGATGCACGGTGATCCTGGACATCTTTTAGGCTACTACCATCAAAATACTTGGCCACTAAGGGACTCATAAGTTCTTTGGGCAAGGATGGAGCTTCAGAAGTCACCTTGTTTAACTACCTTTCTCCAAGAACATCTGTGCCCAAGCTCTTTCAGGTGGATATGAAAGAGAAGAGTCAGAAAGCAAATCCTAAAACCTTCATGGAAGGTTAATTCTCAGTCTCCTATAGTAAAAAATTCAAGTTTGAACAAAATGGAACATTGTTCTCACTACCCAAAGGTCAACTTTTGTCTTTCCTATGTCTTATGCCTAAGCATTAAACAAAACTCAAGTGGCATTCTGGGTTAATCTGCCTCAGAGAGATGACAACTGCCCATGCTATCATTCACAAGAGCACAACTGCTGTATTTTATAAGTACTTCTTCCTTACTAAGGAATGAAGGAAAATGAGCCCTAATGGGAGCCTGTTTGCTGTGTCGGGTGATTTCAACACCTAACAATAACTCTGTGAAGACAAGCTTATTTTCTCATTTTAATATTCATTGTACAGATGAAATAAGTAAGACTTGGAGAGGAGAAGTTCAGAAGAATTTGACTCCAAGTCCATCACAGTTTCCATTATCCTATTGTCTTCTCACCATTCACCTTTACTTTCCACCAATGGCCATTTCGTTCAAATGCTCAGCACAGTCATCACAATAAAAAAAAATAAAAACATGAAAGGTTATCCTCCCCTCAGCCCCAAGTGAACAGCTCTGGCAGGACAAGAACAAAGAAAACTTTCACTCACTTTACAAGCACTTTACCAGCAAGACACAAATATCAGCCTTTATTCAAGTCCCAAGTACAACAGAAAGCAATCGAAAAGTTCTACTGATTTGCACACTCAGTGGCTTGATATCATGGCCTATCTTCACTCCCCACAAGCCTTCCTTTCCCTACCCTAACTAGAAAGCCAGCAAGAGCACTTCCAACAAACCAAGGCTAGCAAGGCCATAAGTTCCACAAGGAAGGAGCTTACTTCCAATATACAATTCAGCTAAATGCTAAGATCATAATTCCTTTGGCTAAAAATGTCATTTCCTTGGGTAAAAACTGTGCCCCCTTCCTCAGTCCTGAATGAAACATGGAGAAGAAATAGAAAATTTTCCCAAGTACCTTTCTCCTTTCTCCACCTTTTTGATTTCTGTTACTAACACAAACAGTCCAAATAAAATCAGAACAACGTGTATTTAGGCACTCTATGTGCCAGGCCATTTCATACATATTATCTCATTTAATTCTTCCAACAACCTATAGCTCTGTATCATCCCTATATCACAGAAGAGGAAACTGATGCTAAGAACAATTAAGTGAACTTGTTCAAGGTCACATATCTATTAATAATAAGTGGCAATGCCAGGATTCCATCCTGGGTGAGTCTGACTCCAAAGTGTAGATTCTTAACCACTGACAAACCATGTTGTGCTACTGAAGGTTAAGATTAGGTAGATTTGTTCAACTCAACTCTTAGCATCTAGCCCTATGGACCAGGCACAGGGGTAGATGCTGGGGATATAGTGGTGATCGAGATATTTCCTTGGCCCTAAAAAAATACTATCTGTTAGAGAAGAAAGATGGGAAGTAAATAATTATAAAATAAGATAGTAAATGATATAAGAAAGCAGAGTGAAGACTGCTACAGATGAGGATGTACTTCAAAGATGGGATTATTATTTGAAAGACACAAATGTATGTATGGGTAAAGGAGATGACAATGATGATGCTGATGATAATGATGATTATTATTAGATAATTACAAAATAAATATCAGATAAACAGTCTATCTATTTTGTAGATAGACCACTAGCCAGACTAATAAAAAAGAAGAGAGAGAAGAATCATAGATGCAATAAAAAATGATAAAGAGTATATCACCACTCATCCCATAGAAATATAAATTACCATTAGAGAATACTATAAACACCTCTGGGGCACATAAAATAGAAAATCTAAAAGAAATAGAAAAATTCCTGAACACATATACCCTCCCAAGCCTAAATAGACCTCCAAATCCCTGAATAGACCAATAACAAGTTCTGAAATTGAGGCAGTAATTAATAGCCTACCAACCAGAAAATGTCCAGGACCAGATGGATTCACAGCCGAATTCTACCAGGGGTACAAAGAGGAGCTGGTACCATTCCTTCTGAAACTATTCCAATCAATAGAAAAAGAAGGAATCCTCCCTAACTCATTTTATGGGCCAGCATCATCCTGACACCAAAACCTGGCAGAGACACAACAAAAAAAGAAAATGTCAGGACAATAGCCCTGATGAACATCAATGTGAAAATCCTCAATAAAATACTGGCAAACCGAATCCAGCAGCACATCAAAAAGCTTATCCACCATGATCAAGTGGGTTTCATCCCTGGAATGCAAGGCTGGTTCAACATACGCAAATCAGTAAACATAATCCATCACATCAACAGAGCCAATGACAAAAACCATATGATTATCTCAATAGATGCAGAAAAGGCCTTTGACAAAATTCAACACCCCTTCATGCTAAAACTCTCAATAAACTAGGTATTAATGAAATAGATCTCAAAATAAGAGCTATTTATGACAAACCCAGACCCAATATCATACTGAATGGGCAAAAACTGGAAGCATTCCCTTTGAAAACCAGCACAAGACAAGGATGCCGTCTCTCACCACTCCTATTCAACATAGTATTGGAAGTTCCAGCCAGGGCAATCAGGCAAGAGAAATCAATAAAGGGTATTCAAATAGGAAAACAGGAAGTCAAATTGTCTCTGTTTGCAGATGACATGACTGTATATTCAGAAAACCCCATCGTCTCAGTCCAAAATCACCTTAAGCTTATCAGCAACTTCAGCAAAGTCTCAGGATACAAAATCAGTGTGTGAAAATCACAAGCATTCCTATACACCAATAACAGACAAACAGAGAACCAAATCATGAGTGAACTCCCATTCACAATTGCTACAAACAGAATAAAATATGTAGGAATACAACTTACAAGGGATGTGAAGGACCTCTTCATGGAGAATTGCAAACCACTGCTCAAGTAAATAAGAGAGGACAAAAATAACTGGAAAACCATTCCATGCTGAAGGCTAGGAAGAATCATTATCATGAAAATGGCCATACTGCCCAAAGTAATTTACAGATTCAATGCTAATCCCATCAAGTTACCAATGACTTTCTTCACAGAATTAGAAAAAACTACTTTAAATTTCATATGGATCCAATAAAGAGCCCCCATAGCCAAGACAATTCTAAGCAAAAAGAGCAAAACTGGAGGCATCACGCTACCTGACTTCAAACTATACTACAAGGCTACAGTAACCAAAACAGCATGATACTGGTACCAAAACAGATATACAGACCAATGGAACAGAACAGAGGTCTCAGAAATAACACCACACATCTACAACCATCTGATCTTTGACAAACCTGACAAAAGCAAGCAATGAGGAAAGGATTCCCTCTTTAATAAATGGTGTTGGGAAAACTGGCTAGCCATATGCAGAAAACTGAACCTGGACCCCTTCCTTACACCTTATACAAAAATTAAATCAAGATGAGTCTTAAACGTAAGACCTAAAACCATTAAATCCCTAGAAGAAAACCTAGGTAATACTATTCAAGACATAAGTATGGTCAAAGACTTCATGACTAAAACACCAAAAGCAACGGCAACAAAAGCCAAAATTGACAAATGGAATCTAATTAAACTAAAGAGCTTCTGCACGGCAAAATAAACTATCATCAGAGTGAACAGAAAACCTACAGAATGAGAGAAAATTTTTGCAATGTATCCATCTGACAAAAGGCTAATATCCAGAATGTACAAGGAACTTAAACAAATTTACAAGAAAAAAACAACCCCATCAAAAAGTGGGTGAAGGAAATTAACAGGCACTTCTCAAAAGAAGACATTTATGCAACCAACAAACATATAAAAAAAAGGTCATCACCACTGGTCATTAGAGAAATGCAAATCAAAACCACAATGAGAGACTATCACATGCCAGTTAGAATCATGATCATTAAAAAGTCAGAATACAACAGATGCTGGAGAGGATGTGGAGAAATAGGAATGCTTTTACATTGTTGGTGGGGTTGTAACTTAGTTCAACCATTGTGGAAGACAGTGTGGCAATTCCTCAAGGATCTAGAACTAGAAATACCATTTGACCTAGCCATCCCAATACTGGGTATATACCCAAAGGATTATAAATCATGCTACTATAAAGACACATGCACACGTATGTTTACAGAGGCACTATTCACAATAGCAAAGACTTGGAACCAACCCAAATGCCCATCAATGATAGACTGGATAAAGAAAATGTGGCACATATGCACCATGGAATACTATGCAGCCATATAAAAAGATGAGTTCATGTCCTTTGCAGGGGCATGGATGAAGCTGGAAACCATCATTCTCAGCAAACTGACACAAGAAAAGAAAACCAAACACTACATGTTCTCACTCATAAGTGGGAGTTGAACAATGAGAACACTTGGACACAGGACAGGGAACATCACACACTGGGGCCAGTGATGGGTGAGGGGCAAGCGGAGGGAATAGCTTTAGGAGTAATATCTAATGTAGATGACGGGTTGATGGGTGTGGCAAGCCACCCTGGCACGTGTATACCTATGTAACAAACCTGCACATTCTGCACATGTATCCCAGAACTTAAAGTATAATAAAAAACGAAAAAAAAATTATCAGATAAACAAAATGGAAACATGCAGAAAGCTCATTTTGTAAAGGACTTTTAAGAAATAGAAATGGACTGTTGCCGTTCAATGGCTATAAAGTTTCAGTTAAGCATGAAGAAAAAAATTCTAGACATCTGCTGTACAACATTGTGCCTATAGTTAACAATATGGTGTTGTGCCCTTAAATTTTGTTATGAGGGTAGACCTTATTGTGTTATTATTAAAAATGTTTTTTAAAGAAATCGAAATTTTCATCCATGCTAAAATGAAAATACAGTTAAAATTTTTTCAAAGAATCTAATTGAATTTACAATCAATGAAAGACAAAATATTCATTAGAGTTTTGTTTGTTAGGTATGAGTTTAATAAAGTGCACCTTGAACAAAAATAACTGTAAAGGAGGAAGAAGAAGATAAATAATGAAGGGGATTCAGAATCTGAACTCTTACTAATTGCAACCCATTTTGACTAGAGACCTGAGATAGTAACTCCTGGCCTCACTAGGTCAGTCTCTGCCTCTCCCTGATTCCCCCACTAGGAAAATATTTTGGGTAGCACTCCCACTGATCCTGACCTAGTGTGGACAAAGGGCACATTGCAGCTCTGACTCATGAGCTAAACTTTGGGCTCTGGAAATGAAAATTCCAAGTGCAGTCCCCCTCTGAGGCTTATATCCTAGAGAAAGTTGGGCACATATGTACCAGGAGGCACATGCAGGAACAGTCATAGCCGTTTTGTTTATAAAAGCATAAAAGATAAACATCAACTGATAGGAGAAAAATAATTTATGGCACACATATCCAATAAAATACAATTCAGCAATGAAAAGGAATGGAATCGAGCTACACATAGTTGAATCTCAAATACTAATGTTGCGTAAAAGTCATAACTCACAATTGGATACATACAATATGATTCCATTATATAAAGTTCAAAAAGAAGCAAAAGCAAACAATATATTATTTGGGAATACACATGTGAAAAGTTAACAAAATGCAAGGGAATATTAAAACCCTAAAATAGGATAGTGGCTACCTCTGAGGGGAGGCTGGGAGTGATGATAAGAGGAAAGAGGATATAAGTAGATTTATGCTCTTATTTAAAAAATATTGACTAAGCTCCTATTATGTGGCTGACACTCCTCTAGGTCCTGGGGATATAGCAGTGAACAAAACAGAAAAAAATCCATGCCTTCACAGAGCTTCCATTCTAATAGGGTTGTTGCAATGATGATGTTAATGTTGTTGATTCTTTAATCAGGGCTCATAAACATTAATTTTATTGTTATGCCATATAACATATATTACATGTATTCTTTGATATTACTAAAACAGCACATAATAAAAGAAAAACTAAAATAAAAACCTCAAAAGTTTTGAATATGCTCCTAGATAACATCCTAATTGCAAACACAGGAGAGGTTTGCTTTGAGAACAAGTGCAGAATTTGCACGTGACATTGTGTTTTTTCTTACCTCTCGTGGGTTACATGTTCACTTATTATCCTGAGGCAGGGCATTTGGTTTTATGAGTCTGAGGCAAAAGCAATGCCCCATAGAATGGAAGGCTTCTCAACTAGAACACCACTTGCAATTCTTCAACAGTTTCACTATTAATTAAATAAAAGTGAATTACTAGAAGCTGTCGGCCTGCTAATGCAGGCTCAACCATGGGGAACTTGGGCTTAGGAAACCTTGGCACCCAGCTGAGACCACCAGGTCTCTCTCTCTCTCTCTCTCTCTCTCTCTCTCTCTCTCTCTCTGACTCCTTTACTTTTTATCTCCTCTCCTCTGCTCCTCCCCCTGCCCCCTAACTTTCTTTTTAAAGGAGGACTTGGGGATACTTTGAAGGATCTGATTAATTTAAATAAGTCCCACCAGTGACTGTGGAAGCGGGGTGAAATGCAAAAGTCACAGACCAGTTTCATTTGTTAGCGAGAGGAATGGCAAACCAACAAGGCTTTGGAGCCCACCAGACCTGGGTTGGAATCCTGCCTCTACCACTGAACTTTGGGTAAAATAATTAAGGCTCTCTGTGCTCCATTTGCCTCAATTAGAGCTGGAAATATTTTCAACTCTAGACGGCTTTTGTGAGAATTACAATTACACTAAATAACACATGTAAAAGCCCTTGCCTCCGTGCCTGCCACACGGTAGATACATTGTAAGTCTTGGTTGCCTTAATCTTTTGTCTTGCCATAAGAAAATGAAATATCTAACATCCTAAAAATAAAAAAGAGCATTTTTCTTGGTTATGCTGCGCTTTTAGAGAAAGGTAAATACATGTGGGGGTTGGGGGGTGTAGGGCAGAGGGGGTGGGGAGGGAGGGAGAGAGAGAGAGAGAGGGGAAGAGACAGAGAGGGCAAGGGTAGACATGTAAACACATATCTTTCTCATACATACCTACTTTTCAAACTAAAAGAGGTTGAGGCAACCACCAAACATCTTTATGGAACATAATATTTTTCCTTATGTTTAGTAACAAAATATATTTTATTAATTACATTGTGGAACATGACATCCCTACATGACTTTTAAGATAAAATCAGAGAGTTCTCAATTATTCTCTCCTTATAGATCTATTGTACTTACTTATTTGTGGTTACAAGGAATATTTTAGTGGAGAAGTTGGTGAAGTAATGGCTTAAGACAGGTAGCATCTTTATTCCCTGCCATCGTGAGATTTGAAATTTAGTGTGTGTTCATTCACGAGGACAGCAATGTTTACTATTAAAAGTATTACTCGTTTAGTTCATAGCTTTTTAATTCTCTTTAATAAATTCTTTAGTTGAAGTGGAAAGACATATAGGTAGAACATCTAGTTTTCATGTCCATCTCTGCCACTTGCTAACAGAATGACCTTGAGCAACTCTTTTGACGTCAATTTCTTTACATGTAAAACGGGCAAAGAAATATAGACCCCACAAGATTGCAATGAGGATTCAGTGAAGTTGTGGTCCCACACCATTGCTGACACAGTGCTTAATAAATGGTTATTACTGTAATAATCTTACGAGAAAGTTGTAGAGGAGAGATGAGGGAGAACAAGGTTTTGAAAAGCTACCACTGAGGTAGGTATCATTACCTCTATTTTGCATATATGCAAACTGAGACTTAGAGAAAGGAAATGACTCATCCAAGTCCATACACTAGTAGTGACAAAACCAGAATTATACTTGCGACTATTTCCCTGCCCCAACTCCATATTTTCCCACTATTCTAAACTGCCAAGGCTATATAATATTTCTGTTATAGCTTGGTTTTAATTTAATTAGGTTGTTTTTAATGGGCTTACTGAGTTATATTTCACATATTATAAAATTCACCCATTTTAGCATATTCACATCTATTACCTCAAACTAATTTTAGAGCAATTATATCACCCCAAAAAGAAATCCTGTACCCATTAGCAGCCATTGCTTATACCATCTCCTCCCAGACCCTGGAAACACTAATTTCCTTTCTATCTCTAAATATTTTTCTTTTATGGACATTTAATATAAATAAAATCATACAGTGTGGTCTTTTGTGAGTTGCTTCTCTCACCTAGCATAATATTTTCAAGGTTCATTGTAACATGTATCATTACTTCATTTCTTATTATTGACAGATAAACCATGGCATGGATATACCACATTTTGTTTTTCCATTTATCAGTTGGTGGACATTTGGAGCCCACATTTGGAAGACATTTGTCTTCCACTCTTTGGCTATTATAAATAATGCTGCAATGAACATTTGTGTACAAGTTTTTGTGTGGACATGTTTTCATTTCTCTTGAGTAGTTATCTTGGAATAGAATTACTAGGTCAAACAGTAACATTTTTGATACATGTACACCATAGTACACTATGCAAAAAGAATGAGATCATGTCCTTTGCAGCAACGTGGATGAATCTGGAGGCCAATATCCTAAGCAAACTAAAGCAGGAACAGAAAACCAAATACCGCATATTCTCACTGATAAGTGGAAGCTAAATATTGAGTACATATGAACACAAAGAAGAGAGCAAGAGGCACCGGGGCCTACTTGATGGTGGAGGTTAGGAGGAGGGTGAAGATCCAAAAACTACCTATTGGGTACCATGCTTATTACCTGGGTGATGAAATAATGTGTACACAAAACCCCTGTGACACATAATTTAGCTATATAGCAAACCTGCATATGTACCTCTGAACCTAAATTAAAAGTGAAGAAAAACCAAATAACAAATAGTAAATTTTTAAAGACTTTCAGACTGTTTTTCAAAGGGCTGCACGACTTTACATTTTACCACCAATGTATAAGGGTTCTGCTTCCTCCACATTAAAGCCAATACTTGTTATTTGTTCTTTTTCACTATAGCCATCCTAATAGGTGTAAACCGGTATCTCAATTTGGTTTTGATCTGCATTTCCCTAATGACTAATGAAGTTGAGCAGTTTTAAATTTGTATATCTTCTATCAAGAAATTTATATTCAAATACTTTGCCCATTTTAAAATTGGGTTGTCTTTTTATATTGAGTTGCAAGAGTTCTTTATATATTCTAAATTCAATACCCTTATCAGATATATGATTTGCAAATACTTTCTCTCATTCTGTGGGTGAGATTTTCACTTTCTTGATGGCATCATTTGCAGCACAAAAATTTCAAATCTGATGAAGTCCAATTTTTTTTTTCTCTTACTACTTGTGCTTCTGGTGTTACAGCCAAAAAAACATTGCCTACTTCAAGGTCATAAAGATTTACTCTGATATTTTCTTCTGAGATTTATCATCTTAGCTCTATAGCATTTAGATCCATGATACACCATTAGATCATTTTTTTTTTGCAGGTTTGAAGTGGTCCAACATCTTTTATTTTCATGTGGATATCCAATTTTTCCAGTACAATTTATTGAAAAGACTATTCTTTCCTCATTAAATTGTCTTAACAACACTTTTGAAGATCAATTGCCCTTAAATGTAAGAGTTAATTTTTGGATTCTCAATAGTATTCCATTTATTGATCTGTTTGTACTTATGCCAATACCATACGCTCTTGATTACCACTGCTTTGTAGTAAGGTTTGGAATCAGGAAGCGTGGGTACACTGACTTTGTTTTTCTTTCTCAATATTATTTTGGCTATCCTAGATTCTATGTATTTAAATATTAATTTTAGGGTCAGATTTTCATTTTCTGCTAAGAAAACAGCCAGGATTTTGACAGGGATTTCCTTCAACCTTTGGGGAGTATTTCCATCTTGACAATATTGAGTCCTCTGGCACATGAACAAGGGATGTTTTTCTATTTATTTAGATTTTTAATTACTTTCCACAGTGTTTTACGGTTTGTAGCATACAAGTCTTACACTTCTTTTGTTAAATTTATTTTTAAGTATTCTGGTATTTTGATGATATTGTGAGTGAACTGTTCTCTTAATTTCATTTTCAGATTGTTCATTGCTAGTGCACAGAAATACAATTGATTTTTGCACATTAATCTTGTATTCTGAAACCTTGCTGAACTCGTTTACTCATTTTAATAGTTTGTCATGGATTCTTTAGGGGTTTTCTTTGTATAAGATCATGTCATCTGTGAATATAGATAATTTCACCTCTTCCTTTCCAATATGGGTGTCTTTTACTTTTTTTTTTGCTTGACTTGAGCCTACAATAAACCTACAATACAATGGTAAATTGAAATGGTGACAGCAGTCATCCTTGTCTTGTTCCTGATCTTACAAGGAAAAATTTCAGTCTTTCACTACTAAGTATGATGTTAGCTGTGTTTTTCAGAGATGTCCATTACAAAGTTAAGAAAGTTTCCTCCTATTCTTAGCTTTTTGAATATTAATTTACATTGCAGAGATAAATCCTACCTGGTCACCCTTTATAAACCTTTTTATTTGTTGTTGAATTCAGTTTGCTAGCATTTTGTTAAGATTTTTAGAAAGTTATCTATATTCAAATGTGATATTAGCCTGCAGTTTTATTTTTGTGTCATATCTTTGGTTTTGGCATCAGGGTAATGCTGACTGTGCAGAATTAGTTGGGAAGGGAAGGGTTCCAGCCTCTTCCAATTTTTGAAAGAATTTGTGAAGGATTAAATTTTCCTTAAATATTTGATAATATTCACCAGTGAAGACATCTGAACCTGGGTTTTTATTTGTGGGAAGTTTCTTAATTATTAATCCAGTTTTGTTACAAGACTTGTTACAGGACTACTCAGATTTTCTGTTTCTTCACTGGTCACTTCAGACACTTCAGATAGTTTGTGTTTCTCTGAGTATTTGTCCATTTCATCTAGATCATCTAAGTTTTTGGCATACCGTATGGTTGATATGGTTTTGCTCTGTGTCCCCACCCAAATCTCACGTTGAATTGTAATTTCCAGTGTTGGGGAAGGGACCTCGTAGGAGGTAACTGGATCACGTGGGCAGATTTTCTCCGTGCTGTTCTCATGATAGTGAGTGAGTTGTCATGAGATCTGATGGTTTAAAAGTTTGTGGCACTTCCCCCTTTGCTCTCTCTCTCTCTCCTGCCATTGTGTGAAGACATGTCTTTCATGCCCCTTAGCCTTCCACCTGATTGTAAGTTTCTTGAGGCTTCACCATCCATGCCTCCTGTACAGCCTGTGGAACTATGAGTCAATTAAAGCGCTTTTCTTCATAAACACCCAGTCTCAGGTAGTTGTTTTTATAGCTGTGTGAGAATAAACTAATGCAATGGTATTTCCTTTTAATCCTTTGAGAATTCTTTTTAAGGTACATAGTGATGGCCCCAGTTTCACTGCTCATTTTGATAATTTGAATCTTCTCTCTTTTTTTTCTTATTCAATCTGACTAAAGTTTTTTCAATTTTGTTGATCTCTTCAAAGAAACAATTTTTAATTTCATTGATTCTAGTGTTTTTCTATTCTATATTTCATTTATTTCCCTTCTAGTCTTTATTAATCTTTCTTCCTTCTTTCTTTGTAGTTTGCTGTTCCTTTCCTAGTTTCCTAAGGTGGAAAGTTAGGTTCTTGATTTGAGATCATTTGTCTTTGTTGATGTAGGCATTCACAGTTATAAATTACCCTTTAAGTACTGCTTTAGCTTGGCTGTATCCTGTAAGTTTCGGTATAATGTATTTTCATTTTCATTAATCTCAAAGTATTTTCTCATTTCCCTTATGATTTCTTCTTTGATCCACTGTTTATGTTCTACAAATGGTGAATTTCCCAAATATCCTTCTATTACTAATTGTTTATTCTTTCCACTGTGATCAGAGAACTTACCGAAGTTTTTCTTGAATACATTCTTCTCAGATTGTTGGAAACCTTTGTTTCCTTCCCAGAGTTCTGGAAAAGTTAATTTTCACAACGTTTCCTAGTGTTTTCATTGCTTTCATGAAACGGTGAATTTATGGGGGCGGGGGTTGGTTCTCATTCCACCATTCTGGAAGTCTTGCCTTCTAAGTAAGGTTATATTTTATGTGACACGATTATTCCCTTATACACACACACTAATCCCCATCATGAAGAAAGACAGAAGAGAGGTCACTCCTACTTTGCATTCATTTATTCATCTATGGATCCCTTCATTCAGTAATTAGTACATTATAAAGGAGCAGCTCTGCTAAATGATGCATATATAAAGATGAAAAAGACATAGCCCCTATCCTCAAGGAGCTTTCATGGCCTGTTTGAGGCTAAGACAAGTGCACAGATGGTTAATGCAAAGTGTAGCAAGAGAAACGCTGCAAAAGGGGCTGAGATGGCAATTGCTATAGGAAGAAAAAAGTTTTTTTGCCTGCAGATACTAGGAGGTAACCCCCACCATGTTCTCAGTCCTATGACTGACCAAACTAAATATTTTACATACTCATCAAATATTTACTTTGAAATCTACTTAGAGAGAAGATGGGGGTGTCCATGGCCCTAATGCATACTCAAACCTCAAACCTGACATGCAGCAAGTGCTCTGTACAACATATAACCATGAATAGAACAATTACTTGTCACTATGCATCAGGCTGCTATAGCCCTTTTGGTGATTTCCATTTTCTGTAGCTTACATCACCAACAAACATGCCAAGACAGCTGGAGTGGTGGTAGCAAAAGTGTTTTTTAACAGCATATCCCACTGACAATACAAATCTGTCCTTTTCTCCTGGAATCACTCTCATAAATGGGACAAATCCTTATTAGAGTCATGTCCTTGCATTTCCCAAGCCACATCTGCTGTCTTCTGTGAGCCAATTTTTTTTCCAATGGCTTCTTAGCCATCATAGCCAATCAGCCATGGGACAACTAGCCAGATTTCTTTCTGCAATGTCATCAAATCTTAGGACTCAGAGCTATTTCCGCATTATGTTTCTGGAATCCATTGCTAAAGAAACAGGAAAATTTTTTTAAATACTTGATTTTAATCTACATGTTAAATCTTACTGAACCAATATTTTTCTCACATCTTCCATCTGAACTTCTGATACTAAAGAAGCTATTTACTGGGGGTTTATTATGTCCTAAGCACTGGCAAAGGTGCTTAATCCCCACAACTATTACTGCCAGGGACAAAGTGTATTTCCATTTTGATTTCTTCAAGATCACACAACTAGTAAGTAACAGAGCCAGGGTCTGAATGCATGCCTGGCTAACTCTAAAGCCCATGCTCTGTCCACCATACTCTATAGCATTGTCTCTTGTCGACTATCAAAGTTGGATGGCCCTTACCAATCATCTAGTTCAGTGTTTCTCATCCTTGGTTGCACATTGAACTCACTAGGTGGCCTTCTTAAAATACTGATGCTCCTCTCAACATTCTGTATTCTTATTTGATTGAACTGGGGTAAGCAGTTCAATACACCATGAAATATTAGGCAACCATATAAAAGGATGAGTTCATGTCCTTTGCAGGAACACAGATGAAGCTGGAAACCATCATTCTCAGCAAACTAACACAGGAACAGAAAACCAAACACCACATGTTCTCACTCATAAGTGGGAGTTGAACAATGAGAACAGATAGACACAGGGAGGGGAACATCACACACTATGGCCTGTCTGGGGCTAGGGGGCTAGGGAGGGATAGCATCAGGAGAAATACCTAATATAGATGACGGGTTGATGGGTGCAGCAAACCACCATGGCACGTGTATACCTATGTAACCAACCTGCACATTCTGCATATGTATCCCAGAACTTAAAGTATAATTAAAAAACAAACAACAACAACAACGACAAAAATCTGGGCATCCAATTTTTTTCAACGATCCCCAAATAATTGTAATGGCCACTCAAGGCTGAACCCCACTAAACTAGTTCAACTCCCTCATTGTTCAGGGGGAAGTTTCAATCCCAGATAGAGACAGAGAATTGACCAGGAGAAACAGTTATTCAGAGGCAAGTCTGAGAATAGAACAGAGGTGTTACCGTTCTTATGCCAGGGATCTGTTGTAGAATAATATTTCCTGTCAAATTCTGGATATTTAGCTTCTTCCAGGGCATAGAATTTGGAACAGGCAACCTATGAAAAAATCTATATAACAACCATCATCAGTTATCCATCTATACTCCAAAATCATTTTAACAGGTGGTAAAAACATTAAACACTACAGCAGCCATCAAAATGAATCTCGCTCATTATGGAGCTACCCTCTTTCTGGAAAATGATTAGTAAATATTTATTGAGTGCCCTTCTCTGTGCCAGGCACTGAGAGGCACTTTCAATACATTAGGGGCCCAAAGATACAAATATCCTTGTCCCCTATCATAAATCTGGTCTCAGGAGATTTACTGTCATACAGAGCAAGGGTTACAGAGCTCCATTTTACAGTTGAGGCAAATGAGACTCAGAGTCAAAGACATCTTCTAATAAGTTACAGTGTCAAAAGATGAAAAAGCAAAGGTTTTGGAACAGAGAAACCTGAGTTTGAATCTCACTATTATTGATCACTAGCCATGTAAAGTTGGGCACGAGATGAACCTAATCTCCCTTCCCATAAGTTTCCTTATCTATAAAATGAAGAAAATCACATTTCAAACCCAAAGAGAATTGTGACAAATGCATCAGACAATAAATGGGAAAGGGCCTGGCACACTCAAAATAAATGATAATTTATCCCCATTTTCCCCATCCGACTCCATCTTCCCCTTGGTACTAGAGTCCAGGTGGGTAAGGCATCTGACTTTCAGTTCAGTGAGCTCTGCAATCATCATGCTGCCTCCTCTGTCAGACACTACTGGTTAAGGCAGAAAAGCAGCATTTACCACTTGCCCTTACTCAAAATGTATAAAAACCCTGGGGGGAAAAAGACCCTATCTTAAAGTCCTTTTGTGACTTTGTCTGTGGCAGGGAAAACACAGATGATATAGCTTAAGAAATGTGAAAAAAGTGTTCAGCCAAGTGTCTGAGGGCTTCGGAAACCCAAAAGAAGGAAGATAGCATCATGTGAGCAGACACAACTTGGGTAGCAGTGAAATGTTGACGAGAATCCACAACCAAGAAGCCAAGGTTAGACATTTCATGTTGGCCCAAAGAAACTACAAGAACTAGAAAAACAGCCCCACTGAGATACTCACCAAGAACAGAGCTTACCCTGATCTCTTAAACAGATGTGTAGTGAGGTCTGGCCCAAGGCAAAACAAGGCAAGGTATTAGCCTTAAACACTTGGGAGAAGTGTCTCTCTTCTCAGCACATAAGAGACTGATTTTCTGATTTTGATCATGGGGAGAGGAGTCATTGTCAGAGACTAAAAAATCCCCTACCCCATCTCACTCCAGTACACATCACAACATATAGCACAATAATAACAGCTGACGTTTACTGGGCCACTGTATGTCCTAGTTACTATACTACACTCTACATAATTTAACCTCATTTAGTCTTTACAACAAATGCATGAGGTATGCATTATTATCCTTATTTTATAGAAGAAAGAGCTGAGGTCTAGAAACCTTAAGTGTTCTGCCCAAGACCACATACAGCAATTGATGGCTTCAAGATTTTAATTCAAGTCTAACTCCAAGATCAACTATTAGACGATATAGTTTCTCACATTGGATGGCAATCCCCAATGACTCAACTTAGAAAACCATGAGTCATCCTGGACTTAATGTAATACAATTCCCTCAATGCACCCCACCTA
Source organism: Macaca nemestrina (assembly GCF_043159975.1). NCBI lineage: Eukaryota > Metazoa > Chordata > Mammalia > Primates > Cercopithecidae > Macaca > Macaca nemestrina. The sequence continues at coordinate 87,150,874 of NC_092145.1, forward strand.
TCACTGCCATCCAATCAGTCAATCAGTGACTAATATCTGTTAATTTTACTGCCTAAATAGTTCCTACAATTACACACACACACACACACACACACACACACACACACACACACACACAGAGAGAGAGAGAGAGAGAGAGAGAGAGAGAGAGAATCTTTGCCTCCAAACTAACTGCAACTGCCTTATTCAAGTCTTTCTGTTTCCTGTCTGATCCTCTCCAGTCCAGTCCATAAATTACACAGAACCCCAGAGGGATCCTATCTAAAACATCTGCTTCTGTGGCTCCTCTCCCTAGCAGCTTTCAATAACTACCTATGGCTTACAGCAGTGGTTGTAACTCACTGATATATTAGAATCCTCTGAGGAGCTAATTAGCAATATGGAAACTGATTCCACCTTCAGTTAGCACAGACTCTTCTGAATCTGAAGTTACAGGTGAGACCTGAGAATCTGCAATTTTATTAAATGACCAAGTGAAAACCACTTGGCTTGCAGGATACAAATTCAAAGCACTAGGATGGCATTCAAAGCTTATTTCTAGCTTCTTATCTCAATACTCTCATAATCTTTTCCATGTGACCTTCCAGCAGTACCACCCTGTTGCAATTCCCTAATCTAACCTTGCTGTTTCATGCCCCTGTAGCTTTGCTTATATTGTCACTGCCTCCAACTTCAATGACCCCACCTTGCCCCCAATCATCTGTCTCCTTTGCCACATCATCTCATAACTCAGGTCTCAGCCCAAGAGGCTGCCACTTATTCAATGAAGCCCTTTCTGACTCTATCCCTAGATAGAATAGGAACACATCTCCACTTATATGGTCTTCTTTCAAAGCATCTAATATCTTGGTGCATTATACGGTACTTCTCTATGGATTAGAACACAAATAATTGATGCACATATCTGATTCCCATCCACCATGTGGCTTTCATTGATAAATTTCCAGTGTCTAGCCTTGACACTGCCTGGGCACTTTTCCCTCCAATTTTCTCCTCTTTTCTTCCTCCTTCTCTCATTCTTAAGTCACAGAATGGAGTTTGAAAACAACAACGTTATCTCTCAACAGGCATCTTAATTTGAAGGCCAAGATGGACCCTGAACAACTTTTGAATCCTAAATTAAGACATTGCTAAACTATTATCAGACAAATAAAAAATTTCTCTTTTTTCCCCTCAAAAACTACCAAAGACTTAACAATATCCATTCTATCACAGTATCTCTCATGTCCCGGCCATGAACTTCTTCATATCTAATACAAATCCCTTAGATTATTTCTCTGTCCTCAGTAGAAATGGAAAATAACCACTTGTTATACTCTTACCTTACTCTTTCTATACTACACATTAAGATGAAGTTGAACAAAATGTAATCTAGAATAAAAACTGAGAAGGAAAATGTGTCATAGTTGGTATATTGTTAAACTAGGCAAAAGTGAGCTGGTAAGGAGCTGGTGGAACTGTCATTGTTAGATAAACACAGATAAAGTGTTCAATTTGGTAAACAAGCTCTTTCCATTCTGCAAAGTTATCATGTGGTCTCTGGCATAGTACTGTCCTAGTTTCTCTTTGCCATGAAGAGACAAGTTGCAGCCAGACGGAGCCTGCTTTTCTTCGTCCCTCATCAGTGCCTGCTCTCCACTGTTTCTTCTCTGGAATCTGCCTTAGTATACTGGACTGGAAATTGGGAGCCTGAAATCCCATCATAAATTCTGATACTAACTCGCTGCATGACCTTGGATCAGTCACCTTTCTCCCTGACTCTATTTTCTCAACTTATAAAACCCGTATTTGTGGAGCGCTTCAAACACATAAAGCACATTCACATAAATTTATCTTGTGGGATCTGCACAATCACTCTGTGAGGCAAATAGATGAGTCAAGGGAAGCTTCAAGGAAAGCTTCTGTGTCAAGGGAAGATATATCTTCTATGATATCGATAAAACTCAAGAGAGTTGGATTAGGGGTTCTTTAACTGAACAGCTTAAAATTAACAACAATATGCACAACACTTCATAAATTTAAAAATGCCTTCACATTCATTATAATCCATTCTGTAAATAAAATTGTATTCGGTGCCTACTATAAGCCAGACACCATTAGACTGAGGATACAGTACAAACAAGTTAAACAAAGGCCCTCACTGTCTTAAGGTAGCTTCCATGGTGGTGGGCATGCATGAAGCACTCATACAAAAAGTTTAGAAAATGAATTACAGATACTTCTAAGTACAGCAGGTAAGGGCATACTGGGTGACAGCAGCATCTTATTTAATCATCTCAATATCTCTATCATGTAGATATATTTCATTAACTCAATTTCCAGACAGAGCAAAGAAAAAGGCAGAAAAGCTAAGTGACTTAGCAAGCAAGTGAAGAAAAGAGCTTGGCTTATACACCTACACACCACAACTTCTGAATATATGTTTCATGCTCATCCCATTCTTTTGTTTTGCTCCCAGTACTAGTTTTCTAGGATTCTATGATTTAGTCTTCAAATGACTGACTTGCAGTTATTAAAATAAGGCCTTGTTTCTGAGGCCTTAGGAGGATGAGATTTAGGCTAAATGCTTTGTGCTCATGAGATCAGGAGCACCAGGCACTTTGCCTTCAAAACAGGACCAGCCTGTTTGCTGGTCCATTTGTCTATCAGTTCCTTAAGAGTAGCTGGGGCTTGTTTTGTCCACAGTTTTACCCCCTGCGCCTAGCACATGGCTTGGCCCCTAATTAATGTTTGTTAAACATTTATGGAAGCTATGAATAAATGAATGGATGAACCAAGGAGAGAGCAAACTAACACAGCTTGCAGAAAACTGGGTTGCCGTGTTTATGGCAAAAAGAATTAAACTACTCTCAGCTTCTCTCTGGAAGCTTCAGCCACTTTCTCCTAGGAACAAGCAGAAAGAAAATGTGGCACATATACACCATGGAATACTATGCAGCCATAAAAAAGGATGAGTTCATGTCCTCTGCAGGGACATGGATGAAGCTGGAAACCATCATTCTCAGCAAACTAACACAGAACAGAAAACGGAACACCGCATGTTCTCACTCGTAAGTGGGAGTTGAACAATGAGAACACATGGACACAGGGAGGGGAATATCACACACTAGGGCCTGTCGAAGGGGGTGGGGGACTGTGGGAGGGATAGCATTAGGAGAAATACCTAATGTAGATGACGTGTTGATGGGATCTGCAAACTACCATGGCACTTGTATACTTATGTAACAAACCTGCACGTTCTGCACATGTACCCCAGAACTTAAAGTATAAAAAAAAAATAATGGAATACTAGGCATACATAAGCTAAACTATGTTTTTAACTTTTTAAAACTGTATTTTTGCATCATTTTCTCAGTGATTACTTTGGGGCTTCTAACATATATCTTAAATTAACAGAATCGACATCAGATTTATACTGACTTAGTTCCAGTAGGTTATAAAAACTTTAATCCTCTATAGCTCCATTCTCTCTCCTTGTATAATAATAATTGTTGTACATAATTTGTCTATATTTGTTACCAATAAAACAATGCGTTTAAGCTATTGTCATTTTGAATAGTCTTATGTCTTTTACAGAAGCTAAGGGAAGGAGAACACAATTAATTTATAGAAGTTTTTGTTAATCTTCATATTTGCCACTTAATTTTTTTCATTTCTTTCTGTAAATTCAATTTACCATATGATACCATTTCCTTACTCCAATTTAGCTTAATTCCCACTCCCCTCTTTTACATTTTATTATCAAATAACAATACATTTTTACAGATAGTGCTTTAAGAAATTGATTTTAAGTAAGTTAAGTGGAAAATAATATATAATGATACCTTTTTATTATTTACAAATTTCCCTTTATTGGAATTGCTTTTTTCATGCAGATTCAAGCTACTGTCTAGGAAGCTTTTAGTATTTCTTTCAAGGCATGTCAGCTAACAAAAAATTTTCTCAGCCTTTGTTTACCTAGGAATGTCTTCATTTCATTTTTACCTTTAAAGATACTTTTGTTGAATATATGATTCTTGGCTGACAGTTTTTCATTCTTTCAATGTTTAGAATATGGCATTGCACTGCCTTCTGCTCTCTGCTATTTCTGATGAGAATCAGTTGTTAATCTTATTGTGGTTCCGTTTCATTTTTCTCTTGCTAATTTCAAAATTTTCTCTTTATATTTGGCTCCAATATTTTGACTATGATGTATCTAAGTATCAATATCTTTACATTTTCCTCCTTGAAATTAAAAAAAAAATCTTCTTTGATGTGTAGATTGATGTTTTTCATTAAATTTGGGAAGATTTTATCAATTTTTAAAAAATATTCTTTCTGCTCTTTTCTTTTTCTTCTTTTCTTCTCCTAATGATGTGCCTTTAAGATGTCCTACATTTCTTTGGGAATCTTCAGTTTGGTTCATTCTTTTTTTCCTTCTATCTTTAAAAATGAATAATCTATATTGATCTATGTTCTAAATTGCTGATTGTTTCTTCTGCCAAGTTATATCTTCTTGTGACCTTTTCTAGTGTATTTTTCATTTCAGTTATACTTTTCAACTCCAGATTTTCCATTTTCTTCTTTTTCTATAACTTCTATCTCTTTATTAGCATTCTCTACTTGATGAGAAATTGTTATTACGCTTTATTTTAGTATTTTAGACATAGTTCCTTCAGTTCTTTGAATATGTTTAAATAGCTGATTTTTAAAGTTTTTGCCTAGTTAAGTTCAACATCCTTGTTTCCTCATGGATAGTTTTTTGTTGATTTTTTCATATAATTCCATGTATGAGTTACACTTTCCTCATTCTTTGCATGCCTCAAAATTTTTAGTTCAAAACAATATTTTAGTTACTATATTGTAACAACTCTGGATATTGACCTGACCCTCTCTGAGACTCATTTTGTTTTTTGCTTAGTCATTTCTTTGTTTAGTGACTTGGCTGAACCACTTCTGTGAAACTGGTTTCCCTGACACTTTGAAACTTCTGGTGTTGCTACTCACATTATTTGTTTGTTTTTATGGTTGAGACTGGCATCCCATTGGTCAACTCTGGGTTTACATAAACCACTTATTAAGAATATAGTCACGATTTTTTTATTTTTAATTTTTGTTGACTTTTTAAATTCAGTTCAACAAATAAAATTAGTTGATATTTTGTATAAATGTATATTGGGGAGCACATTTTTCCTTTTGCCTCAGGCTCAGATATGGGTTGGCATAGCACCAATGAAAAGCTTTACTTTTCTTGACTCTGGGTTTCCTTTATCCTTCCTATCTACATAATCCATTCTTTAAACCATGATGGCCTAAATTTATTGAACTTCATTCCTTTCCCAGCACTGCCTCTGCACAGTAACCTCAAAGGCCTCCTTTCCCTAACCTGACTTTTAAGCCTTCTGAGTACAGAATAGCATAGAATGCCTAGGGAATTATGAGGTAGGCAAAGATTACATAAACCACTTTTTGGTTAATGTTGCTGTGAAGCCCTCTTAGTCAGTTAGATTTTTACCCTTTACCACTACTGGATTTGCATGTGACTTGGAAAACACTTTCACACTTCAGGGAGTTTAGAATTTTGCCCACATTCAGGTAGGGACAAACACTTCAGAAATTATCTCTCTAGTTGCTTTTCAAAGGGCACAGTTTTAGGCACAGTCATCCATTCCAAAAGAGACAAATATGATTTTATTATTATGCCTGGCTTTGTAGGAGTTGCCCCTTGGTCAGGGTGGCATAACATTTAGAAAATATAGGGCCAGACATTGTACTTAAGCCTTTTTAACCTTAAGCCCTCCATATTTTACTGATGGATCCATGTGTGGCTTGAGGAATGCTTTAGAGCCTACGCCACATCCTGTTTAGGTTGCTTTTGAGAGGGTACAGTAAAGCACACATGCATAACTTTCCACACACCCAGCAGTGAGTGTAGTTCCACAAGGGCGCTTCTTAGTGATTCCTTTGTCTGGTTCTCTGGTATCCTCCATGTTGGTCTGCTGTTTTGCTTGTTGCTACTAGTTATCATGGAGCTACCAATCCACTCTTAATTGCTTACCACCAAGATCTGCATTATTTTTGACAGTGCCCTTAGGCATAAGCTTCTTCATGCTCTGTTCCAAATAAAGTCAGTCACCTCAGGGAGAACTATAGAGTTCTCCATCCTAATGCCTTTCCCTGGGACAGAACTTCTGTCACTGCAATAGAATTGGGAGCAGGGACGGTGATCTGTTTCTCCCAGAGTGACTCCCCTGTTCCACAAGTGGGGCAGTGACCTGCTTCTCCCAGAATAACTCCCCTGTTCTACAAGTGGACCCTGGGGATAATGGTATATTCCCTAGTCCTCTTAATTAGCCTTTCCTAGTGTGGAAGTTTTACCTTATAGATGAGCTGAGGCAGGCACAAGCAGGACCCCTGTATTCTTGGTTTACCATCCCTGGGGCAAAGCCCTCATATGTAGAAAGTGGGTGAGGAAGGAATCTCCAATCCTCTCAGCTATGCCTTCCTAGAACAGTGCTTCTGTAATATAGGGCTGGGGGGGAGGGGAAAGAGATGCTTGTGGCCTGCCCCATTGTAGGGTGAAATTATAACTATGGAGTAAGATTTTGAAAGAGAGGAAGCCTACGTCTTCTTGGTTGCACTTGCCTGTAGAATGGAGCTAAGGGAAGGAATAGGAACAGGTCATGACTCAAATGCCATAGACTCTTGCTGTTTTTACTGAGGCTTAATAGCTTTTCTTGAATAAACATTTCTCTTTTTGCTATGTGCCCTTAGGATATTTTCTGAAGATTTTAAATGGTTGATTGATCATTTTTACCAGTTAAATCATTTTTACCAGTTAAATGGTTGTTTCACTGAGTAGAGGGTCCACCAGATCCTTGATCTGCCTTTCCAGAAGTCATGCCTATAGAAACACCTTCGTCTTGGAATGGAGAGATTGGAAAAGGCTTCACAGAAGTTACAGAAATCATGTTTATTTAAGTTGGCTTAGGCAGGCAGACAGGCAAGAAAAAAGTTGCCCCACATGGGGAAACAGCATGTGCAAAGGAATGTGGAAATAAGACTGGAAGACTGCATAGGTGCTAGAGGTCAAGTGACTGCAGTGCGTAAGCTATGCTAAGGTACTTGGATCTCATCCTACAGGCAATGAGGAGCCATGAGAGGACCTTAGAATGGGGAATGATCTGCACAGTTCTGAATTCAAGACAGGTCACTCTGGCTGAAGTCCCAAACAGTTTAAAAGGTATTAGATTTAATCCCAGACTTTGCCAAAGCAGGGAAAGAAAGATGAGAATGCAGTTAGCAGCCAAGCCAATGCTTTTCAGTTCTCATATATGTCAGACCAAAAATCTACTTAATTTCTGTTAAGGTAAGTACACATTTCACATTCATAACTAAAACCATTAAGAAAGTAAAATGAAAATAGATATGCTCCTTTGGTTAAAATATTTGCACATTTGTTCAACTAAATATCCAAAACACATAGGTGATTTGTACATATATAGTACATATGCTGATGAATCTCTAAGTAAAAATTAATCTGATAAATAAAAAATATTTATCTGAGTTGCTTAAATATGTATTTTATTTTTTAGTAGAAAGCTCCTTTTGTGAAACCATCTGGTTAAATTGAATGATCACTGAAATACCCATCAGGAGCTAGAAGTTCCAGTCTACATTTTTGCCATTAGCTTACTGGAGAACCTTTAGAGTCCTTTCTTTCTTTGGGACTAAACTTCTTTTCATCTGCAGAGAAAAATTAAAAAGGTATGAAGAAAAGGAGGTTGAACTAGCAAATCTCTAAGGTCCCTTTTAGCTCTAACATCTATAATTCATGAGTCTTTTTGGCAAAAATACTTCCAGTACCTGATTTAAATCAACCCCACCTAGAAAGACCTTTGAAGCATGATCTCCAAACTCCAAAGCCATAAGAAAAAACAATGATGAATTTAACTACATAATTTTAGACTGATGAATAGGAAAACATAAGCAAAGTTGAAATATAAATTGGAAAAAGTATTTGTCACACATATAACAAGAGGCTAAATCCTTTTATATACAAAGAGCTCCATAACCCAATGAGAAACAGATGAAAAGCCATATAGTAACAGGAACAACAAATAGGCAACGGCCAAGAACAGTTAGTTCACATGGAAAGAAACATAAATGGCCAAAAAACATGTGAAAAGATACTCATTTTCACACAAAATTAAGAAAGGCAACTTAAAATGATCATAAATTGTTATTTATACTTATCAGATTTACTAAGATTTTAAAAGTTAATATCAAATATTTGCAATTTTTGGCAGGGAAAAGGTAACATCTACCAGTACTGAAAATGTGTACACTCCTTATGTCCAACTGTTAAACATCTAAGAATTTGTCTTATTGCTATACATGCAAAAGTATGCTAATAAAGGTATACAATTATACTAACAATTATATAGTCCTTCACTACTTAATCTAAAAATAACTAAGTTCTTAATGTGCATTATTAACTTATTAAATCCTCATAAAAACCCTACTGGATAGTGACCATTATTGCCTCCATTTTTTCACACAAGGACACTGAGGCAAAGAAATTAAGCAACTTGCCTAAGGTCATACAGCAAGGAATTGGTGGCATCAATATTCAGTCCAAAGTAGTCTGGCTCCAGAGCCATTCACCTTAAACACCATATATACTGCCTCTCAAGGATGTTAATTGCAGCACTACTTTTAATATCAAAAGAGTTATGAAAACATGAAATATCCATTAGTAGGCGAAACAAAAAGTAAATTACAAGACAGCCATACAGTTGAAAATTGTGCAACCTTTAGGAAAACTTATATAGATCTATATATATTGATGTGGAAAAGCATATATAAGGTCTATTAATTAAGTGAAGAAATTAAGTTACAGAACAGTAGTTGTCATGTGATAGGAATTTTGAAAATATAATATGCATATATCTAACAATATATATGCACAGAAAATCTCAGGAACCAAACACAAGAAACTAGTCACTATGGTTACCCTCTGAGGAGTGAAACTGGGAGTGCAAAGAAGGGGTGAGGTCATAAGTAGGAGAACTTCTACATTTTCATACCTTTTCGTTCAGGTTTATCATTCTACCATAAGCATGTATTACTTTTATTAGTTAAAATTACTAAGAAAAATATCAAACCAACTTTAAGCACCCTACCAGAAGTTCCTATTTGCTGCTTTTTCCCATAACAGGAGAGAGACCTTTATGACATTAACTAATTAGTGTGATCCATGAAAACTCTAACACTAAGCTGCAATTCCATTGACCTTTCCTTTGGGTCTCTCAAGCACCAGGCCCAAGACTACAGAGGATTCTGGACACTCTTAGGACAGCTCCCTGTGAATTAACAAAAGCATGTTCTCTTAAGTGGTTGCCTCAGGATTTTTAGATGTGCCCTAAGTACAAGGACAGCCAATTAAGCCTAAAAATATTTAAGGGCCTTCAGTGGTTCTTTCATTATAGGTTAGAAGGTTGGGGGCAGTTACAAAATAATTAATCCCTACCTCCTTCTTGGCCTCTAGAAATCTACATGTTTCCTGTATTTTCCAAGAGTTAAATGGTCTTGCCCCTTACTGAAAAATGATTTAATTTTCACCTCTTTTTACGACCCTTAAATTAACATTTAAGACTGGTATAAAAACAACCTTTAAAAAATCTTCAAATGCTTTGATGACTACTTAAGTTTTTCCAACATTTCGGAGAATACATTAGAATTATATCGTGGAAAAAATATATTTTTAAAAAGATTATATTTGTGGAAAAATTGATATACATGAAATCTTCATTAAAATTGATAGGGAAGACACTAAGAAATCATAATATAAATGGGCAAAGGTGCAAATATACAAATTCCATGCAAGGAAAAATGAAAACTCAGGATATATTTGACATCACTTTTGTCTTTTCTTAGGATAATTTTTAGAGAAAAATATCAGGTTAAAATTAAAGGATACCTTAACTAAAAATAAAATCAGAAAAAAGGAAACCACAATATTATTAATAATAAAATAAAATGCAAAGTCAATCAAGCATAAGTTATCTTTTAATGGAAAATAGGGTAGAATAAAAACTTATAATGTCCAGTGTTGTTGAGATTGCAGCGAAATTAGTACAATCATTTGCTGCTAGAAGTACTTTAAGTTGACATAAACTTTTGTGAAAGGACTATGGCAATACACTACAGGTTCCAAAAAATCTTCTCAGGCTCTTTGACCTGATAACTCCACTTTTGAAATTGATTCTAAGAAATAATTCAGCAAAGCAAATAGCTATGTACGTATGTATATTCACCGTCAAGTTATATAAAATATTAAAAAAATAAGAAATAACTTAGATGTCCAACAAGAGAAAAATGATTTAGTACAGTATGGCACATTTACTCCAGGGCAATACTTTCCAACTGAATTTTCTGTGTTGATGAAAATGTCTTATATCTGTTCTATTCAAAACGGTAGCAACTAGATACATGTGGCTATTGAGTATTTAACTTGTGACTAATGAGACTGAAGGGATGAATTGTTAATTTTCTCTGATTGTAATTAGTTTTAACTTCAATCTATGTAGCCACCTATATTGGAATGGTATACCAAGAAGCAGTTAAAATTTTAAAAATACAATATTTTATGTCAAAGGAAAAGAAGTAAAACATAAAAGAAATAAGCCATGATTAAAACCATGTTTAATATAAACAATATACAAAAACACATGTTCATGGACAAATACAGAAAACAAAAATGGTTAAATATGCAAACGTAAAACCAAATTTTGGTAGAATGATTAACTACTGATATGTTTTACTTGTTTTTAACTTTTTTTTTATTATTTCAATTTTAAATCTTTTAAAAAAACTTCATTGCAGGTCTGAATTTCAACTCATGTTACAAAGTTCTCCAATACGCTTTAGATTCACTAATACTGATTTATTATTATGTTGGCCAATACAGCTTTTCTTTAGGCAATTCTAAATTTCCTTGCCAGGAGCAAAGAGATGAGGAACTAGGATCTTCCCAACATACCTGTCCTTAAAAATAAGTTTAAAAACATGCCATGCTCCATGAAAGCTGAAAGCCAGAGCATCTTAACCTGGCACCACTGAAGTTAAAACAATGGAGAATGGAGATAGAATGACTAAGTAATTAGGAACATACTTCTGTTAATGAAATATACAATAAGATAGAAGGATATTCAAGGCCTCTTTATGTTGGAATTTAGAGGATGAGGTGGGAACTGCTTTGATTTCTCACCTTTATCTTCCATCTCACAGATACCAAAGGCAAAGTTTCCATGTGGCTATTAATTCCGCTGGAAATAGTAAACTCTGGTCTTGTCTGCCTGCTAGTGTATTTCCATTGACTACAAAGTGGCATGAAACTAGATTTACAGATACATCTGGTTTCATGTTGATTTTTGGCCAGTGAAAAATCTACAGCTCTCCTGGGCATCACACTTCAAGACTATTATGCCTGGACAGTTTGAACAGAAGGAAACTTGAGTTTCATGTTAGATCTGGGGACATGGGCCCAAATTCAGCATGCACATGGGCAACAGAACTAGATGTGAGCCCAAAGTTGGTGGCAGGCAGCTCATGCAAAATGGGTGTCTTGTTGGTCCCAGAGCCAAAATACGGCAGGAAAGAAGTCAATAGAGAGCTTTTTTGGTCCCATATGATTCTGTTACATGTGGAACTCCAGTCTGTGAAAATTACGTGGAGGTTTTTCTGTACAACTCTGAATGAGCACATAAGTGGGGACGGAACATCTGGATGGAGAATGAATTGTTCTCTTTTACTATTTTTACTAATTCTTAACATTTGAATCACACTTTAAACAAAATGCTTTCAAATCCATTATCCCATTTGATGCTCACAACAACCCTGTGAGGTAAGCATAATACTCAGTACATTAACAACAGCTGTCTTAAGAACCAGTATTTGTATAGCACATTATCTTTCAAGTGTATTACCTAACTTGTTACTCATAACTCAAAGAAGTAGCTAGAAAGTTTCAACTTTCCATTTTATAGCTAAAGAAACCAAGGCTTAGAGAAGAAGAGCAACAAGATGGCTATGGATTCATAATTACTTATGCAGTAGCACCAGGGCCCAGACACTAGTGTTCTAATTCCAAGCTCACTGTTCTTTCAAAAATACCGTGTGGGCCGGCCGTGGTGGCTCATACCTGTAATCCCAGTACTTTGGGAGGCTGAGGCGGGAGGATCACCTGAAGTTGGGAGTTCAAGACCAGCCCGACCAACATGGAAACCCTGTCTCTACTAAAAATACAAAATTAGCTGGGAGTGGTGGCACATGATTCTAATTCCAGCTACTCGGGAGGCTTAGGCAGGAGAATCGCTTGAACCCAGGAGGCGGAGGTTGCAGTGAGCCAAATTCGAGCCATTGCACTCCAGCCTGGGCAAGAAGAGTGAAACTCCACCTCAGATAAAACAACAACAACAACAACAACAACAACAACAACAACAACAAAACCGTGTGGTCTCTTTGTAGTCATACATGTTGAAGATATGCACAAAGAGCCAATAAAAGGCTTAAACTTCTTCATTCAAGTGCCATGAATTTGCAGTACCCAGAAGCAACACATTCTGCCCATCCTTTTTTTGCTCAACTACTGTTCAGTGTAGGAAACAGACTCCTGAATGATCCCACTATCTTTGGTTTTACTTCTCTGTATTTTACTCGCAGTCATCATTCTAAAATGCAAATCCTACTGGGATACACCTCTGTTTATAATCCTTCTACAGGCATACAAACTAATAATTGCCAAGCCTCAATCAAGAAAACTAATATTAGAAAAAGTAATACTCATTTCATGCACAGTGTACATAAGAAGTACTCAGTGAATAGCAAATTATTTTTTAAATCCTTCTAAGACTATGTTCATAAGACAAAGTTCAATATCTTCGAAGGGCAAAAAGTTTTTGTTAGAAGTTTTTGAAATCTGCACAACATGGTGACTATAGTTGATAATAATGTGTTGTCTATTTCAAAATTGTTAAGAATAAATTTTAAATGTTGTAACCAAACCATAAGTATGTGAAGTGATAAATATGCAAATTAGCTTGATTTAATCATTCTACATTGCATACCTACATCATAACATCACATTGTACCCCACTGAAATATATAATTATATTTTGTCAATTAAAAATTAAATAAAATTTTAAAACCCCACAGGATGTCATCCAAGGCCCTTTGTAACCTAACACAGGCCTGCTCTCTGCTGAAGCAACAGTGAAGTATGTGCCATTCCCTTAAATGCAATGTAGTAGCATAGCTCTAGCCTAGTCCCTCTGTCTGGGGTGCTTTTCTTCCCTCAGCTTGAGTTTCTCTGAGAATTTTTCCCTTATCACTCTTTTCTCTCAGAATCAATCACATATTCAGCACCTTATATTCACGTACACTATGAATTTTTTTTAAAATAGCAATTTAAAAAGTGTTTTTGTCTTTTTAAAGGTGTTTTGTCTCCCCTGGTCGACTAAAAACACCTAAAAGACAGAGATTTGTCTCATCTATTAACAGAATGCCTAGCACAGTGCCTGGCACATGTCAGGCACTTATAGGCTTATTGAATTAATTCACTTCAATAAAGCAATGCCAATTATCTATTATGTTACCTGACAAAATATTGCATGCCCATTTTGAGGCAAATGCAAACCAGTAAACCTCACATTTCATGAATTATCAAATCCGATACATCATCAGTTTCTGAACAGACAGATAAAAGGCTATCACATGGCTTCCCTGAGTTACTCTTTCTGCTGCTTGGCAGCCTTGAAGATAAGAAAGGAAAAAACTGCTTTTTTAGGGACAAATAAAGCGGCCAGATGACCATTTCATAGCCCACAGAGTGGCTGTAAAACAAAATGGCAAACCACTCAACAAATGGCTTTCTCATAAAGAATGCTCCAGGATGGAATGAACACACACGTGCATGCCAAACTGGCCCTCCAAAGAGTCTGTCCACAATGAAAGTGGAACCATCTAAGCAAAAAGGGTGAGTCATCTCACAATCATGTACACATCTCCCCTCAACACTAAAAGGAAATTCCAACTGTGTCCTCTGTAACACAGGCAACTGGAAGAATCCTTTGCAAATGCCTGATGCTGAGTCCTTCGTGCTCTACAATATATTGAGATTCCTACTGAACTCATTCCCAGGGAAGGAAACACTTTCCTAATTATTTTTGGACTTCACTTAACCAGCTCCAGATCATAAAGTTCCCATTCTCACACTGGTCCCTGAGGGACTAAAGTGAAGGACACTGTTCCAAAGATGCCATTGGCAACCAACCTAGGAAAGAGGTTTCAAAAAACACTCTCCAGTTACCATCGCTAGGTCAACTCCCTCCTCTGGGGGCAGACAATAACAGCCTGCAGTGAAAACTATTCCAGCATAAAAGGCTCACAGAACAAAGAGAAATGTAAAGAAAAATGTGTTCACTTTCCTAAATTTCTTCAGCCAGTGGTTGAATAAGCTAATACTGTTTACCCTGTGTGATCTTGTTACAGTCACACACAAGTTGTTAAGAGTCGAGAACATTTTCAACAATAGTAGAAAACCCTACTCTTATTCTTCAGGTAAATGGTCCATATACTGGTAATTATCAAACAGGGTGAGTGCAGAGGAATATATATCAGAATCTCTGGGAGAAAGTGTCATTCAGAGAAACACATTCTGTACCATAATTATGTAATACTCTGGCATCAATGACTAATTTATTTGAGGATTTCAAACATTAAAAGAGGGTATGAAACTTTCATGCTTATTGAAAATGGATATGTGCTTATTATAAATATCAATCCTTGAACCTCAGTAAGTTTGAGGAGGGCCCTAGGAATCTGCATTTGTAACAGAAATACTCTTCTCTCCCCTTCCCAAGGACTCTATATAGACAGCCCTGTGATCGCATGTTACAAATCCTACCATCCTGTAAATGCTACACATTTCCCAACAGATCAGTTTAGACATCCTAAGGGTTAGAGAAAGTGACAAACAGTTGGCAGATCATTAGCATAGAGTTAGAACAAACAAACATGAACCCCAAAAGTAACCTTCAGGCACAGTGAAATTGAATCACCCTATTCTCTCAGAGGAACATAAATTTGTAGAATGTGGTGATGCCCAGGGAACAGGTCAACACCCTTAAGGCCTCTTGGAACGGGTGAGTGCTAGCAACTTGCAGACTCCACTGCAGTGGCCTCATCTAATCTACTTCCCATCCTTAGTTCCAGAAATGGCACACACACACACACACAGACACACACACACACACACACACAATTTCTCCCCAGTTTCTGACCTTCTGTTAAAGAGCAGCTGTGGGGTTGGAAGACAGTGCTGTTCCTGTACCATCATGTATAAAAGGGTTCTTTCCTCTGACTATTGCTGTTACCCACCCTCTCAGGATTATACCATAATGGTTAAGTATGAGATCTAGAGCCAAGCTGTCTTGGTACTAATCCTGACTCTAAAACTTCTTAACGATGTGATTTCAATCTATCTCAGCACCTTACAAAGCTATTGGGCTTTACCTCCTTGCACCATGCCATGCCCATTTTATCTCTGTGACACATCTAAAACATTTTCTCTCTCCTCCTTTTCCAAAACAACTCTTCTAAATCATCTCTTCATCATCTTTCTATCCTAAATGCCCTCCCTGTCTCCAGTCTCTGCCTCACCACCCTCCAAACTTTACCATCAACCCTTATCTACACTATTGCTAGAATTTTCTTTCTAAATCACAGATGTGATCAGTTAACCCCTTTGTTCAAAAACAAATGTTAATGTTAAAACTCCTCAGCCTGAAATTCAAGGCCTTCTATGACTAACCCCAATCTGTACTTTCAAACTCGTTTCCTACTACACTTATTTTTATGCATCTTATACTTCCATTATACTGAACTCTTGAATTATCCCATATGATGACTTTCAAGGTTATCTATTCTTTTGCTTGTGCTCTTCTCTCTAGCTGGAATGCCTTCCTTCTTCATCTTCTCCTACTCATATCCTATTTTTCAAGGCCCAGTTCACAGAAAATGTCCTCTGAACTCTTATCAAATTTTGTCAATCTCAAGGCAACGAGCACTTCTTATTTTGCAGTAGAGTTAGTGTGACCCATATTTTACCTCTTCTACTCCATTATGAGACACCTGAGGTCAGACACCATGTCTGATTCCTTTCTTCTTTATACTGTCTACAGAGCTTATTAAGGTACCAGGTTCAGAGTGAGCTCTTAAGATGTATGTGATGCAAATGAACAGTTTTCCAGGCTCCTTATTTTCTCTGCCATAGTAGAATAATAGGCATATGACTTCTGTATCCTAAAATTGCATTGTGGGAAAGTCTACCTGGAGACAACTTATGTTCCTTTACTATTCATTTGTGTATCAAAGGATTTGTATAGGCCTCGGAGAATCAGTATCATTACTATTAATACTATTAAAATTAATAATACATGTATTTTATTACTTTGGAAGTCGTGTTTCTCAACTACAATTTCACAACAGTATAAATTAATTCCATTATGTCAGGTAAAAAGAAACTGAATCATGAAAGGATAAATGCCTTGACTTGTATGGTAAATATATTAGTTTTTATTGCTGCGTAACAAATTATCACAAAATTAGCAGTTTAAAACAATACTCATTTATTATCTTACTTTTTTTTTAAGTCAGAAGTCAACTGGATTCTCTACTCAGGGTCGCACAAGGCCAAAATCACAGTGTCAATCAGGCTGGACTCTTATATGGAAGTTCTGGAGAAAGAATCCACTTCCAAGTTCAAGTTCGTTGACAGAATTCTTTATGGCCGTAGGTCTGAGGCCCTCATTTTCTAGATGGCTGTCAGCCAGGGATCATTCCTAAAGGCCACTTTCTGTGCAGCCTCCTCTATCTTCAAGTTAGTACTGGCATATCAAATTCAAATTACCCTCAATGTTCAAATCTCTGCGTGGCTTTCTGTCACCAGTTAAAAAAATCCCAAACTCTCTGCTTTCAAACGGCTTGTGTGACTGGTCCTTTCTTAAAGTTAACTGCGCCATGTAACAAAGCTTAATCATGGGAGTGATATCATATTCACAGTTTCTATCCTTACTTAAAGAGGAAGGAATCATACAAGGACAAGGTAATCAGGGTCATTCTAGAATTCTGCCTACCACAGTAAGTGATTAGTGCAGCTAGTATTTTAATTAAGTGAGGTAGACAAAAAGTTCCTAAAAAGCATAAAAACTCAATCTGGTTAAAAATATTTTTGTATTAAAATGGACTGAGTAGAGATAGCTTAGTTTATTATTCTGAAACAAAAAGATAAATATGAAATGAGAATTATCCTTTCTAATTATATATTACGTACTGTCGTGTAAACTTTCCAGAAAATTTTTATAAAGAGGTTATGGTTCTGTCTCCAACTTAATTTATTGTCATATTTTTCAGGACACATTACTGTGGGCAAGCCATAACTGCCGAAGAGGATTTGACATGGGTATGACTATCAGCACAGGCATCTCACCAAAATGGAAGGCAGGGGGCCTAATTAGGCTCACCACTGACTTGCTGTGTGACTTTGAGCAAGTCTTTTACTTTTGGTGGGGGCTTCAATTTCAACATCTGTAAAATGGGGTGGGGTGGACTGAATTATCTACGAGCTCTTATTTAATTGAAACAGTCTGTGAAGTGATTGTATTTCACATTAACCCTTTTATACTATTATTCTTATGGGTAAAGGTGAACCTTATAAGAATCTGTATTTTCTGACAGGAGCTGAAAAATGAAACCTATGAAGAGATTAATCAAATAAACACATGAATCTGAAATAAACTTTTTTCTTAGTTTTCTGCAGCTCTGCAAAGAATAAAATAATAAATCTAGAAGTACCTATTATACATTATGGGCTCAAAATGCCTCTTTCTAAATAATTCAATAACTACATTATTGAGTATCTACTCTCTACTTTGCATTTCCTATTGCAAGGGGCTTTCAAGCATCAGAAGACAGGTTGGACTATGAAGACGGCATTTAAGAGCTCTTCTAACGCTGAAATCCCATACATACACTAAGATACAAAATACATAGCATTTACTATCAAACAACTTACAATTCTCCTTGGGAGACATAAAATTATTTGGGGAGTAAATGAGCCAAAAAGTATTTTTATTCCCCAGTTTATGAATAAATACCAAGAAAACGTACACACTGTTAGTCATTGCATAACACAACATCTCATGTGTTTTCATGATGACCTGGCTGAAGTCATCCATTTAATTTATTTTAAAAACACAAACAATTTATATTTGAAACTTAACTAAAAATATAAAAATATGTCTTTTTACCAAAAAGGTCACATGTGCTGTCAACAAGTTTGCCAGAAATAAGTAAGCAGAATTTATGGAATAATTTTCTTTTTATCTTTTTATTATTTTATTTTATTTCATTTATTTTTTGCTATGCTCCCTTGAATCATGGAAGGAAGAATCCTTTTTTTCAAGTGATTTTTGCTAACTAACATACAAAAATGTCCCCCAAATATCCAATATAACTGAAGATAGTTTTCCTCCAAATTACTTGTATTTTGTTTATAACTTGAACTACAGTTTTTATTTTTGTTTTTCTTTAATGTACAGTTTTTTTAAAATTTTTGTGAGTACACAATAGGTGTATATATTTATGGGGTATATGAAATGTTTTGATAGAAGCATGCAATGTGTACTAATCATATTATAGAGAATGAGGTATACATCCCTCAAGCATTTATTCTTTGTGTTACAATCAATCCTATTGTACCCCTTTAGTTATTTTAAAATGTACAATTAAATCATTATAACTATAGTCACCTTATTGTGTTATCACATAGTAGGTCTTATTCATTCTTTCTATTTTTTTAATTTTTTTTATTATTATACTTTAAGTTCTAGGGTACATGTGGATAACGTGCAGGTTTGTTACATATGTATACTTGTGTCATGTTGGCGTGCTGCACCCATCAACTCGTCAGCACCCATCAACTCGTCATTTACATCAGGTATAACTCCCAATGCAATCCCTCCCCTCTCCCCTCTCCCCATGATAGGCCCCGGTGTATGATGTTCCCCTTCCCGAGTCCAAGTGATCTCATTGTTCAGTTCCCACCTATGAGTGAGAACATGCGGTGTTTGGTTTTCTGTTCTAGTGATAGTTTGCTGAGAATGATGGTTTCCAGCTGCATCCATGTCCCTACAAAGGACACAAACTCATCCTTTTTGATGGCTGCATAGTATTCCATGGTGTATATGTGCCACATTTTCTTAATCCGGTCTGTCACTGATGGACATTTGGGTTGATTCCAAGTCTTTGCTATTATGAATAGTGCCGCAATAAACATACGTGTGCATGTGTCTTTATAGCAGCATGATTTATAATCCTTTGGGTATATACCCAGTAATGGGATGGCTGGGTCATATGGTACATCTAGTTCTAGATCCTTGAGGAATCGCCATACTGTTTTCCATAATGGTTGAAATAGTTTACAATCCCACCAACAGTGTAAAAGTGTTCCTATTTCTCCACATTCTCTCCAGCACCTGTTGTTTCCTGATCTCACACCAGTTAGAATGGCATTCTTTCTATTTTTTTGTGCCCATTTAACATCCTCACCTCACCCTCCCCTGCCCCACCAACTATCCTTCCTAGCCTTTGGTTACCATCATTCTACTCTCTATATCCATGAGTTCAATTGTTTTGATTTTTAGATTCCACAGATTAAATGAGAACATGCAATGTCTGCCTTTCTGTGCCTGCCTTATTTCACTTAATATAATAATTTCCAGTTCCATCCATTTTGTTGCAAAAATGACAGGATCTCATTTTTTATGGCCGAATAGTACTCCACTGTATATACGTACCACATTTTCTTTATCCATTGATCTGTTGATGGAGCTCTGTTTTTAGTACCAAAGTTTTAAATAATATTTTTATAAATAACAAAAGGAATTTATAATCATCGCTTTTAAGAAATCAAACTGTGCAGGGGTGTATAACGTAACAAACCTCAGTTTTTAGCCAGCTCCTTTCCATGTCCCTCTCCAGGTGGAGCCACTTTTAGCAACTTGAGGTATATCCCCCCATAGCTTTTTCTATGCACGTATAAACATATGTGTATACGTACATTCAAATGTATGGTTTTCTTTTTGCAAGAGTCAGGGGATATTAACATAGTCATTTGAAACTAACTTTTCTCACTCAACTATATAATATGTTGGTATATGCAAATGTGCAAATCAACCATTAAATACTATGCAACCATTAAATCAGCCATTAAATATGTTGGTATATGCAAATGTGCATATTTGCATATACCAACATATTTAATGGCTGATTTAATGGTTGCATAGTATTTAATGGTTGATTTAATGGTTGCAAAGTATTCCATATGAGTATATCATAATTTATTTAATGATTTTTCTGGCAATGACATGGAAAATTGTAAGTTTAGAATTAAAAATAAAAAACAAATCATCATTCAGCTTTGTCACTTAGCTTCAAGCTTATTTTGAAAAAAATCAGCATTGTGAAATCTCTAAAAAGAAAATCTACATGTAGTGTAAGTAGTAAAAATTGACTCTAAAATTGCATTCATTTATCGAATAGTAAACATCATGAACTCATTTTTGTTGGTAGCATAGAATCAACATTGATTGAGCACCTGTTTGGTGCCAGGCACTGGGCTAGACACAGAAGAAAGACAGGTATAGGTTCAGAGATTAAGAAAACTCCTCTTTTCTTCCTCAAGAAGCTTACATTCTGGTAACTGGAAGACAAATATAAGCTTTAACATTGAAAACACAATGTTGGTGGCTTATAATTAGCCAAAATGGCCTTTCTTAATCAAGTGGCCTGAATCCAGTATTCTAAACTAGCCATCTAAATCAAACCCATTCTCAGAGTCTGATTTTAGTGGTGAACTCACTATGCCATGGATCTGTTTACTAAACATCCTGTACTTTCCATGCAGTAAATAAAACCAAACTATCTTCATTGTCCTGTACTCTTATGAGCAAGTATTCAGTCTACATTGCCAAAACATGATACATAACAATATTACCTGCATAACTTAGAGATCTGAGACTATACCACCAAAGCCACAACTAAGTAAAAAGCAGAGAATACAGGAGCAAGTAATGCCACACATACCACTGCCACCCACTCAATAGGCCCCTTCTCTAACAAATACCTATTTCTGGTTTATTTGGGTACCCTCTTCTGGTTAGTTCTCTCCACCTCCTACTTCTCATCTCACATTTCCACTTGAACTAGTGATGTTTCTGTTGCTCCATTACCACAAGTGGCTACTGGCTGCATATCAGAAGGCATGGATCAGGACAAAGATTCTACCATGTCCATCACACAGGTACTCAGGAATCGCTTGGTGAATAAATCACCACCATGCTTGGTTTTGGATCATAAGAAGGCATTTTTTTGCCTCAAACCTTTCCCTGAGAAGAAAAAAAAAAATAAAGTGAAAAAAAAAATTTGAGGTGAGAGTGGGGATGGGGAGCAGCTAAGAAAACTGTGGCTTCTGGAGCCAAATAATTCCATATTAGTAAAATAATATTTGAACTGATGGTCCAAGGGCAAATAGGTATCCTTATTATGGGTTTACTGAGCAAAGAGCCAAACAAAACCAAACATTACTTTCTAATCAGAATAAAAACACATTGCTACAAAGTGCCACAAAAGCAGTAAGAGGTGCTTATTTAAGCAGTGAGTTTTCAGCACTTTTTGTACGGTTGTCTCAATGGCTCACTCATCTCAATTATTTCCTCATTTTCATAAGGAGCAGTGCTGGGCACTAAAGTACTTTTACATCCATTATCTCCTTCAGTTCTCTGCAGAATCCAGAGAAGTAATTATAATCACAGGTATTATACTCATTTCAAAGATGAATAACCTGAGGCTCACAGAAGGGAAGTGACTTGCCCAAGTCCACAAATACTGTAGTTAAATCAGTAGTAAAGGCAACCAGGACTTCAAAATCTTGTCCAAGTGTTCTGTCTTTGCAAAAGGCTGCCTTACACCAAAAGTATATTTGGTCTGCCAAAATGATGTTTACCACCCCCTCCAACAACAGCAACAAAAATCCTTGTCCAGTTTTAAAGTGGTAGTTGGATAACTCTATTTTTCATTTTTCGGCTGGTCCTAGTGAAACATATTTATCCTAAAAGCAAGGGATACATAGAATTTTTAGGGCAAGACTAGCAAAAAAACTCTGTGTAGGAAAGGTAGGGCACCCACTCCCTTGGAAAATAGTTATCAGGGCAGTGAGCAGATAGTCCATAGGCCAGTATGAGCCAAATTTTCTACATTCAGTAGCATACAGCTCTCTGGAAAATCTGCATGTTTGCTTGTGAAGGGGCCCAAACGTGGGGCTAGAAGTGAGCAAATCAGAAAAGTGCCCAGGCTGTGGTGATAAACTTCAAGAGGTTAATATCTGGCAACATGAAGATCCCAGGATTATAAGTGTACTCTTACTACAAGTACCTAATTCAATTTTGAACTTAGCTATGCTCCCAGAGAGTGAAAAGGAGGGCAAATGGAGGTTCCAAACAGGACCACGGGATCTTGGACCATAGTTCGAGAGCTGAGGTCAGTTAAAGAGCTCAGTTCAAGAGCTGAGGTCAGCAAACTACAGTCTCAGAGCCAAATCCAGCCTATTGCCTTTTCTGTAAGGTTGTACTGGAACACGGCCACACCCATTCATTTCAGGATTGTGTATAGCTGCTTATGCACTACAACAACAAAGTAGAGGAGTTTTGACAGAGACCATATGGCCCAGAAAGCCTAAAATATTTACTATCTGGGCTAGTGCAAAAAAGAAGTTTTTGACTCCTGCTCAAGAGAAGTGCCAGAAACTCTTCCTACATTTCAATGAAATGACCGTCTGAACAAGTTTCCACACTGAGTAAATAACTTCCTAGTTATGTAAGTTGGGGCAAATCACTTACCTCTCTGTTCCTCTCCCTGTGAAATGGGTGTGAAGTAGGCTGTAAGGCAGAGTATAAAACCTAGTTATTGTTTTAGTGCATAGAAAAACGTTTAGCATATGGTATCTAAAGAGAGAGATAACTAGAACTGCTCCCTTTAAAGGAATCTTTATTTTCAGTGCAAATCAGGGTACACTTTATTGCTTAACTGCCTGAGAAAACATCACCACATGTGTCTCTTCAAGTGAGAGTCCTGCAGCCACGGCCCAACTAGTTTCTCTAGAGAAATGACATGTAATGAGTGGTGCTCACTAGTCTATGTAAGCTTAAAATGAGTGTGCTAAGATCATGTAGCATGATAATCCAATTATACATCTGACTAGCTTCTTACAGTGTGGGAGAAATGAATATATACAGACTGAACACATCGAGGAAGGCAGAATCCACAAGGCAAATAATATGCTTAAAATGTGTTTCTTGCTTGATTGCATATGGAGGCCAAGGTAGATTTTTTTTACTCCATTTAAAAAATCAGATAGTCAAAATAATCTAAAATGAGACTTTAAAATGCTTTTTATTAATAAATTAGTTTAATTTAAGAGTAAATATCAATTGAAAAACAAAGGAAATAAATACATCATCTGGAAGGATACATAAACAAGAAAAGAAGTGGAGTCACCCAGGAGACCTTCTCCCTGATACAAAAGAGACTGTGTAAGTCCATTCTTGCCTTGCTATAAAGAATACCTGAGACTGTGTAATTTATATTAAAAAAAGAGGTTTAATTGGCTCATGGTTATGCAAGCTGTACAAAAAGCATGGTGCTGGCATCTGCTCGGCTTCTGGGGAGGCCTCAGGCAACTTAAAATTATGGCAGAAGGTGAAGGGGGAGCAGGCATGTCACATGGTGAAAGCAGGAACAAGAGAGCAAGGGGAGAGGTGCTATACAACCAGATCTCATGAGAACTTACTCACTATCACGACAACAGCACCAAGGGGATGGTGCTAAACCATTCATGAAAAAACTGCCCTCATGATCCAATTACTTCCCCGCAGGCCCCACCTCCAACACTGGGGATTACAATTCAAAACCAAATTTGGGCGGGGACACACATCCAAACTATATCAGAGACCCTAATGGTGTTTCATATGTTTATAAGCTTTTCAAGGTGAAAAACTTTTTACTTATTTGTTTATTTATTTATTGGAGATGGGGTCTCGCTTTGTTGCCCAGGCTGGAGTGAAGTGGTGTGACCATAGCTCACTGCAGCCACAACTTCTGGGCTCAAGCAGTCCTCTCAACTCGGCTTTCTGAGTAGCTGGGACTACAGGCACACACCATCACACCTGGCTTTTTTTTTTTTTTTTTTTTGTATATTTTTGGAAAGACAGGGTTTCTGTGTAATCCACTGACAAATCAGAAACTTAATGACCTAAGGAAGTAAAAAAAAGAAAATCTTTCTAATGAATTTTGTGAATTCTATGGGAAACTTACTATAAAATAATAAACAAAGAGAAAAATATCGTTTAAATTTAAAATAAATTTAATCTAAGTTGCACTGAAGTAAAGATAGCTTTAAAAAGCAAATTATACTATCAGAATTTACACCATTGCAGTAGTTACAGATAATACAGTTGCATAATCTTTCTAAAAAGGTTTCGTTTGTTTGTTTGTTTTAGAGAAAAAAAAAAAAGATTCCACAGCAGGCCTTGATTTTTTTCTCAAGCTCATTTTGTTGCTAAATTTGTCAATATGCAGTGTAAGAGTTTTCTAAACCTTTAATTACTAAAGAAGAATTAGCTGTGACACAGCTCTCTTCAACAATCCCTCCATAGCATTCTCTTAAGTACTCAAGCTAAGACTTCAAGTAACCTTTGAGCTCAGCATGTTTTCAGAGAGGCAGGTTTGAGCACTGTTGAGGCAACCCTTTGATGTAAAACATATTCAAGTCCAGATTAAAGTCACAACTTCTGTCAATCTGAAATGGTAACTGTCTTCCTTCAGAATCTTTTGCATTCTAGATTGGAAAATTATTCAGGAACTGAAAAAGCGGAGAAGCCTGCCTCTCTCTCTTTCTCTCTGTCTCTTTCTCTCTCTCTTTCTTTCTTTTTGACAAGGTTTCACTTTGTAGCTTAGGCTGGAGTGCAGTCCTGTGATCTCGGCTCACTGCAACCTCGACCACCTGGGCTCAAACGATCCCCCCACCTCAACCTCCTGAGTAGCTGAGACTACAGGTGTGAACCACAACACCTAGCTAATTTTTTGTATTTTTAGTAGAGACAAAGTTTCACCATGTTGCCCAGGTTGGTCTTAAACTCCTGAGTGCAAGCAATCCACCCACCTTGGCCTCCCAAAGTGCTGGGATTACAGGCCTGAGCCACCACACACATCAGGGAGTTTTTCATTGGCTTATTAGCAGTAGTAGGTAGGAAGAGGACTCTGAAGACTAAGTTGGCCCTATAAGCTAATATTTTCCGTTTTTCACACTGATTAGGATAAAAATTTGTGTAGCGAATTTTTTGTAATCATGTTAAAAACAGCTATCATTATAAAGGTTTTCGTTTGGTTATTAGTGCTAATCTAAATATGCTTGCTTTGTTAAAACTTATGTTTGTTGTTCAAGATAAAAGTAATATTTTCATTTTTATTAAATACAAATATTATAAAGGGGGGGCTGTGGTTTACTACAAATACTATGATAAAAACTGCCTCAAATATCCATAATTTACCTATTATATTGTAAATGGTTCTCTTTCCAAAGCTTGACAAAGCTCTAAAATAGGGCAAGTGTAGTGGCTTACGCCTGTAATCACAGCAATTTAGGAGGCTGAGGTGGAAGGATTGCTTGAACCTAGGATTTTGAGACCAGCCAAGGCAACATAGTGAGACCCCATTTCTATGAAAAATTAAAAAAAAAATTAGCAGAGAGTGTGGGGCCCACCTGTGGTCCCAGTTATCTGGGAAACTGAAGTTGGAGGATCACTTGAACCCAGGAGATCGAGGCTATAGTGAACCATGAGCACATTACTGCAATCCAGCCTGGGTGACAGAATAAGACTTTGTCTCAAAAAAGGGCACTAAAATAACCAAATTACTCTTCAGTTCTTTCTGATTAAAGTCGTTTGATGCCTGGGGTTAAGTGAACAGACAGAAACAGTCACTTTTCTGAAAAATTAATCTGAAAAAATTAATTAACCACTGCCTTAACTTTATCATGTGCCTTCTAAAAATGAAAATCACACTTATTTCAGTTGCAAAAACATGTTCAATGTTATAAAGGAAAAGCATTTATAACTGATGAAAAATCATGTATATTTGTCATTGCTTTATGAAATGGTTTAACATTCTGTTGCCTGTATGACAAAATAGTCCAGATCTTTTTTAAAATATCAGAACATTAAGAAAGCACTTAAGAAAACTTATTACTGGCCAGGCATAGTGGCACGCGCCTGTAATCCCAGCACTTTGGGAGGGCGAGCCTGGCAGATCATGAGGTCAAGAGATCAAGACCATCCTGGCCAACATGGTGAAACCCCAACTCTACTAAAAATACAAACATTAGCTGGGCATGGTGCTGCACTCCTGTAGTACCAGCTACTTGGGAGGCTGAGGCAGGAGAATCGCTTGAACTTGGGAAGTGGAGGTTGCAGTGAGCCAAGATTGCTCCACAGCACTACAGGCTGCAGCCTGGTGACAAAGCAAGACTCCTTCTCAAAAAAAAAAAAAAAAAAAAAAAAAAAAAAAAAAA
The DNA here is from genome assembly GCF_043159975.1 of Macaca nemestrina. Classification (NCBI taxonomy): domain Eukaryota; kingdom Metazoa; phylum Chordata; class Mammalia; order Primates; family Cercopithecidae; genus Macaca; species Macaca nemestrina. Next base: position 87,177,599 of record NC_092145.1, read on the forward strand.
AAAAAGAAAGAAAAGAAAACTTATTACACCAATCCAAAGCGGCCATTTTAAGAAGTTCAGAAATTCAAGTAGGAGAAAGACTCCAAAGAAGAAGGTAAAGATAAGGGTCTGTTTCAGAAAAGATCATATGGGCTTCGATGAAAAGGTAAAAAGTTTCCAAAGAAATCAAACGTGAAAGAGGCTGAGGGAATTTAAGACACTATGCCATTTAAGAACTAAAGTGAAGAGTAAAACAGTAATGTTAACAGTGATGAAACATTGGGAATTTGATTCCTAAACCAGCTGGATGGCAATGGACTGAAGTAGATAGAGTTAGAACAGCATTATCAAAATAAAAGAGTTACATTGTAGACTTTGGGGTTAGTTAGATAATATTTTTTCTTGACACTATTTTATTTGTTTTTTAAAGTTAGAAATTCTCAAATGGCATTTCCCTGGATTTTCTTAGTTTTGCTTTTCTAAAACCTACTCGCACTGCTATACTATCAAAACAAGAAGCACCAAAAATCAGTTGCTAGCAATTACTCAGTAAGTCATTGCCACAGTTTGCAGACATAGCTAACCATTCCCTTTAGGATATGCTTCAAGTTCTACAGTAAAAAGAATATCACAAAAATCTTTATAAATAGATATTGACATAACTTAAATAGATTCATCTTCAGTCTTACCTAGCATGCTTAGTAGATTAAAAAAAAATTTTTTTTATTCTGGGAATATTCCTAAAATGAGAAAAGAAATCAATAGGGAACACGACATGATATGCAGTCACTTCATTTTACAATCTTTCAAGAATGACAAATGTATGAAGAGAGGCACATCTTCCTTTCAAAAGTTCCGGAATTTTGTGTTTTTATACAACAGAGATACTCCTACAAAGGTAGAAAAATCTTAAATGTACATAATCAAACCATATTTTAAATGCATTCAGGGAGCTTCTTACTTAAAAGACCTTATTCAAAATCGTTTAAGAAAGTGAAAATGAGGATAATTGTTCCCAAATTAATCCTTTGTGTAAACCTGGATTGCCCTATATTGTGCTTGCTTAGCATGTGAGATATCTGTAGAGCTGACACTCTTACTTATTGTTCAGGCCAGATTTCTGCCTCCAATCTGCATCAGAAGCTGCAATTGGTAGACATAGATCCTCACATCCCCACATAAACCTAACATGGCTAATTTCAATGAACACTCAAACCACAATTTCTTTATTAATAAGCTGATAGTCAGTCAAACATAATAGTAAGGAATTCAGTGGGTTCTGCATCAACAAAGCATCACTCTTGAACACATTATCTTAGTTTCACACATGTCATGCCTTTTAAGTCAGCATGCATCTCTTAGCTTGATTATGCATCCTCGCACATCCTTTACTCCACCTCTGTAAAGAGAATCATCCCTTAGGTGAAGAAAATACTTTCCACTGTTCTTCTAGATAACTGTTCTTTAGTCATTTAGAGGATTGTACGTCTTGTTTATTTATGGGAAGAAATTATTTTACAAATGATGTCAGCAGTGAGAACAAAGGAGAGGGTAGTGACAACTCCAAGAGAAACTGGAGAATGACAGTGCTGCAACAATGCCCTTCCAGCCTGGAGTTTTTATCTCGTTGCTCTTCCCTAGGCATCCTACCAAGCCCCTTGGAGGATTTTATGTTTGGTTAATTGATTCTAAGACATAATTTTCCCTACCCATTTTCACTAAACAGAAATGTATCATCAGAATTTTGCCTCCTTGGAGAGCCCTGTTGGGCCTTACTGGGGTTGCAGGGGGCACAGTGCTCACCAAAGGTTAACTTTAAAGAGGTTAAGTCATATGACTGAGATCATTAAAAGGTGTAGCCAGGCCTTGACCCTAAATCCTCAGGGGCGAGATGATGAACAATTCTTATCATAGCAAAGAACTAGTCTTTGCCAGTGATATATGTGACAATTCAAGGCTTTCACTCTGAGATCTAAGTCATTTCTGTTTAACCCAAGAAAAAAGAAGCCTTCATCCCCCTTCCCCATCTCAACCTAGTCCTTGAGTTCCTACATTCTTTTATGCCTTAAACAAAACTCTTGGTTTCATACCTGGTCAAGGTGAGCAATGTTGAAGCTCTTAGTGATCATCAAACACCTGGGAAGATGAAAAAAAAAAAAAAAACCGGTAGGAAAGACAAAAATAATAAGAGTGTGGGTACTTTGGACTAGGTAGCTTTATGAAGCTCAAAAATCAACTGTAAGGGGAGGCAAAAGAAAGCTTTCTTTGAGTCTTCAAGTTTCTCTTTTAAAAATACCCAATTTCAAATGACAGTGGCAACCTAGAAGTCTTCTATGCTTCTCTATTGGAATATATAAAATAGTAACTCAGCCAGGGCCAGGAACCTGTATACTGGCATGCTCCAGTATACAGCTCTTCCCTTTGAGGCTTGGGTCCACTCCTTGGCTGTGTAAGCAAGGGAGAAAACAGAGGGGAAACTGGCTGCCTGTATCCCACCCCCATACACACCAAAGGCATGGCTGCCATGTCTAATTTTAGGTCTTTCTGCCTTGAGAGGACTCCTATAATTCTCTTTTTAGCAACACACAGGTAGTGATCTCTGGCAGGCAGATCGGGAAAGCTCAATCCGGTCTACTCAGGTTGAGTCTGCCCTCAAAATGTATGTCCATGGCAAACTTTCTCCATAGCATCTTCATGGAAGCCAACAGTGAATACACCAGAAGAGGACTCTGTTGGCTGTCAGGACAAAGGCCAATGCAAGTCAACTCCCAAATTCATGTCAATTAGAAGGCTTGGGGGAGGAGAGTTGATTTCATTTTAACATACTAATATACACACTCTGTAAGGCCATGAGCTAAAGTTTGCTTTGGGGGATATGGAAATCAAAACAAGGTAACTTACAAATAGAAGGGGCCGGTTGTTTACAAATAAGGCAGGGGCAAAGATACTAACGATGGGCTTCTTAAACACTTAATTTATAGTTAACAAGCATTTTTTGAAGACTTGCTATATGTGCCTGCCAAGAGAAAGTAAGCAACACAGGCATGTCCCTTGCCTTCATGAACCTAAACAGAAATAAGAAAGACAAATTTGAACATGTAATTGCAAGTGTGCTGAGTACTACTAGAGGGAAAGGAGCCCAGGGTGTTATTGTAGTTTCACTTCCAGAATTGTCCTTGCTCTAAAAGCAATTATGTGAGGGATAAGAAGGGTAGACAGAATAGGGATGATTTTAAATGACAAACTGTCCACCCCACAGCTGACTTCTGACTGAGGGCACTCTGCAGATGGCGATGGGGGAAAGAAACATAGAAAAAGAACAAAAGGGAAGAAAGGATATGGGGAATAAAAACCAATTGTGAGGCCAAGCCTATTTGGTCAATGTCCTGGGGCATCAGCCAGGCATCAGCTTGTCACTATAACGTTCTGCTTTTTGATAGAGGAAAATTTGCCTGAGCTGGTTATTCAGGTGAAATTGGAAGAGCCAAGGGCACTTTCATAAAGGGTACCGGGGGAAATTGCCAGCTAGCATTCCCTCCCTCTCTTGCTCTTCCAACAAAAACAGGCTTGATGATCCCAGGCTGGGCATGACTAATTGTGAAGTGCTGGGTGGCGGCTGTTGTACTAGCCTGCGTGGCCTCAGCGCTTGTCATATTTCCTTACAAAGTGCTTTGGGATACCTTGAGAACAGAGGCACCACCAATCATTCTGCTTCTAGTCTATATAAAGCCAAAGAGTTTGAAGCACCTCCTTTTAATCAAGCAGTGTGGGGACATGGGCAGCTTGAGAAATCTGCTCCAAAGACAAGTCTGAGCTTGGTCTACTCACCCTTGAGATGGATTTGGGTAAAAGAAGCAGTGCAATGCATGACACAAACATGGACTCCAAGATCTGGAGTTTGCCTTCATATGGAGTATGTGCAAAGAGCAGTTGAGAGTGCTGGCCAGGATATTGAGTAACAGCCTCCGATGCTCCACAGAACATTCTGTACCTGCCCACTTTGGAAGCCCCCAGAATTGGGAGGGTGGAGTGGAACACAGGGGGCCTTGGAAGACAGAAAAATAGATAATCAGTCCTTGCAAGAGCAGTGCATTTCAACGTGGAGCAGTAGGCAGATTTCAGAATGCATGCCTCTGAATAACTAATGAATGACTTGGGGGACAGGACTCGGGAAGGGGAAAGGAGAGAAGCAATATTTACTGAGTAGCTTCTAAATTCCTGGTGTGGGATCTCATTTTCATTCTCACAAAAATCAGGCAAGATGACATTTTAAAATTTCACTTCAAAGAATAAGAAAAGTGAAACTCGGATAAGTTAAATCATTTGCCAGGGTCACACTGTGAGTGAGTATAACCCAAATCTAATCAGTTTCAAAGTCCATCCTTTTTTTTTTTTTTTTTTTTTTTCATTTCATTCTGGAAAGGTAGCCTTTCCAGAAGCATTCTGACAGAATTTCCTAACATGCTAAATGTGGTTATCATGCTCAAAGTCTGTGTCTAAATCAGGAAATATTCTGGGACTTACACATATTTTCAGCTATGCTTTGGAAAATGTCTGTCCATGTAGATGCAGTAATGAATAAAATCTGTACTGGAACCATCTTCTATCACCAAAAATGTTTGATTTTCAAACAGGCAGCCCAGCTTTGAAGGAAAGCACCCAAACTTTAAGGCTGCTTGTCTGCCCTTGTCCTAGCTTGCCTTCGCCCTGGAAAGCATATGGATAGCCAAATAAATGAAATGAACATTAATGAATACTTATGCAGCATGGAATCATGGCTGGCTTCCAGCAAGGATGCACACATTTAGGCAAACATCACACGTTGGCACCACATTCCCCAGATGATTTTCCTGCCTCCTGGCTGCTCCAGTGTGACTCAGTAGACAGAGCGATGTACCGGGAGCTAGGAAGATCTGGGTTCAACTCTTGCCTCTCCCACTTCCTAGTTGTACGATCTTACTAAACAAGTAAGTTCTCCTACTTGAGCCTTAGTATCCTCATCTGGGAAATAAGAATGCATATTTTATAGGGCTATCCTGATTATTAAATATGACAATGGGAAGGAAGGATCTCATAAGTGGCAGAACTATAGAAATGTGCAGGGGTGCTAATATTCTCACTTGGCAAGCCAATGCAATCAACAAGTGAACTGAGATTGATAACAGCCAGCCCCTACCCTTTCAATAAGGTAAAAAAATAGGAAAGTGTCATTTCTTATCTCAGTCTTAAATAGAAGCAATACAGCTGGGGCCAACTCTATAATGACTGGGTCTGGAGTGGGCATTAACTATATTTGGGGCCACTCTTACACTGCACTCAACATACAAGAACTATACACTTCTATAATGCCTAAATAATAATTGGTCTCTGCATGCACCTACCAACCGTCTAACCTCATCTTCTAAAATTATGAGTTTTCATTTAGCTGTCCTTTTCAGAGAGAAAATTGGAAGCCTGAAAGGTTGAAGGTCATTCATTAATTCACTCAACCTTCAAACATTTACAGATTGTCTACTATATGCTAAGGGCGTGAGTTCCAGAGATGAAGAAGGAATTTTCATCTCTCATAGAGGTGTAACAGCAGACAAGTGAATAGACTAATCACAAGAAGAAGTGTGATAAAGGAGTTATGGACAAAGTTGGTATAAATAAGGAAGGTGACATTTGAATTGGGGTGTTTCCAGGTAAGAAAAGGAAAGGAGCATTCTAGGCAGAAGGAGCAGAACATGCAAAGCCACAGAGAATTGAAAAGACATAGTAAGAAGTTCTGGGTGGCTGAAGCACAGGATATGTGTATGTTTGTGTTTTGGGGGGAAGGAGGGAGAAAAAAGTAGAAAGAAATGAAATGGTCTTATATGGAGGTGGAAGAGGCTGTCATCTCCAGCCATGATTTGAGGGGTACATAGAAAATTATGCTTCCCCAAAATATCTGTCTCCACAAACTTGCAAATTATTGAAATTTCATCCTGAGTAATTCATTATTTTGAACGATTCAGGCTTTCTCTGTCCTTCAAGGATCTTCTCTTAAAAAACAATCACCCTCTTGAAAAGCCACTGGGAGCCATAGTAGGAACAGCGGATAGTCAGCTGAAAGAAAGAACTTGCAAGAAGGAGACAAAGGAACAGGTGTGGAGATATGTTGCAAATATACAAAAGGTACCCTTAACTAACTTTGTTTTCAGCAGCAGAAAGCACTGACATAAAACTATAGTGTCTGTTGTCATCCATAAATATATTGATAGTATATGTGGTGATTTACGTGCTTTGGGTACAACAGTGCTCACTGGCTGTGCTGTGGGCTAATCACTGTCCATGCACTGCCATGATCCATCCACAAACTCTTCCCCATCTCCAAACATTGTGACCAATAATGGTATGTGATTTTTAAACCTTCTTACTTGTGACAGAGATAGGCTATGGTTATGGAGCAATCTGGCATGACTCGAAGCCTTGAATTTTCAGGCTTCACTAAACACTGTACTGCAAACTTATTGCTAAGTTACCTCAGACTTCTCACTTCAGGTATACGCCTTTACATGGACAATGAACAGACTCGACTAGTCATTTGAGTTATAATGTTCACTATGGACTGCCAAGTGATTGATAGAGCTGAGGTAGTTGATAATGTTTATAAAGGAAGCCAAATCACAAGTTATATCATGCCAAGATCCACTTCACATTTCCACCCCACAGAAACTCAGTCCCTATTGCTTATCGTTTTTTTGGTAATAATGTTGATACTGAATGATAAAGAATACTGAGGTTTATGCTACAGATAGTTATTTTGCTATCAACTCTTATTATTATTATTTTTTGACAGAGTCTCATTCTGTCACCCAGGCTGGAGTGCAGTGGTGCAGTCTCGGCTCACTGCAACCTCCAACTTCTGCCTTCCGGGTTCAAGCAATTCTCCTGTCTCAGCCTTCTGAGTAGCTGGGATTACAGGTGTGTGCCACCACGCCCAACTAATTTTAGTATTTTTAGTAGACACAGAGTTTCACCATGTTGGTCAGGCTGGTCTTGAACTCCTGACTTCAGATGATCCACCCGTCTCGGCCTCCTAAAATGCTGGGATTACAGGCATGAGCCATTGCGCCTGGCCGCCATCAACTCTTACACTTTTATATGGGAAAGGTAACTTCTCACTGCTGAAGTGACCCTCGTGAGGCTACTGTGAGTTCATGCGCTTCAAAGTTGGCTGAGACCTAGAAAATAACGTTACTCAGAGTTTAACCCCAAACAGGGGAAAACCAAAGAAAGACCTGCTCTACCCAACAAGTATTAGATAAGTCAGCCTTGCAAACGAAGATGCCTTGGAGAGTTGGAAGACAATATGAAAATAAAAATAAGAATATGCCTTTTTGTTTCTTATATTTTCCCAATCCTTCTACCTTCTGATTCCTGAGAAAAGGTTATCAACGATTACCAAGTTATCCAAGGAAGGGGACCATCTGACAATAGAAAAACAGGGCAGTAAATTTTCACATTCAAGCATTTACTGAGTGCTTGGCTAAATAAACTCTTATTCAGAAACAATAATTACTCAAGTTCTTATAAATGGCAAAACAGGAGTCAAATGCAGATCTTTCTGAATCCAAGTCAAGTACTCTTTCAACAGAGTCAACATATTTAGGGGCTACCTCTGGATGAAGATTCAAACGTACTTTTCCTCAACCTTATCTCCCAAAGTACTTTTCTTCGCAAAGACCGTAGTCAATATTGTCTCTGAATTTTCTCTTATACCTCTTGCCTTGAAATCCAACTCCATCCTTTAAGATATAGCTCAAGCTCTCACTCATCCATGAACTGTTCCTCTAGGTCAATGAATGTGGAGAGTGAGTGATGAAGACAGGGAGTTTCTTGGTGGCGGGGGGCCCTCAGTGAACAGTGGACATGGACAGTATATTTTCTTTCCAGGATCCCCAATAAGTAGTAACAAATGCTATAGAGTTAATGAACATCCAGCAACTATTTATGGTTAAATATGTGAGAACTACTTCCTTTCTGATTTGTTTTATATCTGCTAACTCTTTCTCCTTGATCCAGAAGACAAACTAGTCCTGTGCTTTGTGTTTACTACATGAGTAAGCAGAAAGCAGGAGTCGTCTGTGGGCATTTCCTAAACATTAAGACCAAACTGACACCAGAAAAACTTCACCAGGATTCTCTAGGGGTCAGGCAGTACCTCAAAATGTATAGAGCACATGTGTATTCCTAAATTCTGGCCAACATATGTAGGACGTAGCCACTCAACAGTGCGCTTACATCTTCTTGGAAGTGGAGAATTATACATCATCAATGACTACTCTCTGACATACTACTTGAATCCTAATAGTTTTCTTTGTGGTCGTTCAATACATCTGGTGTGTACAATGTTTATGCCACAAAGTACATGAGACTTGAATCTGGGTAGGTCTCTATCTAAAGGAGAACCAGAGTGGTTAGCAGAATGACTACTGGCAATCAGCTTTCAAAACCAACCTCTTGATTGACAGTGGAGAACTACCTCTCAAATCACTCCACCAGCACCAACACAGACTCATTCATCAACAAGCAAAATATCAAGCTCTCACAAGTCTTGCAGCCCCATGGCAATGTTATAGCCATGCAAATACCAAAGTTCTGTTGAATCTAGTACCATTTTCATTCTATCACTCCTGACCTTTGCAACAGAACTGAAGATTGTTGCCTTGCAAAGAAACACTGCTTGAGGAATTTTTGAGTTTTTACAGAAATCAGAATAAAATGAAGCAAGTGAATAGAATGTGGTTCTTCTATTGAAATGCTTCATTTGAGGTATGTGCAATAGAAAAGAACCAGTAAGTGGCTTCATGGAATAAACAAGTAGTTATCTTACTCTCCCAGGCCTCTAGCTGTGAACAGAGATTTCATAGTAGCCTATGGTTCATAAATAAATCAACTTTACAGTTGACACTTTTTCTTTATAAGCAGAAAAGAGTCTCAAGTGTTCTAAGTTGATGAGCACCACCACTTTCCTTTCATGTATGGCACTGCTGTTTGCAATGACCAAAAATGAAGCTGCCACTTCTTTCCTTGGAAAATAAAAGTTCTCAATGTTCTCACATTTTTGCAAGTTTTTCTTCCAAATTATCTCCATGTGAAAACGTGTCCGGAATTGGTGGGTTCTTGGTCTCACTGACTTCAAGAATAAAGCTGCAGACCCTTGTGGCAGGTGTTACAGTTCTTAACGATGGTATCTCCAGAGTTTGTTCCTTCAGATGTTCATACATGTCCAGAGTTTCTTCCTTCTGGTGAGTTTGTGGTCTCACTGGCTTCAGGAGGGAAGCTGCAGAACTTTGCGGTGAGTGTTACAGCTCTTAAGGTGGCGCGTTTGGAGTTGTTCATCCCTCCCAGTGGGTTCGTGGTCTCACTGATTTCAGGAGTGAGGTTGCAGATCTTCACGGTGAGTGTTACAGCTCATGAAGGCATTGTGGACCCAAAGAGTGAGCAGCAGCAAGATTTACTGCAAAGAGCCAAAGAACAGACCTTCCACTGTGTGGAAGTGGACCAGAGTGGTTGCAGCTGCTGGCTCAGGCAGCCTGCTTTTATTACCTTATCTGACCCTGCCCACATCCTGCTGATTGGTCCATTTTACAGAGAACTGATTGGTCTGTTTTGACAGGGTGCTGATTGGTGCATTTACAAACCTTGAGCCAGACACAGAGTGCTGATTGGTGCATTTACAATCCTTTAGCTAGACACAAAAGTTCTCCAAGTTCCCATAGATTAGCTAGACACAGAGCACTGATTGGTGCATTTACAAACCTTGAGCTAGACACAGAGTGCTTATTGGTGCATTTACAAACTTGAGCTAGACACAAAGTGCTGATTGGTGCATTTACAATTCTCCAGCTAGACATAAAAGTTCTCCAAGTCCCCACCAGATTAGCTAGATACAGAGTGCTGATTGGTGCATCCACGAACCCGGAGCTAGACACAGAGTGCTGATTGGTACATTTACAATCCTCCAGCTAGACATAAAAGTTCTCCAAGTCCCCACCCTACTCAGGAGCTCAGCTGGCTTCACCTAGTGGATCTGGCACTGTGGCTGTGGGTGGAGCTGCCCACCAGTCCCGCACTACGTGCCCACACTCCTCAGCCCTTGGGCAGTAGATGGGACCAGGCACTGTAGAGCAGGGGGTGGAGCCCGTTGGGGAGGCTTGGCACACACAGGATCCCACAGGGGGATGGCTTGGGCATAGCGGGCTGCAGGTCCTGAGCCCTGCCCCACGGGAAGGCAGCTGAGGCCCTGCAAGAATTCAAGCGTGGCATTGGTGTGCCAGCACTGCTGGGGGACCTGGTGCACCCTCCGCAGTTATTGGCCCAGGTGCTAAGCCCCTCACTGCCCAGGGCCCACGGCGCCAGTCAGCTGCTCCGAGTGCAGGGCCGGCGGAGCCTGTGCCCACCAGGAACTCGAGCTGGCCCATGAGCCCCGTGCCCCGGTTCCCACGCATGCCTCTCCCTCCACACCTCCCTGCAAGCAGAGGGAGCTGGCTCTGGCCTCAGCCAGCCCAGAGAGGGGCTCCCACAGTGCAGCGGCAGGCTGAAGGGCTCCTCAAGTGTGGCCAGAGTGGACGCCAAGGTCGAGGAGGTGCCAAGAGCAAGCCAGGGCTGCTAGCACATTGTCACCTCTCAAAAAGTCCTCACTTTCAATCCATGTTTTAATATTCAAATCTTATATAACCTTCTAGGCCCATCTTAAATGCCACCTTGGGGAAGTATTGCAGAGGATAGGGGAGTGGACAAGTTCAGCCACAGATTTTCATTATTATTTCATTATTCATTATTATTATTTCATTATTGTTATAATTTCATAACTATAGCTATATACAAAAATTACTTGAGTGAATTTTAAAAATACAGATTCCTGGCCTTCATACCAGACCAAATGAATCACAATGTCCAGGAACAGGAACTGATACAATTATTTTTGATTCTCTAGGCAATTTTGAAGCAGACTCACGACTGAGAATCAGTATCTTTAGTTTTGTGTAATAGACCACAAAGTCAATAAAAATGCTTAAAGGCCTTCTGGAGGACCTGAGTATGAACAACGACTGAAACAGATGAAGTCAAAGGCAATTCTATCTACTTACAGTTGAGTCGACAAGCTTCCTTTTGCCAAAGCCAAGACACATCAAACATCCTCTTCCTATGGAGAAAATAATCACCTAATCTTTCCTGAAAATCAACTGAGAAGATACCATTCCAGGGCCAATTCTCCTGATCAATGTGATGCAGAGATACTGTTAGCACAAAAGAATGTTATGTGCTGCTGTTCTCATCATCATTCAAAAGGGACAAAAACAAAGATGAGAGAGAAAATTCAGTCCTTAGATTAGTAGTATATCAAACCTTTCTTCCAAAGAGCCCATCACATCTGCACAGCTCCGTCACATCTTAGTCAGAATCAGAAGAGACGCTGTATGATGTGTAAGTGTGCATACATTTATCATTAGAGTTTTGCAAAATAGATATCATCCTAAATAGTTGTCAGGAAAGTAAACTTTAACTGAATCTGATCTTGCCACTGACTTAAATTACAGAATTAGAAATGCATTTTTATATTGGGCAGATGATCTTTCAAACAAATGAGATCAAGATTGGGAGGAGCAAAGGAGTTAAGATAGGTAGTCCAAACCCCATGGCAAGCCATGTATTGGTACTCCAGTACTCATTCCAGCAACTGGGAACTGTACCCTTCACATTCTCCCTTCCTAAAGTCTTGTAAAATTCTATTGTTTCTTTAATAATTTCTAGTACCTCTATCATACAGGGTAGGAGAATGAAAACCTTATGGATGCTGCTTTTTTTCTCACACACCCTCCATCCAATCTAGGCTTAGCAGCTTACTGGCTGTGTAAACTAAGCTCTTTGAGAGCAGTTTCCTCATTTGTAAAATGGGGATATGTTAATATCTTGAAGATTTTGAAGAATAATAAAAAATTTCTAGCATAGTGGTTGGCACATAGGAGGTGCTCAACAAATATATGAATAAGGTACATTACTAATATACATTATTTAAAATGAGTAATTATAATCACAATCCTCTCCCTATAGAGGGCAAAGATGAGGTTTATGGTTAAGGACAGTACCAGGGCTGAGAGCCACATGCTGTAAAGAAGGCCTGAACATGACATAACTTCACAGGTTTGAGAATCATATAAAAGTTTGTATTTGTGACTTTATAAATATTCAATACTTTTTTCGACATTGAAATTTCTTGCAATAAGATATGACTCTTAAAAGCTCACATTTTATAAGAGGTACATATAAAATGTCACACTCTATATAAGAGGTACGTAAAAACTTCTTGAAGGCAATTTGGCTCATTTTCCATGATAAACCCTAGAAACTGCCATGCGAATTAAAGGCTTGTTGTGGGGCCATGCTTATCTTAAAACTATGAGAAAGGAGTAAGGAGAGGAGGGGAAAGAACAGGAGAAGAGACAGATAGCACTGGCTATACATAAGAATCACTTATGAGCTTTTAAAAATGTATATACATGCTAAAGTTTAGACCTGGAGATAATTAATGAATAGATTGGGATAGCCTTGTCACTGTTTTAAAGCTTCATTGGTGATTCTCATGTGCAACCCAGGTTGATAATTCTTGGCTTAGATTATTCAACTAAGAGTTAAAATATAAACTCTTCCTTATGACTTATTAATTCAACAAATATTTACTGAGTATTTTCTATGTGCCAAAAAGTCTGATAGTGCTGGGAATGCATATAAGAGTGAACAAAATATCATGATCTCTGCCCTCACACAGTTGACAATCTAGTGGGGAAAATGGATAATAAGTAACAGAACAAAAACACTCATTCATAATGACAAATTGGAACAGGCACTTCAACAGAAACAAACAGAATGCTATGACAGCAAGTAGTGGGATAAGGAGTAGAGGTTAAAAAAAAAAAAAAAAAAAAAAAGAAGACAAAACCAGAGTGGTCAGGGAAGGCTTCTTTGAAGAGAGAGCTTTTAAGCTGAGATCTGAAGAGTCAGAAAGACAAGTCATGGGAATTGCCAAGCAAAGATGATACCTTTAGATTCAGTAAAAAGTACATTCAGGTTATAAATGAGTAACTAGCGAACATCTTTCCATCCTGTGGCCAGAATAAGAGTAACATTTTAAAGGTAATTTTATAAGTTTCCATATTATGGAACGTAATTATCACAAAAGTAATAATCATAGCTATTCTTAAACCACAACTTAATGAAGTGCCATACTAAGGAAATCCAAAGCTCTGTATATTTTTGATGACAGATATTATTATTTGTAAAAGTAATTATTATGTACAATATAATTGTTATTATGTTACATATCTCCCCTGTAAAAACAATAAAAGACAAATGGAGGGAAGAAATTTTTTGGTTAGGGTTTGGTCAGAAATCTCTGTCAGGGCTATGAGGCAGTAAATTCCCCCTGGAGATGCTTTTTATTTTCCTTGAGGATCTTTAGAGAAAAGACAGCGATTTGCTTAAGATGAACTAAGAACTGTGGAGTTGAGGAAGCAGGGTCTGACAAATATGCATGAAAACTGATGACTGGTGGCTGAGGAAAGGTCAAAATAAGGCAAAAAATGGCCACATCACTAGCGATTGGATGTTAGCGTCATGTGCCAACTGGGAGAAAGAGTAGCAGACTAACAACTTATGGTACCACTCAGAGAAGGAAACAATTTAACTCTTTCAACCTCCTGGGTGCTGCCATTTTGTTTTGCAAAAGACTGAACTAACAGATGAGGTATTACAATGTTTGCATTCATGACACCTGGAGGAAAACAAATCTACTTACTACTTTTAAAGAAAAAGAAAGGCAGTTTGCTCATGTAAGAGGAACAAACGAAGAGAGCAAATGAGAGGGAGCTTGAGCTCAAAGCAGATTAAATATGCTTTAATAGCTGCATAGAAACCTGAAGCTCATAAATTTTCCTTCATGTGCCTAGGAGGACAGGGAATTGCAGATTTATGAGCTTCGTGTTGGAAATCTGTAACTGTGTCTTCAACATTATACAACACTTTTTGAAATAGCATTCCAAGGACTGCCTGCTTGACATTAAAGAAAATAACTCAAGACAATCATCTACCACATTTTCCACCCATGCTTACAGCCCTTTCTTCACTCAAAGTGCCTACTTTGACATCACAACCCTCTTCTGAAGTAGTGCTTTTCGATAATACAAACTAGCCTTGCAAATAGCTTCAACAGAAAGTCTACCAGCCCAGAAAGTGATAGTTGTCTGCCCACCCAATCTTCTGCAGTCCTTTCCACAGATTTCAGTGTCCTTCTGAAGACAAAACTGCTTGCTAAGACCACTAAATGTATTAAGATATTCAACGACAATGTTATAGGCACACTAACACCAAAGGCAGGTCACTAAAAGGATATTCAAGATAAAAAGCTAGTAAAATAATACATTGCCGCTATGCCTGATATAATGAAGGAGAAAAAGAGCTACGTTCAGAGAGAAGACCTGGGCTCTGGTTCAAACTGTCACTTTACTATGTGAATTGAAACAAGTAACTCTATGTCTTGCAGTCTCATCTGAAAAATGGAATTGATACTGACTGTATGCTTGCTTCAGAGAATATTTATGGATAGTGAAATAAAGAGCATTAAGTACTTCTAAAGGCACAAAACAGTATATAAGTGTAAGAGATTATTATTACAAGAAATTTCTGCTAGGTAATAGTCTCTTCAAAATGTCAGATAACCAGAAGAAACTATCAATAATTATTAAGCACTGATGCCTAAATAAAGCAGAATATAAATGTTCAAAGTCCTTTCATTTTCCCAGCCCACTCTGTCTATGCACTCTCTAATTTCATGCCGGATTTGACTGCAACATTAATGTGCAGTTTCAAAAACTCAGTTGCCCTGTGCTCAAATACAAAATATGACCACTTATTATACACCAGGAACTTTATGTTAATTAATTCATTTTGTCCTCACAATAATTCGAGAAGGTGGGTTTTTACATACATCACCAATAAAGAAATAAAGACTCAGAGAAGCAAAGTAACTTGCACAGTGACACACAGCTAAGAAACAGCAAAACCACTATTTGAAACTAAAGTCTGTGGGATTTTAATATATGCTCTTATTCGTTTTACATGGGGTTTCATGACTTCCCACTTGCATTTATTTTATTTTTAAATCACCAATATAAATTGCTTAAAACAAAGGAGGGAATTATTTGTGCTCATTGTTTCACACACAAGTACATAGAGACCAAACATAAATAAAATGTACATTAGGTATATTTTATTGGTACTTCAAAGTATTCCAGAGTTTTAGTTGAGATATTTCTTCAGCCAATTGAACCATATTAAGATGAATATGCCGATCTGAATAAAGCTTACTCACTTTTCTATCAGTTTCATATCCCTTTCCTCCCTTGCCTCTGCTTAGGTATGCCTAAGGCAAAACAAAAAGAAAAGATCCTAAACCCAACCAAGCTAAAGTAAAAAAAAAAAAAAAAAACAAACACAGCAACACAAAATATAGAACTTTAAATGTAGATTCTCCTTGTCCCAGATGAGTTTGGGAAGTGGGGGGCTTAAGTGTTAAATTTCTGACAAATTTCTGTTCTTGGGTTGCATTCTCAGCAGTGAAGCCAAGGTCATTTAGATTCTGCTGGCATTCATACCCAACGAAGTGGCTAATGCAGCTAAGATATGTAACACCAGTAGAACAACACAAATGCTTGCTAGAAAACATCATGTAACTGTGAAGTATCATCCCTAAAATGACAAACATATCCAAAATATATTTTAAAATCTTACAACTCAATAATGAAAAGACAACACAATTTGGAAATGAGCAAAAGATCAAAAAATATACAAACGGCCAATAAGCACATGAAAAGATGATCAATATCCTTAGTCTTCAAGGAAATGCAAATTAAAACCATAATGGGGTCCCAATTCACACCCATTGAGATTACTATTATCAAAAGAGCTGAAAAGGACAATGACAATAATGAGTGTTGTTGAGGATGTGGAGAAACTAAAACTTCCATATACTTCTGGTCAAAATGTAAAATGATTGTGCTGCTTTGGAAAAATCAGGCAGTTCCTCAAAAGGTTAAATGTTAAGCTACCATATTACCCAGCAATTCCACTCCTAGGTGTATACCAAGGAGAAATAAAAACAGATGTTCATTAAAAAATTTGTACATGAACATTCATAGCAGCATTATTTAAAATAGCCAAGAAAAAAACAAAGGATGAAAACAACCCAAGTGTCCATCAACTGATGATTGGAAAAAACAAATATGATACATTAATACAATGGAATATTATTCAGTCATAAATAAGGAATGAAGTATTGGCAGATGCTACAATGCGGCTGAACCTTGGAAACATCATGCTAAGTGAAAGAAGCCAGATACAAAGGGTGACATGCTGCATGATTCCGTTTACATGAAATGTCCAGAACAGCTAAATCTATAGAGACAGAAAGTAGATTTGTGGTTGCCTAGGGTTGAAGGGGACTGGGGGTGGGGGAAATGGGGAGTAACTGCTAATGGGCAGAGGGTTTCCTTTTGGGGCAATGAAAATGTTTCAAAATTGATTTTGATAATTGTTGCACAACTCTGAGTATACAAAAAAAAAAAAAAGAGAGTGAGAGAGAGAGAGACCCATTGAATTTTACAGTTTAAATGGGTATGCTTTATGGTATGTACATTTTATATTAATAAAACTATTTAAAAAGACAATATGGCTCATATGAAAATTTACCACCAAATTTTTTCCAAGAGAGAGAACAAAAATAGAAAAGAAAATAAGAGTTATGCAGCCAAGAGTTACAAGGAAGAGATAACCACATAAAAGGTACTCTGCCATATCCACCAGCAACCATCCTCCTTTGGTACATCTACCTGAGTAGCGCTTTCTCTACCAGCTCTCAGCACACCAGCTCCAAACACCAAAGTCTGGAAAATAAAATCCTTTACTTCTGGTGGCCATTTTACTAAAAATATGACCTCTGAGACTGAGATCAAGGTATCCAAAAGTGGATAAGTATATTAGGAGGAGGATGCTTGCTGGCCTGTCTTTCTTCCTTTCTGTGCTGTTATTTTCAAATAAATTTTTCATTAAGTGAGAAAACCAGCAAATGTTTAAACTGTAGCTCCCAAGGCACAAACTCATGATTTAATTCTCTCTCTCTCTCTCTTTTTTTTTTTGTCCATGTACACAGTCATTATGGTAGCTCTTCCACAGGCGCATCAGAAGATATGTATAGTGCCAAGAAGTTACAGTTGAGTTCAAGCAACAGCGAACGAATTCTAGTTGTCAACTATATACAATGGAACCAAATAGGGTATTCCATAGGAAAATGAAAATTTACAGTAGTACCACTGAGGAAGTGAAGTAAAAGCCGCATCTTACCAGAGAGTCCAAAATACCCATATTCCAGCTCTCCGTGAGGACTTCCCGGTCTGCAGTCATGTTGCTGATGTGGAAGCACACCCATGTATCTTTCTAATGAAGCAATACTTTTGGACAAAAATTCTAAGTCTCCCACCCTCCATAGTTTGGCAACCAGATGACAGAATATCTCTCCTGTATAATATACATAAAACTCTAGGTTTTCTGGACATTTCAAATATGTTTATTTGATTTTTTCTTATAATTCTGATTCTGACAATGCAATTATTCTCTTCTTTGTCTCATTTGTCTTTTTCATGTGAAACTTAAAGCTTTATTTGAAAATTGAGGTGATATTTACCCAAATAAAATGTACACCAGTTTCCTATGCAAACAAAAACAAACCAGATAAACAGAATAGCTAGAAACACAGCCCACTCCAAATAGACACCTCAAATATAAGAGGTAAAGGAAATAGCATGTAAAGTTACTAGCAGGCTAAAATGTTGTATTACATTTCTGAGATGAATGGGATATTCTTTTATGTCTAATTTACAGGGAAGGGAGAGATGGCTGTTCTTTTAAATTGTTCCTCCTTCAGCCATCAGACCTTCTCAGTATCTGAGTATAGCTCTTAAAGTCTAGTTTCTGAAAGTCTGCACTGCCTTCCTTTAAGCACCTGGACACAAGCATTTCATTTCTTCTTCTAAACAAAAGCACTATTTCTTTTAATGCTATCCCATTTTGATAGCCCATAGAGTTTTTGGTGTATCCTCATATCATACAATTCTATACAGATCCTAAAGTCACAGTACAAAAGTTCTGACTACAGCCAAGGCTAAGCTACCTACAATTATTTCTACACACTCTCAATGTTTTGCAATAGAAAAGAAAACTCTCTGACCTCTATAATTGTCAGGGGGAAAAAACAAACTCTTATCACTTTTAAGAAGTCAAGGATTTCTAAGGATATTTGGACCTCTTTCAAGGTTTCTTTTCAAAGGATGGGTGGCCCAGTTTTTCCTTTTCTCTCTCTCCCTCTCCTTTTTAAAAATAAATTACAAATACTTCACTATCCCCAACCTGCTCCACTCCCACTGTTCAGTAGGTTTCTTCATGGAGCTTTGAAAATGTGTTAAATCTCGGCCCAATTCTCATACCTTTAGCAGACTTGTCTCCTCTACATACATTCAGTGCACTTAGCAAAGATCATATGTGCTATCCATTTTTTTTAGATTAAAATAAACATTTTCTTATCCTTCCTCATATCACCAGTTAGAAGTCATCCCCCACCCCCACAAAAAAAGAAAATTGGCTCTATTATTTGGGTTTATCTTTGTGGTTTCCTTACTGTTTGGTGCTGCCAGAAAGTCAGCAATTTAAGCTTATAGTTTCAACCTCATATTGAGAAGTAAAAAAACACCGCTTTGAGTTTTATTAGTGATCACACGGCCTCCAGCTAATTTCTTCCTTCCCAGCAGTTGCCACACCTCTACGAAAAGGGGCAGCTCTATTGACATCTTTCCCTTTGCTTGGATTAATTGTAGCACCTGTCTTTTAGGAGAATTTGTCTTCTAAAGCCTAAGGAGCAATTGAAAGAAATCTAGAAAACACAACCTTCAATTCAACCTCTCTTTATCTCAACACTACTTCCAAAGGTCTGGGGATGAGAGGCTAAACTTCTGCTACAAAGCTAGTCATTGAAAGCTGAGAGGCCACAAAGTCAGATATGATGGCACTCATTGCCCTAGGCTCCATCGCTGGGTGACATATGACAGGTTAGGGAGTAGGCCTAAGCTAAAACGGGGAGCACAGAGAATGCACACGTTCAAACTCGCCCAATGGGTCATTGGGGCACTGAGTATATTTCCATTTTGAAATAGGGTGTTTCTGGAATAGAGTCTTACTTACTTCTGGAAAGTGTATAAATGGTTGCTGCCTCTGTTGTTTAAGAGGGTGGGAGGAGAAGGGGAATGAAAGCCAGATCCAAGTCTGAAAAAAAGCTGGAACTCATCACCTTCTAGCAAATATGTCAGGAAGGAAACACACGCAGTCACTAGCAGTTTCTTTCAAACTATCCTCTATGGGTGGTGTCGCATAGGCCTTCCATAGCTGAAGTGAAGTAAACCACCACTTACAAGAGTCCTATGTGCCAATATGCTGACAGGGGCCTTAAAAATTATCAACTCCTATTTTCCATACACTTCCATTATGTTTTACAAATGGGGAAAATATAATCTAGAGAATGGAAAGAATTTTGTCTTCTTCAACAGCTATAAGATCCAAAACAATGTTAACCCAATGGCGAAATGTGTACTACTGGTAGAATGGTGAGATGAATTTAGGTGGTGCTGCAATGAACTACTTTTTAGTAGTTACGCATTTATTTTAATCATCATTTCTACTTCTAATTAATTATTACTTCTAAAATTTTCATAATAAACAGAAATGATAGAGGTAAAACCACGTGTTCTACAAATTCAAAATTGCTATTTACTCTGACAATAACTAGCTGTGTGAGAGTGGGAAAATTACTTTGTCATTCTGGGCCTCAAGAGACCCTATATCAATGAGATAGTGACAATGCCACCCTCAAATTGTTTGCCAAAGGGTGGTAGGGCAAGAGCCCCATTCTATCCATCCAGTGGGTCAGCCTGCAGTGTTGTGCTGGTACTCAAAAAGGAAATAGAAATGTATGCATGAATGAAGGCTTGAGATCAAATGATCCCGAGAGTTGAAGGGTTAGAGGGGACTTTCAGAAGTCAGTCAGTGCAGCCCTCTACATGAGACCTCAGAAAACCAATCCATTTGTGCCAAACCTGCTGTCCCTAAATGGATAAACATGAATGGGCCATTCAGAACAAATAGGACGATTGACCTAGACTTCAAAAGAGCAAGATAAATAAGTACCAACCCAGGGAAGAATTGGTTCCTCCATCTTTCTCTACCTTTCTAGCTCAAAGCCAAATTATCTAAGGTTAAATAATTCATTAAAGGGTATTCAGTTAGGAAAAGATGAAGTCAAATTGTCCCTGTTTGCAGATGACATGATTGTATATTTAGAAAACCCCATTGTCTCAGCCCAAAATCTCCTTAAGCTGATAAGAAACTTCAGCAAAGTCTCAGGATACAAAATTAATGTGCAAAAACCACAAGCATTCTTATACACCAGTAAGAGACAAACAGAGAGCCAAATCATGAGTGAACTCCCATTCACAATTGCTTCAAAGAGAATAAAATACCTAGGAATCCAACCTACAATGGATGTGAAGGACCTCTTCAAGGAGACCTACAAACCACTGCTCAACAAAATAAAAGAGGACACAAACAAACAAGAACATTCCATGCTCATGGATAGGAAGTATCAATATAGTGAGAATGGCCATACTGCCCAAGGTAATTTATAGATTCAATGCCATCCCCATCAAGCTACCAATGAGTTTCTTCACAGAATTGGAAAAAATTGCTTTAAAGTTCATATGGAACCAAACAAGAGCCCGCATTGCCAAGACAATCCTCAGCCAAAAGAACAAAGCTGGAGGCATCGTGCTACCTGACTTCAAACTATACTACAAGGCTACAGTAACCAAAACAGCATGGTACTGGTACCAAAACAGAGATATAGACCAATGGAACAGAACAGAGCCCTCAGAAACAGTACCACATATCTACAACCATCCGATCTTTGACAAACCTGACAAAAACAAGAAATTGGGAAAGGATTTCCTATTTAATAAATGGTGCTGGGAAAACTGGCTAGCCATATGTAGAAAGCTGAAACTGGATCCCTTCCTTAGACCTTATACAAAAATTAATTCAAGATGGATTAGAGACTTAAATGTAAGACCTAAAACCATAAAAACCCGAGAAGAAAACCTAGGTAATACCATTCAGGACATAGGCATGGGCAAGGACTTCATGTCTAAAACACCAAAAGCAACGGTAACAAAAGCCAAAACTGGCAAATGGGATCTAATTAAACTAAAGAGCTTCTGTATAGCAAAAGAAACTACCATCAGAGCGAACAGGCAACCTACAGAATGGGAGAAAATTTTTGCAATCTGCTCATCTGACAAAGGGCTAATATCAAGAATCTACAAAGAACTCAAACAAATTTACAAGAAAAAAACAAACAACCCCATCAAAAAATGGGCAAAGGATATGAACAGACACTTCTCAAAATAAGACATTTATGCAGCCAACAGATACATGAAAAAATGCTCATCATCACTGGCCATCAGAGAAATGCAAATCAAAACCACAATGAGATACCATCTCACACCAGTTAGAATGGCAATCATTAAAAAGTCAGGAAACAACAGGTGCTGGAGAGTATGTGGAGAAATAGGAACACTTTTACACTGTTGGTCGGAGTGTAAACTAGTTCAACCATTGTGGAAGATAGTGTGGCAATTCCTCAAGGATCTAGAACTAGCAATCCCATTTGACCCAGCCATCCCATTACTGGGTATATACCCAAAGGATTATAAATCATGCTGCTATAAAGACACATGCACACGTATGTTTACTGCGGCAGTATTCACAATAGCCAAGACTTGGAACCAACCCAAATGTACATCAATGATAGACTGGATTAAGAAAATGTGGCACATATACACCATGGAATACTATGCAGCCATAAAAAAGGCTGAGTTCATGTCCTTTGTAGGGACATGGATGCAGCTGGAAACCATCATTCTTAGCAAACTATCGCAAGGACAAAAAAACCAAACACCGCCTGTTCTCACTCACAGGTGGGAATTGAACAATGAGAACACTTGGACACAGGAAGGGAAACATGACACACCAGGGCCTTTTTGGGGCAGGGGGAAGGGGGAGGGATAGCATTAGGAGACATACCTATTGTAAATGACGAGTTAATGGGTGCAGCACACCAACATGGCATATGTAACAAACCTGCATGTTGTGCACATGTACCCTAGAACTTAAAGTATAATACAAAAAAAAAAAAAATCCATATGTACTGTCGGAAGGTACCAGTATTTCAGTTGTCTTTGATTGCTTTTCTTTAACTTGAGCATTGTTAATGGCCCTCTAAAAGTGTAGAGCTTTCATTTGAACGACCTCCAGTTTCTGCTTTGTAGAACGGTTAATCTCAGGGAGCAGAGATTAAGGTTGGTCAGCAGATATCTATACAATCATAAAACGAATATTATAGGGAAACAACTATATGCTGGGCTCAAATTGTCATCTGTCACATTCTAGTGGTAGGACCCTGGCCCAGTTAGTTTATTTCTCTGTGTCTCTTCATCTATAAAATGAAGACAAAGATTCCTACTCACATCATTCTGCTACTGTGAGCATTAAAATGTCAGAACACTTTAGATGTACATAATAACTTTTTGATAAAGCTGGATTGGTCCTGGAAAGGACCAATCTTTAAGCACAACTGAACAACTTAAAAAATGCTGACTTGGATATGTAACTATTTTTGACTACCCATGATATGTTGAACTAGCCAAATACACAGTAGAGTTTCCTACCTGAAAAGAAGCAATCTCAAGGCTTACCCTGCAGTCTAATGATCTACTACTTACAATTCGAAATTTAGCTCTATCATACCAGTAAAACAGAAAAAAACCTGAATTGAAAGTTCATAGAAAATCACTATAAACTTTAAGAAGCTGTCTTTTTCCCTTTGTATACTGGAATTTTCAAATCCAATATTATATTGATAAATGAACCAACATCTGAGATCTCCACTTTTTTTAGAGAATATAAAAAGTATCTTTGTTATAATATTTGATGTAATAAGATTTTACCTGATATTCTGATGTAGATTTCTTTTTCAATAATTAAAGGACATTATATAAGGAAGTCACTACACCCCTGAGGTCATAACAGCTGCCACTTAAATATCTGTTGACTAACAAAATTGAACACTGTATGTTGCATGTGCAAAGCATTACTAATTTTTAGCACAGATATATCATCTCAGAAAAGTAGTGACTCCTCTTCAATCCATACTCAGCCTCCTTCCCCAGAAAACGCAGAATCAGAACTGATTAACTCTTTCCTAAACAAAACAGAATGGCCAGAGTTTGCAGGGTTTGCTTCAGAAGACAAGCTCAGAATATTACCCTAACTGAATAAATTTTACTATACGAAAAATCCACCCCATTGTCCTTCTTTTTCTTTTTTCCCTTACATAAGTGAGAGGTTTGTCATATGCAATCATTTGGTAGCTACTGAGACAGTCTTTATTATTACCATTATACAGATGAGAAAATCAAGGTTTGAAATTATCAAGATTGGCTGCAATGTAGAGCCCACATACAAATGTTTATCTTTTGACTGGAATCCAGCACCACAGACTTCTCTGCATTGAAATCAATACAACAAAAGAAAAATTCAATTCAACGGTCTGAATTATAAAATAGGATAGATTCCTCCTCTGTTTTTTTTAAATTTTCATTATTTTACATTCAATAATTCAAACTAAGCCAAAAGATCCTGTTTTATCATAAAACAGACATAATGATTTAATTATTATGTCAATTGTATGTAAATAATATGTCTAAGGTGTTTGTCAATTAAAAAAATTATTTGAATATCTGAAATATCCCTCTCCTAATCTTATAGAATTAGTTAAAAATATTTATGAAACTTTTGTACTCTTTTTATTGAGCATAATCCAGTTAACTTCTAGATATATATTCCCTTAGCAGAGTACTATATTAATTTCCAACACCTAGACAACTTACATGTTTCTACTGAACCTAGTCTTTTATTAGTGAGCATTTCCTTCTCAGGGACTACCATAATTACAAAGGAACTGTATGTACTTTTAAGCAGTCTGCATACACACTGGACAACTGACATCACAGACTGACATCAGAAAAATCATGGTTGTCCCCATTAAGCACCACAGATACACTGGGAAAGGAGCAGAGCTGGCATAAAGACCACCCTGCCCATATCAGTGGATCAGTGTGTGTGATGTTTGCAGTGACACTTAACAAGCTCTCTATAATATCATGCAAAGAAACAAGTATAATAAATGAGTGAGCCACATGTGGAATTTCCTTCTTGCTATGGCAGAACAAGACCAGAAAATAATATAATCAAACAAAGAAAGAGAACCAAAAGAACAGAAGTTTTAAATAGAGGTGGTAACCTTCCATCAGAAAGAAAGGGAGAGCTGGTCTCTTCCTCATCCCTACCCCTCCCCTTACTGCCTTCCTTATATGGTCACAGCAGCCCAGGACAAGGAAAGATCTGGTCCTGCTAAGCTTCTCTCTATGACCGTCACCTCTCCATTTCCTGTGCACCCCATCCTGAGCCCCTGGCTGACTCCATTCAAATGAGGAATATGCCCATCTCTCTGTTATTTTCCATTCTCCTTTTTGTCTGTACTCCATGTGTTCTAAGTCACCTTCAGAGCTCTTTGTCTCTAAGATGTCATTTGTAGTAACTCTTCAAAAAGCCAAACAAAATCAGAAAAGTAACACCTTCTAACCCAGTAATGAACATCACAAATAAGACTTTGCAGTACAAATAAATGCTTTCTCCACCATGAATACACTGAGTTTTAAAAAGCACATAGCTCTTATGCAGCCCGTACCTTTCAAATTTACTTCACTCAAATCATGAAATTAATATGAAAAGATTTATCATCTAACCGCTCATTTCTCAAGGATTCTCTACACACAACTGTCCTGTTAATAAAGACACACTGTGTATAATTTTTAACTGACTCTTTTGACATCCTACATGAATAAATTATGCACCCCTACGTACCAACACACTTTTAAGTACCAAAGCATCTGGCAAGCCAGAAGATAATTAAGCAAGTAAAAAACGAGATGTGAGTTATTTCACAAAACAATCTGGTAGATTCCTTAGAGAGCAGGTGAGCTTTTTATGAACTCAGTGGGTGCATATGCACAGACATGTAGCCAACAACACAGACACAGATAGAAGCCAATATACATAGACAGCTACACAGAAGTAGCTGGTCATATAGAAGCAGAAAGATACATGAATGGGTGCACATACAATGAAATGCACACACAGGGACAAACACAGGGACAGTCAACACAATTGACTGCAAACATAGACAGTTCTGCTTCTCAAAGACAGAGTTGGATATGCTCACTCATACATGCACAAAAATGATAAGGAGGTCAATTCTAGTGGATATATACAAAAAACTAAAACATGCACAAAAAACATAAGGAGGCCAATTCTAGTCGATATATACAAAAACATAAGCCAAAAACTGCAAAGGCCAAGAACTGCAAGAGAGGGATATATGCCCAGAGAAATACGAATAAAGATAAGTAGGCAGATACATTAGAACATATACACACAGAGAGACATGGAGATGGGGACAATCGGGGCTATGACATAAACGGAAATAGTCACCCCAAAACAGTCTTCTTGCTTAGACACACAAATTAAGATGAAAACAGACATAGAAATCCACACACCGACAGAAAGAATCCACACACCGACAGAAAGAAACAGCTGTAAATACAGACACAGTGACACAGTGGCCTGGAGTGAGAGATATCCACATAGACAGAGACATGTGCAAACTCAGGGGAAAGAAACGCAAGAAGGCATAGAGACACAAAGACTGAAGAACTGGTAAAAAGAGACAGAGGCACACTGACTTAGCAAGACACTTGATTACACAGAGATACGAGCACAAAAGAGAAGACACGTTCCCACTAGCAGAGCACACAGAGTAAGACACTGTTTCTGGATCTCTGTGTGTCACAACTGCTCAGAAGTGAACTCACAGTAACAGACACACATACCCTGGTACACAATCACACACAAACATCAAACCACAACACACATGCAAAAACCCACAGTTGTTCCTTGCACAAAGGCTGAAAACTGGAAGACACCATGTATGTTGCTTACTGTCTCTAGGGGTCTTGCAGGTAGGCCAATATGCATGAAAAAGGCAACCTTGTCATAGCGAAATAAGTGCTTTTTGCATGTTAATAATAATGAATTGCTCAACCCCATACACACACACACACACACACACACACACACACACACACACACACACACACACAATCCTCCACCCACACTGTAGTCTGCCCCAAATTAGTCAACATGCTAAGATATTCAAGCAAGCTGGTCTAGATGCCTAATAGATAATGTCATGGCTGCATAATATTAGGTCACAGTCCAAACCTTACAACACTCACTACCCTAGAAAATGAGTTCTAAGTTTTCAGCTGAAGAACCTCCCACCTGTGAAGCCAGAGTATCATGGGAAAAAGTGATAGGCAATGTCAGGAGCACTCTGCATTCATTTCCCTGGTTCCCTGTACAAAGTCTGGTACAAAGCCAGCCTCCAGCAGCTTCAGGCAGGCATTTGCATAGGCAAGAAGGTGGAGCAGATGACCTCTGAGGAATCCCTCTCTGCTTGCAGCACCTACTGGAGAAGAGAGCAACTTGGCAAATCAGAGCTGATAAAACATTCTGCAACGCACAGTGGGTCGGGAAGAGGGGGGATGGGGCAGATAAGCAAACTAACATACCTTCCTGATGCCAATTACTGCCTTGTTAATTGCCAAAATTCAAATGTGATTTAAATAAGAACAATAGTGTGAAAATATTACATATAGAGATCACACTGCCTCTGAATGCCAGGCCTCTAGAAAAAAACCAAGGGGAGGAGCTGGTACATATTCCTACTTTAATTGGAGTTGGTATCTCAGAACCCACTGTCCCCAGAGTGTAGTAGAAAGAGTCCAAATCACTGAGATCAAAGAACGCCCTAGCTGGAAAGGGCATTTAGTTCTGACCTGGGAGCAGAAGCCCTCAACTTCCAATCTGAATGTGCCAGTAACGTGTTTGTGCTTGTGAACTTGGTCTAATCCGCTTTTCTATCTGGGTTTCAGTTGCCCAATCCACACGAAAGGGAACTGACCTCTAGAATTCTCTCTAAATTATGACTACTTCTGATTCTTTGGCATAAACTTGCCCTCTTTCAACCCACTGTTTTGAACTCATGTCTAGCGAATAAGCACAATTAGTCCTCAGAAATGGAAAGAAGAGTAATGCTTTTCACCAAGTTGACAAATGCCTGCTATATACAAAGAAGGAAAATAGACGCCCAGACACAGACGTACCTACTTGAAATGAGTTTCCAATGTTAAGTTTGAATAAATAAGGGGCTTTGTGGTATGGGAGGGAGATTTGGAGGGGCTACTCTGCCTGTCATCTGCTGACCCCTGAATGCATTACCCTCTTTTCACACTTGCTCAGTGCAGAAGCAGGCCACTGCCCTCAGCCCCCAGTTACTACAATTGCTAAGTGGCTGGTACAGGGGCAAAACCCATCCCTTACACCACACATGCACAGGCTTTTAGAAAAAACAGGAGAAGGTTTTATCCCTGAAGTATAGGATTTGGTATGTGATAAAACAGCTACACTTTAAATCTATAAGCCCTTTCTGAATTTACAAAATACTTCTAGACTTAATGTTTCATCCATATAATTAGAATTTATCTTCCAATCTGCTGATAAGGAAACTCTGACTCAGAACTGTTGACTTGCCCAAAATTATACAGATAGTAACCCACAAAGTCTGGACACAAACCCTGGTATTTTACGCATAGGTCTGATGTTCTTTCAAGTACTTTAGTCTTCTTCACTCATGGTCTTCTTGGTGGACATTGAACCTCTCTTCCTACTTCACTCCAGCTAGAGGGAAAAAAAAAACTCTGGCATGAACTCAGGGCTGAAAAGAACCCATGTCTATCTCCCACCTCCATCTCTGCACAGAGACTAGGGAAACAGGAGGAGGTGTGGCATTTGGCTAAAGGACTCTTGGAAACCAGGAAGGGAGGAAAGCCTTTCCTCATCACCCTCCATTACTGTTAGTCCTCAGGGAACATTGTGGGTAAGGTTATGAAGCTAAGGGAGTAAAAAAGAGATGACATGTTGCCCAGGAAATTCACATCCCAAACTCATTTTTCCTGAATTAGCTGTGACTTTGATTATCCATATTACAGTTAACTAAGGCACTTAAGAGCCTGGATTAAGACTCTGGGTCCCAGTACCCAGAAAGGCTGTAAAACCTTTTCAGAAGATTATTAGGAACACGCTAGAGAAGAGTTACGTTGAAGGGAGGCAAGAGGCTTTGGCTGATGGAGGGTACATTTAACGGCCTCTGTGAAAAATAAAGCTGAAGTGGTGTGGAATAGTGAAAACAGCAGTGAGGCCAGGAAACGAAAAAAAATTGAACAATCAAAATTCAAGTCCCAAACTACCAAGTTACTTACTATGTGATCTTGAACAAGTCATTAAAGTCTCTGAAATTCAGTTTCTTACCTATAAAGTGGAACTAATAAGAGCTACCTAGGATCAAAGTAAAGATTAAACAAGAAAACAGAGAGACAACATCTAACATTGCACCTGTCACTGACAGGCAAATGCTCAAAAAGAGTAATACTTGACCAGAAAGAGTTAACCTATGACAAGAAGGAGCCTTAAGTGGTAGGTTTTCAAAGCAAGTGGAATGATGATGCTCCAAGTCTGCTGACTATTTACTTGGAAAAAAATCTAAAATCAACTCTTAAACAACAATCTTTGTCACTCCCATACTGCACCCAAATACATAACCAGAAAGTTGGGACTCACCAGGACCATCTAAGGCCCCCCATAGATCCTACTTAGCAATCTCGCAGCCCCATCCATCATCACACACCCAACCTTCACTCACACAAATACACACACAGAGGCTGAAACATTTCACTTCTGTTCTTAGTAAGACAAGATTAGATTAAAATGCAATTTCTCACAACGCTTCATTTTCATGTACCCAAAATAAAAGACTTCTCATTTTTAGGATGGCCATACTCACTGAGGAATATAACTTGAGATTTTTCTAATGGCATTTCATAAGTTGCTATTCATATGTTTACTACTGAGATGTCAGTCCCCAGTCTGTGATATTTTAGAGTCATGAGATGGTGTCATATTTCTTTTTGTAGCCTCAGAATCCAGCACAGCATTTGATAGAAAGTTGGTACTCAGGAAATGTATTGATGAATAAAATAATTAATTAGTGAATTCATGAACGAAATGTTCATTTAACTAAACTGATAATGCTAAAAATGAAAAAAAGTTCCACAACTGATAAAACAAATCTTCAACCGAAAGTTGGAATAATGTTCCCAAATGACATATATACTCATTCATTCATTATATAGCAAATCTGAGCTGTGAACTTGAAAAAACGTGGACCTACCATCAAAAATTAATGGTCCGGGGCCGGGAGCAGTGGTTCCACGCACTTTGGAAGGCCAATGGGGGTGGATCACTTGAGACCAAGAATTCAGGACCAGCCTGGGCAACATGACAAAACCCCATCTCTACTAAAAAGACAAAAATTTGCCGGGCATTGTGGCGTATGTCTGTAATCCCAGCTACTCAGGAGGCTGAGGCATGAGAATCACTTGAACTCAGGAGGCAGAGGTTGCAGTGAGACGAGACCTTGCCACTGCACTCCAGCCTGAGTGAGACTCTGTCCTCCCCACCCCCCAAAAAACTAATCAAATCCTAGTTCTGTTGCTTATTGTCTGAGTTACCTTGGAATGTCCTTTAATTTCCTCCAGTCTCGTTTTACTCATCTGTGAACTAAGGATTTGATCCCTGTTGTGCCTACCTCCAAGTTGATTTTGAAGAGTAAAAAAGATAATGTGTCTGAAAGTACTTGGTAGACTTTCAAGCGATTTATATATCCTAGGAATTGTAATAACATGCTCAATGGTTCCACTCCCATTTTCCAGTCCTCCACCATTTCTCTTACCAACTAACTATAACAAAGCCAGCCTCTAAGTCCTCTGAAAACCATTGATAAACAAAATGCATGAGGGAAAGGAAAACAGAGAACTAGGTCTCCTGCCAGCTCAAGCAACTTTTAGCTTATCTGATTTCTTATAGATCCTGGGCATGGCTGCCTGAATAAGTCAGTGTTGCCACCACTAATAAAATATCTTAATACCAATCTTTTAAAGTCATCCAGAAAGCATCCTTCATGGATCCACTGTGATTTCCCTTCCTAGAAGTGGTTTCAGCAAAGTAAGGGTCTGTGAGGATGGTTTTGATAGCAAGAAGATGGCACAGTGAAAGTGGAGTGGGAGTCTGTGCCACTGTGGGAAGACAGTCTGAGGTGCTAGAGATGGGAAAAGTAGATGAAGGAAAATGGCAGTGGGCAAAGAGAAGGATAGTTGTCTCAAACAAGAAAGAAGATTGGGCTCTGTGGAACAGGGTTCAAAAAGGCCAGGACCAAAGAGAAGCTCCAGGTTTTGCCAACTTTTAGGACAAAATCTATCAGATTTACAAGTTGAAAACTAGGGGGAAAATTGGCTCTAAGGAAACCCCAATGTATACCTATAGTTAACAGTTGCTAACTGCTAATTTCTCCTTTAATAAATTTAGAAGTGCAATTAAGAATAAAGTAGAAAAAATTATTTCACTTTCTAGCAACTGTCATATGCCATGGTAACAATGCATGTGACCAGAAATTGAAAAGAAAAGAATGAAATGAACCCATCAACCTGACACTTCCATGCTACTCTCAGCTACCAATGCAGGGGCATTACAATTTCAGACAGCAGACACACTGGTACAACTGCTCCTTCCCTCTCACCCTTACTCTATTATACACTGAGGAGTTCAAAGTTGATAGAATAAGAAGCCTTAGTAGATGCTCTCCAGAGTTGTGGGAGATGGAAGTGGATCACCTTGTTTGTTTCACATGGGAGAAAGCCAAACAGATTTCACCTCTCAACTTACTCCCCCATAGACTGGGGTATAGTCCTTGCCTCTTACGATCTGCCAGCCTGCTCTTAAATGACTCAGCAGATCTTTAAATATACCCAAGCAAAGAGCTGCTCTGAGACACAACTTGCTGTTAAAAAAAAAATGTTTTAATCTGTTTGGGGTGTTGAGAGGAAGATCCTTTGTTAACATTAGGTTCCCAAGCAAATTCATTACTGCTGTGACTCTTTCTCTCTCTCTCTATGCTAAGAGGCTTGTTTTTGTTCTGCTGCCTGCCATTTGCCAGCTGTGTGGATCACAAGGATGAGAAGGGAGATCATTCCAGGCCATGGAAGGAGTCAAGAAAATTCCTGCCCAGTAATTTTGTTGGGGGAAGGGTACCAATTTGTGCAATGGAGTGACTGGTTTAAATGTAGGGGCCCCAAACTCAAAGAGGTCCCATAATTTGCGTTGAGTCATTCTGTTCCTTGTGGAAGACCATGACCTCTGGCCAAGAAGAGGAATCTTCTTACTCTCCCTCTCTCCTCAAACTAGCTCAGTCTCACACTTTGAAGCAAACATCAACCAATAAGAGATTTTAGCTGGGCTGAGGGAAGTAACTTAATAACTTGCATTACCGAAGCAAATCATGCTCCCCTGTTATCTGCAATGACCTCACGCTTACATTCCAGCCAAAGCATTTTGGAGACTCAAAGCTTTGTGGAAGGGGAAGCCAGGCAGCAGTGGCCTGGGGAAAAGTCCATGTATGTCAGCCAGAGTCTAGCATTTTCCCAAGCTCTGTTTGTCTGGACTACTACTACTAATAATAATAATAGGTATAATTTATGAAGCTTTTACTATGCACCAGGCCCTGGGCTAGATGTTTTACATTTATTATCTCACTTATCTTCACAAAAACCCAACAAAGGAAGCATTAGTATCTTCATTTTAGAAATAAAGAAACTAAAACTCAAGAGAGGTGAAGTGGCCCAGAACTGGAAGCTAGTAAGACCCAGGGGCAGTACTGAAAACAAAATCTATCAGATGCCAAAGCCTATTCCTGAACATCAGTCAACATATTACATTTTGACTCTTACCCCAGCTTGTTTCCCAAAGGCCCTTCAGTCTCTCTGTTATGTATTTAAAATCCTTAACTACACAAAGTATGCCTCAAATCATCCAAATGGGCATTTTGGAGTCATCCATAGGCTTTTAAATTGTTAGAAAGTGACTGTAAAAATAATCTATGAGTCCAAATCTTTGTCCTATACATGGTTCCCAAAGGGTCCAGACTCTTCTTAAATGTCTTCAGTGAATGTGAATTTACTATTTATGTAATTCAGCCAATAGACAGACAGAAATGGTGTGATGAATAAGAAGAAGGGAACCAATATTTCAGCACCTACTAAGTGTAATGCCCTTTATCCTAGTTGTTTTATTTCATTCTTACAATAACTCTGTAAGGAGAGTGTTCTACAGATAATGAAGATCTAGAGGCTCAGAGGGGTTATATTACTGACCTGAGGTCATCCAACTATGTTACATGGCTGTGCTAGAATTGAAAGTCAGGTCTGATCCTATTGTGGTGCTGCTTGTACATTTCTTTAGCCCCTCCTATACGAGGAGTGAAAGCCCTTGGAGTAAGCAAGGGACTCAAGATTTGCTTAGGTCTCTGATCTGACAGGGATGACATACTCGAATGACTAGAAGAGTCAAGCAGGTAACTTAAATGAATAAAGTGGGTCACTGGTGCCTGGGCAAACTGCAAAGTGCATGGCCCATCCAGAGGATCAGCTGCTTTTCACCTGCAGCTGGTCATTACCATGTAAGAATGAAAGTTCTGTATTGTCAGATCTTCATTCCCTATGGTGGAAATCTGAATTTTGAAGTAAAATGTTAGCAAGTAATTCAATACACACACACACACACACACACACACACACACACACACACACACACACACCCCATATAGACCAAACAAAACTCATATGGTCCACGTTAACAACTTCTGATGAAGGATGAAAGAAGCCCTTCTAAGAAAATATCTTTCAGGCTGGTCTCGTTGATTCACGCCTGTAATCCCAACACTTTGGGAGGCCGAGGCAGGCGGATCACCTGCAGTCAGGATTTTGAGACCAGCTTGGCCAACATGGTGAAATCCCCATCTCTACTAAAAAAAAAAAAAAAAATTGCCCAGGATTGGTGGTGTGCACCTGTAATCCCAGCTACTCCAGAGGGTGAGGCAGGAGAATCACTTGAACCAGGGAGGCAGAGGTTGCAGTAAGCCAAGATTGCGCCATTGCACTCCAGCCTGGGCAACAAGAGTGAAGACTCCATCTAAAAAAACAAAAACAAAAACAAACAAACAAACAAACAAAACCCAAAAAAAACCAAAAACAAAACAAACCAAACAAAAAAAACCTCTTTCTTTTACTGAATTGTAATCTGTCCTCATTGCGTTTGCCCTTTGGGGTGCTACAGAAAAACATCTAACTTCTTTATTCCATGATAATCCTTCAGGTTCATTGAAACAATAGTTATGTTCACTGCTCCATGTCTCTCTCATAGCTCCTCCATGCTTTACAAAAGGAGATGCTCCATGAATATTGGGGCTGAACAACACATTGCAAATGTGTCTGACCAGAATTTAACAGAGCAAGACAATCAATTCCTTTATTCTGTATCCCATATAATAGTCCCTTGGTATTTGAAGGGGCTTGGTTCCATTCCCCCACTCCCAGGAATACCAAAATCCAAAAATATTCATGTTCCTTACCTAAAACATATAAAATGGTGTCACATTTGTATTTAACCTATACACATCCCCCATATATTTCATTTATATCTAGATTACTTGTAATAGCCAATACAATGTGTTATGTAAATAGTTGTTTTACATAACTTTTTTTTTTACTGTTGAATTGTTATTTTTACTGTGTCTCTAAAATATATTTTCCATCTGCAGTTGCTTAAATCTGTGGATATGGAACCTATGGATGTGGAGGGCTAACTGTATTTCTGTTAATGGAACTTACAATCTATCAGTTGTCTTCGGCAGTCACTTACTACTATTGACTCTGAATCATTTAATAAAGAAATACTTATGGAATATCTACTATGTACAACACTGTTAAGTTATGTGCTGTGGATATCTTATATCCAAAGAGAATCTTTGCAGATATATCCAACCTTTGCCCTAAAAAGAGACAGATGTTTAGAAGTATATTTAGAAGGATGCTATCAGTCATTAACACAAGTACCACAAGTACTTAAGGGACTAAGTACCATATTGATGGAGAAAGAAGAAAGGGATAAATCCAAAAAGTCTTATGCACTCTTGACTTGAGCCTAACATCCATAATCACATGTGATCCCCTCTCCACAAAATCTTATAAACTAGAGATTTCTAGCCCCTGGTTTACAGATAAAGTAGTGAAACCAACATTCTTTCAACCATGTTGTGTCATATAGATCACTTCTCCTTGGGTTGGGGGGTTGATAATATTCATTTTGTAGGGGACTGTTATAGAAGAATGGATAGTATTGAAATTGGGATAGCCTTCAAGGTCAAAGGGATAATAATAAAAGTAACATGTTCAAAAAACAAGAGAGTGAGGATGGTTTAAAGTGACAGTGACTAGATCCATTTGGCTGGGTTTTAAGAGTTTTGTAAGGGAACTCCAGGAATTCAGGCTGGAAAAATAAGCAGATCATAAAAGGACTTGAACACCAGATTTAAATAATTTGGACTTACCCATAAGCCAATGGGGAGAAGCTGAAATTTTAATCATACAAAGCTTCCTTTATATTAAGCATGAAGAATAGGGAAAAAAATAAGACAGGACTCCTGCCCTTATGGAGCTTAAAGACTAATAGACATTTAAAGCAGTATACAGAAATGGTTGGAGCTAAACTTTGGAAAGATCTGGTGGCACAAATACAATAGGAATTAGAGAGTAGCAGAGAGAGCTAGAGAGAAAGGATGTGGGATCACTGCACTAATCCCGGCAAGAGGTGTTAAGAATCTGAATTGGGGGAGAAGGAATGACTGAGAAGGCTTTGGGAAACAACATATCCCTTCACCACCCTAATTCCCAAAGCCTTCAGCTTGGTTTTTCCAAACACTATGAGATCATCTCTGATGGGGAATTCTGAATCTGGAGGCATAGAGAAGAGTCCACCCTGCTCAATTCCACATCTGACCTGCCATACTTTGAGTCAATCTAGCACCTCAGCGAAGCCCAGAAAGCGTCTAAAACAAACCACATACCATATGAAAGTATGAGCATGGTTTAAATTTTTGGTCTATTATTAGATAGTTGGTGACTAAAATATCTCAGTCTATTTTGATCTTTTTTTCAAAAGGCTGATCAAACAAATTTTTCAGATGAACAATTGCAAACAGACTACACATTTGCTAACCATGGTTTTTAAACAAAGATGAAAGGGAAGGAGGGATGGGCAGAGTAAAGAAACTCAGAACATGTTTTGGAATCCTTTCTGCACCCAAACACCAAACATCAAGTGTTTCCATCTTTACTCTCAACTCTTGGTTAATGCAGTCTCCTCATCTAATTAGAGGTTGGACAATGCTTCAGAGAGATGGCCCAATGTGACAAGCTTGGAAAAATTCCTTCTCTCCTGCACTGCCCATTTTCAAATAAATGTCCAAACAGTTATCATTTAGCAAGACTGTACCTTCTTTAAAAGAAAACCTGGAGAGACAGATTTTTGCAGTATCCTGCTTCCATTTCCACAGTAACAAAAAGATTATCTGACAACCACATTCATGACTTCTTATGGGATCCTGCATAACACATTGGGGCCTAGAGGGATTGAGGTAGCATCTTGTCAGTCCTGGCAAGTGTCCGTTCTTATTTAGTGTAAATCCCACAAAATCCACATGCTGACTTTTTTCCCAACATTTTGTTCCTTTTGTCCAGTCTCTGGAAGGAAATGGACTCTGCTCACTCTCCCAATTCTCTGTCCAATCTTGTTGATGGAGACAGGTAATTAAAAGGTGAAGGGCAGAGCAATACGGAGGAAGAATGGAGAGAGAGAAATCAATGTTAGAAGGGAGCCCAAGTGATAGAGTGGAAAGAGGTCTGGCAGTCTGGAGTCTCAAATTCAAGTTCCGGTTCTGCTACTTGTTCAACATATGACTTTAGGTAAGTATCCTTACTTCTAAGAGTCCTTAAAAGCAGCTGGTGTATATTAAGGATATGAGTTGTTCAATGTTTGAAGTTCAGGCACAATGTTTTTGCACTTTAAACACTTTCTGTTATATGAAAATTACCTCGTTCCATAAATGTATTGGAAAATAACATAAGTTGTGGAGCTGAATCACCTAGATTCTAATATTGGCACTTTCACTTACTTGTTCTCTAATCTTGGGCAGGTTACTTAATTGCTCTGTGCCTGTTTCTTCATCTATAACATAGAAATGATAATTGTAGCTACCTCATGGATTATTTTGAGGATTAAACGAATTAATACATGTAAAAGAAATAAAACAATGCCTGACTGTAAAAACTGGCAATTTTATTTTTCTTATCTTAACTCTCCTATTTAAGCAGGCATCGAATTGCCCAGGTTTGTAGCAGTCTGAGATCAACCTCCTTGGGATCTCTAGGCCCTTTTCAATAATTCCTATAGTTCTGTTTTCCAATCCCTATCATAAGTTATCAACCTCTTCTAACCACCCCTTTCCATCACTGTGCCCCTACTTTAACCTCTAGGCCACCCAGCTATTTGGTGAGGATCAGTGGACTATAATAGGGGCAGTGCATAATGAAGTCACCTATGTCGCCAGTCTTTTGGGATGGTGAAGGTGAAGAGTAATCTGAGAAGCTGCTGATATTGCACAGTAGTTAGAACCTTGTGGTTAGAAGCCAGACTTCCTGGGAGTGCACACAAGTTCTGCTACTTCCTAGCTGTGTGACCCTTGGACAAGTTATTTAACGTCTCTAGGCCTGCTTCCTAAAGTTGACATGCGAATTAAATGAATCAGTTCATGCAAGGTGCGGAAGTTTACACAGCAAACATTCAGTAAGTGCTATCATTATTATTATATATGATTATATATAATTCTTTGTTCTCAGTATGGAACAAAGAATTTTCATTTTTCCAATATAGACTTTTTTCAAGAAAACAACATACAACTAATACTTAGAACAGGCTCTGACTAGGTCAGGCACTAGCTTGCTGTATGAGCTTAGCCAAGTCCCTTTCCATCTCGGTGCCTCAGGCACTCTACCAATAAAATGAGCTAGCTGGACAAGATGGTCTTCCAGGTTCCATGAACTCTAATTTCTTAGGATTTTAGGCCATTTTTGTCCAGGTGCCCTGTAGATTCTAGCTTTGATAAAAGCTCAATTGCCTTTAAAAGCCCACTTACTATGTTTTTACAGGAAAAAAATATTTTGGTATGTAGTTCAGTAAAAACCTAATAATAATATTTCAGTTTGATTGGGGAGAGCAACCAATTTGTATAGTTTTCCAGTTTTAGTCACTATTTAGTTTAATCACCTGGTTTTAGGTTTGCGCAAACAAACAAACAAACAAAAAACTCACTCTTGCCCAAATGAGTCCTCAGAATCACACACACACACAAAAATCTACTGCATCAGAATCGAAGAGAACTGGGTTTGTGCCCTAGTTCTGTCACCAGCTCACTGTTTCACCTTGGATAAGTCCCTACCCTTCTATAGACCTCTATAAAGTAAAAGGAAAGAAGGGAGAGGGTACCTACAGCCTAGGTGATCTCTAAGGTCCTTTTTAATCTTCTTGAAGAACAGCAAAGCTGAGGGCACTGAATGAAAACTGAGAAGCCATCAGGATGCTCATCAGATAACTCAAACTTTATAAGTCAAAAATCAAACTCTTGATTTCTATCCTGCCCATGCACCTGCTCTACATACAGTCTTCACAATTTTAGTAAATGGCAATCTCATTTTTCCAGTTACTCAGACCAAAAATTTGGCAATCATCCTCATCTCCTCTATTTTTTTCACAGTGAATATCCAACCTGTCAGTAAATGCTGTTGGCTCTACCATCAAAACTCATCCAGAATTCAGCCACTTCCTATCTTCTCCACCAATACTACCTTAGTCTGAGACATGGTCACCTCTCACCCAGATCACTGCAGTGGCCTTGTCTCCCTGCTTCCCTCCTTGCTCCCACAGTCTCTTCTCCACACATACAGTAAGTAAACAAACAAACGTATAATATATCAGAGTGACAGATGTTATGAAGAGGAGGGAGCCTGTTAAAGTGTAAGTCAGGTCATGTTACTTTGCTCAAAACCTTCCAATACACCCTGCTTAGGAGTAAAATCCAAAGTCTTAAGGAAGACCTACCATGCAACCTCATTAACTCTGATCTCATTGTCTACCATCCTTCACTTATTTAAACCAGCCATATGAGCCTTTTTGTCCTCCATCACAGCAAGCATGCTCTCCTGCCTCAGGCCCTTTGTGCCTGTGGTTCCCTGGGCCTGGAATATTCTAACTCCAGATGTCCAAATAGCAGCTCATTTCCTAATTTCCTTCAGGTCACTGCTCAAAATTTACCTTTCCAGTAAGGTTTTCCCTGGCCAGCAGATATAAAATATTCCCTCTCACCTTGAATCTCTATACCCTATACTCTGTGAAGTTATTCTGCATGACACTATTCATGCTCAGATGTATACTACATGTCTCCTCTCATTAAACTGTCAGCTCCATTCAGATATTTTTGTGTGTTCTGTTCGCTGCTACATCATTGGTGCCTAGTACAGAATTTGGCACATAGTAGATGCTTAATAGGCATTTATTGAATGTATGCAGTCTGTAAAGTAGAATGGCAAGGTTATTGACACCCAGAACTCTCACACAACCAAATCCATCAGTCTGGTGGATGGGTAACAAACCTAGAAGCCTTAAGAACTTCATAAATTTCTAGTATTGACACCACTTGTGGTTCTTTTGCCTCTCTGACTCTCATGTTTCCTATCTATAAGGTAAAAAGAGCTGTGAGATAAAAGCAGGGAACACATGATCTGGAGAAGAAAGAATGAGACTGAAATCCCAGATCTGTCACTTTGATGCTGTTTGATTGTAAACATGTAACTTAACCACTCTTAGCATAATTTTTATAATGGGAATAAAAGTATTGTAATAGTATGAATACTATTATAATACTCCAAACTCTAGTTACTTGTACAGGGTAGAAACAAGAATGAAATGCAATAATGGAATATGAAACTTCTCTATAAACTGGACAGTGCTACTTGAATATATTTGCTGTGTCCTGCTCCATATGCAAAGAGAGGTATTAAAAAGTCAAAATATTACTTTAAAATGCTTGACACTTCGAGAAAGAACATCCCAAATGAAACAGTAAGTACCATAGTAGCTTATTTATTGTCTGGTGCTAAGCAGTTCTGGTTGAAGTTATCCTGCGATAGGGCCTTGGCTGTGTGTTGAAACCGTCAATGGAGGCTCACCATTCCCAGGGAAATCCTGCCACGGGGCACTTGCAGTCCCCCTAGCGGCCAGATAGCGGGACTACAGTTCCACAAGCAAGGAACTCACTCAACCTGCAGAGAACCAGAGCCCATGTTAGGTGGTAGGCCGTTTCAGAATGTTACGTTGTCTATTACAGCAAAGCTCTTATAAGATCGTCATGTGCCCCCATACTCCCCGAATTGTTCTATTTGTGCAATCCATCAGGATCAATGGAAACTTAGAAGGCAGAAAAACAACTCTTGATCTGACCACCACACTGGGCATCTTATATCAAATTCAGAGCTATTAATCACCTTCTATTCTAATTTATTACTCATATTATTGCGGACTTGTTCAGATAAAGACATCAAAAACATGTACCCAACAAGTGCGATGATATAGCGAAAGAAACTGAAAAAAAATTGGCAACTAACTTGACTGGGGTGCACTATTTAATAAGCAGAAATAGATTTCAACCCATGCCTCCAGTTAATTCTTTCCAGAGGTACCAACTTCTGTTATTTAAAATATACATCAGTATCTTTAATCTATTGCTTGAGTTTAGACATGCTCCTACTTACTGCCACAAAGGATTAAAAGCAGCCACAGGTAACATTGTTGACCACTTCAGCCTCTATTGAATCATTTCTCTCTCTCTCTCTCTCTCTCTTTTTTTTTTAAATATCTACATTTAAAAAAATCCACACCGTACAATCCAGGATCTCATACAGGCATTATGGCATGATGGTGCTGCATTTCTGTTTGGGTTTTGGTTATTTGTTTTTGTTTGTTTTTGTTTTCAGTGGCTATAAGCTCCTTGTAAGCAATTACCTCAAGAAGATTCTGTCTGAATTGTGTCCCCTTTTATCTTCTCTCTTCCTAGTACATGCTGGACACATAGCAGGTGCTTAATGAAAAGTGGTTGATTGATAGAGTCTTTTTTTTTTTTTTTTTTTTTTTTTTTGACGGATCCTGGAGTGCAGTGGCATGATCTCGGCTCGCTGCAACATCTGCCTCCTAGGCTCAAGTGATCCTCCTGCCTCAGCCTCCCAAGTAGCTGGGATTATGGGTGCCCACCAAAACGCCTGGATAATTTTTGTATTTTTTGTAGACATGGGGTTTCACCATGTTGGCCAGGCTGGTCTTGAACTCCTGACCTCAGATGATCCGCCCACCTCGGCCTCCCAAAGTGCTGGGATTACAGGAGTGAGCTACTATGCCCTGCCAGATTCTTTTTTAAAAAATTCCCTTTATTAGGGTAATCTCTACAGACAGCTATCAGATTATAACTAAACCTTTTGCTGGGTGGCCTGCAGTTAACTCACAATTATCAGGACATGACAGTTGTAGCTGATTAGCTATGACCTTTAGCCTAGAGTGTTAATGAAGACAAAGTTCAATCTCTACATAGATGAATTTTATCTTTGCTTCATGGCTATGGAGTACATCTCTAAAAAGAAGCTTAAATTATATGAGAGTAAAGGAATCCTTTCCCCATCTAGAAATGCACATCAGAAGGAGTATTGGAATTTACTTTGTCCAAAGGACAAGAGATAAAAACACAAAATTATGATTTTAGCTGCTTATAAAAACCTAAACATAAGCCAAATATAGCTAGTGATTTCATTTGTCACCTCTACATGTTAGTTTTCTATATAGAAATTATTATTATTACTCACTCCCTTGCTAATAGTTCCCAAATCCAAATTCTAAAAAAGGGATTATAAACGACCCAAACCTTATTAGGCTTCTTTCCCGCTGTTCTCTAAAGAGATGAACATTTAAAAACACTCTCCTATTCATCCTGAAAGGGGATGGGATTACCAGTTCAAATTTATAGCTGAGTAAAAATGACAACAGTGTCCCCTTCATACAGAAGGCTTGTATGCAGCCTTCATACAGGATGAAATGAAATAAGCTTTAACGTTCAGTGAAACAGCAGAAGCCCTCTTCCCCATAAGTCCCAGAAGTATTCAAAACTCAGGTATTTTCAGCAAGGTTGCAGGATGCAAGATCAATACACAAAACAATTATGTTTTCATACATTGGCAGTGAATAATCTGAAAAGAAAATCAACAAAACAGTTCAATTTATAATAGTATCAAAAAATAAATCACTTAAGACTAAATTTTAAAAAGAACTGCAAAACTTATCATCTGAAAACAATAAAAAATTGTTGACAAAAGGAAGATCTAAATAAATGGGAAGACATCTCATATTTATGGATGA
Source organism: Macaca nemestrina (assembly GCF_043159975.1). Lineage (NCBI taxonomy): Eukaryota > Metazoa > Chordata > Mammalia > Primates > Cercopithecidae > Macaca > Macaca nemestrina. The sequence continues at coordinate 87,219,452 of NC_092145.1, forward strand.
AAAAACTTAACGTTGTTGAGATGGCAATGCTCCCCAAATTGATTTACAGATGTAATATAGTTCCTGTGAGAATCCCAGCTGACTTCTTTGTAGAAATTGACAAGCTTATCCCAATTCATATGAAAACTCAAGGGACCCACAAGAGCCAAAACAACCTTGAAAAACAAGACCAAAGTCAAAGAGCACAAAATTCCTAATTTCAAAACTCACTAAAAACCTACAATAATCAAGATAATGTGGTACTGGCATAGGAATAAACATATAGATCAACTGAATACAGTTGAGAGTCCACAAATAAACCCTCACATTTACAGTCAACTGATTTTACACAAAGGGTGCCAAGACAGTTAAGTGAGGAAAAATTCAACAAGAATATTGTAAGAAATGAGTATCTATGTGTAAAAGAATGAAGTCGGACCCCTACCTCAATCATATATAAACATTACATCAAAACTGATGAAAGACCTAAGTGTAAACAGCGAAAACTATAAAACTCTTAGAAGGAAACATATGTGTAAATCTTTGTAATCTTGGATTAGGCAAAGCCTTCTTAGATATGATGCCAAAATCATACGCCAAAACAGAAAAAAAAAAAATAGATGAATTGGACTTCATCAAACTTTAAAACTTTTTTTGTGCTTCAATCTAGATACCATTAAGAACACAAAAAGAAAAAAAAGGAAAGTAAAAAAGACAACCCACAGAATGTGAAAAAATATCCACAAATCACAATCTATTAAAGGACATGCATCCAGAATATATTTTTTAAAACTCTTAAAACTCAATAATAAAAAACCCAACTAAAAAATGGGCAAAGGATCCAAATAGATATTTCTCAAAAAAGAAGATATACAAATGGCCAATAAGAACATGAATAGATACTGAACATTATTCGTTATTAGGGAAATAGAAATAAAAACCACAATGAGGTACCACTTCACACCCACTAATATAGCTGTAATAAAAAAGAGAATTACAAGTGTTTGCAAGGATGTGGAAGAAATGGACCCCTCATACGTTGCTGATGGGATTGTAAAACAGTGCAGACACTTTCGAAAACAGTGTGACAGTTCTTCAAAGGATAAACATAGAGGTACCATATGACTCAGAGATTTCAATCCTATGTATGTATCCAAAAGAATTGAAAATGTCCACAATATGTGGACTGAATATGTCCACAATAAACTTGTACATGAATGTTCACAGCAGTATTATTCATAATAGTCAAAAGGTGGAAACAACCCTAATGCTCATCACCTGATAAACGGATAGATAAAATGTGGTATAGTCATACAGTGGAACATTATTAGGCTATAAAAAATAGCGAAGTACTGATACGTGCTTCAGCATGGACGACCTTGAAAACATATTCTGTGTGAAAGAAGCTAGTCACAAAAGACCACATATTACATGATTTCATTCATACAAAATATTAGAATAAGCACATCCATAGATAGAAGTAGATTATTGGTTGCTAAGGACTGAGGGAACATAAGGCATTGAACACAAAGGTGCATAGCGTTTCCTTTGGGGGTGATTAAAATGTTCTAAAATTGATTGCAATAATGGTTGCACAACTCTGAATATACTGAAAAGCATGGAACTGTACACTTTAGAAGAGTGAATTGTATGGATTGTAAATTACGTCTCAATAAAGCTATTATTTAAAAAATAACACTTAGGTACTAAGTAACCTAAATTGACAACATTCTCAAGTGACCCAGCACTTTAATGCTATAAACTTATCTAGATGAGCTGCCTTCAGTCCTGGTGTGGCCTGCAGGTTGGCAGCAAGAACTGCCAGGAGAGAGAGCGTGTGGCATCACCCATGAGTGTGCAAGCAATAATTCATAGACTATCGTCTCTATGTAGCAGCTACTGAGAGAAGTCCTTAGGAGTAACAATCTAAAGTATTTGTCAGGTGGGAAATTTCAAGAAGAAAAAGCCTGGGAGTGTTGCTCTAGAGAGATTCCCCTACGTGGTAAACAAACATCATAGAAAATCTATCTTTCTACTTCTTTACCTAGCAAAAGGGTAATCACTAAGCACCCCTCCTGGCCTACTCAAACTAACATGAATGCAGTGAATAAACTGGAAAACACTGTGTCTTTTTTTTTTTTTTTTAAGAATGCTATGTAAATATGAGATTTCATAATTCTCTTCCGTATGACAAAGGGCAACCAATGCTGGTAACTGTACGGAACTTTATAAGCAATTTTGTTTAAAAGTCAACTTTGTGTTTAAGATGAGGTTAACTTTCTCTGAATTTAACATCCCAGAACTTGATGGAATGCTGATATGGGAAGTCGGAGGTAGAATAATTTCTTGAATATCTTTCTTTGTTTTCAAATGATTAATTTTTATGTAGCTTAAGCAGATTAGCCCAGCCGGACACTTACAGCACGCACCCTCATATGCATATTAGGTACTGCTTGTGACCAGGCTACTGAGGTCTGAACCGAACCGACCTGGGAAGGGTCTCAGAGCTATCTCTCAGGTTCTGAGAGAAGGTGGCCAACATTACAGTACACAGAGAGAGACAGAGATCAAGACAGAGACAGAGACAGCATAAGACAAAATACTTTATGAAATTGCCAAGTCCTCAAGCCATCTAGTTAACTCCCTCAGCAACTGTTGAACCAGGCTTTAACCTCAAGGTAAAAAAAAACCCAGCTATTCATTTTGCAATCCCCTCATGTCATCTAGGTCTTAAGGGAGAGATGCTGGGGTTGATCTAATCGGCTACTTTACAGATTTTTTTTTTTTTTAAGAAATTATTTAGGAGCATGCCACAGGTGTAATGAGAAAAATGCCCTGAGAAGTGGAAAGAAGAGTCTGTATTTCAATGTCAAAAACATGAAAGGAGTGGAATAAAAGAAAATCGGGGACAGGCAGCACTTGAGGAAGCTGCAGACAAAGAGAAAATGGTGGAGGTGGGGGGTGGGGAGATATTTTGTTTTCCTTCTCTGACCAAGCTCACAAAACTTGATTTTTTTGTTTGCTTTTTTTTTTATATTTCAGAGTTGTGATTTCAGGTTTGGCTATAAAATAAGCCCTTGGTTTGCCACACCCAGTCCGCATTCTGCTCCCTGCTTATGCAAGGTTCTGAATGAAACTGGTGATCTTGATATCACCATTAAAAATAATCATAATAAAATTGTCCACATTTCTAACCCCAATTCACATAATCCCACCAAGTGGCTTGCACATGTACAAGCCACAGTGCATGTACGCGAAAGGAGACCAAAGAATTTTTTGTTTTAAATGCATATGTGTACACCAGATGAAAAATTACTATTGGAATGAAAAACACTTGACAAAGAAAATTAAACGTACCAGCGAATCTAATATATTATTTCAAAGTTTACAGCTCAAAGAATGGAAGCCTGATGAGATAAAATTAGCACAGGCAAGAAAGCACCCCAAAATGACCCTGCAATTGGAAGCCTGCAAACTTCTTCGAAAATATCTCTCACCAGTGTTAATCTTTGGCTGACTTGAGCTGTGGACAAGAAAGAGGGCTACATCCTGTGTATACTTCCAGATGGGGTGCCACCCAGTGTGGCTATTTGGTCCTCAGGTGTTGATTGTTGGAATCCAGACAGAACTCACTACCTATTTGCTGACCACAAGGAAAAGATGCTTCTTGCCAAAATATTGGTTCTTGAAGCCTATGGGGAGAAATAGTCTGTCTTGGTTTCAAAGGAAAATTCTGCTTTACAAGACAAACTGTCCCTTGTAAGATAGTCATAAAAATGCTTGATAACTGAGAGGAGAGAGGAGAAGGAAAGAGGAATTAATAAAATGCCTTATTTTGAAAAATCTAATAGAAAAAGGGAACAAGACTTGTCAATATCAAAGCACTGCTAAAGAACTACCTACTATGGAGACCAGAACAAATTACCAAGAGAAAAATTAAAATGTTCTTTTTGCATCTGGATAATTTCTCTAAACCCCAAACTCTAATTCTGGCATGCAGACTCTCTTAGAACCCAACTCCCAAGAATAAATTTTTGTCATATTATTGTGCTGCCTGCTGGAATCTAAGAAGCCCTACCTCTGCCAAGGGAGCCAGTGGTCAATTAACAAAGTTGTAGTCCTGTTTGATCTCAGAGAGAAGACAGACAACTCCACAAAATATCATCAGGGTTGCACACAAGTCCCATCACTTTTTATTTTTCCTTCTGTTTAAATCACATGCTAAATTAAGTAAAAGAGACCACCTTTGCATCTCCCATCCTCTCAGCAGAAACATTGTAAATGTGTAAGAACACAGAGTGAGTGCAGATGTTACTAAGGTTTAAAAAAATCCCTTCACAAAATTAACTAATGTGCATAAACACACACATGAATGGAAAAGGGAGGAACCCAACAGGTCACTGGAAGCCTGCACAATTTTGAGATTTTTAGCTAAAAAATGGCACATAATGCATGCAATACAGAAAGGGAAGACACAATCTTGATTTGGCTTAAGAAATCTCTTGCCTTTCACCAAATTGCACCCCTACAAAGTGAGGGGAAGAAAAGAGAAAGTAAGAAAATATCAACTTTTGGATTGGAATTGATTGCATTCTGATTAAATTGATTAATTTTCAATAAACTGACTTAAGGATTTTCTCTATCCTAGAAATGGAAAGTCTTCGTCAACTTACGAGACAGGAACACCAGTTTTCCTTTTAACTAGACTCCTCATAATCAGTGCAGCAATCAAAAACCAGAAAAAAAAAATCTTGTACTTTCTGCAGAAACTGCTAAATTCTCATTAGTTTATGTCATTAATTTAAGCAGACTGTCAAGGAGGCACCAAGATATGATAATCTTCCTCATAAAGAAGCTTTTTTCATTAAGACCTGAAATAAAATCACCAAGCTCATTGTCTACCTGATGGGAGTAACTTTTGCTCTCTATAGTTATTCCCTAAAAATTTTGGTTTTGCCTTTGAAGGCACACATTTTTTAAGAAATATGTGGAACCATCAGTTTTTTCCCTGCTAAGTAAGTAAGTTGTGGGGGAGGCATGCAGAAGATGGAAGGTTCCAGAGTCTGGGTTTAGTATCATGGCAGGTCAAAATGCACCTTAGACATTTCCCCCCAAGAAAAGTTTACAGTAGAAGAAGGGCTCCACCGTCTAGTGACAGGCTTAGAAAAAAAATTAACCCTGCCAAGAAAATTTATTCTTATAAAATGAAGAATACTTTTTTTGTCCCATAGGATAAACCCATTACAAAAATAAAGAGTCTAAATTAACTGGAAAATACTTTGACGATATCAAATGAACCCTTTCAAAATCTTGTAAGCCAAACATTAAAAACCTAATGGAATGTAAAGCCTGGTAAGAAGCTGTTTCTTCAACAGCCCACAAAATAATATGAAATCCTACCCTCCTCTTTCTTTCTTCACTAATAGCGTGCTATCTCTACCTTGTAACAAGGAAAGCATCAGTGAAAGAAGGCAAATTGCTGGATTTAAGTCCCCAAACGAAGATGTTAAGGCTAACAAAGAAATTTCGGAGAAGTCACAGATAAAAGAAAACAGCCATAGAAACAAAGAATAAGACATAAGTCCACAGGGACATCAGCACCTGGTCTACCTGAGGAGTGAATTCCCCAATTCAGTATGTCCTCCCTCACTAGATAAACTAATATCTTAATTTGCTGGGGGAGAAAATCCTCAGCATGGTCTCCAAGAAGCTCAACAATTGCAGTGAGGAATAATTTTTAATAAGCACGATGCAATTGCCTGCCACTTTTCTCATATGCTAATTAAAACTCTGGGGTAAGATTATGGCTCATAGGTCACTAAGAGTTCTTACTCAATTTGTTAGAGCTAACAGCATGTATTCTAAAATGCTAACATGTCCTAAAAATGAAGGAATATAATAAGAAAAACCTCACTCCTCCCTCCCCAGTGGAGATTTTGGGGCACACTGAAATAGCAGGAAATGTTTCACAAAAATATGTTTTCCAACACTTTTGTAAGTCAGACTCAAGCCTAATTAAATTGTACATTAAAAGAATATTCTCCTCTTTATAGATCTGATGCAAACCTGAAGTAGGGGGTTGTGGATCTGTTAAAATCCACAGAGAAAATAAACACTTTATAAGAGAAAACCGACCCAAGCAACTACTTTCAACATAGTCAACCAACGTTGAGAAACTGTGAATGCAAATCCTGTGGAGTCTTTACCAAGAAAGTTGCCCCTCTGCCTACTCTAAACATGACGGTTCAGATTATCTCTACTGACCTCCAGCCCTGGAGCAAGTCCCCAGTTGCTTCCGGGAAAGAAGTTCACTCCTTCACATAGCAGACCTCAGCACCCAGAGACCACTTTCTTTCCCTAACCGAGAATTTCATTTTACCTCTTTGGAGGAGACCCGCTGAGAAGCTCTTGGGCCAGTCTTTTTGACGCTAATCTGCACAGGCTGAAAGGGAAGTCCTAACAGACCCGAAGAGAAGAAATTGCCCAAATTTCTGATTGAGGTTCTCAGACTTCGAGGACAGGAGGAAAGGAAGAGTGGAGGGCTTATGAGCTTTGTCTCTGAAGGTGGCCCGTACAATAGGATTTAAGTTTGGGACTCGGGTACCAGGAGGTAGCGAGAATTTGGGGCCGTTGGGGGAGTTGAAGAATCTGGGAGGGCAGGAATCAGCACCCAGGACACGCAGCAGAAATTAGGAGAGCTCAGGTTAAACCTCTGGCAGGCCGGGAGTCCACGGGGAGAGCTCTAGGTTTACCCTGCTGAGCTCTCCCAGGGGCAGTCTGAGTGTTCGCGCAGGTAGGAGCCACTAGACACCCCAGAATGCAGAGCGACTCTGTGCCCTGGGCCGAAAGGCGACATTTCTGGAAGGAGAAACTTACCGCATGTCCCCGTAAGGTCCGGAGTAGCTATCCATCCAGGGGCCCATCTCGCTTTTGACACAAGTGGGACTGGGATAGGGCACTCTGCTCACCATGCCGCCAGGGTACCACACATCAGGTGCGGTGAAGTCGCCTTCCTGGCCCGCCAGCCCCTGAGGTGGCCGAGTGTAGCCGTAGGGGGCTACAGCTCCCGCCTCGCCTGCGCCGCCGCCGCCGCCGCCACAGCCGCCGCCCCCACCACCACACGGTCCATACAACTGGCCTTCTTCGGCTGTGAAGAGAGTGTGCCAGGATGAGGAAGCGGCCGCTGAGGGTGACCCAGAGCCGGGTCCCGCTGCACCCGCGCCATGCAGGCTCGCCAGGTCCCCATAGCGGCACTGCGCCGCCGCAGCCGCCCAGGCGCTGCCATAGTCCAGCGGGTTCTCCAGCTTGATGCGAGCGTGGGGATGGGGAGGCGGTGGAGGGGGCGGCGGCCCGGCCAGAGCCAGTGGAAAGTTGTAGTAGTCGCGACTCTGGTACGCAGCTGCCTCGTCCAGTGCTCCGGACTTGTAGAGAGACAGGGTGGACGGCAGTTCAAGTGTCCCGGAGCTCCCTGCTGCAGCGCTGCCAGAGCAGCCTAGGCTCTCGCCTTCTAGCCCTTTGGTGTAACCTCCCTTGAAAGGGGAATACTCAGCAGTATCTTCAGTGCTCTTGCCTGCGCTGTCGTCTAGCAGAGAACCTTTGCATTCGGCCAATGGGGCACACGGAGTGGGACGCACAGCGGGTGGAACTCCCAAAACTGGGGCGTACATGCAATCCCCCCGAAGCTGTTCCCCTGGACTCAGATGCTCCAACGCCTCCACACCCAAGCCCATGGACACCGACACTGCCTTACACAGCTCCTTGGCGCTGTCAGAAATGGTCGAAGTGCCCCCTAAGTAATTGTCCTTGGAGGAAGTGGGAGCCCCCGAGGCCTCCCTCGCTCTCCCGCTGCTGCTGCCTTCGGATACTGCTTCCTGCTGCTGTTGCTGAAGGAGTTGCATGGTGCTGGCCTCGCTCAGGATGTCTTTAAGGTCGGCGGAGCAGCTGCTTAAGCCGGGGAAAGTGGGGCCCAGCAGAGACAACGTGGATGGGGCAGCTGAGTCATCCTCGTCCGGAGGTGCTGGCAGCTGCTGCGGCAGCCCCTTGCCGGCGGCCACGGCGGCTGCAGGCTCTGGGACGCAACCTCTCTCGGGGTGGCACTCCGGGGCTGACTGAGGCTGTGAAGGCTGCTGTTCCTCATCCAGGACCAGGTAGCCTGTGGGGCCTCTACGATGGGCTTGGGGAGAACCATCCTCACCCTGCTGCTGCTGCTGCTGCCGGGGGCTAGTTTCTTGCTGCTGCTGCTGCTGCTGCTGCTGCTGCAAACTGGCGCCGGGAGGTGCTGCGCTCGCGGCCTCTGGGTGCCTGGGGCCCGGGTTCTGGATCACTTCGCGCACGCTCTGGAACAGATTCTGGAAAGCTCCTCGGTAGGTCTTGGACGGCGGCCGAGGGTAGACCCTCCCCAGCCCTAACTGCACCTCCATCCTTGAGCTTGGCTGAATCTTCCACCTACTTCCCTTACCCCGCCTCCCCTTCTCTTGCTCAGAAGAGTTCAACAGGCTGTGATGATGCGGTAGTCGCTGCAGCTAGCTGCCCACCTGCGGGAAGCTCCAGAGAAGGAAACTTGCGGGAGCAACCACGCAAAAAGCGCTCTGACAGCCTCAAAGTCTCCTGCAGAAGAAGACACACGGTGGACAAGATCTGCCCTGCTAGGCTCACAGTCTGTCTCTTAACACTTGAAGGGTAGATTCAAAAGATGCCCGAATCTTAAAAGAAAAAACAAAATCCTCCACCTTCCAAATTCAGTGTCCACTGAAGTAGGTGCAAATAAGAACTGAGTTATTATCTTTTTCTTTTATTTCGTTTTTTTTGTTTTGTTTTGTTTTTGTTTGTTTTATTTTTTGGCTACTGAAGCCCTGACTGTCTTTTCATCTTTTGATCTCTGGCTCCGCACTCGGGGTGGGGAAAGCAGGAGGAAGTAGAGAGAGAGTGGGGGGAAACGGAGGGTTCTCTCCGCGTGCAGCCTAACCAGGCAGGTCGTGGCTGCAGTGCTGAAGCCGCTCCCCAGTCGCCTGGCTCCTAAGAGCCTTCTTTGCAATGTGCAGCTAGCTCGCCCGCTCGCAGCCAAAGGGAGTTACCTCTCTGCAAACTCGGGCTGGCAGCGCTGGGCCGACGGGGGAGGGAGGGTGGGGAGAGGGGCAGTAAGGGGGGTTGGCGGAGAGTAGCCGACTGAGGCAGCTGCGGGAGAGAAGACGCGGGGCGGGGTGGGGGGAGCAGGGTGGGGGGAGGCGGGGTGGAGAGGAGGAGGACAAAGGCAGCCGTCAGTCCTACCAGGCACTTTCCTTGCTTCCTCCGAGTCTTTAGCAGCTTTTAAAAACTTCACCGAAGAGGAAAGGGCAGCTCCGGGGCGGCGGCTTCGAAGTCGCCGCGCTGCAAAAGGCGTTGGCTGTCGCTGGAGCCGGGCTGGGGCTGTCGTGGTGCGTCCCTTCGGCTCCTGTACAGCACTGGAGCGGCTAGCTCGGCCGTTTTTCCCTCTGTCGCCTCCTCTGCCTCTGGGCTTGCTCCGGACCGTCCCGCTCTCCCAGCAAGCTGGCTCCCCGGGATCTCGGAGGGGGCGCTGGGAGGTGGAGAGCAAATGCAACAGTTTGCGAGTCGGGTCCCGCCCCCGCCGGGCCGGCCTCCTTGCCTTCCCACCTCCTTTTCCCTCCCCTCCCCTTTCTTTTTCTCCCCTCCCCTCATCGCGCGCTAACGCCTGCCTAGTGGCTTTGGAGAAACAAGTGCTGGCGCAGCGTGGGCGAGGGCAGGAGAGGCTAGCTGTAGCCCTGGAGGACCCCTGCTTCCTGAATAGCTCCTGCTTTGCTAAACCAAGCTTTAAGCGCCAGAGATCCAGATTTCCTGGAGGCCAGCACTCACCAAATTTGGTTCCAAAGCCCAATCTGAAAAACCAACGAGGTGTAGAGGAGGAGGGAGGAAAAGGACGATAGGAGTACCTGCTCCTAATGGCTGCCAGGGGTTCTTTTCAGGACTGATAAGAGCGTGCAGACGGGAGAGTCTCCTACAAACTGAGGAGCAAGCCATGACCAAGCCAGCAGATACTAGCTGAAACCTTAGATTCCGTCATAGGGATAGATCGGGCCTCCTGGCATTGTGCCATTTGCTCTAGGAACCCTCAGCCCCAAGAATCAGAGGTCATTTCTACCCTCTTCTCTGCCTTTCTTCCTGTCTGGAATTGCCTTTAACCATGCATTTCTCATCCAGACTTGCAAAGGCTAAACCACCCAGACAAGCAGGTAAACACGCAAACACTAAAAACACTTGCCATGTACGCATAGGCCCTCAATTTTGTGCAGAGCTTTGCAAAGGTTTGTGTTGTATGCAGCCGCTTGCTTTTCCAAGTTGCCTTTGCATATTTTAAACTTTCCAACCGGAACTATCCAAGGATAGAACCTATATAGGGCTGCTTTTCGCCTCTTGATGGACAGCCAGGCGTGGAGGATGATGTGGGTTATTGCAACTGCTCTTTTGTGGAGGAGGTCCCATAAGCCCTGTGTAAAGGTGGAGAGGCAGGTGGGAATGGAAAGAGAGAGAAAATGTAAAAGTAAACCTATAACGAAAACAGCTTTCTTTTATGTCAGTAGAGACCCTGGGCCTCCCTATGTTTTAAATTCCTTTGACTTCTGATTCTGGGGAGGCTGTCTGTTTCAAAAGTCATTCCGAGATTTTTGCCTGGGTCTCTTTCGCTTTTTGCAGTCTTCTACAGAGAAAAGACAGGTTGTAGCTTTGTTGTAGCTTTATCTTGTGCACAGCAAAACATCATAGGCATTTACTTACCTTGACCAAAGAAGGTAACTCAAACCTAAAGGCAAGGGAGACTGGATATGATAGGCTCTACTTCACAGATGAGCAGGCTGAAACAAGGACATAATTTTGTTCTATGTTCCACATTAGTAAAAACTAAACTAGTCTTCCAGCCCATTGCCATTTGAGCTAGACTCTAGACTCATCCGTCTCAATGTTATTTGGGAAATGGCTATAAATGAACCTTCCAGAACACAAAGGCCTGAAGACCCTTTCACCTGAGGAGGTGAAAAATTGTTCCCTGAGATTTTAATGGCTACAGCCTTCCTTGAATATACCTCAACCATATGTAAGTAGAATGCATAGATACTTCAACCTTATTTGAATACTCATTGCAACATTTAATCCCACCACAACTTTCAACTAGCATTGCTCAATAGGAATTGAGTGGGCTGGCAGGATGGTAGAATGGAATTAACATAGGTCTCAGAGTCAGGAGAACTATTTGTCTACAGATTAACAGTGAAGGAAGGTGCAAAAATCACTGAATGAACAATGAACAGGAGTGAGGAGGACATACAGACACTAAGAGACCTGAAAAAAATTAAGGTGAGAAATAATGCTCTGAAGTTACTCTGAATAAAAAGCAGTCTGGCATTCAAATCCGGGTCTGAAAGACTCCAAAGTTTATGTTGTTTCCACATCACCAACATTGTCTTCACAGTTTCCACATCTGAAAAGTGTTGCCAATATAAGCTACCTTCAGAAAGCTAGTGTATCATTTAAAAGACGTAATGTGTATAGTACAAACTTGTAAACAGGAAAGCATTCAACAAATCTGAAGGATCACTATGTTATTTTTATTTTTAAAGATGGTGCTGTCAACAATTATATCATTATCAGGAAAAGTTAACTACTGTAAGCATATTAGGGCCACATACTTTATTTGGATTTTGAGCTGTGATCTTCTAGCTCAAATCTTATTTTCTTCCCATTGCTTTTAAGAACAAGAGACAATTATTGAATAATATTATATAAGTTCACCGTTTGTACCAGCTTTCTTCTTCTTTCTCCTCCTGTTCTTCTTTGCAGTTTTTTAGTAATCAAATGGAACCAGAGGTGTTCTCTCAGATTAGTCAGGTGGAGAGTAAGTTTCTGCTATAAGCTTCCTCTGCAACTTCAAGAGGGATTTATTAATGAAGTCTTCCCTAGATCTTTGCTCTGGAAAGCCAGGATGAGCTGACCTTTGGAAAATGGTGACCATAGGGTTTTATTTCCTAAGTATCTCACACATCTGCCCACTTATTTCATCTCTGCTGTTGCCAACCTAGTTCACTTCCAGAAGGCACCGTTCTCTTCCACCTGGAGCACTGTAAAGAGTCACCCTCCTTCCACTCTTTCCTAGAATCAGTTCTGCATTGTGCAGTCAGAGGGGTTTTTTTTAATAGCTGTACTGAGGTATAATTGATATATACAATAAGCTGCATATATTTAAAGTTGCATAAATTGATCATTTTTGATACACGCATGCATTCATGAAACCATCATTCAATCATGATAGTGAACATATCTATGATTCCAAAAGTTTCTATTTTGCCACTTTGTACATTTTCCCTCCACCTCTCCCATACTCCTCCTCAGGCAACCAGTGATCTGCTTTCGGTCAGTATAGATTGTTTTTCACTTTCCAGAGTTTTATATCAATGAAAATGTACGGCAGGTACTCTTTTTTTTTTTTTATTTTTTTACTTGCATCTTTCACTGAGTACAATGCCTTTGATATACATTTAAGCTGTTATGTATATCACTAGTTCATTCTTCTTTATTGCTAAGTAGTATTCTATTGCATTGCTGTACCACACTCTGTTTATCCACACTTTTTATGAACATTTGGGTTCTTTTCAGTTTGGGGCTACTACAAATAAAGCTGCTATAAATATTTGTATAAACGTCTTTGTATGGATGCATTCTTTCATTTCATCTTTCATTTCAGGTAAATACTTAGCCACAGAATGGGTGAGTCACAGGGTAGGTATATACCTACTTGTGTAAGAAACTTCCAAATCATCTTTCTAAGTGATTGTACCATTTTACATTTCCATCTCACCAATACTTGCTATGGTCAGTCTTTTTAATTTTAGTATTCTAATTAGAGGCATCTTTCCCATTTAATTTTCATTTATCCCATGAATAAAGATGCAGAACATTTTTCATTGTGCTTATTTTACAATTGTATACTTTCTTTGATGAAGAGGGCAAATTTTTTCTCTCTTTTTTTTGTTTTTTTAAATTGGGCTACTTGTAATTTATTATGGGGGTTTTAAGTTACGTATTCTGAACACAATTCATTATCAGAAATATGATTTAACAATATCTTATCTGTAGTTTGTCTTCATTATCATACCAGTGTCTTTTGAAGCACAAACATTTTAAATTCTGACGAAATCCAGCTCATCACTTTGTTCACGTATAGATTATGGTGTGAGATCCAATAAATCATTTTCAAACTCAAGACCACACAGATTCTCATCTGTGTTTTCTTCTAGAAGTTGTATAGCTGTCAGTTTTACATTTAGGTCTGTGATCCATTTTGAGTTAAGTTTTGTAGACAGATACTCAACTTTTTATACAGGTGTCCTATTGTTTTGGCACCATTTTTTTGAAAATACTATTCTCTCTCCACTTTGTTGCCTTTGAATCTTTATCAATAATTAACTCAATATATATTTGTATAGAGGGTTTTTTTAGAAAGTTTAATCTGGTCATATTATTTCCCTACTTACTCCTGTCACTGGCTCCCCATTGCTCTTAATAGAAAAGTCCAAAACATTAACCATACCCCACATGATCTGCCTCTCTGATCTCACCTCATACACCTTTTCTCCTATTTTCTGAGAGTCACTCACACTGGCCTTTATTCAGTTCCTCCAATGACCCCATAATCCTTCCTGCCTTTGCATATTCTGTTCCCTCTACCTGCAATGTTGGCTCATCCTTCTATTTATCTAGTTAATGCCTACGCATATCAGCACATCGGGGAAGACTTCCTGAACTACCTAGGCTAGCTCAAGTCCCTCACCCACTCACCTTTTAATATATTTTAATAGCACGCAGTATTTCTCTGTTAGAGGACTTCTGACAGTCTGTTTTCCTCACTGAACTGTGTGTTTCCTAAGAGCAGGAATCATGTTGGTTTTTGTTCATCATCGATTCCTTAGGACTCAGCCTGGTGTGGGACATGGTCATTGTTTAATAAATATTTTTTGAATAAATGAATGGATTTTATTTCCACAGAATTAAAATTCTGTTTCCAAACTGGGAGTTTGGTTTTAGGGGTTTGCCAAATGTCCTGTGATTTCAGCATATTTAGGAATGTAATAAACCTTTTTTCAACTTATGAACAAAGTAGAGAATCACTCCAATTCATGCACTGAACCAATATTTGTTAAGCATTTACTATTTGCCAGGCTCTGTGCTAGGCACTTGGAATTCACTGATCAATGGGACACTGTGGACCCTGTCTTTAAGGAGCTCATTCATGATCCAGGAAGGAGAGTGAAGAACAATTTAAATAATTACATTTGAACTAGGTTGGAGATGAAAAGAGGGGCTTATGAATAAACTTTCAGAGTTCTTGCCTCTGCTGATTTGTGGACATCTGCTATTTCCTTTGCTTATATAGATGCTTATAAAGGACTACTTTCTCATCTCAATATTCTTTCTGTCCTCAGTGTTGAAGCCTTCATCTCATCTTATCCTTTCTCATAGCTCCAGCGCTGACTTCTCCCCTGGCTGCCCTCTTCCAGGCTATCCTCAACAAAATGAGAACAGAGAGTTCTTCCTTAAAAGACAACTCTGATAGCATCTGTCCTCTGCTCTATAACCTTCAATTACCTGCATCTGGGGTTTCAAACCCAAATGTCTCTTAAGTAACAAAAAAATGAGTGAAAAGAGTTTGGTATTAGAGAGATAAATGGGAGTGGTGGCAGCTGTAATCGACTAGGGAGCAGATGCCCCATGTAAAGTGGGCAGCCACTACGCAGCTCCAACTGATTGCTGTCAGTCAGGAATGTGGCCTCAATGTTCCAGATATTTCATTATCTTCAAGAACAGCAGTATTTCATATTTTAATGTGGCATCTCTTGATTTTTGAAAATGATAGCTACTAATTCAGATGGTTTAAAATCATGCAGGCCAAACCTCTGCAGGCCAAACAACACATGTCTGTTGATAAGAATCAGTTTGTGGGCTGCCAGTCTGCAACCACTGGCCTGCAGATTCATGTCCAAGTCCCATAGCCTAGCCTTTAAAGTCCATCACAATCAAGTTTCAATTTTTCTTTACAGTCTCTTCTGACACCTCTTCCTCCTACCAACCACCAATCTTTTTAGCCACATCAGACATCTTGGGCTCCCTCTGAATATACTCCACACTACTGAAGACCTGACTGTCTTTGGACCTTGCTGTTACCGTTTACTGAAATTTCATCCCCCCTCACTTCCTTCATGACCAAATTCAACTTATCTTTCAAACAACAGCCCAAATGTTGAATTCTTTGGGATTCAATATTGGGAATTCTTCTCTAAATTGATTAATCATAATTAAATTATATAGTACTTTATTTCTATCTCTTTTAAAATACTTATCACAACCAGATATGTATTCTAATTTTATAGATAGAGATCTATAGATACAGAAATAAATCTTTCCCCTCCACCAGGCAGTATCTCCCACCTTGTGCATTGCCGTTCCTTCATTTTCATTTTTTAAATTTGTTAACAAATGAGTGGAAATTTTCACTGTATGCCAGGCACTCTGCTAGACACTGGGACTAAGAGCTCTACATGTTTTGTTTAACCAAAATATAGGTATACAATATTATATTTATAGGTATACAAATATAGGTATACAATATTATATATAAATGCAGCGGGGCTCGTTGGCTCACGCCTGTAATTCCAGCACTTTGGGAGGCCAAGGCAGGCGGATCACGAGGTCAGGAGTTCGAGACCAGCCTGACCAACATGGTGAGACCCCGTCTCTACTAAAAATACAAAAATTAGCTGGGCATGGTGGTGCACACCTCTAATCCCACTACTCAGGAAACAGAGGCAGCAGAATCACTTGAACTTGGGAGGTGGAGGTTGCACTGAGCAGAGATCACACCACTGCTCTCCAGCCTGGGTGACAGAGCAAGACTCCATCTAAAAAAAAAAAAAAGAAAAAAAATTAAATGTAAATATGTTACAAAAGTTACATAAGAAAGAGAGAGGTTTGTCTATACTTCTGCCGTTTTACTTCTAATGATAACTTACTGGCAACCCACTGTGATATACTGGCATTGCAGAACATTGATAATTACACATTTTTGCATAAGAAACCAAGCAGTTTTATTCCTACTTTATAGAGGGGCTAATTGAGGCTCAGAAATAATTTGCCCAAGGTTAGCCAGCTAATCAGAGGCAGGGCCAGTACTATGAACCTAGGTGTTCTATTAGAAAGCAACTGATCTCTTACCAATGTACTTCAACTACCTCTCTGATGTTATAGTGTGGTGCTCTGTTCATCCATAATATAAGAACCAGACATTAGGTAAGCAGGGACATTATTGAATCTTTGTTATAGCAAGGCATTTTGTAACAGAGTTGTACAGTTACATTTGATGAAAAATAAAAACAATTTCCATTCTTATTTATATGCCATGTGACCTCTGTCTTAATCACTTAACCACTTTAAACATCATTTTACTTTTTTTCTAAAATGGAGATAATAACTTCTTTCTTGATGATTTGTTGTGAAAAGCTTAGTAATATGATGAATGCAAAGAAAATGCATAATAAAGATTATTTTAACTGTCTATTATGTGACAACATGTATATTGTGTAATTGTTATAATAGCTTTCCAAGTGAAATATTATTGTTTGTTATTATTCCCATTTTAAAGGTAACGATATTGAGACAGAGTTGAAGGTTGAAGCCTGGTCTGTTTGACACAAAACTGACTGTCATGTTGCTTCCCGGGCATTAGGCAACAGTTAATTACTGGTATCATCTGTGTAGTGCTATTTGCTTTTCAAAATGCCTAAGGATATTTGACCCCAAGTTCAGGTGCCAGGGATAACATTTGGGATTCAAAGTTTAAACTCCACATTTAAAAGATTTCAAAACATGTGAAGCAGAGGTCAACAGTTGAAAATTAGTTTAGCAAGGTCCCTCTTCCTCCCCACCCACATTTCACTCTTCCCCAGGAAAAAAGCTCTATCCCAGTCTACTCTAGAAATGTCCTTGGCAGTATTCTTTGTTGCAAAACGTATATTTGTAGATGGCAAAATACTGGGAATCTTGGCTCATATTCATTTAGGCTCCACCAGGTACTGAGGTGGGACTCAGTAGCTGCCAAAAGGGAAAATGACCATGAATCAAAGAACATATGTCACCTTTGGGCCTTTAAGAATGGAGTATTCTGGGGAAATCGGCATAAGGCCAAAGATGCAATTGAGGCGAGTGCTATCTTTCACAGTAACAGAACCTCGCTGTAGAATTCAAAGGTACTAAATGATTGCTATCATATCCGTATTATTTCTCTGGTGAAATAATACAAATGATGAGGAGGAGTGCCTTCACGCTGTCTTTGCACCTTCACTCTCTGGCAGCAGTGATACCACCTGACTTTTGTAGGAGACATTGTGGTAGACAAAGAACATTTGCATGTAATACCTCAGTCAATTTTCATAGAGACTTTTGGAGTTAAGCACAGCATGCACTATTAGCTCTGTTGCAGAGAAGAGGAACCTGAACCTCTGAAAGCTTGAGTGACTCACCCAAGGTCGTTTAGCTATTCAGACGCAGAGAAATATGGGACACGCATTCTCCTTTGTCAGAATTCTTTTTTCCACACCAGGGTTTTAAGAAATTAGCCACACTCAGCAAGCGATCCCTGACCCCAGAGATACAAATTATTTGTTGCTAACTGAAAACTTTGGTTAGGGTTGGACTGGCTCTATCTTGACATAAGGACAAATTCTTTGTACTAATTTCCTGGCAGCTGCCTCTGGAAATGGGTGACAGTGAAGTCACATGGTGATAGCACTGACGATGTGTTGTAGGTGGAATCCTACAATTCCTTGCTAATGCCTTCCTCTACATGCCTAACAGAGAAGTTTGACATATCTCAGAAGCCCCTGAGGAAATGTCCCCAGCCCCCTTAGTTTCACCCTGATCCAGGGCAGATAACTACTTAGAATATCATGAATCAACTTGTGAACGTCAGAAGTTTCCTTAATTTCTGGCCAAGTAAAAATGCAACTTAAATAAAAAGAAGGGGCGTTATTCTCTCATAGTTTGGAAAGTACAGGGTTATCAGCAGAAATTCCTATACCTAATGAGTCACAAACAGTGCTTTGGTATTTGTCAGTTGAAAATCTGTTACTTTATTTAGATAGATGATTCAAGCTTTTGTATACTAAAAGTTTGAATTATTATGATCAAAGCCATGGAGAAAAACAAACAGTATTTTTCAACAGACCAAAACTGATTACATTCGCATAGAATTTCATAGAATACCAATTCTGGCTATATTCTTTCCTGAATCAACTTAATCTGGGACTAAAGCATATTCAAATACAACAATCAAATACTAGCTTATCAGAAACAGCTCCTTTGTCTCCCATTCAGCATTATCATCCCTTAGTCACCTGCTTTTCAATGCTGGCCAAAATGTAATTGTGTGCATTATGGCAGTGTCCAGAAAACATGGATGCAAAGCTGTTAAAAGCAGTTCCTGTCAAAGATGGCAAGCCAGGACAGCGATATGGACACAAAAGGAATACAATATCGCAAGGACTTTTAGTTTGTGTGTTCAGATTGAAATGAAAGGACCTTATCAAGGAATAACTAGGTTGTGCGTCTATTATCTATTATAGGATGTAAGTGATGGACTATTATAGCAGCTAACATTTATTATACACTGACTATGTGCTAGCCATTTGTCTTCTTGTTTTCTTTCTTTTCTCTCTTTCTCTCTTTCTTTCTTTCTTTCTTTCTTTCTTTCTTTCTTTCTTTCTTTCCTTTCTTTCTTTCTTTCTTTCTTTCTTTCTTTCTTTCTTTCTTTCTTTCTTTCTTTCTTTCTTTCTTTCTTTCTTTCTTTCTTTCTTTCTTTCTTTCTTTCTTTCTTTCTTTCTTTCTTTCTTTCTTTCTTTCTTTCTTTCTTTCTTTCTTTCTTTCTTTGATGGAGTTTTGCTCTGTCGCCCAGGCTGCTGGAGTGCAGTGGCACAATCTTGGCTCACTGCAGCCTCTGCCTCCCAGGTTCAAGTGATTCTCCTGGCTCAGCCTCCCGAGTAGCTGGGACTACAGGTGTGCACCACCATGCCCGGCTAATTTTTGTCTTTTTAGTAGAGATGGAGTTTCACTATGTTGGCCAGACTGGTCTCGAATTCCTGACCTCAGTTGATCCACCCGCCTCAGCCTCCCAAAGTGCTGGGATTATAGGCGTAAGCCACCGTGCCCGGCCTAGCCATTCTTCTAAGAGCCTCACATGAACTAACTCACTTAATATGAACATGAACTCAGCCATTCTTCTAACTGCTTTATGTGAATGAACTGAATCCTCACAACAATCCTATTAGAAAGGTACTATTATTAATTTTATTTTACAGATGAAGAAAGAGAAGCTCAGAGAATATAGCAACTTGTTGAAAGTCATACAGGTAATAAGTAATAAAATCAGGATTGGAACCCCTGAACTTTTCTCTAGAGCTTATGTTATCCTAACTACTAAATGATATTTGTATGTCATCTGTGTGGGCCTTTTCTCTTAGTCAAAATGCACCTACTATGTGCTAAACACGCTCTCAAAAAGTTCATAATATAAAGTGAAGAATCGAAGTCATCATTTTTCAACATTCATGGAATAAACTTCTATTTTGTTGAAATATCAGAACAAGTGGTACACATACAGCAGTTTAGACTTTTCAAAGCTTCCCCCCCCCCCCCATCTAATCCTAATACACTTTATGAGTTCAGCTGGGGAGGTTTTTCCTTTTTTCATCTGCTTTTCATTTTTCTAATTCATTTTCTCTTCCTTTCTCTTTTTCCCAATATACACTTCATTTTCAGTAAGGGGAATATTATATTATTTTAGCCTGGCCCCTGCAGCTCAACCTCAGGGCCTATTGCTAAAACCACTGTAGAACTAAGAGCTGGAACTGTTGTAGTTTGTAGTCCAGGAACCAGGGCTCCTGGAAAACCTGTCTGTTGTGCTGATGCCTGGTCTGTTCGTTTATTTGAGGATCATCGATTTTTCTTTCTCTATGTATAAAGACCAAGGAAGTCCTCACTGACTCTTTGTTTCAGAACTCTGTATATACAAACCCCTTGGAATAGCCTCTAATTAACCGAAGAGTATGGTAACACTGTTGACTGAACCACAACCACAAAAGTGTGCTTCTAGCACTTCTGTTGTTGCATCATAGTTCACATTGCCAACATAGATGGAAGCGACATCAGCCTTCATCTTCTCCTCAGTGGATGATCACTGGGCTAGCATTGTCTAGAGGTAGACTTATATTCATCTGCTTGTCTACTTCATTCTGTGGCTCCCAAAGCTTTTCAGCTTCTTCCTCTGTCTTCCTTATTTGAGCTCCGGGTCCTCAATGCTACCATACCCCAGATCATCCATGAATAGTCCTGGCTCGTCTTTCTCATCCTGACTGCCAGAGGCTCCTGATCCAGGACCAAGGCTTCCTCTTTTGGGGTCTGGTTCAGGCTCCGGCTTTAGCAGCAACTCCTCAAACTCCAGTTCCTCAGACTCCAGACTGTTCCCATAGTCCACTGCATCCTCCAAATCCCAATCCTGGCCTCCCTATGTGCCTGGGCAAAAGATGGTGCCATCACTGCCCTAGCCCAGAGCCTGGACACTTGCAACTGCAGCTACTGCTGCCACTCCAAGAAGGTATTTTTAATCTCATTTCATAGATGAGGAAACTGAGGCTCGTAAAGTTTAAATGGCTTGCTCAATTCCACACAGTTTGAAAATGTGTGGTAAAGACAAGATTCAACCAACTTCCTTATTCTTTATTTTCACTTTTTCTAAGAGATGGGGTTTTGCTATATTGCCCAGCCTGGACTCAAACTTTTAGGCTCAAGCAATTTTCCTGCCTCAGCCTCCCAAGTAGCTGGGGCTACAGGCACATGCCACTGTGCCCAGCTCAAGGTTCAGATATCTTCTGACTCCACAGCTTGTGCTCTCTGAACTACTGTATGCCATATTGCATGAATGTCTCAACCACCTTGGGCTCAGAATGGCTATGCTCAAATACTATGGCATTGGCTTTAGTTGGTTAGAGGGAACATTTTGACTTCTTTAACCTGCCATCTTTATCTGTGATAATTACTAGCTCAAAGTCAAGATGTTCCACACTGGACTGAGACAACAAAAGTCATGAACAATCTAAAATCATAATACCTTAATATGTGTTTTAGCTCTGATATTGATCCCTGATAAATATTTGAGTTGCTTTGTGCCTCAGTTTCTACAGGTTTCTTAACAATGGAAATAGCACCTGGCCTACAACTTCTGCCATTAGAAAATCATATGTGAACAAGTAATAACACAAATCAAAGAAGAAAATACTTGTATAATAGTAAGATTGTGTGAATGTAAAAGATCATTAATGACTTGTATTGGTTTTCATAAATATGGAGTTTTATTAACTAGGAATCCTGGTTGCAAGAGAAGCCCAGTTGAGTTCACTTAAGCAAAAAGAAAAATGTCATAACTTAGCCTACAGATCTGGTTGTAACTAAGCCTACAAAGATGTCTCACAGAACAAGAATTCTACTGGGCCTCAGATGCCATTGGAATAGGGACTGAATGCTTTCAGGACTCTTTCTCTCCCTCCATTGTCTCTACTTCTCTTGGCATGTCTTGTCTTCTCTCCACTGACCACTTTCTTTATTCTAAGTCCACATGGGAGAAAATGGCCATTGCTAACAGTGCTAAACTCAAATTAAGAACCAAACTAAGCTGAAATCTCTTGGTCCAAAAGTCCAAGTGAGGACTTATTGTACAAGCTTGGATCAGATGTCCATATTTTCGCCAATTAATTAGCACCATAGAGTGGAATCTCATTGTAGGAACATCTTAGACCTCAGTAACCATGTAAATGAGGGGGTTCCTTTTGGAAAAATTGAGGGATAGTTTCCTTAAACGGGAGTTTCTGAGAAGACAATCAAATAAATAGATTTCATTTACAGAGTCAGAAAGTACACATTTTTGAGAACTACTACAGCCTGAGGACCTTATTAGTGAGATTTAAAGATGAGTTTTTCTGTGTATATCAATAGATCTGTTTTCTCTCTTAACCCTATCAATGATCCATAAAATATCTATGCTTTGAGGCTGCTAAACGGCATTTCCAGAGATAATGATAAACACTTTGTCATCTTCTTCCTTTACAGAAGAATAGATGAATGACTACTGTTCTAGGGAACATAATATGAGAAGTCTTTTAGCTGTGACATTTTATGTTTTTTCTATTTTAAGTATCCTATAGTGGCAACAGCCTTCATCCACCTGGTATGATTTCCAAGGAACTTGAGCTTTATTGATATTCCCCAGAATACTACCATTAATTTTCTGTTTGTTGTAAGGCTAAGCCTTCAATTCAATGCCCCTTTCCTTAGGAGTGGTGACCTATAAAATTTTTGCAGTCATTGGCTCATCAATACGATTGAATTGACCTGATCATTTCCTTAGAGCATATTTACTTAGAGAGGGGAACAAGGAGAACATTTGGAAGGCAATGAAAATGTGGGCTTCTGGTCAGGGAAAACAGGAAAGTTGAGTACAAGAAGTAATGACTGGAGGCTCAAAAGACAAAGGTTTTCTCCTTCACCATTACAGAGGTACACCTTCCCGGCTGTACAAAGTGCCTGGATACCACCAGCAACTGGGCTAATGCTGTTGCTGACATTCTCATATCCTTCAGTCTTATCAGACTCCTGGTCAGGATTCTGTAATAAGATGCTCTCTGGTACCTACAGCTAGCAACCCATGCCTTTGAGCTCCCCTGCCCTTGGGATCAAATAGGAACACAGCTACTAACAATTTCATCAGTATAGTAATATACTGTTTATAAGAATTCTTCTGTGTGTTATCTAATCTGATCTTCACAACTTCCCTATAAACTATGTTGGGCAATGACTATTCTTCCATTGAGGAAACTGAGGATCAGTTGAATTAAATATTACAGGCACAAAGCAGGTATATGTCAAAAAGACCTAGCCTGTTCACTCTACAAAAATAAGGATCCTGTATGCTTTGTTTATTGCTCTTATCTCTGGCCCCTTTCACCAAGCTAGACATTTAGGAGGAACTCAATTGCAATTTGTTGAATGAATAAATTAATTTTCTTCACTTGGACTCATATCTTCTCTGACTCTCAAACTTATGCTCTATATTGTCAGGGAAGCAAACAAGAAATTATATTTGAGGAACACCTTAGGCCCTATATATACATATTTTATTTAATCCTCATCAGAATTCTGCAAAGTAGGGATTATTCTTTCTCTCTGAGGTTCAGAGAGGTGTAACTTCTCACAGCTGGGAACTTACATAGCTGGTATTTGAACCCAGGCATCTTGGCTCCATAGCCCTCAAGACTGCATTCATATAGAATTGCAATATCATTTCCCCTCATTTCCCAGAGTCAGAATGAGAGGAAAATGAATGCATACAAGTCACCAAAGAGATTGAAATGCTGTCCAAAGTGAGAGACAATCATTAATATTGCTGGCTCATTCTGTCAAATTTTATTTTTCCTTGATCAAAATTTACCTTTCCCAAACCCATTTCCTCCAAGAAGCTCACCTTAAGTGTGAAGGATTTACAGTGCCTCAAGTCACCCACCTGCTGACTCAGGCCCTTCTAAACTTCCAATAAGCTGAAATGAAAGAAAGTTTTCCATTTGTATATTTTGTTTTCAAAGTCTTTCTGGACAGAGGTTATGCCTTTGATTGGTTTATAGAAATAACCACCATTCAATGATGAAACTCAATGATTATTAAATAAAGCCATTTACTCAGTGGTAGATAGCAATAACAGCAACAGCAATAGTTTTTTAATCACTTCTATGTGTATTGTGCTTTGCAGTTTATAAAGTGCTGTCACTTTCAGTAACTCAGTTCAGGACCTTTGTCTCCCACTCTCATACCTGTTTATCACTCTTTTCAATCCTTAAAACCAGCTGTGTTTTCACTTATCACATTTTGTTCAGAAGTTTGTATCTGTATTGGACTATTGGTCCAAAACCAGCGATGCCCGACCTGGATTTTCAACACCTTGGGAAGCTTTCGTTCACATTATTTCTTCTCCTTGAAATACCCTTCTTCCTCTTCCTGCTCCTTTTATTAGACTCTTACCTGTCTTCCAAGGCTCAGCTCAAAGTTTACATTTTCTGTGAAGCATACCAGATCCACTCCAACTCACAGTGCTCTTGTCCTTCTCCGAAGACCTGGAACACTTCTACCACTCACTTGGCACTTAGCAGAGTATGCCTAATGTTATTGATATTTTGTATACATCCTTACTATCCAGCAAACAATTGGTGTTCAATAAATTTTGGCTGATCATATTGCCAGTGATCCCAGTAATGTACTAATGTACCATGAATTTTCCCAAATACATGGAAATGAAATTTATTTCAATTAAAAAATATACAATGCTTACTTTTGTTCATGTTTCACTTGCTGATATTGCTCACTCTATACAGCATGTAATAGAGAGAACCTTGGATATAGAATGATAGACGTGAGTTGGAACTCTAGATTAGTCATTTTTAGCTCTGTGAACTTAAATCCCTTTACCTTTCTCTCTCTCTCTCTCTCTGTGTGTGTGTGTGTGTATATATATATATATATATATATATATATATATATATATATATATATATTTATTTATTTATATTTATATTTATTTTTTTTTCAGTTTTCTCATTATTATAAAGAGGCTAGAAATACCTTACCTACACTGTGCCTGGCAGGTAGCAGACCCCCAATAAATATCTTGTAAAACACAGAATCAACACTTATTTATTTTTTTCTTCAACTTTTATTTTGAGTTCCAGGGTACATATGCAGGATGTGTGGATTTGTTACACAGGTAAATGTGTGCCATGGTGGTGTGCTGCACAGATCAACCCATCACCTAGGTATTAAGCCCAGCATCCATTAGCTGTTCTTCCTGATGCTCCCCCAACCCCCACAACAGGCACCAATGTGTGTTGTTCCCCTCATGTGTCCATGTGTTCTCATGGTTCAGCTCCCACTTATAAGTGAGAACATGCAGTGTTTGGTTTTCTGTTCCTGCATTAGTTAGCTGAGGATAATCGCTTCCAGCTCCATCCATGCCCCTGTAAAGGACATAATCTTGTTCCTATTTTATGGCTGCATTGTAAAGAATGAATACTTATTTCATAGGGTGGATATTATGGCTTGAATGTTTTTGTTCCCTCTAAAATTTACATTGAAACTTAATCTCCAATGCAAAGACACTGGGAGCTGTGCCCTTTGGAAGGTGATTGAGGGCTTTGTCCTTATGCATTAAGTTAGGTACCCTTATAAAAGGGCTTGATGGAGAGAGTTCATCCCCTTTTCTTGCTTGTCTGCCTTCTGCCATATGAGACCACAGCATTTCTCCTTTCCAGAGGATGCAGTGTCCAAGATGCCATCTTGGAAGCAGAGACAGACTCTCACCAGACAATGAAGCTGTCATTATAAATGAACCTGTCTCAATAAAGTTTGAGAACTACTGTCCTATGGCATCATAAGCTTCTACACCCAGGCAAGAGAAGAACAAAGAGAGAATAGGAAAGGTGCACCTGCTTTTTAAGTGCTGTAGCCAGTAAGTGACAAATGTCACCTTTTTCATATTGCATTAGTAAAAACTGATTATATGCCATGCCTGCTCACTTCTCAGCAATAATTTTTATATTATAGAGATGTACTAATTAAATAATCATGCCCACTCATAATAAGATTGCAATTATATTAAGAGAAACAAAGAAAGATACCAGTGCCCTTAGTGTATGAAAAGGAGGCTTGCTATGGACAGTGAAGTTAGAGGTTTCTCTAAAAAATGACCACAGAGCTAAGATTTGAGGCATTAGTAGAACTAGGCAAAGATAGGTAGGAAAAACTTTCAAAACAAAGAGAATAGCATGTGTAAAGGCCCTGACCATACACTACAGCATGGTTATTAAAAGAATCAAGATGATTTATGCAAAAGAGAATTGGAACAGTGAAGCATTGTGCAAATGCTATCATTTTAAATGGTCATTATTATTTATTTTCATACTCGCCTCTGAAATCCTGCAACTCATTTCTCTGGGCTCAACTGATCCAACTTTTTCCAACCTGGAAGGGAAAATGGGATAGGGTTATAGAAATTTGAAGGTATTGAAAAATGAGTCAGAAAAGAACCCGAGCTCTGTTTTCACATTAAATAAAAAACATGCAAATTAAGTACTCACTGACATATTCTATTAGCCATTACTTTTGTAAACGTTGTTAAGCTTTTCCCCTTTGCTGCCAGTCAGCTAGAAAAGGTCCTGGTAATATCTTTAATTCATATACTTATCCATCTCTCTATCTATACTTTTACTTACCTGACTTGTGCCATTGTGACTTTGGTTTCACATAAAAATAACTACCTTTCCTAGACTGGAAAATATCAGACAGCAGATCTCCTTGGACATGAATGAATATGTATCCTATGGAGTTTTACTTACAAGATTCATTTTGTGAAATATTTTATATGGGCTTTCATGAGTTACTGAGGCTAGACAAAGTCAAACCAATGCAACCCAAAATGCCCCTGTAGTCCTCCTATTGTCCCATTCTTTGGATACCCAAATTAGAAAAAAATATTATATATATGTAATATGCATATTATATATAATAACATATATGTATATAATATACATATATACAAATATATAATATAAATACATATATAATTAAATGTTTCTATTTAAAAGCATCTCTTTTTCTGTCTCAGTCTCTATATGAAGACAGAGAGAATATATATATATTATATTTTCCAAATAAAGAGATAGAAACCAAGACAGAGAAATGTGTATGGTTACATATATTTATTATTTATATAATATATATAAATCTATATTATTTATATAATATAAATATATGCTTATATATAATGTATATGTTAATATGTTAGTATATGTAACATATATAGAGACACTGATTTATATATGTATGTATACTGTATATGTGTATATATGAAATAAATATTTAATAAATATGAAATATTTATTTTATATTTCATAAATATATATTATATATATAAAGAGAGAGAGACAGAAATAGAGAAATAGACACACACACATATATAAACAGAGATAGATACAGAGAAATAGAGACACAGAGAAAGATCTGTGTTTTCAATCTGGGTGAGGAAGTCAGAAATGTCTCTTAGATACCATTTGCAGTATTCATCTACCACAGAGACATGGTATTTCTTCTAGACCCACATGCTTTATACATTCCCTTGCCATAGCCTCTGTACCCTTCTAGGGCAAGGAATGTGGACCATATGACTGACATAATCCTAGAGACTTGGATCTGAAATGGGAAGGAGATTGGTAATCTTTCATAAGATCAGTTAGATTAATATACAGTTTGGGACACTGAAATCCAGAAATAGGGAAGGATGACTGCAGTAAGTCAACAGCAGGATGTAGATTGAAATCCCAAGCCCTATCTCAACCCTCCACTCCTCACCCCTCATTGGTGCTCTTTCTAATACAGCCCACTGGATAACAATTAAGCTTCTCTAGTGTCAAAGTGACTGGAGTTAGGGTTAGGGTTAAGGTTAGGGCTTTAAATGAGTGAAGAGGTTTGTGTGGCTAGAGCAGAGAGTGAGTTGAGAAGAGAAGTTTAGGTTACAGCAGCTTGTAGAGAACCAAACCAATGAATTCTGGCTTTATTCCGTAGCCTTCTGGAAAACATTGCACATTTTTAAGTAAAATTGTGACATAGATTTGTTTATTCATTCATGCACTTGCTGCACTCCAAAGGATCTTTCAACTGACAGATTGTCCCTGCTTAAAATTGCTAACTCGGTCCCTATTAGCTTTAGATAGAAGCTAAGCTTCTTAATGTGGCATCTGAGACTCCTATGGCTAGGTCCCATCCACCTTCCTCTCTAGCCTCATCTTCCATCCCTCCAAGCCTTGCACTCTAAGGTTTACTTACCCTGACTCATAATTTCCTGAGCATAGAGTGCTGTAAGAGATCTCCTTCCTTGCCTTTGCCTTTTCTGCTTCTTCTTTGGCATTTATTTCTCACTGTTTTCCCCCTAACTACTTTGAACCCTACCTGACGCTCTCTTTTACAGGAAGTCTTCCCTGATGCCCCTAGGTTGTGTTGGATGCTCCCCCTCAGTGCTTTCAAGGCATCCAATCTCATTTCTAGCCTATAATTAATCACATTATATAGAAAGCATCTGTTTACTTCTCTGGTTTCGTAAACAGCATTTGAGCTTCTGAAGGGCAGGGAGTAGACTCAGTCCACTTTGTCCCCCCAGTTCTTAGTACTGGCTTGGCACAGAGTGATTGGCTCAGTAGGGCATGTTGAAATAGACTGAGAGTTGACCAGTTTGAGACCTTTGGTAGCCATCTATGTTTCTATGACTCTTTGAAATCAATTCAGGACTCTAATGCCTCAGAGCCAAGGGCCTAAGTCAATATAGGACCTCAAGCTATGTCTGAGGGGCTTCTAAAATCAGATTATCTTAATAAAGTCAACTAGTTGTGGATAAGATAAGGCTGGCAGCTGAATTTTAACATTATGCAGGCATCCAGGCACAGCTAAAAGCCAGAAGTTGAAGAAACACCTTCTTTCCTCCACCCTTTGCCCTGACACAAATGTTGAGGTGACCTGGTTTAGCCAGGCTTACAGCCCGCCCAAGTGGCTGATCAGGGAGGTGAGACTAGCCATAGAGTTGACTGGATATATTCCCAGTCCCAAATTTGGGTTGAGGCTAAAGTCCCAAGCCAACCACAAACTGTCTTACACTGCTGCAACTCCCTGTTCTCAAAGTGTTGTTTCAAAGAGGGATATTCTGAACACGCCACAGTTACACCTAATGTGGAATTAGAAACATAGATTTGCCCCAACTCCCTTTCAGGGGAGAGGGTAGAGCTCCCTCAGAAACCCTGGGGAAAATAAACTCAGAATCAACTTCCTCTGTTCCCCACAACTTTTACTTCTAGCTAGTGCATTCACAGCACCAGAATAACAGGATAGAAAATGGTAACAAAATCAGTTATCTGGCCGTAGAAACCAAATATATGTATAAAACTACTGTGATTTTTATTTTTCTCCCGTGTCTGGTTTTTTTTTTTTTTTTTTTTTTTTTTTTTTTTTTTTTTTTTTTCAGATTTCAGTCAAACAGGTTTCTGTGTGCAAACAAAATCAAAATGCCAGCCCCAGGCCAGGTTATGAGAGCACTTTAAGCATGCACCTCATAATAGTATGTTTTCCTGCAAAGAATTATTTCCAGAGTAAGATATGTGTATGACAGAATGGTGGAGTTGGGTTGAGGGAGTATACTGAGGGCCAAAGAGGTGAAACAGTCAGTACCTTTCCTCTAAGGCAACCCAGGAATTCAGTATTGGAGCTGGGCAAAATCCCATCAGATGTTACAGTCTCTTTTTTTGGCTTTTGCTATTTCACCAAAAGGAAAGTACAGCCACCCAGATACCACGAATCTGTCAAAGATAACATTGCATGGTGGTGGCAGTTCTGGGAGGAGGTCTAGACCCCACAATTTCTTGTTCTATCCATGTCTAGTGTTTTCTCTACCCACCAAGGATTTAATCTTCAAAGTATTTTTTTACAAATATTAACCAATGAAGGTTCTGATCCCATCATGTGGGTTTAGAGCAGCAGTCATGCACTGATCTAGTGAATACAGGAGACATGGCAAAAAGCCAAGATGGGTTGTTAACTTTGGCAAAGGCAATCTGGGACTTTGTCAGGAGAGGTCAATGAGGATCACAGAAATAGCGTCCTTTTGAAAAATGGATGAAAGGTCACATATCATTTCTCTGTTTCTAGGCACTTATGACCTAAACTAGTAAAGTCTCCTAATGGTTCTCTAGCATCATTTGGTGACTTTTGTTTTTTCTCCCTACAGCATTCCACAATGTAATCAGCACATAAGGGACTATAGTATAATAAGCATTAAACTCATTAGGTTTTCAATAAAGGGACAGTTTGCATTTGAGAATCACCAATGTGTTCTTGTCTCTGTTTAAGCAGGGAGTAGGGATGGCTTTGTAGGCAAGTGACCTGTGGTGTCGCAAAAAGCCCCACTATTAGTTTCATGATCCATTATCCCCATCATGAAATTTTAATAATTTTATATTAGAAGTCTCACATTTTCATTTGAACTGCACCCCTTGGCAATTTACATAACCAGTCCTAGCCACTTTACCTCCTCTCTGACCCTTCTCATCTCTGTATTACTGAAAATATACACTGTCAATTCTGAGCCCCATCAAGCATGGGAAGTACAAGAAGAAGTATTATGAAATTTTAAAGACATGTCTGAGACCTTGCAAATCTGAAACTCTTCTCTCAGATCGTATGCTGCAGTGAGAACAGGTGTTGATGATTTCAGTTTAGATACAGCTTAGGGAAGTTATGGCCAGATATGAGGATCTGTGAAAAGACAAACTACCCCAGTGCTTCGTATTTAATCTCTAGTCATTCCCATTTTGAACTACTCAGGGTACACATTGAAACAAGGAGAAGTACTTAAGCGCCAAGCTTCCAGGTCCTGCCAGCACTGTGAAAGGCAAACGCGACTTTTTCCCCTTTGTACTTTCATTAGTGGGAAAGGTTCTGGAAACTGGTGCTGGCAGAGATTTGGAGTGGTGCAGGAGGCAGAGCCCAATCCATCTCAGTCTTTCACAGCTGTCTTGGCTCCTGACAGCTGCAAAATTTGTTTTGGGGAAGTATGCAACTCTGACTCCAAACAAGCCTCAAAAGAAAGAGGACCCTGGGAAGCCAATTGCATAGTGTTTAGTTCCTGACGGTAAGCCTTCTTGATGGCCAATAATTCTTCATCAGAGGATGTTCATTCTAAACATGACAATTAAACTGGTGCTACTTGGCTCATTCCCTGGGGTAAAATAGCAGCATGAGGGTCTAAGGACATGACAATATTAACTGCTGTGGAGGTTTGAAGGCATTATTCCCTTGGGGTGGACAATTGAGGCTTTAATCCATGCACAAGAGAAGGGGAGGAGAGTCAGCCTCCTAAAGCCTTTCACAGCTTTCATTTTTAAAAATTAGCCTTAACTTACAGTTTTTATATTTACACACTTGTCCTAGATACATGTGAGAATCTTTTCTGGCTATGCAATGCTGATTACTAGCTGTAGAAAATGATGATCCTGAGAAAGCTCAGCCCAGCTCCGTAAGTCTCGGAATCCACACCGAAGTTTTTCTATTTGGGTTCCAAGCCATATTTCCAACATTTTAGGAGATCTAGCGTGTGTTTGGTGCTTTGGGATCATCTTGGCAAAGTTACATTGAAGAGAGAAAACTTAGAACTGTTGATCTTCCAGGTAGAGTGAAAGGAAGAAACAGAAGACCAGACTTTTGTGTCCAGTGTCTTCTGTGTAGCAACTATGTGACCTTTCATCTCTCAGAACCTCAACTTGATTATCTGTCAAGTGGGAATGTTGATCCCTTTTTCTACCTGCCATGTTGTCAAAGGTATTTGAACCAGAGCAACTTCATCTTGAATAAGGGCTAGGTAAAATAAGGTTGAGACCTACTGGGCTGCGTTCCCAAACAGTCAGGCATCCTAAGTCACAGGATGAGATAAGAGGTCAGCACAAGATACGGGTCATAAAGACCTTGCTGATAAAGCAGATTGCAGTAAAGAAGTTGGCTAAAACCCACCAAAACCAGGATGGCAATGAGAGTAACCTCTGGTCGTCCTCACGGCTACACTCCCACCAGCGCCATGACATTTTACAAATGTCTTGGCAACATCAGGAAGTTACCCTATGTGATCTAAAAAGGTGAGGTATGAATAATCCATCCCTTGTTTAGCATATCTTCAAGAAATAACCATAAAAATGGGCAACCAGCAGGCCTCGGGGCTGCCCCACCTATGGAGTAGCCATTCTCTTATTCCTTTATCTTCTTAATAAACTTGCTTTCACTTTACTCTATGGACTTGCCCCTAATTCTTTCTTGAACGAGATCCAAGAACCCTCTCTTGGGGTCTGCATTGGGACCTCTTTCTGGTAACAATATCAGTTGTTGTGATGAGCAAATAAGATCATTTTTTTTTTCAATAAATATTTATACTTGAATGTACAAGATGCTAACTTAAACATAAAGGGACAGAGGCTAAATAATTGTACAAGGAAAGAACTGTGAAGTATCACAGGAGGAAGAGGTACTGTCAGCTGAAGGAATCATGGAAGGTTTCATGGAGCTGGAACCTATGAGATGACATTCTGACATTGAAGAGTGAGCAGATTTTCTCAGGAGAAGATGGGTACAGGTTGGGATTGTGGGACGAGCAGGTGTAGCATCAGCAAAGATAAAGGCTTCAGGAAAGCACAGCTTGTGTGTTTGTGTGTGTGTGTCTGTGTGTGTTTGTGTGTGTGTGTGTGTGTGTGTGAGAGAGAGAGAGAGAGAGAAAGAGAGAGAGAGAAAAAAATGAAATGGAGACAGAGTGAGAAGTTCACATAGAATGGAACACAAAGTGAAGGGTCAGACTTGCTCAAAGCCCCAAAACAAACATGTCAGATACTCTGTAAATGCCTTTTTATTTTGCCTGGATCACTGGCTTTAGAGAAAACAGGAAACAGTAGTAATCTTGTGTCATCTCATAATTCCTATTGTCATCAGGCCTTGTCTGTTTCACTCATGCCTGGTAGAAAAAGTGGCTTGGGAACCACCTGTTCCTAGCTACCATACTCAGAAGGAGGCAAGAAGCCAGTTTGAGTACTAAGATCTGTAGTTCATTAACATCAAGTAAAAAATGGACATTCACTTGGTATATTGGTGGGTCTCAGACAGCCACTGGTTTTCTTTTGGCACACTTAGGCCAAAGGTCACCATTTGGCATTCTCTACAAATACACAGTGCAGTTAGTCTCAACTCCACCTCTAATTCATTGTGAGATTTTGGACAGGATACTTTGCCTTTATGAGTCTCTGGTTCTCATCTGGAAATCTTTTGCTAAAGTTAAGGAATGATTTAACAGGGAATCCCATTAACATTTAAATGTAAAGAATCTGTCAGTATATAAGAATGTGTATACAAAAGGGGTTGAGGCAACAGGGAATTCCATTAACATCTAAATATAAAGAATCACAGCAAAAGAAAATACCATCAGAGTGAACAGGCAACCTACAGAATGGGAGAAAATTTTTGCAATCTACTCATCTGACAAAGGGCTAATATCCAGAACCTACAAAGAACTCAAACAAATTTACAAGAAAAAAACAAACAACCCCATCAAAAAGTGGGCAAAGGATATGAACAGACATTTCTCAAAAGAAGACATTCATACAGCCAACAGACACATGAAAAAATGTTCATCATCACTCGCCATCAGAGAAATGCAAATCAACACCACAATGAGATACCATCTCACACCAGTTAGAATGGCAATCATTAAAAAGTCAGGAAACAATAGGTGCTGGAGAGGATGTGGAGAAATAGGAACACTTTTACACTGTTGGTGGGATTGTAAACTAGTTCAACCATTATGGAAAACAGTATGGCGATTCCTCTAGGATCTAGAACTAGATGTACCATATGACCCAGCCATCCCATTACTGGGTATATACCCAAAGGATTATAAATCATGCTGCTATAAAGACACATGCACACGTATGTTTATTGCAGCACTATTCACAATAGCAAAGACTTGGAATCAACCCAAATGTCCATCAGTGACAGATTGGATTAAGAAAATGTGGCACATATACACCATGGAATACTATGCAGCCATCAAAAAGGATGAGTTTGTGTCCTTTGTAGGGACATGGATGCAGCTGGAAACCATCATTCTTAGCAAACTATCACAAGAACAGAAAACCAAACACCGCATGTTCTCACACATAGGTGGGAACTGAACAATGAGATCACTTGGACTCGGGAAGGGGAACATCACACATCGGGGCCTATCACGGGGAGGGGGGAGGGGGGAGGGATTGCATTGGGAGTTATAGCTGATGTAAATGACGAGTTGATGGGTGCTGACGAGTTGATGGGTGCAGCACAGCAACATGGCACAAGTATACATATGTAACAAACCTGCACGTTATGCACATGTACCCTAGAACTTAAAGTATAGTAATAATAAAAAATAAATAAATTTAAAAAAAGAAAACACCTATTGCTACTCAAAAAAAAAAAAAAGAATGTATATATCATTTTGTATTTGGAAACTTTGCTGAATTCTTCTATCAGTTCTAGGAGCTTTTAGGAGGAGTCTTTTGGGTTTTCTATGTATACAATCATATGATCAGCAAACAGCAGCAGTTTGACTTCCTCTTTACAGATTTGGATGCCCTTTATTTCTTTCTCTTTTCTGATTGCTCTAACTAGGACTTCCAGTACTATGTTGAACAGAAATGGTGAGAGTGGGCATCCTTATCTTGTTCTCAGAGGGAATGCTTTCAACTTTTCTCCATTCAGTATTATGTTGGCTGTGGGATTGCCATGGATGGCTTTTATTTCATTGAGGTATGCCCCTTGTATGCCTGTTTTGCTAGGAGTTTTAATCATAAAGGGATGCTGGATTTTGTCAAATGTTTTTTCTGCATCTTTTGAGACAATCATGTGATTTTTGTTTTTAATTTTGTTACATGGTATATCACATGTATTGACTTGTGTATGTTAAACCATTCCTGCGTCCTTGGTATGAAACCCACTTGATCATGATGAATTATCTTTTTGATATGTTGTTGGATTATGTTGACTAGCATTTCTTTTGTATTTTTTTGTTTCAATTTCATTTAGTTCTGCTCTGATCTTGGTTATTTCCTTTCTTCTGCTGCAGTTGAGTTTGGTTTGTTCTTGTTTCTCTAGTTCCTTTAGGTGTGACCTTAGATTGTCTGTTTGTGCTCTTTCAAACTTTTTGATATAGGCATTTAGGGCTATGAGCTTTCCTCTTAGCACTGCCTTTGCTCTGTCCCAGAGGTTTTGATAGGTTGTGTCACTATTGTCATTCAGCTCAAAGAATTTTTAAATTTTCATCTTGATTTCATTGTTGACACAGTGATCATTCAGGAGCAGGTTATTTAATTTCCATGTACTTGCATGATTTTGAAGGTTCTTTTTGGAGTGGATTTCAATTTTATTCCACTATCAGTAGCTATCCTATACACCAACAGTGACCAAACTGATAATTAAATCAGTAACTCAACTCCTGTTACAATAACTGCAAAAAATACAATATGATACGATACGATATGATACGATATGATACGATTCGATATCATGCAATACAATACAATACAATACAATACAATACAATACAATACAATACAATACAATACAATACAGTACAATACTTAGGAATATACCTAACCAAGGAGGTGAAAGACCTCTGCAAGGAAAACTACAAAACACTGGTGAAAATAATCATAGACAATACAAATAAATAAAACACATCCCATGCTCGTGGATGGGTAGAATCAGTATTGTGAAAATGACTATACTGCCAAAAACAATCCACAGATTCAAAGACATTCCCATCAAAATGCCATAATAATTCCTCAAAGAACTAGAAAAAACAATCCTAAAAGTAATATGGAACTAAAAAAGAGCCCACATAGCCAAAGAAAGGCTAAGTAAAAGAACAAATCTGGAGGCATCACGTTACCTGATTTCAAACTATACTATAATGTCATAGTAACCAAAACAGTGCGGTACTGGTATAAAAATAGACACACAGACCAATGGAACAGAATAGAGGACCCAGAAATAAACCCAAACAGTTACAGCCAACTGATCTTCAACAAAGCAAACACAAACATAAATTGGGGAAAGGACACCCGATTCAACAAATGGTGCTGGGATAATTGGAAAGCCACGTGTAGGAGAATGAAACTGGATCCTCATCTCTCACCTTACACAAAAATCAACACAAGATGGATCAAGGACTTAAATCTAAGACCTGAAACTGTGAAAATTCTAGAAGATAATATCAGAAAAACTCTTCTAGACATTGGCTTAGGCAAGGATTTCATGACCAAGAACCCAAAAGCAAACGCATTAAAAACAAAGATAAATAGCTGAGACTTAATTAAACTAAAGAGCTTTTGCACAGCAAAAGGAACAGTCAGCAGAGTAAACAGACAACTCACAAAGTGGGCGAAAGTCTTCACAATCAGTACATCTGACAAAGGACTAACATCCAGAATGTCCAATGAACTCAGACAAATTAGCAAGAAAAAAAAATCCCATCAAAAAGTTGGCTAAGGACACAAATAGTCAATTCCCAAAAGAAGATATACAAATGACCAACAAACATATGAAAAAATGCTCAACATCACTAAGGATCAGGAAAATGTAAATCAAAACTGCAATGCGATAGATACCATCTTACTCCTGCAAGAATGGCCATAATCAGAAAACCAAAAAATAATAGATGTTGGCATGGATACAGTGAACAAAAACACTTCTACACTGCTGGTGGGAATGTAAACTAGTACAACTATTGTAGAAAACAGTATGGAGATTCTTCAAAGAACTAAAAGTAGAACTATCATTTGATCCAGCAATCCCACTACTGGCTATATACCCAGAGGAAAATAAGTTATAATATGAAACAGATACCTGCTCACGCATAATTATAGCAGCACAATTTACTATTGCAAAAATGTGAAACTAACCCAAATGCCAGTCAATCAATCAATGAGTGGATAAAGCCTTTTTATGACTGAGTGGCATTCCATTATATTTACATTTATAATGGAATAGTACTCAGCCATATAAAGGAATGAATTAATGGCATTTGCAAACAACATGGATGGAATTGGAGACTATTATTCTAAGTCACTCAGGAATGGAAAACCAAACATCATATGTTTTCATTCATAAATGAGAGTTAAGCTATGAAGATGCAAAGGGATAAAAATGATACAATGAACTTTGGGGACTCAAGGGAAAGGGTGGGAAGGGGGTGAATGATAAAATACTACAGTTTGGTTTCATTGTATACTACTCAGGAGATGGGTGCACCAAAACCTCACAAATCAACACTAAAGAACTTACTCATGTAACCAAATATAATATATTCCCCAAAAACCTATGGAAATGAAAAATTAAAAGACAAAAACAAAACAAAACAAGAATGTGTATATAAAAAGAGTTGAGGCAACATTCGTAGAAAAATGGAATTCAATTATTTTACTGACTATTGGGTTTTGAGCAAGTCCCTTCCCCTCTCTGAACCTCTTTATCCCCATTTTAACATTGGAGTGGGTCACTGTTGTTTTGTATGTTTGTTGGCTGCATAAATGGCATCTTTCAAGATGTGTCTGTTCATACCCTTTGCCTACTTTTTGATGGGGTTGCTTTTTGTTCTTGTAAATTTAAGTTTATTTTAGTCTATGTTTATTAGACTTTGTCAGATGGATAGATTGCAAAAATATTTTCCCATTCTGTAGGTTGCCTGTTCACTCTGATGATAATTTCTTTTGCTGTGCAGAAGGTCTTTAGTTTAATTAGATCCCATTTGTCAATTTTGGCTTTTGTTGCCATTGCTTTTGGTGTCTTAGTCAAGAAGCCTTTGCCCATGTCTATGTCCTGAATGGTATTGCCTATGTTTTCTTCTAGGACTTTTATAGTTTTGGGTTTTATGTTTAAATCATTAATCCATCTTGAGTTAATTTTTGTATAAGGTGTAAGGAAGGGGTCCAGTTTCAGTTTTCTGCATAAGGCTAGCCAGTTTTCTCAACAACATTTATTAAATAGGGAATCCTTTCCCTATTGCTTGTTTTTGTCAGATTTCTCAAAATCAGATGGTTGCAGATGTGTGGTGTTATTTCTGAGGCCTCTGTTCTGTTCCATTGGTCTACATACTTCATTTGCTATCAGTACCATGCTGTTCTGGTTACTGTAGCCTTGTGGTATAGTTTGAAATCAGGTCACATGATGCCTCCAGCTTTGTTTGTTATGCTTAGGATTTTCTTGGCTATATGGGCTCTTTTCTGGTTCTATATGAAATTTAAAGTAGCTTTTTTTTTTTTTTTTTTTCTAATTCTGTGAAGAAAGTCAATGGTAGCTTGATGGGGATAGCATTTAATCTATAAATTAGTTTGGGCAGTATGGCCATTTTCACGATATTGATTCTTCCTAATCATGAGCATGGAATTTTTTTTTTCCATTTGTTCATGTCCTCTCTTATTTCCTTGAGAAGTGGTTTGTAGTTCTCCTTGAAGAGATCGTTCATATCACTTGTAAGTTGTATTCCTAGGTGTTTTATTTTCTTTGTAGTAATTGTGAATGAGAGTTCACTCATGATTTGGCTCTCTGCTTGTCTATTATTTTTGTATAGGAATACTTGTAATTTTTGCACATTGATTTTGTATCTTGAGACTTTGCTGTAGTTGGTTATCAGCTTAAGGAGTTTTTGGGCTGAGATGATGGGGTTTTCTAAATATACAATCATGTCATCTGGAAACAGAGATGATTTGACTTCCACTCTTCCTATTTAAATACATTCTATTTCTTTCTCTTGCCTGATTGCTCTGGACAGAACTTCCAGTACTATGTTGAATAGGAGTGATGAGAGAGGGCAACCTTGTCTTGTGCTGGTTTTCAAAGGGAATGCTTTCAGCCCTTGTCCATTCAGTATATTGGCTATGGGTTTGTCATAAATATCTCTAATTATTTTAAGCTATGTTCCATCAACACCTAACTTATTGAGAGGTTTAACATGAAGGGGTGTTGAATTTTATGGAAGACCTTTTCTGCATCTATTGAGATAATCATGTGGTTTTTGAGATTGGTTCTGTTTATGTGATGGATTACATTTATTGATTTGCATATGTTAAGCCAGCCTTACAACCCGGGGATGAAGCAGACCTGATCGTGGTGAATATGTTTTTTCTATTCTGGTGAATTCAGTTTGACTGTATTTTATTCAGGATTTTTGCATGGGTGTTCATGAGGAATACTGGCCTGAAATTTTCTTTCTTAGTTGTGTCACTGCCAGGCTTTGGTAACAGGATGATACAAAAAAAAAAAAAAAAAAAAAAAGAAAAAACAAACAAACAAACAAAAAAAAACGAGAAATCTGGTCATTGCTCCCCCACCCTACAACAGTCCCCAGTGTGTCATGTTCCCCACTCTGTGTCCATGTGTTCTCATTGTTCAAATCCCACCTATGTGTGAGAACATGTGGTGCTTCGTTTTCTGTCCTTCCAATAGTTTGCTTAGAATGATGGTTTCCTGCTTCATCCATCTCCCTACAAAGGACGTGAATTCATCCTTTTTTATGTCTGCATAGTATTCCATGGTGTATATGTGCCACATTTTCTTAATTCAGTCTATCATTGATGAACATTTGGGTTGGTTCCAAGTCTTTGCTATTGTGAATTGTGCCACAATAAACATACGTGTGCGTGTGTCTTTACTGTAGCATGATTTATAATCCTTTGGGTATATACCCAGTAATGGAATTGCTGGGTCAAATGGGATTTCTAGTTCTAGATCCTTGAGGAATTGCCACACTGTCCTCCACAAAGGTTGAACTAATTTACAGTTCCACCAGCAGTTTAAAAGCGTTCCTATTTCTCCACATCCTCTCTAGCATCTGTTGTTTCCTGACTTTTTAATGATCACCATTCTAACTGGAGTGAGATCGTATCTCATTGTGGTTTTGATTTGAGTTTCTGTAATGACCAGTGATGATGAGCATTTTTTCATGTGTCTGTTGGCTGCATAAATGTCTTCTTTTAGAAGTGTCTGTTCCTATCCTTTGCCCACTTTTTGATGGGGTTGTTTTTGTCTTGTAAATTTGTTTAAGTTATTTGTAGGTTCTGGATATTAGCTCTTTGTCAGATGGATAGATTGCAAAATTTTTCTCCCATTCTGCAGGTTGCCTGTTCACTCTGATGACAGTTTCTTTTGCTGTGCAGAAGCTCTTTAGTTTAATTAGATCCCATTTGTCAATTTTGGTTTTTGTTGCCATTGCTTTTGGTGTTTTAGTCATGAAGTCCTTGCCCATGCCTGTGTCCTGAATAGTATTGTCTATGTTTTCTTCTAGGGTTTTTATGATTATAGGTCTTACATTTAAGTCTTTAATTCAGCTTGAGTTAATTTTTGTATACTGTGTAAGGAAATGATCCAGTTTCAGCTTTCTATATATGGCTAGCCAGCTTTCCCAGCACCATTTATTAAGTAGGGAATCCTTTCCCTATTGCTTGTTTCTGTCAGGTTTGTCAAAGATCAGATGGGTGTAGATGTATGGTGCTATTTCTGAGGTCTCTGTTCTGTTCCATGGGTCTATATATCTGTTTTGGTACCAGTACCATGCTGTTTTGGTTACTGTAGCCTTGTAGTATAGTTTGAAGTCAGGTAGCATGATGCCTCCAGCTTTGTTCCTTTTGCTTAGCATTGTCCTGGCTATGCAGACTCTTTTTTGGTTCCATACAAACTTTAAAATAGTTTTTTCCAATTCTGTTAAGAAAGTCAGTCATAGCTTGATGGGGATGGCATTGAATCTCTAAATTACCTTGGGCAGTATGGCCGTTTTCACGACAATGATTCTTCGTATCCATGAGCATGGAATGTGTTTCCATTTGTCTGTGTCCTCTTGTATTTCCTTGAGCAGCGTTTTGTAGTTCTCCTTGAACAGGTCCTTCACATCCCTTGTAAGTTGGATTCCTAGGTATTTTATTCTCTTTGTAGCAAGTGTGAATGGGAGTTCACTCATGATATGGCTGTCTGTTACTCTGTTCCTGGTGTATAGGAATGCTTGTGATTTTTGCACATTGATTTTGTATCCTGAGACTTTGTTGAAGTTGCTTATCAGCTTAAGGAAATTTTGGGCTGAGACGATGGGATTTTCTAAATATACAATCATGTCATCTGCAAACAAAGACAATTTGACTTTCTGTTTTCCCAACTTAATACCCATTATTTCATTCTCTTGCCTGATTGCCCTGGCCAGAACTTCCAATACTATGTTGAATAGGCGTGGTGAGAGAGGGCATTCTTGTCTTGGTCCAGATAAACCAGCCTTCTATTCGAAGAAGATGCCATGTAGGACTTTTGTAGCTGTATAATCAAAGTTAACGTTTGGTTTCAAAGACCCAATGGACAGGCTAACTCTGTTGTTATTGTCTAATGTGGCTGGTGACATTAAGCTAACGTCAGGGTTCAATTATCATTCTGAAAATCCTAGGGCCCTTAGGAATTAGGCAAAAACGACTCTACTTGTGCTCTATAAATAAAAAAGTGAAGCCTGGGTGACAGAACATGGGTTTACTGCGTGGTTTACTGAATATTTTAAGTTCACTGTTGAGAACTACTATTCAGAAAAAAAAAATACCTTTCAAAATATTACCT
This sequence comes from Macaca nemestrina, assembly GCF_043159975.1. NCBI lineage: Eukaryota > Metazoa > Chordata > Mammalia > Primates > Cercopithecidae > Macaca > Macaca nemestrina. Next base: position 87,260,807 of record NC_092145.1, read on the forward strand.
TTCATTGATAAGCCTCCCGATTATCTAAGAGGTCTGATGGAGATGTACTAGGAGATTAATATTGTTTACATGCCTACTAACATAACATTATTTGGTAGCCCATGGATCAAGGAGTAACTTTTATTTTCAAGCTTTATTATTCAAGGAATATGTTTCATAAGGTTGTAGATGCCATAGATAGTAATTCCTCTGATGGATCTGGACTAAATACATTAAAGACTTGGAAAGGATTCATCATTCTAGAAATCATTAAAAACGTTTGTGATTCATGAGAGGACATAAAAATATTACCACTAACAGAAATTTGGAAGAAGTTGATTCCAACCCTCATGGAAAACTTTGAGGGGTTCAACACTTCAGTGGAGGAAATAACTGAAGATGTGGTAGAAGTACCAAGAGAACTAGAAGTGGAGCCTGAATATGTGACTGAATGGTTGTCACCTCACAATAAAATTTGAACAAATGAAGAGTTGCTTTTTTATGGATAAGCAAATAAAATGGTTTCCTGAGATGAGCTCCACTCCTGGTGAAAATGCTGTGAGCATTGTTAAAGTGATAGCCAACGATTTAGAATATTATTGAACTTTGTTGATAAGGCAGTGGCAGAGGTTGAGAGGATTGACTCCAATTGTGTAAGAGGTTCTACTGTAGGTAAAATTCTATCAAATAGCATCATGTGCCACAGAGAAATGTCCCATGAAAGAAAGAATTAATAGAGGTGGAAAACTTCATACTATTCTTATTTTAAGAAATAGACACTGCCACTCCAACCTTCAGCAACCACCACCCTCATGAATCAGTAGCCCCTAACATCGAAGCAAGACCTTCTACCAACAAAAAGATCATTACTTGCCAAAGGCTTAGATGATTGTTAGCATATTTAGGCAATTAAGTATTTTTATTAAGGTGTATACATTATTTTTAGATATAATGCTATTGCACACTTAACAGCTATAGTATAGTGGAAACATTACTTTCATACGCATTGGGAAACCAAAAGAATTGTGCGACTCACTTTATTCTGATATATGTTTCATTGCAGTGCTTTGGAATTGGGCCTGCAATATCTGCAAGTTATGTCTGTGCTCTGATGCTGTCTTGGTAGGTGCATATATGTGAAGGATTGTTATGCTTTCTCAGACTCAACTACTTTTTCTTATCATTATGTATTTCCCTTCTCAATACTTGATAATTTTCTTCATTCCAAAACTAGCAATGTATGAGATAAATATCATTACTTCAGCTTTTCTTCTGTTAGTGTTAACATACTATGTCTTTCTGCATTCCTCTATTTATGATCATCAAGACGAAACCTAACATCACCATTTTAACCATTTTAAAGTGGACATATGAGTGGCCTTTAGTATTTTTTACAATATTATGTAACCATCATCACACTGAGTTCTAGAAGAGTCTCATCATACCAAAAGGAGACTCTGTAACCATTAAGCACTCAGTCTCAATTTCCCCTCTTCCTGGCCCCTGGAAACAACTAATCTACTTTCTGTCTCTATGAATTTGCCTATTCTGCATATTTTATATAAATGTTATTGTACAAAATGTGCCCTTTTGTGTCGGTTTTCTTTGACTTAGCATAATGTTATATCAAGGTGCATTCATGTTGGAGCTTTCGGCAATACTTCATTCCTTGTTATTGTCAAATAATATTCCATTGCATGGTTATACAACATTTTGTTTATCCATTTATCAGTTGGCAGACATTTTGGTCCTTTTCACTTTATGATGATTGTGAATCATGATTTTATGAACATTTGTGTATATGTTTTTGCTTGAACATCTGTGGAATTACTGAGACATATTCTGACTTTAATGTAATGAGGACCCACCAAATTTTTTTCACAGCAATTGCACAATTTTTTATTCTGATGAGCAATATATGAGGCTTGCACTACCTTCACATCTTGGCAAGTGCTTGCCATTTTCTATTTTTTAATTATAGATATCTTAGTGTATGTAATGTGTTATTGCATTGTTTTAATTGGCATTTCCTTCACAACAATGTCGAATAGTTTTTTCATATGCTTGTTGATTACTTGTACTTTTTTTTTTGAGAAATGTTTATTTAAGGCTTCTGCTTGTTTAAAAATTGGGTTGTATAAATAAATAAATAAAGAAATCAAACTTTAAAAAAAATTGGGTTGTTTGTCTTTTCATTGCTGAGTCTTGGGAGTTCTTTGTATATGCTGTACATCCAACCCTTATCAACATACAATTTGAAAATATTTCCTTCTATTCTAAAAGTTTATTCCTTATTTTTCTTGACAGTGTCTATCCTTTGTTATATATTTTTAATTTTGATGAAACCAAATTTATCTATTTTTTCTTTTGTTGCTTGTATATTTGTTGTCACGTCTAAGAAACCATTGCCAAATCCGAAGTCATAAAAATTTATCCTATTTTTTTGTAAGAGTTTCATGGTTTTAGATCTTATTTTTAGATCTTTGATCCATTTTGAGTTAATTTTTGTTCATGGTGGACAAAAAACAGACACTTTTCAAAAGAAGTCATATATGCAGAAAAGTACCACTACCCTTCTCAGCCTCTGTTAACTGTGCTTCTACTTTCTATATGCATGACTTTGGTTGTTTTGGATTTTAGATCCCACAAATAAGTGAGGATCCATTGTTGCTGATTACTGGATTTAATTCATTTTTATACTTAAGTACCAGATTTTCTTTATCCATTCATCTGTTGATGAATGCTTAGGTTGCTTCCATATTATGGCTATTGTGAATAGTGCTGCAGCAAATATAGGAGTGCAGATATCTCTTCAATATACTGATTTCCTTTCTTTAATGTTTATACCCAGCAGTGGGATTGCTGGATCATATGGTAGCTCGATTTTCACTTTTGTGAGAAACTTCCAAACTCTTCTTTATAGTGGCCTTACTAATTTACATTCCCACTAACAGTGTACAAGGGTTCCCTTTTCTCCACATCCTTGACAGCATTTTTTATTGCCTATCTTTTGGATAGAAGCAATTTTTAATTGGAATGAGATAATATTTCATTGTAGTTTTGATTTAAATTTCTCTGATGATCAATGATATTGAGCACTTTTTCATATGCCTGTTTGCCATTTGTATGTCTTCTTTTGATAAATGTCTGTTCAAATCTTTTGCCTATCCTTTGATCAAATTATTATATTTTTTTCCTGTAGAGTTAATTGGGTTCCTTATATATTCTGATTATTAATCCCTTGTCATATGGGTAATTTGAAATATGTGCTCACCTTCTATGGTTTCTTTATTCAGTTTTTAAATTGTGTTCTTTGCTGTGTAGAAGTTTATACTTGATGTGATACCATTTATCCACTTTTACTTCGATTGCCTGTGCTTGTGAGATATTGCTCAGGAAATCTTTCTCCAGCCCAATGTCCTAAGAGTTTCCCCAATATTTTCTTATAGTAGTTTCATAGTTTGAGATCTCAGATTTTAAGTCTTTAATCCATTTCTATTTGATTTTTGCATACCGCAAGATATAATGGTCTCGTTTCATTCCCTTTCATATGGATATCCAGCTTTCCAGGCTTCATTTATCGAAGAGACTCTTTTCCCCAGTGTATGTTATTGGCATCTTTGTTGAAAGGAGTTTACTACAGGTGTATGGATTAGTGCTTGGGTTCTCTATTCTGTTCTCTTGGTCTATGTTTCAATTTTTATGACAGTACCATGCTATTTTCATTACTATAGCACTGTGGTATAATTTGAAGTTAGGTAGTATTCCTCCAAGTTTGTTCTTTTTGCTTAAGATAGCTTTTGCTATTCTGGGTCTTTGTGGTTGCATGTAAATTTTAGGATAGTTTTATCTATTTCTGTGAATAATGCAATTGGTATTTTGATAGGTATTGCATTGGATCTGTAGATTGCTTTGTATAGTATGAACATTTTAACAATATTGCTTATTCCAATCCGTGAATATAAAATATCTTTCCATTTTTTTGGTGTTCAATTTGTTTTATTAGTGTTTTATAGTTTTCATTATATTGATCTTTTCTTTCTTTGGCTAATTCCTTAGTATTTAATTTTATGTGTGGGCATTGTAAATGAGGTTACATTTATAATTTCTTTTTCACATTGTTCACTGTTGGCATATAGAAATACTGCTGATTTTCATATATTGATTTTGCATCCTGAAGCTGTACTGAATTTGCTTATCAGTTCTAATAGTTTTTTGGTGGAGTCTTTAGGTTTTTCCTAATATGAGATTATATTATCTGCAAACAAGGATAATTTGACATCTTCCTTTCCAATTTGGATGTCCTTTATTTCTTTCTCTTATTGATTGCTTTAGTTAGTACTTTTAGTACTATGTTGAATATCAGTGGTGAATGTGGGCATCCTTGTCCTGTTCCAGATATTAGAGAATAGGTTTTCAGTTTTCCATTTAGTACAATACTAGTAGTGTGTATGTCATTTATTATGCTGAGGTATGTTCTTTCTATTCCTAGTTTATAGGATTTTTTTTAGTCATGAAGGGTTACTGAATTTTATCATATGCTTTTTCAGTATCAATTGAAATAATTATGTCAGTTTTGTTTTTCATCCTGTTTGTATGATGTATCAAATTGATCGATTTGCATATGTTAAACCATCTTTGCATCCCAAGGATAAATCCCACTTGGTCATGATAAATGATTTTTCTCATGTATTGTTGAATTCAGTTTGTTAGTATTTTGTTAGGGATTTTTTGCACCAATATTCATCTTGGCCTGTGGTTTTCTTTGTCTAGTTTTGGTATCAAGGTAATACTGGCCTCATAGAATCAGTTCAGAAGTATATCCTCTTCCTCTATTTTTGGGGGGAGATTATTTTGAATAGAACTAGTATTAGTTTTTTAAATGTTTGGTAGAATTCATCAGTGATGTAATCAGGTTCTGGGCTTTTCTTTACAAGGTGACTTTTTATTACAGCTATAATCTTGTTACTTGTTACTTGCCCATTCAGGTTTTGGATTTCTTTCTGGTTCAATGTTGGTAGGTTGTATGTACCTAAAAATTTGTCCATTTCATATAGATTTTCCAATTTATTGACATATAGTTGCTCATAGCAGCCACTAATTTTCCTTTGAATTTCTGCAGTATCAGTTGTAATGTCTCCTTTTTCATTTTTGATTTTATTTATTTGGATCTTCTCTTTTTTTCTTACTTAGTCCTGGCTAAACGTTTCTCAATTTTTTTTTTTAACTTTACAAAAACCAACTTTTTGTTATATGTATCTTTTTTATTGTTTTATTTTATTATAATGTCATTTATTTCTGCTCTGATAATTATTTCTTTTTTTTTTCTACTAATTTTAAGTGTGATTTGCTCTTGCATTTATAGTTCTTTTTTTTTTTTTTAATGAGATGGAGTTTTGCTCTTGTTGCCCAGGCTGGAATGCAATGATGCAATCTCGGCTTATTGTACTTTTAGTAGAGACGGCGTTTCACCATGTCGGTCAGGCTGGTCTCGAATTCCTGACCTCAGGTGATCCACCCGCCTCAGCCTCCCAAAGGGCTGGGATTACAGGTATGAGCCACCACGCCCAACTGCATTTCTAGTTCCTTAATATGCATTGTTAGATTGTTTATTTGAAGTTTTTCTTTTTCTTTTTTGATGTAAGCACTTAAGCTATAAACTTCCATCTTAGAACTGCTGTTGCTATATACCATAGGCTTTGATACATTGTGTTTCCATTATCTGTTGCTTCAACACATTTTTCAGTTTTCTTCTTAGCCCACTGGTCATTGAGGAGCATATTGTTTAATTTCCATGTAGTTGTATAGTTTCCAAAATTCCTTTATTTCTAAATTAATTTCTAGTTTTATTTCACTGAAGTCCGAGGAGATGCTTGATAGTATTTCAACTTTTTTGAATCTTTTAAGACTGCGTTTTGATCTAATATATAGTGTATCCTTGAGAACGATCTATGTGCTGGGGGAAAGAATGTGTATTCTGCACATCTTGCATGGGATGTTCTGTAAATACCTATTAGATTCATTTGGTCTATAGTGCAGCTTAAATCTGGTAATTCTTTGTTGATTTTCTGTCTGAATGATCTGTCCAATGCTGAAAGTGGGGTGTTGAAGTCTCCAGCTATTATTGTATTGGGGCCTATCTCTCTCTTTAGCTCTAATAATATTTCCTTTATATATCTGGCTGTTCCAGTAGAGGGTGCATATATATTTAAAATTGTTATATCTTCTTGTTGAATTGACCACTTTATTATTATTCAGAGGTGAAGCCAGGTGGACTTCTGGGTTGGTTGGGGACTTGGAGAACCTTTCTGTCTTACAAGAGGATTGTAAAATGCACCAATCAGCACTCTGTAGCTAGGATTATAAAACGCATCAATCAGCGCTCTGTGGCTAGCTAGAGGTTTGTAAAACGGACCAATCAGCACTCTGTAAAATGCACCAATCAGTGCTCTGTAAAATGCACCAATCAGCAATCTGTAGAATGGAACAATCAACAGGATGTGGGTGGGAACAAATAAGGGAATAAAAGCTGGCCACCCCAGCCCACATGAGCAACCAGCTTGAGCCCGCTTCCATGCTGTGGAAGCTTTGTTCTTTCCTTCTTCACAGTAAATCTTGCTGCTGCTCACTCTTTGTGTCCATGCCACTTTAAGAGCTGTAACACTCACCATGAAGGTCTGCAGCTTCATTCTTGAAGTCAGTGAGACCAAGAGCCCACTGAAAGGAACCAATTCCGGACACATTATGTAATGAGCTTGATCTTATAGTTTTTGTCTACTTTTTTTCTGACATAAGTGTACTAGATCTTGCTGTAGTTTGGTTTCCATTGGAAATGGAATATCTTTTTCCATCCGTTTTTGAGTCTATGTGTGTCTTTATAGGTGAAGTGTGTTTCCTGTAGGCAATCAATCAATGGATCTTTTTTTTTTTTTTTTTGAGTTGGAGTCTTGCTCTGTTCCCCAGGCTGGAGTGCAGTGGCGCTATCTTGGCTCACTGCAACCTCTGCTCCCGGGTTCTCTCCTGCCTCAGCCTCCTGAGTAACTGGTACTACAGGCACCCACCACCAAGCCCGGCTAAATTTTTTTGTATTTTGAGTAGAGAGGGGGTTTCACCGTGTTAGCCAGGATGGTCTCCATCTCCTGACCTTGTGATCAGCCCTCCTACGCCTCCCAAAGTGCTGGGATTACAGGCGTTAGCCACCGTGCCCAGCCCGTTTTTTCTTCATTCATTCAGCTGGGCTATTTCTTTTGATTGGAGAGTTTAGTCCATTTATATTCAATGTTATTATTGATAAGTAAGGACTTACTTCTGCCATTTTCTTATTTGTTTTCTGGTTGTTTTGTGGTCTTCTCTTCCTTCTTTATTTCATTCTTGTTAGTTTCTTGCTTTTTACTTTTTTTGTGTGTATCCATTGTATACTTTTTAGTTTGAGGTTACCACGAGGCTTCCAAATACTATCTTATAACTCATTATTTTAACCTGATAACAACTTACACTATTTTCATGGACCAAAAAGCAAAAAAAAAAACAAAAAAAAAACAAAACAAAAAAACGTAACTTTGATCACCCACTTTTTAACTTCTTATTGTTTCTTTTTGTATCTCATTGTACTACGTCTTGAAAACTGTTGTAGTTATTAATTTTAATGGGTTTACCTTTCAATCTTTTTACTCAAGATATGAGTAGTTCACACACCACAATTATAGTGTTACAATATTTTGTGCTATTCTATGTACTTTCAATTACCAATTTGTTTTGTACCTTCAGGTGTTTATTTATTGCTCCTTACTGTCACTTTCTTTCTAACTGAAATACTCTCCTTTTAGCATTCCTTGTGGGATGGTCTAGTATTGTTGAAATCCCTCAACTTTTGTTTTTCTGGGAAAGTCTTTATTTCTCCTTCATGTTTCAGGGAAATTTCCATTGGGTATAGTGTTCTAGGGTAGTTTTCTTTATCTTCAGCACTTTAAATATGTTATGTCACTCTTTCCTGGCCTATAATGTTTCCATTCAAAAGTCTGCTGCCAGATATATTGGAGTTTCATTGTATATTATTTGTCTCTTCTCTCTTGCTGATTTTAGGATCATTTCTGTAAAATCCTTGACCTTTGGGAGTTTGTTTATTAAATGCTTTGAAGTACTCTTCTTTTGGTTAAATCTATTTAGTTTTCTATAACCTTTTTGTACTTGAATATTGATATCTTTCTCTAGGTTTGGGAAGTTCCCATTGAATAAACTTTCTACCCCCCATGTCTTTCTCTGTCTTCTCTTTACAACCAATAACTCCTGTATTTGCCCTTCTGTGGCTATTTTCTGTAGCCGCATTTTCTGATCCTGTAGGCATGGCTTATTGTTTTTTATTCTTTTATTCTCTTGTTTCCTCTGACAGTGTTTTTTGTTTGTTTGTTTGTTTTTTTGTTTTTTGAGTCTCACTCTGTTGCCCTGGCTGGAGTACAGTGGCATGATCTTGGCTCACTGCACTCTGCCTCCTGGGTTGAAGTAATTTTCCTACCTCAGCCTCCCAAATAGCTGGGACTATAGGTGCATGCCACCACTCTCGGATAATTTTTTTTATTATTATTTTAGTAGAGATGAGGTTTCACCATGTTAGCCAGGATGGTCTTGATCTCCTGACCTCATGATCCGCCCACCTCGGCCTCCCAAAGTGTTGGGATTACAGGCGTGAGTCACCACGCCTGGCCAAACAGTGTATTTTCAAAGCATGTCTTCAAGCTCACTAATTCTTTCTTCTGCTTGATTCATTCTACTATTAAAGAACTCTGATGCATTCCTCAGTATACCAATTGCATTTCTTTCACTAATTCTTTCCTCTGCTTGATTCATTCTATTATTAAAGAACGCTGATGCATTCCTCAGTATACCAATTGCATTTCTTAGGTCCAAAATTCACACTTGATTCTTTTAGCATTATCTGTTCGTTAACTTCATCAGATAGAATTCTGAATTTTTTCTCTGTGTTACCTTGAATTTTCTTGAGTTTCCTCAACACACTTGTTTTGTATTTTCTGTCTGGAATGTCTCTGTTTGTCTGGGATTGGTCCCTCATGCTTTGTTTCTGGTTGTTTTGTGGTCTTCTTTTCCTTCTTTTTTTCATTCCTCTCTTCCTCTAGTGAAAATGATTTTCTCTGGTGATACAATTTAGTTTCTTGCTGAACAATTTAGTTTCTTGCTTGAAAAATTTACTTCATCTTGTGAGGACATTTATATATATATATATATATATATAAATATATATATATATATATATATATATATATATATATATATATATATAGATATATATATATATATATATTGTAGGTCCTGGGGCTCTACAATCAGTAGGTGGCAAACCCAGTCAGGCCTGTGTTCTTTCCTTTAGGGTGGTGAGGTCTCTCAAGCCCTGGATAGGTCTAGAAGTTCCATCTGGAAGTCAGGGACTAGAGCCAAAATCCTTAGAAGTCTACCTGGTATTCTACTTTATGGTAGCTGAGTTGATACTCAAATATATATATATATAGCATCAAATATATATATATTTGATGCTAGTAGATGTTCTTCAGTGTCTGCTCATTGAAAAGTTAAGTATTTATTTTAGTCTTTACTGTCCGGACATATTTGTAGCTGCCCTTCTTGCAAAAGCTTTCCAGATATTGGAGAGGACTTCGGTGTTGTGATCTAAGCTATATCAAGTTTAAGAGGTACCACAAGCCCAGTGACACTGTGGTTTTTGCAGACTCATAGAGGTACCACTTTTATGGTCTTGGACTAAATCTGGGAGAATTATCTGGATTCCAAGACAGAGACTCTTATTCTCTTCTCTTTTTCCCAAATATACATAGACTCTCTCTCTCTCTGTTCTGAACCACCTACATTTGGGAATGGAGTGTCACAAGCCCCTCTGTGGCCACCACCACTATGACTGCACTGGGTCAGATCTGAAGCCAGCAAAGCACTGGGTCTTGCCCAAGGCTTGCTGTCACTACTCCCAGTTACTGCCTATGTTCACTTGAGGTCCTGGGGCTCTACAATCAGTAGGTGGCAAACCCAGTCAGGCCTGTGTTCTTTCCTTTAGGGTGGTGAGGTCTCTCAAGCCCTGGATAGGTCTAGAAGTTCCATCTGGAAGTCAGGGACTAGAGCCAAAATCCTTAGAAGTCTACCTGGTATTCTACTTTATGGTAGCTGAGTTGATACTCAAACCAAAAATTTCAGTCCTTTCCACTCTTCCCTCCCTTTTCCAAAGGCAGAAGAGCCTCTGTCACACCTGGCCATGAGAAGTATTGCCAGACTACTGCAGATGTTCCTTTAAGGTCCAGTCTCTTAAGTCAGCTTGTGGTGAATGCTGCCTGACTTGGGACTCATCCTTCAGGGCAGTACACTCTCCTCTGGCCCAGGGCACGTCCAGGAATGCCGTCCCAGAGTCAAGTCCTGGAATCAGTGACCCCTTGTGCTTGCTTTGTGCTCTACTTGCCTGTGGCAGCATTGGTTCCTAAGGTGCAAGTCAAAGTCCCCATTACTCTTCCCTCTGTTTTTTACAAGCAGAAGGAGTTTTGTCCCATAGCCACCACAGCTGGTAATATGCTGAGTCTCATCTGAAGCTGACAAGTGTCAGAGGCTCACCAAGGCCCTTGACATAGTATTTGGGTATCTCTGCTTGCTATTTAGGACCCAAGGGCTCTTCAGTTAGCAGGTGATGAGTGCTGGCAAGACTGGGTTCTTTTCCTCAAGGTAGAGGGTTCCTTTACGTCCCAGAGTGTGTCTAGAAATTTCATCTCAGAGTTAGAGTCTGGAACCGGGGCTCATGATTCTGACTTTTTCTCTATCTTACTGTGGCTGAGCTGGTATCCAAGATGCAAGACAATATCCTTCCCATCTTCAATCTCCTCTCCTCGTGTGGAAGGAAAGGCTCTCTTTTGGATCCATGAGGTGTGCAGCCTGAGTTAGGGGGAGGGGTTATTGCAGCACACCCTTGGATTCTCCAACTGGTGTGTCAGTCTTATACCCCACAGTCCACTGTCTTTTGGCCTAATTTAGCCCTAGGACTCACCTAAGAGTTGCAGTTCTTATGGTTTCTACTGCCTTTTAAATTTACTTAGCGACTGAGAGCACGTTGGCCCTCAGTGGCAAGGTTTGTGGACCCTTAGGATCTGTGATTCCCCTCTGGCAAGGGCTGGCTTAAATGCTCCCTTTGTGGGCAGGCATCAGCTGTGTTTGGTCCGGTTTTCCTTACTGTTCTAACAGAACAGCACTGAGTTTAACGTTTCACAATTTCTGTGTTCTCTTTCCCTAAGCCCCCAGAGATGCTTCCACACCAAGTGCTGCCGCTGGGGGTTTGGGAGGGGTGGCATTGGCAATTCAGAAGTGGTTTTCTATCTCTTCAGTGCCCCTTTCAGTGGTATAAAGTTAAAACTAGGTGCTATGAGTGCTTACCAGAATTTTGGTCCTTATGAAGGCTTTTTGTTTTGTTTTGTTTTTGTTTATTTGTTTGTTTTTGTAGATAGCTGTTAACTTGGTGTCTTTGCAGGGAGAGACAATTGGTGGAGCTTTCTATTCTGCCATCTTGCGCTACCATTCTCCTGTACTAACAGATTTTTGTGCCTGTGGATTTTAAAAATTTTTTCTCTATATAGGACCATGTCATCTGTGAATAGAGATAATTTTACTTCTTCCTTTCAAATTTAGATGACTTCTATTTTTTTTTTTCACTTAACTGCTTTTACTAGAACTTTCAGTACTATGTTGAATAGAAGTGGCACGAGTGAGAATCCTTGCATAGATCCTGATGTTAGAGGAAACATTTTCAGTCTTTCACCACTGAGTGTAATGTGAGCTATGTGTTTTTCATAAACATCCTTTATCTTGTTAAGGAAGTTCTTTCATATTAATACTATTAATTTTCTGAGTGCTTTGATTATAAAAGGGTGTTTGATTTTGTCAAGTACTTTTTTGTGTGTCAATTGAAGTTATTATGTGTTTTGTTTCCCTTCTTTCTATTAATGTTGCTTATTGTATTTACTGATTTTAATGTTTAACCATCCTTATAATCCTAGAATAAATTCCACTTGGTTATAGTTTATAATCATTTTAATATTCTACTGGATTTGATTTGCTAGTTTTTTGTTAAGGACTACTGTACTTGCACTCATAAGTAATATTGGTGTATAATATTCTTTATTTCTGTTGTCTTTGTCTTTGGTGTCAGACTCATAGGATGAGTTAAGAGAAATCAATACAACCAAATAAATGATTATTTTAAAAGATCAAAGAATTTGTGAACATTTAGCTGGACTCACTAATATATATATAGAAGATACAATTAACTAAAATCAGAAATGAAAGTAGGAACATAGTTCTGGACATTACGGTCAATCTAGCTAAACATTTGTCAATTAAAAACTATTTTTGAAGAACCTATCTGTAGTTTCTTTCAATTTCTCTATTGTTTTTTCATTCTCTGAACATTTCATTTATCTTAGCTTTAATTTTTACCATTGCTTTCCTCCTGCCATATTTTCATTCAGTTTATTTTTCTTTTTCTATTTACTTTAAGTGTAAAGTTAAGTTATTGTTTTAAGGCCTTTTTAAATAAATTGAGATAATAGACACCTAACATAAAATTTACCATCTTAATAATTTTTAAGTGTACAGTTTATTACTGCTAAGTATATACACATTGCTGTATAACTAGTCTCCAAAATGTTTTCATCTTTCATCTCTATACCCATTAAACATCAACTCTCCATTGCTCCCTTTCTTCTATTTATTACTTCTGAATTTGATTACTCTCGATACCCTGTGAAAACAAAATCACACGATATTTGTCTTTTTGTGACTGGCTTACTTCACCTAACAAAATGTCTTAAAGGTTCACCCATGTTATACCAGATATCAAAATTTTCTTCCTCTTTAAGGTTAAATAATATTCTGTTGTATATATATGTATCATATTTTGTTTAGCCATTCATTCATTGATGGATATTTGCATTGTTTCCACCTTTTAGCTATTGTGAACAATGCCTCTACAGACATGATTGTACAAATATTTACTTGATACCCTGCTTTAAAAACTTTTAAATATATGTCCAGAAATTTACACAGTGAAACCCTGTCTCTACTAAAAAAAAAAATAAAATACAAATAAAAATAAAAAATTAGCCGGGCATGTGGTGGCAGGTGCCTGTTGTCCCAGCTACTCAGGAGGCTGAGGCAGGAGAATAGCGTGAACCCTGAAGTGGAGCTTGCAGTGAGCCGAGATCGCACCACTGCACTCCAGCCTGGGTGACACAGTGAGACTCCATCTCAAAAAAAAAAAAAAAAAAAAAAAAAAAAAAAAAAAAAAACTTGTAAATATATACCCAGAAGGGGCATTGCTGGATCTTATGGTAGTCATATGTCAAATTTTTTGAGGAACTATAATTCTGGTTTTAATAGATGTTGCTCCATATTGCATATCCACCAACAGTTCACTTCAAATTCTCACCAACATTTTATTTTCTGTTTTTCTTTTTTTTTAAGTTAGCATCCATCCTAATGGTTGTGAAGTAATATTTTATTGCAGTTTTGATTTGCATTTCCCTAATGACTAGTGGTTTTGAGCATCTTTTCATATGCTTATTGGCCACTTGTGTATCTTTTTTGGAGAAATGCCTATTTAAGCCTTTTGCACATTTTAAAATCATGTTGGTTGTTCATTGATGTTGTTGAGTTGTATAGTTCTTTGTATAATCTGGATATTAACTTCTTGTAAGATATATGATTTACAAATATTTTCTCTCATTCTGTAAGTTACCTTTTTAGTCTGTTGATTATGTCCTTTGATACACAGTTTTTTATTGTGATATTAGTTCTATTTATCTATTTTTACATTTGTTGTTTTTGCTTTTCATGTCATATTCAGAAATCATTTAAAATCCAGTGTCATGAAGTCTTTTTCCCACATGTATTATTTTAATTTTAAGTTCTATGATATATGTGCAGAACGTGCAGGTTTGTTACATAGGTATATATGTGCCATGGTGGTTTACTGCCCCTATCAACCCATCATCTAAGTTCCCTTTCCTCACCACTCACTCCCCAAAAGGCCCTGTTGTGTGTTGTCCCCCTCCCTGTGCCCATGTGTTCTCATTGTTCAACTTCCACATATGAGGTGTTTGGTTTTCTGTTCCTGTGTTAGTTTGCTGAGGTTTATGACTTCCAACTTTATCTGTGTCCCTGCAAAGGATATGATCTCATTCCTTTTTATGGCTGCGTAGTATTCCATGGTGTATATGTACTGCATTTCCTTTATCCAGTCTATCACGGATGGGCATTTGGGTTGGTTCCATGACTTTGCTATTGTAAATAGTGCTGCAATGAACACACATGTGTGTGTGTCTTTATAGTGGAATGATTTAAATTCCTTTGGGTATATACCCAGTAATGGGAGTGCTGGGTCAAATGGCATTTCTGGTTCTAGATCCTTGAGGAATTGCCATCCTGTCTTTCACAATGGTTGAACTAATTTACATTACCACCAACAATGTAAAAGCATTCCTATTTCTCCACATCTTCACCAACTATCCCAGCCCGCGGGATAGTCAGTGTAGGCCCTGGAGGAGGGGGTGGGAATTTGGGGAACAAGAGACACGAGAAATGGAGACAAGACAGTGCTCTGATCAAGTCTCGTTTAATGGCGGTAATGCACTGCCTTATATACACTTGGAAGGGAAGGGGTTGGGCTAAGGCGGAAATGATCTCATTGCCGAGGGCGTGGCCAGGTTAGTTTCGGTTTCTCCGGTCGGACGTCATGTTGCGCTTGCGCTATTAAGTAACAATTTTCCCGGGCACGGGAAAAGTGAGTGAAGAAGAAGCAGGAAGAGCGCCATCTTTAATGAGATATTAGTACAGGGGAAAAAAGGCAAAGATAGGGAGAAGGTGTGGGGTGGAAATGAATATAGCTCAGGCGTTTAATCCTTAATTATTATTCACTATGGCCGGGGCGTGCAGCTCCGGACAGGTCCCCCTTTTTATATTTTTATGATAAGAAAACCCCTCGGGAACTGCGCCTGTCTTAGGTTGGGTCAACTCACCCCCACCTTCTAGGCCCATCATGGGATAAGGCAGCAGCAAGGGCGGCCCTCCTGTCTTAGGCTCCGATGGAGATAGTGTCCTCTTACCCGTCATTGACTGTCCAGTTCAGCACACAGGGGAGGTGGTCTTATTAAGGTAAATAAGACTCACCATTTTCAGTCATCTCAAGGCGATGATAATGGACCTGTATAGGTTTGGCCTGGAAGGCCTCGATTTGTTGTCTGACAAATGCCATAAGCTTATTAAGGATTATAGGCCCGAGAGTGAGGAAAAGTAGAAGAGTGAGTAAAGGACCAAGAAATGGCAGGAGATAGGGGAGAAGTCCATCGAGTCCAGTCCATAGTGGATTGGCGGCCAGGCCTTTTCTGCACTTTTCCAGTTCTTCTTGCAAAGTTTTTATCTTATCTCTGACGATTCCAGATTTGTTGGTGTAAAAACAGCACTTTTCCTGTAAAGCCAAACATATCCCTCCCTGTTCTGCCGTTAACAAATCTAGACCTCTTCTATTTTGGAGAACTACTTCAGCTAACGAGTCTACTTGATCTTGTAAATCTTGTATAGTACTGGATAAGGTCTGTACATCTGAGATTAGTTGATTGGATAATTTAGTATATTGGGTTAGTGAGACTCCTAGGCCTGTAGCTCCTGTAGTAAAAGCAGTGGTGATTCTTAGTCCAGCCAACAAGGGAATAAATTGTATGGCTCGTTTCGGTCTATAAATAAAATGTTCAATAGTGGGGATGGGGATAGGTTCATCTCCAAGGATGATATCAATGTCGGGGAGAAGAGTGGCCAGAACACAAAGCCCTGTCCAATTTGTAGGTAGATACGTATATGCCATGTTGTTTCCACAAACGAAAACCGAGCCATTTATAGCACACAAAGGGTTGGTGGCATTAATTATGGAAGTACAGTTGCCAAACACAACATAGCCTAAATCAATTTCTTTAGTGTTATTATATGATGGTGAAAAGAGGCAAGGGGAATTAGAAAACATCATCGGTTGAACTAAGGGGGGGGGGGTAATAGGACAGGAATTATTTACTAAGGATTCATTTGAGTAATTGACATAGGGCAATGAAAGGTTAGGTATGGCTAGAGGAATAGGGGGGCCCATTTTAAGACAAAGCCAACAATCGTGGGCCAGGCTTGTATTGGACATTTGAAGTAAATTGTAAGTAGCATTGAGGATATCAAAGGTTTGGGCATCGAGCTTAAAATTACCTCTAAGCTCAGGCAGGGCTAAAGGGTGATATTGAAGTTCAGGATATGAAGCTTTATGAATCTCTTCTAATTTTTTCTGGACGGTTTTAATTCTTGCAATATCTAATGGGCCTCCTCCATCAGAAATGTGAATGGGGGCGGTAGTGCTCCAACAAACAGGCTTTCCTTTTTGGCCGTTACAAGGAGATTGTACAAGTTTATTAGTGGATCCTAATACTTGTACGTCATTGATGCCTCCAGTTTGTGTTTTTAATAACGTGGCCGTATAATATGTTCTATTGCCTGATTTGCATTGTTGATAGGAGGTATAACAGGAACTATGTACAGAAGATTGGAAAGAGCTACAAGGGCATTCTAGGAGCGGCCCGCTAGGTGAGGTATCTCTTGGGGTAAACTTACATTTCCATGACTGGTTTGGCATTAGGTAAGCTGTCTTGCCCGTGCAAGTCACCTGGGTGATTCTATCTGACGGAGGTTCAGATATTTGTCCCCCTCTGCAGTCACAAGGCTGGCCGTATTGTTTTCGTAATAATTCTTTTGCCTTACGAGGGTCACCAAAACCTGCATAGACTGTCACTATGTTATATAGAGCGATTATTCTCCAAAGGAATTTCATGTTAGGCTTCATTTTCTGAAAAACAAGAAGGAAAGAACTTCTCAGGGAGATTTATCTTCCCTGGACTGACAATGGTTATGATTTATTTGTCTTACCAATCTTTCAGGCAGCCATCTGGCTGCATCATTTTTTTGTGAGAAGATGCATACTGAGCCTCTTCCCCAAATTAAACCTGGATTGGGGCCATGCCATGAACTATCAAGTGGATCTTTCCATTTTACCATTGCAAACTGTTTTTGAGATTCAGGATGCCAGAAACGGTCGGCAGCCGATTTTCCATGACTGTCCAAATTTAAAAAATTAAGGATAAACAGGGCATGATTGAGTATGTTTCTGGGGGTACCCTTCACGGGGTACCAGCTCCCCCTTTTTAATTTTGTCATAATAGTTTTTAATGACAGATGAGCTCTTTCTACTATACCTTGTCCTTGGGGATTATAGGGAATGCCTGTGGTATGTTTAATTTGTAGGGTATTACAAAATTGTAAGAAGGTTTTGGCTATATAACCGGGGCCATTATCTGTTTTGATTTGTTTGGGTATTCCTAAAATAGAAAAGCAGTGTAATAAATGAGCTATGACATGTTTGGTGGCCTCTCCTGTTTGGAGAGTTGCACAGATGAATCCACTATAGGTGTCTATGCATATATGGATATATTTTAGTTGACCGAATTTTGAGTGGTGAGTAACGTCCATTTGCCAAATTTCATTGGGGATGAGTCCTCGGGGGTTAACTCCTAGATGAGGAACAGGTAAATGTGTTATGCAGTTGGCGCATTGTTTAACTATTTGTCGAGCTTGTTCTCTGGTAAGTTTAAACATAAGTCTCAAGGTTTGGGCGTTTAAATGATGTAAGGCATGTGCTTTTTGTGCTTGTTGCAAATTGTCTATAGTGACTGTGGCTATGGTTTTTGTTGCCGTGTCAGCTGTTGCGTTACCTTGTGTTAGAGGTCCCGGTAATCCTGAATGTGCTCTAATATGCCCAAGAAAAAAGGGAGTAGTCCTTTTTCAGATAAGTTGTTGACATTGTAAAAATAGGTTAGCTGTGTCTGAAATATGTTTAATTTGAGACACGGTCTCTAAGAGGGGTATTGAATGAGCCAGGTAGGCGCTGTCTGTATAAATGTTAAGTGGCTGACAAGGAAAAGCTGATAGTGCTGCAATTATAGCTTGCAATTCGACCAGCTGAGCTGATGTATAAGTGGTCTGGAATTTAACGACTACATTATTGTAAGTGTAAGCAGCAAGTCCTGTGGAAGATCCATCAGTGAAAATTAGTAATGCGTCATTGAGAGGTTCTTTACTGGTAATATGGGGAAATACAAACGCATGAAGTTTACAAAATTGAATAAGTTTGTTAGGTGGGTAATGGTTGTCAATCGCGCCAGTATAAGAAGCGCAAGCAATTGGCCAGGCTTCCGTATTTTGTAACAGCCAATGGATGCGTGATTGAGTGTAGGGCTGTATAATGGTAGAGGGTTCTATTCCAAAGTATTTTCTACTGTTTTCTCTTCCCAAAATAATTAGATCAGCTATGGCATCATAATAAGGCAACAAAACCTTTTTAGGGGAGGAGGGCAGGTGTACCCACATAATGGGATTGTTCTGCCAAAATAGGCCAGTAGGGGTTATTGTTGTGTTAAAAATAAGGAATATTAATGGCTGAGAATAATCAATACCGGTAACAAATTGTGTTGCAATGGCATGTTCTACCTGTTGGAGTGTTATTAATGCTTCTTTAGTAATGGACCTGGGGGATTTTGGATTAGAGTCTCCTTTTAATATATCGAAAAGAGGTTTTAACTCTCCTGTGGTGAGCTTTAAGTATGGTCGAAGCCAATTTATGTCTCCCAGTAATTTTTGGAAATCATTTAAAGTTTTTAAATGATCACGACGTATAACGGCCTTTTGATTAAAGATTTTGGGTCCATTAATCTGGAAACCAAGATAAGTGTATGGATCTTGTAATTGTACCTTTTCTGGGGCTATTTGTAGTCCGGCTGCTGTTAACTCTTGTTTGAGTTGGGCGAAGCACTGTAAGACTTGTTCGCCAATTTCTCCTGCTATTAAAATATCATCCATCAAATGTATAATATACATTTGTGCCCATGTTTTTCTGACTGGCTCTATAGCGGCAGCTACATATTTTTGACACAAGGTAGGACTATTGGCCATACCCTGAGGTAAGACTTTCCATTGATAGCGCTTCATTGGTTGTTTAAAATTTGTAGATGGAAGACTAAATGCAAATCTTTTCTGGTCAGCAGAGTGAAGGGGAATTGTAAAAAAGCAATCTTTAAGGTCAATAACGATTTTAAAATATTTTTGAGGAATCGCAACCGGTGAAGGCAATCCTGGTTGTAAGGCACCCATAAGGATCATAGTGATATTTACTGCTCTTAAATCTTGTAAGAGTCTCCATTTACCAGACTTCTTTTTAATAACAAAAATAGGTGTATTCCAAGGGGAATTACTTTCCTCAATATGTCCTGCTGCCAGTTGTTCCTGCACTAACTGTTGGGCAGCACTTAGTTTATCATTGAGTAAAGGCCACTGGTCAACCCAAACGGGCTCATCTGACTTCCAAGTAATGGGGTCAGCGCACCTTTGGGGTGCAGGTATGTCAGTGGCCTGAACTAAAAATTTCCAAACCCCTTTTTATCAAGTTGTCCTGAAACCAGTATAGGCTGTGGGATACCGTTCTCTCCTTTTCCAAGACCTTTACCAGGGGTGTATCCTTGAGTTAACATTTGTGCAGTAACTATATCATTTGGACTACACATTATAATTTTCATTTGAGAGAGTAGATCTCGCCCCCAAAGGTTAACAGGTAGGTAAGGGATGACAAATGGCTTAATGAGGCCTAAATTGTTTTCTTTATCTGTCCATGTTAGGTATTTAGAACTTTGTTTAGGATTACTGCTTTGTCCAATTCCTCTCAAATGAGTTAAAGTTTCTGTGGTAGACCAATGAGAGGGCCAATCTTCCTGTTTAATGATAGTTACATCAGCCCCTGTGTCTATTAGTCCAGTGAATGCCTTCCCGTCTAACCATAAGGTTAGAGAGGGTTTTTGATTTGTAATTGGCTGCACCCAATATATATCTGATGATCCGAAACCTTTTATATTTCTATTTCTATTGGATATTATTATCTGTTTTAACCAAAGGTAGCAGGAGTAACTGAGCTATTCTAACTCCTTGAGGGACAGTAATAATACTATCAATAGCTCTGGCCATAATTTTAATTTCTCCTTCATAATCATTATCGATAACTCCAGGGAGGACTTGTAAGCCTCTCATGGTGACACTACTTCTTCCTAAAAGTAGCCCAAAAGTGTTAGGTGGTAAGGGTCCATATATTCCGGTATTTAAGGTTTGCGGTCCCATTTCAGGTGTTAGTATTGTGTGGGAGGTGGAACTGAGGTCCAATCCTGCACTTCCTGGGGTTGCTCTACTAAGTTTTGAAATGGATTGCTGTTGCTGGCTGGAACAAAGCTGACTGCCCCATATGCTTGTTTCGGGGCCTGAGGCTGGCCCCTCATTCCGTTTCCCTGCCTGGGGGGTAAAGGATTTCCTTGAATGTCAGTTTTAGATTTACATTCGTTTGCCCAGTGCCTTCCTCTTTTACACCTTGGGCAAAGGCCTGGGATTTTTGCTTCTGGACTCTTATTTTGGTTTTCACAGCAATCTTTTGCAAAGTGTCCCCTTTTACCGCATCTAAAACATCCCCCTTTATCTTTACCTTTGTTAATGAGGAAATCTCTTACTGTTTGGCCGCTAAAAGTGGCAGCCATTGCTAGGCCTTGTTGATATGATGGCCCAATATCTGAACAAAGGCGAATGTATCCTGTTAAATCTGTTTTCTTTTGATAAGGTCTGATTGCCACTTGGCAGGCGGGGTTAGCATTTTCATAAGCTAACTGTTTAACATAATCTACACCCGTTTCTGCATTTCCAAAGATTCTACCTGCCGTGGTCATAAGTCTATGCACAAAGTCTGAAAATGGCTCATCGGGTCCTTGTTTAACCGCTGTGAGCGAGGCCCCTGGATCTCCTTTAACGGGAAGTTTTCTCCAGGCCTTTGTAGCAGCAGCCTGGATTTGTGAGAACAGTCCAGGGTCATATTGCATTTGGGCCTGAGTGTCTGCATAATTACCTGAACCAGTTAACATATCAAAATCCCAACCGTTTCCTGCCTGTTGATTTCTTTTAGCTGTATCTCTACAATTTTCAAAGAACTCTGACTTCCAAATTAAGTGGTCTCCCCCAGAAAGAACTGCCCTGACTAAGGTATTCCAGTCTGTAGGAGTGAGCCAATTCTCAGCTACAGATTCCACTATAGCAAGAGTATATGGAGCAGTAGCCCCATACTGAGAGGCAGCAGTCTTTAACTCTTTTATAATAGTAAAATCAAATCCAGTATGATGCCTCCAAGCCTGTCCCTGTTCATCTATGGTTTCCGTGACCGGAAAAACGTCTTTGGGGGAGGAGTCTTCTCTATGTCGGCTAGCAACTAACCCCCCTCTTGGAACATGTTGTCCAGGCCGCTGAAGTGGGAGCAAGGAACCCTCCATAGCGTCTGAGTTAGGTATTTTTTCATTTCCTGTTTTTAGCTTTTGGAGCCTAATTATCAATGATTGATGTAACTCTTCAAGTTTAATCTGTTCTTCTAGTTGAGCAATTTTTTGCTTTAATTCTTCTTTGGGATCTATTGCTGCCATAACAATGGGCGCAGAAGCCTCATTATGTGTCTTATTATATGGGGGTGGGTATGAAAAACAGGGAGGCAAATCAGGGTTGTGATATTTAGCCACCTCTTCCTCTAAATCATCCCAATTTATATCCGATTGATTAGGCTTATTAATTTCCTCCTCCTTTTGAAGCATCTGTAAAATTGGGTATTTTTTTGGTTTGTTTTCGTGTGGTATTTCTTTATCTATTACAGAAGGAGACTTGATTTCCTCATGATCACTTTCGAGGGAAATGAGATCTTCCTCCGTATCTTGCGGAGGCTTTGTGAGGTTAGAGCGGGAGCTAACCTTTAAAATATGCTCTGTCTGAGCGACCGCAGCCATGACTTGAGGATTGGCCTCCTTCTTATCTATTAAATCTCTAATGAGGTTCCAATAAGAGAAGGCGGTTACAGGAATTTTTTCTGGCCCAAAAGTATTATAATAGTCCTGAAAACAATCCCCTACTCTACGCCATCTTTTAATATCAATAGTTCCTTCCTGTGGGAACCAAGGGCAAGTGTCTTTTACAAAATCAAAAAATTTAAATAAATCATTACCTTTAACCTTTACTCCTCGTATCTTTAAAGCCTCTTTTAATTGTCCTACATATATTTGATGTTGGCTTAATTCTTGTCCCATTTCGGACGCGTCACTTACCTTCGATTCTGACGCGGCAGGTTCCCACAGTGATCGGAAGAGTTTGACTCCTTTTGTCCTCGTTAGCTGTCGACTGTCCTTTGGCGTCCTCTTCCTCACGGAGTCCCTCGTTTCCAGGTCCCTGTTTGGGCGCCACGTATCCCGGCCCGCGGGATAGTCAGTGTAGGCCCTGGAGGAGGGGGTGGGAATTTGGGGAACAAGAGACACGGGAAATGGAGACAAGACAGTGCTCTGATCAAGTCTCGTTTAATGGCGGTAATGCACTGCCTTATATACACTTGGAAGGGAAGGGGTTGGGCTAAGGCGGAAATGATCTCATTGCCGAGGGCGTGGCCAGGTTAGTTTCGGTTTCTCCGGTCGGACGTCATGTTGCGCTTGCGCTGTTAAGTAACAATTTTCCCGGGCGCGGGAAAAGTGAGTGAAGAAGAAGCAGGAAGAGCGCCATCTTTAATGAGGTATTAGTACAGGGGAAAAAAGGCAAAGATAGGGAGAAGGTGTGGGGTGGAAATGAATATAGCTCAGGCGTTTAATCCTTAATTATTATTTGCTATGGCCGGGGCGTGCAGCTCCGGACAGCCAACATCTATTATTTCTTGACTTTTAAATAATTGCCACTCTGACTGGTGTGAGATGGTATCTATTGTAGTTTTGATTTGCATTTGTCCACTGATCAGTGGTGTTGAGCTTCTTTTTGTATGTTTGTTGGCCATACAAGTGTCTTCTTTTGAGAAGTGTCAGTTCATATTTTTTTGCCCACTTTTTGATGGGGTTGTTTGGTTTTTTTCTTTTAAGTTTCATTTAAATTCTGGATATTAGACCTTTGTCACATGGGTAGCCTGCAAAAATTTTCTCTCATTCTGTAGATTTCCTGTGCACACTGATGATAGCTTCTTTCACTGTGCAGAAGCTCTTTAGTTTAATTAGATTTTATTTGTCAATTTTGACTTTTGTTGTACTTGCTTTTGACATTTCTGTCATGAAGTACTTGCCCTTGCCTATGCCCTGAATGCTATTGCCTAGGTTCCCTTCTAAGGTTTTTATGGTTTTGGTTTATACATTTAAGTCTTTAATTCATTGTGAGTTAATTTTTGTATAAGGTGTAAGAAAGGGGTCCAGTTTTAGTTTTCAGCATCTGGCTAGCCAGTTTTCCCAGCACCATTAAACTGAATAGGAGATCCTTTCCCCATCACTTGTTTTTGTCAGGTTTGTTGAAGATCAGATAGTTGTAGATGTGTGGTGTTATTTCTGAGGTCTCTGTTCTGTTCCACTGGCCTATATGTCTGTTTTGGTACCAGTACCATGCTGTTTTGGTTACTGTAGCCTTGTAGTATAGTGTGAAGTCAGGTACCATGATGCCTTTGGCTTTGCTCATTGTGCTTAGGATTGTCTTTGCTATATGGGGTTTCCTTTAATTTCACATAAATTTGAAGTAGTTTTTTTTTAATTCTGTGAAGAATGTCAATGGTAGTTTGATGGAAAAAGCATTGAATCTACAAGTTACTTTGGACAATATGGCAATTTTCACAATATTGATTTTTCATATTCATGAAGAAGGAATGTTTTTCCATATGTTTGTGTCCTCTCTTATTTATTTGAGCAGTGGCTTGTAGTTCTCCTTAAAGAAGTTCTTCACATTCCTTGTCAGCTATGTTCCTAGGTATTTTATTCTCTTTATATAAATTGTGAGTGGGAGTTCATTCATGATTCAGCTCTCTGCTTGTCTATTATTGGTGTAAAGGAATGCTTGGGATTCTTTTTACATTGATTTTGCATCCTGAGACTTTGCTGAAGTTGCTTATCAGCTTAAGGAGTTTTGGGGCTGAGATGATGATGTTTTCTGAATATAGATTCATGTCATCTTCAAACAGAGATGATTTGACTTCCTCCCTTCCTGTTTGAATATGCTTTATTTCTTTCTCTTACTTGATTATCCTGGCCAGAACTTCCAATACTATGTTGAATAGGAGTGGTGAGAGAGGGTATCCTTGTCTTGTGCCAGTTTTCAAAGGGAATGCTTCCAGCTTTTGCCCATTCAAAATGATATTGGCTGTGGGTTTGTCATAAGTAGCTCTGATTATTTTGAACTATGCTAAATCCATACTTAATGTAGTGAGGGTTTTTAACATGAAGGGATGTTGAATTTTATCAAAGGCATTCTCTGCATCTATTGGGATAGTCATGTTGTTTCTGCCCTTGGTTCTGTTTATGTGGTTGATTACCTTTATTAATTTGCATATATTGAACTGGCCTTGCATCCCAGAAATGAAACCAACTTGATCATGGTGGATAAGCTTATTTATGTGCTGCTAGATTCGGCTTGCCAGTATTTTATTTTGGATTTTTGCATCTATCTTCATCCAGGATATTGACCTGAAGTTTTCTTTCTTTGTTGTGTCTCCTCCAGGTTTTCATATCAGGATGATGCTGGCTTCATAAAATGACTTAAATAGGAGTCCCTCCTTTTCAATTGTTTGGAATAGTTTCAGAAGGGGTGGTACCAGCTCCTCTTTGTACCTCTGGTAGAATTTGGCTGTGAATCCGTCTGGTCCTCAGCTGTTTCTGTTGGTAGGCTATTAATTACTGCCTCAGTTTCAGAACTTGTTAGTAGTTCATTCAAGGATTTAACTTATTCCTCCTGGTTTAGTCTTTGGAGAGTGTGTGTGTCCAGGAATTTATCATTTTTTCTATATTTTCTAGTTTATTTGCCTAGAGGTGTTTATAGTATTCTCTGATGGTAATTTGTATTTCTATGGTGTCAGTGGTGATATCTGCTTCAACCTTTTTTTTTTTTTTTTTTTTTTTGAGATGGAGTCTCACACTGTCACAGGGGCTGGTGTGCAGTGGCACAATCTCGGCTCACTGCAACCTCTGACTCCCAGGTTCAAGCAATTCTCCTGCCTCAGCCTCCTGAGTAGCTAGGATTACAGGTGCCGACTACCACGCCTGGCCTGGCTAATTTTTTGTATTTTTAGTAGAGATGGAGTTTCACTATGTTGGCCAGGCTGGTCTTGAACTCCTGACCTCGTGATCCACCTGCCTCGACCTCCCAAAGGGCTGGGATTACGGGCATGAGCCACCGTGCCTGGCCCTCTTCATCATTTTTTATTGTGTCTATTTGATTATTCTCTCTTTTCTTCTTTATTACTCTAGGTAGCAGTCCTTTTTTTTTTTTTTTTTTTTTTTTTTTTTCCCAATAAAACAGCTTCTTAATTCATTGATTTTTTGGAGGGTTTTTTGTGTCTCTATCTCCTTTAGTTCTGGCCTGATCTTAGCTCCTTATTTTCTTCCACTAGCTTTTGGGTTAGTTTGCTATTGCTTCTCTAGCTCTTTTAATTGTGATGTTAGAGTTTCAATTTGAGATTTTTCTAGCTTTCTGATATGGGTATTTAGTGCTATAAATTTTCCTCTTAACACTGCTTCATCTGTGTCCCAGAGATTTTGGTACGTTATCTCTTTCTTCTGATTGGTTTCAAAGAACTTCTTGATTTCTGCCTTAATTTTGTTATTTACCTTGGAGTCATTCAGAAGAAGGTTGTTCAATTTCCATGTAAGTGTGTGATTTTGAGTGAGTTTCTTATTTCTGAGTTCTAATTTGATTGCATTTTTGTCTGGGAGACTGTTATTTCAATTCTTTTGCATTTTCTGAGGAGTGCTTTACTTCAAATTATGTGGTCAATTTTAGGATAAGTGCTATGTGGCAGTGAGAAGAACGTATATTTTGTTGATTTGGGCTGAAGAGTTCTGTAGAAGACTATTAGGTCCACTTGATTCAGAGTTGAGTTCAAGTCCTGAATATTCTTGTTAATTATCTGTCTTGTTGATCTGTCTAATATTGACAGTGGGGTGTTAAAGTCTCCCACTATTATTGTGTGGGAGCCTAAGTCTCCTTGCAGGTCTCTAAGAACTTGTTTTATGAATCTGGGTGCTCCTGTATCGGGTGCATATATATTTAGGATAGTTAGCTCTTTTTGTTGCATTGATCCCTTTACCATTATGTAATGTTCTTCTTTTTTTTTTTTTTTTTTGTCTTTTTTGAGCTTTGTTGGCTTAAAGTCCATTTTGTCAGAAACTAGGTTTGCAATCCCTGCGTTTTTTGCTTTCTATTGGCTTGGTAAATTTTCCTCTATTCCTTTATTTTGAGCCCATGTGTGTCTTTGCACATTAGATGAGTCTCCTGAACACAGCACACCAATGGGTCTTGAATCTGTATCCAATTTGCCGGTCTGTGTCTTATAATTAAGGCATTTAGCCCATTTACATTGAAGGTTAGTATTGTTCTGTGAGAATTTGATCCTGTCATTATGATGCTATCTGGTTATTTTGCACACTAGTTGATGGAGTTTTTTCATAGTGTCATTGGTCTTTATATTTTGGTGTGTTTATACAGTGGCTGATACTGGTTTTTCCTTTCACTATTTAGTGCTTCCTTCAGGAGCTTTTGCAAGGCAGGTTTTGTGGTGATGAAATCCCTCAGCAATTGTTTGTCTCGAAGAGATTTTATTTCTCATTTGTCTATTAAGTTTAGTTTGGCTGGATGTAAAATTTTGGGTTCAAAATTCTTTTCTTTAAGAGTGTTGAATATTGGCCCCCAATCTCTTCTGGCTTGTAGGGTTCCTGCTGAGAGGTCTGCTTTTAGTCTGACAGGCTTCTCTTTGTAGGTGATCTGGCTTTTCTCTCTGGCTGTCCTTAATATTTTTTCCTTCATTTTGACCTTGGAGAATCTGATGATTATGTCTTGGGGTTGAGCTTCTCGTGGAGTATATTAGTAGAGTTCTCTGTGTTTTCTGATTATGCATGTTGGCCTGTCTTGCTAGGTTGGGAAAGTTCTCCTGTATAATATCCTGAAGTACATTTTCCAGTGTGTTTCCATTCTCCCTGTCTCCTTCAGGTACTCTAATCAATCATAGGTTCCAAATTTTTAGGTAGTCCCATATTTTTTGGAGGCTTTGTTCATTCCTTTTCATTCCTTTTTTCTCTAATCTTGTCTGCATTCTTTATTTCAGCAAGGTGGTCTTCAAACTCTAATATCCTTTCTTCCACTTGGTCAACTCGGTCATTGATACTTATGTGAAATTCTCGTTCTGTGTTCTTCAACTCCATCAGTTTATTTATGTTCCTCTCTAAACTGGATATTTTAGTTAGCAGTTCCTCTAACCTTTCATCAAGATTCTTAGCTTCTTTGCATTGGGTTAGAACATGCTCCTTTAGCTCACTGGAGTTTTTTTTATTACCCATCTTCTGAAAACTACTTCTATCAATTTGTCCATCTCATCTTCCGTCCAGTTTTATGTTCTTGCTGGAGAGGCATTGCAATCATCTGGAGGAGAACGGGCACTCTGGCCTTTTGAGTTTTCAGTGTTTTTTTCATTGATTCTTTCTCATCTTTATGGGTTTGTCTAGTTTTGACCTTTGAGGCTGCTGACCCTTGGATGGGGTTTTAGTGGGGATGTTTTGTTGTTGATGATGCTGCTGTTGTTGCTTTCTGTTTCTTTGTTTTTCTTTCAATAGGTCCCTCTTCCGTAGGGCTGCTGCCATTTGCTGGGGGTTCACTTCAGGACCTAGTCATCTGGCTCACTCCCACACCTGGAGATATCACTCAAGGAGGCTGGAGAACAACAAAGATGGGTGCCTGCTCTTTCTTCTGGGATCTCTGACCTCGAGGGGCAGCAACCTGATGCCAGTAGGATCATTCCCATATAGGGTGTCTGATAACCCCTCTTGGAGGGCCTTACCCAGTTGGATGGCACAGGGAAAAAGACCTGTTTAACGAAGGACTTTGACTCTCCCTTGGTGGAAGGCGTGTGCTTCATTGGGGGAAAATCCACTCATCTGGGCTGCCCAGATTCCTGAGAACTACCAGGAGGAAAGGCTAAGTCTTCTGGTCCACACAGACTGTGGTCACCCCTCCCCCTAGGGGCTCAGGCCCAGGGAGATCAAGGTTATGGCCCTGAGCCTCTGACTGGAGTTGTTCAAGTTCCTGCAGGGAGGCCCCACCCAGTGAGTAAGGGTGAGTCAAGGTCAGGCCTGAAGAGGTGGTCTGGCTACAGTCTGCCACGTCAGGTGTGTTGAGCTTTGGGGAAAACCTCTTGGGACCAAGCCATCTATCCTTCTTGGCTCCAGCAGGGGAAAAGAGTGGCCTGGAGCTATAGAGATGAATGCCACCTTTCCCCCTTCCTGTTGCATAGGGAGCTTAACCTGTTAGGCAGTTATGAGTCCCAGTGCTGGCTGCTGTCCCTCCCCCAAGGAGCTCAAACAGTTTAGACAGCAGGCAGCCATAGCTGTGGTGCTGGTCACCTCTCTCCTTGAGAACTTGGCAGGCTTAAGCAGGTTCTAGCTGTGAGGCTGTTGAGAATCTGCGCAGCTTCAGGGTTGGGACCCTAGGTCCCGGTGGCGTGGGTTCACAAATAAGGTCTTCCGATCTATGGTTTGCATTGTTTGGTGGAAAAAAGAATGGTTTCCCGGCTGGGTAGCACACTTATTCACTGCCTACCTTGGCTAAAGGGTTGGTGGCTCCCCTGCCCTGTGTGACTCTCAGGTGGGCTGCTGCACCACACTTCTCTTTCTTTCTCTCCATGTACCACGCCAACTGCCTAGTCAATTCTGATAAGAGAACCTGGATACCTTGGTTGCCAGTGCAGGACTCACATGCTAGTTACGTTTTTTGTTTTGTTTTGTTTTGTTTTGTTTTTTCTCTGATGGGAGCCTCTGATCCTTGGTGCTTCTAGTCGTCCATCTTGGCCTCTCCCCAATATTTTCTTCTAAGAGTCTTATAGTTTTAAATCTCATGTTTAGGTCTTTGATCCATTTTAAGTTAATTTTGTATAAACAAGGGGTCCAATTTCATACTTTTGCATGTGGATATTCAGTTTTTCTAACAAAATTTGTAGAAAATACTACAAATACTTCCTTATTTAATACTTGTAGTACCCTTATTTAAAATCATTTGGCCACATGTGAGAGAGTTTATCTCTGGCCTTTCTATTTTATTCCATTTATCTCTATGCCTCTCTTTTTGCCAGAACCACACTGTGTTGATTCCTGTAGTTTTATAGTAAGTTTGGAAATCAGGAAATGTGAGACTTTCACCTATTTTTATTTTTCAAGTTTTTTTTTTTTTTGGCTATTCAGGATCCCTTGAGATTCCATATAAATTTTAGAACGCATTCTTTTTATTCCAGCAAAAATCACCGTTGAAATTTTGATAAGGATTGCATTAATCTATACAGTTGGATATGCTTCTCATTTCCTTTCTTTTGTATTATTTATTTATTTTTTTCTTGGTAGTTACCAGGGGGTTAGCATCAACATCCAAGATTTTATCATTCTAATTTGAATTGATCTCAGTTTAGCTAAGTATTATGCAAATTTTCAGGTCCATAAGTTCTTCCGATATTGTCATTGTCACAAACTACGTCTTTATACATGGTGTGCTATTATAGATTTAAAATTATTGTTCTATGATTTTATGTCTTTTAAATCATGTAGAAAAGGAAGGAGTTATAAGTAATACATAAAATAATGCTGGCTCTACCTTTATGTCTGTACTGTAGTTGTCTTTTCTGCCATTATTTTTTTTATGACTTCATGTTACTTTCTAGTGTCCCTTCCTTTCATGCTGAAGAATTCCCTTAAACAATTCTTGTGGGGCAGGTCTACTAGCAAAAATTTTCCTCATCTTTTGCTTTTCAAGTAAGATCTTGATTGTTTTTGTGTTTTTGGCCAATAGTTTTACATAGTAGAGAATTCCTGATTGAATTTTTTTATTTTTAATCACTTTATGCCAATACATTGCCTTCCGGTTTTCATGATGTCCGATGAGAAATTGGCTCTTACCTTTTATTGAGGATCTCTTACATCTGATAAGTCACCTTTTGCTTGTTGCTTTTGAGATTTTCTCTTTGTCAACTGATTAAAATATGTCTTGGTATGGATCATTTAGCATTTTTCTATTACAGATCTTGGGTGTATAAATTTATGTTTTTCATTGTATTTGAGAAGTTTTCAGGCTTTAAATTTTCAAAACAATTTCTGTTCCATCTTTCCTTTCCTTCTGGTATTCTCATTACATGTATGTTGGTATGACTGATGTCTCATGTGTCCCTTATGTTCTGTTCATTTTCTTTATCTTTTTTTCTTTCTGATGCCCATAGCGAAAAATTTCTATTGACCTACCTTCAAGACCACTTATTCTGTCTTCTACCTTTAATTTGCTTTGAGTCATTCTAGTCAGTCCTTTTAAATTTCCACTATTGTATTTTTTGGCTCCTGTATTTCTATTAGGTCCTTTTAATAAGTTTTATACCTTTACTGATTTTTTTATTTGTTCAATTAGTGCTCTCCTTGTTTCTTTTAGTCATTTTTCCATGATTTTTTCTAGGTTTTTGAAGATATTGAAAAAAGTTATTTTAAAGTCTTTGTCTGATAAGTCTGGGCTTCTTCAGGAAAGGATTCTGTCAGTTTTTTTCCCTATAAATGTGTCATACTTTCTGTTTCTTTTATGTTTTCTAATTTTTGTTGAAACTTTGACATTTGTAATCTTACAATACGAAAATTTTGGAAATCAGATTCTGCTCCCTTCCCAGGGTTTATTGTTGTTTCTTGATTGGGCTGCAATCACCTGTTTGTTTAAAGACTTATTTTTCTAAGCTATTTTTTGAAAGCTATATTACTTGTTCTGTGTGGTCATTGAAGTTTTCATTCCATTATTTCAGCATTTAGTTCATGTCCTGGTAGAAATTTCCTTAAATGCCTGGAGGAAAAACAAGGAAGAAAACATAACACAAATAGTGCTCCTGTTCTTTGTAGATTGGCTCTAAATGGCTCTAAATTGGGGCACTCCTATAACATGTAGCCTTGACATCTACCTTTAGCCTTCACTTTGTGGATGTGTAAAGTGCATAGATTAGCCAGAACTGCAAGCCTAGGGTCCGTTAAGTTCTTTTCTGAACACTTGTCTGGTGCTGGGCAGGTGTGTTCTGTCTCATTTCTCTGGTATATATGAGACATTTTCAACCAGCCCTTATTCTTCCCTATATCTCCCTTCCCAGAATTTATGATCTGTCTGCTGTTTACCCTGCCTAATGTCTTTTGACCTAATAAGACATTGATACTATATGTCTTTAAATGCTTTTGACAGGTGCTGCCAAAGCAGCCATTCAAGCTCTGAGGTAGTTCTTTGGGGAGCAAAACAAAGGCAAGTCTTAGATCTGGGCTCTCAGGGAACTTCCAGACAGGTCAGAATATTCATCAATAATATATAATAAACAAGGTTTATTTAGCACCCTCTGGCACTAGCAAGTCACACCAGAGATACTGGCTGCCACCAAGCTTGGGAATGGAGGATTGTAGGTAAATCAGCAAAAATCCTATAGTGATTTCTTCCCACAATGAAGTACAGTCTGTCTTCAGTAAGCACTCCCCTGGTGGTTAATTTTTAAAAATTGTATTCCCAAATATTCAAAACAATTGAATTGTAAAAGTTTTTGACAGCTTAGTGGTTGCTTCAGTGGATGAACTAACTTTTACAGCTTTCTACTTCACTGTTTTCAGGGACTCCACTCATTTTCTTACTACTAATCTATTTGTATCTTTATATTTGAACTGATTTTTTTTCTAATGTAAAGTGTATTGTTGGGTTTTATTTTTTGTTTGCTAGACTGTTTCTTAATTGGTATATTTAGGCAATTCACTTTTAAAGTGGTTATTAATATAGTTAGATTAGTAGATACTATATTTGCATCTGATTTCTATTCATTGATCTTGTTCTTTTTTTCTCCCTCATTTTCTACTTCTCTAGTTATAACTGAGAATTTCATGTAATTCCATGTTCTTTCTTCCTATATGAATTACACTTGTGTTTTTTAAAAATCTAGTAGTTCTCTAGAGTTTGCAATTAAACATTTACAACAAATTTTAATCCAGTTTCAAACAACATTATACCATTTCATCAGTAGTGCAGGCGTTACATAACAGAGTATTGCTGTTATTCACTTAACTCATCCTCATGCTATGATCTATCAATGAATTGTTACTATTATTATTTGAACAACTATCTCATTAAATAAATTAGGAATAAAAAGAATAAAATATTTTATTTTACCTTAATTTATGTTTTATCTGATGTTCTTGTTTTTAATGTAAGTCTTATATATTTGACCTATTGAATTTTTGTTCTTCCTGAAGAGCTTCTTCCTTTATTCGTTTAAAAATATATTTTCTTTGAGACAGGGTCTCACTCTCATTACCCAGGCTGGAGTGCAGTGGCACAATTTCGGCTTACTGCAGCCTCAACTTCCTGAGCTCAGGTGATTCTCCCACCTCAGCCTCCCAAGTATCTAGGACAATTTTTCTTCATCTTCCTTCTTTCTTCTTTCTTTCTTCCTTCTTCCTTCTTTCTTCTCTTCTTCTCTTCCCTCTTCTCTTCTCCTATCCTTCCTTCTTCTTCTTCTTCTTCTTCTTCTTCTTCTTCTTCTTCTTCTTCTTCTTCTTCTTCTTCTTCTTCTTCTTCTTCTTCTTCTTCTTCTTCTGTCTTCGTCTTCTTCTTCTTCTTCTTCTTCGTCTTTGTCTTCGTCTTCGTCTTCTGACTTAGATTTTGTCATGTTGCCCACAGGCTGACCTCAAACTACTGGACTCCAAGCCATCCACTCATCTTGACCTCTAAAAGTGCTAAGATTACAGGCATGAGCTACCATACCTGGCTAGAGCATCTTTTTTACACATAATGTTTTTACGTATTTATGGGGCACATGGATATTTTGCTACACACATAGGATGTGTAAATGCTCAAGTCAGAGGATTTAGAATATCCATCGCCTTGTGTATTTATTATTCCTATGTATTGAGAACATTTTAAATCCTTTATTCTAGCAATTTTTTATAGAACATGAATTGTTGTTAACTATAGTAACCCAACTGCTATCAAACATTAGCTCTTATTTCTTCTATCTAACTATACGTGTGTACCCATTAACCAACATCTCCCATATCCCCCTAGATGCTTCCCCAACTCTAGTAATTATCATTCTATTCTCTACTTCCATGAGATTCTTTTAGATCCCACATTAGTGAGAGCATGTGATGTTGAACTTCCTGTGCCTGATTAATTGCACTTAACATAGTGACCAACAGTTCCATTGATGTTGCTGTAAAAGACAGGATTTCATTCTTTTTTTATGGAAAATATTATTCCATTGTGTATATATACCACATTTTATTTTCTTTTATACTTCTATAAAAGAAAATAAAATATATATATATTTTAGTTTCAGCCAACCATTTAGCTTCCACCAATCTATACACTCTTCACTATTTTGTTTTTTTTTTTATTTAGTTTTTATTATTATTATACTTTAAGTTCTAGGGTACATGTGCATAATGTGCAGGTTTGTTATATATGTATACTTGTGCCATGTTGGTGTGCTGCACCCATCAACTCGTCAGCAGCCATCAACTCGTCATTTACATCAGGTATAACTCCCAATGCAATCCCGCCCCCCTCCCCCTTCCCCATGATAGGCCCTAGTGTGTGATGTCCCCCTTCCCGAGTCCAAGTGATTGTTCACCCACCTATGAGTGAGAACATGCGGTGTTTGGTTTTCTGTTCTTGTGATAGTTTGCTAAGAATGATGGTTTCCAGCTGCATCCATGTCCCTACAAAGGACACAAACTCATCCTTTTTGATGGCTGCATAGTATTCCATGGTGTATATGTGCCACATTTTCTTAATCCAGTCTGTCACTGATGGACATTTGGGTTGATTCCAAGTCTTTGCTATTGTGAATAGTGCCACAATGAACATACGTGTGCATGTGTCTTTATAGCAGCATGATTTATAATCCTTTGGGTATATCCCCAATAATGGGATGGCTGGGTCATATGGTACATCTAGTTCTAGATCCTTGAGGAATCGCCATACTGTTTTCCATAATGGTTGAACTAGTTTACAATCCCACCAACAGTGTAAAAGTGTTCCTATTTCTCCACATCCTCTCCAGCACCTATTGTTTCCTGACTTTTTAATGATTGCCATTCTAACTGGTGTGAGATGGTATCTCATTGTGGTTTTGATTTGCATTTCTCTGATGGCCAGTGATGATGAGCATGTTTTCATATGTCTGTTGGCTGTATGAATGTCTTCTTTTGAGAAATGTCTGTTCATATCCTTTGCCCACTTTTTGATGGGGTTGTTTGTTTTTTTCTTGTAAATTTGTTTGAGTTCTTTGAAGGTTCTGGATATTAGCCCTTTGTCAGATGAGTAGATTGCAAAAATTTTCTCCCATTCTGTAGGTTGCCTGTTCACTCTGATGGTAGTTTCTTTTGCTGTGCAGAAGCTTTTTAGTTTAATGAGATCCCATTTGTCAATTTTTGCTTTTGCTGCCGTTGCTTTTGGTGTTTTAGACATGAAGTGTTTGCCCGTGCCTATGTCCTGAATGGTACTACCTAGATTTTCCTCTAGGGTTTTTATGGCATTAGGTCTAACATTTAAGTATCTAATCCATCTTGAATTAATTTTCGTATAAGGAGTAAGGAAAGGATTCAGTTTCAGCTTTCTACTTATGGCTAGCCAATTTTCCCAGCACCATTTATTTAATAGGGAATCCTTTCCCCATTTCTTCCTTCTCTCAGGTTTGTCAAAGATCAGATGGCTGTAGATGTGTGGTATTATTTCTGAGGACTCTGTTCTGTTCCATTGGTCTATATCTCTGTTTTGGTACCAGTACCATGCTGTTTTGGTTACTGTAGCCTTGTAGTATAGTTTGAAGTCAGGTAGTGTGATGCCTCCAGCTTTGTTCTTTTGACTTAGGATTGTCTTGGAGATGCGGGCTCTTTTTTGGTTCCATATGAACTTTAAGGCAGGTTTTTCCAATTCTCTGAAGAAACGCATTGGTAGCTTGATAGGGATGGCATTGAATCTATAAATTACCTTGGGTAGTATGGCCATTTTCACGATATTGATTCTTCCTATCCATGAGCATGGTATGTTCTTCCATTTGTTTGTGTCCTCTTTGATTTCACTGAGCAGTGGTTTGTAGTTCTCCTTGAAGAGGTCCTTTACATCCCTTGTAAGTTGGATTCCTAGGTATTTTATTCTCTTTGAAGCTATTGTGAATGGAAGTTCATTCCTGATTTGGCTCTCTGTTTGTCTGTTACTGGTGTATAAGAATGCTTGTGATTTTTGCACATTAATTTTGTATCGTGAGACTTTGCTGAAGTTTCTTATCAGCTTAAGGAGATTTTGGGCTGAGACAATGGGGTTTTCTAAATATACAATCATGTCATCTGCAAAGAGGAACAATTTGACTTCTTCTTTTCCTAACTGAATACCCTTGATTTCTTTTTTCCCCTGATTCCCCTACCCAGAACTTCCAACACTATGTTGAATAGGAGTGGTGAGAGAGGGCATCCCTGTCTTGTGCCAGTTTTCAAAGGGAATTTTTCCAGTTTTTGCCCGTTCAGTATGATATTGTCTGTGGGTTTGTCATAAATAGCTCTTATTATTTTTAGGTACATTCCATCAATACCGAACTTATTGAGCGTTTTTAGCATGAAGGGCTGTTGAATTTTGTCAAAAGCCTTTTCTGCATCTATT
Source organism: Macaca nemestrina (assembly GCF_043159975.1). Lineage (NCBI taxonomy): Eukaryota > Metazoa > Chordata > Mammalia > Primates > Cercopithecidae > Macaca > Macaca nemestrina. Next base: position 87,296,672 of record NC_092145.1, read on the forward strand.
GAGATAATCATGTGGTTCTTGTCTTTGGTTCTGTTTATATGCTGGATTATGTTTATTGATTTGCAAATGTTGAACCAGCCTTGCATCCCAGGGATGAAGCCCACTTGATCATGGTGGATAAGCTTTTTGATGTGCTGCTGAATCCGGTTTGCCAGTAATTTATTGAGGATTTTTGCATCAATGTTCATCAGGGATATTGGTCTAAAATTCTCTTTTTTTGTTGTGTCTCTGCCAGGCTTTGGTATCAGGATGATGTTGGCCTCATAAAATGAGTTAGGGAGGATTCCTTCTTTTTTTATTGAATGGAATAGTTTCAGAAGGAGTGGTACCAGCTCCTCCTTGTACCTCTGGTAGAATTAGGCTGTGAATCCATCTGGTCCTGGACTTTTTTTGGTTGGTAGGCTATTAATTATTGCCTCAATTTCAGAGGCTGCTCTTGGTCTATTCAGGGATTCAACTTCTTCCTGGTTTAGTCTTAGAAGAGTGTAAGTGTCCAGGAAATTATCCATTTCTTCTAGATTTTCTAGTTTATTTGCGTAGAGGTGTTTATAGTATTCTCTGATGGTAGTTTTTATTTCTGTGGGGTCAGTGGTGATATCCCCTTTATCATTTTTTATTGCATTTATTTGATTCTTCTCTCTTTTCTTCTTTATTAGTCTTGCTAGTGGTCTATCAATTTTGTTGATCTTTTCAAAAAACCAACTCCTGGATTCATTGATTTTTTGGAGGGTTTTTGTGTCTCTATCTCCTTCAATTCTGCTCTGATCTTAGTTATTTCTTGCATTCTGCTAGCTTTTGAATGTGTTTGCTCTTGCTTCTCTAGTTCTTTTAATTGTGATGTTAGAGTGTCAATTTTAGATCTTTCCTGCTTTCCCTTGTGGGCATTTAGTGCTATAAATTTCCCTATACACACTGTTTTAAATGAGTCCCAGAGATTCTGGTATGTTGTATCTTTGTTCTCATTGGTTTCAAAGAACATCTTTATTTCTGCCTTCATTTCGTTATGTTCCCAGTAGTCATTCAGGAGCAGGTTGTTCAGTTTCCATGTAGTTGAGTGGTTTTGATTGAGTCTCTTAGTCCTGAGTTCTAGTTTGATTGCACTGTGGTCTGAGAGACAGTTTGTTATAATTTCTGTTCTTGTACATTTGCTGAGGAATGCTTTCCTTCCAATTATGTGGTCAATTTTGGAATAAGTGCGATGTGGTGCTGAGAAGAATGTATATTCTGTTGATTTGGGGTGGTGAGTTCTATAGATGTCTATTAGGTCTGCTTGCTGCAGAGATGAGTTCAATTCCTGGATATCCTTGTTAACTTTCTGTCTCGTTGATCTGTCTAATGTTGACAGTGGAGTGTTGAAGTCTCCCATTATTATTGTATGGGAGTCTAAGTCTCTTTGTAAGTCTCTAAGGACTTGCTTTATGAATCTGGGTGCTCCTGTATTGGGTGCATATATATTTAAGATAGTTAGCTCTTCCTGTTGAATTGATCCCTTTACCATTATGTAATGGCTTTCTTTGTCTCTTTTGATCTTTGATGGTTTAAAGTCTGTTTTATCAGAGACTAGTATTGCAACCCCTGCTTTCTTTTATTCTCCATTTGCTTGGTAAATCTTCCTCCATCCCTTTATTTTGAGCCTATGTATGTCTCTGCATGTGAGATGGGTCTCCTGAATACAGCAGACTGATGGGTCTTGACTCTTTATCCAGTTTGCCAGTCTGTGTCTTTTATTGGAGCATTTAGTCCATTTACATTTAAGGTTAATATTGTTATGTGTGAACTTGATCCTGCCATTATGATACTCACTGGTTATTTTGCTCGTTAGTTGATGCAGTTTCTTCCTAGCCTCGATGGTCTTTACATTTTGGCATGTTTTTGCAATGGCTGGTACCGGTTGTTCCTTTCCATGTTTAGTGCTTCCTTCAGGGTCTCTTGTAAGGCAGGCCTAGTGGTGACAAAATCTCTAAACGTTTGCTTATCTGTAAAGGATTTTATTTCTCCTTTACTTATGAAATTTAGTTTGGCTGGATATGAAATTATGGGTTGAAAATTCTTTTCTTTAAGAATGTTGAATATTGGCCCCCACTCTCTTCTGGCTTGTAGAGTTTCTGCCGAGAGATCTGCTGTTAGTCTGATGGGCTTCCCTTTGTGGGTAACCCGACTTTTCTCTCTGGCTGCCCTTAAGATTTTTTCCTTCATTTCAACTTTAGTGAATCTGGCAATTATGTGTATTGGAGTTGCTCTTCTCGAGGAGCATCTTTGTGGCGTTCTCTGTATTTCCTGGATTTGAATGTTGACCTGCCCTACTAGGTTGGGGAGGATCTCCTGGATGATATCCTGAAGAGTGTTTTCCAACTTGGTTCCATTTTCCCCCTCACTTTCAGGCACCCCAATCAGACGTAGATTTCATCTTTTTACATAATCCCATACTTCCTGCAGGCTTTGTTCATTTCTTTTTCTTCTTTTTTGTTTTGGTTTCTCTTCTCGCTTCATTTCGTTCATTTGATCCTCAATCGCTGATACTCTTTCTTCCAGTTGATCGAGTCGGTTACTGAAGCTTGTGCATTTGTCACTTATTTCTCGTGTCATGGTTTTCATATCTTTCATTTCGTTTATGACCTTCTCTGCATTAATTACTCTAGCTATCAATTCTTCCACTTTTTTTTCAAGATTTTTAGTTTCTTTGCACTGGGTACGTAATTCCTCCTTTAGCTCTGAGAAGTTTGATGGACTGAAGCCTTCTTCTCTCATCTCATCAAAGTCATTCTCCGTCCAGCTTTGATCCATTGCTGGCGATGAGCTGCGCTCCTTTGCCGGGGGAGATGCGCTCTTATTTTTTGAATTTCCAGCTTTTCTGCCCTGCTTTTCCCCCATTTTGTGGTTTTATCTGCCTCTGGTCTGTGATGAAGATGGTGACGTACTGATGGGGTTTTGGTGTAGGTGTCCTTCATTTTGATAGTTTTCCTTCTAACAGTGGACCCTCAGCTGTAGGTTTGTTGGAGATTGCTTGAGGTGCACTCCAGACCCCGTTTGCCTGGGTGTCAGCAGCAGAGGCTGCAGAAGATAGGATATTGCTGAACAGCGAGTGTACCTGTCTGATTCTTGCTTTGGAGGCTTCCTCTCAGGGGTGTACTCCACCCTGTGAGGTGTGGGGTGTGAGACTGCCCCTAGTGGGGGATGTCTCCCAGTTAGGCTACTCAGGGGTCAGGGACCCACTTGAGCAGGCAGTCTGTCCCTTCTCAGATCTCAACCTCCGTGTTGGGAGATCCACTGCTCTCTTCAAAGCTGTCAGCCAGAGTCGTTTGCGTCCACATTTTCTTTAAGTTGATGGACACTTAGGTTGTTTTTATATTTTTGCTATTATGAATAGTGTTGCAATAAACATGGAGTTGCAGGTATCACTTTAATATACTGATTTTCTTTGCTTTGGGCAAATACTCAGTAGTGGGATTGTTGGATTATATGGTAGTTTCATTTTTCACTTGAGAAACTTTCATTTTGTTTTCTGTAATGACTGTACTAATTTACATTTTTACCAACAATATATAAGGGTTCTCTTTTCTTCACATCCCTGCAAGAATCTGTGAATTTTTATTTTTATTTTTATAATAGCCATTCTTACTGGGGTAAAATAATACCTCACTGTAGTTTTGATTTGCATGACCCTGATCATTAGCGATGTTGAGCATTTGTTTATGTACATGTTGGCCATTTGTATGTATTCTTTGAAAAATTTCTATTCAGGTTATTTGCCCATTTTTAATGAGAATATTAGTTTTTGTTTTGTTTTGTTTTGTTTTGTTTTTTGCTGTTGACTTGTGAGTTCCTTTTATATTCTGGACTTCATTATTTTGTGAGATAAATAGTTTTCAAATATTTTCTCCCATTCAACAAGTTCCTTCTTCACTTTGTTGACTGTTTCCTTTGCTGCACAAAAGGTTTTAAATTTAATATATTACATTTGTCTATTTTTGCTTTTGTTGCCTGTACTTTTGAGATTTTAGCCATAAAATGTATGCCTAAACAAATGTCCTGGAGTATTTTCTCTATGTTTTATTCTAGTGCTGTCATAGCTTTGGGTCTTACATTTGAAACATTCACCTATTTTGAGTTGATTTTTGTATATAGTGAGAGGTATAGGGCTAGTTTAATTTTTCTGCCTATTGATATCCATTTTTTCTAGCACTATTTATTGAAGAGGGTGTTCCAAGGGGCCTCTTACTTTTCCTTTAAGGGCAGATATGGTGGTATTTAATTCCTTTAGTTTTTGTTTGTCAGAGTGTGTCTTTATTTCTCTTTCACTCTTGAAGAATGATTTTTCAGGATATATAATTCTTGATTAGTGTTTTGTTTTGCTTTATTTCCATCATTTTAAACATTTCACCCAACTGACTTCTAGCTTGTATGATTTCGACAAGAAGTCGAGTGTAGTTCTTATTCTTGTTTTCTATAGGTAAGTTCTTCTCCTACCTTTCTCTTCCTCCTTATTTCAAGATTTTCTCTTTTTCTTTCCTTTTGTTTCCTACAATTTAAATATGATATACCTAGATATATGTTTTTGGTATGTATCCTGCTTGACGTTCATCACACTCCCTGAAATTGTGGTTTTGTGTCATTCATTAATTTTCAGAAAGTCTGCTATTTCTACTTCAAATATATCATCTGCTTTATCCTGTCTTCTCTTTCTGGTATTCCAATTACACACATGTTGAATATTTTGAAATTGTTAAACAATTCTTGGGTATTTTGTTCTGTTTTTAACATTATTTTCTTTTTTTATCTCAGATTTGAAAGTTTCTATTGACAATATCTTTAAGCCATTTGATTCTTTCTTAAGCTGTGATCAGTCTACTGATGATCTCGTTAGACTTTCTTCACTTCTATACAGGTTCTTTTGTTTCTAGTATTTATTTTTTATTTTATTCTTGGGGTTTCCATATCTGTGCTTATTATATTATCCATATGTAGCTGAATGTTAACTATGTTTTCATTAACATCCCTAACATTGCAATCATAGTTATTTTAAATTTCCATTCTAGACTTTTCAAAATCTGTCATATTTGAGTCTGATTCAGATTTTGCTTTATATTTTCATACTGTGTTTTTCTTACTTTTTAGTAAGAAAAGTGTTATTCTAACTTTTTATGTTGAAAGCCAGATGTAATAACATGATAACCCAAGTTCCCACTAGATAATAGAAACTGAAGTAAATAGAGATTTAGTGTGAGATTTCATATTAATCTGGCTAGGAATTGGCTGTGTTTAATGTTTTCTGTAGTTGTAGACACCAGAGGCGTTAGTTTTTCCCAGTGTCCCTAGTTTGCTCTCCCTTATTGTCTTTGAGTTTCCTTAAAATTCTTTCTTAAATAAAGTCAGCATCTTGACCTTCTTTTATTTGTAATCCACTATTATTTCACAGGAGTCTTGTTGATGTTGTGGTTATTTATGGAGCAGGGAAAGTTCTGTAATTGAATTGTTACTTCTTATTCTCTTTGTGAGCCTATGTCACTTCCCAAGTATTTCTTTGCTTTTTGTCCCACTCATAAATGAGACAAGAAGATTAGAGGAGGCTAGAGTGGAGTACATAACCTTCCCTCAGGTTTAATAACATTCTGGTAAAGTCTTTTTTCCTCAAGTGTAGGCCTTTGTTATTGAAAATATTCTGCATGTATTTAAAATAGTTTTCCTTTTCCCTACCAGGAACAGGAGAAGATTTTTTTTGGCTTTTAAAGGGCGTGCTGGGTTTCCTGGTGGTATAAATGATGGAAGTGTGGAGGTCTTTCCTTGTATTAGGTGATCCTGATGCTTTTGAAGTGAAGTGATTAGGTACTCTGTAGACTGTCCTTCAATTTGGGTTTTCCTGATGTTTTCACGTAATTAGATTGGATTTTAGGAAATAATACCAGAGAGATAATGGGCCTTTTTCAGAGTGTCCTCTCAAGAGAAACATGATGTTAATATGTTTTGTTATTGGTTGTCTTATTATCAGTAGACCACTTGATCCCTAAGTTTAGGTAGTCTCTGGGAGGTTTCCTCAGAGTAATTCTACTATTTTATCTTTCATAATTAATACATATCTTTCAGGAGTTTCAGCTGAATGGATTTTGGCCATTGCACAGAGCCAGGTGTCTGCTTTCACAGTTCCTTACAGAACAATTTTATCACTCTACAAATTATCTCATGTTGCAGCCTTGAAGTGAATCTCTTCTCCCAACTCTCATCTCTAGTAACTACTGATCTATTTTTCATCTCTATAATTTTACCTTTTCCAGAAATCATATAATAGAATTATTTAAATATGTAGCCTTTTGGATCTGGCACTTTTCACATAGCAAAATGCGTTTGCTATTCATTTACTTTTGAACAGTACTCCATGGTGTGGATATACTACAGTTTGTTTTCCCATTTTAGGTTAATTTAATTATTGTCAGGATTTAATGGCCAGCTCTTGACAATAGCAAATTATCAGGATCTCTATACTGTTTCAAAGTCATGATTTAAACATTCTCCACATTCAATCCATAGGCAGAGCAGGGATTATTAGCCCCAGTTTGCAATTGAGGAAATTGTGGTTTAAAAAATAAATAATCTACTACTCACAATAGAGCAAGTTAGTGGTAGAGCCAGGATTATGAGCTCAGATTTTCTGATTTCCAGACCAATACTTGAACACAAGCAGGGGAGAAAAATGATTATGATCCCCAGATCCACATTGGTGAATAGGCCTAGGAAGATTTAATTTGGCCTGAGCAAGAGAGAGTCTAGAAAATACTCTGGAAACTCTAATTCATATAAAGGGGTTGCAACTGGAACTGAAAGAAGACTAGACAATCTTCAAGCAGCAGCAGGAGAGAGTGTTCAATTAGAATTAAGATATAAAATGGGACACCTGGAGTTATTTTTTCTTTAAAAATAGATTAAAGCATAACGAGAATATGTCATAGAAAACCCACCTGCCTCCAGGTTGTGAACCAGGGAATAGAGGAATCTCAAGAATAAGTCTACGCCTCAGCATTTCTGGTTTACTGGGAAGGTTCTATAAGATAAATGAATGTTTCCATTGATCCACAACTGTGTGTTGAATCATAGATGTCTAGAATGCCAGATCTGAAAGTAATCCTAAAGATTATCTAGTCCAAACTCCCTATTCTGAGTATGAGGAAATTGAAGTCAAGTGAAGGGAAATGACTGCACAAGGTCAAACAGGGAGATTGGCAGTAAGGTTTCCTAAGTATCAAGCACTCACATTGATGTTTTCTGAAAGCCATTATCTGCAGACCCATTTATTTGATCATCACTTTATTCAATGAATATTTACTGATCAATATTGGTTTGGGTCTTGGATATCTTCAGGTTTCACAAACTTGCAGTGTCTTATACAGAGACACAAACAATACAGTAATATTACACATTTCACTCTTTCTTGATCCCACATAACTAATTAAAGACCCTCTTGGAATCTTATATAGCATTTCCAGGGATTTCACGTATCTTACTTGTATCTATGTCTGCTTTTCCTATTCTTCACCTCTGTTCTGCCTAGGCCTGCAACCTTCCTTGTGCAATACCACTGGAGCCCCCATTATGGCAAAGTTATCAGATAGCCTATGTCAAAGAAGGGGAAAATACGTTCCCTCCAATTGCATTCTGCCTTGTAAGAGACATTTCTCTTTTTTTTCTTTTTTTTAAAATTAAAATTTAAGTTCTAGGGTACATGTGCACAATGTGCAGGTTTGTTACATATGTATACTTGTGCCATGTTGGTGTCCTGCACCCATCAACTCGTCAGCACCCAGCAACTCATCATAAGAGACATTTCTAATCAATACTACTGAAGCTCTTACTCATTCAGTTTCAGCAAAAAAGCACTTTCATAAGCTCCTCAGACCTGACTCTTTCTTCCTTCAGAATCTGATCTGAGGAGGCTCCTTGATCCTCTGTCACATAAGCCTCTGGCAGGCTCACCCACCAGTTTACCAGGCATGCTTTATATGTCTGAATTTCAATTTAGATGCAAGCTGTAAATCCCCAGATCCCGTTTTTCACCTCCTCCTCACCCAGGCTTGAACAACTGGCATTACAAACTTATCTTGGCTTCTTGTAACTTAAAATAGCTAGTATATTGCATTGTACTTTGATATCCTTTGAGGTCAGTTGTTCCTCAATAGGGTCAATTTTGCCCTTTGACTCTCCTATCAGGGAACATTTGGCAATCCTGGAGACATTTTTGGTTATTACACCACTGGAAGGAGTGCTGTTAGCATCTAGTGAGTAAAGAATAGGAATGCAGCTAAACATGCTACAATGCACAGGATGCCCCCACCCCAACAAAAAAGTTATACAGGACAAAATATTAATCTTGTCTAGGTTAAGAAACCTTACTTTAAAGTAGGATCATGGTCAAGATAAGTTTAACACCTACTCACAAATACACTCTATAATCTTTGAGTTATTCAGAAAAACCACACTTGAGTCACAATGTCTGTGAATATATGTGTTAATAGTAATAATAGCTAAAGATTACACAGCACTTTTCAAGTTCTAGGCACTATTTTGAGTGCTTTATATGGATTTTCTCATTTAAACCTCACATTAATCTTATGAGAAAGATACTGTCACTAATCCCTATTTTTTTTTTAAATAGTTGAACCAAGATAAGTTTCTAGAAGTGCAATGTAAGATTCTGTTCTAACCTAGAGGTCAGTCAATCAATACTTATTTAGTAGAGAAGATCCTATACTAGGTGTTAGTATTACAGAAACAAATGAGACTCCGCCCCTTGATAAGGGTAGGGTGGCCAATAAGGGGCTGCCCTTTGTAGTTAAAACATCATCCAATTTCACAATAAGGCCTACATGATCTGCCCCTGACTGACAGTAAGGTAATTTTCCTCTCTGAATTTTAGTTTCATATCAACATAATATCAGAGTTGTAGACTTGGTAGTTTATTGCTCTGATGTTTGATCATTTTATGCTTTTTACGTGCTTTTTTCAAGTATTATCTGTTATGGCCTATAAGGCTCTTTGGGGAAGGGACCTGAGTATTACTTTGGTACACTTACACAGCTAGCTCCTGATTACATTGTTTTTGGTGATTAAAGCAGCCTAGTAGTGAGTGGATACCTAGCAGTGAGAGAGGTAGAGAGGTCTTGGAAACAAAGAGATGGCTAGTGGGATTGGACTGACTGGAGTTTGGTGGGGCATATCTGGGAAGGCTCCTTGAGTAAGTCTTTTTATGCTAAATGGAATCTATTTCTATATTTCTAGTTGGAGTTTCAACTCTCCTGAAAAGAGGACAATGGCCATAAGATTTTTTTCTTTGACAATACTGGGAATTGATTAAAGAAGAAGAGGAAAACTGGAGATAAAATGGAACAAGAGAGAAGAAAAAATATCAGAGATAAGATGAGAGAAAAGGAAGAAGTTAGAAAAGAAATGGAAAGGGTGTAAGGTGAGAAAGATAGAAAAGAAAGGGAGGAGAAAAAAGTGAAAAAGACAAGAGATATGAGGAATACAAGAAGAAGAAAATAAGAGAAGTAGAGAAAAGGAGCTGAGAATCTGGGGAGAAGTACAAACGAAAAGAGAAAGGAAAAGAAAAGTGGCTAAATGGAAGAAAGGAAATATAAATGTAGTCCTTTGTAACTGAATGACCACCAGATGCCTAGAGAAAAATCTTAAGTATCATTAGTATTCCAGACGCTCACAGCTTTATGGAAGAAGGTATTACTGAACTTTACATATTTTTTAATGGAATAAAATTGGTCTTGGCAACACACTGTGCCAGGGAGAATGGCAGTGCATCACCATGGCTTTTAAATGTATCAGCATCCTTCCTTGCTGGAACAAACACGCATGCCTCAGACAGATAAACATGAAGCCCTGAGAAGCTGCATGTGTGGTACATTTTCCTGGAATAGTTACAATGGCTTGAATTTCTCTCTCGCCTAGGACCGTGGTCCTGTGAAATAAATGAAAAGTCAAGCTCAAGAATTTTAGGCTACTTTGGTTCCAATTTCCAAATATTAGTGAATTTGGACCATCAGTCCTTTGATTTATAGAACATTATTGCTAAGAGAACACTGAAGATTTTCTTTCAATGCCAGCCTGCTCACCCACAATATACATACAACTTCCCACTTCACAGAGATGGGAATGGACTCATGTAGGCCTCCTACCACCTTGACCAGTACCCTTTTCCAGGGTCTTATGTGCTTCGACTAATGCCAACATGAGGTACAAAAATAATAGGCAAAACCTATTACAAATCAGACTAAAAGTTTGGCCTGCTGAAAGGTACTCAAATTCCTCTTGTTCTATCTGTCACTGGCCAAGTGGAAGGAGTGTATTGCAGATATTAGGGGAAGAGAAGTAGACTAGGAACAGGGGGAAATCCTCTATTTAGGAGCTTTGCTGATTTCTAAGCAGAATGAAGGAAGAGCACAACAAGAGATGCGCCATAAGGAAAAAAGTGAAAGTGGAGAGGGAGATGGAATGGCTTTGATACTTTTCAAGAGTCTGAATGTTTACGACGTGTCACATGCTTTACTACTTTATTTCATTTAGTCTTTGTATTGATCTTATGAGATAGTCATTACTGACCATATTTTATAATAGAGGAAATTGAGGCTCATAAAAGTGAAGTGGCCCCACCAAGGTCACAGAGAAGCAACAAAGGTGGGATTTATTCTCTGGTCTTTCTGTCTTTAAATGTTTCATTATTTTCTGCTTATGCCAAATGCCTAGCAATTCCTTGCCCTTTAAAAGGCTAGTTTGTTTTAGTTCTCAGAAGTTGGATGAGATAAGATCATAGAACTATAAAGTGTCAGGCCTGAAAGGGGCCTTGGAGACCACCTAGATCCATGCTTTTCCAACCTCCTCACCTCTCAAAACCTTTTGGATTTAATTTTTCTCCTGTCCTTTGAAATCATTTCTCTTTTCCAAGTTCTACATTCATGATAAAGATGCCAAAAACAATTACAACAAAAATGAAAATTGACAAATGGGACCTAATTAAACTGAAGAGCTTCTGCCAGGGGAAAAACAAAAAGAAAGAAAGAAAGAAAGAAAAACTATCAACAGAGTAAACAGTAATCTCAGTAACCTTATGGAATGTGAGAAAATTTTTGCAAACCATAAATCTGACAAAGGTTTAATATCCAGGACCTACAAGGAACTTAAACAAATTTACAAGCAAAACTCAAACAACCCCATTATAAAGTGGGCAAAAGACAGGAACATATACTTTTAACAGAAGACATACATATTGCCAACAGGGATATGAAGAAAATGATCAATATTACTAGTCATTGAAGAAATGCAAGTTGGGGGCGTGCCCAAGATGGTCGAATAGGAACAGCTCCAGCCTCCAGCTCCCAGTGTGAGTGACACAGAATACCGGTGATTTCTGCATTTTCAACTGAGGTACCGAGTCCATCTCACTAGGGAGTGCCAGTCAATTGGTGCTGGTCAGCTGGTGCAGAACCACCAGTGAGAGCTGAAGCAGGGTGAGGCATTGCCTCACCTGGGAAGCACAAGGGGGAAGGGAATCCCTTTTCCTAGCCAAGGGAAACTGAGACACACAACACCTGGAAAATCGGGTAACTCACACCCTAATACTGCACTTTACCAAGGGTCTTAGCAAACGGCACACACGGAGATTATATCCCACACCTGGCCTGGAGGGTCCCATAGCCACAGAGCCTCTCACATTGCTAGCACAGCAGTCTGAGATCTAATTGCAAGGCAGCAGCGAGGCTGGGGGAGGGGCGCCCACCATTGCTGAGGCTTAAGTAGGTAAACAAAGCTGCCAGGAAGCTCGAACTGGATGGAGCTCACCGCAGCACAAGGAGGCCTGCCTGCCTCTGTAGACTCCTCTGGGGACAGGGCATAGCTAAATAAGAAGCAGCAGAAACGTCGGCAGAGGTAAATGACCCTGTCTGACAGCTTTGAAGACAGCAGTGCATTTCCAAGCATGGAGGTTGAGATCTGAGAACGGACAGCCTGCCTGCTCAAGTGGGTCCCTGACCCTTGCGTAGCCTAACTGGGAGACATCCCCCATTAGGTGCAGACCAACACCTCACAACTCACATGGCAGGGTACACCCCTGAGATGAAGCTTCCAGAGCAAGAATCAGACAGCAAGACTCACTGTTCAGCAGTATTCTATCTTCTGCAGCCTCCGCTGCTGATACCCAGGCAAACAGGGTCTGGAGTGGACTTCAAGCAAATTCCAACAGACCTACAGCTGAGGGTCCTGACTGTTAGAAGGAAAACTAACAAACAGAAAGGACACCCACACCAAAACCCCATCAGTACATCACCATCATCAAAGACCAAAAGCAGATAAAACCACAAAGATGGGGAAAAAGCAGTGCAGAAAAGCTGGAAATTCAAAAAAATCAGAGCACATCTTCCCCTCCAAAGGAACACAGCTCATCGCCAGCAATGGAGCAAAACTGGACGGAGAATGATTTTGCCAAGTTGAGAAAAGGCTTCAGCCGATCAAACTTCTTAGAGCTAAAGGAGAAACTACGTAACCAGTGCAAAGAAACTAAAAACCTTGAAAAAAGAATGGATGAATGGATAACTAGAATAATCAATGCAGAGAAGACCTTGAAAGAACTGATAGAGATGAAAACCATAACATGAGAACTATATGACAAATGCACAAGCTTCAGTAACTGACTCAATCAACTGGAAGAAAGAGTATCAGTGATTGAAGATCAAATGAATGAAATGAAGCGAGAAGAGAAGTGTGGAGAAAAAAGAGCAAAAAGAAATGAACAAAGCCTCCAAGAAATATGGGATTATGTGAAAAGAACAAATCTAAATCTGATTGGTGTGCCTGAAAGTGATGGGGAAAATGGAACCAAGTTGGAAAACACTCTTCAGGATATCATCCAGGAGAACTTCCCCATTCTAGAAAGGCAGGCCAACATTCAAATTCAGGAAATATAGAGAACTCCACAATGATACTCCTAGAGAAGAGCAACTCCAAGACACATAATTTTCAGATTCACCAAAGTTGAAATGAAGAAAAAATGTTAAGGGCAGCCAGAGAGAAAGGTCGAGTTACCCACAAAGGGAAGCCCATCAGACTAACAGCAGATCCCTCGGCAGAAACTCTCCAAGCCAGAAGAGAGTGGGGGCCAATATTCAACATTCTTAAAGAAAAGAATTTTCAACCCAGAATTTCATATCCAGCCAAACTAAGTTTCATAAGTGAAGGAGAAATAAAATTCTTTACAGACGAGAGCAAATGCTTAGAGATTTTGTCACCACTAGGCCTGCCCTACAAGAGATCCTGAAGGAAGCACTAAACATGGAAAGGAACAACAGATACCAGCCATTGCAAAAACATGTCAAAATGTAAACTCCATCGATTCTAGGAAGAAATTGCATCAACTAAAGAGCAAAACAACCATCTAATATCATAATGACAGGATCAAGTTCACACATAACAATATTAACCTTAAATGTAAATGGACTAAATGCTCCAATTAAAAGACACAGACTGGCAAATTGGATAAAGAGTCAAGACCCATAAGTTTGCTGTATTCAGGAGACCCATCTCACATGCAGAGACACACAAAGGCTCAAAATAAAGGGACGGAGGAAAATCTACCAAGCAAATGGAAAACAAAAAAAAAGCAGGGGTTGCAATACTAGTCTCTGATAAAACAGACTTTAAACCATCAAAGATCAAAAGAGACAAAGAAGGCCATTACATAATGGTAAAGAGATCAATTCATCAGGAAGCACTAACTATCCTAATATACATGCACCCAATGCAGGAGCACCCAGATTCATAAAGCAAGTCCTTAGAGACTTACAAAGAGACTTAGACTCCCATACAATAATAATGGGAGACTTCAACACCCCACTGTCAACATTACAGAGATCAACGAGACAGAAAGTTAACAAGGATATCCAGGAATTGAACTCATCTCTGCACCAAGTGGACCTAATAGACATGTACAGAACTCTCCACCGCAAATCAACAGAATATACATTCTTCTCAGCACCACATCACACTTATTCCAAAATTGACCACATAGTTGGAAGTAAAGCACTCCTCAGCAAATGTACAAGAACAGAAATTATAACAAACTGTCTCTCAGACCACAGTGCAATCAAACTAGAACTCAGGACTAAGAAACTCAATCAAAACCACTCAACTACATGGAAACTGAACAACCTGCTCCTGAATGACTACTGGGTACATAATGAAATGAAGGCAGAAATAAAGATGTTCTTTGAAACCAATGAGAACAAAGAGACAACATACCAGAATCTCTGGGACACATTTAAAGCAGTGTGTAGAGGGAAATTTATAGCACTAAATGCCCACAAGAGAAAGCAGGAAAGATATAAATTTCACACCCTAACATCACAATTAAAAGAACTAGAGAAGCAAGAGCAAACACATTCAAAAGCTAGCAGAATGCAAGAAATAACTAAGATCAGAGCATAACTGAAGGAGATAGAGACACAAAACACCCTTCAAAAAATCAATGAATCCAGGAGCTAGTCTATCAACAAAATTGATAGACCACTAGCAAGACTAATAAAGAAGAAAAGAGAGAAGAATAAAATAGATGCAATAAAAAATGATAAAGGGGATATCACCACTGGCCCCACAGAAATACAAACTACCATCAGAGAATACTATAAACACTTCTATGCAAATAAACTAGAAAACCTAGAAGAAATGGATAATTTCCTGGACACTTACACTCTCCCAAGATTAAACCAAGAAGAAGTTGAATCCCTGAATAGACCAATAGCAGGCTCAGAAATTGAGGTAATAATTAATAGCCTACCAACCAAAAAAAGTGCAGGACCAGACGGATTCACAGCCAAATTCTACCAGAGGTACAAGGAAGAGTTGGTACCATTCCTTCTGAAACTATTCCAATCAATAGAAAAAGAGGGAATCCTCCCTAACTCATTTTATGAGGCCAACATCATCCTGATACAAAAGCCTGACAGAGATACAACAAAAAAAGAGAATTTTAGACCAACATCCCTGATGAACATTGATGCAAAAATACTCAATAAAATACTGGCAAAATGAATCCAGTAGCACATCAAAAAGCTTATCCACCATGATCAAGTGGGCTTCATCTCTGGGATGCAAGGCTGGTTCAACATATGCCTATCAATAAACGTAATCCAGCATATAAACAGAACCAAAGACAAAAACCACATGATGATCTCAATAGATGCAGAAAAGGCCTTTGACAAAATTCAACAGCTCTTCATGCTAAAAACTCTCAATAAATTCGGTATTGATGGAACGTATCTCAAAAAAATAAGAACTATTTATGACAAACCCACAGCTAATATCATAATGAATGGACAAAAACTGGAAGCATTCCCTTTGAAAACTGTCACTAGACAGGGATACCTTATCTCACCACTCCTATTCAACATAGTATTGGAAGTTCTGGCTAGGACAATCAGGAAGAGAAAGAAATCAAGGGTATTCAGTTAGGAAAAGAAGAAGTCAAATTGTCCCTGTTTGCACATGACATGATTGTATATTTAGAAAACCCTATTGTCTCAACCCAAAGTTCCTTAAGCTGGTAAGTAAATTCAGCAAAGTCTCAGGATACAAAATCACTCTGCAAATATCACAAGCATTCTTATACACCAGTAACAGACAAACAGAGAGCCAAATCATGAATGAACTCTCATTCACAATAGCTTCAAAGAGAATAAAATACCTAGGAATCCAACTTACAAGGGATATGAAGGACCTCATCAAGGAGAACTATAAACCACTGCTCAATGAAATAAAAGAGGACACAAACAAATGGAAGAACATACCATGCTCATGGATAGGAAGAATCAATATTGTGAAAATGGCCATACTGCCCAAGGTAATTTATAGATTCAATGTCATCCCCATTAAGCTACCAATGAGTTTCTTCACAGAATTGGAAAAAACTGCTTTAAAGTTCATATGGAACCAAAAAAGAGCCCACATTGCCAAGACAATCCTAAGTCAAAAGAACAAAGCTGGAGGCATAACGCTACTTGACTTCAAACTATACTACAAGGCTACAGTAACCTAAACAGTATGGTACTGGTAGCAAACAGAGACATAGACCCATGGAACAGAACAGAGCCCTCAGTAATAATACCACACATCCACAGGCATCTGATCTTTGACAAACCTTACAAAAAGAAGAAATGGGGAAAGGATTCCCTGTTTAATAAGTGGTGCTGGGAAAATTGGCTAGCCGTAAGTAGAAAGCTGAAACTGAATCCTTTCCTTACTCCTTATATGAAAATTAATTCAAGATGGATTAGAGACTTAAGTGTTAGACCTAAAACCATAAAAACCCTAGAAGAAAACCTAGGTAATACTATTCAGGACATAGGCATGGGCAAGGACTTCTTGTCTAAAACACCAAAAACAATGGCAACAAAAGCCAAAATTGACAAACAGGATCTAATTAAACTAGAGAGCTTCTGCACAGCAAAAGAAACTACCATCAGAGTGAACAGGCCACCTACAGAATGGGAGAAAATTTTTGCAATCTACTCATCTGACAAAGGGCTACTATCCAGAACCTATAAAGAACTCAAACAAATTTACAAGAAAAAATCAAACAACCCCATCGAAAAGTGGGCAAAGGATATGAACAGACACTTCTCAAAAGAAGACATTCATACAGCCAACAGACACATGAAAAAATGTTCATCATCACTCGCCATTAGAGAAATGCAAATCAAAACCACAATGAGATAGCATCTCACACCAGTTAGAATGGCGATCATTAAAATGTCGGGAAACAACAGGTGCTGGAGAGGATGTGGAGAAATAGGAACACTTTTACACTGTTGGTTGGCCTGTAAACTAGTTCAACCATTGTGGAAAACAGTGTGGCGATTCCTCAAGGATCTAGAAGTAGAAATATCATTCGACTCAGCCATCCCATTGCTGGGGATATACCCAAAGGAGTATAAATCATGCTGCTATAAAGACACATGCACACGTATGTTTATTGCAGCACTATTCACAATAGCAAAGACTTGGAATCAACCCAAATATCCATCAATGACAGACTGGATTAAGAAAATGTGGCACATACACACCATGGAATAGTATGTAGCCATAAAAAAGGATGAGTTTGTGTCCTTTGTATGAACATGGATTCAGCTGGAAACCATCATTCTCAGCAAATTATTACAAGAACAGAAAACCAAATACTGCATGTTCTCACTCATAGTTGGGAACTGAACAATGAGATCACTTGGACACAGGAAGGGGAGAATCACACACCGGGTCCTATTGTGGGGAGGGGATAAGGGGGAAAGATAGCATTAGGAGATATACCTAACATAAATGACGAGTTAATGGATGCAGCACACCAACATGGCACATGTATACATATGTAACAAACCTGCACATTGTGCACATGTACCCTAGAACTTAAAGTATAATTAAAAAAAAAGAAAAGTAGTTGGATTAACTATATGTCATGTCAAGATATTAGTTGCTTAAACAATAATATTAATACACCCTTCAGAAGCTTCCTAAGGATCACACACACACACACACACACACACACACACACACGGTAAAATGAAGAGTCATACAAAGTTCTTGTTTAAAGATAAAGACATGATTTTACCTCTCCCCAACTTAATTTTCTTATTAAGTTAAAATTTATTCAAAATTCTACTTGACTTAATATTGGGAGACAATAAAGTGATTAAAAATTTCATCAAGAAGAAAGAGCATGAAGTAATATCCAACATCATTTCTTAAAAGTGAAGTCTGCAGTATACTGAAATTTGTTGCAACATGTATTAAAATGCATTGTAGTGTTTTAGTATCAGAAGTAATATGGTAAAGAGCTATTTCAAATAGAAAAAGGTGGGGTTTTCAATGATTATCATTGACGTAAACAGCTAATTGTTTATAAGAAGAAATAAAATCACATCCCTACCTCACACTTTTCACATGCAAATTTCTATCTGGAGGGGTATATAAATGTAAAAATGAATGAATCAATTAATAAAAATGGACTTACTCATAAAAAAAAAAGAAACGCAAATCAAAACCTCAATGACATACAATCTCATACCAGTCAGAATGACTATTACTGAAAAGTCAAAAATAACAGATGCTGGGTAGGTTGTAGAAAAAAGGGAATGCTTATACAGTGCTTGTGGGAATGTAAATCAGTTCAACCATTGTGGAAAGCTGTGCAGCGATTCCTCAAAAATCTTGCCACTCTATCCAGCAATCCCGTTATTGAGTATATTCCCAATAGAATATAAATCATTCTACCATAAAGACAAAGGCATGTGTATGTTCATTGCAGCACTACTTACAATAGCAAAGGCATAGTATCAACCTAAATGCCCGTTAATGGTTGACTGGATAAAGAAAACGTGGTACAGATACACCATGGAAGAGTATGCAGCCATGAAAAAGAATCAGATTATGTCCATTGCAGCAACATGGGTGGATGTAGAGGCCATTATCCTGAGTGAATTAACAGAATAGAAAACCAAATACCCCATGTTCTCACTTATAAGTAGGAACTAAACATTTAGTACATATAGACAAAAAGAATGGAATAACAGACAACAGGGCCTACTTGAGGGTGGAGAGTGGGAGGAAGGTGAGGATGGAAAAACTACCTATTGGATACTATACTGATCACCTGGATGATGAAATAATCTGTACACCACACCCCTGCAACATTCAATTTGCCTGTATAACAAACCTGCACTTGTGCCACTGAACCTAAAATAAAAGTTTAAAAAATGCTAGAAAATAACAACAATGCAAACTAAGAAGCAATGAAAAAAATTTAAAAACCATTTGTCTTTAAAATAAACAGCATTCATTAAGCAATAACTAAGTTGTGTTGCCACTTGTATTAGTCAAAGACATATGTGGGCTGCACAGGGGAACTTGTGGTTCACTGAGTTGAGCACAGTCATTACTCTGAGCTGCCATTAGGCTTCTCAGAAGTAGGCCTTAAAATTTTCTTTAGTACCAACATGGCTATAGTGAAAGACTTACAAATTAAGTCCTGTCTATCATTATGCATGTGGGAAAACTGAAGTTCAGAGAGGTTGAGTGACTTGCCTGGCTTTAGATATCTAGTTAATGACCAGATTGGCACAGGACCCAAATTTGTCTCCTATTTCATCTTCTTCTATGTCAGGCTCTCTTTGTCCTTAAGCAATTTTCTGTTTGTTTGTTTTCATCTGAGAGTGCTGTATTTTCAGGGCTCCACTATTTCCTCTGATGGCAGATATTTCTACCTAGGAAGTTTTTCCACAGTATAAGTTTATTTGGTTTTGTCTGTTGAAGAGAATTAGCCAAGGTGTTTAATGTTAGTCATTATCTTGCTGCTGTTAAATAGGCTGGTGTGATGGAGGGCTTGAAAAATGGGAGGGGACACTGTGACAGCAGTTCTCTTAGAAATCCCAGAACTAAGAATTGTTAGGAATCCAAATAGAAAAACCAATCCAATCCTGCCTTTGAAGAAATCCTTCTGTAGTTAAGGAGATGGTAACTGTACCTAAAACTCAAGATTAATTAAAAATAATCAAAAGACTCAACAAATGTGTATTTTGTTCTATTGAGGCAAATTTACTAATTAACTAATTGGTAAATATTTAATAATGGCCCAGCATGTACTAGGCACCGTTCTAGGACAGTGATGAGCAAACGTTTTCTGTAAAGAGCTACATTGTGTATATTTTAAACTTTGTGGGCTGTACATCTCTGTTTAAATTACCCAATTTTATTATTATAGTGTGAAAGCAGCAGCCATAGACAATATATAAATAAATGAGCACGTTTGTGTTCCAATAAAATGTTCTTTCCAAAAATGTGGTGGACAGATTTGGCCTGTATGCCAGTTTTCCAGCCTGTGTTTGATATCCTGGAGATACAGCAGTTTGTTAGTGATAGGTCCTCATTTGCAAGGCACTTACAGTCTAGTAGAGAGATATGTACACTAAGCAAACCATTATAGGAATTAAGGAGTCTTCTCTGAGAAAAATCATGTGGTGATGCTTGAGAGCAAAGAATAAGGAAATTTAACTTAGCCTACGGAGTCAAGAAAGGCTTTCTTGAAGTGGTGACATTAAAGCTGAGGCCCAAAAAATGAGTATAAGTTTTCTAGATTAAAAAAAAGGCAGGGAGCAAATTCCAGGTCCAGACACAAGAGCTATTTAGTTGTCATGTCTCCTTAGGCTCATTAGCCAAGAGGCTGTGACAGTTGTCTGAGACTTGTTTTGATGATCTTGAAAGTTATGAGGAATGCTGTCAAGCATTTTGCAGAATGTACCTTTATTGGAATTTCTTTGGTGTTCTTATTATAACTAGGCTGTATGTTATGGGTTTTGGTGAGGAAGACCAAGACATAAAGTGTTGTTTTCAATGCATCACACTAAAGATATGCTATTAACATGATTCATCAGTGTTAATGTTGATCATTATTTCCTGGATGAGGTAGTATTTGAAATTAATTTTAAGTGCAATGAATATCCAGATTTCTGGCTTGAGCAACTGGGAGGATAGCAGTGGTATTTGGTGAACCAAGGGCACTAGAGAAGGTACAGACTAATTTTGGGGGATGATGGGTTGTAAGAGTCCAATTTTGAACATGTTGAGTTTGAGGTGACTGTAGGACATCCAGTGGCCATGCCTAGTAGGCAGGTAGATATACTGGTTTGGAATTTAAGACAAAGGTCTGAACTTGAGGAATAGATTGAAGAGAAATCATCATGTAAAGGCCATGGCCATGGACGAAGTAACTATTGAGAATGTGTCAGTACAGAAGAATGCATAAAGAAGGGTCCAAACTGTACATTTTAAAGGTTAGTAGAAGAGGAATCACTATTATTGGAGATTGGAAGAAGTTGGGAGGTAAGAGGAAAATGTCCAGAATATAGTGTCACAGAAGCCAGTGAAAGGAAATGTTGCATGGCAAACTGTTCAGATCATGTAAGAATTTGGCAAATTAAGGCCTGAAAAAACATCACACATTAATTCCACAAATATTTATTGAGTACAGACTTTGTTACAGACACTCTTCTAGGTACTGGGAAAACATTTGAATAAGATAGACAAAGTCCATTGGCTAGACTGAAAGGGAAATCATTGTTCCTCTTAGTGAAGGCAGTGTCAATGGAGTGATGTGAGTAGATCTCAAAAGTGGGTTGAAAGTGAGTGGGAAGAAAAAAAAAAACAGAGATAATAACTATAGTTAACTCTTTCATGAAGTTTAGCTGTGAAGAGAAGGAGAGAGGGCAATAACTGCAGTGAGACATAGGATGCAGAGATTTTTTAAAGATGGAAGTCTTGAGCATGCCTCAAGACCAATGAGTAGGAGTCTATGATGATAGAGTATGAAGACGTCTACGAAAGGGCATAATAATTACTAGAGTGAGGCCTCTGGGAAGGTGGAAGGGGTTGGAGCCCAGGAAATGAGTGGAAAGCTTAGCTTCAGATATCAGACTCTCTGATACTTAAAGGTACTTTGGCCTCTTTTGACTTTGTATCTCCAGGGTCAGACTCTGTACATAGGCATTCCAAATTTTGGTATAACAATTGAGTAAAAAGAATAATTGAAGGAAAGAAGAAAGAGTTGAAAGGAGGAAAAGGGAGAGAGAAAGAGTTAAAAAAACACACACACAGAGAGAGAGAGTACAGGAGGAAGGAAGGCGGGAGGGAGGAAGTAAGGAAGATTCTGTTTCAGGATAACCTGACTAGAATGTTACAGAAGTGATTCCTGTGTTAGGTGGGAAGTTACAATAGAGCTGTAAGCTCCCTTCTTGTGCTTAGAACACTGAAGTGTCAAGAACCTACAACCTGCTAAGAATTCCTCAGACTGAACTGAAAGCCAAAACCTTACATGTGGATGATGGAAATATGGGCTCTAAAGAGGAGCTGAAGGATTCAGGAGTCAAGGTAGATTTGCCTTTGAGAGGCTAAGTCGAGTTCACTTTGACTCCTGAATACTCCAACTACTCTATGCATAGACCAAAAAATGAGCTCTATTCTGGCAGGGTGAAACAGGCTCTCTGCCAACAGTCTCCCATGGGTCTTTCTCACTGACCATGGGAAAGAAACAGTAGTGTACCTCCTTAAGCCAGGATAGTTTAATTCCTACTAATTATTTGCCTAGGTTTTTCTAGTAGACTAGGCTGCCTGGTTCTAGGAAATAAGCAGGGACATTAACATTTGGGGAGCTACTCACTCATCCAGGTCAATTCAGTAGCTAGAGAAGCCCATCAAGCTTCTTTGACAGGACAGTTGTTGCTATCATTTGTTGAGATACTAGCTAGATGGGAATGGTAAGAGTGGCATGAAATTTTCTCAAACTAGCTTATCTGAGAGCTCAAATTCAGAAATTTGTTTGTCCTAGAAGTCTCAGAACCTAAATGACACGTGTGGCTAAAAATACCACCATATTTACAAACATTTTTCACTTTCCTTGGGTTTGGTAATCTAGACTTTTGAAAAAAAAATCAGCTTGACCTGAGATACTTATGATTGAGAATTAAAATCTAAGATTCCACAAAGCCTTTGGAAATTATATAATCCTACCTGCTCATTTGGGATGGAAAAATAGACTCAGAAATGGAAAAAAATAACTCAAAGTCACACAGCTCATAGACTCATAACTTTTAGAGTTAAAGACTTCATTAAAAACTTATTTGACTTAGACAAGGAAGAGTTGAATTCAATTCTTGGCTCTGCCAGTCAGCAGCTGTATAACTAGGAGCTTGTTAGCCTCCACTATCTTTAGTTCCCTAAAGTGTAAAGCGGGTATGTTAATAATATTAATTTCACAGGGTTATTTTTATAGGTCAAGTGAAATGAAATGTGTCACCATACTTGGCCTTTAAAATACTACAGACCCTACATTTTAGACAAGAGAATTGAAACAGAATGACTTATTGCTTATTGAAATATTAATGAGTATTCTAGAAAACAATGAGGGTTCCATAAGCAAATCAATTGTGAAACTGTTCAACCAGGAAAAACATGTTAGTTATATGTTTAACTTTTATTTACAGGACCCGTTGAAGTCTTTGATATGGTAATGTGTGTTGTGACTCTCCAAGAGGGGATAGAATCAAGATTTTAAAGAAGTAGATACTATTTACCTCAAGTGTTGCGAAGTTTAAATAACAGTGCTTGACACTTAGTAGGCATTAATTTAGTTTCTTTCCTCCTTTTCTTCACCCTCACTGCTCTGTACCTCCACTGAAGGTGGACTGTAAAGGCATGCTTTAGACATGTACTAGCAATGTGTAACACTTTCTTCTAGCCAGAAATACAGGATTTCCCCAGACTGAAAATCCTGCCCACTGGCAGTCAAGCACTACACTGGATGCCTTGTGACTTCTGGTGACCTTTTGGTCTTGTGTGTTTCCAATTTGCCAACAGTCACTGGCAAGTAGTAAAGGCACTTTGTGCTCAGGTTATAATGCATCTAAGTCCTTTCCTTTTACAGAGACTTGAGCTTCTTTAACTGATCATCTATTCCAATCATCTCCCAGCACACTGACTTTCTTGTTCAGGGGTTTGTATTTATTTTAATACTACTTTCTGCAGACATTGAAATTTCTTTTTCTCATTCATTTCCCCCCACTACTTCCAATCTGTCTCTCTCCTCATCTGTTAAGACAAAGTAATACCTGTTTTTTTCCCACTGCATAATCACAGGGCCACTCATTCCAGTGAATGGGCATAATCATAACCAAGCCAAGCCCGGTAGTTGTCACTCTTGAAAGGGCTCTGAGTAGAAGTGCCTGTAATTGACCCATTGAATAGAACGTCAGAGGCGTTTAAGATTAGACCAGTCTCCAACACTGTCCTTACAAATCTGGCTCAGATTTTCTGATACCCTCCTTGCACCAGTACTTCATTCTTCTCTTGAGACCCAATCTGAATTATTAATCTAGTTCTTGAACCTTGTGCTCTGGCCATGTTCAGAAATATTACCAGAACTGTTGTAGCCAGGGCCTTGAAATTCAAATCTGTATTGCCTTAGGGAGAGTTTTATCTGGAGACCTTGAGGATACTTAATTTATTCAGTCATTTTCTGAAAAGTTGCCTGCCTTGTGCCAAACATCATATATATACATATATATATATACAAACATACACACATATATATATGGATATATGAGGGGAGAGAGAGCATGTCATATGCTATTATAAGTTGAAAACTTTTATTCATTAAGCATTTGTTTTTATGGTACTTGTATTCATATTTGATGTCTTTTAAGCGTGCCACTCAAAACTCTAGCATTTTTGGAAGTGTGTCATAAGCACTAAATATTTGAAAACCACTATCTTCAAGGAAAGTTTGGGTCCTTCAACATGTTTCATATTCAGTCTTCCTCTTAGGACTGATAAGGACATGAACAAGGGAGGTAACCGCTCTCAGCCTCCACCTAGTATAGTGTCATTTAATACTCACTCTGAGGAAGGTATAATTATTAACATCCTATATGTGTAAAAAGAAAATCAGAGGGAAGATGTGGGGCCACTATTTAAATCATACTCAATAATTCAGATGAATGTATGTCAAGGAGGGACGAATGGGGATAGAAGAAGGTTTTGTATATTACCAAAGCATCTTGGCAGTGTTCTCCTAAATTTTTTCCAGCACACTGTCATCCACTGCTAAGAATTTAAAAACAAAATTAAAAATGAAGTGCTCCTGCAAGTGTCCAAGAGAATAAGCAAATTACAGTTTATTCCCAAGCTAGCAACATAGAGAGGATACTATCACTTAGAGTCACTGTTGTTCAGGTGGCAGTGTGATGTGGCATTATTATAAGCAGAGGTTTAAGAATAAATAGCCCTGTGTTAGAATTTAAGCTCTGCTTTTTATTCTGCATGAATAGACCTGAGCAAATTTTGCAAGCTGTGAAACTCAATGTTCCCATCTGTAAAATGGTGTTAATAAACTACCTACCTGTTTCATAAGATTCTTGTAAAGTATGGTGCGTGATGTATTATAAAATGACAGGAGGTAATCTGTCATTATTATTATGAAGCAGATTATGATAATGATGATTATAATTATGGAACTGGGATTCCATTTATAATGTCATTAATTATCATGGGAAAGTCAATCATTTGACAAAATAATTGTAAAGGGAATTCAGGATTCAGCCTGCCTGTGGTGTACGAAAAAACGATAAAATTTATTCAGGAGGCCAGAGTCTGAGTCCTGAATCTGCCCCTAGCTACTTCAGTTATCTTGTTGCCTCTCTGCATTACAGTTTTCTTGTCTGTGCAATGGGTATTTTGGGAAAAATAAATGAATATTAAAAAAAAGAGCATGGATGTAAAAGCACCTTGCACAGTGATAACCAAGAGGCTGTGGTTATTAACATGTGTAAGGACTGGAGTATATGAGCTCAATTCTGAGATTCTGCAAGTGTCTGGATTTCTTTCTATTCATAACTCTACCCATCTTACTGATGGCATGGACCTTGATATTGCAAGGGTTGACTCCCAGAAGGGGAAGGATGCAATTGCTTTAGGATCTGGAACCCAAGTGGAAGTGAGCTGAAAAGTTAGAAATGGGATATCATAGAAGAGGCAGATGTCCTATATACGAAGTACCTGGTTTGTTTACACTCATTACCTAACTGAATCCTCTAAATAGTTATATAAGGTAGCAATAATAATGACCATTTTATTTATTTATTTATTTTTTGAGACGGAGTCTTGCTCTGTCACTCAAGCTGGAGTGCAGTGGCCGGATCTCAGCTCACTGCAAGCTCCGCCTCCAGGGTTCACGCCATTCTCCTGTCTCAGCCTCTGGAGTAGCTGGGACTACAGGTGTCCGCCACCACGCCCGGCTAGTTTTTTGTATTTTTTTAGTAGAGACGGGGTTTCACCGTGTTAGCCAGGATGGTCTCGATCTCCTGACCTCGTGACCCGCCCGTCTCGGCCTCCCAAAGTGCTGGGATTACAGGCTTGAGCCACCGCGCCCGGCCCATTTTATTTCTTTAGAAACATTCTTCTTGTTCTTCTTCCTATTATTTACACAACGTATACCTCCAGGACAAGTGCCATCCTAATTCCAAACTAGGGAAATTTTCCTGATGCTTTATTCCTTTGAGACATAGCTATTAGTAATACTGTATGTGCTTTGATGAGAACATACTAGAAAGGAGAAAATAGAAGGGAAATCACACCAATATCTTACCTCATCATGGCTACTGTTAGCACAGAGATATATTTTCTCCCAGCTTTTTTGTCTTTCAGTCCTTACACATAGTTAAAATATAACAGCCTTGTTAAGCCCCACTATAAAAATTCTGCATTGCATTTTTCTATCTTAATACATAGTTTTCATAATCATGATATTAATGGTTGAAGAAAATTTCAAGAGATTGCAGCAGAATTTTCTTACCATTTCCCTATTGTTTATTATTCACACTTGCTATACACATGAGGATAATGAAGTTCAAAAAGGTTAAGCAATACGCCAAGGGTCACATAGTTAGTGACTAAGTCACAGCTTAAAGCCAGATGTTTGGTTTCAAAAACTGCTTTCTTTCCACTACTTCTCTCTGTCTCTCTTTTTCACATAAAATCAAAAGATGAGAAACTGTAAATAAATATGCATGTTATCCAGCAGAGAAGGGCAGAGGAAAGGTGGGGCAGAGGTTGAGAGAGAAGGATACCCAAGACACATATCTGGCCAAAGGCTCTGTATTTCTATCTACAGCAGGGGCCTGCATTGCCCTTAATGTGCAAAAATGTTTCATTTTGTACTATCCCATTTGCCCTCTGGTGTCATAGACACAGATTGAAAAACAGCCTGTAATCCCATCCATGTACTAAAGGCACTTCTGTTTCTCCACCTTTATGAGAAGATTGTGGTTGTATTCTTGCTTTTATACTCAGTTCTCAGTCCCACTAATCCTGCTTAGCTATGCCAGGCTTGTCCCTTGGATTTCATGAAGGGATTTCCCTGGAATCTTGGAATGGACAAAATTGGGGAGCAGGCAACAGTGGCAAAGTTCCAGGATTTGGAGATGCCAATTCATTCTTAGAATAGGGGGAAAAGGGAGATACCATCAGTGGTCAGTCTGAGGGTCCAATTTCCTGGGTGAAGCCCATTCAGAAAGAGGGAAGAGTTTATTCACAGAATAGTTGCCGTAGGATAAGCCACTCCTCTGCTCCCAGGGGCAGTAGGAATTGGGCAGAGGGAGATTCCTGGGTTGTCTACTTTATCTTTTATTTTCAACAAATATAATTTAGCTATGCAAATAACTACTTGCTTTTTGCCCAGGCAACAGAAATATATTCTCAGCCCGGGGTGGGAAAGAGGAAAACCTTAGTTTCTTTCTACTAAGGATTCTAAAATATCAGAGCTGACAGAGACTTCTGAAACCATCCAGTTTCAACCTTTTATATTATGTATGGGGAGATTGAGAACTATACAGGAAAATTATTTTTCTACATTTACAGAATGAGCTAGTCACAGAGAATAAGAATAGACTTTAAATGTCTTAAATTCTAACCTAGTGCTTTTTACATTGTAAAATAGGTCCATTCTTGATGGATCTAAGTGTGCAAGGTGGATGGATAGGTAAGAAAGAGACAGATATTACTCTGTCTGTACAGTGCTGGGAACTTTACATATATGATCTCTTCTCTTTGCTATAGCCTAGCATCTTTAAATAGAATGATAATAATAGCTACCTCAGAGTTGTTGTGAGGACTAAATGATAATATTTGAAAAAGTTAAGAGAGCTTAGAGAGTGACAACAGTCAAATAGTGGTCCAGGTATCTTCATGCTCTTGTTCTCTTAGAGAAAACTTAAAAAACAAAACCATTAGAGCTGTCAGAATCAGCACTATGAGAGTTCTGACAAACGATAAAAGGGTTACACTAATTAAGCAAATGTCCAATCAAGAAAAAGCCATCTTTAAAACAGTAGAAAAGTTTTGTGGTGTTTTTAAATCACCTTTGCCTTATCCCTGCCCTGATGCAGTGGTCTTGGTCTTCAGCAAGTGGCAACCCAGTTCTCAGTGTGTTGCCCCTGGAACTAGAGGTAGCAGAGCACATTTATTTGCAAATTTTTATGTTCATATTTTTTAATCTGCATGGGAAATCCAAAATGATGGGTGCAAGGTGCTTATTGCTGTTTTGCCTAACTCAGAACACAAGTGGCAGGCATGGTTGTAAAAGCCACAAGGTAGACTACAAACCCACAGATGCCTGAGGCAAGAGATTATATTTGGAGACATACAATAAACCATATAAGGCCTGAAAAAACAATCTCTTTGGGAAATCAGGACATTTAAAAATGGCTATATATACATGGGAATATAGAAAGTCATGAGTAGGTACAGGTGAGATATACACCCAGAAAAGTCTTGAGAATACCTTAAGCTTTACCTCAGGCTGATCACTAGGCATAGAAGAAGCCTTACTACATGATGGAGTACACCTTTAGTCTCTAAAAACTGGGAGAGTCAGTCATTCTTTCCATTTTGGTTTTTGTTTGTTCAGCTCCTGAATTTCAAGGAAATATCTGTCAAAGCAATAACTTAGCATAAACTAAAAAAACAGAGACTTCAGGAATCACAGATGACAAGGAATAATCTTTGCAAACCTAGTTTGGAAAAATCTTAAACCAAGTGAATTACTACAGCTTTCAACAATATAAAAAATTAAAAAATGATAGAGAAGCATGATAAACTGATTTTCAGAGTTGCCACATTAAAATGGTCAAATGTCCAATTTTAAAACAACAACAAAGATTACTAGTCACACAAATAAACAGAAAATCATGTGTGAAACTAACAAACTAAATGGGCAGAAAGTGTTCCCAAGACAGCCCAATGAACTTGACGAACAAAGACGTTTACAAAAATTATCTTAAATATGCACAAAATGGTTAGGGAAAACATGGACTGATATTTAAAAGAAAATAGGAAAATGATATGTGAACAAAGAGATATAAATTATTCAAAAAACAAAATGACATATGAACAAAGATAAATTATTTAAAACAGCAAACAGAAATTCTGGAGCTAAAAACTAAAATAGCTAAAATAAAAAATTGAATAGAGAGGTCCAACAGCATCTTTGAACATGAAGAAGAATAAGTGAACTTACTTACATGATAATTTAAATTACTGAGTCTGAGGAAAAGGAAAAAAAGAATGAAGGAAAGTAAACAGAGTCTAAGGAGCTTGTGGGAAAACATA
The DNA here is from genome assembly GCF_043159975.1 of Macaca nemestrina. Lineage (NCBI taxonomy): Eukaryota > Metazoa > Chordata > Mammalia > Primates > Cercopithecidae > Macaca > Macaca nemestrina. The sequence continues at coordinate 87,325,913 of NC_092145.1, forward strand.
AACAGACCAACATACTTATTATGGGAGTCTCAGAATGAGAGAAGAAAGAGAAATGGGGGAAAAAAAGATTATTTAAAGAAATACTTACCAAAACCTTCCCAAATTTGATAAATACATGAATCTATAAATCCAGGCAGCTAAGAAAACTCCAAGTAGGATTCTGCCAAAGAAAACAACACTGAGACAAATTATAAGAAAACTATCAAAGCCAAAGGCAGAGACCATCTGAAACCAGCAAGAGAAAAGTGACCATCATGGACAAGGGATTCTCAATAAGAGTCAGCCAATTTCTCATCATAAATGATGGAAGCCAGAGGCCATGGGATTATATATTAAAAATTCTGAAGGAAAAATACTCTCAACTGAGAGTTATATTTCTAAAAATGTCTGTCCTTTAAATATGAAACATAAATTATGACATTACCAATGAACAAGAGCTGAGCAAGTTTATTACCATTACATATACCATGCAAGAAATACTAAAGGAATTCTGTGAGATTTAAATGAAAGGATGGTAAACAGTAACACAAAGTCAAATGAAGATATAAAGTTCATTGGTAAAGTTAATATATAGGCCAATATAAAAGCCAGTATTATTGTAATTTTTGATTGTAACTATAATATAGTTTGGGTGAGTGTCTCCTCCAAATTTCATTTTGAAATGTGATCTCCGGTGTTGGATATGGGAGGTATTTGGGTCATGGAGACAGATCCCTCATGAATGGCTTGGTGCCATTCCCATGGTAATGAGTGAGTTCTTTCTCTGGGAGTTAATGGAAGATCTGGTTGTTCAAAGGAGCTTGGCACATCCCACCTCTCTCTTGCTCATGCTATGTGACACACTGGGTCCCCTTCTCCTTCTGCCATGATTATAAGCTTTCTGAGCCTTTACCAGAATCAGATGCCAGTACTATGCTTCATGTACAGGTTGCAGAACTGTGAGCCAAATAAACCTCTTCTCTTTATAAATTACTCAGTCTCAGGTATTCCTTTATAGCAATGCAAAACAGAATCACAAACTCCCTTTTTAAAATTTTTCTAGAATTTAAAAGACAAATACTTAAAATATTTATAAAACTATAAGTTGGTATGAATTCAAATTAGATAGTTGTAACTTTAGGATATTATATATATAATCCCTATGGCAACAACAAAGAAAATCTCTAAAAAAATCAAAATGAATGATACACATTTGTAAGAGATAAAAATTAAAACAATGAAACTCATGGAGATAGTAGAATGATGGTTATCAGATGCAAGGTAGTGTAGTGCAAGGGAGTGGGGGATGGTTAATGAAACGAAAATATAATGTGATACAATAAATAAAATACGGTATTTGATAGCACAACAGAGTGACTACAGTCAGGAATAGTTGGTTATAACTTTTAGAATAATAAAGGTAATACAATTGGAACATTCATAGCACAAAGAAATGATGAATGCTTGGGGTGATCAATACCCCATTTACCTTGATGTGATTGATGATTACATAATGTATGCTTGCATCAAAATATCTCAGGTACCCCACAATATATAAACATATGTCCCAATAAAACTTAAAAATTAAAAATTAATAAATAGTTGATAAAAGTATCAAAATGAGGTACTACAACAATTACTGAAACACAAAAAATGCAGTGATAGAGAAAATGAGACACAAAAATATACAAGGCAAATAAATTAATTGCAAAAAAAAAGCAGTAGTTAATCCTAACTTACTTGTAATTACTTTAACTGTAAATGGGTTACTCTTACTCATGGGGCATAAATTGAAAATATGAAAAAAAAAAAAAAACCATGGTCCTACTATATGCTGTATACAAGAGACTCAATTTGTATCTGAAGAAACAAATAGGTTGCAAGCAAAATGACAGAAAACAATGCAAATAGTAATGAAAAGAAAGCTCTGATGACTATATTAATATCAGAATTAATTGACTTTAAGTAAAAGACTGCCATAAGAGTCAAAAAGGATATCATGTATTAATAGAATGGTCAATTCTCTAAGAGGATATAATAATTATAAACATGTATGCACCAAATCATTGCAGCTCCCAAATATATGAAGTGAATTTTGACAAAATTGAAGATAGAAGCAGACCAGTTCTACAATAGTAGTTTGAGACTTCAGCATGCCACTTTCAGGAGTGGATTGAAAAAAAAAAAAAAAAAGAATATATAGAAGAAAACAGAAGATTTCCTGGGCAAGATGACCAAAAAGGAACAGCTCTGGTCTGCAGCTCCCAGTGAGACCAACCCAGAAGGTGGGGGATTTCTGCATTTCCAACTGAGGTATCCAATTCATCTCACTGGGACTGGTTAGACAGTGGGTGCAGCCCACAGAGGACGAGGAGAAGCAGGGTGGTGTGTTGCCTCACCCAGGAAGTGCAAATGGTCAGGGAACTCCCTCCCCTAACCAAGGGAAGACATGAGGGGCCATGCCATGAGGGACTGTACTATTGGGCCCAGATACTATGCTTTTCCCACAGTCTTTGCAACCCACAGACCAGGAGATTCCCTCAAGTGCCTACACCACAAGGTCCCTGGGTTTCAAGCACAAAACTGGGCAGTCATTTGGGCAGAAACTGAGCTAACGGCAGGAGTTTTTTTTTCCCATACCCCAGTGGCACCTGGAATGCCAGTGAGATAGAACTATGCACTCCCTTTAAAAGGGTCTGAAGCCAGGAAACAAAGTAGTCTTGCTCAGTGGATCCCACCACCATGGAGCCAAGCAAGCTAAGGTCCACTGGCTTGAAATTCTTGAGGCCAGCACAGCAGTCTGAAGTCGACCTGAGATGCCTGAGCTTGGTTGGGGGAGGGGTATCTGTCATTACTGAGGGTTGAGTAGGCAGTTTTCCTCTCATAGTGTAAACAAAGCCACCAGGAAGTCCAGACTGGGTGGAGCCCAACACAGCACAGCAGAGCCACTGTAACCAGACTGCTTCTCTAGATTCCTCCTCTCTAGGCAGGGTATCTCTGAAAGAATGGCAGCAGTGCCAGTCAGGGGCTTATGAATAAATCTCCCATCTCCCTGGGGTAGAGCACATGGAAGAAGGGGTGGTTGTGGGTGCAGCTTCAGCAGACTTAAACAGTCCTGCCTGCTGGCTCTGAAGAGAGCAGCAGATATCCCAGTACAGCACTCAAGCTCTGCTAAGGGACTGACTCCTCAAGTGGGTCCCTAACCCCAGTGCCTCCTAATGGGAAGACACTTTCCAGAAGACTTTGACAGAGGCCTCATACAGGAGAGCTCTGGATGGCATCTTGCAGGTGCCCTTCTGCAATGAAGCTTCCAGAGGAAGAAACAGGCAGCAATATTTGCTGTTCTTCAGTCTCCACTGATGACACCCAGGAAAACAAGGTCTGTAGTCAACTCCCAGTAAACTCTAGCAGACCTGCGGAAGAGGGCCCTGACGGTTAGAAAGAAAACTAACAAATAGAAAGCAATAACATCAACATCAACAAAAAGGATGACCACGCAAAAACTCCATCCTAAGGTCATGAACATCAAAGACCAAAGGTAGATAAATCCATGAAGAAAAGACAAAACCAGAGCCAAAAGACAGAAAATTCCAAAAATCAGAATGCCTTTTCTCCTCCAAAGGATCACAACTTCTTAACAACAAAAGAACAAAATTAGACAGAGAATGAGTTTGACCAATTGACAGAAGTAGGCTTCAGAAGATGGGTAATAACAAACTCCTCCGAGCTAAAGGAGCATGTTCTAACCCAACGCAAGGAAGCTAAGAACCTAGATAAAAAATAAGAGGCATTGCTAACTAGAACAACCAGTTTAGAGAAGAACATAAATGACCTGATGGAGCTAAAAAACACAGCATGAGAACTTCATGAAGCATTCAGAAGTATTAATAGCCGAATAGATCAAGTGGAAGAAAGGATATCAGAAATTGAAGGTCAACTTAATGAAATAAAGTGTGAAGACAAGATTAGAGAAAAAAGAATGAAAGTGAATGAACTAAGTCTCAAAGAAATATGGGACTATGTGAAAAGACCAAACCTAAGTTTGATTAGTGTACCTGAAAGTGATGGAGAGAATTGAACCAAGTTGGAAAGCACACTTCAGGATATTATCCAGAAGAATTTCCCCAACCCAGAAAGAAAGACAAACATTCAAATTCAGGAAATATAGAGAACACCATGAATATACTCCTCGAGAAGAGCAACCTCAAGACACATAATCATCAGATTTACTGAGGTTGAAATGATGAAAAAAAAAAATGTTAAGGGCAACCAGAGAGGAAGGTTGGGTTACCCAGAAATGGAAGCCCAGCAGACTGACAGTGGATCTCTGGGCAGAAACCCTACAAGCCAGAAGACAGTAGGGGGCAACTTTCAACATTCTTAAAGAAAAGAATTTTGTAACCCAGAATTTCATATCCAGCCAAATTAAGCTTCATAAGTGAAGGAGAAACAAAATATTTTATAGACAAGCAAATGCTGAGAGGTTTTGTCACCACCAGGCCTGCCTTACAAGATATCCTGAAGGAAGCACTAAATGTAAAGACCATCAACACTATGAAGATACTGCATTAACTAATGGGCAAAGTAACCAGTTAGCATCATAATGACAGGATAAAATTCACATATAACAATATTAACCTTAAACGTAAATGTGCTAAATGTCCCAATTAAAAGCCACAGACTGGCAAATTGGATAAAGGGTCAAGACCCGTTGGTGAGCTATATTCAGGATACCTATCTTATGTGCAAAGACGTGCATAAGCTCAAAATAACGGGATGGAGGAAGATTTGCCAAGCAAATGGAAAGAAAAACAAAAACAAAACAAAACAAGCGTTGCAATTCTAGTCCCTGATAAAACAGACTTTAAACCAACAAATATCAGACAAAGAAGGGCATTAAATAATGTTAAAGAAATCAATGCCACAAGAAAAGCTAACTATCATAAACATATATACACCCAATAAAGGAGCACCCAGATTTATAAAGCAAGTTCTTAGAGACCAACAAATAAACTTCGACCCCGACACAATAATAGTGGGAGACTTTAACATCCCACTGTCAATATTAGACACATCAATGAGACAGAAAATTAAGAAGGATATTCAGTACTTGAATTCAGCTCTGGACCAAGCAGACCTAATAAACATCTACAGAACTCTCCACCTCAAATCAACAAAATACACATTCTCCTCAGCACCACATAGCACTTATTGTAAAATCGACCACATAATTGGATGTAAATCACTCTTCTGCAAATGCAAAAGAATGAAAGTCATAACAAACAGTCTCTTAGACCACAGTGCAATCAAATTAGAACTCAGGATTAAGAAACTCACTCAAAACCGCAAAACTACATGGAAACTGAACAACCTGCTCCTGAATGAGTACTAAGTAAATAACAAAATTAAGGCAGAAATAAATAAGTTCTTTGAAACCAATGATAACAAAAAGACAGCATACCAGAATCTGTGGACCACATCTAAAGCAGTGTTTAGAGAGAAATTTATAGCACTAAATGCCAACATGAGAAAGTGGGAAAGATCTAAAATTGACACCCTAACATCACAATTAAAATAACTAGAGAAGCAAGAGCAAACAAATTCCAAATCTAGCAAAGACAAGAAATAATTAAGATCAGAACAGAATTGAAGGAGATAGAGACAAGAAAAAGCCTTCAAAAAATTAATGAATCCAGGAACTGTTTCTGTGAAAAGATTAACGAAATAGATTCACCACTAACCAGATTAATAAAGAAGAAAATAGAGAAGTATCAAATAGACACAATAAAAAATGATAGAGGAGCTATCACCACTGATCCCACAGAAATAAAAACTACCATTGGAGAATACTATAAACAACTCTACACAAATAAACTAGAAAATCTAGAAGAAATGGATAAATTCCCATACACATACGTCCTCCCAAGGTAAACTAGGAAGAAGTCGAATCTCTGAATAAACCAATAACAACTTCTGAAATTGAGGCAGTAACTAATAGCCTAACAACAACAACAACAGCAGCAACAGCCGAATTCTACCAGTGGTAAAAAGAGGAGGTGGTATTATTCCTTTTAAAACTATTCCAAACAATAGAAAAAGAGAGACTCCTCCCTGACTCATTTTATGAGGCCAGCATCATCTTAATATGAAAACCTGGCAGAGACACAACAACAAAAGTAAATTTCAGGCCAATATCCCTGATAAACATTGATGTGAAAAATTCTCAATAAAATACCAGCAAATTGAATCCAGCAGCACATTAAAAAGCTTATCCACCACGATCAAGTCAGCTTTGTCCCTGGGATGCAAAGGTGGTTCAACATATGCAAATCAATATACGTAATCCATCACATATACAGAACCAATGACAAAAAACACATGATTATCTCAATAGATGCACAAAAGGCCTTCGATAAAATTCAACACTGCTTCATACCCAAAACATTCAGTAAACTAGGTATTCATAGAACATATCTCAAAATAATAAAAGCTATTTGTGAAAAACCCACAGCCAATATCATACTGAATGGGCAAAAGCTGGAAGCATTCCCTTTGAAAACTGGCACAAGAATGCCCTCTCTCATCACTCCTATTTAACATAGTATTGGAAGTTCTGGACAGGATATTCAAGCAAGAGAAAGAAATAAGGGTATTCAAATAGAAAGAGAGGAAGTCAAATTATCTCTCTTTGCAGATGACATGATTGTATATTTAGAAAACCCCATTGTATCAGCCTCAAAACTCCTTAAGTTGATAAGCAAATTCAGCAAAGTCTCAAGATACAACATCAATGTGCAAAAATCACAAGCATCCCTATACACCAATAATAGAAAAACAGAGAGCCAAATCACGAGGAAACTTATTCACAAGTGCTACGAAGAGAATAAAATACCTAGGAACACAACTTACGAGAAATGTGAAGGAATTCTTCAAGGAGAGCTACAATCCACTGCTCAAGGAAATAAGAAAAGACGCAAACAAATGTAAAAACATTCCATGCTCATTGATGGGAAAAATCAATATTGTGAAAATGGCCACACTGCCCAAAGTAGCTTATAGATTTGATTCTATTCCCATCAATCTACCATTGACTTTCTTCACAGGATTGGAAAGAAAAACTACTTTAAATTTCATATGGAACCAAAATAAGAGCTTGTATAGCCAATACAATCCTAAGCAAAAACAGCAAAGCTGGAGGCATCATTCTACCTGACTTCAAACTGTACTACAAGGCTACAGTAACCAAAACAGCATGGTACTGGTACCAAAACAGATATATAGACCAATGGAACAGAACAGAGGCCTCAGAAATAATGCCACACATCACAACCATCAGATGTTTGATAAACCTGACAAAAACAAGCAATGGAGAAAGAATATTCTATGTAATAAATGGTGTTGAGAAAACTGGCTAGCCATATGCAGAAAACTGAAACTAGATCTGTTCATTACACCTTATATAAAAATTAACTCAAGATGGATTAAAGATCTAAATGTAAGACCTAAACCCATAAAAACCCAAGAAGAAAACCTAGGCAATACCATTCAGGACATAGACATGGGCAAAGAATTCATGACTGGATCACCAAAAGCAATGGTAACAAAAGACAAAATTGACAAATGGTATCTAATTAAACTAAAGAGCTTCTGCACAGGAAAAACAAAACAAAACAAAATAAAAAAACAACAAAACCATCATCAGAGAGAACAGGCCACCCACAGAATGAGAGAAAATTTTTGCAATCTATCCATCTGACAAAGGGCTAATATCCAGAATCTACAAGGAACTTAAACAAATCTACAAGAAAAAACAAACCACCCTTTCAAAAAGTTGGTGAAGGATATGAACAGGTACTTCTCAAAAGAAGTGAGATCAACAAACATATGAAAAAAGCTCATCATCACTGGTCATTAGAGAAATGCAAATCAAAACTGCAACGAGATACCATCTCATACCAGTTAGAATGGTGATCATTAAAAGTCAGGAAACAACAGATGCTGGAGAAGATGTGGAGATACAGGAACTCTTTTACACTGTTGGTAAAATAGTCAATGAATTCAACCATTTTGGAATACAATGTGGCAATTCCTCAAGGATTTAGAACTAGAAATACCATTTGACCCAGCAATCCCATTACTGGGTATGTACCCAAAGGTTTATAAATCATTTTTCTATAAAGACATATGCACATGCATGTTTATTGCAGCACTATTCACAATAACAAAAACTTGGAACCAACCCAAATGCCCATCAATATTAGACTGGGTAAATAAAATGTGGCCCATATACACCATGAAATACTATTCAGCCATAAAAAAAGAATGAGTTTATGTCCTCTGCAGGGACATGGATGAAACTGGGAACCATCAGTATCAGCAAACTAACACAGGAACAGAAAACCAAACACTGAATGTTTTCATTCATAAGTGGGAGTTGAACAATGAAAACACATAGGCATAGGGAGGGGAACATCACACATCATGGACTGTTGGAGGGTGGGGGATAAAGAGGAGAGATAGCTTAGGAGAAATACCTAATGAGGATGACGGGTTCATGGGTGCAGCAAACCACCATGGTACGTATATACCTACATAACAAACCTGCACGTTTTGCTCAGGTATTCCAGAACTTAAAGTATAATTAAAAAAAAAAAAAGATGAAGAAGAAAAGAAAGAAATAAAAGAAAACAGAAAACTTTAACTATACCATAAACCAGTTAGACCTAACAGACATACACAGAACACTCCACCCCACAATAGCAGACCACACATTTTTACGAAGTGCATATGTATTATTCCCCAAGATATATGACATGTTAAGCCACAAAACAAATCTTAATAAATTTGAAAAGGTTGAAATCATATAAAGTATATTTTCTGCTCATAGTGGAATTAAGCTAGAAATCAAAAACAGAAGGAAAATTATAAAATTCACAAATGTAGAAATTAACACATTTTAAACAACCAATGGGACAAAGAAGACTTCATAAGCAAAATTAGAAAATATTTTGGGAAAAATATAAATGAAACCATAATATAGCAAAACTTATTTGAAACAGTTAACACAGTGATAAGAGGAAAATTTAAAACTGTAAATGGATACATTAAAACAAGAGAAATATTCCAAATCCATAGCCTAAACTTAAAAAAAGAAAAGTAAATTGAACTTTAAGCTAGCAGGAAGAAGAAAATTGTAAAGATCAGAATAGAGATAAAGTATAGATTAGAAAAAAAACAAGAGATTATCAACTAAAAGTTGAGTCTGAAATAATAACAAAAAGGACAAACCTATAGCTAGATTAACTAAGAAAAATGTCTCAAATTATGCCAATTAGAAATAAGTTGATCATATTAAAGTCAGTATTACAGACATAAAAAGGATTATAAGAGCATGGAATGGACATTTGTACACCAAAAAGTTTGATAACATGGATGAAATAGACAAATTTCTAAAAACACACACTCTATCAACAACATTAATGTATGAAGTAATAAAAAATTGGTATTGACCTGTAAGAGAATTAAATAACTTAACAAAAACTTTTCAACAAATGAAAGTCCTGGAATTCATTCACTGGAACCAGCATTACCCTGAAGAAAAGTGAAACAAAGACACTACATTAACAAAATTACAGACTAATATTTATTATAAATATTGATGCAAAAATTCTCCACAAAATACTAGCAAAACAAATTCATCAACATATTAAATAGATTATACACCATTACCAATTAGGATTTATTCCCAGAATACAAGGATGTTTCAACATACAGAAATTAACATAACACATTACTTTTAGAATGAAGTGGAAAAAAATAACATGATCTTCTTGTTGATGTAGAAAATACACTTGACAAAATTAAACACCTTTTATGTTAAAGACTCTCAGTAAATTAGGAATACAAGATAACACCTTCAACCTTATAAAGGCCATGTACGAAAATTCCGCAGCTACCATTACCTTCAATTGTGAAAGACTCTAAGATTTCCCTTTAATATACAAAAAAAAAAAAAAAAAAAGAATGTCCACTTTGACCACTTCTATGCAAGACATTACTAGAAAATTCAGGCAGAGCAAGTAGGGGAAAGAAAGAAATAAAAGTCACCTAAATTGGAAAGGAAGAAGTAAAATTACCTTTGTTTCCAGATTATATGACCGGATAATGAGAAAACCGTAAAGATTCTACAGAAAAACTATTAGAGGTTATAGGATAAAAAATCAGCACAAAAAAATCAGTTGTGTTTTTGTTTAAAATCAGTAAACCATTCAAAAGGGAAATTAATAAAAACAGTTTCATTTACAATAGTATCCAAAAGAACAAAACACCTAAAAAAATTAAACATGAAATCAAGAGACTCATACACTGAAAACTATAAAACAATTCTGAAAAAAGAAAAAATACACAGTTAAATGGAAAGATGTGTTTTTATATTTGTATAAATTTATTGGGTACAAGTGCAATTTTGTAGCATGCATATATGGCACAGAAGTCAAGTCAGGGTTTTAAGGTATCACTCATCTGAATAATGTACATTGTACCCAGTAAGCACTTTTTTTATTATTCACTTCCCTCTCATTCTCTCACTCTTATAAATCTCCATTGCTTATCACTCTACAGTCTACATCCATGTGTACAAAATTTTTAGAACCCACTAATAAGTGAGAGCATGTGACATTTGACTTTCTGTGACTGGCTTGTTTAATTTACGATAATCACTTCTGATTCCATTCATGTTGCTGCATGAGCAATGATACCTGATTTCATTATTTTTTATGGCTGAATAGTATCCCATTGTGTAGACATACAATATTCTCTTTATCCAATCATCCACTGATGGACGCTTAGGTTGATTTCATACCTTTGCTATTGTGAATTGTGCTGTGATAAGCATCTTTTTGACATAATGATTTCTTGTTCCTTTTTTTTTGTTGTTTTTTTGTTTTTTTGACAGAGTCTCACTCCGTCTCCCAGGCTGGAGTGTTGCGGTGCAATCTGGGCTCACTGCAAACTCTGCCTCCTGGCTTCAAGTGATTCTCCTGCCTCAGTCTCCCAAGTAGCTGGGATTATAGGTGTGCGGCACTTCACCTGGCTAATTTTTGTATTTTTAGTGGAGAAAGGGTGTCACCATATTAGCCTGGCTGGTCTCGAACTTCTGACCTCAGGTGATCCACCCGGCTTGGCCTCCCAAAGTGCTGGGATTACAGGTTTGAGCCACTGTGCCTGGCTTGATTTCATTTCATTTGGGTAGATATCTAGTAGTGGAATTGCTGGATTGAATGTTAGATCTAGTTTTAGTTATTTGAGAAACACACATATTATACTTCATGGAGGTTGCCCTAATTTATATTTCTACCAACAACATGTAAGAGTTCCCTTTTCTCCACCTTCTCACCAACATCTGTTGTTTTTTGAATTTTTAATAATAGCCATTCTGACTGGGGTAAGACGATATCTCATGGTGGTTTTTATTTGCATTTCTCTGGTGATTAGTGATGTTGAGCATTTTTAATACACCTGTTGGCTATTTATATGTTTTCTTCTAAGAAATGAAGTGCCTATTTACATTTTTTGCCCAGTTTTAAGTCAAAAAAATTTTTTTTATTGAGATGTTTGTGTCCCTTGTATATTGTAGATATTAGCTTCATGTAGGATAAATAGTTTTCAAATATTTTCTCCCATTGTGCAGGTTGTTTGTTTACACTGTTGATTTTTTTTTTTTTTGCTGTGCAGAAGCTTTTTAGTTTAATTAAACTCCATTTGTCTATTTTTTATTTCATTGCCTATGCTGTTGAGTCTCAGTCATATTTTTATCTGTCTATACCAGTGTTCAAAAGATTTTTCCCTAGGTTGTTTTCCAATAGTTTTATAGCTTTGGTTGTGTTGTTTAAGTCTTTAATTTATCTTAAGTTGATTTTTCCATATGGTGAGAAATATATATCAAATTTCGTTCCTCCACTAGGCTAATATGTCATGGTGAAATGCTGATAAATGTCAGAAATAGTGTTCAGTTCATTAGTTAGTAATACAATGGCAAATTACTAGAAAATAAAGCAATTACTGTGAGTTAAAATGTTTAATTCTTCCACATATGGCAACCCAATTTTCCCAGCACCATTTGTTAGAGATTGTCTTTTCTCTAATGTATGTTCTTGTAGACTTCGTCAAACATCAGTTGTCCATAAATTTGTGGCTCTATTTCTGAGTTTTCTATTCTGGTCCATTAATCTATCTTTCTACTTTTATGGCAGTACCATGCTGTTTTGTTTACTATAGGATTATAATAAATTTAATAGTAAGATAATGTGATGCCTCCACTTTCTTCTCTTTGCTTAGACTTGCATTGGCTATTCAGGCCTTTGTTTTGATTTCACATGAATTTTAGGGGTTTTTCCCTAATTCAGTAAGAATTACAATAGTAATTTGACAGGGATTTCATTGAATCTGTAGACTGCCTTGAGAATTGCAGTCATTTTAACAATATTAATTCTTCTAATCCATGAGCATGGGATATTTTTCTATTTGCTTGTGTCATCTACAATTCCTTGCATCAGTATTTTTATAGTTTTTCTTGTAGAGATTGTTCACCTCCTTGGTTAAATTTGTTAATACATATTTTCCTTTATTGTAGCGATTGTAAATGAGATTGCCCTCTTGATTTTGTTCTCAGTTTAATTATCAGTGTATAAAAATGTTACTAATTTTTGTATGTTAATTTTTGCATCCTGATAACTTATTATATTTATTTATTAAATCTAAATGTTAATATTTTGTGGAACAGTTAAGATTTTTTTTCAGATATACAGTTATGCCATCAGCAAACAGGAATAATTTTATACCAGGGATGCAAAGATGGTTCAACATATGCAAGTTAATAAATGTGATACATCATGTAAACAGAATTAAGAACAAAAACAATATGATCATTTCAATAAACACAAAAAAAGCATTTGATAAAATTCAGCATTCCTTCATGATAAAAACCAGCAACAAAGTAGGCAAAGAGGCAACATACTTCAAAATAATATGTACCATATACAACAAAACCACAGCTAACATCAAAATGAATGTGGAAAAGTTGAAATCATTTCCACTAAGAACTGGTTTAAGACAAGGCTGCCTACTTTCACCACTCCTTTTCAACATAATACTGGAATTCCTAGACAAGGCAATCAGGAAAGAGAAAGAAATAAAAGATATTGAAATTGGAAAAGACGCCAGGCGCAGTGGCTCAAGCTTGTAATCCCAGCACTTTGGGTGGCTGAGGCAGGCGGATCACGAGGTCAGGAGATTGAGACCATCCTGGCTAACATGGTGAAACCCCGTCTCTACTAAAAAAAAATACAAAAAAACTAGCTGGGTGAGGTGGCGGGCGCCTGTAGTCCCAGCTACTCAGGAGGCTGAGGCAGGAGAATGGCGTGAACCCGGGAGACGGAGCTTGCAGTGAGCTGAGATCTGGCCACTGCGCTCCAGCCTGGGTGACAGAGCGAGACCCCATCTCAAAAAAAAAAAAAAAAAAGGAACTGCAAAAGAGTAATATTTGTTCATGGATTGAAACACTTAATAGTGTTGGCATGACAATACTACCTATTATAATCTGCAGATTTGCTGTAATATCTATTAATATCCTAATGGTACTTTCTGCAGAAATACAAGAAATTCATCCTAAAAAGATTATATCAACTTAAGAAACCCTGACTATCCAAAATAATCTTAAGAAAAATGTTGGAGGTTTCACATTTCCTTGATTCAAAACATACAACAAAGCTACAATAATCAAAACTGTATGGTACTCAATTTTTTTTTTTAATGTGCAATGCACCTGAACAGACATTTTGAAAAAGATGACACAAAACTTGCCAACATGTTTATGAAAATATTCTCAATATTAATAAATGTAAAAGAAATGCAAAACAGAACCCCAATGAGATATCACCTCAAAACTTTTAGAATAGGTATTATCCAAAAAATGAAAAGATGAATGTTGGCAAAAGCATGAAGAAAAGGGAACCCTTGTACTTTGTTGATGGACATGTAAATTGGTAAAGCCATGATGAAAAACAGTTTGCAGATTCTTTGGTTCTTTGAACAATTAGAAATACAACTACTCAGTGTAGTCACTCTTGGTGTATAGCAGAACTGGTAATTTATGTACGTTAATTTTGTATCCTGAAAGTTTGCTGAATTCATTTATCAGTTCTAGGAGCTTTTTGGTGGAATCTTTAGGGTTTTCTAGGTATACAATTACATCATCAGCAAACAGCAACTGTTTTACAACCACTGTTACAATAGCTGCAAAACAAACAAACAAACACACAAACATAGGAACACACCTAACCAAGGAGGTGAAGTACCTTTACAAGGTAAACTATGAAACATTGCTGAAAGAAATGATAGATGACATAAACAATTGGAAACACATCCCATGCTCATGGACGAGTAGAATCAATATTGTGAAAATGACTATATTGACAAAAGCAATCTACAAATTTAATGCAATTCCCGTCAAAATACCATCATCATTCTTCACAGAACTAGAAAAAACAATACTAAAATTTATACAGAACCAAAAAAGAGCCTGCATAGCGAAAGCAAGACTAAAAAAAAAAAAAAAAAAAAAAAAAAGTCTGGAGGCATCAAATTACCTGATTTCAAACTATAGTATAAGGCTATAGTCACCAAAACAGCATGGTACTGGTATAAAAATAGACACAGAGACAAATAGAACAGAAGAGAGAATGCAAAAATGCACCCAAATACTGACAGCCAACTGGTCTTTGACAAAGGAAACAAAAACATAAACTGAGGAAAGGATACCCTATTCAACGAACAGTACTTACATAATTGGCAAGCCACATGTAGAATGAAACTGGATCCTCATCTCTCACCTTATACAAAAATCAACTCCAGATAGATCAGAGACTTATTTCTAAGACCTGAAACTATAAAAATTCTAGAAGATAACATTGAAAAAACCCTCATAGACACTGGCTTAAACAAAGACTTCATGACCAAGAACCCAAAAGCAAATGCAATAAAAACAAAGATAAATAACTGAGACTTAATTAAACTAAAGAGCTTTTGCATGGCAAAAGGAATACTCAGCGGAGTAAACAGACAACCCACAGAGTGAGAGAAAATTTTCACAATTCAAAGAAATGACAAAGCACTAATATCCAGAATCTACAAGGAACACAAAGAAATTAGCAAGAAAAAAAAATCCCATCAAAAAATAGGCTAAGGACATGAACAGACAATTCTCAAAAGAAGATACACAAATGACCAGCAAACATATGAAAAAATGCTCAACATCACAAATAATGGGGGAAATACAAATCAAAACCACAACTCAATGCCACCTTACTCCTGCAAGAATGTCCATAATGAGAAAATAAAAAAATAACAGATGTTGATGTGGGTGTCATGAAAGGGAACATTTCTACACTGCTGGTGAGAGTGTAAACTAGTATAGTTTGTGTGTGTGTATACATGTATATATATATGTGTGCATATATAGTACATGTATATACATATGTGTGTGTGTCATGGATTACTACTCATCCATAAAAAGAATTAATAATGTCTTTTGCAGCAACTTGGATTAAACTTGAGATAATTATCCTAAGTGAAGTAACTCAGGAATGAAAAACAAAATGCCACATGTTCTCACTTATAAGTGGAAACTCAACTATGGTCATGCAAAGGCATACAGAGTGGTATAATGGACACTGGAAACTCAGAAGGGGGAGAATAGGCAGGAAATAAAAGTGAAAAATCATCTATTTGGTACAGTGTACACTCTTTGTGTAATTGCTACACTGAAAGACCAGACTTCTCCACTACACAATTAATCTGTGTAACCAAAATTACTTGTATCCCTAAAGCTATTCAGATTTAAAACATTAAAAAACAATAATTTAAAAAATATTTAGAAAGAGAAAAAAACACACAAAAACTTCTTATCATAAGTCATTAGGAATGTGGAAATCAAAACTACAAGATACTACTTCATATTCATTATGATAGCTATATTTTTTTAAAAGGGAAATTATATGTCTCCTTGAGGATGTGGACAAATTGGAAATTCTAGTGAATTACTGGTGGGAATGTTAAATGTGGCAGTCACTGTTAAAAAGAGTATGGTGATCTTCAAAAATTTAAACAGAGAATTACCATATAATTTCTGTTCCAGTTATACATTCAATGGTACTGGTAGCATGAACTCAAGCATATTCTTGCTCAACAATGTTCATACAACATTGTTCACACTATCCAAAAGATGAAAATAATTTATCTGTCCATCAGCAAATAAATGGGATAAACAAAACATAGTATATAATTACAATGTAATATTTTTCAGCTGTATAAGGGAAGAAAAGTTTGACACATGTGACAAGATGCATAAACCTTGAGAACATTATCTTAAATGAAATAAGATAGTCAGCAAAGAACAAATCATGTAAGATCTCATGTATATGTGTTACCTAGTCAGATTAGTAGAAAGAGAACATAGAATGGTGGTTGCCAGGAGATTGGCGTGGGGAGAATGGAGAGTTATTCTTTAATGGGTACAGGCTTCCTTTTGGGATGATGGGAGCCAAATGATGAGAACACATGGACACATATAAGGGAACAACACACACTGAGGCCTTTCAGAGGGTGGAAGGTGAAAGGAAGGAGAGAATCAGGAAAAATAACTAATGGGTACTAGGCTTAATACCTAGGTGATGAAATAATCTGCACAACGAACCCCTATGACACAAGTTTACCTATGCAATAAACTTGCACTTTTACTCCTCACCTAAAAATAAAAGTTAAAAAGATTTCTAGAGATAGTTGTTACAATTGTACAACAACATGAATGTACTTAATGCCACTGAACTGTACACTTAAACATGGATAAATTGGTAAATTTTGTTATATATATTTACCACAGTTACAAAGCAAGATTCAGAGCAGCACATATGAAGTTCTGTCACCTGAGTAAAAAGAAATGTGAAAAAATTGAAAACAAATAAATTTTAAAACTTCAAAGAAGTAGAAGATAACTTTCCATGTCTCTGTGATCTATATCTATATTGTGTTTAGATAGATGGATATAGATCACAGAGACATATCAAAAGTTTGCTTCTACTTCTTTAAAATTTTAAGATGCATTTGTTTTAATTAATTTGTCATAATTTATGATAATTATGATATATATTTGTGATACATATGATAAAATAAGAACTTGCAATTAAAGTTATATATATATAAGAATCCTGATGTCAGAGTCCAGTTGATGCTTTAGTAAGATGCTTTCTTATTTATCCTTGGCTTGATCAATCTTTTGGCATGCTGTCACTTTGAGAAATGTGGACACGGTATATAGCTATGAAAATACTAATTTTATTTCTCTTTCTCGCAATGTTAGCTCTCTTGATTACCAAGCAATTAAAAAAATACTTTCCTACTGGGGTGGAAACAACTAAGAGCTGCTTTGAAGGAAAGGTTGAGTTTGAGTTAAATGGGCCCGAAGGAAAATGGGTGAGTCCTCAACTCTGGGGGACAGACTGTGAAGCTCTCTGCAATGTCTCTCTTTCTTCATCTCTGTCTCTCGTTTTCTCTCAACTGGCACAAAGAGGAAAAAACTTTACTCATCTTAAATTTTAAGAAGCTTAATCTTTCGCTTTAAAGTATGTTACTGCCAAGGGTCCCACAGGGCAGTCACTCTTTCCTTTCACTGTCTTCCTATGGCTATAAATGCAAAGGTCATGGCCATCACTACTCCCAACAATACTGTTGCTGCACATCCCATGTTCACCCATCCCTATATCTGGACTTGTTTGTTTCATTTTTTGTTCGTTATTTATTGTTTTTCATTTTCAAAGAAATGTGTGTTCATTAAAGAAGATTCATAAAGCACAGAAAAATGGAATGTTGCAGAAAAGTCAACTATTATCCTACTAGTTAGAGGTAATCCCTGTCAGCATTTTGACCTTTCATTCTCATTTTGATGGATTTTTTTCATAATTTATATACAGTAATTCTATAACTTGCTTTCTTTGTTTAGAATTATACCATTTTCTCATATTACTAACATTTCAGAATTAACTTCCATCGTATTGATATGCCACAATTTTAACTATTCTCCTAATAATGGATATTTAAGTGGTTTCTTTTTTCACACTGTTACATATCATTCTGTGAAGAACATCTTTATGGGTTAAGCTTCGTGCACATTTCTGATCATTTCTTTAAAACCGATTTCCAAAAGAAGACGGATGGTGTAATGGTATACCAGAGAGTTAATGGCATGCACTGTGAAAACAGAATGTTTTAAGTACTAATTCTAATTCTACCACTTTACAAGTGTGTAACCTGGGGGAATTTAGAGAGCTCACTGATATCTCAATTTCCTCATGTATAAGATAGAGATAATAATCTCAACTGTATTACAGGACAAATTTTAGAATTAAATGAGATAGTATATGAAAAATTCTTAGTGTTTATCACATAGTAAGTGCTCTATCACAGTGTTTGCTAATACTGTTATCACTGAATCTGAGGTATATTTTTAAGGCCCTTGATTCGTAATGCCAAATTACATTCCAGGATGTTTGCTCCAATTTATGATTACTTTAGTTATGCATAAATCCTGCTTTTTCCATACCCTTACCAGCATTGTGAATAATCACTGCTGGTGATGTTTGCTTGTTTAATAGATACATCAGTATCTTGCCTTAATTTATATTAATTAAAATACCAGAAACATTAAAGATTCTCAGGAACTCATAGAAATTTATATTTTCTCTACTTTGAATTGTATGTTAAACACTTTAATTGCAAGTTTTTATTTTCACAATTCCTCAAATAGTAAGATATCATTACAAACATTCAGATAATGCATAAAAAAAGAAGCAGCAAAAATCACCAGTAATTTCCCATTAAGAAATAATCACTCAAGATTTTGGTATATATTCTTCTGTAACATTCTAAGTGCATATACACAAACATTCAAACTTATATAACATATATACAGGTTTATAACTTTTTTCACATATCTACACATTAACATTTTTCTGTAAATGTGCAGACATCTGCATTATAATTTTTAATGCTAGCATAATATTTGATTGTATGAATATGCTGTATTTATTCAACTCCTCCCTCACATTTTAACAACAGCTTTATTGAGATATGATTCACAGAATTCAACCTTTAAAAATATACAGTTTTTTTTTTAGTATATTTACAGTGTTGTATGAACACAGCCACAGTTAATTGTACAATATTTCCTCACTCCCAAAAGAAACCCTGTGCTCTTTAGTAGTCACTCCCCATTTCCACCTCGATCAACACTGGTCAATTACTAATCTTTCTGTCTCTATAGACTGACCTATTTTGGATAGTTCATAAAAACGGAAAGTATAATACTGAGTTTTGCATATTGCACAATATGTGGTATTTTGTAACTGGCTTCTTTCACTTAGCACAATGTCTCCAAGATTTATTCATGTTATAGCGTGTATCAGCACTTCACTTCTTCCTTTTTTTTTTTTTTTTTTTTTTCTGAAATGGAGTCTCACTCTGTCACCCAGGCTAGAGTGCAGTGGCGTGATCTGGGCTCACTGCAAGCTCCACCTCCCAAGTTCACGCTATTATCCTGTCTCAGCCTCATGAGTAGCTGGGACTACAGGCGCCCACCACCAAGCCTGGCTAATTTTATATATTTTTGGTAGAGACGGGGTTTCACCTTGTTAGCCAGGATGATCTCGATCTCCAGAACTTGTGATCCGCCTGCCTCGGCCTCCCAAAGTGCTGGGATTACAGGCCTGAGCCACCGCGCCCAGCCTCATTTCTTTTTATTACTGAATAACATTCCATTATTTTGTGGTTTTATATCTTCATTAATTGAAGGACATTTGGATTACTTGTAATGTTTATCTATTATAAGTAATGCTGCTATAAACATTTGTGCACAAGCTTTTGTGTAAGCATATGTTTTTTTAATTAATTTATTATTATTATTATACTTTAAGTTGTAGGGTACATGTGCATAACGTGCAGATTTGTTACATATGTATACTTGTGCCAATTCTCTTGGGTACATAGTAGGAGTGAAATTGCTGGGTCACAAGATAGCTCTATGTTCAACCATTTAAGGAACCGCCAAGCTGTTTACCAAAGTGGCTGCAACATTGTGTATTTTCACCAGAAGTGTATGAAGGTTGTTATTTTTCCAGATCCTCAAAAGACTTATTATTTCATTTCTTTATTTTAATCATTCTAGTGAAAGTGAAGTGGTATGTTACTTTGGTATGGAGTTATGTTTTCTTGAGGCTAACGATGTTGTACTATTTCCATGTGCTAATTGGCTATGTTGTATATCTACTTTGTAAAACTCTTTAATAAGAACTTTTTGCCCATTTAAAACAGATTTGTGGTTTTTTTTAAATTATTGAACATAGTAGTACATTCTATATTCTAGAGACAAGTTTTATATGAGATATAGGATTTGTAGCATTATCTCCCATTCTGGAAGATGTCTTTTCACTTTATTGACGATATATTTTGAAGAACAACATTTTAAAAATGTTTGTGACTTCCAGTTTAACTATTTTCTTGTTTCTTGCAAACGGTTGTCATAACTAAGAAACCAACGCATGCCTGTGTCAAAATATCTCCTGTAACACATAAATATATACAGGTACTATGTAGCCACAAAAATTTAACAATAATAATAATAAAAAGAAACCAATGGTTAATTCTAGATTATAAACACTTATATTCGTGTTTTCTTTTAAAAGTCTTATGGTTTTAGCTCTGATATCTAGGTTGTAAATGCATTTTCAGTTAATTTTGTATGTAAGCTAGGAGCACAACTTTATTTTTTAACATGCTGTTACCCAGTTGTCACAGCAATATTTGTTGAAAGATGATTCTTTTCTTCTTTAATTGTATTGGTACCTTTGTCTAAAATCAACTGACTAGAATGGTGAAGATTTACTCCTGGTCTCTCAGTTCTATTACATTAATCTGTATGTCTGTTCTTATGCCAGCACCACACAGTCTTGATTACCCAGGCCTTGAAATCTATACATGTTAAGATGTTGAGTAAATTTTGTAATTTGAAACCTGGAAGTGTTAAGTTTTCCACACTGTTCTTTTTCAAGATTGTTTTGGTAATCCCGGGTCCCTTGCATTTACGTATAAATTTTTGAACCAGATTTTTAATTTCTGCAACTAAGTCACCTGCATTTTCCATAAAAATTGCCTCAAATCTGTACATGAATTTGGGGAGCATTGCCGTTCTAGCAATACGGTTTTCTAACCAATGGCCATGAGATGTTTTTCTACTGATGTAGCTCTTTTTAATATTTGTTTTGGATGGGTGCAGGGGCTCATGCCTGTAATCCCAGCACTTAGGGAGGTTGAGGTGGGCAGACCACCTGAGGTCAGGAGTTCAAGACCAGCCTGGCCAACATGGTGAAATCGCGTCTCTAATAAAAATACAAAAATTAGCTGGGTGAGGTTGTGTACACCTATAATCCCAGATACTCAGGAGCTTGAGGCAGGAGAATCGCTTGAACCTGGGAGATGGATGTTGCAGTGAGCTGAGATTGAGCCAGTGCACTCCAGCCTGGACAACAGAGCAAAACTCCGTCTCTAAAAATTTTGTTTTCAACAGTGTCTTGTATTTTTTAGGGTACATAATTTGCATTGCTTTTGTTAAAATTATCTTTAAATATTGTATTCCTTTTGAAGTTATTATAATGGAATTATTTTCTTCATTTAATTATTGATTTTCTCATTGATACTGTATAGAAATACAACTGAGTTTTGTATAGTGATCTTCTATTTCCAGTCTTCATAAACTTGTTTATTAATTCTAAAAGATTTTAGTTAATTCTTTAGAAAATAATGTATTTTAAAATATTTTAAAATGTTTTTGGGTACATAATGGGCATATATATATTTAGGAGCAACATGGAATATTTAGATACAGGCATACAATGCATAATAACCACATCAGAATAAATGGAGTATCCATCACCTCAAGCATTTATCCTTTGTGTTACGAAGAATCCAATTATACTCTTTAAGCTATTTAAAAATACACAATTAGGTTTTTTTCTTCCCCCCTACCCAAGATCATGAGTAGGATGCAGTGCTAGCATGCCTCTCCTACTCGGAAGAACAGAACAATGTGCGGAGATTCACGCTGTGAACTTTTGTTCCAAGAACCACAGCAGAAACTTACCAGAGAAACTGAAAGAATTCACAGACCTTTTGAAAGAAGCAACATGCCACAGCAAACTCTGTAGGACAGCCTTAAAACTGTGAGTTCCTGGAGTGAAAGAGGGAAAAAGCATTCCCCCAAACACACATTCCCACTGGGAAATCTGAAAATCCAGATCATGGGAAGATACTTTAACTTTATATAGAGCTGGAATGGATTTAGAGAATGGTGTGAAATATAAAAGTACAAGCAGCAGTGAGAAGAACCTTGTATGCATTCCCAGTCCCCAGTTTGAGCCCAGGGAGGCCATTTCTGACTATATCTCACAGGGACCCTTGGAGAAGGCAGCCAGCAAACTTAGGGAGGGGCCTCAGGGTGAAAGAAGTGCCCAAGTGAGTTGTGTGGTAATTTTGAGTGAAAACAAACTCCCTTGAGCAGAATCTGGGAGACAAATGAAAACTGCTGCAAATATGAGCACAGGAGCTGGGCATCTAGCATTGTGGGCAGATGGGGAGGGTCATGGCCTGAAAGCCTTGCTTGCTTTTTCAGTGAGGAAGCTTATGGCCTGGGGCAGGTCTGAGTTTTTTGCACAGGCTGCCTGGATTTGGACTCTGCGCTGTTAGTGGGGGCATTGCAAGATCAAGACCAGCCTCAAAAACTGTGTGAGAGCTAGGTGAGCCCTCTCACTACTAGCTAATCCCCACTCTCCCAGCAAACTACTGCACAGCAGAGACAGCCATATTCCCCTCTGGAACATAACCCCATTGGCCTGAGAACCAGCCTCCTCACCCCCTACACTGGATGCAGCAAGCCTTTCCCAGGGTGTCTGAGCTCAGACCTGTCTAACCTTGCCACCACCTGATAGTATTTCTCTGCCCACCTTGGTAGCTTAACACAAAAGACATAAACTCTTAGGAGCTTTATGGTCCCAACCATTGTCTGAGAAACCAGAATACTTTTTGGCCAACTTAGGGCAAACTCAAATCCCACTGTTATTAACACAACTGGTGCTCTGTTGAAAGCACTACCTCTGGCTGGAGGCCAACCAACTAAAGACATTACAGCAACTCATAAGAGAATAGCATTTTTTTCCCAGGAAGGAGAAAACTCCAGTTAATTTTATTGCCTGTAATATCTTGTCTAACCAGTGGTCCTGAGTCTGTCCATGTGACAACTTCACTTCTAGCATAACCAGCATTTGAGAAAGCCAGCAAACTAAACGTATCTACAACCAAGAAATCACACACACTCTACAGCACTCCCCTGCCACCTCCATCAAACCAGGTGCTGGTATCCACAGCTGGGAGAATTAAATACTGGTCACATCACTGGACTCTTTGAAGACATTCCCCAGAACCGTCCTGGAGCCTGGTAGCTCCACAGGGTGACTAGACCCAGAAGAGGAATAATAATCACTGCAGTCCAGCTCTGAGGAAGCCCCATTACTGGAGGAACAGAGAGAGCACCAAATCAAGGCATCAATTGTAGTGCTGGGCAGTGCAGTACGGAAGGTCTACACCTCTACTTCAACAGGATAGAAGCCTCTGTAATTATGAAAGGCCTTGGAAAAGGGGTCCTTGCTTCCCCTTGGCAAAAATCCATTGAAAAACAGCTGGAATTCTCCACAGAAATGCAGTATGGAGGCATCTATAGGCAACCTTCCTGTAACCATCAAGGATGAGTGAAGCCCCATGGAAGGAGCACTCCCCAGACTCATGCCTGCAAAAGAGGCAGAGTTATAGTTCTTCCCTACTTGGAACATCAATATTTCTATGGATAAAGAAGGTGCCTGTCTGACCTGAATAGCTTAAACACAGAGATAGGAGTGAGGCTGTGAGGTGAATAGCATTACTGCTGACCTGGTAGGGAGCTGAGGGAGCTCCAACTCTTCACCTTGATAAAATCTCAGTACATCTAATTGAGAACTCCTCTCATCAAGGGTGGGACATCAGCCCACAATTAGGTGTTACATCTATCCACCTTCCTTAGCTACAGCCAGTACTTACCCAGGGATACCTCACTGATAGGCCTGAAACCTGAATAATCAACTCAGTAAATAAAATACTGGGGAAAAATTAAACCATGAATGCAAACCATGAGAGAATGAGATAATTTTCAAGAGATTCCTGCCATTGCAGGAACTGCAACTCCATAGGAGACAATAAACTCACCCATACGCCAAGCACATAACTACTATAAACAGCATCAGGGAAAGCCAGCACACAATGACTCTATAACTAAGAAGTTTATACAGAGTCTTCATCTCTATGAGCACCAATAATCAAATTAGGCTAAAATAAACATTAAAGTCTGATCCTTAAGGAAGAAAAATATACAATTTTTTCTAAAAGTCCAATTAAAAAAAATTCAAAAACAATTTGAAGAAATATTCTACCCAAATGAAAAAGAAAAAAACCAGAAAAGTAATTTTGGTAATATGAAAGAAATATTGTTCTATAATGCCCTCAAAAATTCACATTAGATCCCCAGCAATGGATTCAAACCAAGAAGATATCTCTGAAGTGCCAGATAAATAATTCAGAAGATTGATTACTAAACAACTAAAGGAGATACCAGGGAAAGGTGACAACCAACTTAAAAAAATACAGGCTATAGATGAAACAATTTCCAGAGGAATAGATATAAAGATAAAAAACTATCATAACTTCTGGAAATAAAAAGTACACTTAGGGAAATACAAAATGCAGTAGAAACTTTCAACAATAGGCTAGAAGAAGTAGAAGAAAGACCTTCAGCTCTAGAAGACAAGGCTTTCAAATTAACCCAATTAGACAAAGTCAAAGAAAAAATAATAAAAATTTAACAAAGTCTCCAAGAAATACGGAATTATGTTAAAGAGACAAACTTAAGAATAATTGGTGTTTCTGAGAAAGAAGAGACCTTTGAAAATTTTGAAAACTGAGTTGAGGGAATAATTGAGGAAATATTCCCTGGCCTTGCTAAAGATCTAGATATCTAAATACAAGAAGCCCAAAGAACTCCTTTGAAACTCAACCCAAAATGATCATCATCAATCACACAGTCATCAGCTTATCTAAAGTCAAGATGAAGAAAAGAATCTTAAGAGCTATGAGACAAAAGCATTGGATGACCTATTAAAAATCCCTGTCAGATTAATAGTATATTTCTCAGCAGAAACCTTAAAAGCCAGAAGGGATTGGGGTTCTGTCTTTAGCCTCCTTAAACAAAATAATTGCCAATCAATAATTTCATATCTAGCAAAACTGAGCCTCATAGATAAAAAGGGGTTATACATTTTTTTCAGACAAACAAATGTTGAGAGAATTTGCAAAATATGAGAAAAGGAATTCTAAATCTTGGAATGATTTTGGGGCTAATAAGGAAATCAGAATGTGAATTTAAAAATTCTGTGAATTGAATGAAAATAGTGACACAACTTATTAAAACTTCGGGGATACAGCAGAAGCAGTGCTACAAGGAAAGTACATGCCATTAAATGTATACATTAGAAAGTCTCAAAGAGCACAAAAAAACAGTCTGAGTTCACACATCAAAGAATTAGAGAAAAAAGAACAAACTAAACTCAAACCCAGCAGAAGGAAAAGAAACAAAAAAACAAAAAACAAAGATCTGAGCAGAATGAAATAAAATTGAAAAAATACTACAAAAGATAAATGAAAAAAGCTAGTTCTTTGAGAAGATAAACAAAATTGATAGACCATTAGCAAGATTAACCAAGAAAGGGAGAGAGAAGATGCAAATAAACTCAATTAGAAATGAAATGCGAGATATTACAATCAGTACTTCAGAAATACAAAAGACCATTCAAGGCTACTATGGACACCTTTTCACATTCAAACTATTTCTAGTCTAGAGGAGATGAATAAATTCCTGGAAATACACAACCCTCTTAGATTAAATAAGGAAGAAATAGCAACTTTGAACAGACCAAAAACAAGTAGCAAGATTGAACCAGTAATAGAAAGAAAATTGCCATCAGCAACAACAAAAAAAATAAACCCAGGACCAGATGGATTCATAGCTGAATTCTATGAGACATTCAAAGAAGAACTGGTACTAATCCTACTACACCTATTCCAACTGATAGAGAGAAAGCAGGAATCCTCCCTTAATTATTCTATGAAGCGAGCATCACCCTAATGCAAAAACAGGAAAGAACATAACAAAAAAAGAAAACTACAGGACAGCATCCCTGATGAACAAAGATGTAGAAATCCTCAACAAAATACTAGCTAACTGAATCCAACAGCATATAAAAAAGATAATACACCATGATCAAGTGGGTTTCATACCAGGGATACAGGTATGGTTTAATATATGCAAGTCAATAAATGTAATATATCACATAAATTGAATTTTAAAAGTTATATGTTTATCTTAATAGATGCAGAAAAAGCATTTTACAAAATCCAGCATCCTGTTTGATAAAAAGCCTCAACAAAATTAGCATAGAAGAGACATACATCAAAGTAATAAAAATTATCAATGACAAACCCACAGCTAACATTATACTGAATGGGAAAATTAAAACATTTCTCCTGAGAACTGGAACGGCAGAAGGATGCCCACTTTCACCACTTCTATTTAGCATAATACTGGAAGCAGTCAGACAAAAGAAAGATATAACGGGCATCTAAACTGGAAAAGAGGAACAAACTTTGCTGTTCACTGATGAAATAATCGTATACTCAGAAAACTCTAAAGATGCATCCAAAAAGGTTCTACATGTGATAAATCAATTCAGTAAAGTGTCAGAATACAAGCAAGAAATTGAATAAAATTCCCATAAAAATACCATTATTATTCTTCACAGAACTAGAAAAAAAATCTGAAAATTCATATGGAACCAACAAAGAGCCCACATAGCCAAAGCAATACTAAGCAAAAAGAACAAACCTGGAGGCATCACATTACCTGATTTCAAACTATACAACAAGGTTATAGTCATCATAATAGCAGAGTATTGGTATAAAACAGGCACATATACCAATGATGGAACAGAATAGTGAGACCAGAAATAAAGTTAAATACTTACAGCCAACTGATCTTTGAGAAAGAAAGAAAGAAAAAAAAACTTAAAGTGGAGAAAGGACACCCTATTTAATAAATTTTGCTGGTAAAACTGGTAAGCCACATATAAAATAATAAAACTGGATCTTCATCTTTCACCTTATAAAAAATAACTAAAAATGGATAAAAGACTTAAATCTAAGACCGGAAATCATAAAAACTCTAGAAGATAACTTTGGAAAAACTCTTGTAGACATTGGCTTAGGCAAAGAATTCATGACTAAGATCCCAAAAGTAAATGCAACAAAAACAAAAATAATTAAGGTGGACCTAATTTGCTACAAAGCTTCTGCACATCAAAATAAATAATCATCAGAGTAAACAGACAACCCACAAAATGGAAAAAAAAATCTTTGCAAACTACACAACTGTCAAAGGACTAGTATTGAGAATCTACAAGGAACTCAAGCAAATCAACAAGAAACAAAACAACAAATGATTCCATCAAAATTGGGCAAAAATATGTATAGACAATTCTTAAAAGAAGATGTAAATGCAACAAATACAGGAAAATGCTCAATGTTACTAATTATCAGGGAAATGCAAATTAAAACCACAATAAGACACCTGCTTTCCCCTGAAAGGATTAACATAATTTAAAAATAAAGAATAATAAACGCTGGTGTGGTATAAATGGAACACTTTTACATTGCTGGTGGGAATGTAAAATAGTACAGCCACTATGGAAAACAGTATGGAGGTTGCTTAAAGGACTAAAAGAAGAACCACTGTTTGATCCAGCAATCCCACTACTTAGTATCTACCCAAGGAAAAGAAGTCATTCTATGTAAAAGCCACATGCATGCTTAATACATTGGTGATAGGTTGATAGGTGCAGCAAACCACCATGGCATACATTTGTCTATTTAAAAAACCTGCACATCCTGCACATGTATCTCAGAAATTAAAATTAAATCAAATTTTAAAAACAAGAAAAGAAAAATCCACAAGCTCATGCATGTTTATAGCAGCACTATTCACAATTGTAAAAATATAGAACCAGCTTAAATGCCCATCAACCAATGAAAATGTGGTATATATACACCAGATAATACTGCTCAGCCATAAAACGGAATGAAATAATGGCCTTTTCAGCAACTTGGATAGAGTTGAAGGCCATTATTCTCAGTAAGTTACTCAGGAATGGAAAAACAAGTATTGTATGTTCTCACTTGTAAGTGGGAGCTAGGCTGTGAGAATGCATAGGCATGAGAAAAATAAAATGGACTTTGGGTACTTGGAGGGGAAGTGTAGAAAGAGGGCAATGGATAAAAGACTACATATTGGGTACAGTTTACACTGCTCAGGTGATGGGTGCACCAAAATCTCAGAATCATCACTAAAGAACTTATCCATGTCACCAAAAGCCACCGTACCCCAAAATCTATTGAAATACAATAAAAAATTTTAAAAGTACCATTAAATGATTATTGAATATAGTCACCCTGTTGGGCTATCGAATATAAGATCTTATTCATTCATCCTATTTTTTTTGTACCTATTAACCATCTCCATTTTTGAACATCTCCCATTACCCTTCTTAGCCTTGGGTAACCATCATTGCTCTATCTCCATAGGTTCAATTGTTTTAATATTGAGCTCCCACAAATAAGCGAGTATATGTGGTTTGTTCTTCTGTGTTTAGTTTATTTCACTTTAAAAGTTGACTTCCAGTTGCATCTATGTGGATGCTAATGGCTGGATTTTATTACTTTTTAGGGTTGAAGAGTACTCCATTGTTTATAGGTACCACATTTTATTTATTCATTCATCTGTTGATAGACATTTAGGTTGCTTACAAATCTTGAACATTGTGAATAGTACTGCCATAAATATGAGCATGCAGATATCATTTTGACACACTAATTTTCTTTCTTTTGGGTATATACATAAGAGTAGGATTGCTGGATTATATGGTATCTCTATTTTTTAGTTCCTTGAGAAATCTCCAAACTGTTTTCCATAGTGATTGTACTAATTTACATTTCCACAAACAGAGTCCAAGGGTTTCCTTTCATCACATCCTTGTCAGGATTAGTTACTGCCTATCTTTTGGATAAAAGTCGTTTTAACTGGGGTGAGATGATATCTCGTTGTAGTTTTGATTTGCATTTCTCTGATGATCAATAATGTTGAATACGTTTTTATATATCTATTTGCCATTTGTATGTCTTCTTTTGAGAAATGTCTATTCAGATCTTTTGCCCATTTTAATTAGATTATTAGTTTGTTTTCTCCTATAGAGTTGTTTGAACATTTTTATATACTGCTTATCAATCCCTTGTCAGAAGGGTAGTTTGCAAATATTTTCTCCCATTCTGTGGGTTGTCTCTTCACTTTGTTGATTGTATCCTTTGCTGTGTTGAAGCTTTTTAATCTGATGTGATTCTATTTGTCCACGTTCTTTCGGTTGTCTGTGCTTCTGGTATATTACTCAAGAAATCTTTGCTCAGACCAATATCCTGGAGAGTTTTCTCAAAGTTTTATATTGGCAGATCCATAGTTTGACGACCTAGATTTAAGATTATAATTCGTTTTCATTTGATATATATTTTTTTCTTATTATTATTATTATTATACTTTAAGTTCTGGGGCACATGTGCAGATCATGCAGATTTGTTACATGCGTATACATGTGCCATGGTGGTTTGCTACACCCATCTACCCATCATCTACATTAGGTATTTCTCCTAATGCTATCCCTTCCCCATCCTCCCACCCCCCGACAGGATCAGGTGTGTGATGTTCCCCTCACTGTGTCCATGTGTTTTCATTGTTCAAATCTCACTTATGAGTGAGAACATGTAGTGTTTGGTTTTCTCTTGTTGAGAATGATGGTTTTTAGCTTCATCCATGTCCCTGCAAAGGACATGAAATCATTTTTTTGTGTGTGTGTGGCTGCATAGTATTCCATGGTGTATATGTGCCACAATTTCTTTCTCCAGCCTATCATTGATGGGCATTTGGGTTGGTTTCAAGTCTTTGCCATTGTGAATATTGCCACAATAAACATACATGTGCATGTGTCTTTATAGTAGGATGATTTATAACCACTTGGGTATATATCCAGTAATGGGATTGCTGGGTCAAATGGTATTTCTAGTTCTAGATCCTTGGGGAATCACCACACTGTCTTCCACAATGGTTGAACTAATTTCCACTCCCACCAACAGTGTAAAAGCATTTTTATTTCTCCACATCCTCTCCAGCATCTATTGTTTCTTGACTTTTTAATGATCACCATTCTAACTGGTGTGACATCGTATCTCATTGTGGTTTTGATTTGCATTTCTCTAATGACCAGTGATGATGAGCATTTTTTCATATATTTGTTGGTTGCATAAAAGTCTTCTTTTGAGAATCGTCTGTTCATATACTTTGCCCACTTTTTGATGGGATTGTTTGTTTGTTTTTTCTTGTAAATTTGTTTAATTCCTTTATAGATTCTGGATATTAGCCCTTTGACAGATGGACAGATTATAAAAATTTTCTCCCGTTGTGTAAGTTGCCTGTTCACTTTGATTATAGTTTCTTTACTGTGCAGAGCTCTTTAGTTTAATTAGATCCCATTTGTCTATTTTGGCTTTTGTTGCTATTACTTTTGGTGTTTTAGTCATGAAGTCTTTGCCCATACCTATGACCTGAATGGTATCGCCTAGGTTTTCTCCTTTATGGTTTTAGGTCTCACATTTAAGTCTTTAATCACTCGAGTTAATTTTTGTGTAAGGTGTACGGAAGGGATCCAGTATCAGCTTTCTGCATATGGCTAGCCAGTTTTCCCAACATCGTTTATTAAATAGGGAATCCTTGCCCCATTGCTTGTTTTTGTCAGGCTACTCAAAGATCAGATCGTTGTAGATGTGTGATATTATTTCTGAGGCCTCTGTTCTCTGTTCCATTGGTCTATACATCTGTTTTGGTACCAGTACCATGCTGTTTTGGTTGCTGTGGCCTTATAGTATAGTTTGAAGTCAGGTAGCATGATGCCTCCAGTTTTGTTCTTTTTTGCTTAGGATTGTCTTGGCTATGAGGGCTCTTTTTTGGTAACATATGAACTTTAAAGCAGTTTTTTCCAATTCTCTGAAGAAACTCATTGGTAGCTTGATGGGGATGGCATTGAATCTATAAATTACCTTGGGCAGTATGGCCATTTTCACGATATTGATTCTTCCTATCCGTGAGCATGGTATGTTCTTCCATTTGTTTGTGTCCTCTTTTATTTCACTGAGCAGTGGTTTGTAGTTCTCCTTGAAGAGGTCCTTTATATTTCTTGTATGTTGTATTCCTAGGTATTTTATTATCCTGTAGCAACTGTGAATGGGAATTCACTCATGATTTGGTTCTCTGTCTATTATTGATGTATAGGAATGCCTGTCATTTTTGCCCATTGATTTTGTATCCTGAGGCTCTGCTGAAGTTGCTTATCAGCTTAAGGAGATTTCAGGCTGAGGCAATGGGGTTTTCTAAATATACAATCATGTCATCTGCAAACAGGGACAATTTGACTTCCTCTTTTCCTATTTGAATAATCTTTATTTCTTTCTTTTGTCAGATTGCCCTGGTCAGAACTTCCAATACTATGTTGAGTAGGAGTGGTGAGAGAGGGGCTCCTTGTCTTGTGCTGGTTTCTAAAGGCAATGCTTTCAGCTTTTGCCCATTCATTGTGATGTTGGCTATGGGTTTGTCATAAATAGCTCTTATTTTTTGAAGATATGTTCCATCAATACCCAGTTTATTAAGAGCTTTTATCATGAAGGGATGTTGAATTTTATCAAAGGCTTTTTCTGTGTAAATGAGATAATTATGGGTTTTTTGTCATTGGTTCTGTTTATGTGATGGATTAAATTTATTGATTTGCATATGTTGAACAAGCCTTGCATACCAGGGATGAAGCCGAGTTGATCAAGGTAGATAAGCTTTTTGATGTGCTGTTGTTTTAGGTTTGCCTTTGAGGATTTCTGCATTGATGTTCATCAGGGTTTTTGTCCTAAAACTTTGCTTTTTTGTCGTGTCTCTGCCAGGTTTTGGTTTCAGGATGATTCTGGCATCATAAAATGAGTTTTGGAGAATTTTTCTTTTTCTACAGTTTGAAATACTTTCAGAAGGAATGATACCAGATCCTCTTTGTACCTCTGATAGAATTTGGCTGTGAATCCCTTATGTGCTGGGCTTTTTTGGGGTTGGTAGGCTATTAATTACTGCCTCAATTTCAGAACTTGTTTTTGGCCTATTCAGGAATTTCACTTCTTCCTGGTTTAGTCTTGGGAGGGTGTGTGTGTACAGGAATTTATCTATTTCTTCTAGATTTTCTAGTTTATTTTCATAGAGGTGTTTATAATGTTCTCTGAAGGTAGTTTCTATTTCTGTGGGATTGGTGGTGATATCCTCTTTATCATTTTTTATTGCATCTATTTGATTCTTCTCTCTTTTCTTCTTTATTAGTCTGACTAGTGGTTTATCTATTTTGTTGATCTCTGAAAAAAGAAAAAAAAAACAATTCCTGGATTCACTGATTTTTTGAAGGGTTTTTCGTGTCTCTATTACCTTTGGTTCTGCCCTAATCTTCATTATTTCTTTTCTTACGCTAGCTTTTGGCTTCTCTAGTTCTTTTTATTTTGATGTTAAGGTGTTGATTTTAGATCTTTCCGCTTTCTCTTGTGAGCATTAAGTGCTATGAATTTCCATGTACACACTGTTTTAAATGTGTCCCAGAGATTCTGGTATGTTGTGTGTTTGTTCTCATTGGTTTCAAAGAACATCTTCATTTCTGCCTTCATTTCGTTGTTTACCCAGTAGTCATTCAGGAGCAGGTTGTACAGTTTCCATGTAATGGTGTGATTTTGAGTGAGTTTCTTACTCCTGAGTTCTACTTTTATTGCACTGTGGTCTGAAAACCTGTTTGTTATTATTTCCATTATTTTGCATTTGCTGGGGAGTGTTTTACTTTCAATTATTCAGTCAATTTTAGAACAAGTCTGATGTAGTGCTGAGAAGAATGTATATTCTATTGATTTGGGGTGGAGAGTTCTGTAGATGTCTATTAGGTCCACTTGGTTTCGAGCTGAGTTCAAGCCCTGGATATCCTTGTTAATTTTCTGTCTCATTGATCTGTCTAATATTGACAGTGGGGTGTTAAAGTCTCCTATTATTATTCTGTGGGAGTCTAAGTCTTTTTCTAGGTCTTTAAGAACTGGCTTTATGAAACTGGGTGCTCCTGTATTGGATGCATATATATTTAGGATTGTTAGCTCTTCTTGTTGCATTGATCTTTTTACCATTATGTATTGTCCTTCATTTTCTCTTTTGATCTTTGTTGGTTTAGTTTGTTTTATGAGAGACTAGGGTTGCAACTCCTGCCTTTTGCTTTCCATTTGCTTGGTAAATCTTCCTCCATCCCTTTATTTTGAACCTATATGTGTCTTTGTACATGAGATGGGTCTCCTGAATACAGCACATCGAAGGGTTTTGACTCTATCCAATTTGCCAGTCTGTGTCTTTTAATTGGGGCATTTATGGGTTAATATTGTTATGTGTGAATTTGATCCTGTCATTATGATGCTAGCTGGTTATTTTGCCCATTAGTTGATGTAGCTTCTTCATAGCCTCGATGGTACAATTTGGAATTTTTGGCTGTGGCTGGTGCTGGTGGTTCCTTTCCATGTTTAGTGTTTCCTTGAGGAGTTCTTGTAAGGCAGGCCTGGTGGTTACAAAATCTTTCAGTGTTTGCTTGTGTGTAAAGGATTTTATTTCTACTTCGCTTATGTAACTTAGTTTGGCTGAATATAAAATTCTGGGTTGAAAATTCTTTTCTTTAAGGATGTTGAATATTAGCCCCCACTCTCTTCTGGCTTGTAGGGTTTCTCCAGAGATATCTGCTGTTAGGCTGATGGGCTTCTATTTATGGGTAACCCGACCTTCCTCTCTGATTGGGCTTAATATTTTTTCCTTCATTTCAACCTTGGTGAATCTGACGATTATGTGTCCAGGGGTTGTGCATCTTGAGGAATATCTTTGCGGTGTTCTCTGTATTTCCTGAATTTGAATGTTGGCCTGCCCTCCTAGGTTGGGGAAGTTCTCCTGGATAATATCCTGAAGAGTGTTTTCCAACTGGGTTCCATTCTCACCATCACTTTCAGGTACACCGGTCAAACATAGATTTGGTCTTTTCACATAGTCCTATATTTCTTGGAGGCTTTGTTTGTTTCTTTTCACTCTTTTTTTTTTTTTCTCTAATCTTGTCTTCTCACTTCATTTTATTGAGTTGATCTTAAATCTCCAATATCCTTTCTTCCACTTGATTAATTCAGCTATTGATACTTGTGTATGCTTCATGAAGTTCTAGTGCTGTGTTTTTCAGTTCCATCAGGTCATTTATGTTCTTCTCTAAGCTGGTTATTCTAGTTAGCAATTTATCTAACCTCTTTTCATTGTTCTTATCTTCCTTGCATTGGGTTAGAACATGCTTCTTTAGCTCAGAGGAGTTTGTTATTACCCACCTACTGAAGCCAACTTCTGTTAATTCATCAAACTCATTCTCCATCCGTTTTTGTTCCCTTACTGGTGAGGAGTTGTGATCCTTTGGAGGAGAAGAGGGATTCCAGTTTTTGGAATTTTCAGCCTTCTTGTGCTGGCTTCTCCCCATCTTCATGGATTTACTTACCTTTGGTCTTTGATGCTGGTGATGTTGATACTATTCCTTTCTGTTTGTTAGTTTTCTTTTTAACAGTCAGGTCCCTCTGCTGCTGATCTGCTGGAGTTTGCTGGAGGTCCATTCCAGACCCTATTTGCATGGGTTTCACTAGTACAGGCTGCAGAACAACAAAGATTGCTCCCTGTTCCTACCTCTGGAAGCTTCATCCCAGAGGGGCACAGGCCAGATACCAGCCAGAGCTCTCCTGTATGAGGTGTCTGTTTGTCCCTACTGGATTGTGTCTCCCTGTCTGGATACATGAGGGTTCAGGGACCCACTTGAGGAGGTAGTCTGTCCCTTATCAGTGCTCAAACGCTGTGCTGGGAGAACAACTGCTCTCTTCAGAGCTGTCAGGCAGAGACGTTTAAGTCTCCTGCAGTTGTGCCCACAGTGGCCCCTTCTCCCAGGCGCTCTGTCCCAGAGAGCTGAGGTGGGCTCTGCCCATTTCAAACTTCCCTACCTCTTAGTTTACGCTGTGAGGGTAAAACCGCCTACTTAAGCCTCAGCAATGATGGATGCCCCTTCCCCCACCAACTTGGAGCATCCCAGGTAGACCTCAGACTTCTGTTCTAGCAGCTAGAATTTCAAACCAGTGGATCTTAGCTTGCTGGGCTCTGTGGGGATGATCAAAGATCAGATGGTTGTAGATGTGTCATTATTTCTGAGGCCTCTGTTCTGTTCCCTTGGTTTATATATCTGTTTTATTACCAGTACCATGCTGTTTTGGTTACTGTAGCCTTGTAGTATAGTTTGAAGTCAGGTCACATGGTGCCTCCAGCTAGGAAGAATCAATATTGTGAAAATGGCCATACTTCCCAAAGTAATTTATAGATTCAATGCTATCACCATGAAGTTACTCTTGACTTTCTTCACAGAACTAGAAAGAAACTACTTTAAATTTCATATGGAACCAAAAAAGAGCCCATGGTAGCCAAGACAATCCTAAGTATACCATCCTTTCTAAGAAGGCTTTCCAGTTATTTGGAAGGACCTGAGTTTTGTGATCTAAGTTTTTGGTCCCTACAGATGTATCCACATCATGGAGTATCCCAAGTTCACTAGTGCTGTGTGTCTTGCAGACTCATTGAGATATTACATTGCAGGACTTGGATAGGATCCAGAAGAATTTTCTTGATTTCCAGGCAGAGACCCTTATTCTCTTCCCATACTTTTTTTTTTTTTTTTTTGAAATAAATGAAATCTCTCTCTTTCTCTGTGATGAGCTGCCTGGAGCTAGGGATAGACTGACACAAGCAATCCTATAGCCACTGTTACTGGGACTAGTCTGGGTGAAACCTGAACCCCGCATGCACTTGGTCTTGCTCAAGGTCTCCTTTGACCACTACCTGGCTACTGCTTATGTTTGCTCAAGGCACTATGGCTTTATAATCAGTAGGTGCCAGTGCCAGGCAGCCATGTGTCCTCCTCTTCAGAGAAGCAAGTTCTCTTCAGCCCTGGGTGGGTCCAAAGATTCTGTCTAGGAGCCATGGCCTAGAGTCAGAAATTTTAGAAATTTACTTGGTTCTCTAGTCTGTTGTGGCTGACCCCACATGTAAACCCCAGGATGAAGTCCTTTCCATTCTTTATGCTCCTTTATACAGGCAGAAGAGTGTCTTCCCATGGCCACCACCACTTCAGGCTCATGGGAAGTAATCCTAGGCTACCACAAATGTTCACTTAAGGCCCAAGACCTGTTCAGTCAGCTTGTGGTGAATGCTTCCAGGTCTGGAACGTGCCCTTCAGAGCAATGGGCTCCCCTATGGCATAAGGCAAGTTCAGAAATGCTTCTCAAGAGCCAAGGCCTAGAACTGGGAACCCCAAGAGCCTGCTTGATGCTTTACCCCATTGTGTTCAAGTTGTTACCTAAGCTTCAAGACAGAATCTCCTTTAATTTTCTCTCTACTTTTCTCAAGGAAAAGATGTCTCTCCCCATAGCCACCATGATTGGGAATGTGCTGAGTCACACATGAAGCCAGCACATCTCAGAGCCTTACCCAAGGCACATGGCTTATACTACCTGGACCTCACTGTTGATTATTCAGTGAAAAAGGACTATTTTGTCAGCAAGTAATGAATGTTGCCAGCACTTGGTCCTTTCTCAGTTGATTTCCTGGCCTAGGATGTGTCTAGAAATGGCATCCAGGAGCCAGTGCCTATAATGAAGATCTCCCAACTCTTCCTGGTGCCAAATTTTACTGTGGCTGAGCAGGTATATAAGTTGCAAAACAAGCTTTTTTTCAAAAACATTATTTGTAATATTTATAAATTATTTTAAATTATTCCCTCTCCTTTAGCAGAAATGCCCTGACAGATCATGTGCCCCCTCAAGTTCCCTGGCTCTGAGATCAGCACAGCACTAGGATATGCCTAGGAATTGCAGTCTTTGTGGCCTAGACTGAATTTCAGGTTTATTTAGGACCACGAACTACTTTAGCGTGCAGTGGCTAGGCTTGCAGAAACTTAAGGTCTGACTGCTGAGATAGGCCATTTCCCTCTGGCTAGGGGTCCTATAAATGCTCCCTCTGTGGGCACTGGCTGAGTTCTGACTGGTTTCTTTTCACTGCAACAGGATAGCACTGTGTTCCAATGCAAAGTGTCGCAGTTAGTGTGCTTTCCCTCTCTCACATGCACAGATTCTCTCTCTGAGCCACACGGCTACTGCTGAGTGGGGAAGGAGTGGTGTTGGTAATTCAAGATTGACTTTCCTACCCTTCTTTGTGCCTCTTTCAGTGATATGAAGTTAAAATCAGGTACAGATTGCTCACCTGATTTTTGGTTCTAATAGCGGTTCCTTTTTTGATGTAGATACTTGTTAATTTTGGTGTTCCTGTGGGGAGAATGATTGGCAGATGCTTCTATTTGGCTATCTTGTTCTGTCCCATAAAAAATATAATTTTTCTAATAGAGAAGTTGTTTTGCTAGATACAAGATTATGTCTTCTGCAAAGAGAGACACAAATATTTTCTTGCCTTATTGCCTTAGCTAGAACTTCTAGTACAATGTTGAATAGAAAGGACAATAGAGGGCATTTTTTTCTTATTCCTGATCTTCTTCAGTCTTTAGCATGTGAGTTAATTTTGTTGGCTATCAGTTTTACATAGATACATTTTCCCAAGTTGAGAAATTGTATTTCTTTTTTTTTTTTTTTTTTACTTTTAAAACTTAAATTTATTTAAAAAGGAAACGCCACGTTCCTGACATGAATGGAGAAATCCATGCTATTTTTCCTTCTTCTTCATCCATGAGCATCAGTGATTCTTTTTTTTTAATTTTTTAATTTTTTTAATTTATTTATTATTATTATACTTTAAGTTGTAGGGTACATGTGCATAACGTGCAGGTTTGTTACATATGTATACTTGTGCCATGTTGGTGTGCTGCACCCATCAACTCGTCATTTACATCAGGTATAACTCCCAATGCAATCCTTCCCCCCTCCCCCCTCCCCATGATAGGCCCCTGTGTGTGATGTTCCCCTTCCTGAGTCCAAGTGATCTCATTGTTCCGTTTCCACCTATGAGTGAGAACATGCGGTGTTTGGTTTTCTGTTCTTGTGATAGTTTGCTAAGAATGATGGTTTCCAGCTGCATCCATGTCCCTACAAAGGACACAAACTCATCCTTTTTGATGGCTGCATAGTATTCCATGGTGTATATGTGCCACATTTTCTTAATCCAATCTGTCACTGATGGACATTTGGGTTGATTCCAAGTCTTTGCTATTGTGAATAGTGCTGCAATAAACATAAGTGTGCATGTGTCTTTATAGCAGCATAATTTATAATGCTTTGGGTATATCCCCAATAATGGGATGGCTGGGTCATATGGTACATCTAGTTCTAGATCCTTGAGGAATCGCCATACTGTTTTCCATAATGGTTGAACTAGTTTACAATCCCACCAACAGTGTAAAAGTGTTCCTATTTCTCCACATCCTCTCCAGCACCTGTTGTTTCCTGACTTTTTAATGATCGCCATTCTAACTGGTGTGAGATGGTATCTCATTGTGGTTTTGATTTGCATTTCCCTGACGGCAAGTGATGATGGCATTTTTTCATGTGTCTGTTGGCTGTATGAATGTCTTCTTTTGAGAAATGTCTGTTCATGTACATTGCCCACTTTTTGATGGGGTTGTTTTTTTCTTGTTAATTTGTTTG
This sequence comes from Macaca nemestrina, assembly GCF_043159975.1. Classification (NCBI taxonomy): domain Eukaryota; kingdom Metazoa; phylum Chordata; class Mammalia; order Primates; family Cercopithecidae; genus Macaca; species Macaca nemestrina. The sequence continues at coordinate 87,365,033 of NC_092145.1, forward strand.
AGTTCTTTGTAGGTTCTGGATATTAGGCCTTTGTCAGATGAGTAGATTGCAAAAATTTTCTCCCATTCTGTAGGTTGCCTGTTCACTCTGCTGGTAGTTTCTTTTGCTGTGCAGAAGCTCTTTAGTTTAATTAGATCCCATTTGTCAATTTTGGCTTTTGCTGCCGTTGCTTTTGGTGTTTTAGACATGAAGTCTTTGCCCATGCCTATGTCCTAAATGGTACTACCTAGGTTTTCCTCTAGGATTTTTATGGTATTAGGTCTAGCATTTAAGTCTCTAATCCATCTTGAATTAATTTTCGTATAAGGAGTAAGGAAAGGATCCAGTTTCAGCTTTCTACTTATGGCTAGCCAATTTTCCCAGCACCATTTATTAAATAGGGAATCCTTTCCCCATTTCTTGTTTCTCTCAGGTTTGTCAAAGTCAGATGGCTGTAGATGTGTGGTATTATTTCTGAGGACTCTGTTCTGTTCCATTGGTCTATATCTCTGTTTTGGTACCAGTACCATGCTGTTTTGGTTACTGGAGCCTTGTAGTATAGTTTGAAGTCAGGTAGCGTGATGCCTCCAGCTTTGTTCTTTTGACATAGGATTGTCTTGGATATGCAGGCTCTTTTTTGGTTCCATATGAACTTTAAAGCAGTTTTTTCCAATTCTGTGAAGAAACTCATTGGTAGCTTGATGAGGATGGCATTGAATCTATAAATTACCTTGGGCAGTATGGCCATTTTCACGATGTTGATTCTTCCTATCCATGAGCATGGTATGTTCTTCCATTTGTTTGTGTCCTCTTTTATTTCACTGAGCAGTGGTTTGTAGTTCTCCTTGAAGAGGTCCTTTACATCCCTTGTCAGTTGGATTCCTAGGTATTTTATTCTCTTTGAAGCAATTGTGAATGGAAGTTCATTCCTGATTTGGCTCTCTGTTTGTCTGTTACTGGTGTATAAGAATGCTTGTGATTTTTGCACATTAATTTTGTATCGTGAGACTTTGCTGAAGTTGCTTATCAGCTTAAGGAGATTTTGGGCTGAGACAATGGGGTTTTCTAAATATACAATCATGTCATCTGCAAAGAGGGACAGTTTGACTTCTTCTTTTCCTAACTGAATACCCTTGATTTCTTTCTCTTGCCTAATTGCCCTAGCCAGAACTTCCAACACTATGTTGAATAGGAGTGGTGAGAGAGGGCATCCCTGTCTTGTGCCAGTTTTCAAAGGGAATTTTTCCAGTTTTTGCCCATTCAGTATGATATTGGCTGTGGGTGTGTCATAAATAGCTCTTATTATTTTGAGGTACATTCCATCAATACCGAATTTATTGAGTGTTTTTAGCATGAAGGGCTGTTGAATTTTGTCAAAAGCCTTTTCTGCATCTATTGAGATAATCACGTGGTTCTTGTCTTTGGTTCTGTTTATATGCGGGATTATGTTTATTGATTTGCGAATGTTGAACCAGCCTTGCATCCCAGGGATGAAGCCCATTTGATCATGGTGGATAAGCTTTTTGATGTGTTGCTGAATCCGGTTTGCCAGTATTTTATTGAGGATTTTTGCATGGATGTTCATCAGGGATATTGGTCTAAAATTCTCTTTTTTTGTTGTGTCTCTGCCAGGCTTTGGTTTCAGGATGATGTTGACCTCATAAAATGAGTTAGGGAGGATTCCCTCTTTTTCTATTGATTGGAATACTTTCAGAAGGAATGGTACCAACTCCTCCTTGTACCTCTGGTAGAATTCAGCTGTGAATCCATCTGGTCCTGGACTTTTATGGTTGGTAGGCTATTAATTATTGCCTCTATTTCAGAGCCTACTATTGGTCTATTCAGGGATTCAACTTAATCCTGGTTTAGTCTTGGAAGAGTGTAAGTGTCCAGGAAATTATCCATTTCTTCTAGATTTTCCAGTTTATTTGCGTAGAGGTGTTTATAGTATTCTCTGATGGTAGTTTGTATTTCTGTGGGGTCGGTGGTGATATCCCCTTTATCATTTTTAATTGCGTTGATTTGATTCTTCTCTCTTTTCTTGTTTATTAGTCTTGCTGGTGGTCTGTCAATTTTGTTGATCTTTTCAAGAAACCAACTCCTGGATTCATTGATTTTTTGGAGGGTTTTTTGTGTCTCTATCTCCTTCAGTTCTGCTCTGATCTTAGTTATTTATTGCCTTCTGCTAGCTTTCGAATGTGTTTGCTCTTGCTTCTCTAGTTCTTTTAATTGCGATGTTAGAGTGTCAATTTTAGATCTTTCCTGCTTTCTCTTGTGGGCATTTAGTGCTATAAATTTCCCTCTACACACTGCTTTAAATGTGTCCCAGAGATTCTGGTATGTTGTATCTTTGTTCTCATTGGTTTCAAAGAACATCTTTATTTCTGCCTTCATTTCGTTATGTACCCAGTAGTCATTCAGGAGCAGGTTGTTCAGTTTCCATGTAGTTGAGCGGTTTTGATTGAGTTTCTTAGTCCTGAGTTCTAGTTTGATTGCACTGTGGTCTGAGAGACAGTTTGTTATAATTTCTGTTCTTGTACATTTGCTGAGGAGTGCTTTACTTCCATTTACATGGTCGATTTTGGAGTAAGTACGATGTGGTGCTGAGAAGAATGTATATTCTGTTGATTTGTGGTGGGGAGTTCTATAGATGTCTATTAGGTCTGCTTGCTGCAGAGATGAGTTCAATTCCTGGATATCCTTGTTAACTTTCTGTCTCCTTGATCTGTCTAATGTTGACAGTGGGGTGTTGAAGTCTCCCATTATTATTGTATGGGAGTCTAAGTCTCTTTGTAAGTCTCTAAGGACTTGCTTTATGAATCTGGGTGCTCCTGTATTGGGTGCATATATATTTAGGATAGTTAGTTCTTCCTGTTGAATTGATCCCTTTACCATTATGTAATGGCCTTCTTTGTCTCTTTTGATCTTTGATGGTTTAAAGTCTGTTTTATCAGAGACTAGTATTGCAACCCCCGCTTTTTTTTGTTCTCCATTTGCTTGGTACATCTTCCTCCATCCCTTTATTTTGAGCCTATGTATGTCTCTGCGTGTGAGATGGGTCTCCTGAATACAGCAGACTGATGGGTCTTGACTCTTTATCCAGTTTGCCAGTCTGTGTCTTTTAATTGGAGCATTTAGTCCATTTACATTTAAGGTTAAGATTGTTATGTGTGAACTTGATCCTGCCATTATGATATTAACTGGTTATTTGGCTTGCGAGTTGATGCAGTTTCTTCCTAGCCTCGATGGTCTTTACATTTTGCATGTTTTTGCAATGGCTAGTACCGGTTGTTCCTTTCCATGTTTAGTGCTTCCTTCAGGGTCTCTTGTAAGGCAGGCCTAGTGGTGACAAAATCTCTAAGCATTTGCTTATCTGGAAAGGATTTTATTTCTCCTTCACTTATGAAACTTAGTTTGGCTGGATATGAAATTCTGGGTTGAAAATTCTTTTCTTTAAGAATGTTGAATATTGGCCCCCACTCTCTTCTGGCTTGGAGAGTTTCTGCCGAGAGATCTGCTGTTAGTCTGATGGGCTTCCCTTTGTGGGTAACCCGACCTTTCTCTCTGGCTGCCCTTAAGATTTTTTCCTTCATTTCAACTTTGGTGAATCTGGCAATTATGTGTCTTGGAGTTGCTCTTCTCGAGGAGTATCTTTGTGGTGTTCTCTGTATTTCCTGGATTTGAATGTTGGCCTGCCCTACTAGGTTGGGGAAGTTCTCCTGGATGATATCCTGAAGAGTGTTTTCCAACTTGGTTCCATTTTCCCCCTCACTTTCAGGCACCCCAGTCAGATGTAGATTTGGTCTTTTCACATAATCCCATACGTCTTGCAGGCTTTGTTCATTTCTTTTTCTTCTTTTTTCTTTTGGTTTCTCTTCTCGCTTCATTTCATTCATTTGATCCTCAATCGCAGATACTCTTTCTTCCAGTTGATTGAGTCGGTTACTGAAGCTTGTGCATTTGTCACGTATTTCTCGTGTCATGGTTTTCATCTCTTTCATTTCGTTTATGACCTTCTCTGCATTAATTACTCTAGCCATCAATTCTTCCACTTTTTTTTTCAAGATATTTAGTTTCTTTGCGCTGGGTACGTAATTCCTCCTTTAGCTCTGAGAAGTTTGATGGACTGCAGCCTTCTTCTCTCAACTCGTCAAAGTCATTCTCCGTCCAGCTTTGATCCATTGCTGGCAATGTGCTGCACTCCTTTGCCGGGGGAGATGCGCTCTTATTTTTTGAATTTCTAGCTTTTCTGCCCTGCTTTTTCCCCATCTTTGTGGTTTTATCTGCCTCTGGTCTTGATGATGGTGATGTACTGATTGGGTTTTGGTGTAGGTGTCCTTCCGGTTTGATAGTTTTCCTTCTAACAGTCAGGACCCTCAGCTGTAGGTCTGTTGGAGATTGCTTGAGGTCCACTCCAGACCCTGTTTGCCTGGGTGTCAGCAGCAGAGGCTTCAGAAGATAGAATATTTCTGAACAGTGAGTGTACCTGTCTGATTCTTGCTTTGGAAGCTTCCTCTCAGGGGTGTACTCCACCCTGTGAGGTGTGGGGTGTCAGACTGCCCCTAGTGGGGGATGTCTCCCAGTTAGGCCACTCAGGGGTCAGGGACCCACTTGAGCAGGGAGTCTGTCCCTTCTCAGATCTCAACCTCCATGTTGGGAGATCCACTGCTCTCTTCAAAGCTGTCAGACAGAGTCGTTTGCGTCTGCAGAGGTTTCAGCTGCGTTTGTTATTGCCCTGTCCCCAGAGGTAGAGTCTACAGAGACAGGCAGGTTTCCTTGAGCTGCTGTGAGCTCCACCCAGTTCGAGCTTCCCAGCAGCTTTGTTTACCTACTTAAGCCTCAGCAATGGCGGGTGCCCCTCCCCCAGCCTCACTGCTGCCTTGCCGGTAGATCACAGACTGCTGTGCTAGCAATGAGGGAGGCTCCTTGTGTGTGGGACCCTCCCGGCCAGGTGTGAGATATGATGTCCTGGTGTGCCTGTTTGCTTAAAGCGCAGTATTGGGGTGGGAGTTACCTGATTTTCCAGGTGTTGTGTGTCTCAGTTCCCCTGGCTAGGAAAAGGGATTCCCTTCCCCCTTGCGCTCCCCAGGTGAGGCAATGCCTCTCCCTGCTTCAGCTCTCGCTGGTCGGGCTGCAGCAGCTGACCAGCACCGATCGTCTGGCACTCCCCAGTGAGATGAACCCAGTACCCCAGTTGAAAATGCAGAAATCACCGGTCTTCTGTGTTGCTCACGCTGGGAGTTGGAGACTGGAGCTGTTCCTATTTGGCCATCTTGCTCCGCCCCGAGAAATTGTATTTGTATTCACAGTTTAAGGTTTTTTAAAAACTATAAATTATGCAGAGGTATTGGTTTTGGTCAGGTATTTTTCTGCATCTATTTAGATGGTTATGTGGTTGTATTCTTTATTCTACTGTTGTAGTGTATTACATTAATTGAGTTTTGTATGTTAGGCCAATCTTACCTTCCTAGGATCAACCTCATTTGGCAATGGTGTATAATCTTTCAAATAAATTGCTGTGTTTAGTTTTGTAATTTTAATTTTTTTTTCCTCTTCATCAGGAATTGAACTCTGGTCTCCTGTATAGCAAGTTTGCTAGTATTTTTCTTGAGGATTTCAGGATTTTGGTGTCTATATTCATAAAATATTTTGGTCCTAAATTAGCTATTCTTGTCATGTCTTTGTCTAGATTTAGGATGTATGTAAGATTGGTCTCATTGGGTAAGTTGAGTGGTGTTCTTCCCTTTCTGTGTTATGGAAGAGTTTGTGAAGATTGATATTAATTCTTCAAATATTTGGTAATAACTTTTTAGCGAATCCACCTGGTTCTGGACTTTTTTGTGTGGTTAAGGTTTTCTAATCACTAATTCAATCTCCTTACTTGTTTCAAGTCTCTTCATGATTGTCAGTTGCTTCTTGAGTCAGTTTTGATACTTGCACCTTTTTAGAATTTGAGAATTTTATTTAAGTTATATAATATGCTAGTATATAGCTAATAGTATTCCCTTATAATTCATTATATTTTTGTAAAGTTAATGATATGCTAGTTATGTAATTTATAATTTTTATAATTTGAATCTTATCTTTTGTTTTGTGTTTTGGAGTTTCTTTTTGGTAACTCTAGCTAATGATTGCCAATTTTGTTAATCTTTTTTATGAGTTAACTTTTGAATTCACAGATTTTCATTTTTGCTTTTTTATTCTCTATTTTATTAACTTGTGCTCTAATCTATATTGGTTTCTTTCTTCTTGTTATTTTGAGATTAGTTTTCTCTTCTTGTTCTAGTGTCTTAAGGTGAAAATTTAGGTTATTGGCTTGATTTCCTTTCTTGAGGTAAATATTTGCCTATGTAAATTTTCCTTTGAGTGCTAGTTTTGCTGTACCCCATTTTGTTTCCTAAATCTCTCATGTGTTTTTTTTTTCAACTTTTCTTCTGTTTTCTTTTGCTTTAAGTAAATATATTCTAGTGTAACATGTGCATTCTTTTAATAATTACTTCTCACTATACATTTTAAAAGTTATTTTTTAGTGGTTGCTCTAGAATTACCATATTAATTTTAATTTTTTCATATTGAGCAGTTTTATATTAGTTTAATTCTAATGTTATAAAATAATCCTCCTATGAAGATTTGTTTCTTTTTTGTGTTATTATTCTTATACTTTTTATAAATACTGTATTATTTATTTTTATTACTATTATTTTTATTTTAACACATTTTTGTGGGTACATAGTAGATGTATATATTTCTGAGGTACATTAGATGTTTTGATAAAGGCATTCAATGTGAAATTAGGACATCATAGGGAATGTATTCATCCTGCCAAGCATTTCTTTTTTTGTGTTACAAATGATCCAATTACACTTTTCAAGTTAGTTAAAAATGTAAAATTTGAGTCATTATTGACTATAGTTGCCCTATTGTGCTATCAAACAGTAGGTCTTATTAAATTTTTCTAGCTTTTTTTATTCTTTATCCCTACCGCCTTCCTGACTCACCACTACCTTTACCAGAGGCTAACAATTCTTCAACTCTCTATATCCATGAGTTCAATTGTTTTGATTTTTAGATCCCAAAAATAAGTAAGAACATGTGATGTTTGTCTTTCTGTGACTGGTTTATTTTACTTAACATAATGATCCCCGGTTTCACCCATATTGTTGGAAATGACTGAATCTCATTCCTTTTTATGAATAGTACTCTATTGTATATATGACCAAACTTTCTCTATTTATCTGTTGACAGACACTTAGGTTGCTACTAAATCTTAGTTTTTGCAAGCAGTGCTGCAACAAACATAGAAGTACACATATCTCTTTGATATACTGATTTAGTTTTTTGGCGGTATATACCGAGCAATAGAATTGCTGGATCACTGGTAGTTCTATTTGTAGTTTGTTGAGGCACCTCCAAACTGTTCTCCATAGTGGTTGTATTAATTTACACTTCCATCAATGGTGTACAAGGCTTCCTTTTCTCCACATGCTTTGCCAGCATTTGTTTTTGTCTGTCTTTTGGATGTAAGTCATTTTTACTGGAGAGAGAAGATATTTTGTTGCAGTTTTGGATTTGCATTTCTCTGATGATCAGTGATGTTGAGCACCTTTCCATGTGCCTGTTTGCCATTTGTATACCATCTTTTGAGAAATGTCTGTTTAAATCTTTTCCCCATCTTGTATTACTTTTTTCTTGTTTTTTTGTTTATTCTTTAACCATTCCTACCTCTTTCTTGGCTCATCACTACCTTTACCAGAGGTAAAGCTAAAAAAATTTATAAGGTTTTAATTTTTTTCTACAGATTTGTTGAATTTCTTTTATATTCTGATTTTTAATCCTTGGTCAGATGGGTACTGTGCAAATGTTTTCTCCCATTCTGTGGATTGTCTCTTCACATTGTTGCTGGAATCCTCTGCTGTGCGGAAGCTTCTTTACTTGATGTGATTCCATTTGCCCATTTTTGCTTTGGTTGTCTTTACTTGTGGAGTATTACTCAAGAAATCTTTATCCAGACCAATGTCCTAGGGGATTTCATCAATTTTCTTGTAGTAGTTTCATAGTTTGAGGTCTTAGGTTTAAGTATTTAATTCATTTTGATTTTATTTTTGTATATCATGATAGATAGGAGTCTGGTTTTATTCTTCTGCATACAAATATCCGATTTTCCCAGCACCATTTATTGAAGAGACTATCTTTTTCCCAGTGTAAGTTCTATCTTGTTACCTTTGTCAAAAATGAGTTCACTGTGAGTGTGTGAATTTGTTTTTGGGTTATCTATTTTGTTCTGTTTATTTATGTGTCTGTTTTATGCCTGTACCATGCTGTTTTAGTTACTATATCTCTGTAGCATAATTTGATGTCAAGAAATGTGATTCCTCCAGTTTTGTTATTTTTGGTTAGAATAGCCCTGACTATTTTTGGTCTTTTGTGTTTCCATGTATATTTTAGTACTTTTTTTTTTTTTTTTTTTTGTGAAGAATGTCATTTATATTTGGATAGGTTTGCATTGAATTTGTGGATTTCTTTAGGTAGTATGGACATTTTAACAATATTGATTCTTCCAATTTGTAAATATGGCATATTATTCCATATTCTGGTGTCCTCTTCAATTTTTTATCAGTGTTTTATAATTTTCATTATAGAGATCTTTTATTTCTTTGGTTAAGCTAATTGATAAGTATTTAATTTATATTTGGGAATTGTAAATAGGATTACAATTTTTATTTTTTCACATTGTTCACTATTGTTACATAGAAATGCTACTGATTTTTTGTATGTTGATTTTGTGTCTTTCTACTTCATTAAATTTTTTTATCAGTTCTTATAGTTTTCCTGTGGAGTCTTTAGTTTTTTCCAAATATAAGATTATATCACCTACAAAGAATAATTAGACGTTTCCTTTTCTAAATTAATGTCCTTTTTTTTCTCTTCTCCAATTGCTCTAGGTGGAACTTCCAGTACTATGTTGAATAACAGTGGTGAAAGTGGGCATTCTCATGTGTTTTAAATCTTAGAGAAAAACTTTTCAATTTTTCTCCATTCAGTATGATACTAGTTGTGGGTCTGGTGTATATGTCTTTTATTATCTAAACTTTCTTCTAGGCCATTTACTTGAGAGTTTGTATAATGAAGAAAAGTTGAATTTTATTCAATGATTTTTTTCAGCTTCAAATGAAATAATCCTATGGTTTATATCCTCATTTTGTTGATATGACCTATCAAATCATTTTATTTGCCTATCGTGAACCATCCTTGCATCCCAGGAATAAATCCCACTTGGTGTGTATGAATGATCTTTCTAATGTATTGTTGAATTCAGATTGCTAATATTGCGTTGAGAATTTATGCATCAATTTTTATCAGATATATTGGTCAGTGGTTTTCTTTCTTTGATGTGTCTATCTGATTTTGGTATCATGTTAATACAGTCTTAATAAGGTGAATTTGGAAGTGTTCCCTCCTCTTCTATTTTGTGAAATAATTTGAGGTGGATGGATATTAATTTTTCTATCGATGGTTGGAAAAATTCAGCAGTAAAGCCATCAGGTCCTGGGCTTTTCTTTACTGGGTGAGATTGATAAGCTTCAATCTCATTACTTGTTATTGGTCTGTTTAGGCTTTGAATTTATTTTTGGTTTAATCTTTGTAGGTTGTGTGTATCTAGGAATTTTTCCATTTCTTCTAGATTTTTCAATTTATTGGCATATTGTTGCTCATAGTAGCCACTAATGATCCTTTGAATTTCTGCAGTATCAGTCATAATATCCCTTTTTATCATTTGTGATTTTATTAATTTGGATCTTATCTCTAGTTTTCTTAGTCTGACTAAAGGTTTGTAAATTTTGTTTAACTTTTCAAAAAAAACAACTTCTCATTTTATCAATCTTGTTTTGTTGTTTTCATTTTAATTTCACTGATTTCTGCTCCTACTTACATTATTTGTTTTATTCTAGTAATTTTGAGGTTGGTTTGGTCTTCCTTTTATAGTTCTTTAAGATTCATTGTTAGATTGTTAATTTAAAGTCTTCCTTTTTTGACGTAGGTATTTATAGTTATAAACTTCCATTTTAGTACTTCTTTTCCTGTTTTCCATAGGTTTTGGTATGTCATGTTTCCATTATCATTTGTTTCCAGAAATGTTTCATTTTCCTTCTTAATTTCTTCATAGACCTCCTGGTCATTCAGGAGCATAGTGTTTAATTTCAATATATTTCTACAGTTTTCAAAATTCCTGTTGTTATTAATTTTTAGTTTTACTCCATTGTAGTCATAGAAGATTCTGGATATAATTTCAATTATTTGAATATTTTAAGACTTGCGACCTAATATATGATCTGTCCTTGAGAATAATCCATGTGCCAAGAAAAAAATGTGTATTCTGCAGCTCTTGGATGAAATGTTCTGTAAATATATATTAGATCTATTTGGTATATAGTGCAAATTATATCTGATGACGTAAATTATTTCTTTCTTGATTTTCTGTTTGGAAGATCTGACCAACACTGAAAGCAGAATGTTGAATTCTCCAGCTATTATTGTATTGGGACTCATCTCTCTGTAGCTCTAATAATATTTTCTTTATATATCTGGGTACTCCAGTGTTGGGTGCATACATGTTTGATATTACTATGTCCTCTTGCTGAAGTCATTCATTCATCATTATGTAGTGAGTTTCTTTTTCATTCACCATTATGTAGTGACCTTCTTTTTAGTCTTTTATAGTTTTATCTTGAAAGTTATTTTTCTGATATAAATACAGCAACTCCTGCTATTTTTGGTTTCCATTGGCATGAAGTAAGTTTTTCCATCTTTTTACTTTTCAGTTTCTCTATGTCTTTATTGTGATTTATGTTTCTTGTAGGCAACAGAACTATGAGTCTTGTTTTTTCATGTATTCATTCAGTCTATTTCTTTAGAATGGAGAATTTAATCCATGTACCCTCAATGTTTTTATTGATAAGTAAGGACTTACTTCTGCCATTTTCTTATTATTTTCTGGTTATTTTGCAGCCTTCTCTTTCTTCTTTCTTTCCTGTCTTTCTCTAGTGAAGATGATTTTTCTCTGGTGATATAATTTAGTTTCCTGATTTTTCATTTTTTCTTTAAAATTTTATTTTAGGTTTGGGGGTACATGTGAAGGTTTGTTACATAGATGAACACGTGTCACTTGGGATTGTTGTACATATTACTACATCACTCAGTTATTAAGCTCAGTACTCAATTGTTATGTTGTGGTGTGCTTACATGTGCCCCACATTTATCTGAGGCTGTGTTAACTTGTCTTTATTTTATTATTTCTATGTTTTATGGATTGCATAATAGCTATTAATATATCTTTAATTTTGCTCATTCTCTTGCTTTTTCAAATCTACTGCTGACCTCTTGTAATAAATTTTTAGTTTGGTTGTTGTAATTTTCAACTCCAGAATTTCCATGTTATTCTTTTTCACTTATATTTTATCACTTATATTACATCTTTTCCCTTATATATGTGATGAGACCTTCTCTTTATATCTTACTTTTCTTAATTAAGCACAGTTTCCTTTGGTTCTTTAATCATATTTATAATGGTTACATTGAAATTTTTGTTAAATCTGACATCTCTTTCTTCTTACAGATAGTTTCTATTGCCTATGTTTTTTTTCCTTTGCATGGGACACATATTTCTGTTTCTTTGCGAGTTTTGAACTTTTGATAGCAACAGGAGGCACACAAATGTCTAGGCATATAGGGGTGGGTGCCTGGTTAAACCCAACCTCCAAGTCAAAGACAGTTTAAAACTTGAAAGCCAAGCTACAAGTCAAAGACAGTTTAAAACTTGAAAGCCAAGCTACAAGTCAAATCCATGGACGAGATTGAAAACCTGCCTTCCTGTTTTCTGTTTGTTTGTTTGTTTGTTTGTTTCCTTTTTTGATGTAGACATTTATTGCTATAAACTCCTTTTTTTATTATTATTATACTTTAAGTTCTAGGGTACATGTGCATATTCCTGTTTTGCATGCTTTTCTTTGATTGATCCCCCTCTTCACCTATTTTACACGTATCTACCCTTTCCTAATTGGTTTTGTACACTGCAATGTCCACCTTATGTGATGACTTTGCTTTAGCCTTTCTTTGCATACTTACAAACCAGTCAGCATGCACACCTGTATTCTGAGCCCATAAAAGCCTCAACGGCAGGGGTGAGGGGACAGCTCTTCATTCCTTCTCAACTGAGAGCTGCTCTGTCAATCAATTTAAATGCTCCTCTGCTCCCTTCACCCTTTGAATTGTCACTGTATCCTCATTCTTCTTGGATACAGGACAAGACATCAGGAACTAATGAACATAGTTCATAGGTACAAGTCATAAAATACCTTCATAGGTACAAGCCACAATGGCTTCATAGGTACAAGCCAGGCCAAGTGGGTGGGGTGCCTCCAGTGGCCTCAAGTGGCAGGCCCAGGGTTGAGTGAGGCCTGGGGGAGTGGAGTGTGTCACTGGACATGAAGTTCCCCAGTTGGCAAAATGGCTGAGAAAAATTCTGTGTCTTTTTTTTCCCCTTAAAACCTGGAATTTTTATGTAGTATATTGTAGTAACCTTGGATACTAATTCTCCCATACCTCTTTGTGGCTTATTTTGTCATTCACTTTTTGTTTCTTTGCTAAAGTATTCTAGTAAATTTAGGAAAATCTTTTTGCTCCATATTGAGAAGGAAACAGTGTCATTTTGGTGTCATTTTTCAAATCCTACAATCTTCAGTGTGTTTTGTGTTAGGATGCCAGTGATATAAGAATGGACTTCTTAGAATCTATTTTCCTAATCTCTCTGTTAAGTTGTATTCTTCATTTGGTAATGCATCCTGCCAGTCAGACACTGTCAATTACCAGTTGATTGCTCTATTGTTTTTGACAATTCTCTCATTGCATAAACTGCTTAGAAGTCTGATTCAATTAAATTCAGTTGAAGATGTTTTTGAGACTGGTTTTTGATATTTATTCTGACACCAGAAGGACTCTTGACTGTCTCTTTCTCTGGGTCTTTTTGGTGAAATTGCTGGCCTATAGTTTTGCTTCTGCCCTTAACTAAGAATAACTATTTTTTTTTCTTCAAGAATGGCTTTAAGATTCAACTTCCTCACTATGTGCTTCAAATAAAGTTAATTATGTTTGAGAGAAATTAGGAACTCTCTTTTCTTATAGACTGCTTTTCCCTCAGGACAAACTCTCTAAGCAATAGGTTTGGTGGTATACCCTCTGGTTATCTCAGTTGCATTTATAAATAAGGTCATGCAAGGGAAGTCAAAGCTTTATTATACTGGCCATCCATGCTTCTGGTAGAGCCTCTATCATTTAGATAAGGGCTGGGCGGAGGAAGGGAGACTCCTAACACTTTGCCATACTCACCAAAAATTTAGTGTCTTCTACTTAAAATTGAAGGGAATGAGAAATTTTGGCAGACTTTCCTTCCTGATGATATATGGTAACCACTAATTTTGTTTTCTTTGCTATACTTGCTGAGAATAGAAGTTCCATAATGTTGAGTTGGACAAGGTGAGAAAGAATGAATTGTGGCTCAAATTCTTTTGATTCTGGGCGTTATTGCTGATTTTTAGTATATTTTCTTAAATAGATGTTTTCTACTTTGCTCTTTGCACTTTAGTCCATTTCCAAACATTTGAAATTGTTCTTCATAATATTTTGACCAGTTTTGCTTGTTTTGCTGGGTATAGGGTTCATGGAATTCCTCAGGCTGTAATCCAAAAGAGGAATACTCTTTGTGGTTTTAATATTAATTTCCCTAACGACTAAAGATGTTGAGCATTCTTATGTTCTTAGTAGCCATTTGTTTATGTATTTTGGAGAAATGTCTATTGATAACTTTGCCCAACTGAATGAGGTATTTTCTGTTTTTATTTTAATTACAGAGTTGTAAGCATTTCTTATATATTCTGGATACAAATCCCTTACCACATAAATAACCTGGAAATATTTTCCTCCATTCTGTGAATTGTCTTTTTATTTTTTCAGTGCTGTACTTTCAAGTACAAAAGTTTTTAATTTTTTTGCATTTATAATACTTTTGTTAAGTCTGAACTCTCTGATGTTGAGTAAGATGTGAGCAGATATTAATGATTTTTCATATTCTTTATATTTGTAAAGATTTTTTCAAGCACAAATGATCTCCTGTGCAATAAAGTGTGAGCATTGGTTAAAAGTTTTGCCACATTCTTCACACTTGTACAAGTTTTTTTTGTATGAATTATCTTATGTATAATCAAGTGTAACAACCATTTAAAAACTTTGTTACATTCTTCACATTTCTATGATTTGCTCACCAGTACAATTTCTTTTATGTTTAGAAAAGTTTGAGGTGTTGTCAAAATCACTGTTATATCTTTTAGGTTTGTAGAGTTTCTCACAAATATGAATTTTCTTATGTCCTGCAAGGCTTCAGTATTGGTTAAAATCTTTGACACATTCTTCACATTGGTACGGTTTCTCTCCAGTATGATTTCTCTTATCTAGTAAGGTGTGAGGACTGATTAAAGACTTAACCACATTTCTCACATTGATAGGATTTCTCTGCAGTATGAATTATCTTATGTGTAGAAAGGTGTGAGAAATGGTTAAAGACTTTGCCACATTCTTCATATGTGTACAGTTTCTCTCCAGTATGAATTTGCTTGTGTTCAGTAAGTTTTCAAGATCGATAAAAAGCTTTGCCATATTTTCAACATTGATAGGGTTTCTCTTTAGTATGAATGCTCTTATGTCTAGTAAGGTGTGAGGACTTGTTAAAGGCTTTGTCACATTCTTCATATTTGCAGGTTTTCTCTCCAGTATGAATTATCTTATGTGTAATAGGGTGTGGGGACTGCCTAAAGGCTGTGCAATATTCTTCACATTTGTAGAGTATCTCTGTAGGATGAATTATCTTATGTCTGGTAAGGTGTGAGGACTGGTTAAAAGCCTCGCCACATTCTACACCCTTGGAGAGTTTCTCTCTAGTATGAATTTTCTCATGTTCACTAATGTATGCGGGTTCGTTAAAATCTTTGCCACATTCTTTATATTTGTTGAATTTTTCTCTGGTATGAATTATCTTGTGTAGTAAGGATTGAGGACTGGTTGAAGACTTTGCCACATTCTTCAAATTTGCAGGGTTTCTCTCCAGTGTGAATTATTTGATGTGTAGTAAAATATGAGGAAAGATCAAACGCTTTGCCACATTTTTCACATTTATAGGGTTTCTCTCTAGTATAAATTACCTTATGTATAGTAAGGTTTGAGAACTGATTAATGGTGTTGCCACATTCTTCACATTTGTACGGTTCCTCTCCAATATGAATTCTTTTATGTTTACTAAAGATTGAGGACGCATTAAAAGCTTTTCCGTAGTCTTCACATTTGTAGAAATTTACTCTAGTATAAATTAGTTTATGTTGAGTTAGGTTTGAAAACATGCAAAATAATTTGTCACATTCTTTACATTTAAAAGGTTTTTTTTTCCAGTATGTCTTATGTCCATTTAAATTTGAAGATTTATGAAACATTTTCACATATTTATCACATTCAAATACTTCACACTGGGTAGTGAGTAAACATTGATCAAGTCCATTATAACCTCTTTTTGGCACCTTGCAATCATTCACACATTTACCATGTTTTCTTAACTGTAAATTCTCATGTTTGCATTTTCCATATCCTCTCAATGTCACTTTTTGGAAAGAATCTTTTATGATCTGCTCTGGCCAAAAGTCTTGGGAAAAATGAGAACACATAATTGGGGATTTGGCTATCATCTCTTGTCTCTTGTAGTCCAAGACTCTTTTTCTTGCTCCAGACAGGTAATCAGGTCTGGCTTAGAGACAACAATACCAAGGAAAACCAGGTTTCTGTAATTCTCTAACATCACATTACTATATAAATTCCACTGTGCAGTGTCCGGGCATTGTGACTCCACCAGAGAGAATTCTATGACCACATCCCTAAATTTCAATTTTTCCTTAGAGTCACATTGGGCACTTTATTAAAATGACATGGATGCTTCTGCCCAGAACATCAAATAGAACAATTCCTAGGCTTCCAGGGGGCCCTGGCATCTTAGCTGTGTATCTCCCAACACTTGCAGGTTAGAGGGTTGCAGAAACTGGACCTCTAGGAACAGAGAACACAGAGAAATAAAGACAAGACTTGGAGCTACAGCTGCAGAGAGACTAAAAGATTTTAGTTTTCATGAAATCCAATTTATTTATTTTATTTTATAGCTTGTGAATTATTATTGTATATTAGAAACAACTGCCTAATGCAAGTGTACAAAGTAATACTGCTACATTTTCTTCTAATAGTTTTATATATTTATCTTATTCATTATGTCTCTGAACCATTTGGAGTTAATTTTTAAATATGGTGAGAGAAAACAGTCTAACTACATACTTTTTTTCATATAGTCTTATTGAAAAGAGTTTTTATTTCATTGAACAGTTTTGAAACTTTGTAAAAAACTAATTTTGTATAAAAGTTAGAGTTTATTTCAGGATTCACAATTCTGTTTTACTTATGTATATGCTAATCCATATATCACTGTCACATTGTTCAAATGACTGTAGTTTGGTAGTAAGGTTTTGAATTAGGTAGTGTTCTTTTTAAAATTTATTTTTGACTATTCTGAGTTTCTTTAAATTACATATGGATTTTAAATCAGCTTGCCAAACTTCTGAAAATGGGAGTCTGAAATTTTGATAGAAATTGCTTTAAATATGTAGATCAATTTGGAAATTATTGTTATCTTAAAATATCATCTGCCAATCCATGAATATGTTTCTTTCATTTTATTTAAATTTCCTTTTGTTCCTTCAACAATGTTTTTCAATTTGCAAGTTTTGCACTACTTTGAAAAGTTCATTTCAATGTTTTTTAGTCTTTTTGATGCATTTTAAATAAAATTTTTTTTTTTTTTTTTTTTTTTGAGATGGAGTCTTGCTCCGTCACCCGGGCTGGAGTACAGTGGCCGGATCTCAGCTCACTGCAGTCTCCGCCTCCCGGGTTTACGCCATTCTCCTGCCTCAGCCTCCGGAGTAGCTGGGACTACAGGCGCCCGCCACCTCGCCCAGCTAGTTTTTTGTATTTTTAGTAGAGACGGGGTTTCACCGTGTTAGCCAGGATGGTTTCGATCTCCTGACCTCGTGATCTGCCTGTCTCGGCCTCCCAAAGTGCTGGGATTACAGGCTTGAGCCACTGCGCCCGGCCTAAATAATTTTTTTTTTATTGCTAATGTATGTAAATACAATTGATGTTTGCACGTTGACCTATTATCCTGAAAACTTGTTGAAATCTAGGTGGTATGGTATTGTTTATATATATATACAGACACACATATATATTTTCTGCATCTTGTTCTTACCATGATCAAGTTGTGATATTGACATCTTTATTATTGCTTAATTATTTATTTCTTACTTCAATTATGTTCAGTTTTGCCTTTTTATTTTGGGAATTTGTTATTAGGTGCATGTATATTTATAGTTGTTATATTTTTCTGATAACTATTTTTACTATGATAAAAAATTTTGTCTTAAAAATTATTTTGTCTGATATTATTATAGCCACTTTAGCATTCATTTAGTTATTGCTTTCATGACTTATCTTTTCCATCCTTTATTTTAAACTCTGACAGAATTTGGCACATCTATTGTAGACACTATGAAAAATAAGGATCATCTTTTATTCATTCTGCCACTATTTGCCTTTTTATTGGAGCATTTATGTCAGTTACATTTCATGCAATTTCTGTAAAAGTAGGATTTATTTTGCCATTATGCTATTTGTTTTTGATGCATCTTATGTTATTTTCCTCTTTTTCTCCATTATGCCTTTGTTTTGTAATAAATGTATATTCCCTTATAAATTACTTATTTTAAAATAATTTTTATTTTACTTTATGCAGTTTTAAAATAATTTATTAATGACAATTACAGTAAACCTTTTAAAATAATCTAGTTCAGTTTAATACTAAATAAGCTATATGGAATTAAAAACTTTGCTCCACTATAGGTCAATTTCTTTCTCCCTCTTTAAGTTATTATTGTGAAAATATATCTTTACATATTAAAAACCTGTCCAAAAGATTTACGATTATTGCTTTATGCAGTTTCATTCAATCAGATCAGACAAAAAAAGTTACAAGAAAAACATTTATACTAATTTTTATATTTACTTCTGTCGTTACCTTTATCAATGTAGTTACCTCTACCAATGCACTTTATTACTAATGTGTTTCAAGGTGCTCTTAATTTAATTGCTAAAATGTTTCTAGGTCCCATGAGTCCCTGAAGCTGTGCTTATTTTTCTTTATTCTTTTTTTATTCTGTTTCTCAGTCTGAATAATTTAAATTAATTTATTCTCAAGTTTGTGGGTTAGCTTCCTGTTTCATACCTGCTATTCAGCTCATCTAATAGATTTTTTAAATTTAGGTTGTTATTTTAATGCTGGATTTCTATTTTGTTCTTTGTAATAATTTATTCCTCTATCTTTGTATTCTCTATTAGGTGAGAAACCATTCTTATAATTTCTTTTACTTTTTATCCATGATTTGTTTCAGTTCTTTGAGAAACTTTGTAATACCTTGTGTAAAGTCTTTGTGTTGTGAGTCCAAAATCTAGGCTACCTCCCAGTGAGTTTCTATTGACTGTTTTTTTCTCTTTGTTTTGCCCATAATTTCCTATTTCATTGCATACGCTTTAGTATTTTAGTTGAAAATCAGATATTTTAAATAATATAATATTGCAAATGTGGAAATCAGATTCTTTTATCCCCAGTATTTTCTTGTTATTTATTTGTTTAGTAACTTTCCTGAATTAGTTCTATACATCCGTATTCCATATCATTTGTATCCACTGAAGTCTGCTTAACTAGCTTAGTTTTCAGCCAACAATTGGACAGAGATTTTCTTAAATGTTTTGAAACAATAAATCTTCAACAATTGGACAGATATCTTCTTAAATATTTTGAAACAATAAATCTTCAATCCTTTGCTAACTATGTGTGTGGCGGGTGGGGAGAGAGAGGAGAGAATATGTGTGTTTTGTGGCATGCACTCAATATGTTAGCAATATACAATTTTGCCTTAAAGTTCACTTTCTTCTTGCATGGAGCCTCAGGTCTAGCTAGAACTAGAAGAGTGGGTCTCTGTCACATCTCTCTTGAGCATGTGCACATGTGCATGGCCTATCAGATTACAAGGAATATGTAGGATCTTTCCCACTCCCCCATGTACATTTTATTAATTTTCTTTTATTTTTTTGCCAGCCTTTTTGTTAACCAAACTTGAATCACCACCTCAGGTAGCTGCAACATTAAATGATTACCAGTGATTATTTTTGCCAAATTCCATGGATGTATGCCTTTTTGTATGAAACAGGCTTTGAGTCAAATCAAATGACAAGACCCATTAAAAGGGACTCTCTAGAGAGTTTCCAGACAAGTCAAATAGTGAAAATTTTATGGGGATGGGTATTTTTGAGATGTTCTTAACCTGGTCTCCACTTCTCAGTGGTTGCTAGGCTGCTGATTTTTACAGTTACTTTAGGTACATATATTTATTGGCAGTGTTGTCAATAATTTTATGGAGGAGAAGGTTTTGGAAAGCCTCCGCCTTTCCTCTTCTTCTATATTACATTTTCAGAAAAGTTTACAAGTAATTTTTCATAAACAAATGCTTAATCAAACAATTTATCATCAATGTCCAAGATACATTCTTCATTTCTGCTTTGTCATCTTCAGTTTCTTTGTTTTTGTCCTTAGGTTGGCCCTCTATGTTCATAAAATGGCTGCAGAAAACCCAAGCATCACATTCTCACACAATAGAAACCAAGGGCAGACAGAAAAAGAAATACCTTTGTGTGTCTTTTTTTGAGTGGGGAAGCTTTTTCCAGAATTCCTCTCTCTCCATGCACACACTGGTAGCTTTTTCCTCACATCTAGTTGTCCAGATTGCACTGCTTACCCATTTGTAAACCAATCATTGGCTAGGAGAATGGGATTATTATGGGTTTCTCAGACTAATTAGATTTACCCTCTGCAGCTTGGGAAAAACCCTAAAGTTTTTCCTTTAACTTTTATTTTAAGTTAACTTTTATTTTAAGCCCACCACTACACCTGGGTAATTTTTGTATTTTTAGTAGAGACGGGGTTTTATCATGTTAGTCAGGCTGGTCTCGAACTCCTGACCTCAGGAGATCCATCCACCTCGGCCTCCCAAAGTGCTGGGATATAGGCGTGAGCCACCGTGCCCAGCCAAAACAGACTATTTTTTCTCTTGAGTCTTATAAATTATATTAGGCAGCTGAAGCAAAAATTATAAAATTGATGTTATTTTCAATGTATTTGGAGGAAATATTTAACTTGGAGAATGTTTCCTGTGCACTTGAGAAAGATGTGCAGTCTGATGTTTTTGAGTGAGTTTCTGTATATGTCTGCTAAATCTAATTGGTTTATGGTGAGTTTTCTATCTGTTATTGAAATTGGTGTATGGAAGTTCCTGGGCAGCGGAGCAAGATGGCTGAATAGGAACAGCTCCAGTTTCCAGCTCCCAGAGCGAGCGACACAGAAGACAGGTGATTTCTGCATTTTCAACTGAGACTCCACCTCTGGGGACAGGGCACAGCTAAACAACAACAACAACTACAACAAAAAGCAGCAGAAACCTCTGCAGATGCAAACGACTCTGTCTGACAGCTTTGAAGAGAGAAGTGGATCTCCCAACACGGAGGTTGAGATTTGAAAACGGACAGACTGCCTGCTCAAGTGGGTCCCTGACCCCTGAGTAGCATAACTGGGAGACATCCCCCACTAGGGGCAGACCGACACCCCACACCTCACACAGTGGAGTACACCCCGAGATGAAGCTTCCAGAGCAAGAATCCTACAGCAACACTCGCTGTTCAGCAATATTCTATCTTCTGCAGCCTCTGCTGCTGATACCCAGGCAAACAGGGTCTGGAGTGGACCTCAAACAATCTCCAACAGACCTAGAGCTGAGGGTCCTGACTGTTAGAAGGAAAACTAACAAACAGGAAGGACACTCACACCAAAACCCCATCAGTACATCATCATCAAAGACCAGAGGCAGAAAAAACCACAAAGATGGGGAAAAAGCAGTGCAGAAAAGCTGGAAATTCAAAAAATAAGAGCGCATCTCCCCCTGCAAAGGAATGCAGCTCATGGAAACTGCAATAACCTCCTCCTGAATGACTACTGGGTACATAATGAAATGAAAGCGAAAATAAAGATGTTCTTTGAAACCAATGAGAACAAAGATACAACATACCAGAATCTCTGCGACACATTTAAAGCAGTGTGTAGAGGGAAACTTATAGCACTAAATGCCCACAAGAGAAAGCTGGAAAGATCTAAAATTGACACTCTAACGTCACAATTAAAAGAACTAGAGAAGCAAGAGCAAACACATTCCAAAGCTAGAAGAAGGCAAGAAATAACTAAGATCAGAGCAGAACTGAAGGAGATAGAGACACAAAAAACCCTCCAGAAAAATCAATGAATCCAGGAGTTGGTTTTTTGAAAAGATCAACAAAATTGATAGACCGCTAGCAAGACCAATAAAGAAGAAAAGAGAGAAGAATCAAATAGATGCAATAAAAAAAGATAAAGGGGATATCACCACCGACCCCACAGAAATACAAACTACCATCAGAGAATACTATAAACACTTCTATGCAAATAAACTAGAAAATCTAGAAGAAATAGATAACTTCCTGGACACTTACACTCTCGCAAGACTAAACCAGGAAGAAGTTGAATTCCTGAATGGACCAATAGCAGACTCTGCAATTGAGGCAATAATTAATAGCTTACCAAGCAAAAAAAGTCCAGGACCAGATGGATTCACAGCTGAATTCTACCAGAGGTACAAGGAGAAGCTGGTACATTTTCTTCTGAAACTATTCCAATCAATAGAAAAAGAGGGAATCCTCCCTAACTCATTTTATGAGGCCAACATCATCCTGATACCAAAGCCTGGCAGAGACACACACAAAGAAAGAGAATTTTAGACCAATATCCCTGATGAACATCGATGCAAAAATCCTCAATAAAATACTGGCAAACCGGATCCAGCAGCACATCAAAAAGCTTATCCACCATGAGCAAGTGGGCTTCATCCCTGGGATGCAAGGCTGGTTCAACATACACAAATTGATAAACATAATCCAGCATATAAACAGAACCAAAGACAAAAACCACATGATTATCTCAATAGATGCAGAAAAGGCCTTTGACAAAATTCAACAGCCCTTCATGATAAAAACGCTCAATAAATTCGGTATTGATGGAATATATCTCAAAATAATAAGAGCTATTTATGACAAATCCACAGCCAATATCATACTGAATGGGCAAAAACTGGAAAAATTCCCTTTGAAAACTGGCACAAGACAGGGATGCCCTCTCTCACCACTCCTATTCAACATAGTGTTGGAAGTTCTGGCTAGGGCAATCAGGCAAGAGAAAGAAATGAAGGATATTCAGTTAGGAAAGGAAGAAGTCAAATTGTTCCTGTTTGCAGATGGCATGATTGTATATTTAGAAAACCCCATAGTTTCAGCCCCAAATCTCCTTAAGCTGATAAGAAACTTCAGCAAAATCTCAGGATATAAAATTAATGTGCAAAAATCACAAGCATTCTTATACACCAGTAACAGACAAACAGAGAGCCAAATCAGGAATGAACTTCCATTCACAATTGCTTCCAAGAGAATAAAATACCTAGGAATCCAACTGACAAGGGATGTAAAGGACCTCTTCAAGGAGAACTACAAACCACTGCTCAGTGAAATAAAAGAGGACACAAACAAATGGAAGAACATACCATGTTCATGGATAGGAAGAATCAATATCATGAAAATGGCCATACTGCCCACGGTAATTTACAGATTCAAAGTCATCCCCATCAAGCTACCAATATTTCATCACAGAATTGGAAAAAACTGCGTTAAAGGTCATATGGAACCAAAAAAGAGCCCGCATTGCCAAGACAATCCTAAGTCAAAAGAACAAAACTGGAGGCATCACGCTACCTGACTTCAAACTATACTACAAGGCTACAGTAACCAAAACAGCATGGTACTGGTACCAAAACAGAGATATAGACCAATGGAACAGAACAGAGTCCTCAGAAATAATACCACACATCTTCAGCCATCTGATCTTTGATAAACCTGAGAGAAACAAGAAATGGGGAAAGGATTCCCTATTTAATAAATGGTGCTGGGAAAATTGGCTAGCCATAAGTAGAAAGCTGAAACTGGATCCTTTCCTTACTCCTTATACAAAAATTAATTCAAGATGGATTAGAGACTTAAATGTTAGACCTAATACCATAAAAACCCTAGAAGAAAACCTAGGTAATACCATTCAGGACATAGGCATGGGCAAGGACTTCATTTCTAAAACACCAAAAGTAATGGCAACAAAAACCAAAATTGACAAATGGTATCTAATTAAACTAAAGAGCTTCTGCACAGCAAAAGAAACCACCATCAGAGTGAACAGGCAACCTACAGAATGGGAGAAAATGTTTGCAATCTACTCATCTGACAAAAGGCTACTATCCAGAACCTGCAAAGAATTCAAACAAATTTACAAGAAAAAAACAAACAACCCCATCACAAAGTGGGCAAAGGATGTGAACAGACATTTCTCAAAAGAAGACATTCATACAGCCAACAGACACATGATAAAATGCTCATCATCACTGGCCATCAAAGAATTGCAAATCAAAACCACAATGAGATACCATCTCACACCAGTTAGAATGGCGATCATTAAAAAGTCAGGAAACAACAGGTGCTGGAGAGGATGTGGAGAAATATGAACACTTTTACACTGTTGGTGGGATTGTAAACTAGTTCAACCATTATGGAAAACAGTATGGCGATTCCTCAAGGATCTAGAACTAGAAATACCATATGACCCAGCCATCCCATTACTGGATATATACCCAAAGGATTATAAATCATGCTGCTATAAAGACACATGCACACATATGTTTATTGCGGCACTATTCACAATAGCAAAGACTTGGAATCAACCCAAATGTCCATCAGTGACAGACTGGATGAGGAAATGTGGCACATATACACCATGGAATACTATGCAGCCATAAAAAAGGATGAGTTCTTGTCCTTTGTAGGGACATGGATGCAACTGGAATCCATCATTCTCAGCAAACTATCGCAAGAACAGAAAACCAAACATCGTATGCTCTCACTCATAGGTGGGAACTGCACAATGAGATCACTTGGACTCGGGAAGGGGAACATCACACACCGGGGCCTATCATGGGGAGGGGGGAGGAGGGCGGGATTGCATTGGGAGTTATACCTGATGTAAATGACGAGTTGATGTGTGCTGATGAGTTGATGGGTGCAGCACACCAACATGGCACAAGTATACATATGCAACAAACCTGCACATTATGCACATGTACCCTAGAAGTTAAAGTATAATAAAAAAAAAGTGCTGAGTGCTCCAAACTATCAATATATACATGTGTAATAACGAAAATAAATGCTAGATTAAAAAAAAAAGAAGAAGAAAAAGTTCCCTACTATTCATGTATAAGTGTATTATTTCCCTCTAATTCTGTCAATTAAAAAATATTTGCCTCATGTTTTGGAACATTAATTTCAATGTGCATGTGTTTATAATTTTTGTATCTACTTAATTAATTAACCTTATTATTGTTATATAATATCAGATTTTTCTATACTAACAGTTTTTTACTCAAAGTCTATTTTGTCTGATATTAGTAAAGGCAACCCAGCTTTCTTTTGATTATTGTTAACATGGATATCTTTTTTCATCCTTTCATTTCAGCCTATTTGTATTATTATATCTAAACTGACACTCTTGTACATCCAACTATACAGGGTTTGTTAATGTCTTCATGTAATTCTCTTTGCGTTTATCCTAGTTTTTGGTAAATTCATGTCTTTGCTCAAATTTGAGAATTTTTTTTCATTATTCTTTCTTCAAACAATCTTTTTGCCTATTTCTCTCTCTCTTCTTCTAGGAGTCCCATTATATGTATGTTTGTCTGCTTGATGGTGTCTCTCAAGTCCTGCAAGTTCTGTTAACTTTTCTATATTCAATTTTTTTCTCTGCTCCTCTGAATTTCTAATTTAAATTTTATTTTCTTCAAGTACACTGATTGTTTTTCTGCCTATTGAAATCTTCTGTTGAAAGACAGAAACTTCACAGCCAGTCAGACTAGGGTTAGAATCCTAGTTTTGTCACTTACTAGAGAATAGTCATTAGGCAAATTACTTCATCTCTTTGAGTTTTAGTTTCCAAATCTGAAAAAAAAAACCACCTGTATCAGAGACTGCTAATTATCCTCTTACAGTTATATTCTCTGATTACATGGCAATAAAAATTTTAGCTGTTATGCAGTCACTCAGCGAAATTTTGGATTTTTGATCCTCCTTTGGATGTTGGTATGGCTATATGACTAATGATTGGCAAATAGATATGAATAGAAATGACATAAATAGCTTCTCAGCGGCTCCCTCTTTTGCTGGGTAGAATACAGATGACATGGTGCGAACTGGGGCAGTTGCCTTGAACCATGATTAAAGTCCTCACTCTACTGAATACTTGGCAAGTAATTTTCCGTTTCCTTTTCTTTTTTAATTATATATTAAGTTCTGAAATACACGTGAGGAACATGCAGGTTTGTTACATCGGTATACGTGCCATGGTGGTTTGCTGCACCCATCAACCCATCATACATATTAGGTATTTCTCCTAATGCTATCCCTCCCTTTGACCCACCCCTCAGCAGGCCCTGGTGTGTGATGTTCCCCTCCGTGCATCCATACGTTCTCATTGTTCTACTCCCACCTACGAGTGAGTACATGTGGTGTTTGGGTTTCTGTTACTGTGTTAGTTTGCTGAGAATGATGGTTTCCAGCTTCACCAATATCCCTGCAAAGCACATTAACTCAATGTTTTCTCTGGCTGCATAGTATTCCATGGTATACGTGCCACATTTCTTTATCCAGTCTATCATTGATGGGCATTTGGGTTAGCTCCAAGTCTTTGCTATTGTGAATAGTGCTTCAATAAACATATGTGAGCATGTGTCTTTACAGTAGAATGATGTATAATCCTTTGGGTACGTGCCCAGTAATGGGGTTGCTGGGTTAAATGGAATTTCTGGTTCTACATCCTTGAGGAATCGCCACACTGTGTTCCACAATTGTTGGACTAATTTACACTCACAGAAACAGTGTAAAAGTGTTCCTATTTCTCCACATCCTCTCCAGCATCTGTTGTTTCCTGACTTTTTAGTGGTTGCCATTCTAACTGGCGTAATATGGTATCTCATTGAGGTTTTGATTTGCATTTCTCTTACGACCAGGCATGATGAGCTGTTTTTCATGTATTTGTTGGCCACATAAATGTCTTCTTTTGAGAAGTGTCTGCTCATATACTTTACCCACTTTTTGATGGTTTGTTTGTTTTTTTCTTGTAAATTTGTTTAAGTTCCTTGTAAATTCTGAATATTAGCCTTTTGTCAGATAAATCAATTGCAAAAAATTTCTCCCATTCTGTAGATTGCCTGTTCAATCTGATAAGAGTTTCTTCTGCTGTGCAGAAGATCTTTAGTTTAATTAGATCCCATTTATGAATTTTGGCTTTTGTTGCCATTCCTTTTGGTGTTTTAGTCATGAAGTCTTTGTCCATGCTTATGTCATGAATGGTATTGCCTAGGTTTTCCTCTAGGGTTTTCATGGTTTTAATTCTTACATTTAAATATTTAATCTATATTTAGTTAATTTTTGTACAAGATGTAAGGAAGGGGTCCAGTTTCAGTTTTCTGCATATGACTACCCAGTTTTTCCAAAACCATTTATTAAATAGGAAGTCCTTTCACCATTGATTGTTTTTGTCAGTTTTGTCAAAGATTAGATTGTTGTAGATGTTTGGTGTTACTTCTGAGACCTGTGTTCTGTTCTATTGATCCATATATATGTTTGGGTACCAGTACCCTGCTGTTTTAGTTACGGTAATTTTGTAGTATGTCTGAAGTCAGGTAGCATGTTGCCTCCAGCTTTGTTCTTTTAGATTAGGATTGTCTTGGCTATACAAACTGTTTGCTGGTCCCATATGAAATTTAAAGTAGATTTTCTAGTTCTGTGAAGAAAGTCAATGGTAGCTTGATGGGAATAGCAGTGAATCTATAAATTACTTTGGGCAGTATGACCATTTTACGATATTGATTTTTCCTATCCATGAGCATGGAATGTTTCTCCATTTCTTTGTGTTCTCTATTATTTCCTTCAGCAATGGTTTGTAGTTCTCCTTGAAGAGGTCCTTCACATACCTTGTATGTTGTATTCCTAGTTATTTTATTCTCTTTGTAGCAATTGTGAATAACAGTTCACTCATGATTTGGCTCTCTGCTTGTCTCTTATTCGTGTATAGGAATGCTTGTAATTTTTTCATATTGATTTTGTATCCTGAGAGTTTGCTGAAGTTGCTCATCAGCTTAAGGAGTTTTTGTGCTGAGATGATGGAGTTTTTGAAATATAGAATCATGTCTTCTGCATAAAGAGACAATTTGACTTCCTCTTTTCCTATTTGAATACCTTTATTTCTTTATCTTGCCAGAATGTCCTGGCCAGAACTTCCAATACTATTTTGAATAGGAGTGGCGAGAGAGGGCATCCTTGTCTTGTGCCAGTTTTCAAAGGGAATGCTTCCAGCTTTTGCCCATTCGGTATGATATTGGCTGTGGGTTTTTCATAAATAGCTCTTATTAATTTGAGATACTTTCCATCAATACCTAGTTCATTGAGTGTTTATAGCATGAAGCGGTGTTGAATTTTATCGAAGGCCTTTTCTGCATCTATTAAGATAATCAAGATGTTTTTGTCATTGGTTCTGTTTATGTGATGAATTAAGTTTATTGATTTGTGTATGTTGAACCAGCCTTGCATCACAGGAATGCAGTCACCTTGATCTTGGTGAATAAACTTTATAATGTGCTGCTGGAATTGATTTTCCAGTATTTTGTTGAGGATTTTCACATCAATGTTCATCAGGAATACTGGCGTGAAATTTTTTGTTGTCGATGTGGTGTGTCTGTTAGGTTTTGATATCAGGATGATGCTGGCCTTGTCAAATGATTTAGGAAAAATCTCCTCTTTTTCTATTGTTTAAAATAGTTTTAGAAGAAAAGGTTTCAGCTCTTCTTTGTACCTCTGGTAGAATTTGGCTGTGAATCTGTCTTATCCTGGGATTTTTTTGGTTGGTAGTCTATTAATTACTGACTCAATATCAGAACTTGTTTTTGGTCTATTCAGGGATTCGACTTCTTCCTGGTTTAGTCTTTGGAGGGTGTATTTTTCCCAGAATTTATCTATTTCTTCTACATTTTCTGGTTTATTTGCATAGAGGTGTTTATAGTATTCTCTGATGGTCGTTTGTATTTCTGTGTGATCAGTGGTGATATTTCCTTTATCATTTTTTGTTGTGTCTATTTGATTCTTCTCTCTTGTCTTCTTTATTATTCTGGCTAGCAGTCTATGTATCTTGTTAATCTTTTCAAAAAACCAGCTCCTGGATTCCTTGATTTTGGAAGGGTGTGTGTGTGTGTGTGTGTGTGTGTGTGTGTGTGTGTGTGTGTGTGTATCTTCTTCAGTTATGCTCTGATCTTAGTTATTTCTTGTCTTCTGCTAGCTTTTGAATTTGTTTGCTCTTGCTTTTCTAGTTCTTTTAATTGTGATGTCAGGGTGCCAATTTTAGATCTTTCCTGCTTTCTCATGTGGGCAGTTAGTGTTATCAATTTCCCTTTAAACACTGCTTTACCTGTGTCCCAGCGATTCTGGCACATTGTGTTTTTGTTCTCATTGGTTTCAAAGAACTTATTTATTTCAACCTTAATTTCATTTTTTACCCAGTAGTCATTCAAGAGCAGGTTGCTCAGTTTCCTTGTAGTTGTGCAATTTTGAGTGAGATTTTTTCCTTTTTTTCCCCAGAAATCTAATACTTCATTTATTTATTTATGTTATACTTTAAGTTCTGGGATACATGTACAGAACGTGCAGGTTTGTTACATAGGTATACACGTTCCATGGCGGTTTACTGTACCCATCAACATGTCCAATATACATTAGGCATTTCTCCTAACACTTTCCCTCCCCTAGTCCCACACCCCCTAACAGTCCCTGGTGTGAGATGGTCCCCTCCCTGGGTCCATGTGTTCTCATTGTTCAACTCCCACTTATGAGTGAGAACATGTGGTGTTTGGTTTTCTGTCCTTGTGATATTTTGCTGACAATGATGGTTTCCAGCTTCATCCATGTCCCTGCAAGAACATAAACACATCCTTTTTTATGGCTGCATAGTATTCCATGGTGTATATGTGCCACATTTTCTTTATCCAGTCTATCATTGATGGACATTTAGGTTGGTCCCAAGTCTTTGCCATTGTGAACAGTGCCACAATGCATGTGTCTTTAGAGTAGAATGGTTTATAATCCCTTGGGTATATACCCAGTAATGGGATTTCTGGGTCAAATAGTATTCCTGGTTCTAGATCCTTGAGGAATTGCCACACTGTCTTCCACAATGGTTGAACTAATTTGCACTCCCCTCAACAATGTAAAAGCATTCCTATTTCTTCACATGCTCTCTAGCCTCTGTTGTTTTCTGACTTTTTAATGATCACCATTCTAACTGGAACGAGATGCTATCTCAGTGTGGTTTTGATGTACATTTCTCTAATGATCAGTAATGATGAGCTTTTTATTAAATGGTTGTTGGCTACATAAATGTCTTCTTTTGAGAAGTCTCTGTTCATATACTGCACCCACTTTTTGATGGAGTTGGTGGTTTTTGTAAATTTGTTTAAGCTCTTTGTAGATTCTGGATATTAGCCCTTTGTCATATGAATAGATTGCAAAAATTTTCTCCCATTCTGTAGGTTGCCCGTTCAATCTGATGATAGTTTCTTCTGCTTTGCAGAAGCTCTTTAGTTTAAATAGATGCCATTTGTCAATTTTGGCTTTTGTAGCCATGGCTTTTGGTGTTTTTGTCATGAAGTCTTTGCCCCTGCCTATTTCCTGAATGATATTGCCTAGGTTTTCTTCTAGAGTTTTGTGGTTTTATGTCTTACATTTAAATCTTTAAATTAGCTTGAGTTAATTTTTGTATAAGGTGTAAGGAAGGGGTCCAGTTTAAGTGAGTTTCCTAATCCTGAGTTCTAATTTGATTGCACTGTGGTCTGAGAGACTGTTTGCTACAATTTCCATTCTTTTGCATTTGATGAGGAGTATTTTACTTCCAATTGTGCCATCAATTTTAGAATAAATGCTATGTGATGCTGCAAAAAAATGTATATTCTGTTGATTTTGGGTGGATATTTCTGTAAATCTCTATTAAGTTTGCTTGGTCTAGAGCTGAGATCAAGTCCTGAATATCCTTAATTTTCTATCTCTTTGATCTGTCTAGTATTGACAGTGGGGTGTTAAAATCTCCTACTCTTGTTGTGCTGGAGTCTCAGTCTCTTGGTAGGTCTCTAAGAACTTGCTTTATCAATCTGGGTGCTCCTGTATTGGGTGTATATATATTTAGATTACTTAGCTCTTCTTGTTGTATTGATCCCTTTACCATTATGTAATGCTCTTCTTTGTCTTTTTTGATTTTTGTTGGGTTAAAGTCTGTTTTATCAGAGACTAGGATTGCAACCTCTGCTGTTTTTTGCTTTTCATTTGCTTGGTTAATCTTCTTCTATCCCTTTATTTTGAGCCTATGTGTGTCTTTGTATGTGAGATGGGTCTCCTGAATACCACACACCGATGGATCTTAACTGTTTATCCAATTTGCTAGTGTGTGCCTTTTTATTGGGGGCATTTAATCCATTTATATTTAAGGTTAATATTGTTATGTGTAAATTTTATGTTGTCATTATGATTCTAGCTGGTTATTTTGCCTATTAGTTGATGTTCTTTCTTCATAGTATCAATTGTTTTTACATTTTGGTATCTTCTTGCAGTGGCTACTACAGGTTTTTCCTTTCCATATTTGGTGCTTCCTTCAGGAACTCTTGTAAGGTAGGCCTGGTGGTGACACAATTCCTCAGCATTTTCTAGTCTGTAAAAGGTTTTATTTCTCCTTCACTTATGAAACTTAGCTTGGCTGGGTATGACAGTTGGTGTTGAAAATTCTTTTCTTTAAGGTTGAATATTGACCCTCACCCTCTTCTGGCTCGTAGGCTTTCTGCAGAGAGATCTGCTGTTATTCTGATGGGCTTCCCTTTTTGGTTAACCAGAGTTTTCTCTCTGGCTGCCTTTAACATTTTTTCCTTCCTTTCAACCTTGGTGAATCTGACAATTATGTGTCTTGGAGTTGCTCTTCTCGAGGAGTATCTTTGTGGTGTCCTCTGTATTTCCTGAACTTGAATGTTGGCCTTTCTTGCTAGGTTGGGTAAGTTCTCCTGGATAATATCCTGAAGTGTTTTTTCCAACTTGGTTCTATCCTTCTCATCACTTTCAGGTACACCAATCAAATGTAGGTTTGGTCTTTTCACGTAGTCACATATTTCTCAGAGGCTTTGTTCTTTTCTTTTCATTCCTTTTCTTCTAATCTTGTCTTCATGCTTTATTTCATTAAGTTGATCTTCAATCTCTGATACCCTTTCTTCTTCTTGATTGATTTAGCTATTGGCACTTGTGTATGCTTCACAAAGTTCTCGTGCTGTGTTTTTCAGCTCCATCAGGTCATTTACATTCTTCTCTATACTGGTTATTCTAGTTAGCATTTCCTATAACCCTTTATCAAGGTTCTTTGCTTCCTTGTATTGGGTTAGAACATGCTCCTTTAACTCAGAGGATTTTGCTATTACCCACCTTCCAAAGCCTACTTCTGTCAATTCGTCAAACTCATTCTTCATCCAGTTTTTTTTTTTTTTTTCCCCTTGCTGGTGAGGAGTTGTGTTCCTTTAGAGGAAAAGAGGCATTATGATTTTTGAAATTTTCAGCCTTTTTGTACTGTTTTTTCCTCATCTTCGTGGATTTATCTAACTTTGGTCTTTGATGTTGGTGATCTTCAAATGGGTTTTTTGCCTGGTCATCCTATGTTTTTATGCTGATGCTATTGCTTTCTCTTTGCTAATTTTCCTTTAATAGTTGGGCCCCTCTTCTGCAGGTCTGCTGGAGTTTGCTGGAGGTCCATTGTAGACCCTGTTTGCCTGGGTATCACCAGCAGAGGCTGCAGAACAGCAAATATTGCTGCCTGCTCCTTTCTCTGGAAGCTTCATCCCAGAGAGGCACCCACTAGACGCCAGTTGGAGCTCTATATGAGATGTCTGTCAACCCCTGCTGGGAGGTGTCTCCCAGTCAGGAGGCTCAAGGTCCAGCAACCCACTTGAGGAGGCAGTCTGTCCCTTAGCAGAGCTCAAGCACTGTGCTGGAAGATCTGCTGCTCTCTACAGAGCCAGCAAACAGGAATGTTTAAGTCTGCTGCAGCTATGCCCACAGCCACCCCTTCCCCCAAGTGCTCTTTCCCAGGAAGTTTGAAATTTTATCTATAAGCCTCTCACTGGGGCTGTTGCCTTTCTTTCAGAGATGCCCTGCCCAGAGAGGAGGAATCTAGAGACACAGTCTGGCTACAGAGGCCTTGCTGTGCTGTGTTGGGCTCCGCCCAGTTTGAAATTCCTGGTTGCTTTGTTTACACTGTGAGGGGAAAACTGCCTACTCAAGCTTCAAAAGTGGTGGATGCCCCTCCCCCAACTAACCTCGAGCATCCCAGGTTGACTTCAGACTGCTGTGCTGGCAGCGAGAATTTCAAGCAAGTGGATCTTGGTTTGCTGGGATCCTAGAGGGGTGGCATCCACTGAGCAAGACAACTCAGCTCCCTGGCTTCAGCCCTCTTTCCAGAGAAGTGAACAGTTTTGTCTCACTGACATTCCAGGTGCCATTGGGGTATGAGAAAAAACTCCTGCATCTGCCCAAACAGCCACCCAGTTTTGTGCTTGAAGTCCAGGGCCCTGGTGGTATAGGCCCCCAAGAGAATCTCCTGGTCTGTGGGTTGTGAAGATTGTGGGAAAAGCATAGTATCTGGGTCGGATAGCACTATCCCCCATGGCATAGTCCCTCACAGCTTCCCTTGGCTAGGGGAGGGAGTTCGCTGACTCCTTGCACTTTTTGGGTGAGATGACACCTTACCCTGCTTCTGCTCACCCTCCATGGGCTGCACTCACTGTCTAACGAGTCCCAATGAGATGAACTGGGTACCTCAGTTGGAAATGCAGAAATCACTCGCCTTCTGCATTGGTCTCACCTGGATCTGCAAACCAGAGCTGTTCCTATTCAGCCATCTTGCCTAGGAATCAATTTTCCATTTTCTGCATGTGTAAAATGGCGACAATATTGACCTTTAAGAGATGTTGGTAATGTTCAGTGAGAGAAGGATTTCAAACATACATTGGAGATGGTCAAGTAATTATGATTATTTTTAAGAATAAAATAAGACCTGAATATATGGAAGGAGACTTCAGATTTAAAAATCATTAGGGTCTAATTTCATCTCAGTCACTTATAAATTGTGTCATACTATGTAGAGTCCATAAAATTTCTCAGCATCATTTTTTCAACTGTAAGATGGGAAAAATCATACTTCCTCTTAAAGATACAGAAATAAGTCATTGACATAGTTTCTGTGAAACTGTTTGGCACATAGTAAGTGCTCAGTATTATTTTTTGTTTTTCCTTCTTTTCTTTTATAGACATCTACTGTACACAACCCTGTCTGGGTAAAGACACTCATGGACATCATGAAGACAATTAGGTCCTGGTGGAGAAGTGAGAAATTTGGTAACATTGGAAGATGAACGAAAAGCAATTTGAACATTGGCCCATTCTGTTTTATTTTGTATAATTCCCCTTGAGCATTTGTTTTGTTCTCCTTAGCATGAACTGAGCATTAACGTAGTAGGTCATTACTGCAGTTACTTTGCAACATAGACACTTTTGGCAGTCTGATAAAGTGTACTGACCTTTCTTAGAATAATACTTTGAATGGATTAAATAAAATATAGAAGATTACAATGAAAACAAATTGTGTTTAAAAGTACTTATCAAATTATACAAAACAAAGTTTGTGATAAATAAATATATATATTTCTTTATTAGTACACTAAATAGCAATATCTAATTACAGGTTTAATAACCACCATAATTTCAAAGTAGTGATGAGCATACATGATATTCCAAGATATGCAACAACAGTTGTGTGATGTGAGCATTTTGTGATGTCTACTGGTTGTAGAACTCAGACATTATCAAAACTACTCTGGTTTGTTGTGTACATTCATAATTGAAGGGAAAGCTAAGTTTCAGTTAAACGTTAGTGAAAGTAAAAATGTACATGTTTTCATTTATGTTTACAGATACCTGCCTTAACCTCCACATGAGAGAGCCTTTATGACAAATATTTTATAATATGGAAAAATACGACTGACAGGTAAAATTAAAAATGAAAAAAATCCCTTGAACATATTTGGTACTACATATACCAAACTGATTGATAGAAAGCAGAATTAAACTTGTAGGAGATCTTAGAAGCTATTTATTATATCTACTCTATTTCATAGCTTATGGATGCAGAAGTGAAATGAGTTGTTTATGGTTGCACAATTAGATAGTGGTAACAAACCAGAACACAGATCTCTTCAGTCCCAGATCAATGTTTTAATTACATGAAATTAATTTTGAAATATAGATATGTGACAGTTTTGCAATCTCAGAATGGTAAGTGATCAACAACACGAGGCAGCAATGTACTCTCTATGCATTTTATACTGGACTTAAGTCACTGATTTTATTACTCAGACTACCAGACTAAAAGTTTAATATAATCACTTGCTTAGAAGGTATCTCAATTTTGGCCTAGTGTTTGGCAAAGTATCTAAGGATATTTCTATTGATATGATTGAGAAAAAATGCACTTGACAGTGCAGTGAAGATTTGTGAATGGCTAAAGCCTCATAACCAAGTAGAGTCAATTCAGTCAACCCAGTTGGAGTTTTTTAAAGTGTGCTGCAGGTGTCGGTCCTTAACTCCGACTCAAAAATTTTTAAATAACTTTTGTTGAGGACTTTAATAGCATATAACAATTGCAGATGATAAAAAGCTGGGTCAGGGAGTGTAGAATAAATGAATTAGGAGATAAAGTCAGGATCCTAGAAGATGTCCACAGGCTACACAATGACAGATTAGGTAGAACCAGATGGAATTGAAGAGAGGTTTGTGTAAAGCTGCCATTTGGTCTTGAAAATTGCACAGACACAGAAAGGGAAATTCTGGGGTGGCATTGGTATGTGAGGAAAAGTAAGAGAAGGTGTTTCAGCAAAGCTCAGCAGTGGAAAGTGTAGCTATAAAAGCTATTGTGTGTGTGTTTAGCTAAGGTAACAAAACTGCTTTGAATAATAATTCTAAAACCTCAGTCACTTAACACAGTGATTTTTTTCACCAATAGAAAGTTTAATAAGTGGCAACAGAGAAAGGTACTGATCTTCACGCAGTTACTGATCTTCATTCAGACTGACTGGAGGTTCTGCCATGCTCAAAATGTGACTCTCAAGATCTTTAATGGGAGTTAATACCCAGCTGGGAGTTTAGAAAAAAAGCATAGAAGTATTTACATGCCAGGGCTAGAAGTGGTGAGTATCACTTCTACCTATATTCCATTTCCTAGAATTCAGTTAAATGGCTACACGCGGCAACAAGAGCGGTTAGAAAATGTAGTTAAATGTGTGACAAGCAGTAAAGTAAAACATGTTAAATGAACATCCAGTCTGTCTTTGCCTTAGGCCAAAATGGCTAAAAGTGGGTTATGATGGTTCTGATCTCTTCTACCCTGACTGTGAACTTTAAAGGAGAAACAGACTAACTGTATAGGAGTAAGTAGGCTGGGGACAAAGCTGAATTTCAGATTCCAGAAATAGTGGTTTAAAGGAGCTGGGGCAGCATGTCTAGAGAAGAGAAGGTTCAGAAATGTGGTCTCTGTCTTCAGACCTCTGAAGAGCTGTCATTGTAAAGAAGAAGATGAGGTCTGCTGTGGCCTGAATGTGTCCTTCCGAATTCATGTGCTAAAACATAATGGCCAATGTGATAGTATTCAAAGGTGGAGCTTTTAGGGGATAAAGTTAAGTCATGAGGGCAGAACTCTCATGGCTGAGATTAGGGATCTTAAGGAAGGAAGGCCTTGGGAGAGCAGGTTTGTTCTCCTCTGCTCTTCACTATGTGAGAGCACAGCATTTATCCCCCTTTTGCCTTAAAAAAATTATTTCCACCATATGGGGATGCAGCAAGAATGCCGTCACTAGGCACTAAATGCCAGCAACTTGATATTTGACTTCCCAGGTTCCACAGCTGTAAGAAATAAATTTCTTTTGTTTATAAATTACCCATTCTATGGTATTTTGTGATAGCAGCATGAATGGACTAAGACAGGAACTGTGTGATTACAGGTTGTAGAGCTCGGACTTGTGGGTGAAAGCCACAGGGAGGTTGGTTTCAGCTCAATAGGCGGAAGAATTGTCATCAGATGAAAGAAGCTGCTTTTGGAAATAGTGAGCTGTTCAACACCAGAGATATGCAAAGGTTGGATGATGCATCTCACAGGGATAATGTTGAAATGATTCCGCTATTGTGTGGAAGATTGCACTACTAGATCTAAGACTCTTTACACTTCTGAGATGCTGTAATTGTACATTTTTCCCTGCTGTAGTTTTAGGCTTATTTGTCTCTTTCTAGTATGTGAAGAAGAATACTAGCTGAAGAAAATGGATAAAAATAAAAGTTTATGAAAAAAAATCAAGACAAAAGGCAGTATTATCTCACTGTCAAACTATGGATGAATTGCACTTATCAACTATGACTAACAATAGAAAAATTGTGTCTTTTAAAGCAGAGCTTCATTGCAAATTTTAAGATAGAAATATCCAAGTGACTAATCTTTGAACAATTTGCTAATTTCAGGTCTATATTCATACCAAGTGGCTACTGGAGGATAACTAATTCTGAGTGCCAGATCTGAGATATCTATTGGATTTAAGCTGGCAGTTTCTAGTATACTTTATCCAGAAAAATTCAGTGATTGCAGAAGCTTACCCTAAGCAATAATATTAGAGAAATGAGTCCCTATCACATTACCAAAAGAAATAGTAAAATGGCTGCAGTAAAATGATTAGCAGAAGCCTCTGAAGTTGCATTTTATGGCGTGTCGGGACTGCATACAAGTTCAGACAGTCATGCAAGGAATCCAACCCCTTAAACATAAACATAAAGACTCAAAGGGAGATGACTTTTGGCAGGAGAATCAGGGGCACCTTTATAGAAAGGGTGACATTTAGCTTCAGTATAAAAGATGGGTATAATTTTCTCAGGTAATAAGAAGGCATATTTATTCAGTTCTTTATTCATTTAATAATACAACAAACATTTATCCACCAGACATTGGTAGGCTCCAGGGACACAGCTTGTCTTTGTCCTTGTGAAGCTTACATTGTAGAGAAGTAGATAGGTGAGAAATAAACAAAGAATTTCCAATGGTAATACATGCTTTGAAAAAGAATAAGGTAGAGTAATGCGTCAGGGACTATATCTGGTGGGATTTTGTAGACCACAGAAAAGAACTTAGTTATTGCTCTAAATGGGAAGGTATTGAAGGATTTTAAGAAATATTACACTTAACTGCTATTTTAAAATGTATGTTGGAGAAGGGCAAATTACAAGTGGAGGGACCAGTTGGAATACTGCAGGAGTAGGCCTGGGAGGTGGACTAATTCTGAATACAGAAATTTCTATCACTCCAGCTCTTTTTAGAATAGCCACTCAGCTCCCCAAGAGGTAACTGAATTCAGTTTCTTAACTGTTGGAGCTCTCCAGTTTATGTAATCTATGTGACACTAAGGGCACAACCTAGCAGCTATCGTCCCAGATGTCAACTCAGGAAATACACTCAAATAAGCGTATTTGGTTTATTTCAAAGAATTCAGGGTGTAGCTGGGAGAAAACTTGCCTCAGATTACTTGGTCATTAGCAGGGAAGCATATGTGAATAAGGAGAAATGCAAGTATTAGGGCTCTGCAAGTCTCTGTGGGCTCCCACAGTTCCCAGACCTCCCATCTGAGGACATTGATCACACCATTTGGTTTTTGAATGGTTTTTAGCCTGCCTTGCCTCACTAAAGGGTAAGCCTCCCCTCAGCAGGACCTAATTTGCAAATATTTGTTGAGAGAATGCATACAACTATAAAAGAACCTTGAAATTTAACCTGCCACTTCTGTTTGTATTATATCTACACCAGCATGATTTGTAAAGTTGTGTAAGAACTTTGCAAATTTGGCCATTCAGTGTTCTATCATACTACAACTGTTTCCTCAGCTTCCCAACTCTTTAGCAAAATGTCAAATATATTATCTTTTTACTAATCAGCATTGCCTTGCTAGAGTAGCCTATTTACAAACCAACTCATTTCCCTTTTCCTCCTGCTTATCCCCATTAAAACATTCATTAGCCTCTACTGTAATTGTCTAGTTATTTGTTATTTTTCCTGCTTGACTTGTGAGAACTTGTAGACTTTCCATTCTGCTTGAGATCTGGGATCACACCATTCATTTGCACATCTCTAAAGGCTTAATGGCCTAGAGAAGATAAGGCATGTTTGAACATTCTCATACCATGCTGAGCTATATCTTCTGATATTCACCCCCATTTCCTCCAGTGTCATCACATTTTCTCCTCACAATAACACTTAGTTCTCTGTCTTCACTATGGTTACCTCCTCTATGTTAGGCAGACATCATACTTCCTCTTTTTGTTGCCTAACTTCAAGGAGAAGCCTTAACTTGATGCCTCTATTTTCCATCACTGTGCTTTTCCTGTTATACAGTCTAGCTTTGAACTCCACCAGTGCACTGAACCTCCATCCTTGAAGACTGTGTTTAAATATTTCTTGTTAAGCCCCGTGTCCTGTTTCTATCACCTTTTTCTCCTAGTCTTTTGCAGTACTTGACAGTGTTAATAACCCTTGTTCCTCAAAATCTCCTGTAATATAAAAATTTAACATGACTTAGTAAACCTTAGCCACACTGAATGTTTGGTTATAAGGCTTAAATTAAATCATATATGTGCACAGTCACTGGCAGAAAAGATTCATTTTCTCTAACAGCAGTAGGGCCTAGGGCAAGGATAACAAATAGAGGCCCACAAATTATTTGCTTAAATATTTAGAAGTCAATCAAGTCGACTAACTGTTAAATAAGATGTTAGCTTCCTACCTTGACAAATACATTTTTCTAACAACTTTGAAGATCATATTTAAATGTAGAATTCTTGGACGCATTTGAGTGCCATGCCAAAATGTGTTGGTATGTGGGAAAGCTATCCCTTAGCCTGCAGTTCATCCATGTTCTCTTCCCATGACTGGCTCTGCCCAAGACGAGAGAAATTTTCCATAGACATGTGTAGATCCCTGCAATGTGGCCTGAAAACAGAAGTGTAGACTCTTAATGGGCATGTTCCTAGGGTTTATGAACTCTTCACCCTATGGATAGAAGCACAGTTAGAGGAGGGTTAGGATAGGGCTTCAAAACTTGGATAATCTTGTCTGACTCATTGTAGATATTCAGTACATGGTTGTTTACTTTTAATGCAGCACACATATTAGTCATCTTTTCTCCCTATCTGTTCTCCCTCCAAGTTTCTTTATTTTTGACAATAACAGCACCACTCTATCATTTAGACTAGAAATTCTGGAGTTTGTTGGGAATCATTCATTTCCTTCATTGTCTGTATCTTTTCAGTCTTTAAGTCCAGTCCATTGTATCTTCTACCTGTAGATTCTTGTTTGGCCATCTTACTCTCAGCCTTCTCATCCAGCTGATTCATTGCCTCAAGTCAGAATTATTTTAATGAGTGTACCTAGAATTTTCTGTTTATTTGGCATCCCTTCCACTTGGCTGGGAACCACTTGAGATGAAGAGCCATGACATTCATGTCAATATTCTTAGAAGTTGTCTGGACACCTTTAGCCTATTCGGATATATTTTGAAGTATCCAGAGTGCTGGTGGAGTTTCTTGACAAGGGTCTCATTCCAAGAAAAATTAAGAAGCTTTATGGAAAGCAAAAGTGACTGACTACTTCTGGGGCTGATAGCCAGACCTCGTGGATAAGAACTTTCAAATATCAGGTTCATAGGTCACCCCTGTGTCTTCCCCTGGCCCCATACCTCCTCCCAAGCTAAGACCTTGGCATAAAAGTAATTTACCTTTTTGAGAAGGTGAAGTACACAAGTTAGGGATTGAAAGATCATATACTGCAATAGAGAGAAGGTACTATTGGCTATTTCATGTTGAACTGTTCCTTTTGAATCAGTTTCAGTTCCCTCAAGAAAGAGGGTACTGACCATAAGCAAATGACGTAAAAGATGCCTCATTTAATTATCTATATGAAACAGAAAGGATGCTGCTGTTGTTTGTCGCCTCAAAAATTTATGTTGAAATTTAATTGCCATTGTAACAATAATAACAGGTGGGACTTTTGAGAGGGAATTAGTCCATGAGGACTCTGCCTTTATGGGTGGAATTAATGCCATCATGACAGGATTAGTTACTTCTGCCATTTTTTCCCTCTTGCCTTCTCTTGCCCTTCTGCTATGTTAGGACACAGCAACAAGGTGCCATCTTGGAACAAGGTGACATCTTGGTACTGATCAAGGAATCAGCAGCTTCAATGTCTGAAGAGAAGATTCAGACATTGAAGCTGATGATTTCTTGATCTTGGACTTTTCAGCTCTCAGAACTGTGAGGAATCATTTGCTTTTTTTAATAGGTTACCCAATCTCAAGTATTCTATTATATTAACAGAAACAGACAAGACAGATGGCAGGCATGGTTTTATGGTTGGATGTCAAGTGTTCGATTTCAGCGTTGGAGCTGTTAAAGGGGAAAGAAAGGCCTATGAATTGTATACAAAAATAACATTTTTCCATATTATGTGGCTTCTTTCAGTACTGGATGGGGTGCTAGATTGGCAACAATAGCAGCATGTCATGCTACTGAATACCTAAATATCTTGCAGGCCATGTAAGGACCTGAAGAAAGAAAGTGTCTTGTCAGACTAGGTAAGAAGTATGATAATTTAGCTTCAAGTAGTAGAAAGCAAAATGAAAGAGACTTAATTAAATACTTCTATTGGTTTGTACCAATATAAACCCTAGTCCTTTCAGCAGAAATATAATAAGGTTGGCTTCTGGATTGGCTGTATCCAATCTTTGGTAGTGCCCTTAAACCAATATATTAACTTAATTTAGATAATAATTATTTATTCAAATTCAACCTATCCCAAGTCCTATTGGCCATCCTTTGTTCAAACCTATCCAACTTCTACTTTTCCCATTTTTGCAACTGACAACACCAATCACCCCACCACTTCAGTTGAAAACTTTGGAGTCTTCTTGGAATCTTTTCTGTTTCTGTATTTCTGCAGGTTCCTTGGTTGTTTCACCTCTGCATGTTGATATTTCCTTCAGTCTGGATTTTTTTGTGGAAGCAAAATGGTTGTAGCACTTCCAGGCCCATAATGTCCACAAAAAGAAAGGGTATAGCCATTGTTTGATTTTTTTTTCCTACAAAAGTCTCCATCAAAACTTTTCTCACATTGTGTTGACATGAATTGAGTCACATGATCATCCCTGAGCCAACTGTTAATGGTTAGGAGAATGCCACTCATTTGTCTTCCTAAGCCTGGAGCTCTGAACTGACTATTGGTGCAAGGGGGATAACACCCACAGACTAGTTTACCCTGGCCCTAGTACTGAGGTTAAGGCTGAGGGGAGAGCTCAGGTTGGACTAAATTTCCCCGAAGCACAGGAATGCTTAGAGGGAGAGGTGGATACTGAAAGAACATCAGAGGCATAGAAAGTGAGAAAAAGATGTCAGGTAGACAACCAACAATGTTTGCTACAGGCCCGTTGATCCAGAGAAACAGTTGTCAACAGAATGGGTTTTCTAGAGATCTGGATCTAGATCAGTTGCTTTGTTATGGGTTTCTTTGTGTGTGTGCATGTGATAAGTTTGTTCTCAAGTATAAAAGTCTTTAAAGCTAGCAGAAGGTTGTCTAAGAAGGTGGGACTCCTGGCCTTCCAAGACTCTATACCACTACAGAATAATTTCTCTGCAAATTCATGGACTTTTCCTCCAAAATTATCTCTGTTAGCTTGAATCATGTATTTTCTCCTTTAGAATCGTATTTTGGTTTCTTCCTAATTCTTGTTCAGAATTGGGCTTTTGCCTCATGACTTGATGCCTAATCTCAGCTCTCCTCTTGTTTCTGCTCTCACTCAGCTGGCTAAGATTTGCCATCTTGACTATTGTCTTCTGATATCTGGCTGGGCTCAGTTTACCTCATATTTACCATCTCATTACTATTGTCATGGCCTTGAGCTCCATGGAACCCCATCCTGCTATATATCGTAATAAATGCCACAGGGTTGGGCCAGTTTGAGTGAAGGGAACAATTACTGTGAACTCAATTTCAGCTTCTTAAATAACAAATAACAGCCACATCTGTCTGAAATGCATATTAAACTTTTAAAATATTTTCAGGTCTTAAGCTTCACAGAATCATTCTACTATATTATCACAGAGTTTAGATTACATTACAATTAAAATTTGAGATAGATAGACTATTCATCTACTCAACAACATCAATTGAGCAAGACTCTGTCTAAAAAAAAAAAAAAATTAAGTTCAGTGTTTTCCCAGACAGCTCTCTTCCATTAATTTTGTAGGGAATCAGTCTTTCTCAATGTTTTCTCCATTCACATAACCTGTGTAATCGTCCCACTTTCCTTGGGCTAGCAAAGTCAATTACACGTCTAGGCCCCAAGTGTTTTGTAACTTGTGCTACATCTACTGTAGAAAAACTATGTAGGCTTCACCACTCTGAATTCAGAGCCTAGAGGCACAGGAAGCCCAGTCAGTTAGAATGAAGCTTCCAAATTAGCTCCAAGTGACCTAGAGCTGCTCTAGGCATAAACTTTGCTCCCAATTCAGACCACATCTATTTCACCTGCAAGAAGGGAGGCCAATTTATATAGAAATGAGTTTTTCTACTTGAGCCCAAGCCATGCAAAGACTCTAAATAGGGGAAGTCATGGGGTATCTGTTTCTTATCTCAGATGACAAGGTAAAACAAGAATGCAGTCTTGAGGAACTCCTTAGTTACAAGGTAGGGAATATGCTGCCTGTCACTGTGAAGACATGAGTTGAGGACACAATGACCTTAGGAAGACTCTCCTGAGTCTTTTTATCAATACTTATTAAATGAGCTGGTCATCTGTGACTTCTTTAGCTTTGTACTAGTCACTGTGGCATTGTACTAGTCACTGTGGTGGGGAAGTAGAGATGAACAAGATACAATACTTTAGGAAACTCACATCATGAAATGTATAATTAAGAGCCA
Source organism: Macaca nemestrina (assembly GCF_043159975.1). Taxonomy (NCBI): domain Eukaryota; kingdom Metazoa; phylum Chordata; class Mammalia; order Primates; family Cercopithecidae; genus Macaca; species Macaca nemestrina. The sequence goes on from NC_092145.1 coordinate 87,408,549, forward strand.
ATTATGATAAGACTAGGGAAAGGGTGGTCAGGGAGAGCTTCAGGGCTTCCTGCAGGAGGTTGTGTTTGAGTTATATCTTGAAAGAAGAGTTAGTGTTTAGAGATGTGGGGAAAATAACTGCAAAGAATGGTGGGAGCAAAGGTGCCTAGGTGAGAGTGGGCACTGTAGTGACCAAGCCAAGGTGGCATAGGTGTGTGGAGAGTAGGGAAAATAGCCATTTTTGGAAGGCTGACTAGGTTGTAGATGTCCACTCCTTGATCAGAGAACACCCTTGGCCAAAAGGTAAAAGTCTAAGAGGGGCCATGAGAAGAAGAACTGTATTTTCCAGATCAAATAAACATAAACTTAAAAATCAGGCTAAACATCTTAGAAAAGCAGAGACCCTTGGACAAAAGGTAAGAACCAAAGAGAGACATGGGCCCTTGGAAACACTTTCAGGCTCTCCTAGGTTCAGAGGGGGACGAGGTGGTATCACATATGCTTAAGACAATGAGTTTTCTATTGAAATGTCCAAAGTTTATATTCCAGCTCTTCTGTATTCTGTGGGACCTCTCTGTGCCTTGGTTTTCTCATATATAAAAAGGAGGATAAAAATAGTTTCTTTCTTATAGGCTGTTCTGAGGCTTATATTACAGAATGCACATAACAAAGCACTTAGCTCATGCTTGTCCTATAAGAAGTACTTGGTAAATTGTGGCTCCTATTAGTTTTTTTTAAATTGATATTATGCTCAAGTTTATATAGTGGCCTGGCCACAGAGATGACTCTCAAATACATGCTTTTTAAAGTTTGGTACAATACTAAGGTATTTATCCTGAGAATACCCCAGGGCACACATCCACAATTTCTCCCTGGTGACTCATTCCCTGGCTGACTGATGGTGGGGAAAACATATCTCAGTATTCAATTAGATGATTATTGTGATTGTCTGGCTCTGACAGGACCCATGAAATTTCTAATACACTCAGTTTATAATAACTGCTATTTCCAAAGTTTTTCACTGTTTGCAAGATCCTTTTATCTCTGTCATCTCATGTGGATTTGAAAAACTGGGCCATACGATGGTCAGGGACAGGTGGCTTTACTTTACAAATCAAAAACTGAAGCTCAGAGACATAAAGTGATTCACCCAAGGCCACACAGCATGAGGTGACTCTCAAACTCAGATCTTTTGATTCTATTTCAGTGCTCTTTCCCTTAAAGGACCTTGACTAAATCCTCCAGGATTAAATGAAGACTCAAATTGAGCCTTTAACTTGTCAAGTTGCCCAGGCAATGTGTGTGTGTGTGTAGGAGAGCAGAGTTTGGTAGAGAGAGAAATCAGGAACCTAGTCTGGACTTGGGAGTGAGGAAGGTTTGAACCCACCTATCTAGATTGGACCCAAACAAAAAAGAAAATTTACATCCTTTTAATCTATTTTGTGAAGAAGAGAGAAGACAAGGCTAAAAAGAGCACCATGAGATATGCAATAGGCCAAACATTAGAGCAACTACAATAGATTCCCCTATCCTTGAAGGAGGCTATGGATGGGTGTTTGGGATCTTTGATGTGGCACAGTGAAAGCTCTATCTCCCCTCTCTCTTCTGCTTCCCCAGCTGTACCATCAGCACCCATGTATTCCATCAGGCTTTATATTACTCTCAACAAGTCTATTGCATTGGTACTCCAAGTTCAAGAGTCCAGGCTTGAAAAGGTATTGAGGTTGGGCCAGTGCCTCCACACACTTTTGTACTTAGGCAGATTAAAGACAAGGGAATTCCCAGCACATCTATTAGATAGAGACACTTAAGCCTGAACAAGTCATGTCTCCATTCCCCTGCCCTTTGCTTGTCAATTAAGGCCTGTCTCTAGTGTGTCAGGCCAAAAAAGAATCAGCACACTGGGGGATGCTTCTTCTGGTACAATCTGAGTCTTACTACATACTAGGCTTCTGCTTCCTAGTGAGGTAGAAGGCAGGGCTCAACTTTAGAGGCAAGGCTTAGACACTGGGCCAGATTGGGGACTAGGTAAAATGGCAGGGGAGGAAGCAGTTTTCAATGAAACATGCCCACCAGCATGCCATGTCAATTTACCTTTGCCATGGCAAAACTCAGGAGCTACTGCCCCTTTCCATGACAATGACCCAATGATCCAAAAGTTACTTCCCCTTCTGTGGAAATTTCTGCACAAAACATCCCTTGATCTGCATGCAATTAAAGTAGGTATAAATATGACTGCAAAACTGCCTTGAGCCCCACTCTTTGCCTAAGGGGTAGCCTTTCTCTGGTACAGTCACAGAGCTTTAACACTGCTGGAACTGTAACACTGCCTCTTCAATAAAGCTGTTTTCTTCTACTTCTAGCTTGCCCTTGGATTCTTTCCTGGGCAAAGGCAAGAACTCTCATAGGCTAAGCTCCACTTTAGGGCTTGCCTGCCATACATCGCCAGGAGAAGGCCTCTGGGTGGACCAGAGAGTCCTGACTTGGCAGTCCACTTTGCTTCTGACCATGAACTTCTGAAGTTCCAAGAGCAGGAAGGAAAGAGCTGAGTGCTAGCTTTTCCCTGAAGCCTGGCACAGAATTCAGGCAACTCCCAGTGTCTTGGCATAGCCATGTGGGACAAAGTCAACCATGCAGGACATATTTGGTGGCTTCACATGAATTACTGTTGTATAATAAATATACAAGAACAGAGCTCAATTGGTCTTTTAACCATAGCATTAAAGTTTTTCTCATACCTTGGTCATCCTTCTGCTTGGGCTGGGATCTCGTTTATAAGCCCACTAAAGGTTTGCAGGAATCAAGGAAAGCCAGTCTTTCTGATATCATCTTTCCAGTGGTAAGTAAAAGGCAGGAGTGATCACTCCACTGAAGCCAATTAGGAATGTTTTATTTGTTTTAAATCTTCCAAATTTCTTTGTTATCTTGACAAATGGGCATGGCCCTTTTGGACAGGTCGACTTGGCCAAAATTCCTCAGAAGGTTATCTGTATTATTAATTTTTGTTAAATGATGTGAGATAAGTTATGATGAATTGTGATTCTTACTTTAGTCCCCATTATCAACCAGCCCTATATTGATAATACCTGGATAAGTCTTGAATCCCTGACCCTATTATTTGTACCAGAACAGAAAGCACATCGCTCATGTTGAAAGGGTAAGTAGGAAAAAACTTAAATGTCAAGGTCTCTAAAAGCCTTCAGTCCCATCCTCATAAAAATTCATCATGACTTGCTCTCAGTAGCGATCACGAAACAATTCTTTTTTGCGGAAAGCGGAGGGCGGGGGGAGCGGGGGGCGACGAGGTGGTCCTTATGTGAGAAAAGACAGTGGTTCCAGCATCCCAAACACTCTTTTATTGAGGAATTGGCTCTTTCATTTTCATTACTCAGCCTGAGCTCTTCTCAGTTGAAACCTACGAGATGCTTGGGTTTTTATACTGTAGAAAAAGGTAGTTTATTTCTTAATCAGGCAAATGGAGTGGGGATAGGTAGTAGGGAAATCCTGTCAAGAGAGAAGAATGGATAACTTAAGAACTGGGGATATATCCTTTGGGATTTTTAAATTAAACTATTTAAGATCAAGAAGGCAGAAAATGTCACAGTCCTGGGTTGTACTTCAGATCCTTCACATGGAACTAGTGCAATTCACAGAGGTGTATTGCTATGGGAACTTGAAACTTCATGGGATATATTTTTTGTAGTGTACAACTGATGTGTTTCAGCTAGTTACTTTGTGCTCTAGGCTCCTTCAGCCAATTGGTGGCTTTCAAGAAGTAACTAAAAATCTCTCCTCACCACTTCTCTGTCCCCCTCGGAAGATCAGAATCCTAGCCAGCACCAGCGTTTTGGCCAGGCATGAATTCTGTAATCCAGCACAGGAGAATAGGAAGCTCACGTGATTGCTCTGAATCATTGTGTGCATCATTCATTTCTTTATTTCCAGTGTCTAGAATACTACCTTGCGTATAATAGGTGCTCGTGAAATGTTTATTGAGTAAATTAAATGCTTAAATAAATATTTCTAAGTACTGCTTCTGCCAAGAACAAAAGACTAATCTTTTCTCAGAGTACTTTCCCATTTCCCACCTCAACTTTTCATGTGCTAAATTCTTCCCAGTTATGTCAATGAAGAATGGACTTATGGATAAAAGTGGAAGAAGATGTGGATGGGCCATAATGAGCTCCAACTCAGAGTAATTCAACTAGTTAATTAGAACATTTGTACAGTATAAATTTCCCACTAGTGAGAAAAAGTCTTACTTTGCTCTTTCTTAAGTATTTAACAGAAGGAAAATACCCTCAAAACCAAAGTCTTGAGGTTTTACCTAAATATCTTACATTCCCCAGATTTCCCAAAGGCTTAACAACTCATCCTTGGAGTCTGTTTCACTCTCTAGCCAAGTCTCACAGGCATACAAAGTATTCCATAAAGAATTGATTGCATAGAATGATCAAGTGTCAAAGCTGAAAGGTAATTTAGAAAAGTCAGAGCCCAATTCTTTCTTTTTATAAGTAGGGTACACTGGAACCCAGAGAGTGGAAGACATTGGAAGCTTGGTCTGCTGACCACCAGGCTAGTGTTTTTCTCATCATACCACATGATTTCCAAGTGTTGGCCAATTTTACAAAAGGACTACAACCCCCTCCCCTCCTTATAGGGTTATAGAATACAGGTTTCTAGGTTGGAAACACTACATGGACAGGAATAAGAGGGCCCGTGTTGCATTCAAGAACCACATTGACTGCAAATTGTAGGTTCACTTTGGCCCAGAATGTGCTATTGATGTGCTCCTATAGAAGGGCCAGAAACCATGGGCTCTGTCTCCTCCCCCCAGTAAGCTAAGCCAGGTGTGCCAGGGCTTGTTGACACAGCACCCTCTCCCATGCATTGTTTTTCTGGAACACAGGCCTCAGGCCAAGTATATATTAATGCAGCTATGCATAGTATCTAGGGTTCTCAGTTCCAGAACTGAGAAGAAATGAGGCCAGGTAGAAAAGAAACCAGACTGTGAGGGAAGAAGATCTGTAATGAAAGATGAGAAAACAAGCCTCAAAGCAATTAAGAAAAGCACTGGGCTTCCAGGATTCACAATATTAATTTTGGCTGGCCCTAGTCAAGACACTTAACTTCTCTGATCTTGGTTTTCTCATCTGTATAGTGGAGGAAAATCAGATCTGGTTCAACTATTTGTATGGAACTATGAAAGTTATTTGGAAGTGATGGTGTTATGCAACAGTTCCTTGTGACTGGATCTGAACATTTTTAATCCTTTGAGTCAAGTAACTCCAGTAGAAGGTATCACTGCCTTTATTCAGATAAATGTTTGAAAGAAAATCATAGAATGGTTAATGAGTGATCGTGGGCTTACTTTGAAATTAAATATGGTGCAAAACACATGTTTCTAAACACACTGGTGTTCAGACAGGCTAAGAAGAATCACCAGGAAAATGTTTTAAAAATCCAGATGCTTAGGCTCTAACTTGGATCTGAGGTTCAGAATTGAAAAGGGAGGAAGTATGAGTTAAGCAGGACATCTGTATTTCCAACCATTAACCCCTAAAAGATAGTAATATTTAATCAATTTGGAAATCAATGATCCAGTAGACTGATTAAAGTGGTGAGATATAGGAGAAAGAGGCCAGGTTCTGGCTCCAGGCAGACAAAGTTCAAGTCTTGATCTGGAGTGAATCACATCCCTTCACAGAGCCTTCAATTTTGAATCAACAAAATAGAATTAGGTACCCAGAGGTTACTGTGGGGATTGAAGGTGATAATGTAGGTAATGTAGCAGGTACTCAACAGTGTTCTCTCATTTATTGGCATGTCCTTTCCTTATTTTGGCCTGGTTTGTTGTAAACTCCTACATGACATGGACCCCATCTGTTCAACTCATTCTGCATGATGCTCAAAGACGTAGGGTGAGAGTAGGCAGAGTTATGCAGAGGTAGCAGCTTCATAGCTGCTTTGTGATTGTTTTAGTCAGGGGCAGAGAACTTCAAGTAAAGGGGAGTTTATTACAAGCATATAGGAGACATGACATAGAAGAAGTTAACCTAAGAAGCTACAGAGACTTCAGCAACTAGGGGTCATAAATGGCTTTCATTAGTGTTATCCAGCTGTCCTCTGTTTCTTTCAATTCCCTTATCAACAGGATCTCCAATAACTTCAGTGTGAACACAATACAAGAACATTTTCTGCTCCAACTCAATCTGATGGCTTTCATTTGAAGCACCTACTACTACTTGGTATTTTAAAAAATATGTCCTAGTTCCAATATGAGAGTCAGAGAGAATCTGATTGGCTCAGCTTATCTTTTTGTGACAAGAAAACTTATAGGTTCCAGGTCTGCTTAAATATTGGTTGCCCTTGGGTCGGATTCAGTTGGAGTGAGGTCATTTGGTGAAAAACCTGGCAGCCCAGGTTTTAAGAACAGTTTATCTTGGAGAGAGATATGGTTTGGGTAGGGACCATAAGATAGGATTGGCATAACATTGTCCTCTGGGGTGGAACAGTTGAGGAGACATGAACAGGGACTTGGCACTGCATGTATGCTTATTAGGTAATGCCATGACATCTCTGTTTTGGGTGGTAGTGTAGTAACCATTCTCTGGGATGTAACAAAGCTATCTATTTCCTGGAAATGGTATAGCTACCCATTCTCTGGGCTTTGTGTCTAAACCAGCAGCAGTAAAGATAAGGAGAATGTCTAAATAATGGAATCTAACTTCCAGACTGCACAGAATGATGATCCATCAATGTTTAATGAGGGTCTTGGTAGAAGGATGAATCCTTCCCCTTTCTGGTAAAGAAATTGAGTATAAAAAGAGAAGCATCTCAGAGCTAAGAGCTAGAAGTCAAACATGGTCTGGCTGTTTCTCAGTTCCATACTCTTTCCATTTTACCCAAGTTTGGTCTTCCTCATTATAAATCTGAGAAGCTACAATGACTTATGCTAGTTCCCATTTTACAGGTAGAGAAACTGGAGCATAAGGAAACGCCATGGCTGGATGTGCACTGAAAAATTAAGGTAGATAATTGACAGCTTTTTTTGGAAAAATTCAGATGAAGTTCCCACTTTCATTGCATTTACCTTAAGATACACTGGATTTCCTTGGAGGGCTTGTTAAATACAGATGGCTAGGCCCTACTTTCAGAGATTCAGATTCTGTAGGTCTGGGATGGAGACAGGGAATTTACATTTTTAACAAAATCCCAAGTAATGCTTATGCTGTTGATCCAGGAGCCACACTTCGAAAACTGCTGTTGTAAGCAATGTATTGGTTTAAATGACTGGCTTATGACATCAAGCTTTCATGCACCAGCCACTAGGATGAAGTAGTTAAAAAATATTTATATGCGAGATCCCAGGCCATCTCTGTTAAAGACATCTGATGCTACCCATGACCTTCTTTTCTATAGACTCTAGCAAACACAATGATGAGTACCTAGGCCTTGATGTCAGACAGGTGGGGAACAATTTCCTAGCCATTTGACCTCAAAAATATTATATGACTTCTCTGAGTCTCAGGTTCTTCATTTTTAAAATGTGGGTAATGATGTTGCTACATAGGGCTGTTGTGAAGATCATAGAAACCAATGCATGTAAAATCCTTGAAGACAAGAAGGTTTTGCATCAGTTGAAAGACATTTTTAAAAAGAGTAACAGATTTATTTTTCTGGACCACCTCTAATTCTTGGCATTTTAAGACTCCTTGGGTGCCTGTACTTTTGTTGCAGAAGGTGGCAGACAGGAATGTCTGTAAGTGGCTGTGGAGGAGCCATCCTAGATGCTGTAGGTGTTTATTCATTCCTATGAACACAGGGTAAATTCAGGTTTCCTATGTTCTTAGCCCTGGATCCTTTTAATATGATGCCTCCAAAAGCCAAGCTGCTGTTGTTCCAAAAGCCTGAGAAACGCAGATGGTCCTGTAAATCTTTTTTTTTTTTTTTTTTTGAGATGGAGTCTTGTTCTGTCGCCCGGGCTGGAGTGCAGTGGCCGAATCTCAGCTCACTGCAAGCTCCGCCTCCCAGGTTTACACCATTCTCCTGCCTCAGCCTCCCGAGTAGCTGGGACTACAGGCGCCCGCCACCTCGTCCGGCTAGTTTTTTGTATTTTTTAGTAGAGACGGGGTTTCATCGTGTTAGCCAGGATGGTCTCGATCTCCTGACCTCGTGATCCGCCCGTCTCGGCCTCCCAAAGTGCTAGGATTACAGGCTTGAGCCACCGCGCCTGGCAGATGGTCCTGTAAATCTTATCATCCATTTTTCATTTTTAGAGGACTGACTGACTGGGAAAAAAAAAGGGAATTCCTTAAAAGGTAGACAGAAGATATAGTCTTGTACAACTGTGTCCAATTGTTCTCTGTTAGAGAGTTAAGTGGAAAGGCAACCAGAGTCGGCAAATTTGGGTCCGAGAAAATGTTCTGCAACTGACTCACTGTGTGGCCTTGTATAAATCTCTCCTGCTTTTCAGGCCTCAATATTTTGTCTGTAAGATGAGGTACAGTACTCAGATTCAATGGTCTTGAAAGGCCCTGCAAGATCTAAATTCTAGATTCAGCAAGACAGAAAACTTGCTTCTAGCCATAGCTATATGTATGAGCTCATTATGTGACAGAAAATCCCTTCTCATCTCTGAGCATTAGTCTTCTCAGTTACAGACTTGGGAATAATTATAAACCGTGCCTTAAATCCCATCAAATATTTATGCTATGAACCTAATACGTACTATTCAAAATATCTAGTATAATCTAATAAGAAGTTGATATTCAGAATATATGAAGAACTCCTACAACTCAACAATAGACAAACAAATTTACTAAAAATTTTTCCAGGAACTTGAATAGACATTTCTCCAAAAAAGATACAGAAATGATGGACAAGCATATGGAAAAATGTTTGACACCATTGATGCAAATCAAAACCACAAGGAGATACCACCTCATATCCATTAAGATAGCTACTATGAAAACAAAACAGAAAATAACAAGTGTTGGCAAGGATGTAGAGAAATTGGAATACTTGTGCATTGTTGGTAGTATTACAAAATGGTACAACTGCTATGAAAAGAGTATGACAGTTCCTTTAAAAGTTAACAATATAATTACTATATACAATCCAAAAATTCTACCTCTGGATATATACCAAAAGTGATTAAAAGCAGGCTCTCAAAGAGATATTTCCATACCCATGTTCATAGTGGCATTCAAAATAGCCAAAAGTGAAATCAACCCATGCCCACTGACAGATGAGTGGATGAAGAAAATGTGGTATAGACATATGAAGGAATAGTATAAAGTTTTTTTTAAAAAGAAGAGAAGTCTGACACATGCTGCAGCATGAAAGAATCTTGAGGACATTACACTAAATGAAAAAAGTCAGTCGCAAAAGGTCATATACAATATGATTCCCTTTATATGAGGAGCCTAGAGTAGTCAGATTCACAGAGGATGGGGGTAGTGGGGATTGGACTGTTACTGTTTAATGGATAGAGTTTCAGTTTTGCAAGATGAAGGGGCACTGGAGATAGATGGTGGTGATGGTTGCTCAACAATGTGAACGTACTTAACACCACTGAATTATACACTTAAAATAGTGAAGATAGTAACTTTTGTATTACATGTATTTTGCCATAATTAAAAATAATAGATTTCTTTGAAAACTGACAAGTGCTCTATAAATTTGGGAGTGTAGTTTGCTCATCAAGTTTATCAATTTTTTTTGTTTTAGGACTATAACTTCACTTTCATTCATTTTATAATTCTTTTAAATTGAAGTATAACTGACATACCAAAAACTGTACATATTTAATGAATACATATCAATGAGTTTGAAAACACATATATAGCCATAAAACCATCATAAAAATGCCATAAACATATCTATGATCTGTAAAATTTCCATCCTCCCTCTTTTTTTTGTAACAAGGACATTTGACACACAATCTAACCTCTTTACAAATGTTTAAGTATACAATACATTATTGTTAATCACATGCATTGTGCTGTACAGTTGATCTCTAGGAGGTTTTCATCTTGCAAAACTGAAACTAGGTACTCTTTGACCAACATCTCATTTCCCCCAACTCCCAAATCCTGGCAACCACCATTCCACTCTCTGTTTCTATTAGTTTGACCGTCTCAGATTCCTGATACAAAAGGGATTATGTAGTGTTTGTTGTGTGTCTGGCTTATTTCACTTAACATAATTCCCTCCAAGTTGATCCATGTTGTCACAAATGGTAAAATTTCCTTTTTTATTTATTTTTTAATTTCATCTCAATAGTTTTGGGGGTACAGGTGGTTTTGGTTACATGGATACGTTCTTTAGAGGTGATTTCAAAGACTTTTTTTTGCACCTGTCGCCCAAGCAGTGTACACTGTACCCAATATGTAGTCTTTTGTATCCTTCACCCCCCTCCCAACCTTCCCTCCTAAGTCTCCAAAGTCCATTATATCTTCCTTATGTTTTGCGTCCTCATGGCTTAGCTTCTGCTTATAAGTGAGAGCATATGATATTTAGTTTTCCATTCCTGATTTACTTAGAATAATGGCCTTTGGCTCCATCCAAGTTGCTGCAAAAGACGTTATTTTATTCCTTTTTATGGCTAAGTAGTTTTCCATGGTGCATATATACCACATCTTCTTTATTGACCCATTGGTTGATGGATGCTTAGGTTGGGTTCATATATTTGCAATTGAGAATTGTGCTGCTATAAACATACATGTGCATCTGATCTTTTCATGTAATGACTTATTTTCCTTTGGATAGATACCCAGTAGGGGGATTGCTAGATTGAATGGTAGTTTTTTAGTTCTTTAAGGAATCTGCATACCATTTTCCATAGTGGTTGTACTAATTGACATTCCCACCAGCAGTGTAAAAGTGTTCCTTCTTCACCACATTCATGCCAACATTAATTGTTTTTAAAATTTTTAATTATGGCAATTGTTGCAGAAGTAAGTTGGTATCTCATTGTCATATTAATTTGCACTTCCCTGATGATTAGTGATGTTGAGCATTTTTTTCCATATATTTGTTGGGTGTTTGTATATCTTCTTTTGATAATTGTCTGTTAATGTCATTTGATTATGTCTAGATGGGATTTTTTTTTCTTGCTGATTTGTTTGAATTTCTTGTAGTTTCTGGATGTTAGTCATTTGTGAAATGCATAGATTGCAAATATTTTCTCCCATTCTGTGGGTTTACTCTGTTGATTATTTCTTTTGCTGTGCAGAAGCTTTTTAGTTTAGTTAGGTCGCATTTATTTATTTTTATTTGTGTTGCATTTGCTTTTGGGTGCTAAGTCATGAAGTCTTTGCCTAAGCCAATGTCTAGAAGAGTTTTTCAATGTTATCTGCTATAATTTTTATGGTTTCAGGTCTTAGACTTAAGTCTTTGATCTTAGGTTTTTATTTGTATAAGGTGAGAGATGCGGATCCAATTTCATTCTTCCTCATGTGGCTTGCCAATTTTTCCAGCATCATTTATTGAATACGGTATCCCTTCCTCACTATATGTTTTTGTATGCTTCGTCAAAGATCAACTGTATGTAAGTATTTGGCTTTATTTCTGGGTTCCCTGTTCTGTTCCACTGGTCTACATGCTACCACAACCAGGAAATGACATAAAAAATAAAAGTACAAACCAGTGTCCCTGATAAACACAGATGCAAAAATTCTCAAGAAACTACTAGTTGGCTGAATCCAACAACATACCAAAAAGATAATTCATCATGATCAAGTGGATTCATACTAGAGATGAAGGAATGGTTAACATACACAAATCAACAAATGTGATACATTACATAAAAAGAATTAAAAACAAAAACCATGTGATCATCTCAACAGATCCAGAAAAAGCATTTGATAAAATACAGCATCCCTTTTTATCCCTCAATAAAAAGCATGGAAGAAACTTACCTCAAAGCCATCTATGGCAATCCCACAGCCAACATCATACTGAATGAGGAAAAATTGAAAGCATTCCCTATGAGAACTAGAAAAAGACTAGGATGCACACTTTTACTGCCTCTATTCAACATAGTACTGGAAGTCCTGGCCAGAACAACCAAAAAAGAAGAAGAATAAAGGGCGTCCAAATTGGAAAAGAGGAAGTCAAACTGTCACTGTTTATCGATGATATGATTATATATATCATCAGCGAACAGCTTTTTGTTTCATTTATTTTTTGTAATTTTTTGGTTTCAATTTTATTTAGTTCTGCTCTGTTCTTTTTTTTTTTTTTTTTTTTTTTTTTTTCTACTGGGTTTGGGTTTGGTTTGTTTTTGTTCCAATAGTTCTTTGAGGTGTGACATTAGATTATCTATTTGTGCTCTATCAGACTTTTTGATGTAGGCATTTAATGCAATAAACTTTTCTCACTTTTGCTGTATCCCAGAGGTTTTGATAAACTGCGTCACTATTATCAATCCATTCTCATTTTTAATTTCCATCTTGAGTTCATTGTTGACCCAAAGATCATTCAAAAGTAGACTATTTAATTTCCATTTATTGGTATAGTTTTGAGGGTTCCTTTAGAAGTTAATTTAATTTTATTCCACTGTCTTCTGAGAGGCTACTTGATATGGTATTTATTTTCTTAAATTTATTGAGACTTGTTTTGTGGTCTTGATATCATATGGTTTATCTTGGAGAATATTCCATATGCTGATGAAAAGAATGTACATTCTGCCATTGTTGGGTAGAATGTTCTGTAAATATCTGTGAAGTCCATTTATTCTATTGCATAGTTTAAGTCCATTGTTTATTTGTTGACTTTCTGTCTTGATGGCCTGTCTAGTGCTGTTGGTGGAGTACTGAAGTACCCCACTATCATTGTGCTGCTGTCCATCTCATTTCTTAGGTCTAGTAGTCATTGTTTTATGAATTTGGGAGTTCCAGTGTTAGGTGCATGTATAATTAGAATGATAATATTTTTGTTTCAGACTAATTCTTTTATGATTATATAATGTCCCTCTTTGTCTTTTTTCATCGTTGCTGCTTTAAAGTCTGTTTTGTCTGATATAAGAATAGCTGCTCCTGCTTGCGTTTAGTTTCCATATGTGTGGAATGTCATTTTCCACCCCATTAACCCTAAGTTTAAGAGCCGTTATGTGTTAGATGAGTCTTTTGAAGACAGCAGATACTTGGCTCATGAATTTTTACACATTCTGTCATTCTGTATTTTTTTAAAAGAAGCATTTAGCTTACTGAAATTCAATGCTAGCATTGAAATTTGAGGTACTGTTCTATTCATCATGTTAGTTGTTGCCTAAATACCTTGGTTTTTTCATTGTGTTATATTTTATAAGCCCTGTGAGCTTTATAAGTAGGTTCCACTTTGGTGTAGTTTGAGGTTTTGTTTTAAGATTTAGTCCTCCTTTTAGCATTTCCTGTAGTGCTGGCTTGGTAGTGATGCATTCTCTCAGCATCAGTTTGTCTGAAAAAGACTTTATCTTCTCCTTCATTTATAAAGCTTAGTTTTGCTGGATAGAAAATTCTTGGCTGACAATTACTTTGTTTAAGGAGACTAAAGATAGGACCTCAATCCCTTTTGGCTTTAAGGCTTCTCCTGTGAAATCTACTGTTAATCTGATAGGGATTTTTAAGAAGTTACCTGATGCTTTGGTCTCACAGCTGTTAAGTTCTTTTCTTCATCTCAACTTTAGATAAACTGATGACTATGTGATTTGGTGACAATCTTTTTGGGTTGAATTTCTAAGGAGTTCTTTGAGTTTCTTTTGTTTGGTTGTCTAGATCTTTAGTGAGGCCAGGGAAGATTTCCTCAATTATTCCCTCAAATAAGTTTTCCAGACTTTTAGATTCCTCTTCTTTCTCAGAAATACCAATTATTCTTAGGTTTGTGCTGTTTAACATAATTCCATATTTCTTGGAGGCTTTGTTAATTTTTAAACTCTTTTTTCTTTTTGTCTAATGTGGTTAATTTGAAAGCCTTGTGTTTGACTTCTGAAGTTCTTCCTTCTCCTTATTTTACTCTATTGTTGAAACTTTCTACTACATTTTGTATTTCCCCAAGTGTGTCTTTCATTTCCAGAAGTTGTGATAGTTTTTTCTTTATTATACTTATTTCTCTGGAGCATTTGTCATCCATATCCTATATTATTTTTTAAATTTCTTTAAGTTGGTTTTTGCTTTTCTCTGGTACCTCCGTAAGGAGCTTAATAATCAACCATCTGAATTATTTGTCTGGAATTTTAGAGATTTCTTCTTTGTTTAAGTCCATTGCTTGGGAGCAACTGTGATCTTTTGGGGGATATAGAACTCTGTTTTGTCATACTACCAGAATTACTTTTCTGGAGTCTTCTTGGAAAGACATGTAAGTAGCCACTGGTAAAGACACAGAGGAAACCTAGAAAGTTGTTATTAAAAATTGGGGAAAAAATCAGAGAGAGAGAGGTATATCCCATGGTTTGAGGCAAACAGACTGTTTTTTTTTTAATATATATTATTGTAAATGTAATTGCTTTCTTAATTTAATTTTGGATTTGTTTGTTTATATATATAAACATATATATATGTTTATATAACATATATATATGTTTATATGTTTATAAACATATATATATGTTTATATATATAAACATATATATATATTTGATTATTTTATACAGATGTTGTATCCCCAAATCTTGCTGAACTTGTTTAATATTTCTAATAGTTTTTTGTTGATTATTTACCAATTTCAACGTACAATATTATGTCATCTGTGAAGAGATAGTTTCATATATTCCTTTCCAATCTTGGTGTCTTTAAAAATTTTTTTCTTGCTTACATGCTACAGCCTCCGCTTTAATGTTAAATGAAAGTATTCTAGAGTGGACATCTTTGTCTTCTTCCTGATAATAGGGGTTAGTTTTTAGTCTTTCATCATTAAGTGTGACACTAGCTGTGTAGTTTTCATTGATGCTGTGTATCTAGCTGAAGAAGTTTTCTCCTATTTCTAGTTTGCTGAATGTTATAAACAACATGGTGTGGAATATGACCATATACACATTTTTGTAATTTCTCAAGGTGGAATTATAGGGTATAAGAAGATAGTCATTTTGAAGGCATTTGGTACATATTGCTGAAATCTGACCAGGGTGGGGAATCCATTTTTCCTTCTTCCAGTAGTGGAAGTGACACTGGGTCTTGGTAGTAAGGCCCACAAATGAGTAGACCCATGTGAAACACTGAGTCTTTGCATGGAGTCTACCTTGCAAATGCCTTTGTAGTAGTTATCTAAACTAGGGAGCTTTAGAATAGACATTCCTAGCAATTACCACTCTGAAGAACAATAGGTCAGAATACTTACTTAGTACAAGGGAAGATTTTAGGAAAGTCTTGTTGCCTGATGAGCCGTTGGGAGAACTAGTAGACCCTCATGCACTGTATATAGGCCTTTCAACCACAGATAATTTGGCTTGATGTTGAGAATAATTAGTTCAATATGGAGCCACATAAAAATACATAACTAAAACTCATTTATCTTGGAGTGAGGAAATGCTATGTCCCATTTTTCTTGCTGTTCAACCTTTTGCAAATTACTTTACTTTCATGAGTAAATTTTTGAACCTATCAAATGGTAGTGTTGGTGGTGAGTAATGACCACTACCACTCATGTTGTGAGGCTCAGGTGAGTAAATAAATGTGAAAGTATTTTAAGAATTATGAGTAAAGGTAAACATTGTGGGGATACTACAAAAATATTTATGAATGAAGTAGTTTGTTGTCAGGCTCTGACATCCCTTTCCCTCTCCTTCACTTCTATTGCCTACCTTTTATGAAATTCTGTTGGTTCTAACTCCAAAATATATTCTGCATTTATCTATTTGTTTCTACTTTTACTTCAACCCTGGTACCCTAATCCAAGCCACCATCACCTGCATTGATCTCTCTTCTTCCAATTCTCCCTCTTCCTCTCCTCACTGCAAAGTCAAAGGGAGCATTAAAATCAAGTCATATTGTGTCACTTCCCTGCTTAAAACCTTCCTCTGGTACCACATCACAATTAGAATGCACATCAAATTTTTTTCTTGCCAATAGCCCCATGGCTTCTATCCTCATCTCACACTTATCGCCTCTTCACTTTTTGCATGTACTACACCCTTACCACGCTGGCCCTTATTGTTTTCTCTAATGCACCCTGCTCCTCATCACAGGAATTTAGAATGTGTGTTCTCTTTGTATGGAATGTACTTTTCCCCTTGTTTACACAGTTAACTATTTAGAACTTCAGCTCAGTCATAATTTCTCCTAAGAAACCTTTTCTAAACCCATTAGATAAAATCTCCTTCTTATAGGCTCCCCTAATTTATAGCTAAATTAGCTACAAAGCATAAACTTAGAGTGACAGGAGAGTAAGTATATACTTACATTGATAGGAGAGCCAAGAGCCACATCTGGCTCTAAGCTTTATGAATTGAAATTTTATATTTATATGAAAATACAATATTCAAAATTAAAAAAAAAAAAACTTCATGGATGGGCTCAACAGGAGAACGGACAAATCAGAGGAATGAATGAGAGAACTTGAAGATAGACTAGATTATATTACCTAATCTAAACAACAGAGAAAAAATAGACTTAAAAAGATGAACAGAACCTTAGAGACCTGTGGAAGTATAACAAAATACTTTTGTCATCAGAGTCCCAAAGAGAGAGTAGAATAAGGATGGGTCTCAAAAAGTATTTGAAGAAATAATGGCTGCAAAATCCTCAAATTTAGCAAAAAATATAAACATATGTCTTTTCAAGAAGCTGAGTGAACTGAAATGGGATGAACACAAAGGAATTTATGACAAGACACATCAGAGTCAAACTTTTGAAAACTAAAAAAAATGAATATTTTGAGGGAGAAATGACACTTTACCAAAATGAATGAGAGGATTTATCATCCAAAATCGTGGAGGCCAGAAAGAAGAGGCCACAACATTTTTCAAGTTCTGGAATAAAAGGTGACTATCAACCTAGAATTTTCCCTATACTAAAATATCCTTCAGGAATAAAAGGTAGAACAAGATATTCTAAGAGGAAAAGAAACTAAAAGAATTTGTTGCCTGCAGACTTTATTTAAAATATTGGTTGGGTAGATCATGGCGGACAAGAGGCAGGACTAGACTGCAACTCCAGATAGAGCAGCATTGTGCAGGCTTTCATTGTGAATTTTAGCTTCAGATCCACTGCAAGAACAAATCAGCAATCCTGAAAGGACCCACACACCCTCTGAAGGAAGTGGACTGCTCCTGCAGAATCTGGGAGACACCACAAATACTCTGAGTGCCCCAGCTGCAGAAGTGGAAGAGGGAGACCCTCCTGTCCCGAACACACACCCCCACTGGAGGAGCTGAGGGTCTGTTTTCAGGAGACTTTCCCTACTTTCCCCGGAGCTGAGTCAGTTTAGACAGCCAAACCCAGTAAAATACAGCGGTGGAGGAGGCAGCAGGGAGGTCCTGGAAGCTTGCTGAATCCGCAAGTAGCTCATTCTTGCTTGGCACCACAGGGATCCATTAGGAGGGAGGCCAGAGGAGCGGGGCATAAAACCCCAGCTGGGAGATGGACTACCTGAGCTGAACTTTGTAACAGTTTGAGCTGGGCAAGAAGCCCCCTGGCCAGAACTTGGGGAAAGGTACGAATCCCACTTGCAGATTTCACAGATGGGGGAAGAACTAAAGCCCTTTTCTTTTGCAGCTTGGAGGTGGAAAGTGTCGGGCAAGTTTTGTTTTTTCTTTTTCTTTTTTATTATGCTTTAAGTTCTAAGGTACCTGTGCACAATATGCAGATTTGTTACATATGTACAGGTGCCATGTTGGTGTGCTGCACCCATCAACTCGTCGTTTACATTAGGTATTTCTCCTAATGCTATCCCTCCCCTCTCCCCCAACCCAACGTCAGGCCCCGGTGTGTGCTGTTCCCCAATCTCTGTCCAAATGTTCTCATTGTTCAATTCTCACCTATGAGTGAGAACATGTGGTGTTTGTTTTTCTGTCCTTGCATTAGTATGCTCAGAATGATGGTTTCCAGCTTCAACCATGTCCCTACGAAGGACATGAACTCATCCTTTTCTGTGGCTGCACAGTATTCCATGGTGTATATGTGTCACATTTGCTTCATCCAGTCTATCATTGATGGACATTTGGGTTGGTTCCAAGTCTTTGCTATTGTGAATAGTGCTGCAATAAACATACGTGTGCATGTGTCTTTATAGAAGCATGATTTATAATCCTTTGGGTAAATACCTAGTAATGGGACAGCTGGGTCAAATGGTATTTCTAGCTCTAGATCCTTGAGGAATTGCCCCACTATCTTCCACAATGGTTTAACTAGTTTACACTCCCACCAACAATGTAAAAGTGTTCCTGTTTCTCCACATCCTCTCCAGCACCTGTTGTTTCCTGACTTTTTGATGATCACCATTCTAACTGGTGTGAGATGGTATCTCATTGTGGTTTTGATTTGCATTTCTCTGATAGCCAGTGATGATGAGCATTTTTTTTCATGTGTCTGTTGGCTGCATAAATGTCTTATTTTGAGAAATGTCTGTTCATATCCTTTGCCCACTTGTTGATGGGGTTGTTTGATTTTTTCTTGTAAATTTGTTTAAGTTCTTTGTAGATTCTGGATATTAGCCCTTTGTCAGATGAGTAGATTGCAAAAATTTTCTCCCATTCTGCAGATTGCCTGTTCACTCTGATGGTAGTTTCTTTTGTTGTGCAGAAGCTCTTTAGTTTAATTAGATCCCATTTGTCAATTTTGGTTTTTGTTGCCATTGCTTTTGGTGATTTAGTCATGAAGTCCTTGCCAATGCCTATGTCCTGAATGGTATTGCCTAGGTTTTCTTCTAGGGTTTTTATGGTTTTAGGTCTAACATTTAAGTCTCTAATCCATCTGAATTAATTTTTGTATGAGGAGTAAGGAAAGGATCCAGTTTCAGCTTTCTACTTATGGCTAGCCGATTTTCCCAGCACCATTTATTAAATACAGAATCCTTTCCCCATTTCTTGTTTTTGTCAGGTTTGTCAAAGATCAGACAGTTGTAGATGTGTGGTATTATTTCTGAGGGCTCTGTTCTGTTCCATTGGTCTATATCTTTTTTTTTGGTACAGTGTCGGGCAAGTTTTCAAGACTGCCCTCCATCTGGGAACAAACTCAGAGCTGTTGCTGGTGGCATGGTGGGAGTGGAACCAGCCCTTCAGTTTCCATGGGAGGGGGGTGAGGCCTGTGACTGTCAGCTTTTCTCTACTTCCCTGACAACCTGCATGACTCAGCAGAGGCAGCCATAATCCTCCTAGGCACACAACTCCAGGGACCTGGGAATCTCACCCCATCCCTCACAGCAACTGCAGCAAGACCTGCTCAAGGAGAATCTGAGCTCAGACACACCTAGCCCCACCCCCACCTGATGATCCTTCTAAAGCTAACAACTTTCACGGAGTCCATTGCACCCTCCACCACCTCCACTGGAACAGGCGCTGGTATCCATGGGTGAGAGACCCACAGATGGTTCCCATCACAGGACTCACCCCTCATCACCAGCCAGGAGTTGGCTAAACATACTGGATGGCTAGACCCAGAAGAGAGACAAAAATCACTGCAGTTCAGCTCACAGGAAGCTACAACCACAAGAAAAGGGCACGAGTACTATATCAAGGGAACACCCTGTGGGACAAAAATATCTGAACAACAGCCTTCAGCCCTAGACCTTCCCTCTGACAGAGCCTACCCAAATGGGAAGGAACCAGAAAAACAACCCTGGTAATATGACAAAACAAGTCTCATTAACACCCCCAAAAATCACACTAGTTCACCAACAGTGGATCCAAACGAAGAAGAAATCCCTCACCTGCCTGGAAAAGAATTCAGGAGGTTAGCTATTAAGCTAATCAGGGAGTGACCAGAGAAAGGCAAAGCCCAGTGCAAGGAAATCCAAAAAATGATACAAGAAGTGAAGGGAGAAATATTCAACAAAATAGATGGCTTAAAAGAGAAAACAATAAAAACTTCAGGAAATATTGGACACACTTTTAGAAATTTGAAATGCTCTGAAAGTTTCAGCAATAGAATTAAACAGATAGAAGAAAGAAATTCAGAGCTCGAAGACACGGTCTTTGAATTAACGCAATCCAACAAAGACAACGAAAAAAGAATAAGAAAATATGAACAAAGCCTCCAAGAAGTTTGGGATTATATTAAATGAACAAACCTAAGAATAAATGGAGTTCCTGAGGAAGAAGACAATCCTAAAAGTTGGAAAACATATTTGGGGGAATAATTGAGGAAAACTTTCCTGGCCTTGCTAGATACGGAGACATGCAAATACAAGAAGCACAAAGAACACCTGGGAAATTCATTGCGAAAAGATCTTTACCTAGGCACATTGTCGTCAGGTTATCCAGTTAAGACAAGAACCCTAAGAGCTATAAGACAGAAGCACTAGGTAACCTATAAAGGAAAACTTGTCAGATTAACAGCAGACTTCTCAACAGAAGTGCCACAAGCTAGAAGGGATTGGGGGCCCATCTTCAACCTCCTCACACAAAACAATCTTTAGCCAAGAATTTTGTATCCAGCAAAATTAAGCATCATATACGAAGAAAAGACACAGTCGTTTTCAGACAAATGCTGAGAGAATTTGCCTTTACCAAGCCACCACTACAAGAACTCCTAAAAGTTCCTCTAAATCTTGAAACAAATCCTAGAAACATATCAAAACAGAATCATTTTAAGCATAAAGCACACAAGACCCATAAAACAGAAATACAAGTTAGAAAGCAAAAACAAAAAACAAAGTATGCAGGCAACAACAAGCATGATGAATGCAATGGTACTTCACATTTCAACACTAACATTGAATGTAAATGGCCTAAATGCTCCCCTTAAAAGATACAGAATTGCAGAATGAATAAGAACTCACCAACTATCTGCTGCCTTCAGGAGACTCACCCAACACATAAGGACTCACAGAAACTTAAAGTAAAGGGGCGGGAAAAGGCATGCCATGCAAATGGACACCAAAAGTGAGCAGGGATAGCAATTCTTATATCAGACAAAACAACTTTAAAGCAACAGTGGTTGAAAGAGACAGAGAGAGACATTATATAATGGTAAAAGGCCTTATCCAACAGGAAAATATCACAATCTTTAACATATATGCACTTAACACTGGAGCTCCCAAATTTGTAAAACGATTACTAATGACATAAGAAATGAGGTAGACAGCAACACAAAAATAGTGGGGGATTTAAACACTCCACTGACAGCACTACACAGGTCATCAAGACAGAAAGTTAACAAAGAAACAATGGATTTAAACTACACCTTGAAACAAATGGACTTAACAGATATATACAGAACACTTCACCCAACAACTGCAGAATACACATTCTATTCAACAGTGCATGGAACTTTCTCCAAGATAGACCATATTATGGGCCATAAAATGAGCATCAATAAATTTAAGAAAATTGAAATTATATCAAGCACTCTCTCAGACCATAGTAGAATAAAATTGGAAATCAACCCCAAAAGGAACCCTCAAAGCCGTGAAAATTCATGGAAATTAAATAACCTGCTCTTGAATGAGCATTGGGTCAATAATGAAATCAAGATGGAAATTAAAAAAATTCTTCAAACTGAATAACAGTAATGACACAGCCAATCAAAACCTCTGGGATACAGCTAAGGCAGTGTGAAGAGGAAAGTTCATAGGACTAAACACCTACATCAAAAAGTCTGAAAGAGCACAAACAGACAATCTAAGGTTATGTCTCAAGGAACAAAAACAAACCAAATCCAAATCCAGCAGAAGAAAGGAAATAACTAAGATCAGAGCAGAACTAAATGGAATTGAAAGAAAAAAAAATTACAAAAAATAAATGAAACAAAAAGCTGATTCTTTGGAAAGATAAATAAGATTGATAGACCACTAGCAAGATTAACAAAGAAAAGAAGAGAGAAAGTCCAAATAACCTCACCGAGAAACAAAGAAGCAGATATTATAACTGACACCACTGAATACAAAAGATTATTCAAGGTTACTATGAACACTTTTATAAACATAAACTAGAAAACCTAGAAAGAGATGGGTAAATTCCTGGAAAAATACAACCCTCCTATCTTAAATCAGGAAGAATTAGATAACCTGAACAGACCAATAACAAGCAGAGAGATTGAAATGGTAATTACAAAACTACCAACACAAAACAAATCCAGGACCAGACAGATTCACAGCAGGATTCTATCAGACATTCAAAGAAGAATTGGTACCAATCCTTGTGATACTATTCCAATAGATAGAGAAACAAGGAACCCTCCCTAATTCATTCTATGAAGCCAGAATCACCCTAATACCCAAATCAGGAAAGGACACAACCAAAAAAAAAAAAAAAAAAAAAAAGAAAGAAAGAAAAATACAGATGGATATCCTTGATGAACATAGATGCTAAAATCCTTAACAAAATACTAGCTAATGAATCAAAAAATATACCAAAAAGATAATCCACAATGATCAATAGTTTCCATAGCAGGGATGCTTTAACATACACAAGTCAATATTTGTGATTCACCGCATAAACAGAATTAAAAAGAAAATCACATGATCATTTGAATAGATGCAGAAAAAGCATTCAACAAAATCCAACATCCTTTTATGATCAAAACCTTCAGTAAAATCAGCATGTAAGGGACACACCTTAATGTAATAACAGACATCTGTGACAAACCAATAGCCAACATAATACTGAATCAGGAAAAGTTGAAAGCATTACTACTGAGAATGGGAACAAGACAAGGATGCCCACTCTCACCACTCCTCTTCAACTGGAAGTCTTAGCAAGAGCAATTTCAAATAAGAGAGATGAAGGGTATCCAAATCAGTTAAG
This sequence comes from Macaca nemestrina, assembly GCF_043159975.1. Taxonomy (NCBI): domain Eukaryota; kingdom Metazoa; phylum Chordata; class Mammalia; order Primates; family Cercopithecidae; genus Macaca; species Macaca nemestrina. Next base: position 87,431,410 of record NC_092145.1, read on the forward strand.
TGGAAGTCAAACTATCCCTGTTTGCTGACAATATGATTGTTTACCTTGAAAACCCTAAGGACTCCTCCAGAAAGCTCCTAGAACTGATTAAAAAATTAAGCCAAGTTCCCAGATACAAGATTAACATACACAAATCAGTAGCTCTTCTATACACCAACAGTGACCAAGCAGAGAATCAAATCCAGAACTCAATCCCTTTCACAATAATTGCAAGAAAACAAACAAACAAGCAAAAACCTTACAAATCTACCTAATAAAAGAGTTGAAAAACCTCTACAAGGAAAACTACAAAACACTGCTAAAAGAAATCATAGACAACACAAACAAATGGAAACACATCTGATGCTCATGAATGGGTAGAATCAATATTGTGAAAATAACCATACTGCCAAAAGCAATCTACAAATTTAACACAATCCCTATTAGAATACCATGATCATTTTTTACAGAGTTAGAAAGAACAATTCCCAAATTCGTATGGAACCAAAAAAAGAGCCTGCATAGCCCAAGCAAGAATAAGTAAAAAGAACAAAGCTGGAGGTATCACACTACCTGATTTCAAACTATACTATAAGGCCATAGTCACCAAAACAGCATGGTACTGGTATAAAAATAGGCACATAGACCAATGGAACAGAATAGAGAACCCAGAAATAAACTGAAATGCTTACAGCCAACTGATATTTCACAAGGCAAACAAAAAAATAAATTGAGGCAAGGACATCCTTTTCAACAAATAGAGCTGGGATAATTGACTAGCCACATGTAGGAGAATGAAACTGGATCCTTATCTCTCACCTTATACAAAAATCAACTCAAGATAGGTTAAAAACTTAAATCTAAGACTTGAAACTATAAAAATTCTAGAAGATAACTTTGAAAAAAACCCTTCTAAACATTGGCTTATGAAAGGATTTCATGACTAAAAACCCAAAAGCAATTGCAATATAAACAAAGACAAATATCTGAGACCTAATTAAACTAAAGAGCTTCTGCATGGCAAAAGGAACAGACTGCAGGGTAAACAGATAACCCACAGAGTGGTAGAAAATCTTCACAATCTATACAACTGACAAAGGACTAATATCCAGAATATACAACTAATACAAACAAATCAGTAAGAAAAAGACAATCAATCCCATCAAAAAGTGGGTTAAGGACATGAATAGACAATTCTCAAAATAAGATATACAAATGGCCAACAAACATATGAAAACATGCTCAACATCGCTAATGGTCAGGGAAATGCAAATCAAAACCACAAAGCAATACTACTGTACTCCTGTAAGAATTGCCATTATCAAAGAAGCAAAAAACAGTAACTCAGGAATGGAAAAGGAAACATCATATGTTCTCATTGATATGTGAGATCTAAGCTATGAGAATGGAAAGGCATAAGAATGATGATAAGAATGATGCAATGGACTTTGGGGGCTTGGGGGGATGAGTGGGAGGTGGCCAAGGGATAAAAAACAACAAATATCGTGCAGTGTATACTGCTCAGGTGATGGGTGCACCAGGTTCTTACAAATCTCCACTAAAGAACTTACTCATGTAAACAAATACCACCTGTACCCCAATAACTTATGACAAAAATAAAATGCTGGCTACAGAATGTTCTCTAAATAGATAAGATAGAATAAAAGAAGGAGCCTTGCAACATCAGGTGGAAGAAATAAACAACAGAAAGTGCAAAAATATGTGTAAAGACAATGGACTTTTCTTCTCCTTTTGAGTTGTCTAAATTATGTTTGACAGGTGAAGCAAATATTATTATACTCTCTAATGTGGTTCTCGATATATGCAGAGTAAATTTTTTTGAAAATTTATTGAAAATCAGAGAGGGTAAAGGCATGTAAAGGGAGGTAAGGTTTTTATATTTTATTTGAACTGGTAAAATGTTGATATTAATAGACATGATGGGTAATTTATATATAATGTAATGTATAGAGCAAGAAAGTTATATGAAAAAGCTATGAAAAGAAATATTTAAAAACTCCAGATAAATCAAATGGAATTTTAAGAATGTTCAAAAAATTCACAGGAAGGCAGGAAAAAAAAAACCACAGAAACAAACAAAAAACAGAGAACACAAACAGAAAACTAAAACTAAAGTGACAGACTTAAGCCATAAAACACTATAAATTACATATAATGTAAAGAACCAACATACACCAATTAAATACGGAGATTGGTAAAGGAGATTAAAGACAAATATCCAACTATATGCTGAAGGGGGTGGGGGGCTAGGGGATGGATACAGTTAGGAGAAATAGCTAATGTAGATGATGGGTTGATGGGTGCGGCAAACCACCACGGCATGTGCGCACCTATGAAGCAAACCTGCACGTTCTGCAAATGTATCCCAGAACTTAAACAACAACAACAACAATAATAATAATAATGAAGAATACAACAGGGATGCAATCCACAGAACTCAGACCTGAGGGAAACGCTACAGGACAGACAGACAAACACAAAAACAAAAGCCAAAAAAAAGTAAAAATCACCCATTTCTTCAACAAATACATTTTAAGGAAGAAAAAAAATGAATAGCAGTGGGTCAAAAAAAAGTTAAGAGACATATCTGCTAACAGTAGGTATGGACCTTACTGGATTTGGATCATGGAAATCTTTAAAAACAATTAAGAGATAACTAGGCAGATTTGAACACTCACTAGATATTAAGTGATATTAAGGAATTATTTTTCTTTTGGGGTGTGATAATTATATTGTTACTATACCTTTAAAAAGAGTCTATACTTTTTGGAAACACCAAGAAATATACAAATGAAATGAAATAACTGCATCAAAAGAGTCTGCGGGAGAGGCAAAAGGTGTGGGTAGGGGACAGAGGAAACCAGACTGTCTGCTGAAGTGTCGTAACATGAAACTGGTGATGGGTATGAGGATTTATTTTGTTGCTCTCTGTACTTCTGTATATTTTTAAAATATTCTATAATAAAAAGTTTTAAAAAACAATTGCACTTATAGGCATTTATCCCAGAGAAATGAAAATGTATGTCCATACAAAAATGTGTGTACTATTTTTTATAGCAGCTTTATTAGTAAATTCCAAAATTGTAAAGAACTAAAATAAAAACTTGGATGGATCTCAGTCATTGTTCGCTTGAAATGACAAAATTATAGAGATAAAAAACATTAGCGGTGGCCAGGGGTTAAGTAAAATCAGGCAGGGGATGATTATAAAAGGGTACCATATTTGAGATATTTGTAGCCATGAGAAAGTTTTGTATCTTGATTTCAGTGGTGGTTACAGAAATCTAAATATATGATAAATTGATATAGAACTCTACACATATATTGTACCAATATCAATTTTTCTGATATCATAAATAGTTATATAAAACATAACAACTGGGGGAATGGTACACAGGGCCTCCCTGTATTTCTTTACAGCTTCCTGTGAATCTATAATTGCTTTTTTTTAAAAGTTTACAAAATGGCAGTCCCTGCTTTAACAGAAGGGGAAAGTACATGTAATTTTCTGAGGTAGAGGAGAAAGCATAAGTGAGAGAGGAGAAAATTCTTCTAGATGAAGGAGATGATGGTTGGGTTTTTTTCTGAATAGTTAACATTTTTGAGTTGTAGAAATTCGAGGCCTGGCATTCTTAACCACAGCAAAGATTTCTCTGCTCCTTAGATGGTGTTGAAACCACAGAAGCACTGTACCTGAATGGAACATGTGAGCTAGAATGACAGGCGCTTCAACTGTACCTACTGTTGACCAAGTATCTGAGGGTTTTCCTTGTATTTTGCCATGTCCCAAAGCCTCCCAGAACCTTTGAACCTAGAACTGACTCCAGTCATGACTATACTCAAATTGCCAACACAAATTGATGCACAAAATTAGATTTCATTTAATTTAAAAGAAATAAAGTAATTTCAACCATTTATTTATTAAACTAACTGTTTATTGTACACCTAATAGGTTCCTGGCACTGAGCTAGATATGATCCCTGCCTTCATACACTTCTGTGTATGATAGACATGATTCTGAGGCTGGGTGCTCACCGTCCTGTCTGCATATCTTCCAGTTTTCCATGAAGGGATGCTGCTGGCGTACCCTTCTCTCTTCTTTATCTACTATAAGGTTTCAGCTTCAGGTGCTGGTGAGGTTGCAGAGATAAAGGAACACTATAGACTGTTTGTGGGAGCATAAATTAGTTCAATCATTGTGGAAGACATTGCAGCAATTCCTCAAAGACCTAAAGACCGAAATACCATTCAATCCAGCAATCTCATTATTGAGTATATATCCAAAGGAATATAAATTGTTTTATCATAAAGACAGATACACATGTACATTCATTGCAGCACTATTCGCAATAGCAGAGACATGGAATAAACCTAAATGCCCATCAGTGCTATACTGGATAAAGAAAATGATACATATACACCATGGAATATTATGCAGCTGTTAAAAAGAATGAGATCATGTTCTTTGCAGGAACATGAATGGAGCTGGAGGGCATTATCTTTAGCAAGCTAAAACAGGAACAAAAGACCAAATACTGCATATTCTCACTTGTAAGTGGGAGCTAAATGATGAGAACACATGGACACATACAGGGGAACAATACACCCTTGGGCCTCTCAGAGAGTGGAGGGTGGGAGGAGAGAGAAGAGCAGGAAAAATAACTAGTGGGTATTAGGCTTAATACCTGAGTGACAAAATGATCTATACAACAAATCCCATGAAACAAGTTTACCTATGTAACAAACCTGCACATGTACCCCGAACTTTAAATAAAAGTTAAAAAATAAATAAATATTAAAATGCATGTCTTTCTGAGTAGCATGATAAAATCTCGTGCTGTCCTACTCCATCCCCCCGGCACATGAATCATCCTTTTTTCCAGTGTATCCATGCTTTATATGCTACTTGCTTGTTAGTCATTGACATCTTCTGCTCCTGTTCTCCTCCTGACATGTAACCATTGACATCACCATGGCTTGATGATCCAAGATTACCTGATGCTGATGATCCTACTTCTGACCTACTGTCAGAAGGTCGATAGTAACCTAATGCTTCATCAAAATTTCTATGTCATTCCTAATCACATAGACATTTTATTATTTTACATCATCACGAGGAGTCTGAGTACAGTAAAGTAAGATATTTTGGAAGACAGAGACTACATTTACGTAACTTTTACTACAGTATATTGTCAAAATTGTCCTATTATTAGGAGTTGTTAAACTCTTATTGTTCTTAATTTATAAATTAAACCTTATTATAGATATGTACATATAGAAAAAACAAAGTACTGTGCATAATACAGTATTATATACGATACATAGTATAGTCATACACTGCATAATGACAACGATAGACTACATATATGACTGTGGTCCCATAAGATTATAATGGAGCTAAAAGATCTCTCATCAAAATGCATAACTCATGTGTTTGTGGTGATGCTGGTGTAAACAAATCTACTGTGCTTCCAGTCATATAAAAGTATAGCACATACAATTATGTACTACATGAAACTTGATAATGATAATAAATGATTATGTTACCAGTTTATGTATTTACTATATCACATTTTTTATCATTATTTTAGAATGTACTCCTACTTACATATAAAAAAATAAACTGGCCCAGCGTGATGTCTCAGGCCTCTTACCCTAGCACTTTGGGAGGCCGAGGTGGGTGGATCACTTGAGGGTCAGAAGTTTGAGACCAGCCTGGCCAACACTGTGAAACCCAGTCTCTACGAAAAATACAAAAATTAGCAGGATGCGTGCCTGTAATCCCAGCTGCTCAGGAGGCTGAAGTGGGAGGATCGCTTGAACCTGGGAGGCAGAGGTAGCAGTGATCCGAGATTGCACCACTCCACTCCAGCTTGCGCAACAGAGCAAGACCGTCTCAACAACAACAACAAAAAAGTGAACGGTAAAACAGCTTCACACAGGCCCTTCAAGAGGTGTTCCAGAGAAAGGCATTGTTATAATTGGAGATGACAGCTCCATGTATCATTGTTCTTGAAGGCTTTCCAGTGGAACAAGATGTGGAGGTGGATAACAGTGATATTGATGATCCTGATCTTCTGTAGGCCTAGGATAATGTGTGTGTTTGTGTATTAGTTTTAACAAAAAAATTACAAAGCAAAAGAAGCAAAAATGAAAATAGGAAACAGCTTACAGAATAAGGATATAAATGAAAATATTTTTGTAGTGGTACAATGTGTTCGTGTTTTAAGCTGAGTGTTATTAGAAAAGTATAAAAAATTTAAAAAATTAAAAGTTTATAAAGTAAAAATGTTACAGCAACCTGTTTAATTTATTATTGAAGAAAGAAAATTTTAAAATAAATTTAGTGTAACTCAAGCATATAATGTTTATAAAATTTACAGTAGTGAACAGTAACATGCTAGGCCTTCACATTCACTCACCACTCACTGATTCACCAAGAGCAGCTTCCAGTTATGCAAGCTCCATTCATGGTAAGTGCCCCACACAGGTGTACCATTTTAAAAAACCTGGTATATGGTATTTTTACTATATATTTTATATGTGTAAATATATTTAGACACTCAAATACTTAGCACTGAGTTTTAATTGCCTACACTATTCAGTACAGTAACATGCTGTATAAGTTTGTAGCCTAGGAGCAATGCCCATACCATATAGGCTAGGCATGGAGCAGGGTATAACATCTATGTTTGTGTAATTACACTCTATGATGCTTACACCATGCTGAAATTTCCTATGGGTGCATTTATAGGATGTATCCATGTTGTTAAGTGATGCATGATCATATAAGGTGATATGCACCTTAAGTTATGAATGACCATATAAGGTCACATCTGTGGTTTCAGGCATCCACTGGAAATCTTTGAACATATCACCCACAGATAAGGGGGAACTACTGTATCACGAATTCTAGAGAAATCACTAAAAACAGTTTAAAAAGATATATAACTAATATGCTAAGGGTAAAGACGAAATGGAAATCATATAAATGCTCAATAGTGAAGCCTTTAGGGTTTTCCATATACAGTATAAGGTAATACCATATGCAAACGAGGATACTTTTATTTCTTCCTTTTCTATTTGGGTGCTTTTTATTTCTTTCTCTTGCCTAATTGCTCTGGCTAGAACTTCCAGTACTATGTTGAATAGAAATGATGAGAGTGGACATTCATGTCTTGTTCCTAATCTTAGAGGAAAAGCTTTTGACTTTTCACCATTGAGTATGATGTTAGCTGTAGGCTTGTCATGTACGGCATTCATTGTGTTGAGGTACAGTTCTTCTACACCTAATTCATTAAGAGTTTTTTTTTTTTTTTTTCATGAAAGGGTGTTGAATTTTGTCAGATTTTTTTTCTGCAACTTTTGAAATGATCACATGGCTTTCATTCTTTATTATGCTAATGTTCCGTGTCCCATTTATTGATTTGTATATGTTGAACCCTCCTTGCATCGTGGAATTAGTTGATCCACTTGATCATGAGGAATCATCCTTTTAATGTTCTTTTGAATTTTGTTTGCTAGTACTTTGTTAATGATTTTTACATCTATTTTCATTAGGGATGTGGGCCTGTAATTTTCACTTTTTTTAGTGTTCTTGTCTGGCATTGGTATCAGAATAATGCTAGTATCATAGTATTAGTTTGTGAGCATTTTATCTTCTTTAATTTTTTGGAGGAGTTTGGGAAGGATCGGTATTAGTTTTTCTTTCTATATTCGTCCTATGTTTCTAATTCAGCAGTGAAACTGAGTTCAGGTCCTGAACTTGTTTTGATAGGTGACTTTAAATTATCAGTTAAATCTTACCCATTATTGCTCTGTTCAAACTTTCTGTTTCTTCATGATTGGTAGGCTGTATGCTTCTTGGAACTTACCTATTTTGGAACTTACCTATTTCTTCTAAGTTATACAATTTGTTAGTAAATTATTTGAAGTAGTTTTATATTTTATGATCCTTTGTATTCATGCAGTATCAATTATAATGTCTTCTTTTGCATTTGTGATTTTATTGATTTGAGTTTTTCTGTCCTTCTCCTTGGCTAGTGTAGCTAAAGGTTTGTTCATTTTATCTTTTAAAAACTCAGCTCTTAGTTTTGTTGATCTTTTTTCTTGTATTTCTAGTTTCCATTTCATTTATTTTTGCTCTGTTTTTTTTTATTATTTTCTTCCTCTTTCTTCTATGAAGTTTAAGCTTCAGTTTATTCTTCTTTTTCTAGTCCTTTGAGGTGTAATGTTAAGTTGTTTATTTGAGATACTCTCTTTTGATGTAAGTGTCTATTGCTATAAACTTTCCTCTTAGAACTGCTTTTGCTGCATTTCATGTGTTTTGGTATGTTGTCATTCCGTTTGCATTTTTCTCAAGATGATTTTTAATTTCTTGTTTAATTTCTTCTTTGAAACTGATTATCCAGGAGCATATTGCTTAATTTCCATGTATTTGTGTATTTTCTTCAATTCCTTCTTTTACTGATTTCGAGTTTCATAATATTATGATTAGAAAAGATAATCGATATGACTTCTATCTCTTGAAATTTAAGACTTGTTTTGTTGCCTAACATATTATCTACATTGAAGAATGTTCCACGTGCATTGGGGAAGAATATATATCCAGCTGCTATTGGATGGAATACTCTGTATATGTCCTTTATGTCCATATGGTCTAACATATAGTTTAAATCCAAAGTTTTCTTATTGGCTTTCTGTCTGGATAACTTTCCCATTGCTGAAAGTCGGGTACTGAAGTCCCGTATTATTATACCATTGCAGTCCCTCTCTCCCTCTGAATTTATTAGTATTTGGTTTGTATATTTAGGTGGTCAAATGTTGAGTACATATTTATTTACAATTTTATATACTACTGAATATTTGACTGTTTTATTATTATATAGTGGCCTCATGCGTCTTTTTTTAAAATTATACTTTAAGTTCTGGGATACATGTGCAAAATATGCAAGTTTGTTACACAGGAATACACCTGCCTTGGTGCTTAGCTGCACCCATGAACCCATCATCTACATTAGGTATTTCTCCTAATGCTATCCCTCCCCTAGCCCTCCAACCCCCAACAGGTCCCTGTGTATGATGCTCCCCTCCCTATGTCCATGTGTTCTCATGGTTCAACTCCCACTTATGAGTGAGAACATGTGGTGTTTGGTTTTCTGTTCCTGTGTTAGTTTGCTGAGAATGATTGTCTCCAGCTTCATCCATGTCCCTGCAAAGGACATGAACTCATCCTTTTTATGGTTGCATAGTATTCCACGGTATCTATGTGCCACATTTCATTTATCCAGTCTATCATTGATGGACACTTGGATTAGTTCCAAGTCTTTGCCATTGTGAACAGTGCAGCAATAAACATACGTGTGCATGTGTCTTTACAGTAGAATGATTTGTAATCTTTTGAGTATATACCCAGTATTGGAATTGCTGAGTCAAATGGTATTTCTGGTTCTAGATCCTTGAGGAATCCCCACACTGTCTTCCACAATGGTTGAACTAATTTACACTCCCACCAACAGTGTAAAAGTGTTCCTATTTCTCCACATGCTCCCCAGCATCTGTCATTTCCTGACCTTTTAATGATTGTCATTCTAACTGGCATGAGATGGTATCTCATTATGGTTTTGATTTGCATTTCTCTAATGACGAGCCACGATGAGCTTTTTTTCATATGTTTTTTGGCTGCATAAATGTCTTCTTTTGAGAAGTGTCTGTTTATATACTTCGCCCACTTTTTGAAGGGGTTGTTTTTTTCTTGTAAATTTGTTTAAGTTCCTTGTAGATTCTGGATATTAGCCCTTTGTCATGTGGATAGATTGCAAAAATTTTCTCCCATTCTGTAAGTTGTTGGTTCACTCTGATGATAGTTTCTTTTGCTGTGCAGAAGCTCTTAAGTTTAATTAGATCCCATTTGTTAATTTTGGCTTTTGTTTCCATGGCTTTTGGTGTTTTAGTCATGAAGTCTTTGCCTATGCCTATGTCCTGAATGGTAAGAGTCACGCAGTGGAAGCATGCTGGGCTCATATATTTTTTATAATTCATGAATTAGTTTTATTTAAGTATAGATTCCCCTGCTATCTTTTGGTTTGCACTTGCATTTAAATTTTTATTATTATTTTTTTTCACTTTAAGGCCGAGTGTCCTGAAAGGTAAAGTGAGTCTTATTGACAAAATACAGTTTGGACTTCTAAAAAATCTATTTATTCACTCTTTAACTCTTGATTGGATAATTTAATCTAATTTTATTCGAGGTAATTATTTATAGGTAAGGACTTTCTATTGACATTTTGTTACTTTTTTTCTGAATATTTTATATAACCTTTGTTCTTTATTTCCTCTCTTGCTGCCTTTCTTTGTGATTAGATGATTTTTTTTAGTGATATACTTTGATTTCTTGCTTTAGATATTTTGTGTCTCTACTGTAGGATTTTGGTTTTTTGTTACCATGAAGTTCACATAAAACATATTATAACTGGCTATTTTAAGTTGAAAACAACTTAACTTTGATCGCATGTAAAAACTCTACACATTTACTCCCTCCCCAACATTTCATGTTTTTGTTGTCATTGTTTAGATATTTTTATATTATATAATCCCTTAAGACATTTTTGTAGTTGTTATTATTAGTTATTTATAATTGTTACATCCTTTGGAAGAATTTCTTCCTTTATCACTATACAGTGACCTTCTTTGATTTTGAGTGAAAGTCTATTTTGTCTGATGTAAGTATGACTACTTCTCTTTTGATTACTGGTTGCATAAAATATACTTTTCTAACCCTTCACCTTCAGTCTATGTGAACTCTGTCATATAGTTAGGTCTCCTATTTTTAAACATTTATTCAGTCCCTCTGTGTCTTTTGATTAGAAGCTTTAATTCAGCGATGTTGCAAGTAATTACTGATAGATGAAGATTTATACTGGCAATTTTGTTAATTGTTTTCTATCAGTTTGATAGTGTCTTTGTGTCTTCATTCTTGCTTTTCTGTCTTTCTTTGTTATTTGTTGTTTTTTCAGTTTTATGTTTCAATTTTTTTCTTTATTTTTTGTGCGCCTACTAGAAGCTTTTTAATTGCATCATGAGACTGAACAAAACATTTTATAGTTATAACCATCTGTTTTGAGCTGATAACAATTAACTTTAATCAAATAAAAAATCTGCGCACTTTTTATGTTTCTCTATTCCACACTTTATGCTATTAATGTCACATTCTACATCTTTTCATGTTGCATAACCATTAAAAAATTATTGTAACTATAAAAATTTTTCACATTTTTGTCTTTTAACCTTTATACAAAAGATATAAGTGATTTACATACCACCATTACAACATTAGAGTATTCTGAAGTTGACTATGTACTTACTTTTATTAGTGAATTTTATACTTATGTATGCTTTTATACTATTAAGAGTCATTCTTTTCTTTCGACTTGGAGAACTACCTGTCAAATTTTTTGCAAGGAATGTCTAGTGTTGACAAATTCACACAGCTTTTTTTCTTTGGGAAAATTCTTATCTATTCTTTATTTTTGAAGGGCAGACTTGATGCGTATAGTATTCTTCTTTGGCAGATGTTTTCCTTCAGCACTTTGAATATATTATCTCAACTTCTGCTGATCTGTAAGGTTTTTACTGATAAATCTCCTGAGAGTCTTATGGAATTTCCCTTGTATGCAATGAGTTGGTCTTCTCTTGCTGCTTTCAAAATTATTTCTTTGTCTTTTATTTTGATAACTTGATTATAATGTGCCTCAGTTTGGATCTCTTCATATTTAATTTACTTGGGATTCTTTTGGATTCATGGATCTAGATGTTCATTTTTCTCTCATATTTGGGAATCTTCTGTCATGATTTCTTTAAGCTTTTTACTCTTTTATCATTTTCTGTTCTTCTAGGATACCCGCCATATATACATTCATTAGATTGATGGTGGCCCTTAAGTGCCATATGCTTTCTTCATTTAAACATTATTTTATTTTGTTCTTCTGTCTAATTTCAAATGATCTGTTTTTTAATTTACTGATTCTTCTGCATCTTCAATCCATGAATTTTCTCTATTGATTTTTTTTTTTTTTAAATTCTGTGATTGTATTCTTTAGATCCAGAATTTGTGTTTGGGTCTTTTTTATGGCTTCTACTTCTTTATTAATCCTCTAATTTTGCTCATATATTTTTTCCTTAATTACATTTAGTTGTCTATCTCTGTTTTCTTACATTTCACTGAGCTTTTTCATTATGACCATTTTGAATTCTTTTTGAGAAAATTAGGTCTTTATTTTTTTTGGATTGGTTACTGGAGTTTTGTGTTTCTTTTGATGGTGGTGTATTTGTCTGATTCTTCATGATCCATGTAGCCTTGCACTGGTGTCTGTGCATTTGAAGAGAAAAACACCTTTTCTAGCCTTTACATAGAGGTATTGCCAAAGAAAAAACTGTCTGTTGGGTCCCTGGGCTGATAGGATTGCCTCGTAAGCAAAAAGGATTGGAGCCAGGTCACACAGCTTCTTCTGTGTCTTCAATATGGATCATGGTTGGCAGTACTGTTACCAGGGGCTTGGGCAAGTTTGGATCCTGTCTGTTCCCTGAGAAGACTGGATTGCCTCTAGGACCTGGGACATTTGGGCTGGACCTAGGACATAGTTCTGCCTGAGGGAATACCATGGGGTCTACAGACAGTAGGCCAATTATCAGTTGTGAAAATAGATAAGGTTCCCGTCAGGTCCCTGAGAAGGCACCTTATAAATCACTGGGTAGGTTCCTACATGGGCAGAGCTGCCCCTGCACCATGGCTAAGAGATTCTAGAGCTGAGTTACAGGAATGTATCAGGATCTACAATTGGACTGATGTCAGCAAGGCTGCCACTGGGGGCATGGGAAAGCATATTTTCCAATAGGTCCCTGGACAGGCCCGATAACACAACTCAGAAGGGGTTGGAACTGGGTAACAAGGCTATTTCAGGATATGTTTTGGAGCCCAGGTCAAGAGACCTGCCAACTTGGGCATAGATAGACATGTATCCTGACAGGTACCCAGGTGTGAATAACTACTCCTGGATCACAGATGAGAGGAACTAGAACTGAGTTAGGTGATCATTGCAAAATCTGCTGTGGGACAGGCTTGTTGGCCTGTCTCTTGGGACATGGACAGTGAGTGGGTACCCGTGCAGGCAGAACTTCTCTCTGACCATAGCTAAGAGGAATTGGAACCACTTTAGGGTTCATAGCTGAAACTGAGGTCAATGGGCCTGTTACCCAAGACATAGATGGGCATGGCTCCTCCCAGGTCTCTTGATGGATCATGCAGATGGCAGGACCAAGGCCAAATGGGTCTGTAACCAAGTTAAGAAGATGAGGCCAATTCCAGGTCTGTATCCAAGACTATGGTCAATGAGCCTGCCACTTGAGTGTGGATACTCCTATTCAAAATGACTTTCCTCAGTCTTGAGCTCAACCAGAGCTTCACAACCTCTTACCTATATCCAAAGTTCCCAGGAAGGCACTTTTATCTGTGAATGGCTGTCAAGTTATTGTTAATGTTGGGGGATATGAGAAGGCACTCGCTTATTCTACCATCTTACTGATGTCACCTACATTATTGAAACTTTCAAATAATATAAATAAACAAAAATAATAGCACATACGTATGTAGTGCCCATTTGTGTGTAAGATATAAGCATTTAAAATAGACATCTATAGGATAAAAATTGCAAAAGCTCTTAAGCTCCTTTACCAACCTTTCCCCTTACCAATTACATTCTTCTCCTCAGAGGTAACCACTATTTTACAATTGGCTTGTATTCTTCCAGGCTTTTTTCTGTACATTAAAATTATATGTGTTTTGCATTTGTTAATATATAAATTTTATACAAATAGACTCATTCTATTCGTATTATTCTATAGTACTTTTTTATTTTACTCATCTTGGAAATTTTTCTCTCAGTCCATATTGAGCTGTTTCACTCTCTTACGGGTCAGTATCATATTCCATTATTTGGCTGTACCATAACACATCTAACGAATCCTCAGTTGATGGATATTAAACTTGCTTAAAATATTTTGTAATTACAGTATTGTAGGAAATAGCCTAGGAGACATCTTTTTGCACATGTGCAAATATTTCCATAGGATAGATTTCCAGGGGTAAAATATTGAGACATATAGTATGAACCTTTCTCATTTTGTCATTCTTCCAAAGTGACATCACAAAACAGCTGTACCAATTTACTCTACTATCAAAAGGCCTTTGCCAACAGTGAATATTATTATTTAAAATATTCATTAGTCTGATGCATTAAAAATAACTCATTGTCGATCTAATTTGCATTTCTTTGCTCACTAGTGTGTTAAAGTTTCTTCTCATATGTTAATTGGCCACTTGCAATTGTTCTTATGTGAATTGCTTTTTTTCCTGTTTATCCTTTTACTTTTTCCTTTTCTAGGCTTTTTTTTTTTTGCCTTTTATATATATATATTAATCTTTTCTATGTTAATAACATTGGAAGTTGAGTCTCTCAGTCTGTTGCTCATTTTTAAATTTTGTTTTTAATCTTCATGCAGTCAAATATGTCACTAAAAAAATATGCCTCCTGGGGTTAAACCTTATGAAGACTTTTCCACTCCATGATGCTGATACCCTTCTCCTTTATTTTTCTTTTACTACACTTTGCTTTTTTGCTTCCTAAATTCTTATTTTTAAAATCAACAGTATTCATTTTAGCGTATGCTGTAATGTAAGTGTCTCACTTTTTTTAATGAAAGAATAAGTAAGTGTTCAAATATCATTTATTGTATAGCCTATCCATCCTTCTTTACACTCATTTGGAATATTGCCTTCATCACTAGTAAACTCTCATATATGCATGAACTAGCTTCTGAACTCTATTCTGCTCTCTCTGTGTGTTTATATCTCTTTAATTTATTAGGGTTCCAAATATGAAGAAAGTTTGTTATAAGAAAATTTCTTCATTCTAAGTTTTTAGGGGGGTAGTGAACACCTCAGCACTACCTCAGTGACTTCTCAATCTTACTGATCATCCAAATCAACTGGGATGCTTTTTCAAAAGTTCCACTTCTCATGTGCCATGGTCTTGAGTGGACCCCATGATTCTTGTACAGTCAGGTTTGGAAACCATTGGCCTAAATGATTTTGAATAATCTATTTAGATCCTCCGATTCTCTGCTTTTCTTTCCTTCACTGAATACTGAATTTTTAGGAGTGTAGTGAAGTAGGATCAGAACAGACCAGTTTTTTTTCCTAGGTCTGTTCATCCCAGCATCATACCACGTAGTCAAGGCTGCTTATGAATTGTCTGGTAATTGGCAACCATTAGATAGGTCCCCATCCTCTACTACTCCTTTGTCCTTCCAGGAATCCTTTGATGAATGTAGAATGAAACTCATTTTTCTTTCTGTTTACTGTGCTGCAAGGAGGCTAGTATTTTTAGTATAATGGTCATGTGACAGGGTAGCTCACAGCCAGGGTGTAGTCAATGCCTGGAGCCATGCTTCTCAGCCTTCATCATGACCTACTTTGTTACGTGGGGTGCTGGCTCTTGCTCTGCTCCTACTCTAAATTATCCAGAAATTGCTGCTGGATGTTCCAGCTTATCCTGAGATAACCCTGACATCTCCCATCTAGAAAAAAAATGTCTGGGAGTTAGAAGATTCTGGTAGGTTTCCTGTCTGTCATTGTAAGTGTGGAATGAGACTTTGATCATGTCTGTTGAAAACAAACAGTTAATATTTAATAATAACTAATGATATAGCTAAAATTTTCTGAGTAGCTAGTATGTGAAACTCTTTATGTATATTATTTCCAGTCCTCATAATGACCCTGTGAATTATAAATTACCAACTTCAGGGTAGATATAAGATAATTGATATTCAGAGAGGCAAAGTCACTTGCCTAAGTTCACACACTTAGAAGCCAAAAGAGTGAAAGGATACAGTGTGATTCCAGTACAAAAAAACATGAACTTTGGGACTGAAAGGACACAAAGATAGATGTGTACCCACCCCCCACCCACTACACCCTTGTTCTGCTCTCTAATCTTTGCACATACCAGAGATTTCGTAAGTTCTGTGAGTACCTGGTTTTCTGCACGTACCAGAGATTTTGTTTTGCACATACCAGAGATTTTGTAAGTTCTGAGGCAAGGTCACAAGACGTGTTTAAGTAAGATAAACTCTTGCTGCCATAAACCTGCTCTCCCGCCTCAAAGTTTGAACCAAAATATCAGAAATGGCGGGAACCAATCATAGTTAGCCAAATCGCCTTGTTCAAACACTAGCCAACCATATATCTGATTTGTATAATAACTCTATGCCCACTTTTCTTAGACTATATAACACTGCTCGGAGCTCAGTGGGGGAGCTCTCCTGCCCGTCTCGTTTCACGAGCGAGGGAGAGTTCCAGGTTCGAACCTGTAATAAAGATCCTTGCTGCTTAGCTTTGACTCTGGACTCTGGTGGTCTTCTTCGGGGAATAAACGGTCTGGGCATAACAAATGGGGGCTCGTCCGGGATTTCCCCCAAGCCCACCAGACCCCCAAGTCAATGGATCTTAATCTGTAGGTAAGCCGGCTTTGTCACTGTCTCTGTCTTTGTCTCTGTCTGTCTCCCTGAAATTTCGCGAAATCCGTAATCTGTAATCTGTATTGGTCTGTTTTATAAGTGGCATGGTCTTGGCGGACGCGCTAAAAGACAGCCACTCGGGACTGGTGGGAGACGTCCCCCAGTGCCCATCTGGGGGCCTCCATCCTTGGTTGCCCCGTCTGACTCAGGTCGGAAGTCCAACACGCGCTCGCGAAGGCTCATCGTTTCTCACTGTCTGTCCGTTATTGTTAAGTGTTAAGTGTAAGTCCAAAATGAAACATAAAACCTTTTCTTCCCCTTCCAGGACCAGACCTGTCGGATACTCCCCTCTGCTTCACACTCATTTTCGTCCCTCCTTCTCTTTGTAGGAGCAGTCCAAAGATGGGCAACAACCAGAGCACGCCGCTCTCACTCCTTGTTACCAATTTTAAGGATGTGAAGGCTCGGGGGCGTAACTTAAGTGTAGAACTAAAGAAGGGAAAGCTAGTTACTTTCTGCCGTTCGGAGTGGCCCTCTTTCGGCGTAGGGTGGCCCTCCGAAGGAACTTTCTGTCTCTCTATTATTACTAAGGTAAAAACTAAGATTTTCCTGCCAGGGCAGTCAGGACATCCTGATCAAATTCCTTATATTCTAGTGTGGCAAAATCTTGTGGAAGACCCACCGCCCTGGATAACTCCATTCATCCTTGAGCCTTGCAAGGTCCTAGTAATGCGACCTACAAGACAAAGGACTCCCTCTGCTCCCTCGGCCCCTGTGCTGCCAGACAGCCAGGACCCCCTAACGTTAGAACCCACACTTCCCCCACCATATCCGCACCTTATCCCGCAGGACCCAGTCCCCCAGGGTGGTGCTTCCGTAGAGGGAAACCAAGAAGCGGAAGCAGCTGAGAGCAAAAGTAACCCGGGGGGGGGGCCGGCCGGCCGAACGCGAGGCCGCATACTGCGGAACCAAGCTTCCCGACTCCCTGACTCCACCGTAGCCCTGCCTCTCAGAGAAATAGGATCGCTCGATGATACCGGGCTCTCCCGTCTCATGTATTGGCCTTTTTCCACTAGTGATTTATACAATTGGAAGTCCCAAAATGCTCGGTTCTCCGATAATCCCAAAGATCTAACCTCGTTGTTAGACAGTGTCATGTTTACTCACCAGCCAACCTGGGATGACTGTCAACAGCTCCTCCGAATCCTGTTCACAATGGAGGAGCGGGAAAGAATCCAAGTTGAGGCCAGAAAGCTGGTTCCAGGAGATGACAGCCAGCCAACTGCAAATCCTGACCTCATTAACGCAGCTTTTCCTTTGACCCGGCCCAGATGGGACTACAACACGGCAGAAGGTAGGGGACGACTGCTCATTTATCGCCAGACTCTAATGGCGGGTCTCCGGGCTGCAGCTCGCAAGCCCACCAATTTGGCTAAAGTATATTCTGTGTTACAAGGTAAGACAGAAAGCCCCGCTGTGTATTTAGAGAGATTAATGGAAGCTTTCAGACAGTATACCCCTATGGACCCGGAAGCACCGGAAAATCAGGCTGCGGTAGTAATGTCCTTTGTAAACCAGGCAGCATCAGATATTAGAAGAAAACTCCAGAAATTAGAAGGTTTAGAGGGAAAGCAGATTCAGGACCTCCTTCAGATGGCCCAGCGAGTTTATAATAATAGGGATACTCCAGAAGAAACACAGTTCAAGGCAACCAAAGAAATGACCAAAGTTTTAGTAGCAGCTTTCCCCCAGGCAGGGAATGGCCAAAGCAGAAAGCAGACAAAGCAAGGCTCTAGGCAAGGATTAGAAAAGGATCAGTGTGCTTATTGCAAGGAACGTGGTCACTGGATTAAAGACTGCCCAAAGAAACGGAGACCAGCTAACCCTACCTCCGTACTCATTACCCAGGACTCTGACTAGGGAAGACGGGGTTCGGACCCCCTCCCTGAACCCAGGGTAACTTTGCAAGTGGAGGGGTCCCCAGTTCGCTTCTTGGTCGATACTGGGGCGGAACGCTCAGTCCTAACCAAACCAATTGGAAAAATGTCTAAGAAAACATCCTGGGTGCACGGGGCCACAGGCATCAAAAAATACCCCTGGACAACCCAGAGGACTGTAGACTTAGGAACGGGAAAAGTCTCCCATTCCTTCCTAGTCATCCCAGAGAGCCCCTGCCCTCTACTAGGGAGGGACTTGCTGACAAAAATGGGGCCCAAATCCACTTTGAGCCAGAAGGGCCCAAGATAACTGATTCCCCAAACAGGCCAATATCTATCCTGACTGTCACCTTAGAAGATGAGTACAGACTCCATCAAGAGCAAAAGCCCCCCGATCAGGAAATTGACTCTTGGCTCCAGCGTTTCCCTGAAGCGTGGGCAGAAACTGGGGGCTTAGGGCTAGCTAAACATCGACCTGCCATATTTGTGGAAGTTAAGCCAGGGACGGACCCAGTTCAGGTTCGGCAATATCCTATGCCCCTGGAGGCAAGAGAAGGAATTACGCCCCATATCTGCCGACTCCTAGACCAGGGAGTCCTACGGGCTTGCCACTCATCCTGGAATACTCCACTGTTACCTGTTCATAAACCCAACAGTACGGACTACAGGCCAGTACAGGATTTAAGAGAAGTTAATAAAAGGGTCATGGACATACATCCCACTGTGCCCAATCCATACACCCTTCTGAGTGCTTTACATCCCAAAAAACAGTGGTATACCGTTCTTGATCTAAAAGATGCTTCCTTCAGCCTTCCTCTGGCTCCCAAAAGTCAAGGACTCTTTGCATTTCAATGGACGGATCCTGAGAGGGGCATCAACGGTCAGCTAACATGGACCAGGCTGCCACAAGGGTTCAAGAACTTGCCAACCCTGTTCGATGAAGCCCTTCATGAAGATCTGGGTGAGTACCGGCGGCAACACCCTGAAATAACTCTTTTGCAATATGTTGATGATCTCTTAATAGCAGCCAGATCCCCGGAAACTTGTGTTCAAGGGACTGAGGACCTCTTGAAGACTCTGGGGGAGCTAGGCTACCGAGCCTCAGCAACAAAGGCTCAGATCTGCAAGTCGGAGGTAACTTATCTGGAGTACCTATTAAAAGGGGGGCAACGCTGGCTAACCAAAGCCCGAAAGGAAACAGTCCTACGCATCCCTAGACCCCAGTCGACACGGCAAGTGAGAGAATTCCTGAGGTCGGCAGGGTTCTGTAGGTTATGGATACCCGGATTTGCTGAGTTAGCCAAGCCCCTATACCAGGCAACAAAGGAACGGCAGCCCTTCATTTGGACAGAAGAGGCTGAGCTGGCCTTTCAACAAATCAAAACTGCCTTGTTATCAGCCCCCGCGCTGGGGCTCCCTGATGTCTCCAAGCCCTTCCACTTATACGTAGATGAAAGTAAGGGTGTTGCAAAAGCCGTGTTAACACAGTACCCAGGCCCCTGGCAGAGGCCAGTTGCCTATTTGTCAAAAAAATTAGATTCAGTGGCTGCTGGCTGGCCACCCTGCCTGCAGATAATCGCGGCGACCGCCCTAATGGTCCGAGACGCTGATAAACTTATCATGGGGCAAGAGTTGCGCGTTATAACCCCGCATGCCATTGAAGGCGTCCTCCGGCAGCCGCCGGACCGATGGATGAGTAACGCCTGGCTCACCCACTATCAAGGACTGCTGTTAAACCCCTCAGAATAACTTTTCTGCCCCCAACCTCTTTAAACCCTGCTTCACTGCTGCCAAATCCAGACTTGGACGCCCCGTTCCATGAGTGCACTGAGATACTGGCTCAGGTGCATGGGGTGCGGGAGGACCTGCAAGATCGTCCGCTCCCCGACACAGAACTCACCTGGTTCACTGATGGCAGCAGCTATGTCCACCAAGGCCAGCGGTATGCAGGAGCGGCTGTAACGTCAGAGACTGAGATACTTTTTCAGGATGGACAGAAGCGTTCCCAACTAAGAGAGAAACTGCTCAGGTTGTAGCAAAGAAAATTTTGGAAGAAATCCTCCCCAGGTATGGCTTTCCTGTCCAAATAAGGTCAGACAATGGACCAGCCTTCGTTGCTAAGGTAAGTCAGGATTTGGCTTCCATTCTTGGGGCAAATTGGAAATTACATTGTGCTTATAGGCCCCAAAGCTCAGGACAGGTAGAAAGGATGAATCGGACTCTGAAGGAGACCTTAACTAAGTTGACCATGGAGACTGGCGCTAATTGGGTAGTACTTCTCCCCTACGCTCTGTTCCGGGCCCGAAATACCCCTTACAGGCTGGGCCTCACACCATATGAAATCATGTATGGCAGACCCCCACCCCTGGTCCCCAGTCTAAAAGATGACTTACTCAAACCTGAAACTGAAAATGTCTCTGAGCTCCTGTTCTCCTTACAAGCCTTACAGAAAATTCACCAGGAAATTTGGCCCAGACTACGAGAACTGTACGAGGCAGGACCTCCGCCGACGCCTCATCCATTCCAGCCGGGAGACTGGGTCCTAGTCAAGCGCCACCGGCAAGAAACTCTTCAACCCAGGTGGAAAGGACCACTGCAAGTACTCCTGACTACTCCCACCACTCTCAAAGTAGAAGGCATCGCTTCGTGGATCCACTACACACACGTCAAACCAGTGGACCCAACATCCGACCTTCTTGAGCCGTCTGGAGCACCGGTTACATGGACTGTAGACAAAGCTAAGAACAATCCCTTAAAGCTAACCCTGCGCCGTCACCCACATAGCCGTAACCATGTCTAGCTTGCCTATGCTTTTATGCCTTATACATCTGACTCTCCTAACTGCTGCGCCGTCTAATCCCTATGTCTGGAGGTTCTGGCTCTATGAGAACAAAACTCACCCCGGGGAAACCCGCCAAGCGGGTAAACTGCTAGCTAGTACAGACTGCCCCCCCTCCGGGTGCAATACTCCAATTTACCTCAATTTCACTAATTTCCAAATTGCCCAACCGGGGATACCCATGATTTGTTTTGAATATGATCAGACTGAATATAATTGTAAGAATTATTGGTGGCACCAGAATGCAGGTTGCCCATACCACTATTGTAAAATGCACTCAGCCAGGGTATAGGACGAATACCCGAGAAAGTCTAACCTCCTCAGGACTCGCTACCCGACAGGGACTCCCAACATATTCACTTGGATAATAACAGATCCAGGGCACTCCCGGTGGACATCGCCCCAACATGGGGCAGTCTACTACGATGCCAGTAGTAGCTGGCCTAGTAGCCACTTGTACTTGTGGTGGAGTCTAGTCCAGATTCGACCCTTAATCCATACACAAATCCACAGACAGGAAACCAAGCTATCACAAGACTTGCAGCCCTTCTCCTGGCTAACCCTATTACAAGAAGGGCTAGCATTCACCAACCTCACCGGTTTAGGCGACCTGTCCTCTTGCTTTATGTGTGCAACCTTAGGAAGACCACCATTAACCGCTGTTCCCCTTTCTTCCCCACCCACAAACTATATGCCAGATTCTAATTCATCAACAGTTGCAATACCTGATGTAGCCCTGTACCGTGACCCATACCAAGAGAAATACCCCTACTGTTATTCAGCATTTAGTAGCAGCCTCTGCAACCAGACGGCTACATACCCTAATAGCCCCATACGTGCTCCCCCTGGTGTGTTCTTCTTGTGTAATATGACTCTGTTAAAAACTCTGTCCAAAAGCATCTCTGACGGACAGTTGTGCATCCCTGTTACACTAGTTCCCCGACTGACCCTGCTGACCCCGGCAGAGTTCATAGGCTGGGCAAGGACTGCCCCAACTGAAACTGCGTGACATAGACGAGCAGTTTTTCTACCACTAATTGCCGGAATATCCTTAACCACCTCTGTCATCGCAGCGGGGTTAGCAGGAGGGGCCCTACAACACTCCATGATAGAAAACGACAAGCTGTTACAACAGTTCTCTGTTGTTATGGAAGACTCCGCCTATTCCCTAGCCTCCCTTCAGCGGCAGCTCACCTCCCTAGCACAGGTCACCCTTCAAAACCGCAGAGCCTTAGACTTACTCACGGCTGAGAAAGGAGGTACCTGTATGTTCCTCAAAGAAGAATGCTGTTTCTATATAAATGAGTCAGGGTTAGTTGAAGAAAGAGTCCAACGCCAACACGAACTAAGCTTAGAAATGAAAAAGCAACAATTCACTACAGCCGCTAACAATTGGTGGAGCTCTTCAATGTTTTCCCTTCTGGCACCCCTTTTAGGCCCCCTGATGTCTTTACTACTTCTATTCACTATAGGCCCCTGTGTGGTAAATAAAATTTTACAATTTGTCAGAGAAAGGTTTGATACCATCCAACTAATGGTCCTCCGTAGCCATCACCAGCCTCTCCTGCACCCAGAAAGTGAGGCTATATTATAAGACTCTGGAAATCCAAGATTGGACATCCAGTTACTTATGAGAAGGGGGAAATGAAAGGACACAAAGATAGATGTGTACCCGCCCCCCACCCACTACACCCTTGTTCTGCTCTCTAATCTTTGCACATACCAGAGATTTTGTAAGTTCTGTGAGTACCTGGTTTTCTGCACGTACCAGAGATTTTGTTTTGCACATACCAGAGATTTTGTAAGTTCTGAGGCAAGGTCACAAGACGTGTTTAAGTAAGATAAACTCTTGCTGCCATAAACCTGCTCTCCCGCCTCAAAGTTTGAACCAAAATATCAGAAATGGCGGGAAGCAATCATAGTTAGCCAAATCGCCTTGTTCAAACACTAGCCAATCATATATCTGATTTGTATAATAACTCTATGCCCACTTTTCTTAGACTATATAACACTGCTCGGAGCTCAGTGGGGGAGCTCTCCTGCCCGTCTCGTTTCACGAGCGAGGGAGAGTTCCAGGTTCGAACCTGTAATAAAGATCCTTGCTGCTTAGCTTTGACTCTGGACTCTGGTGGTCTTCTTCGGGGAATAAACGGCCTGGGCATAACAGGACCAAGCAGAGTGCAGTCAAACTCTAGCTCTGCCACTTGCTACATGAGTGACCTTGGGTAAGTCACACTCTTTTCCTGAGTCTCAGCTTCCTTATCTGTTGAATGAGAATCCCTACCTTGCCTCCTCATACAGCAATTATAAGGATTAAATGTAATAATAATAATGAATATAAAGCACCGGATCCAGAGTAGATATTAAAAAAATAGTAATTTTTATTACTCAAAGTCACCATGACCTGGATTACTACCCAGGCATTTCGATCCCACCCAGCCTCTGCATCTTTGTATTTTAAAACCAGGAAAAGCTTCTGCCTATTTTAATATGAAGAGAAATGGCCAGGGAGGGACTCTATTCAAAGCAAGAGAACCATTTCTCCTGAACTAGTGCCTTAGACCTATTAGAAAGATGAGTGTTGAAAAGCTTGCATATCAGCAAGAGGCTAGATTTGATTGGTATGGAAATAAAAGCACACTCACTGATCTGTAGCTTATCTTTCAGCCTTATCTTCCTTCTTGTTCTAAATATTCTTAATTCAGTGTAGCTAAGAGACACAAAATACCTACTGTATATAAAGCTCTGTATTGAAATTTTTTATTGTATATTTTCTCATGTAATCCTCAGAGTTCTCTGAGATGTAGATAGTCATTATTACTTTCATTTAATTTCTGACAAGTGACTTGCCTGAGGTCAAATAGCTAGTGATTGATGGATAGAGCTGGAATTCGAATACTAATTCTTGCTTCTCAAACTGCTCCTTATGTTAATCTTAGTCTCCCCAGCCCCTTTTGTTTAAACTAAGAGCCTCCTAGGATTCTTCTTCTCCACACTCAAAAACACACAAATACGCAGTCCAAGAAGCCTTATTAATTTAGGTGACTAAAATGTATGTTTGTTACTCCTAATCCTCTGCCTATCAATCATTATGCTTGGGGACCTCCACTGAAGTATGGTTTTTAGGGTGCACAATTCCTGTGTGAGACAGGGCTTGGGGATATTTAAGTTCAGACAGACATGAATTTGAATTCTAGCTCTCCCTCTTATGTGCTATGTGACTTTCTACAAATGGAATTCAGAGTCTAACACTTCTAGGTTTAAAGCCATACAGCATCTTCTTACCATTGCTTTTGTAATAAAATCCAGTCTGTATTAGCCCACAAGGTGCTGCATGGCTTAGGTCTTTCTGAATCCATACTATCCTCCCCTTTGCTGAGAGTTCTTGAGACACACTGGTGTTCTTGAAATACAAAAAAACTCATCCAACCTCAAAATCTTTGCATTTAAAATTTCTCCTTTCTGGCACTCTTAACGTGACTGGCTTTGTCTTCTATGTTCAGGTCTCAACTTCAACATCTCCTGTTTAGAGAGGGTTTCCTCAACCAAATTATCTAACTCATTCCTGGCCTCTTTCCTGTTACTTCGTGTTCATTACTTCATTGTTTTCTCCATAGTGTTTATTGCTATTTGACATTTTATTATCTGTTTAAGTGTTTAGTTATTTATTTTCTGTTTCTGTTGTATGTTTATGACAGCAGGGACTTTTCTGAGCAATTAGCTGTTATATTTTCAAAACTCCAAACAGTGCTTGCACCAAAGCAAATGTTGAATAAATCGGTATTAAATCAATTAACGAATGAATTGCTCCTGAATCTAATCTATGAAACAAGATAATCATGCCTGGGTTTCTGTGACGTACTTAGTATAGAGTGAAACCAAACAATCGTAGTTTTTGTTATGCTGTGTTCTCAGGTTTGCCATGCAAACGCAGCCTTGTTGAACTGACTTGTCCAGGGTGTCATGGTTCCTTGAGGTTTTCTTTTAGGCCCAAATACCTGGGTCTATCCTCACCCTTTCATACATGCAGCTGTCATCTTTGGGTATTTACCATGGCAGAGGAGGCAGAAGGGCTTTCACCAAATGGCAGTGTTGTAAGAAATAGGCCATCATGACTAGCCACCAGAGAAATGCAAATCAAAACCACGATGAGATATCATCTCACACCAGTTAGAATGGAAATCATTAAAAAGTCAGGAAACAACAGGTGCTGGAGAAGATGTGGAGAAATAGGAACACTGTTACACTGTTGGTGGCACTGTAAACTAGTTCAACCATTATGGAAGACAGTGTGGCGATTCCTCAAGGATCTAGAACTAGAAATACCATTTGACTCAGCCATCCCATTACTGGGTATATACCCAAAGGATTATAAATCATACTTCTATAAAGACACATGCACACGTATGCTTATTGCAGCACTATTCACAATAGCAAAGACTTCGAACCAAATGCAATGTCCTTCAATGACAGACTGGATTAAGAAAATGTGGCACATGTACACCATAGAATACTATGCAGCCATAAAAAAGGATGAGTTCGTGTCCTTTGTAGGGACATGGATGCAGCTGGAAACCATCATTCTCAGCAAACTGCCACAAGAACAGAAAACCAAACACCGCATGTTCTCACTCATAGGTGGGAATTGAACAATGAGATCACTTGGACACAGGAAAGGGAACATTACACACTGGGGCCTGTTGTGGGGTGAGGAGAGAGGGGAGGAATAGCATTAGGAGATATATCCAATGTAAATGACAAGTTAATGGGTGCAGCACACCAACAGGGCACATGTATACATATGTAACAAACCTGCACCGCAGAACATAAAATATAATGAAAAACAAAGTGCTATATAGTATGAGGTATTAAGAATAAGAATTAAAGCTTTATCTAAAAATTAAAAAAAAGAAAAAAAGAATTAAAGCTTTATCTAAAAATTTAAAAAAAAGAAAAAAAAAGAAATAGGACATCACGGCTGGGCGTGGTGGCTCACGCTTGTAATCCCAGCACTTTGGGAGGCCAAGGCAGGGGGATCATGAGGTCAGGAGATCGAGACCATCCTGGCTAAGACGTGAAACCCCATCTCTACTAAAAATACAAAAAATTAGCCGGGCATGGTGGCTGGTGCCTGTTGTCCCAGCTACTCGGGAGGCTGAGGCAGGAGAATGGCATGAACCTGGGAGGCAGAGCTTGCAGTGAACCGAGATCGTGCCACTGCACTCCGGCAATCCCAATCCCCATTTATTGATAGGCAAACTGAGGCCCTAGGAGGGGAAGGAATTTTCTTTAGGAACACCAGGATTATATTTAAAATGTCCCACCCCTGGTCCAGTGGTTGGAGCTAATTTGTATTCTCTACAAAAATAGTCCTCATGTTTTCAGGACTTCTTTAAAGTATTTATGCAGTGCGATGAATCTGATGTTGGCAATAGAAAGGAGGTGTGTAGTTTGAAGAAAGATATTTGAAAGACTTATTAAAAGGAAATTTGGACAAAATTTTCTGAAAGTGGAAACTACCCAGAAGCTAGAATGATGATGCATATAAAGTCCCTGAGTTAAAATGTTGAAATACATGGTAATTCAATGGCCTCCCTACACTTCTAATAGCTATATCTAAAGGAATAATTTTTATTTGTATAGTAATGGCTTTTAGAGGATTTTCATATTGAATTTTCTCATTTGATCATCAAAGCAGGCAGTACTGTGACCCTTGCCATATACTGGCATTTATTCCTATAACCTTCTTTCAAAATAATCATCATAGTTTATTGCTGTAATGTGTTTTTCTTCAGCACAACTGGCCTTTATCACTATTTCCCCAGCACCTAGCACAGTGCCTGGTACTTAATAGGCATTCAGTGTGTGTGTGTGTGTGTGTGTGTGTGTGTGTGTGTGTGTGTGTGAATATATATACACACACACTCTTTTTTTTTTTTTTTTTTGAGATGGAGTCTCACTCTGTCACCCAGGCTAGAGTGCAGTGGCACAATCTCGGCTCACTGCAACCTCCACCTCCCAGATTCAAGCTATTCTCCTGCCTCAGCATCTAGAATAGCTGAGATTACAGGCATGCACCACCATGCCTAGCTAATTTATTTTATATTTTTAATAGAGACGGGGTTTCACCATGTTGGGTAGGCTGGTCTCGAACTTCTGACCTCAAGTAATCCACCCACCTCGGCCTCCCAAAGTGCTGGGATTACAGGCATGAGTCACTGTGACTGGCCTCAGTATATATTTGTTGAATTAAGGAAGTAATTTCTGTCTTACAGGTGTACAAATTAAGAACAAGAGAGGAGAAATGTTTTGCCTAAAGTCAAATAGTGTCAAAGTGGCAGAGCAAAGGTCTCTAACTCATGTATCCTGATTTCTAGCCAGATCAGGGATCTTTCTGCCAGTGACTATATGGTAATAGTAGGAACAATAACAATCATTGGTACCAGTTGCTGTTGGCATACCTGGTATAATACATTATTCAATAAAACTAAGTAACATCTTTAGAACTTTACAGCTGATCCTTCTGCCTAGAACACATGTCTATTTGTCTTGTTTCCCTTCTACTCATTTTTAAAGAGAGTTTCAGGGAGTTTTCTCTAGGAAACTTTCTCTAATCCTATCTACGTAAGATTATCACTTTGACCTCTGTACAAACTTCTGTCCTAGCACTTGTCCCACTATATTGTCATTATTTATTTTATCTACTTCGACTATGAGGCTATTAAGATTAGGCATCATGTTTTATTTACTCAC
Source organism: Macaca nemestrina (assembly GCF_043159975.1). Taxonomy (NCBI): domain Eukaryota; kingdom Metazoa; phylum Chordata; class Mammalia; order Primates; family Cercopithecidae; genus Macaca; species Macaca nemestrina. Next base: position 87,459,511 of record NC_092145.1, read on the forward strand.
AGAGACCAGCTTATGTCATCAGAAAATATTTCATACATAAATAAATGATTAAATCTTCATTCTCCTCTTCACTCCTTGGGAAAAGTAGCAAGGATTATTTTTCTAAGACAATGGGCCTCACACTTTATTGTACATTAGAGCACTTGGCATGCTTTTTAAGCATAAAGATTTCCAGTGTCTCTTCCCTCAGATTCAGATTCAGATTCAGTAGGTGTGGACCGTGGACAGGAATTTGTTTTTCTAATGCAGGCAGTTCTTGGAACATATTTTGAGAACTCATGGACCAGGGTAAAATTTTGAGTTATCCTATCCGTGGAAATGGTTCTGGCAGGTTGGTGGACCCGAATAAATAAGCGAGGATGCAGTGACAACTTTGTCCAGTGTTGCAGTTTGCAGCTGTGAATTTCAGAGGCTATCTAGAAGATTGACTGCTGCAGACACCCTTGAAAAAGGCTCCTCTGTTCACCACCCTCAATATTCTTCACTCCTTAAGACATCATGGTTTGGTGGAGGGCATATTGTTCTGGAAGTAAGGCCATCTGGGTGATGACTGGGTAACCTGAGGCATGTCTCTCATGGTCTTTGAGTCTTAGTTATACATCCAACAAATGGTGTCTATTGTTTTGCTTTGTTTTGTTTTTAATGTAGTACCTACCTCACAGGAATGTCTTAAAAATAACATGAAATAAAATAGATCAAAAAGCTAACACAGGGCCTGGCACAGTATGGGGGCTCAGTACATGAGAGTGAAATGTAAAAAACCTTATCATCCCAGAATTGCCTTTAATAATTGAGCCTTTTCTGTGTTCATCAGTTTCTCTGTCTGTTGATGTAAGAAGGCATCAACAGGATGATTTTCAAAGCGTGTTTCAGTCTCTTGCTGTGATTCAGATCTCAGTCTTGCATTGTGAGTTGTGAAACAGGGTTCAGTCACAGGCTTATTGCAGGATTTTTTTGTTTGTTTGTTTGTTTGTTTGTTTGTTTTTAAATAGGCCATCATCTTGTCACCGTGTAATATGGCCAACAAGCTCTGATTTGATGCATTGCCCTCAACTTTTCCTGTCTCCTTGTTCTTTGACCTTGTTCTCCATTCAGCTGAGAACGGCACATGTTATTTTGAAAGCAGGCAGAAAGAAGGAGTTTTACAAGGCAGGAGAAAGAGCAATGGAATCAGCAAAAGATGAAATATTTCCTTTCTGTCATTTTGATTACAATCTGAGTAATTTTTTGTAAAAGGTGCATTGGTTGGTGTTTCAAAGCCTCCTGGGAGGTTTGTTTGGGTAGTTGCATTGAATACTAACTACGATATTAATTCTTGGAAGAGGAGGAGAGAGGTCAGGAAAGAGTGAGTAATTTGATTGTGAAATTGTTTGCTTTATAGCTCCAAACAGGCAGTGGCTTAGAAATCATTGCAAAATTGGGGGAGTTGAACATTGTGGATTAATGCTTATTAAAAGGGGTTTCAATGGGTCAGAAGATCAGAAGCTAAAAAAAGGGTCAGCATTCCCATGCACACTCTAAGAAAGGATGACGTTGCAACATAATGCTAATAATAGCCAATACTAAATTTCTATAGTGCTTTCCCTGTGCTAGGCACTAGTCTAAACATATTTCCCCATATTAACTTTTAAACCTAATAACAATCTATGGGGTACATCACTTGCATATTCAGATGAAGAAACTGAAAGATCTAGTGATTTTCCCTGGGTTATATATAATGTAAGTCACTGAGTATAGATTTGAACCTAGAATATCTGGTTCTAGAATATATGCTATTGCCACTGTGTTATACTGCCTCTTATGCTTGGGTAAAATCTGTCAGGAGGCAAAAGAATACTGTACTTCTGTTTCAGGGTACTTTTTAACCCCTGATAAGGTCCAATTGTCCTCTATCAGTCTACATTGACTGGCTTTTCCCTGACTGTTTCTTCCTCCTCCCCTTCCCTCCATATAACATGAGCTAGGCAAGCAGTTATATCCTTTGGGGAATTTCTTTCACCTAGGCTCTCTAAATGTTAATTATCTCTAACAGGTGCACAGAACTTCCATATATATTCTCTCATAGGTCATGTGCCCCTCAACAACTTTGTAGGGTAAGCTTAGCAGGAAATATTGTCATATCATTTTACAAATAGGACAATTGAAGCCCAGAGAGAGTAAGTGACTTGCCCAAGGTTCACACAATAAATTAACAGCAGAATGTAAGTCAGTAAGCTCCATATACTTATTACACATTTATTAGGTACCAGGCATTGTTCTAGGAACAATTTTCAGGATGTCTGACTTCAAAGTCAGTGCCCTGGCAAATAAATCACTGTCTCTCTCTCTGTCTTGGAAGCCATTCAGAATGATCACCTAGGTCCCTTGATTAGAGAACAGAACAAGCATTTGTTGAGCCTCTATCATGACAAGTACAGGAATTTTATTTACATTTTGTTGTTGTTGTTGTTCTACCGAATCCTTCTGCTAACCCTGAAAGTTTGGGATTTGAATCTTCATTTTCAAATAAGAAAGCTGACAAGTAAGGTAGACCCCAGTTTGAGCTGGCTCCCTTTTTCCTCTCTAGAGCTCCATGTCAGGCTTCGGTTGCAGCACTGGAACATCCCTCTGGCAGACTCTGCTGAAAACATTCCTAGGAATGCTGAGGCCAAGATGAACACATCTTTTCATTTATCATTTGCTGCTGCCTTAGGTCTTTCAGCAGAACCATAAACAAGCAAGTAGAAAGCAGTCAGGTTAGTAAGGGAGAAAGGAAATGAAGCTTAGTCCTTGGGCTATATTCTGCTTCTCCTGGCCGACTAATGCCCTCCCAGCCCAGGTCACAAATGGATGAAAAGTCTTCTGCAGCAGTCTTCTGAGGCCTGGCCTAGTTCTGATGCACAAGACTCTGCTGGCTATTCCAGCTGCTGCTTCTCATTCCTCAGGCCTGGCCAGCACTGTTAAGAGGAGGAGTTGAGAAAGACAAGAGCGTGTGTAAAAAGAGGTTCGCTCACCACCAGATCATGCTTCTCAAGGGCATGGAGTTTGGTTCTGTTGAGAAAGCTTCTCTTGTTTACTTGTGAAAAAGGCCTGAGGGTCAGTCTCCTGCTGACATTTTCTCTGGTAGTGGCCAGACTTCAGAGGATGACAGAATTGGGGAAATGACATGTTTCAGTTCAGCTTGCTTACTTGCCTTTACTCTCACTATCTGGGCAATCTCCTTCTTCTCAGTCCTTGGACCTTTTTACCTTAAACTTTAAGAAAAGTTGTAGAATCATGTAGTCTTTTGGCGAAAAGAATCTGCTACCACTTACCTAAGAGCATGATTCCCTTTGAGTATTCATACCTACATGTCTTCATTCTGCTCACAAAGATCCTGTCAAAAAGTGATTCTATAGCTTCCTTTGATTAATCCAATAACCTCCACACTTTGAATGCCTTCCTTGCATGCATCTTGTTTCCTCTTGTTCTCAATTAGCATCATTTCTTTTTCAGGTCTTCGAAAGTTAGAACTAGAAGGGGCTGTTAGTATTATATGAGAAGCTTTTCAATCCATAAAGAGCTACACAGATGTAATTGATTATTATTGCTATTTAGTCCAGTCTCTACATTTGAAAAATGAGGTTAACTAAGACCCCTTGGGATACAGTGATTTGCCAAAAATTACACAGCTCATAAGAGACAGCTCCAGGCCTCAAATGTAAGTTTTCTGGGTCAATTACCAGGTTGTTTTCACTGTTCTCACTGACTATTTTCGTCTCTTAGGACTCGGGGAAGAGCATTTCACTGCATCCTAAATATTTACACTGGTATGTTATGATGTCACTGCTTGACCTTTTCTTTCTTAGGCTAAATCAAGGGATTATAAATATTTTTTATTCCAGTGACTTATTTCCAACTCTTCAGTCCTTCCAGTTCTCTGAGGAGGAGCTGTGTTCTTCAGTAGCAAACAGATCCACATTGGGTTGGTGTAGAAATGAGTTGGGATGTTTCTCATTTCTTAAGAAGTATACAATGCTGATGAGGAAAGTAGGAGTTGTAATCTTTCCTCAGGCACCAGCAACTCTTGTGCCTTCAGCATACTAAAACTGCTGTTAGATTGGGTAGACAGAATAGACCATAGCCTAGGATACAATAACAGCTACCATTTACTGAGTGTTTAAAATATGCCAGTTACTATGTTAGGTGCATTGTAAACATCATTTTACTTAATCCTTACAATGACACTGAGAGGGAGTTATTATGAGCACCATTTTTTAGATGAAGAAACCAATGCTCAGAGAGGTTATGTAGCTTGTCCATATTTACATAGTTACTAAATATTTGACACAACATTTAAATCCGGGTCTCCCTGACCCAATGCCCCGGTTACTTTCACTACAGTAAGAATCTTCTGTGAAGAATAACATTTCCCCTTTGAGATGCGGGCTTAGAGGTGTGAGAAAGCATTCCTTCTCCAAAAACTTAAAATAATCAACATACCATGATTTTATAGTTCCTGATAATTCACAATTAGAGACTTGTTTTCTAGTGGAAATTACAATGGACCAGGAGTTAGGATTCCTGTGTTTTAATAATAGCCTTACCACTGAGCAACTGCGTAAATTTAGACAAATTATTCCCTCACCTGGTGCCTCAGTTTCTCCCTCTGTGTAATGGAAAATATAGTAGTCCTTTTCATTATCTGAAATCCTGCAATTCTTTAAAGATAGTAAGCCAATTCTTCCAGACTATTTTCTCCAGAAAAGAACATATTGGGAGTATGAAGAGGCTTCCTGTCAGGTAGTGGTTAACTGTAGTATCATTTTTCATAATCAGCCTGTCTACAAGTTGCTCCACCTCCACCCCACCCTCCACCTAACTTGTCCACATGGAACCAGGAACAATATTTTGACTGGTCCTTATTGCCTTATATACTTTTTGAATGGAATGAGAACTGTCAATGAGAGCTAGAGATTCATCTGTTACCAGAAGTAACATACCTCAGATTCAAGTTCCCCTGGCCCGAGTCAAATGGGCCCAGGTTTAATAAGTAACTTCAGGTGCTCTAATGCACTGTGAGGTTTGAGACTCATTGTCCTAGGAAAATATAATTTCTGTTACTTTTCTTAAGGAATGTGTATAAAGATAAAAATGAAGCTCCATGTATGTATGTATGTATATATTACCTTTCATGTAACAGATATTTACTGAGCACATCTGTGCCAGGGTCGTTGAATAAATAAGACATTTTTGCTATTCACAAGAACACAAAATATAGTGGGTGAGACAAAATTAAACTAATAATGACAAGACATGGGGTTAATGTTATAACTGAGATATGTACAAAGGCTAGAGCGGTTCTAACTCACATAGATAAGATTAGAAAAGGATCCTTGGAGGAGGTGAGGCCTGAGACAAATCTTAAGGGGTAACAGTAAAACAGAACAAGGGAGATAAGGTGAGAGTTTAGCTGTAAGTTCTAGAGGTGTTATTTATTCTGATGTACAGTACCTTGGTGTATTCTAAAAAACTAATAGCTCTTATTACCATTATAAGATTGTATTATTTTTTTGTTTCTCTGACATCTGGTAGCCAGACTCCATCCAAGAGAACTTAAGACTTGAGGAATTCAACAAGTTCAGCCAGAAAGTTTATTAGAGAACAGAGGGTATTCCCCATTCCACTGTATTGTCAATAGCTCCAGTTTAAATCAGTTCAATGATTGACCACAAAATCTCTATGAGTCTGCAAGAACAGAAGTATTACTGGACTTGTGGTGCCTTCCGATGCAGATGTCTTCAGTGACCAAAACTTAGATCACAACACCGAAGTTCCTTTGAATACCTGAAAAGCCTTTCTAAGAAGGACAGGTTCAAAAAAGCTCAGACTGTGAAGACTAGAATAAGTAAGTAGCTCTTCAATGCCCAGACACTTAAAAACATCCACAAGAATTAAGACCATCCAGGAAAACATGACCTCACCAAGTGAACTAAATAAGGCACCAGTGACCCATTCTGGAAAGACAGAGAAATGTGACCTTTCAGACAGAGAATTTAAAATAGCTTCTTTGTGGAAGCTCAACATCCAAGATAACACAGAAAAAAAATTTTGGAATTTTATCAAAGTTAATGAAGAAGTTGAAATAATGTTTTCACAAATAGTGAATATACACGAATATATACACGAATAGTGTATATATATACACATATAACTATTATATATATATAGTGTATATATATATAACAATTCCTTTATCTAATCATCCATTGATAGGCACTTAGCTTGATTCCATATTTTTGCTATTGCAAATAATGCTGTGATAGACAGACAAGTGCAGGTTATCTTTTAACTATAATGATTTTGTTGTCTTTAGGTAGCTACCCAATAGTAGGAGTGCTAGATCAAATGGTAGTTCCACTTTAGGTCTTATAGAAATCTCCATACTCTTTTTCATAGAGGTTGTACTGATTTACATTTCCACCAGCAGTGTATAAGCATTCCCCTTGTTTCTCAACCTTAGTAACATCTGTTATTTTTTGTTTTATAAACAATAGCCATTCTGATTTGTGTAAGATAATATCTCATTGTGGTTTTATGTTGCATTTTACTGATGAATGGTGATGATGGGTTTCATATGCTTATTGACCATCCGTATTTCTTCTTTTCAGAGATGTCTACTCATGTCATTTGCTCATTTTTGGTGAAGGTATATTTTGTTGAGTTGTTTGAGGTTCTTGTGTTTTCAGGATACTAGTGTCTTCTTAAATGACTAGTTTGCAAATATTTTCTTGTATCCAACAGATTGTCTATTCATTCTATTGATTCTTTCTTTTGCTATGCAGGAGCATTTTAGTTTAATATAGTTTCATTTGTCTATTATTGTTGCCTCTGCTTTTGAGACATTAACCATAAAATCTTTGCCTGGACCAATTCCCTGAAGCTTTTCACCTGTTTTCTTGTAGTAGGCTTACAGTTTTGAGTCTTACATTTATGTCCTTAATTCCTCTTTTTATAACTTTTATTTTAAGTTCGGGGTACATGTGTAGGTTTATTACATAGGTAAACTTGTGCCATGGGAGTTTGTTGTACAGATTATTTTGTCACTCCAGTATGAAGCCTAGTTCCCATTAGTTATTTTTCCCCATCTTCTCCATCCTCCAACCCTCCACTCTCATAGGTCCCAGTGGGTGCTGTTCCCCTCTATCTGTCTATGTGTTCTCATTAATTAGCTCTCACTTATAAGTGAGAACATGTGGTATTTGATTTTCTGTTTCTGCATTGGTTGGATAAGATGATGGCCTCCACATCCATCCATGTCCGTGCAAATGATATGATCTTGTTCTTTTTTATGGCTGCATATTATTCCATTGTGTATATGTACCACATTTTCTTTATCCAGTCTATAACTGATGGGCATTTAGGTTGATTCCATGTCTTTCCTATTGTGAATATTATTGCAATTAACATAAGCTTGCATTCATCTTGAAAATAGAACAATTTATATTCATTTGGGTATATACTCACTAATGGGATTACCATGTTAAATAGCACTTCTGTCTTTAGATCTTTGAGGAATCGCCACATTGTCTTCCACAATGGTTGAACTAATTTATACTCCCAGCAACAGTGTAAAAGCATTCCTTTTATTCCACAACCTTGCCAGCATCTGTTGTTTTTTGACTTTTTAATAATAGCCATTCTGACTGGTATGAGATGGTATCTCATTGTGGTTCTGATTTACATTTCTCTAATGATCAGTGATGTTGAGATTTTTTTTCAGGTGAATGTTGGCTGCAGGTATGTCTTTCTTTGAAAAGTTTATGTCCTCTGCCCCCTTTTTCATGGGTTCTTTGTTTTTTTTCTTGTAAATTTGCTAAAGTTCCTTATAGATCCTGGATATTTGTCAGATGCATAGTTTGCAAAAACTTCTCTCAATCTGTAGGTTGTCTATTTACTCTGTTGATGGTTTCTTTTTCTGTGCAAAAGCTCTTTAGTTTAATTACATCACATTTGTTAATTTTGGGGGTTTTTTGCAACTGCTTTTGACATCTTCATCATGAAATTGTTGCCAGTGCCTATGGCTTGAATGGCTTTGCATAGGTTGTCTTTCAGGGTTTTCATAGTTTTGAGTTACACATTTGAGTCTTCAGTCCATCTCGAGTTAATTTTTGTATATGGTGTAATGAAGGAGTCCAATTTAATCTTCTGCCTATGGTTATCTAGTTATCCCAGCACCAGTTATTGAATAGGGAATACTTTTCCCAGTGATTGTTTTTATCGGGTGTGTTGAAAATCAAATAGTTATAGGTTTGTGGTCTTATTTCTGGGTTCTCTATTCTGTTCCATTGGTCTATGTGTCTGTTTTCATACTACTACTATGCTGTTTTGGTTTCTATAGCCCTGAAGATTAGTTTGAAGTCAGTTAGGGTGATGCCTCTAGCTTTGTTCTTATTGCTTAGGATTGCCTTTGCTATTCAGGCTCTTTTTCGTTCCCTGCGAATTTTTAAATTTTTTTTCGACTGCTCTGAAGAATCTCATGGTAGTTTAATAGGAATAGCATTAGATCTATGAATTGCTTTGGGAATTATGACCATTTTAATGTTACTAATTCTTCCTATCCATGAGCATGAACTGCTTTTTTCATTTGTTTGTGTCATCTCTGATTTATTTAAGCAGTAGTTCATAATTCTCCTTGTAGAGATCTTTCACCTCCCTAGTTAGCTGTATTCCTAGATAGTTTATTCATTTTGTGGCAATTATGAATTAGAGTTTCTTTCCAATTTGGCTCTTGGCTTGAGTGTTCTTGAAGTATAGAATGCTGGTGATTTTTGAATATTAATTTTGTATCTTGAGACTTTGCTGAAGTTGTTTGGTGAATCAGGGAGCTTTTGAGCCGAGACTATGAGGTTTGCTAAATACAGGATAATGTGGTCTGCAACCAGGGATAGTCTGACTTCCTCTCTTCCTATGTGGATGCCATTTATTTCTTTCTCTTACCTGACTGTTCTGGCCAGGACTTCCAATACTATGTTGAATAGGGGCGGTGACAGAGGGCATCCCTGTCTTGTGCCGGTTTTAAAGGTTTTAGGTTTTGTCCATTCAGTATGATGTTGGCTGTGGGTTTGTTATAGATGGCTCTTGTTATTATGAGGTTTGTTTCTTCAATATCTAGTTTATTGAGAGTTTTAAACATGAAGAAGCATTGAATTTTATCAAAAGCTTTTTCTGCACCTATTGAGATAATTTTGTGTTTTTCGTCTTTAGTTCTGTTTATATGATGAATCACATTTGCTGATTTGTATATATTGAACCACCCTTGCATCCCAGGGATAAAACCTATTTGATAATGGGTAGATAATCTTTTTGATGTGCTGCTGAATTTGGTTTGCCAGTATTGTGTAGTGAAATTTTTTTGCATCAATTTCATCAAGGATATTGGTCTGAAGTTTTCCTTTTACACTGTATCTCTGTCAGGTTCTGATGTCAGGATGATTCTGGCCTCATGGAATGAGTTAGAGTGGAGTCACTACTCCTCAATTTTTTGAAACAGTTTCAGTAGGAATGGTACAAGCTCTTCTTTGTACACTTGGTAGAATTCAGCTATGAATCCCACTGGTCCTGCGCTTTTTTTGTTGGTATGGTATTTATTACTGCCTCAAATTTAGAGCTTATTATTTGTCTGTTTGGGGATTCAACTTCTTCCTGATTCGGTCTTGGAAGGTTGTATCTGTCCAGGAATTTATTCATTTTTTTTTCTAGATTTTCTAGTTTACGTGCATAGAGGCGTTCATAATACTGTCTGATAGTTATTTGTATTTCTGTGGGGTCAGTGGGATTATGTCCCTTGTTTCTGATTGTATTTATTTGAATTTTCTCTTTTCTTATTTATTAGTCTAACTAGAGATCTGTCTATTTTATTATTTTTTTCAAAAAACAAGTTCATGAATTCATTGACCTTTTTATTGTGCTTTTATTTTGTATGTGTCTCTATCTCCTTCAGTTCAGCTCTGATTTTGGTTATTTATTGTCCTCTGCTATCTCTGGGGTTTGTTTTCTGTTGGTTCTCTAGTTCCTTTAGTTGTGATGTTAGGTTACTAACTTGAGATGTTTCTAACCTTTTGATGTGGGCATTTGGTGCTATAAATTTCTCTCTTAACAGTGCCTTAGCTGTGTCCCAGAGATTCTGGCATGTTTTATCTATCCTCTCATTACTTTCAAATAACTTCTTCATTTCTGCTTTATTTTAAGTATTTACCTGAAATTAACTCAGAAGCAGATTCATGTGCTCATATTCCATTTCCATGTAATTGTACGGTTTTGAGTGAATTTCTTAGTCTTGATTTTTAATTTAATTGTGCTGTGGTCCAGGAGACTGTTTGCTATAATTTTTTTTATTTTTTTGCATTTGTTGAGCAGTATTTTACTTATGAATATATAATCAGTTTTAGAGTATGTGCCATCTAGCAATGAGAAGAATGTATATTCTGCTGTTTTTAGGTGGAGTTTTGTAGATATCTATCAAGTCCACTTGATCTACTACTGTGTTCAGGTCCTGAATATGTTTGTTAATTTTCTATCTCCATGATCTGTCCAATATTGTCAGTGGGGTATCATAGTCTCTCACTAATGTCATGTGGGAGTCTAAGTTTCTTCGAAGGTCTCTAAAAACTTGCTTTACAAATCTGGGTGCTCCTGAGTTAGGTGCCTATTTATTCAGGATAGTTAGCTTTTCTTATGGAATTGAGCCCTGTACCATTATGTAAAGCCCTTCTTTCTCTTTTTTGAACTGTCTGTTTTGTCAGCAACTAAGATTTCAACTTCTGCTTTTTGCTTTTATCCATTTCCTTGGTAAATTTTTCTTCATACCTTTATTTTGAGCCTACATATGTCATTGCATGTGAGATGGGTCTCTTGAAGACAGCATACCAATGGGTCTTGGTTCTTTAGCAAGCTTGCCACTCTGTTATTTTAATTTGGGCATTTAGCCCATTTACATTGAAAAATGGTATGGATATATGTGGATTTGATCCTATCATCATGATGTTAGCTGATTATTTTGCAGACTTATTTTTGTGGTTGTTTTATAATGTCAGTGGTCTGTGTACTTTAGTGTGTTTTTGTAGTGGCTGGTAATGGTCTTTCCTTTTCATTTTTAGTACTTCCTCTACTAGCTCTTGTAAGGAAGGTTTGCAGATAATGAATTCCCTCAGCGTTTGCTTGTCTGAAAAACATCTTATTTCTCCTTTGTTTATGCTTAGCTTGGCCAGAAAGGAAATTCTAGATAACAATTTCTTCTCTTTAAGAATGTTGAATATTAGCCCCAAATCTCTTCTGGCTTTTGGGGTTTCAACTGAGACGTCCACTGTTAGTCTGATGGGCTTCCCTTTGTAGTTTCCTGACCTTTCTCTCTAGCTGCCTTTAAAATTTTTTTTCTTTTATTTCCACCTTGGAGAATCTAATATTTATATGTCTTGGCCATGATCTTGTGAAATATCTTACTGAGTTTCTCTGCCTGTCCTGAATGTGAATGTTGGCCTCTCTAGCTAGGTTGAGACATTCTTACGGATGACATCCTGAAATATGTTTTTCAAGTTGGTTTAACTCTTCCTATCTTTATCAGGAACACCAATGAGCTGTATATTTGGTCTGTTTACATAACCCCATATTTCTCTGAGGCTTTGTTCATTCGTTTTATTTATTTTTTCTCTCCATTATTGTCTTCCTGTCTTATTTCAGAAATCCAATCTTCAAACTCTGAGTCTTACTTCTACTTGGTCTATTCTTCTATTAATTATGCATTATGAAATTTTTAAAGTGTGTTTTTCTGCTCTATCAGGTCTATACTGGCTATCTTTCTTTCCCTGTTATCTCCTGCAATGTTTTATCATGATCTTTACCTTCCTTACATTGGGTTTTATTTATTTATTTATTTATTTATTTATTTATTTATTTATTTTGACACAGAGCCTCACTCTGTTGCCCAGACTGGAGTGCAGTGGTGGGATCTCGGCTCACTGCACACTCCACCTCCCAGGTTCACGCCATTCTCCTGCCTCAGCCTCCTGAATATCTGGGACTACAGGTGTCCACCACCACGTGAGGGTAATTTTTTCTATTTTTAGTAGAGATGGGGTTTCACCATGTTAGCCAGACTGGTCTCAATCTCCCAACCATGTGATCCACCTGCCTCAGCCTCCCAAAGTGCTGGGAGTATAGGCATGAGCCACCATGCCTGGCCTGCATTGGGTTTCAATGCCCTTCTGTAGCTCCATTAACTTTGTTCCTATCCATATTTTGAATTCTACTTCTTTCATTTCAGCCATCTCAGCCTCAGCTCAGTTCCAAATCCTTGCTGGGGAAGGGATGTGGTCATTTGGAGGAAAGAAGGCACTTTGGCTTTTTGAGTTTTCAGTGTTCTTGTACTGATTCTTTCTTACCTTGTGGGCTTATCTGCAATCAGTCTTTGAGGTAGCTGACCATTAGATTTTTTTTTTCCTATTGTCCTATTTGATGTCCTTGAGGGTTTGATTGTGGTATAAAGTGGGTTAACTGGCTTCATTTCTGGGAGATTTTAGGGGGCCAACACTCAGCTCTCAACTCCTAGTCTGTGTGCTCTAACTCTGGGAGACTTTTACTGAGCGCTGGTGGATTCAAGGGCACCTGCCTCCATGTGGGCATTCACCACAGTGGCAGAGGCAAAACAGCTGGAGGGGGAAGCAGGGGCCTCTGCTGGGGACTGTGTGCATGATTGCACTGGAGGTGGTGTTAGCTTGGGGTGGGGTGCTAGTCAGCACAGGTCTGGGTGCCTTCTCTGTGTCTCATGAGAAAGAGTGATCACTCAGGGTGTGCAAGGATCTTCTGTTGTCTGTGCAGCTTTAGTGCAAGGTTTGGGTGTTTGTGGGGGTAGGGCTTGCTGGCTCTGTGTCCACCAAGGCTTCATCTGCAATGGTAGTCAGCAGGGGTGGGGGCACATGCTGTACTCTTGCATGTTGGTGGGACAAGTAAAACAAAACCCACCCATGCAGATGAACACCAGCAAAGTGATGTGGGGAGGTGCTGTGGGCTTAGAGGATTTTGCTGTATGGCAAGAGAATGTACCAGCTAACGCACAGCTACAGGGGCTGCCTCACTAGAGGTCTCCACCAGTCGGGCCTGCCACTCACCATGGGAGCTCCATCCTAGGGGGCCCTAAAACCTCTGTCAGCCAAAAATCATTGGCTAGGGTAGGCAGAAACCCCAGTTTGGAGGTTCCACCTGGTGACGAATGGGATTTAGGATCTACTTAAGTCATCAATCTGGCCACATTTTCATAGGGCAGTTGTGCTGTGCTGAGGGACTGCCTCTGCTCCCAGTTGGCTTGGACTCTCCAAAGCCCAAAGGCTTGAAAGGCTAAGTTTCCCAAAGAGCAAAGATGGTGGCCCATTCCTCCCTGTGGGGGATCTCTCTCAGGGACTTTTCAAATCTTTGTCAGCTGGGGAACACCAGGAGGGGTGGCTGGAGGCCTTGGTTGGAAGGTACTGACCAGGGAGGAGGAAAGGGAACAGGCACTTGCTTAAAGAAGTAGCCTGGACACATTCTGATAGAGCAGCTAGGCTGTACGGGGTACTGTTTCCACCCCTGGTTGGCTTGAACTTTCCAATGCCCAAATGCTGGAACAACTAAGTCACCCAAATAGCAAAAATGGTGGCTCACCCCTCTGGGAACTTCATCCCAGGGAGGCTTCAAAACTATGTCAGCTAGAAATCACTGGCAGGTGTGGCTGGAGACCCTGGTTGGGAGGTTCTGCTCAGTGAGGAGAAACAGGATTGGGTACCTACTTTAAAAAACAGTCTGGCCACATTTTCATAGAGCACCTCTGTTGTGTTGGGGGATCCCTTTCACTTCCAGTCAGTTTGAACTTTCCAAAGCCCAAAGGCTAGAATGGCTACATTGCCCTGACATGAAAGATGTCAGTGTGCCTATCCTCCTGGGATCTCCATCCCAGGGAGGCACAACACTGCTACAGGTGACTGGCTGGAATTTCAAACCAGTGGGTTTTATCATTTGTGGTGCCATGGAAGTGGAGCCCACAGGCTGTCACTGCTCAGCCCCCTGAATTCAACCTCTTTCCTAGGGCTATGCATAGGGGTGTAACACCCCATTTTGCCAGAGTTGCATCTACTTTTGCTGGGAAGCTCATAATGCCAGAGTATCTAAGGCTCCTCGGTCTCTGCACATGCTTGAGGAACTGCTCTTCTGAGACTCCACATCATTCTGTCAGACTGAAGGCCCTGGTGGAGTGGGTTCACAAAGGGATCTCCTGACCCAAGGGTTATAAAGATCTATTGGAGAAGCATGGGTTCCCAGGGACGCACATTCACCATGGCTTCCCTGGGCAGGGGAAGTTCTCTTGGCTCTGTGTCACTCCTAGGTGGGTGGCCATCCTGCCTTGCTTTTACTTCATTTTTCATGGGTCAAGTAGTTTCTTTGATTAGTACCAACATGAATACCTGAATGTTTCAGTTTAAGGTGCTGTATTTACTTGCTCCTTCCATTCCTCTCTATTAGACCAACACACAATAGCTGCTTCTAGTTGGCCTTCTTAGCTACGCCTCTAATTCATCTTTTGTTAGGTGTTTTACATGGTGAGATATAACCTCAAAAAGACAAATCTAAGAAGTAATGGTCATAGAGAGAAAGTAGAGAGAGAAATTATGATAGAAAGTTTATTCAAAGAGATGACAACAGAGAACTTCTGACCTAGATAAAGATATTTATGTTCAAGTACAAGAAGGTTATAGAACACCAGGCACACTTAATCCAAACAAGACTACTCCAAGACAATCAACAGTCAAACTCCCAAAGGTCAAGGATAAAGAAAAGATCCTAAAAGCAGCAAGATAAAAGAAACAAACAATGTACAATGGAGCTCCAATACATCTGGCAGCCTACTTCTTAGTGGAAATCTTACCAGCAAGGAAAGAGTGGTATTACATATTTAAAGTGCTGAAAAGTAAAAAAAAAAAAAAGAAAACAACAACAACAACAACAACAACAACAAAAATCTTTTATTCTAGAGTGGAGTATCTGGTAACAAGCCTTTTCCAGACAAACAAAAGCTGAGGGATTTCATCAACAGCAGACCAATCTTATAGAAAATGCTAAAGGGAGTGCTTCAATAAGAAAGAAAAGGACATCAATGAGCAATAAGTAATCACCTGAAGGCACAAAACTCATTGATAATGGTAAGTACACAGAAAAAAAAAACAGAATAATATAACACTGTAACTGTGGTGTGTAAACTACTCTTATCCTAAGTATGAAGAGTAAATGATGAGCAAGTCAAAAGTAACAACTAGAACAACATTTTAAGAGAGAGTCAGTAAAAGGAGATACAAATAGAAAAAAACCAAAAATTTAAAAAGCAGGTTTATAGAGTTAAGGCATAGAGTTTATAATAGTTTTCTTTCTGCTTGTTTTTCATGTAAAGAGTGTTAAGTTGTTTTCAAGTTAAAATAATGGATTATACAATAATGTTTGCAAGCTTCACAGTAACTTCAAACCAAAAGATACACAATGGAGACAGAAAATGTAAAAAGGAAGAAGCTAAATTAAATTACCTGAGAAAATAATCTTCACTAAAGAACACATAAAGGAGGACCATTATGAAATGTCAATTAGATCCTATTATTTGAGCCCATTACTGGAAATTTGCCTGTAAAACTCTGTTCAGATGCAATAATGATTTAGGTAGGTCTGACTTCCCAGAAATGAAGAGAAGTGCTGAAAATAAATAGAAGATAATAAATCTCTTAATGATGCAAAGGGAAAAAATAAAAGAAATTATGTTTTCTCTGGCCAAAAAAAAAAAAAAAGAAGATGGAAAGGAAAGGAAAGAAAAAAGAAAGTGAGGACTACAAAGCAGTTAGAAAACAAATAACAAAATGGCAGGGGAAAATTATTATCATATAATATCATGATAATAATATTGAATAAATATAGACTAAACTCTCCAATCGAAAGACATAGAGTGGCTGAGTGGACAAACAAACAAGACTTATTGATCTATTGCCTACAAGAAACATATTTCACTTATAAAGACAGACATAGACTGAAATATACAGATGAACAATTGTTCCATGCCAACGGAAATAAAAAAGACTAGCAGGAGTCACTAAACTTACATCAAAAAAGTACAGTGGGAGTCCTTATGCTTATATCATACAAAATATATTTCAAAACAAAATGTATAATATGAGACAAATACAGTCACTATATAATAATAAATGGAGCAATTCAACAAATGGATGTATACAACAATTTTAAATATATATGCACCCAATACTGGAACACTCAACTATATAAAGCAAATATTATCAGAACTAAAGAGAGAGACAGGCTGCAGTTCAATAATAATGTGAGACTTTAAAACCCCACTTTCAGCATTGGACAGATCATCCAGACAGAAATTCAACAACAACAACAACAACAACAACAGCAAAAATATTAGACATAATCTGCACTTTAGACGAAACGGACTTAATAGACATTTGCAGAACATTTCACCAGATGGCTGCAGAATACACAATATTTTCCTCAGGACATGGGTCATACTCAAGGATGATATATTAGATCACAAAACAAGTGTTAAAACATTCAGAAAATTTAAATAATATCAAGTATCATTTCTGACCACAAGGAAGTGAAAGTAGACAGACAAAATTCTGGAACATGTACAAATACACAAAAAATTAAACAGTATGGTCCTGAATGATCAGGGAGTCAATAAAAAATTAAAAAGAAAGATTAATTTTAAATTAAATTAATTTAAAAGAAAATTAAAAGATTTTAAAAGAAAATTAAAAGATTTCTTGACACAAGTAATAATGGGAACACACCATACCAAAACCTGTGAGATACAGCAAAAGCAGTTCTACCAGGTAAGTTTGTAGCTATAAGTTCGTACATCAAAAAAGAGAAAAAATCTCAAATGAAGAACCTAATGTTGCATAATTAAGAACTAGAACAGCAAAAGCAAACCAAACACACAATTGGGTGAAGAAAAGAAATAATAAATATCAGACCAAAACAAACAAAAAAAATCAAAATTAAAAAAAATTTAAAAAATAGTGAAACAAAAAGTTGATCTTCTGAAAAAATTAAATAAAATTCACAAACCTTGGGCTGGGCATAGTGGCTCATGCCTGTAATCCCAGCACTTTGGGAGGCCAAGGTGGACAGATCACGATGTCAGGTGTTCAAGACCAGCCTGGTGAAGATGGTGAAACCCCATCTCTACTAAAAATACAAAAATTAGCCAGGTGCGGTGCCAGGCATCTGTATTCCCAGCTACTCAGGAGGCTGAGGCAGGAGAATTGCTTGAACCCAGGAGGCTAGAGATTGCAGTGAGCCGAGATCATGCCACTGTACTCCAGCCTAGGTGACAGAGTGAGACTCAAAAAAAAAAAAAAAAAAAAAAAAAAAAAAAAAAAAAAAAAAAAAAAAAACCTAGCTAGACTAACAAAAAAGGAAGACAAAATAGAAATAAATGGAAAAAAGGAAGAAGATACAAATAAATGAAATCAGAAATATATAAGAAATCATTACAACTGACACTGCAGATATTTAAAAAGTTATTAGTACAAACTGTGGGCAACTATATGCCAACAAATTTGACAACTGAGAAAAAACAAACTAATTTCTAGACATATACAGTTTACTAAGATTGAACAAAGAAGAAATTTAATCTTGAACAGAGTAGTAGCAAGAAATGAGATCAAAGCTGTCATAAATAGAAAAGCCCAGGAGCCTTTTCTTTTTCTACTAAAGAATAGCCCAGGAACTGATGGCTTCATTGCTGACTTTTATCAAACATTTAAACTAACACTAATTGTACTAAAATTATTTTGAAAAATCGAAGAAGAGGGAATATTTCTAAACTCATTCTATAAGGCCAGTATTACTCTGATACCCAAACCAAACAAAGACACATCAATAAAAGGAAACTATAGGCCAATATCTCTGATGAATATTGATCCAAAAATTCTGAAAAAATACTAGCAAATGAAATTTAACAATACATTAGAAAGAACATGAATCAAGTTGAAGTGGGATTTATCCCTGCGATGCAAGGCAGGTTCAACATATACAAACCAATCAATGTGATACATCTTGTCAACAGAATGAAGAATAAAAACCATACAGTCATTTCAATTGATAATAAAAAAGTATTTGATAAAATTCAACGTCCCTTAATGAGGAAAACCCTAAAATAACTGGGGATAGAAGGAACATACCCCAGCATAATAAAAGCCCTATATGACAGACCCAGTCTACTAGTATCATACCGAATACCAAACAACAACAACAGCAAAAACAAACCTGAAGGCATTTTCTCAAAGATCTGGCACACTACATAAGTGTGCACTGTCAACATTGTTATTCAACCTAGGTACTTGAACTCTTATCTACAGCCAGCAGACAAGAGAAAGATATAAAGTGCAACCAGACTGGAAAAGAAGAAATCAAGTTATCCTTGTTTGCAGCTGATATAATATTATATTGCAAATACTTGTGGACCTCACAAGAAAATTATTAGAACGGATAAACAAACTCAGCAAAGTGGTAGGATACAAAATCAACATGCAAAAATCAGTAGTATTTCTGTATGCTAACAGTGAACAATGCGAAAAAGAAATTAAAAATGTAATCCCACAATAGACACACATAAAATTAAATACCAAGGAATTAACCTACCCAAAAAGGGAAAAATATCTCTGTAATAAAACTATAAAAGACAGATGAAATAAATTAAAAACAATACCAACATAATGAAAAAAACATTCTATGTTGATGGACTCAGAATCTCAATATTATTATAATGTCCCTAACCACCCAAAGCAATCTATGTATTCAATGCAATCCCTGTCAAAGTACCAATGACATTCATCACAGTAACAAACTATCATAAAATACATATAAACCCAAAAAAACCCAGAAGAGCTAAAGCTATCCTAAGCAACAAAAAAGAAAACAAAACAAACCACAACAAGAAGAATCACATTACCTGACTTCAAATTATACCGCAGGTTTACAATAACAACAAAACAAATATGGCACTAGCATATAAACTGATACATAGACCAATGGAACAGAATAGAAAACCCAGAAATAAATCCACACACCTACAGTGAACTCATTTTTGACAAAGGTGCCAAGAACATACACTGGGGAAAAGACAGTCTCTTCAATAAATGATGTTGGAAAAACTAGATGTTCATCTGCAGAAGAAGGAAACTAGATTCCTATCTCTCACCATGTACAAACTAAAATCAAAATGGATTAAACACTTAAATATAAGAGCTCAAACTATAAAATTACTGCAAGAAAATATTTGGGAAATTCTGCAAGACATTAGACTGGGCCAGAATTTTTCAAGTAATATCCTACAAGCATAGATAACCAAAGCAAAAATGGACAAACAAGATCACTTACAGTTAAAAAACGTCAGCTCAGAAAAGGAAAAAATCAAAACAGTGAAGAGACAAACCCATAGAATGGGAGAAAATATTTCTAGACTACCCATTTGACAAGGATTTAATATCCAGAATATATAAGGAGTTCAAAAAACTCTATCAAAAAAATTATAATTCAATCAAAAGAGGCACAAGATTTGAATAGACATTTCTCAAAAGAAGACATACAGAAGGCAAATGTGCATATGAAAAGGTGCTCAACATCACTTATTATCAGAGAAATGCAAATTGAAGGTACAACATGATATCATCTCACCATAGTTAAATGGCTTACCTCCAAAAGACAGGTAAAAATAAATGCTGGCAAGGATGCAGAGGAAAGGGAATCCTTATACACTCTTGGTGTGAATGCAAATTTGTACAGCCACTCTAGAGAATAGTTTTGAGGTTCCTCAAGAAACTAAAAATAGAGCTACCATATGATCTATCAGTCGTACTGCAGGGTATATACCCAAAAGAAAGAAAATCAGTTTATTGAAGATATATTTGTACTTTTATGTTCTTTGCAGCACTGTTTACAATAGCTAAGATTTGGAAGTAGCCTAAGTGTCCATCAACAGATGAATGGATAAAGAATATGTGCTGCACATACACAATGGAGTGCTATTAAGCCATAAAATGAATGGAATCCAGTCATTTGAAACAACCTGCATAGAACTAGACATGATTATATTATGTGAAATAAACCAGGCACAGAAAGACAAACATCATATATTCTGTCTTATTTGATGGAACTAAAAATCAAACAATTGAACTCATGGACATAGAGAGTTGAAGAACGGTCATGAGAGGTTGTGAAGGATAGTGTGGGGCTCATGGAGAGGCAGTGAGGATGGTTAATGGGTACAAAAAATAGAAAGAATTAATAAGACCTAGTATTTGATAGCACAACAAGGTGATTATAGTCAATAATAACTGAACTGTACATTTTAAAATAACTTGAAAGTGTGGCTGGTTATTTTGTAACTCAAAGGATAAATGCTTGAAGGGATGAATAACCCATTCTTCATAAAGTGCTTATTTCATATTGCATGCCTGTTTCAAAACCTCAAGTACTTTATAAGAATATACACCTACTATGTACCAACTAAAATATAAAAAAATACAAAAGACACAACAAATACAAAAATAATAAAAAGCAAGGAATCAAAACGTACCATCTGGGAAAATTACTTTCACCAAAAGAAAAACAAGAAGAATGGAAAGAAGGGAAAAAAGACTACAAAACAGCAAGACAACAAACAACAACCAAAAAATGGCAGGAGAAAATCCTTTCTTATGAATAATAACATTGAATGTAAGAGGATATAACTCCCCAATCAGATATAGAGTGGTCGAAGTAATTAAAAAAACAAAAACAAAAAAAACAAGATCCAATGATCTACTGCCCACAACAAACACACTGTACCTGTAAAGACACACATAAACTGGAAATAAAAGGATAACAAATGATATACAGTGCAAATGAAAACCAAAAGAGAGGGGAAGTAGCTATAGACATACTAAATTTCAAAACAAAAATTATAAAAACAGATTTAAAAAGTTATTAATGATAGAGAAATCAATTCAGCAAATATAATAATATGAAATATATATGCACCCAACACTAGAGCACTCAGATATATAAATAAGATATTATTAGATTCAAAGAGAGAGATAGATCCCAATGCAACAAAAGCTAAATACTTCAACACAGCATTATCAGTATTGGACAGATCATCCAGACAGAAAAATCAGCAAGAACACATTGCATTTAATCTGCACTATAGAACAGTGGACCAAATAGATATTTACAGAATATTTCATCCAACATCTGCAGAGCATATATTTTTCTCCTCAACACATGCAATATTCTCAAAGAGAAGTAATATGTTAGAGTGAAAAGCAAGTCTCCAAAAGTATAAATAATTGAAATTATAACACATATCTTCTACGACCACAATGGGATAAAACTAGAAACCAATAATGAAAAATTTAGGAACTTATACAAACACATGGAAATTAAACAATACACTCCTGAATAACCAGTGAGTCAATGAAGAAATTAAGAAGATAATTAAAAAATGTTTTGAAATAAATAAAAATATCAGAATCCACCTCTGGGGACAGGGCATAACTAAATAAAAAGCAGCAGAAACCTCTGCAGATATAAAAGTCCCTGTCTGACAGCTTTGAAGAGAGCAGTGGTTCTCCCAGCACAGAGGTTGAGATCTGAGAACGGACAGACTGCCTGTTCAAGTGGGTCCCTGACCCCTGAGTAGCCTAACTGGGAGACATACCCCACTAGGTGCAGACCGACACCACACACCTCGCACGGCTGAGTACATCCCTGAGATGAAGCTGCCAAAGCAAGAATCAGACACCAACACTCACTGTTCAGCAATATTCTATCTTCTGTAGCCTTCGCTGCTGATACCCAGGCAAACAGGGACTGGAATGGACCTCAAGCAAACTCCAACAGACCTGAAACTGAAGATCCTGACTGTTAGAAGGAAAACTAACAAACAGAAAGGACACCCACACCAAAACCCCATCAGTACATCACCATCATCAAAGACCAAAGGCAGATAAAACCATAAAGATGGGGAAAAAGCAGTGCAGAAAAGCTGGAAATTCAAAAAATCAGAGCGCATCTCCCCCTCCAAAGGAACGCAGCTCATCGCCAGCAATGGAACAAAGCTGGATGGAGAATTACTTTGACGAGTTGAGAGAAGAAGGCTTCAGTCGATCAAACTTCTCAGAGCTAAAGGAGGAACTACATAACCAGCACAAGGAAAGTAAAAACCTTGAAAAAAAATTGAAGAATGGATAACTAGAATAACCA
Organism: Macaca nemestrina; assembly: GCF_043159975.1. Taxonomy (NCBI): domain Eukaryota; kingdom Metazoa; phylum Chordata; class Mammalia; order Primates; family Cercopithecidae; genus Macaca; species Macaca nemestrina. The sequence continues at coordinate 87,481,810 of NC_092145.1, forward strand.
AGGCAGAGAAGTCCATTAACGAACTGATAGATATGAAAACCATGACACAAGAACTACGTGACAAATGCACAAGCTTCAGTAATGGACTTGATCATTTGGAAGAAAGATTATCAATGATTGAAGATCAAATGAATTAAATGAAGTGAGAAGAGAAGTTTAGAGAAAAAAGAGCAAAAAAAAAAAAAAAAGATGAACAAAGCTTCCAAGAAATATGGGATTATGTGAAAAAGACCAAATCTACGTCTGATTGGGGTGCCTGAAAGTGATGGGGAAAATGGAACCAAGTTGGAAAACAGTCTGCAGGATATCATCCAGGAGAACCCCAAACTAGTAAGGCAGGCCAACATTCAAATTCAGGAAATACAGAGAACACCACAAAGATACTCCTCGAGAAGAGCAACTCCAAGACACATAATTGTCAGATTCACCAAAGGTGAAATGAAGGAAAAAATGTTAAGGGCAGGCAGAGAGAAAGGTCGGGTTACCCACACAGGGAAGCCCATCAGATTAACAGCAGATTTGTTGGCAAAAACTCTCCAAGTCAGAAGAGAGTGGGGGCCAATATTCAACATTCTTAAAGAAAAGAATTTTCAACCCAGAATTTCATATCCAGCCAAACTAAGTTTCATAAGTGAAGGAGAAATAAAATCCTTTACAGACAAGCAAATGCTTAGAGATTTTGTCACCACCAGGCCTGCCTTACAAGAGACCCTGAAGGAAGCACTAAACATGGAAAGGAACAACTGGTACCAGCCATTGCAAAAACATGCCAAAACGTAAAATCCATCGATGGTACGAAGAAACTGCATCAACTACACAGTAAAATAACCAGCTAATATCATATTGGCAGGATCAAGTTCACACATAACAATATTAACCTTAAATGGAAATGGACTAAATGGTCCAATTAAAAGACATAGACTGGCAAACTGGATAAAGAGTCAAGACCCATCAGACTGCTGTATTCAAGAGAGCCATCTCACATACAGAGACACACATAGATTCCAAACAAAGGGATGGAGGAAGATATACCAGGCAAATGGAAAACAAAAAAAAAGCAGGGGTTACAATCCTAGTCTCTGATAAAGCAGACTTTAAACAATCAAAGATCAAAAGAGATAAAGAAGGTCATTACATAATGGTAAAGGGATCAATTCATCAGGAAGAGCTAACTATCTTAAATATATATGCACTCAATACGGGAACACCCAGATTCATAAAGCAAGTCCTTAGAGACTTACAAAGAGACTTAGACTCCCATACAATAATAATGGGAGAATTTAACACCCCACTGTCAATATTAGACAGATCAATGAGACAGAAAGTTAACAAGGATATCCAGGAATTGAACTCAACTCTGCACCAAGCGGACCTAATAGACATCTACAGAACTCTCCACCCCAAATCAACAGAATATACATTCTTCTCAGCACCACATTGAACTTATTCCAAAATTGACCACGTAGTTGGAACTAAAGCACTCCTCAGCAAATGTAAAAACAGAAATTATAACAAACTGTCTCTCAGACCACAGTGCAATCAAACTAGAATTCAGGACTAAGAAAGTCAATCAAAACGGCTCAACTACATGGAAACTGAACAACCTGTACCTGAATGACTACTGGTTACATAATGAAATGAAACGAGAACGAAAGATGTTCTTTGATACCAATGAGAACAAAGATACAACATACCAGAATCTCTGGGACACTTTAAAAACTGTGCGTAGAGGGGAATTTATAGCACTAAATGCCCACAAGAGAAAGCAGGAAAGATCTAAAATTGACTCCGTAACATCACAATTAAAAGTACTAGAGAAGCAAGAGCAAACACATTCAAAAGTTAGCAGAAGGCAAGAAATAACTAAGGTCGGAGCTGAACTGAAGGAGATAGAGACACAAAACACCCTTCAAAAATTCAATGAATCCAGGAGCTGGTTTTTTGAAAAGATCAACAAAATTGAAAGACTGCTAGCAAGACTAATAAAGAAGAAAAGAGAGAAGAATCAAATAGACACTATAAAAAATGAGAAAGGGGATATCACCACTGATCCCACAGAAATATAAACTACCATCAGAAAATACAATAAACACCTCTATGCAAATAAACTAGAAAACCTAAAAGAAATGGATAATTTCCTGGACAGCTACAGTCTCCAAAGACTAAACCAGGAAGAAATTGAATCCCTGAATAGATCAATAGCAGGCTCTGAAATTGAGGCAATAATTAATAGCCTACCAATCAAAAAAAGTCCAGGACCAGATGGATTCACAGCCGAATTCTACCAGAGGTACAAGGAGGAGTTGGTACCATTTCTTCTGAAACTATTCCAATCAATAGAAAAAGTGGGAATCCTCCCTCACTCATTTTATGAGGCCAACATCATCGTGATACCAAAGCCTGGCAGAGACACACACACACACAAAAAAGAGAATTTTAGACCAATATCCCTGATGAACATTGATGCAAAAATCCTCAATAAAATACTGGCAAACCAAATCCAGCAACACGTCAAAAAGCTTATGCAGCATGATCAAGTGGGCTTCATCCCTGGGATGCAAAGCTGGTTCAACATATGAAAATCAATAAATGTAATCCAGCATATAAACAGAATCAAAGACAAAAACCATATGATTATCACAATAGATGCAGAAAAGACCTTTCACAAAATTCAACAGCCCTTCACGCTAAAAACTCTCAATAATCTCAGTATGGATGGAACGTATCTCAAAATAATAAGAGCTATTTATGACAAACCCACAGCCAATATCATACTGAATGGGCAAAACTGGAAGCAGTCCCTTTGAAAACTGGCACAAGACAGGGATACCCTCTCTCACCACTCCTATTCAACATAGTGTTGGAATTTCTGGCTAGGGCAATCAGGCAAGAGAAAGAAATCAAGGGTATTCAGTTAGGAAAAGAAGTCAAATTGTCTCTGTTTGGAGATGACATGACTGTATATTTAGAAAACCCCATTGTCTCAGCCCAAAATCTCCTTAAGCTGATAAGCAACTTCAGCAAAGTCTCAGGATACAAAATCAATGTGCAAAAATCACAAGCATTCTTATACACCAGTAACAGACACAGAGCCAAATCATGAATGAACTCCCATTCACAATAGCTTCAAAGAGAATAAAATACCTAGGAATCCAACTTACAAGGGATGTAAAGGACCTCTTCAAGGAGAACTGCAAACCACTGCTCAGTGAAATAAAAGAGGCCACAAGCAAATGGAAGAACATATCATGCTCATGGATAGGAAGAATCAATATTGTGAAAATGGCCATACTGCCCAAGGTATTTTATAGATTCAATGCCATCCCCATTAAGCTACCAATGAGTTTCTTCACAGAATTGGAAAAAACTGCTTTACAGTTCATATGGAACCAAAAATGACCCCGCATTGCCAAGACAATCCTAAGCCAAAAGAACAAAGCTGGAGACATCATGCTACCTGACTTCAAACTATACTACAAGGCTACAGTAACCAAAACAGCATGGTACTTTTACCAAAACAGAGATATAGACCCATGGAACAGAACAGAGCCCTCAGAAATAACACCACACATCTACAGCCATCTGATCTTTGACAAACCTGACAGAAACAAGAAATGGGGAAAGGATTCCCTATTTTATAAATGGTGCTGGGAAAATTGGCTAGCCATAAGTAGAAACCTGAAACTGGATCCTTTCCTTACTCCTTATACAAAAATTAATTCAAGATGGATTAGAGACTTAAATGTTAGACCTAAAACCATAAAAACCCTAGAAGAAAACCTAGGTGATACCATTCAGGACATAGGCATGGGCAAGGACTTCATGTCTCAAACACTAAAAGCAATGGCAACAAAAGCCAAAATTGACAAGTGGGACTTAATTAAACTAAAGAGCTTCTGCACAGCAAAAGAAACTACCATCAGAGTTAACAGACAACCTACAGAATGGGAGAAAATTTTTGCAATCTACTCATCTGTCAAAGGGCTAATATCCAGAACCTACAAAGAACTCAATCAAATTTACAAAAAACAACAAACAACCCCATCAAAAAGTGGATAAATGATATGAACAGACACTTCTCAAAAGAAGACATTCATACAGCCAACAGACACATGAAGAAATGCTCATCATCACTCGCCATCAGAGAAATGCAAATCAAAACCACAATGAGATACCATCTCACACCAGTTAGAATGGCAATTATTAAAAGTCAGGAAACAACAGGTGCTGGAGAGGATGTGGAGAAATAGGAACACTTTTACACTGTTGGTGGGATTGTAAACTAGTTCAACCATTGTGAAAAACAGTGTGGTGATTCCTCAAGGATCTAAAACTAGAAATACCATTTGACCTAGCCATCCCATTACTGGGTATATACCCAAAGGATTATAAATCATGGTGCTATAAAGACACATGCACACGTATGTTTATTGTGGCACTATTCACAGTAGAAGAGACTTGGAATCAACCCAAACATCCATCAGTGACAGACTAGATTAAGAAAATGTGGCACATATACACCATGGAATACTATGCAGCCATAAAAAAGGATGAGTTCATGTCCTTTGTAGGGACATGGATGCAGCTGGAAACCATCATTCTCAGTAAACTATCGCAAGAACAGAGAACCAAACACCGCATGTTCTCACTTATAGGTGGGAATTGAACAGTGAGATCACTTTCACACAGGAAGGGGAACATTACACACCAGGGCCTATTGTGGGGAAGGGGGAGGGGGGAGGGATAGCATTAGTAGATATACCTAATGTAAATGACGAGTTAATGTGTGCAGCATACCAACATGGCACATGTTTACATATGTAACAAACCTGCACGTCGTGCACATGTACCCTAGAACTTAAAATATAATAATAATTAAAAAATAAATAAATAAAAATAAAAATACAACATACCTGAGCCAGTGGGGTACAGTGAAAGTACTACTAATAGAAATTTTTATAGCAATAAGAAATTACATCAATAAAGTAGAAAAACTTTAAATAAAAAAAAACTAATGATGCATGTTAAAGAACTAGAAAAGCAAGAGCAAACCAAACCCAAAATTAGTAGAAAAAAGTTAAAAACAGCAGAATGAATAAAATTTAAATAAAAAAATACAAAATCAAAAAAATAAAATGTAGATTTTCTGAAAAGATGAGCCAAATTGAGAAACCTTTAGTCAGACTAAGAAAAAAAGAGAGATCCAAATAAATAAAAGCAGACATACAAAAGGAGACATCGGAACTGATACCACAGAAAGTCAAAGGATCACTAGAAGCCACTGTGAGTAACTATATGCCAATACATCAAAAAACATAAAATGAATGGATAAATTACTAGACTCATACGGCCTATCAGGATTGAACTATGAAGAAATCGAAAACCTTAACAGACCGATAATAAATAATGAGATCAAAGCTCTAATAAAAGGCTTTCTAGCAAAGAAAAGCCTGCTACCCAATGGCTTCACTGCTGAATTTAATAAAACTATTAAAGAAGAACTCATACCAATCCTAATGAAACTATTCCAAGAAATAGAGGAGAAGAGAATACTTCCAAATTTATCTACAAGGCCAATATTACTTTCATAACAAAACCAAAGACACATTAGAAAGAAAAAAAAAAACCCTACACATCAATATCCCTGATAAACATTGGTGCAAAAATCCTCAACAAAATACTAGCAAATTGAATTCAACAACACATTACAAATATCATTTCTCATGACCAAGTTGGTTTATCCCTGATATACAAGGTTGGTTGAACATATGCAAATCAAACAATGTGGCACATCGTATCAACAGAATGAAGGACAAAAACCATGTGATCCTTTCATTTGATGCTGAAAAAGCATTTGATAAAATGTAATATCCCTTCATGATAAGAACCCTCAAAAAACTGGGTAAATAAGGACCATACCTCAACCCAGGAAAAGACATATACAACAGAGCCACAGCTAGTATCATACTGAATGTTAAAAAAATGAGGTCAGCTGCTTGCTACCGGTATCTCCAGCATGCCTGGTCCGACCCCCAGTGGTACTAACGTGGGATCCTTAGGGCTCTCTCCCAGCAAAGCCGTGGCCGCCCGGGCGGCGGGATCCACTGTCCGGCAGAGGAAAAATGCCAGCTGTGGGACAAGGAGTGCAGGCCGCACGACCTCAGCAGGCACCGGGGGGATGTGGCGATTCTACACAGAAGATTCACCTGGGCTCAAAGTTGGCCCTGTTCCAGTATTGGTTATGAGTCTTCTGTTCATCGCTTCTGTATTTATGTTGCACATTTGGGGCAAGTACACTCGTTCGTAGATTCAGTTACATCCATCTGTCATCTGAAGAAGGAGGAAAAAACCCAACATTTCTTGGACCAAAAGTATAGTGACTATCCTGTTCATGAGAGAAATTTTCTGTAAGCTTGCTCTTTTACAGGGGATTTATCAATAATTGATTTTGAGGAATCAGTTTTTTTCTATGGCTAATAAACTTTTTAATTCACTTAAAAAATGAAAGAATTTTTTTCTAAGGTCAGTAACATAACAAGGATGCTCACTCTCACCATTGTTAGACAACATTGTACTGGAAGTCCTAGCTAGAGAAATCAGGACAGAGAACAAAATAAAAGTCATCCAAATTTGAAAGAAAGTAGTCACACTATCCTTATTTGCAGATGATGTGATCTTATATTTGGAAATACCTAAAGACTATGGCAAAATACTGTTAGAACTGGCAAACAAATTTGGTATAGTTGCAGGACACATAATCAACACGCAAATATCGGTAGCATTTCTGTATGCCAATGGTGAATGATCTGAAAAAGAAATCATGAAAGTCATCCTGTTTAAAATCACTACAAATAATATTAAATACCTAGGGTTTAACTTAAGCTAAAAATGAAAGATTTGTATAATAAAAACTATAAAATATTGATGCAAGAAATTGAAGAGGACACAAGAAATGGAAAGATATTTCATGTTCATGTATTGGAAGAATCAATATATTTAAAATGTCTATACTACTCAAAGCCATCTACTGATTAAATGCATTCCCTATCAAAATACCAATGACATTTTTTATTGAAATAGAAAAAAACAATCCTAAAATATATACAATACCACAAAAGACCCAGAATAGCCAAAGCTATCCCAAGCAAAAAGAACGAAACTGGTGGAATCACGTTACCTGACTTCAAATTATACTGCAGAGCTACAGTAACCAAAATAACATGGTACTGGCATAAAAACAGACACATACACTACTGAAATATATTAAAGAACCCACAGACAAATCCCTGCAAGTACAGTGAAGTCATTTTTGACAAAGGTTCTAAAAACATACATTGGGGAATAGACTGTCTTTTCAATCAGTTGTGCTGAGAAAACTGGATATGAATATGCAAAAGAATAAAACTAGTTCCCTATCTCACATCGTATACAAAAATCAAATAAAAACAAATTAAAGACTTAAATCTAAGACCTCACACTCTTAAACTACTAAAAGAATATGGGGAAACTCTTCAGAACATTAAACTGGGCAAGGATTTCTTGAGTAATATCCCACAAGTACAGGAAACCAAAGCAAAAATGGACAAATGGGATCACAAACAGTCAAAAAAAATTCTTCATGGAAAAGGTCATAATCAACAAAGTAAAGGAAAAACCTAAAAAATGAGACAGAATATTTGCAAACTATTCATAGGACAAGAGACAAGAATATATAAGAAGCTCACACAACTCCATAGAAAAAAATCTAATAATTTGGTTAAAAATGGGCAAAATATTTGAATATACATTTCTCAAAGGAATACATACAAATAGCAAACAGATATATAAAAAGACGTTCAACATCATTGATCATCAGATAAATGAAAATTAAAACTATAATGAGATATTATCTTACTCCAGTTAAAATGGCTTTTATTCAAAAGACAGGCAATAATGAATGCTGGCTAAGATGTGGAGAAAAGGGAATCCTTATACACTGTTTGGTGGGAATGTAAATTAGTACAACCACTATAAAGAACAGTTTGGGGGAATCCTCAAAATCTAGAAATAGATACACCATTTGTTCCAGCAGTCTTATTGCTCAGTATTTATCCAAAATAAAGGAAATCAGTATATCAAAGAGGTTATCTACATTCCCATGTTTGTTGCAGCACTGTTCATAATAGATATGATTTGGAAGCAACCTAAGTGTCCTTCGACACATGAATGGATAAAGAAAAGTGGTCCATATACATGATGTAATACTATTAATCCATAAAAAAAATGAAATTCAGTCATTTGTAACAACACATTATGTTAAGTGAAATAAGCCAGGCAAAGAAGTTGGCATGTTTTCACTTATTCAATTGAGTTCATGGAGATAGATTGTAGAATGTTTGTTACTAGAGTCTGGAAAATGTATCTGTGGCAAGGAGTGCAGATAAATAATGTGTACAAAAATGTAGTTAGAATAGATACAATTTAGTCTTTTATACCGCAACAGGGTGAGTACAGTCAATGATAATTTATTGAAAAATTTAAGGTATCTGTAAGAGTATAATTGGATTTTTTGTAATGCTTGGAAAGGATAAATGCTTGAGGTGATGTATACCCCCATTTACCCCAATATGTTTATAATGCATTGTATGACTGCCAAAACAGCTCATGTACCCCGTAATAACATACACTATGTACCCACAGAAAATAAAAATGACAAAATTTAAATAAATCTCATATCTTGAAGGTCATATGACCAATTTCTCAGTGGAGCTACCTTCCCTCCCAAAATATATGAAAATGTTCTGTGTATTTCAGTTCCATTCATAGTTTCTTCTCATTAACTTTTTTCTCACAGGATTCTTTGGTCTTTGAAACTCATGAATACATGTACATCAGAGCTGGGTGGCATTTAAAGAACACCTATTCCAACTCTCATTTTAATAGATAAAAATATAGGGCAAGGAATTTGACCTCTTCTCAAATGATTTCCAGTTTCCAATCATCTGTAATAACCAAAAGTATTTTCTGTTTATCTGTGGCAGTTTATTAAAGTTAGATCTTACCAATGGTTTTAGGTTCCAAAGATCTGGGAGTAAAATCAGAAATTATCTAGTCCAGCAGGATAAACCCAAATCATCTAAGGAGATGTTTGTCTGACTTATTCTTTAACATTTTCAGTGATGACACTTATTTATTCCTCTTGACAGGTTATTCTTGTGTTTCCTCTTTCTTGTGTTCTGGTGCCTAGCAGAGTGCTTGACATATGGTAGATGGTCAAAAAATATTTCTTGAACATGTTTTTGGAGGGATCCTTATCTCCTTGTCTTTCTTTTTATTCACAAATTATGCATGTATTTATCACTAGAATAGTACAAGAACTATTTGAAATTGGATAAATGGAGAAAAAGATGTATATTTACTCAGATTTCACTGTTGTAACATTAATGTTGATGAAATTTTGTTGTATTGTTATCCAGGGTTTTGAAATACATTTCTATGTGTACATTATTTAAAATGCAAATAAGCTTTTCCATATATCTTACTAGTCCCTGTTTTCTCACTTTACTTTATCTTACAGATATTTTTCTGTTATTATATACTCTTTCACACCCATTTTTTTTATTCCTGTGTCTTACTATTAATGTCCTTATTTGGGGGAATTGCCATGAAGTCCTCATGTCCTGTGTTTTATTGCATCCTTTGCTCCAATATTACAAACAAGCACCAATAAATACCAGGCCACCTGAACTTTTTGACTACCACAACCACTTGCTTCCAAACATTTTTCTGACTATTTTCATGAAGTACAATATTCAGTGAAACTCATTTCTTCTTTCTCCTTATCCTTAAAGGCTCATATACATAATAAAGTGAGCTCTCACTGTTGTTCTACAAATACTATTATACACACTATATTTGTGTATTTATAGTTTAAATAAAACTAATTGAAACCCTGAAGTAGGAGATACTTAGGTGAATTCAAACATTAAGAAAATTCATAAATAGGAAAGCCTTTAAATCATAAAAAGTTAGAAGACCTTAAGGGTGGTGGTATATGTGTGTTGTGGTGGCACTATATAATGACTGAGAAGAAAAGCTAATTGCAGTTCACTTCCAGGCAGGGCAAGATGAAGAGAAGTGGCCAGCTCTTCTCTGGTCAATTTGGAAATATTTCCTGGAAACATTACCTCTGTCTACCATCACGTATTATTTTCGGCCTCAGACATTGAACATGTGGTTCTGTATGGGACTGGGTAACAAGGTGTGTGTGAGGATGAGCTTTTCTTATATTAGATATAGTTTTGCAATATGATAAGGTTATTGAAAGAAATCAGTGTTATTTCCAGGAGTATTCTGAGAGACACTGTGTCATGGAACAACATGACTTTGATGAGTTGGCACCTAGGATGTCCGAGTCAGTGTGGGACTATCAGAGGCTCCAAATGATGAGGACACAGAGAGGCAAGTAAGAGAGGAGCTGTAGACATGATTGATAAAGTGGGAAGATATGATTGGCAGGGAAAGATTAAAGAAGCTGTGTTACTCACTTAATGAGGAGGCACAGAGGATAGACCTCATATTTCTCTATAAATATCTGAAAAGTATTAACACTACTAGAAGGAAAACTTTTTCTGCAGTGGAGTAGGATTGGACAGCTAGGATTCATAGCTGGATGTAAAGGAAGATATTTAAAAGAACTGGTTTCCCTTGAGGCTGCTTAAAAGTGTTATTAAAATACTGACAACATATATAGCAAGGGCAATGATAAATGACAAGGGACACTGCCCTATTTTTCTGGATCAAGGTTTTTAAGGTTTGCTTCTGTGCCAGGCAATACTTGTTGTTGGGGTAACCTGGGAGTGGTAATGGGAAAGCCACGTCAATGAAGAATAAACTTGAGAGGCATGAGGTAGCTAATTACCAACTAGCAAAAAATTGTTTCAATGTTTTATAATTAAGTATGGCCATACAACAGAGGTTCTCAACTGAGGGTGGTTTTGCTCTCTAGGGAATATTTAGAAATATCTTCAGGTTTTTATAATTTAAAAAATTTTTAATTTGCACACATAGTAAGTTAATATGTTTATGGGGTATATGAGATGTTTTTATACAAGCATGCAATGCATGATCATCACATCATGGAGAATGGGGAATCCATTTCTTAATAATTTATATTTTAAATTTAAAACAACTCAATTACACTTTTAGTTATTTTTAAATGTAGAATGAAATTATTGACTACAGTCACTCTGTAGTGCTATAAAATAGTAGTTTTTATCATTTCTATATTTTGTACCCAATAGCCATCCCCACCTCCCTGAAAACCCCTATTACACTTCCCAGACTCTATTAACCATCCTCCCACTCTCTATCTCCATGAGGTTTTAGATCTCACAGATAAATGAGAACATGCAATGTTTGTTTTTCTGTGCTTGGCTTATTTCATTTAACATATTGATCACTAGTTATATCCATGTTGTTGAAAATGACAGGATCTCTCTCTCTCTGTTTTTTTTTTATCGCTGAACAATACTCCATTGTGTAGAAGTACCACATTTTCTTTATCCATTTATTTGTTGGGGGTATTGCTGTTGATGGACACTTAGATTGCTGCTAAATTTTAGCTATCGTGAACAATACTGTAACAAATATAGGAGTTCAGATATGTCTTTGAGATACTGATTTCCTTTGTTTTGGGTATATACCTAGCAGTGGGATTGCTGGATCATATGGTAGCACAATTTTTAGTTTTTCCGAAAAACCTTTAAACTGTTCTCCATAGTGGTTGCACTAATGTAGATAAATTTACATGACCCCTAACAGTGTATGAAGGTTCCCTCTATTCGACATCCTCGCAAGCATTTGTTACTGCTTGTATTTTGGATATACACCATTTCAACTGGCGTGAGATGATGTCTCATTGCAGTTTTGATTTACATTTCTCTGATAATCAATGATGTTGAACATCTTTCATATGCCTGTTTGCCGTTAGTATGTCTTCTCTTGAGAAACAGCTATTCAAATCTTGTGCCCATCTTTTGACCAGATTATGAGATGTTTTTCATATACAGTTGTTTGAGCTCCTAATATATTCTAGTTATTAATTGCTTGTCAGATGGGTAGTTTGGAAATATTTTCTCCCATTATGTGGGCTGCCTCGTTACTTTGTCGATTATTACTTTTATTGTGCAAGAGCTTTTTAACTCAGTGTAATCCCATTTGTCCATTTTATTGCTTTGGTTGCCTGTGCTTGTGGTTTATTGCTCAAGAAATTTTTGCCCTGAAAAATGCCCTGAAGATTTTTCCCAACATTTTCATGTAGTAGTTTCATAGTTTGAGGTCTTAGATTCATGTGTTTATTGCATTTTAATTTTATTTTTAATATGGTGAGACAGAGGGGTCTAGTTTCATTCTTCTACATATGGATATCCAGTTTTCCCAACATCTTTTTTTTTTTTTTTTTTTGAGGAGACTCTTTTTTTCCCAACATATGCTCCTGGCACCTTTGTCAAAAAGGAGTTCACTATAGGTGTGTGGATTTTTTTTTCTGGGTTCTGTATTATTATATTATTATTAATATTATTATTTTGAGATGGTGTCTCACTCTGTTGCCCAGGCTGGAGTGCAGTGGCACCATCTCAGCTCACTGCAACCCCCACCTCAGCCTCCTGAGTAGCTGGAAATACAGGCATGAACCACCACATTTGGCCAACTTTTGTATTTTTAGTAGAGACGGGATTTCACCTTGTTGGCCAGGCTGGTCTGGAACTCCTGACCACAAGTGATCTGCCCACCTTGGCCTCCCAAAGTGCTGGGATTACAGGCGTGAGCCACCATGCCTGGTCCTGGGTTCTGTATTCTATTCCATTCCTTCATGTCTCTATTTCTATGCCAGTACTATGCTGTTTTATATACTATGGCTCTGTAGTATAAATTTGAAGTTAGGTAATGTGATTTCTTCAGTTTTGTTATTTGTGCTCAGAGTAACTTTTGCTACTCTGTTCTTTTTTTATTCTATGTAAATTTTAGTAATTTTTTTTCTGTTTTTTGAAAAATGTCATTGACATTTTGATAGAAAATGCACTGAATTTGTAGATTGCTTTGAGTCATATGGACATTTTAACATTATTGATTCTTCAAATTTACGAACATGGATTTTTTTTTAAATTTTGGGGATCCTCTTCAATTCCTTTCATTAGGGTTTTGTAGTCTCATTATAGAGATCTTTTACTTCTTTGGTTCAGTTAATTTCTAGGTATTTATTTTTATTTGTGGCTACTGTAAATGAAATGACTTCTTTTTCAGATTGCTCACTGTTGGCATATAGAAATGTAACTAATATTTATATGTCAATATGGTATCCTACAACTTTACTGAGTTTGTTCATCAGTTCTAAAAGTTTTGTGGTGGTGTCTTCAGGTTTTTCCAAATGTAAGATTATATTATCTATAAACAAGGATAATTTGAATTCTTCCATTTCAATTTTGATTCCCTTAATTTTGTTTTCTTGTCTGATGGCTCCAGCTAAGATTTCAAGCACTATGATGAATAACAGTGGTCATAGTAGGCGTTTATGTCATGTTCCAGATCTTAGAAAAATGGCTTTCGGTTATTCCCCATTCAATATGATACTAGTAGTGGGTCTGTCATACGAGGCTTTTATGATGATGAGTTATTTCCTTCTCTTTTGAGTGTTGTATCATGAAGAGATATTGAATGTTATCACATTTTTTCAGGATAAATTGAAATGATAATATGGTTTTGATTCTTCATTCTGTTTGTATGAGGTATCACATTGATTACTTTGCATATGTTCAGCCATCCTGGCATCCCAAGGATAAATCACCATTGATAATGATGAATAATTTTTCCTTTTTAATTTTTATTTAAATAGTTTTGGGGGAATAGGTGATGGATGGTTGCATAAAACTGTTCTTTAGTGGTTATTTCTTAGATTTTGGTGCACTCATCACTTAAGCAGTGTACACTGCACCCAATTTGTGTAGTTTTTATCCCTTACCACCCTCCCAAACTTCCCCTTGAATCCCCAAAGTTCATTGTATAATTCTTATGTCATGGCATCATAATAACTTAGCTTCCGCTTATAAGTAAGAACTTGCAATGTTTGGTTTTCCATTCCTGAATTACTTCACTTAGAATAATGGTCTACAGCTCCAACCATGTTGCTGCTAATGCCATTATTTCATTTTTTTACGGCTGAGTAGTAGTCCATGGTATATCTATATCTATATCTATATCATCAATCTATATCTATCTATTATCTGTCTATCATCTATCTATCTATCTATCTGTCTGTCTATCTATCTATCTATCTATCTATCATCATCTGTCTGTCTGTCTGTCTGTCTGTCTATCTATCTACCACATTTCATTATCCACTCGTTGGTTGATGGGCATTTAGTCTATTTTCTTGTCTGAAGGCTCCAGCTAAGATTTCAAGGTTCCATATTTTTGCAATTGCAAATTGTGCTGCTATAAATAACCATATGCAACTGACTTTTTCATATAATGACTTATTTTCCTCTGGGTAGAGATCCAGTAGTGGGATTGTTAGATCAAATTGTAGTTCTACTTTTAGTTTTTTAAAGAATCTCCATGCTGTTTTTCATGGTGGTTTTACTAGTTTATATTCCTACCAGCAGTGTAAAAGTGTTCCCTTTTCACCACATCCATGCCAACATTTGCTATTTTTTTTTTATTTTTAAATTATGGACATTCTTGCAGGAGTAAGGTGGTATCTCATTGTGGTTTTGATTTGCATTTTCCTGCCCATTAGTGATGTTGAGCATTTTCTCATATATTGGTTGACCATTTGTATATCTTCTTTTGAGAATTGTCTATTCATGTTCTTTGCCCACTTCTTGATGCAATTATTTGTTTTTTGTCGTTGTTGATTTGTTTTAGTTCCATGTGGATTCTGAATATTAGTCTTTTGTCAGATGCATAGTTTGGAACATTTTCTCCAAGTCCGTAAGTTGTCTGTTTACTCTGCTGATTATTTGTTTTGCTGTGCAGAAGGTTTTTAGTTTAATTAGGTTCCATCTATTTAACTTTGTTTTTCTTGCATTTGCTTTGAGTTTTTGGCCATGAAGTCTTTGTCTAAGCCAATGTCTAGAAGGGGTTTTCTGATGTTATCTTCTAAAATGTTTATGTTTTCCGGTATTAGATTTAAGTATTTTATCTATCTTGAGTTGATTTTTGGTTTTGGAGCTTTCACTTTTTTATTTTTTTATTTTTATTTATTTTTTATTTTTTTTCAATTTATTTATTTATTTATTTATTTATTATTATACTTTAAGTTCTAGGGTACATGTGCATAATGTGCAGGTTTGTTACATATGTATACTTGTGCCATGTTGCTGTGCTGCACCCATCAACTCGTCAGCACCCATCAACTCGTCATTTACATCAGATATAACCCCCAGTGCAATCCCTCTCCCCTCCCCCCTCCCCATGATAGGCCCCGGTGTGTGATGTTCCCCTTCCCAAGTCCAAGTGATCTCATTGTTCAGTTCCCACCTATGAGTGAGAACATGAGGTGTTTGGTTTTCTGTTCTTGTGATAGTTTGCTAAGAATGATGGTTTCCAGCTGCATCCATGTCCCTACAAAGGACACAAACTCATCCTTTTTTATGGCTGCAAATCAAAACCACAATGAGATACCATCTCACACCAGTTAGAATGGCAATCATTAAAAAGTCAGGAAACAACAGGTGCTGGAGAGGATGTGGAGAAATAGGAACACTTTTACACTGTTGGTGGGATTGTAAACTAGTTCAACCATTATGGAAAACAGTATGGCGATTCCTCAAGGATCTAGAACTAGATGTACCATATGACCCAGCCATCCCATTACTGGGTATATACCCAAAGGATTATAAATCATGTTGCTATAAAGACACATGCACACGTATGTTCATTGTGGCACTATTCACAATAGCAAAGACTTGGAATCAACCCAAATGTCCATCAGTGGCAGACTGGATTAAGAAAATGTAGCATATATACACCATGGAATACTATTTTTTTATTTTAATAGGTTTTTGGGGAACAGGTGGTGTTTGGTTAGATGAATAAGTTCTTTAGTGGTGATTTCTGAGATTTTGGTTGACTTTTGTATAAGTTAAGAGATCAGAATACAGCTTCATTCTTCTACATGTTGCTCGCCAGTTATTCCAGCTCCATTTGTTGAAAAGGGTGGCCTTTCTCCACTTTATGTTTTTGCTTGTTTTGTCAGTAATCAGTTTGCTGTAGTATTTGGCTTTATTTCTGGATTCTCTATACTATTCTATTGGTCTATGTATCTATTTTTATACCAGTACCGTGTTGTATTGGTAACTATAGCCTTGTATAGTTTGAAGTCAGGACATGTGATGGCTTCAGGTTTGTTTCTTTTGTTTTATCTTGTTATGGTAATTCAGGCTCTTTTTTTCTTTCATCTGAACTTTAGAATTTTTTTTTCTATTTCTGTGAAGAATGATAATGGTATATTGATGGGAATTTCATTGAAATTGTTCATTGCCTCTGGCGGTATTGTCATTTTTACAATATTGACTCTACCCATACATTCTACCCATATTGATTCTACCCATACATGAACATGGGATGTGTTTCCATTTGTTTCTGTCATTTATGATTTCTTTCAGCAGTGTTTTGTAAGTTTCCTTGTAGAGATCATCCATCTCCTTAATTAGGTATATTCTTAAGTGTGTGTGTATATATACATATGTATTTGCAGCTGTTGTAAAAGTGGTTGAGTTCCTGATTTGATTCTCAGCTTGGCGGTTGGTTGTCGGTGTATAGAAGTGCTACTGATCTGTGTACATTGATTTTGTATCCTGACTACTGAATTCATTCATCAGACCTATAAACTTTTTAGATGTGTCTTGTGGATTTTCTAGGTATATAATCATATCATCAGTGAACAGCAACAGTTTGACTTCCTCTTTGCCAACTTGGATGCCCTTTATTTCTTTACCTTGCCTGATTGCTCTGGCTAAGATTTCCAGTATTATGTTGAATAGAAGTAGTAAAAGTGGACATCATTATATTGTTCTAGTTCTCAGGGGGAATGCTTTTAATGTTTCCCCATTTAGTATAATGTTGGCTGTGGATTTTTTATTGATGGCTTTTATTAAGTTGAGGTATGTCCTTTCTATGCAGATCTTTCTAAGGGTTTTAATCATAAAGGATTTTGTCAAATGCTTTTGGACATCTACTGAGATAACCATACAATTTTTGTTTTTAATTCTGTTTATGTGATGTATAATGTTTATTGACTTGCATATGTTAGACCACCCCTGCATCCCCAGTATGAAACCCACCTGATTGTGGTGTATTATCTTTTTAATATGCTGTTGGATTTGGTTAGCTAGCATTTTGTTGAGGATTTTTGCATCTATGTTTATCAAGGGTATTGATCTGTAGTTTTTGTTGTTGTTGTTGTTTTTGGTCATGTCCTTTCCTGCTTTTTGCATTAGAATGATACTGGCTTCATGAAATGATTTAGAGGGGTTTGATTCTTTCTGTAGCTTTTGGGGTTGTTTCAGTAAGATTGGCGCTAATTCTTCTTTGAAGGTCTAATAGAATTCATCTGTGAATCCATCTGGTTCTGAACTTTTTTTATTGGCATTTTTTAAATTACTGGTTTAATCTCACTATTCATTGGTCTGTTCAGTGTTCCAATTTCTTCCTGATTTAATCAAGGTGGGTTGTATAGTTCCAGGAATTTATCTATCTTCTCTAGATTTTCTAGTTTGTTTGCATAAAGGTGTTCATAGTAGCCTTGAATAATCTTTTGTATTTCTGTGTTATCAGTTTCAATATCTCTCATTTTGTTTCTAATTGAGTTTATTTGGATCTCCTCTCTTTATTTTGATGGTTAAGTTCACTAGTGGTGTATCAATTGTGTTTATATTTTCAAAGAACCAGTTTTTGTTTTATCTTTTGTAGATTTTTGTTTCAATTTCACTTAGTTCGCTGTGACGTTTTTTTTTTTCTTCTCTTAGGTTTGAGTTTGGTTGGTTCTTTTTTCTCTAGCTCCTTGATATATGATCTTAGATTATCTCTTTTTGCTCTTTCCAACTTTTTGATGTGGGCAATTAGTGCTATACACTTTCCTCTTTGCACTGCATTTGCTATATTCCAGAGATTTTGATAAGTTGGGTCACTATTATGATTCAGTTCGTATAATATTTTAATTTCCATCATGATTTCATTGTTGACCCAAAGATGAGTCAGGAACAGATTAATTAACTTCCATTTACTTCTGTAGTTTTGAGGTTTTCTTTTGGATTTAATTTCCAGTTTTATTACACTATGATCTGAGAGGTACTTGATATAATTTTGATTTTCTTCAATTTATTGAGACTTCTTTTGTGGTCTACAAAGTGATCTGTCTTGGAGAGTGCTCTATGTGCTGATGAAAAAGAAAATGTATATTCTGCAGTTTTGGGTTAGAATGTTCTGTGTATCTGTTAAGTTTATTTGTTCTAGGGTAGAGTTTAAGTCTACTGTTTCCTTTTGACTTTCTGTTCTGATTACCTGTCAAGTGCCGTCTGTGGTGTATTGAATTCCCCCACAATATTGTATTGTCATCTATCTCGTTTCTTATGTCTAGTAATAATTTTTATTATATGTTTAGTTCTGGGATTCATGTGCAGAATATGCAGGTGTGTTACATAGGTATACACATGCCATGGTGGTTTGGTGCACCCATCAACCTGTGATTTACATTAGGGGTTTCTTCTAATGTTGGCCCTCCCCTAACTCCCCCCAACCTCCACCCTCCAACAGGTCCCAGTGTGTGATGTTCTCCTCCCTTTATCCATGTGTTCTCATTGTTCAACTTTTACTTATGAATGGGAACATGTGGTGTTTGGTTTTCTGTTCCTGTGTTAGTTTGCTGAGAATGATGGTTTCCAGCTTCATCCATGTCTCTGCAAAGGACATGAACTCATCCAATTTTATGGATGCATAGAATTCCAAGGTGTATATGTGCCACATTTTCTTTATCCAGTCTATCATTGATGGGGATTTGGGTTGTTTCCAAATCTTTGCCTTTGTGAACAGTGTTGCAATAAACATATGTGTGCATGTGTCTTTATAGTAGAATGATTTATAAACATTTGGGTATATACCAAGTAATGGGATTGCTGGGTTGAATGGTGTTTCTGGTTCTAGATCCTTGAGAAATCGCCACACTGTCTTCCATAATGGTTGAACTAATTTACACTTCCACCAACAGTGTAAACACATTCCTATTTCTCCACATCCTCTCAAGCATCTGTTGTTTCCATACTTTTTAATGATCACCATTCTAACTGGCCCAAGATGGTATCTCATTGTGGTTTTGATTTGCATTTATCTAATAAACAGTGATGATGAGTTCTTTTTCATATGTTCATTGGCTGCATAAATGTCTTCTTTTGAGAAGTGTCTGTTCATATCCTTTGCCCAGTTTTTGATGGGGTTGTTTGTTTTTTTCTTATACATTTATTTAAGTTCTTCGTAGATTCTGGATGTTAGCCCTTTGTCAGATGGATAGATTGCAAAGATTTTCTCCCATTCTGTAGGTTGCCTGTTCACTCTGATGGTACTTTCTTTTGCTGTGCAGAAGTTCTTTATTTTAATTAGATCCCATTTGTCAATTTTGGCTTTTGTTGTTATTGCTTTTAGTGTTTTAGTCATGAAGTCTTTGCCCATGTATGTGTCCTGAATGGTATTGCCTAGGTTTTCTTCTAGGGTTTTTATGGTTTTAGGAATTACATATAAGTCTTTAATACATCATGAGTTAATTTTTGTAAGACCTGTAAGGAAGGGGTTCAGTTTCAGTTTTCTGCATATGACTAGCCAGTTTTCCAACACCATTTATTAAATAGGATATCCATTTCTCATTGCTTGTTTGTGTCAGGCTTGTCAAAGATCAGATGCTTGTGGATGTGTGGCATTATTTCTGAGGTCTCTATTCTGTTCCATTGGTTTATATATCTGTTTTGGTACCAGTACCATGCTGTTTTGGTTATTGTAGCCTTGTAGTATAGTTTGAAGTCAGGTAGCATGATGCCTCCAGCTTTGCTCTTTTTGCTTAGGATTGTCTTGTCTATATTAGTTTTTTTTTATTGTTGTTGTTGTTCCATTTGAAATTTACAATGGTTTTTTCTTGTTCTGTGAAGAAAATCAGTGGTAGCTTGATGGGAATAGTATTGAATCTATAAATTACTTTGGGCAGTATGGCCATTTTCATGATATTGATTCTTCCTATCCATGAACATAAAATATTGTTCCATTTGTTTGTGTCCTCTCTTATTTCCTTGAGCAGAAGTTTGTAGTTCTCTTTGAAGAGTTCCTTCACATCCGTTTGTAGCTGGATTTCTATGTAATAATTTATTCTCTTTGCAGCAATTGTGAATGGGAATTCACTCATGATTTGGCTCTCTGTTTTTCTATTATTAGTGTGTAGGAATGCTTGTGATTTTTGCACATTGATTTTGTGTCTTGAGCTTTGCTGAAGTTGCTTATTGGCTTAAGGAGATTTTGGGCTGAGACAATGGGGTTTTCTAAATATACAATCATGTAATCTGCAAAAAGAGACAATTTGACTTCTTTCTTTCTATCTGAATACCTTTATTTCTTTTCTTTCCTGATTTCCCTGGCCAGAACTTCCAGTACTATGTTGAACAGGAGGGGTAAGAGAGGGCATCCTTGTCTTATGCTGGTTTTCAAAGAGAATGCTTCCAGCTTTTGCCCATTTAGTATAATGCGGGTTTGTCATAAATAGCTCTTATTATTTTGAGATATGTTCCGTCAATATCTAGTTTATTGAATGTTTTAAGCATGAAAGGGTGTTGAATTTTATCGAAGGCCTTTTCTGCATCTATTTAGATAATCATGTGGTTTTTGTAATTTGTTATGTTTATGTTACAGATTCCACTTTTTGATTTGCGTACATTAAACCAGTCTTACATCCAGGGATGAAGCCAACTTAATCGTGGTGGATAAGCTTTTTGATGTGCTGCTGGATTCAGTTTGCCAGTACTTTATTGATCATTTCTGCATCAATATTCTTCAGGGATATTGGCCTGAAATTTTGTTGTTGTTGTTGTTGTTGTTGTTGTTGTTGTTGTGTCTCTGCCAGGTTTTTTAGGATGATGCTTGCCTCAAAAAATGAGTTAGAGAGGATTCCCTTTTTGTCTATTGTTTGGAATAGTTTCAGAAGGAATGGTACCAGCTCCTCTTTGTACCTCTGTTAGAATTCGGCTGTGAATACGTCTGCTTCTGTGCTTTGTTTTTGGTTGCTAGGCTATTAATTACTGCCTCAATTTTATAACTTGTTACTGGTATATTCAGGGAGTTTTCTTCTTCCTGGTTTAGTCTTGGTAGGGTATATGTGTCCAGGAATTCATCCATTTCTTCTAGATTTTCTTGTTTATTTGCATAGACTTTTTTATAGTATTCTCTGACGGTACTTTGTATTTCTGTGGAATCAGTGGTTATATCCCCTTTATCATTTTTTGTTGTGTCTATTTGATTCTTCTCTCTTTTCTTCTTTATTAGTCTGCCTAGAGGTCTATCTATTTTGTTAATCTTAAAAAAAAAAAAAAAAAGCTCCTAGATTCATTGATTTTTTTAAGGGTTTTGGTGTCTCCATCTCCTTCAGTTCTGCTCTGATCTTAGTTATTTCTTGTCTTCTGATAGCGTTTGAATTTGTTTACTCTTGCTTCTCTAGTTCTTTTCATTGTGATGTTAGGGTTTTTATTTTGGATCTTTCCTGCTTTCTCCTGTGGGCATTTAGTGCTAATAATTTTTCTCTAAACACTGCTTTACATGTGTCCCAGAGATTCTGGTACATTATACCTTTATTCTCGTTTGTTTCAAAGAACTTTATTTCCGCCTTAATATTGTTTACCCAGTAGTCGTGCAGAAGCAGGTTGATCAGTCTCCATGTAGTTTTGCAGTTTTGAGTGAGTTTCTTAATCCTGAGTTCTAATTTCATTGCACTGTGGTCTGAGAGACTGTTATGATTTCTGTTCTTTGGCATTGGCTAAGGGGTGTTTTACTTCCAATTATGTGGTCAATTTTTAGAATAAGTGAGAAGTGGTGCTAAGAAGAATGTATATTTTGTTGATTTGGGGTGGAGAGTTCTGTAGATGTCCATTAAGTCTGCTTGGTCCAGAGCTGAGTTCAAGTCCTGAATATCCTTGTTAATTTTCTGTCTCGTTTATCTGTCTAATATTGACAGTGGGGTGTTAAAATCTCCCATTACTATTGTGTGGGAATGTAAGTCTCTTTGTCGGTCTCTAAGAATTTGCTTTATGAATCTGGGAGCTCCTGTATTGGGTGCACTTATATTTAGAATAGTTAGCTCTTCTTGAGGCATTGATCTCATTACCATTATGTAACACCCTTCTTTGTCTTTTTTGATCTTTGTTGATTTAAAGTCTGTTTTATCAGAGACTAGGATTGCAACACTGACTTGGTTTTGCTCTCCATTTGCTTGGTAAATCTTCCTCCATCCCTTTATTTTGAGCCTATGTGTGTCTATGCACATGAGATTGGTCTCCTGAATACAGCACATTGATGGGTATTGACTGTTTATCCAATTTGCCACTCTGAGTCTTTCAATTGGGGCAATTAGCCCATTTATATTTAAGGTTAATCTTGTTATGTGTGAATTTGATCTTGTCATTATGATGCTAGCTGATTATTTTGCCTGTTAAGTGATGTAGTTTCTTCATAGTATCTATGGTCTTTACAATTTGGTATCTTTTTGCAGTGGCTGCTACCAGTTTTTCCTTTCTATGTTTAGTGTTTTTCTTCAGGATCTCTTGTAAGGTAGATGTGGTGGTGACAAAATCTCTCCGAATTTTCTTGTGTGTAAAGGGTTTTATTTCTTCTTTGCTTATGAAGTTTATTTTGGCTGGATATGAAATTCTGGGATGACAATTCCTTTCTTTAAAATTTTGAATATTGGCTCCCACTCTCTTCTGGTTTGTAGGGTTTCTTGAGAGAGATCCGCTGTTTGTCTGATGGACTTCTTTTTGTGGATAACCCGACCTTTCTGTCTGCCCTTAACATTTTCTCCTTCATTTCATCCTTGGTGAATCTGACAATTATGTTTCTTGGGGTTGTTCTTTTTGAGAATTATCTTTGTGGTGTTCTCTGTGCTTCCTGAATTTGAATGTTGGCCTGTCTTACTTGGTTAAGGAAGTTCTCCTGGATAGTATCCTGAAGAGTGTTTTCCAATGTGGTGTCAATCTCCCTGTCACTTTCAAGTACAGCAATCAAACGTAGGTTTGGTCCTTTCAAATAGTTCCATATTACTTGTAGGTTTTATTCTTTTTTTATTTCTTTTTTGTCTAATCTTGTCTTCATGCTTTGTTTCATTAAGTTGATCTTCAATCTCTGATATCCTTTCTTCCTCTTGATCGATTCAGCTATTCTTCCTTGTATGCTTCACAAGGTTCTCGTGCTGTGTTTTTCAGCTCCATCAGGTCATTTATGTTCTTCTCTAAACTGGTTCTTCTAGTTAGCAATTCCTCTTACCTTTTTTCAAGGTTCTTAGTTTCCTTCCATTGAGTTAGAACGTGCTCCTTTAGCTTGGGGGAGTTTGGTATTACCCCCGTTCTGAAACCTACTCCTGTCAATTCATCAAACTCATTCTCTGTCAAGTTTTGTTCTTTTGCTAGCGAGGAGTTCTGATCTTTTGGAGGTGAAGAAGTGTTTTGGTTTTTGCAAATTTCAGTCTTTTTGCACAGGCTTTTCCTCATCTTCCTGGATTCATCTACCTTTGGTCTTTGATGTTGGTGACCTTTGGATGGGGTTTCTGTGTGGATGTCTATTTTGTTTATGTTGATTATTTTTTTTCTGTTTGTTAGTTTTCTTTCTAACAGTCAGGGCCCTCTGCTGCAGGTCTGCTGCAGTTTGCTAGAGGTCCACTCCAGACACTGTTTTCCTGGGTATCACCAGTGGAGGCTGCAGAAGAGCAAAGATTGCTGCTTGTTACTTTCTCTGGAAGTTTCATCCTGGGGGGCACCCACCAGATGCCAGCTGGAGCTCTCCTGTATTAGGTGTCTGCTGGGAGATGACTCCCAGTCAGGAGGCACAGGAGTGAGGGACCCACTTGAGGAGGCAGTCTGTCCCTTAGCAGAGCTCCAGCTCTGTGGTGGGAGATCCACTGCTGTCTTCAGAGCCAGCAGGCAGGAATGTTTAAATCAGCTAAAGCTGTGTCCCCAGCCACTCCTTCCCTCTGGTGCTCTATCCCAGGGAGATGGGCATTTTATCTATAAAGCCCTGACTAGGGCTTCTTCCTTTCTTTCAGAGATGCCCTGCCCAGAGAGGAGGAATCTAGAGAGGCAGTCTGGCTATAACGGCTTTGCAGAGCTGAGGTGGGCTTCTCCCAGTTCAAACTTCCCGGTAGCTCTGTTTACACTGTGAGGGGAAAATCGCCTACTCAAGCCTCAGTAATGGCTATGCCCCTCGCCCACCAAGCTGAAGTGTCCCAGATCGACTTCAGTGAGAATTTCAAGCCATTGGATCTTAGCTTTCTAGTCTCCTTGTGGATGGGATCCACTGAGCTAGACTACTTGGCTCTCTGGGTTCAGCCCCTTCTAGGGGAGTGAATGGTTCTGTCTTGCTGGCATTCCAAGCACCACTGGGGTATGAAAAAATCTCCTATAGCTAGCTTGGTGTCTGCCCAAATGGCTATCTAGTTTTGTGCTTGAAACCCAGGGCCCTGGTGGTGTAGACACCCGAGGGAATCTCCTGGTGTGTGGGTTTCAAAGACCTTGGGAAAAGCGTAGAATGTGGGCCAGAGGGCACAGTCCCTCAGGGCTTCACTTGGCTAAGGGAGGGAGTTCCCTGACCCCTTGTGCTTCCCAGGTTAGGTGACACCCCACCCTGCTTCTGTTTACCTTACCTGGGCTGAACCCACTGTCTAACCAGCCCCAATGAGCCTTGTACCTCAGCTGGAAATGCAGAAATCACTCATCTTCTTCATTGATCTTGCTGGGAGCTGCAGCCCAAGGTTGTTCCTATTCAGCCGTCTTGCCAGCCACCCCCATAATAATTGTTTTATAAATTTGGGAGCTCCCATGTTAGGTGTATATATATTTAGAATTGTGTTTTCATGCTGGACTGTTCCTTTTATTATTATATAATGGCTCTCTTTGTCTTTTTTAACTGCTGTTGCTTGAAGTCTGTTTCGTTGAAGAATAGTTACTCCTGCTTGCTTTTGGTTTCCGTTTGCATGGAATGTCTTTTTCCACCCCTTTACCTTAAGTTTATTCAAGCCCTTATTTATTAGGTGAGTCTCTTGAAAACAGCAAGATACTCATTTGGTGGATTTTTATTCATTCTACAATTTTGAATCTCCTAAGAGGAGCATTTGAGCCATTTACGTTCAATGTTATTATTGAGATGTGAGGTATTGTTTTATTCATCATGCCACTTGTTTGAGTATCTTGTGTTTCTTTTTATTTTGTTATTATTATAAAGGCCCCATAATATTTATACTTTGAGGACATTCTATTTTGATGTGTCTTGAGGTTTTGTTTCAAGATTTAGAACTCATTTTACCTTTTTTTTTTTTTTTTTTTTTTTAGTGCTGCCATGGTAGTGGTGAATTCTCTCAGCATTTGTTTATCTGAAAAAAGACTTTATCTCTCCTTCATTTATGAAACTTAGTTTTGATGGATACAAAATTCTTGGTTGGCAATTATTTTGTTTGAGGAGGCTAAAGATAGAACCCTTATCCCTTTTGGGTTTTAAGGTTTCTGCTGAGAAATCTGCTGCAAATATGATAGGTTTTCCTTTATAGGGTACCTGATATTTTTTTGCCTCATATCTAAGATTTATTCCTTTGTCTTGACTTTAGATAACCCAATAATTGTGTGCTTAGGGGATGACCTTTTTGTGAAGAATTTCCCAGATGTTCTTTGAGCTTCTTGTATTTGAATGTCTAGATCTCTAGTGATATCTGACACATTTTCCTCAATTTTTGCCTCAAATATGTTTCTAAGCTTTTAGATTACTCTTCTTCCTCAGGAACACCAATTATTCTTAAGTTTCTCTGATTAACATAATTCCAAATTTCTTCAAGGCTTTGTTCAATTTATTTGATTCTTTCTTGACTTTGCCTGGTTGGGTTAATTTGAAATTCTTGTTTTTGGGCTCTGACGTTTTTTCTTCTACTTGCTTGATTCTATTGTTGAAATGTTCCTATGCATTTTGCATTTCTCTAAGTGTGTCTTTCATTTCCAGAAGTTGTGATTGTTTTTTCTTTATGATGTCTATTTCTCTGGAGCATTTCTTATCCATATTCTGATTTTTTTTTTTCGAATTTCTTTAAGTTGATCTTCACCTCTCTCTGGTGTCTCCTTTGGTAGCTTAACAATCAACCTTCTGAATTCTTTATCTGGCAGTTCAGATTTCTTCTTGGTTTGAGTCTATTGCTGCAGAGCTAGTGAGGTTTTTTGGGGGTGTTATCGAGCCTTGTTCTGTCATATTATCAGAATTACTTTTCTGATTCCTGCTCATTTGGGTAGACTATTTTGATGGAGAAATCTGGAACTCAAGTGCTGTTGTTTAGATATTGTCATTTCACAGGGTGATCCTTTGATGTGGTGCACTCCTCCTTCCCCTAGGGATGGGGCTTCCTCAGAGCCAGACTGCAGTGATTGTTATTGTTCTTCTGGGTCTAGCCACCTAGCAGGGCTACCAGGCTCTGGGTTGGTGCTGGGGAATGTCTGCAAAGAGTCCTGCTATTTGTTCCATCTTCAGGTTTCCCAGGTGTGGATACCAGCACCTGTTCTGGTGGAGGTGGCAGGGGAGTGAATTAGACTCTGTGAGAGTCTTTGGTTGCAGATAAATTTAGTGTGCTGGACTTCTCAAATGCTGGTTATACTAGCAGTGAATTGTCATGTGGACAGGCTCAGGACCACTGGTTAGCCAGGATGTTGAAAGAAGTAAAATTAGCTGTTGTTTTCTCCTTCTTGGGAGCAAGGTTATCTTGTCATGAGTGCTGTAATGTCTTGAGCTGTTTGGCCTCCAGCCAGAGGTAGCACTTTCAAGAGAGCAGCAGCTGTCATAGTAGAAGATGGATATAAGCTTGCCCTACATTGGTCAGGATAAGTATTTGGGTTTCTCAGGCAATGAGTGGGGTCATAAAGCACCCAAGAGTTTACGTCTTTTGTTATGGGCTTCTGAAGTGGGTAAAGAAATACCATCAGGTAGGGGCAGAGTTAGGTGGGTCTAAGCTCAGAGTCTCCTTGAGTGGGGCTTACCAAAGCCACTGTGGGGGATGGTGGGTGATTCTCGAACCAATGACGTTATGTTCCAGAGGGAATTATGGTTGCCTATGTCTCCAAGGAAGTGAGGAAAAGCTGGTAGCCTTAGGCCTCACCCAGCTCCCACCCAGTTTACCTGGCCAGTCTCGGTCTTGCTGTGCCCTTCTATCAGCACCAAGTTTATCTCCAGGCACCCTGTGAGTGGGACTCAGATGTAACTTTAGGCCATAAGTTTTCCTGCTGAGAAAGCAAGCACTGATTTCAGCCTATGCCCTTTTCCATCTGCCCACACCATTAGCTGTGACTCCTGCTTTCCTTTCTGCAGCAGTTCCCATTTGCCTCCAGCTTCTACTCAACAGAGTTTGTGCCCAGTCAAAATCGTTAAAAAGTTAAATTGGAAGCATCTTTCACCCTGTGACCCCCCTCCACCCCAGATTCTGCCAGTTGTTTTCCCTGAGGGCTCCTGTGAGGTATAGTCAGGGGTGGCTTCCCTGAGATTGAGCAGGAGAATGGGAGTGCCTACAAGGCTCTTCCGACTGCTGCTTCTATTTTTTTTTTATATATATTTCATGCTAAATCTGTTTCAGCAGTAAGTAATGTTAATTCCTTCTGTAATCTGGATTTTCGGGTTCCTCAGTGAGGACATGTTTTCAGAGGCAGGTTTTTCTCCCTTGTACTTTGAGAACGTACAATTTTTTGCCTGTCTTATGGAATTTGCAGTGGGCTGGTGCTTCTTTCAAAGAATCTGTGATTTCTTTTGCTTTTTCTGGTATGGTCCTGCCATGGTTCCTGGAGCAAAAGTCCATGGTGTGAGTCTCTACACAGTGTTCTGTCAATCCAAGTGGGAGCTGCAGTTCGGCCCTGTCTCATATCCCCCACCTTTCCTCTGTCATGAAGAATAATTTTTCTAATGTTTTTGAATTTAGCTTGCTAGCATTTTGTTAAGAATTTTTGCATAAGTTTTAATCAGAGATATTGGTCTGTGTTTTTATTTTATTGATGTGTCTTTGTCTGGTTTTAGTATCAGGGTAATACTGGCCTTGTAGAATAAATTTGGAAGTATTGCGTTTTTTCTCTATTTTTTGAAATGGTTTGAGTAAGATTGATATTATTTCTTTAATGTTTGGAAGAATTCAGCAGTGAAGCCATCAGATCCTGGGCTTTTCTTTACTGGGAGAATTTCTATTAAGGCTTCAATCTCATTACTGATTATTGTTCTGTTGAGGTTTTGAATTTCTTCCTGGTTTAATCTTGGTAGGTTTTAAGTGTCTAGGAATGTGTCCATTTCTCCTAGATTTTTTAATTTATTGGCATATAGTTGCTCATAGTATCCACTAATGGGCTTTTGAACATCTGCAGTATCAGTTGTAATGTCTCTTTTTTATTTTTGATATTATTTATTTGTGTCTCTCTTATTTTCTTACTCTGGCTAAAAATTTGTCAAGTTTGTTTAACTTTTCAGAAAATCAAGTTTTGGTTTCATTGATCTTTTGTATTATTTTCTTCATTTCAATTTCATTGATTTCTGCCCTGGTCTTTATTATTTCTTTTCTTCTACTAATTTTGGGTATTGTTTGCTCTTGTTTTGCTTTTTCTTTAAGATGCATCATTAAGTTGTTTATTTGTAGCCTTTTCTCCTTTTTGATGTAAGCGCTTATAGCTATAAACTTCCCTCTTAATACTGTCTTTGTTGTATCCCATAGGTTTTGGTGTATTGTCATTCTGTTATCAATTGTTTCGAAAAATTTTTCAATTTTTTTCTTGTTTTCCTCATTGACCACTAATCATTCAGGACCACACCATTTAATTTTCATGTGTTTGTATAATTTCCAATTTTTTTCTTGTTTTTAATTTCTACTTTAAGTCCATTTTGGCCAAATAAGATGCTTTATATTATTTCAATTTTCGAATGCTTTAAAACTTGTTTCAGACCTAACATATGGCTTATCCTTGAGAATAAATTATGTGCTGGGGAAAAATACTGTGTATTGTGCAGTTGTTGCATAAAATGTTTTGTAAATGTCTATTAGATTCATTTGGTCTATAGTGTAAAATAATAATAATTATTATTATTACTATTATTTTGAGACAGAGTCTCACTTTGTCACCCAGACTGGAGTGCAGTGGTGTGACTTCAGCTCACTGCAACCTCCCCCTCCCAGGTTTAAGCAATTCTTGTGTTTCAGCCTGCTGAGTAGCTGGTACTATCGGTGTGTGCCATCTTGTCTGGCTAATTTTTTGTATTTTAGTAGAGATGATGTCTCACCATGTTGCCCAGGCTGGTCTCAAACTTCTAAGCTCAGGCAATCTGCCCTCCTCAGTGCCCCAAAGTGCTAAGATTACAGGCGTGAGGCAATGCACCTAGTCAAGTGCAGATTAATTTTAATATTTCTTTGTTGATCTTCTGCTATAGAACCTCTCCAGTTTTTAATGTGGGAATTTGAAGACTCCAGCTATTTCTGTATTGGGGCCTATCACTCTTTTTAGTTCTAATAATAATTGCGTTATGTATCTGGGTGCTCCAATATTGGGTTCTTATATATTCAAAACTAATATATCTTCTTGCTGAATTGACCTATTTATTATTATATAATGACCTTCTTTGGCTAGTCTTACAGTTTTTGTCTTGAAATCTATTTTATCCGGCATAAATGTAGTTACTCCTGCACTTCCTTGGCTTCTGTTAAACTGGAATATTTTTCTATCCCTTTATTTTTAGTATATGTGTGTCTTTATAAGTAAAGTGTGTATCTTGTAGGCACAGATCAATGGGTCTTGTTTTTTTCATTCAGTCTATGTCTTTTGAGTGGAGAGTTTACTTACATTCCATGAAATTATTGATAAGTAAAGATTTACTCCTGTCATTTTTTTTTTCTGTTTGTTTTGTGGTCTTCTTTTCCTTCTTTCTTTCCTTCCTGTCATCTTTCAGGGAAGGTGATTTTCTCATGTGATATGATTTAGTGTCTTACTTTTTATTTTTGTGTATCTACTGTATTTTTTTGTTTGTTTTAGGTTACCATGAGGCTAGCAAATACTATTTTATAATGAATTAATTTTATGTGGTAAGGACTTGACACTTTTATATAAACAAACAAGCTAAATAAAACTAATAAAAACTCTATGCATTAACTTCGTTCTCTTGCTTTTTAATTTTCTTTTGTTACTATTTATATCTTTTTGAACTATCTATGTCTTGAAAAACTTGTAGTTATTATTTCTGAGTGGTTTCTTGAATATTATTTTTATTTAGGATAGGAATAGTTTACTTACCACAGTTACAGTAATACAGTATTCTGTTTTTTATGTGAACTTACTATTACCAGTGATTACTGGTAAGTACTATTATCAGTACTTACTCTTTTATCTTCAGGTGATTACTTATTGCTCATTTATGTTTTGTGTTTTCTGATTGAAGTACCCTTTTAACATTTTTTTTTCCAGACAAGTTGATGTTTATGAAAGCCCTGAGCTTTCATTTATCTGGAAAATTGTTTCTTCTTCATGTTGGATGGATATTTTTGCCAGATACACTATTGTAGCATAATTATTATTTTTTCTTTTTTTTATTATACTTTAAGTTCTAGGGTACATGCGCACAACTTGCAGGATTGTTACATATGTATATATGTGCCACGTTGGTGTGCTGCATCCATTAACTCATCATTTACATTAGGTATATCTCCTAATGCTATGCCTCCCCTATCCCCCCATGGCACGACAGGCCCTGGAGTGTGATGTTCCCCTTCCTGTTTCCAAGTGTTCTCATTGTTCAATTCCCACCTATGAGTGAGAACATGAGGTGTTTGGTATTTTATCTTTGCAGTAGTTTGCTGAGAATGATGGTTTCCAGCTTCATCTATGTCCCTACAAAGGACATGAACTCATCCCTTTTAATGGCTGCAAAGTATTCCATGGTGTATATGTGCCTCATTTTCTTAATCCAGTCTATCATTGATGGATATTTGGGTTGGTTCCAAGTCTTTGCTATTGTGAATAGTGCCGTAATAAACATACATGTGCATGTGTCTTTCTAGCAGCATGATTTGTAATCCTTTGGGTGTATACCCAGTAATGGGATGGCTGGGTCATATGGTACATCTAGTTCTAGATCCTTGAGGAATCGCCACACAGTCTTCCACAATGGTTAAACTAGTTTACAGACCCACCAACAGTGTAAAAGTGTTCCTATTTCTCCACATCCTCTCCAGCACCTGTTGTTTCCTGACTTTTTAATGATTTCCATTCTAACTGGTGTGAGATGGTATCTCATTATGGTTTTGATTTGCATTTCTCTGATGGCCAGTGATGATGAGTATTTTTTCATGTGTCTGTTGGCTGTATAAATGTCTTCTTTTGAGACGTGTCTGTTCATATCCTTTGCCCCTTTTTAATGTTTTTTTTTTTTTTTTTTCCCTGTAAATTTGTTTGAGTTCTTTGTAGATTCTGGATATTAGCCCTTTGTCAGATGGGTAGATTGCAAAAATTTTCTCCCATTCTGTAGGTTGCTTGTTCACTCTGATGGTAGTTTCTTTTGCTGTGCAGAAGTTCTTTAGTTTAATTAAGTCCCATTTGTCAATTTTAGCTTTTGTTGCCATAGTTTTTGGTGTTTTGGACATGACGTCCTTGCCCATGCCTATGTCCTGAATGGCATTGCCTAGGTTTTCTTCTAGGGATTTCATGGTTTTAGGTCTAACATTTAAGTCTTTAGACCATCCTGAATTAATTTCTGTATGAAGTGTAAGGAAGGGATCCAGTTTCAGCTTTCTACATATGGCTAGATAGTTTTCTCAGCACCATTTATTAAATAGGGAATTCTATCCCCATGGCTTTGTTTTGTCAGTTTTGTCAAAGATCTCATGGTTGTAGATGTGTGGTATTTCTGAGGGCTCGGTTCTGTTCCATTGGTCTATATCTCTGTTTTGGTAAAAGTACCATGCTGTTTTGGTTACTGTGGCCTTGTGGTATAGTTTGAAGTCAGGTAGCGTGACGCCTCCACTTTGTTCTTTTGGCTTAGGATTGTCTTGGCAATGCAGGCTCTTTTTTGGTTCCATATTTTTTTTTTTTTATATTTAAATTTAATTCATTTTTTTTTTAATTATTATTATTATACTTTAAGTTGTAGGGTACATGTGCATAACGTGCAGGTTTGTTACATATGTATACTTGTGCCTTGTTGGTGTGCTGCACCCATCAGCTCGTCATTTACATCAGGTATAACTCCCAATGCAATCCCTCCCCCCTCCCCCCTCCCCCCTCCCCCCTCCCCATGATAGGCCCCGGTGTGTGATGTTCCCCTTCCTGAGTCCAAGTGATCTCATTGTTCAGTTCCCACCTATGAGTGAGAACATGCGGTGTTTGGTTTTCTGTTCTTGTGATAGTTTGCTAAGAATGATGGTTTCCAGCTGCATCCATGTCCCTACAAAGGACACAAACTCATCCTTTTTGATGGCTGCATAGTATTCCATGGTGTATATGTGCCACATTTTCTTAATCCAATCTGTCACTGATGGACATTTGGGTTGATTCCAAGTCTTTGCTATTGTGAATAGTGCCGCAATAAACATACGTGTGCATGTGTCTTTATAGCAGCATAATTTATAATCCTTTGGGTATATACCCAGTAATGGGATGGCTGGGTCATATGGTACATCTAGTTCTAGATCCTTGAGGAATCGCCATACTGTTTTCCATAATGGTTGAACTAGTTTACAATCCCACCAACAGTGTAAAAGTGTTCCTATTTCTCCACATCCTCTCCAGCACCTGTTGTTTCCTGACTTTTTAATGATCGCCATTCTAACTGGTGTGAGATGGTATCTCATTGTGGTTTTGATTTGCATTTCTCTGATGGCCAGTGATGATCAGCATTTTTTCATGTGTCTGTTGGCTGTATGAATGTCTTCTTTTGAGAAATGTCTGTTCATATCCTTTGCCCACTTTTTGATGGGGTTGTTTGTTTTTTTCTTGTAAATTTGTTTGAGTTCTTTGTAGGTTCTGGATATTAGCCCTTTGTCAGATGAGTAGATTGCAAAAATTTCCTCCCATTCTGTAGGTTGCCTGTTCACTCTGATGGTAGTTTCTTTTGCTGTGCAGAAGCTCTTTAGTTTAATGAGATCCCATTTGTCAATTTTGGCTTTTGCTGCCGTTGCCTTTGGTGTTTTAGACATGAAGTCTTTGCCCATGCCTATGTCCTGAATGGTACTACCTAGGTTTTCCTCTAGGATTTTTATGGTATTAGGTCTAACATTTAAGTCTCTAATCCATCTTGAATTAATTTTCGTATAAGGAGTAAGGAAAGGATCCAGTTTCAGCTTTCTACTTACGGCGAGCCAATTTTCCCAGCACCATTTATTAAATAGGGAATCCTTTCCCCATTTCTTGTTTCTCTCAGGTTTGTCAAAGATCAGATGGCTGTAGATGTGTGGTATTATTTCTGAGGACTCTGTTCTGTTCCATTGGTCTATATCTCTGTTTTGGTTCCAGTACCATGCTGTTTTGGTTACTGTAGCCTTGTAGTATAGTTTGAAGTCAGGTAGCGTGATGCCTCCAGCTTTGTTCTTTTGACTTAGGATTGTCTTGGAGATGCGGGCTCTTTTTTGGTTCCATATGAACTTTAAAGCAGTTTTTTCCAATTCTGTGAAGAAACTCGTTGGTAGCTTGATGGGGATGGCATTGAATCTATAAATAACCTTGGGCAGTATGGCCATTTTCACGATATTGATTCTTCCTATCCATGAGCATGGTATGTTCTTCCATTTGTTTGTGTCCTCTTTGATTTCACTGAGCAGTGGTTTGTAGTTCTCCTTGAAGAGGTCCTTTACATCCCTTGTAAGTTGGATTCCTAGGTATTTTATTCTCTTTGAAGCAATTGTGAATGGAAGTTCATTCCTGATTTGGCTCTCTGTTTGTCTGTTACTGGTGTATAAGAATGCTTGTGATTTTTGCACATTAATTTTGTATCCTGAGACTTTGCTGAAATTGCTTATCAGCTTAAGGAGATTTTGGGCTGAGACAATGGGGTTTTCTAAATATACAATCATGTCATCTGCAAACAGGGACAATTTGACTTCTTCTTTTCCTAACTGAATACCCTTGATTTCTTTCTCTTGCCTAATTGCCCTAGCCAGAACTTCCAACACTCTGTTGAATAGGAGTGGTGAGAGAGGGCATCCCTGTCTTGTGTCAGTTTTCAAAGGGAATTTTTCCAGTTTTTGCCCATTCAGTATGATATTGGCTGTGGGTTTCTCATAGATAGCTCTTATGATTTTGAGGTACGTTCCATCAATACCGAATTTATTGAGCGTTTTTAGCATGAAGGGCTGTTGAATTTTGTCAAAAGCCTTTTCTGCATCTATTGAGATAATCATGCGGTTCTTGTCCTTGGTTCTGTTTATATGCTGGATTATGTTTATTGATTTGCGAATGTTGAACCAGCCTTGCATCCCAGGGATGAAGCCCACTTGATCATGGTGGATAAGCTTTTTGATGTGTTGCTGAACCCGGTTTGCCAGTATTTTATTGAGGATTTTTGCATCGATGTTCATCAGGGATATTGGTCTAAAATTCTCTTTTTTTGTTGTGTCTCTGCCAGGCTTTGGTATCAGAATGATGTTGGCCTCATAAAATGAGTTAGGGAGGATTCCCTCTTTTTCTATTGATTGGAATAGTTTCAGAAGGAATGGTACCAACTCCTCCTTGTACCTCTGGTAGAATTCAGCTGTGAATCCATCTGGTCCTGGACTTTTTTTGGTTGGTAGGCTATTAATTATTGCCTCAATTTCAGAGCCTGCTATTGGTCTATTCAGGGATTCAACTTCTTCCTGGTTTAGTCTTGGAAGAGTGTAAGTGTCCAGGAAATTATCCATTTCTTCTAGATTTTCCAGTTTATTTGCGTAGAGGTGTTTATAGTATTCTCTGATGGTAGTTTGTATTTCTGTGGGGTCGGTGGTGATATCCCCTTTATCATTTTTAATTGCGTAGATTTGATTCTTCTCTCTTTTCTTCTTTATTAGTCTGGCTAGTGGTCTGTCAATTTTGTTGATCTTTTCAAAAAACCAACTCCTAGCTTCATTGATTTTTTGGAGAGTTTTTTGTGTCTCTATCTCCTTCAGTTCTGCTCTGATCTTAGTTATTTCTTGCCTTCTGCTAGCTTTCGAATGTGTTTGCTCTTGCTTCTCTAACTCTTTTAATTGTGATGTTAGAGTGTCAATTTTAGATCTTTCCTGCTTTCTCTTGTGGGCATTTAGTGCTATAAATTTCCCTCTACACACTGCTTTAAATGTGTCCCAGAGATTCTGGTATGTTGTATCTTTGTTCTCATTGGTTTCAAAGAACATCTTTATTTCTGCCTTCATTTCGTTATGTACCCAGTAGTCATTCAGGAGCAGGTTGTTCAGTTTCCATGTAGTTGAGCAGTTTTGATTGAGTTTCTTAGTCCTGAGTTCTAGTTTGATTGCACTGTGGTCTGAGAGACAGTTTGTTATAATTTCTGTTCTTGTACATTTGCTGAGGAGTGCTTTACTTCCAATTACGTGGTCAATTTTGGAGTAAGTACGATGTGATGCTGAGAAGAATGTATATTCTGTTTATTTGGGGTGGAGAGTTCTGTAGATGTCTATTAGGTCTGCTTGCTGCAGAGATGAGTTCAATTCCTGGATATCCTTGTTAACTTTCTGTCTCGTTGATCTGTCTAATGTTGACAGTGGAGTGTTGAAGTCTCCCATTATTATTGTATGGGAGTCTAAGTCTCTTTGTAAGTCTCTAAGGACTTGCTTTATGAATCTGGGTGCTCCTGTATTGGGTGCATATATATTTAGGATAGTTAGCTCTTCCTGTTGAATTGATCCCTTTACCATTATGTAATGGCCTTCTTTGTCTCTTTTGATCTTTGATGGTTTAAAGTCTGTTTTATCAGAGACTAGTATTGCAACCCCCGCTTTTTTTTGTTCTCCATTTGCTTGGTAAATCTTCCTCCATCCCTTTATTTTGAGCCTATATATGTCTCTGCGTGTGAGATGGGTCTCCTGAATACAGCAGACTGATGGGTCTTGACTCTTTATCCAGTTTGCCAGTCTGTGTCTTTTAATTGGAGCATTTAGTCCATTTACATTTAAGGTTAAGATTGTTATGTGTGAACTTGATCCTGCCATTATGATATTAACTGGTTATTTTGCTCGTTAGTTGATGCAGTTTCTTCCTAGCCTCGATGGTCTTTACATTTTGGCATGTTTTTGCTATGGCTGGTACCGGTTGTTCCTTTCCATGTTGAGTGCTTCTTTCAGGGTCTCTTGTAAGGCAGGCCTAGTGGTGACAAAATCTCTAAGCATTTGCTTATCTGTAAAGGATTTTATTTCTCCTTCACTTATGAAACTTAGTTTGGCTGGATATGAAATTCTGGTTTGAAAATTCTTTTCTTTAAGAATGTTGAATATTGGCCCCCACTCTCTTCTGGCTTGTAGAGTTTCTGCCGAGAGATCTGCTGTTAGTCTGATGGGCTTCCCTTTGTGGGTAACCCGACCTTTCTCTCTGGCTGCCCTTAAGATTTTTTCCTTCATTTCAACTTTGGTGAATCTGGCAATTATGTGTCTTGGAGTTGCTCTTCTCGAGGAGTATCTTTGTGGCGTTCTCTGTATTTCCTGGATTTGAATGTTGGCCTGCCCTACTAGGTTGGGGAAGTTCTCCTGGATGATATCCTGAAGAGTGTTTTCCAACTTGGTTCCATTTTCCCCCTCACTTTCAGGCACCCCAATCAGACGTAGATTTGGTCTTTTTACATCATCCCATACTTCTTGCAGGCTTTGTTCATTTCTTTTTCTTCTTTTTTCTTTTGGTTTCTCTTCTCGCTTCATTTCATTCATTTGATCCTCAATCGCTGATACTCTTTCTTCCAGTTGATCGAGTCGGTTACTGAAGCTTGTGCATTTGTCACGTATTTCTCGTGTCATGGTTTTCATCTCTTTCATTTCGTTTAGGACCTTCTCTGCATTAATTACTCTAGCCATCAATTCTTCCACTTTTTTTTCAAGATTTTTAGTTTCTTTGCGCTGGGTACGTAATTCCTCCTTTAGCTCTGAGAAATTTGATGGACTGAAGCCTTCTTCTCTCATCTCGTCAAAGTCATTCTCCGTCCAGCTTTGATCCATTGCTGGCGATGAGCTGCGCTCCTTTGCCGTGGGAGATGCGCTCTTATTTTTTGAATTTCCAGCTTTTCTGCCCTGCTTTTTCCCCATCTTTGTGGTTTTATCTGCCTCTGGTCTTTGATGATGGTGATGTACTGATGGGGTTTTGGTGTAGGTGTCCTTCCTGTTTGATAGTTTTCCTTCTAACAGTCAGGACCCTCAGCTGTAGGTCTGTTGGAGATTGCTTGAGGTCCACTCCAGACCCTGTTTGCCTGGGTATCAGCAGCAGAGGCTGCAGAAGATAGAATATTTCTGAACAGTGAGTGTACCTGTCTGATTCTTGCTTTGGAAGCTTCCTCTCAGGGGTGTACTCCACCCTGTGTGGTGTGGGGTATCAGACT
Source organism: Macaca nemestrina (assembly GCF_043159975.1). NCBI lineage: Eukaryota > Metazoa > Chordata > Mammalia > Primates > Cercopithecidae > Macaca > Macaca nemestrina. The sequence goes on from NC_092145.1 coordinate 87,519,613, forward strand.
GCCCCTAGTGGGGGATGTCTCCCAGTTAGGCTGCTCAGGGGTCAGGGACCCACTTGAGCAGGGAGTCTGTCCCTTCTCAGATCTCAACCTCCGTCTTGGGAGATCCACTGCTCTCTTCAAAGCTGTCAGACAGAGTCGTTTGCATCTGCAGAGTTTTCTGCTGCTTTTTTTGTTGTATAGTTGTGCCCTGTCCCCAGAGGTGGAGTCTACAGAGACAGGCAGGTTTCCTTGAGCTGCTGTGAGCTCCACCCAGTTCGAGCTTCCCAGCGGCTATGTTTACCTACTTAAGCCTAGGCAATGGCGGGCGCCCCTCCCCCAGCCTCGCTGCTGCCTTGCCGGTAGATCACAGTCTGCTGTGCTAGCAATGAGGGAGGCTCCGTGGGTGTGGGACCCTCCCGGCCTTGCGTGGGATATGATCTCCTGGTGTGCCTGTTTGCTTAAAGCGCAGTATTGGGGTGGGAGTTACCCGATTTTCCAGGTGTTGTGTGTCTCGGTTCCCCTGGCTAGGAAAAGGGATTCCCTTCCCCCTTGCGCTTCCCAGGTGAGGCAATGCCTTGCCCTGCTTCAGCTGTCGCTGGTCGGGCTGCAGCAGCTGACCAGCACCGATCGTCCGGCACTCCCCAGTGAGATGAACCCAGTACCTCAGTTGAAAATGCAGAAATCACCGGTCTTCTGTGTCGCTCGCGCTGGGAGTTGGAGACTGGAGCTGTTCCTATTCGGCCATCTTGCCAGTTCCATATTAACCTTAAAGTAGTTTTTTCCAATTCTGTGAAGATATTCATTGGTAGCTTGATGGGGATGTCATTGAATTTATAAATTACTTTGGGCAGTATGGCCATTTTCATAGTATTGATTTTTCCCATCCATGAGCATGGTATATTCTTCCATTTGTTTGTGTCCTCTTTTATTTCACTGAGCAGTGGTTTGTAGTTCTCCTTCAAGAGTTCCTTCACATCCATTGTAGGTTGGATTCCTAGGTAATTTATTCTCTTTGAAGCAATTGTGAATGGGAGTTCACTCATGATTTAGCTCTCTGTTTGTCTGTTATTGGTGCATAAGAATGCTTGTGTTTTTTGCACATTGATTTTCTATGCTGATACTTTGCTGAAGGTGCTTATCAGCTTAAGGAGATTTTGGGCTGAGATGATGGGGTTTTCTAAATATACAATCATGTCATTTGCAAACAGAGACAATTTGATTTCCTCTTTTCCTAATTGAATGCTCTTTATTTCTTTCTCCTGCCTAGTTGCCCTGGCCAGAACTTCTAGCACTATGTTGAATAAGAGTGGCGAGAGGGGACATCCTATCTTGTGCCAGTTTTCAAAGGGAATGCTTCCAGTTTTTGCCTATTCAGTGTGATACTGGCTGTGGTTTTGTCATAAATAGCTCTTATTATTTTGGCATACATCCCATAAATAACAAATTTATTGAGAGTTTTTAGCATGAAGGGCTGTTGAATTTTGTCAAAGGCTTTTTCTGCATCTATTGATATAATCATGTGTTTTTTGTCTTTGGTTCTGCTTATATGCTGGATTACATTTATTGATTTTCATATGTTGAACCAGCTTTGCATCCCAGGGATGAAGCCCACTTGATCATGGTGGATAAGCTTTTTGATGTGCTGCTGGATTCAGTTTGCCAGTATTTTACTGAGGATTTTTGCTTCAATGTTCATCAGCGATATAGGTCTAAAATTCCCTTTTCTTGTTGTGACTCTTCCAGCCTTTGGTATCAGGATGATGCTGGCCTCATAAAATGAGGGAGGGAGGATTCCCTCTTTTTCTATTGATTTGAATAGTAGGATTCGACTGTGAATCTGTCTGGTCCTGGATTTTTTTTGGTTGGTTGGTAGGCTGTTAAATATTCCCTCAATTTCAGAGCCTGTTATTGGTCTTTTCATGGATTCAACTTCTTCCTCGTTTAGTTTTGGGAGGGTGTATGTGTCCAGGAATTTATCCATTTCTTCTAGATTTTCTAGTTTATTTGCATAGATGAGATTATAGTATTCTCTGATGGTAGTTTGTATTTCTGTGGGATTGGTGGTGATATCCTCTTTATCATTTGTTATTGCGTCTATTTGATTCTTCATTCTTTTCTTCTTTACTACTCTTGCTAGTGGTCTAACAATTATGTTGATCTTTGCAAAAAAACAGCTCCTGGATTCATTGATTTTTTGAAGGGATTTTTGTGTCTCTATCTCTTTCAGTTCTCTTCTGATCTTAGTTATTTCCTGCCTTCTGCTAGCTTTTGAATGTGTTTGCTCTTGCTTCTCTAGTTCTTTTAATTGTGACAGTAGGGTGTCAGTTTTAGATCTTTCTTGCTTTCTCTTGTGGGCATTTAGTGCTATAAATTTCCCTCTGCACACTGCTTTAAATGTGTCCCAGAGATTCTGGTATGTTGTGTCTTTGTTCTCATTGGTTTCAAAGAACATCTTTATTTCTGGTTTGATTTCGTTATGTACCTAGTAGTCATTCAAGAACAGGTTGTTCAGTTTCCATGTAGTCGAGTAGTTTTAAGTGAGTGTCTTAATCCTGAGTTCTAGTTTGATTGCAGTGTGACCTTAGAGACAGTTTGTTGTAATTTCTGTTCTTTTACATTTGCTGAGGAGTGCTCTACTTCCAATTATATGGTCAATTTTGTAATAAGTGAGATTTGGTGCTGAGAAGAATGTATATTCTGTTGATTTGGGGTGGAGAGTTCTGTAGATGTCTATTAGGTCATCTTGGTGCAGAGTTGAGTTCAATTCCTGGATATCCTTGTTAATTTTCTGTCTTGTTGATCTGTCTAATGTTGACAACGGGGTGTTAAAGTCTCCCATTATTATTGCATGGGAGTCTAAGTCTCTTTGTAGGTTCTAAGGACTTGCTTTCTGAATATGGGTGCTCCTGTATTGGGTGCATATGTATTTAGGATAGTTAGCTCTTCTTGTTGAATTGATCCCTTTACCATTATGTAGTGGCTTTCTTTGTCTCTTTTGATCTTTGTTGGTTTAAAGTCTGTTTAATCAGAGACTAGGATTGCAACCCCTGCCTTTTTTTTGTTTTGCTTTTGCTTGGTAGATTTTCTTCCATCCCTTTATTTTGAGCCTATGTGTATCTCTGCATGTGAGATGGGTCTCCTGAATACAGCAAACTGATAGGTCTTGACTCTTTATCCAATTTGCTAGTCTGTGTCTTTTAATTGGACCATTTAGCCCATTTACACTTAAGTTTAATTTTTTTGTGTGTGAATTTGATCCCGTCATTATGATGTTAGCTGCTTATTTTGCTCGGTAGTTCATGCAGTTTCTTCCTAGCATCGATGGTCATTACAATTTGGCATGCTTTTGCAGTGGCTATTACTGGTTGTTCCTTTCCATGTTTAGTGCTTCCTTCAGGAGCTCTTTTAGGGCAGGCCTGGTGGTGACAAAATCTCTCAGCGTTTGCTTGTCTGTAAAGGATTTTATTTCTCCTTCACTTATGAAACTTAGTTTGGCTGGATATGAAATTCTGGGTTGAAAATTCTTTTCTTTAAGAATGTTGAATATTCGTCCCTCCTCTCTTCTGGCTGGTAGAGTTTCTGCTGAAAGATCCACTGTTAGTCTGATGGGTTTCCTTTTGTGGGTAACCAGACCTTTCTCTCTGGCCGCCCTTATCATTTTTTCCTTCATTTCAACTTTGGTGAATCTGACAATTATGTGTCTTGAAGTTGCTCTTATTGTGGCACTTTTTTGTGGCTTTCTCTGTGTTTCCTGAATTTGAATGTTGGCCTGCCTTGCTAGGTTGGAGAAGTTCTCCTGGATAACATCCTGCAGAGTATTTTCCAACAAGGTTCCATTCTCCCTCTCACTTTCAGCTACACCAGTCAGATGTACATTTGGCCTTTTCACATAGTCCCATATTTCTTGAAGATTTTTTTCATTTCTTTTTACTCTTTTTTCTCTAAACTTCTCTTCTCACTTCATTTCATTTTTGATCTTCAATCACTGATCCCTTTCTTCTGGTTGATTGAATCAGCTACTGAAGCTTATGCACGCATCACGTAGTTCTCGTGCCATGGTTTTCAGCCCCATCAGGTCATTTAAGGACTTCTTTACGCTGGTTATTCTAGTTAGCCATTTGTCTAATCTTTTTTCAAGGTTTTTAGCTTATTTGCGATGGGTGTGAACTTTGTCCTTTAGCTTGGAGAAGTTTGATCAACTGAAGCCTTCTTCTCTCAACTCATCAAAGTCATTCTCTGTCCAGCTTTGTTCTGTTGCTGGTGAGGAGCTGCATTCCTTTGGAGGGGGAGAGGCACTCTGATTTTTAGAATTTTCAGGTTTTCTGCACTGCTTTCTCCCCATCTTTGTGGTTTTATCTACCTTTGGTCTTTGATGATGGTGATGTACAGATGGGGTTTTGGTGTGGATGTCCTTTCTGTTTGTTAATTTTCCTTCCAGCAGTCAGGACCCTCAGCTACAGGTCTGTTGGAATTTACTGGAGGTCCACTCCAGACTCTGTTTGCCTGGGTATCAGCAGTGGATACTGCAGAACAGTGACTATTACTGAACAACAAATGTTGCTGCCTGATTATTTCTCCGGAAGCTTCATTTCAGAGGGGCATCTGGACATGTGAGGTGTCAGTCTGCCCCTACTTAGGGGTGCCTCCCAGTTAGGCTACTTGGGGATCAGGGACCCACTTGAAGAGGCATTCTATCCGTTCTCAGATCTTAAACTCCATACTGGGAAAACCACTACTCTCTTCAAAGCTGTCAGACAGAGACATTTAAGTGTGCAGAGGTTTTTGCTGCCTTTTGTTTGGCTATGCCCTACCCACAGAGGTGGAGTCTACAGAGGCAGGCAGGCCTCCTTGAGCTGTGGTGGGCTCCACCCAGTTCGAGCATCTGGGCCACTTTGTTTACCTACTCAAGCCTCAGCAACGGCAGGTGCCCCTTCCCCAGCCTTGCTGCCGCTTTGCAGTTTGATCTCAGACTGCTGTGCTAGCAATGAGCCAGAATTCGTGGGTGTGGGACCCTCCGAGCCAGGTGTGGGATATAATCTTCTTGTGTGCTGTTTGCTAAGACCATTGGAATAGTGCAGTATTAGGATGGGAGTGACCCAATTTTGCAGGTGCCACCTGTCACCACTTCCGTTGGCTAGGAAAGGGAATTCCCTGATCCCTTACACTTCCTGGGTGAGGCAATGCCTTGCCCTGCTTCAGCTCACATTCAGTGGGCTGCACCCGCTGTCCTGCCCCCATTGTTTGACAAGCCCCAGTGAGATGAACCTGGTACCTCAGTTGGAAATGCAGAAATCACTCATCTTCTGTGTCGCTCACACTAGGAGTTGTAGATCAGAGCTGTTCCTATTCGGCCGTTTTAAAATATTATTTTTTTCTTCAACACTTTAAATATGTCATGCCACTCTCTCCTTGCCTGCAAGGTTTTCACTTAAAAGTCTGCTGTCAGATGTATTGAAGTTCAACTGCATGTTGTTTCTTTTGTCTTGCTGCTTTTATAATCCTTTCTTTATTTTCACCTTTGGGAGTTTGATTACTAAATACCCGAGGTAGTCCTCCTCGTATTAAATCTATTTGATGTTCTATAATCTTATTGTATTTGGATATTGATGTCTTTCTCTAAGTTTGAGACATTCTGTATTATTATTTCTTTGCATAAACTATCTACCCTTATCTCTTTCTCTACCTCCTCTTTAAGGGCAATAGCTCTTAGGTTTGCCCTGTGTATTTTCAAATAGCCTTTTTCCATACCACTAATACTTCCGCTTTATCATTTCTGCTATTAAATGGTATATTAGTTCATTTTCACACTGCTGATAAAGAGATACCTCAGACTGGGCAATTTATAAATAAAAAGAGGGTTAATAGACTCACAGTTCCATGTGGCTGGGGAGGCCTCATAATCATGGTGGAAGGCAAAAGGTACATCTTACATGACAGCAGACAAGAGTGAATGAGAGAGCCAAGTTAAAGGGGAAACCATTATAAAATTATTAGATCTTGTGAGACCTATTCACTACCATGAAAACGGTATGGGGGAAACTGCCCCCATGATTCAATTGTCTTCCATGAGGTTCCTCACACAACAAAATGGGAATTATGGGAGCTACAATTGAAGATGCAACTTGGGTGGGAACACAGTCAAATCATATCTTTCCACCCTGGCCCCTTCCAAATCTCATGTCCTCACACTTCAAACCAATCATACCTTCCCAATAAATCTCCAAAGTCTTAATTCATTTAAGCTTAACTCAGAAGTCCACAGTCCAAAGTTTCATCTGAGACAAGGCAAGTCCTTCCTATGAGTCTTAAAGTTCCAAAATGATCTCCTTTGACTCTGTCTCACATCCAGGTCATGCTGATGCAAGTAGTGGTGTCCCATGGTCTTGGACAGTTCCACCCCTGTGGCTTTGCAGGGTACAGCCTCCCTCTCAGCTGCTTTCACAGGCTTGTGTTGAGGGTTGGTCATTTTCCAGGTGCATGGTGCAAACTGTTGATGGAATTACCATTCTGCAGTCTGGAGGATGGTGGCCCATTTTACAGCTGTGCTAAGCAGTGCCCCAGTGGGGACTCTGTGTGGGGCTCCAATCCCACATTTCCCTTCTGCACCACCCTAACAGAGGTTTCCATTAGGGCCTTGACCCTGCAGCAAACTTCTGCCTGGACATCCAGGCATTTCCATACATCCTTTGAAATCTAGGCAGAGGTTCCCAAACTTCAATTCTTACTTCTGTGCACCCACAGGCTCAATACTATATGGAAGCTGCCAAGACTTGGGACTTGCACCCTCTAAAGCATGACCTGAGGTGTACCTTGGCCCCTTTTAGCCATGGCTAGAGTGGCTGGGATGCAGTGCATCAAGTTCCTAGGCTGCACACAGAAGGGGGACCCAGGGTCCAGCCCATGAAACCATTTTTTCCTCCTAGGCCTTTGGGCCTGTGATGGGAGGGGCTTCCACAAAGGTCTCTGACATGCCCTGAAGACATTTTCCTGATTGTCTTGGCAATTAACATTTGGCTCCTCATTACTTATGCAAATATCTGCAGCCTGCTTGAATTTATCCTCAGAAAATGGATTTTTCTTTTCTAGCACATCATCAGGTTGCAAATTTTCCAAACTTTTATGCTGTTTCCCTTTTAAAACTGAATGCTTTTAATGGCACCCAAGTCATCTCTTGAATGCTTTGCTACTTAGAAATTTTTTCTGCTAGATATCCTAACTCATCTCCCTCAAGTTAGAAGTTCCACAAATCTCTAGGGCAGTGGCAAAATGCCACCAGTCTCTATGTTAAAACATAGGAAGAGTCACCTTTACTCCAGTTCCCAACAAATTCCTTATCACCATCTGAGACCACCTCAGTCCAGATTTCTTTGTCCATGTCATTATTAGCATTTTCTTCAAAGCCATTCAACAAGTACCCAAAGTTTCCTACATTTTTCTGTCTTCTGAGCCCTCCAAACTGTTTCAACTTTTGTCTGTTACCCAGTTCCACAGTCACTTCCACATTTCCAGGTATCTCTTCAGCAGCACCCCACTTCTGGTAACAATTTACTGCATCAGTGTGTTTTCACAGTATTGATAAAGACATACATGAGACTGAGTAAGTTATAAATAAAAATAGGTTTAATGAACTCACAGTTCCATGTGGCTGAGGTGGCCTCACAATCATGGTGGAAGGCAAAAGGCATGTCTTCCATGGTACCAGATGAGAAAGAATGAGAGCCAAGTAAAAAGGGAAAACACTTATAATGTTATTAGACCTTGTGAGACTTATTCACCACCATGAGAACAGTATGGGGGAAACTGCCCCCATGATTTAATTGTCTCCCACCAGGTCCCTCCCACAACACGTGGGAATTATGGAAGCTACAGTTGAAAACAAGATTTGGGTGGGAACACAGCCAAACTGTATCAAAGGCTCTAATGCATTCTTCAGTATGCCAGTTGCATTTTTCAGCTCCAGAATTTCTGCTTAGCTAATTAATTATTTCAATCTCTTTATAAATTTATCTAATATAATTGTGAATTTCTTCTCTGTTCTATCCTGAATTTCTTTGAGTTTTCTCAACACATCTATTTTGAAAGGTCACATATCTATGCTTCTCCAGAATTGTTCCCTGGTACCTTATTTAGTACATTTGCTTAGGTCACATTATCCTGGGTGTTGTTGATGTAGATGTTCTTTGGTGTCTGGTCATTAAAGAGTTATGCATATATTGTAGTCTTCATTGCCTGGGCTTATTGGTATCTGTCCATCTTGGTAAGGCTTTCCTGATATTTGAAAAGACCTGGTTGTTGTAATCTAAGCTGTATCTGCTTTAAAGGGTTCCCAAGCCCAGTTACACTGTGGTTCTTGCAGACTCATAGAGGTACCGCCTTGATTGTCTTAGAAAAGATCCAGAAGAATTCTCTGGATTACCAGAGAGAGACTCTTGTTCTTTTCTCTTACTTTCTCCCAAACAAATGGAGTCTTTCTCTCTATGTTCTTAGCCACATAAAGCTGGAAGTATAGTGACAGAAGCACCACCACTATGACTGCAGTGGGTCAGAACAGAAGCCAGCACAGCTTTGGGTCTCATTCAAGACCTGGTGTCTCTGCTCCCTGGCTACTGTCTATGATTGCTCAAGAACCTGGGGCTCTACAATCAGCAGGTTGCAAAGCTTTCTAGACCTGTGTTCTTCCATTCAGGATGATGAGTTCCCCCAGGCTCTAGGCGAGTTCAGAGTCGCTGTCTGAGAGTCAGGAACTAGTCAAACATTTTGAAGTATACTTGGTGTTTTATTGTATTGTGGCTGACTTGGCACTCAAACCACAAGATGCAGTCCTTCCCACTCTCCCCCTCTCTTTCCAAAGTCAAAAGATCCCCACCAAATAGCTCTTGAGACCACAGGCCACAGGGAATAATAGTAGACTACCACCTAAATCCCAAGGGCTCTTCAGTCATCTTGTGGTGAATGCTACCTGGCCTGGGGCTCACCCCTCAGTGTCTTGGGTTACCCTCTGGCCCAGAGCAGTTCCAGAAATGCTATCCAATTGTCATGCTTTGAAATTGGGGAAACCAAGTGTTTGCTTGGTATTCTATCCTCCTGTGCAAAGCTACTACTTACGGAGCAAGAGAAAGTCCCCCTTATTACTCTTTCTGCTTCTCTCAAGCGGGAGTTTCACCCTTTAGCAACCATAGCTGGTAATGTGCTCATTCTCACCTGAAGCCAGAAAGTCTTAGTGGCTCACCCAAGGTCCTCTACATGTTACCTGGATGTTGCTGCTGGTTATTCAGGGCCCAAGTGCTCTTAAGTTAACAGGTAATAAATGCTGCCAGGTCTGGGTCCTTCCCTTCAAGGCAGTGAATTCCCTTCTAACCCACAGCCTGTTTAGAAATGTCATTTGGGAGGTAGGGAATGGAATGGGGTCCTCATGGCTCTGTCCAGTGCTGTTTCCTGCTGTGATCTGGTATTTTAGATGCAAGAAAAAGTCCTCCCTACTCATCCTTCTCCTGTCCTCAAGTGGAAGGAAGGCATCTCTTTTTGAGCCACGAGCTGTGCAACCTTGGGTTAGGGGAGGTGTAATGACAGCACTTTCTTAACTGTCCTAGCTGGTGTCTCAGTAGGTTACGTTCCTCACCCTAAATCACTGTCTCTTGACCTGGTTAGCACTAGGACTCACTGAAGTGTTGCAGTCCTTAGGGCTTAGACTTCCTTTCAAGTTTACTTAGAGACCCAGAGAACTGTAGCCCATGATGGTGAGGCTTGTGGGAACTCAAGTTCTGACTGCTAGGATTAGTAATTCCCCTTTTGCTAGGGCTGGCTTAAATGGTCTCTCCACAGGCGAGTGTCAGCTGAGTTTGGTGTGGTTTTCCTTTCTGCTCCAACAGGACATTTCTTAGGTCAATGCCTCACAGTTGCTTCTCTCCCTCCCCCAACACCCAAAGATAATCTGCGTAACATTCTGATGCTGCTGCTGCTGCCACCAAGGGTGCTGAGGGTGGGGGAGGAGTGACATCAGTGATTCAAGACTGTTTTTCTTCCTCTTCAACACCTCTTTCAGGGATATGAATTTAACACTGGGTACTGTAAGGGCTCACCCAATTTTTGTTTTTTATGAAGTTTTTTTTCTGTGTATACAGTTGTTAAATTGGTGTCCTTGTGAGGGAGACAACCAGTGAAGCCTTCTATTCTGCCATCTTGCTCCACCTCCTTACAGATATTTTTGATTGCTCTGACTAGGGAAGTGTGACTGGCCTTTAGTGGCTAGGGGTCATTGATGCTGTCAAACATTTTACAATGCACAGTACAGCCTCCTCTACTCCCCTATCCCCCTCCTCACATACAATTAATTATCTGAGATGAAAGGTCAATAACATTGTGGTTAAGAAACCCTGACCATAGAAGTATAGGATAACTGAATGTTAACTCTGAGATGCCTCCATTATTAAGGAGGCTAAACTGGTATGAGAGTTTCACAATGGAAAATGACTGATACTCTCTCTCTCTCTCATCATTGTCTCACCAGTTTGCTTAAGTAGAAATCTTTCATCTTCTTTGCTCCTCCTTTTCTCTCCTTCTTCATGTTCAATAGTTCATCAGGTCCTCTGAATATGATTTTCAACTCTTTTTCTATTGTAGCCTCTTGTCTCCTTCCCTGGCCCCATTTCCACTGTTTTAATCTAATTCAGGTCTTTGTCATTGCCTCTTTTTCTACTCAATATTGCTTTCTAGGACTACTTCAGTGATCTCTTAATAGGACTTCCAGACTCTGCTCTTTCTCCATTCCAATCTATTTTTATACTGTTTATCTTGCTTAGTATTGTATTGTAGCCCCATGCCTAGCACCCACTGCAATACCCAGAATAGGGACTGAATAAATATTTATTGAATTAATTAAAAATAAATGCAATTTGTTACATTCCTGCTGCAAAATAACCACTGGTTCCTGGCTGCTTACAGAATAAATACAAAATCCCATGCCATGGCAAGCAAGATTGTTCAAAATATTATACTAAATCATGTTTCTAGTTTAATTTTCCATAAGCCTCATTCTCACCCAAATGCCATCCCATTGTGTACCTCATACTCTAACACAATAAATACATCTCTATTTTTTCCAAATGTCACATTCTTTCCAGTCTATGTTTCTCAAACATACTATTATTAAACGTTGTTAGTCCTTAGTCATCTTTGGCATCTTCTCTCAGTGGTTCTCAATGTACGGCATTGATGGGGGTCTCATCAGAAGACTTTTCAAAATAAAAATGTCAGGACCCCACTTCCACTTTACATCCACTGAATCAAATCTTGGAGGAACAGACAGGCAAACATATATTTTACCACAATAAAAATAACTTTAAAAATCAATTGGCCTTATTTATCATGGTTTATTTCTGAACTCTATTCTTTTCTATTTTATATGTGTCTATTATTTTATTAGTACCACATTGTCAATTTTATTAATCTTTTCCAATAGCTAGCTTTTGGTTATATTGGCTTCTCTATCTTCAAGTTTACAGGTTTTCCTTTCTCATCTCCATTCTGAAATTGATCCCATCCAGTATTTTTTTCAATTTGATCATTATGTTGTTTAAGTATAAAATTTCCATTGTGTTCTTTATGTTTTTTGTTTATTTACTGAAACTTTATACCTTTATACATTTCTATTGAGTTAGTTTACACTTACTTCTTGGAGCAGTGTTGTGTTAGTTCATTTAAAGCTTTATGCCTGATAGTTTCAACATTTATGTCATCTGAGATGGAATTTATTGTTTATCTTTTACTTATGAGTTTAGATTTTCCTCTGTGTGTGTGTGTGTGTGTGTGTGTGTGTGTATGTGTATGTTTGTCAAGTAATTTTAGATTATATCCTGGACATTGTGAATACTATGTCATAAGACTATGACTCTTGTTTAAATTCCAAGGAGAGTGTTAATGGTTTTTTTGTGTGTGATTTTTCTACCAGGCAATTCACCATGTTAAGTCCAGGCCACAAATTCTTGCCTCATTCTGTGTGTTATGGTTCCAAAGTCAGTTTGGTTTTCAAATTTTCTGAAATTTTACTTTAAATCATCTGTCATTGGACCTAGGTGATGATCTACCCTGTAGATCAAGTATCTATAGGTTGTTATGAGTAGATACATGTATTCAAAGTTGGGAGTTGAGCCCAATAATTCAGACACAAATTTATGGGATTGCTCTCTTTATCTCCTTCTTCTCTGTGATTAATCTTTCCAGCTCTTTGCCCTAAACCCACCTCACATTCTTCCTGGGACTGCTTTTGCATTCATAGGTGGGCAGCAGTGGGAGGAGAAGGAAGAGGAAGAGGAGAAGGAGGAGGATGGAGGGAGAGAGAGATAAAGGAACAGAGAGAGAGAGAGAGAGCACTATGAGGTCTTTTCCAGTGGTTTTAGGACTATAGCTTTCCTGTTCAGAAAGAATAATTTTCCTTCCTTATAGTTCTAGGGACCTTCCCAGACATTGACCCCACTGCCTGTTGTGTGGCTTCATTCAGGGGGGACTAGGATGAAGAAAAAGTGATTAAAAAAAAAAAAAGGAAAAACAACCTGGGCATTCCCTTACTGTCTCTAGTCCTTAGCAGTCTCTTTATTCATCCTTCTCAGAATAGTAAGGGATAATTTTACTTGGAGGTACTTCTGACTGTACTCGATACACAATTCTAGATTGTTTTTACTGTCATTGAATCTAGGTCTGGCAAATGCCAGATTAAAAAAAAGTAAATGCACAACTAATTCAGTGTTACTTACAGTGTTTTTCTCAAATATGTTTGCTACTGTTTATAGCTTCATGTCCTCAGATAGCTGCTCTATGCATTATTTTCTGGATTTATACCAGTATTCAGTGAGACAGACCACATTTCCTGGACCACAGTCCCATCTGACCCTTATGGTGTCCATCTTTCTGCTGAAATTCCCTATCTGTTGGCACATGTAGTCTGTCTTCTCCACTAGATCTTTTAATATATTAAATGTCTGAAAACGGGCATGTTTCCTCCTTTGTTAGCTTGTTAATACTAAGTTTTGAATAAGTTAACTCATTGCTTAAGCCAGGTTTGAGATTTGTTGTTGATGCCAAGACTTTCTGGGCAATACAGGCTTCAAATTACTGCAGAATTGGGATCTTATTTTCTTGTTCTTAAAGAGGGGCCTGAGTGCCAAAAGGTTTTTCTCAGTTTTGGCTCACCCCACATCTTTTGATCATTTCTGTATGTCTGAGTCACAGAGGGGTCTCTCTCCATGCTCTTGCCCCTTGCCTAGTGGTAGAATGCTATTGCTTATTGCTAGCTACTAGGCTTGCGGTGAAGACAGAAAAACACTCTTTCATTCTGGTGTAGTCTTAGTCTAGGTCAGGCCCAGTGTATCTGGGAGGATGGGCCAGGTTGTTATAATTTCTACCTTTAACTTTGTGATAGTCAAACTATGCTTTGTATCTGTAGTTGCTCTTATGTGGGAGTTTCTTGCTCCTCTCTCAATAGTAGTATCCATTTGCTTTGTATTGGTGTAGGATCCTGGGCCCAAAGCAGTTTTCTTCTTCTCTTCTAGGAGTATAAAACTTCTTCTAACTCCTCCCAACAGAAATGAATCATTTCCTTTGTCCTTTGAGAAAAAAGTGTTTCCTACTCACCCCAACAGGCAGAAAGGGCATTGCTTCTAGTCCCCCTGAAGTGACAGTAAATCTTTCCCTCTCTCCTGAGAACATCAGCATTAACTAACTCTCCCCTAGTGGTTTAAGGCTTTTGGCTTGCAAGACTGAAGGATCTAGGTAAGCAAGAGAAGTTTTGTTTTTCTTCTCTGAGGAGCACACCTTTTGCATGCCCATATCATTGAGGGGGGCTTTCTTTGATCTCCTGGCCTTCCCTCAATCTTTTTCCTGATTACCTGGTGGAGATACATGTAAAACAGTCTCAGAATTTCTCTTGTGTCTTGGCCTACAGCTATTCCAGATTGATATGTCCAGACTGATATGCTAACCCACATTTGGCCTTTAATAATTTGTTACAATTTTAGCTGATTTTTTTCTTGCTTGCTTGTATTATGACTACCTCTTTCTCTAATGTATTAAGGTTAGGTTAGTTTCATAAAATGAGCTGGATAGCGTTTCTTTCTTCCTATTTTCTGGAAAAACTTGCATAAAATTCGAATTATCCATCCCTTGAATGTTTGATAGAAATATCCTTAAACGATCAGCTCCTGTTCTTTTTATCACCATTCTTTGTTGTTTATTTCATTGTAGAATTTTTTTAAACAATTGGTTCAACGATTTTAATGATTATAGGTTCAATCTGGCTTAATTTCTTCCTGAGTTATTTTTGGAAGTTATCATTTCCTAGTAAATTGGCAATTTTGACTATGTTTTTAAATGTGTTGGTGTGAAGTTGTGTATGGTATTCCCTTATTTTAAAAATGTTTAAATCATATGTAGTTATGAACTTTTTTTCTTAGTATTATTTTTTTTTTCATTTTTCTTGATAAACCTACAAAATATTTGTTGATTCAAATGATTACTGTTTATTTCAGTTGATTTATTTGACTTTTTCTATTCAAGATTTTTACTTTCGTATTTATAATTTCTTCCCTTCCACATTGCTTTGGATTATTTTTTTGTTCTTCTAAGTTTTCTTTAAGCTGGATAATTAACTTAGTATTTAAGCTTTCTTCTTTTGCAATACAAAAATTTAAGGCTGTACACTTCCCTGAACATTCTTTTTCTCTGTATTTCCGAAGTTTTGGTATCTGTGTTTACTAAAATTGAATTTGAATTATCTTCCTATTCCCATTATAATTTCTGCTTTGAACAGTGAAATATGAAATGTGCACTTGAATTTCTAAACACACCTTTAATATTTTTGTTTGTTTACTATTTATTTGTAAAGTGCATTGCACTCAGACACTATATCATATGTGATACATATTCTTTGACATTTTTTGATCCTTGCTTTAGTACCTAACATGTAGTCAATTCTGTAAATGTTCCATGTGTAATTAATAAGAAAGCCACCATATGTTCTAAATATGTCTCATATCAAATTTGTTCTTTGTGATATTCATCACTCCTGTAATCTTACTAATATTTGAATACTTAAACTACCAGTTTTTAAGGAAGATGTGTTACCCTCTCCCATTAGGTTTATCTCTCGTTATATTTGCTTGAGATTTGTCTGGCATACCTATTTTCAACTTTTTTAAGAGTCCAGCTTTCTGTGTCTTATAAGTAAGATATGAGTCTTATGAGTATCATTTAAAATCCCATTTAGATAATCTTTCAAACTTTTGAGTTTAATCCACTTGCTTTTCATGTTTACTGATACTTTTTGGATTTATTTCTACCATCTAGTTTTGTGGTTCCTTTATTCTCCTTTTTTAAACATTTTTTTTCTCATTTCCTGCCTTCTTTTGGATTTATAGCGTGTTTTATTCCAATTATTATCTTGCCTCTACTGCTCTGTAAGTTGTGTAAATCATTGCTGTCTTTTTAAGTGATCATATCTAAATTGCTAACACTCTTATTTAACTTAGCAAACTCTAAAGTTAATAAATGAGTCTGTTCTTTTCCCAAACAATATGGGAGGAAGTGTAACACAATGGTTATAATTGTAGGCTTTGAAGCTGAACTGTTAAGTTTGAAACCATGTGATTCCTGGGTTTTTTTGTTTGTTTGTTTGTTTTGTTTTTTTCCCAAGGTTCTTTTGCCACTTTAAGCCTCAGTTTCCTCATTGGTACAATGAGGATAAAAATGACTCATACCTCATAAGATTGCCATGAGGAAAATAAAAAGGAGGTAATGTAGACAAAATACCTGACATATAAGGGCTCAGTAAATGTTAAAATGTATTAGGATGTTTACTTTATTCATTGCTCTTAGAACGTAAGAAATTTTTCCAATAGCCTCTTCCAACTATTGATTTTTTATATCATTTTCAAAATTCTTTCCATCACTGTCATCATTTTATTGCCTTTATGGACATCTTCTCCAACTGTTTTTTGTTTTGTTTTGTTTTGTTTGTTTGTTTTTTTTTTGAAACATAGAAGCTAGTTTCATGTTTAATTTTGACACAAAAGCATACAGCCTTGTATGTGGAAAAAAAAAAGTGTTTTTTTTTGTTTTGTTTTTTGTTTTTTTAATTTTGTGTTCAGAGTCCCTCATTGAGCCAATCTCTCAAGGAGTGATCTGCAGTGATTTTAAAATCCATTTTTTGGGTTGTAATTGTGAGCTCAGAATATACACTCTAATAGGCATAAATTCATTTAAGCTTACCTGTTAGTGGATTTGACCTGCTATGCCAGAGGCTCTTCCTACACATGTGCCACCCAGATTTGAAGCCTGTGTTACATTTATATTTGCTCCAATTGACACTATCAGGAGGAATGTTTAAGGAAACAGGTCTTTTGATGGGGTCTATAGTGGAGTTATAACTGGCTGTGAGTAAGCATGAGAGGCATTATTCCAAGTCGGTGCTAGAGAAAGATGGTGTATTTTATGGGAATGGATAAGAGCTTTACCTTCCAAATATATTCAGGAGCATAACCACTAATAATAGTAGCTAACATTTATGGCCTGCTTGCTATGTGCCAGACATTCATGTTACCAACATATAAATCCTATTGTTTATTGTTATCCCATTTACAGATGAGAAAACTCTGCCACTTACAGATTAAGTAACTTGTATCAGTGGTAGATCTGGAGTTTGAATCTAGACAAAATGACTTCAGATTTGGTGTACCTAATTTTTGCATTGCTGCCAAATAAATGATGAATTAACTGGAGTTCTTTTCACAGCCACCCGAAGTTATCTGGCATAGTTGTGACTGTGGTATAATTTTTGCTGACTTTTAAAATTGAAAGAGAATTTTATTACATCTAGCAAATTCTATGGTTGTGGATCAAAATTGCACTTCTTTTTAAAACATTTTTTTATTGTGGTAACCAAACTTAAAATGAGACCTACCCTCTTAACAGATATTTAGTGTAGACTACAGTATTGTTAACTAGAAGCACAATGTTTTACAGCAGATATCTAGAACTTATGCACCTTACATAACTTTAACTTTATATCCATTAAATAACAACTCTCCATTTTCTCCTCCCAATTCTTGACAACTGCCATTAAACTCTCTGCTTCTATAAGTTTGAGTATTTTAGATATTTTGGAAACCTCATGTAAGTGGAATCATGCAGTGTTTATCTTTATGTGACTGGCTTATTTTACCTTGCATTATCTCTTCAAGGTTCATCCATGTGATAACATGTGTCAGGTTTTATTCCTTTTTAAGGCTTAATAATATTCCATTGTATGAATACATCATATTTTCTTCATTCATCTCTTGATAGTTATTTAGATTGTTTCCATGTCTTGGTTATTGGCAATCGTGATTCCACAAACATAGGAGTATTAGTATCTCTTTAAGATCCTGATTTAATTCTTCTGGATAAATACCCTGAAGCAAGATTGCTGGAGAATATGTTGTTTCTATTATATATTTTTTTATTTTTAGTTGACAAGTAAAATCATATATGTTTATGATACAACATGCTGTTTTGACATATTTATGCATTGTGAAATGGCTAAAGTGAGTTAATTATTGTATATATTCTCTCACATAATTATTTTTGTGTGTTGAGGACACTCAAAATCTACTCTGTAAGCAATTTTCAAGTATACAATGCATTATTATTAACTATAGACACAATGCTGTACAATATTTTTCTTGAACTTACTCCTCCTGTGTAAGTGGTGTTTGGATATTTTGACCAACATATCCCCAAATCCCCAACCCCAGCTCGTGGTAACCACCATTCTTCTCTCTGCTTTTATAAATTCATTTTTTTTTTTAAGATTTCACATAGAAGTGAGATCATGTGGCATTTGTCTACCTGTGGTTGGCTTATTTCACATAACTTAATTTCCACCAGGTTCATCCATGTTGTTGCAAATGACAGGATTTTCTTATTTTTGATGGCTGAAGAGTATTCCATTGTGTTTTTATATCCCATTTTCTTTATGCACTTAGCTGCTGATGGACATGTAGGTTGATTTCATATCTTGGCTACTGTGAATAATGCAACAATGAACATGAGGGTGCAGATACCTTTTCAAGATCTTGATTTCCGTTCCTTTGGGTATATACCCAAAAGTGGAATTGTTGAATCATATGATATTTCTATTTTTAATTTTTTGAAAAATTACCATACAGTTTTCTACAGTAGGTTGCACATATTTACATTCCTACCAACATTGTACAAGTGTTTTTTTCCCTCCACACTCACATCAACACTTGTTATTTCATGTCTTTTTAAAAACCATTGTAATTGGTGTGAGGTGATATCGCACTGTGATTTTTATTTGCATGTCTCTGATGATTAGTGATGTTGAACACCTTTACATATAACTACTGACTATTTACTTAAATATCTTCTTTAGAAAAATTTCTATCAAAATTTGTGCCAATTTTTAATTGGTTTATTAAATAATATTTGTTATGGATTTGTATGAGTTCCTTAAGCAATTTGAATATTAACCCCATATCAAATATATGGTTTGCAAATATTTTCTCCCCTTTTTTAGGTTGTCTCTTCACTGTGTTATTTCCTTTGTTGTGTAGAAGCATTTTAGTTTGATGTAGTACCACTTATTTGTTTTTGCTTTTGTTGCCTATGCTTTTGATGTCACATCCAGAAAATCATTGCCAAGACGAATGTCAGAAAGTTTTTCCCTACTGTCTTTTAGGAGTTTTATGATTTCAAGTCTTATATTTAAGTCCTTAATCTATGTTGAGTTAATTTTTGCATATAGTGTACTCTGAAACTCCAATTTCATTCTTTCCATGTGAATATCCAGTTTTCTCTACACCATTTATTGAAGGGAATATCCTTTTCTTATTGTTTATTCTCGGCACCCTTGTCAGCAATTAATTGACATATATATGTGGGTTTATTTCTGGGATTTCAATTCTGTTCCATTGGTATAATTGTTTTTATGCCAGTATCATGCTGTTTTGATTGCTACAGCTCTTTAATATAGTTTGATGTCAGGAAGTGTGATGCCTCTAGATTTGTGTGACATTCTCAAGATTGCTTTGGTTATTCGAGGTCGTTTGTGGTTCTATAAGAATTTTGGAATTGTTTTTCTACTTATGTGAAAAATGGCATTGGAATTTTTCGTAGGGATTTTATTAAATCTGTAGATCACTTTAGGTTGAATGTACGTTTTAATTATATTACTTCTTCCAATTCACGAATGAAGAATGACTTTCCATTTTTCTCCGTCTTCTGTAATTTCTCTCATAGAACTTGTAAAATGTCCAGTCTATAGTTTTTTGGTTTTTGTTTTTACTTCTTTGGATAAATTTATTTCTAAATATTTTACTCTTTTGATTATAAGTGGAATATCTTTCTTAATTTCATTTTGGTATATTTTGCTGTTAATGTATAAAAACTCCACGAATTTTCTAAGTTGATTTTGCATTCTGTAACTTTTCTGAATACACTTGTTAGTTCTGACAGTTGTTTTTTTGAGATTTTAAGGTTTGTAAACACATGATCATATCATCTCCAAGCAGATAATTTTACTTCTTCCTTTCATATTTAGATGCCTTTTATTTATTTATTTTTTTGTTTTTGTGGTTAATTTCTCTGGCAAGAAATTCCAGTCCCATGTTGAATACAAGTGGCAAGAGTCAGCATCCTTGCCTGGTACTTGATCTTAGAGGAAAAGTTTTCAGTTTTTTCCTATTGATTATGATGTTACTTGCAGACTTTTCATACATGGGTTTTATTTTGTTGAGGTAAGTTTCTTCTATATGTATTTTTTGAGATTGATTTTATTATAAATGAATGTTGATTTTTTTGAAGTGGCTTTTCTGCATCTATTGACACAATTATGCAGTTTTAATCTTTTATTCTATGAATGTGGTGTATCACATTGATTGACTTGCGTGTGTTAAACATTCTTGCATCACAGGGATATATGCCACTTGTTCATGTCATGTGATGCTTTTAATGTGTGGTTGAATTCACTTTTTCAGTAATTTATTAATGATTTTTGCATTTGTGTTTATCAGGAATATTGACATGAAGTTTTCTTTTTGTGAGGTGTCTTTCTGACTTTCTATGGGTGATATTAACCTTATTTTTAAAAAAGCTTGTAAATGCTCTCTCTTCTATTTTTCTGAAAAAAAATTCAGAAG
Organism: Macaca nemestrina; assembly: GCF_043159975.1. Taxonomy (NCBI): domain Eukaryota; kingdom Metazoa; phylum Chordata; class Mammalia; order Primates; family Cercopithecidae; genus Macaca; species Macaca nemestrina. The sequence goes on from NC_092145.1 coordinate 87,539,778, forward strand.
AATTGGTATTAATTTTCTTTGAATGTTTGGTAGAATTTGCCCATAAATAGATTGGTCCTGGGCTTTTCTTTGTTGGAAGGTTTCTGATTAATGATTAAATCTCATTATTTGTTATTGGTCAGGCTTTCATTTTCTTTTCAATTCTATTTTGGTACATTACATGTTTCTAGTGAAATAAAAATTTATTATCGATTGTTCAATTTGTTAATATATACTTGTTCACAGTAGTGTCTTATATTCCTTTTTATTTCTTAGGTTTTCCTCATAATGTCACATTTTTAATTTCTGATATTATTTGAGCATTTTCTCTTTCTCTCATAGTCTCACTAAGGGTATGGTTAATTCTGTGTATCTTTTCAAAAACACAGCTCTGATTTTGTTGATTGTTTCCTATTTTTTCTAGTCTCTGTTTTATTTATCACTGCTTTAATTTTTATTTTTAATTTTCTATTTCTATAATTAGAATAAGTTTATTTTATTTTTATAGTTCCTTGAGGCAAAATTTAGGATGTTTATTTGACATTTTTAAATTTTTTGATTAAAAAATTTTTTGATTAAAAAGTTTGCTTAGGCTTTTATCACTCTAAACTTCCCTCTTAGTGCGCTTTTACTTTATCTCCTAAGTTTTCTTTTGTTGTGTTTTGATTGTCTCAAGATACTTTAAACTTTTCCTTTGATTTATTCTTAGATACCATGGTTAATCAGTATTGTGTTGTTTAATTTCCACATTTTTGTCCACTTTTTCTGTTTCTTTCTGCTTTTTTAATTCTCTTTTTAAAATTTATTTTTATTACTTTAAGTCCTGGGATATACGTGCAGAACGTGCAGGATTGTTGCAGAGCTATACACGTGCCATGGTCGTTTGCTGCACCCATCAACCAGCCATCTACGCTAGGTATTTTCTCCTAATGCTATCCCTCCCCTAGCCGCCCACCCCGCAACAGGCCCTGGTGTGTGATGTTCCCTTCCCTGTGCCCACGTGTTCTTATTGTTTAACTCCCACTTACGAATCAGATCATGTGGTGTTTGGTTTTCTGTTCCTGTGTTAGTTTGCTGAAAATGATGGTTTCCAGCTTCATCCGTGTCCCTGCAAAGGACATAAACTCATCCTTTTTTATGGCTGCATAGTATTTCATGGTGTATATGTGTCACATTTTCTTCATCTGGTATATCATTGATGGGCATTTGGGTTGGTTCCAAGTCTTTGCTATTGTGAATAGTGCTGCAATAAACATATGTGGGCATGTGTCTTTATAGTAGAATGATTTATAATCCTTTGGGTATATACCCAGTAATGGGATTTCTGGGTCAAATGGTATTCCTAGTTTTAGATCCTTGAGAAATTACTACACGGTCTTCGACAATGGTTGAAGTAATTTACACTATCACCTACAGTGTAAAAGCATTCCTCTTTCTCCACATACTCTCCAGCATCTATTGTTTCCTGACTTTTTAATGATCACCATTGAAACTGGCATGAGATGGTATCTCATTGTGGTTTTGATTTGCATTTCTCTAATGGCCAGAGATGATGAGCTTTTTATCATATATTTGTTGATCATATAAATGTCTTCTTTTGAGAAGTGTCTGTTCATATACTTCATCCACTTGTTCATGGGGTTGTTCATTTTTTTCTTGTAAATTTGTTTAAGTTCCTTGTAGATTCTGGATATTAGCCCTTCGTCAGATGTACAGATTGCAAAAATTTTCTCCCATTCTGTAGGTCACCTGTTCACTCTGATAATAGCTTCTTTTGCTGTGCAGAAGATCTTTAGTTTAATTTAATCCTCTTTTTCAATTTTGGCTTTTGTTACCATTGCTTTTGGTGTTTTGGTCATGAAGTCTTTGCCCATGTCTATGTTCTGAATGCTATTGACTAGGCTTTCTTCTAGGGTTTCTATAGTTTTAGGTCTTACATTTAAGTCTTTAATCCATCTTGAGATAATTTTTGTGTAAGTTGTAAGGAAGGGGTCCAGTTTCAGTTTTCTGCATATGCCTAGCCAGTTTTCCCAACACAATTATTGAATAGGGAATCCTTTCCCCATTGCTCATTTTTATCAGGTTTATCAAAGATCAAATGTTTGTAGATGTGTGACATTATTTCTCAGGCTTCTGTTCTGTTCTATTGGTCTATATATCTGTTTTGGTATCAGGACCATGCTCTTTTGGTTATTGTAGCCTTGTAGTGTAGTTTGAAGTCAGGTAGTGTGATACCTCCAGCTTTGTTCTTTTTGCTCAGGCTTGTATTGGCTATACAAACACTTTTTTGGTTTCATATAAAATTTAAAGTAGTTACTTTCTAATTCTGTGAAGAAAGTCAATGGTAGCTTGATTGGGATAGCATTAAATCTATAAGTTACTTTGGGCATTATGGCCATTTTCATGATATTGATTCTTCCTATCCATGAACATGAAATGTGTTTCCATTTGTTTGTGTCCTCTTTTATTTGTTTTAGTAGTGATTTGTAGTTTCCTAGAAGAGGTCCTTTCCATCCCTTGTAAGCTGATGCTCACTGGAGAGAGCAGGAAAGTTCTAAAATTGACACCCTATCATCACAATTAAAAGAACTAGAGAAGCAAGAGTAAAAAAAAAAATCAAAAGCTAGCAGAAGACAAGAAATAACTAAGATCAGAGCAGAACTGAAGGAGATAGACACACAAAAACCCTTAAAAATCAATGAATCGGAAGACGGTATTCGGAAAATATTAACAAAATAGATAGAACACTAGGCAGACTAATAAGAAAAGAGAGGAATCAAATAGACATAACAAATAATGATAAAGGGAATATCACCACTGATCCCACAGAAATAGAAACTACCATCAGGGAATACTATAAAGATCTTTATGCAAATAAACTAGAAAATCTAGAAGAAATGGATAAATTCCTGGACACATATATGTGTATACACATATACACATATATACATATACCCTCCCAAAACTAAACCATATAGAAGTTGAATTCCTGAATAGACCAATAACAAGTTCTAAAATTGAGGCAGTAATTAATAGCCTACCAACCAAAAAAAAAAAAAAGCCCAGCATCAGACAGATTCACAGCTGAATTCTACCAGAGGTACAAAGAGGGGCTGGTATGATTCCTTCTGAAACTATTCCAAACAATAGAAAAAGAGGGCCTTCTCTCTAACTCATTTTATGAGGCCAGCATCACCCTGATACCAAAACCTGGCAGAGATGCAACAACAAAAAAAGAAAATTTCATGCCAACCAATATCCCTGATGAACATTGATGTGAAAATCCTCAACAAAATACTGTCATACCGAATCCAGCAGCACATCAAAAAGCTTATCCACCATGAGCAAGTCAGTTTCTTCTCTGGGGTGCAAGGCTGGTTCAACATACACAAATCAACAAACTTATTCCATCACATAAACAGAACCAACGACAAAAACCACATGATTATCTCAACAGATGCAGAAAAGGCTTTCAATTATACTTAACATCCCTTCAGGCTAAAAACTCTCAATAAACTAGGTATTGATGGAACATGTCTCAAAAATAATAAGAGCTATTTATGACAAACTGACAGCCAACATCATGCTGAATGAGCAAATGCTGGAAGCATTCCCTTTGAAAACTGGTACAAGACAAGGATGCCTTCTCTCACCTGTCCTATTCAACATAGTATTGGAAGTTATGGCCAGGGCAATAAGGCAAGAGAAAGCAATGAAAGGTATTCATTTCTTCCTATTTAGGAAAAGAGAAAGTCAAATTGTTTCTATTTGCGGATGACATGATTGTTTATTTAGAAAACCCCATCGTGTCAGCCCAAAATCTCCTCACGTTGACAAGCAACTTCAGCAAAGTCTCAGGATACAAAGTAAATGTGCAAAAATCACAAGCATTTTTATATGCAGATAATAGAGAGCCAAATTGTGAGTGAACTCCCATTTGCAATTGCTGCAAAGAGAATACAAAGCCTAGGAATACAACTTTTTCTGCTTTTGTTTTCTATTTTTATAATATTCGTGTCTGAAAAGATATCTGGTATGATTTCAAATTTCTTCAATTTTCTAAGGCTGATTTTGTGACATAACATGTAATTTTTCATGGAGATTTTTTTACATGTGCTTGAAAAGAATATGTATTCTGCTGCTTTTCGGTGGAATGTTCTATATATGCTTGTCAGAGCCATTGGCTTATAATGCTGTTGAAATCAACTTTCTCTTTGTTGGTTGTATTCCAGTTGTTAAATCCTTTATAGGAAAGGGGTATATCAAAGTCTCTTACTATTATATTATTGTTATCTATTTTTCCCTTCAGTTCTGTCAACATTTGCTTAATATATTTACATGTTTTTATGTTGGTTGAACATATGTTTGTAATTATTATATCTTCCTTGTGAATTGACCCCGTATCATTATATAATTTTTTTGTCATTTATAATTTTTGACTGTACGTCTATATTTTCTTAAGTAAATGTAGCCACCCCTTTTCTCTTTTTGCTATCATTTGCATAGAATATCTTTTTCAATATTTTCACTTCCAGTCTTTGGGTGTCCTTAAATCTAGTAAACTCTTGTAGACAGCATATAGTTGGATGGTGCTTTTTAAATCTATTCATCCACTCTGTCTTTTGCATAGAAAATTTAATACATTTACATTTAAAGTAATTTTTTAGAAGAAATAATTTACTTTTGCCTTTTGATCATTATTTTCTGTTTGTCTCTTATCCCTTTAGTTCTTCCTTTCCTCTCTTGCAGTCATTGTGGTATTTTGTTGACATTTTATTGACATGCTTTGATTTCCCTCTTTTTTACCTTTGTATAGTTTCTTTAAGTATTTCTTTGTGGGCACCATAAAAATATATTTTGACCTGATAACAAGTTAACTTCAATCATATACAAAAACTCTACACTTTTACATCTTTCACTATATATTACTGATGTCACAATTTACATCTGTTTGTTTTGTTTATCCATTAGCATATTTTAGTTATTATTACTTTCAATATTTGTTACTTGAAATATTTTTATCAGAATTAAAACTGGTTTACCCATCATCATTATTGTAATGTAGTTTCTGTATTTGTCTATGTTTATGTTTACCAATGGGCTTTATGCTTTCACATGCTATCATGTTGCTGGTAGAGTATTTTTATTTCAAGTTGAAGAACTCCCTTTCACACTTATTGTAAGTTAGGGATCATGATAATAAACCTCTTCAGTTTCCATTTGTTTGAGAAATTCTTCATGTTGTCTTCATTTCTGTAAAACAGCATTATATGGTATAGTATTCTTGGTAGACAGTGCTTTTTAAAATTCCTTTAGCAGTACGAATATATGATTCCACTCAATTCTGGGCTGTGATGTTTTGCTAAAACGTCCACTGATGGCCTTGTACAGTTCCCTTGCCTGTGACAAGTTATTTTATCTTTCTGATTTCAAAAACTATCTGTTTTTTACTTTGGACAGTATGTCTTCATAAGAATTTCTTTGGGTTCATCTTATTTTAGAACTTTTGATCTTCCTGGGTGTGGATGTCCATTTTTTACCCTCCACATTTGGAAAATTTTCAGCCATTATTTTTTAATAAACTTTCTGATTCTTTCTCTCTCTCTCTCTCTCTCTATCTCTCTCTCAAACTTCTGGGAAATCCATAATGCCTGTATTCTTTCACTTGATAGTGTCCTATACGTTTTTTACGTTTTCTTCATGGTTTTCCTTTTCTTTTCTTTTCTTTTCTTTTTGTTCCTCTGAGCTACTCTGACTGGATACTTTTAAATGACCTTTCTTCAGGTTTGTTTGTTTATTTATTTATTTATTTATTTATTTATTTATTTTTGAGAGGGAGTTTCACTCTGTCGCTCAGTCTGGATCTCGGCTCACTGCAACCTCCACCTCCTGGGTTCAAGTGATTCTCCTGCCTCAGCCTCCTTAGTAGCTGGGACTACAGGTTCCCGCCACTGCATCCAGCTAATTTGTGTATTTTTAGTAGAGACGGGGTTTCACTATGTTCGTCAGGCTGGTCTTGAACTCCTGACATTGTGATTCACCTGTCTTGGCCTCCCAAAGTGCTGGGATTATAGGCATGAGCCACCACACCAGGCTTGGTGATTTTTTCATTGTGCTTAATCTAGTTTTCTGATGAACACTTCTGCTGAGTCTTCATTTATAATTCATTTATTATAATTTTTAGCTCCAAGGCATCAGTTTAGTTCATTAAATTTTTTCCCATTTTTTTTTTTGTTGAAGTTCTGACTTTGTTCATGCATTATTTTCTTGAGATCCTTGAATAAATTTTCTGATTGTTACTTTGAATTCTCTGTCAGGTAATTAATCTATCTCTGTTTTATTAAAGCCAGTTTTTGGAGTTTTATCTTGATCTTTTTTTTATTATTATTATACTTTAAGTTCTAGGGTACATGAGCACAACGTGCAAGTTTGTTACATATGTATACATGTGCCATGTTGGTGTGCTGCATCCATTAACTCATCATTTACATTAGGTATATCTCCTAATGCTATCCCTTCCCCCGCCCTCTCCACAATAGGACCCGGTGTGTGATGTTCCCCTTCCTGTGTCCAAGTGATCTCGTTGTTCAATTCCCACCTATGAGTGAGAACATGCGGTATTTGGTTTTCTGTTCTTGTGATAGTTTGCTAAGAATGATGGTTTCCAGCTGCATTCATGTCCCTACAAAGGACACAAACTCATCCTTTTTCATGGCTGCATAGTATTCCATGGTGTATATGTGCCACATTTTCTTAATCCAGTCTGTCACTGATGGACATTTGGGTTGATTCTAAGTCTTTGCTATTGTGAGTAGTGCCACAATAAACATACGTGTGCATGTGTCTTTATAGCAGCATGACTTATAATCCTTTGGGAATATCCCGAGTAATGGTATGGCTGTGTCAAATGGCATTTCTAGTTCTAGATCCTTGAGGAATCACCACACAGTTTTCCACAATGGTTGAACTAGTTTACAATCCCACGAACAGTGTAAAAGTGTTCCTATTTCTCCACATCCTCTCCAGCGAGTTGTGTTTCCATATTTCTTCATTTTCCTTGAATGTATTAATGTCTATATGTTAGCAAAAACAACGACATTTTTCAGTCTTCATGGTTTGGCCTTGTGTAGAAGACTTTCACCAATCAACCTGGCCAGAGATTTTGTGGGCCTCTTAAACCTTCAAACTGTTGTATTAGTAGTGTCCTCAGGCTTCTAAAATATGCCATACCCTGTCAGCACACAGAGACAGATGAGTCAGAAACCAGCTTCTGATGCAACTTCTGGAAAAGTTGAAACTTTTGACACATGCGCCAATTCTTTCTCTCCCTGGGGAGAAGCTGGGAGTGGGTTTTTCACTCACTCATTCTGTGATGAACCAGTGGGATAATCCATGACAACTACTCATGTACTAGTTCAAACCACTGTTTTTGTTCTCTGTATCCCCCATGTATCTAGTATATGTTTGGTCCCATCAGCACTCCAATAAAGGCAAGAGACAAGTCAGTCCCTTAAGCAGCAATGTAAAAGTTGAGATGTTGGATGTGTGGTTTGATGTTTTTCCACCTCACAAAGAAGCTTTTTGGTGTAAGAACTTTATCCACATTGTAAATCCTGCCTCCCCTTATCAGGTGTGTGCAATTAAGTCATCCTAATTCTTAGGCTGAGACAAAGCAAGGGTTACCATTAAAAGAAACTGTGTTGGCTAGAACACTCTGAACAAGAACAGCATTACAGGAGAAAGTTGGGGTGTATTATTCTTGCACAGACAAAATCTATGTGCCAGACTTGATTTTAAGAATTCTCGAGGAGTTTTTGAGTATTGGAGTACTATCAGAAAACCCCTGAGTGTGTGGTACTGAGAGGGACTAAGGAGTCTCATGCAGATCTTTTATTACTTAAAAGCTCTAACTGGACCACTCGAAATTCTTTATTTTTATACTTTCAACTTTCATTTCAGAGTCAGGGGGTACAAATGCAGGTTTGTTACTTGGGTATATTGTGTGATGCTGAGGTTTACGGTACAAATGGCCTTGTCACCCAGGTAGTGAGTATAGTACCCAATAGGTAGGTTTCAACACTTTCTCCTTCCTCCCTAGACCCTCTAGTAGTCCTCAGCGTCTATTGTTGCCATCTTTATATCCATAAGTATCCAATATTTAGCTCCCATTTAGAAGTGAGAATATTTGGTGTTTGTTGAAATACTTGAATCTAAGCCTGTCCTACCAGGTAACCTCCAGCCAAGTTTTTTTTTTTTTTTTTTTTTTTAAACATAGATTAAAAATGTCAAACATTCTCCTATTTCTAAGTCAGTGAGATTGTGACTATTATTCAAAATAGAAGTCCCTATGGAAGAAAAGCCCTTTTTCTGAGGAAACTACCTATCCTGATTTTTCTCAGGAAATCCAGCTCTGCATTTTGTTACTGTTTTTTTTTTTTGTGGATCTTCTTTATATTTTAGGCACTATTCTTATTATCAACCACGATTTTTAGCGCTCTGGTAAGTTTCAATGCATTGAGTATGACTCAGAGTCTCTTAGGAAACTGAAAGGCCGAGTAACATGTCAACATTTCTTCAAGAGACATCTTTTTATTAAAACATTTTTAAAGTGTGGATAGCCATTTAGAAAGCATTGAGTTTGATGGTGTCCAACATAATTGTCTGGGAAGTTTGTTTAAAAATCAACTTTCAGAGCTATAATCCAGCTGTGCTATATCAGCATCAACATGGCTGATAACTAGACATGTGTATTTTTAACTAACACCTTCCATGATTTTAATGTACCACAAAATTTGAGAACTGTTTAATTTACCTTTCTCCTTCTTTATATAAAGGAAGAATAAGACCTAAAAAGGGAATATAACTTTCACAGGTTTACTAAAATATAACCAAAGGAATATTCAAAAGAAGTGAAGGCATCATTGTAACTTTTGAAAATTATTTCTTTTTAAAATCTACCATGCAGCATAAAAAAGTTGGACTTGACTTACAATAGCTAGTTTAATTAAGTAGATCTTCTGTGGCTCTGAGCTTCAAATAAATCAGGTCTTATCACAATGAAATTAAGCTTTGCTAATGCCTGTGTTTTAATAAAATGCAAATCAGGACCCTGGGATGTGACTCTTAAAGTTCAAGTTCTAAACTTCTTTAGCACTCACGAAAGATAGGGCTGTCAGACTGAGGAGGCCCAAAAGCCTTTGAGGTTTCCTCCAGGTAAGCCCTGAAGCTATGGGCCAGTTAATGGCTCTGGCGGTTAATTGAGCTAAAAATAAAACATAAATTATGCCCGAGGTACTTTTTCTCCCTCTCTACACAGAATTTGATTAAGAGATGTGTTTCATGAAGGATGAGATTAGATCTGCGTGGGATTAGATAAAAATGGACAAGAATTTTGTATTTTCCCTGTAGCTCTCCAGCTGCCTCTACAGAAGACATCCCCCAGGGCTTGGGCCTTGAACTCATGTTATTTGGAAATTTTGAGTGGGTTCAGATATTTTTGATATGGGCCCTTTCATCCGTGTCAGAAGAACAGCTTGGTTCTTTGATTTCTCTCCAAGTTAAGGACAAGTTCTATGAGGCCATTTTAATTTTCTCATTCTAAAACTTTAATCAGTGGTTTAGAAGAAATATTCTTCAGTCAGTGGGTAAACACAAACACACACACACACACACACACACACACACACACACACCCCTTCTATAGTTAAGATAAAATTTCTGATGTTGTTGCACCCCAAATTTTAATGCTGTATTGGTGACTGTGATTTGCTAACAATGGCAGCATCTATAAATGAGCTTCTTGGAACTGAGAGAATAACAGGAAAAGGAATGAGAAGAGCGAAAGCAGACCCAGGTAGCTGAAACAGAAAGCAAGGGAGGCAATGAGCAAAGGTGATTCCCAGAACTTCAAGAGTGATTCAGCCACAGACAAGGAAGCTTTCTTCATGTTTCAAATGTACATTTATTTAAAAAGCCATCAAGGTAAAATGTAGCCTTAGAATAAAAAGGAGAAAATGTTCCAATTTGATGTCTTATTAGAGTTGACATCAATTCTGCCCATCTCTCCAAGTCTATGTCTCATTTCTTGAGGAATTCCCTACTCTTTGCTAAATATGGGGAGTGTTGAAGATAGGCAGTAAGAAAACTAGTGTCTTGATTGTATATTATTCTGAGAAACAACTGGTGAGGCGGTGCTGACCCACATCCTTCCAATCCCTTCAAAGAAGGAAAGGTTAAGATTACGGAGGAGGTACTTTGAAGAGCCTTAATAGTGAAAAAAATCTCCCCACCCATCCTGATACTTAGTATGAATCATTACATATTAATGTCCCTGAAGTAGGCAAAACTATGGAACTTGAATTTTGTTGGAAATTGCACTGACTGAGAAGATAGGATGCCAACATCAAACCTTGCCTCTTCCATGGGCCCATTTGACATTTAGAAATTCACATGACTTTCTATAGTCCATGTAGGCCTTTCTATGGTTCACAAAGGCCTTCCTTAAAAGGCATTTGAATGCTACACTATCATGGGAGATAAACAGCCTGGTATTTCCAGCCTGCTACCAATTAGAGTCTCTCAGACAACTGAATGTTTATCTACCGAATTATCTGGCCCCAACAAAACCTGTTTACTCATTCCTTAAACATGCCTAGGGCATTCTCTTCCTCTATACCTCACATTGTTATTCTAGTTTGGAAGGCCTACCCACTTTCTGTCATCCCATCTAAATTTTCTTCAAGTTCCAATGAAAGTCCCACATCCCTCTAGGACTCTTTCTTTCTCCTCTACTCTCACTGCTCATATCACTCATTTGGTACTTTTCATCTGTATGTTTATGTCTGACCTCCCCAACTAGACTATAAGTTTTTTGGGTTTTTTTGTTCAGTGTAGAGATAGTATCCTACTCAATTAATTCAGTTAATAGATGGAAAAGCTCCTTACAAATTGCCAAATATGACGATTATTTTATGTCAGTTGTTTTAAAAGGCAGTTATCGCATAGTAAAGAGATTGTGATGCAGACGGATCTGAGTGCTGGTGTTTGTGACTTCACTTATTAGCTGTGTGACTTTGGGCATACTATGTAATCACTTCAAACTTAGTTTGCTTATCTGTAAAATGGGGATGACAAGTACCATCCTCAATAAATTTTTATGAGAATGAAATGTCATTAATGGGCATAAGCATTTTATAATTTTTCCTGAGTTGTATAAATGCAACCAATTATAAGCATACCATTACCCACGTATAACTCTTCCCCATTATAACAGATACACACTTCAGGCCACAATAAATGTTTCTTTGGGACTATGATGATAAAAGTGATGATTAATACCACTATTTACTCTTTTCTAGGCCAAAGTAGGAAACAGCCAAGGTGTAAGTCACCAAAACTGGCTCCTTTATGGAGACTAGTCTGCCTGATTTATTTCATGTTTTTTCACAGAGTATCAGTATGGAAGGGACCCTTAGAGAAAAATCCAGTTTAAGTTTTTCATGTTACTGATATGGACAATGAAGTCCAGAAAGGGGAAGGAGTTGCTCAAAGTTACATAGCATGTCAAACATGGGGACAAAAGTGATATAAATTCTGATACAGATATAGACACATATGACAGGATTTTCTTCAAAGATCTGTGGACTTGTTCAGATTTCCACTTTAATATTCCAGCCTATTACTAAGGTTTAGTGGATGTCCATGGTCACACAGCCAGGAAGTAAAGGAGCCAGGATTTGAGCCCTGTTCTGTCTGCTTCTCAGGGCCCTGTGCTGCTTCCTTCCCCAAATCACAACCTGTTCGTGTACTCCCGTTTTCTTTCCGTCCATCACCCATAAGGAAAGCAGACTCAAATCTCCCCACTGCACCAGCACTGGTCTCCTAGAGTTGACTGAAGGTGTAGCAGGATCGGTCTTAGACAAGACCTCCTGGACACCAGTTTTAGGAAGGAATAGGCTTTAGTCAGCTGGGAGCATCGGTAGACTTCTGTCTCAAGATCTGAGCTCCCTGAAGTCAAGATTCCTGTCCCTTTTAAGGGCCTACAACTCTAAGGGGTCCAAGTGAAAGGGTCATGATACATTGTGCAAGCGGGGGCTACGTGACTGGGGCTGCATGCACCAATGATCAGAACAGAACCAAACCAAACAGGAAGTTACACAATGCTTCCTCATACAATGTCTGGAATCTACAGATAACATAATGATTAAGTCAGAGGCCGATCTTTAACTACCAGGCCTGGGGTGTGGCACCAGGCTATCTGACTATTGAATTTCACTTCTGACTTTTCTTTAACTCCTACTTTCTCTTTCCTTTGAGGCAGAAAATTAGACAGAAGACAATATGAGAGGTGATCTCCTCCCTTAAAGGTATAAAAATTATTGAGGTAGATTTGAAATAAAGTACAGATTGGTCCAAACCAAGGCAGTGTGGTCCAGACAGAGGTCAGGGGATAAGCAAAAGTGAAAAACCTTAGGCCTAGCAGCTCCTTTTCTTCCACATGTATCATTCATTACAAAAATTATTGGACTGTTCTGCATATAATTGAGAAAATACTTGATATATTCAATCCTTAAGTTGTTTATCTGTAGGATGAGGATAATAATAGTATCTATCTGATAAACTAGTTGTAAGGATATAAATATAATAATGTATGTAAAACACTTAGAATTGTAGCTGACAGTGAGCACTCAATAAATGCTAGCTATTTTCATTGTTACTATATAACAATAAAGTCATAAGAATTGTAAGAAAAGTACAAACAAATTACAATGGCTAGACAAAGATTGTCAGATTGGGTTTAAAAAGGAAACCTTCTACAAGGAACCTTGAAATATAAACACATATGTGTTGAAATAAAGAGATTATAAAATGACACAGCTTGCAATCACTAATCCTAAATTCTATTTAGAGGAGAACTTTAGAGGTGGAAAATTCTACAGCAAGTGATGGAGAGGGGAAGGAAGTATGATGAACCTCATAGAGGATGCCATTTTATCTGGTCTTTGAAGGATAGATAAAAGATTTAGACAGTCAGAGACAGGAGAGGGGGCCAAAATTGAAGGATAAGGCTTGCCTGGGAGAAGTCAGTATTGCAGTTTGACAAGAGCAGTATTACCATGCAAAGAGGTAGGGGGAGATTCAGCTAGGTGGATAAGTCATGACAAGATTTTGGAGAACCTAAGGATGGCTGGATAAGAAGTTTGCTCTTTCTCTTAAATCTGTCTCCCTATAGATTCTACAAATTGTTTTCACTTTTGTAACCACAGAGAACAATTGAATTTTATTCATCCTCCACATAGAAGCTCTTCCAATATTTGAAAGCAGCTATAATATTTTTAACTCAACAATGTCTTTAGAGAGCTTGAGTAGGTTTCTCCCTCCCAGGCCTTGGGGCAGAGTATAATAGGCCTCAGATCTTGGAATCGCTCTCTTCTTCTAGAAAAGTACATGAACATTCATTTTAACAAATGCTTACTGTCCATTTCCTTGGGGAGACAGAGATGACCAATCTACCACCTCTAAGGAGCTCCCAGTCTAATAGAAAAAACAAACATTATTTTAATAAAATATAATATAAACTGATAACCATAAAGATAGGGACAAGTTTAAGATTCATAAGTCACTTTGGAGAAAGAGTAAATACATCTATGGTGGGAGAAAGAAGTATTATGTAAGAAAATGCTTTTCAGAGGATGTGAGATATAGACTAAATTTTGAAGAATTAAAGAAAGACTGGGAGTTGGCAGGCAGAAAATGTGAGTAAATAACACTATAATGAGAACACAGAATTTACTATGCTTCAGAGAAATAAAATAGTCAAGGATAACTTAAGTATTTTTAGCTAGGGTGTCTTCATATATAGTGATGTTATTAACCAAGAACGGGAATATAGAAGAGCAAGCTTGATGCATGTGAATTGGAGATAAGTGGTAATGGTTTTCCTTTCAAACATTTTAAGCCTGAATGGCAAACAAAAACAAGGATTATTGTACATGAAAGACACAAGGAACTTGTGTGTGTTTGTATGCACATATGCATGTGTGTGTGTTGAAATGACTACTGTTCAAGCCTACATGATTCTCTTACAGCATGTGCACTCAAAACCATCATTATCTAGACCTTGAAGCCATACTTTCTAAAATGTGATCAGTGGATAAATTGCATTAGAATCATCAGGTCACTTTTAAAAGTAGAGAGTCCTGGGTACCAACCATTACTCAGATCATGTTGAGAACCACTGCCTTAAGAGATAGGGATTGTTATCATCTTTGACAGGACATTACCATCCTTAGACATTTTAAAACCTCTTGGTTGCCTAAAAAATAAAATCAGAGAATGTCAGACCTCTGGGATTAATCTAGTCTAATCCCTTCTTATTCAGATCAGGAAACTGACATCCAGATAGGAGAGTAACTCTCCCGTGATTATCTGAACAGGCAATGAAATAGACTAGACTAGGGCTTTGGTCTCCTAGACCTTAGACCAGTGCTTTTACAGGCTTGAGAATTCAGAGTACAAACATCTACTGTGATTGCTGAACGAATTCTTTACTTTGTTCCAATACAAAAATTTGGCCCAGGGAATAAATCTGGAATCAAACATTTTCTGTTGATGATGTCTCTGGTTATTCAGTTCCTAGCCTAATTTTTCTCTGAGCTACCTGGGAAGTAACAGACTTATAATATCTCCTTGAGCCTTCCTGACTATGGATCCTCTCAGCACTCCATTCAAAATCATCATCCAACCTCAAAACCACACAATATATAGTATATATAAATACATATGCACACACACACAAACATATATACATATATAAAATATATATATGTATATATATATATCATACATAACAAAATAGATTATGATGGAATATAAAGATAAATTCATACAGAACACGAAATCCATTATGCTTCATTTTTCCCTACAAATTTCCATTTTTATCTATAGGCTTTACTCCTTATCGTCATCAGAAATATGTCTTGTTCACAGCTTATTGTTTTATTGTGTGTGCTGTTCCTTTTTTGACATCAGACAATTAACATTGTAGCTGTTCAGTTTATAAGCACATACTGCCTTGCACTGCTGAGAAACCATGAAACCAAGCTTCCCTAACTAACTAAATTTGTGCCATCCACCTCCCTGCACAGGCATTAATTCAAGTTAAAGATGAGATTTTTGTATATTTGGTTGTTCCAAGTATTGAGTACTTGAACAGCTGATTAGAGTAACTCCAAATTATATCCCACCTACACTGGTATAAATGTCAAAAAAAGAAATGTGAGAAGTTTCAAGTTGGATACCTAATTTCTCCCCTCTTCTTTACCTGACCCAGTACAGCATTTTAGTGTGAGTATATTTGAATACTTAACAGTAGTTCTGTGAGGTCTGAGCAGCAACTTCCTTCTAACTTTTCTAATCCCTCACTTCTCTCCAAGAGACATTTGTATAAGGAAATGGACAATAAAAACACCCAGAGGTCAAATCTACTGAAATAAAAATGACTGCCCTCCTCTGAGTGGTCCAGGACCCCAGCCAGAGTCTTCCTAATCCTATCCCATTCACCATGCTGCCTCCACAGTTATCTTTTAAGACAGGCTTGAACTTCTAACTTGAGAAATATGGAGTAGATATACTTGTCTTTTCTTCTACTATGCAAAATTATAAACCCATGACATTGTATGTACAACAAACATAATAAAACTTGCAAAACTGGAAAGAAGTAGGAAGACTGGGTAGAAACTGCAAGCCTTGAGGAAAAACATCTGGCATGTTTTCTTGGTTTCCTTTTTGCTTCATATATTCCACACTTGATACCAAAGAAAGCTGTAACCCACAAATACCAATAGTTGCAGACAAAAATGAAATCCAAACAAAAGTCTGCCCTTTCTAGATAAAGGACCAAGAAAGGTGCAGCCTAGAAAGACCCAAAACTTTTAGACAATGACCATTCTCCTACAACCAGTATCACAGAAAAAACTATAGTCACAATATTAGCAGAGGCTAAGTGAGGAGCCTAGAATTTCACCCTTTCCAGGTTATGACAAGGTACTCAATACTATCTGTCAAGTAGGTATCAGAGAAACCTGAGTGGGGAACCAAAACTTTCATCACCACTTGGCAGTATTTAGCACTCCTCTTTAGATGTGAAAGAAAACCATGCAGGGATTTTCAACATCCCTTCTCATCTGGCAATAACAGAGCATCCCTCCCTCTCCCAAAGATGTTATCAGAGAAGGCTTCCTGTAGAGTCAGGACACTCATCACTGCCCAGCAGTATTGAGACCAGCTCCCCTGCAGTACCAGTGGAGGCCATGTGAGGAGCAGTAACAAGACATTCCTACCTCTTGCAACCCAGGAGCTATTAGAGGAGGTCTAGTGGAGGGGTCATCATTTCCACCTTGTCAGTGGTCAGAACTCCAAGCAGTAACAGAAAATTTCAACACAGAACAAAAGCTATAAAGAAGAACCAGATAGAAATATAGAAATTCTAACAATAAATAATGCAACAACCAAAATAAGAAATGAAATGAATGGATTTAATAGCAGAATGGAAGGAAAAGAGGAAAGACTAAAGCTAGAATGATAGAAATTACCACAACTGAACAACAATGAGAAATTTACTGAAAAAAAATAAACAGAGCTTCTGAGGTCTGTGGGATTGTAAGAAGGGGTATAACATTCATGTTATCAGAGTTCCAAAGGAGAGACAAAATTAGGTAGAGCAAAAGACATTGAAAAAATAATGGCTAAAACTTTCAGAATTTGGCAAAAAAAAAAATAAATCTATAGATTTTAAAAGTTGATAAAACCCCAAATAGAACAAACTCAAAGAAATCCACACTAAGACTATTAGCCACAACTCTTAAAGGCAAAGAAAAAAATCTTGAAACAGTGAAAGAGAAATTACACTTTAACTATAGGTAAAAAACAGTTTAAATGACAGGTTTCTTATTAGAAATTATGAATGCCAGAAAAAAAGTGGCACAACATTTTTCAAGTACTAAAGAAAAAAATCATGTCAACCCATAATTCGGTACTCAGTGAAAGTATACTTCAGTAATAGAGAAAAAATCAAGACATTCTAAGATAAAGGGTAACTAAGAGAATTTTCACCAATTGAACTTTAAAAGAGTGGTTGAAAGAAGTTATCTAAACAGAAAATAAATTATTAAAGAAGGAGGCTTGACTATCAGAAAGAAGAAAAAGTAGCAATAAAAATATAAGAAAATAAAATAGACAACTCTCTTTAGATTTTAAAATTATGTTTGATGATTTAAGCAAAAATTATTGCACTGTTTGATATGGTTCTGATGTGGGAACTCCTGTGAGTTCTGATTGGTTCTCAATGTGTGTACAAAAAAATACCTAAGACAAATAAATTATAAATGGGGCAAAAACCCTAGTAACATGATAACACCAGAAATGATTGTATCTATATCTATATCTATATACACATATACATATATAATAGTTTATATATTATATAAATATATATTTATATTTTGTAATATATTATATAATATATAATATAAAAACATATATTATATAATATATATTTAAATAACATATATATAAGATAAAATAACCTAGAATATCACCAAAAAAAGCTATACAAAGAGATACACTCAAACGCCCTATGTATAATTCAATATAGCATTCTAAAATATAGTCATGCAATCCAAAATGGCAGGTAAGAAGAAACAGAGAAACAAAAACAGAAAGAACAAAGGGAAAACCAAAAGTGAAGCAGTAAATTTAAACTCTAATCTATTAATAATTTCATTAAATATAAATGATCAAAATATACCACATAAATTTAAAAGACAGAGGTTGAGAGGGTGGAATAAATAAGCATGACACAACTATTCTATCTGAAAGAAACTCACTTGAAATATAACGATAAAAGCATCATGAAAACAAAATAACATAAAAGATCCATTATGAACATATTTACAAAAAGGAAGCAAGAGTAACTATATTAATATCAGATAAAGTAGACAAGAGCAAATAAATTTTACAGACACATAAAATTATATATGATGATAAAAAGTCAATCCCCAAAGATGATAATCTTAAATAAGTATAACACATCAACCGAGCTGTAAATTATGGGATGCAAAAATTAACAGAACTGAAAGGACAAATAGACAAATCAAAATTATAGGTGGGGACTTTACGCCTCTCTAATCAATTGACAGTACAAGTAAACAGCAAATAAGCAAAGATAGAATTCAACAACAACATCAGCCAACAGGTTGATCTAATAAACAAACATTTACAGAAAACTCGACCCAACAATAGAATACACATATTTTATAAGTGCCCAGGGAATGTATACCAAGATAGACCATATTCTGGGCCCAAAGCAAACCTAAACAAATATTAAAATAATTTAAACTATATGGAATATGTTCCTTAACCAAATGAAATCAAAGTAAAAATCAGTAATAGTAAGATAACAGGAAAATCTCCAAATATTTGCACATAAAGTCACATACTAGTACATACTACATGAGTTAAAAAGGAACCCTCAAGATAAATTAAATAAAACATTTCACTGAATGAAAATTAAAATACACAAGATCAAAATTTGTAGAACATAAAAACTTTTTTTTTTTTTTTTTTTTTGAGATGGAGTCTCATTCTGTCACCCGGGCTGGAGTGCAGTGGCGTGATCTCAGCTCACTGCAACCTCTGCCTCCTGGGTTCAGGTGGTTTTCCTGCCTCAGTCTCCCAAGTGGCTGGGATTACAGGGGCCCGAAACCACACCCAGCTGTTTTTTTTTTTTTTTTTTTTTTTTTTTGTATTTTTGGCAGAGACGGGGTTTCACCATGTTGGCCAGGCTGGTCTCAAACTCCTGACCTCATGATTCACCTGCCTCAGCTTCCCAAAGTGGGGTTTACAGGTGTGAGCCATCACACCCAGCAAAAACTCTTAAAGCTAATTGGATATCAATAGGCATAAAAGAATAACCTTGACTAAAATCTCACACCCTATACAAAAGCAATTCAAAATGGATCACAGACTTAAACGTAAAACATAAAACTATAAAAACATTTAGAAGATAACAGGAAAAAAATCTCTGGGACCCAGAAATTTTTGAAGTATTAGACAAGATATCAAATCATACTTCACAAAAAATTGAAATGTTAGACTTCATCAAAATTAAACAAACAAACAAAAAATGTTTGATGTGCTCAAGATTCCTGTTAAAGGTATGAAAAGCCAGGCTACATACTTGGAGAAAGTATTTGTAAACCACGTATTTGACAAAAGTCTTTACTATAGACTGGATGTTTACGCACTTACCCTTGCCAAATTCATATGTTGAAATCTTAACCCTCAATGTGATGCTAATCAGAAGTGGAACCTTAGGGTGGCAGTTAGGTCACCAGGGTGTAGCCCTTATGATGGGATGATGTCCTACTAAAAAAGAAAAAGACCTCTTTTATGGTTGTCTAGTAATTGTGAATATTAACAGTTGTGAACATTACAAAATCTTTTAAGATCCAACCTTTGCTTAACTACTTTCCTAGCCTCACTTCCCATCATTGCCTTCCCATCTTCTTTCCCCTTCTCACCTCATTAAATGTCCAGAGCAGCTGAAAAATATATATAAAACCAAAGATAGTTTTAGAGGCATGATTTATCACCTTTATGCAAATTAAAGATGCCCCTACCTCAGATGGAGGGAGACATATATTGGCGATCATAGCTAATTGGACAGAGATGGACTGCAGTTCCATCATTACTTAAGCCTTTATTGATCCTCACCTGATCCATGGCAATATCTATCTAACTGGTCTCAAGTTAAAATTCTGTCTCCTGACTCCCAATTCTATATTACCACTCTTGATCAAGATCCCCTCTCCCAACAACTAGTTATAATTGTCTAATTTTCTGAGTCTTCCCTAGTAGATTAGAAATTGCTAGCAGGCAATTAATGTCTCAGTTTTATGTCTTTCTGGGACCCACTATAGGGTATGACAGAGAGTAGGTGCTCAGGAAGTGTTTGCTGAATTTAATCAAATTTGCCGAGCCACTCAACTAAGTCCATTGCCTACCCTCAACCTCCTCTGGCTCTCAGAAGCTGAATTGCTGAAAGGTCACTTTATGGATCTAGGTGGGTGGAAAAGAGAACTTTGTTCAAACCATAACAATGCTTGGATCATTGTACTGTAGCCAAGTAGGCAGCTTCTTAAGGTGCCCTGGATTAAAGGCCAAAATGTGGACAAGTAGGACTATTACTAAGGGCTTCTGACATGAGGAATTGAGCTACAGCCATCTGTGCATGAGGCCCTTCCTCTCAGTTGGCAACCAAAATAAGCTGGCTCATTTTCTGCTTTGAATTTTGATTTCTATTTCTTCATCTGAGGATCTCTGTACTGCTCAGCCCTTTATTTATTATTTAGTTCTTTGATTTTTTAGAAGCATGCTCTATGCCTTAAAAGCTTAGGGGAAGAAGTCCGATAAAATATGTCATTAATTAAAGACAAAATGATGGAGAGAAGTCATAATAAAGAAGAAAAACTAAGGAAAAAATAGGTGCCTCATTTCTTGAATCCTTTTTTCCAAGAAGTTCAAAATTGGTCACAGGATTCCTTGACATCTAGACTTCTATTAAGCTCCTTCAGTTTGCAGGGTTCTTGAGGGGCTTTTGAAATATTCAACAAAAATAAATGCAAGCACATTGGAAGGATAACCAGCAATCAGCGGCACATCTGTTGTGGTCTTTAATGAGCTGCACAGTCTGCCTACAAGAATACATTTATTTCCCTACTTACTGGCAATCACAGTGAAATATGGCCCTCAACAGTCAGTCTCCAGTAGGTATTTCCTCAGTTGAAGAAAGCTGCCTTGCTCAAGGTCATGTCCCTCTCCAGGGAAAGGGAGAAGACTTGTGCCTCTATTAGTAATAAATACAAAGTTTTAAAGACCTGGCCACCTTACCTCAACTCAGGAAAACTCTGAAGGATCATTCCAGATTCAGACACACCTCAATTCTCTGACAAATCCTGCTTTCTTGCCTTCTCTTTCACAGGTATTGATCTCAAGAGTATTCCTAATATACCTCCTGCACACTAATCTCTGTCTTTGCTTTTCAGGAACTCCAACCTGTGACATCTTTCTTCAGGAGTCAAAAAGTAGATATTGAACAACCGGGCTTTTCTGCTAGTCTGTGAGTTTCTGATGGGCAATGGCTTTGGGGTCCTACCCACATCTAGCTCATTGCCTGGTAGGTACATTGTATGTGTTAAGTAAATGTATCTAGAATTTAATAGTCCAAACAAAATAGTAAGGGACTGGAAAAAGTGTTCTCAGAAATGTGCTGATCCAGAAAGTGGTGAGCACTGTGCTATGATTCATTCTCTCTCTCTCTTTCTCTCTCCCTCTCCTCTCCCTCTTTTTTGATCTACCATTTTCAGTTAAGCAATTGTAAAAGGTAGGTATTATTAACACCATTTTCAAAATGTAGAAACTAATGTTGAAGTTTAATTGGATCCCATCTGTCAATTTTTGCTTTTGTTGCAATTGCTTTTGATGATTTAGTCATGAAATCTTTGCCCATGCCTATGTCCTGAGTGGTATTGCCTAGGTCTTCTTCTAGAGGGTTTTTTTTTTCTTAATCATTTTAAGTTTTACATTTAAGTCTTTAATCCATCTTGAGTTAATTTTTGTATAAGGTGTAAGGAAAGGGTCCAGTTTCAGTTTTCTGCATATGGCTAGACAGTTTTGCCAGCACCATTTATTAAATAGGGAATTCTTTTCCCATTGCTTGTTTTTGTCAGGTTTGTAAAAGATCAGATGATTGTAGATGTGTGGCGTTATTTCTGAGGCCTCTGTTCTGTTCCATTGGTCTATATATCTGTTTTGGTATCAGTACCATGCTGTTTTGGTTACTGTAGCCTTGTAGTAGAGTTTGAAGTCAGGTAGCCTGATGCTTCCAGCTCTGTTCTTTTTGCTTAAGATTGTCTTGGTTATATGGGCTCTTTTTTGGTTCCACATGAAATTTAAAGTAGTTATTTTCTAATTCTGTGAAGAAAGTCAATGGTGGCTTCATAGAAATAGCATTGAATCTATAAATTACTTTGGACAGTTTGGCCATTTTCACGATATTATTTCTTCCTATACATGAGCATGGAATGTTTTTTCCATTTGTTTGTGTCCTCTCTTATTTCCTTCAGCAGTGGTTTGTAGTTCTCCTTGAAGAGATCCTTCATATGCCTTGTAAGTTGTGTTCCTAGGTATTTTATTTTCTTTGTAGCAATTGTGAATGGGAGTTCACTCATGACTTGGCTCTCTTGGTGTTCATCTATTATTGGTGTATAGGAATGATTGTGATTTTTGCACATTGATTTTGTATCCTGAGACTTTGCTGATGTTGCTTATCAGCTTAAGGAGTTTTAGGGCTGAGATGATGGGGTTTTCTAAATATACAAGCATGTCATCTGAATATACAAGCATGTCATCTGCAAACAGAGACAATTTGACTTCCTCTTTTCCTATTTGAATACCCTTTATCTTTCTCTCTTGCCTGATTGTCCTGGCCAGAACTTCCAATACTATGTTGAATAGGAGTGGTGAGAGAAGGCATCCCTGTCTTGTGCTGGTTTTCAAAGGGAATGCTTCCAGCTTATGCATACTCAGTGTGATATTGGCTATGGGTTTGTCATACATAGCTCTTATTATTTTGAGGTATGTTCATCACATCTAGTTTATTGAGTGTTTTTAGCATGAAGGGGTGTTGAATTTTCTTGAAGGCCTTTTCTGCATCTATTGAGATAAGCATGTGGTTTTTGTCATTGGTTCTATTTATGTGATGGATTACATTTATTGATTTGTGTATGTTGAACCAGCCTTACATCCCAGGGAAGAAGCCGACTTGTTCACGGTGGATAAGCTTTTTGATGTACTGCTGGATTCACTGACAGTATTTTATTGAGGATTTTTGCATTGCTATTTATCAGGGATACTGGCTTAAAATTTACTTTTTTTGTTATGTCTCTGACAGATTTTGGTATCAGGAAGATGCTGACCTCATAAAATAAGTTAGAGAGAAGTTCATCTTTGTCTATTGTTTGGAATAGTTTCAGAAGGAATGCTACCAGCTCCTCTTTGTACCTCTGGTAGAATTCGGCTGTGAATCCATCTGGTCCTGGACTTTTTCTTGGTTGGTAGGCTATTAATTACTGCACCAATTTTGGAACTTGTTATTGTTCTACTCAGGGATTCAACTTCTTCCTGGTTTAGTCTTGGTAGGGTGTATATGTCTAGGAATTTATCCATTTCTTCTAGATTTTCTAGTTTATTTGCATAGATGAGATTATAGTATTCTCTGATGGTAGTTTCTATTTCTGTGGGATCAGTGGTGATATCCCCTTTATCTTTTTTTATTGTGCCTATTTGACACTTCTCTCTTTTCTTCTTTATTAATCTGGCTAGCAGTCTACTTATTTTGTTAATTGTTTCAAAAACCAGCTCCTGGATTCATCAATTTTTTGAAGGCTTTTTCTTGTCTTTATCTCCTTCATTTCTGCTCTGATCTTAGTTATTGCTTGTCTTCTACCAGCTTTTGAGTTTGTTTGCTCTTGCTTCTCTAATTCTTTTAGTAGTCCTTCAGGAGCAGTTTCCATGTAGTTGTGTTCAGTTTCCATGTAGTTGTGTGGTTTTCAGTCAGTTTTCTAATTCTGAATTCTCATTTTATTTTACTGTGGACTGAGAGACTGTTTGTTATAATTTCTGTGTTTTGCATTTTCTGAGGAGTGTTTTACTTCCAATTATGTGGTCGATTTTAGAATAAGTGCTATGTGGTGCTGAGAAGAATGTATATTCTGTCGATTTGGTGTGAGACTTTTGTAGGTGTCTATTAGGTCCGTTTGGCTCAGAACTAAGTTCAAGTCCTGAATATCCTTGTTAATTTTCTGACACATTGATCTGTCTAATATTGACAGTGGGGCGCAAAAGAAACTATCATCAGAGTGAACAGGCTACTTACAGAATGGGAGAAAGTTTTTGCAATCTATCCATCTGACAGAAGGCTTAACAAACTTAAACAAAGTACAAGAAAAATACAAACAACCCCATCTAAAAGGGGGCAAAGTATATGAGCAGACACTTCTTAAAAGAAGACATTCATGTGGCCAAAAAATATACAAAAACCAGCTCATCATCACTGGCCATTACAGAATTGCAAATCAAAACCACAGTGAGATACCATGATACATCACTTAGAATGGTGATCATTAAAAAGTCAGGAAACAACAGATGCTAGAGAGGAAGTGGAGAAATAGGAACGGTTGGTGGGAGTTTAAATTAGTTCAACCATTGTGGAAGACACTGTGGTGATTCCTCAAGGATCTAGAACCAGAAATATCCTTTGACCTAGCAATCCCATTACTGGGTATACATCCATAGGATTGTAAATTATTCTATTATAAAGACACATGTACATGTATGTTTATCGTAACACTATTTGCAATAGCAAAGGCTGGGAACCAACCCAAATGCCTATTAAGAATAGACTGGATAAAGAAAATGTGGCACATATACACCTCGGAATACTATGCAGCCATAAAAAAATGAGTTCATGTCATTTGCAGGGGCATGGATGAAGCCGGAAACCATCAATTGCAGCAAACTAACACAGGAACAGAAAATCAAACACTGCATGCTCTCACTCATAAGTGGGAGTTGAATAATGAGAACACATTGATAGAGGGAGGAAAACATCACACTCTGGGGCCTGTCAGGTAGTGGAGGGCAAGCGGAGGGAGATCATTAGGACAAATATCTAATCCATGCATTGCTTAAAACCTAGATGATGTGTTGATGGGTGCAGGAAACCACCATGGCACATGAATACTTATGTAAATAACATACACATCTGCACATGTATCCCAGAACTTAATTTTTTTTTTTAATTTAAAAACCAAAAAAACTAAGGCTGAATTAAGTTAGTTGCCTTTGCCCAAGTTCCCCTAGTTAATAAGTGGCAGGGCCCGTATTTGAACTGAAGTCTGACTGACCCCAAGTCTTGTATTTCACATGGATCATGGATGCAAAGAGGTGGTTTCCCTAGACATGTCCTTTTCCTCCCAATTGTTTGCCTGTATATGTAATTTTTTTTACACAATTTTAAATGAGAATCTTGTTATGGGATCAAGTGAAAGGTGATATCAATTGGTGTGGCTTTGTAAACACACCAAAGAATATTACATAGTGGATTATTTGTGTATCTTTGTATTGTTAGGGTCATTTTTCCTTTCAGTAGTTCTTAATACATTTCTTTTGAATTGAAATTCTAATGAAATATATAGTGTTCAAAAAGGGGCAGAAAACATACATGTGAAATATGCAAATGTTTGTATAGTGAAACATGTAATAACCACTGAAGTAAAGGACTAAAATATTACTGTCACTTAGAGTTTCCCTTTGTATACCTGTCCAATTGCAACCCTTATCCTAGTGGTAATCATAGCTTAACTTATACAGTAATAATTTATTTGCCTTTAAAAATAGTACTACACATATGTATGCATCCCTAAACAATACAGAACATGGTTTGTCAAACTATGGCTTATGGGTCTAATCCAATCTTCCCCTTGTTTTTTTGTAGAGTTTCGTTGGAGCACAACCATACACATTCATTTGAGTATTGTCAACAGTTTTTTATGCACTTTAGAGATGAGTAGTTGCAACAGGCACTATATGACCCACAAAGCTTAAAATGTTTGCTATATGGTCGTTTACATAAGAAGTTTGTTTTTTGATATAGATTAGTTTTGCTTGTTTTAAACTTTATAGAAAGAAAATTATACAATATGTACTATTTGAGGACTTAATTATTTTCCCTCAACGATACTTGTGTAAGATTCATGCACAATGAATTATTATTTTCTAGGCATCAGCTGCTAACAATTGAAGTAAGTACGAATTTCATAGTCTTATTTCAACTTCTTGAATTACACTGTATTATATTTTAAAAACTATTTGTAAAAATATACACACTATAGAAAATATGGAAAAATAAAATAAAGAAACTTTTAATGAAAATAAATTTCTTTTTTAATCAGTTAAAGATAACAATTTATGGCATATTTTTTCAAAAACTCTTGATTTCACCATTTTAAAAAGCATAATTCTAGCTTTTTTCAGGAAATATAAAAAAAAACCTAAATGGAAGAAAACAATCTGTAATCTCTCAGAATGAACACTATTAATAACTTTTCACCTGTCTTCGGTTTTTCTTTCCCTTTAGTTCTTTAATTTATTAGTCTTGACAATAAAAAGATTACATGTCAAAACATACATATCAAAACCTATGTGATGTAGTCAAAGGAATACTGAAGAAATCTTTCAGCCTTAAATATGTTAGAAACAAATAAATATTTCAAAATAAATTAATTTAGATTTTAACTTAAGATTAAAAAATAATTGCAAAGTAAATGTTTTCTAATTATATGAATGCATATATATGTGTTATCCTTTGATATTGATTCCTTATTTTATCATAATGTAGCCCTTTATATCTCCAAGAGACTTTTGTTGTGATCTTCCTGATGTTTTTTGATAAGCTCATTGTCCCTAGCATTTCTAACAACTTTGTTTGTAGATTTTAAAACAATATCCTTAGGTAAATAATCATGTCTATTACAGCTTCCTGAAGTATTGTTACTTTTGGAATATAAAATTCTTCTCTTTTTCCTGTTTAAACATTTTTTCAACTCGAATTCTATTGTATGTGTGATATTAACATTGCCTGATAATAGTGCTTGAATATTTGATTTCATCTTCCTCTCAATTGTTTTCTTCATTCTAGTATTTGTTTTCATTCTAGTATTTGTCTAATATATATTTTTTCATTATTTATTTTCCAACTTTTAAAATCTTCTTTTGGAAGATTCAGGTATCATTTTTTTGTGTGTGTTTTCTATTTACTCTGCTCTTTTTTTCTCCTTCATGTAATAGTGTGTGCACACACAGACAAACACACAGTCCTATTCACTTTTTTTTTTTTTGCCTTCTTGTTGAATTATTCATCTTTGTTCTTTTTCTTCTAGCGAATTGGAAGTTATAGTAAACTTTTGATGAATAGTTACCCTTAAGTATTTATTCCATATTTAAATTTGCATTTTCTATCAAGCCTAGAATTTAATTTATTTGATATGTTCGCTTTCTCTGCATCTCTCTCTTAATGTAACCATCTGTGACTAAAGTTTGGAATTGTTATAAACTAGCATTGTTTGGAAACTTAATATAATAT
This sequence comes from Macaca nemestrina, assembly GCF_043159975.1. Taxonomy (NCBI): domain Eukaryota; kingdom Metazoa; phylum Chordata; class Mammalia; order Primates; family Cercopithecidae; genus Macaca; species Macaca nemestrina. The sequence goes on from NC_092145.1 coordinate 87,567,019, forward strand.
TATGGGCTGTAATGTTTACTGTTATTTCTGGCATTCACATTTTCCCCTTTCTTGGATTTTTGTTTTCACTCAATTATTTCACTCAAAGGGCCTTAACATTCCTGAGGTTTGTATTTCTGAAAACTTTTCTATTCTGCTTTCATGGCTCCTGATTGGCTTGGTTGGGGATTGATTGTAAATCAAAATAATGTTAACACAAAAACTTAAAGATGTGTTGCTATTGCCTTCTGGCATCCAGTGTTGCTAGTGAAATTTAGATGCCAAATTAATTTTCATTTATTTTGTGTAAAATCTGTTTTTATTCTTCCTAATATGGAAACATTTAGTTTTTTAAAATTGTAGTTCTTAAATTTAATGAAGTGTCTAAGGGTAGATTTTGGTTACTTTTATTATTATTATTCTGCTTGATTCTGTTTGGTCTCATGCTTTGGGAGAAGCATGGGGAAATTGTCTTTTTCTATTTCGTTGATTATTTACCCTGATTTATATTCTTTGTTCTTCAACTTTATAACTCCTCTGAAATGTACGATGAACCTTCTGGATTACATATATAGGTATCTCAATTTTCATTTCATAGTTTTTGTCTTTTTTTTCTTTGTGGTATATTTGATTTTCTCAATTATAAGATTATGAATTCAATCTCTAGTCATAATCATTGTACTGTTAAGCCCTTCTAATAATTATTATTAAGTAATCTTACTGGAAAATCTAGAAGAAATGGATAATTTCCTGGACACTTACACTCTTCCAAGACTAAACCAGGAAGAAGTTGAATCCCTGAATAGACCAAGAGCAGCCTCTGAAATTGAGGCAATAATTAATAGCCTACCAACCAAAAAAAGTCCAGGACCAGATGGATTCACAGCTGAATTCTACCAGAGGTACAAGGAGGAGTTGGTACCATTCCTTCTGAAACTATTCCAATCAATAGAAAAAGAGGGAATCCTCCCTAACTCATTATATGAGGCCAACATCATCCTGATACCAAAGCCTGGCAGAGACACAACAAAAAAAGAGAATTTTAGACCAATATCCCTGATGAACATTGATGCAAAAATCCTCAATAAAATACTGGCAAACTGGATTCAGCAACATATCAAAAAGCTTATCCACCATGATCAAGTGGGCTTCATCCCTGGGATGCAAGGCTGGTTCAACATTCGCAAATCAATAAACATAATCCAGCATATAAACAGAACCAAAGACAAGAACCACATGATTATCTCAATAGATGCAGAAAAGGCTTTTGACAAAATTCAACAGCCCTTCATGCTAAAAACGCTCAATAAATTCGGTATTGATGGAATGTACCTCAAAATAATAAGAGCTATTTATGACAAACCCACAGCCAATATCATACTGAATGGGCAAAAACTGGAAAAATTCCCTTTGAAAACTGGCACAAGACAGGGATGCCCTCTCTCACCACTCCTATTCAACATAGTGTTGGAAGTTCTGGCTAGGGCAATTATGCAAGAGAAAGAAATCAAGGGTATTCAGTTAGGAAAAGAAGTCGTCAAATTGTCCCTGTGTGCAGATGACATCATTGTATATTTAGAAAACCCTATTGTCTCAGCCCAAAATCTCCTTAAGCTGATAAGCAATTTCAGCAAAGTCTCAGGATACAAAATTAATGTGCAAAAATCACAAGCATTCTTATACACCAGTAACAGACAAACAGAGAGCCAAATCAGGAATGAACTTCCATTCACAACTGCTTCAAAGAGAATAAAATACCTAGGAATCCAACTTACAAGGGATGTAAAGGACCTCTTCAAGGAGAACTACAAACCACTGCTCAGTGAAATCAAAGAGGACACAAACAAATGGAAAAACATACCATGCTCATGGATAGGAAGAATCAATATCGTGAAAATGGCCATACTGCCCAAGGTAATTTATAGATTCAATGCCATCCCCATCAAGCTACCAATGTGTTTCTTCACAGAATTGGAAAAAACTGCTTTAAAGATCATAAGGAACCAAAAAAGAGCCCACATCTCCAAGACAATCCTAAGTCAAAAGAACAAAGCTGGAGGCATCACGCTACCTGACTTCAAACTATACTACAAGGCTACAGTAACCAAAACAGCATGGTACTGGAACCAAAACAGAGATATAGACCAATGGAACAGAACAGAGTCCTCAGAAATAATACCACACATCTACAGCCATCTGATCTTTGACAAACCTGAGAGAAACAAGAAATGGGGAAAGGATTCCCTATTTAATAAATGGTGCTGGGAAAATTGGCTAGCCATAAGTAGAAAGCTGAAACTGGATCCTTTCCTTACTCCTTATACAAAAATTAATTCAAGATGGATTAGAGACTTAAATGTTAGACCTAATACCATAAAAATCCTAGAGGAAAACCTAGGTAGTACCATTCAGGACATAGGCATGGGCAAAGACTTCATGTCTAAAACACCAAAAGCAACGGCAACAAAAGCCAAAATTGACAAATGGGATCTCATTAAACTAAAGAGCTTCTGCACAGCAAAAGAAACTACCATCAGAGTGAACAGGCAACCTACAGAATGGGAGAAAATTTTTGCAATCTACTTGTCTGACAAAGGGCTAATATCCAGAACCTACAAAGAACTCAAACAAATTTACAAGAAAAAAACAAACAACCCCATCAAAAAGTGGGCAAAGGATATGAACAGACATTTCTCAAAAGAAGACATTCATACAGCCAACAGACACATGAAAAAATGCTCATCATCACTGGCCATCAGAGAAATGCAAATCAAAACCACAATGAGATACCATCTCACACCTGTTAGAATGGCGATCATTAAAAAGTCAGGAAACAACAGGTGCTGGAGAGGATGTGGAGAAATAGGAACACTTTTACACTGTTGGTGGGATTGTAAACTAGTTCAACCATTATGGAAAACAGTATGGCGATTCCTCAAGGATCTAGAACTAGATGTACCATATGACCCAGCCATCCCATTACTGGGTATATACCCAAAGGATTATAAATTATGCTGCTATAAAGACACATGCACACGTATGTTTATTGCAGCACTATTCACAATAGCAAAGACTTGGAATCAACCCAAATGTCCATCAGTGACAGATTGGATTAAGAAAATGTGGCACATATACACCATGGAATACTATGCAGCCATCAAAAAGGATGAGTTTGTGTCCTTTGTAGGGACATGGATGCAGCTGGAAACCATCATTCTTAGCAAACTATCACAAGAACAGAAAACCAAACACCGCATGTTCTCACTCATAGGTGGGAACGGAACAATGAGATCACTTGGACTCAGGAAGGGGAACATCACACACCGGGGCCTATCATGGGGAGGGGGGAGGGGGAAGGGATTGCATTGGGAGTTATACCTGATGTAAATGACGAGTTGATGGGTGCAGCACACCAACATGGCACAAGTATACATATGTAACAAACCTGCACGTTATGCACATGTACCCTACAACTTAAAGTATAATAATAAATAAATAAATTAAAAAAAAGAAGATATACTTTCTTTTTCTTTAGCTACTTCTTTTTCATAATAGCCTGATTTTTATTTGTGAATGCAATAATCTCCTGACATCTCTGAGGATATTAATTATAATTTAAAAATTACTCTGTTTCATGAATTATCTTTTTATCAGTCTGTCATTCTATATGATGATCTTGAAATTTCTCTTCTTTGCTATTGGTTTTCCTTACATGTTTGAAAATCTTGCTTCTCCATTTATATTTATAAATGTAACACTATCTGACTTAGTGTGAATGGAAGTGTCTAATGAACAATAAAATTGACTAGAAAATCACTGTTAGAGGGTGGAGGCGTGACTACTGACTGATTTCATTGTAATGAGCCTGAGGTAATAGCAGAAAGGGAAATAGACATGCTGTTCAATCTAATCTCCTGTCTCCTTTTTCCAGGAATTTCTAAATATGTCTATTCTATTGACAACAATATATACTTTTTCTAAGAATGTTATAGATTTATTCTTTTCTGCAATATATTGTATTGTGACATTTGTTGAGCTTTTTTTGTGGTGTAGTATGTGAGTAATTTTTGTAAATGTGCCATGGGCATTTAAATACACACACACACACACACACATATATATTTAACATATAAAAATTAATTTTTATATATTAAGTTTTATATGTACAAAACAACTTATATATATATAAGTTAAAATATAACTTACTGTGTTTTTGAAATTATTTATAATTCTATTTTATATTTGTCTACTTGATCTGTAAAGAATATTTAGAGGTTAAAGTCCTCTGCTATTGTGTTTCTGTCTATTTCTATTTGTATTTCTGAAGTTTTGCTTTAATTTTTTTAATGTAATGATGTTTGACATATAAAGATTCATGACCAATATATTTTTATTTTTAATACAAAATGACTTGTATTGTTCAGTTGAATGATGTTTGTTTCGCATTACTGTCCCTTACTTTTTTCATTGCTTTATCATGTAAACAGCCACTTTTAAATTTAACTAGTAGATACTTAATAGTTTACAAAATCTTTCCTATATGTCAGTTTCAAAAATGAAATGCCCTTTTTTGTTTTAATCAATTTAAGGTCAATGGTTTAAGAGTTTATTTCTCAATTCTACCCAGCTTATAAGTCTATGAATATTATCTGGCAATTTCAATCCAGATTACGTTATTATTTTTATGCAAACCAAGAGGTAGGATTGTTCCAGGCAAAGCAAAAGTGAAATTATGGTAAAGAGCAAAGGTCATGAAGATACTTTTGTTTTTTATTTTTTATTTTTTAATTATCCTTTAAGTTCTAGGGTACATGTGCACAACGTGCAGGTTTGTTACATATGTATACATGTGCCATGTTGGTGTGCTGCACCCATCAACTCGTCATTTACATTAGGTATATCTCCAAATGCTATCCCTTCCCCCCTCCTCTCAATAGGCCCCGATGTGTAATGTTCCCCTTCCTGTGTCCAAGTGATCTCATTGTTCAGTTCCCATCTATGAGTGAGAACATGTGGTGTTTGGTTTTCTGTTCTTGCGATAATTTGCTGAGAATGTTGATTTCCAGCTGCATCCATGTGCCTACAAAGGACATGAATTCATCCTTTTTTATGGCTGCGTTGTATTCCATGGTGTATATGTGCCACATTTTCTTAATCCAGTCTGTCACTGATGGACATTTGGGTTGATTCCAAGTCTTTGCTATTGTGAATAGTGCTGCAATAAACATATGTGTGCATATGTCTTTATAGCTGCATGATTTATAATCCTTCGGGTATATACCCAGTAATGGGATGGCTGGCTCAAATGGTATTTCCAGTTGTAGATCCTTGAGGAATCTTCGTACTGTTTTCCACAAAGGTTGAACTAGTTTACAGTCCCATCAACAGTGTAAAAGTGTTCCTATTTCTCCACATCCTCTCCAGCACCTGTTGTTTCCCGACTTTTTAATGATTGCCATTCTAACTGGTGTGAGATGGTATCTCATTGTGGTTTTGATTTGCATTTCTCTGATGGTTAGTGATGATCAGCATTTTTTCATGTGTCTGTTGGCTGTATGAATGTCTTCTTTTGAGAAGTGTCTGTTCATATCCTTTGCCCACTTGTTGATGGGGTTGTTTGATTTTTTCTTGTAAATTTGTTTAAGCTCTTTGTAGATTCTGGATATTAGCCCTTTGTCAGAGGAGTAGATTGCAAAAATTTTCTCCCATTCTGCAGGTTGCCTGTTCAATTTGACGGTAGTTTATTTTGCTGTGCAGAAGCTCTTTAGTTTAATGAGATCCCATTTGTCAATTTTGGCTTTTGTTGCCATTGCTTTTGTTGGTTTAGTCATGAACTCTTTGCCCATGCCTATGTCCTGAATGGTATTGCCTAGGTTTTCTTCTAGGGTTTTTATGGCTTTAGGTCTATCATTTAAGTCTTTAATCCATCTTGCATTAATTTTTGCATAAGGTGTAAGGAAGGGATCCAGTTTCAGCTTTCTACTTATGGCTAGCCAGTTTTCCCAGCACCATTTATTAAATAGGGAATCCTTTCCCCATTTCTTGTTTTTGTCAGGTTTGTCAAAGATCAGACAGTTGTAGATGTGTAGTATTATTTCTCAGGGCTCTGTTCTGCTCCATGGGTCTATATCTCTGTTTTTGTAAAAGTACCATGCTGTTTTGGTTACTGTAGCCTTGTAGTATAGTTTGAAGTCAGGTAGCGTGATGCCTCCAGCTTTGTTCTTTTGGCTTATGATTGTCTTGGAAATGCAGGGTCTTTTTTGGTTCCATATGAACTTTAAAGTAGTTTTTTCCAATTCTGTGAAGAAAGTCGTTGGTAGCTTAATGAGGATGGCATTGAATCTATAAATTACCTTGAGCAATATGGCCATTTGCATGATATTGATTCTTCCTATCCATGAGCATGGTATATTCTTCCATTTGTTTGTGTCCTCTTTTATTTCACTGAGCAGTGGTTTGTAGTTCTCCTTGAAGAGGTCCTTCATACCCCTTGTAAGTTGGATTCCTAGGTATTTTATTCTCTTTGAAGCTATTGTGAATGGAATTTCATTCCTGATTTGGCTCTCTGTTTGTCTTTTATTGGTATATAAGAATGCTTGTGATTTTTGCACATTGATTTTGTATCCTGAGACTTTGCTGAAGTTGCTTATCAGCTGAAGGAGATTTTGGGCTGAGACGATGGCATTTTCTAAGGATACAATCATGTCATCTGCAAACAGGGATAATTTGACTTCTTCTTTTCCTAACTGAATACCCTTGATTTCTTTCTCTTGCCTGATTGCCCTAGCCAGAACTTCCAACACTATGTTGAATAGGAGTGGTGAGAGAGGGCATCCCTGTCTTGTGCCAGCTTTCAAAAGGAATGCTTCCAATTTTTGCCCATTCAGTGTGATACTGGCTGTGGGTTTGTCATAAATAGCTCTCATTATTTTGAGATACGTTCCATCAATACCGAATTTATTGAGAGTTTTTAGCATGAAGGGCTGTTGAATTTTGTGAAAGGTCTTTTCTGCATCTATTGAGATAACCATGTGGTTTTTGTCTTTGGTTCTGTTTATATGCTGTATTACATTTATTGATTTACGTATGTTGAACCAGCCTCGCATCCCAGGGATGAAGCCCACTTGATCATGGTGGATAAGCTTTTTGATGTGCTGCTGTATTCAGTTTGCCAGTATTTTATTGAGGATTTTTACATCGATGTTCATTAGGGATATCAGTCTAAAATTCTCTTTTTTTGTTGTGTCTCTGCCAGGCTTCAGTATCAGGATGATGTTGGCCTCATAAAATGAGTTAGGGAGGATTCCCTCTTTTTCTATTGATTGAAATAGTTTCAGAAGGAATGATACCAACTCCTCCTTGTACCTCTAGTAGAATTGGGCTGTGAATCTGTCTGGTTCTGGACTTTTTTGGATTGGTAAGCTATTAATTATTGCCTCAATTTCAGAGGCTGCTATTGGTCTATTCAGGGATTCAACTTCTTCCTGGTTTAGTCTTGGGAGAGTGTAGGTATCCAGGAATTTATTCATTTCTTCTAGGTTTTCTAGTTTTTTTCAATAGACGTGTTTATAGTATTCTCAGATGGTAGTTTGTATTTCTGTGGGATCAGTGGTGATATCCCCTTTATCATTTTTTATTGCATCTATTTGATTCTTCTCTCTTTTCTTCTTTATTAGTCTATCAATTTCATTGATCTTTTCAAAATACCAGATCCTGGATTCATTGATTTTTTTAAAAGTTTTTTTGTCTCTATCTCCTTCAATTCTGCTCTGATCTTAGTTATTTCTTGCCTTCTGCTATCTTTTGAATGTGTTTGCTCTTGCTTCTCTAGTTCTTTTAATTATGATGTTAGGGTGTGAGGTGTCAGTATGCACCTAGTGGGGTATGTCTCCCAATTAGGCTACTCAAGGGTCAGGGACCCACTTGAGCAGGCAGTCTGTTCATTCTCAGATCTCAATCTCCGTGCTGGAGAACCACGGCTCTCTTCAAAACTGTCAGACAGGGACATTTACATTTGCAGAGGTTTCTTCTGCTTTTTGTTTAGCTATGTCCTGTCCCCAGACCTAGAGTCTGCAGAGGCAGGCAGGCCTCCTTGAACTGTTGTGGGCTGCACCCAGTTCGAGCTTCCAGGTGGTTTTGTTTACCTACTTAAGCCTCAGCAATGGTGGGTGCCCTTCCCCCAGCCTCACTGCCGCCTTGCAGTGAGATCTCAGACTGCTGTGCTAGTAATGAGGGAGACTCCGTGGGTGGGGGATCCTCCGGGCCAGGCATGGGATATAATCTGGTGTGCCGTTTGCTAAGACCATTGGTAAAGTGCAGTATTAGGGTGTGAGTTACCTGATTTTCCAGGTGTGGTGTGTCTCAGTTTCCCTTGGCTGGAAAAGGAATTCCCTTCCTCTTGTGCTTCCCAGGTGAGGTGATGCCTTACCCTGCTTCAGCTCTCGCTGGTTGGGCTGCACTCACTGACCAGTACTGACTGTCCGACATGCCCCAGTGAGCTGAACCCAGTACCTCAGTTGAAAATGCAGAAATCACCTATCTTCTGTGTTGCTCATGCTGGGAGCTGGAGGCTGGAGCTTTGCCTATTCAGCCATCCTGGGTGCCCCCTCTGTTCCTGGCCAAGTCTTATCTTCTTTTTTGATTGTCAAAGCATATTGCTTGTTGACTTTCTGGAAGGCCAAAGAATAATATCATCTGCTTATTATGAGAGTGTTTTGAGAAAGTCGGCCAAAGTTTCAGCAGAAAAGTGCCCAGAAAAGCTTCAACAGAGAGTCTTTCTCTACCATGACAATACTACTGTTCATTCCTTTTATCAAACAAGAGCAATTTTTGAGAATTTCGATGGAAAATGATCAGACATGTAACTGATAGTCCTTACTTGTCTCCTTCTCACTTCCTTTTGTTTCTTAATCTTAAAAATCTTTAGGCTAGGCACGGTGACTCACGCCTGTAATCCAAGCATTTTGGGAGGCTGAGGCAGGTGGATTTTCTAAGGTCAAGAGTTCGAGACCAGCCTGACCAACATGGTGAAACCTCGTCTCTACTACAAAAATATGAAAATTATCCAGGTGTGGTGGTATGCACCTGTAGTCTCAGCTACTGAGGGGGCAGAGGCAGGATAATTGCTTGAATCCAGGCGGCAGAGGTTGCAGTGAGCCGAGATCATGCCACTGCACTCCAGCCTGGGTAACAAGAGTAAAACTTCGTCTAAAAAAAAAAAAAAGACTTTAAAGGTCACCCATTTTTCTTCAGTTAATAATGTAAAAACAACTGCATTGACATTATTAAATTCCCAGCACCCTCAGATCTTTAGAGATGAATGAAATGGCTGGTATTAATGCTTACAAATGTGTCTTGAAAGTTGAACACCAAAAGTTGAAAAATATAGTTTGTACATTTTACTTTTATATTTTAATTTCATTTCCCATGAACTTTTTGAAGTTTTGCCATATATCTTTGTTCTTATTAAAAGGTTAGCAATACATTATCTATTTTATCTGATTAATGTTTCCATTCATTTATTTGTATTTCATTTTTAGAAATACTAGTAAGACATATGTAAACTCTCTGCTTATGCTGTATCTACATTTCTTTTACAATGTTTTCATCCCATTTTCCTCTTACTTTTAATTCTAGGATAGCTTCTCAAACTTATTATTCGTATCAATTATTTCATTCAACAAAATTTTAATCATATTCTCATGACTTTCAACTTGTGTTTCAATTATTGTATTTTATTTTTCGTATCCTGGAAATCCTTCCTGATTTTATTCACTTCCTATTTTGTTGCAACTTGGTACTATTTTGTATTCATTTTTGTTCTGTTCATTGATGTGTTGTTTTGTTTCTTCTTGCTACTTACCTTCTTGTACATTCATTGTGGATGCTGGAAATTTTCTAATTTTTTTTCTGATTTCCACAGAGGACTTTTTCAGGGATAAGTTCTATCTCTGAATTGTCTGAATCCCCTTCTGTGTTCTTTTGTAAGCCTCATATCATTGTTTATTCCCCCTTTACTCATATGTAAACAAATTACCTTAAACAGAATAAGGAATTGTTGGACACATATGTATTAGTCTGTTTTCATGCTGCAGATAAAGATTTGGGTGAGGATACAGTCAAACCATATTATTCCAGCCCTAGCCCCTCCAAATCTCATATTCTCACCTTTTAAAGTCAATCGTGCCTTCCCAATAGCCCCCTAAAGCCTTAATTCATTTCAGCATTAACCCAACATTCCACATCCAAAGTCTCATCTGAGCCAAGGCAAGTCCCTTCCATCTATGAGACTGTAAAATCAAAAGCAAGCTAGTTACTTCTTAGATACAATGGGGGTACAGGTATTGAGTAAATACAGCTGTCCCAAATGGGAGAAATTGGCCAAAAGAAAGGGGTTACAGGCCCATGAAAGTCTGAAATCCAGCATGGCAATCAAATTTTAAAACTCTAAAATGATCTTCTTTGACTCCAGGTCTCACATACAGGTCATGCTGATGCAAGTGGTGGATTCACATGGTCTTGGGCAGCTCCGCCCCTGTGGCTTTTTAGGATATAGTCTCCTTCCTGACTGCTTTCATGGGGTGGCACTGAGTGTCTGTGGCTTTTCCAGGCATACAGTGAAAGCTGTTGGTAAATCTATCATTCTGGGGTCTGGAGGGCAGTGGTCTTCTTCTCACAGCTCCGCTAGGCAATGCCCCAACAGGAACTCTGTGCGGGGACTCTGACCCCACATTTCCTTCTGTACTGCCCTAGCAGAGTTTCTCCATGAAGGCCTTGTCCATGCAGCAAACTTTTGCCTGGGTATCCAGGCATTTCCATATATCTTCTGAAATCTAGGAGGAGGTTCCCAAACCTCAGTTTTTGACTTCTGTGTGCCTGCAGGCTCAACGCCACGTGGAATCTGCCAAGGCTTGGGGCTTCCACCCTCTGAAGCCACAACATGAGCAGTACATTAGCCCTTTTCAGCCATAGCTGGAGTGGGTGGGACACAGGACACCAAGTCCCTAGGTTGCACACAGCACAGAGACCCTGGGCCTGGATCACAAAACCACTTTTGTTCCTGGACTTCCAGGCCTGTGATGGGAGGGGCTGCCGTGAAGGTCTCTGACATGGCCTGGGGACATTTTCCTCATGGTCTTGGGGATTAACATTAGGCTCCTTGCTACTTATGCAAATTTCTGCAGCTGGCTTGAATTTCTCCCTACAAAAAAAAAAAAAAGAAAAAAATCTTTTCTATTCCATAGTCAGATAGCAAATTTTTGAAACTTTTATGCTGTGTTTCTCTTATAAACCTGAATGTCTTTAACAGTACCCATGTCACCTCTTGACTGCTTTGCTGCTTAGAAATTTCTTCCACCAGGTACCCTAAATCATCTTTCTCAAGTTCAAAATATCTAAGGCAGGGCAAAATGCTGCCAGTCTCTGCTAAAGCATAACAAGAGTCACCTTTACTCCAGTTCGCAACAAGTTACTTATCTCCATCTGAGACCACCTTAGCCTGGGCCTTATTATCCATATCACTATCAGTATTTTGGGCAAAGCCATTCAACATGTCTCTAGGAAGTTCCAAACTTTCCCACATTTTCCTGTCTTCTTCTGAGCCCTACAAACAGTTCCAACCTTTGCCTGTTACCAGGTTCCAAAGTTGCTTCCACATTTTTAGATATCTTTTCAGCAACATCCCACTCTCCTGTTACCAGTTTACTGTATTAGTCTGTTTTCACACTGCTGACAAAGACATGTCCGAGACTGGGAAGAAAAAGAGGTTTCATTGTACTTACAGTTCCACATGGGTCGGGAGGCCTCAGAATCATGGCAGGAGGTGAAATACACTTCTGTCATGGCGGCAGCAATAGAAAAATGAGAAAGAAGCAAAAGTGGAAACCCCTGATAAACTCATCAAATCTCATGAGATTTATTCACTATCACGAGAATAGCACAGAAAAGACGAGCCCCCATGAGTCAATTGCCTCCCCCAGGGTCTCTCCCACAACACATGGGAATCCTGGGAGCTACAATTCAAGTTGAGATTTGGGTGGGGACACAGCCAAACCATATCAACATATATCTTAAAAACTGAACAAAAATCTAGTTTTGTGATTTAGTGTTGATCCTACTCTGTGACTGCTATTCTGGTTTATCAGTTATAATGCTGTTAGGAAGGCTGATATACACGCTGTTCCCAATTCAATTCCCAGATTCTAGTATGTGTTTATTATGAGAATATATTTTCCAATTCCAATTACATGGTTCTGTGATGTAGTACAAGAACTACAATTTCTAGAGTTATGTTACACCAGTGTCCTTCTTATGTTTCTGCCTGGAATTTTTTTACCTATGGGGGAACAATGTGCTCCTAATACAATGAAGCAGTTATCCTGTTCACCACCCTACATTTTGCTCATTTATTCTTTGGGAGGCCCTGTCTCTGGGTGTAGAAAAAGTTATACATGGCAGACATTTCCCTGATTTTTGCATTATCTGGGTAGAGGAAGTGTTGTTTAAGCTTCTATTAGATTAAACCATTTGAAATTACTTTTCTTAAAGATCAAAGATCGTCAATATTGGAGGTCACAATGTTCAACTTAATAGTTGTTACAGAAGCTAGATCTCTGACTCACAAAAAGATAGCAAATGAAAGTTTAGACAAGTTCTTACCTCATGGTCATGAGGTGTGTTAGTCCATTTTGCATTGCTATAAAGCAATACCTCCTGAGGTTGAAAAATTTATAAAGAGAAGAGAATTATTAGGCTTGCAGTTCTGCAGACTGCATGAGAAGAGGACCTCAGGAAGCTTTCTCTCATAGTAGGTGAAGTGGGAGCAAGTGTGTCACATGGCAAGAGAGGAAGCAAGAGGGAGAGAAGGAAGGTCCTAGACTCCATTCGTCAACAAGATTCCAGGTCTTCCATGAACTCATTACTGCAAGAAGGACACCAAGCCATCCACAAAGAATCTATGCCCATGACCCAAACACCTCCCAGTAGGCCCTACCTTCAATATTGGGAATCACATTTCAATATGATATTTGGAAGAGACAAATATTCAAACTATGTCATGAGGTAAATTGTTTTGTGAGGTAGTGCATAAGTAGGTTGGTCTTCAATAAACCTTGCACTTAGTGTGGTTTGCTACCAGTTTCTGAAATTAGGTAGACAATTAATTTTATTGCGAATGTGATGAGTCTTGTTTCTTCTAAGTATATTGGTAGAATATTCACAGAGGCTGTATGTAAACCTACCATTGGATGCATTCCAACTTTTTAGAAAAGCTTTATTGAGGGATAATTGAAGTATACAATAAAATACATACATATATAGTGTCCCATATGATGAGTTTTCATGCATATATCCATGAAACTAATACCACAATAAAGATGATGAACATATTTATTTGTTCTCTTTACCTTTTTGCAATCCCTTGCTTCTGCCACTCCCTGCTACCTCAATCCTATTCTTAGGGAACCGCTGATCTGCTTTCTGCTAATATAGATTAGATTGCATTTTTCTAGAGTTTTATATACAAAAAATCACATTATGTACTCTTGTCAATTTTTTTACACTCAAAATAATTGTTTTAAGATTCATCCATGTTGTAGTGTGAAGTAATGCTCATTTCTATTTATTGCTGAGTACTATTCATTGTATGGATGTGTGACAATATCTTTATTCATCCATCTCTTCATGGAAATTTGTTTCCATGTTTTGGTTGTTATAAAAAAGGCTACTATAGGCATTTGCCTACAAGTCTTTACATGGGCATATGCTTTTATTTCTCTTGATTAAACACCTAGGAGTTCAATAGTGGATTGATTGGGTCACATGGTAGGTTTAAGTTTAGTATTTAAAGAAACTGCAAAACTGTTTTCCAGAATGACTGCATAATTTTGCATTACCTTTAACAGTGGATGAGAGTTCTAATTCCTCCACATCAGTGATAAACATGCTATAGTCAGTTTCTATCATTTTAGCCATTTTAATGGGGAAGTGGCAGTATCTTTTTGTGATCTAAATTTGAATGTCTTTAATGGCTAATGATGTAGAACACGTTTGCCTGTGCATGCTAGCCATTGGTGGATCTTCCTTGCTGAAGCGTTTGTTCAAATGTTTTTGCATTTTTATTTGGTTGTTTAGTTTGCTTTGAATTGTGAACTTTCCTCTTACATTCTCAGCAAATGTTCTTTTACATGTATAGGGTTTGTCAAATTATTTTTCCTGTTTGTGACTTGCCGCTTCATTTTCTTAATATATCTTGAAAAGAGCAAAAGTTTAAATATTCTAAATTCCATTTTATCAATTTTTAAATAATTTGTGATTTCTGTGGCTTTTTAAGACTTTCTCGGGGGCGGAGCAAGATGGTCAAAAAGGAACAGCTCCAGTCTCCAACTCCCAGCACGAGCAACACAGAAGACAGGTGATTTCTGCATTTTCACACTGAGGTACTGGGTTCATCTCACTAGGGAGCATGGGACAATCTATGCCGGTCGGCTGCTGCAGCCTGTCCAGCGAGAGCTGAAGCAGGGCTAGGCATCCCCTCACCTGGGAAGCGCAAGGGGGAAAGGAATCCCTTTTCCTAGCCAGGGGAACTGAGACACACAACACCTGGAAAATCAGATAACTCCCACGCCAATACTGCGCTTTACCAAGGATCTTAGCAAACAGGCACACCAGCAGATTATATCCCACACCTGGCTGGGAGGGTCCCATGCCCACAGAGCCTCCCTCATTGCTAGCACAGCAGTCTGCAATCTACCCGCAAGGCAGCAGCAAGGCTGGGGGATGGGCACTCACCATGGCTGAGGCTTAAGTAGGTAAACAAAGCCGCCGGGAAGCTCCAACTGGGTGGAGCTCACAGCAGCTCAAGGAGTCCTGCCTGTCTCTGTAGACTCCACCTCTGAGAACAGGGCACAGCTAAACAATAACAACAACAACAACAACAACAACAAAGCAGCTGAAACCTCTGCAGACACAAACGACTGTCTGACAGCTTTGAAGAGAGCAGTGGATCTCCCAACACGGAGGTTGAGATCTGAGAACGGACAGACTGCCTGCTCAAGTGGGTCTCTGACCCCTGAGTAGCCTAACTGGGAGACATCCCCCACTAGGGGCAGACTGACAACCCACACTCACACGGTGGAGTTCACCCCTGAGAGGAAGCTTCCAAAGCAAGAATGAGACAGGTACACTCGCTGTTCAGCAATATTCTATCTTCTGCAGCCTCTGCTACTGATACGCAGAAAAACAGGGTCTGGAGTAGACCTCAAGCAATCTCCAACAGACCTATAGCTGAGGGTCCTGACTGTTAGAAGGAAAACTAACAAACAGGAAGGACACCCACACCAAAACCCCATCAGTATGTCACCATCATCAAAGACCAGAGGCAGAGAAAACCACAAAGATGAGGAAAAAGCAGGGCAGAAAAGCTGGAAATTCAAAAAATAAGAGCACATTTCCCCCTGCAAAGGAACACAGCTCATCACCAGCAATGGATCAAAGCTGGGTGGAGAATCACTATGAGAGGATGAGAGAAGAAGCCTCCAGTCCATCAAACTTCTCAGAGCTAAAGGAGGAATTACATACTCAGCACAAAGAAACTAAAAGTCTTGAAAAAAGAGTGGAAGAATTGATAATTGGAATAATTAATGCAGAGAAGGCCATAAATCAACTGATAGATATGAAAACCATGACACGAGAAATACAAGACAAATGCACAAGCTTCACTAAGTGACTTGATCAACTGGAAGAAAGAGTATCAGTGATTCAGGATCAAATGAATGAAATGAACCAAGAAGAGAAATCTAAAGAAAAAAGAAGAAAAAGAAATGAACGAAGCCTGCAAAGAAGTATGGGATTATGTAAAAAGAACAAACCTATGTCTGATTGGGGTGCCTGAAAGTGAGGGGGAAAATGGAACCAAGTTGGAAAACACTCTTCAGGATATCACCCAGGAGAACTTCCCCAACCTAGTAGGGCAGGCCAACATTCAAATCCAGGAAATAAAGAGAATGCCACAAAGATGCTCCTCGAGAAGAGCAACTCCAAGACACATAATTGCCAGATTAACCAAAGTTGAAATGAAGGAAAAAATCTTAAGGGCAGCCAGAGTGAAAGGTCGGGTTAACCACAAAGGGAAGCCCATCAGACTAACAGCAGATCTCTCGGCAGAAACTCTACAAGCCAGAAGAGAGTGGGGGCCAATATTCAACATTCTTAAAGAAAAGAATTTTCAACCCAGAATTTCATATCCAGCCAAACTAAGTTTCATAAGTGAAGGAGAAATAAAATCCTTTACAGATAAGCAAATGCTAAGAGATTTTGTCAAAACCAGGCCTGCTTTACAAGAGACCCTGAAGGAAGCACTAAACATGGAAAGGAACAACCAGTACCAGCCACTGCAAAAACATGCCAAAATGTAAAGACCATCGAATGGACTAAATGCTCCAATTAAAAGACACAGACTGGCAAACTGGATAAAGAGTCAAGACCTATCAGTTTGCTGTATTCAGGAGACCCATCTTACATGCAGAGACATACATAGGTGCAAAATAAAGGGATGGAGGAAGATTTACCAAGCAAATGGAGAACAAAAAAAAGCAGGGGTTGCAATACTAGTCTCTGATAAAACAGACTTTAAACCATCAAAGATCAAAAGAGACAAAGAAGGCCATTACATAATGGTAAAGGGATCAATTCAACAGGAAGAGCTAACTATCCTAAATATATATGCACCCAATACAGGAGCACCCAGATTCATAAAGCAAGTCCTTAGAGACTTACGAAGAGACTTAGACACCCATACAATAATAATGGGAGATTTCAACACCCCACTGTCAACATTAGACAGATCAATGAGACAGAAAGTCAACAATGGTATCCAGGAATTGAACTCAGCTCTGCAGCAAGCAGACCCAATGGACATCTATAGAACTCTCCAACCCAAATCAACAGAATATACATTCTTCTCAGCACCACATCACACTTATTCCAAAATTGACCACATAATTGGAAGTAAAGCACTCCTCAGCAAATGTACAAGAACAGAAATTATAACAAATTGTCTCTCAGACCACAGGGCAATCAAACTAGAACTCAGGACTAAGAAACTCAATCAAAACCACTCAACTACATGGAAACTGAATAACCTGCTCCTGAATGACTACTGGGTACATAACGAAATGAAGGCAGAAATAAAGATGTTCTTTGAAACCAATGAGAACAAAGATACAACATACCAGAATCTCTGGGACACTTTTAAAGCAGTGTGTAGAGGGAAATTTATAGCACTAAACGCACACAAGAGAAAGCTGGAAAGACCTAAAATTGACACTCTAATATCACAATTAAAGAACTTGAGAAGCAAGAGCAAACACATTCAAAAGCTAGCAGAATGCAAGAAATAACTAAGATCAGAGCATAACTGAAGGAGATACAGACACAAAAAACCCTCCAAAAAATCAATGAATCCAGGAGTTGGTTTTTTGAAAAGATCAACAAAATTGATAGACCACTAGCAAGACTAATAAAGAAGAAAAGAGAGAAGAATCAAATAAATGCAATAAAAAATGATAAAGGGGATATCACCACTGACCCCACAGAAATAAAAACTACCATCAGAGAATACTATAAACACCTATATGCAAATAAACTAGAAAATCTAGAAGAAATGGATAATTTCCTGGACACTTACACTCTTCCAAGACTAAACCAGGAAGAAGCAGAATTCCTGAATAGATCAATAGCAGGCTCTGAAATTGAGGCAATAATTAATAGCCTACCAACCAAAGAAGTCCAGGACCAGATGGATTCACAGCTGAATTCTACTAGAGGTACAAGGAGGAGCTGGTACCATTCCTTCTGAAAGTATTCCAATCAATAGAAAAAGAAGGAATCCTCCCTAACTCATTTTATGAGGCTAACATCATCCTGATACTAAAGCCTGGCAGAGACACAACAAAAAAAGAGAATTTCAGACCAATATCCCTGATGAACATCGATGCAAAAATCCTCAATAAAATACTGGCAAACCAGATCCAGCAGCACATCAAAAAGCTTATCCACCATGATCAAGTGGGCTTCATCCCTGGGATGCAAGGCTGGTTCAACATTCGCAAATCAATAAACATAATCCAGCATATAAACAGAACCAAAGACAAAAAGCACATGATTATCTCAATAGATGCAGAAAAGGCCTTTGACAAAATTCAACAGCCCTTCATGCTAAAAACGCTCAATAAATTTGGTGTTGATGGAACGTATCTCAAAATAAGAAGAGCTATTGGCAAACCCACAGCCAATATCATACTGAGTGGGCAAAAACTGGAAAAATTCCCTTTGAAAACTGACACAAGACAGGGATGCCCTCTCTAACCACTCTTATTCAACATAGTGTTGGAAGTTCTGGCTAGGGCAATCAGACAAGAGAAAGAAATCAAGGGTATTCAGTTAGGAAAAGAAGAAGTCAAATTGTCCCTCTTTGCAGATGACATGATTGATATTTAGAAAACCCCATTGTCTCAGCCCAAAATCCCCTCAGCTGATAAGCAACTTCAGCAAAGTCTCAGGATACAAAATGAATGTGCAGAAATCACAAGCATTCTTATACACCAGTAACAAACAAACAGAGAGCCAAATCATGAATGAACTTCCATTCACAATTGCTTCAAAGAGAAGAAAATACCTAGGAATCCAACTTACAAGGGATGTAAAGGACCTCTTCAAGGAGAACTACAAACGACTGCTCAGTGAAATAAAAGAGGACACAAACAAATGGAAGAACATACCATGCTCATGGATAGGAAGAATCCATATCGTGAAAATGGCCAAACTGCCCAAGGTAATTTATAGATTCAATGCCATCCCCATCAAGCTACCAATGAGTTTCTTCACAGAATTGGAAAAACTGCTTTAAAGTTCATATGGAACCAAAAAAGAGCCCGCATCTCCAAGACAATCCTAAGTCAAAAGTACAAAGCTGGAGGCATCATGCTACCTGACTTCAAGCTATACTACAAGGCTACAGTAATCGAAACAGCATGGTACTGTTACCAAAACAGAGATATAGACCAATGGAACAGAACCGAGTCCTCAGAAATAATACCACATATCTACAGCCATCTGATCTTTGACAAACCTGAGAAAAACAAGAAATGGGGAAAGGATTCCCTACTAAATAAATGGTGCTGGGAAATTGGCTAGCCATAAGTAGAAAGCTGAAACTGGATCCTTTCCTTACTCCTTATATGAAAATTAATTCACGATGGATTAGAGACTTAAATGTTAGACCTAATACCATAAAAACCCTAGAAGAAAACCTAGGTAATAGCATTGAGGACATAGGCATGGGCAAGGACTTCATGTCTTAAACACCAAAAGCAATGGCAACAAAAGCCAAAATTGACAAATGGGATCTCATTAAACTAAAGAGCTTCTGCACAGCAAAAGAAACTACCATCATAGTGAACAGGCAACCTACAGAATGGGAGAAAATTTTTGCAATCTACTCATCTGACAAAGGGCTAATATCCAGAACCTACAAAGAACTCAAACAAATTTACAAGAAAAAAACAAACAACCCCATCAACAAGTGGGCAAAGGATATGAACAGACATTTTTCAAAAGAAGACATTCATACAGTCAACAGACACATGAAAAAATGCTCATCATCACTGGCCATCAGAGAAATGCAAATCAAAACCACAATGAGATACCATCTCACACCAGTTGGAATGGTAATCATTAAAAAGTCAGGAAACAATAGGTGCTGGAAAGGATGTGGAGCAATATGAACACTTTTACACTGTTGGTGGGATTGTAAACTAGTTCAGCCATTATGGAAAACAGTATGGTAATTCCTCAAGGATCTAGAACTAGATGTACCATAAGACCCAGCCATCCTATTACTGGGTATATACCCAAAGGATTATAAATCATGCTGGTATAAAGACACATGCACACGTATGTTTATTGCAGCACTATTCACAATAGCAAAGACTTGGAATCAACCCAAATGTCCATCAGTGACAGACTGGATTAAGAAAATGTGGCACCTATACACCATGAAATATTATGCAGCCATAAAAAAGGATGAGTTTGTGTCCTTTGTAGGGACATGGATGCAGCTGGAAACCATCATTATCAGCAAACTATTGCAAGAAGAGAAAACCAAACACCGCATCTTCTCACTCATAGGTGGGAACTGAACAATGAGATCGCTTGGACTCGGGAAGGGGAACATCACACACCGGGGCCTATCATGGGGAGGGGGGAGGGGGGAGGGATTGCATTGGGAGTTATACCTGATGTAAATGACGAGTGGATGGGTGCTGACGAGTTGATGGATGCAGCACACCAACATGGCACAAGTATACATATGTAACAAACCTGCACGTTATGCACATGTACTCTAGAACTTAAAAGTATAAAGGTAATTAAACAAAAATTAAAAAAATTAAAATTAAAATTAAAAAATTAAAATAAAAAAAAAGACTTTCTCCTGTGCTTTCCTCTAAAAGCTTTATAGTTTCAGCTCTCATATTTAGGCCTGTGATTCATTTCAAGTTATGTTTACATGAGACTGCAGGTTTTGTTTTTTCATGTGAGTATCCAGTTTTCTCAGCATACTTTGTTGAAGAGATGATTATTTTTTCATTTCCAACTTTTATTTTAAGTTCATGGGTACATGTGCAGGATGTGCAGGTTTGTTACACAGGTCAATGTATGCCATGGTGGTTTGCTCACAGATCATTCCATTACCTAAGTATTAAGCCCAGCATCCATTAGTTATTCTTTCTGATGCCCTTCCTCCTTGCCTGCTACCCTCCGACAGGCTCCAGTGTGTGTTGTTCCCCTCCCATGTGTCCTCATCATTCTTCTCCCACTTATGAGAGCATGCAGTATTTGGTTTTCTGTTTCTGTGTTAGCTTGTTAGGTATAATGGCCTCCAACTCCATCCATGTCCTTGCAAAGGACATAATTTTGTCCCTTTGTATTGCTGCATAGCATTCCATGGTGTATATATACCACGTTTTCTTTATTCAGTCTATCACTGGTGGACTTTTAGGTTCATTCTATGTCTCTGCTACTGTGAATAGTTCTGCAGTGAACATATATGTGGGTGTATCTTTATAATACAATGATTTATGTTCCTTTGGATATATACCCAATAATGGGATTGCTGGGTCAAATAGTATTTCTGCCTCTAGGTATAGGAGCAATCGCCACAGTCTTCCACAGTGGTTGAACTGATTTACATTCCCACCAGCGATGTAAAGTGTTCCTTTTTCTCCACAACCTTACAAGCATCTGTTGTTTTTTGCCTTTCTAGTAATAGCCATTCTGACTGGTGTGAGATAGTATCTCATTGTGGTTTTGATTTGCATTTCTGTACTTACCAGGGATGTTGAGCTTTTTTTTCATGCTTGTTGGTTGCATGTACGTCATATTTAGAGAAGTGTGTCCCCGTACTTTGCCCACTTTTTAATGAGTTTTTTTTGTTTTTCTTTTTCTTGTAAATTTGTTTAAGTTCCTGGTAGATGCTTAATATTAGACCTTTTTCAGATGGATAGATTTCAAAATTTTTCTCCCATTCTGTAAGTTGTCTGATCACTCTGATGATAGTTTCTTTTGCTGTGCAGAAGCTCTTTAGTTTAATTAGATTACATTTGTCAATTTTTGCTTTGCTCGCAATTGCTTTTGGTGTCTTCATCATGAAATCTTTGCTCATGCCTATGTCCTGAATGGTATTACGTAGATTTTCTCCTAGGGTTTTTATTGTTTTGGGTTTTACATTTAAGTCTTTAATCCATCTTGAGTTAAAGTTAATTTTTCTATATAGTGTAAGGAAGAGGTCCAGTTTTAATTTTCTGCATACGGCTAGCCAGTTTTCCCAGTACCATTTATTGAATAGGTGATATTTCCCCCATTGCTTATTTATGTCAGGTTCATAAAAGATCGGAAAGTTTTATGACTGTGGTCTTATTTCTGGGTTATCTATTCTGTTCCAATGGTCTATGTGTATGTTTTCGTACCAATGCCATGGTGTTTTCGTTACTAGAGCCCTTTAGTACACTTTGAAATCAGGTAGCATCATACCTCTAGTTTTGTTCTTTTTGGTTAGGATTGCCTCTGTTGCTCAAGCTTCTTTTTGTTTTATATGAATTTTAAAATATTTTTTCTAGTTCTGTGAGGAATGTAAATGGTAATTTAATAAAAATAGCATTGAATCTATAAATTGCTTCTGGCAATGTGGCCGTTTTAGTAATATTGATTATTCTTATCCATGAACATGGAATATTTTTCCATTTGTTTGTGTCATTTCTAATTTCTCTGAGGAGTGCTTTGCAGCTTTCTTTGTAGGGATCTCTTACATCTTTGGTTAGGTGTATTCTTAGATATCATTTTCTTTTTTGTGGCAATTGTGAATGTATTACTTTTCTAATTTGGCTCTTGGTTTGACTCTTTTTGAGGAATAGAAATGTTGGTGAGTTTTGTACATTGATTTTGAACACTAAGACTTTGCAAAAGTTGTTTACAAGCTGAAGGAGTTTTTGGGATAAGACTATGGGGTTTTCTAGATACAGGATCATGTCATCTGTAAACAAGGATAGTTTGACTTCTTCTTTTCCTATCTGGATGCCCTTTATTTCTTTCTTTTACCTGATTGTTCTGGCAAGGATTTCCAATATTGTGTTAAATAGGAGTGGTGAGAGTGAAGGCTTCATTTCTTTTGCCAGTTTTCAATGGGAATGCTTCCAGCTTTTGCTCATTCAGTGTAATGTTTACTGTGGATTTGTCATAAATGGCTCTTATTACTTTAAGGTGTATTCCTTTAACACTTAGTTTATTGGGAATTTTTCATGAAAAGTGGTGTTGAAGTTTACCAAAAGTGCCTTCTGCATCTATTGAGATAATCATGTGGTTTTTTTATTTGGTTCTGTTTATGTGATAAAGCACATTTATTGACTTGCATATGGTGAACCAAACTTGCATACTAGGAATAAATCTTACTTGATTTTGGTGGATAAGCTTCTTCTTGTGCTGCTGGATTTGGTTTTCTGGTATTTTGTTGAGGATTTTTGCATTGATTTTCATCAAGAACATTGACATAAGGTCTTTCTTGGTTGTGTCTCTGACAGTTTTTTGTATCAAAATAATACTAGTCTTATATAATAAGTTAGAGAGGAGTCCCTCCTCTTAAATTTTTTGGGATAGTTTTAGTAGAAATAGTATCAGTTCTTGTATGTACATCTGGTAGAATTTGGTTGTGAATTCATCTTGAAAATTGGCTTTCTGAAAGAAGACAGTGGGAAAAGAATAGAGGAAAAAGAATATAAAGGAACAAACAAAACCTGCAAGAAATATGGCATTATGTAAAGAGACCAAATCTATGACTTGTTGGTGTCTCTGAAAAAGATGATGAGAGTGGATTCAACTTGGAAAACATATTTCACGTTATCATCTATGAGAACTTCTCCAACCTAGGTAGAGAGGCCAATATTCAATTTCAGAAGATCCCAGTAAGACACTGCAAAAGAACATCATACCCAAGACATATAATTGACAGATTCTCCAAGCATGAAGAAAAAAAGTGAAGCACAGCTAGAGAGAAAGGTCAGGTAACCTACAAAGGGAAGGCCAGACTGACAGCAGAGCTTTCAGAATTAACCCTAAAAATCAGAAGAGATTGGAGTCAATATCCAACATTCTTAAGGAAAGAAAATTTTAGTTCAGAATTTCATATTTGTTTGAACTAAGGTTCATAAGTGAATGATAAATAAGATTCTTTTCAGACAAGGAAATGTTGAAGGACTTCATTACCACCTGATCTGCCTTACAAGAGTTCATGAAGGAAACAGTAAATATAGAAAGAAAAGACTGTTACCAGCTACCAGAAAAACACACTGAAGTACCAGTGACACTATAAAGCAACCACAAAAACAAGTCTATCAAATAACCAGCCTACATCATGATGACAGGATCAAATCCACACATATCAATACTAACCTGGAATGTAAATGGGCTAAATGCCCCAGCTAAAAGACAGACTGGCAAACTGAATAGAGCCCAGATCCATTGTTATGCTGTCCTTAAGAGACCCATCCAATATGCAATGACATAGGGAGACTCAAAATAAAGATATGAAGAAACATCTACGAAGAAATTTTTAAAAAGCAGAGATTGTAATTCTAGTTTATGACAAAATGGATTTTAAACCAACAAGGATCAAGAAAGACAGAGAAGGGTATTACATAATGGTAAAGGGTTCAGTTCAACAAGTTCTAACTCTCCTAAATATATATGCACCCAACACAGGAGCACCTAGTTTCATAAAGCAAGTTCGTAAACATCTTTGAAGAGAAATAGACTCCCACAAAATTGTAGTGGGAGACTTTAACACTCCACTGACTATACTAGACAGATCATCAAGCAGACAATTAACAGATATTCAGGACCTGAAGTGAGCAATAAATCAAAAGGACCTGACAGACATCTACACAACTTTCAACACAAAAACAACAGAATACACATTATTTTCATTGCCACATGGCACAAATTCTAAAACCAATCAGATAATCAGAAGTAAAACACTCCTCAGAAAATGCAGAATAATTCAAATTATAACAATCTCTTGGACAAGAATGCAATCAAATTAGAAATCAAGGCAAATAAATTCACTCAAAGCCATACAATTAAATGGAAATTGAATAACCTGCTCCTAGATAACTTACAGATAAATAATAAAATTAAGGCAGAGATGAAGATTATTATTATTATTATTATTATTATTTGAGATGGAGTTTTTCTCTTGTTGCCCAGGCTGGAGTGCAATGGTGCGATCTCGGCTCACTGAAACCTCCGCCTCCCAGGTTCAAGCAATACTCCTGTCTTACCCTTCCGGGTAGCTGGGATTACAAGCATGCGCCACCATGCCCGGCTAATTTTGTATTTTTAGTAGAGACGAGGTTTTTCCATGTCGGTCAGGCTGGTCTCGAATTCCCAACCTCAGGTGATCCGCCCACCTCGGCCTCCCAAAATGCTGGGATTACAGGCGTGAGACCACGCCCAGGCAAAGATTTCTTTTTGTCAGTAAAACAAAATTTATTTATTTATTTATTATTTCAATAGTTTCGGGGAACAGGTGGTTTTTGGTTACATGGATACGTTCTTTGGTGGTAGTTTCTGAGATTTTATTGTACCCATCACCCAAGTAGTGTACACTGTACCCAATGTGTAATCTTTTATCCCTCACTTCTCTCTCAACCTTTCCCTTGAGTCCCCAAAGTCCATTATACTTTTCTTATGCCATTGTGTCCTCCTACTTATAAGTGAGAACATACAGTATTTCATTTTCCAATCCCGAGTTACTTCACTTGGAATAATGGTCTCCAACTCTGTCCAAGTTGCTGTGAATGCCATTATTTCATTCCTTTTTATGATTGAGTAGTATTCCGTGGTGTGTGTATACCACATTTTATTTATCTACTCATTGGTTGGTTAGCATTTAATCTGGTTCAATATTTTTGCAATTGATAATTGTGCTGCTATAAACATGTATGTGCAAGTGTCTTTTTTCATAAAATGATTTCTAATATTTTAGGTAGACACCCTGTAGTTTTACCGATTTACATTCCCCCCAGCAGTCTTAAAATATTCTCATTTCACCACATCCACACAAACATCTATTATTTTTTAATTATGGCCATTCTTTCAAATGTTTGTTGGTCATTTGTACATCTTCTTTTCAGAATTGTTTATTTATGAACTTTGCCCATTTTTTGATGGGATTATTTGTTTTTTAGTGCTGATTTGTTTGAGTTCCTTGTAGATTCTGGGTATTAGTCCTTTGTTGGATGTAGAGCATGCAAATATTTTCTCCCATTCTATGGGTTGTCTGTTACTCTGATGATTATTTTTTTTTCTTTATTTCTTCTTTAAAAAATGAGATATGTGTGCTGATTATTTCTTTTGCTGTGCAGAAACATTTAGTTTAATTAAGTACCATCTATTTATTTGTGGTTTTTGTCACATTTGCTTTTGAGTTGTTGGTCATGAACTCTGCCTAATCCAATGTATAGAAGAGTTTCTTCAATGTTATATTCTTGAGTTTTTATGGTTTCAGTTCTTAGATTTAAGTATTTAATCTATCTTGAGTTGAGTTTTGTATAAAGTTACAGATGAGGATCCAGTTTCATTCTTCTACATGTGGCTTGCCAATTATTGCAGCACCATTTGTCGAATAGAGTGTCCTTTCTCCAATTTATGTTTTTGTTTGCTTTGTCAAAGATCAGTTGGCTGTAAGTATTTGGCTTTATTTCTGGGTTCTCTATCCTGTTTTGTTGGTATACGTGCCTATTTTTATACCAGTATGTGCTGTTTTTATAACTGCAGTCTCGTAGTATAGTTAGAAGTCAGGCAATGTGATGCTTCCAGATTTGCTCTTTCGGCTTAGTCTTACTTTGGTTATGAGGGCTATTTTTTGTTTCATATGAATTTTAGGATTTTTTTTCTAGTTCTGTGAAGAATGATGATAGTACTTTTATGGGAATCGATGTGAATCTATAGGAAGAAATCAATAAGTTTTTTACTATTGACAACAAAGATGCAACATTTCAGAATCTCTGGGACACAGGTAAGGTAATCTTAATAGGAAAATTTATAACACTGTATGCCCAGATCAAAAAGTTAGAAAGATCTCAAGTTAACAAGCTAACATCGCAACTAAAAGAACTAGAGAACCAAGAGAAAACAAATCCAAAAGGTAGCAGGAGACAATAAATAATCAAAATTAGAGATAAACAGAACAAGAGAGAGGCAAGAAAATCCATTCGGGGGGGGCGGAGCAAGATGGCCGAATACGAACAACTCCAGTCTCCAACTCCCAGCACGAGCGACACAGAAGACCGGTGATTTCAGCATTTTCAACTGAGGTACTGGGTTCATCTCACTAGGGAGTATGGGACAATCAGTGCTGGTCAGCTGCTGTGGCCTGACCAGCGAGAGCTGAAGCAGGGCGAGGCATCGCCTCACCTGGGAAGCACAAGGGGGAAGGGAATCCCTTTTCCTAGCCAGGGGAACTGAGACACACAACACCTGGAAAATAAGGTAACTCCCACCCCAATACTGCACTTAAAGCAAACGGGCACACCAGGAGATTATATCCCACAACTGGCTGGGAGGGTCCCATGCCCACGGAGCCTCCCTCATTGCTAGATCAGCAGTCTGCAATCTAACCACAAGGCAGCAGTGAGGCTGGGGGAGGGGCGCTTAAGTAGGTAAACAAAGCTGCTGGGAAGCTGGAACTGGGTGGAGCTCACAGCAGCTCAAGGAAACCTGCCTGTCTCTGTAGACTCCACCTCTGGGGACAGGGCACAGCTAAACAACAAAAGAAGCAGAAACCTCTGCAGACGCAAACGACTCTGTCTGACAGCTTTGAAGAGAGCAGTGGATCTCCCAACACGGAGGTTGAGATCTGAGAACGGACAGACTGCCTGCTCAAGTGGGTCCCTGACCCCTGAGTAGCCTAACTGGGAGACATCCCCTATAGGGGCAGTCTGACGCACCACATCTCACAGGGTGGAGTACACCCCTGAGAGGAAGCTTCCAAAGCAAGAATCAGACAGGTACACTCGCTGTTCAGAAATATTCTATCTTCTGCAGCCTCTGCTGCTGATACCCAGGCAAACAGGGTCTGGAGTGGACCTCAAGCAATCTCCAACAGACCTACAGCTGAGGGTCCTGACTGTTAGAAGGAAAACTATCAAACAGGAAGGACACTTACACCAAAACCCCATCAATACGTCACCATAATTACAGACCAGAGGCAGATAAAACCACAAAGATGAGGAAAAAGCAGGGCAGAAAAGCTGGAAATTCAAAAAATAAGAGCGCATCTCCCCCGGCAAAGGAGCGCAGCTCATCGCCAGCAATGGATCAAAGCTGGACGGAGAATGACTTTGATGAGATGAGAGAAGAAGGCTTCAGTACATCAAACTTCTCAGACCTAAAGGAGGAATTACGTACCCAGCAAAAAGAAACTAAAAATCTTGAAAAAACAGTGGAAGAATTGATAGCTAGAGTAATTAATGCAGAGAAGGTCATAGACGACAAGCTTCAGTAACCGGCTCGATCAACTGGCAGAAAGAGTATCAGCGATTGAGGATCAAATGAACGAAATGAAGCGAGAAGAGAAACCAAAAGAAAAAAGAAGAAAAAGAAATGAACAAAGTCTGCAAGAAGTATGGGATGATGTAAAAAGACCAAATCTACGTCTGATTAGGGTGCCTGAAAGTGAGGGGGAAAATGGAACCAAGTTGGAAAACACTCTTCAAGATATAATCCAGGAGAACTTCCCCAACCTAGTAGGGCAGGCCAACATTCAAATCCAGGAAATACAGAGAACATCACAAAGATAATCCTCGAGAAGAGCAACTCCAAGACACATAATTGCCAGATTCACCAAAGTTGAAATGAAGGAAAAAAATCTTAAGAGCAGCCAGAGAGAAAGGTCGGGTTACCCACAAAGGGAAGCCCATCAGACTAACAGGAGATCTCTCGGCAGAAACTCTACAAGCCAGAAGAGAGTGAGGGCCAATAGTCAACATTCTTAAAGAAAAGAATTTTAAACCCAGAATTTCATATCCAGCCAAACTAAGTTTCATAAGTGAAGGAGAAATAAAATCCTTACAGATAAGCAAATGCTTAGAGATTATGTCACCACTAGGCCTGCCTTACAAGAGACCCTGATGGAAGCACTAAACATGGAAAGGAACAACCAGTACCAGCCATTGCAAAAACATTCCAAAATGTAAAGACCATCGAGGCTAGGAAGAAACTGCATCAACTAACAAGCAAAATAACCACTTAATATCATAATGTCAGGATCAAGTTCACTTATCACAATATTAACCTTAAATGTAAATGGAGTAAATGCTCCAATTAAAAGACACAGACTGGCAAACTGGATAAAGAGTCAAGACCTATCAGTTTGCTGTATTCAGGAGACACATCTCACATGCAGAGACATACATAGGCACAAAATAAGGGGATGGAGGAAGATTTACCAAGCATTTGGAGAACAAAAAAAAGCGGGGGTTGCAATACTAGTCTCTGATAAAACAGACTTTAAACCATCAAAGATCAAAAGAGACAAAGAAGGCCATTACATAATGGTAAAGGGATTAATTCAACAGGAAGAGATAACTATCCTAAATATATATGTACCCAATACAGGAGCACCCAGATTCATAAAGCAAGTCCTTAGAGACTTACAAAGAGACTTAGACTCCCATACAATAATAATGGGAGACTTCAACACTCCACTGTCAACATTTGACAGATCAACGAGACAGAAAGTTAACAAGGATATCCAGGAATTGAACTCATCTCTGCAGCAAGCAGACCTAACAGACATCTATAGAACTCTCCACCCCAAATCAACAGAATATACATTCTTCTCAGCACCATATCGAACTTATTCCAAAATTGACCACATAATTGGAAGTAAAGCACTCCTCAGCAAATGTACAAGAACAGAAATTATAACAAACTGTCTCTCAGACCACAGTGCAATCAAACTAGAACTCAGGACTAAGAAACTCAATCAAAACCACTCAAGTACATGGAAACTGAGCAACCTGCTTCTGAATTACTACTGGGTACATAACGAAATGAAGGCAGAAATAAAGATGTTCTTTGAAACCAATGAGAACAAAGATACAACATACCAGAATCTCTGGGACACATTTAAAGCAGTGTGTAGAGGGAAATTTATAGCACTAAATGCCCACAAGAGAAAGCAGGAAAGATCTAAAATTGACACTCTAACATCACAATTAAAAGAACTAGAGAAGCAAGAGCAAACACATTCGAAAGCTAGCAGAAGGCAAGAAATAACTAAGATCAGAGCAGAACAGAAGGAGATAGAGACACAAAAAACCCTCCAAAAAATCAATGAATCCAGGAGTTGGTTTTTTGAAAAGATCAACAAAATTGACAGACTGCTAGCAAGACTAATAAAGAAGAAAAGAGAGAAGAATCAAATCGACGCAATAAAAAATGATAAAGGGGATATCACCACCGACCACACAAAAATACAAACTACCATCAGAGAATACTATAAACACCTCTACGCAAATAAATTAGAAAATCTAGAAGAAATGGATAATTTCCTGGACAGTTACACTCTTCCAAGACTAAACCAGGAAGAAGTTGAATCCCTGAATAGACCAAGAGCAGCCTCTGAAATTGAGGCAATAATTAATAGCCTACCAACGAAAAAAAGTCCAGGACCAGATGGATTCACAGCTGAATTCTATCAGAGGTACAAGGAGGAGCTGGTACCATTCCTTCTGAAACTATTTCATTCAATAGAAAAAGAGGGAATCCTCCCTAACTCATTTTATGAGGCCAACATCATCCGGATACCAAAGCCTGGCAGAGACACAACAATAAAAGAGACTTTCAGACCCATATGCCTGATGAACATCGATGCAAAAATCCTCAATAAAATACTGGCAAACCGGATTCAGCAACACATCAAAAAGCTTATCCACCATGATCAAGAGGGCTTCATCCCTGGGATGCAAGGCTGGTTCAACATTCGCAAATCAATAAACATAATCCAGCATATAAACAGAACCAAAGACAAAAAGCACATGATTATCTCAATAGATGCAGAAAAGGCTTTTGACAAAATTCAACAGCCCTTCATGCTAAAAACTCTCAATAAATTCGGTATTGATGGAACGTACCTCAAAATAATAAGAGCTATTTATGACAAACCCACAGTCAATATCATACTGAATGGGCAAAAACTGGAAAAATTCCCTTTGAAAACTGGCACAAGACAGGAATGCCCTCTCTCACCACTCCCATTCAACATAGTGTTGGAAGTTCTGGCTAGGGCAATCAGGCAAGAGAAAGAAATCAAGGGTATTCAGTTAGGAGAAGAAGTCAAATTGTCCCTCTTTGCAGATGACATGATTGTATATTTAGAAAACCCCCTTGTCTCAGCCCAAAATCTCCTTAAGCTGATAAGAAACTTCAGCAAAGTCTCAGGATACAAAATTAATGTGCAAAAATCACAAGCATTCTTATAAACCAGTAACAGACAAACAGAGAGCCAAATCAGGAATGAACTTCCATTCACAATTGCTTCAAAGAGAAGAAAATACCTAGGAATCCAACTTACAAGGGATGTAAAGGACCTCTTCAAGGAGAACTACAAACCACTGCTCAGTGAAATAAAAGAGGACACAAACAAATGGAAGAATATACCATGCTCATGGATAGGAAGAATCCATATCGTGAAAATGGCCATACTGCCCAAGGTAATTTATAGATTCAATGCCATCCCCATCAAGCTACCAATGAGTTTCTTCACAGAATTGTAAAAACTGCTTTAAAGTTCATATGGAACCAAAAAAGAGCCCGCATTGTCAAGACAATCCTAAGTCAAAAGAACAAAGCTGGAGGCATCACGCTACCTGACTTCAAACTACACTACAAGGCTACAGTAACCAAAACAGTATGGTACTGGTACCAAAACAGAGATATAGACCAATGGAACAGAACCGAGTCCTCAGAAATAATACCACACATCTACAGCCATCTGATCTTTGACAAACCTGAGAGAAACAAGAAATGGGGAAAGGATTCCCTATTTAATAAATGGTGCTGGGAAAATTGGCTAGCCATAAGTAGAAAGCTGAAACTGGATCCTTTCCTTACTCCTTATATGAAAATTAATTCAAGATGGATTAGAGACTTAAATGTTAGACCTAATACCATCAAAACCCTAGATGAAAACCTAGGTAGTACCATTCAGGACATAGACATGGGCAAAGACTTCATGTCTAAAACACCAAAAGCAACGGCAGCAAAAGCCATAATTGACAAATGGGATCTCATTAAACTAAAGAGGTTCTGCACAGCAAAAGAAACTACCATCAGAGTGAACAGGCAACCTACAGAATGGGAGGAAATTTTTGCAATCTACTCATCTGACAAAGGGCTAATATCTAGAACCTACAAAGAACTCAAACAAATTTACAAGAAAAAAACAAACAACCGCATCAAAAATTGGGCAAAGGATATGAACAGACATTTCTCAAAAGAAGACATTCATACAGCCAACAGACACATGAAAAAATGCTGATCATCACTGGCCATCAGAGAAATGCAAATCAAAACCACAATGAGATACCATCTCACACCAGTTAGAATGGCGATCATTAAAAAGTCAGGAAACAACAGGTGCTGGAGAGGATGTGGAGAAATAGGAACACTTTTACACTGTTGGTGGGATTGTAAACTAGTTCAGCCATTATGGAAAACAGTATGGCAATTCCTCAAGGATCTAGTACTAGATGTACCATAAGACCCAGCCATCCTTTTACTGGGTATATACCCAAAGGATTATAAATCATGCTGCTACAAAGACACATGCACATGTATGTTTATTGCGGCACTATTCACAATAGCAAAGACTTGGAATCAACCCAAATGTCCATTAGTGACAGACTGGATTAAGAAAATGTGGCACCTATACACCATGAAATATTATGCAGCCATAAAAAAGGATGAGTTTGTGTCCTTTGTAGGGACATGGATGCAGCTGGAAACCGTCATTCTTAGCAAACTATCACAAGAACAGAAAACCAAACACCGCATCTTCTCACTCATAGGTGGGAACTTAACAATGAGATCGCTTGGACTCGGGAAGGGGAACATCACACACCAGGGCCTATCATGGGGAGGGGGGAGGAGGGAGGGATTGCATTGGGAGTTATACCTGATGTAAATGACGAGTGGATGGGTGCTGACGATTTGTTGGGTGCAGCACACCAACATGGCACAAGTATACATGTGTAACAAACCTGCACATTATGCACGTGTACCCTAGAACTTAAAGTATAATAATAATAATAAATAAATAAATAAATAAATAAATAACTGTTAAATTTTAAAAAAAAAACAAAAAAAGAAAATCCATTCAAAAAATTAAATCCAGGAACTGGTTATTTATTTATTTATTTATTTATTTATTTATTTATTTATTTTTGAAAAAAATATAGTAAAATAGATAGACCTCTAGCTAGACTAATAAGCAAGAAAAGAGAAGATTAAAGTAATCACAATCAGAAATGACAAGGAGGATATTACTACTGACTACATGGAAATACCAACAAATGTCAGAGAATATTATGAATACCTTAATGCATATAAACTAGAAAATCTAGAATAAATAGATAATTTCCTGGGCACATTCACCCTCTCTAGACTGTATCAGGAAGGAACTGAATCCCTGAAAAGACTAATAACAAGCTATGAAATTGAATCAGAAATAAATAACCTACCACCATCAACAAAAAAATCCTCAGGATAGATAAATTTACAGCTGAATTCTACCAGATGTCCAAAGAAGAGCTGGAACCATTCCTGCTGAATCTATTCAAAAAAAACTGAGAAGAAAGAACTCCTCTCTAACTCATTCTCAGAGTCTCTTAATACTGGAATCAATCAAATGGAAAAAAAAAAAATTGAAGAGAGGCTATTTGAAAATACACAATAAAAAGAGACAAAAGAAAAAAGAAAAAACAATAAAGCACATTTACAAGATCTATATAAATAGCCTCAAAAGGGCAAATTTAAGATTTATTAGTTTTAAAGAGGAGGTAGAGAAAAAGATTGGGGAAGAAAGTATATTCACAGGGATAATAACAGAGAACTTCCCAAACCTAGAGAAACATAACATTCATGTACAAGGTTATAGAACACCAAGCGGTTTTGACCCAAAGACGTTTATTTTAAGGTTTAAAATTAAACTTTCAAATGTCAAGGATAAAGAAAGTTTCCTAAAAGCAGAAAGAGAATTGAAATATATATATACCACGGAGCTCCAATATGACTGGCAGCAGACGTTTCAGTGGAAACCTTACAGGCCAGAAGAGAGAGGCATGACATATTTAAAGTGCTGACGGAAACAAAGTTTCACCGTAGAATAGCATACCTAGGGAAAATATCCTTTTACTCATATAAGACACTAAAGATACTCCCAGACAAACAGAAGCTGAGGAATTTCATCAACACCAAACACGTCCTACAATAAATGCTAAAGGGAATTCTTCAATCTGAAAGAAAAGGATGTTAATGAGCAACAATAAATCATCTGAAGGTTTAAAACTCACTGTTAATAGTAAGCATAGAGAAAAACACAGAACATTATAACACTGTAATTGCAGTATGTCAACTCCTGTTATCTTTAGTTGAAAGAAAAATGATGAAGCAATCAAAAATAACTATGATAACTTTTCAAGACACAAAAAGTATAATACGACATAAAAAGAAACAACAAAAAGTTGAAAAGCAGGGGATGAAGTTGAAGTGTAGAGTTTTTAGTAGTTTTATTTTGCATGATTATTTATGTGTTTTGCAATTGGTCCTAAGTTGTCATGAATTTAAAATAACGGGTCTTAAAATAGTATCTGTAAGCCTCATGGTAACCTCAAGTGAAAAAACATACAATGAATACACACGCACAAAAAGCAAGAACTTAAACCATACAACCAGAGAGAATTACTTTCACTGAAAGGAACACAGGATGAAAGGAAAGAAGGAAGAGAAGGCCACAAAATAGCCAGAAAACAGATAACAAAATAGCAAGAGTAAGTCCCTACTTCTCAATAATAGCATGGAATCTAAATGTACTAAACTTTCCAATGAAAAGTCGTAGACTGGCTGAATGAATAAAAAAAGGAGATCCAATTCGACATGAGATTTGGGCAGGGACACAAATCCAAACCATATGAGACATATACTCATTAATGGGATTCCTGGGTTGATCAGTAGTTTCTGTTTTTAGTTCTTCAAGAAATCTCCAAACTGCTTTCCATAGGGGTAAACTAACTTACATTCCCACCAACAACATACAAGTGTTCCCTTTTTTTCTGTAGATTCACCACAATCCGTTATTTTTTGACTGTGAAGCCAAAAATCGTAAAGCCCAATTTTAAAATTGGCAAAGTATTTGAATACATATTTTGCCCAAGAAGATACTGGAAAGACATTCAATGCCATTAGAGAAATGCAAATTGAAAACACAATGGGATACCACTTGAAATCCACTAGGATGACTAAAGTTTTTTTTTTTTTTTTTTTAATCTCAAATATTGTTGAGAATGTAGAGAAATTAATTCCTCATACATGGCTATTGGGAATGTAAAATGATAAAGTCCCCATAAAAAATACCTTTAATCCATACACCATGGAATACTATGCAGCCATAAAAAAGGATGAGTTTGTGTCCTTTGTAGGGACATAGATGCAGCTGGAAACCATCATTCTAAGCAAACTATCACAAGAACAGAAAACCAAACACCGCATGTTCTCACTCATAGGTGGGAACTGAACAATGAGATCACCTGGACTCGGGAAGGGGAACATAACACACCGGGGCCTATCATAGGGAGGGGGGAGGGGGGAGGGATTGCATTGGGAATTATACCTGATGTAAATGACGAGTGGATGGGTGCTGACGAGTTGATGGGTGCAGCACACCAACATGGCACAAGTATACATATGTAACAAACCTGCACGTTATGCACATGTACCCTAGAACTTAAAGTATAATAATAATAATTTAAAAAATACTTTTATATTTTCTAAAAACGTTAGAAATAGAGTTACTGTCAGGCCTCTGAGCCAAAGTTAAGCCATCATATCCCCTGTGGCCTGCAGGCGCACATCCAGATGGCCTATTCCTGCCTTAACTGGTGACATTATCTTGTGAAATTCCTTTTCCTGGCTCATCCTAGCTCAAAAGCTCCCCTATTGAGCACCTTGTGACCTCCAGCCTTGTCCGCCAGAGAACAACCCCCTTCGACTGTAATTTTCCTATACCTACCCAAATCCTATAAAACAGCCCCACCCCTTCGCTGACTCTCTTTTCGGACTCAGCCTGCCTGCACCCAGGTGAAATAAACAGCCTTGTTGCTCACACAAAGTCTGTTTGCTGATCTTTTCATATGGACGTGCATGAAATTTGGTTCCGTGACTCGGATCGGGGACTTCCCTTAGGAGATCAATCCCCTGTCCTTCTGCTCTTTGCTCCATGAGAAAGATCCACCTACATTCTCAGGTCCTCAGACCCACTAGCCCAAGGAACATCTCACAAATTTTAAATCCGGTAAGTGGCCTCTTTTTACTCTCTTCTCCAACCTCTCTCACTATCCCTCAACCTCTTTCTCCTTTCAATCTTGGCTCCACCCTTTAATCTCTCCCTTCTCATAATTTCAATTCCTTTCATTTTCTGGTAGAGACAAAGGAGAAACATTTTATCTGTGGACTCAGAACTCCAGTACCGGTCACGGACTCGGGAAGGCAGCCTTCCCTTGGTGCTTAATCATTGCGGGGATGCCTCTCTGATTATTCACCCACGTTCCATTGGTGTCTGATCTCTGCAGGGACACCTGCCTTGGTCATTCACCCACGTTAACTTGGTGGCAAGTCAACTGAGGGGACACCTGCTTTGGCTGTTCACCCATGTTGCAGCCCAGGGCTGCTCCCCACCCCTCTTCTCCATGTCTCTACCCTTCTCTTTAAACTTGCCTCCTTCACTATAGGCAAACTTCCACCCTCCATTCCTCTCTCTTCTCCCTTAGCCTGTGTTCTCAAGAACTTAAAATTTCTTCAACTCTCGCCTTACCTAAAATCTAAGTGTCTTATTTTCTTCTGCAACACCACTTGACCCCAATATAAACTCGACAGTGGTTCCAAATAGCCAGAAAATGGCACTTTTGATTTTTCCATCCTAGAAGATCTAGATAATTCTTGTCCTAAAATAGGCAAACGTTCTGAGGTGACTGATGTCCAGAAATTCTTTTACACATTGTTTCCTCCCTAGTCTCTGTTCCCAATGCGACTCATCCCAAATCCTCCTTCTTTCCCTCCCACCTGTCCCCTCTGTTCCAACCCAAAGCATCGCTGAGTCTAATCTTAATTTTCTACAGACCTGTCTGACCTCTCCCCTTCTCCCCAGGCTGCTGCTTGCCAGGCCCCAATTCTTCCTCAGCCTCTGCTCCCCCACCCTATAATCTTTCTATCACCTCCTCTCCTCACACCGGGTCTGGTTTACAGTTTCGTTCCCTGACTAGCCCTCCCACACCTGCCCAACAATTTCCTCTTAAAGAGGTGGCTGGAGCTAAAAGTATAGTTAAGGTCAATGCTACTTTTTTCTTTATCCTACCTCTCCCAAATCAGTTAGCATTTAGGCTCTTTTTCATCAAATATAAAAGCCCAGCCCAGTTCATTGCCTGCTTAGCAGCAACCCTTAGATGCTTTACCGCCCTAGACCAAGAGGGGCCAGAAGGCCACCTTATTCTTAATATGCATTTTATCACCCAGTCAGCTCGTGACATTAGAAAAAGCTCCAAAAATTAGATTCGGGCCCTCAAACCCCACAACAGGACTTAATTAACCATGCCTTCAAAGTGTACAGTAATAGAGTAGAGGCAGCCAAGTAGCAATGTATTTTTGAGTTGCAATTCCTTGCCTCCACTGTGAGACAAACCCCAGCCACATCTCCAGCACACAAGAACTTCCAAACACCTGAACCGCAGCTGCCAGGGGTTCCTCCAGGACTTCCTCCCCAGGATCTTGCTTCAAGTGCCAGAAATCTGGCCACTAGGCCAAGGAATGCCCGCAGCCCAGGATTCCTCTTAAGCCATGTCCCATCTGTGCAGGACCCCACTGGAAACTGGACTGTCCAACTGGCTCAAGGCTCTGACTGACTCCTTCCCAGATCTTCTTGGCTTAGCAGCTGAAGACTGACACTGCCCGATCGCCTTGGAAGCCTCCTAGACTATCACAGATGCTTTAGGTAACTCTTAACAGTGGAGGGTAAGTCCGTTCCTTTCTTAATTAATACAGAGGCTACCAATTCCACATTACCTTATTTTCAAAGGCCTTTTTCCTTTGCCTCCATAACTGTTGTAGGTATTGATGGCCAGGCTTCTAAACCTCTTAAAACTCCTCAACTCTGGTGCCAACTTAGACAACATTCTTTTATGCACTCCTTTTTAGTTATCCCCACCTGCCCAGTTCCCTTATTAGGTCAAGACATTTTAACTAAATTATCTGCTTCCCTCACTATTCCTAGGCTATAGCTACACCTCATTGCCACCTTTTCCCCCAGTTCAAAGCCTCCTTCACTTCCTCCCCTTGTATCTCCCCACCTTAAACCACAAGTATAGGACACCTCTACTCCCTCCTTAGCGACCGATCATGTACCCCTTACCATTTCATTAAAACCTAATCACCCTTACCCCGCTCAATGCCAATATCCCATCCCACAGCACGCTTTAAAAGGATTAAAGCCTGTTATCACTCACCTGTTACAGCATGGCCTTTTAAAGCCTATAAACTGTCCTTATAATTGCCCCATTTTACCTGTCCTAAAACCAGACAAGCCTTGCAAGTTAGTTCAGGATCTGTGCCTTATCAACCAAATTGTTTTGCCTATCCACCCCGTGGTGCCAAACCCATATGCTCTCCTATCCTCAATACCTCCCTCCACAACCCATTATTCTGTTCTAGATCTCAAACACGCTTTCTTTACTATTCCTTTGCAACCTTCATCCCAGTCTCTCTTCACTTTCACTTGGACTGACCCTGACACCCAACAGGCTCAGCAAATTACCTGGGCTGTACTGCCACAAGGCTTCACAGACAGCCCCCATTACTTCAGTCAAGCCCAAATTTCTTCCTCATCTGTTACCTATCTCGGCATAATTCTCATAAAAACACATGTGCTCTCCCTGCTGATCGTGTCCGTCTAATCTCCAAAACCCCAATCCCTTCTACAAAGCAACAACTCCTTTCCTTCCTAGGCATAGTTAGTAGGGTCAGAATTCTTACACAAGGACCACATCCTGTAGCCTTTCTGTCCAAACAACTAGACCTTACTGTTTTAGCCTAGCCCTCATGTCTGCGTGCAGCAGCTGCCACTGCCTTAATGCTTTTAGAGGCCATAAAAATCACAAACTATGCTCAACGCAATCTCTACAGTTCTCATAACTTCCAAAATCTATTTTCTTCCTCCCACCTGATGCATATACTTTCTGCTCCCCGGCTCCTTCAGCTATACTCACTCTTTGTTAAGTCTCCCACAATTACCATTGTTCCTGGCCCGGACTTCAATCCGGCCTCCCACACTATTCCTGATACCACACCTGACCCCCATGACTGTATCTCTCTGATCCACCTGACATTCACTCCATTTCCCCATATTCTTTCTTGTTCCTTACCCTGAACACACTTAGTTTATTGACGGCAGTTCCACCAGGCCTAATCGCCACTCACCAGCAAAGGCAGGCTATTCTATGATATCTTCCACACCTATCATTGAGGCTACCGCTCTGCCACCCTCCACTACCTCTCAGCAAGCCGAACTAGTTGCCTTAACTCAGGCCCTCACTCTTGCAAAAGGACTACGAGTCAATATTCATACTGACTCTAAATATTCCTTCCATATTCTGCACCACTAAGCTGTTATATAGGCTGAAAGAGATTTCCTCACTATGCAAAGTCCTCCATCATTAATGCCTCTTTAATAAAAATGCTTCTCAAAGCCGCTTTACTTCCAAAGGAAGCTGGGGTCATTCACTGCAAAGACCATCAAAAGGCATCAGATCCCATCTCTCAAGACAACACTTATGTTGATAAGGTAGCTAAAAAAGCAGCTAGTATTCCAACCTCTGTCCCTCATGGCAGTTTTTCTCCTTCTCATCTGGCCACTCCCGCCTAGTCCCCTACTGAAACTTCCACCTACCAATCTCTTCCCACACAAGGCAAATGGTTCTTAGACCAAGGAAAATATCTCCTTCCAGCCTCATAGGCCCATTCTATTCTGTCGTCATTTCATAACCTCTTCCATGTAAGTTACAAGCCACTAGCCCGTCTCTTAGAACCTCTCATTTCCTTTCCATCATGGAAATGTATCCCCAAGGAAATCACTTCTCAGTGTTCCATCTGCTATTCTACTACCCCTCAGGGATTGTTCAGGCCCCCTCCCTTTCCTACACATAAAGCTCGAGGATTTGCCCCCTGCCCAGGACTGGCAAATTGACTTTACTCACATGCTCCGAGTCAGAAAACTAAAATACCTTTTAGTCTAGGTAGACACTTTCACTTCTGAGAAGGTCACCGCCATCATTTCTTCCCTTCTGTCAGACATAGTTCCTCAGTTTGGCCTTCCCACCTTTATACAGTCTGATAACAGAGCAGCCTTTACTAGACAAATCACCCAAGCAGTTTCTCAGGCTCTTAGTATTCAGTAAAACCTTCATATCCCTTACGGCCCTCAATCTTCAAGAAAAGTAGAATAGACTAATAGTCTTTTAAAAACACGCCTCACCAAGTTCAACCACCAATTTAAAAAGGACTGGACGATACTTTTACCACTTGCCTTCTCAGAATTCAGGCCTGTCTGCAGAATGATACAGGGTACAGCCCATTTAAGCTCCTACATAGATGCTCCTTTTTATTAAGCACCAGTCTCATTCCAGACACCAGACCAACTTGGACTGTGCCCCCAAAAACGTCGTCCCTACTATCTTCTGTCTAGTCATACTCCTATTCACTGTTCTCAACTACTCATAAATGCTCTGCTCTTGTTTATACTGCCAGTTTACACTGTTTCTCCAAGCCATCACAGCTGATATCTCCTGGTGCTATCCCCAAACCTCCACTCTTAACTCCCTCTTAAAGTAAATAATCTTTGCTGGCAAGACTATGCTGAACCTCCTTAGGCACTATCTAATTGGATGTCGTAGGTCCTCCTAATTCTTAGTACTTTAATACCTGTTTTTCTCCTTCTCTTACTCAGACCTTGTGTCTTCTGTTTAGTTTTTCAATTCATACAAAACCGCATCCAGGCCATCACCAATCATTCTATAAGACAAATGCTCCTTCTAACAACCCCACAATATCGCCTCTTACCACAAAATCTTCCATCAGCTTAATCTCTCCCACTCTAGGTTTCCACACTGTCTCTAATCCCGCTGGAAGCAGCCCTGAGAAACATCGCCCATTATCTCTCCATATCACCCCCCTAAAAATTTTCACCACCCCAACACATCAAAACTATTTTCTTTTATTTTTCTTATTAATATAAGAAGACAGTTACCATTTAACTCAACAACTGCACTGCTAGGTATAAATCCAAGAGAATTAAAATGTTCATGTGTGTAATGTTTTCATCACAAAAAAATAAGCATGTAAGGTAATAAATTTGTTAATTAGCCTGATTGAATTATTCCACATTGTAAACATTTATCAAAACTTCACATTGTACTCAATAAAGTTGTTATTTGTCACTCAAAAATAAAATTTAAAATAAACAAGTCAACCAAAAAATTTATTCATGAATGTTAATGGAAGCATATTCACAATAATAAAAAGTGAAAACAGCTGAAATGTTCACAAATTGATGAATCCATAAACAAAATATCGTATATCTCTACAATGAAATGTTACATGGCCATAAAAAGAAATGAAGCACTGATACATGCTGCAACACAAACGAACATTGAAAACATTACTCTAAGTGAAATAATTTAGTCACAAAACATCACATATTATATAATTCAGTTATGCAAAATGTCTGTAATAATCAAATGTAGAGATACAAAATTAGTCAAATCTATAGATGCTACTGGGACAGATGCATAGATGAGTGTGATTGCTAAAGGGCACAGAATTTTTTTAAGTTAATGAAAATGTTCTAAAATTGACCATAGTGATAGTTACACATGTCTATGAATACTGTAAAATCATTAAAATGAGCACTTTAAGTGGATGATTATGTGGCATGTGAACTACATTTCAATAAAGTTGTTTAAAAAGATGGGTACAAGATAAACATAGTAGTAATGTAAATAAGCTATAAACAGTATAATGGAAGATGATGCAATCACTAATTTTCATGCATACAAATAATATCATGAATTTTTTTATTATACTTTAAGTTCTAGTGTACATGTGCACAATGTGCAGGTTTGTTACATATGTATACAGGTGCCATGTTGGTGTACTGCACCCATTAACTCGTCATCTACATTAGGTATATCTCCTAATGTTATCCATCCCCCCTCCCCCTCCCCACGATAGGCCGCGGTGTTTCATGTTTCCCTTCCTGTGTCCAAGTGTTCTCATTGTTCAATTCCCACCTATGAGTGAGAACATATGGTGTTTGGTTTGCTATCCTTGTGATAGTTTGCTGAAAATGATGGTTTCCAGCTTCATCCAAGTCCCTGCAAAGGACATGAACTCATCCTTTTTTATGGCTGCAGAGTATTCCATGGTGTATATGTGCCACATTTTTTTAATCCAGTCTGTCATTGATGGAAATTTGGGTTGGTTCCAAGTCTTTGCTACTGTGAATAGTGCCGCAATAAACATACATGTGCATGTGTCTTTATAGCAGCATGATTTATAATCCTTTGGGTATATACCCAGTAGTGGGATTGCTGGGTCAAATGGTATTTCTAGTTCTAGATCCTTGAGGAATTGCCACACTGTCTTCCACAATGGTTGAACTAGTTTACAATCCCAACAACAGTGTAAAAGTGTTCCTATTTCTCCACATCCTCTCCAGCACCTGTTGTTTCCTGACTTTTTAATGATTGCCATTCTAACTGGTGTGAGATGGTATCTCATCGTGGTTTTGATTTGCATTTCTCTGATAGTCAATGATGATGAGCATTTTTTCATGTGTATTATTACATATTATTAAGTGAAAAAGCAATTCATAAATTTATACCCAGTTAAATGTCAATTTGTATAAACAGAGAAAGAAAGGGGGAAGAATTGAAATAAATAAAGTAGATTACCTCAGGATAAGAGTGTACAGTTTTCATCCCATTTCTATGTGTTTATAAAATTACTACTATGATCATATGTTTTGCTTATAATCAGAATAAAAATTATGAAAAAGAAATTGAATTATTTGAATAAATGAAAAAGAAGAGGAAAAGAAAACAAAATGATTCCCTGGGGCCTCAGAGAAGGCAGATAGGAGCAGAGACAGGTATAGAAGGGACCCCAGGAGACAAGCAAGTCCCCTTGGTTCTTTAACCAAATGACACCATTAACTCTAGACATTAGGGAAATAAAACTGGACAAGCAATTTGAAAGGAATAATGCAGGGGACGTTGAAAGATCAAGGGTGCAGAAGAAAGAAAAGGCGCTGAAAAATCTAGAAATGTCAAGTGCCATATGAAAATAGTATTGCTCAGTTGTAAATATAAAATGGTGATTAAACTAGTGAGCAATATTCAAAACCTGGCTCCACCACTTGTAGTTTTAAGGAGTGTACTTCAATTCTCTCAGCTGCTGTTTCTCATTTAAAAAATTAGAAATGTAATAACTGCTTCACAGGGTAAGTTGGAGGATTACATGAGTTGGTCTACAGAAAATCTCAATCTGGAAGACAGTTTGCTTTTAATTATTATGTATCTGATATCATTTTTCAGTGATCTTTAAAAGGGGTTCATGAGGTAAATATTAGAAATTATTTTCATATTTATTGTATCCCA
The DNA here is from genome assembly GCF_043159975.1 of Macaca nemestrina. NCBI lineage: Eukaryota > Metazoa > Chordata > Mammalia > Primates > Cercopithecidae > Macaca > Macaca nemestrina. Next base: position 87,610,584 of record NC_092145.1, read on the forward strand.
TCTTTTAAAATAGCAGCTTTATTAAGATAATAATTCACATACCATAAAATTCAGAACTTCAAAGTGTACAATTCAGTGGCTTCTAGTATACTTGTAGAGTTTTGGCTATCATCAATATCTAATTTTAAACATTTTAATCACAGCAAAAAAAACTCTCTGTATCAATTTTTAAGAATTCCCCCCTCATAATCCCCAATCCTAAGCAACTTCTAATATACCTTTCATAGCTGTGAATTTATTTATTGTGGATATTTTATATAAATGAGATCATATAATGTTTGTCCTTTTATGTCTGGTTTATTTCTCTAAGCATAATGTTTTCAAGGTTCATCCATGTCTTTGCATGTATCAGTACTTCATTCCTTTTAATTGCTGAATATTATTCAGTTGCATGAATTATACCACTTTTTGTTTCCTGGCATCAGCTGATGGACACTTTGTTCTTGTTTATTTGCTATTAGGAATAATGTTGCTATGAAGAGTCACAAGTTTTTGTGTGAACATGTTTTCAATTCTCTTGAATATATACCTAGGAGTGGAATTACAATGTCACAGAGTTAACTCTATGTTTAACATTTTGAAGAACTGCCAAACTATTTTCCACAATGACCTTATCGTTTTACAGGACTACCAGCAATATATCAGGGTTGCAATCTCAACACACCTTTGCTAACATTTGCTTTGTTATTGTCTAGACTTTATTTATATTATAGCCCTCCTAGTAGGCGCAAAGTGGTATCTCATTGTGGTTTTTATTTGCATTACCCTAAAGACTTGAGAAGCTTTTCATATGCTTGTAAACTATTCATATCTCCTTGGGAAAAAAATCTATTCAATTCATTGGCTGATGTTTTAAATTGGGCTTTTGTTTCTTATTGTTAATTTGAACTAGTTCCTTATATATTTTGGTTACAAAATTTTTATCAGATGCATCATCTGCACGTATTTTTTGTCATTATTTGATAGTGGCCTGAGAAACAAAAAAGGTTTTAATTTTAAGGTACAATTTATCTGATTTCATTGTGTTGCTTTCTTCCAAGAGTTTAATCTAAAAACCACTGCCTAACCCAAGCTCAAAAACATTTACTCAATTGTTTTCTTTAAAATTCTATCACTCGGATTGTTACATTTGGATCGATAATCCATTTGAGCTAACTTTGGTGGATATTATGAAGAAAGTACTCACATACATTATCTGCATGTGGATATCCAGTTTTTCAAGCACTGTTGTTGAAAAGAATATTTTTACTCATTGAATTGTCTTAGCACCGTTGTCAAAAGTGAATTAACTCTACACGTAAAGGATTACTTTTTGACTCTAAATTTTATTCTGTCTTGACTTCTCCTGCTTTGTAGTAGGGTTGGAAATCAGGAAGTGAGATTCCTCCAGCTTCGTTCTTCTCAAAATCATTTTGACTTTGCAATTTTTTTGCATTTTCATGAGAAGTTTAGGATTGGTATGCCCATTTCTGAAAAAGTAAAATGTAGGTGGGGTATTGATAGAATATTTTGTTGAATCTGAAGTTCAGTTTGGGACTATAGCTGCATTGCATTCCAATCCAGGATATTGTTTTGGCACTTCTTTTATTAAGTTGATTCCTAAATATTTTATGTTTTTGATACAATTATACATGTAACAGTTTTCTCAATTTCCTTTTCATATTGTTCATTGATAACATATAGAAACATAATTTTTTAATTTTTAATTTTTATTTTTTGTGGGTACATGGTGGGTGTATATATTTGTAATGTACATGAGATATTTTGATACAAGCATGCATTGTGAAATAAGCACATCATAGAGAATGGGGTATTCATCCCCTCAAGCATTTATCTTTTCTGTTATAAGGAATCCAATCACATTTTTTTAGTTACTTTTAAATGTACAATTAACTTATTTTTGACTATAGTCACCCTGTTGTGCTATGAAATATTAGGTTCTATTCATTCTTTCTATTGTTTTGTACCCATTAATTATCCTGACTACCCTCCCAACCCCCCACTACCTTTACCAGTCTCTGGTAACCATCCTTCTACTCTATTTCCATCAGTTCAATTGATTTGATTTTTAGATCTCACAAATAAATGAGAACATGTGATGTTTGTCTTTCTGTGCCTGGCTTATTTTACTTAACATAGTGATCTCCAGTTCTTTCCATGTTGTTATAAATGACAGAATCTCATTTATTTATTTGCCTCCAACTCTTGGCTATGGGGAATAGTGCTGCGACAAACATGGAAATGTAGATATCTCATCAATATACTGATTTCCTTTCTTTTGGGTATATATCCAGGACTCTGATTGCTGGATCATACAGTAGTTTATTTTTTATTTTTTGAGAAACCTCCAAACTGTTCTCCATAGTGGTTGTAATAATTTACATTCCCAACAACAGTGTATGAGGATTCCCTTTTCTCCACAATCTCTCCAGCATTTATTGTTCTGTCTTTTGGATATAAGCCATTTCAATTGAGGAGAGATGATAACTCATTGTAGTTTTAATTTGCATTTCTCTGATAATAATGATAGTGAGCACCTTTTCATATGCCTGTTTGCCATTTGTATATTTTCTTTTGAGAAACGTCTATTCAAATACTTTGCCCAGTTTTTGATCTGATTATTAGATTTTTTCCTATAGAGTTGTTTGTGCTCCTTATATATTCTAGTTATTAATCTTTTTTCAGAAGGGTAGTTTGAAAATATTTTCTTCCATTCTGTGGTAAGCCACTTCACTTTGTTGATTGTATACTTTGCTGTGCAGAAGCTTTGTAACTCGATGTGATCCCATTTCTTTATTTTTGTTCTGATTGCTTGAGCTTGTGAGGTATTGCCTAAGAAATTTTCCCACACCAGTATCTTGGATATTTTCCCTATTTTTTTTTTTTTTTTTTTGCAACAGTAGTAGTAGTTTCATATATTGAGGGCTTAGGCTTAAGTCTTTAATCCATTTTGATTTCATTTTTGTATACAGTAAGAGATAGGGATCTAATTTCATTCTTCTGCATATGGGTATCCAGTTTTCCCAGAACCATTTATATAAGAGACTCTTGCCTAGCGTGTATTCTTGGCACCTTTGTCAAAAATGACTTTGCTGTAAGTGTGTGGATTAGCTTCTGTGTTCTCTATTCTGTTCTATTGTTCTATGAGTCTGTTTTTTCATTGCCAGTACCATGCTGTTTTGGTTACTGTAGATCTGTAGTATAATTTGAAGTCAGGTAATGTGATTCTTTCAGTTTTGTTCTTTTTGCTTAAGACAGCTTTGGCTATTCTGGGCCTTTTGTGGTCCCATATAAATTCTAGGACATTTTTTATTTCTGTAAAGAATATTACTGGCATTTTGAAAGAGATTATATTGAATCTGTATATTGTTTTGGACATTTTAACACTATTGATTCTTCCAATCCACTAACATGGATTTTTTTTTTTTTGTCCTCTTCAATTTCTTCCATCAGTGTTTTATAGTTTTCATTGTAGAGATCTTTCTCTTTTTCAGTTAATTCCTAGGAATTTAAATTTATGTGTGGATATTTTAAATCGGATGACATTTTAATTTCTTTTTCAGATAGTTTACTGTTGGTGTATAAAAATACTACTTATTATATATTCTGCAAACAAGGATATTTGACTTTTTTTTTTTTTCATTTAGATTCCCTTTATTTCATTCTTTTGTCTGATTGCTCCAGCGAGGACCTCTAGTTTTAGGCTGAAGGACAGTGGTGAAAGTGGGCATCCTTGTCACATATCAGCTATTAGAGGAAAGTCTTTCAGTTTTTTCCCTTTCAGTATGATACTGGTTTTGGACCTGTGGTTTATAGCTTTTATTATGTTGAGGTATGTTCCTTCTATCCCCAGTTACTTCAGGGTTTTCATCATGAAGTCATGTTGAATTTTACCAAATGCCTTTTTATCATCAATTGAAATGATCATATGTTTTTTATCCTTCAATCTGTTTACATAACGTATCATATTGATTAATTTGCATATGTTGAGTCATTCTTGCATCCCAGGGATTAATCTCACTGGTCATAATCAATAATCTTTCTAATGTATTGTTGAATTCATTTTGCTAATATTTGGTTGAGAATTTTTGCATCAATATTTGTCACAGATATTGGTCTGTGTTTTATTTTTGATGTGTGCTTGTCTGGTTTTGGTATTAGGGTAATACTGGCCTTGGAGAATGTCTTTGGAAATAATTTCTCCTTCATATTTTAGAATAGTTTCAGTAGAATTTGTATTAGTTCTTATTTAAATGTTTGGTAGAATTCACCAGTGAAGCTGTCAGGCCCTGGGCTTTTCTTTACTGGAACAATCTCTATTAAGGCTTCAATCTCATTACTAGTTATTGTTCTGTTGAGGTTTTGGATTTCTTCATGGTTTTATCTTGATAGGTTGTATGCGTATAGTAATTTGTCCATTTCTTCTAGATTTTCCAATTTATTGGCATATAGTTGCTCACAGTAACCACTAATGGGCCTTTGAACATCTGCTGTGTCATGTGTAATGTTTCCTTTCATATTTCTGATTTTATTTATATGTGTCTCTCTTCTTATTTACTCTGGTTGAAAATTTATAAATTTTGTTTAACTTTTCAGAAAATCAACTTTTCGTTTCATTGATCTTTTATATTGTTTTCTTCATTTCAATTTCTTTGATTTCTGCCCCGATCTTTATTACTCCTTTCCTTCTATTGCTTTTGGGCTTGTTTGCTCTTGCTTTTCTATTTCTTTAGATGCATTGTTAAGTTATTTATTAGAAGCATTTTCTATTTTTTGATGTAGGCAAATAGCTATAAACTTTCCTCTTAGGGCTGCCTTTGCTGTATCCCATAAGTTTTGGTGCATTTTCAATCTGCTATTATTTGTTTCAAAATTATTTTCAATTTCTTTCTTGATTTCTTCATTGACCCACTAGTCATTCCATATCATTTAATTTCCATGTGTTTGTATAATTTCCAAATTCCTTTTTATTAATTTATATTTTTATTTCATTTTGGTGATGCTTTAAATAAACAGAGAAGAAATTCAGAAGTCTATCAGATAAATTTAATAAAGTAAAGAAAATAATTTGTAAGAATCAATATATTTTATAAATAATATAAAATAAGATACTTTATATTATTTCAATTTTTTTAATGTTTTAAGACTTGTTTCAGACCTAACATGGTCTTATCCTTGAGAATAATCCACGTGCTGAGAAAAAAAATAATGTGTATTCTGCAGCCATTGAATGAAATATTCTGTAAATATCTATTAGATCCATTTGGTCTCCAGTGCAGATTAATTCTGATGTTTTTTTGTTGAATTTTTGCTGTAGAATCTGCCCAATTTTTAATGGAAGGTTTGAAGCCTCCAGCTATTTTTGTATTGGAGCCTATCAATATCTTCAGTTTTAATAATGATTGCTTTATATATCTGGGTACTCCAGAATTGGGTTCATATATATGTAAAACTATTATATCTTCTTGCTGAATTGACCTCTTAATCATTATATAGTGATCTGCTTTGTCTCTTCATGTAGTTTGTGTCTTGAAATCTATTTTGTCTGATAAAAGTATAGTAATTCCTGTTCTTTCTGATTTCCATCGGCAAGGAGTATTTTTTGCATCCCTTTATTTTAAGTCTATGTTTGTCTTTATAGGTGAAGCGTGTCTCCTGTAGGCAACAGGTCCATGGGCCTTTTTTTTTCTTCTTATTCCATTTAGCCACTCTATTTCTTGTGATTGGTGACTTTAGTCCATTTAAATTCAATATTATTATTGGTAAGTAAGGGCTTACTGCTGCCATTTTGTTTTTTTGTTTTCTGGTGTGTGTGTGGTATTCTCTTTTTTGCTTCTTTCCTTCTTGTCTTCTTTTAGTTAAGGTGGCTTTTCCAAGTGACATTATTTAGTTTCTAGCCTTTTATTTTTTTGTATATCCATTGTATGTTTTTTGGTTTGTGGTTACCATGAGGCTTATAAATACTATCTTTTAACCCATTGTTTTAACCTGATGACAACTTAACACTCATTGCATAAACAAACAAACCAACAAACAAGCAAAAAAAAAAAAAAATCAAATAAAATAAAATCTTCATGCCTCAACTTTGTGCCCCAGCTTTCTACATTTTTGGTTTTTATTTATCTTTTATAGCACTATGCCCTGAAAAGTTGTTGTAGTTTTTATTTTTGATTGGTTCATCATTCAATCTTTTCACTTAGGATAAGGGTAGTTCATACACTAAATATTATAAGTTATACACAAAATACTATAAGTTCATACACTTATAATGTTTTGTGATTTTCTGTGTACTTAATACTAGCAGGGAGTTTTGTACTTTCAGATGATTTCTTACTGGTCTTTAATGGCCTTCTCTTTCTGATCGAAGTACTTCCTTTAGTATTTCTTGTAGAAAAGGTCTATTGTTGATAAAATCCCTAAACTTTTATTTGTCTTGGAAAGTATTTCTCCTTCATGTTTGAAGGATATTTTCACCAGATGCAGTATTTTAGAGTAAAAGTTTCGTTTTTTTTTTTCCTTCAGCATTTTAAACATTTCATGCCATTGTCTCATGGCCTATATGGTTTCCACTGAAAAGACTGCTGCCAAATGTATGAAAGCTCCATTGTATGTTATTTGTTTCTTTTCTCTTGCTGCTTTTAGGAATCTTTCTCTGTTATTGATCTTTGGAACTTTGGGTATTAAATTCCTTAAGCTAGGCTTCTTTGGGGGTACGTCTGCTTGATGTTCTAAACACATCTTATACTCCGATATTGATATCTTTCTTTAGGTTTGGGACAGTCTCTGCTATTATCCCTTTGAATAAACTTTCTCTCCTTATATCTTTCTCCACCTCTTCTATGAGGCCAATAATTCTTAGATTTGCCCTTTTGAGGCTGTTTTCCAGGTTCTGTAGGCATGCTTCATTCCTTTTCACTCTTTGTCTCTTTTTAACTGTGTGTTTTCAAATAACCTATTTTCAAGTTCATTAATTATTTCTTCTATTTAATCCTTTTTGCCATTAAAGGACTTTGATGCATCCTTCAGTATGTCAAATGCAATTTATATCTTGAGAATTTCTGCTTGATTCTTTTAAATTATTTCCATCACTTTGTTAAATTTGTCTGATAGAATTCTGAATTTCTTCTCTGTGTTACCTTGATTTTTTTTTCAGTTTCCTTAACACAGCTATTTTGAATTATCTGTCTGAAAAGTCAGATATCTCCGTTTCTCCAAGATTAGTCCCTGGTGCTTTATGTAGTTCATTTGGTGAGGTCATGTTTTCTTGGACGTTGTAGATTATAGTAAATGTTCTTTGGTGTCTGCACATTGAAGAGTTAGGTATTTATTTTAGTCTTCACTGTCTGTGATTTTTTTGTTGTTGTTGTTACCTTCCTTCTTTGGAAGGTTTTCTAGATATTTGAAAGGACTTGGATATTTCTATCTAAGCTGTATCTGCTTTAGGGGGCACCCCAAGCCCAGTAACACTGTGTTTCTTGAAAACTCATAAAGGTACCACTTCGGTGATCTTGAACATGACCACCATAATTCTCTGGATAACCAGGCAGAGACTCTTGTTCTTTTCCCTTACTTTCTCCCAAACAAACGGATCCTCTCTCTGTTCTGAGTCACTTAAATATGTGGGAGAAGTCACACAAGCACCCTGGTGGCCACCTCCACTATGACTGCACTGGGTCAGAATGAAGCTAGCACAGCACCTGCATCTTGCTCAAGGCCTACTGTAACCATTTGCTGGCTACTGTCTATGTTTGCTGAAAACTCTGGGGCTCTACAATTAGCTGCTGGTAAAACAACAAGCCTGTATCTTTCCCTTCAGGGCAATGAGTTATCCCAGTCCCTGGATGAGTCCAAAGGTGACTTCTAGTCATCATGGACTAGAGTAAAAGACCTTAGAACTCTAGAAGTCTACCTGGTGTTCTATTTTACTGAAGCCAATCTGGTCCTCAAACCATAAGATGCAGTCCTTCTCATTCTTCCCTCCCCTTTCCAAATGCAGAAGAGCCTTACCCCATAGTCTCTATCATCACATGCCACATGGAGTACTACTAGACTATCACCATTTTTCCCTTAAGGCCCACTGGCTCTTATGTCAGTTTTTCATGAATGCTGCCTGGCCTGGGACTCACCCATCAGGGAAGTGGGCTCACCTCTGGCCCATGGCAGATCTAAAAATGCCATCTCAGAGTTAAGTCCTGGAATCGGGGACCCCAAGGGTCTGCCTGGTGCTATATCCCCCAGTGTTCATGCTGGTACCCAAGGTGTAAGGCAAGGTCCCCTTTACTTTTCCCTCTGCTTTACTCAAATAGAAGAAGTTCCGCCCCATAGCCACCACAGTTGGTAATGTGTTATGTCTCATCTGAATCCATTTCATCTCAAAGGATCATCCAAGGCCCTTGATGTAGTACCTGGATATTACTGTTGGCTTTCAGAGCCCATGGGCTCTTCAGTCAGTAGTTGATGAAGGCTGCCAGGACTGGGTCCTTCCTTCCAAGGCAATGGGTTCCCTTCTGGCTTGGGGTGTGTCTAGAAATGCCATCCAGGAGCTAGGGCCTGGAACAGGGGCCTCATGACTCTGACCAATGTCCTATCCTGCTGTGCCAGAGCTGATATCCAACATACAAGACAGAGTCATCCCCACTCTTTCCTCTCCTATCCTCAGGTGGAAATATGGAGTCTCTTTTGGAACTACAAGCTGTGTAGCCTAGGGTTAGGGTAGGGGTGATGGCAGCATTTCCTTAGACACCCCAGCTCAGTAGGTCCTGTACCCCCCCCCCCAACACTCTACTTTCTCTGGGCCCATTTCAGCACTAGGGCTTGCCTAAGAGTTGCAGTCCTTATGACCTATACTACCTTTCAAGTGTACTTGGAGTCCCAGAGCAATTTAGTCCTAGGTGGTGAGGTATGTGGGAACTCAAGTTTTGAACTCAGGATCTGTGGCAATTTCCCTCTGGCTAGGGCTGGTTTGAATACACCCCCATGGGTGTGTATCAGTTAAGTTTGTTCCAGTATTTCTTTCTGCTCTAACAGGATGGCAGTGACATCAATGCCTCACAACTGCAGTGCTCTCCCTCCTCTGGTGCCCAGAGATGTTTTCCACTTCATGCTGCAACTACTATGGGTGTGGTGGAGGGGTGTCATTGGCAATTCAGAACTGTTTTTTTTTTTTTTTTTTTTTTGTATTTCTTCATTGCCTCTTTTAGCAATATGAAGCATTTCCTCTTTTAGCAATATGAAGTTAAAACCAGGTACTATGAGTGCTCACCTGGTTTTTGGTTCTCATAAAGCTTATAATAAAAGGTTATTGATTTTCCATCAAAGAAATGTAAATCAAAACCACAATGAGATACCATCTCACACCAGCTAGAATGGCAATCATTAAAAAATCAGGAAACAACAGGTGCTGGAGAGGACGTGGAGAAATAGGAACACTTTTACACTGTTGGTGGGACTGTAAACTAGTTCAACCATTGTGGAAAACAGTGTGGCGATTCCTCAAGGATCTAGAACTAGAAATACCATTTGACGCAGCCATCCCATTACTGGGTATATACCCAAAGGATTATAAATAATGCTGCTATAAAGTCACATGCACACGTATGTTTATTGAGGCACTATTCATAATAGCAAAGATTTGGAATCTACCCAAATGTCCACCTGAGATAGACTGGATTAAGAAAATGTGGCACATATATACCATGGAATACTATGCAGCCATAGAAAAGATGAGTTCGTATCCTTTGTGGGGACATGAATGCAGCTGGAAACCATCATTCTTGGCAAACTACTGCAAGAACAGAAAACCAAACACCGCATGTTCTCACTCATAGGTCGGAATTGAACAATGCAATCACTTGGACATAGGAATGGGAACATCACACACCGGGGCCTATTGTGTGGGGGGGGCAAGGGAGAGGGATAGCATTAGGAGATATACCTAATGTAAATGATGAGTTAATGGGTGCAGCACACCGACATGGCACATGTATACATATGTAACAAACCTGCACATTGTGCACATGTACCCTAGAACTTAAAGTATAATAATAATTTTTTTAAAAAGGTTTTTTTTTTTTTTTTTTCTGTGTAAATAGTTTTTAGGTTGTTGCCCTTGCCAGGGGCATGATTGGTGGAGGCTTCTATTCTGTCATCTTGCTCCGCCTCCTGGATCATTTCTTCTTAAGCCCATTTTATAGATGACATTTATCAGAAGTAAGTCAAACTCACTCAGAGAGGCAAAATTATAACCCATGTATATTGGGCCCTGAACAAGTGCTTTTTCTTCAAGTCAAGTCAGGATTTTAGCTTACAGCATCACAATATCATCCCGACAAAAATCAAAGTTATACTGGCTCTTTGTGTTGTATGTATAAAATTATGTATTTTACTCTGCAACTTGACTTTTTTAATGATGGAACAGTCCAATTGAACACTGGTGCAGCACCCAAACAAAATTCCTATAGAAAAATTATAGCAACTACACCACAGCTCAGTTATACAAATAGCAGGGAAGATATACCTCTGTATGGTCTAAATCCATGCAAATCTTTTACTTCCTTTCTGTCCAGAAATCATGCAAAAAACTGTGACATAAACAGCAAAAGTTGGAAGTTGATGAGGTTTCTTTGCCCTTTTGCTCACTCCTGGACCAGTTATCTCTCTTACACAGGTCCTCTATGCCTTCCTACTTACTGGCCTCATCTTACCTACACACACTTATATAGCCTTTTTTTCATGGTGTAATCTCACTTGTTAAAAGCATGACCTTAATCTGGGCTCCAATACATTCACTGATGGCATTGGGTGATCAAAACATTTACAAATACCAACTTTGCTACTAGAGGCATGCTACAAACATTTTAGACATTTTATTTATTTATTTATTTATTTATTTATTTATTTATTTATTCATTCATTCATTCATTTAGAGGCAGGGTCTCACTTTATTTCCCGTACTGGAGTGCAGTGACATGATCTCTAATCACCGCAGCCTCAGCCCCCAGGCCCAGGTGATCCTTCCACCTCAGCCTCCTGGGTAGTTGGGACTACAGGTGCACACCACCATGACCAATGAATTTTTTTTGTATTGTTTTTGAAGAGACGGAGTTTCACCATGTTGCCAATGCTGGTCTTGAACTCTGAGATGCAAACAATTGGCCTACCTCGGCTTCCCAAGTTGTTGAGATTACAGGCATGAACTACCATGCCCAATGACATTTTTTATTTAAATTAATTCTTACAACAACCTGACAGGAAGGGATTATTAACTCCAGTTTGCATATGAAACACCAGGCTAATGGAGGTAAATTTACTTTCCACCTCTAGGAAGTGATGGAGCTAGAATTTCAAGAGCAAAGTTTCAGACAATATTACAGCACTTTTCCTACTAATCTATACTTCATCTTGAATATGAAAGTAGGATTGGACTTTCAAACTTTCATGTTCATCTTGTTGAGTGATACAGTGGTGGGGAGTTGTGTTACAACAGAAAATAATATTTCAATTAAAGGGATAAAGTCCTGATTGATTTTAGTCAGCAACCAGGCTCTAAGAAGTATTATGGAGAATCAGAAAGGAGTAGAACCTGTGGAAAGATCCTTAGCCTATGAAGAACCAACTCATGATAGCTTATACTTCCCTTACTGCCCTTCAGGTCTTTCCCCTCAAATCCTGTCCCAGGTTTCTGAACATGTGTCCTGGCACAGGTGAAGGGGACCAGGCGTCATCTTTTAAGCTAAGCTGGCAACAAAGCAGAGCATTTGGATGCAGCTTTCAGTATATAAAAATTCTATTGGTTGATTACCAAAGAGTAAATGTGTATTAGTCTGTTCCAATATTGCTATTAAAAAAACGGAGACTGGGTGATCTATAAAGAAAATATTTAATTTGCTCACAATTCCATAGGTTTTACAGAAAGCATGATGTTGCTATCTGCTTGGCTTCTGGGGAGGCCTCAGGAAGCTTATAGTCATGAAGGAAGGCAAAAGGAGAGTGAAATATCTCACATGGCAGCAGCAGGAGCAAGCTAGAGCAAGGGTGGAGGTACCACACACTTTTAAATGACCAGTTCTAACGAGAACTCACTCAGTATTATGACGACAGTACCAAAGGGGATGGTGATAAACCATTCATGAGAAATCTGTCCCCATGAGCTAATCACTGCTGACCAAGGTCCATCCTCAACATTAAGGATTAAAATTGAACATGAGATTTGAGTGGGGACACACATGCAAACCTTATCAAGTTGGAAAAGACATTCTTCACCTTTATTTTTCTCCTTACTCTCACCATGTTCTACCTCCTACTCACTCTTCATCCTAATCCCATTTCATTTTTCCATTCCATCCCTCATCTCTGATCCTTCCTTTATTCTATACACAATGATGAGAAGGTTCAATGATGGAGATAGAATCAGAAATAAGGTGAGGATATTTGATGTTTATAGGTCTTAGGTAAAAGTTTATATTTAATGGTTTGTGATTTTTTAAGGATACATGTCAAAATGTCATTTGAATATAAACATGAGAGAGTAACTCCGTCAAACATTTTGTTTTACAGATCTAGACCTTTTCTTTTTAAGAACTCTGGGCTGCAGATTTCTTTGGGCTTAAGAGGCCCTAGACATATCATTCATTCAATCAACAAACATTTAGGAAAAGTCTACTATGTTATTGGAATTGTGCTAAGTAGTATGGCTAAAGAACTAAACACCAACACTTATTTTCAGAGAGCTCTCAATCCAATGAGGAAGACAGAAAATAAACAAACAAATCCACATATAAACAACTACAAATTGCATAAATGCTTCAAAAGAACAAATACATTTTTAGAAAAAATAACAATGATGTAAGAGATGGTAGTGGTTGTGGGAAGCTGAAAGCAGAGGTTAAAATTTTGACACCCATCCACAGTCTAAAGACTTTATCACAGACAGGCTCTCACACAATTTTTCTCTACACTTAGCAATGGTCACGAGGTTCTCCAGCTCATCTGGGTTGTACACTGTATTGACTAGTGCCCAATGGGACCCATTTACTCTGCTTAGTTTGCCTGCCCTCTTCTTCTTAAGCCTCACTACCAATATCCTATGTCCAGGGAATACTCTACTTCATCTCAAATTCTAACAACTCAAACCTATCTACCCTTCCAGCTCCCCATCCATCCCACTGAAAGCCACCTCCACAACTCAATAAAACCTCACATTCATGGATCAAATCCATGTGTGACCAATATTTATGGGATGCCGGGAAAGAGCTCCAGATACAGAAAGCTGTTCCACTGGCCCTCTGCCTTTGCAAAAAGGGAGAGGGTCCATTGAGCTGGTCAACACTCAAGTCATCTGTGGACAGTAAAGCTGAAAGAGCTTTGTAACACTGGGGTTGCAGGCTCCCACCTCTAGACACTATCACAAGGCTGCAGCCCAGAGCTCTTGCCCCAGCCTCTTCACCTGCCCATATGCATGTTCCTCCTCCTGCTAGGGTTTTAAGCAGATGGATGGGATGACCCAAAACGCAAGCCACACCCCTGTTGAATGCTCTGAGAGGGGGATCAGGAAACTCTCATTTCATTTCTGTCACTGCAGGATACAGAATTAAGAAAACTGTATTGAGTACACCTATTATTTGCCAGACACTGATGACTGCCCTTTCTATTGGTGCTTTATCATTGAATGGTCACAACAACACTTTGAGTAAAGTATGCTTTTTCTTGACTTACAAATGAGAAAATTGATGCCCAGAGAAAGGAAAGGTCTTGGCCTTGAACATTCAGGAATTCTTTGGCAGAGTAGAGTATTTTCAATATAACATCCTTCCTCTCTTTTGTAAAAAAGTGGAAATTCGCTTAAATTGCAGCAAAAGAAATTGTTAGATTTAAATAAACACTTCATGAGAGTGAGAGCTCTTGGACTCTTCCAAGTGAGAGTGTTGTACTACCTTCCTCTTCAATGACTGAACAACGTAACCAAAGTCTCCATCCCCCTTTAATAGCCTCTTCAATCCTGGTTTTGCAGTGGTTGGTAACAGTTAAAATAGTAATATTTTTCTTGATTTTAAAGGAGTATGTAGCAAGGACAAAATATCTTGAGATCCCTTTCCCCAAAATGATGTTTGCTTGCAGCAAGCACAGGGCAGATATTAGGCTGAGAATTTGAACAAGCTGTCCTTGGAATATGCTTAGAAGGAGGGCAATGAGTTGCCTGCATTTCCATCATAGACTGGATTTAGTCATGTGAGATAGGAGAGAGGTGGGGGATGCGACAGAGAGCAAGGGCATAGATAAAAATGACGAAGCAGTTTATATAGCTTACAAATAAGTATAATGTGATAACTCAATATGGTAATATAGTATCTGACTGCATTTCTATACTAAAGACAAAAGGAGAGAGGTGATACGCTTGTACTACCTGGTCCAGACCTTATCGGCAAGTTCAGTTCCATTTCTGAGTTTCATATGTTAAAAGAAATACAGATAAATTAGAGCATTTTTTTAAAGTTATTTATTATTATTATACCTTAAGTTGTAGGGTACATGTGCATAACGTGCAGGTTTGTTACATATGTATACTTGTGCCATGTTGGTGTGCTGCACCCATCAACTCGTCATTTACATCAGGTATAACTCCCAATGCAATCCCTCCCCCCTCCCCCCTCCCCATGATAGGCCCCGTGTGTGATGTTCCCCTTCCTGAGTCCAAGTGATCTCATTGTTCCGTTCCCACCTATGAGTGAGAACATGCGGTGTTTGGTTTTCTGTTCTTGTGATAGTTTGCCAAGAATGATGGTTTCCAGCTGCATCCATGTCCCTACAAAGGACACAAACTCATCCTTTTTCATGGCTGCATAGTATTCCATGGTGTGTATGTGCCACATTTTCTTAATCCAGTCTGTCACTGATGGACATTTGGGTTGACTCCAAGTCTTTGCTATTGTGAATAGTGCTGCAATAAACACACGTGTGCATGTGTCTTTATAGCAGCATAATTTATAATCCTTTGGGTATATACCCAGTAATGGGATGGCTGGGTCATATGGTACATCTAGTTCTAGATCCTTGAGGAATCGCCATACTGTTTTCCATAATGGTTGAACTAGTTTACAATCCCACCAACAGTGTAAAAGTGTTCCTATTTCTCCACATCCTCTCCAGCACCTGTTGTTTCCTGACTTTTTAATGATCGCCATTCTAACTGGTGTGAGATGGTATCTCATTGTGGTTTTGATTTGCATTTCTCTGATGGCCAGTGATGATGAGCATTTTTTCATGTGTCTGTTGGCTGTATGAATGTCTTCTTTTGAGAAATGTCTGTTCATATCCTTTGCCCACTTTTTGATGGGGTTGTTTGTTTTTTTCTTTTAAATTTGTTTGAGTTCTTTGTAGGTTCTGGATATTAGCCCTTTGTCAGATGAGTAGATTGCAAAAATTTTCTCCCATTCTGTAGGTTGCCTGTTCACTCTGATGGTAGTTTCTTTTGCTGTGCAGAAGCTCTATAGATTAATGAGATCCCATTTGTCAATTTTGGCTTTTGCTGCCGTTGCTTTTGGTGTTTTAGACATGAAGTCTTTGCCCATGCCTATGTCCTGAATGGTGCTACCTAGGTTTTCCTCTAGGATTTTTATGGTTTTAGGTCTAACATTTAAGTCTCTAATCCATCTTGAATTAATTTTCGTATAAGGAGTAAGGAAAGGATCCAGTTTCAGCTTCCTACTTATGGCTAGCCAATTTTCCCAGCACCATTTAGTAAATAGGGAATCCTTTCCCCATTTCTTGTTTCTCTCAGGTTTGTCAAAGATCAGATGGCTGTAGATGTGTGGTATTATTTCTGAGGACTCTGTTCTGTTCCATTGGTCTATATCTCTGTTTTCGTTCCAGTACCATGCTGTTTTGGTTACTGTAGCCTTGTAGTATAGTTTGAAGTCAGGTAGCGTGATGCCTCCAGCTTTGTTCTTTTGACTTAGGATTATCTTGGAGATGCGGGCTCTTTTTTGGTTCCATATGAACTTTAAAGCAGTTTTTACAATTCTGTGAAGAAACTCATTGGTAGCTTGATGGGGATGGCATTGAATCTATAAATTACCATGGGCAGTATGGCCATTTTCATGATATTGATTCTTCCTATCCATGAGCATGGTATGTTCTTCCATTTGTTTGTGTCCTCTTTGATTTCACTGAGCAGTGGTTTGTAGTTCTCCTTGAAGAGGTCCTTTACATCCCTTGTAAGTTGGATTCCTAGGTATTTTATTCTCTTTGAAGCAACTGTGAATGGAAGTTCATTCCTGATTTGGCTCTCTGTTTGTCTGTTACTGGTGTATAAGAATGCTTGTGATTTTTGCACATTAATTTTGTATCCTGAGACTTTGCTGAAGTTGCTTATCAGCTTAAGGAGATTTTGGGCTGAGACAATGGTGTTTTCTAAATATACAATCATGTCATCTGCAAACAGGGACAGTTTGACTTCTTCTTTTCCTAACTGAATACCCTTGATTTCTTTCTCTTGCCTAATTGCCCTAGCCAGAACTTCCAACACTATGTTGAATAGGAGTGGTGAGAGAGGGCATCCCTGTCTTGTGCCAGTTTTCAAAGGGAATGTTTCCAGTTTTTGCCCATTCAGTATGATATTGGCTGTGGGTTTGTCATAAATAGCTGTTATTATTTTGAGGTACGTTCCATCAATACCGAATTTATTGAGCGTTTTTAGCATGAAGGGCTGTTGAATTTTGTCAAAAGCCTTTTCTGCATCTATTGAAATAATCATGTGGTTCTTGTCTTTGGTTCTGTTTATATGCTGGATTATGTTTATTGATTTGTGAATGTTGAACCAGCCTTGCATCCCAGGGATGAAGCCCACTTGATCATGGTGGATAAGCTTTTTGATGTGTTGCTGAATCCGGTTTGCCAGTATTTTATTGAGGATTTTTGCATCGATGTTCATCAGGGATATTGGTCTAAAATTCTCTTTTTTTGTTGTGTCTCTGCCAGGCTTTGGTATCAGGATGATGTTGGCCTCATAAAATGAGTTAGGGAGGATTCCCTCTTTTTCTATTGATTGGAATAGTTTCAGAAGGAATGGTACCAACTCCTCCTTGTACCTCTGGTAGAATTCAGCTGTGAATCCATCTGGTCCTGGACTTTTTTTGGTTGGTAGGCTATGAATTATTGCCTCAATTTCAGAGCCTGCTATTGGTCTATTCAGGGATTCAACTTCTTCCTGGTTTAGTCTTGGAAGAGTGTAAGTGTCCAGGAAATTATCCATTTCTTTTAGATTTTCCAGTTTATTTGCATAGAGGTGTTTATAGTATTCTCTGATGGTAGTTTGTATTTCTGTGGGGTCGGTGGTGGTACCCCCTTTATCATTTTTAATTGCGTCGATTTGATTCTTCTCTCTTTTCTTCTTTATTAGTCTGGCTAGTGGTCTGTCAATTTTGTTGATCTTTTCAAAAAACCAACTCCTGGATTCATTGATTTTTTGGAGGGTTTTTTGTGTCTCTGTCTCCTTCTTTTCTGCTCTGATCTTAGTTATTTCTTGCCTTCTGCTAGCTTTCGAATGTGTTTGCTCTTGCTTCTCTAGTTCTTTTAATTGTGATGTTAGAGTGTCAATTTTAGATCTTTCCTGCTTTCTCTTGTGGGTATTTAGTGCTATAAATTTCCCTCTACACACTGCTTTAAATATGTCCCAGAGATTCTGGTATGTTGTATCTTTGTTCTCATTGGTTTCAAGGAACGTCTTTATTTCTGCCTTCATTTTGTTATGTACCCAGTAGTTATTCAGGAGCAGGTTGTTCAGTTTCCATGTAGTTGAGCGGTTTTGATTGAGTTTCTTAGTCCTGAGTTCTAGTTTGATTGCACTGTGGTCTGAGAGACAGTTTGTTATAATTTCTGTTCTTGTACATTTGCTGAGGAGTGCTTTACTTCCAATTACGTGGTCAATTTTGGAGTAAGTGCGATGTGGTGCTGAGAAGAATGTATATTCTGTTGATTTGGGGTGGAGAGTTCTATAGATGTCTATTAGGTCTGCTTGCTGCAGAGATGAGTTCAATTCCTGGATATCCTTGTTAACTTTCTGTCTCGTTGATCTGTCTAATGTTGACAGTGGGGTGTTGAAGTCTCCCATTATTATTGTATGGGAGTCTAAGTCTCTTTGTAAGTCTCTAAGGACTTGCTTTATGAATCTGGGTGCTCCTGTATTGGGTGCATATATATTTAGGATAGTTAGCTCTTCCTGTTGAATTGATCCCTTTACCATTATGTAATGGCCTTCTTTGTCTCTTTTGATCTTTGATGGTTTAAAATCTGTTTTATCAGAGACTAGTATTGCAACCCCTGCTTTTTTTTGTTCTCCATTTGCTTGGTACATCTTCCTCCATCCCTTTATTTTGAGCCTATGTATGTCTCTGCGTGTGAGATGGGTCTCCTGAATACAGCAGACTGATGGGTCTTGACTCTTTATCCAGTTTGCCAGTCTGTGTCTTTTAATTGGAGCATTTAGTCCATTTACATTTAAGGTTAAGATTGTTATGTGTGAACTTGATCCTGCCATTATGATATTAACTGGTTATTTTGCTCGTTAGTTGATGCAGTTTCTTCCTAGCCTCGATGGTCTTTACATTTTGGCATGTTTTTGCAGTGGCTGGTACCGGTCGTTCCTTTCCATGTTGAGTGCTTCCTTCAGGGTCTCTTGTAAGGCAGGCCTAGTGGTGACAAAATCTCTAAGCATTTGCTTATCTGTAAAGGATTTTATTTCTCCTTCACTTATGAAACTTAGTTTGGCTGGATATGAAATTCTGGGTTGAAAATTCTTTTCTTTAAGAATGTTGAATATTGGCCCCCACTCTCTTCTGGCTTGTAGAGTTTCTGCCGAGAGATCTGCTGTTAGTCTGATGGGCTTCCCTTTGTGGGTAACCCGACCTTTCTCTCTGGCTGCCCTTAAGATTTTTTCCTTCATTTCAACTTTGGTGAATCTGGCAATTATGTGTCTTGGAGTTGCTCTTCTCGAGGAGTATCTTTGTGGCGTTCTCTGTATTTCCTGGATTTGAATGTTGGCCTGCCCTACTAGGTTGGGGAAGTTCTCCTGGATGATATCCTGAAGAGTGTTTTCCAACTTGGTGCCATTTTCCCCCTCACTTTCAGGCACCCCAATCAGACGTAGATTTGGTCTTTTTACATAATCCCATACTTCTTGCAGGCTTTGTTCATTTCTTTTACTTCTTTTATCTTTTGGTTTCTCTTCTCGCTTCATTTCATTCATTTGATCCTCAATCGCTGATACTCTTTCTTCCAGTTGATCGAGTCGGTTACTGAAGCTTGTGCATTTGTCACGTATTTCTCGTGTCATGGTTTTCATCTCTTTCATTTCGTTTATGACCTTCTCTGCATTAATTACTCTAGCCATCAATTCTTCCACTTTTTTTTCAAGATTTTTAGTTTCTTTGCGCTGGCTGGGTACGTAATTCCTCCTTCAGCTCTGAGAAATTTGATGGACTGAAGCCTTCTTCTCTCATCTCGTCAAAGTCATTCTCCGTCCAGCTTTGATCCGTTGCTGGCGATGAGCTGCGTTCCTTTGCCAGGGGAGATGCGCTCTTATTTTTTGAATTTCCAGCTTTTCTGCCCTGCTTTTTCCCCATCTTTGTGGTTTTATCTGCCTCTGGTCTTTGATGATGGTGATGTACTGATGGGGTTTTGGTGTAGGTGTCCTTCCTGTTTGATAGTTTTCCTTCTAACAGTCAGGACCCTCAGCTGTAGGTCTGTTGGAGATTGCCTGAGGTCCACTCCAGACCCTGTTTGCCTGGGTATCAGCAGCAGAGGCTGCAGAAGATAGAATATTTCTGAACAGCGAGTGTACCTGTCTGATTCTTGCTTTGGAAGCTTCCTCTCAGGGGTGTACTCCACCCTGTGAGGTGTGGGGTGTCAGACTGCCCCTAGTGGGGGATGTCTCCCAGTTAGGCTACTCAGGGGTCAGGGACCCACTTGAGCAGAGAGTCTGTCCCTTCTCAGATCTCAACCTCCGTCTTGGGAGATCCACTGCTCTCTTCAAAGCTGTCAGACAGAGTCGTTTGTGTCTGCAGAGGTTTCTGCTGTTTTTGTTATTGTTTACTGTGCCCTGTCCCCAGAGGTGGAGTCTACAGAGACAGGCAGGTTTCCTTGAGCTGCTGTGAGCTCCACCCAGTTCGAGCTTTCCAGCAGCTTTGTTTACCTACTTAAGCCTCAGCAATGGCGGGCGCCCCTCCCCCAGCCTCGCTGCTGCCTTGCCGGTAGATCACAGACTGCTGTGCTAGCAATGAGGGAGGCTCTGTGGGTGTGGGACCCTCCCGGCCAGGTGTGGGATATGATCTCCTGGTGTGCCTGTTTGCTTAAAGCGCAGTATTGGGGTGGGAGTTACCCGATTTTCCAGGTGTTGTGTGTCTCAGTTTCCCTGGCTAGGAAAAGGGATTCCCTTCCCCCTTGCGCTTCCCAGGTGAGGCAATGCCTCGCCCTGCTTCAGCTCTCGCTGGTCGGGCTGCAGCAGCTGACCAGCACCGATCGTCCGGCACTCTCCAGTGAGATGAACCCAGTACCTCAGTTGAAAATGCAGAAATCACCGGTCTTCTGTGTAGCTCGCGCTGGGAGTTGGAGACTGGAGCTGTTCCTATTCGGCCATCATGCTCCGCCCCCCAATTAGAGCATTTTTTAGGAAGCTGCAGGGAGAAGAGACAGGAACTCAGTTCTCTTGAAAAATGTGTGAAAAAAAGATTTTTCATTCTGGAGCCCCGAAGATGTAGGGTTTGTTACAGGAAAGATGAAGTAGACAAGTAAATGTATTATTTGCTGCCCCTAAGTCAGAGCTAGGAGCCATGGATAGAAGAAACACACAGAGGTGTATTTCAACCCAAAACAGGGAAGAAGTTTCTGACCATTAGATTTGCCTATACGTAGAATGGATTCAAAAAATAGTGAGTTTACAGTTACTAGAAGTGAACACTCAGAGCTAAAAAGCCATTATGCAGGTTTGCTTAAAGGGAGACTCCAGGGATCACATCATGTTAAAAAGCTTCTGCACAACAAAGCAAATAGACAACCAATAGAGTTAGAGAAATTATTTACAAACTAGCCCTCTGACAAGGGATTAATAGCTATAATACATAAGAGTTAAAAGAACTCTATTGGAAAAAATCTAATAATTCAATCAAAAAAATGGGCAAAGGATTTGAATAGATATTTCTAAAAAGAAGACATATTAATGGAAAACAGACATATGGAAAGGTGTTCAATATAATTGATAATCTGATAAATAAAAACCAAAACAAAGAGATATTATCTCACCCCAATAAAATAGCTTATATTCAAAAGACAGGCAATAACAAATGCATGTGATGACATCGAGAAAAGGAAATCCTAGTTGGTGGGCATGTAAATTAGTACAATCACTATGGAGAACAGTTTAAAGGTTCTTCAAAAAGCTAAAGTGGGCAGGGCAAAGATGACTGACTGGAAGACGTGGAAACCAGAGGCTTCCATTGAAAAGAACCAAACAGCATGCGAATCCAGCACCGGCAACCAAGGTATCCAGGTTCTGTCATCAGGACTGACTGGGTGGCTGGCTTGACCCATGGAGAGAAAAGAAGAACAGTGTGGTGCAGCAGCGCACATAAGAGCCACATGGGGTAGGGAAGCCCCCATCCCCTAGCCAAAGGAGGCTTTCTGAGGCATCTCGACAACCCAGACTAGTGGGTTTCCCCGCAGCATGACACACTCCTTCTACCAAGGGAAAGCCAAAGTGTTTCATTAAACGGGCTCTGCTCTTCATGCCACCCAACTGGGTAAGACCCTCCAACAGGGATTGTGATACGCCCTATACACAACTGTTCCTACTGGCATCATGTTGGTGCCCCTCGAGGTCAGAGTTCCCAGAAAAAAAAAAAAAAAAAAACCAGACACTCATCTTTGCTGTTCTCCAGCCTCCTGAAGTGACATCTCCAGGTGTGGGAGCGAACCAAATGAATAGAGCCTGAAGTGAACCCCCAGCAAACTGCAGCAGTCATACAGAAGAGGGACCTGACCACTGAAAGAAAAACAAACAAACTGAAAGCAACAACAACAACAACAAAAAGTATCCAGCAAAACCTCATCCAAGGGTCAGCAGCCTCAAAGATTGAAAGTAGACAAAGTCATGAAGATCAGAAAATTTCAGCAGAAAAGTGCTGAAAACTGAAAAGGCCAGAGTGCCTCTTCTCTTGCAAATGATCGCACCACCTCTCCTGCAAGGGTGCAAAACTGGACAGAGAATAAAATGCATGAACTGACAGAAGTAGGCTTCAGAAGGTGGGTAAAAACAAACTCCATTGAGCTAAAGGAACATGTCCTAACCCAATTCAAAGAAGGTAAGAACCTTGATAAAATGTTACAGGAGCTGCTAAGCAGAATAACCAGTTTAGAGAGAAACATAAACTACCTGCTGGAGCTAAAAAACACAGCACAAAAATGTTGTAAAACATACAGAAGAATCAATAGCCAAATGATCAAGCAGAATAAAGAATATCAGAATTTGAAGACCATCTTACTGAAATAAGGCATGCAGACAAGATTAGAGAGAAAAGGATAAGAACGAATGAACAAAACCTCCAAGAAATATGGGAACCAAACCTATGATTGATTGGGGTACCTGAAGGAGATGGGGAGAATGGAACCAAGTTGGAAAACACTTTTCAGGATATTATCCAGGTGAATTTTCCCCAACCTAGCAAACAGGCCGACATGCAAATTCAGGAAATATAGAGACCACTAAGATACTCCATCAGAAGATCAGCCCCAAGATACAAAATCATCAGACTCTCTAAGGTCAAAATGAAGGGGAAAAAGTTAACAAAAAATTAACAAAACAGATAGACCACTAGCTAGACTAATAAAAAAGAATAGAGAGAAGAATAAAGCCAGAGAAAAAGGCCAGGTCACCTACAAAGGGAAGACCATCATGCTAACAGCAGATGTCTCAGCAAAAACCCTACAAGGCAGAAGAGAGTGGGAGCCAATATTCAACATTTTTTAAAGCATTTTTGACCCAGAAATACATATTCAGCCAAACTAAGCTTTATAAGCAAAGGAGAAAAAAAAAATCCTTTCCAGACAAGCAAATGCTGAGGAATTTTGTCACCACCAGGTCTGTCTTGCAAGAGCTACTGAAGGAAGTACTAAATATGGAAAGGAAAAACCAGTAGCAGCCACTGCAAAAACACACCAAAATATAAAGACCAAATACACCATAAAGAAACTGCATCAACTACTGTGCAAAATAATTAGATAGCATCATGATGACAGGATTAAATTCACATATAACAATATTAACCTTAAATGTAAATGGAGTAAATACCCTAATTAAAAGACACAGACTGGCAAATTGGATAGAGTCAAGACTCATTGGTGTGCTGTATTCAAAAGACCCATCTCACGTGCAAAGACACACATAGGCTGAAAATAAAGGGATGGAGCAAATTTTACCAAACAATAGGAAAGTGAAAAAAAAAAAAAAAAAAGGAAAACACAACAACGACACACAGGGATATCAATCCTAGTCTCTGACAAAACAGACTTTAAACCAACACAGATTTAAAAAAGACAAAGAGAGGCATTACAGAATGGTAAAGGGATAAATACAGGAGCACCCAGATTAGTAAAACAAGTTCTTAGAGACCTACAAAGAGATGTAGACTCTCACACAATAATAGTGGGAGACTTTAACACCCCACTGTCAACATTAGACAGATAAACGAGACAGAAAATTACCAAGGATACTCAGGATTTGAACTTAGCTGTATATCAAGTGGACTTAATGAACATCTACAGACTCTCCACTCTCCCAAATAAACAGAATATACATTCTTCTCAGTGCCACATGGCACTTATTCTAAAATCGACCACACAATTAAAAGTAAAACACTACTCAGCAAATGCAAAAGAACAGAAATCATAACAAACAGTTTCTCGGACCACAATGCAATCAAATTAGAACTCAGTATTAGGAAACAGACTCAAAATCACACAACTATATGGAAATTGAACAACCTGCTCCTGAATGACTCCTGGGTAAATAAGAAAATTAAGGTAGAAATCTAGAAGTTCCTTGAAACCAATGAGAATAAAGACACAACGTACCAGAATCTCTGAGACACAGCTAAAGTATTGTTTAGAGAGAAATTTATTGCACTAAAAGTCCATATCAGAGGACTAGAAAGATCTAAAATTGAGACCCTAACATCAAATTTAAAAGAGCTAGAGAAGCAAGAGCAAACAAATCCAAAAGCTAGCAGGAGACAAGAAATAACTAAGATCAGAGAACTGAAGGAGATAGAGACATGAAAAAATCCACCAAAATTTCAAAGAATCCAGGAGCTAGTTTTTTGAAAACAACTAACAAAATAGATAGAGCACTAGCTAGACTAATAAAGAAGAAGAGAGAGAAGAATCAAATAGGCACAATAAAAATGATAAAGGGGATATCACTACTGACCACATAGAAATACATACTACCATCAGAGAGTACTATAAACACCTCTATGCAAATAAAAATAAAACAAAAACAAAAACAAGAAAACCACCTAGAAAAAATTTATAATAAATTTGTCAATTCCTGGACACATACACCCTCCCAAGATTAAACCAGGAAGAAGTCAAATGCCTGAAGTGATCAATATCAAGTTCTGAAATTGAGGCAGTAATTAATAACCTACCAATCAAAAAAAAAAAAAAATCCCCGGACCAGATGGATTCACGGCCAAATTCTACCAGAGGTAAAAAGAAGAGCTGGTACCATTCCTTCTGAAACTATTCCAAACAATTGAAAAGGAGGGACTTCTCCGTAACTCATTTTATGAAGCCAGCATCATCCTGATACCAAAACACGGCAGAGACACAACAAAAAAGGAAAACTTCAGGCCAGTATCCCTGATGAACATCAATGCAAAAATCCTCAATAAAATACTGGCAAACGAAAGCCAGCAGCACATCAAAAAGCTTATCCACCATGACCATGTTGGCTTCATCCCTGGGATGAAAGGCTGGTTCAACACAAAACAGTAAATGTAATCCATCACATAAACAGAACCAATGACAAAAGCCCCATGGTTATCTGAATAGATGCAGAAAAAACCTTCAATAAAATTTAGCATTCCTTCATGTTAAAAACTCTCAATAAACTAGGTATTGATGGAATGTATCTCAACATAATAAAAGCTATTTATGACAACCCCATAGCCAATATCATACTGAATGAGCAAAAGCTGGAAGCATTCCTTTTGATAACCAGCACAAGACAAGGATGCCCTCTCTCACCTTTCCTATTCAACATAATATTGGAAGTTCTGGCCAGGGTAATCTGGCAAGAGAAAGAAATAAAGGGTATTTCAATAGAAAGAGAGAAAGTCAAATTGTCTCTGTTTGAAAGACATGATTCTATATTTAGGAAACGTCACAGTCTCAGCCCCAAAACTCCTTAAGCTGATAAGCAACTTCAGCAAAGTCTCGGGATACAAAATAAACGTAAAAAAATCACAAGCGTTTCTATACACCAACAATCAACAAGCAGAGAACCAAATAATGAATGAACTCCCATTTACAATTGCTTCAAAGAGAATAAAATACTTAGGAATATAGCTAACAAGGGATGTGAAGGACCTCTTCATGGAGAACTACAAATCACTGATCAAGGAAATAAGAGAGGACACAAACAAATGGAAAAACATTCCATCCTCATGGATAGGTGCGATAGTTAATACTGAGTGTCCACTTGATTGGATTGAAAAATACAAAGATCCTGGGTGTGTCTGTGAGGGTGTTGTCAAAAGAGATTAACATTTGAATCAGTGGGATGGGTGAGGCAGATCCACCCTTGTTCTGGTGGGCACAATCTAATCAACTCCCAGCAAATGTAAAGCAGATAGAAAAACGTGAAAAGAAGAACGTGTAAGTTAATACAGTGTATATATATATATATATATATATACACTGTGTGTGTGTGTGTGTGTGTGTGTGTGTGTATATATATATATATATATATATATATATATATATATATATATATATATATCTTATTAGTCCTGTCCTTCTAAGAGAATCCTAATACAATAGGAAAAATAAATATTGTAAAAATGGCCATACTGTCCAAAGTCATTTATAGATTCAATATGAATCCTATCAAACTACCATTGACATTCTTCACAAAATTAGAAAAAAAAATACTTTAAATTTCAAATGAAACAAAAAAAGAGCCTGTATAGTCAAGACAATCCTAAGCAAAAAGGACAAAGCTGGAGGCATCACACTACCTGACTTCAAACTATACTACAAGGCCAGAATAACCAAAACAGCATGGTACTGGTACCAAAACAGATATATAGACCAATGGAACAGAACAAATGCCTTAGAAGTAACACCCTACATCTACAACCATCTGGTCCTCGACAAACCTGACAAAAACAAGCAATGGAAAAAAGATTCCCTATTTAATAAATAGTGTTGAGAAAACTGTCTAACCTTATGCAGAAAACTGAAATTGGACCCCTTTCTTACACCTTATACAAAAATTAATTCAAGATAGATTAAAGACTTAAAAGTAAAACCTAAAATCATTAAAGCCCTAGCAGAAAACCTCAGCAATACCATTCAGGACATAGGCATAGGCAAAGATTTCATGAAGAAAGCACCAAAAGCAATTGCAGCGACAGCTACAATTGACAAATGGGATCTAATTAAGCTAAAGAACTTCTGCAGAGCAGAAGAAACTATCATCAGAGTGAACAGGCAAGCTATATAATGAGAGCAAAATTTTGCAATCTACCCATCTGATAAATGTCTAATATCCAGAATCTACAAGGAACTTAAGCAAATTTACAAGAAATAAATAAACAACCCCATCAAAAAGTGAGCAAAGGGTATGAACAGACACTTCTCGAAAGAAGACATTTATGTGGCCAACAAACATATGAAAAAAGATCGGCTGGGCATGGTGGCTCATGCCTGTAATCCCAGCACTTTGGGAGGCCAAGGCAGGCAGATCACCTGAGGTCAGGAGTTTGGTAAAAGCCTGGCTAACATGGTGAAGCTCTATCTCTACTAAAGATACAAAAATTAGCTGGGTGTGGTGGTGCATGCCTGTAGTTGCATCTACTTGGGAGGCTGAGGCAGGGGAATTCCTGGAACTCAGGAGGTGGAGGTTGTATTGAGCTGAAATTGCACCACTGCGCTCCAGCCTGGACAACAGAGAAAGACTGTCTCAAAAAAAAAAAAAAAAGAAAGAAAAAAGAAAAAAAAGATCAATATCATTGATCATAAAAGTAATGCAAATCAAGAAATGCAAATCAAAACTGCAATGAGATACCATCTCACGCCAATCAGAATGACGATTATTAAAAAGTCATGAGACAATAAATGCTGGTGAGGCTGTGAAGAAATAAGATCGCTTTTACATTGTTGAGGGGAATGTAAATTAGTTCAACCATTGTGGAAGACAGTGTGGTGATTCCTCAAGTATCTAGAACCAGAAATACAATTTGACCCAGCATTCCCATTACTGGGTGTATGCCCAAAGGATTATAAATCATTCTACCGTAAAGACATATGCACGTGTGTGTTTATTGCAGCACTATTTACAATAGCAAATACATGGAACCAACCCAAATGCCCATCAATGATAGACTGGATAAAGAAAATGTGGTACATATACAGGATGGAATACAACACAACCATAAAAAGGAATGAGATCACGTGCTTTGCAGGGACATGGATGAAACCGGAAGCCATCATCCTCAGCAAACTAACACGGGAGTATAAAATCAAACACCGCATGTTTTACTCATAAATGGGATTTGAACAATGATAACGAATGGACACAGGGAGGGAAACAACACCTAGCTGAACCTGTCAGGGGGTGGGGGTGAGGTAAAAGAGAGCATTAGGAAAAATAGTGAATGCATGTGGGTCTTAAAACCTAGATGATGGGTTGATAGATTTAGCAAACCACCATGGCACACGTATACCTATGTAACCTGCCTGCATGTTCTGTGCATGTATCCTGGAACTTAAAGCAAAATGTAAAAAATATAAATAAATAAATAATTTAAAAAACCCCAAAACCCTAAAAACTGAGGTATCATATGATCCAGCAATCCCGCTGCTGGGTATATACCCAAATGAAAATAAATCAGTATGTTGAACAAATATCTGCACTCCTATGGTTGTTGCAGCATTGTTTACAATAGCTTAAATTTGGAAGCAACCTAAAATGTCCATCAACAGATGAATAAATAAAGAAAATGTGATACTTATAGACAATGGAGTTGCATCTGTCATAAAATGAATGAGATCCAGTCTTTTACAACAACATGATGAAGGTGGAGATCATTATGTTAAGTGAAATAAAGCAGACACAGAAAGATGAACATAATATGTGATCACTTATTTGTGGGATCATAGAAAGTAGAAGGATGGTTACTAGAGGCTGGAAAGAGTAGATGGGGGTTAGGGGGAAGTTTGGGATGGTTAATGGATTAAAAAAATAGAAAGAATGAATAAGACCTACTATTTGATAGCACAATAAGGGGTCTACAGTCAATAATAATTATACATTTTAAAATAACTTAAGGAATGTAATTAGATTGTTTGTAACTCAAAGGATAAATGCTTGTGGAAATAACCACCCAATTCTCCATGTTGTGCCTATTTCACATTTTACAGTGCATGCCCGTATCAAAATATCTCATGTACTTTATAAATGTCTACATCTACTCTTTACCAACAAAATTTTTAAAAAATAATTTTTAAAAAGGTGACTCCAGGCAACAAAGAGTTGGATGAGAGGAGGATGGGGCTTCCTTCCAGCCCTGAGATAAATTTAATCATCCTTCAGTATCCCTGGTGGACTGCTTCCGGGATGCTAGCAGATACAAAAATCCTCAGATGTTCAGACTCTTAGAAAAAAAATGGCATAATATTTGCATATAACTAATGCACATCCTCCCATATACTTTAAATCATCTCTGATAACTTATAATACCTAGTACAATGTAAACATTATATAAATATTTGTTAATTGCATTTTTATTTTTATTTATTATTTTTAATTGTCATGTTGTTATTTTTACTTGTTTTGTCCCCAAATATTTTCTATTGAATCCAGTTGGTTGAATCCAAAGATGTGGAACCTGAGGATATAGAGGGTCAGCTGTTTATGATTCTGTGAGAAAATCAGCTTGAAGTAAGTAGACCTTCCTTAACCCAAAAGACAGAACTACATTATGACTCATGTCCATTACACTTTTTGCCTTCTTCTCTTCTCTTAGGAATAGGTAGCCTATTTTTTACCAGTGTATACCACACAAAAATGGATAAGAAACCTCTGATTTTTTAAAATTTCTTCAGATTCCCCTTGAAATAATTATTTATAGCATAAAGAACCATTCTGGAGAATCTTAGCTGTAAGGAAAAATGTCTCAGGAGATGCCAAAGTAGTAGGTTCAAAGGGAAGGGTTTTATAAATGCAGCTACAGGTTACTACCATTAAGAGAGGTGCTTTATGGTTGGAGGTTTCCTCTGTAATCCAGGAGAGAGGGTTGTTGTCTATGAGCCAACCCTCATAGCTCTTCAGTCACTGGCATGAGACTTGGGGGATTGGTTGTATCTGGTCTTTCATTAAGCTTCATGAACAAAAGGGCTTTTTACATTTTTGTACAGGCTGCTTTTAGTGGCTCTGAAAAAAAGACTTGGAAGTGGATCTTGATGGTAAGTGGAAGGTACAGTGCCAAATACTCCTACAAACCAGAGGTAAGATTTCTACCACTGTCTTCCCGTCTTCTAGTCCATGGTCTCTGGCCCTGGCTAAGCACGAAGCAAGTGGGAGTTTTTTGTAAATAAAGTCAACCTTAAGTGAAAAAGCAAGAGGACTTGGCCAGCTTCTTCCCTCAAGGCAATGGGTGCTCAGTGAAGAAGTTGGAGAATTTCCATGACAACCCAGACCTGGCAGTAGGGGTACATGCAAGACTACCGCCTGGACCCAACAATGGAGAATGAGAAGGAGGAGAATAGAAAACTCCTGGAAGATTAGGAGAAGAATTGCTCAGATGGAAAAGAGTTTGCCCTGAGTAGCAAGCTACAAGCAGGACTCAGTGCCCATATCTTGAATCTAATACCTGAGTCACACAAAAGACATCAATACCACCTATTACATACAGACCATAAACATTGTATTGTGTGAATAAGGCTCTTTCCAAGGAACACAGAGCATATCCCTTCAATTAACTCTTTTATTTCCATGGGACTCCCAACAAAAGATTCAGTAGCGACTGAGGGTTTAAAACTGATTTTTCTGTCTTCAGGGAAGAAGTGAGATCAAGGCAAGAATGATCTGACTCTATTTCCCTCCTCATTCCCCTTGCTGGTAACTAGCAGAGAAAGATTCTACTCCATAGGTCACTTGAAGTGACCTATAGGTTCTCTGAGCAAATCTTTTCTAACAGGACCACAGTTTTCAGGAATATTAGCCAATTCTTCAAATCTGCCAGTTGGAAGAATCCACACTTGCCATAATAAATATTTCTGCAACATAAATAAAACATTTTGTTTTGAGGTTTGCCATCAATCACTGGCCTAATATGACCATGAAAAATTACCATAGAGAGATTTGGAAACTAAGTCAGAGATGAAGTAAATTCTTAAGATATCTCTAGTGCAAGCCTTCTTATATGAACAAATAATTCCTATGCTTATTCATTATGTCACTGTCTCAAGCTTCTTAGCTTGCTTTTCCAACATGGCCCCTGCTCAACTTCCTTGCTTTAACTGTCATTTCTCTTATCTCACTGAAATGTGGACTGCAATGCCACTGAACTAATCACAGATCTCGTGGCTTGCTTTAGTCTTTCATATCTTTGAATAAGCCACTTCTTTTCCATAGCAAGTCTTGTCTACCTTCTCTGGATGATGATCTCTTACTCATACTTTGTGACCTGTTTCAATTTTTCTCTCCCCCATGAAACTGTCCTGGAGCACCGACATTGTTATTTGTTTCCCTTTTCTATTATTATGGCACTGTTTTGCCTTGCGCCTGGATTTAGGGCCGTTTGTAGCAACTGTTGAAAACAAAGCTCACAAGCCCATATAGGGATTGAACATCTGGCATTGTTCTTAGCTGCACTAAATTCTACCCACTGACTTCTCTCACCATTGAATTAGAGAAGTGCTCCAGTTGATGTTTTTGATTTATTTTTACATTGGCTCTTCTTCCATTAAGAGTGGTCTAACAGGTCCCTTGCAGGATAAATGTATGGGTGATAAATGTGTTTGGGATCAACAAAAGTAAAATGGCATAGTAGAAAGTATATAACCTCCAGAGTCAAACAGATCTCAGGTTAGAGCCCCATTTTCCCTCTCACTAACTATATGGCTATTTTGTAGCCTGTCTAAATTTTCTCGTCTTTAAAATGTAGGTTAACATCAAAAAGAATAAAATAATTAGGAATAAACCTAACCAAGGAGGTAAAAGACTTATGCACTGAAAAGTGCAAAGCATTGCTGAACCAATTTTAAAAGCTATAAACAAATGGAAAGACACTCATGTTCATAGATTGAAAGACAAAATTGTTTAGAAGTCAATACTATCCAAAGTGATGTATAGATTTAGTACAATGCATATCAAAATGTAAATGACATTTTTTTTAGAAATAAAAAAAATCCATTCCCAAATTCCTACAGAATCTCAAGGACCTCAAATAGCCAAAACAATATCAAAAAGGAAGAGCAAAGATGGAGGTCTCAGAATTCCTGATTTCAAAACTTACTATAAAACTGCAATAATCAAAAAGTATGATGTAAGCACAAAGTAGGATGATTAGACTGATGGAATAAAATAGAGAGCCCTGCAACAAACCATTGCATATATGATCACTGTTGATAATGCTACAAAGACCATTAAAAGTGAGAACAACTATCTTTTCAACAAATTATTTTGTGAAAACTGAATGTCCATATGCAAAAGAATAAAGTTATACCCCTACCTTACACCATATACAAAAATTAAATCAAAATCGATCAAAGACCTAAACATGAAAACTCAAACTCTAAAACTATTAACATAGGAGAAAATCTTCATGACATTGGATTTGACAATGCTCTCTTGAATATGACACCAAAAGCATAGGCAACAAAAGAAAAACTAAACAAATTGGACTATATAAAATTTTTAAACTTCTGTACATCAAATGACATAATTGACAGAGTAAAAAGTCAATCCATGGAATGGAAGAAAATATTTGCAAATCATATATATATATATATATATATATATATATATATATATATATATATATGTAGTTAATATCTACAATATACAAAGAACTGTCATAACTCAACAACAACATAACAACCCAACTAAAAATGGGCAGGACTTAAATAGACATTTCTTCAAAGAAGATATACAAATGGCAATAATGAAGTGAAAACATGCTAAACATCACTAATCATTAGGAAAATGCAAAGCAAAATCACAATGAGATACCACTTTAAACCCATTAGAATGGTCACTATAAACATGTGTGTGTGTGTTTAAGAAAACAGAAAATAACAAGTGTTGGCAAAGCTGTGAAGAAATTGAAACCCTGTGCATTGTGATTGGGAATGTAAAATGGTACAGATGCTATGCAAAACAGCATGGCAGTTCCTCAAAAAAATAAAAATAGTATTACCATATGATCCAGCAATTCCACTTCTGGGTATATACCTAAAATAATCAGAAACATGATGGTAAAGAGAATTTTTTTTACTTTTTAAAAATGCTTATAAATTCAGGGGGGTACATAGGCAGGTTTGTTACATGGATATATTGCATAGTGGTGAAGTCTGGGATTTTAGTGTACCTGTCACCCAACTAGTGAACATTGTACCTAGTAGGTACCTTTTCAACCTTCATCTCCTTCCAAACATCTCCTCTTGTAGAGTCCCCAGAGTCTATTATACTTCTCTGTATGTTTATATGTATTCATTGTTTAGCTCCCACTTGTTTAGTTCCCACAAGTGAGAACATGTGGCATTTGATTTTCTAAGTTATTTCACTTAGGATAATGGCCTCCAGCTTCATCCATGTTGCTGCAAAAGACATGATTTTATTTTTATGGCTGCATAATATATTCCATGTTGTATATATACCACATTTTCTTTATCCATTTGCTCTCTGATGGACTCTTATGTTGATTCTACAATTTTGCTATTGTGAATAGCACTGTGATAAACATATGAATGCAAATGACTATTTGATATAACAACTTATTTTCCTTTGGGTAGGTACTAGGTAGTGGGATTTGGGATGAAATGGTAGTTCTATTTTTAGTTTTTGAAGAGATATTTCTATACCCATTTTCATAGTGCCATTATTTACAGCTGCCAAAAGTTCAAACCCAACAGTCCATCAGTGGATAAATGGATAAACAAAATGCAGTATGTGCATACAATGAATATTATTCAGAATATAAACAATGAGGAAACACTGTTATTTGCAACAGTACAAAAGAACATTGAGGACATTATGCTGAGTAAAACAAGTCAGTCAAAAAAGGACAAATATTGGCACGATTCTACTTATTTGAGGTACCTAGAGTAGTCAAACTCATAGAGACAGAAAATGGGATTCTGGTTGCCAGGAGCTTGGGGGAAGGGAGAAAGGAAAGTTATGGTTTAATGGGTACAGAGTTTCAGTTTTGTAAGATGAAAATAATTCTGAAGATAGATGGTACTGATATTTGCACAACAATGTGAATGTACTTAATGCCTCTGAATTACCCACTTAAAATGGTTAATATGATCAATT
Organism: Macaca nemestrina; assembly: GCF_043159975.1. Taxonomy (NCBI): domain Eukaryota; kingdom Metazoa; phylum Chordata; class Mammalia; order Primates; family Cercopithecidae; genus Macaca; species Macaca nemestrina. Next base: position 87,644,395 of record NC_092145.1, read on the forward strand.
TTATGTGGTGTGGTTTTAACACAATAAAAAAGTGGTTAAGATAGTAAACTTTATATTATGCATATTACACCACAGTTAACAAAAATAAATAGAAAATGGAGCTATCATCTTGTAGGACTTTGAGGTATCAGTGTTATGACATTTTCAAAACACCTAGCAGAATATTTAGCTCATGATGGGTGCTCAACCATTGTTAGTTGCTATCATCTTTTTCTCTACCTTGCCTCCCCCACTTCTCTCTTTGTATTTTATTAAATGACTTAGGCTGTGCTAAACCTCTTACTTCTCAACAGACTCATTTCCCCTTCCTTCCTTTCTGTCTCCCTTTTTTCATTTATTTATTTACTATGGGGGAACATCAAGGACTTCTGGGAAAGATGTCTCAACTCTTTTGCCATGTGGCAAAACCACATTATTTACTTCTAAATGCTCCCACAAGTGCACATTCACATATTATGTATGTCCATCAGTATTAGTGGATCTACAAAGCTACTGCACACAATTGTGCAGATTATTCACTGCACAATGATGTCTAGCTGAGAAGAATTAAGTCAATATACTCTGGTGTATGATTGTATTTAAACATTGCCTGTTTCTAATTCACAACAAGTTGTCATAAGGATAATTACACATGCCAGCACTGTGCATGTGTAATTAATGCATTATGGAGGCTTGAGGTTAGACTTGGATACTCAATGTCCAGATAAATGAGAAAGTACCACTTGAATGACAAATCTGAATATTTCCTAAATGGATAAAGTGGAAAGCCTGAGCTAAGAAGCAAATAAGCCATCATGGGACATCATGTGTGTTGATCTGATTTGCTTTGATGATGAGTGTCAGGCAGGGGAGAGGAGCTCAGAGAGCAGTTTCTTCTGTGTCTACTAATTCATGTCATTTAGAAATAAGCTCCTTTTCTCAAGAAAGATGAGGGGGCCACTGTTGCCTACCTCAGGGCATGGATAAAGAGGTCAGAATGGGATTAGAATGGTCATACTCGAGTTCTGACCCTGAGAAAATGACTGCTTTCAGAACTTCTTTGGACCAGAAGACCCTGCCATTCTATGAATTCAGAAATTAAAATCATAGATCCTTGCGGAAGTAGGAAAAAAAACTTGATGTAGACTTCAGGGATGATGGCAGACAATGACTCTTAGATATTGGCTAGAAAGTGATCTTTGTCACTAAGGGCTCTAGACCATGTCTAAGAGGAAGCTTGGTTGGAGAGGCCAGCACAGAACTAGGGGCAAATAATTTACTTGGGGAATGAAGAATGGAGAGCTTATTAGGACGCATTATGGCAACTTGGCTAGTGACAACTTTTGTAGCTCGAAGTTTCTCTAAGATGAGATAGAATATGTTTTGTTTTATCTAGAAAACCTATGCCAAGCAAGTCATCCAGATTTTGAGATTTAAGTTTGAAAATCTATAAAGGGATTCCTATAATTTGTGCTTTTGCTTTTCCTTTTTCCATTTTCTTAGTTACCTAGGTGAGCTCTTTAAAAAATAGGCATGGCCACATCTGGACAAAATTAGCTGGTCTGAGGGTGAAGTGCCTAGCAGGGGTGGAGTGAGTATCATGCCTCAAAGATACAGTGGGTATCTTAACATTTTCCAGTTGAAAACCAGGGTAAGATGTAGGATGTTGGATAAATAAGGCATCTGAATGTGTCCCTAGGCAAGAGTTCTTAACCTTAGATCTCTTATTACCTGACAATGTATGCAAAATTCTGCTTACATTTTATATGTAGATTTTTGAGGTGGAGATAGGAAGAAAGTCCACAGCTACCCTCAGATTCAAAGGGCAAAGCACCAGTCATTCCCAGAATAGTAGAAGATACCTTCCTAAAAATCTAGAGACCTGGGTACATTGGATAAAAACACTAGATGAGGCCGGGCGCGGTGGCTCAAGCCTGTAATCCCAGCACTTTGGGAGGCCGAGACGGGCGGATCACGAGGTCAGGAGATCGAGACCATCCTGGCTAACACCGTGAAACCCCGTCTCTACTAAAAATACAAAAAACTAGCCGGGCGAGGTGGCGGGCGCCTGTAGTCCCAGCTACTCCGGAGGCTGAGGCAGGAGAATGGCGTAAACCCGGGAGGCGGAGCTTGCAGTGAGCTGAGATCCGGCCACTGCACTCCAGCCCGGGCTACAGAGCAAGACTCCGTCTCAAAAAAAAAACAAAAAACAAAAAACAAAACAAAACAAAAACACTAGATGAACTTTCTGGATATTTGGATTTCAGACTAAACTCTGCTGCCAGTTTGCTATGTGAGGCCTCCCATTCCTCAGGTTACATATCTGTAAAATAAAGAAGCTGAATTACATGGTCTGTCAGGGCGTTTGGAACTCTAAATATCTGAGTTTGTGAGAATGAATTGCCTTGATTTGCCATACCCTTGAGATGACTCTCTAAATCTAATTTATATAAATGAAGTCTGGTAAGACATTGTTCAGGTTTGTCTCAGTAGCTGAATTTATGGCTTTGCTTTAATACGTCTTAATCCAGTAAAGTCCCATGAAACAGAAGAAGAAGTTGCTAGAACTGACTTTTTCAACACAGCCTGAGTCTACATGGGGTGACCTGATGGCCTTTAAATCAAACTGACTAGTCAGTTTGGTGGGAGTTTTTTTTTCTCTATTGACTGGTTGAAACAGTCGGTGTGACATAGGCAGACAGTGAGTCTCCAGTCAGTTTGTTCTTCCTCTTTTGGAAGATATTTCAACTCACTTAAGTTTTCAGAGATGAGCGACAAGCCCTTATCAGTACACATTTGGGTCAATATTATAGTTCAGAAGTCCCTGTAGGACAAAGATTGGGCTGAGAGGTAGCAGATAAAATGGAAGTAACTTTATTTTCAATCTGCTTCACACTGTCTCAGACTGTGGCAAAAAGTGGGAATGGCATAGCAATAAGGAATACAGCATTTGGCTGGCTCACCTTCTGGTTTGCTTCTCTCCACTGGGAACAAAGGGCAAGTAGCTCTGTAGTTAGGCCATGTCCTGTTTTTTTCTCACTTCCTCACTAAATAGTAAAATCCCTCCCCACTACCACTGACACTACTCAACTTCTGATGGGAGATTTTATTATACAGTGAGGGAAGAGAGTTGATGGACATTCTTCTGATTCTGAAAGAGATAATCCAGGCTATTGCTTACTTGTTATTTAAAAGTTCTTCAGCCCACCTATCCCATTTCCTATCCAAAAGATTTTGTATAGAGTTGTGATTGCCCAGGTATTTAGGCAAATGGCTTGGCTTTCAACTGGAATCTCAGAAGTGGCTCATTAATGGGTACTCAGTGAATCCCAAACTCTTGAGGATAGAAAGGGTTTGGGGTTCATTTAACTGTATTTCCAAATTTTTCAGACCTTAATTTTACTTGGTATTCTGTCTACTGAGACTAAGAGAAGACCTGCATATTTAGCAGATGAGTGGGTTCAACCAAAAACATTTTTTCTTTGTCTGTGTGCATCACCTCTTCCTCTCTATCTCTCTCTATCTCTCTCCCTTTCTCTCTCTCTCTCTATCTCTCTCTCTCACACACACACACACACGCATGAACACATGCATCTTTGCTTCTCTCTATTGACTACTGATACCCCCCAGCTTAGAACCACCCACAAATTTGAGGGATGTTTGATGCTTCTTCCTTTTCTTTTTGAGTGACTTTCTCATCCTCTCTGTCAGCTTCATTGTTTTGGCATGCTGGGAGATACCAAGCAATGGCACCTCTCTGTTCTCTTTAAACTTTTGTCATTTAACTTGTTCTTATAGCTGCTATGAAAATCAGGTCCACAGCTCACATACATGATTATTCTACATGTATTGATTAAATGCCTGCTATATTCCAGAAGTTGTTCCAAAGTGCTGAGATAGAGTAGACAGTAATAACAATAACTAGCACTTATATAGCATTTACTATATGCAGACACTATTTTGGCTTCTTTGCATAAAATTCTTGTATTTTCTTTTCATAACACCATCCTTATACCCATTTTACAGATGAGCAAACTGAGAAACAGAAAAGTTTAAGTTAATTAACTTACTCAAGATAATAGGATTGTAAGTGATGGAGTAAAGATTCAAATCTAGAGTCCAGTACCAGAACCGGTACTCTTAATCACTGTGCTACCTTGTCATCAAGAAGCACACATTTTATTTGTGGAGACAGAGTAAACATGTTAATAAGTCAAAACACAACATTTGTGGTGGTATTTAGGGCCACACAAAATAAAACACAGTAAAGGGGAGAAGAGTGACAAGAGTCATTTGATATTTCTAATAGCATGATAGAGGAAAGCCTCTCTGAGAAGATGGCATTTCAGGAGATCAGAATTAAGTGAGGAAGCTAGTCAGGTATTCTAGGTAGAATGAGCAACAAGTATAAATGCCCTGAGACAGGAATTAATATAAGATTTTAGAATTTTTAGGAAGGCCTGTGTAAGTGAGATGTGATGAACAGGAGTGTGGTAGGAGAGAGAATCCAAGGGGTAAGCATCGACTGCACCAAGAAGGGTCTTGCCAGCCATGATAAAGAGTTGAGTTTTTATTCTAAGCACAGTGGAATTTGTGTTTTTAAATGGAGGGGATACAAAATCTGATTTAAATTTTATGAAAGATTCCTCTGGCTTCTATGATAACAGACTGTAGGAGGATAACAGTGGAAGCAGAGAGACCAGGAAAGAGGCTACTAGTGCAGCGGTACAGACAAGAGATGTCAAATTGACTTAGAGTGGTGGTGATGGTGGCGAGAAGTGGTCAGATTTGGGATATATTTTGAAGGGTAGAGATGATAGGTCTTTTTGATGGATTGGATATGGAAAGGGAGCGGTTAAGTTGGTTTGCTGTCAGAAGCCATTAATATCATAACTGTCTTGAGTTTTCTCTCTCTCTGTCTCTCTCTGCCTATCCTTCTCTTCTCTCTCCTCTTACATCAGAAAATAAATTTCATACTCAGGATACATGTGATCATTCATGCCATAAAATGGTAGTATTCTAGAATTATAATTAAATAAAATAATGCATACATTCTTTTACTCATGCAAAAATTATTTGTTAAGTTCTTATGTGTTAATTCTAGTTCTAGGCACTCAGGATTCAAGGAAAAAGAAAATAGTGGCAGTTTCAGACCTAAAGGAGCTCACTGTTTGGTCATGCTAAGGGATAAATGCTTTTACACATCATGTAATTTAATCCTTACCAACGACCCTCCCCTGCCCCAACACACACACACACACACATGTGCGCATTAGGAAAAGTACATTCATCATCTCTATTTTTCTTAACAGTCTTTCATAGTTGGTATTATTGTTTCCATCTTACAGATGAGATTTTGACTTGCCAAATGATGCACATGTAGTAAAAGATAGCTTGCATTTGAATATTAAACCTCGATAAGTAGCATAGGGTGGCTAATAGCTTTGGCCGTACAGTTAGCCAGAAATGGGTTTAAATCCTAGTTCAACCATTTGATCATGTACAAGTTCCTTTACCTAAGCATCAGTCTCCTCAAATTATAAAATGGGGCAGATATAAAAAATGACTTTCCTCACTCTTGCAGTCTTGCTCTGAATGTTAAATGAGGTAATGTGTGAAGCACTGTAGCTCTCAACATCCCTGTTCCCATTGCCCAGGTTTCTTCCGCTAACAATCAGTCCAGCTCCATTCTAAAGTCTACCCGGGCATGTTTGACTGTGTTTTCGCTCCTTTGTTAAAGTCTTCCTCCTTCCCTGATTTAAACACATTATTTTACATTTCAGGAACTGGCTGGTTTTTTTGTTTTGTTTTGTTTTTTTTTTTTTTTTTTTCCAAATGCCCAACACTTATTGAATGTTGATTTAGAATAAACTGCCATTTGGAGATCCTGTAATTATAGTTGTCTTTGCAGCTTTTTTCATGATCAGGGAGGAATCTAGACTTCATTTGCCCTGTCTTCAAACTTCATGTAATTGCTTTGTTTCCTTAAAGGCTGTCTCAAGTTCCTTCACCTTAATGGCAACAATTCAGAGATCCAGCCATAATATATTTCCATCTCAAATTGATTTCTCACTGCCAGCCATTCTAGCTCCCTAAAATCCAAAAATCTCATATTTGGAGGAAACCTTACAGGTTATCTAGGGTAACCCTCTAATCTGGGCAATCAGCATTTTTTGTTCCTCAGATCTTTCTTGCCTCTTTTTAGAATAATATTTGTAAATATATAAAATAAAATGCTAGGATTAAAAAGTACCAATTATACTGAAATACAAAAAAAAATGACATAGGAATATATGAGTTTTCTTATTAACAAAATAAAAAATATGATTTTGTGGCAGATCCAAAAGCTATCATACTTTCAAAGTAACAAAGGAACATACATAATATGTAAAGAATCTGCAGCAAATGTAATATAACATGAAAATTATCTGTGATTTATGTTAGTGTATTAGTCTGTTCTTACATTGCTAAAAAGAAGTACTTGGGACTGGATAATTTATAAAGAAAAGAGGTTTAATTTACTCACAGTTCCACAGTCTGTACAGGAAGCATGGTGGTGGAGGCCTCAGGAAACTTACAATCATGATGGAAGGCAAAGGAAGCAGGCACATCCTACATGTCTGAAGCAGTAGAAAGAGAGAGTGAAAGGGGAGGTGCTACACACTTTCAAACAAAGAAATGAGCACTCTATCACAAGGCAGCATCAGGGAGGTGGTGCTAAACCATTAGTAACTACCCCCATGACCAAATCACCTCCCACTAGGCCCCACCTCCAACACTCAGGATCACAATTCAACATGAGATTTGGGTGGGAACACAGATCCAAACGATATCATTCCACCCCTGGCTTGTACCAAATCTCATGCCCTTATCACAATGCAAAAGACAATAATGCCTTCCTAACAGTCCCAAAAATTCTTAACTCATTCCAGCATTAACTCAGAAGTCCAAGTCCAAAGTCTCATCTGAGTCAAGGCAAGTCCCTTCCACCTATGAGTCTGTAAAATTAAAACCCATTGGTTACTTCTAATATACAATGAGGCATTGGCTATATTGCCAATATATATTACAGGCATTGGCTAAATAATTCCATTCCAAAAGAAAGAAACCAACCAAAACCAAGGGGCTACAGGCCCCATGCACATCTGAAACCCAGCAGAGCAGTCATTAAATCTTAAAGCTCTAAAATAATCTTTTTTGACTCCATGTCTCACATTCAGGCCACATTGTTGCAAAGGGTGGGCTCCCAAGGCCTTGGGCAGCTCTGTCCCTGTGACTCTGTGGGGTACAGCCCCCCCAGCTGCTTTCATGGGTTGGTGTTGAGTGCCTGTGAATTTTTCAGGTGCTCGATGCAAGCTGTTGCTGGATCTACCATTCTGGGGTGTGGAGCATGGTAGCCCTCTTGTTTCTAAAGCTGCCCTGAATTCCTCCCCAAAAAATGGGTTTTTCTTTTCTGCCACATGGCTGGGCTTCAAGTTTTCCAAACTTTTACACTCTGCTTCCTTTTTAAATGTAAGTTCCAGTTCAAGGTCATTTCTTTGCTCATGAATATAAGTATAGGCTGCTAGAAGCAGCCAGGTCACTTCTTGAATGTTTGCTGCTTAAAATTTTCTCCTGCCAAATACCCTGGAGCATTACTCTCAAGTTCAAAGTTCCACAGATCTCTAGGGAAAGGGCACAATGCCTTCAACCTTTTTGCTAATCCATAAGAGAAGTGACCTTTGCTCCAGTTCCCAGTAAGTTCCTCATCTCCCTCTGAGATCACCTCAGACTGGACTTCATTGTCCACATCACCATCACCATTTTGGTCACAATTCAACAAGTCTCTAGGGAGTTCCAAACTTTCCCCTGTCTTCTAGTCTTCTTCTGAGCCCTACACACTGTTCTAACCTCTAACCATTATTCAGTTCCAAAGTCCCTTCCACATTTTCGGGTAATGTTTAGTAATACCCTACTCCTGGTACCAATTGTCTGTATTAGTTTGTTCTTGCACTGCTATAAAGAACTACTTGAGAATAGGTAATTTATAAAGAAAACAGGTTTAGTTGACTCACATTTCCACAGGTTATACAGGAAGCATGGCTGGAGAGGCCTCAGGCCACTTTCAATCATGGCACATGGGGAAACTGTTATGTATTACATGGCTGAAGCAGGAGGAAGAGAGAACTGAGGGAGGTGCCAAACACTTTTCAACAACCAGACCTCATGAGAACTCACTATCACAAGAACAGAAAGAGGAAAATGATCCAACCACCTCCCACCAGGCCCCTCTTCCAACACCGGGAATCACAATTCAACATGAGATTTGGGCAGGGACACAAATCCAGACCATATTAATTGGTGGCAAAATTACAAGTATTATTACAAGTACAAGTATTAAAATTACAAGTACAAAAATATATTATTGTTGTCAGTGTAATTTGTGGGCTATATTTATAATTGAAGAAAATGATAAGTTTTAGAGGTTAGCACAAGTAAAAATTCATTCTTTTTCTATCAAAATTCATGGATTTATTGAATTTTATTTAAGACACTGGGTTAAGACACTCCGTATCTGATATGTAATTATCTCTATGTTCTTCTTGGCATATAGGGGTTAATTTTTGCTTCAATTTTTCCAGTGAAGGGGAAATAATTACCTAATGAATAGTGAGTCTCCCATCACTCTATTGTCAAATAACTCAGTTGGGTTGTTCTCTCACAGAACTGTAAGCTATCTTCCCATAGATTCCTACCATTGTTAGCCTTTGTTCATTCTATAGTTTCAGAACTGTCAGCTTTCTCCTCTAGAAGACAAACATTCAGCGTCTGGGAGATAATAATTCTACTCCTCCACTTTTCTCTCTATTCTAACTAGCAACAGTTCTTTCCTCTCTTTTTTTTTCTAGATTGTGAATTTGGAAACTTTGCCTCTTCTGGTTGATGCCTGAATATGCTTCTTAATTTGTAATATTCCTCCAGATAAAGCCAGAAACCCTTAGATAGTACCTCGAGAGTGAAGTGAGAAGCAGTCACTGTCCCTCATATGCTGTATGTGTTAACACAACCCAAATGCATGATATTTTGGATAAGAGACAGTCACATTTCACCATCATCTCAAGAAACAAACAAACAAAAAAATAAGTCATTGGCTGCTTTCATACCAGCAGCAAGTTCAGGCACTCCTTGGCCTGAATTTGCATAAAGTTGACCACTATCCTTAACCTCACCCTCACATATTAAGAGCTGCATATAAACAGTGATTCCATCGTGGTTACAGCTTCTACCCACAAATTTCTTTGGGGAAAGCATTAAATATTTTATCTTTGTGACAGAGTAATTGTACTTCCACAATGACCAACAAATCAAATCTTGTTTATATGGTTATGTGATTTTGGAACAGAAGTTAATAACCTATTAAAAATTGTGTAGATTTCAGTGGTATGTGGCTCTTTTTGTCCTTTTCTTTACCTCTCATATGTCTGGCTGCCACCTACTTTACCTAAGAAATCTGCTACTATGAACTAGAGATACCCTTCTGCCAACCTGTCTTGAGAAAAATGACATAGTCTTCACTCTTCATCAGCTCTAACAAGGCCTACTCCCTTAAAATCTGTAATAGTAATAATGATGCCTAAAACTGTATTCAGCTCTTACCATATTTCAGGCACAATGTTAGACATTTTATATACATCACCTCATTTAATTATCATAACATTAAAGTGGATAATATTATTTCTCTTTGTAAATGAAGAAACTGAGGCACAGTTCTTTGTGCCTTGAATAAATAAATAATTTATTCAAGATCACATAACCAGAAAGTCTTTGAGTTGGGATTCAAATTTAGCCAATCTAGCTGCAGAGATCTTATTTTTACCACTAATTTTCTCCATGCCTCCTCTATTCCTACCCCCACATTACCTTTTCTTTAATATCTGGGGCAGAAGAGAATCACTTGGAAAATTGGGTAAAGTGCACATTCCCAGGCTGGACCTCAAAAGGCTCTGATTCAGCATGACTGTAATGGGGCACAGAAATACGCATTCCTAATAAGCTTCAGACAATAATGATGCACCTGTAAGAAGCCAACATTACAACCCTTCGACCAAGAAAAACACTGTTGTGCATTAAATGTAACTGTTGTCTGTCCACCTGAACTGAGACTTCCTTGCAGATGATCTTTCAATGCAATCCAACAGATATTTGTTGCTTCCCGATGGAATTCCAAGCTAGATTTAAAGACGCCTAGCAGAGGGGGGCGGAGCAAGATGGCCGAATAGGAACAGCTCCAGTCTCCAACTCCCAGCGCGAGCGACACAGAAGACCGGTGATTTCTGCATTTTCAACTGAGGTACTGGGTTCATCTCACTGGGGAGTGCCGGACAATCGGTGCTGGTCAGCTGCTGCAGCCCGACCAGCGAGAGCTGAAGCAGGGCGAGGCATTGCCTCACCTGGGAAGCGCAAGGGGGAAGGGAATCCCTTTTCCTAGCCAGGGGAACTGAGACACACAACACCTGGAAAATCGGGTAACTCCCACCCCAATACTGCGCTTTAAGCAAACAGGCACACCAGGAGATCATATCCCACACCTGGCCGGGAGGGTCCCACACCCACAGAGCCTCCCTCATTGCTAGCACAGCAGTCTGTGATCTACCGGCAAGGCAGCAGCGAGGCTGGGGGAGGGGCGCCCGCCATTGCTGAGGCTTAAGTAGGTAAACAAAGCTGCTGGGAAGCTTGAACTGGGTGGAGCTCACAGCAGCTCAAGGAAACCTGCCTGTCTCTGTAGACTCCACCTCTGGGGACAGGGCAATAACAAACACAGCCGAAACCTCTGCAGACGCAAACGACTCTGTCTGACAGCTTTGAAGAGAGCAGTGGATCTCCCAAGACGGAGGTTGAGATCTGAGAAGGGACAGACTCCCTGCTCAAGTGGGTCCCTGACCCCTGAGTAGCCTAACTGGGAGACATCCCCCACTAGGGGCAGTCTGACACCCCACACCTCACAGGGTGGTGTAAACCCCTGAGAGGAAGCTTCCAAAGCAAGAATCAGACAGGTACACTCGCTGTTCAGAAATATTCTATCTTCTGCTGCCTCTGCTGCTGATACCCAGGCAAACAGGGTCTGGAGTGGACCTCAAGCAATCTCCAACAGACCTACAGCTGAGGGTCCTGACTGTTAGAAGGAAAACTTTCAAACAGGAAGGACACCTACACCAAAACCCCATCAGTACATCACCATCATCAAAGACCAGAGGCAGATAAAACCACAAAGATGGGGAAAAAGCAGGGCAGAAAAGCTGGAAATTCAAAAAATAAGAGCGCATCTCCCGCGGCAAAGGAGCGCAGCTCATCGCCAGCAACGGATCAAAGCTGGACGGAGAATGACTTTGACGAGATGAGAGAAGAAGGCTTCAGTCCATCAAATTTCTCAGAGCTGAAGGAGGAATTACGTACCCAGCGCAAAGAAACTAAAAATCTTGAAAAAAAAGTGGAAGAATTGATGGCTAGAGTAATTAATGCAGAGAAGGTCATAAACGAAATGAAAGAGATGAAAACCATGACACGAGAAATACGTGACAAATGCACAAGCTTCAGTAACCGACTCGATCAACTGGAAGAAAGAGTATCAGCGATTGAGGATCAAATGAATGAAATGAAGCGAGAAGAGAAACCAAAAGAAAAAAGAAGAAAAAGAAATGAACAAAGCCTGCAAGAAGTATGGGATTATGTAAAAAGACCAAATCTACGTCTGATTGGGGTGCCTGAAAGTGAGGGGGAAAATGGAACCAAGTTGGAAAACACTCTTCAGGATATCATCCAGGAGAACTTCCCCAACCTAGTAGGGCAGGCCAACATTCAAATCCAGGAAATACAGAGAATGCCACAAAGATACTCCTCGAGAAGAGCAACTCCAAGACACATAATTGCCAGATTCACCAAAGTTGAAATGAAGGAAAAAATCTTAAGGGCAGCCAGAGAGAAAGGTTGGGTTAGCCACAAAGGGAAGCCCATCAGACTAACAGCAGATCTCTCGGCAGAAACTCTCCAAGCCAGAAGAGAGTGGGGGCCAATATTCAACATTCTTAAAGAAAAGAATTTTAAACCCAGAATTTCATATCCAGCCAAACTAAGTTTCATAAGTGAAGGAGAAATTAAATCCTTTACAGATAAGCAAATGCTTACAGATTTTGTCACCACTAGGCCTGCCTTACAAGAGACCCTGAAGGAAGCACTAAACATGGAAAGGAACAACCGGTACCAGCCATTGCAAAAACATGCCAAAATGTAAAGACCATCGATGCTAGGAAGAAACTGCATCAACTAACGAGCAAAATAACCAGTTAATATCATAATGGCAGGATCAAGTTCACACATAACAATCTTAACCTTAAATGTAAATGGACTAAATGCTCCAATTAAAAGACACAGACTGGCAAACTGGATAAAGAGTCAAGACCCATCAGTCTGCTGTATTCAGGAGACCCATCTCACACGCAGAGACATACATAGGCTCAAAATAAAGGGATGGAGGAAGATTTACCAAGCAAATGGAGAATGAAAAAAAAGTGGGGGTTGCAATACTAGTCTCTGAAAAAACAGACTTTAAGCCATCAAAGATCAAAAGAGACAAAGAAGGCCATTACATAATGGTAAAGGGATCAATTCAACAGGAAGAGCTAACTATCCTAAATATATATGCACCCAATACAGGAGCACACAGATTCATAAAGCAAGTCCTTAGAGACTTACAAAGAGACTTAGACTCCCATACAATAATAATGGGAGACTTCAACACTCCACTGTCAACATTAGACAGATCAACGAGACAGAAAGTTAACAAGGATATCCAGGAATTGAACTCATCTCTGCAGCAAGCAGACCTAATAGACATATATAGAACTCTCCACCCCAAATCAACAGAATATACATTCTTCTCAGCACCACATCGTACTTACTCCAAAATCGACCACGTAATTGGAAGTAAAGCACTCCTCAGCAAATGTACAAGAACAGAAATTATAACAAACTGTCTCTCAGACCACAGTGCAATCAAACTAGAACTCAGGACTAAGAAACTCAATCAAAACCTCTCAACTACATGGAAACTGAACAACCTGCTCCTGAATGACTACTGGGTACATAATGAAATGAAGGCAGAAATAAAGATGTTCTTTGAAACCAATGAGAACAAAGATACAACATACCAGAATCTCTGGGACACATTTAAAGCAGTGTGTAGAGGGAAATTTATAGCACTAAATGCCCACAAGAGAAAGCAGGAAAGATCTAAAATTGACACCCTAACATCACAATTAAAAGAACTAGAGAAGCAAGAGCAAACACATTCGAAAGCTAGCAGAAGGCTAGAAATAACTAAGATCAGAGCAGAACTGAAGGAGATAGAGACACAAAAAACCCTCCAAAAAATCAATGAATCCAGGAGTTGGTTTTTTGAAAAGATCAACAAAATTGACAGACCACTAGCAAGACTAATAAAGAAGAAAAGAGAGAAGAATCAAATCGACGCAATTAAAAATGATAAAGGGGATATCACCACCAACCCCACAGAAATACAAACTACCATCAGAGAATACTATAAACACCTCTACGCAAATAAACTGGAAAATCTAGAAGAAATGGATAATTTCCTGGACACTTACACTCTTCCAAGACTAAACCAGGAAGAAGCTGAATCCCTGAATAGACCAATAGCAGGCTCTGAAATTGAGGCAATAATTAATAGCCTACCAACCAAAAAAAGTCCAGGACCAGATGGATTCACAGCTGAATTCTACCAGAGGTACAAGGAGGAGTTGGTACCATTCCTTCTGAAACTATTCCAATCAATAGAAAAAGAGGGAATCCTCCCTAACTCATTTTATGAGGCCAACATCATCCTGATACCAAAGCCTGGCAGAGACACAACAAAAAAAGAGAATTTTAGACCAATATCCCTGATGAACATCGATTTAAAAATCCTCAATAAAATACTGGCAAACCGGATTCAGCAACACATCAAAAAGCTTATCCACCATGATCAAGTGGGCTTCATCCCTGGGATGCAAGGCTGGTTCAACATTCGCAAATCAATAAACATAATCCAGCATATAAACAGAACCAAAGACAAGAACCACATGATTATCTCAATAGATGCAGAAAAGGCTTTTGACAAAATTCAACAGCCCTTCATGCTAAAAACGCTCAATAAATTCGGTATTGATGGAACGTACCTCAAAATAATAACAGCTATTTATGACAAACCCACAGCCAATATCATACTGAATGGGCAAAAACTGGAAACATTCCCTTTGAAAACTGGCACAAGACAGGGATGCCCTCTCTCACCACTCCTATTCAACATAGTGTTGGAAGTTCTGGCTAGGGCAATTAGGCAAGAGAAAGAAATCAAGGGTATTCAGTTAGGAAAAGAAGAAGTCAAACTGTCCCTGTTTGCAGATGACATGATTGTATATTTAGAAAACCCCATTGTCTCAGCCCAAAATCTCCTTAAGCTGATAAGCAACTTCAGCAAAGTCTCAGGATACAAAATTAATGTGCAAAAATCACAAGCATTCTTATACACCAGTAACAGACAAACAGAGAGCCAAATCAGGAATGAACTTCCATTCACAATTGCTTCAAAGAGAATAAAATACCTAGGAATCCAACTTACAAGGGATGTAAAGGACCTCTTCAAGGAGAACTACAAACCACTGCTCAGTGAAATCAAAGAGGACACAAACAAATGGAAGAACATACCATGCTCATGGATAGGAAGAATCAATATCGTGAAAATGGCCATACTGCCCAAGGTAATTTATAGATTCAATGCCATCCCCATCAAGCTACCAATGAGTTTCTTCACAGAATTGGAAAAAACTGCTTTAAAGTTCATATGGAACCAAAAAAGAGCCCGCATCTCCAAGACAATCCTAAGTCAAAAGAACGAAGCTGGAGGCATTACGCTACCTGACTTCAAACTATACTACAAGGCTCCAGTAACCAAAACAGCATGGTACTGGAACCAAAACAGAGATATAGACCAATGGAACAGAACAGAGTCCTCAGAAATAATACCACACATCTACAGCCATCTGATCTTTGACAAACCTGAGAGAAACAAGAAATGGGGAAAGGATTCCCTATTTAATAAATGGTGCTGGGAAAATTGGCTAGCCATAAGTTGAAAGCTGAAACTGGATCCTTTCCTTACTCCTTATACAAAAATTAATTCAAGATGGATTAGAGACTTAAATGTTAGACCTAATACCATAAAAATCCTAGAGGAAAACCTAGGTAGTACCATTCAGGACATAGGCATGGGCAAAGACTTCATGTCTAAAACACCAAAAGCAACGGCAGCAAAAGCCAAAATTGACAAATGGGATCTCATTAAATTAAAGAGCTTCTGCACAGCAAAAGAAACTACCATCAGAGTGAACAGGCAACCTACAGAATGGGAGAAAATTTTTGCAATCTACTCATCTGACAAAGGGCTAATATCCAGAACCTACAAAGAACTCAAACAAATTTACAAGAAAAAAACACACAACCCCATCAAAAAGTGGGCAAAGGATATGAACAGACATTTCTCAAAAGAAGACATTCATACAGCCAACAGACACATGAAAAAATGCTCATCATCACTGGCCATCAGAGAAATGCAAATCAAAACCACAATGAGATACCATCTCACACCAGTTAGAATGGCGATCATTAAAAAGTCAGGAAACAACAGGTGCTGGAGAGGATGTGGAGAAATAGGAACACTTTTACACTGTTGGTGGGATTGTAAACTAGTTCAACCATTATGGAAAACATTATGGCGATTCCTCAAGGATCTAGAACTAGATGTACCATATGACCCAGCCATCCCATTACTGGGTATATACCCAAAGGATTATAAATTATGCTGCTATAAAGACACATGCACACGTATGTTTATTGCAGCACTATTCACAATAGCAAAGACTTGGAATCAACCCAAATGTCCATCAGTGACAGATTGGATTAAGAAAATGTGGCACATATACACCATGGAATACTATGCAGCCATCAAAAAGGATGAGTTTGCGTCCTTTGTAGGGACATGGATGCAGCTGGAAACCGTCATTCTTAGCAAACTATCACAAGAACAGAAAACCAAACACCGCATGTTCTCACTCATAGGTGGGAACTGAACAATGAGATCACTTGGACTCAGGAAGGAGAACATCACACACAGGGGCCTATCATGGGGAGGGGGGAGGGGGGAGGGATTGCATTGGGAGTTATACCTGATTTAAATGATGAGTTGATGGGTGCAGCACAGCAACATGGCACAAGTATACATATGTAGCAAACCTGCACGTTATGCACATGTACCCTACAACTTAAAGTACAATAATAATAAATTAATTAAAAAAAAAAAAAAAGAAGAAAATGTGGCACATATACACCATGGAATACTATGCAGCCATCAAAAAGGATGAGTTTGTGTCCTTTGTAGGGACATGGATGCAGCTGGAAACCATCATTCTTAGCAAACTATCACAAGAACAGAAAACCAAACACCGCATGTTCTCACTCATAGGTGGGAACTGAACAATGAGATCACTTGGACTCGGGAAGGGGAACATCACACACCGGGGCCTATCATGGGGAGGGGGGAGGGGGGAGGGGTGAGGGGGGAGGGATTGCATTGGGAGTTATACCTGATGTAAATGACGAGTTGATGGGTGCAGCACACCAACATGGCACAAGTATACATATGTAACACACCTGCACGTTAAGCACATGTATCCTACAACTTAAAGTATAATAATAATAAATAAATTTAAAAAAAAATTAAAAAAAAAATAAAGACGCCTAGCAATTACCCCACGATCTCCAGCCTCCCCTATCTCTTTGTGCCCTAGGTCAGTTAAATAGTGAGAGGAAGAGGAGTCCAAAGTTGAAATGTGAGAAAAAGAATAGGAATGCCTTCTCCTTTCAGTCTTCCTCCAGAGCCCTCTTCACCTTCCAGAGGAAGAGAAAGGGGTTGGGGAGGGCATTCTAGAATAAGTTTCACTTGCTCAGAAGTGAACAGAAATGAAAACCTGGCCCAAAATAGGCATTTCTCCCTCTTTGATCTTCCCAAGGAATCATTTGTTGAATACTATGTGGTAAGCACATTTCTAAATAATTCATGTATATTAAACATAATTAATAATTTAACTCTCACAAAACCCTGGCGTGGGAGAGGGTAAGTACAATTACTTTCCCTGTTTTCAGAAAAAAAGAAATAAGCACAGAGAAGTTTAAGGAGTTTGCCCAAATATACATGGACATGTCATGTCAGAGCTGGGCTTTGTTTTTGTTTCATTTTGTTTTCTTTTGTTTTTACTTCATAACTTCTCACAATTGTTGAAAGACATGAATCCTAAAAGATATTAAATATAATGAATCCTTAAAAAGATAATCAACAATAAATCAATCGTAGACATAACCATAGGGAAACCACAGAACACCAAAACAGAGAAAATTTGAACTCCGGGTGGCTAGGTCCAAAGTAGGCTGTACAAAACTCCCTTCCAAGCCCAGCTTGTTAAATGACAGAGCTAGAGGCGACTTTAGAGATTAGCTAATCCAAGGGGGTTGAATTATTTCCTCAAGGAAACTTTTCTTTAAATGAAAGCTTCCACAGATAAATCCAAAGGCTGGTTAGGCTGATTAGAGTTCCAAGGGCATGTGACTGTGCCTGCCATAACCCAAGAGGGGTTTCTGCATTAACATCATTTAATAACCACCAGCCTAGACTTCTCCATTTGGTAGACAAGTAGACTAAATTTCACAAAGTAGCACAGACTTGCTTGAGGTCATAAAACTAATTGGTAGCAGAGTGTGGATTGGAACCTGGGTCTCCTGCTTCTCAATTTACTGCTTTTCCTAATATACCACCCTGCTTCCTTCAGGCTAGAATCCCTCCAGTATCTCTCAGCTTCTAGGTGACAGGGCAGAAAATACCTGAGTAGCCGACAAGGACTGTAGTTGTATATGTTGATTTTGGCTTTTGATTTGCAAATTTGCTTTAGAATAACCAAGTAAATTAGCTGGCACTCAGATGGCCAGGGCATAAACAGACAAAGTTTTGTGAATGAAAATAACATCTGTATTCATTTGCCATGGACTGATGCTGGAGGGTCCCTAAACAGTTTGGCATGGTAAATAGAAAAAAATATGGTTTGGGCAAGGAGGACCTTATATTATTTTTTTTTTACTTTACTTATATTGTTATTATATGTAAAGAATTATTTGGTATATGGCCTTCTCAGTTCTTACTTCAAGTACTCCAGGAGTGCCTAAGGCCAAGAATGACACTAGGTGCTAGGAATTTCTATTACTGCCATAACAAATTGCCACAAACTCAGTGTCTTAAAACAACAAAATTTACTAATCTTACAGTTCTGTAGGTTAGAAGTTTGAGATGAATATCACTAGTTTAAAGTCAAGGTGTTGGCACAGATGTGTTAGTTTTGAGGGTCTCTAGAAGAGAACACATTTATTTGCCTTTTTCAGCTTCTGGAGGCTTCTCACGACCTTGAATCATAATCCCCTTACTCCAAATTCAAAGTCAGTAACAGTGTTATGCTACCACATCTCTGGTTCTCTGCAAGTGGGAGAGGTTCTCTCCTTTCAAAAACCCATGTGATTACACTGGACTTATTTGGATGGTCCAGGAGGATCTTCTAATCTCAATTTCCTTAGTATAACCACATCTACAAAGTTTCTCTTTTCATATAGTGTCATGTTCACAGCTTTTTCGGATTAGGACATGTATTTCTTTGGCGGGCCATTATCATGCTTACCACAAAGCCCTTTTGGAGGTTACACTTCAGTGAAGGAAATAGGCCTGCATATACATAATTTTAGCTAACATGCAGTGCTTCAAAATGATTTACTAATACCCATGGGTGAGAATGAGGCTTATGGAAAGCATTACAAAAGGGGTTGAACTTTAACTGAGTTTTGACATATGAAGAAGAGTTCAAAATGGGAGGTAATGGGGATTAAACATGAAAAAGAGGGCTTGGAGCCAAATTCTGGATGGCATGCCAAAGAGATAGAAAGCTGGGCAGAAAAGAGACATAGTCAAAGCCACATTTCTGCAAGATAATTCTGAAAGTACTAAAAGTCCAAATGGGAGTGGAGAGAAGATGACTTAAGAGATTATAGCAATGGTCCAGGTAAAAACGATGAAGGCCTGGGACAGAAATAATGAGATCTGGAAGTTGTTTGGATGGGGAAAGCTGAAAAGAAATAAGAATTAAAGATACATAAGTTTCTAGACTGGGTTATGAGGAGCATGATTATGCTATTAGCTGAGATTGGGAACTCATGAGTAGGAGCTGATTGTGGAGGAATATAGTAAGATTGGTTTTGGGTAAATTGAGATGAAGATGTCCATTAGACTGTCTTTAAACATTCAGACTTTCAGTTCTTTCTTATTTTCTCTGGCTGAATCATAGACATATCACAAATTATGTCAACTTGTCCATAAGGAAGACAGAGTCCATGCCTTATTTGATATGAATCAGTCTTGCAAATATCCACTTGCCCAGTTTGAGTAACCATTTCTGTTTAGAGAATAATGAAAAATGTGTACCTATCAGGGTAAGGGTCAATATACTAGTAATATGTCATCTCAAATCATTTTGGAATGAGACAAATTATAAATAATTATAATGACAATGATAATTTAAACTTCTATAGTACTTTACATTGTACAAAGCACAATGTACTGCTCATTACTATCCATTCATTGTAGTACTCTTGTGGGTGAAACAAAGTAGGCCTATATTTTTCTGCTATTTTAGAGAATAACTAAACTGAGATTCAGAGAGGTTCAATGATTTTATACTGTCAGAGCTAGGACTGAAACCTAATTCCTCTCATTCCACTTTTACCTGTTTTGTGTCTCAGTTTTTTATATGTAATATATGACTAAAAATAGGGTCTTCTTTATAAAGCTGATATACAGAAAGGATAAATGATATAATGCATGTAAAATGCTTAGTACAGGGCCATTACACAGTAAGTGCTCAATAGAAGTGATTTGTCATCATCACTATCATTATCATCATCATTACATCAAACTATGCAGAAAACATTTTGGAAGACTAGATGCAGAAGTCAGTAAACTCTGGCCTGTGGGTCAAATCTGGCCCACAGCCTGGTTTTGCAAATAAATTTGGAACATAGTTACATCTGTTTTTGTTTGTTTGTTTGTTTGTTAGTTAACATATTGTCTATGGCTGCTTTTGTGCTACAGTGGCAAAGTTGAATACTTGCAACAGAGACTATATATGACCCTTCTAGTCTAAACTATTCGTTATTTGACGTTACAGGAAAAGTTTGAAAACCCCTGGATTAGAGATGAAGCAAGAATAATTTTGTGCTTCTTGTGATCTGAAGACCTTCTGCACACACACACAAACACACACACACATACACACACACACAGAGATTTTACATAAATTGTAGTTCTATTCTTTTCAAGAAAGCTATATCACGTAAATTCATTTAAATGGGATGGGGTGGGCATATTTGTTTTAACAACGGGTAAGAAAGTGGTTGACATGAATAGGACAGCTGCAGAAGAGGCAGTGAGTTCTGGGAAATAACAGAAAGTTATAAATCTGTTTTAAAACAAACTGAGAATGAAGGGTTTAGGAAAGGCTTCAGTACAGGAAAAAGGTATAGTTAGAGCAATAGCTACCCTGAAGAATTCCAAGTGCAGCACTGAAGAGAAAAGTCAGAGTTTGGCAGAGTTAAGGGTAGAGGCTTAGAAAAAAAAAGGCATTTTGGAAACTGACATTAGTAGAGAAGATATTTTTTAGGACAGAACTTGTTGAAGAGCAATAGTGGGTGAGCGCAGGATAGTAAGAGCCAGAAGGCTAATGAGGGTGCAGTGCCAAGACTGCAGCTAGACTCCATCCTGAAAGGTCCTAACAATCCCAATAACTGTGTCACAGACAGCAGAGTTGGCCTATAGCTGAAAGAGGTGAGGTGTGAAGGGGCAAGTTGTATCTTACTGTAGAAAACTGAAAACAAAAAAATCAAACAAAGCATTCAGCATATTCATCATCTTTCATGTGTCAGGTGCTGTAATAAGTATTTTTGCATGCATGCTCAGAACATATTCCCTTAATGTTTCTTCATTGACATAGGAAAGAGTTTACCTCTTGTGTTGAAATATACAGATAATGTAATCAGAAAAATTTTAGGGGGAGGGAAGCACAAAATAAGTAAAAATGAAAAGCTCTTGGTTCTTTGTGATAGCAGCTGGATTCAAGCAGCAACAAATGTGGGAAATTTTCAGTTTAGGGGCACCATGACAAGCTTTGTCACATGGTTCTTCTTTCTATGACACTATAACATTTCTTGTGGTGAAGAAACAAGCTGAGGACATGTTCCTGAACCACTTATATACTGACCTGCCTTGTGGGGCTAGGCCCAACTTGGCTAATATTAGCTGTCTTCCCTTACTTCCCGACTTGGTATGGGGCAGTTGCCTTGCTCCATTCTCAGTCCCAGAGAAAAAGAAGTGGCCAATCTACCTCTATTTTGTCTCTATCTCCCACTAATACCACACAGGACATCATCTTCCCTTCAAAACTTTGCCCAGCAGCACGGTGTCATAAAAATTTCCCCAGCCTGCTCAAAGGAAGGCAGCCCTACTTTCAAATTGCATCCACTGGGCCCAAGTGAGTGGTATAGCCCCATTAATCTGAGTTTTCATAGGCCTTATCCAACCATGTCTTTATATATAAAATTGTATAGACTTCATTGATTCTTTTTTTGTGGGTCCTCACAGTACTCTCAGAATCATGTAAATTATTCCCTGGTGAACAATAAATTTGATATAAAAGCTATTTAATACATAGATGTAATTAGTTCAGAACTAATATGTTTAATCAGCATAGAGGACCTATGGAAAATGAGCTCCTGTAAAGAAAATGAATTAAGAAGGGCACTTCAAGAGTTGAAAAGACTCTTCATAGGCACATGGAAGTTCTGTCTACTCTCCTTTCTCCTACCTTCTCATGAGAGCCTAGTTTTAGATATTAACTGTAAGTTTGGTAGTAAGAAAAGATATTCAGTAAGATTTCTCCTGCAAACCAAGCCAAGGGGTTGGCTCTCCTCCTCATAGGTGACTAGATGCCTATGAGTCAACTCTCGGAAAGAAGATTCTTCTCTCTTTCTTTACAAAAGGGTGTCAATTATGCTGGGCACAAACTACATTAACCCTTAGGAAAGCCTCTGTTAGAACACAAGCACAGCGAAGACCAGGCTTAAAGCATCCTCATAGGTCAAAACCCCTGTTATGTCAGTACTTCCTTGCCATGCTTTTTTAGAATCGGTCAGTATTTTTTTTTTTTAACAAAGCATGGTAGCCATGTCTGTGTAAACTGGTCGGTTAACAGAATGGAGACAGATGAGACAGATTTCTGAGCCATTTAGATTTTAAAGTCATAAGGCCCCTATTATTTCCCAAACAAACTCTTACATGGAAGGTTTAATAGATTGAATTATTTCCCCACTCCCACCAGAAGATATGCTGAAGTGCTAACCATAGTACAGAAGAATGTGACCTTATTTGGAGATAGGGTCTTTACGGAGGTAATCAAGCTAAAATGAGGTCATATGGATGGGCTCTAATCCAACATGATTAGTGTCTCTCTAAAAAGGGGAAATGTGGACACAGAGAGAGGCACAGAGAGGAAAGACTATGTGAAGAAGCACAGGGAGAATGCCATGGAAAGGTGAAAGATTGGAGTGATGCATCTACAAGCCAAGGACTGTGAAAGATTGCCAGCAAACCAACAAAAGCTAGAAAGAAACAGGAAAGAATTATCCCCTATGTGTTTCAAATGGAGCATGGCCCTGTTGACACCTTGATTTTGGCCTCCTTACCTTTAAAACTGTGAAAAAAAATTTCTGCTGTTTTAAGCCACTCAGTTTTAGGTACTTTGTTACAGTAGCTCTAGGAAACTAAAATAGCTGGTATATAACATAAAGGACACAAGAGCTTTTCTCCCTGAACAACTGGTGGGGGAGTTATGTGAAGTCCTACCTGTTAGGATCCACCTTTGTCTCTGAAGTACCTCTGCAGAATCATCAGACACCTCATAATAAGCTTGAAACCACTCATTTACCCTTACCCCACCTTTGGAAAAGTGTGACATGCTTTTGCAGAGTGATAAAATGAAATAAACATTTACTTTAGTCTAAAAAGACTTAAATTCCCCTTCCAATTTTAAGAATTATCTACTGTAACCTAGAGAAAGACCTTTTTTTCCTGACTGTCTTTTTTTCTTTATCTCTAGGGCTCCTTTCAGTCCCCAAATTTGATTATGTGAAATACTGGTAGAAAACAAACTCTTCAGGTTCCTCCTAGGAATGCATTCAGTTTAGCTGAATGAATTAGGGGCCCATAATCCCTGCACCAATAACTTTTTCTTATTGTTTTTCCAAATTCTTTCAGAAGCCCTATCTACTCTGGTCCTATCTTGGGGGAACATAAGTCATGGTTCTTCATCAAATTAAAATAGAGAAAGACCACCCGTGAGTCCTTGTTGACTGGCATGAATCTCACATGAACTGTTGCAGCCAGAGTTCTCTCTGTTTTATGGACAAATAATGTGTGAAATGATGTGTTAATAATTTGAGGGACAGGCCGGGTATAGTAGCTCATACTTGTAATCCCAGCACTTTGGGAGACCAAGCAGGTGGATCACGAAGTCAGGAGTTCAAGACCAGCCTAGCCAACATAGTGAAACCCTGTCTCTACTAAAAATACAAAAATTAGCCAGGCACGGTGGTGGGGACCTGTAATCCCAGCTACTCAGGAGGCTTAAAAAGGAGAATCACCTGAACCTGGAGGGCGGAGATTGCAGTGAGCCAAGGTCGCGCAACTGCACTACAGCCTGGGCCATGGAGCAAGACTCCATCTCAAAATAAACAAACAAACAAATAAATACATAATTTGAGGGACAAATGTGAAAGGAAACTTATGTATACTTCACAGAATTCTGTATGGGTCAAGAGTAGGGGCTCATTGAAAAGGAACACATATTTCTGGAATGGAGGGAGACCACCAGCAAAAAGGAGATACTTTTTTTTTTGTAAAAAAGGAAGTCGTTTCAAGAGTGTACCCTTGTTAGAAATGCTGATGTGAGCTCTGAGAGCTCAGGTAGTTGGGTTCTTCATAGACTACAACATTGAAAAAAGTGCTAATGATGGCTACAATTATTGAACATGTACACTCCCAGGAGCATAACAGGCACTACCCAGTTTAATTCTCACAATTATTCCCTTGCTCCAGGTGAGAAATCTGAAGTTTGCTGATGATGAGTAACTTGGCTCACCTAACAGAGTTGGACAGTTGTTGACCTAGGCTGCTAACCCAGATAATCTGACTCTAAGGCCCATGATTTTAACCACTATGTTATAGGTATCTACACTAAGGAGTATTAAAAAGACATATATCTAAACTGTTTTTCCCTGTTTCATGGTGCTTTCAATAGAACCTGAGCCTGAGTCTTCTTTAAGCCATAAGTTTTTTTTGCCCTCAGATGTTTGGCCTTGTAGAATATTGTCCTAGGGACTACCAATGAGGCAAAAGATTGGAAGTACATGAAGGGCAACATCAGCGTTTCTGGAGCTTCAGTTATAGGAATGAGCATTTCACTGTGCTGTGGGGAACAGAGAAGAATCAGGCACCACCTCCACCTATGAGGAGCTCCCTGTTTAGTAGAGGAGATGCAGTAACACCCAGTTGACTTGGGCACAAAGCAGAATGTGACCAGTGTAGTAAGTAGTCCAGCATTGAGTGTAGGATCACACAAAACAAATTCTAAGGGCTAAAAGAAATTGAGTGGGAGGTCAATGAAGCTGGTAGTTTGCATGAGAAAGTGTACTTTATGGGTGGTTAGAATTCAAGAGGTAGAATAGGAGAGATAAAAGGGAGAAGACAAAGCAGATTAGCTGAATGAATTTTGGTCGCAAGATAAAAATAGTAGGGGGTGTGTCTGTGTCTATGCATTTACCCACATGTGTGCATGTATGCATGCTTGTGTAAGTATTAATATGTTGCAGTGAAAGAACAATGCACTATGCCACATTTGTCATGGACAGAGCTAAGAAGGGTGTATTTGTGTGAGGAGAATAGGGATATCATGAGACCTGTGGAAAGGAAGGTTGGAAATAAAGCAGAATTGTTGAGGATTTTCCCATCCCTAACTTTACCAGATCCCCTTTCCAAATCCAAAGACTCACTCTATGTCTCATTCTAGTGGACCACCTTAATGTTTATATGCCATATGATACACACTACAGGCTTATTGGTTGAGAATTTAAGGCTCAGTATGTGGCCCCTGAATTTTAGTAGCTAATTTTGGAAGACTAAGATTCAAAGGACTGAATCTCTAATGGTGAAATTTTTGACCCACTAGCATGCCTTGGAGATTTCTGGAGGGTGGACTTTCCAGTGTTCTTCAAAGCATGTCACCTGTATATTCTATCTTCAGAATTAAACTACTCTCAATACTAAACCCTGTTTCACTACTTACAATGTTGGGTAGCCTTTCCAAAAAATAATGATGTAATTATTACATAAATCTCAACCTTACCTCTGTCCTGTGGCATCAGGATGTTGAGATGATTCCCATATCCACAACCTGCCCTATCTGCATAGACACCCAGGCTGAGCCATAACAAAGCTAGGACCTTTCAGTCCCCATCTCTATCCTTGGGTATAGCCATTTGACTAAGAGGGTTCAGTCAAACTAAAGGCACTTACAAGAGAGCTACTAGAATAGTAAGGAGGCAGGAAAAATCCCATTTATTGAACACTTCTCTGTGTCAGGCACATTTCTTAGCATATCTATTTATTTATTTATTTATTTATTTATTTATTTATTTATGTTTTGAGCACAAACATATTCTTGACTAATTGGCTAATATATTACTTATTTGCAACCTGAGACAGATCTGCTTCTAGCAAGTGTTCCCCTTTCTTATTCTCTTTACTCAACTTATAATGCATTACTAGTTGATATTGATGGCATTAGTGGATTGGGAAATCAGTTTACTTGGTCAAAACAAGATGTTAAAAAAAAGGCAATAGGTTAGGGTAGAAAAGAAAATGGAGGAAAAAAATATCAGAAGGTGTATTGCAAAGGTTAATATTCTTTCAGGAAACTGTGGTTTTTGTTTTATGTATGTATGTCCATATAGTTTGAAAATTACTGTTTTAAAGTAGAAATAAAAGTTGTCAAGGGAAACCAAATAACCAAGCTTCTCAAACAAGAACCTGTCTTTTACCCATAATAATATCAAATTTGTACATTTATTGTGAGGTTTTAACACTTCTTTTCAGGAGAGTTCATACAGTTCTTCTTGCTACTCAGAGACATCATAAATTTTTTATAGATCTTTGCTATTTCATGCAGTAGCCACTAACCATATATGGCTATCAATCACTTGAAATACAGCTGGTCTTAATTGAAATGTGCTGTTGGTACAAAATACATACCAGAATTTGAAGAAATAGTATGACAAAGCATCATAAAATACCTCATTAATACTTTAAAAGTATTGATTCCATGTTGAAACAATAATTTTTGATATGTTGGGTTTAATTTAAATACAATATTACGCCTGTAATCCCATCACTTTCGGAGGCCAAAGCAGGTAGATCACGAGGTCAGGAGATCTAGAGCATCCTGGCTAACACAGTGAAACCCCGTCTCCACTAACACTACAAAAACTTAGCCGGGCGTAGTGGCACACGCCTGCAGTCCCAGATACTTGGGAGGCTGAGGCAGGAAAATCGCTTGAACTCGGGAGGTGGAGGTTGCAGTGAGCTGAGATTGCGCCACTGCAATCCAGTCTGAGCAACAGAGCCAGACTCCATCTCAAAAAAATAAACGTATATATATGTATATGTGTGTGTGTATATATGTATATATACATATATAATTAAAATAAATTTGTATTATTTCTTTTCACTTTTAAAAATGTAGCTAATGGAAAATTTAAGTTACATATGTGACTTGCATTATCTTTCTTTTGGATATTGCTGGCCTACACAACAAATATGTATATAGGCAAATGTGTATAATAATTAGGTGAGTTTGTCTGTGCTTATGTTACTCAGATTTCTAATCGGTCCTATACCAAGGCATAATCTATATTTAATTAAAGAGAGAAAGTGCTAATACCTCTCATTCATCCCTCATGCAGAAGTCCTACTGTTGTTTGGGGGCTCTAGAAGTCACTTAGGATTTAATCTGGTTCCATCTCAGAGGTTGCAAAGAAAGCCCACCAAATCCATCTTCCAGCCAACCAAGGGAGTCACTCCGCAGTGTGGTATCTATAATAGGTGGTATTTCACCGTCTTCATGAATGTCTTGGGGAACTTATCATCTTCTGGGGCAATTTGTTGTTTAAATTGACCCTGAATCTCCTTCTTGTCCATTATGACATTAATTGTATCCTCTGAAGCCACACAAAGTAGGAGTGATGCCTCTTTCATGTGACTACACTGAACATATTAAATATTAATAATAGGTATTTTTTGACTAAATCTTTTCTTTCCCAGCCTAAGTAGCTATAGTTCTTGCAGCTAATCCTGACGTTATGTTTTCCAGCACCTTTATCACTATTTATTCTACTCTTTTTAAAATTATTTTTTATTATTATACTTTAAGTTCTAGGGTACATGTGCATAACGTGCAGGTTTGTTACATATGTATACTTGTGCCATGTTGGTGTGCTGCACCCATCAACTCGTCAGCACCCATCAACTCGTCATTTACATTAGGTATAACTCCCAATGCAATCCCTCCCCCCTCCCCCCTCCCCATGATAGGCCCCGGTGTGTGATGTTCCCCTTCCCGAGTCCAAGTGATCTCATTGTTCAGTTCCCACCTATGAGTGAGAACATGCGGTGTTTGGTTTTCTGTTCTTGTGATAGTTTGCTAAGAATGATGGTTTCCAGCTGCATCCATGTCCCTACAAAGGACAAGAACTCATCCTTTTTTATGGCTTCATAGTATTCCATGGTGTATATGTGCCACATTTTCTTAATCCAGTCTGTCACTGATGGACATTTGGGTTGATTCCAAGTCTTTGCTATTGTGAATAGTGCCGCAATAAACATACGTGTGCATGTGTCTTTATAGCAGCATAATTTATAATCCTTTGGGTATATACCCAGTAATGGGATGGCTGGGTCATATGGTACATCTAGTTCTAGATCCTTGAGGAATTGCCACAATGTTTTTCCATAATGGTTGAACTAGTTTACAATCCCACCAACAGTGTAAAAGTGTTCCTATTTCTCCACATCCTCTCCAGCACCTGTTGTTTCCTGACTTTTTAATGATTGCCATTCTAACTGGTGTGAGATGGTATCTCATTGTGGTTTTGATTTGCATTTCTCTGATGGCCAACACCCTTTAAATTATTGATACTCTTAAATTATGACACCTAGAATTATATCCAATGTAAGATTATCACCTTCCTTACTTTGAACATTATGCTTCTATTACTGTATCCTGAAATTGACAAAATTAGATTTCTGGACAACTGCATAATTCCTGTTCTGTCATACTGAACTAAAATCCTAAGTTTTTTTGATATTTTTATGGCTGACTATTGGTCATTTCATTCATACTATAATTTTGTTGTTGATTTTTCCGTACCCAAGTATAAAAGTGATTGCATTTCTCTGTGAAACTCCATTTTGTGAGTTTAGGTCTATCGCTTGAGTCTGTTAAAAACTTTTATAGATCCTGCTTTTCATCTGATTAATTTTCTATCTTTTCTGTCTTAACAGCACTTACAGATCAGAGTAATTCCTAGCGTTATTTGTCTCTCTGTCTCTAGGGCCTACCAGATGCCTCTGCTCCTGAAGAGTCTTTCTCCTCTTGCCCTTTTTTGCTAGGAGTCCTGGCTACTGGGACTCCAGTAGTCCTGGCTACTGCTGGGAGTCCTGGCTACTGCTGCCCATGGTCTCTATGTTATTGTTTCTTAGTACTCTGCTATAGGAATCTATTTATTTGATGTTGAGCATCAACAAATCATTAAAGTGTTCCTCCTGTTTATCTCATGCTTACTTCTCATTTTCCATCCTATATTTCTGTGAGCACCTCCATTTTCTTTGCATTCCCATCTCATCAGGTCTTGGATTATCATGAACATCACTGCCAACTGCCCTACATAGCAGTCAGTTGGCTTTGGGGGACCTATCCTATCACTGATGAAGTCTGTGTAGTAGCTGATGACAAGGACCAGCTCTTGTAATCATGCAGAATATTGAACTGAGCCACATGCCTTTCCCTTGGTGTTTTGGTGCCCATTTCCAGAAGGGCTTGCTGACTTTTTGTATCATGACTGGAGGCAGGATTAGCAAGCAAAATATAGGGGGCAATGTCTCATATCATTTTCTCAGTAGACAGTGATGGATTTGGGAGAGGTATCCTGGGACATCTGGATGAGAGGGATGGTTCTTCAGCTGGCTTCAGATCCCACCATTGTCTATCTCCTAATCAGCACTTAGTAACTCAATGCCATTTGCCCCCTGTAGGTGCTGGCTGGCTCCTTCTGAGAGTTAAGATAAAGCTTACAGGGTTGACGCTCATGGAATATTTTTCTCATATGCTTAAAAGTAGATAGACCCTGACTTCAAAATTTATTGAGCAAAACTAGACATATTAGACAATGTACCTTCACACTGATCCAGAATCATTCAGAAAGAACACAGTTAGATGAAAGACCTCTACAAGGAAAACTACAAAACACTGCTGAAAGAGATCGTAGACAACACAAACAAATGGAAACACATCCCATGCTCATGGATGGGTAGAATCAATATTTTGAAAATGACCGTACTGCCAAAAGCAATACACACATTCAACGCAATTCCCATTAAAATATAACCATCATTTTTTACAGAACTAGAAAAAAAAATCCTAAAATTCATATGGAACCAAAAAAGAGCCAGCATAGCCAAAGCAAGGCTAAACAGAAAGAACAAATCTGGAGGCATCACATTACCTGACTTCAAACTATCCTATAAGGCCATAGTCACCCAAACACCGTGACACTGGTATAAAAATAAGCACATAGACCAATGGAACATAATAGAGAACCCAGAAATTAACTCAAATATTTACAGCCAACTGATCTTTGACTAAGCAAACAAAAACATAAAGTGGGGAAAGGACATCTTATTCAACAAATGGTGCTAGGATAATTGGCTAGCCACATGTAGGAGAATGAAACTGGATCCTCATCTCTCACCTTATATAAAAATCAACTCAAGATGGATCAAGGACTTAAATCTAAGACCTGAAACTATAAAAATTTTAGAAGATCATATCAGAAAAAAACCTACAAAACATTGGCTTAGGCAAAGACTTCATGACCAAAAACCCAAAACCAAATGCAACAAAAACAAGGATATATAGGTGAGACTTAATTAAACTAAAAAACCTCTACACAGTGAAAGTAACAGTCAGCAGATTAAGGAGACAACCCACAGAGTGGGAGAAATCCTTCACAATCTGTACATTTGACAAAGGACTAATATCCAGAATCTACAAGGAACTCAAAGAAATTAACAAGAAAAAACAAACAACCCCATCAAAAAGTGGGCTAAGGACACAAATAGAAAATTGTCAAAAGAAGATTTACAAATGGCCAACCAACATATGAAAAAATGCTCAACATCACTAATGATCAGGAAAATGCAAATCAAAAACACAATGCAATACTACCTTACTCCTGCAAGAATGGCCAAAATCAAAACATCAAAAAATAATAGATGTTGGTGTGGATGTGGTGAAAAGGGAACACTTCTACACTGCTGGTGGGAACGTAAACTAGTACAGCCACTATGGAAAACAGTGTGGAGATTCCTTAAAGAACTAAAAGTAGAACTACCATTTGATGCAGCAAATGGAGTCTGGGAAAGATAATCCAGTGGGTCTGATTCCAAGGGCTATGCTACTTCTAATGAGGGCTGGGACACATTTGCCCCTAATTCACAAATCTACTCTAATCTCATAATGAATTTTTTTTTTTTTTTTTTTTTTTTAAGTTCTCTAAGTCCTTCACAAAGCACAGAATAGTAAATAGATGCTCTCAAATACTGACTGTTTCACATATTCCTACTTCTTTTAAGAATGTTTTAAACTTGGTGGTGTTAATCAAAGTTTCTATATGACCTAATCATCACTTACTGTCCCACCTCTCACCACCATGGAGTCTACCTCATTGCTCCCAGATATAAACTTAGGGGCCATAAAAATATATAGTTTATTTCCTACATGTAAGACCTTCAGTGTTTAAAGGTAGTAATCCATGAGTCTTGTCTTTCCCAGAATAAGTGCTTTTTGTTTCTTCAGCTCTTACATCTAGTCCATACCTTAAGTTGTGGTTCAAGTTTCTCTGGGCAAACTCCAATTTGTTAATGTCTTTTATAAACATAGAGCCCAGAACTAATTGCCGGACTCTTAGGAAATTACAGCATTGACCTACCCAGAGAAGAGAGGATACCCCATCCTAGAAAGAATGCAACAACTTTTTAGTTAATTATGCTACTATTTCAGAATCCACATTTTTGGAAAGCTTTGTATTTATTTATTTTTTTTTTCGTCTTGCCCACAGCTATCATCTTACATTTTTTTACCTCTCCTTATTTCCGTAAAGGTGCATATGAACATTTTACCTCCTTTTTTTAGAGATTTTCTCCCTCTCCGCCTATGGTCTAATTGTGTTTAGGGGACACAATCCTTTTATTTCCAGTGGGGCCTTGGTTTGGGAGAGTCTGCATCGCCTGTATGGAGATTGCCTGGGATAACATACAGGCAGGACCCTGCAGCTGAGATTTGATGCCCATGGGAAGAGCTGGAAAAGAGAAGCTTCTCTAGTTCTGGAAGTTGGGATGTGGATCTATGTGTTTGAATTCAACAAGGCCTTCCCTGTCCTCATTTTATGCCATCTCATAATTTTATTGAAGAAGGATGGCAATAGATTAGAGCACCAAGAAAGTGATTCAGAGATAGCCCCGAGAGTGTTGGGAGGGGTTATACAAGAGGCCTGGCAGAAAAGAGTAGGGGGTGAGACAAGAGAAGTAAACCATGAATTAAGAGGTGGTAGCACTAGTGGTCATGGTGATGATGGAGCGATAGTGGACCAAAGTGGGGAAAAGGATGGAAGATAGAAAGGTCAACAAGATAAGGTAGTCTCTGAAATCATGTAAATAGGCTGCACCAAAGCCTCTTAGACTTCTGAGCTCAGTCCCCCCTTGCCCTCAAGAAATATAGTTTCTAGTTTCCCTGTTTGATGGCCTTCATGTGTCCTCAGTCTTTTCCAAAGTGAGAATCCCTCTGCAGTGTGGCTTCCTCACCTACCCTCACTAGCTCCTGCCACAGTTCAACATTCTATCAATATCTCAGCAATAGCTTAATTTTTTTTTTTTTTGGCAGATTCTCACTCTGTCACCCAGGCTGAATGCAGTGGTGTGACCTCAGCTCACTGCAGCTTCCGCCTCCTGGGTTCAACCATTCTCCTACCTCAGACCCCTGAGTAGCTGGAATTACAGGTGCACACCACCACGACCAGCTAATTTTTGTATTTTTAGTAGAGATGAGGTTTTACCATGTTGACCACGCTGGTCTCAAACTACCAGCCTCAAGTGATCCACCCACCTCAGCCTTCCAAAGTGTTGGGATTACAGGCATGAGCCACCATGCCCAGCCACTTAGTTCTAGTTTATAGCGATAAAAACAATACTCCACTGGCTTTTCTACCTGCCACCTGCCCAGACTACTAGGCACAGAAACTTTCCACTGGTAATGGGGAGTTGCTTCAAGTCAACTCAAGCAGAAAGAGCCAAGCCTGGGAAAAAGAAGCAGAGGGAAAAGAGTAGAGACTGCAAAGAATGGAAATAGAAAAAACAGAGAAAACAGATACAATTAGAGTAACAGACTCAAAAGAGTGGGTATAAGATAAGAAGGGGAAAATAAAGGAGGAAAGAAATGTAAAATGGGCTTTAATTGAGTGTTTTTGATAGTGCTGAGGTACAGTAGAACAGCGTGTCCCTGGCAAAGCTGAAACACTGGGCTCTGGCCAAATGGTTTCATCCTAGTGACCTTTAGATAGCTAACCATGTCTGCTAGGCACAGATCAAGTTGGTAAATAAATAAATAAATGTTAAAGACCAAAGGAAAAAAGAGAGAAATAAAAAGAAAAAAAATAGGACATGAGGAAAAACAGTTCATTAACGGGGAGCTGATCAAAGGTACCCTGTCCCTCACTTTGGATTGTGGGTAGCTTGCTGTTCCACCTGCAGTCCCCTCCCTCCCTGCCCCAGCTTCCTAGGGGGAAGGGGAGCAAGAAGGATGATGCAGGCTGATAACTCCAGAACCTTCCCTTCTCTCCTGTCACCTGCAAGGCTCAATGAAATAGAAGAAGGAAACTGGCAGGGCTGATGAGGAGATGGCCTTGGGTAAAAGAAGTAGACTCAAAGTTGTAGCCAAAAACTGCTGAGGTGTCAGAATAGTAGGGCACTTAAAGGTGGCAGAAGAAATTCCATGATTATCAATTCCTCTCTTTACATCTTTCTGAGACTCCTTGGTTAATGCTTACATTTGCCACAAATCTTTCCTGGTGGTCTCTTGTCACCCATAACCCTAGACTTCTCTGCCTTTCTTCTGAAGCCATCTCCTAACCAACATTTCACCAGGTAGCTATTTTTCTTTTTGTATCTCTTTTTCTCAGAGTAGATAAATATTCTTCCCTTCATTATCCAAGGCACAGGCAGAAACAGACTGTGATGTCTTACAAATTTTACTGAAAGGAATTATAATATAAGAGAGGAAAATCTTTAAACTAAACACTAGAGACGATTGCTCCTGGAGTCCGTCTATCATGCCTGATTTCCTCAGCCTACCTTCATGTTGTCAGACGGAGTTTTTTATGACCCTGTCAGTCTTCAACAAAAACCAGAACCCCAAATCCATCTCCTAAGTCCCAGACAGAAGAAGCCAGTCCCAAATCCCTGCAAACAAACAGAAAAGAACTCAAGTTTAGTTCTTCATTGTTCATTCCAGTTAAAAGTATTGTTTTATATTGTCATAATTGTGAGATTCGTTTAGGTATTTTTCCCTCAAAAAAGAAGGCACAGCCTCAAATATAATTTTAGGCCTCTGCTTCCTATAGTAAAAAGAATCAGGAAAGAGTTGAAGTTAGCTTTGTTTTCTCAATAAAGGATTCCATAAACCCAGGTTAATTTCTAAAATAGTTACTAGGGTGTCTCCCCACCCCTAATAGTAACCATAGCACATTATGAGGAGTGGGTAGCTTGTTACAGAGATCAGTAAATCTCTTTAATCCTTACCTTTTTACAGTAAACCACAGGAACTTTTTCCTACTATACATTCGTCATGGATCAATCCTCTCTGCCAACAGTTATGTTATATCATAGCAAAAACTCTTTAAAAATTAAGACTAGGAGGGCAGAGTGGGATATCATATTTTGATGTCCTTCACAAGAGAGGTCTATTGATGATAATTGTTCATTGGGTAGTGGTGCAGTAGAAAGAATCACAAAGATCGGAGCTCCCATGCAAGGTTAACATTTT
The DNA here is from genome assembly GCF_043159975.1 of Macaca nemestrina. Classification (NCBI taxonomy): domain Eukaryota; kingdom Metazoa; phylum Chordata; class Mammalia; order Primates; family Cercopithecidae; genus Macaca; species Macaca nemestrina. The sequence continues at coordinate 87,679,029 of NC_092145.1, forward strand.
CCTGGCTATATGAAATTTTGCTGAGCCTCTGTTTATTCATCTATAAAATGGGAGAAACATAACCTAGTGCACAGCTTTGTTGTGAGAATCAAATACCCACTGTATGCCTACACAGCAACTAGCACATAGGCAGAGTTTAATCAGTTTTAGCCATGTTTTCTGTGTAGTGAGATCTTTCTTCAAAGCCTAGAAAAGAACAATAAAATTTAGCTTTAGATGCCACCATAGAATTAACATCAAAAGTGGGGATCTCTACGCTCTCCACTGTCTTCCTCAGAAGCACAGCCCTTCTAACAAGTGTGACCCCCAAACCTATCAGAGCATCTTTAACTTTGTGACTTCAGATTTCCAACTACTTGATGACCATTTCCACTTAGATTTCCCCTTGAACCACTCCAGCTCAACTGTATAGCCACCCAGATTCAATACCTTAATATTGTCATTGCCATAATTTGCATCTTTCACTGTATCCAATTGTCATATAGCCCTGTTAATTATTCCTTCATGACAGCTTCAGACCCATTCTGAATTCTGCATGCTTCAAGTTTTTTCTCTTTGTCTCAGTCCTTTTATTTATTTTATTTTTTTTTCAGAAGAAGAAGAAGAAGAAGTTTTGCTCTTGTTGCCCAGGCTGGAGTGCAATGGCGCAATCTCGGCTCACCACAACCTCTGCCTCCCGAGTTCAAGTGATTCTCCTGCCTCAGCGTCCTGAGTGGCTGGGATTACAGGCATGCACCATCATGCCCGGCTAATTCTGCTTTTTGGTAGGGTCAGGCTGGTCTCGAACTCCCGACCTCAGGTGATCCGCCCACCTCAGCCTCCCAGAGTGCTGGGATTACAGGTGTGAGACACCATGCCCGGCCTGTCTCAGTCTTTGTATCCCTGTTCATAGAGGCCTCTACTCTCCCTGCTCTCCTTTAATATATCTTGCACACTGTGGCCAGAAAAATATTTCAAAAACATTCTTTCAAGACACAATATGCCCCTGAATAATTTTTTCAATGATTTCACAACTAATAGTATGAAATTCAAACAGCCTGATGTGGCATTCAATGACTGCCATGATCTGGGCCCATTTACCCTTTCCACAGAAAAATAATCTGATTAGTGTTGTCATAACAGAAAGCAGGAGCTGGCGAAGGCCAGAGGAAGCATGCCCAACCTAGCTGTCTGCTGCAAAAAAAGATGTAAGCTGAAGATTAAATAGGCATTACCCAGGAGAAAATTGGAAATGTAGGAATGAAAAGTTTTTGAAACAAAAAGGTGCACTCATTTAAATAACATTTAGTTTCTGCTCTCATGGAGGAAATATTCTGAAAACAGGTCACACATACACATACATGCATAAAATCAGATAGTATGAAGAAAAGTAAATAAGGTAAGAAGATAAAAAGTACAGGATAAAGAGTGAGGGGGATGAGTGCTATTATAAATAGAATTGTGATAATGTTTGAACAAAGATGTGAAGGAAATTGATGGGTCAATGTATATAGGAAGACAAAGAGAAATTAAGACAAAGGAAACAGCAAGTGCAAAAACCCTTAAGTGAGAGTGTGCTCGATGTGTTCAGCAAACAGGAAAGAAATCAGTGGATGAAGCAAAGAGATATAAGGACCTTTAGGTCACTGTAAGGGTTTTAAGGCATTTAAGCATGCACAAAGAGGGTGAGTGGGGAGAGACAGAGACAGAGACATAATGAATTGCTGTCAGTAGAATTCCAGGTGGTTAAATTGTACCAAATCATACAGTTTGTGTGTGAGAAGTAGCCAGAGATAAGACCAAAGAGAAAGGCAGGGATTGGACATAACTGACCAGCAAGTCACATTAAGTAGTTTTTCCTTTATTTTACCATTAGCATGATGAAGAATTACTGAAGTGTTTTAAGCCACTGAGTGACATGATTAGATTTGAACTTTAGAAAGAGACTCTGGCAACAGTGTGCGGAATGGAATCAGGTAGAGTAAGACCAAAAGGAGACCAACTAGAAGGCTGTTGCAACCATCCGGATGAGAGACAGTGAGGGTTTACAAATAAGGGAACATATCTGAGATATTTAGGAGGTAAAATAGACAAGACTTGGTGCTGTATTTGGTGTGCGGAGTTAGTGACATGAATAGGCAGTGATGATTTTTAGATTTAAAGAAAAAAATAATACACTGAATTGCTGCTTAACATTCTGTAGGTTTCAATTTTGCCTCCCCAAAGGCACTGGCCAAAGCATATGTATCCTGGTATGTGTTATAATCTTCCCCTGTAATTAGCTCCATGCTAGGATTTTGTAATCTCAGTGAAGAGATAGGATGAGGGTAAAAACTAATATGTTTGGGGCCCCTAATAAATGCCAAGCACTGTCCTAGGTGTTTTATATACGTTATGATATTTAATCCTTACAACAACCTTGTAGAGGGTTTATTTCCATATTACAGATGGGAATAGAAAAGCCCAGACATTCAACTCAGTGTCAAATAACTAGTAAATGGAAGAAATAAAACATGTTATATATGAAGCAGTAAAATTTAAATGCAGTGGCTTTGTAAGTTGCCTTGTAGTTCTAGATATTTTAACTTTTAAACTTGAAGGAGCAGCTATGCTATGAGCCATCTGGAATCTTTGTGAAGCAGTAAGCAATGAATTCACATGACAAAGTTTGTTTTCCTATCTCCAGTAGTCTTTTTGGTTCGCTACAAGGTCTAATATAAAAATACATTGGGTACAGTTTTTAATGTAGCTTCCCTAAACTTTAATGTATTTATTTTTAAATGCTGCTTACATTTTTTTTACCATTTCAGAAAGCTAGGGTATTAATTCAACCTACATTGAGTGGATTGAGTAGACCTACTACATGCACGTTTCCATAGAGGACAAAAATGCACATGAAAGAGACATTCTGCCTTCCTCCTGCACCTTACAGCAAGCACTATAATGCAAGAATTATGTGAGAGGAGGTAGAGTGTACTGGTTAAATACCCAAACTCTATAGCTAGACTACCTGCCTGGGACTAAATTCTGGCTCCAACACTAGTCCTTGATATGAAGAGAAAGCACCAAGGCTTGGAGTGAATAGAGAGCAGTGAAGAGATCTATTTCTTTAGAGCAGTAGGTATGGGAAAGGTACTCATAAAAGATGAGGGCCAGAGGACAGCCTCTCCTGAAGGCCAGCCAAAAGGCCTTGGACTTTATTCAGAAGAACAGACCAGTGTTGCAATGCACTGATGTGTCGAAAGTAATCTGTTACCCATAAAAGTTAAAGTACCAAAGTTTGCAAATGATTTACCTGAAAGGAAAATTAAGTAGATTTAGAGTTATCCTATAATAAGATCATCTTTACTAACTTGTTTTCCAGTGTGCTTTCTTCAATAAGAGATGGACTTGGGTGGAGTTATAAGCTAGCTTACTGAGAGTTACATAAAACCCTCATCCTTATATTTACCCAGTCTTATACCTAATCATTCTACAGTAGGTGACTATGATTGTAAGGACTTGGAAGTGGTAGGGCTTGTAAGCTACAACTTTACAGTTATATATATATATATATATATATATATATATATATATATATATATATATATTTATTTATTTACCTTACACTTGGGTACATTCCTTATTAGAGAAAAGGCAAGGATAGATAAATAAAGGGTGCCCACTGCCTCTATATTTACTTCGTACATGAATGAGAATGAGACTATAAATATTTCTGTTAATAAGATCACAGAACAGCATAGTACCAGTTACATAATAAGTGCTTAATGAATATATGCTGTGTACAACATTATAAACAGTTTTATAAATTTCAAACTCAGTTGGGCTGATGAGAAAAACAATTGCAAACCACAATGCCCTGTGAGGGGTAGTGTCCAGTCATGGTTGACTTGATCAGTGTTTCCAAACACGTTAAAGATACATTTAAAATCAAATCCTGAGCAAGCTGCCAAGAAGTTTACAAGTTATTTCCACCAACTTTGTTCCTCATTAAAAGAAATAAAATCATCTCTGGGAGTTATTTTAAAACACTTAATGGTATCAGGTAAATACATTCTGACATCACTCAAAATGGCTGAGTTAATTTAAATTTTGATTTCATTACTCACAGTTTTGCAAAATGCTTCTATGAATAACACATCAAAACTTTGCAGTGAATGTGCTTCACTTCCCTGCAGAATTGGTTTGGAGGTAAGCCAAAATCAGAGTAAGTCCATGAGAGTGTATCATACATGTGAAAATTACCTGTTATATATACATTGTCAGAAAAGAGAATGAAAATTCCTTTTGTGATCAATAGGAAGTCATTGGTGGCCTGTGAGCAGGATGAAGCATGATCAGTAGGTTTAGGTTCCATCAGGAGTATGCATGTAAGGCAGCTTAGTGTAAGAAGAGAACCAGGGATTGGGGAGATCAATTAAAAAACTAACTGCTGTAACAGTCCAAGCCTAGAAATGTAAGAAAATGAGAAGTTTTGTTAAACCTTGGGAAGGTATTAGGTTGAACTATGGAAGACGACTGATATTTGACCCTTTCTGCTCTACAGAAATGGGAATTGCATACAGCTTGATCTAATAGAATTCAGGACATGGTGATTGACTTATTGTGAAGAGTGAGGAAAAAGAAAGAGTTAAGGAAGATGGGTATTTAAAGTCTTGGCAACTGACAGGGCATAACTGATTATAAGACAACATGAATTATATTCATACCTATATCTACTAAACTTTTATTATGTGCTAGTCATGATTTAAGTACTTTACATGTATTAAACTATTTAATTCTCAGAATAACTTCCTGAGGTAAGAATGTTTATCCCTATTTCACAAAGGAGGAAACTGATTTATAAGTAACTTCACCACAATCATGTGCTACTAAATCAAAGCTTGAATTTGAACCCAGGCAGTCTGGTTTCAGGACCCACAGTAAACTCTATGTTATACCTGCCTCTGTATAGATATCCCTGGGGTGACTGTCATAAATGAGGAAGTAGAGGTGATGGGTCAACTTGGTTTCATCAGCTATCCTCTTATTTTATCATCTTAATGTATTTTAATTTGAAAAGTAATTCATGCTCATTAAAACCAATATAGACATTTATCAAGGAGAAAACTCTCTCCCCTCCATTTCCCCTTCAAGCCCATGTCTCAGAGATAATTTAGTGTGTATCTTTCCAGACGCTTCCTATCCCTATAAAATTTATGTTTTCATATAAATATATCCACATATAATTTTGTGGGATTTTTTTTACAAAAATGAAATCATACAGTGCAAATTGATTTTCAACTTACTTTTTTCACATAATGTACCTTGGGCATCTTTCCATATTATAAAGTAGCTCTACTTCAGTCACATCATTGCTAGCACTTTATTTCATAATATGGTTATAGCAAATTTTTAAATCAATGCTTGTTTAGTGAGCACTTAAATTTTTTCAGTTTTTCCTGTGATAAGAAATACCACCTTTATTTATCTGTCTGTCTATGTATCTATCCATCCATCCAATGATGCTGCTATTTTTTGTAGGATGCAGTCTTAAAGGGAGAGTTCCTGAGTCATAGGGTATCCATATTTAAAATATTTATAGATGTTGCTAAATTATCCTATCCTGAATCTCTGTCAATTAACATTCCTACCAGAAATATATGAAAGAGTACATTTCCCCACTTGCTTTTCTTGAGCCAAAACAAGAATGCCTCCAGAGCATTACAGTCAGGAAGAGAGCTAGAATCTAGGCCCCATGAAGAACAATTGAAGGATGTGAGATTGTTGATCCTGGAGAAGAGAAAACTCCAAGTGGTGTAAGTTTGGTCTTCAAATCTCTGAAAGTCAGAGGATACCAACCTAATGAAAATGTCCCCAGTGGGAGCAAACTTCAGGGAATCAAATGTCTGTCTATTGGCTATAAGACAGTGCTTTCTATCAGATTTATTCTGAGGTGGAACTGTTTATCTCTGAGGAGAGTGGGGTCCCTGTTACTGAAGGTATTCACAAAGGTGTTGAATGACCACCTAACAGGAATATTAAACTTTTTTTTAGAGATAGGGTCTTGCTATGTTGCCTAGGCTGGCTTCAAACTCCTGGGCTCAAGTGATCCTCCTGCCTCAGCCTCCCAAGTAACTGGTATTTCAGGTGAAAGCCACTGTGCCTGGCTGGAATATGAAACTTTTAATGGAATTATGTTAGAGAAACTTTTCCACCATTGTCTTGCCCTGAGAGTATTAGAAACGACAACTCTTAACCTGGGAAAGAGATAAGGGGACCCAAGATGTTTTCTTCCCAACCAGAATTCCACTGCTTCTAGGGATAATAAATTTGTGAATCCTAGTCCTGCTACACAAATAAGTGATGGTAGGTTTCTGTGTGAGCCCTGTCAATGTGGAGCACATCATAAGAAGAGAAATGACACACAGAGACAGATATACTCTGCTTTTCCAGGAAATCAACAGACATGTCCTTCACACTGCAGACACTTCACTAGCTTCTTCTATATGTTTTCCCAGGCCAGAGTCCTGAGATAATTTGCAGATCAAAATGCCCACTTTGAAGGAAAGAAAAGTTCATTATCTGTGCAGAATGGCAGAGGACTGACTGAGCCTAATTCTCTAAACTAGAAAGTCCAGTTCTGCCATTGGCTGGTTCTGTAACCTTGGACAAGTCTCTTCAGTGTTCTGAACCTCACTTTTCCAATCCACACAAAGATGAAATTGGACTGCATGTTCTCTGTTTCTGTCCAGATTTCATGTTCTATGAAACTGTGTCTTTAAGTCAAGTGCCCCTCCTTTATGCTTCTGCAAGACACTATTTGGACAACTATCACTCCACTTCAGTTTTGTGTTGAAATTTTGTTTACTCTTTCTCCTATTAGGCGGTGAAATGTTTGGCCTAACACATGGTATGGCACTTTGTAGGCACTTATGTCAGCATTTATTGAAGTGAACTTGAATTATTTCTAATATCACGTTCAAAAGTCATGGTATCTGGACAAAGTAGAAAATTGATGTCACAGAGCCCAAAGGAATTTCACTCTTAAGCTCCATTCCTTTCTCCCTGAGTTCCTCTGTAAGGGCAGTCAAGGAGCAATAGTGAGAAAGGCAGAAGTCTTGACAAGGAAATAACTTTTTGGATCCTCTGACATCATGATAGCTGCCTCTTTTCCTGGTTACTTTAAAAAATTTGAGCCTAAATTTCTTTTTCCTTTCTAAGGTTATTGTCAGCTGGAATCTAATTTCTGAGAGTTCTCATTTAGTTTCTTTCTCTGACCTGCCTTGCAAACCACATTTCTGTCAACCAATTCATATCTTCTGTGGAGGCCTATCTTTCGTGTATCCCTTTCCTTGCCAAAACAAAGAAGATTTTCTCTTTATTTTCTGCTCTCCCTCAGTCTCCAGCAGCCCAACATCAGAATTTCTGTTAGGAGACATAGGCCAAGGCTTACCCTTGCTTCATCCTCTTTTGAGATTCCAGATGTATAGCAAATGATGACAGCAGCACAGTTCCCTGTACTTTGGAAACTGGCTGAAAAGGATGACCATATGGGGGAGATTTTACTTGTATTTAGACTTGTTCTGACCACAAAATTAACAGAAGAATAATAAAGATGGGAGGGGAGAGATTAGAGACCACAGTTTTGTGAGAGAAACATTTTGAGTTTGTTTGCTTTCTAATTTTGGAGCCTGGTCCATCTTACCTAAATAATACCCCTCTCCCACATAGCCCTGAATAATGCATTGTGGGAGAGGGACAAAAATACACCATAATAAAGTCTAGGCTCCCCCTTTCTGCCACCATATAGCTGGAGATATGGGATTACAGCAGACTAAGGCAGTACCAGAACTGGGAGACTAAGGTTATTCAGCTGTAGCCTTTCTCTGCCCATAGAATGACAATACCTGAGAGCCAAAAGTATCTCACAAAGCAATCTTTTTCAGGTAAGATACTATTATCTATGCTCTCAGCTTTAAATGTCTAGACTATAATCTCTAGCAGGCATCTCAAAAATCATCCAGGGTGTTTTGGTTGGTTGGGCATGCAATTAAGTCTTTCATTCAAATAAAATCTTACATGGAATTGAAGGTCTACAAGAGAAAGCAAAGCTGCTCTGGAAAAGTGGAGATATGGGCTGCATTAGTCAATTTTTTGCATTGGTATAAAGAAATACCTGAGGCTTGGTAATTTATAAAGAAAAGAATTGAATTGGCTCATGGTTCTGCAGGCTGCACATGAAGCATGGTGCTGGCATCTGTTTCCGATGAGGGCCTCAGGAAGCTTACAATCACGGCAGAAGGTGAAGGAGAAGTAAGCTTGTTACGTGGTGAGAGCAAGAGCAAGAGAGAGAAGGTGGGGAAATGCCACACTCTTAAACAACCAAATCACTTGTGAGCTCAGAGCAAGAAATAACTTATTACAGCAAGAATGGTGCTAAGCTACTCATGAGGGATTCTCCCCCATGATCCAACACCTCCAACTAGACCACAACTCTAGCAATGGGGATTACCTTTCAACATGAGATTTGAAGGGGACAAATATCCAAAATATATCATGAAGCCTCTAGCCCCTAAAATATCATGTCCTTCTCACATTGCAAAATAAAATCATACTTTTCCAATAGTCCCCCAAAGTCTTAACTTTCCAGCCTGAACTCAAAAGTCCCATGTCCTGAGCCCAAAGTCCAAAGTTGCATGCGGAGATGTTTCTTCTACCTATGAGCCTGTGAGACGGAAAACAAGTTATTTACTCCCAAGGTAGAATGATGGTACAGACATTGGGTAGACATTCCCATTTCAAAAGGGATAAATCAGCCAAAAGAAAGGGATAATATTCCCCACACAAGCCTGTGAACCAGATATAGCAGTCATTAGATTTTAAAGCTCTAAAATAATCTCTTTTGACTCCATGTCCCACATCCAGGGTACACTGGTGCGAGGGGTGGACGCCAATAGTATGGGCAGTTCTGCCCCTGTGGCTTTGCTAGATGCAGCCCATGTGGTTGTTCTGATGGGTTGAAGTCCAGTGCCTATGGCTTTTTCAGGCTGAGAATGAAAAGCACTGCTTACTCTATCATTCTCAGATCTGGAGGGTGGGGTCACCCTTCCAATAGCTCCACTAGGCAGTTCCTTGGTAGGGACTCTGTGTGGGTCCTCCAACCCCACATTTCCCCTCAATCTTATCCTAGTAGAGGCTCAGTGCAGTGGCTCTGCCCCAGCAGCAGGCACCCAGATTTTTCCATACATCCTCTGAAATCTAGGTTGAAGCTGCCAAGCCTACTTCACGTTTGTGTTCTCCATACCTGCCGGCTTCATACTATGTGGAATCTACCAAGGCTTATAACTTACACTCTCTGAAGCAGTGGCTTGAGCTGTACCTGGGCCCTTCTCTGCTGAGGCTAGAGCCAGAGGACCCAGGATTTGAGGTGCAGTGTCCTGAGGCTGGGCAGGCCACTGAAAGGATCCTTTCTTTCTAGGCCTCTGGCCTGTGATGGGAAGGACTGTTCTGAAAACTTCTGAAATGCCTTCCAGGTCTTCTTCCCATTGTCTTGGATATTAGCACTGTGCTCCCTTTTAGTCATGCTAATCTCTCTAGCAACTGGTTGTCTCATAGACTGTTTCGATTCTTTCTTTACCACAGGCCAGGCAGCAAATTTACCAAACTTGTACTCTCTGCTTCCCTTTTAAATATAAGTTCCAACTTTAAGTCATTTGTTTGCTCCCATATCTGATCATAGGCTGTTAGAGGTAGGCAGACCACCTCTTGCTTAGACATTGCTTTGCTGCTTAGAAATTTCTTATGCCATCATTATACGTAAAAGATACATGCACATGCATGTTTATAGGAGTGCAATTCACAACTGCAAGGATGTGAAACCAACCCAAGTACCCACTGATCAATGAGTGGATAAGAAAATGTATATATACACCATGAAATACTACTCAGCCATTAAAGAAACTCAGGAAAGGAAAAATAATATCTTTTGCAGCAACTGTGATGGAACTGGAAGTCATTATTCTAGGTGAAGTAACTCAATAATGAAAAAAGAAGTCCTATGTTTTCACTTATGAGCGGAAGCTAAGCTATGAGGATGCAAAGACGTGCAGAACAATATAATAGACTGTGGGGACACTTGGTGGGGAGTTTGGGAGGGGGGCAAGGAATAAAAGACAACATATTGGGTACAGTGTTCACTGCTCAGAGGACAGGTGCCCTAAAATCTCAGAATTTACTACTAAAGAACTCATCCATGTAACAACAACAACAACAAAAATTATATCCCCAAAACTATTAAAATAAAACATAAAACAAATAAATTTCTCCTGCCAGATACCCTAGGTAATCACTCTTAAGCCCAAATTTCAACGGATCTTTAGGACTTGGACGTAATGCAGCCAAGTTCTTTGCTAGGGTGTAACATGAGTGACCTTCACTCTAGTTTCCAATAACTTCCTCATTTTCCATCTGAAACCTCATACCCTGGACTTCACTGTCCATATTTCTATCAGCATTTTTGTCATAGCCATTTGGAACCATTTGTTTTCAAACTTTTTCTCATCTTTCTGTCTTCTCCTGAGCCCTCTAAACTCTTTCAGTCTCTGCCCACTACTCAGTTTCTAAGACACTTCCACATTTTCAGGTATCTTTATAACAATGCCCCACCTCTTAGTACCAGTTTTTTATATAAGTCTGTTTTTGAGTTGCTATAAAAATACCTGAGGCTCCGTAATGTATAAAGAAAAGAAGATTTAGTTGATTCATGGTTCTGCAAATTGTTCAGGAAGCATAGTGCCAGGATCTGCTTCTTTTGAGGGTACTAGGAAGCTTATAATCATGATGGAAAGGCAAATGGGGAGCAGGCATATCACATGGCAAGAGTGGGAGCAAGAAAGAGAAAAAGAAGGTGTCACAAGTTTTTTATTAACAGATCTCACATGAACTCAAAGTGAAAAGTCACTCATTATAGCAAGAATGATGCTAACCCATTCAGGAGGGATCCTCCTCTATGATCCGACATCTTCCACTAGGCCCCATCTCCAATATTGGGGATTATATTTCAACATAAGATTTGGAGGGGAAAATATGCAAATTATATCCTTCACCAAGAGCCCACTTTCTCAATTTCCCATTGCTTCCTGAAGCACTTTCTGAAGTAGTTGCCTAGTGCTCCAAGGAAAACATTTTGAAAAATACCAATCTAGACCAATTCTTTCATGTTATAGATTAAAAAAACAAAACAAAACAAGACAAAACAAACTGAGGCCCAAAATTAGTTGGAAGTTTAGTTCATTTTCAGATGTTAAAAACCCAGATTTCCTGATTGCCAATCCAGAAAACTTTTTTTTAACTCTATGCGACATCTTCTTATAAACTTGTTCTTAAAATATTTTGGCAAGGATACTTTCTCTCTTATAGCAAGAATGGAATTGGAGGTATCCCCTGGTAATTGCTTATGCATGTACCACTGCAATGATACATTTTATGGTATACAGGAAGGCAGTGGAACTATCCCAGATCTCAGAAGTTGGTTGATAAAATCAACATACAATGTTAAGAGAAAATATATTTATCTTCCTGAAGCAGCTTGATCACAGCTTGATCAGTTGTGTTAACATCTGTAGGGAGAATGTGTGAATCAGGAAGAGAAGGAATCGTTATGGACACAGAGAAAAACAAGATATCAGAGAGATCCCAGGTGGCACAGTGTATCCAGCAAAGTCTAAGCACCACCAGAATCTGAAGACACCCAAACTCAAAGTTCCTAGAAAGTGTTATTAACAGGTAGAGATGGTCCGGATAAAATATCCCTTAAAATTATCCACCTTCTTTTTGTCTGGGTCCTTTCTCTTTAAACAACCATATTTTTATGCTGAAGAATTCCTCTTTTTAGGAGGTAATAGTCCTTCCTTGCTTTCTTCTGTTTTAAGTCTCTCTTTTACTCTACACTCTTGTTGGACAATTACCTTCTCTGCCACAGTTTCAACGTCCTCCCATAATTAATGAGTATCATATCACTAGCTCTAGTTTAGGCACCTCTCTTGAGGTCCAAACCCATTGATCCAATTCTCTACTTCTGTATATCCCCACCTGGAGATTCCACATGAACTTCTAGCTAAACTTGCTGAAAACAGTGGATTAGTTAGGGTCTCAAGCAGAAGCAGATGGCATACTCAAAACAGGATAATTTCAAACAGACTTCTTTACAAAGGGGCTATTTATAAAGGGGATAGATATGAGGCAGAAACAAGAGATAGGGAAGTCAGCCAAGATAGCGGACCTTGAGCTGTTATCACTTCTAGGAGAGGACTAGGGGAGGGAGCAATTGCTAATATCTGGAAGAAGAGGCAATTCTGTAGAGTTGGCCACCTTGAAAAGAGCAGTGTTTTTCGGTTTACAGATTTAAGCCACACAGGCCAAGTTCTCAGAGAGGAAGCCAAGGCAATAATAATGTTGACTTCATTGTCCTTTATCCAATTTTCCTATAGTGCCTCCCGTTGGCTGAACCCAGAGGACACAAGAATCTAGAAGATGAAGTCCAATTAGGTCAGCCACCTTGGAAGTTGATTTTGAGGAACAAATGGAAGCTATATGGCATATGTGTGTTTGTAAGTTATGCACATGCATGTAAGTTATGCACATCCAAACACATTCCTGTAATATATTATTATTTTTGTTTTTTTTTTTGAGATGGAGTCTTACTCTGTCACCCAAGCTGGAGTGCAGTGGTATGATCTCAGGTCATTGCAACCACCACCTCCCAGGTTTAAGCAATTCTCCTGCCTCAGCCTCCCAAGTAGCTGGGACTACAGGTGCCTGCCACCACACCTGGCTAATTTTTATATTTTTAGTAGAGATGGTGTCTCACCGTGTTGCCCAGGCTGGTCTTGAATTCCTGACCTCAGGTGATCTTCCAGCCTTGGCCTCCCAAAGTGCTGGGATTATAGATGTGAGCCACCACACCTGGCCTACACTTCTGTAATACATTCTATATCAAAAAGACATTATAATATAGAATGAATGCCAGCTCAGACTTAACCATCAGCAGGGCCTTCAAAAGAAGAGAATACTTCACCAAAAGGAGGTTCCATGTTAGTAAATATTTCAAGAAAAATAAATTCTGTGATTAGGTATGTTTGAAAAATATTGCATGAAATAAAGTTTGAGAGTACTCTGTATTTCAGGACTTCCAAGAGTTTTTAATATTCCAGTGTGTATTATAAAATGCTAAGAAAACTGTATAACATTTAATGTTTGTTCAAATTATTTGAATATAAAATTCATTTTACAGAGAATTTCATAGAATTAATATTCTGAAGAACGAACTTTGAAAAATGCTGGTTTTGTCTAATCCATCGATTCAACATATAGAAAAAATAAATTTTGCTTAAGGTGCAAAGTTGGCTCAGTGGCAGGACCAGAATTCAGGTCTATAACTCAAGAATCTGTGGTCTACTCCTGTTTGCACCATACCATATTCCCTTAGTAGCTTTCTCTAATAAGAGCTTATTATTAATTTATATTCTGTGACTACCTAAAACTTTTTGGATTTTATTTTAATTTTTTTATTCTATGTTACTTATTCAAATAACAGTTGTATAAAACCACTATTTGCATGACAGATCTAATAAGAGCTTATTATTTCTCTAATAAGAGCTTATTATTAATTTATATTCTGTGACTACCTAAAGCTTTTTGGATTTTATTTTAATTTTTTTATTCTATGTTACTTATTCAAATAACAGTTGTATAAAACCACTATTTGCTGTGTAAAATAACATTTTTGTTTTCTTCCAAGTTTTAAGGAAAAAGGTTTCAAGTTCTCTTATTCTGGATTTTGTGAACAAGGCTATTTTCTCTCTCTTCATGTCTTTTGTGATAACAGTGTTTGTTTTACACTCCCTGTTGGTCTGTCTTTTCATCATGAAAGCACATAAAACTGTCAGGAGACTGTGGTTCAGCCAAAGCTCTGCTAATAAGAAGCAGCTTAATTTTGGGCAAGAGACATTTCTGGTCCTCAGTCTCTTGATATGTAAATCTGTAGGGGCAGGGTCTGTCAAATGGCATGGTAGATACTTAGATGCTTTCTAAGCATACATGATTTAGGACGTTCACCCAGAGGGCTGTCGCATCACGATGCCAGCTAGACCCCGCTGTGTGGTTGTGTCCCCAGCACTCTAGCCCATGTCATGTCCTAAACCTCAGGAAATAGAAAGTTTAGAATAGGGAGGCTGCCCCTGGGACAAACGGAGCCAAAGTATGTACTTCTTAGAGCCACCTGCTCAAGGCTGCTGCTACTGACAGCAACTGCACCACCCCTCAACAGCAGGGCTTCCATACTCCTGCATCCACCTTTAGGAGGACTAGGCACTGAGCAACCTACAAGCCATCCTGGGGCCTGAGAACAGATCTGTCATGCCTGCCACTGCTAGTATGCACCATCTAGGTGTCTTGAAGACAGGCCCTTCTTACCCACCACCACAATCACTAGCACCCAGGTGTGCCATATAGAGGACAGGGGATTTATCTGCACTGCCCATTGCAGACCTCATCCATGCAAAACATCAAGAAGCTCAAGGACAGGCCCACAAGGCCCACTGCCCCTGTCACACACATGTATCATCTGTGAGTTTAGAGATCAGCTTGCCTTGCCTGCCACTGCTGGCACCCATGAATGTTGCCCAAGAGCCTGAGGACTGTCCCACCATACATGCCACTGCTGACCACATGTATTGCATGTGGTGATGGGGATAAGGCACGCCTTGTCCACCACAAGTGGTACAAGTGATTGTCATCCAGGTCCATAAGGATGGTCCCACCCTGTCTTCTGCTGCTGGTTCTCGTATGTGCATCCCAGGGCCTGGGACCCGGAGCCTGGTCCACCCTGCCAGCTACTGCTGATGCCAGCATTGACCAATGCATATCACTTAGGGATATGGTGATTGCCATCCAGCTAAGTGCCTCTACTACTGATAGGTGTGTAACCTACTTGGAAGCCTGAAGGTTGCCCTACCACTGCTACTGCCAATGCTGACTCCTTCATGTTGCTTGGGGGACCACGTCCTGCAATCTCAATCCACCACCGCCAGCACCCAAACATGATGACTGGAAGGCCCAAGGATGAGCCCATCTGAAATCAATACTACCAGTGCCCATGCATGGTGCCCAGAGCCTGAAGACTGAAACCTTTGGACCACCACCACTGATGCCTGAGGACTGGACTGTCAGGCATCCCCATCCCTAGCAAATCCTTACCACAGCCTCCATTAAAAGCCACAGCCTAAGACATTGAGGAACTCACAGACATCACAAACACTGATTACAGCCAAAGAAATTATATGAAGACTACACCATGGTATTCACTCAGAATCAAAGCCAAAGAACATTACCCAACCAAAACTATAGATATATGTATAGAAGTAAGTCATTCTCTTAGAAAGTCAATTCATAAAATTGGAAAAAAAAAATGACCGTTACACCAGAGGTGAAGATATCATTGTAAAGACACAGGAAATATGAAAGAGAAAGGAAATATAAACCTTCATAGAAACACAATACTTCTGCAATGAAATATCCCAGCCGAAAGAAAATCTATGAAGTGCCAAAAAATTGAATTCAAAATAATGTTAAAGAAACTCTGTGAGATAAAAGAGAACACAGATGAATAATAAAGAGAAATCAGAAAAATAATTTGTAATCTGAATGAGAAATAGAAATCATAAAAAGAGCTAATAATTTAAGAAATAAGATAAAAATATAACCAAGAGCTTCAACAATAGACTAGATTGAGCTGAAGAAATAATTTTGGTACTTTAATAAAGCGCTTTTGAAACAACCTAGTCAGACAAAAAATAATAAAAAAGAACCAGAAAAATAGGAAAGCCTATGTGATACATGGGACACCATAAAGTGACCAATTTTCAAATTTTGGGAGACATAGAAAGAGAAACGATGGGCAAAGTCATAGAAAACCTATTTTTAAAAATGATAGCTGAAAATCTCACAAGTTTTGCAAGATATATAGGCATCAAGATACAAGTAGCTCCAAGATCTCCTAATAGATTCAACACAAAAAGGTCTTCTTTAAGGCATGTTATAGTCAAGCTGTCAAAAGCTCACTGGTAAAACAGAAAAACAAATGAAAAAGAGAAAAGAGGCAAGCATTATCACTACACACACACACACACACACACACACAAAACCCATCAAATGGTAGAGGGAAACAATAAAAATGGAAGAAAGAAACAAAGACATATAAAACAATCAGAAAACAACCAACTGACAAGAGTGAGTCATCAACTATCAGTAATAAGCTTGAATGTAAATGGCTTAAATTCCCTCCATAAAATATATAGACTAGTAGAATAGATTTAAAAAACAAGACCTAACTATAGGCTGCTTACAATAAACTCACTTCATCTGTAAATAAATAGACTGAAAGTGAAGAGATGGAAAAAATATTTCACATAAACAGAAGCCAAAAGCATGCTAGAGTAGCTATACTTACATCAGACAAAGTAGACATTAAGTCAAAAAGCATGAAAAGAAAGTCATTAAATAATAATAAAAGAAGCAACTCAGCAAGAAGATATAACAATTTAAAATATATATGTACAAAACAGAGCACCCACATATATGAAACACATATCCTTCATTTATAAGAGGTAACATAAGAGATAAACCCCAATACAAATGCAGTTGGGGAATTCAAACCATGATGACTGGAAGTCCCAACACCCACAGTCAGCATTGGATATATCATCTAGACAAAATAAATTATCAAAGAAACACTGGACTTAATCTGCACAATAGACCAAATGAACCTAACAAACATTAATAGAAAATTGTATCAAATAGCTCGAGAATACACATCTTTTCATTAGCAAATGGAACATTCTCTAGAATAGACAATATGTTAGGACACAAAACAAATCTTAACAAATTTATAAAAATTAAAATCATATCAAGTATTTTTTCAGACCACACTTGAACAAAACTAGAAATCTGTATCAAGATAACTTTAGAAACTGTACAAACACATGGAAATTAAACAATATGCTCCTGAAGGATGATTGAGTCAATGAGGAAATTTAGAAGAAAATAAAAATTTTTATTGAAACAATAAAAATAGAAATGCAACATATCAAAACCTATGGGACATAGAAAAGGCAATGCTAAGAGGGAAGGTTATAGCAATAAAGACTTGCACAAAAAAGTAAAAACATTTCAAATAAATAATCTAATGATGCACCTCAAGGAACAGGAAAGCACATATGAGACAAACTCAAAACTGGTAGACACAAAGAAAAATAAAAATCATAGCAGAACTAAACACAATAAAGACTAAAAAATTCTGAAGATTCTTTTAAACAAAATCTTGGTAGTTTAAAACTATAAACAAAATTGATAAACCACTAGCTAAATGAACCAAGGAAAAAAGAGAGAAGATCCAAGTAAATAAAATAAGAAATGAAAAGAAGACATTTCAACTGATACCACAGAAATACAAAAGATCATTAGAGACTATTATCGACAACTATAATATAACAAATTTGAAAAAAAAACCTAGAGAAAATAGATTAATTCCTGGACATATAAAACCTTCTGGGCATATAAAACCTACCAAGATTAAACCAGAAAAAAACAAAACAAAACAAAACTTGAACAGATCAATATTGAGTAAGAAGATTGAATGAGTAATGAAAAGTCTCCCAATGAAGGTGGCTTGATGCTGAATTCCTCCAAACTTATAAAGACAAACTAACACCAGTTGTTTTCAAACTTGTCCAAAAAGTTAAACAGAAGGAAATTCTCCAAAACTCATTCTATGAGACCAGCATTATCTGGAAAACAAAACCAAACAAGTAGACAAACAAAAAAGAAACTATAAGCCTATACTCCCGAGGAACACAGATACAAAATTCCTCAAGAAAATGCTACCAAATCCAAAAACACATCAAAACAACAATAGACAATGAGCAAGTGGTATTTATTTCAAGAATATAAGGCTAGATCAACATATGAAAATAAATAAATTTAATATATCACATCATGGAATTAAGGACAAAAATTATATGAGTATCTTAACAGATGCAGAAAAAGTATTTGATAATATTCAACATTTTTTCATGTTAAAAACTCTCAACAAGTCATATATTGAAGGAACAAAACTCAGCATAAAAAAGGTCATATATTACAAACTCAAAACTAACATTATACTGAATAAGGAAAAGCTGAAAGCCATTCCTCTAAGAACTGGAACAAGAGGAGGATGCCCACGTTTACCACAGTTATTCAACCTAATGTTGGAATCTCTAGCCTGAGTGATCAGGCAAGGAAAAGAAAAAAAAGGTATCTAAATTGGAAAAGAGAAAATCAAATTGTCCCTCTGTGCAGATAATATTATCTTATCTAAGGAATAACCTATAGATTCCACCTCAAAATTATTAGAAATGATAAACAAATTCAATAAAGTTGCCAGATACACAATAATCATACAAAAATCAGCAGTGTTTTTATACACTAATAATGAACTAGCTGAAAAAGAAATTGGGAAGACAATCCTATTTATGATGCTTGAAAAAATAAAATACTCAGGAATAAATTTAATATAGGAGGGGAAAGACCTTTCAATGCTAACTAGAAAACACTGATGAAAGAAATTGAAGAGTGAAAAAACAAATGTAAAGCTACCCCATGCTCATGGATCAAAAGTAGTATTGTTAGAATGACCGTACTACTCAAAGCAATCTATGGATTCAATGCTATCCCTGTCAAAATTCCAATGATGTTCTTCGCAGAAATAGAAAAGTAATCGTCAAATTTGTATGGGACCCCAAATAGTCAATGCAGTCCTCAATAAAAAGAACAAAATTGGAAGCATCACACTGCCTGACTTCAAAATATACTACAAAGCTATAGTAACAAAACCAGTGTAGTATTGGTATTGAAAATAGACACTCAAACCAATGAAACAGAATAGAGAAAACAGAAATAAGGTAATGTATTTACAGCCAACTCATTTTTGAAAAACGTGCCAAGAACATTCATTAGGTAATGGACACCTTCTTCAATAAAAGAGCCCAGGAATATTGGATATTCATATGCAGAAGAATAAAACTGGTTGCCTCTCACCAATATAAAAATCAATTAAAAATATAATGCAACTTAAACATAAAATCCAAACTGTAAAACTACTAGGAAAAAAACGTATGAGAAATGCTTCAGGACATTGGTCTAGGCACAAATTTTATGGCTTCCAAAGCACAGACAAAATAATCAGACAAAAGGGACTGTATTAAACTGAAAAGCTTCTTTGCCACAAAATAAACAATCAACAAAGCTAAGAGACAATCTGTGGAATAAGAGAAAATATTTCCAAACTCTTCATCTTACAAGAGACTAATATCCAGAAAATACAAGGAACTAAAACAACTCAACAACAGTCATCATCATCATCAGCATCATCATCATTGTATCATAATTTCATTAAAAATGGGCAAAAGACCTGAACAGACATTTTCAAAAAGAACACACAAGTGACCAACTGGTATATACAAAAAATGCTCAACATCTCTAATCATAAGAAAAAGGCAAATCAATACCACAATGAGATATCATCTCACCTAGTTAGAATGGCTGTTATCAAATAGAGAAAACATAACAAATACTGGTGAAGATGTAGGAAAAAAAAGGAATCATCATACACTGTTGGTGGAAATGCAATTTAATACAGCCATTATGAAAAAAACAACACAGAGGTTTGTAAAACACTAAATATATAATTACCACATGATCCAGCAATCTCGCTACTGAGTATTTAGCCCAAGGAAAGGACATTAGTGTATCAAAGGGATTCTTGCACCCTCATGGTTTTCAGCACTATTGACAGTAATCAAGATATGAAATCAACCTAAGTGTCCATCAATGGATGAATGAAAAAAGAAAATATGGCATTCATACCTGATAAAATGCTATTCAGCTATTAAAATGAAGGAAATCCTGTCAATTGCAGCAAAATGGATGAAACTGCAGGTTAAATGAAATAAGCTGAGCAGAGAAAGAGAAATATCACATCTTCTTAATCATTTGTACGAGCTAAAAAAGTTGTTTTCATGAAGGTAAAGAATAGAAAGATGGTTAGTAGAGAATAGGAAGTGTGGTGGAGGATGAGAGAGGTTGGTTAATGGTTGCCAACATACAGTTAGATAGAATAAATAAGATCTGGTGTTTGATAGCAGAGTTGAGTGACTCTGTTTCAGATATATAAAATGATAAATGTTTGAGATAATGAAGATCCTAAACACCTTGATTTGATCATTACAGATTAAATGCGTATATCAGAATATCACATATAGCCCACAATATGTATAGATATATCAATACAAATAATAAATTTAGCATTGGTTAAATGTTTTATTGTATGACACAGACTGTTCTAAATGCCTTATGTATTGATACATTTAATTATAAAAAAGAACATATGATTTATAAATCATTCTACTATAAAGACACATGCACATGTATGTTTATTGCAGCACTGTTCACAATAGCAAAGACTTGGAACCAACTCAAATGCCCATCAATGATATACTGGATAAATAAATTGTGGCACATATACACTATGGAATACTATGCAGCCATAAAAAAGGATGAGTTCATGTCCTTTTCAGGCACACGAATGAAGCTGGAACCCATCATTCTCAGCAAACTAACACAAGAACAGAAAACCAAACACTACATATTTTCACTCATAAGTGGGAGTTGAACAGTGAGAACACCTGGACCTAGGGAGGGAAACAACACACACCGGGGCGTGTCAGTGGGGTGGGGGTAGGGGAGGAGTAGCATTAGGAGACATACATAATGTAGATGATGGGTAAATGGGTATAGCCAACCACCATGGTACGTGTATACCTTTGTAACAAATCTGCACATTCGCACATGTATCCAAGAACTTAAAGTATAATTTAAAAAAAAATTAAGAATATGTGATTTAGAATTATTTCTTAGACTGCACATAATATTCTCAATGTAGCTGCTCTTTTATTTTACACAAGAATAGGATGGTGGTGTGCAAGGGAGGTAATGTGCTGTTTTTAATTTTTTTTTCAATTATCATCCTGAAGGAGAGCGCTCACTGACATATATCTTTGTAAATTGGCTGTTTTGCTACCTGCAAAGTTTGTATTTAAGCAGTAAGCACTATTTCATACAATTTATAAAAACACTAAGATGTGCTCTGGGTAACAGAATTGTTTTAATACATTTTTAGTGTAAGATTTCAAACACTTTTTTTTCTAATTTTTATTCTGAAATTTTCAAACATGAAGAAAATTTTAAAGACACTGAGTGAACATCTGAACACCTCTACCTCGTTGTGCATATTCTCAGACTCATCAATGGCTAACATTGTAGCCACTTCGTGTTTTCTCTGCTCTTCCTCTCTCTTTCTACTTATACACACACACACACACACACACACACACACGTGTATATGATTATATATATACACACATATTTATGTATATATATACACATATATGTATATATACACACATTTATGTAATTTACAAATTTACATGAATGATGTTCATATTTAATTTTTTGATAAACCATTTGAAAATAAGTTGCAAGCATCACATGTTATACCTAAATAATTCAACATACACCTCTTACAAATAAATACATGCCTTATATAGCCACAATATCATCACCACATCGTGTGAATATCTTGTTTGTCAACAATGTTTTGCCTGCCAGTTTTAGTACCTATTGATGATAATGAATGACAAAATTAATCATACAGTAGAGGTGGTAGAATGGTGATTTTGTATGCCCTCAATATTTCTTAGTGAACATTCTTTGTAAAGAAGAGTACTCTACCACCACATACACATATTTAAAAAAATTAACCTTCCTCTCCCTTTTCCACCTTTTTTTAGGTTATCAATATGAACTCCTGGATTTCAAAAAAAAATAAGGTGTTATATACACTTACACTGATATTCTTTTAATGATAAAATTGTCCAATATTTGTCTAGTAAAATTCCTTAAACTTGACTCCTGTTTTTTTTTTTTTGAAATAATTCCATTAGACTTCTAAAGTTTTGGCTCTAGTCCCTGACTCCCAGATAGCACTTCTGGACCCACCTGGGGACTGGAGGTACTTGCTGCCCTGAAGGTAAGGTCACAGACCTTCCTGGCATTGCTACCTGCTGACTGTAGAGTCCCAAATCCTTGGGTGAACAAAGAAAGCAGCCAGGGAGTGGTTACAGTGGGTTTTGGGTTGAACTCAGTGTTGTGCTGGCTTAAGGTGTGACACAATGCAGACCTAGTGGTGACAGCCACAGAGGTGCTTGTGTCACACCACCCCCAGCTTTATTTAGGTGGCTTATAACAGAGATAGAGACTCTGTATGTTTGAAAAAAAAGTGAAGGATAAAGAACAAGGGTATCTGCCTGGTAATCCAGATAAATCTCCTGGACCTCGTAGAAGACCATCAAGGTGGTATATCTATGAGTCTGCAAGAACCACAGTGTTACTGGGCTTAACATGCCCCCTAAAGGAGAAAAAGTGTTGATCACAGCATTTGAGTCTTTCAATATCTGGAAAGCCTTCCACAGAAGGATGGCTACAAATAAACCCAGACAGTGAAGACTACAATAAATAACTCTTCAATGCCCAGATGCTGAAGAACATTAACTAGCATCAACACCATCCAGGAAAATATGACCTCACCAAAGAAACTAAATAAGGCACCAGGGACCAATCATGGACAAAGAAATATATGTGACCTTTCAGATAGAGACTTCAAAATAACTGTGCTGAGGAAACTCAAAGAAATTCAAGATAACACAGAAAAGGAATTCAGAATTATATCTGATAAACTGAACAGAGATTGAATTTATTCAGAAGAATCAAGTAAAAATCCTAGAGTTGAAAAATGCAATTGGCATACTGAAATATTCATCAGAGAATTTTAATAGCAGAATTGATCAAGCAAAAGAAAGAATTAGTGAGACTGAAGACAAGGTGTTTGAAAATACACAGTTGCGAGACAAGAAAAGATAATTTTTTAAAAATGAATCTTGCATACAGAATCTAGAAATTAGCATCAAAAGAACAAATCTAATAGTTATGGACCTTAAAGAGGAGGTAGAGAAAGTAATGTGGTAGAATGTTTATTCAGTTTGATAATAACAGAGAACTTCCCAAACCTAGGAATGACAGAGAACTTTTCAAACCTATTGATAAATATATCAATATTCAAGTATGAGAAGGTCATAGAACACCAAGCAGATTTTACCCAAAGAAGACCAAAGAATCTGAATAATCAAACTCCCAAAGGTCAAAGACCAAAAGGGATCCTAAAAACAGAATGAAAAGCAGAAAAAAAAAAAGAAAAAAGAAAAGAAACAAATAACATGCAATAAAGCTTCAACATGTCTGGAAGCAGACTTTTCAGTGGAAACCTTAAGGACCAGGTGAGAGTGGCATGACATATTTACAGTTCTAAAGGAAAAAAAAAAAAAAACTTTTACTATGAAAGAGTATATCCAGTGAAAATATTATTCAAACATGAAGGAGAAATAAAGGCTTTCCCAGACAAACAAAACTAAGAGATTTCTTCAATACCAGACCTGTCCTACAGAAAATGCTAAAGAAACTA
This sequence comes from Macaca nemestrina, assembly GCF_043159975.1. NCBI lineage: Eukaryota > Metazoa > Chordata > Mammalia > Primates > Cercopithecidae > Macaca > Macaca nemestrina. The sequence continues at coordinate 87,702,661 of NC_092145.1, forward strand.
CTTTGATTAGAAAGAAAAAGACATAATCATCTGAAGGTACAAAACTCACTGATAATAGTAAGTACACATAAAATCACAGAAAATTAAAACACTAACTGTGGTGTGTAAACTACTCTCATCTTAAGTAGAAAGAATAAACAATGAACAAATAAAAAATAATAAGTAGAACAACTTTTCAAGACACAGTCAGCACATAAAGATATAAATACAAACAACAATAAATTATAAAGAAGGAGGATGAACTTAAGACTTAAGGGTTTTTATTGTTTTCTTTGCTTGTTTTTTGTTGTTTATGCAAATTGTGGTGTTATCAGGTTTAAAAAATGAGCCATAGGATAGTATTTGCAAGTCACATGGTAATCTTGAACCAAAAAAATACACAATCAATACACACACACAAAAAAAATAAATTAAATCATATTACCAGAGAAAATTTGCTTAACTAGAGAAAGATAGGGAAAACAAGAAGCAAGTGAAGACCATAAAACACCCAGAAAACAAAAAGTAGAATGGCAAGAGTAAGACCTTACTTATCCATAATAACATTGAATGTAAATCAATTAAACTCTCCAATCAAAACACATAGATTGGCTAAAAGAGTAAAAAAACAAGACCCATTGATGAGTTGCCTACAAGAAATGAACATCAGACCTTGCCTGCACCCTCCCGGAGCCAGCAGTTCTTCAAGAACCCAGCATCCAGCGAGACGTGCAGAGCACCAAGGGAGGGGACATGGGCAGAGCAATGGTGGCCAGGCTTGGGCTGGGGCTGCTGCTGCTGGCACTGCTCCTACCCATGCAGATTTATTCCAATGAAACAACTGTTGTAACAGTTTCAAGTAACTCCTCCCAGAGTACTTCGACTGCCCCAAATCCAGCTAATGCCACATCAAGGCGGTTGGTGGTGCCCTGCAGTCAAGAGCAAGTCTCTTTGTGGTCTCACTCTCTCTTCTACATCTCTACTTGTTAAGAGACTCGGGCCAAGAAACATCTTCTAAACTTCTCCATCTTCTAAACCCAATCCAAATGGCATCTGGAAGTCCAATGTGGCAAGGAAAAACAGGTCTTCATCGAATCTACTAACTCCACACCTTTTATTGACACAGAAAATGTTTAGAATCCCAAATTTGATTGGTTTGAAGAACATATGAGAGGTTTGACTAGATGATGGATGCCAATATTAAATCTGCTGGTGTTTCATGTACAAGATGAAGGAGAGGCAACATCCAAAATAGCTAAGACATGATTTCCTTGAATGTGGCTTAAGAAATATGGACACTTAATACTACCTTGAATATAAGATTAGTAATAAAGGATGTGATTGTGGAATGGAGATTCAGTTTTCATCTGGTTCATTAATTCTATAAGGCCATAAAACAGGTAATATAAAAAGCTTCCATGATTTTATTTATATGTACATTAGAAGGAACTTCCAGGTGTTACTGCAATTTCTCAACGTGTTGTTTCAACAGTACTAATTTAATGCTGATATATTCTAGATGAAGTTTTACATTGTTGAGCTATTGCCGTTCTCTTGGGAACTGAACTCACTTTCCTCTTGAGTCTTTGGATTTGACATTGCATTTGACCTTTTATGTAGTAATTGACATGTGCCAGGGCAATGGTGAATGAGAATTTACCCCTGGGTCCAAGCATTCTGAGAAACTCTTGATTATCCATATAGAGTCAAATGGTAGGCATTTCCTATCACCTATTTCCATTCAACAAGAGAGCTACATTCATTTAGCTAAACAGATTCCAAAGAGTAGAATTGTATTGACCGTGACTAATTTCAAAATGCTTTTATTATTATTATTTTTTTTTTAGAGGGAGCCTCACTTTGTCGCCCAGTCTGGAGTGCAGTGGCGCGATCTCAGCTCAGTGCACCCTCTGCCTCCCAAGCTCAAGCAATTGTCCTGCCTCAGCCTCCCAAGTAGCTGGGATTACAGGCACCTGCCACCATGCCCGGCTAATTTTTGTAATTTTACTAAAGACAGGGTTTCACCATGTTGCCCAGGCTGGTTTCGAACTCCTGACTTCAGGTGATCCACCTGCCTCGGCCTCTCAAAGTGCTGAGATTATAGGCTTGAGTCCCTGCGCCTGGCCATCAAAATGCTTTTTATTTCTGCATATGTTGAATATTTTTTACAATAAAAAAAATGATCTGTTTTGAAGGCAAAATTGCAAATCTTGAAATTAAAAAGGCAAAAATGTAAAGGAATCAAAACTGTAAATCAAGTATTTGGGAAGTGAAGACTGGAAGTTAATTTGCATTAAATTCACAAAAACTTTTATACTCTTTCTATATATATACTTTTTTTTTCTTTAAAAAATAATTGTGGATCAGAATAGCCACATTTGGAACACTTTTTGTTATCAATCAATATTTCTAGATAGTTAGAACCTGGTCCTAAGCCTAAAAGTGGGCTTGATTCGACAGTAAATCTTTTACAACTGCCTCGACACACAGAAACCTTTTAAAAAATAGACACTCCCTGAAGTCTTTTGTTCACATGGTCACACACTGATGCTTAGATGTTCCAGGAATCTAATATGGCCACAGTAGTCTTGATGACCAAAGTCATTTTTTTCCATCTTTAGAAAACTACATGGGAACAAACAGATTGAACACATCTGAAGCTACGGTGTGTGTGAATGAACACTCTTTTGCTTTATTCCAGAATGCTGTACATCTATTTTGGATTGTATATTGTGTTTGTGTATTTATGCTTTGATTCATAGTCACTTCTTATGTTATGGAATTGATTTGCATTGAATACAAACTGTAAATAAAAAGAAAGAAATGGCAAAAAAAGAGAGAAAGAAATGCACCTTATCTATAAAGGCATTCATAGACTGAAAATAAAGATATGAAATGATATTCCATACCAATGAGAACCAAAACAGAGCAGAAGTAACTGTATTTATGTCAGGCTAAATAGATTTCAAGACAAAGTCTATAAGTAGATACAAAGAAGTTCACTCTATAATGATAAATAAGTGAATTTAGCAAGAGAATATAGCAATGTCATTATAAGTTTTATTTAATTTTATTTGAAGTTCAGGGGTACAAGTGCAGGTTTGTTATGTAGGTAAACTTGTGTCATGGGTTTTTCTTTGTATAGATTTTTTCATCCAGGTATGTTTTTCCCTTTTTAAAATTACTTTTCCAAAAGTTTGGGGGGTACAGGTGGTATTTTGTTACATGAGTAAGTTCTTTTGTAGTTATTTGTCAGATTTTAGTGCACCCATCATCACAGCAGTATACACTGCACCATATTTGCAGTATTTTATACCTTGCTCCCACCCCTACACTTCTCCCCAAGTCCCCAAAGTCCATTGTATTATTCTTATGCCTTTGCATTCTCATTGCTTAGCTTCCACATATCAGTGAGAACATGTGATATTTCATTTTCCATTCCTGAGTTACTTCACTTAAAATAATTATCTCCAGTCTCATCCAGGTCACTGCAAATGCTGTCAGTTCATTACATTTTATGGCTAAGTAGTATTTGATCACATACATACACCACAATTTCTTTATTCACTTGTCGATTGATGGGCAGTTGGTTTGGTTCCATGATTTTGCAATTGTGAACTGGGCTGCTATAATCATGTGTGTGCAAGTATCTTGTTTGTATAGTGGCCTCTTTTCCTCTGGGTAGATACTCAATAGTGGGATTGCTGGATCATATGTAGTTCTGTTTTTAGTTCTTTAAGGAATATCCACACTGTTTACTGTTTTCCATAGTGGCTGTACTACTTACGTTCCCACCACTTGTAGAAATGTTCCATGATCACCGCATTCACACTGACATTTACTGTTTTTTAAATTTTTTGATTATGGACATTCTTCTGGGAGTAAGGTGGTATTGCATTGCATTTTTATTTGCATTTCCCTGCTCATTAGTGATGTTGAGCATTTTTTCATATGCTTGTTGCCTGTTGTAATTTTTTTTGAGAATTGTCTATTTAGGTTCTTAGCCCACTTTTTGATGGGAATGTTTGTCTTACAATTTTTTTTAAGTTCATTGTAGATTCTGGATATTAGTCCTTTGTCAGAAGCATAGCTTGTGAAAACTTTTCCCCCCTCTGTGGGGTTCCTGTTTAGTCTGCTGACTTCCTTTTGATGTGAAAAAGCTCTTTAGTTTAATTAGGTCCCAGCTATTTATGGTTTTTGTTTGTTTGTCTTGTGTTGCATTTGCTTTTCGGTGTTTGATCATGAAATTCTCAGCTAAGCCGTGTCTACAAGGGTTTTTACAATGTTATATTTCAGAATTTTTATAGTTTCAAGTCTTAGGTTTAAGTCCTTAACCCATCTTTAGTTGATTTTTGTATAAGTTGAGAGATGATGATACAATTTCATTCTCTCACATGTAACCAGCCAATTATCCCAGCATTATGTTGAAAAGGGTGTCCTTTCCCCACTTCATATCTTTTGTTTGATTTCTCAAAGATCATTTGGCTGTAAATATTTGGGTTAATTTCAGGGTTCTCTATTCTGTTCCATTGGTCTATGTGCCTATTTTTATATAAGTACCATGCTGTTTTTGTGACTATGGCCTTATAGTATAGTTTAAATTCAGGGAGTTTGATGCCTCCAGATTTGTTCCATTTTTGCTTAGTCTTCCTTTGGCTATGTAGGCTCTTTTTTGGTTCCATACAAAGTTTAGTATTTTTTTTCTAATTATGTGAAGAATGATGGGGGTATTTTAATGGGGATTACATTAAATTTGTAGATTGCTTTTGATAATATGATCATTTTCACAATATTGATTCTACCCATCCATGAGCATGGGATGTGTTTCCATTTTTTGTGTCATCTGTTATTTCTTTCTGCAGTGTTTCATAGTTTTCCTTGTAGAGTTCTTTTGACTCCTTGGTTCGGTATCATCTTAAGTTTTCTTTTCTTTTTTTTTTTTTTTTTTTTTTTTTTTTTTTTTTTGCTGCTGTGGTGAATGGGGTTGAGTTCTTGATTTGATTCTCCACTTGGTCGCTGTTGGTGTATAGAAGAGCTACTGATTTGTGTATATGAACCTTGCATCCAAAAAATTTGCTGAATTCTTTTGTCAGTTCTAGGAGCTTTCTGAAGGATTCTTTAGGATTTCCAAGGTAAACAATCATCTTGTGAATAAACAGTGAGAGTTTGACTTCTCTTTACCAATTTGGATGCCCTTTATTTTTTTCTCTTCTCAGATTAATCTGGCTAGGACTTCCAGTATTTTGTTGAAGTCGAGTGGTGAGAATGGACATCCTTTTTTTGTTTCAGTTCTCAGAGGGAATGCTTTCTACCTTTCCCCATTTAGTATTATCTTGGCTGTGGGTTTGTCATAGATGGCATTTATTACTTTGCAGTATGTCCCTTATATGCGAATTTTCCTGAGAGTCTTAATCATAAAGAGATGTTGAATTTTGTCGAATGCTTTTTCTTCATCTTATGAGATAATCATGTGAATTTTGTTTTTAATTATGTTCATGTGGTGTATCACATTTATTGACTTGCATGTGTTAAACCATCCCTGCATCCCCGGCATGAAGCCCACTTGATTATGGTGGATTATCTTTTTGATATGTTGTCGGATTTGATAGTTAATATTTTGTTAAGTATTTTAGTATCTATGTTCATCAAGGATATCTGTCTGTAGTTTTCTTTTTGGTTATGTCCTTTCCTGGTTTTGGTGTTAGGGTGATGCTGGCTTCATAGAATTAATTAGGGATGGTTCCTTCTTTCTCTATCTTGTGTAATAGTGTCTTAAAAGATTGGTACCAATTCTTTGAATGTCTGGTAGAATTCAGCCATGAATCCATCTGGTCCTCAACTTCTTTTTTTGTTGGTAATTCTGTAATTACCATTTTAATCTCACTGCTTGTTATTGGTCTGTTCAGTGTATCTAATTCTTCCTGATTTTTCCAGGAATTTATCTATCTCTTCTAGATTTTCTAGTTTATATGCATAAAAGTGTTCATAGTAGTCATAGTAGGCTTGAATGATCTTTTGTATTTCAGTCGTGTCAGCTGTAATATCTCCTTTTTTGTTTCTCAGTGAGGTTATTTGGATTTTCTCTCTTCTTTTCTTGGTTACTATGGCTAATAGTCCATGCATTTTATTTATCTTTTCAAAGAAGCAGCTTTTTATTTCATTTATCTTTTGTATTTTTTTGTTGTTGTTGTTTGTTTCAATTTTATTTATTTCTGCTCTCATCTTGGGTATTTCCTTTCTTCTCCTGGGTTTGGGTTTGGTTTGTTCTTGTTTCTCTAGATCCTTGAGGTGGGACCTTAGAATGTCAGTTTGTGCTCTTTCAGTCTTTTTGATGTAGATGTTTAGGGCTGTGAACTTTCCTCTTAGCACCGCCTCTGTTGTATCCCAGAGGTTTTGGTAGGTTCTGTTATTGCTGTCATTCAATTCAAAGAAATGTTTAATTTACATATTGATTTTGTTTTTGACCCAATGCTCCCTCAGGAGCAGGTTATTTAATTTCCATGTATTTGCATGGTTTTTAAGGTTCTTTTTCTAGTTTACTTCCAGTTTTATAACATGGTGGTCTGAGATAGTGCTTGATACAATTTCAATTTTCTTAAATTTATTGAGGCTCATTTTATGACCTGTCATATGGTCTACCTTGGAGAAAGTTCTATGTGCTCTTGAATAGAATGTGCATTCTGCAGTTTTTGGAGGAAATGTTCTGTATATAGTTTTTAAGTCCATTTGTTCCAGGGTATACTTTACACCCATTGTTTCTTTGTTGACTTTCTGTCCCAATGATCTGTCTAGTGCTGTCAGCAGAGCATTGAATTCCTCCACTATTATTCTGTTGCTGTCCATCTCATTTCTTAGGTCTATTAGTAATTGTTTTATAAATTTGGGAGCTCTAGTGTTAGGGGCATGTATGTTTAGGATTGTGATATTTTCCTGTTCGACAAGGCTTTTTACCATTATGTAATGTCCTTCTTTGTCTCTTTTAACTCCTGTTGCTTTAAAGTTTGTTTTGTCTGATATAAGCGTAGCTAACCCTGCTCATTTTTTGTGTCTATTTCCATAGAATGCCTTTTTCCATCCCTTTACTTTAAGTTTATGTTAGTCCTTATGTGCTAGGTGAGTCTCCTGAAGGCATGAGATAGTTGGTTGGTTTCACCTAGGTATTAAGCCTAGTAATCATCAGTTGTTTTATCTTGATTCTCTCTGTCCTCCCACTCTCCACCCTCTGAAAAGCCTGTGTCTGTTGTTCCCCTCTATGTGTCCATGTGTTCTCATAATTTAGCTCCCACTTATAGGTGAGAACATGCAGTAATTGGTTTTCTGTTCCTGTATTAGTTTGCTAAGGACAAAGGCCTCCAGCTCCATCCCTGTCCCTACAAGGGACACAATCTCATTCTTTGTTATGACTACATAGTATTTCATGGTGAATATGCACCAATTTTTATCCATTCTATCATTGATGAGCATTTAGGTTGCTTCCACGTCTTTGTTATTGTACATGGTGCTTCAATGAACATACACATCCATGTGTCTTTGCGATAGAATACTTTATTTTCCTTTGGGTAAATATCTACTAATGAGATTTCTGAGTTAAATAACATTTCTGTCTTTAGGTCTTTGAGAAATACCCCCCCTGTCTTCCACAATAGAGGAACTCATTTACACTAACACCAACAGTGTATAAGCATTTCTTTTTCTCAACTTTGCCAGCATCTTTATTAATTAATTTATTTATTATTACTATTTTTTTATACTTTAAGTTCTAGGGTACATGTGGATAACGTGCAGGTTTGTTACATATGCATACCTGTGCCATGTTGGCATGCCACACCCATCAACTCGTCAGCACCCATCAACTCGTCATTTACATCAGGTATAACCCCCAATGCAATCCCTCCCCACTCCCCCCTCCCCATCATAGGCCCCAGTGTATGATGTTCCCCTTCCTGGGTCCAAGCGATCTCATTGTTCCATTCCCAACTATGAGTGAGAACATGCGGTATTTGGTTTTCTGTTCTTGCGATAGTTTGCTGAGAATGATGATTCGCAGCTGCATCCATGTCCCTACAAAGGACACAAACTCATCCTTTTTTATGGCTTCAGAGTATTCCATGGTGTATACATGCCACATTTTCTTAACCCAGTCTGTCACTGATGGACATTTGGGTTGATTCCAAGTCTTTGCTATCGCGAATAGTGCCGCAATAAACATACGTGTGCATGTGTCTTTATAGCAGCATGATTTATAATCCTTTGGGAATACACCCAGTAATGGGATGGCTGGGTCATATGGTACATCTAGTTCTAGATCCTTGAGGAATCGCCATACTGTTTTCCATAATGGTTGAACTAGTTTACAATCCCACCAACAGTGTAAAAGTGTTCCTATTTCTCCACATCCTCTCCAGCACCTATTGTTTCCTGACTTTTTAATGATCGCCATTCTAACTGGTATGAGATGGCATCTCATTGTGGTTTTGATTTGCATTTCTCTGATGGCCAGTGATGATGAGCATTTTTTCATGTGTCTGTTGGCTGTATGAATGTCTTCTTTTGAGAAATGTCTGTTCATATCCTTTGCCCACTTTTTGATGGGGTTGTTTGTTTTTTTCTTGTAAATTTGTTTAAGTTCTTTGTAGGTTCTGGATACTAGCCCTTTGTCAGATGAGTAGATTGCAAAAATGTTCTCCCATTCTGTAGGTTGCCTGTTCACTCTGATAGTAGTTTCTTTTGCTGTGCAGAAGCTCTTTAGTTTAATGAGAACCCATTTGTCAATTTTGGCTTTTGTTGCCATTGCTTTTGGTGTTTTAGACATGAAGTCCTTGCCCATGCCTATGTCCTGAATGGTATTACCTAGGTTTTCTTCTAGGATTTTTATGGTATTAGGTCTAACATTTATGTCTCTAATCCATCTTGAATTAATTTTCATATAAGGAGTAAGGAAAGGATCCAGTTTCAGCTTCCTACTTATGGTTAGCCAATATTCCCAGCACCATTTATTAAATAGGGAATCCTTTCCCCATTTCTTGTTTCTCTCAGGTTTGTCAAAGATCAGATGGCTGTAGATGTGTGGTATTATTTCTGAGGACTCTGTTCTGTTCCATTGGTCTATATCTCTGTTTTGGTACCAGTACCATGCTGTTTTGGTTACTGTAGCCTTGTAGTATAGTTTGAAGTCAGGTAGCGTGATGCCTCCAGCTTTCTTCTTTTGACTTAGGATTGTCTTGGCAATGCGGGCTCTTTTTTGGTTCCATATGAACTTTAAAGCAGTTTTTTCCAATTCTGTGAAGAAACTCATTAGTAGCTTGATGGGGATGGCATTGAATCTATAAATTACCTTGGGCAGTATGGCCATTTTCACGATATTGATTCTTCCTATCCATGAGCATGGTATGTTCTTCCATTTGTTTGTGTCCTCTTTTATTTCACTGAGCAGTGGTTTGTAGTTCTCCTTGAAGAGGTCCTTTACATCCCTTGTAAGTTGGATTCCTAGGTATTTGATTCTCTTTGAAGCAATTGTGAATGGAAGTTCATTCATGATTTGGCTCTCTGTTTGTCTGTTACTGGTGTATAAGAATGCTTGTGATTTTTGCACATTAATTTTGTATCCTGAGACTTTGCTGAAGTTGCTTATCAGCTTAAGAAGATTTTGGGCTGAGACAATGGGGTTTTCTAAATATACAATCATGTCATCTGCAAACAGGGATAATTTGACTTCTTCTTTTCCTAACTGAATACCCTTGATTTCTTTCTCTTGCCTGATTGCCCTAGCCAGAACTTCCAACACTCTGTTGAATGGGAGTGGTGAGAGAGGGCATCCCTGTCTTGTGCCAGTTTTCAAAGGGGATTTTTCCAGTTTTTGCCCATTCAGTATGATATTGGCTGTGGATTTGTCATAAATAGCTCTTATTTTGAGATACATTCCATCAATACCGAATTTATTGAGAGTTTTTGCATGAAGGGTTGTTGAATTTTGTCAAAGGCCTTTTCTGCATCTGTTGAGATAATCATGTGGTTTTTGTCTTTGGTTCTGTTTATATGCTGGATTATGTTTATTGATTTGCATATGTTGAACCAGCCTTGCATCCCAGGGATGAAGCCCTCTTGATCATGGTGGATAAGCTTTTTTTTTTTTTTTTTTTTAATTTATTTATTATTATTATACTTTAAGTTATAGGGTACATGTGCATAACGTGCAGGTTTGTTACATATGTATACTTGTGCCTTGCTGGTGTGCTGCACCCATCAACTCATCATTTACATCAGGTATAACTCCCAATGCAATCCCTCCCCCCTCCTTCCTCCCCCCTCCCCATGATAGGCCCGGTGGGATTGTAAACTAGTTCAACCATTATGGAAAACAGTATGGCGATTCCTCAAGGATCTAGAACTAGATGTACCATACGACCCAGCCATCCCATTACTGGGTATATACCCAAAGGATTATAAATTATGCTACTATAAAGACACATGCACACGTATGTTTATTGTGGCACTATTCACAATAGCAAAGACTTGGAACCAACCCAAATGTCCATCAGTGACAGATTGGATTAAGAAAATGTGGCACATATACACCATGGAATACTATGCAGCCATAAAAAAGGATGAGTTTGTGTCCTTTGTAGGGACATGGATGCAGCTGGAAACCATCATTCTTAGCAAACTATCACAAGAACAGAAAACCAAACACTGAATGTTCTCACTCATAGGTGGGAACTGAACAATGAGATCACTTGGACTCAGGAAGGGGAACATCACACACCGGTGGATAAGCTTTTTGATGTGCTGCTGAATCTGGTTTGCCAGTATTTTATTGAGGATTTTTGCATTGATGTTCATCAGGGATATGGGTCTAAAAGTCTCTTTTGTTGTTGTGTCTCTGCCAGGCTTTGCTATCAGGATGATGTTGGCCTCATAAAATGAGTTAGGGAGGATTCCCTCTTTTTCTATTGATTGGAATAGTTTCAGAAGGAATGGTACCAGCTCCTCCTTGTACCTCTGGTAGAATTCAGCTGTGAATCCATCTGTTCCTGGACATTTTTTCTTTGGTAGGCTATTAATTATTGCCTCAATTTCAGAGCTTGCTATTGGTCTATTCAGGAATTCCACTTTTTCCTGGTTTAGTCTTGGGAGAGTTTAAGTGTCTGTTTGGGTCCGCGTGTTTCCTAAACAAAGGAATGAACACACAAGACAACACAGGACAAGACATACATGGCGGCCGCACTCAGAGCCTCTGCCTCACTTTATTTATACTCCATAAACCCCACGTCAGCAGAAAGAACACAATGCAAAACAAACTTTCTTTACCCAGATGTAACCTTCTGCTTAGTTCCTTGTCTCTATGCTCTTCCTTATTTGTCCGCCTTCTTGGCGCCTACGGGAGTTCATTAAAAGTTCAGTTGGAGATACTGTCCTTGAGCCCTATCTATTCTCAGCATACTGTTTTCAAGGGCCCCTGCAAGTGTCCAGGAAATTATCCATTTCTTCTAGATTTTCTAGTTTATTTGCGTAGAAGTGTTTATAGTATTCTCTGATGATAGTTTGTATTTCTGTGGGGTCAGTGGTGATATCCCCTTTATCATTTTTTATTGCGTTGATTTGATTCTTCTCTCTTTTCTTCTTTATTAGTCTTGCTAGCGGTCTGTCAATTTTGTTGATCTTTTCAAAAAACCAACTCCTGGATTCATTGATTTTTTTGGAGGGTTTTTTGTGTCTCTATCTCCTTCACTTCTGCTCGGATCTTAGTTATTTCTAGCCTTCTGCTAGCTTTTGAATGTGTTTGCTCTTGCTTCTCTAGTTCTTTTAATTGTGATGTTAGAGTGTCAGTTTTAGATCTTTCCAGCTTCCTCTTGTGGGCATTTAGTGCTATAAATTTCCCTCTACACACTGCTTTAAATGTGTCCCAGAGATTCTGGTATGTTGTATCTTTGTTCTCATTGGTTTCAAATAACATCTTTATTTCTGCCTTCATTTCATTATGTACCCAGTAGTCATTCAGGAGCAGGTTATTCAGTTTCCATGTAAGTGAGCGGTTTTGATTGAGTTTCTTAGTCCTGAGTTCTAGTTTGATTGCACTGTGGTCTGAGAGACAGTTTGTTATAATTTCTGTTCTTGTACATTTGCTGAGGAGTGCTTTACTTCCAATTATGTGGTCAGTTTTGGATTAAGTGTGATGTGGTGCTGAGTAGAATGTATATTCTGTTGATTTGGGGTTGAGAGTTCTGTAGATGTCTATTGGGTCTGCTTGCTGCAGAGCTGAGTTCAATTCCTGGATATCCTTGTTAACTTTCTGTCTCGTTGATCTGTCTAATGTTGACAGTGGGGTGTTGAAGTCTCCCATTATTATTGTATGGGAGTCTAAGTCTCTTCGTAAGTCTCTAAGGACTTGCTTTATGAATCTGGGTGCTCCTGATGGGTGCATATATATTTAGGATAGTTAGCTCTTCCTGTTGAATTGATCCCTTTACCATTATGTAATGGCCTTCTTTGTCTCTTTTGATCTTTGATGGTTTAAAGTCTGTTTTATCAGAGACTAGCATTGCAACCCCTGCTTTTTTTTTGTTCTCCATTTGCTTGGTAGATCTTCCTCCATCCCTTTATTTTGAGCCTATGTATGTCTCTGCATGTGAGATGGGTTTCCTGAATACAGCAGACTGATGGGTCTTGACTCTTTATCCAGTTTGCCAGTCTGTGTCTTTTAATTGGAGCATTTAGTCCATTTACATTTAAGGTTAATATTGTTATGTGTGAGTTTTATCCTGCCGTTATGATATTAACTGGTTATTTTGCTCTTTAGTTGCAGTTTCTTCCTAGCCTCAATGGTCTTTACATTTTGGCATGTTTTTGCAATGGCTGGTACCGGTTGTTCCTCTCCATGTTTAGTGCTTCCTTCAGGGTCTCTTGTAAGGCAGGCCTGGTGGTGACAAAATCTCTAAGCATTTGTTTTTCTGTAAAGGATTTTATTTCTCCTTCACTTATGAAACTTAGTTTGGCTGGATATGAAATTCTGGGTTGAAAATTCTTTTCTTTAAGAATGTTGACTATTGGCCCCCACTCTCTTCTGGCTTGGAGAGTTTCTGCCGAGAGATCTGCTCTTAGTCTGATAGGCTTCCCTTTGTGGGTAACCCGACCTTTCTCTCTGGCTGCCCTTAAGATTTTTTCCTTCATTTCAACTTTGGTGAATCTGGCAATTATGTGTCTTGGAGTTGCTCTTCTCGAGGAGTATCTTTGTGGCATTCTCTGTATTTCCTGAATTTGAATGTTGGCCTGCCCTACTAGGTTGGGGAAGTTCTCCTGGATGATATCTTGAAGAGTGTTTTCCAACTTGGTTCCATTTTCCCCCTCACTTTCAGGCACCCCAATCAGATGTAGATTTGGTCTTTTTACATAATCCCATACTTCTTGCAGGCTTTGTTCATTTCTTTTTCTTCTTTTTTCTTTAGATTTGTCTTCTTGCTTCATTTCGTTCATTTGATCCTCAATCGCTGATACTCTTTCTTCCAGTTGATCGAGTCGGTTACTGAAGCTTGTGCATTTGTCACGTATTTCTCGTGTCATGGTTTTCATCTCTGTCTGTTTGTTTATGGCCTTCTCTGCATTAATTATTCTAGTTATCAATTCTTCCACTCTTTTTTCAAAATTTTAGTTTCTTTGCACTGGGTACGTACTTCCTCCTTTAGCTCTGAGAAGTTTGATGGACTTGAGGCTTCTCTCATCTCGTCTAAATCATTCTCCATCCAGCTTTGATCCGTTGCTGCTGATGAGCTGTGTTCCTTTGCCAGGGGAGATGCGCTCTTATTTTTTGAATTTCCAGCTTTTCTGCCATGCTTTTTCCTCATCTTTGTGGTTTTCTCTGCCTCTAGTCTTTGATGATGGTGATGTACTGATGGGGTTTTGGTGTGGGTGTCCTTCCTGTTTGTTAGTTTTCCTTCTAACAGTCAGGACCCTCAGCTGTAGGTCTGTTGGAGATTGCTTGAGGTCCACTCCAGACCCTGTTTGCCTGGGTATCAGCAGCAGAGGCTGCAGAAGATAGAATATTTCTGAACAGCGAGTGTACCTGTCTGATTCTTGCTTTGGAAGCTTCCTCTCAGGGGTGTACTCCACCGTGTGAGGTGTGCGGTGTTGGTCTGCCCCTAGTGGGGGATGTCTCCCAGTTAGGCTACTCAGGGGTCAGGGACCCACTTGAGCAGGCAGTCTGTCCATTCTCAAATCTCAACCTCCGTGTTGGGAGATCCACTGCTCTCTTCAAAGCTGTCAGACAGAGTCGTTTGCGTCTGCAGAAGTTTCAGCTGCTTTTTTGTTGTTGTTGTTGTTGTTGTTGTTGTTTAGCTGTGCCCTGTCCCCAGAGGTGGAGTCTACAGACAGGCAGGACTCCTTGAGCTGCTTTGAGCTCCATCCAGTTCGAGCTTCCCAGCTGCTTTGTTTATCTACTTAAGCCTCAGCAATTGCGGTCGCCCCTCCCCCAGTCTCGCTGCTGTCTTTCTGAGAGATCGCAGACTTCTCTGCTAGCAATGAGGGAGGCTCCCTCGGCATGGGACCCTCCTGACCATGTGTGGGATATAATCTCCTGGTGTGCCCGTTTGCTAAGATCCTTGGTAGAGCACAGTATTGGGGTGGGAGTTTCCTGATTTTCCAGGTGTTGTGTCTCAGTTCCCCTGGCTAGGAAAAGGGATTCCCTTCCCCCTTGTGCTTCCCAGGTGAGGGGATGCCTCGCCCTGCTTCAGCTCTCCGTGGTCGGGCTGCAGCATCTGACCAGCACCTACTGTCCCGCACTCCCTAGTGAGATGAACCCAGTACCTCAGTTGAAAATGCAGAAATCACCTGCCTTCGTATCGCTGGCGCTGGGAGTTGGAGACTGGAGCTGTTCCTATTTGGCCATCTTGCTCCGCCCCCCCCCCTTTTTTTATTTTTTAAATTTAATAGTAGCCATTCTTACTGGTGAAAGATGGTATCTCATCATGGTTTTGATTTACACTTCTCTAATGATCAGTGGTGTTGAACTTTTTAAAATATAATGGTTGGCCATTTGTATATCTTCTTTTGAAAAGTGTCTTTATGTCTTTTGCCCACTTTTAATTGGGTTAGTTTTTTTTTTTTTTTTTCTTGTAAATTTGTTAAAGTTCCTTTTGGATGCTCTATATTAGACCTTTGTTAGATGCATAATTTGCAAAATTTTTCTTCCATTCTGTAGGTTATCTGCTTACTCTGTTAATAGTTTCCTTTTCTGTGCAGAAGCTCTTTAGTTTAATTAGACTCCATTTGTCAATTGTTGCTTCTGTTGCCATTGCTTTTTGTGTCTTTGTCATAAAATGTTTGACCATGCATATGACATGAATAAGATTCCCTAGTTGTTTCCAGAGTTTTTATAGTTTTGGATTTTACATTTAAGTATGTAATCCACATTGAGCTAATTTTTGTATATGGTGTAAGGAAGGGGTCCAGTTTCAATCTTCTGCTTATGGTTAACTAGTTATCCCAGCACCACTTATTGAATAGGAATTCCTTTCCCCATCACTTGTTTTTGTCCGATTTTTGAAGTCCAGATACTTGTAGATATGTAGTCTTATTTCTGGCTTCTCTATTCTGTTTCATTGGTCTATATTTCTGGTTTTGTTTTTGTTTTTGTTTTTTGTTTTTTGTTTGTTTGTTTTTTTTTTTTTTTTTTTACCAGCACTATGCAGATTTGTTTACTGTAGCCCAATAATATAGTTTAAAATCAGGTAGTGTGATGCCTCCAGATTTGTTATTTTTGGCGTTTGAGCTCTTTTTTGGTTCCATATACATTTTTAAATCACTTTTTTCTAGCTCTGTGATGAATTTCAATGGTAGTTTAATTGGGAATAACATCAAATCTATAAATTGATTTGAGAAGTAAGGTAATTTTAATGATATTGATTCTTCCTATTCATTAACATGCAATGTCTTTCCATTTGTTTGTGTCATCTCTGATTTCTTTGAATAGTGATTTGTGGTTGTCCTTGTAGAGATCTTTCACCTCTCTAGTTCGCTGTATTCCCAGGTATTTCATTCCTATTGTAGCAATTGTTAATGGGAGTTTATTCCTGATTTGGCTCTTGGCTTGACAATTTTTGCTGTATAGGAATGCTAGAAATTTTGCACATTGATTTTCTATTCTGAGTCTTTGCTGAAGTTGTTTATCAGCTTAAGAAGCTTTTTGGCTGAGTTTATGAAATTTACTAAATATTGGGTCATGTCATCTGCAGACAGGGATAGTTTAGCTTCCTTTCTTTCTATTTGAATGTCTTTGCTTCTTTCTCTTGCCTGATTGCCCTGGCCAGAAATTCCAATACAATTTTGAATAGGAGTGGTTAGAGAGGACATCCTTGTCTTGTGCCAATTTTTCAGGGGAATGCTTCTAGCTTTTCCCATTAATTATAACATTGGTTGTGGTTCTGTCATAGATGGCTCTTATTATTTTGTGGTATGTTTCTTCAATACCTAGTTTATTGGGAGTTTCCAGGAATGAAGGCTACTTGATCATGATGGATACGCTTTTTGATGTGCTGCTGAATTTGAATCACCAGTATTTCGTTGAGGAGTATTACATTGATCCTCCTCAAGGATATTGGCCTGAAGTTTTCTATTTTTGTTGTACCTCTGCCAGGTTTTGGTGTCAGGGTGATTCTGGCCTCATAGAATGAGCTAGGGAGAAATTCTTTCTCCTCAATTTTTCTGGAATAGTTTAAGTAGAAATGGTACCAGTTCTTCTTTGTATATCTGGAATAATTCATCTATAAATCCCTCTTGTTCTGGGTTTTTGCTGGTTGGTAAGCTATTTATTACTGCCTCAATTTAAGAACTAATTATTTGTCTGTTCAGGAATTCCATTTCTTCCTGATTCAGTCTTGGGAGGGTGTATGTGTCCAGGAATTTATCCATTTCTTCTATATTTTCTAGTTAATGTGCATAGAGGTGTTCTTAATATTCTCTGATAGTTGGTTGTATTCCTGAGGGATCAGTGATAACATCTGCCTTAACATTTCTGATTGCATTTGCTTGAATCTTTTCTCTTCTCATTTTTATTGGTCTAGCTAATGATCTATTTTATTAATTTATTCACAAAATAGCTCCTGAATTTATTGATCTTTTGATTGTTTCTTCGCATCTCTATCTCCTTCAGTTCAACTATGATTTTGGTTATTTCTTGTCTTCTGCTAGCTTTGAGATTTGATTTCTTTTGGTTCTTTAATTCTTTTAGTTGTGATGTTAGGTTGTTAACTTGAGATATTTCTAACTTTTTGATGTGGGTATTTAATGCTATAAATTTTCCTCTCAATACTGCCTTACTTGTGTCCCAGAGATTCTAGTATGTTGTATATTTGTTCTCATTAGTTTCAAATAACTTCTTCATTTCTGCCTTAATTTCATTATTTACCCAAATGTCATACATGAGCAGATTATGCAATATTGTATGATTTTGAGCAAATTTCTCAGTCTTGATTTCTAATTTGATTGTGCTGATATCCAAGAGACTGTTTGTTTTAATTTTAGTTATTTTGCATTTGATGGGGAGTGTTTTACTCCTGGTTATGTGATCAATTTTACTGTACATGTCATATGGTGATGAGAAGTGTATTCTGCTGGTTTTGGGTGGAGAGTTCTGTAGCTATCTATCAGGTCCACTTGACTCAGTACTGAGTTTATGTCCTGAATGTTTTGTTAATTTTCTGTCTCAGTGATATATCTAATATTGTCAGTGGGGTGTTAAAGTCTCCCACTATTATTGGGTGGGAGTCTAAGTCTCTCTGAAAGTCTCCAAAAACTTGCTTTATGAATCTGGGTGCTACTTTGTTGGGTGCATATATATTTAGGATACTAAGATTGTCTTGTTTAATTGAACACTTTACCATTATGCAATACCCTTCTTTGTCTTTTTTAAAACGTCGTTGGTTTAAAGACTGTTTTGTCAGCAAATGAGATTGCAACTTCTGCTTTTTGCTCTTTCCCATGTACTTGGTAGATTTTTCTCCATACCCTTATTTTAAGCCTATATGTGTCATTGCATGTGAAATGGGTCTCTTGACGACACCATACCATTTGTTTTTGGTTCTTTATCCACCTTGCCACCCTATGTCTTTTAATTGGAACATTTAGCCCATTTATGTTTAAGGTTATTATTGATATTTATGGATGTGATCCTGTCATCATGATGTTAGCTGGTTATTTTGCAGACTTGCTTATGTCATTGCTTTACAGTGTCACTGGTTTGTGTACTTCAGTGTGTTTTTGTAGTGGCTGATAATGTTCTTTCCATAGTTAGTGGTTCCTTCTGAAGCTCTTGTAAGGCAGTTCTAGTGGTAACAAATTTCCTCAGCATTTTTTGTCTGTAAAGGATCTTATTTCTCCTTTACATATGAAGCTTAGTTTGACTGGATATGATTTTTTGGGTTGGAATTTCTTAAGTATGTTGAATATTGGCCCCCAATCTCCTCTGGCTTGTAGGGTTTCTGCTGAGAAGTCTGCTGTTAGTCTAGTGGGCTTCTCTTTGTAGGTGACCCATCGTCTCTCTCTGGCTGCCTTTCACATTTTTTCTTTTATTTTGGCCTTGGAGAATCTCATGATTATGTATTTTGGAGATGAATCTCTTGTGAAGTATCTTTCTGCTTTTATCTGCATTTCCTGAATGTGAGTCTTGGCACCTCTAGCTACATTGAGGAATTTCTTATGGAAGACATCCTGAAATATTTTTTTTCAAGTTGGTTCCATTCTCCCTACCTCTTTGAGGTACATCAATCACTTATAGATTTGGTCTCTTTACATAATCCCATATTTTTCGAAGAACTTGTTTATTGCTTTTTATTATTTTACTCTATTCTTATCTTCTTGTCTTCTTTCAGAAATCCTGTGTTTGAGCCCCAAAATTATTTTCTCCACTTGGTCTATTCTGCTATTAATACTTGTGATTGCATTATGAATTCTTGTAGTGTGTTTCTCAGCTCTCTCTGGTTCATTACGTTCTTCTTTATACTGGCTATTTTGTTTGTCAGCTCCTGCAATGTTGTTTTTTTTTATTGCATTATTTTATTTTTTATTTATTTATTTTTATTTATTTATTATTATTATTATACTTTAAGTTCTAGGGTACATGTGCATAACGTGCAGGTTTGTTACATATGTATACTTGTGCCATGTTGGTGTGCCGCACCCATCAACTCGTCAGCACCCATCAACTCGTCATTTACATCAGGTATAACTCCCAATGCAATCCCTCCCCCTCCCCCCTCCCCATGATAGGCCCCGGTGTGTGATGTTCCCCTTCCCGAGTCCAAGTGATCTCATTGTGCAGTTCCCACCTATGAGTGCGAACATGCAGTGTTTGGTTTTCTGTTCTTGCGATAGTTTGCTGAGAATGATGGTTTCCAGCTGCATCCATGTCCCTACAAAGGACACAAACTCATCCTTTTTTATGGCTGCATAGTATTCCATGGTGTATATGTGCCACATTTTCTTAATCCAATCTGTCACTGATGGACATTTGGGTTGATTCCAAGTCTTTGCTATCGTGAATAGTGCCGCAATAAACATACGTGTGCATGTGTCTTTATAGCAGCATGATTTATAATCCTTTGGGTATATACCCAGAGATATAGACCAATGGAACAGAACAGAGTCCTCAGAAATAATACCACACATCTACAGCCATCTGATCTTTGACAAACTTGAGAGAAACAAGAAATGGGGAAATGATTCCCTATTTAATAAATGGTGCTGGGAAAATTGGCTAGCCATGAGTAGAAAGCTGAAACTGGATCCTTTCCTTACTCCTTATACAAAAATTAATTCAAGATGGATTAGAGACTTAAATGTTAGACCTAATACCATAAAAATCCTAGAGGAAAACCTAGGTAGTACCATTCAGGACATAGGCATGGGCAAAGACTTCATGTCTAAAACACCAAAAGCAACGGCAGCAAAAGCCAAAATTGACAAATGGGTTCTCATTAAACTAAAGAGCTTCTGCACAGCAAAAGAAACTACCATCAGAGTGAACAGGTAACCTACAGAATGGGAGAACATTTTTGCAATCTACTCATCTGACAAAGGGCTAATATCCAGAACCTACAAAGAACTCAAACAAATTTACAAGAAAAAAGCAAACAACCCCATCAAAAAGTGGACAAAGGATATGAACAGACATTTCTCAAAAGAAGACATTCATACAGCCAACAGACACATGAAAAAATGCTCATCATCACTGGCCATCAGAGAAATGCAAATCAAATCCACAATGAGGTACCATCTCACACCAGTTAGAATGGTGATCATTAAAAAGTCAGGAAACAACAGGTGCTGGAGAGGATGTGGAGAAATAGGAACACTTTTACACTGTTGGTGGGATTGTAAACTAGTTCAACCATTATGGAAAACAGTATGGCGATTCCTCAAGGATCTAGAACTAGACTTACCATATGACCCAGCTCCTGCAATGTTTTCTTACAGCTTTTAGCTCCCTTGCTTTAGATTATAATGCAGTCCTTTAGCTCAGTAATGTTCATTCCTATCCATATTCTTAATTCTACTTCTATAATTTCAGCTATCTCAGCCTCAGCCTGGTTCCACACTCTCGCTGGAGAGGTGATGTGGTTATTTGGAGAAAAGAGGGCACTCTGGCTATTTGAGTTTTTAGTGTTCTTGCACTGATTCTTTCTTGTCTTTGTGGGCTTGTCTACCTTCAATTCTTAAGGTTGCTGAACTGTAAATATTTTTACCTGCACCTTCCTATGAGAGTTCCATCCCAGGGATGTGTGGACTTGTGGCCAGCCTGCACACACCTGTAGGAGGTGGCTGGAGACCTGAGATGTAAGTGTCTGTTCAGTTAGTAGTAATGGGATTGAGGCCCCACTTAAAGGAGTAGTCTGGCCATGTGTTTGTGGAGCCACATGCTGTGCTGGGGTCCTGATTCTACCTCAATTGCCCTGGACTCTCTAAAGCCCACAAGCTGAAATGACTAAGTCACCCAAACAACAAATATTGGCAGTTAATTTCTCCCTTTGGGAACTCTGTCTCAGGGAGAATTCAAGTCTCTGTTGGCTAGAGAACACTGGTGGGGGTGGCTGGAGGCCCAAGCTAGAAGGTCCCACCCTGAAAGGAGGAACAGATTGGGGGCCCACTTTAAGAAACAATCTGGCCACGTTTAGGTAGAGCAGCTGTGCTCTGCTGGGGGATCCATTCCAACCCTGATAATTTTGAACTCTCCAACATCCACCTACTAGAATGGCTGAGTTGCCCAAACAGCAAAGATGGTGGCCTGCCTCTCCTCCTATATTCTCTATCCCAGGTAAGCACAACACTGCTGCCAGTGGCTGGTTGGAATTTCAAGTAAGTGGGTTATATCCTATGAGGTGCTGTGGAGGTGGGGCCTAGAGACTGTGGCTTGGCCACATGTGTTCAGCCTCTGTGATAGGGGTGTGAACAGAGGACTAATCTTTTGGTTGCCCAGAGTTGCCGTTAGTTATGCTGGGAAGCCCAGAATCAGAGTTTCTGATGCTCCCACATCTCCACGTGTGCCAGAGTGGCTGCTCTGCTAAAAGCAGAGCTCTCCACATAGCTCTGAGTGTCAGGCTGCAGGCCCTGATGGAGTAGGTTCACAAGGGGACCTCCTGAACAAGGGTTTCAAAGATTCATGGGAGAAGCATGGGTTCTGGAGAGCACACATTTACTCACTGCTTCCCTGGGTACAGGAGATTCCCTTGGTTCCATGTTGCTCCCAGGTAGGCTATCATCCTTCCTTGCTTTTTCTACATTCTCACCAGGTTGAGTTCTTTCCTTGATTAGTCCCAATGTGAGTATCTGGATGTTTCAGTTGAAGGTGTTGTATTTACTCTCCTCTTTCATTCCTCTTTGTTAGAATCACTCACCCTAGCTGCTTCTAATCAGCCACTTTGGCCACTCCTCCCCAATAATTTTAAATATATTGCACTCAATACTGGAGCAACCAGATGTAAAAAGGAAATGTTATTAGAGATAAAGAGAGAGATAAACCCAATACAACAAAAGCTGACACCTCAACAATTCACTTTCAACTTAGACAGATCTTCTAGACAGTAAGTCAACAAAGGAACTTCAGACTTAATCTGCACTATGGACCAAATTCATCTAATAGATGTGTTTTGAACATTTTATCTAAGAACTGCAAAATACACATTTTTTTTCTCAGAACATTAATTATTCTCAAGCATAGACCATATATTAGTTAAAAATTAAGAATTAAAATATTCAAAAAATTGAAATAATATCAAGCACCTTATATAATCACAATGGAAAAAACTAGAAATGAATAACAAGATGAATTTTGGAAACTATGCAAATACATGGAAACTATACAATATGCTCTTAAATGACCAGTAAGTCAATGCAGAAATTTAGAAGAACATTGAAAAATTTCTTGAAACAAATGATAATGGAAATACTGTGTACCCAGAACTATGGGATACCACAAAAGCAGTACTATGAGGGAAGGTTATAGCTATAAGTGATTACATCAAAAAAGGGGAAAAACTGCAAATGAACAATCTACTGATGCATCTTAAATAACTGGAAAAACAAGACCAAACTAAACCCCAAAACAGTGCAAATAAAGGAAATAATAAAAATCAGAGCTGAAATAAAAGAAATTGAAATTAAAAAAGAAAACACAAAGAACATTGAAACAATAGGCTTTTTTTATAAGTTAAACAAAATTGACAAAGCTATAGCCAGACTAAGAAAAAAGAGAGGAGATTCAAATAAATAAAATCAGAAATGAAAAAGGAGACATAACAACTAATACTAGAGAAATTTAAAAGAGAATTAGTAGCTACTATGAGCATCTATATGCCAATGAATTACAAAATCTAGAAGTAATGGATAAATTTCTAGATACATACAACCTACCAAGATTGAACCAAGAAGAAATCCAAAACCTGAACAGACCAATAACAAGTAATGGGATTGAAGCTGTAATAACTTTCCCAGTAAAGAAAAACCTGGGACCTGATGGCTTCATTGCTGATTCTACCAAACAATTAAAGATGAACTAATACAAATTCTACTGAAATTATTCTGAAAAATAAAGGAAAAGGGAATACTTCCAAACTCATTCTATCACTTCAGCATTACCCTGATAACAAAATGAAAGACATATTAAAAAAAAAATACAGGCCAATGTCTCTAATGAATATTGATGCAAAAATCCTCAACAAAATCCTAGCAAACAAAATTCAAACGTACATCACAAAGATCACCCATTGGGACCAAGTTTGATTTATTCCTGTGATGCAAGGGTGGTTCAACTTATGCAAATCAATCAATGTGATACATCATATCAACAGGATAAAGAATTAAAATGATATTATTATTTCAATTGATGTTGGAAAACCTTTTAATAAAACTCAAGATACCTTCAT
Source organism: Macaca nemestrina (assembly GCF_043159975.1). Taxonomy (NCBI): domain Eukaryota; kingdom Metazoa; phylum Chordata; class Mammalia; order Primates; family Cercopithecidae; genus Macaca; species Macaca nemestrina. The sequence continues at coordinate 87,726,045 of NC_092145.1, forward strand.
AATAAAAACTTTCAAAAAACTTGAAATAGAAGTAACATACCTCAACATAATAAAAGCCATATATAACAGATATGCAACTAGTGTCATACTAAATGAGGAAGAACTGAAAGCATTTCCTCTAAGATCTGGAACATGACAAGGATGCCCACTGTCATCACTTTTTTTTAACATATTGCTTGAAGTCCTAGCTAGTGTAATTAGACCAAAGAAAACATAAAGCGGATCCAAATTAAAAAGGAAGAAGCCAAATCATCCTTTTTTGCAGATGATATAATCTCATAGCTTTTTAAAATCCTAAAGACTCCACAAAAAATAAATCTATAAAACACTGATGAAGGAGATTGAGGAGGATACCAAAAAATGTTAAAATATTTCACGTTCTTGAGTTGAAAGAATAAAAAATGTGAAAATGCCTATATTACCTAAAGCAGTCTTCAGATTCAATGCAATTTCTATCAAAATCCCAATGACATTCTTTACAGAAATAGAAAAATCAATCTTAAAATTTTTATGGAACAATAAAATACACTAACCAAAAATAACCTGAGTAAAAAGAATAAAACTGGAGGAATCACATTACCTGAGTTCAAATTATGCTACAGAGCTGTAATAATCAAAACAGCATGGTATTGGCATTAAAACAGACAAATAGACCAATGGAACAAAATAGAGAATCCAGAAACAAATCCACACACCTACAGTGAACTCCTTTTTGACAAAGTTGCCAAGAACATACACCGAGGCAAGAGAGTCTCTTTAATAAATGGTGTTGGGGAAACTGGATATCCATATGGAGAAGAATGAAACTACATCCCTATATCTCACCATAGAGAAAAATAAAATTAAAACAGATAAAAAATTTAAACCTAAGGCCTCATACTATGAACATACTACCAGAGGACTTTGGGGTAACTCTCCATGACATTGGAGTGGACAATAATTTTTTGAGCAACACACCAGAGGCACAGGCAATGTAAGACCAAATGGATGAATGGGATCTTATCAACTTAAAAAGTTTCTGTACATCAATGTATACAATAAACAAAGTGAAGAGATGACCCACAGAATGGGAGAATGTATTTGCAAAATACCAATCTAACAAGGGATTAATAACCAGAAAATATAAGGAGCTCGAACAAGTCTATAGGAAAAAATCTAATAATCCAATCAACAAAATTGGCAAAAGATTTGAATAGACATGTCTCTAAAGAAGACATACAAATGAAAACAGACATAAGAAAAGATGTTCAACATCATTTATCACCGGAGAAGTGCAAATGAAAACTACAGTGAGATATTATATCATTCCAGTTAAAATGACTTACATCAAAATGATAAGGAATAACAAATGCTGGTGAGGATGGAGAGAAAAGGGAATGCTCTTAAACTATTGGTGGGAATGTAAATTAGTACAATCACTATAGAGAACAGTTTGGATGTTTCTCACAAAACGAAAAATTGAACGACCATAGGATCCAACAATCCCACTGCTGGGTATATACCCAAAAGAAAGAAAATTGGTATATTGAAGAGATATCTTCACTTCTATGTTTGTTGCAGCATGATATACAATAGTTTAGGTTTGGAAGCCACCTAAATGTCCATCAACAGATGAATAGATAAAGAAATTGTGGCACATATGCACAATGGAGTACTATTCTGCCATAAATATGAATGCGATCAAATCATTTGCCACAACATGAATAGAACTGGAGATTGTTATGTGAAGTGAAATATGCAAGGCACAGAAAGACAAACATAACATATTCTCACTTGTTTGTGGAATCTAAAAATCAAAACGGTTGAACTCATGGACATAGACAGTAAAAAGATGATTACTAGAGGATGGAAATAGAAGTGGGAGGCTGGGGGAAAATGGGGATGGTTAGTGGGTATAAGAAATAGAAACAATAAATAAGACAAGCTGTTTGATAGTATAACAGGGTGACTATAGTCAATAACAAGCTAATAATATATCATAAAATAACTTAAAGAGTGTAACTGGATTTTTTATAACTAAAATGACAAATGCTTGAGGAGATCAATACCCCATTCTTCATGATGCACTTATTTCACATTGCAGGCTTGTATCAAAACATTGATTGTACCTTACAAATATATACACCTACTACGTACCTACACAAAAAAATAAAAGTGAATTGAAAAGTGAACTAAATATAGCACTACCATATGATAAAATAATTCTACTCACAGGTAGAAAATAATTCTACTCACAGGTAGAAAATAAATCACAATAATTCTACTCACAGGTTGAAAATAAATCTGAAGATTGCTGGCAAGATGGCAGAATAGGAACAGCTCCGGTCTGCAGCTCCCAGCGAGATTGATGCAGAAGGCGGGTGATTTCTGTATTTCCAACTGAGGTACCCAGTTCATTTCATTGGGACTGGTTGGAAAGTGGGGGCAGCCCATGGAGGGTGAGCCAAAGCAGGGTGGGGTGTTGTCTCACTTGGGAAGTGCAAGGGGTCAGGGAACTCCCTCCCCAGCCAAGGGAAGCCAAGGGACTGTGACATGAGGAACGGTGCACTCCAGCCCAGATACTACGCTTTTCCCATGGTGTTCACAACCTGCAGACCAGGAGATTCCCTCTGGTGCCTAAACCACCAGGGCCCTGGGTTTCAAGCACAAAACTGGGCAACCATTTGGGCAGTCATCAAGCTAGCTGCAGGAGTTTGTTTTTTTTTTGTTTTTTTTTTTTCATACACCAGTGGCACCTGGAACACGAGCAAGACAGAACTGTTCACTCCCCCGGAAAAGGGGCTAAAGCCAGGGAGCCAAGTGGTCTGGCTCAGTGGTCCCACTCCCATGGAGCCCAGCAAGCTAAGATCCACTGGCTTGAAGTTCTCGCTGCCAGCACAGCAGTCTGAAGTCGACCTCAGATGCTGGAGCTTGGTGGGGAGAGGGGCGTCCACCATTGCTGAGGGTTGAGTAGATGGTTTTACCATCACAGTGTAAACAAAGCCACCAGGAAGTTCTAACTGGGTGGAGCCCACCACAGCTCAGCAAGGTCACTGTGCCCAGACTGCCTCCTTAGATTCCTAATCTCTGGGCAGGGGATCTCTGGGAAAAAAAAAAAAAAAGACAACAGCCCCAGTCTGGGGCTTATAGATAAAACTCCCATCTCCCTGGCACTGAGCACCTTGGGGAAGGGTGGCTGTGGACACAGCTTCAGCAGACTTAAACGTCCCTGGCTGATGTCTCTGAAGAGAGCAGTGGATCTCCCAGCACAGCGTTCGAGCTCTGCTAATGGTCCGACTGCCTCCTTAAGTGGGTCCCTGACCCCCGTGTCTCCTGACTTGGAGACACCTCCCAGTAGGGGCCGACAGACACCTCATACAGGAGAGCTCTGGCTGGCATCTGGCAGATGCCCCTCTGGGACAAAGCTTCCAGAGGAAAGAAAAGGCGAGACTCTTTGCTGTTCTGCTGCCTGCATTGGTGATTCCAGGCAGAGTCTGGAGTGGACCTCCAGCAAACTCCAGCAGACCTTCAGCAGAGGGACCTGACTGTTAGAAGGAAAACTAACAAACAGAAAGAAATAGCATCAACATCAAGAAAAAGGACGTCCACTCAGAGACTCCATCTGAAGGTCACCAACATTAAAGACCAAAGGTAGATAAATTCATGAAGATGGGGAGAAACAAGCACAAGAAGCTTGAAAATTCCAAAAAACAGAATGCCTCTTCTCCTCCAAAGGATCACAACTCCTCACCAGTAAGGGAACAAAACTAGATGGAGAATGAGTTTGATGAATTGACAGAAGTAGGATTCAGAAGGTGGGTAATAACAAAATCCTCTGAGCTAAAGGAGCATATTCTAATCCAATGCAAGGAAGCTAAGAACCTCGAAAAAAGTTTAGAAGAATTAGTACCTAAAATAACTAGTGTAGAGAAGAACATAAATGACTGGATGGAGCTGAAAAATGCAGCACAAGGAACTTCATAAAGCATACACAAGTATCAAAAGCTGAATCGATAAATCAGAATAAAGGATTTCAGAGGCTGAAGATCAACTCAATGAAATAAAATGAGAAGACAAGATTACAGAAAAAGAGTGAAAAGAAACAAATAAAGCCTCCAGGAAATACGGGACTATGTGAAAAGACCAAATCTACGTTTGGTTGGTGTACCTGAAAGTGGTGGGGAGAATGGAACCAAGTTGGAAAACACATTATCTGGGAGAACTTCCCCAACCTAGCTAGACAGGCCAATATTCAAATTCAGGAAATATAGAGAGCACCACAAAGATACTCCTCGAGAAGAGCAATCCCAAGACACATAATCGTCAGATTCACCAAGGTGGAAAAGAAGGAAATAATGTAAACGCCAGCCAGAGAGAAAGATCGAGTTACCCACAAAGGGAAGCCCATCAGACTAACAGCAGATCTCTCTGCAGAAACCCCACAAGCCAGAAGAGAGTGGGGGCCAATATTCAACATTCTTAAAGACAAGACTTTGTAACCCAGAATTTCATATCCAGCCAAACTAAGCTTCATAAGTGAAGGAGAAATAAAATCCTTTACAGACAAGCAAATACTGAAAGATTTTGTCACCACCTGGCCTGCCTTACAAGAGTTTTTGAAGGAAGCACTAAACATGGAAAAGAACAACTAATACTAGCCACTGCAAAAACACACCAAATGGTAAAGACCGTTGGCACTATGAAGAAACTGCATCAACTAATGGACAAAATAACCAGCTAGCATCATAATGACAGGATCAAATTCACACACAGCAATATTAACCTTAAATGTAAACAGGCTAAATGCCTCAATTAAAAGACACAGAATGGCAAATTGGATAAAGAGTCAAGACCCATAGGTGCGCTGTATTCAGCAGACCCATTTCATGTGCAAAGGCACACAAAAGCTAAAAATAAAGAGATGGAGGAATATTTACCATGCAAATGGAAAGCTAAACAAAGCAGGGTGTGCAATCCTAGTCTTTGATAAAACGGACTTTAAACCAACAAAGATCAAAAGAGACAAAGAAGGGCATTATATAATGGTAAAGGGATCAAATTAGAACTCAGAATTAAGAAACCCATTCAAAACTGCACAACTACATGAAAACTGAACTACCTGCTCCTGAATGACTACTGGGTAAACAACAAAATTAAGGCAGAAATAAATAAGTTCCTTGAAACCAATGAGAACAAAGACACAACGTACCAGAATCTCTGGGACACATTTAAAGCAGTGTGTAGAGGGAAATTTTATAGCACTAAATGCTCACAAGAGAAAGGAGTAAAATTGACACCCTACCATCACAATTAAAAGAACTAGAGAAGCAAGGGCAAACAGATTTGAAAGCTAGCAGAAGACAAGAAATAACTAAGATCAGAGCAGAACTGAAGGAGATAGAGACACGAAAAACCCTTCAAAAAATGAATCCAGGAGTTGGTTCTTTGAAAAGACCCACAAAATAGATAGACCACTAGCCAGACTAATAAAGAAGAAAAGAGAAAAGAATCAAATAGATGGAATACAAAATGATAAAGGGGATAGCACCTCTGATCCCACAGAAATACAAACTAACATCAGAGAATACTATAAACACCTCTACCCAAATAAACTAGAAGATCTACAAGAAATGGATAAATTCATGGACACATACACCCTCCCAATTCTAAACCAGGAAGAAGTTGAATCCCTGTATAGAACAATGACAAGCTCTGAAATTGAGGCCATAATTAATAGTCTACCGACAAAAAAAGATCCAGGACCAGACGGATTCAAAACCGAATTCTACCAGAGATAAAAAGAGGAGCTGGTATGATTCCTTATGAAACTTTTCCAAACAATAGAAAAAGAGGAAATCCTCCCTAACTCATTTTATGAGACCAGCATCATCCTCATACCAAAACGTGGCACAGATGCAACCAAAAAAAAAAAAAAAAAAAAAGAAAGAAAATTTCAGGCCAATATCCCTGATGAACATCCATGAGAAAATCCTCAATAAAACACTGGCAAAACCGAATCCAGCAGCACATCAAATAGCTTATCCACCATGATCAAGCCAGCTTCATCTGTGGGATGCAAGGCTGGTTCAACATATGCAAATCAATAAATATAATCCATCACGTAAACGGAACCAATAACAAAATCCACATGATTATCTCAATAGATGCAGAAAAGGCCTTTGACAATATTCAACACTCCTTCATGCTAAAAGTAGAATTATTTATTAATTCTATTCATTTTATACATTTCAGTTTATTAATTTTAAATTTATTAATTTCTGTATTTTGAGATATTTAAAAATTACTTTTAAGTTTTATGGCATTTTTATCAGAGAATGTGGTTTATACTATATCTACTCTTTTTTTTTGTTGTCTAATATATGGACTAGTCTTAAAAATGCTCCATGAAGCTTGAAAATGAATAAGATTATGTTATTATCTCTACTCATGGTAATGCACTCAATATCTCTTAGATGTCAATTTTATTAACTTAGAGCCTTTTGATCATTATTGACTGTTTAAAAATTTACTTGCTCAATCATTGCTAACTAAAGTGAGTTTAAATTTCCTACTACTTTTTTCTTTGGCCAATTTGTCCTTGCATTTCCTATGGTTTATAGTTTACATGTTGCGATATTTGGCATATACTGATACACGATAGTAGAATAATGAATGTGGATTCAACCTTTACTATTATAAACTTCCCTTTTTGTGTCCTTTATAATTTTTTTTTTTTTTTTTTTTTTTTTTTTTTTTGAGACGGAGTCTCTCTCTATCGCCCAGGCTGGAGTGCAGTGGCGGGATCTCATCTCACTGTAAGCTCCGCCTCCAGGGTTCACGCCATTCTCTTGCCTCAGCCTCCCGAGTAGCTGGGACTACAGGCGCCCGCCACCTCGCCCGGCTAGTTTTTTGTATTTTTTAGTAGAGACGGGGTTTCACCGCGTTAGCCAGGATGGTCTCGATCTCCTGACCTCGTGATCCGCCCTTCTCAGCCTCCCAAAGTGCTGGGATTACAGGCTTGATATAAATTTTTAAACTTCAACTCGAGCTAGTCTGATATTAAAAGCACAACTCTAGCAGTCTTTTGTCCTTTCTTTGACTTTTACTGGGTTGTTTTGTTTTAGATGTATTTTTTGAATTTAATATCAGGTAATATCTATGTTATCCTAATCAGACAGTAATTCTGGTAGGCTTTTTTTCCTTTTTTGTATTTGATATAACATATTTTGTATTATTTTTATAATCATATTTTCTGTTTTCTATTTTTAATGCTTTATTTTCTTTTCGTTTGTTTTGTAGGTTATCTTTCTTGTCTTTTTTGTGTGTTTTTGTTCGAGTTATTTTGGAAGTTCGTAATGTTTTGTTTCTTCTGATAGATACATTTGTAGCTTTAGCTAACATACATAAACCTATTTTCTTGATTTTTGAATTGTACACATTATTTATTTTCCCCATTCATTAAACATGAGCTTATTAGCTCACTTACGCTTTTTCTTACTTTCTTTGCTCCCACCTTCAATATTACTACTACTTTATTTATTCTGATGATCACCTTTAGGAAGAGTTCTCTGACTTAGTTGTTTACCCTTTGGACTTCTTTTTATTGCCCAAGTGCCTGAAGAACACTTTTTAGATAAAAATTCCAAAATTTTATAAAAAGATGAATTGTTGTTTATAAGACTGTCTCTTTTTTTCCCCTGGGATATACTTTACTTTTCTTCTATAGAATCAATTCTTTGGTTCAGGGAATTTTTGTTATGTCTTTGAGTATCTTTTTTTTCTCTTTTCCTTCTGTCGGGTGTTCTACCTTAGGGTCAACAGGTTTCTTTATGGTGGCTCATTGTTGACTCTCTTGCATGACTGACTTGTCTCTAATTTTATTCATGATTGTGTCTTCTACTTCCCATTCACTATTTTAAGCCCCTTTTCCTCTAAATATTTAGCCATGTATATTCTGTTTCTCTGTTTCGTTTGAGGGTGCTTTTGGTTTTGTTTTTATTTTGTTCCTTTCTTTTATAATGTTGTTGTTTTGGTGCTTTAATTAGCTTGGTAATCTCCATTTTCATCACTTTTTTATCATTTAGTCTTTGATATTTTGCTTCATTTGATTAATATTCTCTGTCATTACTTCTGCAGTTCAAAACAAAAATATAATTTTCTTTCAGTTTTTATACTGTTTTCTTAAAGACTGAATTCTTCATATCTCCTTCCTTCCTTCCTTCCTTCCTTCCTTCCTTCCTTCCTTCCTTCCTTCCTTTATAGCTGTAGTATTTTTTCACATCTGCCAAAATATTTTTTCAAATTATTCATATATTGAAAGTGAGTGACTTAATGAAAATCTTATATTTGCTCAGATATAATGTGGGTAAATTCTTGACTCCTTTCCCACTTTCTCTGGCTCTGTTTTTCCTCAGAACTTTTATTTAAGAATTGACTATTGCCTCTTTCATCTTCTTTTCTGTGGCCTGGAGGTGTAAGTAGAGTGGAGCAACTCAGTTGGTTTTGTGATTTATCTAAATTCAAGAACTTGAACTCTGCTTCTCATCATGTGATACATATCTAATATAATATAATATATAATATAACATACATAATATATAATATTGTGTATATATATATCTTATACATAAGTCCACTAACCATAGGCAAAGATGTATTCTATTTCTATATATGAGGATACCATTTGACTTTAAACCATTTCTCTAATTCAAGGTAGAACATTGGAGCCTTTGTCCACAACAAAGTCAGTCATGTTGTTATTTACTTCTAGTTCAAACTCATCTCCCTAACAACTATGTTCTATACCCACCAAAATGTAGATGGAAAAGATAGGTGAAAACCATACGTTTTGACCTAGGCATTATTAGACTGGAAGGGTTTGAAGGAAGGGGGTAATTATTATTCTCTCTGTGAATCCTATCCCTTACCTACTCACTTTTTATATAGTTTTCTCTTATTATTTCTCTTTTTTGATATCTCTCAGTGACTATAATTATTCTGTTTTCCATCCCTACCTTTCACTCCTACTAGGAAAAATGACGATGGCATATCTTTGTTGAGATACTAAAGCAGAAGGAAACCAAACAGAACTGCATCCACTCTCAAAGGATTTGGATTTGTACCTACACAAACTCCTCTGTTTTTTCATCTCCAGATTCAGGTTTCTTATTAAGATTTTTTAGGATATTATTCACTTACCACCTTTCCGAGTAATACCTGCGTGAAGTTGGCTGATTCTGTGTTTTTCTAGAATCATTGTTTTCAAAGATTGTGACATTAGATTATGACTTATTCCAAACTTGTTCTCCTCTTTTTTAGAAATGTATATTTTGAAAGTTTTTTTTTTTTCATTTACTTTGATTTGAAGAAATACTGTGATCTGTAGGCTAGTCAAAAGCTATCTAGTGTCAATCACATGCTAGGCACCACTGATGCACAAAGTAGGAGCTCCTAAATACCTAGTGGTCAGTGAAGGATTTAAGTTTAATTGTTTTGTTCGGTTGCTCTCACAGAGAACTGTACATATAGAATGGTCAATTTGTGAAAAAAATAAAAATACACATTTGTATTTCTCTATATACATTTTGTATTCACAAAAATGTATCTGATAGGATATATACCAATTAATACTATTATCTTTGTGGTAAAAATGAGGCTTATAGAGAACATACACTTTTTATTTTGTATCTGTCTGAGTTGTTTAACACTTCCTTTTTTTTTTTTTTTCTTTGAGATGGAGTCTCGCTCTATCGCCCAGGCTGGAGTGCAGTGGCACGATCTTGGCTCACTGCAACCTCCGCCTCCCAGGTTCAAGCGATTCTCCTGCCTCAGCCTCCTGAGTAGCTGGGATTACAGGCATGCACCACCATGCCTGGCTAATTTTTGTATTTTTAGTAGAGATGGAGTTTCATCATGTTGGTCATGCTGGTGTCAAACTCCTGACCTCATGATCCACCCTCCTTGGACCCCTAAAATGCTGGGATTACGAGGATGAATCACTGGCAACTCTTTCTTTTCTAAAATGGCAAATATTGTCTTTATAATATGAAAAGATAAAGCTCTCATTTTGAAAGCAATTAAGTTTTAATTGTTAACACAAGAAGAAAGAAATTAACCCTTAGTCATATGCCCTTGTTTCCTTAAATATTGCTAAGTCATATTATTTTTAACAATGCAATGCATGTTAGTTACGTTGTTTGTTCACAGCTGTTTTAGAAAGCTTCTGACATTTTTCTAATATACATACATAAAAGGAAGACATATGCTTCCTTTTACTTTTACATAAGTAAAAGGAAGACACATGCTATTTTTTTCAGTTAAACACACCAAAAGGAAGGCTAACTGCTTATAAGGCGCCTTCCTTACACCATACACAAAAATGAATTCAAGAGGCCAGGCATGGTGGCTCACGCCTATAATCCTAGCACTTTGGGAGGCCGAGGGGCCAAGATCACTTGAAGTCAGGAGTTCAAAACCAGCCTGGACAACATGGTGAAACCCTGTCTCTACTAAAAATACAAAAAATAAACAGGACATGGTGGTGTACACCTGTAAATCCAGCTACTTGGGGGACTGAGGCAGGAGAATTGCTTGAACCCGGGAGGTGGAGGTTGCAGTGAGCTGAGATTGGACCACAGCACTCCAGCCTGGGCAGCAGAGCAAAACTCTGTCTCAAAATAAAAATAAAGAAATAAAATAAAAATAAAGTAAACTCAAGATTGATTAAAAACTTAAATGTAAAACCTAAAAGCATGAAATCTCTGAAAGATTAACTAGGAAATACCATTCTGGACATGGGATCTGGCAAAGATTTCATGACAGATACCAAAAGCAACTGCAACAGAAACAAAAATTTACAAATGGAACCGGACTTAATTAAACTAAAGAGTCTCTGCACAGCCAAATAATGGGAGAAAATATTGGTAAACTATGTATTTGACAAAGGTGTAATATCCCAAATCTATAAGGAACTTAACAAGTTAAAAAGGAAAAAAAAAAACGAATTTAAAAGTAGGTAAAGGACATGAACAGATAGATGCTTTTCAAAAGAAGAAATACACATGACCAACAAGCATATGAAAAAATGTTCAACATCACTAATCAATGGAGAAATGCAAATTAAAAGTACAATGAGATACCATCTCATAACAATCAGAATGGCTATTATAAAAAAGTCAAAAAATAACAGATTCTGGTGAGGTTGCACAGAAAAGGGAACACTTACACACAATTGGCTGGAATGTAAATTAGTTCAACCACTGTGGAAAACAATATAGTGATTCCTCAAGGAACTTCAAACCGAATTACCATTTGACCCAGCAATCCCATTATTGGGTATATACCCAAAGAAATTGTAATCATTCTACCATAAAGACACATGCATGCATATGTTTATTGCTGCACTGTTCATAATAGCAGACATGGAATCAACCTAAATGTTCATCAGCGTTAGAGTGGATAAAGGAAACGTGGTGCATATACACCATGGAATACCATGCAGTCATAAAAAAGAACAAGATTTTGTTTTTTGCAACAACGTGGATGGAGCTGGAGGTTATTATCCTAAAGAAAGTAACCAGGAAAAGAAAACCAAATACTGCATGTTCTCACTTATAAGTTGGAGCTAAACAATGAGAACACATAGACATGTAGAGAGGAACAACAGACATCGGCACCTACTTAAGGCTGGAGAGTGGGATGAGGGAGGGGAGCAAAAAACTACCAATAAAATAGTATACTTATTACCTAGGTGATGAAATAATCTGTATTCCATGCCACCAAGAAGTGCAGTTTACATATATAACAAATGTGCATATTGTACCCCTGTACCTAAAAGTTTTTTTTAAAACCCCATGAAATTATACTTCAATATTTTTGAGTGCAAAAGATTACTCATCTCTGTCCCTAGCCTACCTTTCTAATCTCATCTCCTGCTATTCAGTGCTGCCATTTTAAAAATGTGAGCTACACGACTCCAGGGATTAGCATTCTTTTCACTTCTGTTCTCCTACACCTAGAATAGTACTTGGAACATAATCATGCCTCGATAAATATGTTTAATGAACAAAGGAATAAATGTAGTACATTTGAGTATGCTATTTAATGGAGATACTCAATTCATAAGGTAACTGGAGAAATAAATAATGCTGTCTAGCCCTGTGCTTGGCACATATTTGGTATTTAACACACGCCATTTTTCTTCTTTTTGTGTCAGATAAAATGTCCAGAAAGCTGGATACTCTGTACCCCATAAGATGCCTTATTTGATTATAATTTAACTGCATCTTTAATCATTTTTAAATCCAAGCTTGCTTAAAGAAATAGGCCTGTGTAGATTATTTCTGCATTGCTTGTAAAACTGCTATTCAGGACAGCATAATGATATTGAATGGCATATACTAATGACTGGCCAGAAAAATAAATCTGCATGGAGAAACTTTCCTCTCCTGATGGAATGGTAGCTTCTTTTCATTAGTAAAATGCCCCGTATCTTTTTTTTTTAAATTTATTTATTATTATTATACTTTAAGTTGTAGGGTACATGTGCATAACGTGCAGGTTTGTTACATATGTATACTTGTGCCATGTTGGTGTGCTATGTTGGTGTTGTGTTATCTCATTATCCATTTGCTTTAGCTGTTAAGGTGCTCAAAGCTATCTCAATGTTTCCGCTATAATTAGCTTTCTCTCTTCTCTCTTTTCATGATCCCATTCTCTTTCTTTTACTCTCGTAATAAATATTTATTTTATCTGTATATTTTCTTGTAAACTGTCTAAAATTCTTTTTGTAAGTAGGCAGGTAGTAAATAAAGGGACTTATATTACTGATAGGTTGAGTTTACTGATAAACTAAAGGAACTAATATTACTGATGGATTGAGTTTGCTGATCAACTCAATCAGCTCTCTAAACACCATAAGACCCACTATATTCTAGGTCAATAAAAATTGATAAGGGATGAAAGAACACCTAGTATCATCCCCCAAGCCAAAGTCCATTTTGAGGTTTGGAGCAGCATCCCATTCGAAGAGGTTAGAGCACACAGGGCAGATCTTAACCTAATGGAAATTCCCACAATTTTGAGTGTTGTCCACCAATTCTGATTCCTGTGAGACTTGAGGGCTAGAACAGTGGTATGTATGCAGGCAATGGATATCTCAGGGAGTAGGCTTGCAAACTGTGGGCCTCAGGGCTACCTCAGTCACTCTAGAAGAATAATAAAAGGAATACTGCTCTAAATTCTTTTCGTGGATTCACACAATAAATTTATTATCAAATACCATTATTATGTCCAAAAGCCATTCTACTGTAGAATGACTATGTTGACAGTCTATCAGCCACACATCAGATAGAGACTTTTGGCTAATCTTGACTGATTATTAAAGATCCAGGCCAAAGAGAAGAAATCACTGGTTCAGGTCCCAATTGATACATTTCCAAGAAATGCTCCAGAGGTAAAGTTAGTACATGAAACACCTTGACATCTAAAGAACGTTCCTGTTCCACTTCTCTGGCCCTTGCTAAATGTTATCTTAAGACTGGCAATGTAAGCTTTCTCCAGGCATAAAGGGCATAAAACATATATGCTCCCAACTAAAGAACAACACTGTGTGACATTATATGCTCAGAAAAATTACATATAGTTTTCATGAATAGTTTTCTATTTGTTAGGGTGAATAAAGTAAGTTGCTGTTAAAACAAAAAGACTCCAAAATGCAGAGGCTTAATTAAGTTAGAAGCTTTTATCTCCTGTAACTGTCCAGAGGTGAGTAGTTCAGGTTCAGCACCAATGCGTATAAAATTTTCCCCAAACTCACTGTTTCTAAACTGGAAAAAAATGAGATTGAAGTGGACAACCAGCTTCCCCAGTATCTTGGGCTCCATGCCTTAACCCATGGGAAGCATTGTGAATCTCTAAAGAGAGAAATATTCCTAAGAACAGGTGGAGACAAAGGGATAATGTGAGACTTCTATTCCCAGCCCTGGAACCTCTGATCTGTAATTCAGCCAAAGGAGATGCCAAATCATGGTGACTGCTCAATAGCACCATGCTGCAGAAGGTTCATCCCACAGGTCTCCTCAGCACAAACCCCTAGCTAACCTTCCCACAATGCCATGATATTCCCTTTGGGATCTCCCCTATTCAGGAAGAGCAACGCTCAGATAATTTACCGCAGCCGAGGTGAATCTGGACTGCAGGTAACACCTAGAACCGAAAAGCAGCCGTGACATAGCAGTAAAGGACCTCTAAGTAAATATATCAAATAAAAAACAAAACAAGCCAAGAAGAGAGGACTGGAAGAAATAATTGTTTCTACAATGCAAAGACATAGAAATACATTTAAAAGACCAGAAAACAGGGAACCATGATCTCCCCAAATGGGCAAGGCAAGGAACCAGTAACTGACCCTAGTGAGATGATGATATGTGAGCTCTCTGACCAGGAATCTAAAATAGTAGTTTTAAGGAAACTCAGTGATTTCCAAGTGAGAACAGATGAGCAGGTTTAGAAATTTACCAGAGAAATTTAACAAAGAGACTGAAATAATAAAAGAAAAATCAAACAGAAATTTTGGAACTGGTAAATACATTTGCTGAACTAAAAAAAAAATTTAGAGACTGTCAACGGCAGGATGGACCAAGCAAGGGAAAGAATCAGTGAACTTGAATACAGGCTATTTGAAAATACAGGCTCAGTGGAGAATAAAAGAATAAAAAGCAATGAAGATCACCTACAAGACATAAAAAATTACCCCCAAAAGACCAAATCTAATCGTTATTAATATTGAAGTGGAAATTGAGCAAGAACAAGGAGTAGAGCACTTATGCAAATGAAAAATAACATAAATCTTTTCAAAACATGAGAAAGATATGAATATCCAGGTACAAGAAGATCAGAAAACACCAGGCAGATTTGATTCAAATAAGAGTACTGCAAGGCTTATAATAATCAAACTCTCAAAGGTTAATTCTGAAGAGATAATCTTAACAGTAGCATAATAAAAAGAGCAAATAGCATCTAAAGGAGATCCGATCTGCGTGTCAGCAGATTTCTCAGTGAAAACCATACAGGCCAGAGGGAGTAAAACAACATTTTCAAAGTGCTGGAATAAAAATTGCCTGCATCCAAGAATACTGTATCCAGAAAATTTATCCTTCAAATATGTAGAATAAAGACTTTCCAAGACAAACAAAGGTTGAGAGAATTCATCACCACTAGACCCATCTTACAACAAATGCTAATGAGTTCTTCAATCTGAAAGAAAAACACACTCACATGAAAAAAAAGAATGTATAGAACTTACTGGTAAAATCAAGTATGCAGACAAATCCAGAATAATATAATACTGCAATTATGGTGGGCAGTCTACTCATCGCTCTTGTATGATGCCCAAAATACAAATCTATTGAAACCAATAATAACTACAGCAACCTGGTAAGAGCTAGGTAATATAAAAATATGTAAATTGAGATGACTAGATGTCAAAATCCAGGGAGAATGGCGTTAAGGTATAGACAGTTTTGTATTCCATTTTTATTTATTCTCTTTGTGATCTAAAATAAGTTGTCATCTCTTTAAATTAACTTGTTATAGCTATAAGATGGTGTGTTTTGTAAGCCTAATGGTAACCACAATGCAAAAACCTGGAATAGATTTACTGAAAGTAAAAAGCATATCAAAACATACTACCAGAGAAAAATCACCGAACCACAAGGGAAGACAATAAGAAAAGAATAAAGAAAAAGAGGAGTTGCAAAACAACCAGAAAACAAGCAACAAAATAGTAGAAGTAAGTTCTTACCTATCAATAATATTACCGAATATAAATGGACTCAAATCTCCATGAGAATGGCTTAAACTAGTTTCTCTTCTTTCAAACCAATGGAGGTAGAGGCATGAGATAAATTGTGTGGAAAGCAAGTTCATCTTTACAAAGATAAACAAGAAGTTGCATACATTATGTCCACTTGCAGCCCTTTGGTTATAACTTAGTTTCATTGACATACTTAACCTCAAGGGAGACTAGAAAATGTAGCCTCTAGCTGAATACTCAGGTAAACTTAGGGATGATTCTATTGCCAAAAGGAAAAGGGGAAGATGAATAGTGAAGAAGAGTTAGTGGTCTTTCCAGTAGCACAGATCCCAATTTCAATAGAACTTGGGTTCATCATTGAGATTAAGACATTGTAGGAAGTGTGATAAACCTACCAGGGATATGTTTTCTGCAGGTAAAGGAAAAAGTGATCCTTTGGGAAAAACACATCCTAAGAGAAGAGAGGGTCAACAAGACAAGACTAGCTCAATAACAGAGTCTCAACTGGATAGGAGAAATGATACTAAATAGAGCATGGCAAATAAATGTCATTTTTATTTGTTCCATGCTCCAGACCTTTATGTACTCATTTATAAATAATTGAGGAAGACAATTTTTAAAGAATATGAGATAAATTTCTTAATAAAAACCTCTGAAGAAATGGTATACCAAGTGTGACAGAGTATAACACCAAAGGGTGAAGGTGTATGCTTCTCTTGTCTGCTAACATATAGCTTGGCTTTTGTACATCAAATATACATAACATAGAAAGTATAAACCTCTTTAGCTAGTACAGACTCAAAGATCTTGCTTATTAGCTATTTTATATATATATATATGTTATATATATATATATGTTATATATATATAGAGAGAGCTTATCAAACACTTCTTATGTGTCAGGTACTGTATTGAAAGCTTTTATGTGTATTATCTCATTTAATCCTCCGAGCAATTGTATAAGTTAGTTACTTTGTTATTCATTAGAAAAGTGAGGCCAAAGAAATTAAAAGTAATTTTGCCAAGATCAAAAGCTGATAGGTGATATAACCAGGATTTAACTTGGTTTCTTCCCAACCGCACAAACCTCATTTATTGTCACTATATTGCACAAAATCATGAAAGGAATAATTGAAAAAAATAACAAACATGAAGGGAGTTTGAAGCCCTTAAACAGTGAGCAAGAACGAAGACTGGAGAAATGACTTACTTAAAATTCTACTGCAGTGTGACCTAGAGAAACCCAAATTAACCTGGAAATTATCTATTTAATGGGAATTGCAATGAACTATGATAGTGGCACCATGGAGTTTTGCAAATAATACTGCTTAAGCACAGGCAGAATAATTAACTGTTCTTACCTGAAATGAGAAATATCAGGAATTAAGAAATTTCCTAGAATATAACTATTTCCAAAAGGAACAAGCGAAGGCTTGAAGATTTAATTTAAAAGAGCATATTTACTTAGGGATAGAAATGGAGTCATTGACCAACTTTAAAGGTCCATTCAACATGCACAATACATATTCTAATATATAGCTGTCTTTCCAAGGGAGTTCAGTTTCCAGTATGATATTTTATATTTCATTCTGGTATTTGTTCTTTGTGACATTTTGAGTATTAATGCTTAAGGGGAAATTCAATTTTCCTTTAAACATATTATTTGTAAGAGCTTTCTGGTTTTGGAAAAATTAGTTTACTAAGCTGTTTTAAACATATTGCTAACAGTCATTATGTTCTGTAATTTCTCTTAATAAATTTTGAATTTTATTTGAGGTATTGTTATGTTTATTATTGAGTCTTTTAAAATTACATTTTTGTATATCACTTATTACATGCTCACTTGTTACTTTTGTTACAAAGTTGGCATCTAAAAACTAATTGCTTATCCAAATATGTCTTCAATTACTTTGTAGAATTCAGTTGCGAAACACAATTTGTTTTATAGCCTTTTTTCCTTTTCAGGAAAACTTCCATTTCATAAAGTAAATCATGCCTTTAACAACTGTCTTCATCTCTGTAGTATTTTGTTGTGTTTATTTTGAAAAGAACATGCAATTGCTAAAAACCATATCAATCATGAAAGTGACCCAAAGGATTGAAATGGGATCTATAAAATAAGATAAAATAATTCCCTGAATCTGCCACTGGTTTGTATTTGACACTGGTCTGGTCTCTTTTCCTTTTTGGACCTTAGTTTCTCCATATAAAAACCCTGCACTAAAAGCTTCTCTAACTCTGATTTTCTAGGAATTAAAAAAAAAAAAATGGCATAGGGTGGCCTGCATACCTTTTGTTTGGCCTTCCAGATCCATGTTCCACCCTCCTCTGTGCATGAGGAGACTGACCAGCGTGTAGTTTCTGGTTGAGTTTGGCTGCTGAGGTGCCCTGGAAGGAGAAAAGATGAGGTGGAGATAGTGAAGTTAGGGTATTTATTTCTACCACTTACCCTCTTATGGGGAAGGGTTTTGCCATGGCTGAGCTACATCTTCACTGTGTCTCTTTTCACTTCTTTAGGCCTAGAATGGTGGGTATACACCTACTGTTATAGTTCCAAGGTTCTACACTACCCTATTTTCATCTTCTGTAATTATTTTTCTATTACAACTCAGCACAAATTCCCAATTTGAGTGTGCCATTTGTTTCCTGCCAGGATCCTAACTGACAAAAGGTAACTTAATGCTCTAAATCCAACGATTTTCCCTAAGGATGGTGCTGTGCAAGTGTTTAGCCTCTATTCAGTATAGAAGAATGAGTGAAGGTCAGAGACTTCAATAGAAGAGCATTATGTTTATGACTTCTAAGTATATCTTGATTTCTAGTCTATAGGAGCAGTGACTTTCATTTTTGTCTCATTACTTTTTTTTTTATTTGTAACATGAAAGTAAAGCATTGTTTCAAAACCTTTATCAATGTTTTCTCCAAGCCTCAGCAAGAGCTACATGATTTTTAGTGCCCAAACACCTTCTCCTTCTCATGACTAAATCTCCATCATCTCACTGGCAGCAGATTTGCTTTGATGGGTCTTCTAGTGTTCTCTGGGGTGGTTGTATTTTCCACCCTCTCTTCTTCCTCCTTCTTCTCTTTCTCCCTCCCAACTGCCTGGCCTACATGGAAGCCTTGTTCTTGAACAACAAGGCCGTTTTAGATGACACCCAAGGCTAGCTCAAGATATTGATTAGCAAAAGGAAACCCACCAAGACCCACCAATATATACCATTCAACATAAAGACATAGACTGTCAGATCTGGAAGTACTAACTTAATTGCATCACAGGCTCTATCCTCGAGGTTATAGATCCCTCTGGCATTCCAAAGTTAGAGGAAGGACTCTTTTAATCTATAGGTACATATCTATGATAAATAAAAAAAATGTGTCTTACACATACAGGAGTTGCAATTTTTCAAAGATTTTTAAACATGACTGTGATACAGTTACTGTGACATTTTGTATATAAGTATTTTCTCAGTCATCTTATACTAAAACATTAACAATAATCTTATAAGTGACCTCAGAATTTTTGAAACTAAAAAGAAGATTTTGCAAGAAAAGACTGCCACAATTCTTTGTTAACTTAGTGAGGCAGGTAATAGAACATTATATGTAGTATGATCTCATACATGTATTTTCAAATATCATAAACTTATACAAGAAAATTGTGGTTATTTCTGGAGGTAAAATAAAGAGGATATTCACTCATATTTTATTCATGTAGTCTTGTTTGAAATGTTTACACATATGTGTTATTTGCATGGGATGAGTTCCCTGTCAAGTGGGGGTATATGTCACAAACTAATAATAGAGGTGGGTAATGCATTTCAACAAACATTGGGATGATGGTAATAAAAGTGAATAACTTCTGCAGCACTTATAATGTATGAGGCACTGTTCTATTAAGTGTTTTAAATATGTACTGCATTATTATCCCTATTTTACACACTGAAGCCTGAGAAGTTAAGCCATTTGCACAAGGTTACGTAGTTAGAAAGTGATAGGGCAGAATTTGAACCCAGTCGGTCTGACTCCTAAATCCACACTTTAGTTACTAGTTACTGGTCTTAGTCCAGTCCGGGGGTTCAGAGCACTCAAGTATAGTTTCTTGAGTAAATACTGCCTCTTCTGGCCCTAGGGGACTAGACTACAAGCCAGAGTACAGAACAAGACTCAACATCCCTACCTGTTGTTTCTGTTACCCTTGGGCCTCTGAATAAGTTGCTAATCAGGTGGAATTCCCTGTCACATTCCTGACAGGTATTCTGAATGGAGGAATAAGACAAATGCTTTTATACTAATCATTTCATTTAGAATTGACTATAACTTTATAAGGCAAGTAGTATCCCCATTTTACAAGTGAAGAATCTGAGGCTCAAATAGATGAAATGTCTTGCCCAAGCGTACACAACTAAAAAATGGTAGCGTTAGGATTTAAAACCCAGGTATTACGATGCTAGGGCAATGAATCCCCTACTGTATTATGGTATTTTAAAGAGAATTTTGGACTGTGGCAGTGGATGTAGTCCCCAGACTCCTCTCATACACTCCAGTCGTAGTTCAGGTAGCTCCACTTGTCCTCCCAATTCTACCCCTTCCACATCCGTTCTTATCTGGTTATGACCAAGTTTATTGTTCCAAAAGTTAAACTAAAATTACCATTTCCCCCTTCCAAATGAATGGCCCTTTATACAGAAAGCACAGATTGGCCAGAAGTGAGTAAAACAAGGAAATTTTAGAGTATCCTCTTGTCTAGACGAGAGGGGAGAAAAGGATTACAACTTCTCTCATTCGGACAGACTGTAGAAAGGAATGGTGAACATAATTTCCAGCAACCTCCGGTCTCCAGAAAGATAGGTCTTGTCTTTTTTGGTTATAGAAAGCAATTACAACTGAAGGTTCTGTCTGGGATAACAATATCTGACACTGGAAATATATCATGTTCCTTCAGGCTTCAATGGAGGAAAGGCCCAGGGCATAGTCAAAACTGTTATCAAGAGCATCCAGGTATTCAAGACCTAGGTTTCCCAGACAATAGTAATTTATCGGCCCTTCTCAATTACATTGCTAAAAGCCACTCTTATATTTGAAATAAAGTATTTGAGCCAATCAAACTGTTGCATTATAACCAAATTGTTTGGTCTGCTTTTCATTTAAGGCCTAAAGGCTTCAAA
Organism: Macaca nemestrina; assembly: GCF_043159975.1. NCBI lineage: Eukaryota > Metazoa > Chordata > Mammalia > Primates > Cercopithecidae > Macaca > Macaca nemestrina. The sequence goes on from NC_092145.1 coordinate 87,747,003, forward strand.
ATAATTAAAAGACCATTCTGGTAACCAAAGGGAGAAAGTCTTATTTTAAAATGGCATTTGCTTGGGGATTCAAGGACCCCAAAGACAATTCTCCCCCAGTGCCCTACATGTAATACTCTAGGAAGATCACTGTTATACCCACACGCTCTAGCCCTAGTTTCAAGAGACTGAGGCTGTTAAACCTAATCATTGGTTAATATTTAGTTCTACAATGATCAATAGTTGAGAGGCCATGGCCATAGTGGCTTGGCCTAGGAGTTCTTTTTAAGACTGGGGAAGAAGTTTATTTGTAATATGAGCTCCTACTGGAGTGGACTAAGGTTGGTGGGGGGGCGGGGGGGACTCCTGCCCTTTGGAGACATTATAAACAAGATTATGTGATATAAACAAGATTTTGTCACCCTAACTGCTTAAATAAGAATGATGCAGAGAGCTCGCCTGGGAGTAACTGAAAAGAAAGCTGAAAGATGTGTGATAGTAACTGGATGTTTACATTTAGTATTTCAAGAGTGGAGTAGTTCTGGGTGATGACAATAGCCAAGGTGGCTGAAAAGAGATGTAGAACAAAATCACTGCTGATGAAGAAGTCAGAGGACCCAAGAGCCCAGATTTTAGCTGGATCATCTCTTAGAACTTGTAATCCAGGATGATAGGAGCGATGAAGACAGTGAGCCAGGTGCCAATGTCCACAATAAATGAAGAGATTGACCAGAAAGTACAGAAGTGATAGCAAAGACAAGGGATGGAGGACAATATGCTAAGATGTCATGAGTCCAAAGACAATATATTTTTTAATACAGATGGAGGAACAAATGAATGCAACAAACTTAATAAATAATAGTTCTCCTGCTGAACTCATCCTCAATGTTTTGGGCATGGAAACATTAAAAGGCTATCCTCATTAGTCTAGGTTCCCTTTAATACCCAGCCTTGTCTATCCATACTTCCCACTGGCTCTCCTTCCCCACCTCAACAGATATCAGAGGACTGGCCATTCTGAGAGACATATGACTGACTCTTTTCAGAAGCAGAAGGCTCAGCAATACTTGTATTTATGTTTAAGAGTGTATGTGTCTGGGCCTAGATGAACCCAAATAGGGCCAATTGGGAAGCTACCCCAGATGGCAGAAATCTGGAGAACCTCTGCTCTGTGTAATTTATTGGGGGCATCTGGTGTCATCAGACTCAATGTCTGTATCAGTGTCAAGAAATTAGAGCAGCTCCTTATCCCCATCTCCACTGGAAGGGAAGACCCAAAAGTTTGAAACAACTACTAATTACACGGTGGCTTGCCTAAACTAGGCCTATTCTAGTCACCTTCAACTGCAGGGCTTTGGTTTAAAGATACCCATATAGAAAATATTAACACAAAATAAAAGTGTCTGCAAAGAGGCGATGAAAGGCTTCGCAGGCTTAACTTCAGAGCGAAACTTCAATCAGCTTATTCCAGGCTGCAGCTGCCACTGCTGAGCATAACAAGAAAGAGATGATTACAATTCAACAGCAATTCACTGCGCTTAAAGGTCCTGTGCCATATATTGTGTTAAACACTGTAAGCAACAGAGAAAAGTGTAAATTTCCATTCTGGAACTTAACAGTCAATGAAGAGAGAGGTGCCTATAAAAGTTAATCAAAGGCAGAAATTGATAAGCACTATAATGAGAAAGGTGTAAACAAATTACTCTGAAAGCGTTGAGAAGGAAAGATTGGCTTCTATCAAAATTAATCCAAGAAGGTTACAAAGAGGGTGACATTTGACCTGTGCTGAGAAAAACAAATTGAGTTTTTATACATACAGATTGGATGCAGGCAACAACATGGACTAATACACAGAAACAGGACAATGCAGAATACAGAATGTATAGTAATGGAATGGGAGAAGGTGATTATGGAAAGTAATACCAATAGTTAATATTAGTTCATTACTTACTGTATGTCAGAAACAATACTGAGTTTAACATGTATTAACTTAATCCTCACAATAACCCTAGGAGACAGATTAATATTATGAACATCATCATTCCCAATTGACAGTTCAGAAACTGAGACCTACAGAAGTTAAGTAACTTATTGAAGATCCCACAGACAGCAAGTAGCAGAGTCAAGATTCAAACCCAGGAAGTTTGGATCCAAACAGAACACATGCTCTCAACCTCTATAGCGCATTCCCTTTCAGCAAAGGCTGGAAAAAGGTTATGAAGAACCTTGAATGCCAGGGAAAAGATTTGAGACTCTATCTTGTAGTCTTTTGTTTGATTTCTGGCTCTAGAATTCACTAGCTGAGTGATCTTGTGCAAGTTACTTAATTTTTCTGAACTTTTGTTTCCAAATTTGTAAAATGGAGATAATAAAATAAAATATTATGGGGATATAATATGATATAGTACATAGGTTGTCCTGAAATACTTAGCAAATGTAGTTTCCAGTATTCACAGTAGATGTAGTATAAGACGCGGGGCACATTCCACGTGGAAAGAATAGATTGAAGTTTTCTGGTATTGTTGGAATATGGGCTATGATGATATATGGTGATGAAGCTGGGAAAGGAAGGTGAGGACCAGCTTATGAAAGACTTTAAATGTGACCTTTAAGCATGTGGCTTTTATTCTATAAGTTACAAGAGACCCTTTAAACAGTATAAATTTTAAAAAGACATGTGTGAAAGGCAGAAAAAAATCATAGCTATATATGACATTCAACAAGTACCTGCTTTATACCCAGGCCTGGGCTAGGGGTTATGAGGCATACATAGATGAAGCCCCTAGATTCTAACCAGTGGGATTTATGAGACAAGAGCTCAGTCCTAGTTCACAAGAAACAGTGAAGTAGGGGGAATATAAAATTACACAACCACTTTGGAAGACAGTTTGGCAGTTTCTTTAAATTTGTACTTACCACATGACCCAGAGCAACTACTTTGGAGTATTTAATGTAGAAAATTTAAAACTTAAATTTACATACAAATATGTACAATAATGTATAATATCCCTATTCAAAATCATCAAAAAGTGAAAACAATCCAAATGTTCACCAACAGTTGAATGGATAAGCAAACCGTGATACTTGGATTCCGTGGGATACTACTTAGGAATAGAAAGGAACCAACTACTGATACATATAGCAGCATGGGTGTATTTGCAAATACATTATGCTAAGAGAAAGAATCCAGAGACAAAAACTTACTTACTATATCGTTGTATTTACATGATATTCTATTAAAACCAGAACTACAGGAGCAAACATATCATTGGCTGCCAGAGTTTAGGGATGGCGGATATAACTACAGAGGGGATAAAAGAACAATTTGGCATCATCAAAACTGCACTGTATCTAGATTGTGGTGATGGTTACATGACTCTATGCATATGGAGGAACTTACAGAACTTTATGCTCCCCAAAAAGGAATTTTAAGATTCAGTATTATACTATGAAAAACTTGCCAGTTCTGGTAAGTTGTTTGTCATTGTCATAAGCTTACGCAAATAATGCAAATAAAATGTCTTATGAGAGTTACCGAAAAGTGACTTATGTTAATCTTTTATCCTTTGACAAGGTTACCAGACTGACAGCATGCAAGTAGACGTTGCTTAAAACTTTGTTGAAATCAAGTTACTAAAAGTTGTGACATCTTTGTGGACTATTAGATGAGTCTAACACTCCTGCTGTTGGATGACTAAATGATTGATCTCTATAAGAACTCATTAATTTATGGAAGTCTGTACTGGAGTGCCACAAGATTCTATACTGAGCTCTATACTACTTGATATCAGTGACATAGATCAAGATATTGGTTGTTTACATTTATGGATAATATCAAGCTTCATGAAATAGTTAATCAGTGCTTTAAATATCTGCATGTTTTGTGGAAAATATATTAAGTCCCTGTATAAGTTTTACTGTACAAGTACAGGAGAGAAGTAGGACATGTAACCTAGGCTTAGGGGGATTCTGTGATGCACATCTCAGTATCAGGTAGCATTCATAATCTTTCTATTGGACAGATCCTCACCTGCCATATAAGCCAAGCTTGGCTCATTGGTCTAAGGGCATGATTCTTGCTTAGGTTACGAGAGGTCCTGGGTTCATCAGATATTTTTGCTGTCTGAGACTGGTTGTACAAGAGTTGAATTTATCAACCTTCGTAGAATCCAGTCCAAAGTCCATTGTTTCTTAGAGTTTCCTGCTGAGACTGGGTGATAAAATAACAGTCAAAAGTTATTTAGAGACAGAAAGACCATAGGAATGATGACAACTGTCATTTAGTGAGCCTCTCTTGTATTACAGCCAGTTTCCTACTCATTGCTATATTTAATTCTCACATAACCACACAAAATTGATACCACTAGTATTTCCATTTTTCAGGTGAGGAAACTCAGGCTTAGAGTTGATAATCTGCAGAGCTGTAAATACAGAATTTGAAATTATGGGCCCAGTCTCTGGTGATTGTGAAGGTAATATTTTTGAGCTTCATGACATGTAGCAATAGATGGAGGCTACTCTGGCCATTCTAGAGAGGCAGGTACAAAGTCCTGGGGGCTCCAGTAGTTAGCTCCCTATGGTTCTGGAAAGGTGTTATCATTCAGTTATGTTCTTGCCTTATGGCTAAATTTTGCTATTAGTCTCTGCAAATCTGCAAAATGGGAACCCCTACTGCCCAGCTGGACAGTACTAGAAAAATTGAATGAGGACTAGTGGAAGCAATGACCCTAGGCTTTTCCCAGAAAAACAGCAAAAGCAATAGTACCTCGGCTGGGTGCTAGGACAGAAAAGACCCTCAGTTCTCAAACTCAATTAGGCATCAGGGTCTCCCTAAATGATGTACATGTAGATTCCCATACCCCAGCCTTTAAATCCTGATTCAGGGGGTTGGGTCATAATATCAAGAAATCTGTACGTGGAATACACTCCCCAAGTGATTTGGATGCAGATTTTTCTGAGCTGTACCACCCTCATAGAAAGTTAGACCAAATAGACTTTGAAGTCTCTTATATCATTAAGATTCTTACTATGCTTTAAGTATTCAGATATATGGCTTGGAAGATAAGTATCATGGTTATACTAAAAAGAGAGGAAAGAGATGTTGGTGCAAGCAGTTAGAAATACATGGTCAGAGATGGCTTCATGGGATCAGTCACCCTTATGCTGGATCTGGGAATGGAAATTGGATAAATACAGAAGAGGTAAATGGTACATGCAGAAAGAGAGCTGAGAGAAGCAAAACCTCAAACACAGAAATGACTATGGTTAGTGTGTGGTTAGGTGTAGCAGGAAGGCCGATATTAAGGAATCCAGCCAGTCTCCTTGAAGCAAATAACCAGACATAACTTTATTAGAGAAGAGCCAAAATAAAATGAGTATTAGATGCAACCTGGAAGATTTAGGCCTCAGAAACAAATTGGGGTCTTTGTAAGTTTTGTTGCATAGAAGAAAATGGAGTCTAAAGAAATACTTTTGAAAATTTTTTGGCTGCAATCCACAGTAAAAAAAAAAATGTACATTATTACTTGGTATATTTGTGTGTGTGCGTGTGTGTGTGTCTGTGTGTATACATATATGTATATGTGTGTGTGTGTATATACATGTATGTGTGTGTATATGTGTATATATATGTATATATATAACTGGTCCCAATCCACCCACTAAATAACTTTTATGCCTTTTTAATGGATTATGAACTACAGTTTGAGAAACACTGCTCTAAAGTTACTGCCCTTCCTGTTTACTTTTTGAGCTAATAGGCAACTATAAACTTACCTAATGAAAGGCTTCAGAAAATTTACAGACATTTAATTTTAGTTTCATTTTTGAAATACATCTTAAGGATGTTTTCAAATAATTGTAATTAAAACAGAATTCATATGCAAATGTGTGTGTGATGTACTAAATTTGGATTCTTTTGGAAACCAGTTATGAATTAACTTGGACTGCATGGTTAATTTGTTTTTCATGCAGACATTGAAGTAAGGATCCTGGAATGTCTGAACTTTATATTTAATCGTCCTCTAAGTGCACCACTATTCAGAAAGGTGTGAGTCTTGTCCAGTCTTTCTTTGAATTCAGTCTGTACATGTCTACTCAAGTGGACAACCAAGGTTCAGGTCCATTGGTTTGGCACCTGCACTCCTCTGGACATGAGTGATAGATTCAAAATATCAGAAGGATATGTAACATGTTGCATTGTGATAATATTCTATTATGGATATTTTAAGTGCTTGTGCTAAGTTTTAGATGCATCACATCAAACTTTTATATTTATTACTAGTTGTCTTAACTGATATTGTTCAGAGACATCAAGAACCTTGTTAAATAGAGTTTAATAGAACAAATAAAATAATTATTCCTGGATTTATGTTATTGACTTTATTTGTAATGATTAATATGTAGCTGTGGTAATTCTTAACATTGAAATAAAGTTCTTTATTCACCACCTTTGTTTTTCTACTGTAAATCTTTGAAATTTGTCACTCTAGAGCATGCTACTTAGAGATAACCATATAGGAAGCAGCTCTATCACAAATCAGTGCCTGTTATTTGGACCATTTGCAATTGTGACTTATAATAGTGGTTGTGCTACAAAGCAAATGCTTCCAGGTAGCTACAAATTTTGAAGGCAAATGAGGTCATTCAAGGGTAGCTGGGGGACTTACACTTACACTCTTTACCACAACACTTTGAAATGTGCTGTTGTAACCTCTGTTGTTAGTTTTTCAAATTGTTTTAATTCCAAATGTATTCCATGAATCCTCTTTTCTGTGCTTTGGGATCTCAGAAGTTGGCTCCAAAATGACCTAACCATTGGAACAGAGTGTACTTTTAGGCTCACCTTTCCATTTCAGGGAGCTGAAGCAATGTTACTTAGCAGAGTCAATTTGAGCTTATTTGAACTGTCTGTTTGTTTTCATTCTCCAGAGCATGTCTCCTTCCAAGTGGCTGCCAAAAGTCCTTTTTGCTGGACTGTTCAACTACCTGGAATAAAGCCTCTCACATTGGCAGTCATGCAAGCCCTGGGTTGTAGCTTGTTTTCAGCTCTTCTAGAAGGTACATTCTTGTTTGGTGCTCAGCTATTCCTCATATTGAACCTAAGTCACTGTTGCTGCTCTGTCACTGGTACCTAGCACAGGGTAGGCAAACAGCAGGTGCCCCAAAAATTTTTGTTGAAAGAAGAAATGTAATGTCTTCTTCTCCAATAAGACATATATGGCTCTTCTGAAATTTATTGCTTTCTTCCCTGAGATTCCATAGCACTTTGTCCATATGTTAATTAAATATTTTGTCACATCATATTTATAATTATCTACTTATCTGTCCATTTTGCTTATTGGACTGCAATCTTCTTGTGGGAAATAATGAACTTGTCCTATTTGTTTTGGTCTCTGTAGTACCTAGCACAGTGCCTGTCACAGTAGGCAATGAATATTTGTTGAAGGAGTATATCAATAAAAGTACAGACAAGGCAAGGGATTAATTATTAACATACACAATACTTCAAGTATTTATGAGTCATCCATGAATACTTAACTTCCCCAGTTATCATCAATCTTCTTTTTATTTATTCATTTATTCATTTACTCATACATTCATTTAAAAACATTAGTTGACCACCTATTTTGTGCCGGGCACTCTTGCGCAGTATTGTATAATACAAAGTCCCTACTCCCAATAAGCTTATATTCTTGTGAAAGAGATAAGTAATTGGAGTTTAAGTAGTGATATGTTCTGTAAAGAAAAATAAAACAGGGTAAGAGGATAGACAGTGATGAGGAAGTGAGATTTTAGATACGAGAGTCAGGAAAGTCTTCTCTGAAGAAGTGACATTTGAACAGAGACCAGTGAAAGATTAATTAAGTGAATGGGTACAGATAAAGGGGAAAATAAGTAGAAGAATAAATAAACAAACAAAACCATGAGTGGAGCCTTGCATGGACCAGTGATAATAAGTGCCATAAACCAAAACATATGATTAACTCAACGTTGTCACATAAATAATTTTTAATGAAGTTTTACCCATCTAGGCAAAAAAAGAAAACCTATTTCTAGCACAAAATGTGATCCTTGATTATATCTTGCCTTGAATTTTTTGTTTTATGAGTAGTAATCATATTTACTCAACTAATGTTTTATAACCTAAAGGAAGGATAATGGATTGTAATTTTTTTTCTTGTCCTTTATAGTACCAAGGACTGTAAACTCCTCATGACATTCAATCTGTGCTCTCCTAATGCAGGGTTTTTTGTCTTTGTTTATGCACTGCTTCTATGATGCAGCACGCACCGTTCTAGGTGCTTAGGGTGATTTTGGTGTGTCCTAAGCACCTAGAACGGTGCCTGTTGCATAGTAGCAGCAGAATATATTCTTGATGAATAAGTTAGCTTTTTGAAAGCAGTATTAACCATGGATTCATCTCTCTTTCATCAGAACTTACTACAGAATCTCGCACATAGTAGATACTCAGTATATGTGAGTTCTTTTCATTTGTTCTGCTCATCCTTTGCTTCTACTGACCTTATTTTTTTTTCACTGTTGGAAGATTGATCTCTCTCAGTTGGAAGAAGCCCAGAGGTACAGAGCTTTTCCTTTGTGCCACAAATTCTGGAATCCAGTCAACAAAAAGCTGTCTGTGTCTCCAGACTAGAACTATTGACCTGCCCTAAGCGCTCATGGATTGTGTCACTACAGCTGATGTGGAATTCATACAGTGCTAATTGGTGATACTCTATCTTTTGTTTAAGCTTAAGCTGTGAGCACTTTTTATTTCATTTCTCCTGACTGTATTCAACACAAGCAACATGAGAGAAGCCCACTGGAGGCTCTATAATATACCCTGGGTTGGCATGTGTAATTCAGGAAAGAACTAATTGTGATTATTACATGTTCTCCCAACTCCTCAGATTAGTGATGGGGAAACTGAGGCACAGAGAGAAAATGAGACTGCTCTGTGGTCATACCAGCAGGCAGTGACACAGCTGAGTTTAGAACTTATGTCTGATGTCTTGGCTGTGGATACAGACACAGCCCTATATCTTGACTCTAGCCCAAACAGCTTGTGTTCTGAGAACAGTACTGCCTGCCAGGATTCTGGAGGAAGACATGCCTACACACACCCTCGGAGGCAGGTCTGCAGACCCCAATCTCGACTTTGGACCCTGGTATGGACCTGTGACTCAGTTCCAGCCCTTCTCAGCTTCCATTAAAATCCAGTACTTTCTGCCCAGAGACCACTGAGGGACACAAAGAAGCCCTCCCAGGGACCCAAAATAAGCCATACCCATCTCTTTTCCTGGTAACAGGCCCATTGTACGTGGATACTGAAGAAGACCTTTATTTCAGTGCTAACCCTACTGACCAAGGCCCTGGAGACGGTCCAGTCCACCTAGGATCCACGTCTGCAAAAGTTTGTTGTAAGAGGCTCACCAGCTGTGAACTACACTAAGGACTCAGCAGGAGCCACATAAGTTTAATCCAAACCCATTCAATTAAAAGCTCAGAGGCAATCCCATCAGACTGGGGACCCAACAGGAGAAGATCTTTCTCTGCCAAAACCAGTCAGTAAAGACTGGAAATGCACAGACACAAAGCTACACAGATAATGAAGAATCAGGCAAATATGACACCACTAAAGAAAGCTAATAAAAATACAGTCACCAACCTCAAAGAAATGGAGATCCATGAATTGCTTGAGAAGCTCAATGAGATGCAAGGGAACCCAGATAAACACCTAAAAGAAATAGGGAAAAGAAGACATGAATAAAATGAAAAGTTTAATAAACAGAAAACATAAAAAGAACCAAAAAAAAAATTCTGGAGATGAATAATGCAATGACAGAAAAGAGACTCATCACATTCAAGGTAAACTCAATAACGATATCAGCAAATTTCTTAACAGAAACTTTGCAGGCCAAGAAAGAGTGGGATGAATATTTACAGTGCCAAAAGAAAAAAAATGGCAACTTTGATGTTTAATATTGTCAACTTGATTGGATTGAAGAATGAAAAGTATTGTTCCTGGGTGTGTCTGTGAGGGTGTTGCTAAAAGAGATTAACATTCGAGTCAGTGGACTGGGAAAGGCAGACCCACCATCAATCTTGGTAGGCACAATCTAATCAGCTGCCAGCGCAGCCAGAAAAAAAGCTGGCAGGAGAATGTGAAAAGACTAGACTGGCTTGGTCTCCCAGCCTGTCTTTCTTTTATGCTGGATGCTTTCCACCCTTGAATATCAGACTCCGAGTTCTTCAGCTTTGGGACTCAGACTGGCTTCCTTGCTCCTCAGCTTGCAGATGACTCATTGTGGTACCTCACTTTGTGATCATGTGAGTTAATACTCCTTAATAAACTCCACTTTGTGTAAATATCTATCCTATTAATTCTGTCTCTCTAGAGAACCCTGACTAATACAGCAACCAAGAATAGTATATTCAGGAAAATGTTTTTTTCAGAAATGAAGGAGAAATAAAGACATTCCCAAACAAAATCTAAGGAAGTACATCACCACAAGACCTACCTTAGAAGGATACTAAGGAGAGTTATTTGAGCTGAAGTGAAAGAATACCAGTTAACAATGTGAGAATATATGGCAGTATAAAACACCCTGATAAAGGTAAATATATAGTCAAATTCTGAATACTGTAAGACTGCAAGAGTGGCATATAAATCACTTTTCACTCTCGTACAAAATGTAAAAGATAAAATTATTAAAATAGCTATAGCCACAATAATTTGTTAGTGAATACCCAACATGATAAGATGCTGTGATATCAACAGTATAAAATATGATGGAGGGGAATAAAAGTGTACAGTTTCTGCAAGCAATTGATGTGAAGATATTACTAGCTAAAAGAGACTGTTATATAACTATAAGATATTTCATGTGAGCCCATGGTAAACACAAAGAGAAAACCTCTAGTAGATATACAAAAGATAAAGGGAAAGGCACTAAAGCAAATTTACTTTCAAAAAACTCAATAAATCACCAAAAATACGTAAAATGAAAAAAAGGAAAAAAGAATCCAAAAAAATAGTCAAAACACATTTAGAAAGAAAATAACTGTCTTTATAAATAATTACCTTAAATGTAATTGGATTCTTTTCTCCAATCAAAAGACAAAGAATGAATGAATGGATATTTTTTAGGTGGGGTTGGTGGAGCAAGAGGGCTGAATAGAGGCCTCCAGTGACAATTCACTCTGCAGGAACATTGAACTGAAAAACTATCCACACAAAAAAACACCTTTATAAGAACCAAAACTCAGGTAAGTAATTACAGTACCTGGTTTTAATATCATATTAAGAAAAGAGGGTAGAAGAGGGCACTTGAATCTCATACAACACCCCTCCCTCATGCCCAAGTAGTGGCAGCATGCCACAGAGAGATAATCTGTGCACTTGCAGGAGGGAAAACACAGTGATTTGGAGACTTTGAATTCGAACTTGGTGCTGCATTGTCAAAGCGGAAAGCAACACAAAGTAGAATTCAGCTGGATCCCATGGAGGCAACATTTAGAATAGCCCTAGCACGAGGCAAATTGTACATACCAGTGGTCAGAAACTGAGGGCTAGCAAAGTGCACCACTACAGGCTAAAGTGCTCTGGGGTTAAATGAACTTAAAAGGCAGTCCAAGCCACAAGGGCTACAATTCCTGGTCAAGTCCTGGTGCTGTGCTGGGTTCAGAGCCAGTGGACTTATGGTGTGCACGACCCAGTGAGACACCAGCTGGGGTGATCAAGGATGAGTTGCATCACCCCTCCGCCAACTCTAGGTAACACAGCCCACAGCTCTGGGAGATACTCCTGCCTTCTGCTTGAGAATAGATGAGTGAGTAAAGAGGACATTGTCTTGTAATTTGGCTACCACATCAACCACAGTAAAATAGGGCATCTGGAAGAGTCCAGAGGCCCCCATTCTAGGTTCTAGCTCTCAGGTGATATTTATAGACATACTCTGGGCCAGAAGTGGCCCTGTTGCCTTGAAGAGAAGGACAAAATACTGGCAGCATCCATCACCTGCTGACTAAAGAGCCTTTGGGCCTTGAATAAGCAGAAGTGGTAGCCAGGCCTTACTTTCCATGGGCCATGTGTGACTCTCAGAACTATCCTGACTTCAGGTGTGATCCAACACATTCCCAGGTGTGATAGCTATGGGAAGAGACAACTTCTGCTTGAGGAAAGGAGAAGGAAGAGTAAAAACGACTTTCTCTTGCAGCTTAGCCACAGTAGGGGAGAGCAACAAGTGGGCTTCTAGGGTACACAATTCGAGGCCTGGGCCCCTAAATAGAAATTCTGGACCTGCCCTGGGCCAGAGCAAGTACACTGCCCTCATAGGAGAGACCCAGGCCTGACAGTACTCACTGCAAGCTGACTGAAGAGCCCTCAGGCCTTGAGTAACTACCAGCAGTAGCCAGACAGTATTCACTGCAGGCACAGGGCAGTGGTGGCTAAGGAAAGGAAAAGTGGGAAGGACTTTGTGTGGTGGCTTGGGTGTCAGCTCAGCCACAAAAGAATACAGCACCATGTAGATTCTTAAGATTTCCAACTCCAGGCTGTGGCTTCTGGATGGCATCTTCAGAACGACCTGAAGCTGGAGGAAACTTGCTGATCTGAAGAAAAGAATGGAAGTCTGGCTAAAGTTACCACCTAATGATTGTAGAGCCCTTGTACCTTGAGTGGACATAGGCAGTAGCCAGGCACTGATCACTGTGGGCTTTGGGCAAGACCCATTGATGTGCTAGATTTGGCTCTAACCCAACACAATCCTAGTGTTGGTAACTACAAGGGTGTCTGTGCCACCTCTCCCAGCTCCAGGCACCTCAGCACAAAGAGAGATGGTGTTTGTTCGGGGCAACGTAAGGAAAGAGAACAAGAGTCTCTGCCTGGTAATCAAGGGAATTCTCCCAGATCTTACCCAAGACAACCAAAATGGTACACATATGAGAATGGAAAAGCCACAGTGTTATTAGGCTTGGGGTATCCACTAATGCAGATATGGCTGGAGTGACCAAAGACTTAGATCAAAACACACAAGCACCTTTGAGTATTTGGAAAGCCTTCCAAAGAAGGACAGGTGCAAACAAGACCAGACTGTGAAGACTACAATAAATACCTAACTCTTCAATGCCCTGACACCAACAAACATTCACAAGCACGAAGACTATCTAGGAAAACATGACCTTACCAGACAAACTGAGTCACCAATGACCAGCAGTTCTGGGGAGACAGAGATATGTGATCCTTCAGACAAAATTCAAAATATCTGTTTTGAGGAAGTTCAATGTAATCACAGATACGAAAGAAATAATTCAGAATCTTATAAGATAAATGTAACAAAGGGATTGAAATAAAAAGAATCAAGCAGAAATTCTACAGTTGAAAAACACAATTAATATACTGAAGACAGTAACAGGGTATCTAATAGCAGAAGAAAGAATCAGTGAGCTTGAAGACAAGCTATATGAAAGTACACAATCAGAAGAGACTAAATAAAAAATAATAAAAAAGAATGAAGCACACATACAAGATCCAGAAAACAGCCTCAAAAGGATGAATCTAAGACATACTGGCCTTAAAGATAAAATAGAAAGAGAGAGATCAGGATAGAAAGTTTATTCAGAAGGGATGATAACAGAATATTTCCTAAATTTAGAGAAAAATATTAATATTCAAGTACAAGAAAGTCATAGAACACCAAGCTGCTTTAATCCGAAGACTACCTTAAAACATTTAACCTTCAAACTCTCAAAGGTAAAGAATAAATAAAGGATTATAAAAGCAGCAAGAGAAAAGAAACCTGTAAAGAAAAGAAACAATGACACTACAACATGTCTGGTAGCAGACTTAGTGGAAACTTTACCAGCTAGGAGAGAGTGGTGTGACAAATTTGAGCTACTGAATGAAAAGGAAACTTTTCTCCTAGAATAGTATATCCAGTGAAAATAAACATCAAACGTGAAGGAGAAATACTTTTCCAAACAAACAAAAGCTGAAGCATCTCAGAAACACCAGGCCTGTCCCACAAGAAATGCCAAAGGGAGTTCTTTAATAACTTTGAGAAAAAAAATTGTTAATGAGCAATAAGAACTCATCTGCAAGTACAAATCTCACCGATAACAGTAAGTACAAAGAAAAACACAGAATACTATGACACTGTAACTGTGGTGTGTAAACCACCCATATGTTGAGTAGAAATATAAAAATATGAACCAATGAAAAATAATAACTACAACAACTATTCAGGACATAGACACTAAAAAAAAGCAGTGACCATAGTTAAAGTGTAGAGATTTCATTAGTTTTCTCTTTGTTTATCTGTTAGTTTACTTGTTTATGCAATCAATGTTAAGTTATAATCAGTTTAAATAATAGCTTATAAAATATTATTTGTAAGCTTTGTGGTAACCTCAAATAAAAAATATACAATGGATACAATAAAAATTAAAATCAAGACATTAAAGCATATCATCAGAGAAAATCACCATCAAAAAAGAAAAAAAGGAAAAGACAGAAAAGAGGAAAAAGGAAGAAAAGACCATAACCCAACCAGAAAACAAACAACAAGATGGAAAGAGTAAGTCCTAACTTATCAATAATAACATTGAACATAAATGGAATAAACTCTCCAATTAAAACACACAGACTAGGAGGCAGAACAAGATGGTGGAATAGAAGCTTACATCATTGGTCTTGCATGCTGGAACCCCAAATTTTAACAAATATCTACATACAGAAAAACATTGTCACAAGAACCAAAAATCAAGTGATCAATCACAGTATTTGATTTTAACTTCATATTGCTGAAAGAGGCATTCAAGAGTGAAGGAAAGACAGTCTTTTAACTTTTATTTTAAGTTCAGGGATACGTGTGCAGGTTTGTTATATAGGTAAATGTGTCATGGGCGTTTGTTGTGCAGATTATATTATCATCCAAGTATTAAGTCTAGTATGTCTAGTATCCTTAAGTTATTTTTCCTAATTCTCTCCCTCCTCCCACACTTCACCCTCTGAGAGGCCACAGTGTGTGTTGCTCCCCTCTATGTGTCCATGTGTTCTCATCATTTAGCTCCCACTACAAGTGAGAACATGCGATATTTGGTTTTCTGTTTCTGTGTTAGTTTGCTAAGTATAATGGCCTCCAGCTCCATCCAAGTTCCACAAAGGACATAATCTCCAGGTCCATCCAAGTTCCACGAAAGACATAATATTATAATCTTATTTTTTTATGGCTGCAGAGTATTCCATGGTGCATATGTATCACAGATTTTTTTTTTTTTTTTTTTGACAGAGTCTCGCTCTCTTACCCAGGCTAGAGTGCAGTGGTGCCATCTCGGCTCACTACAACTTCCGACTCTTGGGTTTAAGTGATTCTCCTGCCTCAGCCTCCTGAGTTGATGGGTAGATGGGACTACAGGCACCCACCACCACACCAGGCTAATTTTTCTATTTTTAATAGAGACGGAGTTTCACCATGTTGGCCAGGCTGATCTCGAACTCCTGACCTCAAGTGATCCACCCACCTCAGCCTTCCAAAGTACTGGGATTACAGGTGTAAGCCACTGTGCCCAGTCCCATATTTTTTTAAATCCAGTCTACATTGATGGATATTTAGGTTGATTTCATGCCTTTGATATTGTGAATAGTGCTTCAATAAACATACATATGCATGTGTCTATATGATAGAACAATTTCTATTTTGGGGTGTATATACCTTATAATGGAATTGCTGGATTGAGTAGTATTTCTGTTTTTAGGGGAAAGACAATCTTAAATAGCCAATATAACCGTTCCCATATCCCTGAGCAGTGGCTGGTGTGACCTGAAGAGAGAATCTCTGCACTTGGCAGAGGGAGAGCACAATGACTGGGGCATTCTACAGTGAACTCATTACTGCCCTGTCACAGCAGAGAATAAAGCCATGCTGGGCTCAGGCAGCTTCTGGGCACAGAGGGAGAATTTATAGAACCCAACTTCTACAATTTTGGGTTCAACTTACTCTTGCTTTTCTAGTTCTTTAAGATGTATTGTTAGATTGTTTATTTAAAATGTTTCTCCTTTTTTGATGTAGATCTCATTCTTTTACAGCTGAATAGTGCTCTACTGTACAACAGCATGGATGAAACTGAATGTCATTATGTTAAGTGAAAGAAGCCTGGCACAGAAAGTCAAATATTACATGTATTTACTTATTTGTGAGATCTAAAAATTGAAACAATTGAACTGGAGATAAAGAGTGAAAAGGTGGTTACCAAAGGCAGGGAAGTGCAGCATGGTGGGGGCAGGTGTTGGTGAGAGGTTGAGATGGTTAGTGAGTATAAAAAAAATAGTTAGAAATAATAAAGAAGACCTAAAATTTGATATCACAACAGAGTGACTATAGTCAATAATAATTTAATTGTACATTTTACAATAACTAAGAGAGTATATTTGGATTGTTTGTAACATAAAGGATAAATGCTTCAGGGGATGGACATGCAATTTTCTATGATGTGATTATTATGGATCATTGACTGTAAAAATATATCATGTACCTCATAGATATGTACACCTACTATAAACCCACAGAAAGTGAAAATGAAAAAATTGAAAACTACATAGACTGGGTGAATGGATGAAAAACAAACTAGACCTAATGATATGTTGCCTATAGGAAACACTCTTAACCAATAAAGACACATATAATCTGAAAATAAAGGGATAGAAAAAGATATTCTGTGCAAATGGAAACCAAAAGACAGCAGGAGTAGCTATATTTATATCAGACAAAATAGATTTCAAGACAAAAGTTATAACAAAGACAAAAGTCATTATATAATGATAAAGGAGTCAATTTAACAAGAGGATATAACAATTGTAGATATATATATGCACCCAACACTGGAGTAGCCAGATTTATTAGATAAATATTATTAAAGATAAAGTGAAAGATATACCTAAATACAATAATAGCTGGAGATTTCAACACCCTGCTCTCAGCATTAGAAAGATGATGCAGAGAGAAAATCAAAAACAAAAAAATCAAACTTAATTTACACAATAGACCAAATGGACCTAATAGATATATACAGAACATTTCAATCAACAGCTGCAGAACACACAGTTTTCTCTTCAGCACATGGATTATTCTCAAGAATAGACCATATGTTAGGTAACAATACAAGAATTTAAAATGTTTTAAATATTAAAATTTTATCCAGCATCTTCCCTGACCACAATAAAATAAAACTAAAAATCAATAACGATAATAATTTTGGAAACTATAAGAACACATGGAAATTAAATCATATGCTCCTGAATGACTAGTGGGTCAATAAGGAAATTAAGAAGAAAATAGAGTAATTTATTGAAACAAATGAAAATGAAAAATATTGTACCAAAACCTATTAAATACAGTGAAAGCAGTACTAACAGGAAGGTTGATGGCTAAACGTGCCTACAAAAAGTAGAAAAACTCTAAACAAATAACCTTAAGATGCATCTTAAAGGACTAGAAAAGTAAGAGCAAAACAAATCCCAAATTAGCAGAAGAAAGTTAATCATAAATATCAGAGCAGATATAAATAAATGTTTAAATTTTAAAATTTTAATAATGAAGAAAAACAAAAAAGACCAATGAAACAAAGAGTTGGTTTGCCTAAAACATATATGAAATAAACAAATATTTATTACAGCTAACTGAGAGAATGGAAGACTCAAATAAATTAGAGTTAGAAAACAAGACACCACAACTGATACTGCAAAAACTTGAAAGATCATTAGATGCTACTATAAGCAACTATATGTCAATAAACTGGAAAATCTAGAGGAAATAGATAAATTGCTAGACACATACAACATACAACTGCCAAGACTGAACCATGAAGAAATAACAATGAACAGACCCATAGCAAGTAATGAGATCAAAGCCATAGCAAAAAGACTGCTAACATATAACGGCTCAGGACACGATGGCTTCACTGCCAAATTTTATCAAATGTTTAAATAAAATAAATACCAATCCCACTTAAACTATTCCAAAAAATAGAGGATGAGAGAACACTTCCAAACTTATCATTCAAGGCCAGTATTATCTCGATAGCCAATCCTGAGGAAGACACATTAAAAAAAAAAAAGAAAGAAAGAAAGAAAAGGAAAGAAAAGAAAGAAAAGAAAAGAAAAGAGAAAAGAAAAAGAAAACTACAGGCCAATATCTCTGATGAATACTGATGCAAAAGTCCTCAACAAAATGCTAACAATCCAAATTCAACAACATAACAAAAAAATCATTCATCACAACCAAGGGGGATTTATCTCAGGGATGCAAAGATGGCTCAACATATGCAAATCAATGTGTACACTGTATCAACAGAATGAAGGACAAAGCCATGTGACCATTTAAATTGATGCTGAAAAAGCATTTGATAAAATTCAACATCTCTTCATGATAGAAACCCTCAAAACAATGGATATAGATAAAACATATCTCAACACAGTAAAAGCCATATACAAAAAAACCCACAGCTAGTATTGTACTGAGTAAGGAAAAACCGAAAGCCTGTCCTCTAAGATCTGAAGACAACAATTCCCACTTTCACCACTATTATTCAACATAGTACTGGAAGACCTAGCTAGAGCAATCAGACAAGAGAAAGAAATAAAGAGCATCCAAATTGGAAGGGAGAAGTCAAATTATCTTGGTGAGTTAGGCACAGAATGATAAACTTTACATGTTCTCACATATTTGTAGTAGCTAAAAATTAAAACTCTTAAACTCATAAAGATACAGAACAAAATGATGGTTATCAGAGCCTGAGAAGGATAGTGGGGTGAAAGGGGGAAGTAATGAAACTAATAATGTTTAATCGGTACAATAATATCATCACAATAAATATGGTCTTATGAGTGATAGCGCAGTAGAATGACTAGAGTACAAAAATAATGTATTGTACATTTTAAAATAACTGAAAGTGTATAATCGGATTCTTTATAACACAAAAAGGATAAATATTTGAGGTGATTGATACTCCATTTACCCTGATGTGGTTATTACCCAGAGCATGCCTGTATTAAAGTATCTCATGTACCCCATAAATCTATGTACCCACAATTTTTTAAATTAAAAAATATGGACCAAGGTTATGTTACTTAGAACAGAGTCGCTGTAGCATTAATGAAACACACAGGCCTGAAAGTTAAATAATTAAAATGGTAGTCTAAGAGATTTTTAGCCAAAAGAGTGCATGAGTGGCTACACCTATATTATGGAGAACAAACTTTCAGTTGAATTTTGTCATAAGAGACAAGGAACATCAGAATATAATGATAAAGGAGCCAATTCATGAAAAGGGTATAACAGTTATAAATGTATATTCATACAACATTGAAACAACTAATTATATAAACCAAATATTAATAGAACTGAAGAAAACGGCAAAAACACAATATAGTAGGGGACTTCAATACTCCACTTCTGAAAATGAATAGATCATCCAGACAGAAAAGTCAATAAGCAAATGGTGAACTTGAACTACACTTTAGATAAAATAACAAACACATTCAAAAGCTAGCAGAAGGCAAGAAATAACTAAGATCAGAGCATAACGGAAGGAGATAGAGACACAAAAAACCCTCCAAAAAAATCAATGAATCCAGGAGTTGGTTTTTTGAAAAGATCAACAACATTGATAGACTGCTAGCAAGACTAATAGAGAAGAAAAGAGAGAAGAATCAAATAGACACAGTAAAAAATGATAAAGGGAATATCACCACCGACCCCACAGAAATACAAACTACCATCAGAGAATACTATAAACACCTCTACACAAATAAAGTAGAAAATCTAGAAGAAATGGATAATTTCCTGGACACTTACACTCTCCCAAGACTAAACCAGGAAGAAGCTGAATTCCTGAAGAGACCAAGAGCAGGCTCTAACATTGAGGCAATAATTAATAGCCTACCAATGAAAAAAAGTCCAAGACCAGACAGATTCACAGCTGAATTCCACCAGAGGTATAAGGAGGAGCTGGTACCATTCCTTGTGAAACTATTCCAATCAATAGAAAAAGAGGGAATCCTCCCTAACTCATTTTATGAGGCCAACATCATCCTGATACCAAAGCCTGGCAGAGACACAACGAAAAAAGAGAATTTTAGACCTATATCCCTGATGAACATCGATGCAAAAATCCTCAATAAAATACTGGCAAATCAGATCCAGCAGCAAATCAAAAAGTTTATCCACCATGATCAAGTGGGCTTCATCTCTGGGATGCAAGGCTGGTTCAACATTCGCAAATCAATAAACATAATCCAGCATATAAACAGAACCAAAGACAAAAACCACATGATTATCTCAATAGATGCAGAAAAGGCCTTTGACAAAATTCAACAGCCCTTCATGCTAAAAACTCTCAATAAATTCGGTATTGATGGAACGTATCTCAAAATAAGAGCTATTTATGACAAACCCACAGACAATATCATACTGAATGGGCAAAAACTGGAAAAATCCTCTTTGAAAACTGGCACAAGACAGGGATGCCCTCTCTCACCACTCCCATTCAACATAGTGTTGGAAGTTCTGGCTAGGGCAATCAGGCAAGAGAAAGAAATCAAGGGTAATCAGTTAGGAAAAGAAGAAGTCAAATTGTCCCTCTTTGCAGATGACATGATTGTATATTTAGAAAACCCCATTGTCTCAGCCCAAAATCTCCTTAAGCTGATGAGCAACTTCAGCAAAGTCTCAGGATACAAAATGAAAGTGCAAAAATCACAAGCATTATTATACACCAGTAACAGACAGAGAGCCAAATCATGAATGAACTTCCATTCACAATTGCTTCAAAGAGAATAAAATACCTAGGAATCCAACTGACAAGGGATGTAAAGGACCTCTTCAAGGAGAACTACAAACCACTGCTCAGTGAAATAAAAGAGGACACAAACAAATGGAAGAACATACCATGCTCATGGATGGGAAGAATCCATATAGTGAAAATGGCCATACTGCCCAAGGTAATTTATAGATTCAATGCCATCCCCATCAAGCTACCAATGAGTTTCTTCACAGAATTGGAAAAAACTGCTTTAAAGTTCATATGGAACCAAAAAAGAGCCCGCATTACCAAGACAATCCTAAGTCAAAAGAACAAAGCTGGAGGCATCATGCTACCTGACTTCAAACTATACTACAAGGCTACAGTAACCAAAACAGTATGGTACTGGTACCAAAACAGAGATATAGACCAATGGAACAGAACAGAGTCCTCAGAAATAATACCACACATCTACAGCCATCTGATCTTTGACAAACCTGAGAGAAACAAGAAATGGGGAAAGGATTCCCTATTTAATAAATGGTGCTGTGAAAATTGGCTAGCCATAAGTAGGAAGCTGAAACTGGATCCTTTCCTTACTCCTTATATGAAAATGAATTCAAGATGGATAAGAGACATAAATGTTAGACCTAATACCATAAAAACCCTAGAAGAAAACCTAGGTAATACCATTCAGGACATAGGCATGGGCAAGGACTTCATGTCTAAAGCACCAAAAGCAATGGCAACAGAAGCTAAAATTGACAAATGGGATCTCATTAAACTAAAGAGCTTCTGCACAGCAAAAGAAACTACCATCAGAGTGAACAGGCAACCTACAGAATGGGAGAAAATTTTTGCAATCTACTCCTCTGACAAAGGGCTAATATCCAGAACCTACAAAGAACTCAAACAAATTTACAAGAAAAAAACAAACAACCCCATCAAAAACTGGGCAAAGGATATGAACAGACATTTCTCAAAAGAAGACATTCATACAGCCAACAGACACATGAAAAAATGCTCATCATCACTGGCCATCAGAGAAATGCAAATCAAAACCACAATGAGATACCATCTCATTCCAGTTAGAATGGCGATCATTAAAAAGTCAGGAAACAACAGGTGCTGGAGAGGATGTGGAGAAATAGGAACACTTTTACACTGTTGGTGGGATTGTAAACTAGTTCAACCATATGGAAAACAGTATGGTGATTCCTCAAGGATCTAGAACTAGAAGTACCATATGACCCAGCCATCCCATTACTGGGTGTATACCCAAAGGATTATAAATCATGCTGTTATAAAGACACATGCACACGTATGTTTATAGCGGCACTATTCGCAATAGCAAAGACTTGGAATCAATCCAAATGTCCATCAGTGACAGACTGGATTAAGAAAATGTGGTACATATACACCATGGAATACTATGCAGCCATAAAAAAGGATGAGTTTGTGTCCTTTGTAGGGACATGGATGCAGCTGGGAACCATCATTCTCAGCAAACTATCACAAGAACAGAAAACCAAATACCGCATGTTCTCACTTGTAGGTGGGAACGGAACAATGAGATCGCTTGGACTCAGGAAGGGGAACATCATACACCGGGGCCTATCACGGGGAGGGGGGAGGGGGGAGGGATTGCATTGGGAGTTATACCTGATGTAAATGACGAGTTGATGGGTGCTGACGAGTTGATGGGTGCAGCACACCAACATGGCACAGGTATGCATATGTAACAAACCTGCACGTTATCCACATGTACCCTAGAACTTAAAGTGTAATAAAAATAATAATAAAAAATAAAAATAAATGGGCCTAACAATCATGTAAAGAACATTTCTTGAAACAGCAACAGTGTACACATTCCTCTCAAATTTACAAAGTTTGAAACTATATAATATATCTTTTACAAACACAATACTATAAACTAGAAATCAACAACAGAAGGAAGTTTGGAAAAATCACGAATATGAGGAAATCAAACATCATATTTCTTAACAACCAATAGGTCAAAGAGAAATCAAAAGGGAAATTTTAAAAATATGTTAAGAAAAACAGAAATGAAACTAAAATCTGCCAATGCTCAAAGAATGCAGCAAAGGCAGTTCTAAGAGAAAAAAATTAATAGGAATAAATGCCTATACTAAGAAAAAAGATACCTCAAATGAACAACCTAACTTTACACCTTAATGAACTAGCAAAGGAAAACAAGCTAGTCCTCAAAATAGCAGAAGGAAGGAAATGGTGATGAATAAAGCAGAAATAAAATAAAGACAATAAAAAAGATCAACAAAACTGAGTTGATATTTTAAATAGATAAAATCAGCAAACTCTTAGCTAGACTAACAGAAAAGAGAAAGACCTCAAATAAATAATATTGAAAATGAAAGAAAAGGCATTGCAATTGATACTACAGAATTACAAATGTTAGTAATATGCTACTATTAACAATACTACACCAATATATTAAATTGCCTCCACAAAATTGATAAATTCCTAAAAACTTACACCTACCAACACTGAATCATAAAGAAGCAGAAAATTTAAACAGACCAGTAACAAGGAAGGAGCTTAAAGATGTACAAAATCGTGCCACAAAAGAAAATTTTAGGACATGGTTTCACAGGTAAATCCTACAAAGCTTTTAGGAAAAAACAAATGCCTATTTTAAAACACTTCCAAAACATAAAAAGGGAACACTTACAAGCTCACTTTACAAGTCTACCATACTAAATCCTAATAAGGTTGTTCCAAAAAATGAAAATTACAGACCAATATCTCTGATGAGTAGATGCAAAAGTTTTCAACAAAATGCTAGCAAACTGAATTCAACAGCATATGGAAAGAATCATACACCATGATCAAGTGGAATTTGTCCTTGAGATGAAAGTGTGGTTCTACATACAAAAATTGATGAGTGTGATATACCAATTAACAGAATGAAGAATACAAATCAAATAATCCTCTCAAGAGTTGCAGAAAAAGCATTTGAAAAAAGTCAACATTCTGTCACAATAAAACACCAAAAAATTTAGATGTAGAGGGAGTGTATCTAAACACGATAAAAGCCTTGTGTGACAAGACCACAGCAAACATCATACTAAACAATAAAAAGCTAAAACGTTTTCCCCTTAAGACCAGGAAAAAGATAAGAATGCCCATTTTTCATTTCTTTTGCCCATGAACAGTAGGCACAAAAGAAGACATGCATGCAACCAACAATTATATGGAAAAAAAGGCCCGACATCACTGATCATTAGAGAAACACAAATAAAAACCACAATGAGACACTATCTCACATCAATCAGAATTGCTATTATTAAAAGTCAAGGACAGGCAGTGATGCACACCTGTAATCCCAGCAATTTGAGAGGCTGAGGCGGGCAGATCACCAGGTCAGGAGTTTCAGACCAGCCTGGCCAATATGGTGAAACCCCATCTCTACTGAAAAATACAAAAATTAACCAGATGTGGTGGCGTGTGCCTGTAGTCTCAGCTGAGGAGGAGAATTGCTGGAACTTGGGAGGCAGAGGTTGTAGTGAGCCGTGATTGTGCCACTGCACTCCAGTCTGGACGACCAAGTGAGACTCTGTCTCAAAAAAAAAAAAAAAAAAAGAAAAGAAAAAAAAAGTAAAAAAATAACAGATGCTAATGAGGTTGTGCACAAAAGGGAACACTTACACACAATTGGTGGGAGTGTAAATTAGTTCAGTCATTGTGGAAAACAGTGCGATGATTCCTCAAAGGCCTAAAGACAGAAATTCCATTCAACCAAGTAATTCCACTACTGGATATATACCCAAAGGAATATAAATCATTTTATTATAAGGACGTATGCACACGTATGTTCATTGCAGTACTATTCACAATAGCAAAGACATGAAATCAACTTAAACGCACATCAATGATAGACTGGATAAAGAAAATGTTGTACATACACACCATAAAATAGTATGCAGCCATATAAAAGAACGGGATTATGTCCTTTGCATGGACATAGATAGAGCAGGAGGCCATTATTCTTAGCAAACTAACCTACCAACAGAAAATCAAATAACATATGTTCTCATTTGTAAATGGGAGCTAAATGATGATAACACATGGACAAATAAAGGGGAACAACATTCACTGGAGACTTTCAGAGGGTGGAAAGTGCGAGGAGGGAGATAATCAGGAAAAATAACTAATGGATACTAAGCTTAATACCTGAGTAATAAAATAATCTGTACAATGAACTCCCATGACACAAGTTTACTTAGGTGACAAACCTATATTTGTACCCATGAGCTTAAAATAAAACTTAAAAAAAATAATGCCCACTCTTGTCACTTTTATTCAATATTGTACTGGAAGTCCTAGTCAGAGCAATTAGGCAAGATAAACAAATACAATTTATCCAAATAAAAAAAGTAAAATTGTCTGTGATTGCAGATGACATATACCTACACATAGAGAATTCTAAAGACTCCACCAAAAAACTGTTAGAACTAATAAACATATTCAGCAAAATTGCAACATAAAAAATCAACACACAAAAATCAGTTGCGTTTTCATATACTAACAATAAACAATCTGAAAAAGAAATTAAGAAAACAGTTACACTTAGAATAGCATAAAAAATGAAATACTAAGAAATAAAATGAGGTACGCTGAAAACTATAGGAAATTGATTAAAGAAATTAAAGAAGACACAAATAGAAAGATACCCTGTATTCCCTGGTCAGAAGACTTAGAAGTGTTCAAATGTCTGTATTTTGCAAAATGATCTACAAATTCAATCCAATGTTTATCAAAATTGTAGTGACTTTTTTCACAGGAATAAAAGTAGAATCCCAAAATTCATATGAAATGACAAAACATCCTAAATATCCATAGCAATCTTGAGAAAAACAAGGCTGGAGGCTTTACAGTTTCTGGTGTTAAACTATATTACAAAACTATAGTAATCAAGGCAGTATGATGCTAATATTAAAGAAAAAACACATAGACCAATATAATAGATTCGAGAGCCCCAAAATAAATTCACACATATATGGTCAACTGATATTTGACAAAGACACCAAGAATATTCAGTAGGGAAAGGTTAGTCTCCTCAATAAATGATGCAGGAGAAACTGGGTATCCACAGGCAAAATAACAAAATTAGACCCTTGTCTTACACTATATACAATAATGAACTCAAACTGGATGAAAGACTTAAATATAAGACTTGAAACCATAAAACTACTGGAAGAAAACCAGAAAAATATCTCCTTGGCATTGGTCTTGACAATGATTTTTTTTAATATGAGACCAAAAGCCCATGCAAGAAAATAAATAAAAAAGTGGCCTGCACCAAACTAACAAGCTTCTGCACAGCAAAGAAAACAATCAACAACATGAAAAGGCAATCCACAGAATGGAAGAAAATAGTTTCAAACCATGTATCAGATAGGATTTAATATCCAAAATTTATAAGAAACCATCACAACTCAAAGACAAAATAAAATAATAAGTAAATAAATTTATTAATTTGAATTGAATGAGCAAAGGGCTTGCATAAACATTTTTCCAAAGAGGATATACAAATGGCTAATAGCTATATAAAAAGGTGCACAGTGTCACTAATCATCATGGAAATGTGACTCAGAATCACAATGAGATATAACTTCACACCTATTAGGATGTCTATTATCAAAAAGACATGAAATAACGTGTCAGCAAGAGTGTGGAGAAAAGGAAATCCTTGGAAGCTGTTAGTGGGAATGTAAATTAGTGCAGCCACTATGGAAAACAGTGTGGAGTTTCCTCAAATAGTTAAAAGTAGAATACAATCCAGCAATTCTACTTCTGGGTATATATCCATAGAAAATGAGAAGCAATTTTATTTCTAGGTATATATCCACAGAAAATGAGATCAGTGTCTTGAAGAGATATTTGTATGTTCTTTGCAGCATTATTCACAATAGCCAACATATGGAAACAACTTGTCTGTCGATGCATGAATGACAAATAAAGAAAATGTGAGATAAAGATAAATTGACACATCATAGCTAGCTAGCTAACTAGCTAGCTAGACAGACAGACAGACAGACAGATAGATAGATAGATAGATAGATAGATAGATAGATAAAATGGAATATCATTCAGCCCTACAAAGAAGGATATCCTGCCATTTGTGACACAGTGGATTCATCTGAAGGACATTATGCTAAGTAAGTTAAGTCAGACATAGAAAGACAAATACTGTGTCATCTCACTTATATATGGAATCTAAAATAAAAAGTCCAATTCATAGAATCAGAGAATAGAATAATGATATCCAGGGACAGGGGCATGAGAGAAATGGAGAGATGTTGGTCAACGGGTACAAACTTTTATTTGTGAGATGAGTAAGTTCTAATATCTAACATATAGCATGGTGATTCAGTTAATACTTCAGTTTTGTTTACTTGAAATTTGTGAAGACAGTAGATTTTGTGTTCTCATCCCCAATACACACAAATCATAACTAACTGTGATGATTGATGTGTTAATTAATTTTATTGTGATTATCATTTCACAATGTATATGTATAGCAAATAACCATGTTGTACACCTTGCGTAAGTGCAATTTTTATTTGTTGATTATAACCCAACAAACCTGGAAAAAATATAAATTTCAACTTCTACTGCTGTATGGAAAATGCATGAAAGCAAAGGCCAGAGATTGAAAGCTTGAATTTGTAGCATGACTCTTGGAACCGGGCTAACACACCTATATCTCCATCACTTTCTCCTGGCAGTAAATTGACATATGAGCATGGTACTAATACAGCCTTTGCACTCCAGCTCTTTGCTTGAAAAATATAGTGACAGTTATTTACATTACAAATATATTTATAGAACCCCTACTGTTTTCTAGGTACTGCACTAGACAACCAAGATGAAAGTCTTAGCCTTCATCAACTTTACATTCTGGTTGCAGATACCGACAGTAAACAAATAAATGTAGAACCAAACTTTAAGTAGTAATATAAAATCAGTGTAAGTAGACAAAATAGCTAGTGCAAAAGCCTCTAAAGACACATGAGCTTCGTGGTATCAAAGAATATTTTTTTAAAAAAAACTACACTTTGTATATAGTGAATGAGAGAAAGAGTAGTATGAGATGAGACTGCAGATGTGGGCAAAGTTCAGGTTATATAAAGTCTTGATGGTGATTATAAAAGAGGTTAGGGCAAGAGGTGTTATTTCAAACAAATATATGGATATGTGAAAGACTACTCTGTGATTGAGATGTGGCAAAATGTTTGGTATGTCTGGAAGATACAGTAGAAAGTCAAAGGTAAGATAAGCATACTTCTTTTGTCCTTCTTAATGAAGAAGCCAAATGATCTGACCAGAAGATACATTTCCTGCTTAGCCCAGTGGTTCTATCAGGGAACGTATAATGGCATGGAGGGATCTTTAGAAAGCCACAGTTTAAAGGAAGCATCATGAGAAGGCTGAAAGCTAAGGTCCATTTGAAAACAAAGTTCATGGCACATGAGTGTTTTGCTCAGGACCTCAGGGGTCCTAGGATTGAAAGATCCTGCTTTACAATAGTGACAACAGCAAACTCGGGAAAACTTGAGGATGATCCTGGCATCATAGAAGATCCTCAGGCACCATAAGAGCCCTACCAAGCCAGATTCCTGTGATAGCTGGGATGATATCAGCAGGCTTGCTAATAACATCTAGTCAGGTTTGTTTTCCCAGAGACAAAATTGAGGGAATGGAAATCCTCCCCTCTACAATGTAATTAGGCCTTTGGTGGTAAAGCAATATCCCAAATATGTCTTCCACTGATATATGTATTTTCCTCCCTTGCAAAACTGCAAATTAAGGACTACATAATGCTCATCTTTAGGTCTCTCTTTTCACCTCACCCACTTTGCCAGGTCCAGTGCCAAGAGGATTATGCCAGGTGCTTTTCGTCTATAACCAGAAAAAATTAATCTGTTCCCTGAGATTTGCTTTGGGATACAGAGGTAGCTATACTCCTCCTCCACCCATATTGGTGTTGGGCCCACAATCCTAGGCTATAGGCTTAAGAAACACTTTTCTCTCATAAGACTACTGGGAAAATGGGAATCCCAGGTCCTCTGTTCTTCATCCCCATCTAAGAAAAATGTCTCTGGAACCTTTGAAAGCTTGACAAAATCTCCTGTAGCTCTTCCAGTTGGGATAGAAAATTGAGTTAAGCCTTGGGAGTAGAGGTCGGAGGTGGGACCTAAGAGCAAAACAGTAGAAGCTTGTAGGCAGCAGCCTGAAGAAAAGCAGTTAAGAAAGGGTAAGAAGTGACTAGCCTGGAGTGGAGCAGCAGTTCCAATCAAGGTGGCTGGCTGAGGTGGTGAGAAGCAAAATGACCTTATGGTAAATGACAAGAAAGTTGTTGGAACTTTAAAGGGAAGTGAACCTGCTAAAAAAATCAATTGAGTCTATTGAAGTGATGTCTTCATTACCTCCTGACAACAATCCATGAAGTGGGTGAGGAAACTGGGTTTAGAGTATTCAATAACTTGCATAAGACTATAAGCTGTGTGGCTCAGAAAATGGGGCTAGGATTTGAACTAAGGCCTATCTGACTACAAAGCACTGTTTCACTGCTCCATTGCAATTGACTGCAATATCCAAAACTAAATCTAAAAAAATCTAGGAATGTAGCAGAGATGTATATGCTAATGTGGAAGGTGAACATTGTCCTGGAGACTGAATTGGCAGCCTGACTTGAAGTGTTTTATGGGAAATCTCCACTAAGCCTCATGCTCTCTTAAATAACAAGGGTTCTTCCAATGCTTAGTCTCCAGAGTTTTCTTGACTATTGCAGGGATCTAATTGCTAGCCATCGGTTTGCAGCCCAGCTAAAAATCCAGACATCTTTGTGGGGGCAGGGAAAGCCTTGGCTCCCTCAATTATGAAAATAACTCTGTTAAGGATGGGTTTTGAGGCAGGAGTGTTGCAAGCCTCTGTCTGAGTCTGTGTCCAGCTAAGAATTATCTTGTTACTTGCCAGAAGGCAAGAAAACAACTTTTCACTATCTATTTTCTCCTACTGGAATATAAGCCCAACAGAACAGGAAAGTATCTGCCTTATTTAGTGTTCTGTTTCTAGTGTCCAGAGCACTGCCTGGCAGAAAATAGTAATACTTATTGAATACATATTATAGTAAATATTTATCAAATAAATTAATAGATTCAGATTAGAGCAGAGCAAAGAATGGGTTGTCTGCCTCTGGAATCAGATCCCTGGGGAGTAGGGTGGGTCTGTGTGGCATTAAGGGCATTCAGGGCATACATGGTAAGTTGGGTCAGGAGAACTTACTTTAGAAAACACTAACAAAATTCCAAAAGGGAGTTGATTACCAAATTTGATAATGTAGCTCTCTTTTCTTCTGGCCAAGCCCACATCAAGGGAGTAGCTCTAGACCCAGAACATGAAGAGAGACACAAACTGAGGTCTGTACAGAGGAAAGTGAGTAGCCTGGTATATTAGTGTGCTCAGGATCCCATTAGCAAAATACCACAAAATGAGTGCCTTAAACAATAGAAATTTATTTTCTCACAATTCAAGAGGCTAGCCATCTGTGATCAAGGTGCCAGGAGCTTTAGTTTCTGAAGAAGAATCTCTTGCTGGCTTGTAGATTGCCGCCTTCTCATAATGTCCTCCCATGACCTTTCTTCATTATGTGAACAAGGGAGTATTGGGGAGCAAGCTCTGTGGTGTCTCTTCTTATAAGGAAACTAATCTGATCAGATAAGGCCCCCCCCCTTTATTACTTCATTTAACCTTATGTACTTCCTTACTTCAAATATAGGTGCACTTGGGTTGGGGCTTCAACATATGAGTTTGAGGGGCAAACACAAATATTCAGTTTAAAACAGAAAGGACTTGGAAAAGATTCCAATGAGGAACAGTTGGATGTCCTGGGGCTGTTTAGTCTGGAAAAGGGAAGAATCAGCAGGACTGGGTCTCAGACATCAGATTGCCCAAAGACGATAATAGCAGAGGGAGCAAATGTTTTCAGTTTGTCCTTAGGGGAAGACTTCAGAAGGAAATAAACACATTGTCATTGGGGACAGGAAGGCTGGTTCTGACATCATTTGGGAGGGATGGAGTATAAGCCTGACTTGAGTGAGTAGCCTAAAATATTACTTCCCATTCACAAATTCTGGAATAACTGTTATGAGAATACCTCCAAACCCTATTTCAACTGCAAGAAAATTACTGCATCCCTCCTGTATGCTACCTCTTCACTCATTCCTTCCCACCAGAGTCTCAGCCAAGCCAGGCCTGGCTTGGATTAGTCAGGGGGTGAAAGAGCTGCTCAATAAATTTTCTGAGTTCTAAAGAAATTTAGCACCAAAGACCAGAAAAATACATTCAGGTCTTCCTTATTGTCTCTTCCTATTATGCTAAGTCTTAGTGAGAAAACGTGGGTACCACAGCTATGTGGAGGCTATAGCAAAAGTAGTTAAGCATGTCAGCTGAGTGACATAGGAAAGAGGCAAAATGAAGCCTGGGGTTTTACAGGTTTTCTTTCCAGGGCCGGATTAAGCAACTATGCCTTACCTCTGTTCAGAAAGTTGGCAGTGCTGGGTAGCAGTAGGAATGGGGCATGGAAGAGAAGACTGATTTAGTAATACTTATTGGACCCAGAAATGCCTTGGACCAGATCTGAAATAGGGAATGGCACTCTATGGCAAAGGTTAAAGCATCTCAACAGTGTGAGAGAGGCCTTTTCTTTATATGCTAGATTTCTTCCTTAAGAATTGTGATTCTGAAATGTGAGTGGACATAAACATTCCCTACAGTGTTTGTTAAAATGCAGATTCCAAGTCCCCTTCTACAACAATTGAATCTATATTTGCGAGGATGTGCCTTTGGCATCAACATTTTAACAAGCTTCTTCAGTGATTTATAACACACTCAAGTTGGAATATCACGGACTAATGAAGTCAAAATGTAAACAATTTTTGAAAAATAAAGTGCAGATACAGCTTATACTGAGTTTCATAGAAAACTTTTTATAAGACCACCAATAGAAAGATATCCCTGCACATGGCTTATAAATACCTCAGTGGTATCTGCTGATATTGCTGTTCTTCATAATTCATATTTTAAATTAACAAATACAAATTGTATGTATTTATCATGTACATATTTTTTGAAGTATGTATATATTGTGAAATGAATAAATCAGTTTAATAAACATGTGCTTTACCTCACATTTATCATTTTTTGGTAAGAACATTTAAAATCTACTCTCAGCAATTTTTAAGAATACTATACATGGTTATTAATTGTAGTCACCACGTTGTAAGACAGAGCTCTTGAACTTATTACTCCTAGTTAACTGAATTTTTAAATCTTTTCACCAACATCTCAACTCCCCTACTCATGTCCTCTGGTAAACAATCATCTACTCTGCTTGTATGCATTCAGTTTATTAGATTCTACATATAAGTGAGATCATATGGTATTCATCTTTCTGAGCATGGCTTATTTCACTTAACACAATGTTCTTCAGGTTCATCCATGTTGTCACAAATGACAGGATTTTATCCTTTTAAAAGGCTTAATAGTATTCCATTCTGTATGTACACAACATTTTCTTTATCCATTAATCCTTTAATGGACACATAGTTTGTTGATTTTATATCTTAGATATTATAAATAATGCTGCAATAAACATGGTAGTGCAGGTATCATTTTGACATACTGATCTTATTTTCTTTGGATACATACCTAGTAGTGGGATTGCTGGATTGTATGGAAGCCTTAGTTTTGGTTTTTTGAGGAACTTCCAAACTGTTCTCCATAGTGGCAGTACTAATTTACTCTCCCACCAAAAGTGTTTGAGGGTTTCCTTTTCTCCACATCCTAGTCAGAATTTGTTACTGCCTGTCCCACTAGTTTCCCAAATTCATTTATTAGTTCTAATTGTGTGTGTGTGTGTGTGTGTGTGTGTGTGTGCAATCTGTAAGGTTTCCTACATATCATCTGCAAACAAGGACTGCATGAATAAAGACTGCCCCCTTTCCAATTTGGATACCTTTTATTTATTTCTCTTGCCTAATTACTTTGGCTAAGACTTACCTTACTATGCTGAATAAAAGTGGTAAAAGTGACCATCCTTGTTTTCTTCCAGATTTTAGAGAAAAAGATTTAAAAAATCACCATTAAGTATGATGTTAGCTGTAAATTTGTTATATGTGGCCTATATTGTGTTGAGGTGCATTTCTTTTATACCTAATTTTTTAAGCAGTTTTTTTAATCATAAAGAGATATTCAAATTTATTAATTTTTTGCACTCATTTAAATAATCATGCAGTTTTTGTTTTGATTGTTGTTAAAACAATGTATCACACTTATTGATTTTTGTATGTTGAACCATATTTTCAAGAAACCAACTCTTCATTTTGTTGAACTTCTATCTTGTTCATCAGTCTCTATTTTGTTTATTTATGCTCTGTTCCTTATTATTTCCTATCTTCTACTATTTTTGGCCTCAGTATGTTCTAGTTTTTCTAATTTTTTGAGGTGCAATGTTAGATTGTTTATTTGCAATATTTCTAATTTTTTAATGTATGTGATTATTTCTATGAACTTTCTTCTTAGTATTGCTTTTGCTTTATCCCATATATCTTGGTATGTTGTTCTTCATTTCCATTCATCTCAAAATTTTTTAAAATTTACTTTTAATTTCTTTATTGATTCATGTGTTATTCATGGGTATGATATTTATTTTACATATACATACATAATTCCCAAAGCTCTTCCTGTTATTCATGATTAGTTTTATTTCATTATGGTAAGAAAAGATACTTGATATAATTTTGATGTTTGGCCTAACATGTGATCTATTCTAAAGAAGTTTTTTGTGTTGATAATAAGAACGTGTATTCTGCAGCTATTGGGTAGTTTTGCAAATGTTTATTAGATTCATTTGATCTAGGGTGCAGTGTTAATCTGATGTTTCTTTGTTGATTTTCTGTCTGAATAATCTGTCCATTTCTGAAAGTGGGGTGTTTAAGTTTCCTCCTATTATTGTATTGTAGTCTATCTTGCCTTTTAGGTGTAATATAACTTGTTTATACATTTTTGTGCTCTGGTGTTGGGTTCATACATGTTTACAATTGTTATATCCTTTTAATAAACGGACACAGTTATCATTATATAATGACCATCTTGGTCTTTTTTTACACTTTTTTACATAAAGTCTATTTTAACTGATATAAGTACACCAACTTCTGCTTTTAATTTCCATTTGCATTGAATATCATTTTCCATTCCGTTACTTTCACTTTATATGTGTCCTTAAAGGCAAAGTGAACCTCTTCTAGACAGCATATAGATGAATCTCAGGGTGTTTTTTTTTTTTTTAATTATTTTAACCTTTATTTTAGGTTCATGGGTACATGTGAAGGTTTGTTACATAGGTAAGCTTATATAGTGGGGATTGGTTGTACAGGTTATTTCATCACCCAAGTATTAAGCCCAGTGCTCAATAGTTATCTTCTCTTCTCCCTCCTTCCACCCTCAACCTAAAGTAGACCTCAGTGTCTGTTTTTTCCTTCTTTCTGTTCATAAATTATCATCATTTAGCTCCTACTTATAAGTGAGGACATACGATATTTTGTTTTTTATTCCTGCATTAGTTTGCTGGGGATAATAGCCTCCAGCTCTATCTGTGTTCACGCAAAAGACATGATCTCATTGTTTTTTATAGCTCCATAGTATTCCATGGTGTATATGTATCACATTTGTTTATTCAATCTGTCATTGATGGGCATTTAGGTAGATTCCATGTCGTTGCTATTGTGAATAGTGCTGCAATGAGCATTTCTGTGCATGTGTCTTTATGGTAGAATGATTTATATTCCTCTGGGTATATACCTAGTAATAGAATTGCTGAGTTGAATGATTATTCGGCTTTTGGCTCTTTGAGGAATCGCCATATCGCCTTCCACAATGTTTGAAATAATTTGTACTCCCACCAACCAAGAGTGTATAAGTGTTCCTTTTTTCTCCACAACCTCACCGACATTTGTTGCTTTTTGACCTTTTAGTGATAACTATTCTGTCTTATGTGAGATGGTATCTTATTGTGGTTTTTATTTGCATTTCTCTAATGATCAGTGATATTGAGCTTTTTTTTTTTTTTTCATATGACTGTTGGCCGCATGTGTATCTTTTTTTTGAAAAGTTCATGTTCTTTATCCACTTTTTAATGGGATTGTTTTTCTTTGGTAATTGTTTAAGTTCCTTATATATGCTAGATATTAGAACTTTGTCAGATGCATAGTTTTCAAATATTTTTCTCCCATTCTGTAGGTTGTGAGTTTACTCTATTGATAGTTTCTTTTGCTGTGCAGAAGCTCCCATTTGTCAATTTTTGCTTTTTGTTGCGATTGCTTTTGGTGTCTTTGTCATGAAATCTTTGCCCATTCCTATGTTTAAGATGGTATTGCCTATGTTGTCTACCAGGGTTTTCATAGTTTTCAGTTTTACATGTAAGTCTTCAATTCATCTTGAGTTGATTTTTTAATATGGTGTAAGAAAGGGATCCAGCTTCAGTCTTCTGCATATAGCAAGTCAGTTATCCCAGCACTATTTATTGAATAGAAAGGCTTTGCCCCTTTACTTGTTTTTGTCAGCTTTTGTCAAAGATCAGGAGGTTGTAGTGTTGTATCCTTATTTCTGGACTCTCTATTCTGTTTCATTGGGCTATGCACCTGTTTTTGTACCAGTACCCTGCTGTTTTAGTTACTGTAGTCCTGGAGTGAAAAGAACTGTAAAATAGTTTTGTTTTGTTTTGTTTTGTTTTTTCATTATCTGAGTACTGTCATTAGTAGTTTGATAAGAATAGCATTGAATTTGTAAATTGCTTTGAGCAGGATAGCCATTTTAATGATATTGATTCTGCCTATTTAGGAGTATGGGATGCCTTTCCGTTTGTTTGTGTCTTCTCTGATTTCTTTGAGATTTTTAAAACATTTCTCATTGTTGAGATATTTCACCTCCCTGTTTAGCTGTATTCCTAGGAATGCTATTTTTTGCAGTAACTGTGAATGGGATTGCCTTTGTGATTTAGCTCTTCTCTTGGCTGTTGTTGGAGTATAGGAATGCTAGTGAGTTTTGTATACTGATTTTGTATCCTGAACCTTTTCTAAAGTTATTTATCAGCTGAAGTAGCTTTTGACCCAAGACTATGGGGAATTCCACATATAAAGTCATGTCTTCTGCAAAAATAGTTTGACTTTCTCTCTTCCTGTTTAGATTCCCTGTACTTCTTTCTCTTGCCTAGTTGCTTAAGCTAGGGCTTTCAATACTATGTTGAATAGGAGAGGTGAGAGAGGATATACTTGTCTTGTGCTAGTTTTCAACAGAAATGCTTCCAGCTTTGCCTACTCAGTATAATGTTGGGTGTGGGTTTGCCATAGTTGGCTCTTATTATTTTGAGGCATATTCCTTCAGTATCTAACTTATCCAGAGTTTTCTACATGAAGGGTGTTGAGTTTTGTTTAAAGCCTTTTCTGTGTCTATTGAGATAATCATGTGGTTTTTGTCATTAGTTATGTTTATGTGGTGAATCACAGTTATTGATTTGCATATGTTGAACCAACCTTGCATCCTGGGGATGAAGCCTACTTGATCATGTTTGATTAGCTTTTTGATGTGCTGCTGGATTCAGTTTGCAATTATTATGTTGAAGATTTTTGTATCTCTGTTCATCAAGGATATTGGCCTGAAGTTTTCTGTTGCTGTTGCGTCTCTGCTAGAGGATCAGGAAGATTCTCTAAGATCAGGCAGAGGTATCAGGATGATGCTGCCTCACATATATTGAGTTGGGGTGGAGTCTCTTCTCCTCATCTTTTTTGGAATAGTTTTTGTAAGAATTCTTCTTTGTATATCTGGTAGAATTCAACTGTGAATCCATCAGCTCCTGAGCTTTTCATGGTTGGTAGTCTATTATTGATTCAATTTCAGAGCTTGTTATTTGTCTGTCAAGGAAATTAATTTTTTTTGGTTCAGTCTTAGAAGGGTGTATGTGTCCGGGAATATATCAATCTCTTCTAAATTTTCAAATTTGTATACATAGAGATATTTGAATTTGTTTCTGATGGTTATTTTTATTTCTGTAGGGTCAGTGGTAACATTCTCTTTGTCATTTCTAGTTGTGTTTATTTGGATCCTCTCTGTTTTCTTCTTTACTAGTCTAGCTAGCAGCCTATTTTATTATGTTTTTTTTTTCGAAAAAAACAACTCCCATAATCATTGATCTTTTGAATGATTTTTTATGTCTCGATTTCCTTCCACTGAGCTCTGATTTTGGTTAGTTCTTGCCTTCTTCTAGCTTTGGGGTTAATTTGCTCTTGCTTCTCTAATTTTTTCAGTTGTGATGTTAAGTTGTTAATTTAGGATATTTCTTACTTTTTGATGTGGGCATATGAATTTCTGTCTTAATACTCCCTTAGCTGTTTTCCAGAGATTCTTGTATGTTGTATCTTTGTTCTCATTAGTTTAAAAGAATCTCTTGATTTCTACCTTAATTTTATTATTTACCCAAAAGTCATTTGGAAGCATGTTATTTAGTTTCTGTGTAATTGCTTGATTTTGAGTGATTTTCTTAGACTTCTATTTTTATTGCATTGTGGTCTAAGACAGTGTTTGGTAGGATTTCAGTTCTTTTGCAGTTGCTGAGGATTGTTTTATGTCCAATTGTGTGGTTAGTTTTAGAGTGTATGCTGTGTGGCCATGAGAAGAAAGTATATTCTGTTGTTTTGGGGTGAAGAGTTCTGTAAAGGTGTATCAGATCCATTTGGTCCAATGTTTAATTCACTTCCTGAATATCTTTGCTAATTTTATGCCTTGATGATCTGTCCGGTACTATAAGTGGAGTGTTGAAATCTTACGCTATTACTGTGTGAGACTCTACGTCTCTTTGTAGATCTTTAATAACTTGCATCATTAATCTGGGTGCTTCTGTGTGGGTGCATATATATTCAGGATAAATATCATTCCTATCCATATTCTAAATTCCATTTCTATCTTTTCAGCCAGTTCAGCCTTGTTAAGATCTCTTGTTGAAGAATTGGTCCAGTCAATTGGAGGACATGCTCCAGTCTGGCCATTTGAGTCACCAGAGTTCTTGCATTGGTTCTTTCTTATCTCTGCATGTGTGTGTTCCTTTAACTGCAGTGTAGATTGAGTACAGTTAACAGACTTATTTTCTGGATGTTTACATCCGTCTGAGGATTTGTGCATTGTCTTTATTTGAAACCAACTTTTTATTTGTTTCAGAGTTGGGTATGTAAGTGAGGTATTTTTGATATTGAAACTTTGGGATGTGATTCAGTAGGAGACACTTACTGATCAGTTGGTAAACTCTTGCTCCGTTGTGTGGCTCTGATATGTTCCCTCACAGTGGCAGCTGTGTTCCCTGTCAATGTTCTGAAAGTGTACATTCTTCTCTTTCTTGAGTTCTGGCTGTAGATCATGGCTTGGAACTCCTGGGCTGCCCACTGCAGCTCTGGGAGGATCTCGGTGTTTATGTTTCTTCCCCAACATGGGGGACAACAAAGGAAGGGACCTTATTAATGGTTGTAGGGTCTTTTGCTCACCTCCTAGAGCCTCCACCCCAGATACATGCAGGCCAGCAGTCATTCAATGCAATCAGGATGTAGGGTCTGTGCTATGGGCCCAAAATGGAAGTTCCCTGTCTGGTGATGAGCAGAAGTGGGTATGTGAGACCTATGGGAGATGGACTGGCCCCCTCTCCTTCAGTCAACTGAAGCTTGTTGGAGGTGTTAATAAAGCACTTAGGATTCTTGTTCCTTTATTAGTCCATGGGTGGAAAGGGCAGTTCCACTGCTGAGGTAGTGGAGAGAGGCTTTCAGTTGCCCCTGGAGGCTTTGTCCAGGGAGTTGTTGAGTTACTACTGGCTCAATAGCTCTGGAGGAGGGTGGCTGGAGGACTATGCGTGGAGGACCTGCCAGTTGAGGAGATATGGGAACAAGAATCCACATAATACTCTGTCCAGTTTTCCATAGGGCTGCTGCAGTATGCTGGATGCCCATTCCAGTCCCTAGTCACTTTGGATTTTCCAGTACCTGGAAGTGTCACTAGTGAACGCTGCAATATAGCAAAGATGACAGTCTGCCTCTCCCTCTGGAAGCTCTCTCCCAGAGAGGTATGGACTTGTTGCTGGCCCAAACACACCTGTAGGAAGTGGCTGGAGACCTTGATTGGGAAGTTGCTCCCAGTGGGGAGGAACAGGATTGGGGACACAGTTAAAAAGCAGTCTGGCCATGTTTTTGTAGAGCAGCTGTGCTATGTTGAGGCTTCGCTTCAGTCCCCAGGTACCTCAGACACTCCAAAGGCTGAAGCTGAAATAGCTAAGTCACCCAAACAGCAAAGATAATGGCCTTTCCCTCCCTTTGGGACATCATCCCAGGAAGGTTTCAAATCTTTGTTGGATGAAAAGCACTGGTGAGGCTGACTGGAGACCCCAGTTGGGAGGTCCTGCCCAGTGAAGAGGGATGAGGTCAGGGATCTATTTTAAGAAGTAGTCTAGCCACATTTTCACAGAGCAGCTGTGCTATGCTGAGGGGACTGCCTCAGCTTCAATTTGGCTTGGACTCTCCAAAGCCTGAAGGTTGAAAATATTAAGTCGCCCAAACAACAAAGATGGCGGCCCACCCTTCCCTCTGGGAGCTCCATTCCAGAAACCTCTGTCAGTCAGAGAACAACAGTCAGGGTAGCGGGAGACCCTGGTTGGAAGACCCCACCAGGTTATGATGAATGAGATGAAGAACCCACTGTAAAAGACAATCTGGCCACATTTTTATAAAACAGTCATGTTGTGCTGGGGTACCACTTTCACCTCCAGTCAACTTAGACTCTCCCAAGCTTGAAGGCTTGAAAGACTAAGTCACCCAAACAGCAAAGATGGTGGTCCACCCCTCCCTCTGGCAGCTCCATTCAAGGGAGACTTCAAATATCTATGTCAGGTGAAGAACACTGGTTGGGGTGGCTGGAGGATATAGTTGGGAGAAATGAGATCAGGGAACTGCTTTAAAAATGCAGTCTGACCGCCGGGCGTGGTGGCTCAAGCCTGTAATCCCAGCACTTTGGGAGGCCGAGACGGGAGGATCACGAGGTCAAGAGATCGAGACCATCCTGGCTAATCCAGTGAAACTCCGTCTCTACTAAAAAATACAAAAAACTAGCCGGGCGAGGTGGCGGGCGCCTGTAGCCCCAGCTACTCGGGAGGCTGAGGCAGGAGAATGGCGTAAACCCGGGAGGCAGAGCTTGCAGTGAGCTGAGATCCGGCCACTGCACTCCAGCCTGGGCGGCAGAGCGAGACTTCGTCTCAAAAAAAAAAAAAAAAAAAAAAAAAAAAGCAGTCTGACCACGTTTTTGTAAAGCAGTTGTGTTGTGCTAGGGAACCCCTTCCACCCCCAGCTGGCTTCAGCTCTTTAAAGCCTGAAGCCTGGAACAGCTAAACCACTCAAAAAGCAAAGATGGCAGCCCTCTTCTCCCCCCAGGAACTCCATCCCATAGAGGTGCAATGCTGCTACCAGTGGCTGGCTGGAATTCCAAGCCAGTGGGTCTTATCCTGCAAGTTCCTGTGGAAGTGGGATTTGCAGACTTTCGCTGCTCAGCCTCCTGATTCAGCCTCTTTCCTAGAGTTATGTACAGGGGTCTAACCTCCCACTTTGCTGGAGTTGCAGTTACTTTTGCCAGGAAGCCCAGAGAGCCTGAGTATCTAAGGCTCCCAGGTCTCCATGCATTCCTAAGTAGCTGCTTTACTGAGATTCCATATAGTTCTTTGTGTCAAACTAAAGGCTCTGGTCGAGTGGGTTCAGAAGGAAATCTCCTGACCTGATGGTTGAAAAGATCCGTGGGAGAAGTGTTGGTTCCCGGGGTCACACATTTACTCACTACCTCCCTGGGCAGGAGAGGTTCCCTTGGCTCCATGTCACTTTTGGGTGATCTGTGGTCCTGCCTTGCTCTTCTTCATTTTCTGCACTTGTTTCCTTGATTAGTCCTAGTGCAAATACCTGGATATTTCAGCTGATGGTGTGGTATTTACTCACCCCTTCCATTCCTCTTTGTGAGAGTCACACACACTAGCCTCTTCTAGTTGGCTATCTTGGCCACCTTTGGAATCTTTTTTTTTCTTTTTTAATCTACTTAGCTACTCTTTTTTTAACTGGATGATTTAATTCATTTACAATTAAGGTTATTTTTGATAGGTAAGGACATTTTTCTACCCTGTTATGTAATTGTAGTTATTATTTTTTGTGTTCTTTTATTCCTCTTTTGTTTTTTACCTGTGTGGTTTGATGGTTTTTCCTAGTGATAAGCTTTTATTATTATTTTTTCTCATTTATGTAGCTGCTGTAATTTTTTATCTTTGTGGTTACTGTAGGGCTTACATTTAAAAATCTTATAGTTCTAGAATATGATTTAAACTGATTACAACCTAACTTTGGTTGTATACAAATATCCTAGACTTTTAATCTCCCCTCCCATAATTTGTAATATTCCTACCTTAATTTACATCTATTAATATTGTGTATTTCTTAACAGTTTATTGTAGCTATGGTTATTGTTGACCATTTTGACTTTTATCCTTAGCACTAGAGACCTGAAAGATTACATACCACCATTGAAGTAAAAACATAATTTGATTTTGATTATGATGTTACCTCTACAAGTGAGTTTTACACTTTCATGATTTTGTAATAATAATTAACATTCTTCTACTTCCGGTCAAAGCACTCCCTTAAGCATTTCTTGTAAGGCTGGTCTAGTGTCTAGTGGTTACAAATTTTTTTAGCTTTTGCTTGTCTAGAAAATACTTTATTTCTCCTTCATTTCTGCAAAATAGCTTTTCTAATTTAGTATTCTTGTTTAGCATGGTTTTTTTTTTTAACACTTCAAATATAATATTCCATTTTCTTGACCTCCAAGATTTCTGTGAGAAATCATCTAACAATCTAACAGAAGTTCACTTATATGTGACTTCATCCTCTTCTCTTGAAGCTTTTAGAATTTTTTCTTTGTCTTTGACTTTTGAGAGTTTCATTATAATGTGCCTTGGAGAAGACCTCTTTGGGTTGAAACTAATACGAATTTATAAGTTTCATGAATCTAGATGTTGTATCTGTCTCAAAATGTGGAAAGTCTTCATCTATTATTTTATTAAATAAGCTTTCTGCATATTTGTCTTCCTCTTCTCCCTCTGAATGTTTAATAACGCAAAATTTTGCTCACTTAATGGTCTCACAGATCTCAGATTTTCTTGGATCTTTTACATTTTTTTCTTTCTGATTGAATTATTTTAAAGAACAGTCTTCAAGTTCAGTAATTTTTTTAAAATTCTGCTTGATCTAGTCTGCTTTTGAAACTCTCATTTCTATTATTAATTTTACTCATTAAAGTCCTCACCTCCAGAATTTATGTTTCCTTAATGAGATCTCACTCTCTTTTTCAAATATCTCATTCAGCTAATAAATTGTTTTCCCAATTTTATTGAATTGTCTATCTTTATTCTCTTGTATTTCAATGAGTTTCCTTAAGATCATTATTTTAAATTCCTTTTCAAGAAACCCATAAATTTTCATTTTATAGGGTCTGTTTCTGGAGAGTTATTGTATTCCCTTGGTAGTGCTATATTTTCTTGCTTTTTAATATTTTGTGTGTCTGCATTGATAATCTATGCATGTGATGAAATGGCCACCTATTCCAATTTTGTAGAGTTGTTATAATAAAAAAAATCACCTAAAGATGTGTCCTAGGGAGTCAATTATGTAGAGCATGTTGGCTTTGTTTCTGGATGAATGCAGTAGTGTAGTCTCTGTGCAGTTTCTTCATCTGTAGTCAATTTTAGCAATGCTTACAAATCCACTAGTGGCTTAGGCTGCAAGAATGTGTGGATGCTCCACCAGGTCAGCTGTGGTTACCCTATTGGGGGTAGGGGTGCTGGGCTATTCTGTGAATGTGCAAGTGTCACATGCAGCTTTCCCACTGGGGAGAGAGATGCCTGGCTGTTCCACATGCCAAAGATATGTGAAAGCTACTCTACCAAAGTAAGGCACAACCTCTCTGCTCAGGATGAAAGTGTCAAGGTGATCCCTGTGCCACAGGTGCACAGGATCTGTATGTCAGATCTTACAGTGAGAACTGCAGTCACTCAAATACAAAATTTAAATGTGATGGGAATAATTGAGTCCTGAGTTGTCAGGGTCCAAGTGGTGGCATTCAACCATCAGAAGCAAGGTGGACATAGTTAAGGTGGACATAGTTACCATAATAGACAGCAGAGGCAAAGGAGCAATCAGAATAGTCTGTATTGTGTAGAGGTCTGTCATTGGCTAATTAATCATGGTATTCCTAGAAGTGAAATTGATAGGAAGCCTACGGCATTCTTACTTAACTTGCATAAGCAGAAAACTTCCAGGTAGAGTGGACAAATGACTAATATGAATTATTAAAATAGAAAATTGTGGCCCCTCAATCAATTTCCAGACTTGAATCAGTTTACAGACCCAGAACCCCTTGAGTGAAGGGGAGGCTTGTTCTCCTTGAAAAAGGACCCCACTTCACCACTGACAAATACTGTTAATCTTTATCCCATCCTTCCCCAAGGAGACCTCCAGCCTTTTACCAGGGTAACTGTGCATTGGAACAAAGGGAATGATCAGACCTTTTGGGGACTACTGGACACTGGCTCTGAGCTGATGTTAATTCCAAGAGCCCGAAACATCATTGTGGCCCTCCAGTTAAAGTAGGGGATAATAGAGGTTAGGTAATTAATGGAGTTTTTGCTCAGGTCTGACTTACAGTGGATCCCTGGACACATCCTGTGGTCATTTTCCCTGTGCAAGAATGCATAATTGGCATTGACATACTTAGAAGCTGGCAGAATCCCCACATTGGCTCCCTGACTGGTAGTGTGAGGGCTATTATGGTGGAAAAGGCCAAATGGAAGCCATGAGGAAAATAGTAAATCAAAACTCTACCTAGGAAAATAGTAAATCAAAAACAGTATCACATCCCCTCAAGGGATTTTGAAGACTAGTATCACCATCAAGGACTTGAAGGACGCAGGAGTGGTGATTACCATAACACCCCCATTCAACTCTCTTATTTGGCCTGTGAAGAAGAGAGATGGATCTTGGAGAATGATAGTGGATTATTGTAAGCTTAACCCAGTGGTGACTCCAATTGCAGCTGCTGTACCACATATAGTTTTGTTGCTTGAGTAAATTAACACATCTTCTGGTGCCGGGTATGCAGCCATTGATTTGGCAAATGTCTTTTTTTTTTTTTTTTCTTTCTGTCCACAAGGCCCATCGGAAACAATTTGAATTCAGTTGGCAAGGCCAGCAATATACCTTCACTGTCCTACCTTAGGAATATATCAACTCTCCAGCTATGTGTCGTAATCTTGATCACAGATATCTTGATCGCTTTTTCCTTCCATAAGATATCACACTGATCCATTAACTTGATAACATTATGATGATTGGACACAATGAGTGAGAAGTAGAAAACATACTGGACTAATTGGTGAGATATTTGTGTCTCAGGGGATGGGAAATAAATTCAACTAAAATTCAGAGACCTTCTACCTCAGTAAAATTTCTAGAGGCCCAGTGATGTGGGAACTATTGAGATATTCTTTCTAAGGTGAAGGATAAGTTGCTGCATTTGGCCCTTCTT
Source organism: Macaca nemestrina (assembly GCF_043159975.1). NCBI lineage: Eukaryota > Metazoa > Chordata > Mammalia > Primates > Cercopithecidae > Macaca > Macaca nemestrina. Next base: position 87,791,526 of record NC_092145.1, read on the forward strand.
ACAACCAAGAAAGAGGTATAACACCTAGTGGGCCTATTTGGATTTTGGAGACAACACATTCCTCATTTGGATGTGTTACTCCAGCCATTTATCAAATTACCCAAAAGACTGCCAGTTTTGAGTAGGGTCCAGAACAGGAGAGGCCTCTGAAAGAGGTCTAGGCTGCTGTACAAGCTCTTTCATCATGGAAAGGGCAGCAGTTTGTCCTCACTAGAACAGACACTTACTCTGGATATGGGTTTGCCTATCCTGCATGCAATGCTTCTGCCACAACTACCATCTGTGGACTCAAGGAATGCCTTATCCACCATCATGGTATTCCACAGCACTGCCTCTGACACCTCAAGATATTCACATTAGAGCTAAAGAAGTGCAGCAGTGGGCTCATGCTCACGGAATTCATTGGTCTTACCATGTTTCCCATCATCTTGTATCAACTGGATTGAATGCCCTTTGGAAGTCACAGTTACACAGCCAACTAGGTGACAGTACTTTGCAGGGATGAGGCCAAGTCCTCTAGAGGGCTGTGTATGCTCTGAATCAACATCCAATATATAGTACTGTTTCTCTCATAGCCAGGATTTAAGGGTATAGGAATCAAAGTGTTGAATCGAAAGTAGCACCACTCACCACCAACCTTAGTGACCCACTAGCAAAAATTTGCTTCCTGTTTCCAAGACGTTATGTTCTGCTGGCCTAGAGGTCTTAGTTCCAGAGGGAGGAATGCTGCCATCAGAAGACACATCAATAATTCTATTAAAGTGGAAGTTAAGATTGCCACCTGACCACTTTGGGTTTTTCCTACCTCTGAGTCAACAGGCAAAGAAGGGAGTTACAGTGTTGTTTGGGGTGACTGACCCAGACTATCAAGATGAAATCAGTCTACTACTCCACAATGGAGGTAAGGAAGTGTATGTGTGGACTACAGGAGATCCCTTAGGGCATCTCTTAATATTACCATGTCCTGTAATTAAGGTCAACGAGAAATTACAGCAGCCCAATCCAGGCAGGACTACAAATTACCTGGACCCTCCAAGAATGAACGTTTGAGTCATTCCACCAGGTAAAAAATAATGACCAGCTGAGCAGCTTGCTAAAGGCAAAGGGAATACAGAATGGGTGATAAAAAAAGGTAGTTATCCATACCAACTACAACCAAATGAGCCGTGGCAGCAATGAGAACTCCAATTGTCATGAATATTTCCTGCTTATTTAGTTAATAATATGCTTGTGCTTGTATACACATGTACTGAGAAAATATCTTTGTTTTCTTTTTTTCCTTTGCCATGTGACATAAGATTTAGTGACTCAATATCAGCGTTTCAGTGTTGTTAACTTCATGCAATAGCATTTAAGTTAAGGATTAGCATGCTTCCTGTTGTACAAAGAATAGCTGTATTATGTTAGGTGTAATTGTGATGTTATTATTGTCTTTATTTGGATATGTATATGGGTTCAATTTTATGAGGATTTGACTTGTGATGGTTAATATTAAGTGTCAGCTTGATTGGATTGAAGGATTCAATGTATTGATTCTGGGTGTGTCTGTGAGGGTGTTGCTAGAGAAAATTAACATTTGAGTCAGTGGACTGCGAGAGATAGTCCCACTCTTAACCTGGGTGGGCACCATCCCCTAGGCTGCCAGAGCAGCTAGAAAAAGCAGGCAGAAAAATGTGGAATGAGCAGGCCTGCTGAGTCTTCTGGTCTTCCTCTTTCTCCCATGCTAAATACTTCCTGCCCTTGAATACCAGACTCCAAGTTCTCCAGCATTTGGACTCTTGGATTTACACTAGTGGTTTGCCAGGGAATCTCTGGCCTTCAGCCACAGACTGAAGACTGTACTGTAGGCTTCCTTACTTCTGAGGTTTTCGAACTCAGACTGATCCACTACTGGCTTCCTTGTTCCTCAGCTTGCAGACTTCCTATCCAGGGACTTTATCTTGTGATTCTATGAGTCAATTCTCCTTAATAAACTTTCTTTTATATATACATATATCCTACTTGTTCTATCCCTTTAGAGAACCCTGACTAATACAGTTACTTTTAATTATTTTCTTCTCTGTTTATATATTTTTTAAAAACCTGTCTTTGATTTCCCATATGTGTGTGTGTGTGTGTGTGTGTGTGTGTGTGTGTATATATATATATTTTTTTTTTTTTTGCAAGGTATTTCTCTGTTACCCAGTCTGGAGTGCAGTGGCATGATCTCAGCTCCCAGCAACCTCCACCTTCTAGGCTTAAGCAATCCTCCTTCCTCAACCTCCTGAGTAGCTGGAGCTATAGGCATGTACCACCACACCCAGCTAAGTTTTGTGTTTTGTTTGTTTGTTTGTTTGTTTTTGAAAAGATGGGATTGTGCCATGTTTCCCAGGCTGGTCTTAACCTCCTGGACTCATGATCTGCCTACCTCGGCCTCCCTAAGCCATAGAATTACAGGCATGATCAACCACAACCGTCCTCACAGATCTTTCTTATGCTTGATTAATTCTAGTGACTTTGATCAACTCTACTGGCATTCTCTATTGCATTTTTCATTTTGTTCATCATAGTTTTCAGCTTCAGAATTTCTGGGGTTTTTTGTAGAATTTGAATCTTTAGTTTAAATTTCTCATTTTAGTCATTTATTGTTTTCCTTACTTAATTAACTTATTTATTTGTATTTCCTTGAAATTCACTGAACTTCCTTAAGAATAATTTATTTTAAATTACTTTTCAGATAGTTTGTATATCTTCATTTCCTCTGGTTCTGTTACTAGAATACTATTGTGTTCTTTTTGATGCTGTTGTGTCTCTTTGGTTGTTCATGTTTCTTGTAGTCTTAGATTGATGTTAGTGCATTTGAAAAAGTATGGATTTATACCAGTCTTTGCAGACTGGCTTCGTTTGCAGAATTCTTCACCAGTTAGCTGTTCAGGTTCCAGACAGGCCATTTGGCATAATCCAAGGGTGGATTTGGTGCTGAAATCCCCAGGCAGGCTGACCTTGTGCCTGATTCAGCATGTGTGCAATCACGATACCTGTGTCTTTAGGGTTTGGCTTGAAGCTTAGACTTACTAGGGTGAACCTGCTAATTCAATTTTCAGAGATAAGCCTAAAGCCTGAATCAACATGAGAGGCTTTGGAGCCCATATCTGTATGAGCCAGCCTGAAACCTAGGTTCATCAAGGTGAACCTGTCACTGGACTGGGTCCTGAGCTTGAGTCTGCAGGCTCTGGCAAGGTCCTGAGATGAGCTTAGTGCCTGAAACAACTGGCATAGGCTTAGAGCCTGAGTCCATAAGGACTGGTCTGGCACTGAGTCGAGCATTGAACCTTATTCCATGGAGGTGGGTGTGGGTGCTGGGCACGTGAGGTCTGGTCTGCAGACTGGGTCTGAAGAGGTGGTGTTAGAGTCTGTGTCCACAGTATCTGGGTGGGCACATTTGTCTGGGTCCATGGGGACTACTCTGGCACCTAGGATCATGGGTGATGACCTGGTGCCTTGAGCTACTGGAGCTAGCCTGGAGCCCAAGACTTTGGGGTTTAGCCTGGAGTCTTGTCTACTAGTGTCAGCCTGGAGGCTGGTTGTGCAGATGCTGGCCTAGAGGCTAGTTTCATGAGATCTGACCTGGGTCAGAGAGCCTCTGGGGCTAGCATGGGTATTGGGTACACTAAGGTAGTCCCAAAGCTTGGATTTGTGGAGGCCAGTCTAATCTTGGGGTCTACTAACAGAACCAGAACTTGGGTCTGCTGAAGCGGAGTTGAACATTGAGTCTGCTGGAGCATGGTGCTAGCCTGGAAGATGCAACTGCAAGAATCAGTCCTACACTGGATAGGCCATGGCCTGTTTCCATAGATGCCTGTTTGGTGCTGGAGGTCAAAATGCCAACCTGGCACAGTGGTGGGTCTGAAGCCTGGTACCACAGGGGCTGGTTTGAAGCTCTGTGGACCTGGAGTCTGCATTTTGGGGGCGTGACTGGAGGCTGGATGCTTGAGGGCCATACTGATGACGAGGGATGATGGTTACCAGCCTGGTGTTGGGCATGCACAATGTCCAGTTTTGTGAGAAGCAGTCTGGTTTTGGAAGCAGTCCAGAACACAGGGCCACTTGGGTCAGCCAGGCAGTGATGCTGGTATCAGCTAATATTAGGTGGGACAACCCAGAAATCAAGTTTGCCAAGCAGGCCTGGAACATGGGGATGCAGAATCCAGCCTAGTTTCAGGACAGGCCTGAAGACCCAGTCTGATAATCTTTCCCCTGTCCTTCCTCAAGGAGACCTCTGGCCTCAAATGCCTAGATATCCAGGCAGATGTTTGCTGCAGGTGTGGAGTCCTCATGAAGAACCTCTGCTAAGGCAGTGCAGAAGGGAAATGTAGGATTGGAATCTCACACAGAGCCTCCACTGGGGCACTGCCTAGTGGAGATGTGAGGAGAGGGTCACTGTCCTCCAGAACCTGGAATGATAGATCCACGGACAGCTTGTAGTGTACCTGAAAAAGCCACAGAAACTCAACGTCAGCGCAGAAAAGCAGCTGAGAAGGAGGCTCTACCCTGCAAAGCCGCAGGGGTGGAGCTGCCCAAGGCCATGGAAGCCCTCTTTTTGCATCAGCATGACCTGGATATGAGACGTGGAGTCAAAAGAGATTATTGTAGAACTTTGATGTTCAATGACAATCCTATTGGATTTCAGATTTGCATGCAGCCTGTAGCACCATTTTTGGGGGGCAGAGTTCTCCCATTTGGAGTAAGTGTATTTATCCAATGCTTGTACCCACATTGTATCTAGGAAGTAACTAACTTGCTTAGGATTTTACAGGCTCATAGATAGAAGAGACTGGCTTTGTCTCAGATGAGAGTTTTTACTGTGGACTTTGAGTTAATGCTGAAACAAGTTAAGTTTTTGGAGGACCGTTGGGAAGGCATGATTGGTTTTGAAATGGGAGGACATGAGATTTGGGAGGGGCTGGGAGTGAAATGGTATAGTTAGGCTTTGCGTCCCCACCAAACTCTCATTTTGAATTGTTATCCCATAATCCCCACATGCTGTGGGAGTAACCTAGTGGGAGGTCATTGAAACGTAGGGGAAGTTTCCCCCATGATGTTCTATTAATAATCAACTAGTTCTCATGAAATCTGATGGTTTTATAAGTGTCTGACATTTCCCTGCTGGCACTCTCATTCTCACTCTCATTCTCCCTCCTGCTGTCATGCTGCTGCCATGTTAAGAGGTGCCTTCTGCCATGATTGTAAATTTCCTGAAGCCTCCCAAGCCATGAAGAACTATGAGTCAATTAAATCTCTTTCTTTATAAATTACCCAAGCTTAGGTATTTCTTAACAGCACCATGAGAATGCACTAATGTAGATGGTGACAGCCTCGTGTCTGGGGCTATATAGGTATGCATAGTCCTAGGTTATACTGGGTTTGCAGGTTTGAGGCAAAGTCCTCCTAAGCAAATGATATCTCTCTCAATGTTGTGTTGCCTGGAATTTGCATGAAGGATGATATGTGCAGTATAAAACTATGATTCCTACTTTCTTCAATGCATCTTTTCTTATTTCTGTGCTATACATAGATACTATATTCTTTCACCTGGTTTTGTTAGTTCTTGTGGAGGTATTTTCACGTGTGAATAGTTGTTTGAATTGATGTCTATGTGGGAAGAGGAGTATTGAAAGGTTCAATTTTGTTGTATTGCTCACTGTTGTTTTAAGTGAGGACTGTAATTTACATTTAAAAGTAGATATATTGGAGGAATATGCTCAAAATCAGTTTATACGGTATCTTAGCTTAAAAAAATCAACATGTACACGTCTAAGTTTTTACAAACTGTAAAATTAGAATTAGGAATTCAAATAAAAATCAGTATTAAGGTGTTTGAGAGAAGTCTGCAGAAATGCCAGGTTGTACTAGTAAATCCCAGACTAAAGTGATTATTGGTCAGCTTTCAAAGAGCTAGGTTCTGTTTGAAATAGGAACCTAGGAGGAAGCACTAGTAAGTTATTTTCCACAAGAAGGCAAGAAGTCTTAATATGTCAATATCTCACAGTAGTGGTTTGCTTAAGTAATGGTTGTAGATAGCAGGCATTTTTTAAAAGGAGAAGGGCGTGGAGTGGAAAATTGCTCATGTGGTACTAAAAAGTAGAAATTATGCAACAAATTTTAGACTTCTCTTCTAAGTTCAATAGATTATATAAATAACTCAGGGTTCTTCATAAGTCGTCTCATTCTTGTTGTGTTAAAGACTTGTCCATCAAATAAAGAACACAAAGAAAGGCCATATCGTTTACTTTCAATTGTTTCAGGTGGCAAACATTAAGGAGTTTAATTGCACTAAATATCAGAGAGATATATTTGATTTTTACATGAACAACTCTGAAAATTAATGTACTAGTTATGTGCAACAACATGAACAAATAATAATAACAATGTTGTGTAGAAAAAGCAAGTCCATTAAAACAATATATTATGTATGTATTGACTTTATATAAAGTTTAACAAGTTATTTTACTTGTAGAGTAAAATCAGCATTAGGGTGTTTGAGAGACGTTTGCAGAAATGCCAATATAAAAGTATAAAAGTAGAACTTTTATATTTGTTTAAAAATATATTTTACAAAATAAACTTTTTGTATATTGTTTAAGAGGGCTTCTGGAATGATATAGTGGGGAGTTGTGTGCCCTCTCCCTAGCAAAACAATAATTTAACTGGTGAAAATAATATTTTAAAAATCTACCACATAAAGTCATTGGAAATAGTCCTGAGAACAAAAGGGAAATGAAGAAATGTGCATTCAAAGAAATGTACTAAGTTTCCTAAGACCAAACATCTAGTATTTGAACAAAAACCTGTTATTAACCCATTCACCTCCATTTCTCCATCCTATCTGTGTTTTACAGAAGATATACCTTGGACACTCTACTCTCAGTATGTGCTGTCAAGAAGGTGAAGTTTCTCTCTCCTCTGAGTTTCCAGTATGAGACTATAGTTTCACACTGGAAGGGGCAGGCCATCATTAGCATTTCTCAGCCTCCCTGAAGCCCTGTGTCACCAGCAATCTGTTAAATGTGGTTAAGGGGATCAGGTTTCTCTTCTCCTGTTCAGTCTTTACTTATAAAATGAAACATCTACCCTAGGTGCAGTAGTGTCTTAGTACTGTTAGTGTTGCCATAAAGAATACCTGAAGTTGGGGAATTTATATAGAAAAAGTATTTATCTTTTTACATAATTCTGCTGTATAAAAGGTTGCGCATCTGGTGAGGGCCTCAGGCTTCTTTCACTTATGGTGAAAGGTAAACCAGAACTGGCATGTGCATAGAACTCATGTTAAGAGAGGAAGCAAGTGGAAAAGGGAATTCAAAGCTCATTCTAACAAGCAGCTCTCATAGAAAATAATAGAGTGATAACTCATTCATACTCCCCTAGGGAGGGCATTAATCTATTAATGAGGGATCCACTCTCATGACCCAAACACCTCTCATTAGACCCCACCCTCAATGTTAGGGATCAAATTTTAACATGAAGTTTAGTGTGACAAAAATCCAAACTATAGCAAGTAGGCTGCAAACCTTGGGGCCCAAAATATTTCTCCTACCTTACTTTGCTTACTTTGTGAACTGTAATAGAGGATTCTAGGCAACAAACACACATCCAATGGTAAAAAGTATACATGTAACTGGCTCAAAAGCTAAGTCACTAAACAAATAAACACACAGCAGAACCAACCATCGGGGTTGAGGGAAAGAAAAATGAGGTCAGTATCTAGAATTGGTTAAATATACTATCTCATATGTCCACATCTAAACAACAACAAAAAAGACACACAAAAACATTGTTAAAAATAGTGTCTTGTACACAAAAATGAAAGCAATAGAATTTTCTTTGAATGTGCGTAGATGACAGACATAGTAGATTAAAAAATCAAAAAAGCTGTAATAAGTATATCTAATTAACTAACTAAAAATATGCTTAAAAATGAAAGGAACTTATGGTGACAATGTCTCATATAGAAAATATCAAAGCAAAAAATATTTAAAGGTTGTATTTAAAGATTTATAGAGTTTAGAAGTAGAATAATTACAATATAAAATTCACTAGCAAACTGAATTCAGAAACACATAAAAAGAATTAGGCAGCATAACCTAATAAAATTTATCTCAGAAATGCAAAATTGTTTTAACATCTGTAAACCACCTAATGTAATGCATTATATTAGTAGAATAAAATCCAAAATTACATAATAATCTCAGTAGAGGCAGAACAGCATTCAGAGAAAAATCCAACACTCTTTTGTGATAGAAATATTCAATAAACTAGGAGCAGAAGAAAATTTCCTCAACCTGATAACAGGCATCTATGAAAAATTCATAGCTAACATTATATTCTATGGTGACTAGATATCTTACCCTTAAGATCAGTAACAACACCAGGGTGCATTGTCTTACTACTTCTAATTTAATATTGTACTGAATGTGTTTCATCCAGGGCAAAGAAGCAAGATAAATAAATAAAAAGCATTCAAATTGAAAAGAAAGAAATAAAACAATCTTTACTAAGAGATGATAAAATTTTTATACAAAAATTCTAAGGAATCCACTAAAAACTCTTAGTACTACTAAAAATACTTTAGCAAAATTACAGAATATAAGATAAATATGCAAATGTCAATTGTAATTCTATACACTTGCAATGAACATTTCAAGAATAAAATAAACAAAACAGCTCCATTTGTAACAGCAAAAAAATATAGACTTCTTGGCAATAAACCTAACAAATCAAATGAAAAATGTGGTCTACTAAAAACTACAAAATGTTAAAATAAATTAAAGAAGACCTAAATAAATGAAAAATGTATATATGTTTATAGATAGAAAGATGTAACATTGTTATGATGCCATTATTTGCCACACTGATCTATAATCAGTGTCAGAATTCCAGCTTATTTCTCTGCAAAATAAGCTGAGTCTAAATTTTATTAAAAAAAATTGCAAGGAACTCAGAATAGCTGAAACAATCTTGAAAATAAAGAACCAGGTGAAGGAGATTCAAGATGGCTGAATAGGAACAGCAGGAGTCTGCAGTTCCCAGCAAGATCAACGAAGAAGGTGGGTAACTTCTGCATTTCCAACTGAGGTACCCGGTTCATCTCTCAGGACTGGTTGGACAGTGGGTGCAGCCCACGGAAGGTGAGCTGAAGCAGGGTGGGACGTCACCTCACCTGGGAAGCACAAGGGGTCGGGGAATTTTTCCCCCTACCCAAGAGAAGCCATGAGGGTCTAAGCCTGAGGAACTACAGCACAGATACTGCGCTTGTCCCATGGTCTTCGCAACCCACAAACCAAGAGATTACCTCTGGTGACTACCCCACCAGGGCCCTGGGTTTCAAGTACAAAACTGGGTGGCCAATTGGGCAGACACTGAACTAGTTGCGGGAGCTTTTTCTTTTTCCATAACACAGTGATGCCTGGAACACCAGTGAGGCAGAACCATTCACTCCACTGAAAAGGGGGGCTGAAGCCAGGGAGCGAAGTGGTCTGGCTCAGAGGGTCCTACCCAACAAAGCCCAGGAAACTAAAATCTGCTAGCTTGAAATTCTCACTGGTAGCACAGCAGCAATCTGAGATCCACCTGGAATGGTCCAGCTTGGTGGGGGGAGGGGCATCCGCCATTGTTGAGGCTTCAGTAGGTGGTTTTACCATCACAGTGTAAAGGAAGCTGCTGGAAAGTTGGAACTGGGTGGAGCCCACTGTAGCTCAGCAAGACTGCTGTGGCCAGACTGCCAGATTGTTCTTCTCTGGACAGGGCATCTCTGTAAAAAAGGTAGCTGCCCCTGTCAGGGGCTTATAGCAGACTTTAACGTCCTCGCCTGATGACTCTGAGGAGAGCAGTGGACTTCCCAGCACAGTGTTAGAGCTCTGATAAGGGAACAGCTGCCTCCTCAAGTGGGTCCCTGAACCCTATGTATACTGACTGGGATACACCTCCCAGTTGGGGCCAACATACACCTCATACAGGAGAGCTCTGTCTGGCATCTGGCAGGTGCCTTGCTGTGTTGAAGCTTCCAGAAGAAAAAAAAAGGCATCAATCTTTACTGCTCTGCAGCCTCCGCTGGTGATATCCAGGCAAACAAGGTCTGGAGTGGACGTCCAGCAAACTCCAGCAGACTGGCAGGAGAGGGGCCTGACTGTTAGGAAAAAAAAAAAAAAACCCAGAAAGGATTAACACTTCCACTCAAAGACCCCATCCAAAGGTCACCAACATCAAAGACCAAAGATAGATAAACCCACAAAGATGGGGGAAAAAACAGTGCAAAAAGGCTGAAAACTCCAAAAACCAGAATGACTCTCCTTCTCCAAAGGATCATAATTCCTCACCAGCAAGTGAACAAAACAGGCTGGAGAATAAGTTTGACCAACTGACAGAAGTAGGCTTCAGAAGGCGGGTAATAAACAACTTCAAGCTAAAGGAGCATGTTCTAACCCAATGCAAGGAAGCTAAGAACCTTGAAAAAAGGTTAGTTGAATTGCTAACTAGAATAACCAATGTGGAGAAGAACATAAATGACCTGATGGAGCTGAAAAACACAGCACGAGAACTTCGTGAATACACAAGTATGAATAGCTGAAATGATCAAGCGAAAGAAAGTATATCAGAGATTGAAGATCAACTTAATGAAATAAGGAGAGAAGACAAGATTAGAGAAAAAAGAATATTGTATATTTAGAAAACCTCATCCTCTCAGCCCCAAACCTCCTTAAGCTGATAAGCAACTTCAGCAAAGTCTCAGGATAGAAAATCGATCTGCAAAAATCACAAGTATTCCTATACACCAATAACAGACAGAGAGCCAAATCATGAGTGAACTCCCATTCACAATTTCTACAAAGATAATAAAATACATAGGAAGAGAACTTACAAAGGATGTGAAGGATCTCTTCAAGGAGCACTACACACACCACTTCTCAAGGAAATAAGAGAGGACACAAATGGGAAAACATTCCATGCTCATGGATAGGAAGAATCCATATCATGAAAATGTCCATACTGCCCAAAGTAATTTTCAGGTTCAATGCTATCCCCATCAAGCTATCAAGGACTTTCTTCACAGAACTGGAAACAACTACTTTAAGCTTCACAGGGGACCAATAAAGAGCCCACATAGCCAAGACATTCCTGAGCAAGAAGTACAAAGCTGGAGGCATCACTCTACCTTACTTCAAACTATACTACAAGGCTACAGCAACCAAAACAGCATGGTATTCATACCAAAACAGATATATAGACCAATGGAACAGAACAGAGGTCTCAGAAATAACACCACACAGTTACAAGCTTCTGATCTTTGACAAACCTGACAATAACGAGCAATGGGGAAAAAATTTCCTATTTAATAAATGGTGCTGGGAAAACTGGCTAACCACATGCAGAAAACTGAAATTGGGCCCCTTTCTTATGCCTTTTACAAAAATCAACTCAAGATGGATCAAAGACTTAAATATAAGACCCAGGACCATAAAAACCCTAGAAGAAAACCTGGGCAATACCATTCAGGACAGAGGCATGGGCAAAGACTTCATGACTAAAACACCAAAAGCAATGGCAACAAAAGTCAAAATTGACAAATGGAATCTAATTAAACTAAAGAGCTTCTGCTCAACAAAAGAAACCATCATCAGAGTGAACAGGCAACCTACAGAATGGGAGAAAATTTTTGCAATTTATCCATCTGACAAAGGGCTAATATCAAGAATGTACAAAGAACGTAAACAAATTTACTAGAAAAAAGCAAACAACCCTATCAAAAACTGGGCAAAGGATATGAACAGACACTTCCCCAAAGAGGACATTTATGTAGCCAACAGGCATATGAAAAAATGCTCATCATCACGGGTCATTAGAGAAATGCAAATCAAAACCACAATGAGATATCATCTCACACCAATTAGAATGGTGATCATTAAAAAGTCAGGAAACAACAGATGCTTCAGAGGTTGTGGAAAAATAGGAATGCTTTTACACTGTTGGTGGGAGTGTAAATTAGTTCAACCATTGTGGAAGACAGTGTGGCGATTCCTCAAGGATCTGGAACTGGAAATATCATTTGACCCAGCAATCCCATTACTAGGTATATACCCAAAGGATTATAAATCATTCTACTATAAAGACACATGCACACGTATGTTTATTGTGGCACTATCCACAAGAGCAAAGACTTGGAATGAACCCAAATGTCCATCAGTGACAGATTTGGATTAAGAAAATGTTGCACATATACACCATGGAATACTATGCAGCCATAAGAAAGGATGAGTTCATGTCCTTTGCAGGGACGTGGATGAAGCTGGAAAACATCATTGTCAGCCAACTATCAGAAGATTAGAAAACCAAACACCGCATGTTCTCACTCATAGGTGGGAATTGAACAATGAGAACACATGGACACAGGGATGAGAACATCACACACCAAGGCCTGTCAGAGGGTGAGGAGGTGGCAGAGGGATAACATTAGGACAAATACCTAATGTGGGTGATGGGTTGATGGGTGCAGCAAACCACTACGGCACATGTATATCTATGTAACAAAACTGCATTTCTGTACATGTAACCAAGAACGTAAAGTGTAATTTAAAAAAGAAAAGAAAAGAAAGAACCAAGTTGAAGGACTTGTACTTTTTGATTTCAAATCTTACTACAATGCAATGATAATCAAGACAGTGTGCTGCTTGCACAAAATTAGACATAAAGATTAATGAAATGTAATTAAGAGTCTGATAAAACCCATATATCTACGGCAAACTAATTTTCAACAAAGGTGTCAAGACTATGCAATGGGGAAAACATTGTTCTTTCAGCAAAATGTGCTGGGAGAACTGCATAGCCACATCTAAAATAATGAATTTGAACTCTTATCTCACATTTTACATGAAAAATTAACTCAAAATTGATGAACTAACTACCTAAATGAAAGAGCTAAAACTATCAACCTCTGAGAAGAAGAAATAGGGGCAAATATTTATGACTTTAGATTTGTAAAACAGTTCCTAGCTATTATACCAGAAGTGTGAATAACAAGAGAAATAAACAAATTAAAATTCATCAAAATTAAAAATTTTGTGTTTAAAAGAACACCATCAAGAAAGTGAAAACACAACCCATAGAATGGCAAAAATACTTGCTAATTATAAATCTTATAAGAAAACTGTATCTAAGGTTTATGAAGATCACTTGCAACTCAATTAATAGAAACACAAATATCCTATTAATCTGGAAAAATAATCTGAATAAGCGTTTCTTCAAGTAAGATATACACATATCCAACAAGTGCATGAAAACATGTTCAACATTATTAGACATCAAGGAAATATAATTCAAAGCCACAGTGAAATGCCATTTCATATCCACTAGGATGACTACAATCAAAATGAGTAACAGTAATAAATGTTGGTGAGAATGTGGAGAAACTCAATCTCTCATACACTTCTGATGGGAAAGTAAAATGGTGGAGCTACTTTGGAAAACAGTCTGGCAGTTTCTTTAACACATATACACATGCCATATGACCTACCAATTTCACTTCTAGGTACATACCAAAGAGAAATGTAAAAAAATGTCCATGATACTTGTACATGAATGTTTACAGCAATATTCTTCATAATAGTCAAAAAGTGTAAAAAAACCACAAATGCCCATCAATGAATGAATGGATTAACAATTTGAATATATACATATGGTGGAATATTATTTAGCCATAACAACAAATAAAGTGCTAATATATACTACAATATGGATAAACTTTGAAAAAAAATGCTAAGTGAAAAAAACTAGTCACAAAATACCTCATATTATGATTCTATTTATGTTAACTATCCAAAACAGACAATTCATAGAAAGTAGGTTAGTGGCTTTTTAGGATTATATATACAGAGGTTGAATCATGCTGTGAAACAACAAAATTCTTTCTAAATTGACTGTATTAATGGTTTCACACATCCGTGAATATACATGTAACTACTCATTTTAATTGGTGAATTGTATGAAATATGAATTGTATCTTAATAAAGCCATATAAAACACTTTTTAAAGTGAACTGAATAAAACTCTAGAATTGATAAGCACAGTAACCAAAATACAAAACTCACTAGCAGTGCTCAACGTAGATTGGAGTAAGCAGAATAAAAGAATTATCTAAACTGAAGATACAGATTATGCAATCTGAAGAACAGAAAGAAAAAAGTAGTCCTTAGAGGAAAATTTATAGCTACATCTATATTTTAAAAGAGTAAATGTTTGAAATGAATAATTTAAACTTTCATCTTAAGAAACTCAAAAGATATTAAACCAAATTTAAAAAGCAGACTAGAATGGAAATAAATAAAATAGATAATATTAAAAAACAAAGAGCTGGGCAGAGCAAGATGGCCGAATAGGAACAGCTCCAGTCTCCAACTCCCAGCACGAGCAACACAGAAGACCGGTGATTTCTGCATTTTCAACTGAGGTACTGGGTTCATCTCACTAGGGAGGGGCAGACAATCCGTGCTGGTCAGCTGCTGCAGCCCGACCAGCAAGAGCTGAAGCAGGGCGAGGCATCGCCTCACCTGGGAAGCACAAGGGGGAAGGAAATCCCTTTTCCTAGCCAGGGGAACTGAGACACACAACACCTGGAAAATCGGGTAACTCCCACCCCAATATTGTGCTTTAAGCAAACGGGCACAACAGGAGAGTATATCCCACACCTGGCCGAGAGGGTCCCACACCCACGGAGCCTCCCTCATTGCTAGCACAGCAGTCTGCAATCTAACCGCAAGGCAGCAGCCAGGCTGGAGGAGGGGCGCCCGCCATTGCTGAGGCTTAAGTAGGTAAACAAAGCCGCTGGGAAGCTCGAACTGGGTGGAGCTCACAGCAGCTCAAGGAAACCTGCCTGTCTCTGTAGACTCCCCCTCTGGGGACAGGGCACACCTAAACAACAACAAAAGCAGCAGAAATCTCTGCAGATGCAAACGACTCTGACAGCTTTGAAGAGAGCAGTGGATCTCCCAACACAGAGGTTGAGATCTGAGAAGGGACAGACTGCCTGCTCAAGTGGGTCCCTGACCCCTGAGTAGCCTAACTGGGAGACATCCCCCACTAGGGGCAGTCAGACACCCCACACCTCAGAGGGTGGAGTACCCCCCTGAGAGGAAGCTTCCAAAGCAAGAATCAGACAGGTACACTCACTGTTCAGCAATATTCTATCTTCTGCAGCCTCTGCTGCTGATACCCAGGAAAACAGGGTCTGGAGTGGACCTCAAGCAATCTCCAACAGACCTACAGCTGAGGGTCCTGACTGTTAGAAGGAAAACTAACAAACAGGAAGGACACCTACACCAAAACCCCATCAGTACGTCACCATCATCAAAGACCAGAGGCAGATAAAACCACAAAGATGGGGAAAAAGCAGGGCAGAAAAGCTGGAAATTCAGAAAATAAGAGCGCATCTCCCCCTGCAAAGGAGCTCAGCTCATCGCCAGCAACGGATCAAAGCTGGACGGAGAATGACTTTGACGAGATGAGAGAAGAAGGCTTCAGTCCATCAAACTTCTCAGAGCTAAAGGAGGAATTACGTACCCAGCGCAAAGAAACTAAAAATCTTGAAAAAAAAGTGGAAGAATTGATAGCTAGGGTAATTAATGCACAGAAGGTCATAAACGAAATGAAAGAGATGAAAACCATGACACGAGAAATACACGACAAATGCACAAGTTTCACTAACCAACTCGATCAACTGGAAGAAAGAGTATCAGCGATTGAGGATCATATGAATGAAATGAAGCGAGAAGAGAAACCAAAATAAAAAAGAAGAAAAAGAAATGAACAAAGCCTGCAAGAAGTATGGGATTATGTAAAAAGACCAAACCTACGTCTGATTGGGGTGCCTGAAAGTGAGGGGGAAAATGGAACCAAGTTGGAAAACACTCCTCAGCATATCATCCAGGAGAACTTCCCCAACCTCGTAGGGCAGGCCAACATTCAAATCCAGGAAATACAGAGGATGCCACAAAGATACTCCTCAAGAAGAGCAACTCCAAGACACATAATTGCCAGATTCACCAAAGTTGAAATGAAGGAAAAAATCTTAAGGGCAGCCAGAGAGAAAGGTTGGGTTAGCCACAAAGGGAAGCCCATCAGACTAACAGCAGATCTCTCGGCAGAAACTCTCCAAGCCAGAAGAGAGTGGGGGCCAATAGTCAACATTCTTAAAGAAAAGAATTTTCAACCCAGAATTTCATATCCAGCCAAACTAAGTTTCATAAGTGAAGGAGAAATAAAATCCTTTACAGATAAGCAAATGCTTAGAGATTTTGTCACCACTAGGCCTGCCTTACAAGAGACCCTGAAGGAAGCACTAAACATGGAAAGGAACAACCCATACCATCCATTGAAAAAACGTGACAAAATGTAAAGACCATCAAGGCTAGGAAGAAACTACATCAACTAACGAGTAAAATAACCAGTTAATATCATAATGGCAGGATCGAGTTCACACATAACAATATTAACCTTAAATGTAAATGGACTAAATGCTCCAATTAAAAGACACAGACTGGCAAACTGGATAAAGAGTCAAGACCCATCAGTCTACTGTATTCAGGAAACCCATCTCACATGCAGAGACATACATAGGCTCAAAATAAAGGGATGGAGGAAGATTTACCAAGCAAATGGAGAACAAAAAAAAGCAGGGGTTGCAATACTAGTCTCTAATTAAACAGACTTTAAACCATCAAAGATCAAAAGAGACAAAGACGGCCATTACATAATGGTAAAGGGATCAATTCAACAGGAAGAGATAACTGTACTAAATATATATGCACCCAATACAGGAGCACCCAGATTCATAAAGCAAGTCCTTAGAGACTTACAAAGAGACTTAGACTCCCATACAATAATAATGGGAGACTTCAACACTCCACTGTCAACATTAGACAGATCAACGAGACAGAAAGTTAACAAGGATATCCAGGAATTGAACTCATCTCTGCAGTAAGCAGACCTAATAGACATCTATAGAACTCTCCACCCCAAAACAACAGAATATACATTCTTCTCAGCACCACATCACACTTATTCCAAAATTGACCACATAATTGGAAGTAAAGCACTCCTCAGCAAATGTACAAGAACAGAAATTATAACAAACTGTCTCTCAGACCACAGTGCAATCAAACTAGAAATCAGGACTAAGAAACTCAATCAAAACTGCTCAACTACTTGGAAACTGAACAACTGGCTCCTGAGTGACTACTGGGTACATAACGAAATGAAGGCAGAAATAAAGATGTTCTTTGAAACCAATGAGAACAAAGATACAACATACCAGAATCTCTGGCACATATTTAAAGCAGTGTGTAGAGGGAAGTTTATAGCACTAAATGCCCACAAGAGAAAGCAGGAAAGATCTAAAATTGACACTCTAACACCACAATTAAGAGAACTAGAGAAGCAAGAGCAAACACATTCAAAAGCTAGCAGAAGGCAAGAAATAACTAAGATCAGAGCAGAACTGAAGGAGATAGAGACACAAAAAACCCTCCAGAAAAATCAATGAATCCAGGAGTTGGTTTTTTGAAAAGATCAACAAAATTGACAGACCGCTAGCAAGACTAATAAAGAAGAAGAGAGAAGAATCAAATAGATGCAATAAAAAATGATAAAGGGGATATCACCACCGACCCCACAGAAATACAAACTACAATCAGAGAATACTATAAACACCTCTACGCATATAAACTAGAAAATCTAGAAGAAATGGATAATTTCCTGGACACTAACACTCTTCCAAGACTAAACCAGGAAGAAGTTGAATCCCTGAATAGACCAATAGCAGGCTCTGAAGGCAATAATTAATAGCCTACCAACCAAAAAAAGTCCAGGACCAGATGGATTCACAGCTGAATTCTACCAGAGGTACAAGGAGGAGCTGGTACCATTCCTTCTGAAACTATTCCAATCAATAGAAAAAAGAGGGAATCCTCCCTAACTCATTTTATGAGGCCAACATCATACTGATACCAAAGCCTGGCAGAGACACAACAAAAAAAGAGAATTTTAGACCTATATCCCTGATGAACATCGATGCAAAAATCTGCAATAAAATACTGGCAAACTGGATTCAGCAACACATCAAAAAGCTTATCCACCATGATCAAGTGGGCTTCATCCCTGGGATGCAAGGCTGGTTCAACATTTGCAAATCAATAAACATAATCCAGCATATAAACAGGACCAAAGACAAGAACCACATGATTATCTCAATAGATGCAGAAAAGGCTTTTGACAAAATTTAACAGCCCTTCATGCTAAAAACTCTCAATAAATTCGGTATTGATGGAACGTACTTCAAAATATTAAGAGGTATTTATGACAAACCCACAGCCGATATCATACCGAATGGGCAAAAACTGGAAACATTCCCTTTGAAAACTGGCACAAGACAGGGATGCCCTCTCTCACCACTCCTATTCAACATAGTGTTGGAAGGTCTGGCTAGGACAATCAGGCAAGAGAAAGAAATCAAGGGTATTCAGTTAGGAAAAGAAGAAGTCAAATTGTCCCTGTGTGCAGATGACATGATTGTATATTTAGAAAACCCCATTGTCTCAGCCCAAAATCTCCTTAACTGATAAGAAACTTCAGCAAAGTCTCAGGATACAAAATCAATGTGCAAAAATCACAAGCATTCTTACACACCAGTAACAGACAAACAGAGAGCCAAGTCATGAATAAACTTCCATTCACAATTGCTTCAAAGAGAAAAAAATACCTAGGAATCCAACTTACAAGAGATGTAAAGGACCTCTTCAAGGAGAACTACAAACCACTGCTCAGTGAAATAAAAGAGGACACAAACAAATGGAAGAACATACCATGCTCATGGATAGGAAGAATCAGTATCGTGAAAATGGCCATACTGCCCAAGGTAATTTATAGATTCAATGCCATCCCCATCAAGCTACCAATGATTTTCTTCACAGAATTGGAAAAAACTGCTTTAAAGTTCATATGGAACCAAAAAAGAGCCTGCATCTCCAAGAGAATCCTAAGTCAAAAGAACAAAGCTGGAGGCATCACGCTACCTGACTTCAAACTATACTACAAGGCTACAGTAACCAAAACAGCATGGTACTGGTACCAAAACAGAGATATAGACCAATGGAACAGAACAGAGTCCTCAGAAATAATACCACACATCTACAGCCATCTGATCTTTGACAAATCTGAGAGAAACAAGAAATGGGGAAAGGATTCCCTATTTAATAAATGGTGCTGGGAAAATTGGCTAGCCATAAGTAGAAAGCTGAAACTGGATCCTTTCCTTACTCCTTATACGAAAATTAATTCAAGATGGATTAGAGAGTTAAATGTTAGACCTAAAACCATAAAAACCCTAGAAGAAAACCTAGGTAGTACCTTTCAGGACATATGTATGGGCAAAGACTTCATGTCTAAAACACCAAAAGCAATGGCAGCAAAAGCCAAAATTGACAAATGGGATCTCATTAAACTAAGGAGCTTCTGCACAGCAAAAGAAACTACCATCAGAGTGAACAGGCAACCTACAGAATGGGAGAAAATTTTTGCAATCTACTCATCTGACAAAGGGCTAATATCCAGAACCTACAAAGAACTCAAACAAATTTACAAGAAAAAAACAAACAACCCCATCAAAAAGTGGGCAAAGGATATGAACAGACATTTCTCAAAAGAAGACATTCATACAGCCAACAGACACATGAAAAAATGCTCATCATCACTGGCCATCAGAGAAATGCAAATCAAAACCACAATGAGATACCATCTCACACCAGTTAGAATGGTGATCATTAAAAAGTCAGGAAACAACAGGTGCTGGAGAGGATGTGGAGAAACAGGAACACTTTTACACTGTTGGTGGGATTGTAAACTAGTTCAACCATTATGGAAAACAGTATGGCGATTCCTCAAGGATCTAGAACTAGATGTACCATATGACCCAGCCATCCCATTACTGGGTGTATATCCAAAGGATTATAAATCATGCTGCTATAAAGACACATGCCCACATATGTTTATTGTGACACTATTCACAATAGCAAAGACTTGGAATCAACCCAAATGTCCATCAGTGACAGACTGGATTAAGAAAATGTGACACTTATACACCATGGAATACTATGCAGCCATAAAAAAAGATGAGTTTGTGTCCTTTGTAGGGACATGGATGCAGCTGGAAACCATCACTCTTAGCAAACTATCACAAGAATAGAAAACCAAACACTGCATGTTCTCACTCATAGATGGGAACTGAACAATGAGATCGCTTGGACTCGGGAAGGGGGACATCACACACCGGGGCCTATCATGGGGAGGGGGGAGGGGGGAGGGATTGCATTGGGAGTTATACCTGATGTAAATGACGAGTTGATGGGTGCTCACGAGTTGATGGGTGCAGCACACCAACATGGCCCAAGTATACATGTGTAACAAACCTGCACGTTATGCACATGTACCCTAGAACTTAAAGTATAATAATAATAATAATAATAATAATAATAATAATAAATAAAAAATAAAAAATAAAAAAAGAGAAATTTGATAAAATCAAAAGCATTGTCTTTGAAAAAAGACAGCAAAATTGACAAAATCTTTTTTAGACTGAGGGAAAAAAATGGATAGAAAACTAAAATAAGTAATAAAATAGGAAACATCACTAATAACCTAACAGAAATAAAAATAACTGTAAGAGAATAATGTAAACAATGGCTTGCGAAAAAGTTAGATAAGTTACCTGGAACTGACAAGTTGTTAGAAAGGTACAAACTACCAAAATTGATTCAAGAATTAATAGAAAATCTAAGTAAATCTGTAACAAGTAAAGGGAATGAATTAGTGTAAGAAAAACCTAACAAACAAAAGCCGAATCAGATGACATTACTGTAAATTCTACAAAACATTAAATACTGCATACCAATCTTTCACAAAATTTCAAAAAATAGAGAATCAAAAAATACTTCTCTGCTCAATCCATGAGACCAGTATTACCCTGAAACAAAAACCAGACAAAAACATTATTTAAAAAACTACAGAGCAATATCCCCTCTTACTATAGAAGTTAAAACTCTGAACTTCATTCTAGTTAAATGAATCCTGCAACATATAAAAAGGATCTCATGCCACAACAAATTAGAATTTATCCCACAAATGCAAAGTTGGTTAAACATTTGAAAATCAATTAGCATAATATGCCATATAATATGATTTGGCTGTGTTCCCACTCAAATCTCATCTTCGATTGTAGCTCCCAGAATTCCCACATGTTGTGGAAGGGACCTGGTGAAAAATTATTGAATCATGAGGGCAGTTTCCTCATACTGATCTCGTGGTAGTGAATTAGTCTCATGAGATCTGATGGTTTTATAAATAGAAACCCTTTTCACTTGGCTCTCATTCTATCTCTTGCCTGCTGCCATGTAAGATGTCCCTTTCACCCTCTGCCATGATTGTGAGGCCTCCCCAGCCACATGAACCTGTGAGTCCATTTAACCTCTTTTTCATTATAAATAACCCAGTCTCATGTATGAATTTGTTAGCATCATGAAAACAGACTTAAGCAGTAAACTGGTACCAGGAGCGGGGCACTGCTGTAAAGATACCTGAAAATGTGGAAGCAACTTTGGAACCAGCTAACAGGCAGAGGTTGAAACAGTTTGGAAAGCTCAGAAGAAGACAGGAAAATGTGAGAAAGTTTGGAACTTCCTAGAGACTTGTTGAATGGCTTTGACAAAAATGCTGGTAGTGATATAAACAATAAAATCTAGGCTGAGGTGGTCTCTGATGGAGATGAGGAACTTGTTAAGAACTGGAGTAAAGGAGACTCTTGCTATGTTTTAGCAAAGATAGTGGTGGCATTTTGCCCTTGCCCTAGAAATCTGCAACACTTTGAACTTGAGGGAGATGATTTAGGGTATCTGGCAAAAGACATTTCTAAACATCAAATCATTCAAAGGGTAACTTTGGTGCTGTTAAAAGCATTCACCTTTAAAAAGGAAACAGCATAAAATTTCAGAAAATTTGCAGCCTGGTGATGTGATAGAAAAGAAACCCATTTTTTGAGGGGAAATTCAAGCTGGCTGCAGAAATTTGCTTAAGGAGCCAAATGCTAATTACCAAGACAATGTGTAATATATCTCCAGGGCATGTCAGAGACCTTTGCAATAGCCCCTCCCAGCACAGGCTGAAAGGTTTAGGAGGAAAAAAAAATGGTTTTGTGGGCAGGGGAAGAACCCTCCTGTTGTGTGCAGCTTAGGGACTTGGTGCCTTGAGTACCAGCAACTTTAATCATGGATAAAAGAAGCCTAGATGCAACTCAGGCTGTGGCTTCAGAGGGTGGAAGCCCCAAACCTTGGAAGCTTCCACATGGTTTTGAGACTGCCAGTGCACAGAAGTCAAAAATTGAGGTTTGAGAACCTCAGCCTAGATTTTAGAGGATGTATGAAAATGCCTGGATGTCCAGGCAGGTGTTTCATGCAGGGGTGGGGCCTCATGGAGAACCTCTGCTAAGGCAGTGCAAAGGGGAAATGTGAGATTGGAGGCCCCACACAGAGTCCCCACTGGGGCACTGTCTAGTGGAGCTGTGAGAAGAGGGCAACCATTCTGCAGACCCCAGAATGGTAGCTCCACTGACAGTTTGCACCATGCACCTAGAAAAGCCACAGACACTCAATGCCATCTGTGAAAGCAGCCATGGAATGGGTCTATACGCTCCAAAGTCACAGGACCCAGAATGATAGATACATTGACAGCTTGCACTGTGCACCTAGAAAAGCTGCAATCAACACCAGCCTGTGAAAGCAGCTGGAAGGTAGGCTGTACCCTGTAAAGCTACAGGGGCAGAACTGTCCAAGACTATGGGAACCCATCTCTTGCATTAGTGTGACCTAGACGTGAAGCACAGAGTCAAAGTAGATTATTCTGGAGCTTTAAGATTTGATTGCCCTTCTGGATTTTGGACTTGCATGGGTCAAATTTCTTCCACTTGGAATGGGAGCATTTATCCAATACCTATATTCCCATTGTATCTTGGAAGTAACTAACTTATTTTTTATTTTACAGGCTCCTAGGTTGAAGGAACTTGCCATGTCTC
Organism: Macaca nemestrina; assembly: GCF_043159975.1. Taxonomy (NCBI): domain Eukaryota; kingdom Metazoa; phylum Chordata; class Mammalia; order Primates; family Cercopithecidae; genus Macaca; species Macaca nemestrina. The sequence goes on from NC_092145.1 coordinate 87,814,666, forward strand.
AAGTGAGACTTTGGACTGTGGGCTATGAGTTAATACTAAAATGAGTTAAGTCTTGGGGGACTGTTGGGAAGGCATGATTGGTTTGAAAATAGGAGGATATGGGATTTGGGATAGGCCAGGGGTGGAATTATATGGTTTGGCTGTGTCCCCACCCAGATGTCTTCTTTAATTTTAGCTCCCATAATTTCTACGTGTTCTGAGAGAGACTTGGTTGGAGATAATCGAATCATGACCACTCCAAAAACTAGATTAAAATAACAATTTTTAAAAATAGCATAAAATGTAATAAACTACATAGAAATGAATTTACATGTGTAAGACTTATAAATTAAAAGTTACAAAACATCCAAGAAATTAAAGATAAAAAACATAAATTAAATGTAAAATATATAAATTTTTTAGAAAATAACAACACAGGAATAAATCTTTGTGAACATTAGTGAAAATGCAGGATGACATCAAAGCACACACAACAAAATATTAATAAATTGGACTTCATCGGAAATAAAAAGTTTTTATGTTTCAAAAACATCATAAGAAAAGTGAAAAACAACCCAAAGAATGGGAGAAAATGTTTTGAAAGCATAATTTTGGTAAGGGATTTGTATATAAAATACATAAAGAACTCAATACATAACAGGAAAAAGCCAAACAACACAGTATTTTTAAATAAAGGAATTAAATAAACATTTATCAAAAAAAATTAGCATAGTCAATGAGCACAATTATAGCACATGGCTATAATAAAAAAAGGAAAAACAATAATAAGTGTTGGCAAGAATGTGGAAAGTTTGGAGCATGCATACACTGCTGGTAGAAATGTAAAATAGTAGAGCCACTCTAGAAAGCAGTCTGGCACTTCCTCAAATATTTTAATATAAAGTTACCATATGAGCTCCAGTCTCCAACTCCCAGAACGAGCGACACAGAAGACCGGTGATTTCTGCATTTTCAACTGAGGTACTGGGTTCATCTCACTAGGGAGTGCCAGACAATCCGTGCTGGTCAGCTGCTGCAGCCCGACCAGCAAGAGCTGAAGCAGGGCGAGGCATTGCCTCACCTGGGAAGCACAAGGAGGAAGGGAATCCCTTTTCCTAGTCAGGGGAACTGAGACACACAACACCTGGAAAATCGGGTAACTCCCACCCCAATACTACGCTTTAAGGAAACGGGCACACCAGGATATTATATCCCACACCTGGCCGGAGGGTCCCACGCCCACGGAGCCTCCCTCATTGCTAGAACAGCAGTCTGCGATCTACCCACAAGGCAGCAGCCAGGCTGGGGGAGGGACACCAGCCATTGCTGAGGCTTAAGTAGGTAAACAAAGCCGCTGGGAAGCTCGAACTGGGTGGAGCTCACAGCAGCTCAAGGAAACCTGCCTGTCTCTGTAGACTCCCCCTCTGGGGACAGGGCACAGTAAACAATAACAAACGCAGCAGAAACCTCTGCAGACGCAAACGACTCTGTCTGACAGCTTTGAAGAGAGCAGTGGATCTCCCAACACAGAGGTTGAGATCTGAGAAGGGACAGACTGCCTGCTCAAGTGGGTCCCTGACCCCTGAGTAGCCTAACTGAGAGACATCTCCCACTAGGGGCAGTCTGACACCCGATACCTCACAGGGTGGAGTACACCCCTGAGAGGAAGCTTCCAAAGCAAGAATGAGATGGGCACACTCGCTGTTCAGAAATATTCTATCTTCTGCAGTCTCTGCTGCTGATACCCAGGAAAACAGGGTCTGGAGTGGACCTCAAGCAATCTCCAACAGACCTACAGCTGAGGGTCCTGACTGTTAGAAGGAAAACTATCAAACAGGAAGGACACCTACACCAACACCCCATCAGTACGTCACCATCATCAAAGACCAGAGGCAGATAAAACCACAAAGATGGGGGAAAAGCAGGACAGAAAAGCTGGAAATTAAAAAAATAAGAGCGCATCTCCCCCTGCAAAGGAGCTCAGCTCATCGCCAGCAACGGATCAAAGCTGGACGGAGAATGACTTTGACGAGATGAGAGAAGAAGGCTTCAGTCCATCAAACTTCTCAGAGCTAAAGGAGGAATTACGTGCCCAGCACAAAGAAACTAAAAATCTTGAAAAAAAAGTGGAAGAATTGATGGCTAGAGTAATTAATGCAGAGAAGGTCATAAACGAAATGAAAGAGATGAAAACCATGACACGAGAAATACGTGACAAATGCACAAGCTTCAGTAACCGACTCGATCAGCTGGAAGAAAGAGTATCAGCGATTGAGGATCAAATGAATGAAATGAAGCGAGAAGAGAAACCAAAATAAAAAAGAAGAAAAAGAAATGAACAAAGCCTGCAAGAAGTATGGGATTATGTAAAAAGACCAAATCTACGTCTGATTGGGGTGCCTGAAAGTGAGGGGGAAAATGGAACCAAGTTGGAAAACACTCTTCAGGATATCATCCAGGAGAACTTCCCCAACCTCGTAGGGCAGGCCAACATTCAAATCCAGAAAATACAGAGAATGCCACAAAGATACTCCTCAAGAAGAGCAACTCCAAGACATATAATTGCCAGATTCACCAAAGTTGAAATGAAGGAAAAAATCTTAAGGGCAGCCAGAGAGAAAGGTTGGGTTAGCCACAAAGGGAAGCCCATCAGACTAACAGCAGATCTCTCGGCAGAAACTCTCCAAGCCAGAAGAGAGTGGGGGCCAATAGTCAACATTCTTAAAGAAAAGAATTTTAAACCCAGAATTTCATATCCAGCCAAACTCAGTTTCATAAGTGAAGGAGAAATAAAATCCTTTACAGATAAGCAAATGCTTAGAGATTTTGTCACCACTAAGCCTGCCTTACAAGAGACCCTGAAGGAAGCACTAGACATGGAAAGGAACAACCGGTACCAGCCATTGAAAAAACGTGACAAAATGTAAAGACCATCAAGGCTAGGAAGATACTGCATCAACTAATGAGTAAAATAACCAGTTAATATCATAATGGCAGGATCGAGTTCACACATAACAATATTAACCTTAAATGTAAATGGACTAAATGCTCCAATTAAAAGACACAGACTGGCAAACTGGATAAAGAGTCAAGACCCATCAGTCTACTGTATTCAGGAAACCCATCTCACATGCAGAGACATACATAGGCTCAAAATAAAGGGATGGAGGAAGATTTACCAAGCAAATGGAGAACAAAAAAAAGCAGGGGTTGCAATACTAGTCTCTGATAAAACAGACGTTAATCCATCAAAGATCAAAAGAGACAAAGAAGGCCATTACATAATGATAAAGGGATCAATTCAACAGGAAGAGATAACTATCCTAAATATATATGCACCCAATACAGGAGCACCCAGATTCATAAAGCAAGTCCTTAGAGACTTACAAAGAGACTTAGACTCCCATACAATAATAATGGGAGACTTCAACACTCCACTGTCAACATTGGACAGATCAACGAGACAGAAAGTTAACAAGGATATCCAGGAATTGAACTCATCTCTGCAGCAAGCAGACCTAATAGACACCTATAGAACTCTCCACACCAAATCAAGAGAATATACATTCTTCTCAGCACCACATCGCACTTATTCCAAAATTGACCACATAATTGGAAGTAAAGCACTCCTCAGCAAATGTACAAGAACAGAAATTATAACAAACTGTCTCTCAGACCACAGTGCAATCAAACTAGAACTCAGGACTAAGAAACTCAATCAAAACCGCTCAACTACTTGGAAACTGAACAACCTGCTCTGAATGACTACTGGGTACATAACGAAATGAAGGCAGAAATAAAGATGTTCTTTGAAACCAATGAGAACAAAGATACAACATACCAGAATCTCTGGGACACATTTAAAGCAGTGTGTAGAGGGAAATTTACAGCACAAAATTCCCACAAGAGAAAGCAGGAAAGATCTAAAATTGACACTCTAACATCACAATTAAGAGAACTAGAGAAGCAAGAGCAAACACATTCGAAAGCTAGCAGAAGGCAAGAAATAACTAAGATCAGAGCAGAACTGAAGGAGATAGAGACACAAAAAACCCTCCAAAAAATCAATGAATCCAGGAGTTGGTTTTTTGAAAAGATCAACAAAATTGACAAACTGCTAGCAAGACTAATAAAGAAGAAAAGAGAGAAGAATCAAATAGACGCAATAAAAAATGATAAAGGGGATATCACCACCAACCCCACAGAAATACAAACTACCATCAGAGAATACTATAAACACCTCTATGCAAATAAACTGGAAAATCTGGAAGAAATGGATAATTTCCTGGACACTTATACTCTTCCAAAACTAAACCAGGAAGAAGTTGAATCCCTGAATAGACAAATAGCAGGCTCTGAAATTGAGGCAATAATTAATAGCCTACCAACCAAAAAAAGTCCAGGACCAGATGGATTCACAGCTGAATTCTACCAGAGGTACAAGGAGGAGCTGGTACCATTCCTCTGAAACTATTCCAATCAATAGAAAAAGAGGGAATCCTCCCTAACTCATTTTATAAGGCCAACATCATACTGATACCAAAGCCTGGCAGAGACACAACAAAAAAAGAGAATTTTAGACCAATATCCCTGATGAACATCGATGCAAAAATCTGCAATAAAATACTGGCAAACTGGATTCAGCAACACATCAAAAAGCTTATCCACCATGATCAAGTGGGCTTCATCCCTGGGATGCAAGGCTGGTTCAACTTTCGCAAATCAATAAACATAATCCAGCATATAAACAGGACCAAAGACAAGAACCACATGATTATCTCAATAGATGCAGAAAAGGCTTTTGACAAAATTTAACAGCCCTTCATGCTAAAAACGCTCAATAAATTCGGTATGGATGGAACGTACCTCAAAATAATAAGAGCTATTTATGACAAACCCACAGCCAATATCATACTGAATGGGCAAAAACTGGAAAAATTCCCTTTGAAGCTGGCACAAGACAGGGATGCCCTCTCTCACCACTCCTCTTCAACATAGTGTTGGAAGGTCTGGCTAGGGCAATCAGGCAAGAGAAAGAAATCAAGGGTATTCAGTTAGGAAAAGAAGAAGTCAAATTGTCCCTCTTTGCAGATGACATGATTGTATATTTAGAAAACCCTTTTGTCTCAGCCCAAAATCTCCTTAAGCTGATAAGAAACTTCAGCAAAGTCTCAGGATACAAAATCAATGTGCAAAAATCACAAGCATTCTTATACACCAGTAACAGACAAAAAGAGAGCCAAATCAGGAATGAACTTCCATTCACAATTGCTTCAGAGAGAATAAAATACCTAGGAATCCAACGTGCAAGGGATGTAAAGGACCTCTTCAAGGAGAACTACAAACCACTGCTCAGTGAAATCAAAGAGGACACAAACAAATGGAAGAACATACCATGCTCATGGATAGGAAGAATCAGTATCGTGAAAATGGCCATACTGCCCAAGGTAATTTATAGATTCAATGCCATCCCCATCAAGCTACTAATGAGTTTCTTCACAGAATTGGAAAAAACTGCTTTAAAGTTCATATGGAACCAAAAAAGGGCCAGCATCTCCAAGAGAATCCTACGTCAAAAGAACAAAGCTGGAGACATCACGCTACCTGACTTCAAACTATACTACAAGGGTACAGTAACCAAAACAGCATGGTACTGGTACCAAAACAGAGATATATACCAATGGAACAGAACAGAGTCCTCAGAAATAATACCACACATCTACAGCCATCTGATCTTTGACAAACCTGACAAAAACAAGAAATGGGGAAAGGATTCCCTATTTAATAAATGGTGCTGGGAAAATTGGCTAGCCATAAGTAGAAAGCTGAAACTGGATCCTTTCCTTACTCCTTATACGAAAATTAATTCAAGATGGATTAGAGACTTAAATGTTAGACCTAAAACCATAAAAATCCTACAAGAAAACCTAGGTAGTACCATTCAGGACATAGGCATGGGCAAAGACTTCATGTCTAAAACACCAAAAGCAATGGCAACAAAAGCCAAAATTGACAAATGGGATCTTATTAAACTAAAGAGCTTCTGCACAGCAAAAGAAACTACCATCAGAGTGAACAGGTAACCTACAGAATGGCAGAAAATTTTTGCAATCTACTCATCTGACAAAGGGCTAATATCCAGAACCTACAAAGAACTCAAACAAATTTACAAGAAAAAAACAAACAACCCCATCAAAAAGTGGGCAAAGGATATGAACAGACATTTCTCAAAAGAAGACATTCATACAGCCAACAGACACATGAAAAAATGCTCATCATCACTGGCCATCAGAGAAATGCAAATCAAAACCACAATGAGATACCATCTCACACCAGTTAGAATGGCAATCATTAGAAAGTCAGGAAACAACAGGTGCTGGAGAGGATGTGGAGAAACAGGAACACTTTTACACTGTTGGTGGGATTGTAAACTAGTTCAACCATATGGAAAACAGTATGGTGATTCCTCAAGGATCTAGAACTAGATGTACCATATGACCCAGCCATCCCATTACTGGGTATATACCCAAAGGATTATAAATCATGCTGCTATAAAGACACATGCACACGTATGTTTATTGCGGCACTATTCACAATAGCAAAGACTTGGAATCAACCCAAATGTCCATCAGTGACAGATTGGATTAAGAAAATGTGGTACATATACACCATGGAATACTATGCAGCCATAAAAAAGGATGAGTTTGTGTCCTTTGTAGGGACATGGATGCAGCTGGAAACCATCACTCTTAGCAAACTATCACAAGAACAGAAAACCAAACACCGCATGTTCTCACTCATAGGTGGGAACTGAACAATGAGATGACTTGGACTCAGGAAAGGGAACATCACACACCGGGGCCTATCATTGGGAGGGGGGAGGGGGGAGGGATTGCATTGGGAGTTATACCTGATGTAAATGACGAGTTGATGGGTGCTGATGAGTTGATGGGTGCAGCACACCAACATGGCCCAAGTATACATATGTAACAAACCTGCACATTATGCACATGTACCCTAGAACTCAAAGAATAATAATAAAAATAAAAAAGTAAATAAATAAGTAAATAAGGTTACCATATGGTCCATCAATTTTACTGCTAGGTATGTACCCACAAGAAATAAAGCAAGATGGGTGGAACAAGATGGCCAAATAGAAGGCTTCATCAATTGTCCGCCCTGCAAGAACACCAATTTAATAACTCTCTCTACACACACACACACACACACACACACACACACACACACATACACACAAAGCATCTTCATAAGAACTAAAAATCAGGTAAGCAATCACAGTACATGGTTTTAACTCCATATTGCTGAAGGAGGCACTGAAATGCGGCAGAAAATACAGTCTTGAATCACTGATGCCACACCTCCTCTATCCCCTGACAGTGGCCACGTGGAGTGGAGAACAAATCTGTGTTCTCAGGAGAGGGAGAGCACAGCACTTGTGAGGCATTTGAGTAAAATCAGTGCAACCTTGTCACCGCAGAAAGCAAAACCGGGTTGAACTGAGCTGAAACCCACCCACCAAGGGAGCATTTAAAGCCAGAGGGAAATTGCCCATCCAAGTGGGCATAAACAGTACGATAAAGTATGAATAGAAACAGCAAAGTGAAAAAGTGGGGGAATATTTTTAATGTGTTGCATTTTTATACATTTTATTTTTGCTTGTTTGTTGATGCAACAAGTGTTGCTAAAAGCTTAAAATATATGGTTATGTGATAGTACTTGCAAGTCTCACGGTAACCTCAAATCAAAAAACATACAATGGATTTAAAAAAAATGAAAAGCAAAAAATTAAATCATACCATCAGAAAATTTCTTTACTAAAATGAAGAAAGCAAGGATAACTGGGAGAAAAGCAAGGTGACAAAACAACAAGAAAACAGGTAACAAAATGGTAGGAGTAATTTCTTATTAATAATAACATTGAAAGTAAATGAAGTAAACTATCTAATCAAAAGGCATAGTCTGGCTAAATAAACTAAGAAAAATGAGATGCAATAATCTGTTGCCTACAAGAAATGCACTTCACCTATAAAGACACACATCAACTGAAAATAAATGGATGTAAAAAAATCTCCTATCAATAAAAACAAGAAAGAACAGGAATATCTACAGTTGTAACAGCCAAAATAGATTTTAATATGAAAACTGAAAGAAGAGACAAAGAAGGTTACTATATAAAGATGTCAATTAGCAAGAGAATATAAAAAATTGTATACACATGTGCACCTAACACCAGAAAACTGAGATATGTAAAGCAAATATTATTATAGCTAAAGAGAGACAAAGACTCCAATAAAAAAAAAAAGCTGGTGATTTTACACCCCATTCTCAACACTGGACAGATCTTGCTGATAGAAAATCAACAAAGAAACATTGGACTTAATCTGTACTATAGATGAAATGGACCTAACAAAAATTTGCAGATTATTTTGTCCAACAGTTGAAAATTGCATATACTTTTCCTCAGCAGCACATGGCTCATTTCAAGGATAGACCCTACTTTAAGTCACAAAAAAGTCTCAAAACCTTTTAAAAAGATGAAATATTATCAAGCATCTTCTCTGACCACAATGGAATAAAACCAGAAATACAAAACAATAGGAATTTTGGAAACTAAGAAAACAAATAGAAATTAAACAGCATGTTCCTGAATGACATAAGTTCTTCTTAATGAAGAAACTAGAAGGAAATTTAAAAATTTCTTGAAACAAATGATAATGAAAATACAGCATACTAAGGGATACAGAGAAATCAGTACTGAGAGGAAAGTTTATAGCTGTAAGTGCCTATTTCAAAAAACACATAAACAACACGGTAATGCATCTTTTTTCTTTTATTATTATACTTTAAATTCTAGAGTACATGTGCAGAACGTACAGTTTTGTTACATAGGTATAAACGTGCCATGGTGGTTTGCTGCACCCATCAACCGTCACCTATATTAGGTATTTCTCCTAATGCTATTCCTCCCCCAGTCCCTCACCCCATGACAGGCTCTAGTGTGTGATGTTCCCCTCCCTGTGTCCATGTGTTCTCATTGTTCATCTTCCAATTATGAGTGAGCACATGCAGTGTTTGATTTTCTGCTCTTGTGTTAGTTTGCTGAGAATGAAGTTTTGCAGTTTCATCCATGTCCCTGCAAAGGACACGAACTCATCCGTTTTTTATGACTGCATGATATTCCATGGTGTATATGTGCCACATTTTCTTTATCCAGTCTATCATTGAGGGACACTTGGGTTCATTCCAAGTCTTTGCTATTGTGAATGGTGCTGCAGTAAACATACGTGTGCATGTGTCTCTATCAGAGAATGATTTATAATCCTTGGTGTATACACCCAGTAATAGGATTGCAGAGTCAAAAGGTATTTTGAGTTCTAGATCCTTGCGGAATCCCCAAAATGTCTTCCAAAATGGTTGAACTAATTTACACTCCCACCAACAGTATAAAAGCATTCTTATTTCTCCACATCTTCTCAAGCATCTGTTGTTTCCTGACTTTTTAATGATGGCCATTGTAAGTGGTGTCAGATGGTATCTCATTGTGGTTTTGATTTGCATTTCTCTAATGACCAGTGATGATGTGCATTTTTTTATATATTTGTTGCCTGCATAAATGTCTTCTTTTGAGAAGCGTCTTTTTTTATCCTTTGCCCGATTTTTGAGGGAGGTTGTATGTTTTGTTTATTTTTTCTTGTAAACATGTTTAAGTTCTTTGTAGATTCTGGATACTAGCAGAATTTTTCTCCCATTCTGTAGGTTCCCTGTACAAGGAGGACTGGTACATTTTCTTCTGAAACTATTCCAATCAATAGAAAAAGAGGGAATCCCCCCTAAGTCATTTTATGAGGTCAACATCATCCTGATACCAAAGCCTGGCAGAGACACAACAAAAAAGAGAATTTTAGACCAATATCCCTGATGAACATCGATGCAAAAATCCTCAATAAAATACTGGTAAACCGGATCCAGCAGCACATTGAAAATTTTATCCACCATGATCAAGTCGGCTTCAACACTGGGACACAAGGCTGCTTCAACATACAAAAATCAATAAACGTAATACATCATATAAACAGGACCAACAACAAAAACCACATGATTATCTCAATAGATGCAGAAAAGACCTTGGACAAAATTCAACAGCCGTTTATGCTAAAAACTCTCCATAAACTACGTATTGATGGAATGTATCTCAAAATAATAAGAGCTATTTTTGACAAACCCACAGCCAATATCATACTGAATGGGCCAAAACTGGAGGCATCCCCTTTGAAAACCGGCACAAGACAAGGATGGCCTCTCTCACCACTGCTATTCCACAAAGTGTTGGAAGTTCTGACCAGGTCAATCAGGCAAGCGAAAGAAATAAAGGGTATTAAATTAGGAAAAGAGGAAGTCAAATTGTCCTGTTTGCAGATGACATGACTGTATATTTAGAAAACCCCATCATCTCAGCCCAAAATCTCCTTAAGCTGATAAGCAGCTTCAGCAAAGTCTCAGGAAACAAAATCAATGTGCAAAAATCACAAGCATTCTTATACACCAATAACAGAGAAACAGAGAACCAAATCATGAGTGAACTTCCATTCACAATTGCTACCTAGAGAATAAAATACCTAGGAATCCAACTTACAAGGGAAGTGAAGGACCTCTTCAAGGCGAACCACAAACCACTGCTTAACAAAATAAAAGAGATGCAAAAAAATGGAAGAACATTCCATGCTCATAGATAGGAAGAATCAATATTATGAAAATGGCCATACTGCCCAAGGTAATTTAGAGATTCAATGCGATCCCCATCAAGCTACAAATGACTTTCTTTACAGAATTGGAAAAAAAAAAAAAAAAAAAAAAAAAAAAAAAAAAAAAACTACTTTAAAGTTCATATGGAACAAAAAAAGAGCCCACATTGCAAAGACAATCTTAAGCAAAAAGAACAAAGCTGAAGGCATCACACTACCTGATTTCAAACTATACTACAAGACTACAGTAATCAAAACAGCATGGTATTGATACCTAAACATAAATAGACCAATGCAACAGAAGAGAGACCTCAGAAATAACACCACACATCTACAACCATCTGATCTTTGACAAACCTGACAAAAACAAGCAATGCAGGAAGGATTCCCTATTTAATAAATTGTTCTGGGAACTGGCTAGTCATATATAGAAAGCTGAAACTAGATTTCCTCCTTACACCTTATACAAAATTTAATTCAAGGTGGATTAAAGACTCAAATGTTAGACCTAAAACCTTAAAAACCTTAGAAGAAATCCTAGGTAATACCATTCAGGACATAGGCATGGGCAAAACTTCATGACTAAAAAGCCAAAAGCAATGGCAACCAAAGCCAAAATTGGCAATGGGATCTAGTTAAACTACAGCACTTCTGTACGCAAAAGAAACTACCATCAGAGTGAACAGGCAACCTACAGAATGGGAGAAAATTTTTGCAATCTACCTGTCTGACAAAGGGCTAATATCCAGAATCCACAAAGAACATAAACAAATTTACAAGAAAAAACAAACAACCCCATCAAAAAATGGGCAAAGGATATGAACAGACACTTCCCAAAAGAAGACATCTATGCAGCCAACAGACACATGAAAAAAATGTTCATCATCACTGGTCATCAGAGAAATGTAAATCAAAACCACAATGAGATACCATCCCACACCAGTTAGAATGGTGATCATTAAAAAGGCAGCAAACAACAGATGCTGGAGAGGTTGTGCAGAAATAGGAATGCTTTTACACTGTTGGTGGGAGTGTAAATTAGTTCAACAATTGTGGAAGACAGAGTGGCAATTCCTCAAAAATCTAGAACTCAAAATGCCATCTGACCCTGCAATCCCATTATTAGGTATATACCCAAAGGTTTATAAATCATTCTACTATAAAGACACATGCACACATATGTTTATTGTGGCACTATTCACAAGAGCAAAGACTTGGGATCAACCCAAATGTCCATCAATGATAGACTGGATTAAGAAAATGTGGCACATATACACCATGGAATACTATGAAGCCATAAGAAAGGATGAGTTCATGTCCTTTGCAGAGACATGGATGAAGCCAGAAACCATCATTCTCAGCAAACTATCACAAGGACAGAAAACCAAAGACCTCATGTTCTCACTCATAGGTGGGAATGGAACAATGAGAAAACTTGGACACAGGGTGCAAAACATCACACACCAGAGCCTGTCAGGGGGTGGGGGTCTGGGGGAGGGATAGCAATAGGATAAATACCTAATGTAAATCACAGTTTAATGGGTGCAGTAAACCAACATGGCACTTGTATACCTATGTATCAAACCTGCACATTGTGCATATGTACCCTAGAACTTAAAAGTATATTTTTTTTAAAAAATGGTGTCTTATAAAAAAAAAAATTCCCTCTGCACACTGCTTTAAATGTGTCCCAGAGATTCTGGTACGTTGGGTCTTTGTTCTCATTGGTTTGAAAGATAAGCTTTATATCTGCCTTCATTTCAATATTTACCCAGAAGTCATTCAGGAGCAGGTTGTTCAGTTTGTTGAAAATAATAATATCAGTTTGTTGAACATTCAGGAGCAGGAGTTGTGCAGTTTTTAGTCAGTTGCTTAATGCTGAGTTCTAATTTGATTGTACTGTGGTCTGAGAGACTGTTATTATTTCCTTCATTTTGCATTTGCTGAGGATTGTTTTACTTTCTATTATGTGGTCAATTTTAGAATAAGAGCAATGAGGAGCTGAGAAGAATGTATACTCTGTTTATTTGGGGTGGAGAGTTCTATAAATATTTATTGGATCTGGTTGGTCCAGAGCTGAGTTCAAGTCCTGAATATCCTTGTTAAGTGATCTTATTGATAATAAGATCAATATTAGATTTGATCTCTCTAATATTGACAGTGGGGTGTTGAAATCTCCCACTATTATTGTGTTGGAGTCTAAGTCTCTTTGTAGGTCTCTAAGAACTTGCTTTATGAATGTGGGTGTTCCTTTATTGGGTGTATATATATTTAGGGTAGTTAACTCTTCTTATTGCATTGATCCCTTTACCATTATATAATGCACTTCTTTGTTTCTTTTGATATTTGTTGGTTTACAGTCTGTTTTATCAGATATTAGAATGGTAACTCCCTCCGCCCTTTTTTTTTTTTTTTTTTTTTTTTTTTTTTTTTTTTTTTTTTGCTTTCCATTTGCTTGGTAGATATTCCTCCATCCCTTTATTTTGAGCTGATGTGTGTCTTTGCACGCGACATGGGTGTCCTGAATACAGCACACCAATGGGTTTTGACTCTTTATCCAGTTTGCCAGTTTGTGTCTTTTTATTGGTGAATTTAGCTCGCTTACATTTAAGGTGAATATTATTATATGTGAAATTGATCCTGTCATTATGATGCAAGCTCATTATTTTGCCCATTCGTTGATGCAGTTTCTTCATAGTGTCGATGATCTTTACAAATTGTTATGTTTTTGCTGTGGCTGGTACAAGTTTTTCCTTTCCATGTTTAGTGCTTCCTTCAGGAGCCCTTGTAAGACAGGCCTGGTGGTGACAAAATCTCTCAGCATTTCCTTCTCTGTAAAGAATTTTATTTCTCCTTTGTTTATGAAGCTTAGTTTGGCTATACATAAAATTCTGGTTGAAAATTATTTTGTTTAGGTTGGGGAAGCACTCTTGGATAATATCCTGAAGAGTGTTTTCCAACTTTGTTCCATTCTCACTGTCACTTTCAGGTACATCAATCAAATGTCAATTTGGTCTTTTCACATAGTCCCATATTTCTTGGAGGCGTTGTTCATTCCTTCTTATTCTTCATTCTCTAATCTTGTCTTCTCACATTATTTCATTAAGTTGATCTTCAATCGCTGATATATTTTCTTCCACTTGATTGATTCAGCTGTTGATACTTGTGTATGCTTCACCAAGTTACTGTGCTGTGTTTTTCAACTCTGTCAGGTCATTTGTCTTCTTCTCTAAACTGATTATTCTAGTTAGCAATTCATCTAACCTTTTTTTCAAGGTTCTTAGCTTACTTGCGTTGGGTTAGAACATGCTTCTTTAACTCGGAGGAGTTTGTTATTACCCACCTTCTGAAGCCTACTTCAGTCAGTTCGTCAAACTCATTCTCCATCCAGTTTTGTTCCCTTGCTGGTGATGAGTTATGATCCTTTGGAGGAGAAGAGACATTTTGGTTTTTGAAATTTTTGGACTTTTTGCACTGGTTTCTCCCCATCTTTTTGGATTTACCTACATATGGTCTTTGATGTTGGTGACCTTCAGATGGGATCTCTGAGTGTACATGCTCTTCCTTTCTGTTTGTTAGTTTTCATTCTAACAGTCAGGCCCCTCTGTTGCAGGTCTGCTGGAGTTTGCTGGAACCCGACTCCAGAACCTATTTCCCTGGTATCACCAGTGGAGGCTGCAGAACAGCAAATATTGCTCCCTGTTCCTTTGTCTGGAAGCTTTGTCCTAGAGGGGCATCTGCCAGATGCCAGCCAGAGCTCTCCTGTATGAGGTGACTGTCAGTCCCTACTGGAAGGTGTCTCCCAGTCAGGATACACAGGGTTCAGGGAACCACTTGAGGCAGTCTAACCCTAAACAGAGCTTGAATGTTGTGCTGGGAGATACGTTGCTCTCTTCAGAGCTTTCAGGCAGGCATGTTTAAGTCTGCTGAAGCTGCACCCACAGCTACCCCTTTCTCCAGGTGCTCTGTCCCAGGGATATGGGGGTTTTATCTGTAAGCCCCTGACTGGGGCTGTTGCCTCTTTTTCAAAGATGCCCTGCCCAGAGAGGAGAAATCAGGGAGTCTGACCACAGTGGCCTTGCTGAGCCGCTATGGGATCCACCTGGCTCAAACTTCCCAGTGGCTTTATTTACACTGTAATGGTAAAACTGCCTACTCATGCCTCAGCAATGGCAGACCCCCCTCCCCCCACCAAGCTTGAGTGTCCCAGGTCGATCTCAGACTGCTGGTGCACTGGCAGCAAGAATTTCAAGGCAGTGGATCTTAGTTTTTGGGCTCCGTGGGGGCGGGACCCACTGACCCAGACTACATGGCTCCCTGGCTTCAGTCCTCTTTCCAGGGGAGTGAACAGTTCCGTCTCGCTGGTGTTGCAAGCACCACCGGAGTATGACAAAAAAGGAAAATCCTCTTGCAGCTAGTTTGGTGTCTGCCCAAATGGCCACCCAGTTTGGTGCTTGAAACTCAGGGCCTTTGTGCAGTAGGCACTGGAGAGAATCTCCTGGTTTGTGGGTTGCAAAGACCGTGGGAAAAGTGCAGTATCTGGGCTGGAATGCACTGTTCCTCAGGCTCATTCCCTCATGGCTTCCCTTGGATAGGGGAGAAAATTCCCCACTACTTGCACTTCCTGAGTGAGGCAATGTCCCACCCTGCTTCGGTTCAACCTCCGTGGGTTGTACCCACTGTCCAACCAGTCCCAGTGAAATTAACTGCATACCACAGTTGGAAATGCAGAAATCACCCGCCTTTTTCATCAGTATCCCCGGGAGCTGCAGACCGGTGCTGTTTTTATTTGGACATATTGCCAGCAGTCCCAATAATGCATCTTAATAAATTAGAACAGAAAAATCAATCTTAACATAAAATTAGTAGAATAAAAGAAATTCTAAGTATCAGAGCAGAAATAAATTTAAAATGCAGAAAACAATGATAAAGAGCAATAAAATAAAATGTTGGCTTTTTAAAAAGGCAAATAAAATTGACAAACTTTTAGTCAGACTAAGAAAAAAAGAGAGAAAAGCAAAATAAATAAAATCAGAAATGAAAAAACAGACATTACAACAGGTATTGCAAAAATTCAAAGGATCATTATTGGCTATTATGATCAACTATATGTCAATACATTCAAAACTCTAGAAGATATGGACAACTTCCTAGACATACACAGCCTACAAAATTGAACAACGAAGAAATCCAAAACCTGAACAGATGAGTAACAAGTAATACATTAAAGTCATAATATAAAGGCTCCGAGGAAATAAAAGCCTGGAACCTGATAGTTTTACTGCTGAATTTTTTTTTTTTTTTAGATGGAGTCTCACTCTGTCATCAGGCTGGAGTGCAGTGGCATGATCTTGGTCCACTGTAACCTCTGCATCCGAGTTCAAGTGTTTCCACTGAGTCAGCCCCTCGAGTTGCTGGGACTACAGGTGCACGCCACCACGCCAAACTAATTTTTGTATTTTTAGTACAGATGGGGTTTCATCATGTTGGCCAACATGGTTTTGATCTCTTTACCACATGATCCTCCTGCCTCAGTCCCACAAAGTGCTGGGATTACAGGCGTAAGCCACCATGCCTGGCCTGCTGAATTTTTTATAATGTTTAAACTAATACCAATTCTACTCAAATTATTCTGAAACATAGAAAATAAAGGAACACTTGCAAGCTCGTTCTATATGGCCAGTATTACTGTGATACCAAACCAGACAAAGACACATTGGAAAAAAAAAAAATGAAACTATAAGCCAATATAACTGATAGGTATTGATGCAAAAATCCTTCAGAAAATACAAGAAAATCTATTTCAAAAACATCTTAAAAAGATTATTCATCAAGACGAAGTGGGATTTAATCCCTGGGATGCAAGGATGGTTCAACATGCACAAATAAATTAAGGTGATACATCATGTCAGAAGAACAAAGGGAAAAATATATGATTATTTCAATTTATGCTGAAAATTCATTTGGCAAAATTCAACATTCATTTATAATAAAATCCCTCAAAAAGTAGAGTATAGAGGGAACATACCTCAACATAATAAAAGCCATTTACCACAGGCCCAGAGCTAGTATCATACTGAATGGCAAAACAATTGAATGTCGTTTTTCTAGATTGAGAAAATAACAAGGATGCCCACTTTCACTACTGTTATTCAATATAGCACTGGTAGACTTCACTTGTGCAATTAAACAAGATAAAGAAATAAAGGACATTTAAATTGAAAAGGAAGAAGTCAAATTATTCATGCTTGTGGATGATATAATCTTATATTTGGAGAAACTTAATGATTCCACCAAAATACTGTTAGAACAAATAAACAGATTTAGTAAATTTTCAGAATACAAAATCAACATACAATAATCAGTAGCATTTTTATATGCCAACAGTGAAAAATCTGAAAAAGAAACAAAAATAATCTCATTTACTATAGCTACAAATATAATAAAATATCTATATATTAACTTAATGAAATACACATAAGATCTCTACAATGAAATCTATGAAATATTGATGCAAGAAATTGAAGAAGGCACTGAAAAAAAGAAAGATATTCCACATTTATGAATTTGAAAAATTAATATTGTTAAAATGTGCGTACTACTCCAAGAAGTCTAAAGATTCAATATGATCACTATCAAAATATCAATGGCATTTTTCACACAAATAGAAACAGAAAAACTTTAAAATTTATATGGAACCACTAAAGAACCAGAATAGCCAAAGCTATCCTAATCAAAAAGAACAAACTTGTAGGAATTACAGTACTTAACTTTAAATTATAATACAGAGCTATTGTAACCAAAATGGCATGTTACTGGTATAAAAACAGACACATAGATTAATAGAATAGAATAGACAACCCAGATATAAATCCATATGTCTACAGTAACCTCATTTTTGACAAAAGTATCAAGGGCATACATTGGGGAAGAAATAGTTTCTTTAATAACTGGTGCTGAAAAAACTAGATATCCACATATAAAAGAATAAAATTAGACCCCTATCTCTCTCCATATGCAAAATAGAAATGAAAATGGGTTAAAGACTTAAATCTAAGACCACACATTATAAAATTACCACAATAAAATAAAACATTGGGGAAACTATCCAGAACATTTGAGTAGGTGACGATTTCTTGAGCAATACCTCACAAACACAGATAACAAAAGCAAAAATGGACAAATGGAATGACATCAAGTTAAAATGCTTCCTCACAGCAGAGGAAACAATCAACAAACTGAAAACAACCCACAAAATGGGATAAAATATTTGCAAACTATCTATATGACAAGGAAGTCATGACCACAATATATAAGGAGCTAAAACACTCTCTAGGAAAATATCTCATAATCCAGTTTAAAAATGGGCAAAATATTGAAATAAACATTTTTCAAAAGAAGACGTATATATGGCAAACAGGCTTATAAAAATGTGCTCAACATCACTGCTCATCAGAGAAATGCAAATCAGAACTACAATGAGATATTATCTTACTCAAGTTAAAATTCCATTATCCAAATGTCAGGCAATAACAAATGCTGTCAAAAATATGAAGGAAAGATAACTCACATACACTCTTGATGGAAATGTAAATTAATTAAGCCACTATTGAGAATACTTGGGAGGCTCCTCAAAAAAAACTAAAAATAGTGCCACCATATGATTAAGGAATCCCACTGCTGGGTATAGACTCAAAATAAAAAAAATACCAGTATGTCAAAAAAGTATCTGCACGACCATGTTTATTGCAGCACTTTTCATAATAGCCAAGATTTTTGAGCAATATAAGTGTCCATTAACAGATGAATGAATAAAGAAAATGTTGTACTTACACACAATGGAGTAGTGTTAAGTCATACAAAAAAAGATCTCTTGTTATTTGGAAAACATGCATGATGCTAGAGGTCATAACGACCTCTAGTGAAATAAGACAGGCACAGAAAGACAAATGTCATATGTTCTTACTTATTTTGGGGAGTTAAAATTAAAACACTTGAACTCATGGGGATACAGAGTAGAAAAATAGATAATACAGTCTTGAAAGGGTAGCGGGGTAGGGGAGAAGTTAGGGTGTTTAATGGGTACAAATGTAGTTTGAAATAATAAATAAGAATTAGTGTTTGCTAGTACAACATGGTGGCTACGGTCAAAAATAATTTACTTTTATTTTTACATGTAAACATAACTAAAAGAGCATTTTTTTTTTTTTTGTAGCACAAAGTATAAATGCTTGAAGTAACGAATACCCCATTTACCCTGATGTGATAATTATGCATTGCTTTCCTGTATCAAATTATCTAACATAACTTACAAATAAACACACCTACTATGTACCCACAATTTAAAAAAAACTGCAGAGACGGGGTTTCACTGTGTTAGTAAGGATGGTCTCCATCTCCTGACCTCGTGATCCGCCTGCCTCGGCCCGTCTCTGCTAAAAAAACACACAAAAAATTAGCTGGGCGTGGTGGCAGGCGCCTGTAGTCCCAACTGCTCGGGAGGCTGGGGCAGGAAAATGGCGTGAATCCAGGAGGTGGAGCTTGCAGTGAGCCGAGATCGCGCCACTGCACTCCAGCCTAGGCACAAGAGCGAGAGACTCCGTCTCAAAACAAACAAACAAACAAACAAACAAACAAAAACTGCAAATATATTTTCACACAAAATCTTGTGTTGATACTAAAGCTCAATACAAGTGAAAATTCTGACAAACAATGCAAAAAAATTAAAAAAAAAACCCAGCCTATGAATGAGAAATTTACAAAAAAAAAAAAAGATTATTTAAAAAAAAAAAAAAACAGAAATTCTGAAACTGAACAATTTATTGGATAAAATATAAGATAAATTTGTAAGTTTAAACAATGGATTAGATTAAGCAGAAGAAATAATTTCAGAACTTGAAAGTCTTTTAACATAATCCAGTCAAGCAATAAGGAAAAAATAATTTTTAAAAAGGAGTTTTTTAATGATCGCCTTTCTAACTGGTGTGAGATGCTACCTCATTGTGGTTTTGATTTTAATTTCTCTAAAGACCAGTGATGATGAGCTTTTTTTCATATGTTTGCTGGTTCCATAAAGTCTTCTTCTGAGAACTGTCTGTTCATATCCTTCATCCACTTTTTGATGAGGTTGTTTGATTTTTTTTTTTTTTGTAAATTTGTTTAAGTTATTTGTAGATTCTAGATATTAGCCCTTTGTCAGATGGATAGATTGCAAAAATGTTCTCCCATTCTGTAGGCTGCGTGTTCAATCTGATGATAATTTCTTTTGCTGCGCAGAAGCTCTTTAGTTCGTCAATTTTGGCTTTTGTTGCTGTTGCTTTTGGTGTTTTAGTCATGAAGTCTTTGCCCATGTGTATGTCCTAAATGGTATTGCCTAGGTTTTCCTCTAGGGTTTTTATGGTTTTAGGTTTTACATTTAAGTCTTTAATTCATCTTGAGTTAAGTTTTGTATAAAGTATAAGGAAGGGTTCCAGTTTCAGTTTTCAGCATATGGCTAGCCAGTTTTCCAAACATTTATTAAATAGGAAATTATTTCCCTATTGCTTGTTTTTGTCAAGTTTGTCAAAGATAAGATGGTTGTAGATAGATATGTGGCATTGTTTCTGAAGCCTCTATTCTGTTGCATTGGTCTATATATCTGTTTTGGTATCAGTACCAACCTGTTTTGGTTATTGTAGCCTTGTAGTATAGTTTGAAGTCAGGTTGTGTAATGCCTCCAGCTTTGTTCTTTTTGATTAGAATTGTCTTTGCAATGCTTGCTCTCTTTTGGTTCCATATGAAATTTAAAGTATTTTTTTCTAATTCTGTGAAGAAAGTCAACGGTAGCTTGATGGGGATAGCATTGAATCTATATATTAATTGTGGCAATGTGGCCATTTTCATGATATTGATTCTTCCTATCCATGAGCATGGAATGTTTTTCCATTTTGTGTGTGTGTGTGTGTGTCCTCTCTTATTTCCTTGAGTAGTGGTTCGTAGTTCTCTTTGAAGAGGTCCTCCACGTCCCTTTAAGTTAGATTCCTAGCTATATCATTCCCTTTGTAGCAATTGTAAATGGGAGTTAACTCATGATTTGGCTCTGCGTTTGTCTATTATTAGTTTATAGGAATGCTTGTGATTTTTGCACATTGATTCTGTGTTCTGAGACTTTGCTGAAGTTGCTTATCAGCTTAGGGAGATTTTGAGCTTAGATGAAGGGGTTTTCTGAATATACAATAATGTCATCTGCAAACAGAGACATCCTGCTCATGTATCCCAGAAGTTAAAGTATAAAAAAGGAACAAAGCCTCTTTGACATATGGGACATCATAAAGTGGTCAAATATTCAAATTTCCAGAGTCTTGAAAGGCAAAATGAAAATAAGTAGATGAAAATAGAACAAAACCAAAGAACTCATTTAACAAAAAAGCTAAAAGATGAAAACTTCCAAAATCTAACAAGACATGTAGACATCCAGATACAGGAGTCTCAGAGATCCCCAAATAGATACAATGCAAAAGGGTCTTCTATACACCATACAATATTCAAAAGTCAAAGATAAAAAGAGAATTCTAAAAGCAGCAAGAAAAGAGCATCTAGTCATCTATAAAGTCACCCTGATCAGAATAACAGTGGATTTCTTAGTAAAAACCTTACACAACAGGACAGAATGGAATGATGTATTCAAAGTGCTGAAAGGAAAAAAAAAAAAAAAAAAAAAAACCCTGCCAGTCAAAGATACTATATCCAGCAAAACTATTCTTCCTAAATGAAGGAGAAATAGTCTTTCTCAAGACAGGCAAAAGCTGAGGAAATTCATAGCAACTAGACTGGACCTACAAGAAATTATTGAAGGAGTCCTACAACCAGATGTGAAAGAACCTTATCTACCATTATGAAAATATTAAAAAAAAAACAGGTAGAGAAAATACATAAACAAAAGAGAAAAGACTCAAATGTTACCTCTAGGGAAAACCACCAAACCACAATGATAAACAAAAAGAGGGAAAGAAATGAACAACAAATATTCAAAGCAACAAAAAAGTATTTAATAAAATGACAGGAATATACTCTCACATATCTAGAGTAACTTGATGGTAAATGGATTATAGTTTACACTTAAAAGTTATAGACTAACTGGAATTTTTTTCAAAAGAATCACTTAACCATAGGCTGCCTACAAGAAACTCAGCTCCCCTGTAAAGAAATACAGATTGAAAGGAAAAAAGAAGGTAAAAAGATATTCCTTGCAAAAATGAGAAGTACCTACACTTAGATAAAAGAGACATTAAGTCAACTGTAAAAAACGGTAACAAGAGACAAAGAAGGTCATTATATAGTGACAAAGGGACTATTTCATCAAGAGGATATAACAATTATAAACATATATGCACCCAACACTGAATCACCCAGATATATAAACCAAATTCTATTAGATTTAAAGGGAGTGATACACTACAATTTAATAATAGTTTCATACTTCAACACTCCAGGCTCAACATTAAACATATTATCAACAAAGAAAAATTGGACAAAAAATTAACATATACAGAAAATTAACAAAGAAACATTGGATTATAATGACACATTAGACCAAGCAGACCTAACAGACATTTATGGAACAGTTAATCCTACATTTACAGAATAAACCTTCTCCTCCTCAGCACATGGAACATTCTTCAGGATGGGCTATATGTTAGAACACAAAACAAATCTTGGAAAATTTTGAAAAATTGAAGTCATATTAAGTATCTTCTCAGATCACAATAAAATAAAAGTAGAAATTGAAAACAAAAGAAACATTAAAAATTACACAAATACATAGAAATTAAACAATATGATGCTGAACAATCATTAGATTAATAAAAGAATTAAGAAATAAATCAAAACATTTTTTGAAACAAACAAAAATTGAAGCAGCATACCAGAACATATGAGATACAGAAAAAGCACTGCTTAGAGGAAAGTATATAGCAATAAGTGCGTACATAGAAAAGCAGAATGATTTTAAGTAAAACATTTAACGATACACCTCAAGGAACAAGAAAAACAAGACAGGAGGTAGAGCAAGGTGATGGAATAAAATGTTCTGCCGATGATCGTACCCCCTGCAAGGACACCAATTTAACAACTATTTACACAGGGGAAAAAAAAAAAAAGAAGAAGAATAAGAAGAAGAAGAAAAAAAAACTTCATAAGAATCAAAAATCAGGTAAGCACTCATAGTACTTCCTTTTAACCTTATATTACTGAAAGAGTCACTGAAGAGGTAGAAAAAATTATCTTGAATTGCTGATATCACCCCTTCTCCACCCCCCTGCCCAGTAGCAGCAGAGTAATGCAGAAAGCGTCCCAGGGCCCTGCAGGAGAGAACACAATTTTGAGGCATTAAGCTCAGTGCTATTCTGTTAGAGCAGAAAAGAAAGTCAACCACACTCAGCTGACACTTGGGCTACAGAGCAAGCATTTAAACCAGTCCTAGCCAGAGGGGAATCACTGATTCCAGTGGTTTGAGCATGAGTGCCTGCAAATCTCGCCACATGGGGGCTACAGCACTCTGGGTCTCCAATGTAACCTTGAAAGGCAGTGTAGCCCATAAGAACTGCAACTCTTAGGCAAATTCTAGTGGTGAACTAGGTCAAAACAGTGGACTGGGATCATGTGACATACTGAGACACCAGCTGGAGCAGCTAAGGTAGTTCTATTATCACCCCTACCCTAGCCACAGACTGCATAACTTGAGGCTTTAAAAGAGATTTCTTTCTTCCACTTCAGAAGAGGAGAGGGAAGAGTGAGGATGACTACATTTTGCATCTAAGATACCAGGTCAGGCACCCCAGGATAGGGAATCTTTCAGAGTCATGAGGATCCCGTTTTAAGCTCTATCTCCCAGAAAACATGTCTAGACACACCCTGGTCCAGAAGAAAACACTCTGCCTTGAAGTAAAGGACCCAGTCCTGGCAGCATTCATCACCTGCTAGCTGAAAACTCCTTCAGCCCTGCATAACCAGCTGCAATACCCGGGTACTATGTTGAGGGTCTTGGGTGAGCCTCTGAGACTTGCTGGCTTTGGGTGAGACTCAGCACATAGCCAGCTCGGATGACTACAGGTCAAAACTTCATCTTCTTGAGAAAAGTGGAGTGAAAAGTAAATGGGACTTTGGCACCTTAGGTGCCAGCAAGGTCACAGGAAAGTAGAGCACCAAGTGGACTCTTGGAGTCACCACTTCCATAAATTGACTGTTGGATAGCATTTCTAGACCTGCCCTGAGCCAGAGAGGAGCCCACTTCCCTGAAGGGTGATTTCCAGGCAAGGCAACATTTACCACAGGCTGACTTAAGAGCCCTTGGGCTTTAAGGGAACAGTGGTGGTATTCTGGTAGTATTCATTGTGGTCTGTGGTGGTAGAGACTATGGGGTCAGCCTCTTCTGCCTTTGGAAACAAGAAGGAAGAGTGGGAAGAACTGCACCTTATGGTTTGAGTGCCAGTTCAGCCATAGTATAATAGAAAAATAAGTAGACTTCTAAGGTTTTTTAATCTAGTCCCTGACTCCTGGAAAGCACCTCTGGACCCACCTGGGGCATGAGGGCCTTTGTCACCCTAAAGGGAAGAACACCTGGACAGCACCTGTGGACCAACCTGGGGCATGAGAGACCTTGTCACCCTAAAGAGAAGAACACAGGCCTGGATGGCTTTGCCACAGGCTGATTGTAGAACCCCAGGGCCAAGAGTGAAGATAGGCAGTAGACAGGGAGTGTTTACAGCAAGTCTTGTGCAAGACTTAGTGCTGTGTTGGCTTTGGGTATGACTCAACACAGTCATAGTGGTGGAAGCCCCAGGGGTGCTTGTGCTACTTGATACCCAGCTATAAGTGCTCAGACAGAGATAGAGATACTTTCTTTGTTTGGAAGAAAGTAAGGAAAGAGAACAAGGGTCTCTGTCTGGTAATCCAGAGAATTTTGGATCTTATTCAGAACCATGAAGGCAGTACCTCTATGAGTCTGCAAGAGCCACAGACTTACTGGGCTTGGGGTGCCCTCTAAAGTAGACACAGCTCAGATCACAACATCCAAGTACTTTGAATATCTGGAAAGTATTCTCATGAAGGATGAGTACAAATAAACCCTGACAATAAAGAATGCAATAAATACTTAACTCTTAAATGCCCAGAAACAACAACAACAACAACAACAACAAAAATCTACTAGCATCAAAACCATCCAGGAAAACATGACCTCACCAAATGAAACAAATAAGGCACCAGGGACTAATCATGGAGAAAGAGAGATATGTGATCTTTCAGACAGAGCTCAACATAGCTGTGTTGAGGAAACTCAAATAAATTCAAGATAACACAGAGAAGCAAATCAGAATTCTAACGTGATCAAATGAACAAAAAGACTGAAATAATTAAAAAGAATCAAGCGGAAATTCTGGAGCTGAAAATGCAATTAGTATACTGAGGAATGCATCACTGTATTTTAAGAGCAGAATTGATCAAGCAGAGAAAAGAATTAGTGAGCTTGAGGACAGGCTATTTGAATATACACAGTCTGCCCATGCATGGTGGCTTACACCGGTAATCCCAGCACTTTGGTAGGTCGAGGAAGGGTGGATCACCTAAGGTCAGGAGTTCAAGATCAGTCTGGCCAACATGGTGAAACCCAGTCTCTACTAAAAATACAAAAAAAAAAAAAATTAGCTGGGCGTGGTGGTGGGCAACTCTAATCCCAGCTACTCAGGAGGCTGAGGCAGGAGAATTACTTGAACCCAGGAAGTGGAGGTTGCAGTGAGCCAAAATTGCACCATTGCTCTCCAGCCTGGGGAAAAGAGCAAAATTCCACCAATAAATAAATAAATAAGAAAATACAGAATCAGAGGAGACAAAAAAAGACAAGAAAACAATGAAACTTGCCTACAAGCTCAAGAAAATAGCCTCAAAAGAGCAAATCTAAGAGGTTTATAGGCATTAAGAGGAGGTAGAGAAAGATATAGTAGTAGAAAGTTTGTTAACAGAATAATAACAGAGAAGTTCCCAAACCTAGAGAAAGATATCAATATCCAAGTACAGAAAGGCTATAGAAAAGCAAGCAGATTTAACCCAAAGAAGATTACTTCAAGACATTCAATAATCAAACTCCCAAAGGTCAAGAATAAAGAAAGAATTTTAAAAGCAACAAGAGAAAAGAAACAAATAACATACAAAGAAGCTCCAATAAGTGTGGCTGCAGACTTCTCAGTGGAAACCTTACAGGCCAGGAAAGAGTGGCATGACATATTTAAAGTCCTAAAGTAAAAAGACTTTTTCCGTAGGACACTATACTTAATGAAAATAACCTTTAAACATAAAAGGAAAGTAAAGACTTTTGCAGACAAACAAAAGCTAAGGGATTTTATCAACACCAAAGCTGTCCTACAAGAAATACTAAAGGGAGCATTTTACTCAGAAAAAAAAAAAAATACATTAAGAGCAATAACCAGTCATCTAAAGGTATAAAACTCACTGATAATAGTAGCAATATAGAAAAACAGACTATTATAACATTAACTGTGCTGTGTAAGCTACTATTATATTATGTATTAAGACTAAACAATAAACCAAACAAAAATTATAACTACAACTTATCAGGAAATAGTACAATAAGATATAAACAAAAACAAGAAAAAGTTGGAGACCAGAGGAGCAAAGTTAAGTTGTGGAGTTTTTATTAGTTTTCATTTTGCTTGATTATTGTTATTATTAGGTTGTTATTAGGTTACAGTAATAGATTCTAAGATAATATTTGCAGTCCTAATGGTAGCCTCAAACCAGAAACCATATAATGATACACAAAAAGTAAAAAGCAAGAAACTAAGTCATATCACCAGAGAAAATCACCCTCACTGAAGGAAGACAAGAAGGAAGTAGAAAATCTCTATCATAAAAACGATGAAACACTGATGAAAGAAATTAAAGAGGACACAAAAAAATGGCAAAGTATTTCATGTTCATGAATTGGAAGAATCAATATTGTTAAAATGTTTGTACAACTCAAATGATCTACAGATTCAATACAATCCTTATCAAAATCCCGATGACATTGTTCACAGAAATAGAAAAAAAGAATCCTAAAATGTATGTGGAACCAAAAATAGCATGGAAGAGCCAAAGCTATCCTAAGCAAAACGAACAAAATTAGAGAAATCACATTACCTGACTTCAAATTACACTACAGAGCTATAGTAACTAAAACAGCATGATACTGACATAAAAACAGACACAGACAAATGGAACAGAACAGAGAACCCAGAAAAAAATGCACACACCTACAGTGACCTCATTTTCAATGAAAGTACCAAAAACATATACTGGGTAAAAGACAGTCTCTTCAATTAATTGTTCTGGGAAAATTGGATAACCACATGCAGAAGGATGAAACGACACCAATATCTCTCACCTATTCAATAATAAAATCAAAATGGATTAAATCTAAGACCTCAAATTATGAAACCACTACAAGAGAACATTGGAGAAAATCTCCAGGACATTGGTCCAAGCAAGTATTCCTTGAGAAATACCCCACACGTCACAAGCACAGGCAACCCCCAAAAAACAAACAAGCAAAAAATTGGGATCACATCAAATTAAAAAATTTCTGCACAGCAAAAGATATTATAAACAAATTGAAAAGACAACCCCCAAATTGGAGCAAATATTTGCAAAATATCCACCTGACAAGAGATTAATAACCAGAATATAAGGACCTCAAACAACTCTCTTAGAATTTAATCATCCAATCAGAAAATGGCAAAAGATTTGAACAGACATTTTCGAAAATAGTCATAAAAATAGCAAACAGGTACATAAAATGCTCAACATCATTGATCATCAGATAAATGCAAAATAGAACTTCAATAAGATATCATCTCACACCCCACTAAAAATGGCTAATATTGAAAAGACAGGCAAAAGAAAATGCTGGCAAGGATATGGAGAAAAGGGAACCTTCATACACTGTTAGTGAAAATGTAAATTACTACAACCACTATAGAGAACATTTAGGAGTTTCTTCAAAAAAAAACTAAAAATAGAGATATCATGTGATTCAACAATCCAAAAACTAAAAATACAGCTATCATATGACTCAACAGTTTAACTGCTGGGTATTTACCTTAAAGAAGAAGTCAAAAGAACAAAGCTGGAGGCATCACGCTACCTGACTTCAAACTATACTACAAGGCTACAGTAACCAAAACAGCATGGTGCTGGTACCAAAACAGAGATATAGACCAATGGAACAGAACAGAGTCCTCAGAAATAATACCACACATCTACAGCCATCTGATCTTTGACAAACCTGAGAGAAACAAGAAATGGGGAAAGGATTCCCTATTTAATAAATGGTGCTGGGAAAATTGGCTAGCCATAAGTAGAAAGCTGAAACTGGATCCTTTCCTTACTCCTTATACGAAAATTTAATTCAAGATGGATTAGAGACTTAAATGTTAGACCTAATACCATAAAAATCCTAGAAGAAAACCTAGGTAGTACCATTCAGGACACAGGCATGGGCAAAGACTTCATGTCTAAAACACAAAAGCAACGGCAGCAAAAGCCAAAATTGACAAATGGGATCTAATTAAACTAAAGAGCTTCTGCACAGCAAAAGAAACTACCATCAGAGTGAACAGGTAACCTACAGAATGGGAGAAAATTTTTGCAATCTACTCATCTGACAAAGGGCTAATATCCAGAACCTACAAAGAACTCAAACAAATTTACAAGAAAACAACAAACAACCCCATCAAAAACTGGGCAAAGGATATGAACAGACATTTCTCAAAAGAAGACATTCATACAGCCAACAGACACATGAAAAAATGCTCATCATCACTGGCCATCAGAGAAATGCAAATCAAAACCACAATGAGATACCATCTCACACCAGTTAGAATGGCAATCATTAAAAAGTCAGGAAACAACAGGTGCTGGAGAGGATGTGGAGAAATAGGAACACTTTTACACTGTTGGTGGGATTATAAACGAGTTCAACCATTATGGAAAACAGTATGGCGATTCCTCAAGGATCTAGAACTAGATGTACCATATGACCCAGCCATCCCATTACTGGGTATATACCCAAAGGATTATAAATTATGCTGCTATAAAGACACATGCACATGTATGTTTATTGCGGCACTATTCAGAATAGCAAAGACTTGGAATCAACCCAAATGTCCATCAGTGACAGATTGGATTAAGAAAATGTGGCACATATACACCATGGAATACTATGCAGCCATAAAAAAGGATGAGTTTGTGTCCTTTGTAGGGACATGGATGCAGCTGGAAACCATCACTCTTAGCAAACTATCACAAGAACAGAAAACCAAACACCGCATGTTCTCACTCATAGGTGGGAATTGAACAATGAGATGACTTGGACTCAGGAAGGGGAACATCACACACCAGGGCCTATCATGGGGAGGGAGGAGGGGGGAGGAATTGCATTGGGAGTTATACCTGATGTAAATGACGAGTTGATGGGTGCTGACGAGTTGATGGGTGCAGCACACCAACATGGCACAAGTATACATATGTAACAAACCTGCACGTTATGCACATGTACCCTAGAACTTAAAGTATAATAATAATAAATAAATTAAAAAAAAAGAAGAAGGAAATCAGTATATTGAAGAGATAGCTGCACTCCTATATTTATTGCAGCACTGTTTACAATAGCTAAGATTTGACAACAACCTAAGTGTCCATAACCAGATGAATGTATAAAAAAAATGTGTACGCATACACAATGGAGTACTATTCAGCCATGAGAAAAAATGAAGATCCAGTCATTTGTAAAAACATAGATGGAACTGGAGACAATTATGTTGAATGAAATAAGCTAGGCACAGAAAGACAAACATTGCGTGTTCTTACTTATTTGTGAGATCTAGAAATAAAATAAATTAAACTCATGGACTTAGAGAGTAGAAAGATGGTTACCAGATGCTGGGAAGGTTAGTGGGGGCTGTGGAGGAGGTAGGGATGGTTAATAGGCACACAATATAATGAGAAAGAATGGACGAAACCTACTATTTGAATAATAAAACAGGGGGACTATAATCAATAATAATTTGATTCTACATTATAGGATAAAAAGTATAGGGAAATAAAAGAACACAAATTGGGTACAGTGTATACTGTTTGGGTTATGGATGCACCAAAATTTCACAAGTCACCACTAGCGAATTTACTCATGCAACCAAACACCACCTGTTCCCCAAAAACCTATGAAAATCAAAAATAAATATAAAAATAAAGATTGTAAATGGATTTTTTATAACTCAAATGATATATGTTTGAAGGTAATAAATACCTCTCAAATATGTATCCCATTCTCTATAGGATAGCCCAAAGGATGAACAAGGAGATGGATATTTCATTCTCCTTGATGTACTTGTTTCACGTTGCATGCCTATATAAAAGCATCTCATGTATGCCAAAAATATATACACCACAAAAATTAAAAATTAAAAAAATTAAAAGAAGAAACAAAGACAAACTAAACCCCAAATTAGTAGATGGAAAGAAATATAGGTCGGAGCATAAATCAACAAAATAAAGATGAGAAAAACAGTAAAAAGATTAATAAAATGAACTACTGTTTGTGTGTGAAAAGATAATATAATGCACCACTTGTTAGATTAACCAAAAAGTAAAGAGAGAAGACTCAAATAAACAAATCAGAAATGAAAATAGAAACGTCACAACTGATACCAAAGAAATACAAAAGTTCAGCACAGACTACTATAAACAACTGTACACTAACAAACTGTAAAATGTAGAGAAAATTGATAAATTCCTGGAAATATATGATCTATCAAGATTGGATCAAGAAGAAATTGAAAACCTGAACAGACTAATAACAAGTAATGAGCTCAAAGCAGAAACTGAATGATTTCACTGCCAAAGTCTACCAAATTTTCAAAGAAGAAGTAACACAATTCTCAAACTATTCCAAAATTTGAAGAGGAAGAAATTTTCTCTAACTTACTCTAAAAGGCCAGCATTACTCTGATATCAAAACCAGACAAAGATGCAACAATAAAAAAAGAAAACTGGAGACCAATATCTCTAATAAACACAAATGCAAAAATTATCAACAAAATACTGACAAACCAAATTCAACAGCGCATCAAAAAATAATATATCATGATCAAGTGGGATTTATCTTAAGAATGCCAAGATAGCTCAACATACATAAATCAATGTGATACATCACATTAACATAATTAAAGATAAAAACCTTATGATCACCTCAACTAATGTAGAAAAACCATTTGATGAAATTCATCATCTCCTCATGATTAAAAACTCTCAACAAACTAGGCATAGAAGGAGTATACCTCAACAATAAAGGCCATATATGAGAAACCCACAGCTAAGACCATTCTAAATGGGGAAAAGCTGAAAGTCTTTCTTCTAACAACTGGAATAAGACAAGAATGCCCACTGTCACCACTCTTATTCCATAAACCACTGGAAGTCCCAGCCAGAAAAATCAGGCAGGAGAAAAAATTAAAAGGCATTCAAACTGGAAATGGGAAGTCAAATTGTTTTGGCCAATGACATGATCATATATGTGTGTGTGTGTGTGTGTGTGTGTGTGTGTGTGTGTGTGTGTGTGTGTGTGTGTGTGTGTTTGCCTAAAGACCCCACCCCAAAATCTTAGATCTGAAAAATAAATTCAGTAATAATGCGGGATACAAAATAAACGTAGGTCAGTAGCATTTCTACACACTAGTAATGGACTAGCCAAAAAAGAATTCCAGAATGAATCCCATTTACAATAGCTACCACAAAAAAACAAAAAACAAAAAAAAACCTACAAATAAATTTAACCAAGGAGGTCAAACATATCTACAAGGAAAACTAGAAAGCATTGGTGAGACAAGTTGAAGAGGGCACTAACAAATTAAAAGATATTCCATGCTTGTGAATCTGAAGAATTAATATTGTTAAGTGACCACACTGCCCAAAGAAATCTACAGATTCAATGCAATGACTAGCAAAATGCCAAGGTCACTTTTTTGGAGTTAGAAAAAGTTATCATAACATTTGCAGGAATTCAAAAACGAGCCCTAATAGCCAAAGCAATCCTGAGCAAAAAGAACAAAGCTTGGAGGTATAACACTACCTGACTTCATGTTATATTCATAGGCAGAAGCTAAAATTGTTGATCTCATGGAGGTGGAGAATAAAATGATAGATATTAGATCCTGCGAAGGATGTATGGATGGGAGGAGAGATGAAGAGATGTTTGTTAATGGGTAAAAACATACACTTACATAAAAGAAATAAGTTCTAACGTTCAAAAGCAGAGTAGGCTGACGACAGGTAGTAACAATATATTATATATTTCAAAGTAGCTAGAAGAGATGACTTAAAATATTTCCAGTACATAGAAAGGATCAATACTCTAGTGGATAGATACCCCAAATACACTAATGTGATAATTGCACATTCAATGCATGTAAGAAATACTCGCATGTATTACCATATAAAATATGTGTCAATAAAAAATTATTTTCAGCCAAGCACAGTGGTGGCAGGGCCTAGATGCTACAAAGAAGACATGTTTTAGACAAAAATAATGTCATGGGCAAAAAGCTCAAAGGTTGTATTTGTGACTAATTGTATAACAGGTTGTTTTAGTTTCTGTTCTGTAGAAAGTGTAAAGCATTCCAACAAAGCGTTTTAATGTAGTGGATTTTGTTTTGCAGCCATGCTGTTGATTGCTAAATGTAATAGTCCGATCATGACACTGAATAAATGTCTTTTTAAAAATACATACACTAAAATGAAAGAAGCCAATCACAAATGATTACAAATTGTATAATTCCATTTATATGAAATGTCTAAAATAGGTACATTTATAGAGGGATAATATAGCTTACTGGTGACTTTAAGTTGGGCCTGGGATAATTATTGACTACTAGTGTGTGTGTGTGTGTGTGTGTGTGTGTGTGTGTATGTGTTTAAGGGGAGATCAAA
Source organism: Macaca nemestrina (assembly GCF_043159975.1). Classification (NCBI taxonomy): domain Eukaryota; kingdom Metazoa; phylum Chordata; class Mammalia; order Primates; family Cercopithecidae; genus Macaca; species Macaca nemestrina. Next base: position 87,847,425 of record NC_092145.1, read on the forward strand.
ATATTCTTATATTGAGATGATGGTTGCACAACTCTGATTATGCTAAAAACCATGGAATTTATTATCACATACTTTCAATGAGTAGATTTTATACTGTGTGATTGTATCTCAAGAAAGTAAAGAATATGTCATTAAGACTAAAATATAAGACTGATAAAACACTTAATTATCATGGAAGTGATAAATGTAAAATTCAGAATAATAGACCTGAAGGAAAATAGAAAGATGAGATAGGAAAGGATTACATCACTTTTTCATTTATGTCATAATTTTTGGTTTGGACTGTGGGATAATGGGTGTGCTTTTTGTTATTATTTTGATTACATTTTTAAAAAATCTGTCTATGGACTAGTGCTATATTAGAATTATCTAAAAGTCTTGTTCAAAATTCAAATGCCTTTGCCCTCATCTAATATTTACTCTATGAAAATCTCTGAGGGTATGATATCTTGAGCATAAAGAAGATTATCCTGACGTACCATGACTTAACAAATGCAACAGTCTATCAGAGAGGATGGACACTGGGGAAATAAATTTAAGTGCACTTAGTGTTACACAAAGAAGTGATAAGTGAACCTACACCAGTTGATAAATATTAGAAGTGAAGTTGGAAAACTACTGTTTTGGATTTTGAATATTATTTCCCAGACAATCTGACAACTGGGAACAGCATCTTCCACCTCATGTTCATTATTATTATAATTCTTATTATCTTCTTCAAAAATTTTTTTATATTTTTCCCAGGATGCTAACTTCGTCGTATTATTCTTAGGATAATGCCAAAGGTTTTCAACATGACGTACAAGAAACTTCTTGAGCTATTGGAAAAGACATAAATTTCCGAAGCTCAAATAGCTTGTGAATTCTGAGAATTAGTAAATGTATTATTTATTCAGGATGTGTCCTGATTTTCCACCCATCCTCAGAACATACCAACTGTAGCAAATTCAATCTGTACCTTTTTTGTAGTACTCAGTGCATTTGTAATTATTTGTTTAATATCTACCTTTTCTGATAATTGTAAATTATATAAACGATGTCTGCCTTATTACTACTTTATTCCCAATGCCAAGCTCAGTGACTTGTCTCTTAATGCATACGTGTTACACAATTTAATAAATGCATGCATTATTTCTTTAAAATTCTATGAGGTAATTATTATTCCATTTTGTAGGTGAGAAAACTGAAAGTTAGATAAATTAAATAACTCAATATAAATTAAGTAGTTCATCTTCCACACCGTGTTCATATTTTTTTTGTTTGTTTTTAAGCATAATTCACATCTTATTACTCATTGTTTAACTTTCAAAAGCTATTCTCTACTATTCTTACAATAAAGGCCAAGGGGGAACAGCCTCAAACCCAATCTTTCTAATTCTAAAAATCAAATGCATGCTTAATCCATACATGAGAGTTTCCTAACAGGAGTGCCATACATAGTTTTCAGTTTTACTAAGATATTGCTATGTATAGATAAGAAGACTTAGCTCTTGAGGACACCTAGAGGGTCCTGTGGCAAACTGATCCCTCTGGGCTAATTGTCTCTGGCTTCAAACAACATATTTTCTTTATCTCGGAGTGCCATACAGATGTTGTAATTTTTATAAATCCATGATGTGGAAAAGATTGAGAAGGATTCACTTTTTGAGTTCGAAAAAGGTACATGTTTAGCCTATATTAAAAACTCTCTTGAATGTCATAAAAATATAAAATTGTAACTTGACCTGCTTTATTCTGTAGATTGAGATTCTAAGAGGCAAAGAAAATCTGTTACATATTTTAGAATTTGTTTTAGTAGTTAAAACTGGCTCTAATACAGTTAGAATATTTTTGGATGAAATATTAGTATTAGAAGTGCAAAAAAACTTTAGCAATCATGTAGTCTACTATTTATGAAATTTTCAGCACATTGATTTGCAGTTGGTATCCATACATGTTGTTTTTAAAAGACTGATTGCAAAATTTTATTTTTTTATTTTTTTTCTTTTAACATTTATTTTAGGTTCAGGGGTACATGTGCAGGCTTGCTATATAGGTAAACTTGTGTTATGGGGGTTTGGAGTACAGGTTATTTTGTCACCCAGGTACTAAGCATAGTACCCGATAGGTATTTTTCTGATCCTCTTCCTCGTTCCACCATCCAGCCTCAGGTAGGTCTCAGTGTCTGTTGATCCCCTCTTTGTGTCCATGTGTTCTCATTACTTATCTCCCACTTATAAGTGATAACATGCATTATTTAGTGTTCTCTTCCCGAATTAGTTTGCTGGGAATAATGGTATCCAGCTCCATTCACGTTGCTGGGGGGGAAAAAAAAAAACCGCAACAAGAAAACATGATCTAATTCTTTTTTATGATCCCCATAGTATTCTATGGTGTATATGGACTGCATTTTTTTAACCACTCTTCTATTGATGGGCATTTATGTTGATTCTATGTCTTTGTTATTGTCAATAGTGCTGCAATAAGCATAGTCATGCATGTGTCCTTATGGTAGAAGACTTTATATTCCATTGGGTATATATCCAATAATGGGATTGCTAGGTTGAATAGTATTTCTATTTTTAGTAATTCTGTTATTCGAGGAATTAACACACTGTTTTCTCCAATGGTTGAAGTAATTTACACTCAAATCAGCATTGTGTAAGTGTTCTCTTTTCTCTATAACCTTGTCAGCATCTGTTATTTTTCATTTTTATTTTTAAATAATAGCCATTCTGACTTGTGTGAGATGGTAACTCACTGTAGTTTTGATTTACATTTCTCTAATGATTAGTGATGTCCAGCATTTTTTCATATGCTTCTTGGCCACATGTATGTCTATAGGATGTGAGAAAGTATTTGCAAACTACGCTTCTGGCAAAAGTCTAATACCCAGAATCTATAAGACACTTAAACAAATTTACAAGCAAAACACAATCAACTTCATTAAAAAGTAGGAAAAGGACATGAACAAACACTTTTCAATTGATTACAGCTTTTAGCAATCAAAGTAAAATTCAATTTTAAAATTAAGAATAAGTATTTAACATAAATGAGAAAGGTGAAATTGTTCACAGTCTTAAACCAAAGTATATCTGGTTTGATAATGAATAGCTTTATGCATACATATTAGTCTTTATTTCTGCCAAATTAGAAAATAAAAACTCATTGTAATTATGAGTTTATACTATCATTCTTGTTAATTATGTTAATTATGTAATTAACAAGAATACATAATAATTACATAATTAACAGGAAAGCAACACCAATTATTTAGTCATTATTTTAGACATTTCTGAGGATTTTAATGAACATAAACCCAAATTTTATGGAGAGATTTCTCACTGTCAGGGCGGCATCAGATGAAAGCTGAATGTTTTAACAAGGGATATTGAGATGAATTGAGTAATTCATTCATTTCTGAAAACAATTTTCCATGTTCTTCTTTCTCTAATAAGTAGTAAAAACCATTGAGTATTATGTAAAAGTAAATATCTAGATGATGGAGCTACTTATATACCAGTTTATCATTCTTAATTGTATTAGTCCGTTTTCATATTGCTATAAAGAACTACCTGAGACTGGGAAATGTATGAAGAAAAGAGGTTTAATTGACTCACAGTTCCACAGGTTGTATAGGAAACATGGCTGGGAGGCCTCAGGAAACTTACAATCATGGTGGAAAACGAAGGGGAAGCAAGCACATCTTACCATGGCAGAGCACGAGAGGTATAGAGTGAAGGGGGAAGTGCTACACACTTTCTAACAACCAGATCTGGTGAGAACTATTTCACAAGACAGCACTAGGGAGATGATGCTAAACCATTAGAAACTACTCCCGTGATCCAATCACCTTCTACCAGGTCTCACCTCCAACACTCAGGATCATAATTCAACATAAGATTTGGATGAGGAGGCCGGGCACAGTGGCTCAAGCCTGTAATCCCAGCACTTTGGGAGGCCGAGACGGGCGGATCACGAGGTCAGGAGATGGAGACCATCCTGGCTAACACAGTGAAACCCCGTCTCTACTAAAAAAAAACAAAAAACAAAAAACTAGCCGGGTGAGGTGGCGGGGGCTTGTGGTCCCAGCTACTCCGGAGGCTGAGGCAGGAGAATGGCGTAAACCCAGGAGGCGGAGCTTGCAGTGAGCTGAGATCCAGCCACTGCACTCCAGCCTCGGCGACAGAGCGAGACTCCGTCTCAAAAAAAAAAAAAAAAAAAAAAAATATTTGGATGAGGATACAGAGCCAAATTATATCATCCCACCCGTGGCACCTCCCAAATCTAAAGCCCATCTCACGTTCCAAAACACAATCGTGCCTTCCCAAAAATCTCCCAAAGTCTTAACTCATTCCAGCATTAACTCAACAGTTCAAGTCCAAAGTCTCATCTGCGATAAGGCAAGTCCCTTCTGCCTATGAGCCTGTAAAATAAGAAACAAGTTAGTTTCTTCCAAGATACAATGGGAGTATACACATTGGGTAAATACTCCATTTCCAAAAGGAGAAATGGACCAAAACAAAGGGGTTACAGCCCCATGCAAGTCTGAAACCCATCAGGGCAGTTATTACATCTTAAAGCTCCAAAATAATTTTTTGACTCCGTGTCTCAAATCCAGCCATAGTGACACAAGGGACGACCTCCCAAGGATTTGGGTACCTCCGAATCTGTGGCTCCGCAGGGTAAAGCCCTCACAACTCATTTCATACCCTGGCATTGAGTGCCTGTGGCTTTTCCAGGTGCACAGTGCAAGCTGTGGGTGGATCTACCTTTCTGGGATCTGCAGGACAGTGGCATTATACTGAGCTGAAAATTTTATAGTACTGTTTGCATTAGTACTTGTGTTAGTTTCCTATTACTGCTAAAAAGGTATTACGCACTTGGTGGGTTAAAACAATATAAACTTATTATCTTACAGTTCTGGAGGTCAGAAATCTGAAATGTGTCTTGCCAGGATAAAATTAAGATGTCAGCAGGGCTGAGTCCTTTTCTATAGTCCTGTAGCCTCTAGGGAAGAATCTTTATTCCTACCCACTCCATCTTCTAAAGGCTGCCAGCATTTGTTGTCTCATGGTCCTCTTTCTCCATCTTCACAGCCGACGACATCAGACCTAATCCTTCTTAAGCTGCCATCTCTCTAGTTCTCTCCTTTCTGCCTGCGTCTTCCACTTATAAGAGCCCTTATTATTACACTGGGCCCTCTGAGATAATCCAGGACACTTTGTATGTCTCAATGTCAATTGATTAATAAGTTTAATTTCATCCACAACTTTAACCCCTCCCTCACCATTTAACATAATCCAGTCACAGATTCCAGAGAGTAGAGAGTAGGCATCTTTGAAGGACCATTATTCTATCTACTATGCAATTTTGCATTTTAGTGAAATATTTTGAAACATTGATTTGCTTTTTCTCTGTTGGCAGAAGGGAGAAGTGGTAAGAAAGGTCTTACTTGACAACTTGATCCATCCATCAGTCTTTTATTGATTTTCTTTGACCATGTTTTTACAACCATTTTTCTCTCATAGGCACTTTGATGGGCTTCTCATGCAGTGGTGTATCTGGCTTGTCCGGCACTTTCAAACTTCTCTCATTCAGTGATACATCTTCAGCTTCTTTCTCTTCTTGCCTTTTTCTCCAGCAAAAATTCTCTCAAAAAGGATTACTTTATGAATAACTTCAGGCCAACATTTCTATCATGGGTTCTGTATTTGGTCCATAAATTGTTCATATATATATTTATTTATTTTAGAAATCTGATTAACTTGTAAATTCTTCAGAACGTGTCTCTAAAGGCAAGGAATTAAAAACAACACAACCAAAATAACATTATTACAAAATAAATTAACAAAATTTCCTTAATGCCATCAAATTTCCATACAGTGTTCAAATTTCACTCATTGACTCAAATTTTTAATAGCTTTACCTCTGACCTGCTGGCTGGTGTAATAGCAATTGCTTACCATACCCACTCTTTTACTCTGTCATCACAGACTGTTGCAACAAGCCTCTCAAATGTCCACGGTGTTCTTTAAGTCCCAGTGACCAAATATTAAGGCACTCTATATGTCCTCCTTGAATCACTTCTCACTAGACTTGAATTGAAGGAAAAGAATATTCTTAGAGGCTTGAGGTGAGGAAGGGTAGTGGGTTTAATCCAAGAGAGTCAATCTTAAATATTTGCCCTGAAAAAGAAAATAAATGCCAGATTAAGCCTGTGTCAATGAAGTTGGTTCTTTCAGTTGTGTCTTTCCTGCCCCATACCAGGGTAATCATGAATGATAGGGCAAGATGTACAATGCAGCACCTGCAAAGCCATATGTAGCATTCTTCTTTTTATTTTTCTTTCCTGTCTACCTTATCTCCCAACCCTGGAGAAACTGGAGGTAATTTAGTGAGGGAAGAGATGGGCTATAAGTACATGATGGAAACCCAGAGATGATAGTCATGGCTCTCCTTTACTACTATAAGCAGCCAGCCTAAAGCACACAAGAGCTGGGTGAAGGGAGAATGTTAATTTTGAATAAAGTCAGATTTTTAAATTATTATACTGGAATGGGCATATTAATTATTAAATGAGACTATTCTTGTAACTGAAAGTGAGCAAGACTTTTTATAATCTACGGGACAGCAGATAAGCTATGACACCTGCTCAATACTTATTGCAATACCAAGTAAAGAACTACCTTGACACAATAGGTTCCTTTTGACAGAGCTGAAAAAGAATTTAGTTGTTTTCTGATTGCACTGTGAGAGTACCACTTGTCTGATATGACAGACACTTTTGTGAATTGTGGCTATCATGAAACGGAAAGATAACAGCAAACAAATGTAAGTTTAAACAACAAACTCTATGGTAGATTGAAAATATCTGCAATTTTTAAAATATTCCTCCTATGAGGAGATTGGGTCTATGTCTTCTCTCCTTGAATCTGGGAAAAAAAGCTCTGTAGCTACTGACCAGTTGAATATATTTGGGAATGTCACTATTCCAGTATCCAGTCCCAGTCCTTAAGAGACTGTCAGATTCCACTTACTGTCTCTTAGATCACTTGGTCTTGGAACACTGAGATGCCAGATGTAGTAGTTTCCTAGGGCTGCTATAACAAAGTAGTACAAACTGTTTGACTTTAATAAAACATAAAGTTATTCTCTCACAATTCTGGAGGCTAGAAATCCTAAATTGAGGTGTTGACAGGACCATGCTTTCCCTCTTAAAGTCCTAGGGCAGAATTTACTCCATGAGTTTCTCTTAGCTTCTGGTGTTGTCAGTAGTTCTTAGCATTTCTTGGCTTGCAGATACATCACTCCAATGTTTGTCTCCTTTATCCAGGGAGTTTTGCTGGTGTGTCTCTGTTTCTGAGTCTCTTCTCCTTTTTATATAAGGATAGTCATATAAGAATAGGGCCCACATTACTCCAGTATGAATTTATCTTAACTATCTTAAATATCTGCAACAATTCTATTTTCAAATGAGGTCACATTTTGAGGTTCCTGGGATTAGGACTTCAATGTAACTTTTATGGGAATGCAATTCAACCTATAACACCATATAAGAGGTTTAACTATTCTGCTACAGAGATTATTCAGAAAGGCCACAAGACACTATGGAAAGGAAGAGTGTGTTATTTAAGCTCATCTTTGTAGTTGTTCTCACTAACACTTCAGGCGTGTCAGTGAAGCCATTTGGAATCTCCAGACTAACCCAGATGTCAGCTGAATAACACCAGGTGACTCCAGTCTATACAGTGTGAAACAATTTTTCAGTTGAGCCCTGCCCAAATTCTTGACCCCCCAAATTATGAGATATAATAAAATAGGTTTTGCTTTAAGCCACTAAGTGTTGGGGTAGTTTGTTATGCAACAATAGATAATTGGGACAAGCAATAATAATCAGATAATCTAAAAATGTTTCAGAGAAAAAATGTAAGCTAGCCATTACCACCCTTTTTACATCACATTAGCAACTTTATACTTTTAAGAATGCAATCTACATTAAGAAAAAATGAAATTTCTGTAAAAAATAACAGTTAAAATTTAAATTTATAAAAGTTATGTACGCAAATTTTTTCATTGCTTTTTCCTCTGAAACCATCACACTACCTGTGGATTACTTGATAGACCTCTGTAAACAACTATTGGTCAGTAGACCATTATGAAGATAAAGCCACAGAGCCTTGCAGAAGAGGTACTAGCTCAAGATTTCACAAGTCAGTTTACAGTTGAACTGGAACTATAACTTAGGTCTTCTGACTCTTGGGCGAGAGCTCAAATTTGCCATACCTGTAGAAACCATATATCCTGGATTCTCGAGGACAATTATTATTGTCAGGTTAAGTGTCCCCAAAGGTTCTGATTGATTTCAAAAATCATTGTTTTTGAATAATTATCTCCTTTGCTATAACATTTATGCTTGTATATATGGAAAAGTTAAGAGCTGAGTGAAGAGCTGCCAAATGTGGATTTTATGGGTTAGCTCTTAATAACCAGAAATAAGTGAATTCGAATTAACTAATCAATTTAATTAAATTGTATATAAATTTGCTGTTAAATAAATCTCCCCTAAGTGGTTAAGAAATATAATGGGGGTACCAGAAAAGGAAGAAAAAGATAAAGAAGAAACCACAAATATTTGAAGCTATAATAGCTGAATTATTTTGAGATTTATTGAAAAACAATAACCTACCCATTCAGGAAGCTCAAGAAACTCCACGTAGGAAAAATTCAGAGACTCTCAAGTAGACATAGCAGCACAGTGCTGGAAGTCAAAGATGGAAAAAAAATCTTGGAAGAAGCAGGAGAAAAAGGACACGTCACTTTTGAAGGAACCCCCAAAAGATTAAAAGCTGGCTTCTCAACAGAAACAATGAAGGCCATGAGATAACGTGTTCAAAGCACTAGAAGAAAAAAACTTGTCAATCAAATATTTCATATCCTGCAAAGCTATAATAATAATAAAAAGGACTGCCCCACATAAAGAAAAACTGAGAGAATTTGTTGCTAGTAGGCTTACCTTATAAGAAGCACTAAAGAAAATTCCTAAGGCTGAAAGCAAGTGATTCCAGATGGTAATTTAAATTCACATGAACAAACAAAGAGCAGAGGTAAAGGTAATTACATCATTGTAAAAGATGCTATAAATGTGTATTTTCTTCTTTTTTGTTTTGTTGAATTTAAAAAGCAATTATACAAAATAATCTGCATACAATATATTGTTGGGCCTATAAAATATAAATGTAATATATGCATATAATATATTTGCCTATAACAGCACAAAGGAGGTAAATAAAAGCACAGCTCTAATGAGCTAAGAAAACAAAAAGTGATGATAAAGTGATAATTTTAAAAATATACTGTTGGATTCATAACATTAATAGATGTAATATGTACAATAACAATACCACGAAAGGGTAAAATGTAATAGAGCTATACAGGAGTAATATTTGTACATATTAACAGCATTAGGAAAGTATAAATCTGAAGCTGATTCTGCTAAGTTAAGATGTAGAGTAGTTTCCCCTTATCTGTGGGGAATATGTTTCAGGACCCCCAGTGCATACGTGAAACTGAATATATTACCAAACCCTATATATACTATAAATTTTTTCCTATACATACTTACCAAAGATAAAATTTAATTTATAAATTAAAGTAAGAAATTAACAATAACTAATAATAAAATAGAATAATTATAACAATGCACCATAATGAAAGTTACATGAATGTGTTCTCTTTCTTTCTCAAAGTATCTTATTTTGCTTCACCTATCTATTTTTGGACAATGGTTGACCACAGGTAACTGAAACTACAGAAAGAGAAACTGTGGATAAGGGAGAACCACTCTATATAGTAAACTCTAGAGCAACCAGTAAAAGTAAACTTGAAAATATAGTGCAAAATTATTAGTGAAATTAAAATACTAGAAAGCAATAAAGAAGAAATAAAAAATTAACAATAAAAAAGAAACAGGAGGCATATAGAAAATAAAAAGTAAAATGTCAGACATAATTATAAATATAATAACAATAAATGTGAACATTAGACAAATTGAAACAAAAAAGCAAAGATTTTCAGACTGTATCAAAAAAGAAGTTCCAAATATATGTTTTATGTGAGACACACTTTAGATTTCAAGACACAAATAGACTAAAACCAAAACAGTGGAAAAATATGTATCATGCAAATAGCAACCACTGGAAAACTGAAGCAGTTATACTGATATCAGGCAAAACTAACTTTAAAATAACAACAAAAACTGTTACTAGAGATAAAGAATGACATTTTATAATAAAAGTTTTAGCCCATCAAGAATATGTAACAATTATAAACTTACATGCACTTTATAACAGAGCACCAAAATACATGAAGCAAAAACATAAAAATGAAGGTAGGGGAAGACAATATAATAAGAATGTTTGAAGACTTCATTATCCTACTTTTAATAATAGATGAAACATCTAGACGTAAGGTCAACAAGGAAACGGAAGACTTGAAAAATGCTACAAAACAAGTAGACCTGACAAACATCTCTGGAACAACCCACCCAACAACAGCAAAATATGCATTCTTCTCATGTGCACATGGAACATTCTCCGAGATAAACCATATGGCAAGTCATTAAACAAACTTCAATAAGTGTAAATGCATAAAATAATACAAAGTATGTTCTTTGATCAAAATAGAAAGGGATTAATTTTTTAATGGGGAAATTTATGTAGAAATTAAACAACACATTCATAAAAAAGTAGGTTAAAGAATAAATGAAAATTAAAATCAGAAAATACTTTTAGATATACGAAAATGAAGGTACTACCTATTAAAACTTATGGAACATTGCCAAAGCAGGGCTTACAGGGGAATTTATGGCTGCAAATCCTAAATTAAGAAAAAATAAAGATCTTAAATCAATAATCTAAACTTCTATTTTTAGACATTTGTAAAAGAAGAGAAAACAAAACCTAAAGCAACCAAAAAAATGAAGAATAATTATTAAAGTGGAAATAAATGAAATAGAGAATAGAAAACATTAGAGAAAATTAATTAAATTAAAATCTAGTTCTATAAGAAGATCCACAAAACTGACAAACCTTTAGCTACTTTGATCAAGCAAAAACATAAAAGGTTCAAATTGCTAGAATCAGATATAAAAATGAACTTTATTACCAATATTAAAAATAAAAAGTATTATAAAAGAACACTATAAACAACTGCCTGTAAACCAATTAGATAACTTAGATGAAATGGGCAAATTCCTAAAAACACACAAGCTACTTTCTGCAAACTGACACAAGAAGAAACAGACAATCTGAATAGGCATATACATCTGAAGAAATTGAAACAGTAATCAAAAGAACTACTCACACAAAAAAGCTAAGGCCCAGATTGCTTCACCTCTGAATTCTATTAACATTCAAAGAAGAACTAATAGCAATCTTCAGAAGTTCTTGCAAAAACGGAAAATGAGGGGTCACTTCCCAACTCATTCTATGATTCCAGTATTACAGTGATACCATAAGCAACCTAGGACAACACAAGGAAGAAACAAAAACAAAACAAAACACTACAGACCAATATCTCTTGCTGAATATAGACTCAAAAATCTTCACAAGAACAGAAAACCAAACACCGCATGTTCTCACTCATAGGTGGGAACTGAACAATGAGATCACTTGGACTCAGGAAGGGGAACATCAGACACCGGGGCCTATCATGGGGAGGGGGGAGGGGGGAGGGATTGCATTGGGAGTTATAGCTGATGTAAATGACGAGTTGATGGGTGCTGACGAGTTGATGGGTGCAGCACACCAACATGGCACAAGTATACATATGTAACAAACCTGCACGTTATGCACATGTACCCTAGAACTTAAAGTATAATAATAATAAATAAATTAAAAAAAAAAGAACCCCCCCCAAAAAAATCTTCGACAATGTAGAACCCAATACAGTTGGCAACATAAAAAAGAAATAAATACCATAAACCAAGTTGGATTAATTCCAAGGCTGTGAGGTTGCTTTAGTATCTGAAGATCAATTAATGTAATAGTCATATCAATAGAATAAAAAACAGAAACAACACGATCATATCAGTAGACACAGAAAATGAATTTGACAAAATTCAACAAAACTTATACTTTCAAAATTACAAAACACTGAAAAAATTTAAAGAAGATCTAAATATTGAAAAAGCATTCTACATTCATTTCTCAGAAGACTTAACATTGTTAAAATGGAAATATTCCTTACGCTTATCTACAGTTTCAACATAATCCCTATCAGAATCTCAATTGAGTAATGTTTAGAAATTGACAAGGTGGTTCTAAAATTCATATGGAATTGTATAGACTCAAGATAGCCAAAACAATTTTAAAGTGAAGAAGGAAGTAGGAGGACTCACACTTCCCAATTTCTCAGCTTACTACAAAACAACCGTAATCAAGACAGTATGGCAGTAGTAGAAAGATAGGCATATAGATCAATGAAATATTACAGAATTGAGAGAAAAGGAATAAACTGATACATCTATGGTCAACTGATTTTTGTCAAGAGTGCCAAGACCACTTAATGGAGAAAGAATAATCTTCTCAACAAATGGTGTTGGAACAAATGGAGAGTCACATGCAAAAGAATTAGGTTGGAACACAAAATGGATCAAAGGCCTAAATGTAAGAGCCAAATCTATAAAACTCTTAGAAGAAAACATAGGAGTAAATCTTCATGACTTTGGATTTGGCAAAGGATTTGCCAAGTGATTAAACTGGACTTTATCAAAATGTAAGGTTTTGTGTTTCAAAGGACATCACTAAGAAAGTGGAAAGACAAAGCAAAGAATGAAAAACAATTTTGAACCACATATCTGATAAGTGACATGTATCTAGAATGTATAAAGAACTCTTACAAATCAACAATAAAAGGACAAATATGCCAATTAAAATGGGCAAAGTATCTGAGTAGACATTTCTCTACAGATATATAAATGACCAATAAACACATGAAAAGATAGTAAACATTGTTAGTCACCTGGGAAATGCAAATCAAAACCACAATGAGCTATCACTTCCTGCCTACTAGGATGTATAGAATGAAAAACTCAGATAACAAACAAGTGTCAGCAAGGATATGGAGAAATTAGAACTTTTATACACTGCTGGTAGGACTGCAAAATGGTGCAGCCACCTTGGAAAACAGTCTGACAGCTTCTCAAATAATTAAAGATAAAGTTATCATATGACTCAGTAATTCCACTCCCAGGTACATAGCCAAAAGAAATAAAAATGTGTACCCAAACAGAAACTTGTGCACAAACGCTACCGCAGCATTATTCATGATAGTTGAATGGTAGAAACAACTCAAATGTCCATCAGCTCAACAGATAAGAAAAGGTGCTATATCCATACTATGGAATATTATTCAACCACAAAAAGAAATGAAATACTGATCCATGCTTCAACATGAACAAACCTTGAAAATATTATGCTAAGTGAAATAAGTCAGTCAAAAAAGAGTACATGTTATACGATTCCATTCATGTGGAATGCTATAATCAAGAACTCTATGGAGACAGAGAGTAGATTAACAATTGATTAGAGATGTGAAGTGGGATGCAGTGGATAGGTAGACAATAGTTAAAGGATATGTGGTTTCTTTTTGACATGATGAAAATGTTCTAAATTTGGCTGTGGTGATGGTTGTACATATCTGTGAATACACCAAAGTTGTTTAACTGTACATTTTAAATGGGTGAATTGTATATTACATAAACTATATTTTTTATAAAGATGATTTTTAAAAGACAGAAAAAATGACTGAATAATTGAATAAATGAAGATACTTGGAGATGAACATAAGTTCAACCCCTCACCAAATAGCACAAAAACTGAATTAATATGATACGCATGAATGAGGTATTTTATTTTCATTGCAAAGCCATGAATAAACAACAGCCGTTGACCCTTGAATAACACACACCTGAACTGCACAGGTTCACTTAAGTGCAATTTTTTTTCAATAAAAGATACATGGTGTGTGCCTGCCTCTTTTGCTTCCTCTTCCACCTCCTCTACTCCTTCCTCCTCTGCCATCCCTGATACAGAAAGACCAATGCCTCCTTTTTCTCCTCCTCCTCAGCCTACATAAGGTGAAAACAAGGATGAAAACCTTTATGAGTATCCACTTCCACTTAACAAATAGTAAATATATTCCCTCTTCCTTATAACTTTCTTAATAATATTTTCTTTTAACTAGATTACTTTACTGTAAGAATACAGAATATAATACATATAACATACGAAATATGTTTTAAGCTACTGTTTATGTTATCTGAAAGGCTTCCAGTCAACAGTAGGGTATTAGTGGTTAAGTTTTTTGGAAGTCGAAAGTTATACATGGATTTTTGAGGCTGAGTGTAGTGGCTCACGTCTGTAATCCTAGCACTTTGGAAGTCCGAAGTGGGCAGATTGCCTGAGTTCAGGAGTTTGAGACCAGCCTGGGCAACATGGCAATACCCCGTGTCTGCTAAAAATACAAAACATTAGCCAGACATGGTAGCGCACGCGCCTGTAGTCCCAGCTACTCAGGAGGCTGTGGCACAAGAATCGATTGAACCTGGGAGACGGAGGCTGAAGTGAGCCGAGATTGCATCACCGCACTCCAGTCGTCTGGGTGACCAAGCGAGATTCCATCTCAAAAAAAAAAAAAAAAAAAAAAAAAATTTTACACGTGAATTTTTGACCACACAGAGGGTTGGTGTCCCTAACTCCCATGTTGTTTAAAAGTCAACCATAGAAATCAATTTAACACCAATTATCTAAATGTCTAGAGATAAAAGTTCTAAAAATGGATCTGAAGCTGGTTTGGGTGATTAGAAAACAGTTTCTTAATTAAGAAAATGTGGCACATATACACCATGGAATACTATGCAGCCATAAAAAAGGACAAGTTCAAGTCCTTAGCAGGGACATGGATTCAGCTGGAAACCATCATTCTGAGCAAACTATCACAAGGACAGAAAACCAAACAACACATGTTCTCACTCATAGGTAGGAACTGAACAATGAGAACACTTGGACACAGGGCAGGGAACATCACACCCCGGGGACCTGTTGTGGGGTGGGGGTCTGGGGGAGGGATAGCATTAGGAGAAATACCTAATGTAAATGACGAGTTAGCGGGTGCAGCAAACCAACATGGCACATGTATAACAAACCTGCACATTGTGCAGATGTACCCTAGAACATAAAGTATAATAATAAAAAAAAAAAGAAAACAGTTTCAAGAGCTGATGAGTGTTAAAATAATAAACTCATGGGTCAAAAATGCATTAGAAGTGTATGGTTTGTGAGTGGTCAAACGGCCACTGCGCAAATCTGAAGACAATAACAAATGAGGCAAAAAAAAAAAAAAAAACCTGAGGAAATTAGAGCAATCTACACAGAGTCTGCCAGAAAGTTGGTCTCAGGCAGTGGTTTTTACCCTGGCTGCCCATTGGAATTACCAGGGGAGCTTTTAAGCCAGAATCTCTGGAGGTGGATCCTGAGTCTTGGCATTTTTAAAGTTTCCTGTGTGAGTCTAATGGACTGCCAGAGTAGAAAACTACTGGAGTAGGCCAAGAAAAACTGGATATGACTAAAAGAGAAGGGACCAAGAGAGGATTGCTCACCTGAGGTTTGGTCCAGTTAGGTCCTTTGGTGCACCCTGGAGGTTGTGGGAAACCTAACACCTGGGTGTGGAAGGTGGGTTATAATTAAGCCTAAGATGTCAAATCTAAAAGGATCTTTAGTAACTATCAAGTCTAATTCCTGCTCCCCATCCCCATCCCTTTACCCAGTGTGGATGGGACCCTGATGTCTAGAGAATGGAAAGGACTTCCCCAAGATCACAATGAGTCATTGGCACAGCCCAGGTCTTCTGACTTCAAATTAGTGCCCTTTACCATGCTTCACTGCCTTCCTGCTTCACAGTCTGAAAATAGGTTTAGGAGGCAGGCAGTTCTTAAATGGCCTATTAATGCATTCAGGCCTTTTCCCAACTCTCTTTCCAAACCTGCCTGAGGGCTTCAAATCTTTATCTTAAATAGTGCTCTTTCGAAGCTACATTACATAATCAGTTCAGCAATAAACCTTTCAAGTTATACGACTTTTAGTTAAAGCAAATCTTTTGGCCTTGTTTTCCTGCCAAGACTCATGACTCCTGCCTGTCTCATCCAATGAGCATAATAATAAATCTCCTTTGCTGAATGCCAACAGCAGGCTGGACATTGTAAGCCACTTAGGATTTGGAAGCTGGTAAAGGAGGTATAGCTTAAGTCTAGTGCCATCTTTTTTTATCCTGAGTTTTCACCCTTATGAAGACCATAAACAACTTCTACTCTCACCTAACAATCCACACAAAGTCTACGATTTCCATGTTTGTAGGAAGTTCACTCAAATTGTCTTATCAGCCAGCTGAGATTATCTCTTTGCATTTCCAAACTTCTTTCCTACTTTCCTAATACGTAGCAATGTGTGCTATTTTATACGTAAGTTAGTGTCTACTCTAAGTTTAATTTAATTCCTTGGTGAGCTGGCCAAAGTCTTCCTGTTTGTCTGAAAAGTGCCTTCATTACCCATGTCTTTGTCTGCCCTTTCTCGGGGTAGATTACTGCTTCTCCAGGTCACAATTGCCTCCACCAGTCAGTTCACAATTTCCTCTCCTATCCTTGAGGAGAGCTGAACCTGATATACAAAGAGTAGTGTATTTGCTTGTCTTGACCTCACTTTTTACACCCTTAGAATCAGAATCCACATTTCAGAGAGCAGGCAAAGCTTTATAGCTAGCCCTAGGTTATCCCTCACCCAGCAGTAGTGCTCCAGGGTAGAATGGGCAAGAAATTGATGAAAGTTTGGACTTTACTCTCTCACTACTTTACCTCAGAAAGTATCCAGCAATATTTTCCCTAGTTCTAGCCTGATTGTTTTGTTGGGCAAGTGCCCAATGATGCTTCAGAAAAATCAACTCTGACAGTTGAGAATGTCCTCATTCCACAGCATGCAAGCACACTTCAGAGATGAGTCATAAATGATTGACTGCCCCAGAGTCTTCTTTCTGGAATACCCAGGGGAGAGAAAAGGAGGTACAGGACATGGACATGAGACCCCATTGGGAGAAGGCCAGGGCAGTTTACATGCTAAAACAGGATGCAAGGGATTCCTATTGCCCACTGCTGTAACCCTCCCAGCTCATCATTTTGTCTAATGATTTATGCCTGAGAAGAGAGCAATATTTTGTAATTCTCTGGCAGTGGACAGTGACCTATAAGAATTCCCCAAATATACTTTACCCCAAACACAGCTTCTGCTACCACTTTGCTACTTCAATAGCCAAAGTATTTCTGTGGCCTAGAAGACAGTATCCGCCCCCAACCACACACACATCCCTCTTACCCCTGCCTAACTGTCACCATGTGGTGGCTAGGATGGCTGAAGCTTGCATTCCTAGTAGAAAATGTATTTGATTGGATGGAAGCCTCCATGGTAGACTGAGAACCTTGGATGCAGAAAGGAAGGCTGCCAGGCCAGAGGTGGCAACCTTGTGCAGTTCAACCCTAAGCATGCCAAGCAGCTACCCAGGATGGGCCTCTCCCTGCAGGCACCATGAGCACCAAGATGGTAGCTCCCTTTTCACAGCCATATCCTCTAAGGCTCTAGGGCATAATGTGTTGGTTCCTGTCACTATTCATCCAAAGGCTGCTTGCAGGGAAGGCTGTGAAGTTGATGCGAAATGATAGTTTAATTAGGGTCATGTAGAGAGAATCTTGATTAGCCCTGACCTGACTGAACCTGATACTGACTGATTTACTGTCTGACTGAACAAATTCTTTTCCTTCTCTGGGCCTCAGTTTCCTGTAAAACAAAGGAGTTGGAGTAAATAAAAACCACTGATTTAGGTTTCTTTTAGGCAACAATTCCTTTAAAAAAAAAATGCCCAGTATACAAAACCAAAAAACAAACAAACAAAACAAAAAACAAACAAACAGAAAAACAGAGGGTTGAAGGGATGGCAGGGATAGTAGCTGTTAAGAGGAGGGGATTCTACCCTGGAGCCCTACTTGATTATTATACTCACATGCACAACCAACCCCATGGTAGCCCTAAGGCACCTTGGGAGAATGAAATTTGGAAACGTCTGATCTAAATAGCCCTGAAGTTCCTGTCCAAATAGGATGTTATTATAATGAACAGTGGTAGGGGCCCAGTGGAAAGAGGCCCAGACTAAGGGTGTCTAAGATTGCCCACTTCAGTCTTTCACAGAAAAAAAAAAAGATAATCCAAGGACATTGGTGGATTTCTAGGAGATGAGTGAAGTCAAGAAATTGGTCCTCCTCCCTCACCCCTACCTTTAAGGATAAGGATGAAAGGAAGGAGTTGAGGGGCATGAGCTTTAAGTAGAAATGGTGTAGCCAGCAGCAGGAACCAAAGGTTCTCAAGTCCTCATCTGATTCCAGCCCTGACTTGCTGTGCAACCTTTGTCAAGTAAATATCTCTCCTTCTCTGGACCTGTTTCTGCCTTTCTGACACTAGAAGAGAAAAACTAATTAACTTCATGGGCAGGCTCAGGCAATTCGGATGAAAATGCTGACAGTTGTAGCAGAAAGGCTTTCCTTTGTCTTTGTTTCCTGACCCATATTTGAACCCCTTAGCATCTTGCCTCCCTCAAACAGCCCTGTGCAGTTTCGTCAATTATTTTTTTCTGGGCCCTTTCCAGAGCTCATAGTCAAAATATATGAACAGGCCCTAGACCCTGTTTATTAGAGACATTAAGTAGAAAGCAAGCTGAAATAATAGAAAGGACACGTTTTCACAATAGGTGAGGCAAAGCCCTCAAAATAAATGAGCTTGTGACTTAGAAAGGCAATCAGCTAAACATCTTGAGTACTGCCAAAGGGCCACCGTGAGAAGGTCCCGAGGATAACAAGGGTAGGGCATTTTAAGGCACCTTGGCCAACACAGGAAAATCAAACCAGGTTACTCTTTACCCTAACTTAGATCGAGAACTCAGAGGGGCAATAACAAATCTGCTTCCCACAGATTTCCCTTATACTTCGGTCCCACAAGGAAATAGCACATGCAAATTAGGATAATTAAAGAAGGGTTTAATAAAGAGACTAATTACAGAGTTGTGAATCGTGTGTAAAAGAACCACGAGGCATGGTGAAGTACTCACAGTGGGCTTTGTCACCATTCTTAAGCCTGGCGGGCTGGGAGGAGGCAGTTACTGAAATCTGGAAAGCAAGATCCCTGTGGAGCAGGCTGCCTTGAGAGACACTGTAATCTTTGGTTGAGAGGAGCAGTGAGCTCAAGGTGACACCACAGGGAGGGAGCTGGGAGAGTAAAGACCCTGACTTTACTCTCCTCCCATCCTCCTATTTCCTGCCAGGGCTTTCCATGAGCAAACCAAACTGGAAGCCAGAAGACACTGGAACCTGTTAAAGTACAAGTCAGCCTCCTGAGTCAGAGAGCAGGTTGGAGGAGGATGAACAGCATATCTGAAGAAGCAAAAAGAAGCTAGCTAGCCCAGTTTGGCTAATTAACGCAGCTCCTTGCACCACCCTTCCTCTACAACAAAATACATCATAGTTGTCTCATCTCTATTCTGACATTTTAGATCCAAATCTCAAACTCCAGAGACTTTCAGCTCTAGCATTCAACCTAAAACCTTCGGCTCTCAGAAACTTCTAAGATTAGAAATTTCCAGGCAACTTTGACTCTAGAATTCTACTGCTCCAGAAACCTTTTGGTTATCTTTGTCCTGAGAACACAATTGACCCTGAAATACTCTTTCCTTATCAATTTATCCAGAGTATAGGCAGCATAGATGAGTTGCTTCAGCTTCCGGGAAGGTGATCAGTCTCCTGCTCCTATGTACACCATGCAGGCAAGATGTTGTCACTCTATAAGCAATAATGAAAGATATATCATAGGGACTGGCATTTCTCACTGACCAGACAAGCAAGGCAGAGTGGGAAGCAGAGGAGAATTAGACAAGCAGAGGGAAACGCTGATCTGGCTAAATGGAATGACCTCTACCCGAGTGCTAGATGAGACAGGAAAGGGGTCAGAGACACCATCTAAAGCCTCGCCTTGATCTCCCATATGGCTCACCAGAGGCAAAAGTTTACATTCTCAATTCGTCATGCAGAGCATTTTCACTAAAATGTCTCCACTTTTCCCATGACTGGCAGGTGCCACAAGGGCGATAACACTGAATTTGGCATCAAAATAAAGATCTGGGTTCCAGTCTCTGCTTAGTACTTGATATGTGAACTCAGGCCATTCTTTACACTCTGTCCTTTAGTTCACCTATGTAATGGAAATAATAGCCTTATTCCTGCATCCACTCCCAAGGTGGTTTCTGAAGACCCAGTGAGATCATGGATGGAAAACCAGCAGCTTACATACTGTAAAATTCTGGGTCCAGAGTGCCTCCATACTGAGTGAGTGCTATATGCAAGAGTGAGTGATATAATGTGTATGGGTGAGAGACTTTCAGCATGTCCCTGTGTGTAAACAAAACTATAACAATGGCAGTTTCACAAGGTTCAGCCTACTATGTAAGTGTGTAAGAGTACATGTGTGTTTGAGAATATATGAGTGAGTTGTATGTGAACAAGCCAAAGTACACATTATGAGTAAATTATGTGTTCAAGCACATGTGTATTTTTGTGTGAATTGTATGTGGAATCAAATGTGTATGTTTTTCATAGAACATGTGTGAACATGAATCTACATGAGCATGCAAGTGAATATAAGTGTTTAGAAGAAAGAATGAGATTGAGTGCGAATTCAAGTGTGTGTGTGTATGTGTGTATGTGAGAGAGAGAGAGGAGAAAAAGAGAGACAGAGAGAGAGAGAGAGAGCAAGAGTGAGCAAGAGAGAGAGAGAGCTTGAACACAGAGAACATACCAAGCTTTTGGACTCTGTGCTAGTGAAAAATAAATGCCCTCCTCTCAACTCATAATTTTCCCAAAAAACAAGCTTTCCAAGCTGAAATTTTCCACTCAGGCCTTCCACCCCAAAACGGGGCCTTTTTATTTATTTATTTTCTCTTTTTGCTTTGAGCCTTGCACCTAGCCATTCTGGGCTGAGGAGAGGAGTAAGTACCTAGTTCTACTCAGAGAATAATTGGGAACATTTTGCTACACACAGAAAACTGGAAAATGACTGGCGTGCAGGGCTGAAACTTAGTTCGGGTTGTAGCCAGCAAGACAAAGGGCCCCTCAGCTACTTTATTTGTTCTCTTTATAAGTAGCCCTAAGTGACTGAAATATCGCTCACCACCACAAGCAGTATGAAATTTCACCACCAGTTGGAGTTACGTAACTGTCTCCATAGCAACCAAAGCCCATAAACATGTAGTATCACTGTTGGCTGGTTACATAGCAGTGGTTTTAGTGCCCCCACTACCCCTCCTCTTCAGTCCTTTCTACATTGTTTTCTCTTTTTGTCCCCCTCCTCCTATTTTTCTTTCCAGTCCAAATCAGGAAAATTAATTGTTGAGTAAAATAAGTGAAACCGAAGCTCTTCAAGTAATGGGCGCATTTGAGGCATGTCTGCTGAGCAGCAGTGTAGATGCCCAGCTTTCCTACATGCCGGCTTACACTAGGGAAATTATTGCTTCCCACAACTGTACTACAAACCCACAGACACATATACCTTGTAGTAGCTACTGTTGAAAAGAAATCAGATGGGCTAAAAAGAAAGCAAGCAGAGGGTCCAAGAGAAACATTGAAAATTCAGTCTCCCATGAGCTTATTTCTTTGAGCATTGTTTTAGGAGTCCCAGGGCAGCAGCATCATGGTGGAGATGATGCTAGAAAATGTTTCTGAGTTGAGAAAATGAGGTTTGGGAAAATGGGGATGAAATCTTCCTTTGGCAGGATCTCTACTTTTTCCAGAGCTTGGGGCTGAACTGTGTGCCCACCCTCATCAAAAGGTAAGATTTGAGATCAAAAGTGCAATATCAGTCATCAGGATGCATAGATTTTAAGCCCTTAATCAATCTCTTAGCAGCTATATGATCATAGTTAACAGAATCACAGCATTTCATACCTGAACAGGCATGTTTCAATCCTCTTGTCAAACACTTGATGGGGGAGATCACTCTCAGAACACTTGAGAATGATGGGGATATCTTTGCCTATGAACATGGCCCGTTTCATCCATGGACTGCTCTGAGATAAATTTATTATTTGTATTGAGTGACATTTTTGCTCCCTGTGGAGTCTATCCACAGGTCTTTGTTCTGTCTCCTGGGGTTCCCCAGACCTAGTTGTTCTCTTTACCTGATAAGAAGTACTTCAGATACCTTCCAGATGCGATATCTCCATTAGTCTTCTCTTCCTCCAGCCAAACAGCCTCATTTCCTTCAATTGTTCCTCACGGGTTTTTGGGATCTCACTCATGCTTATTCCCCTTTGTGTGAGTTCCTAATTTTCTGAGTCTTCATTAAAGTGTGGAACTCAGAGCTTGACAAAGTCTTCTAGGTGATGTCTGACAATTAACCATGTCATATATTCTAGGAATGTCACTGCAGTTAAGAGTGGGAAGAGGAATGAAGTATAAAAAGGGAAAGGGGTCTCTTCTGTATTACTTTTCCAGGCTGAGTCTCCCTAACCCTGAAAACTGGGCATTAAATGCTTTGAAACACCATTCTAAGTCTAACCTGCAGCCCTCTGCTTCATAGCAACTGCTTTCCCATGATTATATGCCTGCCAGGGCCTCACCCTTAGCATAATTGGCACCTGGGTATGGGATATACATAGGTAGCTTCCATGGCAACTCCCCGGAAATATTGTTCTGACTGAGAGCAGGGCCTTTATCCTCCTAGGGCTCTAATGTATTCTGCTCACAACCAGAGCCTCCCCCTTGCCCTGGGCAGGCCCAAAAATTCCTGTCTGAGTTCCTCTGCAGCTGTTGCTCTGAGTTTGCTTAGAAGCTGTCTTTCTGCCAGGAACAATGTCAGAGTCAGTGTATAGTGTCAGGGTGCCAGCTACAGTGAAGAGGGGAAAAGACGGTAAATTTTGAGTCTTATCCATTCTTTCCTAACAGTAGTATTTCCAGAATTTCTATTAAAGGGGCTTAGGGAAAGCAAGAAGAAGTGGAACTAAGAGGTTTATCTTTAAGCAGCATTTACCTGGACAAGTACATGGATTATATGTACAATTTACGTGTATTTGGGGTGTCTTTGGAAGGCTGATGGAGATTATGAAGGGGGACTAAGGGCCTCCTCAAACCTACCACTCCTTTGGCCCAGATTTCTCTCTCTTTAGAGCTCTGGGTATATACATGCTATCAAGACATTGGTGTTGGTGAGGAAATAAAGAGATGAAATAGGCTCCAGTTGGGTCTTAGTTACCCCATCTGCAAAATGGAAATAATTCTCCCTGCCTATCCTAGGCCTATCAAAAAGGTGAAAATAGATAAAGTATGGAAAAGTGTTCAGTCAAGTATAAAATTTTACATAAATAAAAATAATTGAATTAATGATGACCATCATCACTAATCCAAATTCACAGTCGGCCAATGATGAGAATAGGTAAAAAGGAGTCTAAAGAGCCTTTCAGGAACTCTTAAAAGGGCCCTATCTTCAGGAACACAGAACATGGAGTTGAGGAAAAAAAATAAAAATAAAAATAAAAAAGCAATGGCAGTTTTGTCAGCTGTGCCTAGTTGTCAAAGTTTTGTGGTGCAAGAGATAATATGAGGCTGTGAGGAAGTTTGGAGTTTGGCTGGTGTCACCAAGACTATCCCACTTCTTGTGCACAAGCCAGAAAGATTGAGCAAAAAGTTGAGAATGTTCATGAAAATATCAGGAGCCATCAACTCCAGCAGGAATGAAGTTGGGCCAATCAAAGTTTGATACGTAAGAAAACTATCATTCTTTGAGTACCTAAACTGTGTGCCAGATATGGTATTAAATGATTTTGTATACATATATCTTACTTAATCCTCACAATCCACTGGCCAGTCCTTCACTACCCCCTATCGAAGTAGGTATCATCATCCTAATTCACAGAGATGAAAATGGAGAAGTAGAAGTGACTTGCTCAAGTTCACATGGTAATCAGTGACAGAGATGGTATTCAGTCCCAAGAGTGTCTGCCTCTAGAGGGGATTGCCTTCTGTTTTTGAAGCAGTAAATTTCTCTTAAGTCTATGCAATGGCCCTAGGCTCCACCCCTCACATCTGAAAGCCATCTTGCTGAGGTGTGCTATTAGGCATGGGAATTAATGCTAGTCCAGCAGGCGAGTGAAATACATCCCCACTAATGTGGCCCACAGCATCAACACCTATCATCCTGTCATTGACTTACTGTGTGATGTTAGACAAATCTTTCCCCATTCTCTGGGCCTCAGTTTTCTCATCTCATCTGTAAAAGCAGTTGTGGTGAAGGCTAAATGAGATCACTTAGCACCATGCTTGGCATATCATAGGAGTTTAATTGGTGGTAGCTTAGGAGAAGGATGGGCTGGTACTTGCAAAGTCCAGAGAGACAAATTCAAGGTAGCAAATTCAGTTCCTTTAACAAGCTTTAGTTGAATGCTTCTTCTCAGTCATACATCTTGTTAACACTGGGCCAGAGGTTGGGATTTCAACAATACATAATGTGGGCCTTGCTTTGTAGGAACTCTTAGGAGTTTCTAAGAAAACCAAGATGAGCAGAAGGTCTAAGAAAAGGACAGGAGAAAAAAGCAGCAACAGCATCACTAATCTCACCTTGAGAAGGCAGTAACTGAATCAGGGTCCTGGGGGAGAGAGCTAAGAAAGCTTGAGGAGGTATCAAAAATGACTGCCAGAAGGCCAGGGGTGGTTTAAAGAGCAACATAGACAATGGCACTGAGAACTTATTACAATGGTCCACAAGACCTTTCATGATTTCCCCCACCACCTCCCTGGCCACATCTCCTGCTACTCTTTGCCTTGCTCACTCACTCCAGTCATTCTGGCTTCTTTGCTATTCCTTCGATAATCCAGATACAGTATGACCTTTGCACTTGCCATTCCTTCTTCCCTCATATATTCACATGGCTTGCTCTCACTGACTTCTGGTCTTCCTTGGCCATCCTATCTAAAATTACATCTACCAGTCTGCTCTGCTTTATTTTTCTCCTGCTTAGCACTTACCACTCTCTAACAAAATATGTAGTCTACTTATTCTCCTTATTTCTGCCTTCCTCGCTAAAATATAAACACCAGGGATTATTTTCTAATTTCTCCAACAAACATATCCCCAATGGTTAAGACAGAATCCTGTGCACAGTAGGTGCTCGCCAATTACATTTTGAATGAATGAGTGAATAGAGGATGTTTACTAAATGTGGAATGAATCCATGAATATGTCATTTACTACATTGTAAGGAGTCTGGGTCCCTTCGAGACTGATTAAAGATATGGACCCTGTCTGCAAAAGAATGCATGTAACTGTGCGTAAGATGTAATGGGATTCTCTTGCCTCTGAATATCCCAGCTATGAACTCTCAGCTTAAGAATCTCTGATTTTGCCCAAGTCTCTAAATTTATGACTAAGAGAAACAAGGGCCCAGAAAAGAGCAAGGTGTTAATCTCAGTCTTTAGTAGTGAAAGATTCAGCAGAGAAGAGACAATTTTCTATGGAAGGAGGAATGCCTTACGAATCCACAGCCTGATTTTGTACAGGTTTTAAAAACACCCTGTTCCTGAATAGGCAGTTAACATAAAGAAAGGAAAAAAAAAGTCACTACTTTTAGAAATCCAACATTATCAAAATCACACCAAATTCACAAGGCATGGCATTTAAACCCTCCTGGCTTATCCTCTAGTAAATGACACAATAGGCTGTGGATGACAGAATTATAAAGGCCATCTCTCATGCTCTCTTCTTTGTATCTTTTCGCCTGTCCCCTACATGTCATCTATCTTGTTCCCCCTCCCCACTCTGCATCAGATGCTGTCCATAGGAAAGGTTCCGAGATATGCTGCTTTTTCCTGGGGAGATAGTGGGGAGTGAAGTATTAGACAAGGGGATACAAACTCAGATGGCTATAGGGACCAGGTGAGTAAGGTTAGTGATGACAGCAGGCTGGATAAGAGAACATATATTTATGTGTTGTGAGAGGCAGGAACTATGGTGAGCATATGACTTATCTAATACCTACTCAGCTCCAGCCATTGCTACTATGCAGAATGAGAGTTCAAGGTTGCCACATTGCCCAATTTTTCCAGAGAGGCTGAAAATCACAGTTTCTATCAGAATCTCTCAATTTTAAAATTCCTTTAAAACACTCAGTAAGCTAAAGAAAATATCCCTGCAGACCAGATATACTTCCTGGACTTCCACTTGCAATGCTGCCTTAAACAAACAAAAAAATACATGCACTGATAATGGAATTTCAGGCACCAGCCTGTTTATTTTCCTTCTCCCTCTCCAGTCTGATATAGCCATTATTTAAATAAGGAAAGTGAATAATGTCTCTAGAAAGCAACTGTAAAAGTCTCTATACATGTAATACCTCCTGGCCTGGTGGAAAATGAGTTATCACTGCCATAGTCGCCACTGCCATTATTACTGTATCTTTCTTGCTTGCTAGATTGTTAGCTCTTTTGAATCCAAAATCTCATTGCATTCTCACAACTCTGTAGGATAGGTATCATATCTCTATTTTGTCTGTGAGGGCAGTGAAGGTAATAGAGATTAAGTCACCAAAGACCATTCAGTAAGTTGTGGAGCAGAGATTACAACCAAACTCTCCAATGTTCTGATCACTGCCATTTTCTACCTCTAGGCACGTGGTGTGCTTACATTTTACAAGGCTAAGGGACTTCAGCTGGGAATATCCAATGTGGTAGACAGCTTCTAAGAGGGCATACATTGATCACCACCTCCTGGTATTCATACCCCTGTGTAATTCTGTCCCTTTGAGTATAGACTGAACCTAGTGACTTGCTTCTAAAAAATAAAATATGGCAAAAGTGATATGATGTCACTCTGAGATTAGGTTATGAAAGATTGTTAACTGCTACCCTGCTCACTCTCTCTTGCAATTTCACTTGCTTGCTCTGATGAAGCAAGCTGCTATTTTGTGAGCTGCCCTATAGAGAAGCCCACATGGCAAGAAACTGATAGAGGCCTCTGTTTAAACAGCTAGCGAGGAACTGGGGCCCTCAATCCAGCTTCCCACAAAGAACTAAATCATGCCGATGGCCACTTGAGTAAGCTTAGAAACTGATTATACCCCAGTCAAGTGTTGTGATGACTGCAATCACAGATGACACTTTGATTATAGCCAATGAGAGATGCTGACCGAGAGGCACCCAACTAAGTCATGCCTGGTTTCCTGACCCACAGAAATTGTGAAAAATAAATGTACCTTGTTTTTAAGGTGCTAAGTTTTGAATAATTTGTTGTATAGCAATAGATAACTAACAAAATCAGAAACACAAAATGACTTACACAATACTGGCTTGACTGCCTCAATTGCCACACCTTTCTCCCTCGTCTTCACTCCCAAATCCTTTTTGCCACCCACCATGTTGGATACAATAACCTATTTGGGGCAAGAAGGAGCTGGAGCTTGTGGTAGGTAGAAGAATTTGGTATTTTTAACTAAAAGAAAAAAAATATCTTATTCACAGTCTGATTTCTTTCATACCCTGGACCTCCATGACCATGTCAATTTGCAAAGCTGCTTAAAAATATAGTTGAAAAAAAAAATCATGGTTGAGCAACAAGAATTATCACCTGGAAATCAGGAGACTTGGATTATGTCAGTCAGTCAATCCACAATAATTTTCAACTAAGCCATATTTGGGCTTAGCATTATGTTCAAAAATGAGGAGACTATTGCAAACAAATAAAATCCAGTGCCTGACCTCACAAGACTTCCATTATGCTAGGTATACTCCTGTATTGGCCACTTGCTGGGGGCTCATGGGCAATTCTATCCTATGACCTGTTTCTTCATCTCAATGAGTGGCAGCTGGTAGACATAAGAAGTCAGTTTCAGCTCTACAACACTGCACTTTTGTAAAAAGACAAGCCTTGTGTTTGAGGGACCAAGAGGAGCTGCTTTCTGGCTGGTTGGTTACTCAGTGTCACCGAGGTTAAGTGATGAGCCCAGGGTTCATGTGGGCAAATGGTGACAGTTTCCTAAGTTACCTCTCAAATTAACATTTATAGTATGAAAGAAAAAAAAAGTTCAATAATGCTTGCTTAATCACACTCTGTTCCCAAATAGACAGTAAACAAACAAAATGAAAAGAAATAAATTTTTAATACTTGTAGTAACCCAATAATATTTAAATAACAGACAGTAATTATTTTATTAATATAAATGAACAACAGCAAAGTGAGCTTTCCTGGATCTCTACTTTTGTCGAGGCATCTAGGGGCTCTAAAAGTAAAAGATCATTTGCTCTAATTGAGTTGTCTCCAGGCTGAGAGAGCAATCTTCCCTAAACATGATAAGTCAGCTTGGGCTGGGAGTAGGGTTGAAATAAGAAAACCAAAGCTGTTTTGTTTTTGTTTTTGTTTTTGTTTTTGTTTTTGTTTTTTTTTATGACACCACCCTGCACACAACCAGTTGCACCTGACTACATCATATCTAGCCATTAGCAGCATAAACTTTTGAGGCAGATGACTTGAGTTCAAATTTATTCTCTGCCATTTAATAGCTGTATGATTCTGACTAAGTTATGTTACCTCTCTGCATCTCCATTCTTTCATCTGTAAAAAGGAGATGATACTATAACTCTCCTCACAAGGTTATCAGGAGGATTACCTGAGTTAATATTTGTAAAACACTTGGAGCAATGCTTGTCATAAAATAAAGACTATATAAGTATTTGTTAAATAAAATAGACAAAGTTTTAACTTAATTATAAACATACCCAATAGCCCAAACCAACCAGTAGCAAGAGAAAATCTGTCTTAAGAGATCTCCACCTCTCCTTTCTGAGGCTTTCACAAGAAGTAATCAATCCAAAAACTCCTTGAATTAATTGCCTCATCACCTCAGCATAAGAACTCAGGGACAGACTGATGACTTCTCTTCGCATTTTAGGAATTAGGAAACTGAGGCCTAGGAGCTTAATATGACTGGTATAATTGGTATGCCAAATTCTCTAGATGTAACAGAGTGCCATGATTCTAGTCCAAACCTTGCCACTTCCTGTGACCTCAGACAAAGGCCATCCTGTCTTTGTGCCTCAGTTTCCTCATCCATTCAAAGAGATGGTTGGACAAGGTGATCTTAGAAGTAACAGATGATTCAAAGGTCGCACAATTTGTTTGTAATAGAGTGGGAACTGACTTTTCGCTAAGCCATTCCTTGAATTTTTTTTATACCAATGAGTACAGAGCCGTGGAGAGTCTGAAGGATATATTCAGTTGGCTTTCCCTTCTATCCTTGCTCTCTTTTCCTTTACACAATACCATGGGGTTAAGCATTAACTAGGGTAGGACACTGACTTTTCTGCATTGAAGGTAATGACTTAGATTGTAAAATGTCAAAGCAGAGAGGGACTTTGGAGACATCCTTTACTTCAGAGGCCCTGAAATTGAAATGAGTATTCCTCAGGGGTCCTCCCCAGTGCCCTGTAGTTACATGGACTATAAGGGCACTCTCCTCAAGATAGTTGACTTTACTAGAAGATTTGTAAGAATTATATTAAAATGAAGATATATTTGTTATGGAGTGGAATACAAAAAATACAGATGAGCTTTTTAAAGTAAATCAAAAGTCTACAAATAATTTGTACTCTGACTTGGACTGAAAAAAGTTTAAGTTGTAGTCCTAAATCATCATATTGCCACTGGGGAAGCAGATCCAGAGGAAGGAAAAATCTTCCTCCACAGGATTACAGAGACACTTAATAACAAAGAAAGAAAGAAAGAACTTGAATCAAAACTTTCCACCGTCTAGCAACTCCTGTTGGCTCACACCCTGGAAGGCAAGAGAGAATCAAAGAGGGGATTAAAATAGTTTCTTTTTGGGTGGAGAAGCACCTCACTAATGTAGACAAATTGTTTTGCTTCTCAAGGCTTCAGTTTCTTCATCTATAAGAAACTGATATGAGAGTACAATGTGTAGATAATAAGTTGGGCTCTGGATTCAGAGAATGCCTAGGTTAAGATCCTAGTTTTGTGACTGTCTAGATATCTGATCTTGGGCAAGTTCCTTGACTTCTGTGTGTCTCAATCTCATGTAAAAATTGGATTATAATAGCACCTATCTGATAAGGTTGTTTTAAAAATTAAATGAGTTAATACAGTCAAAACACTTAAGAGTGCTAATTACCTAGTTATTTCTGTTAAAACTTGGAACACACAGGACTACACTTACAGCACAGGTACATCTTGGCACCTTTCTGTGGACTCCAAGTGTAGAAAGCATAGTTTATAACCTGCAGGTCATCACAAAGGTGGTCCAGATCTTGTTTGTTGGAACTGAGATGTATGACAAACTGAGAAGCTTTCAGAAAATAAAAATCATGCAGGCTATCTTACCATCCAAATAGATGTTGCCCTTGTGTAAGTTCCCTGAAAGGGCCAAAGGGTTGTCTTACATGGATACTAAAATATGTGCTCATATTTTCTTTATAAATGCTGGATTTCCACAGAGAAAACATCTGACTCTTTAGATGCCAGACACAAAGAAAAACACAGTAAGATGATTATTGAAAATAGTTTTGAAGAGTGAGAAATGGACCCTGAGAGAAGCTGATTCTCAGACAAGGGGATTTGTTATCCTTGGCAGTGAAGAAGATTAACCAGAGTACTGGAAAGTTACTGAAGGCCAGTCCTGGAGTTCTGCCCTTCCCTAGGCAGAAGAGGTCCCTTACCAGGCACCTAGGGCCTTGGAAGCATTTTTTGTTTTACTTTTTTGTGTGGACGGTTATTATAACTCTTATCTGCTATTATGAGGAAATCTTTAAACAAGTTGCCTAATCCATGAACCTACAGCCCCCATCAGTTTCCCCGGGTCTCTGAGTTATGACGTTTGCCAGTCAAGTCAATAGTCACCAAGTATGTATCTTAATTTAAACATATTCTGGCCTATAGGTCTTTTGAGAGCATTGTTACAAAACTGTGCCTCATGGAATCCAAGAGTATTCTACAGAGATAGCCTAGGAATTACCAAGAAAGGATGGCCTTCCATTTTACCCAAAATAGATCTACTTTCATCTGTTTTCTATACTGTGAGTCCCTGTTGAATTTC
This sequence comes from Macaca nemestrina, assembly GCF_043159975.1. Lineage (NCBI taxonomy): Eukaryota > Metazoa > Chordata > Mammalia > Primates > Cercopithecidae > Macaca > Macaca nemestrina. Next base: position 87,878,637 of record NC_092145.1, read on the forward strand.
ACTTGCAGTAAAAGGTTCTATTTTTTAAAAAACAGGTTGAAAAATTCCTACCATAAACCACTGAAATTGTTTCAACATTCCGGAAATGTCAATATGTTGGTAACCAAAGGACATATGTTTGAGTTGCACCCAAACTAGTGTCAAACAACAAGTCCTGACTTTTGAGACAAAAAGAAAAAAAAAATAATTATGATACATGAAGGAATAGTGACTTAATTCCTGCCTCCAAGGAGCTGATGTTCAGATAAAGAAGGCAGGACAAATAGCCTGGAATCACTTTGGCTTTTAATAGTTCAGAGCAAAACTATGTGGTTCTAATTTTAGGAGCTCCGAGGTGATAGACCTGGAGGAAGAACAGGTGGAATTGTAGCTGAGACCCAAAGGATGATAAAGCAGGATTACTACAGGCAAATAAATAGAGATAAGTATAGATGCAGAGAAAGGAGTAAGGATGATGTTGGGAATGGGAGAAATTACTGGGGAGGGAGGATATGTAAGGAACAAAGGCCTAAGGAGCATGGGCCATTGATTCTGGGGACTAATAAGAGAAAATATCATTGGAGCCAAAATGGGGATATCCTGGAATGTCAAGCAAGTATCTTCTGATCATGTACATTATGTATAGGGTGTAAAAGGGATGGCTGAAGGGAGGCAGCACTAACTGAGGGGATTTAAACAGTGGTTAAAGTGGAGTTCATTTAAAGCTTGCTTTGGAGTCAGATAACCCCTCACCATTGGCCTTCAGCTGAATGATTATAGGTCTAATAATTACTTATTTGTCTTTTCTTATTGTTGGCTGGTTATCTATCCAAATGCTTTTTGGCCTGGTTAAAGCCCATCTCTCCATCTCTCAAAGCACCTAAAGTGACATTCTACATATATTAAACATTCGATAAAGGTTTTTGGACAAAAAATGAAAGCCATTTAAAGGCAAAAGCTAAAGTCTTTGTTGGCTGATAAACGGGGGAAAGCTGCAAGGAGGGGTCTGCAGATCCCACCATCTCTCTAGAGATTTTTCATACCTCAGGCAATCCCTCTGCCCATGGTTTTATCAGCCTCATTTTGCAGATAGCATAATTAAGATTCAGAAAAGAAATGGGGTATGCCGAAGGTCACCTAGGTAATGACAAGATGGGACTGAGACCTGGGGCTTCTGATTGCAAATACATTATTCTTCCTGTACCTCTGGTCTATTTGGAAACACTGGTGCTAAGAGCCACTTCCCATTCTTCTCTGTGCACTGTCTAGCCACAGCAGTGCTAGGAACCTTCCCGAATATCTAAATTCTCTCTGCAGTCAACTACAGAGATTATTCATAAATAAAACTAGCTAGGAAAAAGTGGTAGGAACTGAGTTAAAGGTTTCTAGTCTGAATGCTACCATAGTCTCAGTTTTCCAATCTGTAAATTAGGCACCCTAGAGAGCCTTCCTGTATGACCCATGCTCTCAGGCCAAGAAGCATGCATCTGTCTCCCTAGCATGCTAAAAAGCCCAGGATTGTAATACTTCTATGGCCTGTTTATTTCAACGTATTCTGCTGTCTCAGAGTAAGATAGATCAACGTGTCAAATGGAGCCTTGGACACCTAGGATCATGACAGTGTATTTAATGATTGAATGATGCCCCTTGAACCGCCATGCTTGACTGGCTTTGGTGTGTGAACTCCAGCACACACTTCTACCAAACTGGGTCCCTTTGCCTACTCAGCAAGTACCCCCTCCCCCACCAGGAAGCTCCTAAATCCTGCTCTTTGCCTTGTTCCCTTCCTATGTTTATGCATTGTTCTTAGACACCCGGAGGCAATTGCAATTGCACATCCTTGCTCATAAATCCAGGAGATCAGATAATATATCTTATTTATCACTGCAGACTCAAAGATGGGCAACTTCCAATGACTGTAGCAAATAAATAAAATCAAAATGATGAACTCCCTCGTCCTTTCCTGTTAAATAAATACTTGTCTAGGGAGATTATAGCTGGATAAGCGAAAGATTAAAACACTGTCTTGCTGAAAGCTTGCCTGTCTGGGGCCTCATTTCAGTAACTGATTTCCCCCCAACCCCATTGTCCTTTGTGTCTGCCTTTTTTTGTCTCATCTGGGTAGGTAACATATGCTCACTGCAAATCCCTGAGAAAAGAAGACAGGATATAAACTTTAGCATGTATTTCTCTTTTACACTCTCTCTCAAAAATCCACACCATTACAAGCCACATTGCCAGTACAAAAGCTGAGCAGCTAAACTCTCAACTCCCCAGAAGTACCCACCACAAACAGAGTGCTTCCTTTTTTGACCACTGATATAGCTACATGTTGTGATGGAAAAAGAAGATCCTCAGTGGCACCAACACCTAGGTTCAAAAACCCATTTTCTAGTAGTAGCATTCTTGAGGAAGTAACTATTCTGTTAGTCTCAGTTGAGAATCTGTAGAGGATTATAGCTAAAAGCTCTTTTTGTAAAGTTACACTGGGTTGGAATTCTGCGTGAGTTTGAGCAAATTGCTCCACCTCTCTATGCTTCAATTTCCTCTTCCATAAATGGGTACCATAATGGGGTAAGCCTTGCAGGATTGTTGAGAGGATCAAATGAGATAATCTGTGTTAAATATTTAGCTCGGTGCCTGGAGAAAAGAAAGTGCTCAATAAATGTTAACCATTATTATTAGTAAGAAAGAGCAGACAACAAAACATTTGCCGTGGAAAAAAAGCCTGGGATTAAGTCCCAGCTCCCTTTACTCATTAGCTGGGTGAGACCTTAATACACCCTTAACCTCTTTCAATCTCAGGTTCCTCATCCATAAAATGAGGCTAATTGTAGTATCTATTACACTGAGTTGTTGCAAAGATGGCATAAGTTTAGTAGTTATTAAAATGTTTTGCATTTAAATCTTGCCAGCCAACATTCTTACAGCTCCTACCGTGTGCCAAGTTATGAGCTTGGGGTGGGGAGGAAATCAGTAAATAAGATTATGACCTCTGCATTCAAGATCTCATGGTCTAACTGCAGCAAATAGTCCCATAAACAAATAATTGAAGTACAAAGTTTAAGCCACCTCTACAGAAATGTGTGCAAGGTCCAAAGAATTGCAATGCCTAATTCAAGCGGGTGGAGAAGCATGGAGGCAGTAGTCAGGAAAGGCCTTCTGGAGGAGATGAAGCCTGAGATAGCTTTATAAAAGGGAATAATTTTGTGAATAAACATGATAGAACATTCCAGGCCAAGACTAAGGCACACAGACATACAATCACCTAGTATGATTGGGCAGTGTTCCAGTTATTCCATTCTTGAGGAATGCAATTTTAAAAGAAGGCAGTGGGAAATGAAGCTGGAGAGATAGGGACTGATTAAGAAGAAAACCTTACATGCCCTACTAAGAAAATTGTTTTTAATTACTATTTTAAAATAGCACTTATGTGATATTTACTATGCACCAGCCAATATTGTAAACACTTTACAAATATTCACTCATTTAATCATCAAAAGAACCCTGTGATATAAAAACTATTACTGATGCTCAAAGAGATTAATTGGTTTGCTTGACATTTTACATATAGTAAGCAGCAGAGCCAGGGTACCTACCCAGGATATCTGGTTCCAGAGTTGATATAAAGATAGGATTAATAATCCCTTTATTAAACCCCATACCTAGGCCACTCAGTCCCCCACTCTCAGCCAGTTCTGAAATTGCATATTTATGTGGCCTTGCTGTACATAAACTTGCCTGTCCATCTTCCCCTCAGAGTTCAGACTCTTTCAATGGTATCTATTGGTACTTCCTGGAATTCCAGAGTTTGGGCTCTTCCTCAGTTTTGGTGATGATAAGATGACACATTTTCTGCTTGGCTTTCTGACTTGAATTAAAAACTGTCTGATTGTACTGAGTAAATACTAGACATTACCTCATTATGTCTCATCAAACTCTGTGCCATTCACCTCATGAGTTGCATGAATGGAGGGCCATAGTTGTAGTAGCAGGTGGGTTCTGGGAGCTTCAGGATCCTCTCTGAGCCCATCTAGTCACATACACATAACCTCTCCCCTCTTGCCCAAAATGCTTTGCAGATGCCAACAGTAAGGGAAAACTACTCTTGGCATGCCTGTCTTACTTCAGGTTATTTATCTGCCTAAGCTGGCGTCATAGTAAGAACTTATATTTTTATTGGCCTTTACATTCCCTGAAGCCTTTGCATATGCATCTGTTATCTGATTTATTCTTCCTGAATGACCTTTGATGTCAGTATTAACCTTTTTTTTTTTTTTCCACATAAGGAAAGTGAAACTCAGAGAGCAGAAAGTTACTTGCCTAAGGTCACATAGCTAGCAAGTACCAGGAACTCGCTGCACAATCTCACTGTAAGGGGCCAAACGCTTCTGCTCATGCTACTGCCAAAATAATCACAAAAATTACCTGGATTGAGGGCAACTGACCAAGAGCTTGAGATGAAGAGTGATGGTAGAGGACTTTTATGGATTCCGCAAAGCACTTAGGGTTGTAAAGCTTCTGATTACAGTTAGAAGAAACTCTCAGAGACCCTCCACCTTAGATGCAATCTTTTTAGATAGTTTGTGTCCTCGGGACCACCTGATTGTCTGGATTCTATCTTTTACCCTTCTCCCACCACTGTCAGTGCTTCAGTGGACTAGATGAAGACTTGGGTTTCCCTGGGGCGCGTCATTGTTTAGCCCTTTACTCTCATTCAAACAATGAGTCATTATCACCACTGCCCCCCCAGACAAGATCTCTTTTATTTCTTGCTAATTATAAGTACAAACCCTCAGTTTCAGATCAAACCGCCCTCACTGGAGCTACCTGAATGCTTATCTGATACTTTTGTTTCTTTCCCTGGATTCTGGCCTTCTTCAACATGCTTCCACATCTAAACCCTTCCTCTGTCTGGAGAGGGCCCATTTAAAAGCCTTAGCTTTTTTTCTTCAATGTACTCGATTTATGCCTATCTTATCTCTCGTGCCACCTTCCTTTTCTGTCTTGTTTAAGAAGATCTCCTTCATTTCAAGATGAAGCAAATATTTTCTCTGGCAAAAGACAGAAAAAAAAAGTCAAAAGGCAAAGAATAAACTGGGAAAAATATTTTCAACTCATGCATTGGGAGTTATACCTGATGCAAATGACGAGTTGATGGGTGCTGACGAGTTGATGGGTGCAGCACAGCAACATGGCACAAGTGTACATATGTAACAAACCTGCACATTATGCACATATACCCTAGAACTTAAAGTATAATAATAATAATAATAAAAAGAAAGAGAAAGGGTTAGTGTCCTTATTAGACTTAAGTTTTTTTTTATCCAGAAGATTTCTATTTTTTTTGTAGTAGAATCTGTTGGTCTTTTCCCAATGGTTATTGACCTAGAACAAAATCCATAATCTTGTTAATGTTAAATGAACAAAGTAAGTTGCTTTTTTTCCATCTGAGAATGTAATGAGACGACGTTGTAAAAACATGTGCATAATATGACCCCTTTTGTCTAGGAAAAAAATATTCTACGTTTATGTATATTTGTCTAAACATCTTTTCGGGAGCATGGAGAAAAATGTGGAAGGAATTATGGCAAACTGATAACATCAGTTACCTGCTGAATGGAATGACAAGGGACTTGGGAGAAATAATGAACCTTTTCTTTATGTATCTCTGTGTTGTTTGACTTGTTACAGTGAGCTAGAATGAGTTGAAAAACAAACAAAAAAAAACCCTACAATCTACCCATCTGCACTTCCTTTGAGGTATTTTAGACTTGAATTTTGTTAGAATGAGGGAGGTTGAGAGTAGAGAGCTGAAGAGGAAAAACTCGCTTTCAGAAGTTCAGAGAAGTTAAAGGACTTGCAAATCTACTATATAGCACTAGAGTGAGATATGAATAAACTTGAACAAAATCAAGAAATAAGGTCAGAACCTCCGGAAGCGCTTAAAGGCCAAATGAGTTGGCAATCAGCCTCCAGGCAACTACAGCAAATTCGCCTGGTACTTTTTCTAAAAGTCAAAGTCGTATGTGTTTCTCCCATGTCAACACCTACCCAAGATAGGCTGCCATGATCTCAAAAAAGGCCATGGACCACAAGAAAGCCCAACTTACTCCCTCTGTTCTTGGTTGGATCACACAAATCAGTGCAGTAAAGACAAAAATGCTTGGTCTAAAGGTGCTGCCTCTACTCTTTAGAAATCCATTTTCCCAAAGCATCACTTTCTATGTACTTCCCTGTTCAAGAAATGTCAGTGGCTCCCAATGCTTTCCATATTAATTCTAAACTCCACATTCTGGTCTTTGACATCCTGAATAAGATATTCTAGTTTCACCGAACTTGAGACTGTGGGTTTGTTTGAATGTAGACGAGTGTAGTGCTTACAAGTGGGATCCCTGTCATCAGAATCCTGCATTGGAATCCTAACTTTGCCACTTCTGAGCTGCATAACCTTGAACAAATGACTCAATCTCTCTGGCCCTCAGTTTCCTCATACATAAAATGAGGGAAAAATAGTGCCTCCTTTACAGGATTGTTCTGAGAATGAAACGAGGTAATCTGTAGTGTTTGCCACAGCACCTGGTTCAATTTTATTGAGTTATTATTTTCACTTTTTTATTATTAATCCAGTTGTCAGAAATTAATTCCCATAAAGGCAATCATCTCAGCTAGCAACAATCACTCACTATCTCTTTATCCATGAAGCTGAAGGAAAGACGATTTTATGGAGTGCATCCTTTTGGGAAATTTGCAAGAAGTCTTGCAGACATCTAAACAAGCTCATGTTCATACACACACATATACATACACACACACAGAAGTGCTTACAAGCACGCACAATTTCTTGCGTATATTCATTTACAAAATTCTCCCCTTCCCCACATATCCATGTATATATATGCAGACACATATTCTTGCTGAGAGTTATAATATTTGTTCCAAAAAACTGCTATTAATGTAAAAAAAATCTCATTGCTGTGCTGAGCAGACTCTCAGACACTGCTTATGCCCTTATAATAAATATGAATATAATGAAAGGATAGAAAAATGCTGCAGACAAAACTTCCGGGCAAGAGCTGTCTGAAGGTACTCCCTATGGAGACAACGAGACAGGCACTGCAGTGAGATGCCAGGTCTTTCTTTCCTATTTAGGCATCATGCAGAATGTTTTTTAACACAAGCTAGATAGACCAATTGTACATATTGCCTGGGAGAGGGGAATTGAGAGGGAGGTTTCTGGGGCAGAATACTTTGACCTACCTGTGGGCATAAAGTCCCTCAACCTTAGCCTAAGCCTAAAAAATATGTAGCTGTGGGCTTTCTTGAGCCAGAGGGGATGTGTGAGTGATCTGGCTTTTTAGTTAAGAAAGGAGAACTTTGGCTAGTCTCTTGTAAGTATCTGAAGGGTAGCAATTGCCCAGAAGATCACTTTCTCTAGGGTCCCTTAAGTGACTCCCCCTGACACTCTCCCAGTTGAGATATCATAGCCCCCATGCTTTTTTTGTGACGGCATTGGTCACTCTGCACTACAACACTGTTTATCATCTAACCTAAGTACTTAGCACAGTGCCTGGTATATAGTAGACACTATATATATATATATATATATATATATATATAGTATATATATATATATATATATACACACATATATATACATATACATACACACACACACACACACACACACATATAACTGTACATAAAACTGGTGATTGTCTATCTTTCTGTTCTCCCACATTACTGAGGTTATGTATTCCCATGGTCCTCTGTATTCCTAGCACCAGCACGGAATTTAGCACATGTTTGCAGAATTAAGCTGACTTAGTTCCCTTGCAATCTCCTGAGGCCTTCCTTATGTATTAGCTTTCTTATCTGAAAAAATGATAAAACATGCTTTTTACATAGAATTGTTGTGAGGATTAAATAAGTTATACATGAAAAATACTTGGGTCAGTGCATTGCACAGATGTAATAATAATAATTATTACTATTATGGCTTCCAGTCCTGCTGATGGGGGGTAGGACCCTCGAACTGTGCTGATCTTGGTTAGGGTAGTCCCTGGGAATAGGGATGGGGCAACAGTTGTAGTTATAGGTTTTTCTCTCTCTCCTGTCCCATCACATTGCTTCTGTTGCACTTATATATTCTGTGTATTATTAAAGCTGTAGCTGATCTTGGAGGTCATGCTCACCAGACTGGGAGCTCTGACCCATTCTGAGGATGGGGCCAGTTCACAGTTATCACTGGATCCATACAAGATCTGATCCAGAGAAGATTCTTAGGGTGTATTTGCCGAGTTGACCTGAATGGCAGCCGTGGTTTATCAGTCATAGTCCAAAAACTTCCTTTTACTGCTGACATGGCTTGTTCTCCTCCTCCACCTCCTAAGCTGTCCTCTTGCCTAGGTCCATAATGGAAGGCACGTGTGGAAACTCTATGGAGGGCTAGTCAGAACGACACAGGAAGCTACTTGCTGGGCTGATGTTCTTCCCTTGGAAAGGGGGTGAAGTACTTTTCCTTTCTATTCAGGCTGCCTGCCTCCACCTTTTTCCTCTCACCAAACACTCTAAGGCCATTTGTTGTAAAGTTTGCTGTGGGGGTACTGAAAGGAGTGCTGGGCTGGGAGGAAAGTAGATAGGGGAATAAGGCATGACTCTGGCAGAGACTCATTGCATAACCTAAAACCAGGCCTTTCCCCTTTCCGGGCTTCAGTATTGTTTCTATAATGTGGATCTCATCTATATGATTTGAATCTGCTCTGAATTCTTCAAAAATCTGTGTTGAGCATTAAAATTAGATAATATACCTGGAGAGGAATTGTAAAGGTAAGGAGCCTTATATTCTTTATCCACATGGTTCGTGGGATCCATAAAGCCCTCCCCATTTCCCCCTGTTGCTGAAAAACAGCTATATCAGTTTGCAGAAGGCTTTTTGGCCTGACATCCCCAAATTTTCCAGTTCAAATTATCTTGGGAATGAAGGTTACAGAACTCTGGGTCTATTGTTTTTTTCCTCCAACCTTACTTCCCCAAGCGGCCTGAAGGACAATGTACAGAAGAAATAGGACATAGAGAATCTTGGGCTTGAATTACTAACTGTGATAGAACTTTTCAGGGCATCAGTGTCCTAATCTGGAGAACAGAGGAGAATATTGTGCTGTGTCTTCCCTCATTCCATTTTATATCACTCAGAGTTAGAAATTTTTACCACCATTTTATGATGGGAGAAAATGACAATCAAAAAAATAAAATAACTTGTCCAAAGTCATGCAGGTGGAAAATAGTAGAGCCAGAATTTGAATCTGGGGTGTCTGACCCAAGTACTCACGGACATAATTACTATTCAGTTCCAGAAATGTTTTGCTCTATTTTACAAACAAGAGCACCTGCAGTACATGGTGAATCATGAATGAGAGAAAATAAAGATCCAAGAGGGAGTGAGCCAGACTAGCATGACGAACATAATTGCTGTATCTTGAGCTCCCTGGCAGCCAAGAAAAAATGAGCAGTAACAGTACTTCCTGTGCAGAAAAAAAGGTTTATTTAGGACTGAATTATAAAATGAAAAAAAAAAAGTTGTTGGTTCTGAGGTTCAGCTCTGTATGGGTTAAATGTGTTGTTGTAGGCTGACTTTGTATCTGCTCTGTGCCAGATACTACCCTTGGGGCTGAAGATACTGACACAACAAAGATACAGTCTGAACCCTTCAGGAGGTCACAATCTGGGGAGGCAGACAGACAGGTCAATATCTGACTTTAAAACACAGCAGACAAGTAATTTCTCCCTAGAGATATAAGAAAAGTAGAATAAAACTTAAAACTTCATTAGCTAATTTCTCCTGTGTGTACTGCCCTTCACAGATTACAAATTGCTGACACATTTATTTTCTCATATTAAATGAATGAAATACTCACAATAACCCTGGAATATAAGTGCTACCACCCTTGTTTCACTGTTGAGAAGACTGAGACCTTGGGAAATGAAGTAATTTACCTAAAATTCTGTTTTTTCCAACTCTAAATTTTTGCACCTGCCGTAGCCCACTGTCTTCCTTTAAAAAGAAAGCTGTCAGTTTAGTTTAGCAGATCAGATTGGGCTTTATGAAGGAGGTCACTTTTAAGGAGGCCTGACAGGGTGAGGAGGATTTCTACAAGAAGATACTGGAGGAAGAGCTTTGTGAATATTAACAATTGAGCCTTAAGAAGATTGGAGAGGAGAATTTGCTCCTAGGGGAGGAAACTAAGGCTGGTAACATCCACTCTGGAGCCAGGTGATAGGGCTGGGCCCTAAGGGTCAAGGATGCTGCTAATGTGATAGATACAACAGGCTGGGTTACATGGAAGGATGAAAGAAATTTACAGATTTTATAGTTTAGTGAGTACTTCCCCCCAACTACCACAACACACTACCACTTCATTCTGTGAATGATAACACTGAGGCTTAGAGAAGGTCAGGGACTGGTAGAGTAGGATCTAAAACTCATGTCTCTGGACTCCTAACCCTAGATTCTTCACTTGCCTCAACTCTTGGCTTCCCTTTGCTATAGGGCATTCCTCTAGCCTACCTTGTTGACTGGGCCTCCACCTCTAACCCTACTTCTCCACCCTGCCTATAACCATGGGCCCTTTTCTTTCCTGGGGAGTGCTTATCTTCAAAACCACTCTTATACCCACTAGTACTGCCTTCCCTGGCTCACTAGTGGCCTTCAATGAAAGGAGAGTAAAGAAAAGTAGAATTCACAGACCCTAAGCACTGTCTCATGCCAGGCCCTGTGCTAGACAATCTCATATGGTTTGGCCTCAAAACTGTAAGGTTAGGAACTACTCTCCACATTTCATAGACGAGAAAACTAAGTTTCCAAGTTAAAAAGGGACTTGCTTAAGGGCAGAGAGTTATTGAGTATTATAGCCAAGATTTGAACTCAATTATGTCTGATCTTGAAGTTCTTTCTACCACTCTACACTGACAGAATTCTGCCCCCTCCATTCTCATGAGTCATAGAAGAAAAGCAAAGCAGGAATTCTCATTCAGATTTCACAGCTGTGCTGTTCAATATGGTAGGCACTATCATCCACATGTAGCTGTTTGAATTTAAATGAACCAAAATTGAATGCAATTTAAAATTTACTTCCTCAGTAGTTCTAGCCACAGTTCAAATGATCATAAACCACATGTGGCTAGTGGCTGGTATAAGCAGACAGGGAGGGTCTCCAGAGATTTAATCAACTTGAATGATCAGCCTATTTTACAACCTCCTTCCCTGCAGCCTGTTTCTTCCTAAGTTTTCTGTGGAATGCAGTCACTTCATTGGTTAAAACGAGCTCTGACAGACCCCAAAAACTTACAGACGAATCACAATGAACTTTCCTCATTACCATGCTAAAACCTCTACCCTGGGTGAAGCTACAGTTTAATTACCATAACAGGTGACCTATGTGTTGGTGTAATGAGTTACTGCATCTGTGCAACTGGGACCCCTCCTCTACCTGCAATGATGCACCCTCTCCTCCCTCTATCACCCATAAAACCATCCTGTTACTTTCCCTCAGGAAGACATTGCTTTAGAGAATACTCACAGTGTCCTCCTTACTCGTGTGAAGTAACATAGCTCCTATTGATCAAAACTTGTGTTCTCATGGAGAGTCATTAGTTACTGACAAAGTGAACAAACACTGTTTTTTGTGGCTATTATTATCATATTGGATAATGCAAGTATAAAACTCACAGAAAGGTCTACTAGACATTTCTGGTCCAGAGAAATTAAGGAGAAGTCTGCCTTTACAGGATATTATCAAGATAAAAGTAGGATATGGCAAATGTAACAAGCCTGCTTAGTAAAGTAGTAGCAAATCAAGGTCTCTGTAGTTCTGCCTTAACATATGGACATGTATTGATTATATATTCCCCACATCAATGATTTACATATCAATGAGCAATGAGATAGAAGAGAAACTGCACTGGTTCTGAAGCTGTAAGTTGAAGTACCAGCTTAGTCTCTGACTCTGTGATCTTGAACAATCTTCTTTTCTCTTGCTCAGCACAATGAAGGGGTTTAAGTCAAAAGCCCTTACAGACCTTATGTTCTTTGGGCCTGTGAATCAATGGCTACATTTTCACTAAATTAATTTGCACATCTCTGTGAAGGCAGACTTGTGGAAAATTTGCCAGGAATTTGGATTATGAAATTCCAGCCTCTCTGTACTAAGTGCACAAAAAGAGTGAGAGTATGAAGACTAAGAAAAAGGCACTTACTCCTTGGCTTGAAGAGGGCCTTTAATATGTGTGTTTGCTCAATATTTGTTCATGTACCTCTTTGTCTTTTGGCAATCTGTCTGCCTTCTGTTGCTGGATCCTAGAGGGCAAAGTTGATGGCTATAACTATACAATACCAGCCAAAACAGTTTTTAAAAAAAGATAAATTTTGCTCTGGCAAGTCACCCCTTCTGAAAAGAAAAGTAATACTTTGATTCATTCAATAAATAATTAGTGGGCACTGTGTGCCAGACACTGTAATGGTGAGCAAAAACTGATCTGGTACTGAACCTTCCCTGCCCAAAGGGGAGACCTTTGGCTTATTGTAACTTCTCCCAGCTAGAAACTTACGGAGTCTCTGGCTTTATATGATGCCAACACAGATATTTCAGACAAGAGAAAACCTTTTTTTTATCATTTGGCTACCTGATACTCCATGGAACAAAAAAAGCTTTGAGAAGAAATCATAAAATTAATGAGCTGTTTAACATGCTGAAGACCAGCTTCTGAATCTGAGGAACTCAGAGCACGCAATACTAGAAACCAATACTTCCCCTTCCTTTCTTCATCCCCCAGGTCCACAACCCATGTTTTCTTGGCTTTCTTGCTTCATACTACACCTTTGTCCCCTTTCCATTTCCCACAGGTTGACTCCCACTTTCTCAGAGTCTTGCCTTTCGAATCCTCGGGGAAGAAAAATAAAATCTATGGCTCTATATTAGGCTCCTGGTGTGTCAAGCCCAGTGTTTTCATTTTTGCCATTTCACTAGGTGCAACACAACCCCTTGAGGTTGCAGTTACTTACTCCACTAGATAGATGAGGAAATGTAAGGTCAGAGAGAGTAAGTACTTATCGAAGCCTAAAAATGATAGTGCACTTGAAAACTGAGAGTTAAACTCATTTCTTCTACACATATGGCTCATTCTTTTGCTTAGGCTTCCAGTGACATAAAACCACTCACTATCTTAGCGAATGAAGCATTAACATGACCAGGGCACATAATGCCTTAGCCTACGTACCAATGCAAATCTATTTAATTCTGCATATATTTATGAGTACCTACGGAGTAGCAGCCCTTTGTGAACAGCAATCAATTGCTGCTATTTAAAAGTATGGATTCTGGTGCCAGACATCCCAGGTTTGAGTCCAAGCTCCGTATTTGCTGTATGACATTGATAACGACCTCAAGAACATAAAAATGAATCAGACAGGGACCTTGCTTCCCAGGTCTCTCAATGAAAATTTCAGCTTCTGGCCGGGCATGGTGGCTCACACCTGTAATCCCAGCACTTTGGGAGGCTGAGGCGGGTGGATAACCTGATGTCAGGAGTTCGAGACCAGCCTGGCCGACATGGCAAAACACTATCTCTACTAAAAATACAAAATTTTTTAAAAAATTAGCCGGGCATGGTGGCATGCATATGTAATCCCAGTTACTCGGGAGGCTGAGCCAGGGGAATCGCTTGAACATGGGAGGTGGACGTTGCAGTAAGCTGAGATCACACCACTGCACTCCAGTCTGGGCAACAGAGTGAGACTGTCAAAAAAAAAAAAAAGGAGAAGAAAGAAAGAAAAAAGAAAAGAAAATAGCAACTCCAACCTCACACATAGTAAGTGCTCAATCATAAAATAATTACTTTTTTTTCACTCATTCAAGAAGCATTTATTGATGCCCACTGTATACCAGACTGTATTTCTGTGGCTCCTGGATCTCAAAGTGAGAATGAAGAAGGCAGGGCACTCAGCAAGTTCTAATATGCTATATTGTCAAAGCTGAAGAGGTATTTAACGATTAGTTAGTCCCAAATTTTCTGAGTGAACTAAGACGGCCACTGAGGCTCAGAGAAAGGTGGAGCCTTACCCATGCCTATATAGCCAACAATAACAGAGTTAAGACTAATTGCCTCACTGTGGAAATGGAAGCCAGAGAAGTCAAAATAGCTATTGAGAGTTATAGAGCAGATCTGAATCAATCAGCAATCAAAAGACTCTGAACTGCCACTCAAGTACCTCTTCCTTATTTTGCTGCGACTTCATGAGCCCATGCCCCTATTCATACCTTCCCATCTACCAAGTCCCAGTTAAACCATCTGAGTCACTGTCAGCCAGTAAGCAGAATAGATTTCTTACTCATTCACCTCTATCAGTTCCCTGCGAAGCACTTCTGTTTCCTTACTTGTGTCCATCAGACACAACAGAAAACAAAAAGCAACTGTAACAACTGAGTAATACCTGTGGGAAGGAGGCAACCCTCGGTACCATTAGCTTATTAGCTTATCTTTTTACTTGGCCAAAATGATGAAAGGAACTTTCTGACATTGTTCCATTCTAAAGGAGGCAACTGAGTTTAATTAAACGTATAGCTATGGGCATGTCTGGAAAACAAGCCCAGGCTTCTAAATGAACAAAGCAACAGGGCTGATTATCAGAGTGGTTTACTCCCAAGCACAGAGTCTCCAGTTTCCTTGAGCCAGTACACTCACCCTCCACACTCATTCTTAGGTTAGGACTTAGGGCACAGAATGTCAGTTGTGCAAGGCTCTCAACCTGTGTGTATATGGAAGTGGGTGTCTGCGGATGTGATGCAATAGCGTAGTGGAGTCTATGAAGTAACATTTGGCATGTAAGTGCATTTTTCCAAGTAGACAGTTCATGGAATTTAACAAATTCTCAATAAGATCCATGATCCAAAAAGTTAAGAATCACTAGTTCTATTTCTGTTTTTCTTTTAACACGAAAACAATTCTGGGGAAAGAAGAATTTACCCAAAGTCACCTGGTTAGTAGAGACAGAATGAGGACTAGCAATTAGGCCTTCTCAATAGGAAACCAGTGTGCTTTCCTTTTTGCTATTAGAGTGAGTCTAAAGCCTTCACTCTGTGAACCCTAAAATGTTGTATTTAGCTGCAATTTCGCAGATCTCCTCCAGGTAGCGCTATCAGGCCTGCCCTCCATCATTCTTTCTTCTCTTACCTGCTACGTTCCATCTTTTCAGGGTCTTGCCAAATAACTTAATAGGTCTGAGGAACCAAATTATGTTGAAATATTAATAATAAATAAATGCTATAATTAATTATACATAATTAATTATAAATAAATAAATCACAAAAGGTGACTTTAGCCTTCCCAAGAGGCCTTTGAACAGAAAGTCTCAATATATAATGCCTTATAATTATCATCATTATTAATCTTTATGATTCTACTGAAATAGTGCTGGGAAGGGAGTCAAGATACTGGGGTTCAAGTCTTGGCTCTCCTCTCTCCTATCTATGTCATCTGGGACAAGTTGTTTAACTTTTCTAGACCTCAGTTGTACATACCTCACATTGTATGTAAAATTCCTCAAGTATATTAGGCACCCAATGCAAAAGTCTCTTGATGAAATAACCAGATTCTGATTCCAGTTTTGTGTCCCCACTCTGCTATCAACTTTTTAAAAATTTTTTAATTGTATAAGAACACACATAACATAAAACTTAGCATTTTTAACCATTTTAAAGGGTAAAATTCAGTGATATTAAGTGTCTGTGATCAACTTTTAGAAGACGTTGAAAATTGGCAACAAAAAAGTTCGGTGACTTTTTACAAAATACATTTCCAGAATATGGCCTGAATTATTCTTAGCGCATATTCAGCTCAGTCTATGACACTGTCTCCAGTGCCTTACCCAGTCCTGGGTCATAACAGCAGGGATTCAGAAGAGGCCCTGCAAAATCCCAGTCATCACATAAGGCCAAAATGATGAAAGGAACTTTCTGACATTGTTCCATTCTAAAGGAGGCAACTGAGTTTAATTAAAGGTGTAGCTATGGGCATGTCTGGAAAACAAGCTTCCCATGTCTGGGAACCTGAACGTGGATTTGGGCAAGCTCCTGTGACTTACCCCTTCTTTCCTCAACCAAACCTCAGTATTCCCTTATATATTATAGTAAGATTGGTCTACATGATCAATAAAATTTCTTCCAGATTAGACATTCTTGTTAATATACCAGAAATATGATAGACTCTAGAATCAAAGGGACATGGATTCAAGTCCCAGGACTATCATCTGCTTAACTGCATGACCTTGAACACTGTGAAGGTTCATTTTCTGTGTCAACATACCTACTATATAGTACTCAGTTATTTACTTAAACACTAATTTAGGTGTTTTGTGGAAGTATTTTTTAGAAGTGGTTAACATCTACAATCAGTTGACTTTAACTAACAGAGATTACCCTCAATAATGTGAGTGAGCCTCATCTAATCAGTTGAAGGCCTTAAGGTAAAAAATCCCTTCCTTACACCTCATAAAAAATTAATTCAAGATGGATTAAAGACTTAAATGTTAGACCTAATACCATAAAAACACTAGAAGAAGATCTAGGCAATACCATTCAGGACATAGGCATGGGCAAAGACTGCATGACTACAACACCAAAAGCAATGGCAACAAAAGCCAAAGTAGACAAATGAGATCTAATTAAACTAAAGAACTTCTGCACAGCAAAAGAAACTACCATCAGAGTGAACAGGCAACCTACAGAATGGGAGAAAATTTTTGCAATCTACCCATCTGATAAAGGGCTAATATCCAGAATCTACAAAAAAACTTAAACAAATTTACAAGAAAAAAAACAAACAACACCATCAAAAAGTGGGCAAAGGATATGAACAGACACTTCCCAAAAGAAGACATTTATGCAGCCAACAGACACATGAAAAAATGCTCATCGTTGCTGGTTATTAGAGAAATGCAAATCAAAACCACAAGGAGATACCATCTCACGCTTGTTAGAATAGCAATCATTAAAAAGTCAGGAAACAGCAGATGCTGGAGAGGATGTGGAGAAATAGGAACACTTTTACACTGTTGGTGGAAGTGTAAACTAGTTCAACCATTGTGGAAGACAAAGTGGCAATTCCTCAAAGATCTAGAACTAGAAGTACCATTTGACCCTTCAATCCCATTACTGGGTATATACCCAAAGGATTATAAATCATACTAATATAAAGACACAAGCACACATATGTTTATTGTGGCACTATTCACAATAGCAAAGACTTGGAACCAACCCAAATGTCCATCAATGATAGACTGGATTAAGAAAATGTGGCACATATACACTATGAAATACTATGCAGCCATAAAAAAGGATGAGTTCATGTCCTTTGCAGGTACATGGATGAAGCTGGAAACCATCATTCTGGGCAAACTATCACAAGGACAGAAAACCAAACACCACATATTCTCACTCATAGGTGGTAATTGAACAATGAAAACACTTGGACACAGGGAGGGGAACATCACACACCAGGGTCTGTAATGGGGTGGGGGTCTGGGGGAGATACAGCATTAGGAAAAATACCTAATGTAAATGACGAGTTAACTGTACACTGGGGACAGTTCTAGGAACTGGGAATCCATGTCCTCAAGGAGTTTATAATCTACTGTTTGGAGACAGACAATTAAAAAGTAAACATAAAACTTATTTTATACATGTTTCAAAATATCACATGTACCCCCAAAATACGTACAACTAAGATATATTATAAAAATACAAAAAGGACGTAAAAATAAATTATACAGCCTATCAACTTTTCTGAATCACCAATTTATCCTCTGCAAAAAAAATAGGAGTATTCATAATCATCAATATAAAAGGCCTAGAACATAGGAAGTCAGTAAATGGTAGACATTATTATGAGTCCATGATTACACTATGGTTTTGATGAATTTAAAGGCATTTTTGTAAACTCTGATTTTTTTTCCATTTCTTCTAGAGCAAACATGTCCTATAGGAGCAGTAATATAGCTGATTTGGAAACAGCAAAACAACTGGATTTGGAATCAAAAGACGGGCTTTGAGTCTCATTTAAGTTATTAGTTATGTTACCTTCAGCAAGTCATTTAGTTTCTCTGAACATCAGTTTTTCTGTATATAGAAAAGAGGTAATAATTCTCCCTCATAGTGCTCCAGGAGAAGTAAGATCCAAAGTGTCAGTAACTCAAGAACAAGAATGGTGGTAAACTGCTTAGAAACCTCTCTATTGACCAGAATGTTTTAGTTAACCAGAAGAGTTTGTTCCCTGCTCCTGCTTCCTCCACACACACACCCTTGTTCTTCATTAGAGGAATATTCCTGTATTAGTCAGTTACCAACTCAGGTTTGGTTTCTGCCCTGAAGTCATTCAAGAGTAACCATGATTGGGGAATGGTTCTAACTTGAAACCAACAATTGGTCATAAATCTCAAATAAAGCCAGTTTTGTCATCCACAGGCACAGACCTCCAGTGGGCTAGGAATGGCACATGCAGCTGACGTGTTTCATGGGGCCATAAAGACTATAATATAAAACTTTTCAGTTATTTGCGTGATGGAGACAAGAAGGGGCCCCTGACCAAAGAATAAAAGCATAAGGGGCACCAGAGTTATTTCAGCCATTTATTTCGCTGATACAGTGGCCCTGTGATCATATTCTATGGATATTTCCAGGATTTTGGAAAATTCTACGAATGATGTTATCCCACTGCCTTCCAATTTCTGATAGGGTTCCTTCCATTACTTTTAACTTAAAAAGACAAAATAAATTATTCTCCTCCACAGTCTAACACCGTCTAACCCCAACTCCAATCTCACCCCTGTATTACTAGAGAAATCTACAGGTCCCTTACTTCTTCCCATTTGCTACCTTCTGGATGATGAGGTTTGATCTGGTAATCTGGTTTATTTCAGTCATTCCTCTCTCGCATTATTTTCTCCTGATTACTTCTTCAGATTTGTTTATCTCTCCTACAAAATTTATTTCCCATAAAGGAAGGAGGGTGAGCATGGATCCTCCAAGTTAAGTTTTTTCTTTATTTTCCTAGCTGCGAAAGACATGGGTCTGCTGGTTTCTTTATTTGTCTATCATAAAGTAAGCACATCTCCAAAAGGCAGACATACATTTTGTTTTCTCAGACCCACTATTTTATAAACTCAGATTGAGGAATATAAAGCATGGAACCAGATTTGCCCTTGAAATTAGTGGGTCTTGATTATTCTGCAGAGAAGAAGTTTTTTGTTCTTTCATAATTCACCCTTTGAGTCTACAGAATTAATAAATAATAAAAATAGATCTACAGAATTAATAGACAGAATCACACCTTTAATGGCTACATTTGTGGGTGGGGAGGTCTCTCTTTGACGAGGGATGCCAATTACTCCTACCAATTTGCTTAGTCAAATCCACTTCTTCTGCCTGCTGAAGAAAGAAAGGGCGATCTTTTGGTCGATTTTAGGCAGAAAGACCATGACAAACTTCATATTCTGTCAATTTTAGCTATTTACAACTCTTTGTTCAAGCTATATGTGAAGGCCAGAGTGAATAAAACACAAAATGGCACAGGGATAACATGGTCTGTCAGCATAGGTGAAGGCCAAGTGCTTTGCATGCTCAAAGCTCAGATTAAGTGCCAGAAAATGGAGAGACATTGAGCAGGGATGAGAGAAACACAGGCCAGGAGAGAGACTTTAAGAGACTTCATAAATAAATAGAATAAGTCTTCATTCAAATACAAATACTTATTGAGTACCTACTACGTGCCAAGCACTGTTCTAGGTGCTTAGGATACAGAAGAGAGCAAAATAAACAAAAATATCTGCCCTTCTGAAGTTTGTATCCCAGTGATAGGCTCATTTTCTGTATCAACATACTTAGGGTACTAGTACCCTAAGAAGTGAGAAAGAAAGACAATAAGCTGTAACCCCTAAAAAATAAAGTATGTCATACGGTTTGAGATGATAAATTACATGGAAATGGGAAAATGTAGGGAAAAGCAGGGCAAAGGGTGTCAGGAGTTCTAGAGGTGGAGGCAGTTTGCAATATTAAATAGGGTGCAATATTAAGTAGGCTTTATTTGAACAAATATTTGAAGGAGAGGAAGGAGTGAGCAATAAAGCTGTCAGGGGCAGGGACTGAGAGCATTTCAGACAGAAAGAGCTTTGCTAGCTAAGTTAGGAGCATATCTATTGCATGCAAGGAACAGCAAGCAGGCCATTGTGGCTAAAGTGGCAAGATATAAGGAGAGAATAGTAAGAGAAGGTGTCAGAGAAGTAATGAGAAAACAAAGGGGATGGATTTTGACTTTTCTTTCTGTGTGAGATGGGAGCCTTTGCAGAATTGTGAAGAGAGCGCTGCTCTAATATAGGTTCTGCCACTGAAGTACTATGTGACCTTAGGCCAGACCTGTCTCATAAATAAGACTCAGATTCTTGATTTGTATAATGAGTGTGATAGACAAAAACAGTATTTAAAAAAAATATTTGAAGACCAGGAACCTCGTTTTATAATAGAGTCTCTCTGCATTATTTCTCTACTCCAACACAATAGAATACTATGCTGCAATTAACAGTGATTGAATATATCTATCAAGTAAAACTTTTAGTGAAAGTCTAGCATATAAAGTAGATAAAAGTTGAGCTGCTTTGGTTGAAGCAAGGTGAAGTACTGGAAGTAGAATATTACTTGCCTTCATTCCAGAGATGCCCTGAGGGTATTTCTCCAAAACCCTAAGATGTAACAAGTACAGTTTTAAGTCTTGTCCCACTTCTGTGGTTTCCAAACTGTGTTTCTTAAAGTTTATTTGCAAGAGAGATATTTCAAAAGCTTTACAAATACTTAGTTTGTAATTTAAAAAAAAAAAAAAAACTGTTTTCAAGCTGAGTACAGTGGTTCATGCCTGTAATCCCAGCACTTTGAGAGGCCGAGGTGAGAGGATTTCTTGAATCCAGGAGTTCGAGACTAGTCTGGGCAACATAGTGAGACTCCAATCTTTGTAAAAAAATCATTTTCATTCAGTTATTAGAAATAGAAATAAAAACACCACACATGAACAAATTGTTATATGTTCACTTTTTTCATCATCAAGGCAGCCTTATTCTTATTGACTTTATAATAAATAAATGTTATATATTTGAACTTACAAAATAAGTTTGTGATAATAAAATATTACTTTTATGTTTTAAAGTATATATTAGGGCTTTTCATAATAGTAACTTTATAAAAAAGAGTTTCACTGCCAAAAGACAAAAACAAAATAAAACAAACAAAAAAACAAAACTTGAAAATCTGTAGGCTTTCTTAATTTCTTACTGCTTACTTTTAGCACTAACAACAGAAGCAATAACAGCAGTAATAAAAGCTAACTCTCACTCTGCCAAGCAGTGGGTTCAGTTCTTCTCTCAGACCAAATAATCATCATCAGTACTGGGACTTGCTAAGTGGATAAATGCAAATAAAATGCAAATAATATGTTAATAGTACCAAAGTGATAATGATGCCCACAGACTCCAACGGTTTCTTTGTTCTGATTCTGCCAGTCTTCCCTTAAAGCGAGGTGCTCACATAAAGACCCCAGCCTCTGCAATGGACACATTCGCTTTCTCTTTCCTCTACACTGGCAGCTCTCTGGCCAGAGTAATATCTTCATCTTCAGCCATTGAACACCAGCTGGGATGAAGATTAGCACCTCTTTCCTCATAAAGTTTCCCCACTTTATGAGGATAACAACCATATTTTCCTTTCATCAGCTAATTTCTCTGGAATCCTCTGCTTGCTATCAGATTGCTGCCATCTGCTTGAGCCACTCTGCCTGCCAAGCGGACTGCTTCCAGTCTCATAAGGTGGGGAGCTCTGGGTAGTGGGAACAAAAAATGCCAAACTCACTGCTCATGAGAGGCAAGGCCCAGCTAGTGCTGAAAGAGAGGTGATGAGGCATGCCGGTTAGTCAGAAGGTAGGTTATAGTTGGTTCTGGTGACTGCATAGACTCCCCAAGGGTCACCAACCTGGTGATTCTTCCTGCCTGACTATTCTCTTGGGAGGACATGCCAACCAAAGACCTCACATTTCACTCAGAGCAAAAACCAAAGGTCCATACTATCTGCTCCCTCACCCCCTTACCTCTCTAACAGTATGTCCTGCTTATTTCTCTCTTACTCACTCCTCTTCAGGCACTGGTTTTCTTGCTGTTCCTCGAACACACCAGAAATGCTCTCACATCAGCAAGGGTCAGGCCATTCCCCAAGAAATCCACATGGCTCATTACCTCACTTCCTTCAGATATTTGCTCAAATGTTACTTTTCAGGTTATACCTTTTTGACCCTTCTACTTAATATTGAAACTGCCCCCTCCCCCACTAGTACTTTTTACCTTTTTCCACTTTATTTTTCTTTATCACATTTGTCACCAGTTGACATACTTTATATTAATTTATTTATTGTCTCTTTCCTTCTACTAGAAGGTAGGTCCCATGAAGGCAGATCATTTGTTTTGGTCACTGTTCTATCCCCAGTACCTAAAATAGTGTCTGACATATAGTACACGCTCAGTACAAACTTGTTGAATGAATGGATAAGATTTAGGTTTGAAAGACATGCAGATACCTACTTGATGCACCCTCTAGATTGAGTGTCGGAGGGGTGAGTTCAAATTGTGGTTCTATCATTCACTAGCTAATATGAATAAATCATCACAATTTTTACGAATCTCAGTTTTCTCATATTGATGTAGTGATTGTTATAATGACCAAATAAAAGTACACATGGAAATCATGAAACTCTAGATAAATGATAGATTCCATTCTTACATAAAACCTCTATGGCCCTCCCTAACGAAAGATTACCCAACTCTAAAAAGCTCCAGGGGCAGAAGGGTACATGTTTCTTCATACCTTTGCCAGCACTGAATATTATTAACTTCTTTGCTTTTATCAATATGAGAGATGAAAATAATGTTTTCTGCTTTCAATGTGCATGTTTTCAATTATACATATTACAGCATATTTTCCAATGCTTGCTGACCATTTAAATTATCTTTGTCATAAATCTTCTGTTCTTACTTTATATCCATATTTTTTGTTGTGTGATTGATTGCCATTTTCTTATTAATGTATGAGTTCTTTGTAGATTATAAAAATTAGCCATTTATCTGGTATGCATAGTAGCGAATATGCTTCCTTTTTCACCATTTCTATTTCCCTTGCTCATCATTTGTATTCTTTTTTTTTTTCTTTTTTTTTTCTTTCTTTTTTTTTTTTTTTTTTTTTTGAGACGGAGTCTCACTCTGTCGCCCAGGCTGGAGTGCAGTGGCCGGATCTCAGCTCACTACAAGCTCCGCCTCCCGGGTTTACACCATTCTCCTGCCTCAGCCTCCCGAGTAGCTGGGACTAGAGGCGCCCGCTACCTCACCCGGCTAAGTTTTTTTTTGTGTGTGTGTGTGTGTTTTAGTAGAGACGGGTTTCACGGTGTTAGCCAGGATGGTCTCCATCTCCTGACCTCGTGATCCATCCGCCTCGGCCTCCCAAAGCGCTGGGATTACAGGCTTGAGCCACCGCGCCCAGCCTCATCATTTGTATTCTTAACTTTGTTTCTAGATTGTTTCTTGTTATACATAAGGAGGTTTTTAAATTATTATTTTAATGTGGTGAAATATATTCTTTTTTTTTATGGGTTCTGGATTTTATGTCTTGCTAGAAAGGTCTTCACCATTACAAGATTATAAATACATTTACTGATGTTTCCTTAAATACTTTTTATGACGTTTTTATGTTCATATCTTTAATACATCTATGATTTATTTTGGTGTGAGTGATGATTATTATTTTCTGAACAGTCAGTTTTTCAAGACAATTGATCAAATAAACACTCCACCACGGATCAGAAATGTAACCTTTATAATATGCTAAATTTCCAAAAATATTTATTTGGGTATATTTCAGGACTCTCTTGTTACACTGATTTCTCCGTTTCTTTTCCAGTACCAAACTGGTTTAATCCTTATAGCATTATACACACACACACACACACACACACACACACACACACATATATGAATGATATATGGCAGTGAAACAGGGAGAACAGGATGAAGTCAGACCTACTGAATGTATACATATATATATATATCCTGTTCTGCCTCACTCACTGCTCATATCTATCATCATATTACTCTCTTCTAGTTCAGAATTTTTCTGCTATTTTGCACATACAATGTAGTAGCATTTTTTTCTAAATTTCCTCCAACATCTTTGTCAGTAAATCACTCTTAATGTTGTTACTATTTTAGAGATGATAGGCTGGGCACAGTGGCTCACACCTGTAATCCCAGCACTTTGGGAGGCCGAGGCGGATGGATCACGAGGTCAGGAGATCGAGACCATCCTGGCTAACACGGTGAAAGCCTGTCTCTACTAAAAATACAAAAAATTAGCCAGGCGTGGTGGCGGGCACCTGTAGTCCCAGCTACTTGGGATGCTGAGGCGTGAACCCGGGAGGTGGAGCTTGCAGTGAGCCAAGGTCGCACCACTGCACTCCAGCCTGGGTGACACAGCGAGGCACCGTCTCAAGAAAATAATTTTAGAGATGATATAGTAATATATTTTCATTCGTGTACAGCTTATCTTAAGAACTTTTTTATCTTTGTATAGGTTATGCACATTTTTTGAGGGGGGTTCCTAAAAAGTTTCTCTCTTTTATTTACCATTATAAATATTATTTTATTATATTTTCTATCTGATTGTATATAGGAAAGCTATTGATTATGTGTAATAAATTTGTAACTATCCATCTTGCTGAATTATCTTATTGCTTTGAAGAGTTTTTAGCAATTTATCATCATTGAGTATACAACCATATATATCTGGAAAGCAAATAAAAGTTATTTTCTAATATTTATAACTTTTATTTCTTTCTCCTCTAATTGCATTGGCTAGTACTTCAGAACACTATTAAGTAATAACAGAGATAAGCTGCATTCATGTCTTGCTCCATTTGATAGAACTACTTCTAGTGTTACTACATTAAGAATAATGCAAGCATATATATGGTATGGATTCACATATTTCCTTTTTTAGAAGTTAATAATGCACGTTGGAGTTTATCAATTTTTTTTTTCTTTTTTGGAAACTATTGAGACATAAAACAGTTGTTCTCGTTTGAGCTCTTAATATGTCATGTTTTAATAATGAATTTCTTAATAATAAAACATCCTTGGCCAGACATGGTGGCTCATGCCTGTAATCCCAGCATTTTGAGAGGCTGAGGCTTGCAGATCACTTGAGCCCAGGAGTTCAAGACCAGCCTGTGCAACATGGTGAAAAACCCTGTCTCTACTAAAAAAAAAAAAAAAAAAAAAAAAAAAGCTGAGTGTGGCAGCCTGTGCCTATAAGTCTCAGCTACTCAGGGGAGACTGAGGCAGGAGAATCACTTGAACCCGGAGGCAGAGGTTGCAGTGAGCCAAGATCACCACACTGCACTGGGTGACAGGGTGAAACCCTGTCACAACAACAAAAACTCTTGCATATGTGGGATGAACTCTACTTTATCATAGTATAATTAATCCAGCAATACAAGTATACACTCTTTTATTCACAATTACTAAATTAAAAACTCTTTGAAAGTGAAAAAATAGTTTATCCGGCAGCAAAAGTTGATCTGACCTGATGCAAGATTATTTATCCTAATTACTGTTATTCTGCATACGTTTGCTACTGAAATATTAAAATATTTGAATATGCGATGTTTCCCAGGCCACAGTGGGAGAGTTGTATAATAAACAATGAAGACAGCATGTTACACTTCTGAAATCCCAAACACTCTAACGTTTGAAACACTTTGGCCCCCATGGTGGCATATAGGAGACTGCAGACCTACATTACATGATGAAGTGCAGGGGGAGAGACTGGAGGCAGAGGAACCCATCTTTAAGCTGAGTTTTTAATGATGAGTACAAGTTCATATGAGAAAGAAAGGAACAGAATCCTGGCAGAGGCATGAAAATGCTTAGTACATTATGAGAAGAGTGAGAGGTTCAGTATAGCTGGAGGGTAGGGTGTATGGAGGGAATGAGTGGTGGGAGATGAGGCTAGACAGATAAGTTTGGACTGAATTATGAAAGTCCTTGCATGCTCAGAAGTGTGAGCTAAACTTGCTTGTGTCTGAGACAATTCTATAATAAATGAAGGTGTGGGAGAAGATGGAGATAAGTATTGGAGTGGGGCAAAGACAGGAGTTAGAGTTTGGGAAGGAAGGAAAAAACAGTCTGTGAATACCCTAAAGACTAAATGTGACACATTCCACATTGAAAGGGACAGGCGGAATCTCCTCTTAGGGTCCAGCCTTCCCCAAAAGTCTAAAATAGTTGAGACTAGAGTCCAAAAAGTAGATGCCAACCTAATGTCATTTACATAAAGCAACCCTACCTAACCTAACAGGGAAATGGAGGACACCATAGAAAATGATTAGGGCTGAGTAAGATGTTGAAGTAGCTGAAGTTTGAACAAACTGTGGAAACACTATGCAGTATAAGACAAAAATTGATACACTTGAATATAGAGCACAGTGGCACTGAAAAATCACGGATACAAAACTCTGTCATTTCTCATTTCTCTAAGTCTGAGTTCCTTCATATGTAAAAAACACATCACAAAAGTAATTTTATATGGTTTTTGTGAGGATTAAATCTATATAAATGAGATGAAATTTTAATATTTTGTGTTTGCAACTATAGTTGGGAAAATGCTGCTAGCCAGAATTTCATTACACTTGGTGGGTTCTGAATGATCTGGTTTAAAATATAGGCTCTGTAATGTGCTTGAAATTCTCTTTGGTGATACCTAGGGGTACTCAAAAAATGGGCAATCATTTTCCAGGTCAAGTGAAATCAATGATGAATTTTCACAAAATATGGAGAATATTGAAATATTCTTACATTTTATATAAGCATATCTTAAGTAGTCTGTATATATAAGTATGTATTACACATATTATATGAATATATAATATATTTATACTCATAGGAATGTCTTAAATATTCTGTATTCATTTCTTTTTTTTAAATTTATTTATTATTATTATACTTTAAGTTGTAGGGTACATGTGCATAATGTGCAGGTTTGTTACATATGTATACTTGTGCCATGTTGGTGTGCTGCACCCATCAACTTGTCATTTACATCAGGTATAACTCCCAATGCAATCCCTCCCCCCTCCCCCCTCCCCATGACAGGCCCATGTGTGTGATGGTCCCCTTCCTGAGTCCAAGTGATCTCATTGTTCAGTTCCCACCTATGAGTGAGAACATGCGGTGTTTGGTTTTCTGTTCTTGTGATAGATTGCTAAGAATGATGGTTTCCAGCTGCATCCATGTCCCTACAAAGGACACAAACTCATCCTTTTTGATGGCTGCATAGTATTCCATGGTGTATATGTGCCACATTTTCTTAATCCAATCTGTCACTGATGGACATTTGGGTTGATTCCAAGTCTTTGCTATTGTGAATAGTGCTGCAATAAATATACGAGTGCATGTGTCTTTATAGCAGCATAATTTATAATCCTTTGGGTATATACCCAGTAATGGGATGGCTGGGTCATATGGTACATCTAGTTCTAGATCCTTGAGGAATCGCCATACTGTTTTCCATAATGGTTGAACTCGTTTACAATCCCACCAACAGTGTAAAAGTGTTCCTATTTCTCCACATCCTCTCCAGCACCTGTTGTTTCCTGACTTTTTAATGATCGCCATTCTAACTGGTGTGAGATGGTTTCTCATTGTGGTTTTGATTTGCATTTCTCTGATGGCCAGTGATGATGAGCATTTTTTCATGTGTCTGTTGGCTGTATGAATGTCTTCTTTTGAGAAATGTCTGTTCATATCCTTTGCCCAGTTTTTGATGAGGTTGTTTGTTTTTTTCTTGTAAATTTGTTTGAGTTCTTTGTAGGTTCTGGATATTAGCCCTTTGTCAGATGAGTAGATTGCAAAAATTTTCTCCCATTCTGTAGGTTGCCTGTTCACTCTGATGGTAGTTTCTTTTGCTGTGCAGAAGCTCTTTAATTTAATGAGATCCCATTTGTCAATTTTGGCTTTTGTTGCCGTTGCTTTTGGTGTTTTAGACATGAAGTCTTTGCCCATGCCTATGTCCTGAATGGTACTACCTAGGTTTTCCTCTAGGATTTTTATGGTATTAGGTCTAACATTTAAGTCTCTAATCCATCTTGAATTAATTTTCGTATAAGGAGTAAGGAAAGGATCCAGTTTCAGCTTTCTACTTATGGCTAGCCAATTTTCCCAGCACCATTTAGTAAATAGGGAATCCTTTCCCCATTTCTTGCTTCTCTCAGGTTTGTCAAAGATCAGATGGCTGTAGATGTGTGGTATTATTTCTGAGGACTCTGTTCTGTTCCATTGGTCTATATCTCTGTTTTGGTACCAGTACCATGCTGTTTTGGTTACTGTAGCCTTGTAGTATAGTTTGAAGTCAGGTAGCGTGATGCCTCCAGCTTTGTTCTTTTGACTTAGGATTGTCTTGGAGATGCGGGCTCTTTTTTGGTTCCATATGAACTTTAAAGCAGTTTTTTCCAATTCTGTGAAGAAACTCATTGGTAGCTTGATGGGGATGGCATTGAATCTATAAATTACCTTGGGCAGTATGGCCATTTTCACGATATTGATTCTTCCTATCCATGAGCATGGTATGTTCTTCCATTTGTTTGTGTCCTCTTTTATTTCACTGAGCAGTGGTTTGTAGTTCTCCTTGAAGAGGTCCTTTACATCCCTTGTAAGTTGGATTCCTAGGTATTTTCTTCTCTTTGAAGCAATTGTGAATGAAAGTTCATTCCTGATTTGGCTCTCTGTCTGTTACTGGTGTATAAGAATGCTTGTGATTTTTGCACATTAATTTTGTATCCTGAGACTTTGCTGAAGATGCTTATCAGCTTAAGGAGATTTTGGGCTGAGACAATGGGGTTTTCTAAATATACAATCATGTCATCTGCAAACAGGGACAGTTTGACTTCTTCTTTTCCTAACTGAATACTCTTGATTTCTTTCTCTTGCCTAATTGCCCTAGCCAGAACTTCCAACACTATGTTGAATAGGAGTGGTGAGAGAGGGCATCCCTGTCTTGTGCCAGTTTTCAAAGGGAATTTGTCCAGTTTTTGCCCATTCAGTATGATATTGGCTGTGGGTTTGTCATAAATAGCTCTTATTATTGTGAGGTACGTTCCATCAATACCGAATTTATTGAGCGTTTTTAGCATGAAGGTCTGTTGAATTTTGTCAAAAGCCTTTTCTGCATCTATTGAGATAATCATGTAGTTCTTGTCTTTGGTTCTGTTTATATGCTGGATTATGTTTATTGATTTGCGAAAGTTGAACCAGCCTTGCATCCCAGGGATGAAGCCCACTTGATCATGGTGGATAAGCTTTTTGATGTGTTGCTGAATCCGGTTTGCCAGTATTTTATTGAGGATTTTTGCATCGATGTTCATCAGGGATATAGGTCTAAAATTCTCTCTTTTCGTTGTGTCTCTGCCAGGCTTTGGTATCAGGATGATGTTGGTCTCACAAAATGAGTTAGGGAGGATTCCCTCTTTTTCTATTGATTGGAATAGTTTCAGAAGGAATGGTACCAACTCCTCCTTGTACCTCTGGTAGAATTCAGCTGTGAATCCATCTGGTCCTGGACTTTTTTTGGTTGGTAGGCTATTAATTATTGCCTCAATTTCAGAGGCTGCTATTGGTCTATTCAGGGATTCAACTTCTTCCTGGTTTAGTCTTGGAAGAGTGTAAGTGTCCAAGAAATTATCCATTTCTTCTATATTTTCCAGTTTATTTGTATAGAGGTGTTTATAGTATTCTCTGATGGTAGTTTGTATTTCCGTGGGGTCGGTGGTGATATCCCCTTTATCATTTTTAATTGCGTCTATTTGATTCTTCTCTCTTTTCTTCTTTATTAGTCTTGCTAGTGATCTGTCAATTTTGTTGATCTTTTCAAAAAACCAACTCCTGGATTCATTGATTTTTTGGAGAGTTTTTTGTGTCTCTATCTCCTTCAGTTCTGCTCTGATCTTAGTTATTTCTAGCCTTCTGCTAGCTTTCGAATGTGTTTGATCTTGCTTCTCTAGTTCTTTTAATTGCGATGTTAGAGTGTCAATTTTAGATCTTTCCTGCTTTCTCTTGTGGGCATTTAGTGCTATAAATTTCCCTCTACACACTGCTTTAAATGTGTCCCAGAGATTCTGGTATGTTGTATCTTTGTTCTCATTGGTTTCAAAGAACATCTTTATTTCTGCCTTCATTTCGTTATGTACCCAGTAGTCATTCAGGAGCAGGTTGTTCAGCTTCCATGTAGTTGAGTGGTTTTGATTGAGTTTCTTAGTCCTGAGTTCTAGTTTGATTTCACTATGGTGTGAGAGACAGCTTGTTATAATTTCTGTTCTTGTACATTTGCTGAGGAGTGCTTTACTTCCAATTACGTGGTCGATTTTGGAGTAAGTACGATGTGGTGCTGAGAAGAATGTATATTCTGTTGATTTGGGGTGGAGAGTTCTATAGATGTCTATTAGGTCTGCTTGCTGCAGAGATGAGTTCAATTCCTGGATATCCTTGTTAACTTTCTGTCTCGTTGATCTGTCTAATGTTGACAGTGGAGTGTTGAAGTCTCCCATTATTATTGTATGGGAGTCTAAGTCTCTTTGTAAGTCTCTAAGGACTTGCTTTATGAATCTGTGTGCTCCTGTATTGGGTGCAGATATATTTAGGATAGTTATCTCTTCCTGTTGAATTGACCCCTTTACCATTATGTAATGGCCTTCTTTGTCTCTTTTGATCTTTGATGGTTTAACGTCTGTTTTATCAGAGACTAGGATTGCAACCCCTGCTTTTTTTTGTTCTCCATTTGCTTGGTAAATCTTCCTCCTTCCCTTTATTTTGAGCCTATCTATGTCTCTGCGTGTGAGATGGGTCTCCTGAATACAGCAGACTGATGGGTCTTGACTCTTTATCCAGTTTGCCAGTCTGTGTCTTTTAATTGGAGCATTTAGTCCATTTACATTTAAGGTTAAGATTGTTATGTGTGAACTTGATCCTGCGATTATGATATTAACTGGTTATTTTGCTCGTTAGTTGATGCAGTTTCTTCCTAGCCTCAATGGTCTTTACATTTTGGCATGTTTTTGCAATGGCTGGTACCGGTTGTTCCTTTCCATGTTTAGTGCTTCCTTCAGGGTCTCTTGTAAGGCAGGCCTGGTGGTGACAAAATCTCTAAGCATTTGCTTATCTGTAAAGGATTTTATTTCTCCTTCACTTATGAAACTTAGTTTGGCTGGATATGAAATTCTGGGTTGAAAATTCTTTTCTTTAAGAATGTTGAATATTGGCCCCCACTCTCTTCTGGCTTGGAGAGTTTCTGCCGAGAGATCTGCTGTTAGTCTGATGGGCTTCCCTTTGTGGGTAACCCGACCTTTCTCTCTGGCTGCCCTTAAGATTTTTTCCTTCATTTCAACTTTGGTGAATCTGGCAATTATGTGTCTTGGAGTTGCTCTTCTCGAGGAGTATCTTTGTGGCATTCTCTGTATTTCCTGGATTTGAATGTTGGCCTGCCCTACTAGGTTGGGGAAGTTCTCCTGGATGATATCCTGAAGAGTGTTTTCCAACTTGGTGCCATTTTCCCCCTCACTTTCAGGCACCCCAATCAGACGTAGATTTGGTCTTTTTACATAATCCCACACTTCTTGCAGGCTTCGTTCATTTCTTTTTCTTCTTTTTTCTTTTGGTTTCTCTTCTCGCTTCATTTCATTCATTTGATCCTCAATCGCTGATACTCTTTCTTCCAGTTGATCGAGTCGGTTACTGAAGCTTGTGCATTTGTCACGTATTTCTTGTGTCATGGTTTTCATCTCTTTCATTTCGTTTATGACCTTCTCTGCATTAATTACTCTAGCCATCAATTCTTCCACTTTTTTTTCAAGATTTTTACTTTCTTTGCGCTGGGTACGTAATTCCTCCTTTAGCTCTCAGAAATTTGATGGACTGAAGCCTTCTTCTCTCATCTCGTCAAAGTCATTCTCCATCCAGCTTTGATCCATTGCTGGCGATGAGCTGCGCTCCTTTGCCGGGGGAGATGCGCTCTTATTTTTTGAATATCCAGCTTTTCTGCCCTGCTTTTTCCCCATCTTTGTGGTTTTATCTGCCTCTGGTCTTTGATGATGGTGATGTACTGATGGGGTTTTGGTGTAGGTGTCCTTCCTGTTTGATAGTTTTCCTTCTAACAGTCAGGACCCTCAGCTGTAGGTCTGTTGGAGATTGCTTGAGGTCCACTCCAGACCCTGTTTGCCTGGGTATCAGCAGCAGAGGCTGCAGAAGATAGAATATTTCTGAACAGCGAGTGTACCTGTCTGATTCTTGCTTTGGAAGCTTCCTCTCAGGGGTGTACTCCACCCTGTGAGGTGTGGGGTGTCAGACTGCCCCTAGTGGGGGATGTCTCCCAGTTAGGCTACTCAGGGGTCAGGGACCCACTTGAGCAGGGAGTCTGTCCATTCTCAGATCTCAACCTCCGTGTTGGGAGATCCACTGCTCTCTTCAAAGCTGTCAGACAGAGTCGTTTGCGTCTGCAGAGGTTTCGGCTGTGTTTGTTATTGCCCTGTCCCCAGAGGAGGAGTCTACAGAGACAGGCAGGTTTCCTTGAGCTGCTGTGAGCTCCACCCAGTTCGAGCTTCCCAGCAGCTTTGTTTACCTACTTAAGCCTCAGCAATGGCGGGCGCCCCTCCTCCAGCCTCGCTGCTGCCTTGCCGGTAGATCACAGACTGCTGTGCTAGCAATGAGGGAGGCTCCGTGGGTGTGGGACCCTCCCGGCCAGGTGTGGGATATGATCTCCTGGTGTGCCTGTTTGCTTAAAGCTCAGTATTGGGGTGGGAGTTACCCGATTTTCCAGGTGTTGTGTGTCTCAGTTCCCCTGGCTAGGAAAAGGGATTCCCTTCCCCCTTGCGCTTCCCAGGTGAGGCAATGCCTCTCCCTGCTTCAGCTCTCGCTGGTCGGGCTGCAGCAGCTGACCAGCACCGATCGTCCGGCACTCCCCAGTGAGATATACCAGTACCTCAGTTGAAAATGCAGAAATCACCGGTCTTCTGTGTCGCTCGCGCTGGGAGTTGGAGACTGGAGCTGTTCCTATTCGGCCATCTTGCTCTGCCCCTTGTCCTGTATTCATTTCTTAACATATAGACAAAAAGACATACCTGAAATTCACTCTTACCTCCACGCCTACACTTTGCATGTCATATTGGTTTAGCTTTTTTCCAGCAGATCTGTAGATCTGAAATGTGACCTTCTCTAACAGACACATCATCCTGAGAGACCTACTTCTGTATCCTCACTCTCATATTTTTCTCTCTCTAGATGCAGTCCTGCTAGGCCAGTCTGCCTTCTCTAACCTCCTTTGAATTCTGGTGAACATAGTGGTCTACTACTCACTACAAAATTTATCGCCTTCTCTCCCTCTAACAAAGAGGAAGTTGATAGTCTCTGAGGTGTACAGTGTGTTGATTTAATTAAGATGAAGTGGTGATAGGCTAGGGACCTGCTGGTGCTAGGAGAGATGCACAGAAAGCTTCCTTGCAGCTCAAGCCACTCATCCTTCAACCTATGTCCCTACTCTCAGTCTAGTGAAGAAGAAATTAAAGTAATTGAAACAGATACACAAAGAAAGCATATTCCACACAGTATGATACGTGCATAGATGAAGATAAGCATGAAGTAGTATGGGACCAAATTTAAGGGAATCCAGCCCAGAAGGAGTGGGAGAAGGGAGAGGAGAGGTAGTGAATAAAAGTTTCAGGAAGGACGTGAAGACCACTTAGAAGATGACCAAGGTTATCAAGTTACAAGTGGTGATTCAGTCTAGGATGAGATAGGGGCATCTCAGGCATTGGGACATACTAAGCAAAGGCACAAATCAAATAGATCTGCTCGAGTTAAAAGTTGTGAGAGGATGAAATAAGAAAAGACCTAGAAGAGGGCAATATCTGGATAAAGGAGATACATGTAAAACATGTGAAAAAGAACAGAGAAATGAGGAGACACCCAAACCGGGAAATAATGTAGTCAGAACTGTGGTGAATGGACATAACCTGGTAGAATTATAGTGCATACATTTGTGAGAGGTAAGTAGGCAGCAAGGAAATTAGTTAGGCATCAAGGTAAGAAACCATGTGGGCCTGAACCAAGCCATAGTATAAGCTGAAGTACTTATAGTTGTTTCCTGTACTATCTGAAGCCAACAATTTGGCTGATAGATTATATGGGCCCAGGGTTGCTGAAACACTTACTGTGCCCATGGCATTTCAGAAGTTATAGATATTATGTAAGGCAATTTTATGAGTCTATCTGTTCAGTTTTTTTCATTTTGTGTTCTTATATTACCCACCAGTCAAAGGTTTCTGGAACCTTCCTCATTACAGGAATCAAATGCCAATATTCCCTCAATCACAGATGTTCCTTTTAGTTGAGTCACTTGTGCTTCCACCAAGCTTGACTATAAAACTGAATTAAAACAATTATATAAAGCTGGCTTGTGTTGGCTCCAGAAACATTCCTGATGCATCCTGGGGCCTGCTCTTGTTAAGCTCTGCTACCCACGACTGCCCTGGATTTTGGATTCCCAACTTGTTTTGACTTGGCATTATTTCCTGATCACCCTTTGTTGGCTCTGGTGATTCAGTTTCTCAAATGGTCATGGGTTTTTGAGCCTAATTGACCTGACCCTTCTTTGGATTTGTCGATCTAGTCTAATTCTGAAGCTTCTGGCACTTTTTTTCCTGCCCACTCCCATCATGCCCACTAGTAGATGAGTGGGCTGGTAGAACTTCGAGAAGCCTGGTAGAATTTCCCTCACCAAATCTGAAGGCATTTATTTGGAGCTATGTTTCCTAAATTGCACTCAATAGAACACTGGCATTTTGGAAAGTGTCAAAAGTTGTTCTATGAACAGAAGGATCTGTGATTATATGTTTGGAGAAGCCTGCTTTTTCTAGTCCTCTTGTGGAGATTGAGAACAACCAACACATTTTAATGGCTCTGAGGGACCCCTTTGTAAAGAAATGTTTAATGTTTAACCCAGTTCTTCTAAGCTTAGTTGGGTAAGGAAACATTTCATTTCTCACAGAATACCTATGGAAATGGTGTAGCATATTACAGTTTTGGAAATACCAGTTTTACATTTGGACCACTTCAGCATCTTTTAAAACACCATAAGAAAATGGGATGGCGGAAATAATGGAGGTTTGCTGTGGCCTGGTTTCCAGCCTTTGTTACCCAACCCACTTGTTTGGCTTATACTTGTTTGACCTTGAACAACTTCCTCTACATCTCTGAAATTTCCCCCCATCTGTAAAAGTGACAAAGAAATATTAACAACAGAAACTATGAAATTATCATTTAATTAGGGCTCACTATATGCTAGGTAACTCGAGCTATAAAACTTCATACAAATGTCAATTGTTGTTACAAACCATGCAAATGGTTTTTATTTCTGGTTCCAATTATTTTATCTCACTTTCTTCCCTTTGATAACCAAGGTTTTGTGGTAAATAACCTCAGTAATCTCATTTTTTTTAATCTGAGTGACAGAGTCAGACTTGAATCTTTCCAAGCCCAGTGTTTCTGTTTTCTGCCTTCTCTCTCATGTAGAGCCTTTCCACTTTTCCCGTCTGCTTTTGGAAATTTTGGAATTGCTCAAGTGCCATTGCTTTTTTAGTTACCTCACCAAATCTGATATTTTATTGTGGAAGTATGTATTGAAATGGAATCTCTCCAGTTTTAAATTGCTTATACTGATAAAAGCCATATTTTTATAGGTAACAACAGCAAGGGTATGAGGTGACTTTGCATTATGTATTTTTAATTTTAGTTGTTTTCCAAAAAAATTATATGACATGTATTCTACACCAGACACTGTTCTAAATCCATTAAAAAGATTAAGTCATTTAATCCTCATCGAAAGCCTGTTCAGTAGATATCATTATTATTCCAATTATAAGAGCTGACAAGACTGAGACAAGTTAATTAGCATGTCCACGTAAATACAAAATGGCTGATATAAGAACTGAACCCAGGAAATTATTGACTTCTGTAGCTATCTTCTCAGTCATTATGCTATATTGCTTCCCAGAAGACTTTGTGATGCAGGGAACTTCTTACACAATCTATGAAGCCTGCTTCATGTAACTCTCCATGGCCCCTAAATCCTCCACCAACTGCGCTCCTAAGGCTTTATGTTAGGCATGTGGACTCAGATAAAACTGAGTTAGGATTCTGGCTCTGACATCTACTATCTGTATGATATTGGATAAGTCATTTTAGCTCTTGGAGCCCTAGTTTTCTCATCTGTAAAATGGGGTACATAATGCTTACATTTCAAGTCTGTTGTAAAAAATTCGATAAGGTAATGTGTGGTTCAGCATAGGTCTTTAAACATTGGTTCTTCACCCTACATGATGTGAGACTCATTGGTGGGGGAGATGATCAGGGGAGAGGAAATACTGATTCCCAGGCCTAAACCCAGACTACTAAGTCAGCATTTTTAGGGGTAGGCCCAAATACTTTTTTATTTTAAAAGTATATGTATAATTCTGACAAACATTATATATATTATTGAAAGACAAGCATCTTTCAGCATTACGGACTTAATATATGTGCGTGAGATTGATTCCAATATTGTATCACTAATTATGGCTGAGATCCTGAATTCACATTGAGATGATTATTATTTTTTTTTTTCTGGCCAAGTGAACCATTTGTAGAACGTCATGGTTTCCACTTTTGGTTGCTGTAATTTTAGAGGTAGTGATGCTGATGCGTGGGTGGTGACCAAGTTAGGATTTTAGCAGGCAGGGGCTATAACCAGGAGAGGGGAACGACTTGTATCTTCATCTCTACTTGGAATAATCATTGCTCTAGGATTCACCATAAAGTTCTCATCGGAACTGCACCCTAGCCAATCCCCTCAATGGAGCATAAAACATTTTGACCTAGCTCATTGGTTGGGAGTTGGGAGGTATTACCATCATCTTCTAAGAGAGGAAGGCTGAGGATAAGAGAAGAGAGGGGACTTACCAAAGTCACACAGCAAGAAAATGGTAGAGCTGAAATTTGAGACCAATTGTGTATGACTACAAAACCTTTGAGTTTCTTCCATTGTGGCATTGTACTTTTTCTTATCCGTTTATTTATTTACTTTGAGATAGAGTCTCACTCTGCCGCTCAGGCTGAAACAGAGTGGCATAATCAATCATGATTTGCTGCAGCTTCAAATTCCTGGGCAAAAGTGATCTCCCCTCATAGCTAAGTCTACAATTATGTACTACCATGCCCAGCTAATTATAGACAGCGTCTCACTGTGTTGCCCAAGCTTGTCTTGAACTTCTGGACTCAAGTGCTCCTCCTGCCACAACCTCCCAATGTGCTGGGATTACAGGTGTGAGCTACCACACCCAGCCAGCACTGTACCATTTTAACAAAAGAAACTAGGGAGGAAAAGCTTCCTAGTCAATAAGCATTTATTAAGCACCTTGCATGTGGACTAAAAAATTTACTTATTTTTAAAAATTATTATTATACTTTAAATTCTGGGATACATGTGTAGAATGTGCAGGTTTGTTACATAGGTATACACGTGCCATGGTGGTTTGCTATAAGCATCAACTCGTCACCTACATTAGGTATTTCTCCTAATGCTATCCCTCCCCTAGCCCCCCACCAATCGACAGGCCCCATTGTGTGATGTTCCCCTCCCTGTGTCCATGTGTTCTCATTGTTCAACTCCCATTATGAGTGAGAACATGTGGTGTTTGGTTTTCTGTTCCTGTGTTAGTTGGCTGAGAATGATGATTTCCAGCTTCATCATGTCCCTGCAAAGGACATGAATTATCCTTTTATATGGCTGCATAATATTCCATGGTACATATGTGGCACATTTCCTTTATCCAGTCTATCATTGATGGGCATTTGGGTTGGTTCCAAGTCTTTGCTACTGCAAACAGTGCTTCAATAAACATATGTGTGCATATGTCTTTGTAATAGAATGATTTATAATCCCTTGGTTATATACCCAGTAATGGGATTGCTGGATCAAGTGGTATTTCTGGTTCTAGATCCTTGAGGAATTGTCACACTCTCTTCCACAATGGTTGAACAAATTCACACTCCAACAGTGTAAAAGCATTCCTATTTCTCCACTTCCTCTCCAGCATCTGTTGTTTCCTGACTTTTTAATGTTTGCCATTCTAACTGGCATGAGATGATACCTCATTGTGGTTTTGATTTGCATTTCTCTAATGACCAGTGATGATGAGCTTTTTTTTTCATATGTTTTTTGGCCACATAAGTGCCTTCTTTAGAGAAGTGTCTGTTCATATCCTTCACCCACTTTTTGATGGGGTTGTTTGTTTTTTCTTGTAAATTTGTGTAAGTTCTTTGTAGATTCTGGATATTAGACTTTGTCAGATGGATAGATTGCAAAAATTTTCTCCCATTCTGTAGGTTGCCTGTTTACTCTGATGATAGTTTATTTTGCTGTGCAGAAGCTCTTTAGTTTAATTAGATCCCATTTGTCACATTTGACTTTTGTTGCCATTGCTTTTGGTGTTTTAGTCATGAAGTCTTTGCCCACGCCTATGTCCTGAATGGCATTGCCTAGGTTTTCTTCTAGGATTTTTATGGTTTTAGGTCTTACATTTACGTATTTAATCCATCTTGAGTTAATTTTTATGCAAGGTGTAAGAAAGGGGTCCAGTTTCAGTTTTCTGCATATGGCTAGCCAGTTTTCCCAACATCATTTATTAAATAGGGAATCCTTTTTCCATTGCTTGTTTTTGTCAGGGTTGTCAAAAATCAGATAGTTGTAGATGTGTGGTGTCATTTCTGAGGCTTCTGTTCTGTTCCATTGGTCTATATGTCTGTTTTGGTACCAGTACCATGCTGTTTTGGTTACTGTAGCCTTGTGATATAGTTTGAAGTCAGGTAGCACAATACCTCCAGCTTTGTTCTTTGTGGTTAGGATTGTCTTGGCTATACAGGCTCTTTTTTGGTTCCATATGAAATTTAAAGTAGTTTTTTTTTCCTAATTCTGTGAAGAAAGTCAATGGTAACTTGATGGGGACAGCATTGAATCTATAAATTACTTTGGGCAGTATGGCCATTTTCATGATATTGATTCTTTCTATCCATAAGCATGTTTTTATTGTTCATGAAAACCTCATAAGGTAGGTATTCTCATTGTTTTCCTCTAACAGGTAAAGTAATTGAGTCTATACTTTTGTTTTTTCCAGTCACAACAATTAACTTACAGACATGGCTACTAAAAAGTAATGATCTCATTTGTTAAACACATAAACTAGTCAAGGGGTTAGAGATATTGCCAAGGACCAATCTCACCTTGTCTCTCCCTTGCTTACAACTTTTCAGTGATTCAACGTTGCCCTTAGGATGAAGACTATACTCCTTAGTTTGGTTTTCAATGCTTTTCAAGATTTGGCTCCTAATTCATTGCTCCTTTCTCTTGTTTTCACATTAAAATGTCCTAGCCTAACTAAACTATCTGTAGTTCACCCAGTGTTCTCTTTAACCTTAAGGCTTTTGTAGATGCTGCTTCTATTGCTTGGGATGCTTTTTTCTGTTGTCTCATATGTGACCATTTTCACCAGCTCCACCATGCCTCACATTCATTCATTTGAAAAATAATTACTGAATACCTACTAAGTGTCAGACTCTAGGGATACAATGGTCAACTGGAGAGAAACATCTGCCACAGAACTCACATGCTGTATAGGAAGAAACATGCCTCCAAAATATTTAAAAAGTTAAGTACAGTATGTTAGCAATGCATACTATATATTAACTGTATACTAGAAATTGTGCATATGGGATAAAGTTGCCACTTTAGATGGAAGATTCAGGAAAGGCCTTACTTGATAAAATGCCGTTTTAGTAGCAAATGAAGAAATCGAGGTAAAAACTTCTTAAAGCTATATGAGTAAGGAGCATTTCAACTAGAGGGAACAGCCAACTGCAAAAGTCTTAATGCAACGTGTGTGTTAGAAGAACAGCTAGGATCTAATGTGGAAGATTGGTAGGAGATGAACTTGAAACAGGCAGCTAAGATGAAGCAGGGCTGTGAGATTCTAAGGATTTGGGCTTTTACTCTGTATAAGGTGATAAACCATTTCTGGGTTTAAAGCAGAGAACTGACATGATCTCACAGTTTAATAAGATTCTTCTGGCTGCTGCATTGAGAATTAACTTCCTGGGTGATGAAGGTAGAAGAGTGAAAACCAGACTGGAGTCACAGAATCCAGGTGGTAGCAGTGGTGGCGGTAAGAAGTGGTCAGATTAGATATTACCTCTTCCAGAAAGCAGGCAGTCTTCTGTGACTCCCGAGGCTGGAGGAGATGCTCCCCAACACTGGCTTCCCACAGGCATCTATATTATTTTTCTCAGATAACCAGGCTTATAGGGTCTTTCCCTTTATTCAAGTCCATCCTTTATTATGTGAGATCCTTGGGGTCAGTGACTGGGATTTTAACTTGTTTGTTTGTTTGTTTTGTTTGTTGTGTTTTGTTTTGTTTTTCTGAGATAGAGTCTTACTCTGTTGCCCAGGCTGAAGTACAGCAGTGCATGGCTTACTGCAGCCTTGATACAAATGTTCCTCCCACCTCAGCATCCTGAGTAGCTAGGACTATAGGCACGTGTGCCACCATGATCAACTAATTTTTGTATTTTTTGCAGAGACAGGATCTTGCCATGTTGCCTAGGCTGGTCTCAAACTCCTGGACTCAAGCAATCCACCTGCCTCTGCCTCCCAAAT
The DNA here is from genome assembly GCF_043159975.1 of Macaca nemestrina. NCBI lineage: Eukaryota > Metazoa > Chordata > Mammalia > Primates > Cercopithecidae > Macaca > Macaca nemestrina. The sequence goes on from NC_092145.1 coordinate 87,919,529, forward strand.
TGCTGGGATTGTAGGTGTGAACCACCGTGCCCAGCCCAGATTTTATTAGCTTTTTGTTCACTTATCACCAATATCTCTTCAGTAAGTAACATATAATGTGATTCAGAAAAGTATTCAGTAAGTATTATTAAATGACTAAATTAACAACCAAAATAAGCCATAGAGGCAGAAGCATTTTAAAAGGATGGAATGTAGGTGAAATCTGCTTTCCATCATCATTGACTGAGAGTACAGAACCAAGCAGCTATCCCACCAGCCTCTGTAGCAATAGCAATGGTTCTGGGCCCTGATTCACCCAAGTCCCTCCATTCTGACACCCAACCCTTTATAGGATAAAACTCTCATCATTCTTCTAAACCCATCTTTAATGCTTTCTTTGGCTTGGTGACTTCCATGATCCTCTAATGCTTAGAGTTCATTGCTCCTCCACTCCAGCATGTGCCCATAGCATTTGTTTAAGCTTTGTTTGGTAGTACTTTCATGTATGCCCAACATGTAGTATGCAGTATGTGTTTGCCTCCTATACGGGACTGTGAACTTTTCCAAGGCAGAAATTCTATTTTATCTGGTGTTTGTCTAATCTTAGGTGCTTAGGTACCCATTCAAAAATATTCTGTGGTCTTATCAAAAAGGAAATAACAGATGCTGGTGAGAATGCAGAGAAAGGGTAATGCCTGTACACTGTTGGTGAAAATGTAAATTTGTACAACCACTATGGAATATGGCAGAGAAGTTCCTCAAAAAAATAAAAATGGAATTACCATATGATCCAGTAATCTCACTGCTGGGTATGTAGCCCCGAAGAAAGGAAATCAGTGTATTGAAGAAGTATCTGCACATCTATGTTTGTTGCAGTGCTGTTCACAACATTCAAGTTTTGGAAGCAACTTAAATATCCACCAACAGATGAATGAATAAAGAAAATGTACTTAAATACAGTGGAGTACTATTTGACCATAAAAAATAAGATTCTGTCATTGACAATAACATTAATGGAACTGCGCCTTCATGTTTATTACAGCACTATTCACAATAACAAAGATATGGAATCATCCTAGGTGTTTATCAATGGAGGAATAGATTTTAACAATGTGGTATACACAGTGGAATACCATTCAGCCATAAAAAGAATGAGATCCTGTCATTTTCAACAACAGGGATGGAACTGCAAGTCATTATGTTACATGAAATAAGCCAGGCACAGAAAGACAAATATCTTATGTTCTTACTCATATGTGGGAGCTAAAATAATTGATCCCATGGAGCTAGGGAGTAGAATGGTGGTTACCAGGATATGTGAAGGGTAGGGTGGGGGTGTGATAAAGAGATGTTGGTTAATGGGTACAGAAAATACGGTTAGAAGAATTAAGTTCTAGTGTTTGATAGCACAATAGAGTGACTATAGTTAACAAGAATTTATTGTTCATTTCAAAATAGCTGAAAGAGTAAATCTGAAGATTTGAAATGTTCCTGCCACAGAGAAATGCTAAATGTTGGAGGTGATGCATATCCCAACTACCTTAATTTGATCATTACACCTTGTATGTATGTATCAAAATATCACACTCATATTTATGTACAACTACTATGTATAAATACAAAGTGACCCTGTGGTCATGTTTGGAGCAGCATATTTCTCTATTAAAGAATTCTAGTGCATATTAATATATTAAAGAATCTGAAAGTATAATTTTTAAATAAGCTTTTCATTGAAGTATGACACACATACAAAAGGTGCACAAGTCATGAGAGTACAGCTTTAAAAATGCTCACTAAGTGAACACACTCATGTCATCAGCACCTATATCAAGAAACAGAACATTATCAGCATTCTGGAAGCTCTCCTCAAGCACACTTTCAGTCATAACTCCTATACCTCTCCAGAGGTAACCACTATCTCAGCTTCTCTCGCTCTAGTTTAGTTTTGTCTGTTTTGTAACTTTTTACAAATGGAATTATATAGTTTGTCCTCCTTTGTGTCTGGCTTCATTCACATTCACAGTCACATTTTGTGTGTGAGTCATCCATGTTATTGTGCATAGCAGTACTTGTTCATCTTCATTGCCATGTAGTATTTCTTTGTATGAAAATACTGCAATTTATTTAACCATTATACCCACATATATTTTGAATATAATAAGAAATTTTCAAATATTAACACATTTAATCTTACCAACAACTAAGCAAGGTAACCTTATTTTAGAATTGAGGGAGCACAGAGCAACATGCCTAAAACAACATAGCAGAATCTAGAAGAAAACCTCTTTAATCTTGGCTAGATACTTGTTTAACCTAGAATTTCAAAAACTTATCAGAGCAAAGAAATTTTTTGTTTCGTATGACACCTACCAGGTCTATGTAACAAAGTTTTGAAAATGCTTAACTCAATGGTTTGAAGGCCCTTTCAGTTCTAATGATTGTTAAGAGTGACAACTGAACTGGAGGGGAAAGAGGAACAAGCTAGGGAGTCAGACCTTACTATGGTCCTGGATCTACCAAAGTTGCCTTGGGACCTCTACCAAAACTGCCTTATGACCTTGGGAAAGTCATTCTCCATCTCTCAGCCACAGAGCTTTCATCTAAGCAGGAAAAAATTAAATGAGATTTAAGGGCCCTTATATTCTGGGACTCAGAACATGTAACTGAGAATCGCCATTGGGAATGAAAGGAAAGCAGGTAAACAATTTGGACTTGGAAGGAATATTAACATTATCACAAATGAGAGGTCACCTTTAGTCTTTGATTAACTCTACCTACCCCATCCCCAAAGTACCTAAAATTAGCTTACATTTGTGAATATAAACTGATAAGAATAAAGGAAGCAACCAAGTAAATATTCACTTGAATCCTACATCAGCCACTTAATACCTAAATTACTTTTGTTAAAACACTTGTTCTCTTCTACAAAATAGAGATAATAGTTTCACAGACAAACTAGGAAATGTAGTCTCTCAGTGTGTGGCCATGTGCCCATCTAAAATTTAGAGTTTCTTTCCTTAAAGGATGAAGGGGGAAATGAAGACTATTGGACAATCAATATATTCTGCCATAGTCCTCTCTCTCAGTGCACTCCTATACACTTCTTCACTCACATGGAACATATTTATCTCCTCTCCAAGAAGGATAACCCAAAGGTCCATCCAGCTACTGCATTCATATCAAAGTCCAGGATCTCTAATAACTTGTAGTCATCCGTATCAACTCCAGATATGACTCTCAATGACTCAGTGATCTATAAACTAAGTGATAAGTTATCTGTCCTTTACCTACCTGCTAAAGACAATAGGGAAATAGGAACAGAATAACCACAGTAAAACTTTTTTTTCATGAAAAGAAAGCATACGAATGTACGACAGTCATTGGTCCATAATGATAGGTGAATCTTGCTGGGCAGGAACTGTAAAAACTCTTCTGGAAGTGGTATTACTTCCTTGGTTAGACACAGTTTCTCCTCTTTGAACGAAATTATTTTGTCCACTATTTTTTAATCACCCCTGACTTTGCCCTCTGCAAGGTTATTCTTTGCCTTTGAGCCTCTATGGCCACATTTGTAATGACTTAAATAGCACTAGAAACTGGGTCTTCTATTTTTTTTCCAGTGCATATTCTGTTTACCATGTTTCACTACACCAAGCCTTTGAGTCTGAGAAGAGTGGAAGAAACAATCAGATGAGGAGAGCATAGAAGAGATAAGTTTCTGGGTGGAGAATGAGGTCTTTAAAAGTGGAGTGAGAACCTTGGACTCAATGCCTACTAAGCTCAGAGTACCCTAAGGATCTGTCACTGTGGCAGATTACATAAAGTGGGGTCAAGGGTATCTGGTGACAGAGGTAAGAGATACCTATACTCCTGCATAATGATTGGTGTATATCACAAAACTGACTACATCAATCCCCTATTTTAAAAGACCTTCTGTTGACCTTCAGGATAAATTTTATGTTTGTTAGTCTGTTACAAAAGGTCCATAATAATTTGGCTCTCTCATTTTTCTATCCCTTAAAAGCTTTCCCCACATTTGACTATGGTATGTCCCAGTCATACTTGACTATGCAGCCTTCTCCAAGCATGCCACGGCATTGCACATGCTATGCTTTCTACCTAAAATATCCTTTCCCACCTTGCATTTCTAGTAAACTCCTACTGTCTCACTAGTGCCAACTCAAATGTCAATCCTGAAAAATCTTCCACTGCTCATAAAATTCTGATTTAGGCACTCCTACCTTCAAATCTTTATGGGAATACATTTTGTAAATATCTGTTTACATATCTATATTTTCCAAAGGATTTAAGCCTCTTGCTTTCAAGAACTGGCTCTTATGCATTACTGTATTCCCCCATTTATGAGAGTTGCTCAGAACATGCTTGAGGAAGGAAAGAAGAAAGAAAGGAAGGAAGAATAAAGGAAATAAGGTAAGAAATAATGTAGGAAATGGGAAGGAAGAAGGGAGGGAAGGAAGGAAGGAAGGAAGGAAGGAAGGAAGGAAGGAAGGAAGGAAGGAAGGAAGGAAGGAAGGAAGGAAGGGAGGGAGGGAGGGAGGGAGGGAGGGAGGGATGGGAGGGGAGGAGAGGGGTGGGAGAATAGGAGGGAGGGAGGAAAGTGGGCAAAATTTCAGCAAAAATATGAACTCATTTTGAAATGCCATATATTAGCTGTGGGACTTTGGACAGATTGCTTAACCTTAGGATGACTGAATTTTAGTCTCAGTTCTGATCTTTCCTGGATATAGGGTACACAATTTCCCACTTAGAGCTTTGATTTACTCACACATAAAATGGGAAACAGGAAAACAAGACAGTGCCAAAGATCCTTTGTTATGATTTGATGCTTCTTTATTTCAATAAACACTTGGTTAATGCTTGCTCTATGCAAGGTACTGGATTAGGTATGAGGATACATAAATGAATCATGCATATTTCTGTACTGGAGATTGTGCATAAGTTTCCCCACCTGTAAAATGAAAATTTAGACAAATTACATTAAAAAGTTTGTTCAGCTTGAAGAGTACAGTATCTCTATGCATGTGAATTGATATGACATATGACCTTAGGTGGATCATTTCCCTTCTCTGAGCATGACTTCCCAATTTGTAAAATTAGATGGTTGAATAAGATGTTCCTTAAAGGCCCCTCGATTTCTGTTATTCTTTGGATTAAAGTTCAGATAGTACATGTTCACCTATAATCCTGTGCCTAGTCTTCCTGCTCATCCTTGCCTTTCACTGTTGAGGTCCATTGTGGATGAACATGAGGTTGAAGAGAGGGTTTCAGGACTCAGGAACAGCCTCATAGCGGCCTACACTGGCTGCTTTAATCCTGACCCTTCCACTTGACTGTGTGTCCTCAAGTAGGACTGGCTATAGCTGGGTCCCCTTTTTAAAGCCCAGCCAGGTCCTCTCAGAGAATGGGCAGAAATGTCTAGTCAGCTGTGCCTAGCCTTTCTGGAGGCCAGTAAAAGTTGTAAAGTTCTAAATGAGCCCTCAGCTACAAAAAGCAGAGTTAATTAATAAGGAAATAAATAAATCAAAGGAAGTTTTTTTCTTCCTGATCATGTCTATTTCCTCTCTCTCTCTCTCTCTTTTTCCCTCTCATATATGAGGAATGGACATTTATTTTTGTGATATATGTGAGATATATATGTGATATATATAGATATGAATGTGATATATAGCGATATTATATATAATATATAGACATTTCATCTCATATATATGAAATATATATCTTTCATATAAATATATATATATATCTCTCTCAAATATATATATATATGAGAGAGAGTGAGAATATATATATAGCCATAGAAAGATTGCCAGATTTAAGGACATGAGGGATAGTAACTGAACATGGCACCGTTTTGGTGGGGCTCTCTTCTTGCCCTAGTGCTCTCTGAGGCTCAACCAGCCTGCTTTTCCTAATAGTATAGACAAAGGCTCCTGAATGGTTTATTATCTAGAGGGCCCTATCCTGATTACTGGCCAAGGAAACTGAGACTCCAGCAACCATGGGCAAGGTGAACAGGGAAGAATCAAGGGGGCAGCTGAGCTGAGCTGACCTTAACCAGATGGAATTGACCTGGGCAGGCACTGGCTGATAGTACAAACCCAAATAGAATGGCAAGAAACCATGGAGCCCCAGCACCATAGAATGTCCCAGCTTGAAGTGACTGCAGTGAACACTGAGGAAAACACGTGGTGAAGGAACAATGGATTGTGAACCAATCAGAAATGTGTTAAAAACTCCATCTCTGGCCATACCAATGCTGTGTGAATTTGAGCAAGTCATTTCATCTCTGAGTCTCAGTTTGGAATTTCATTTTTGTTTTTACTAGTAAGCATGGTATGAGTAAGAGTTTCTACCAATAAGCTCAATATAAATTAAGAATAAGGATCTGCAAACTTTTCTAAGGCATCAAATAGTAAATATTTTAGATTTTGTGAGGCTTATAGTCTCTGTAGCAACTACTCAATTCTGCCTTTTTAATATGAAGGAAGTTACAGGCAATATGTAAATAAATCAGCATGACTATGTTCCAACATAACCTTATTTGCAAAAACAGGCAGTTGGTAACATTTGGTGCATAGGCCATGGTTTGGAAATCTCTGATCAAGAAGTTAAGTGACTTCCAAAACAAACAAGCAAACAAATAAACTAGTTTCACTGTAGTATTAATAGAGCTATTATTTATCAGAACAGAGAAGGTGACATTCTTCTCCATTCTTTACTGCCCAGTAGGTTTTCAGATTTGTCCTCATTTTTCAAGTAACATGGAAAAACTGGTGTGGGTACAGAGAAGAGGCAATGGCCCAGGTTCCAAGTAGAGTCACTGAAAGAACTGGAGCTTGGGCTTTGCAACAGGGTAGATGGAGGAGAAGACAGGGTATATGTGAACCCAGGGAATACAGCTACTACCCATAGGTAGAAGCCAAAAAGAAACGGAGTTCACTCAGCACAAGAACATTTTTAAGTGAGCTGCCTACTCATAAGCTCCCATAACTAGAAGTGTACAAGCCGAACTTGAAAGACTGGTTGAGTAGAGATGATTAGAAGAAGTAAGGTAGGAATTGGATGAACTGACTTTAGGGATTTTGTCAAGCCCTGAGCTTCTTCTTTGCCTCCCCTTGCCCATTAGACAAAAGACATGGAACTACTTCATGAAGTTGATTTTATTAATTTACGTAGCACCTCCTAGGTATGATTTGGAGCTGGGCACTAGGCAAAGTTACTGTGGCACATAAGTGCAAATTCAAAGCCTCCAAGCTAATAACAAGATCATGCACTCATCATTCATAATTTTATAGAGAATTATACTGAAACACAGAAGTTACTACAGAATTTGAAAGTGGTAGATTTATCAGAAATACGGAAATTTCTAAGCTAGAAGCAAGGCCTCAGCTCTCTGTTCCACAGGTTAAGTTCAAGAGAGGTAGGCCACAACTGATATCAGTCTGATTTGAACTGATCCTATGCAAGCTGGGACAATAGATAATGCTTTACAGATGGAAAAGAACCAGTTTAATAGGAGCAGTAGAAAACCAGCAACATGTGTCCTTATTCGTAACAATTCACTCCAGGGCAGCATCCCCTGGAAGCACAATGGAGCAAACCTCTCTAGGGGAGGAAATGATCTTCAGTTCCCTAAGAGATTCCAGGTTAGTTTGACCCCAGCAAGAGGCCCTTCAGTTTACCAGTCTGTCTCAATTTCATTGTACCCAAATATTTCTAGAAAGTGGGGTAGGCATGAAGGACTGATCAGTCCTCTGAGGTTCAAACATCACGACCACCTAATTTCATACCTTGAATTTGTTATTGCCTCCTAGTAATATAATATCACACATTGAGTAGGTAAGGTCTGTAAGCTGTTCCTAAAGCCATTAAGAGGACCCACTCCTTTGAAAGCCTCATTCATCCTCTCTGTACCATTCTCCCAAATCTCTGAAAGAGGCAGTATGGTGGAGGATGTAGGCTTTAAAATCAGACACATGTGGCTTGAAATTCTGACCCAACTACTTGATGGCTATATAATTTGCTTTCTGAGCCTTCACTTTCTTCCCTTTAAAATAGGAGTAATGATATCTAATGCATAGATTTATTGTAATTATTTTAATACTACATCCAAAAGCCTGGCATAGTGCCTGGCACATAGTACAAAATTTAATCAGTGATTGTTCTTATTATTGGAAAGTGCATGCTCTTTGCAGTCAGTCCTTTGACTTTTAGTCCCAATATTGGCATTTACTGGCTGTATAACCTTCAGCAAGTCAGGTCATTAATTAGGAGCTCAATTTCCTAATTGGGATACTAAAAGTACTTAAATTTTAGGGTGTAGGTGGAAATAAATGAGCTAAATATGTTTAAAACAACTCTCACATAGTCTGGCACATAGCAGATATTTAATATATGGGGATTTCTTTGCCAATAGTTATGAAGTATTATTCAGTCCCTTGCTCACTTATTGGCCCTCAAGGGTTTTTGACACACAGATAGGTAGAGAGAATGCATTCCCCCTACTCTTAGTTGCCAACCTGATGCCCTACTGAGCTAAGCCTGGTCACAATGAGGTTAATCTGTCCCAGGGACATCCGGGAGACAAGAAAGGATCTGGCAACCTGAAGAAGCCCACTGGCAAGAGTGTGGCTCCAACCTCGACATATATCTTGTGTACTAATTATCTATCCTTTTTCCCTTCACATACCCCTCCTAAAACCAACAATTGTCAGAAGTCACAGGATCCTGGGAGAGGGCACAGGATAGAGGGACAGTTGGTAAGGGATATAGTCACAGAATCCTGGGGAATTGGGAGGGGATGGGGATACAGGGAAAGTTGGTAAGGGGTTGTACCACTCATCTATTAAGAAACATTTAACTGGGTATAAGTATTTGACTGGGAGTTAAGGATTTTGGTTTCTTATTTGGTCTGCCACTAACTCACTCCATAACCCTGGAAAAATCTCTTCCCATCTTTGCCTGTATAATGGTTTCTTTGGCTCAGGATCCTTCTGGCTCTGACATTCTACAAATCTGAAAAAGAGCTGGACTCATAGGAAAACAACTTAAAATAGGAGCATCTGATATTGGTTAACTCCAGAGAAATTTTTGGAAGGTATCTGAAATTTCAGTAAGCACACAAATATTTTATATGATTCTGGGGGCAGGAGAGATAAACTTAAAAATGCTATTGAAAATCCTGGGATCCATAACTCAAAGTGATGAAAGCAAATCAGTTTGAGAAAGATAGAAGTCTGATAAGCATTCTGGGAAACCTAGGGCTGCCCAGGCCTAGCCCCAGATCAGAAGGGGTGAGGCTGAGCCAGGAACTGGCAAAATGCCCCTGTATCATTATGGAACAGTGTTTGTGAAAGTGACCTGGGCTTTTGCCCAAAAATGGTTCCTGAACTTAATTTAACCCGACGACATTAGGACTTAAACCTCAGAAGCTTCATGTCCTAGCTGTATGGTCTTAGGAATTGGTGAGAAACTCTCAGAAAACTCTGAGTTGAAGGAAGTGAGATTTTCATCTTAAAACTGGTGGTTCTTTGGTGAAAGGAACATAGACAAATAGAACAAGGTGTAATAACTGAGTCCTGGGGCACTTTACCATTTAGTGGTTGTGGCAACTAGAAGGAAACAGCAAGAGAAACAGTGAATGGCGAGGGGAAGCAGGAGCAAGATCGAGAATACCTGGTGTCCTGTAAGCCAAAGAAAAGTGTGCTCAGGGAAGAGGAAGTGATTAACTGCACGTCAAGAAGCAGGAAGTGACCGATTGCAGGGCAGAAGAGTGGGGAGGTTAGTAAAGAGTGTTTCCAGACCCAAGTTAGATATCTTCTAATAAAGCCCTTTCATTATATCTAAAGTCAACATATATTAGCTGTGTGAGAGTGAGATACTGCTAACTTTTGAAAAATAAAAATATGATCTCATTTTGAAAATAAAAATTTGTTCTTAATCCTTCTCAATCACAAACACTTTTGAGAGTTGGGCAAAAGCTATGGTCCTAACTTCCTTGGAAAAATGTGGATTCACAAAAATTGTGCACACAGTTTCATCATGTACTGCTATTTAAATATCCTGCTTTAAAGGGTAATAGAATAACTGAATGTGTGTATATACCTGAGAATGTCTCCATTAGAAAGGGGCATAGAATTTGAGATGGGGAGTGTCTGTGCAAGGAGGACATTATCTGCTACAGAAACAAAGAAGAGACATAGACTGTGATATGTGCACCGAATGGAGAAAGGATTCACAGGCCCAAGAATGTCAATATAATATAATTTAATTTTTAAAACTATTCTAATTATGTCCTCAGCTTCTTCAGAAACTTTCCATAAATTTATCTAATTTTCCTAGCTTTGATTCCATATTCAGTGGGCAAACTTGTGACCATAAAGTATCCATTCAGCATTCCAAGGTAATACGTCCAGAGACTAAAAAATCCCCAAATCTGAGGACACTACTAATCGGGGTGTATATGTATGGTAGACAACTAGACTCACTCACTATTATGTGATATATGCCAACACCCTAGTCACACTGTCTACATGATTCAATTCCTACCAACTAATTTTCAATGACTCAACTTCATCCTTATCATCACTCTGTGATGCAGAATTTAATATTCCTGTTTTACAAGTTGCTACTTCTTCAGCTGTGATCATTTACAGAGCATTTTCGTACCCTTTGATTTCAATTTAATCTCATACCAGTCCTTAAAGCAGTATAAATATTATGTCTTGTGATCTGTGTAGGCTCCTCCTCAGTCTGCACTACGGATCACAAAGTAACAGCTTTCACCATATGTGAGTCTATGCATTTCTCCTGTTTGCTTCTAAGCACAGAGAAACAGAGAAAAAGGGGATCCATTCAAAGCCGTCTTTCAACCCCTTAGAACTTCTCTTTGAGGCTAGGATTCTCCTCACTAATTTTTCATAGAATCACGGAAGGACTTCAGGGATTATACCCCAATGGTCATTATCCGAGATTGCATATCCAAACCTCCTGAGGATGGGATAAGTGGTGGAAACTGGCAAGCCCCTCACCCCCACCCTGTCATAAGCACAGTCAGTTCAGGAAGCTTAGTTTTGCCATAGCCTTTACCAGGGCAGCCAAGAAGAACTAACAAGAGGGACACTGCCATAACAAACACTCAGCCTGGAAAATACTATCCAAGATCCACAGGCAGGAATTTCTTACAAAACAAGGGCCCAGCAGCCTTTTTGTTCCTGAAACTTCCTGTTTCAGAGACTTTCTTCCTCCAAAGAGAGACACCAAATGACTTTGCTTAGGAAAACACATTCTGTCACACTGGGCAGTATCAGTGGGGGCCAAACCAAGGCTAAGAGGTACCAAAATAGCACTGCAAAAACTCAAAAAATTAAGCTGTCCTTAAAACCACATACACAAAATTAGGCCAGGACCTGTGTGCTAAATTTAAACAGGATGACTGTCTGTTAAAACAAAAGATTTAAATAGGACCAAGAGAACCCTAAAATAATAGTCAGAAATGTCTACAATATGATACAAAAATCACCTGACATAATGATACGGGAGCAGGCAGGGATGTGCTGGGTAGAGAAGGGCAGAGACCCTGGGGAAAGCTCCACTCTCGAGCTTGTGCACATGGACCTAAGTGAGGACAGGCACTCCTGTTTTAGTGCCCAAATGTTGCATTTTCCAAGACCACTCTGGCCCACCACACTCACCATCCTGTGCCTATAAAAACCCGGAGACCCTAGCAGGCACACACACACAAGTGCCCGGATGTCGAGAGGAACGCACCTGCAGAAGAACACACAGAAAGACCCCAGCAGGCCATTGATGGCAGAACAACGTGGTAGTCAATGGAAATCCAGCCAAGGGTGGTGGGAGGAGGGCCTGGATGTTGAGCAGGCTGACTCCAGGGGAAAACCACCTTCTCACTCCATCCCCCTTCTGGCTCCCCATCCAGCTGCTGAGAGCTACTTCCACCACTCAATAAAACCTTACACTCCTTTTCCAAGCCCACGTGTGATCCAGCTTTTCCAGTACACTAGGGCAAGAACCCCAGAATACAGAAAGCCCTCTGTCCTTATAATAAAGCAGAGAGTCTAATTGAACTGATTAACCCAAGCTGCCTGCAGCTGGCTAAGCTGAAAAAGCACACTGGGGCTTTGAGAGCTGTAAAAACTCAACCCTAGACACTGCTGAGAAGTCAGAGCCCGTGCTCCCCACAACCTGTCCATCTGCATGCTTCCCCTATGGGTTTGAGCAGAGAGGCACCAAAGAAGCTAGTCACACCCCCGCTGTAAGCTCTGCAAGGGGGATAAGGGAAAATTCCTCCCATTTTAATAACACAACACAACCAAGAAAATCACAACTTAAATGAGAAAATACACCTAACTAATGCCAACACAAAAATGACTTAGATGTTGAAATTATCTGACAAGATTGTAAAGTATCCATCATAAAAGAATGCTTCAACATCTTTTCCATGTTCCCCTATGGGCATTTAGTGCTATAAATTTCCCTCTAAACACTGCTTTACCTGTGTCCCAGAGATCCTGGTATGTTGTGTCTTTGTTCTCATTGGTTTCAAAGAACTTATTTATTTCTGCCTTAATTTCATTGTTTACCCAGTAGTCATTCAGGAGAGGGTGGTTCAGTTTCCATGTAGTTGTGAGGTTTTCAGTGAGTTTCTTAATCCCGAGTTCTAATTACATTGCACTGTGGTCAGAAAGACTGTTTGTTATGATTTCCATTTTTTTGCATTTGCTTAGGAGTGTTTTACTTCCAATTATGTACCCAATTTTAGAATAAGTGTGATGTGGTGCTGAGAAGAATGTACATTCTGTTGATTTTGGGTGGAGACCTCTGTAGATGTCTATTAGGTCCGCTTGGTCCAGAGCTGAGTTCAAGTCCTGAATATCCTTGTTAATTTTCCGTCTCATTGATTTGTCTGATATTGACAGTGGGGTGTTTAATTCTCCCACTATTGTGTGGGAGTCTAAGTCTCTTTATAGGTCTCTAAGAACTTGTTTTATGAATCTGGGTGCTCCTGTATTGGGTGCATATATATTTAGGGCAGTTAGCTCTTCTTGTTGCATTGATCCCTTTACCACCATGTAATGCCCTTCTTTTTCTTTTTTGATCTTTGTTAGCTTAAAGTCTGTTTTTATCAGAGACTAGGATTGCAACCCCTGCTTTGTTTTCACTTTTCATTTGCTTGGTAAATATTCCGCTATTCCATTATTTTGAGCCTATGTGTGTCTTTGTACACCAGATGTGTCTCCTGAATACAGTATACTGATGGGTCTTGACTCTTTACCCAATATACCAGTCTATGTCTTTTAATTGGGGGCATTTAGCCAGTTTACACTTAAGGTTAATATTGTTATGTGTGAATTGGATCCTGTCATTATAATGCTAGCTGGTTATTTTGCCCATTAGTTGATACAGTTTCTTCATAGTGCCCATAGTCTTTACTATTTGGAATGTTTCTGCAGTGGCTGGTACTTGTTTTTCCTTTCCTTATGTAGTGCTTCTTTCAGGAAGGCAGGCCTGGCAGTGACAAAATCTCTTGGCATGTGCTTGTTGGTAAAGGATTTTATTTCTCCTTGATTTATGAAGCTTAGTTTGGTTGGATATGAAATTCTGGGATGAAAATTCTTCTATTTAAGAATGTTGCACATTGGCCCCTACTTTCTTCTGGCTTGTAGGTTTTCTAAATAGAGATCCACTGTTAGTCTGATGGGCTTCCCTTTGTGGGTAACCCAATCTTTCTCTCTGGTTGCCCTTAACATTTTTTCCTTCATTTCAACCTTGGTGAATCTGATAACAATGTGTCTTGGGGTTACTCTTCTTGAGGAGTACCTTTGTGGTGTTCTCTGTATTTCCTGAATTTGAATGTTGGCCTGTCTTGCTATGTTGTGGAAGTTTTCCTGGATAATATACTGAAGAGTGTTTTACAACTTGGTTCCATTCTCCCCATCACTTTCAGGTATACCAATCAAATGTAGGTTTGTTCTTTTCACATAGACTCATATTTCTTGGAGGCTTTGTTTGTTCCTTTTCATTCTTTCTTCTCTATTCTTGTCTTCTTGCTTTATTTCATTAAGTTGATCTTCAATCTCTGATATCCTTTCTTCTGTTTGATTGATTTGGTTATTGATACTTGTGTATGCTTCATGAAGTTCTTGTGCTGTGTTTTTCAGCTCCATCAGGTCATTTTATGTTCTTTTCTAAACTAGTTATTCTAGTTAGCAATTCCTCTCCTTTTTATCAAGGTTCTTATCTTCCTTACATTGGGTTAGAAGATGTTCCTTTAGCTTGGAGGAGTTTGTTATTACCCACCTTCTGAAGATTACTTCTGTCAATTCATCAAACTCAATCTCTGTCCAGTTTTGTTCCCTTGCTGGCAAGGAGTTGTGACCCTTTGGAGGAGAAGAGGCATTCTGGTTTTTGGAATTTTCAGCATTTTTGCATTGGTTTCTTTCATCTTTGTGGATCTCTCTACCTTTGGTCTTTTTTTTTTTTTTTTTTTTTTTTTTTTTTTTTTTTTTTTTTTTTTTTGAGACAGAATCTTGTTCTGTTGCCCAGGCTGGAGTGCATTGGCATGATCTCAGCTCACTGCAAGCTCCACCTCCTGGGTTCATGCCATTCTCCTGCCTCAGCCTCCCAAGAAGCTGGGACTAAAGGCACCTGCCACCACGCCCTGCTAATTTTTTGTGTTTCTAGTAAAGACAGAGTTTCACCAAGTTTGCCAGGATGGTCTCGATCTCCTGACCTTATTATCCACCTTCCTTGGCATCCCAAAGTGCTGGGATTACAGGCATAATCCACCACACCCGGCCTACCTTTGGTCTTCAGTGTTGGTGACCTTCAGATGGAGTTTTTGTGTGGATGTACTTTTTGTTGATGTTGATACTACTCCTTTCTGTTTGTTATTTTTCCTTCTAACAGTCAGGACCCTCTGCTGCAGGTCTGCTGGAGTTTTCTGGAGGTCCACTCCAGACCCTGTTTGCCTGGGTATCACCAGCAGAGGCTGCAGCACAGCAAAAATTGCTGCCTTCCCTTTCCTCTGGAAGGTTCATCCCAGAGGGGCACCCACCAAATACCAGCCAAAGCTCTCCTGTACGAGGTGTCTGTTGACCCCTCCTGGGAGGTGTCTCTCAAACAGGAGGTACAGGGGTCAAGGACCCACTTGAGGAGGCAGTCTGGCCCTTAGCAGAGGTCAAGCACTGAGCTGGGATATCTGCTGCTCTCTTCAGGCAGGAAAGTTTAAGTCAGCTGAAGCTGCACCCACAGCCGCTCTTTCCCCCAGACAACGGCAATATAGAATATCTCAATACAAATATAGGAAAAAATAAAATGAAAGACTTATGTTCCAGGATGAAATGAAAATTAAAGAGCTAAACAAAAACAATAAAAAGTAAAAGCTTGCTTAATTGGCTTAATAATGAGGTGGACTTGGCAAAGCATTGGAGTGAACTTGAGAAAATATAAATTGAAAGAACCTAATCTTAAAAACAGAGAGAAAATAGACCGAAAAAGAATAAAAAGAACCAAAGAGATCTTTGAAACAATAATGAAAGGTACACCATTTTTATCATTGGAGTCCTAGAAAGAGAAAAAAAAAAAAAAAAAAAAAAAGACAATGAGTCCAAAAGAGCATTACAAAAATATAGTGGCTGAAAACCTCTCAAATTTGACTAGAGAAAGAAACTTACAGATGCAAGATGATGAGGAGCCCAAGCAGGAAAAACTCAAAGAAATCTCTGACAAGATACATCATAATTAATCTTCTGAAAGTTAAAGATAAAGAAAACTAAAATCTTGAAAGCAGCCAGAGAGAAACCAAGCGTTACCTACCAGGAATGGGCAATTTTAAAAGCAGCAGATTTCTCATCTGAAGTCATGAAGGCAAGAAACAAAAGACATATTTTTGAAGTGATGAAAGAAAAAAAAACTATAAACTGTGAATTCTACCTTTGACAAAGCTATACTTCAGGAACAAAAGAAAAATAAAGATATACAAAGGAAAACAAAAATAATTTGGCACTACAAGACCTGCCCTTAAATATTAGCTAAAGGATGTTCTGTAAACATAATGGAAATAATTTTTAAAAAAGGATTCCTAAGCATCAGGAAAGAAGAAACAACACAGAAAGAGCACATGAGACAAACAAAAGATTTTCCTTCACCTTATGAGTTTTTAACTCATAACTGATGATTGGAAGAAAAATTATACTACTATCTAATAATGATAATAGTGGGAAAGGTAAAGGGAAATGGTAAAGCTCTATGGAAGACTTCTACACTTCACTTGAAGTGGTAAACTGTTAATATTGGTTAATATCAGTAGACTGATAAGATATATAATAATACGTACAGCAACCATTACAAAAATACAAAATCATTACACTAAAATCACACTATAAATCAACTAATATAGAATTTTAAAATTATTCAAATAACCCGAAGTCAAAGCTGGGGGGCAGAGCAAGATGGCGGAATACGAACAGCTCCAGTCTCCAACTCCCAGCGTGAGCGACACAGAAGACCGGTGATTTCTGCATTTTCAACTGAGGTACTGGGTTCATCTCACTAGGGAGTGCCAGACAATCGGTGCTGGTCAGCTGCTGCAGCCAGACCAGCCAGAGCTGAAGCAGGGCGAGGCATCACCTCACCTGGGAAGCGCAAGGGGGAAGGGAATCCCTTTTCCTAGCCAGGGGAACTGAGACACACAACACCTGGAAAATCAGGTAACTCCCACCCCAATACTGCACTTTAAGCAAATGGGCACACCAGCAGATTATAGCCCACACCTGGCTGGGAGGGTCCCACGCCCACGGAGCCTCCCTCATTGTTAGCACAGCAGTCTGTGATCTAACCGCAAGGCAGCAGCGAGGCTGGGGGAGGGGCGCCCACCATTGCTGAGGCTTAAGTAGGTAAACAAAGCCGCTGGGAAACTCGAACTGGGTGGAGCTCACAGCAGCTCAAGGAAACCTGCCTGTCTCTGTAGACTCCTCCTCTGGGGACAGGGCACAGCTAAACAACAACAACAAAAAGCAGCAGAAACCTCTGCAGATGCAAACGACTCTTTCTGACAGCTTTGAAGAGAGTGGTGGATCTCCCAACATGGAGGTTGAGATCTGAGAAGGGACAGACTGCCTGCTCAAGTGGGTCCCTGACCCCTGAGTAGCCTAACTGGGAGACATCCCCCACTAGGGGCAGTCTGACACTCCACACCTCACAAGGTGGAGTACACCCCTGAGAGGAAGCTTCCAAAGTAAGAATCAGACAGGTACACTCGCTGTTCAGCAATATTTTATCTTCTGCAGCTTCTGCTGCTGATACCCAGGCAAACAGGGTCTGGAGTGGACCTCAAGCAATCTCCAACAGACCTACAGCTGAAGGTCCTGACTGGTAGAAGGAAAACTATCAAACAGGAAGGACACCTACAGCAAAACCCCATCAGTACGTCACCATCATCAAAGACCAGAGGCAGATAAAACCACAAATAACCCTCAGGAAATTAAGAAAAGAGAAAGAGAGAAATTAGAAATAGAGAAAACAAAGGTGGAAACAATAAAAAGATGAACTTATTCTAAAATATATATATAATTACCTTAAATAAAATTTTTCTAAATAGAGCAATGAAATGATAAATACTGACAGAGTGTAAAGAGCATAAACTAACTATATGCTATTTATGGGAAGCACACCTGAAAACAAAGACATAGGTCGGTTGAGTGTAAAGAGATGAAAGAAAATATGCCAAAGAGACATGAATCATTAAAAACAAACAAGTGGCTGAATTAATATCTGACAATATCTGATAATAGTTTTTCTTCAGAGAAAAGAAAATTACTAGAAATAAAAAGGGACATTATATAATGATAAAACAGATAAAAAGGATTGGTCATCAGGCAGACATAACAATCATAAATGTGTGCAACATCTGATAGAGCTGAAAGGAAAAATAGAAAAATCTAAAATTGTAGTTGAGAACTTAAACTTCTCTCAGCAACTGCTAGAACTGCTAGACAAAAAATTGTCAAGGACATAGATCTGAACAACACAAACATCCAACAGTATATCGCTAAGCTATTTAGATCAATCCACTCAACAACAGCAGAATATACATTTTATCAAGCTCTTATGGAACATTCACTGAGATAGACCACATCTTGCACCATAAAAAAAATTCTCGAAAACTTAAAAAATTGATATTATACAAAATGTATCTGACCGTTATGTAATCAGAAGCCAATCATAATCCTGAAAGACACAATTCTGAATGCCATAATCCCAAATGTTACAATCTGAAAAGACCGAAATCCCAAAAATCTAAAATCCTGAATACGTAGCTTAAAAAAAAATACAAACAAATTTTAAAGATATTATTTATATTTTTAAAAGGATATTTATTTGAGAATCATATAAAACAAAACATAACACTTTATAGGCCATGTTACACACCAAAATAGGCAATAATAACGTAAATTTTGTAAGCATAAGCACTCAAGTATACTAACAGAAGTCACACGGGCATAACAGTTATGAGCAGATGAACCAAATTAATAAAGAAACAAGCCAAAAAGGAAAATGCATAAAATATATATCACTATGGTTAGTAATGGTGTACACTCAGCCTTATAACTGCAGTTATCTAAAATACTGTGATGAGTAACCTAAGTATTTTACTGAGATTGATTGAAAAACCAGGGTGGTTTAGCAATGCATATGCAGTCACCCAAAGAGTTGGCACATCCAGAAATTTTGTCTTTCACAAATGTAAATGTACAACAAAGACATCTCTTCATTTATTGAGAAAGTGTTAACACTTTCATGTGCACATACAATGCTTACACACAAAGTCAATGTTGTGATAAGGCACTTTTAAGGAGTCAAATTTGCAAAAGAATAGTTCCTAAAAAGAATTAGAACTCTCTAAAGGTCTGCACACAATTTATACCTCCAGTATAAGAAATAATGTAAAGATAAAATACACAGTGTAATAAATTATAAAAAATAATGCTGACTATTTAAAATGGTGGGTAAGAAACTAAACAGAAGAAAAGAGAAAACCTAAAAAATCTAAGAAAGACTTTTGACATGAAAATTGTATTACAGAAATAGATGATGGGCAATTGTGCAGAGATAATTTGTAAGTGCTGACCAACTTTCACAAGCATTGACTATATTTTGAAGTCTTGCACCACGATGAAGAGGTGATTTTTTTTGAAACATGACTCTCCTGGAAGAATACATTCACATACATTTTTTGTGAATGTACTGCTGTTTTTGAAATTCTTCTAATTTGATATACACCAACATGAGCATTTCCTGTTAATTTTTCCTATCTTCTGTGCCATGCTTCTATGTTTTTTGGGGTACATGGAAATCCATTCTGCATGCACTGATATACAAACCACAAATTTGGTGGAAATTATAGTGGTAATCAAATAGAAACTCTTGCTTGTCTCCTTATCTTATCATGCACGTAATTGTTTTTTCAACCAGCCAGTAACTTCGCTGACTTCTTCAGACAAATTAGGCTTTAATTTGTTAAAAGCTCCTGGAACATCATCAGCTGGAAGGAATACCAACACAGGCAAACAATGCATTTTTTAACTGATGTTCTAGACACTGCCATATTACATGACCAATTCACTCATCTGAATTTTCCACCAAATGCAGATAAGGACAATAACAACATAATAGTGCTCAACATGATGCAATTAACATCTTGTAATTATCCTGAAGACAACCAAAAATGCACTAATCTCTTCTCCAGAATTCACCTTTCAGGATTTCAATATTTAGAAATTTAATATTTCCGAATTGTGATTTTTTTCTTTAGGATTTTAGATAGAAATTCTGATCTTTCAGCATTATCAACATTTGGGATTGGAGAGTTCTGGATTGTCTTTCAGAATTATCATTCAAATCTTATCAAATCTAACTAGAATTCAAAAACAGAAAGATGACTGAAAAATACCTAAACCCATGGAAATTAAATAACACACTTCTGCACAATCCTTAGGTAACAGAGGAAGTCTCAGGAGAAGTAAAAATGCTTTAAATTAAATAAAAATGAAAATATGACATACCAAATGTATGTGACGCATCTAAAGTAGTGCTGAGAGGGAAATATATAAAACTAAATGCTTATATTGGAAATAAGATAAAGTGTCAAAATGATATTCAAAGTTCCTAACTCAAGAAACTAAGACAGAAAAAGGAAAGCAAGTAGAAGAAAGAAAATAATGAAGAGGAGAAACCAATAAAATTAAAAATTAGGAAAATAATGGAGGAAATCAATAATGCAAAAAGTTGCAGGGTTTTTTTGGGAAAAAAAAAAAAAGAAACACATTCAATAAACCCCGAACAAGATGCAGAAACACAAGAGAAGATCAAATCATCAATATTGAGAATGAAACAGAAAATATCACTAGAGATTATGTAGTCATAAAAATTATAATAAGAGAATGCAATGAACAATGTAATACTCATAAATTTGATAGCTTATAATAAATGAACGAATTCCTTGAAAATCAAAAACTATCAAAACTCTACCTAGATTAAATGGGTATTCTCAATAGTCTTATAACTGTTTAAAAGGTTGAACTCATAATTTAAAAGACTTGAAGAAAAATATTCTGGCACAGATAGTTTCACTGCACAATGGTTATCAAACATTGAAAAAGAACTAATATCAATTTTCCACTTTCTCCTGCAGAAAATAAAAGAGAGAAGAAGACCTTTCAACTTATTTTGTGAGGGTAGTATTATTCTACTACCAAAACCAGACAAGTACAAAACAAAGGAAAAAAAAAGCTGCATAACCATATCTGTCATAAATGTAGACACAAAAGTGTACATTTAAATATGAGCAAACCATGTTCAAATCATGTGACCAAGTGAGATTCATTCCTGGTATGCAATGTCCATTCAGATTTTGAAAATGAATTAGAAGACTGGGCACAGTGGCTCATGCCTGTAATCCCAGCACTTTGGGAGGCTGAGGCAGGTAGATCATGAAATCAGGTGTTCGAGACCTGCCTGGCCAGCATGGTGAAATCCTGTCTCTACTAAAAATACAGAAATTAGACAGGCATGGTGGTGTACACCTGTAATCCCAGCTACTTGGGAGGCTGAGGCAAGATTGCTTGAACCTGGGAGGCTGAGGTTGCACTGAGCTGAGATCATGCCACTGCACTCCAGCCTGGGTGACAGAGTGAGACTCCATCTCAAAAAAAGAAAAAAAAAAAAGAAAAAAAAGAAAAAAAATTAGTGTAATGCAATAATACCAACACACCAAAAATAAGAAAAATATGACGATACTAATTAATAAAGGTGTTTGATGTAATTCAATACCCAGTCACGATTAAATAAAATAAAAGATAGTTTCAACAAGTTAAGGATAGGAATAGTTAGAACTTGACAAACTGCATCTCCAAAATCCTACAGCTGATATAATTGATGATGAAAGACTGAATTCCTTTTCCTATGATTGACAACAAGGCAAGAATTCTGCTCTTATCAATCATTCAACATAGTAGTTGAAATTCTGACCACTGCAACAAGGCAAGAAAAACAAATAAAAGATATATGGATTGGAAAGGGAGAAATAAAACTGTCCTATTAATAGATGACATAATTGCTTCTTAGAAAATCTCAATAAATCTACAAAACAACTTCTAAAAATAATAAGTGACTTCAGCAAGGTCTTCGGATACTAGATAAACACACAGAAATCAGATACATCTCTAGATACTAAGAATGATAATGAGGAAACCTTAATTTAAAGTATTTACATACACTCCAATAAAATGAACTCCTCAGATATATACTTAATAAAATGTGTACAGTATATGTATGCTGAAAACACAAAGACCTGAAACAAATCAATGTAAATAAATGGAGAGAGGCATACTATGTTCATGAGTTGGATGACTCAGCATCATAAAGATGTCAATTCTCTATAAATTGATTTACTGGTTTAATGCAACTCCTATTGAAATTTTAGGGAAGTGGAGCAATATGGGAGAATAGAAGGCTACACCATTCATTTCATTCACAAGAACACTAAATTTTAACAACTATCTGCACACAGAAAAGTACTTTCTCACAAGAACCACGTATCAGGTGAGCAATCACAGTATGTGGTTTTAATGTCATATTGTTGAAAGAGGCATTGAAGATGGTGGAAGAGACATTCTTGAATTGCTGAGGCCACCCCTCTGCCCTGCCCTGGCTGTGGCCACATGGCATGAAGAGAGAATGTGTGCTCTTGGAGGAGGGAGAGTGCAGGGACTGGGGGAATTTACATTGAACTCCGTGCTGCCCTGTCTCAGTGGAGAGCAAAACCATGCTGGGCTCAGTCAGCATCCACCCATGGAAGGAGAATTTGGATAAGCCCTAGTCACAAAAGATTTGCCCATCCCAGTGGTTGGAACTTGAGTTTCTCAGCAAGCCTTACCTGCATGGGCCATAGCGCTCTGGAGTTCTAGGTAAACTTGACAGGCAGTCTAGGACACAAGGACTATACAACTCTTAGTGCTACTCTTAGTGTACTTAGTTCCTACACAACTCTTAGTGCTGGGTTGGGCTCAGAAGCAGTAGACTAGGGTGGATAAGGGAGTGCTTGTGCCACCCCTCCCAAAGCCCTATGCAGTATGGCTCACAGTAATAAAAGTGACTTCTTCATTCTGGTTAAGAAAAGGAGAGCAAAGAGTAAGCAGGACTTCATCTTGCCTCTTGGATACCAACTCAGCCAAAGTAGGACAGGGCACTGGGCAGTCAAAAGGCCCCTATTCCGGGCCCTAGCTCATAGATGACAGTTCTAGACAACCCTGGATAAAAGAGAAACTGAGCACCTAGACGGGAAGGACCCAGTCCTGACCAGATTTATCACCTCTTGACTAAAGAACTTTTGGGCCCTGCACAACCAGCGTTCATACACAGGTAGTATACGATGGGCCTTGAGCTCTGAGACATGGTGACTTCAGGTGTACCTCAGCACATAGTCAGCTGTGGTGGCTATGGTGAAAGACTCCTGTTTGAGAAAAGCAGAGGGAAGGGTAAAGGGGACTTTGTCTTGCACTCTGACAGTGGGATAGAGCAACAAGCAGCCTCCTAGGGTTCCTGAGTCCAGACCTAGGTTCTTGGACAGCATTTCTGGACCTGCCCTGGGCCAGAGGGGAGCTCACTTTCCTGAAGGGTGACTCCCAGTCCTGGAAGCATTCACCACAAGCTGACTGTAGTAACCTTTCAAAGCTTTAAGTGAACATTAACAGTGGCCTGGCAGAACTCCCCATGGAATGGTAGTGGTGGTGGCCACAGGGAGAGGCATTTTTGCCTTTGGAAAGGGAAGGGAAGAGTGGAAAGGACTTTGTATTGTGGTTTGAGTGCCAGCTTACTGCAATAGAATAGAATGTAAGATAAATTTTTAAAGTTTTTGACTCCAATCCCTGGCTCCCAGGCAGCATCTCCGGACAATGTGGCAATTCCTTAAAAGATCTAGGACTAGGAAAACCATTTGACCCTGCAATCCCATTACTGGGTATATACTCCAAGGATTATACATCATGCTACTATAAAGACACATGCACATGTGTGTTTACTGCGGCACTATTCACAGTAGCAAAGACTTGGAATCAACCCAAATGACCATCAATGATAGACTGGATTAAGAAAATGTGGCACATATTCACCATGGAATACTATGTAGCCATAAAAGTGGATGAGTTCATGTCCTTTGCAGAGACATGGATGAAGCTGGAAACCATCATTCTGAGCAAACTATCACAAGGACAGAAAACCAAAAACCGCATGTTCTCACTTGTAGGTGGGAATTGAACAATGAGAACACTTGGACACAGGGCGGGGAACATCACACACCAAACCAGGACCTGTCATGGGGTGGGGGGAGGAGGGGAGGTATAGCATTAGGAGAAATACCTAATGTAAATGACGAGTTAATGGGTGCAGCAAACCAACGTGGCACATGTATACATATGTAACAAACATGCACGTTGTGCACATGCACCCTAGAACTTAAAGTATAATAAAAAAAGAGAGAACCACACATATTTTTTTTGTTTCTTGGTGCATATAAAAGCTGTGTTTGCACTATACCATAACCTATTAAGTGTGCAATAGCATTATATGTTTTTAAAAAGTTTCCTAAAAGCAGCATGAGAAACTAAGTAAATAACATACAATGGAACGTCAGTACATCCAGCAGTGAACTTTTCAGTGAAAACCATCCAGGCCAGGAGAGAATTACACGACATATTTAACATGTGGAAGGAAAAAAAATACTTTTACTCTTGAATGGTATATCCAGCAAAAATAACATTCAAGTATAAAGGAGAAATAAAGACTTGCCCAGACAAACAAAACTGAAGAATTTCATCAACACTAAACTTGTGCTACAAGAAATGCTAAAGAAAGTTCTTTAATCTAAAAGAAAAATATGTCAATGAGCAAGAATAAACCATCAGAAGGTACAAAACTCAGCGGTAATAGCAAGCACACAGAATGTTATAACACTGTGGTTGCGGTACATAAACTACTTGTATCTTTTTAAAGGTTTTTACATTTTTAAATTTTTGTGGGCACACACTAGGTGTATATATTTATAGGGTACATGAGATATTTTATACAGGTATGTAATTTGAAATAAGCACATCTTGGAGAATGGGGTATCCATATCCTCAAGTATTTATCTTTTGTGTTACAATCAATCCAATTACACACTTTAGGTTATTTCTAAATGTACAATTAAATTATTAATGACTATAGTCACTCACTCTGTTGAGCTACAAAATAGTGGGTCTTATTCACTCTTTCTCATTATTTTTGTCCCCATTAACCACGTCCACCTCCCCCGCAATTTTCTATTACCCTTCCCAGCCTCTGGTAAACCATTCTTCTAGTATCTATGTCCATGAGTTCAATTATTTTGCTTTTTAGATTCTACAAATATGTGAGAACATGTGGCATTTGTCTTTCTGTGCCTTGCTTATTTAACTTAATATGGTGATCTCCAGGTCCATCCATGTTGTTGTAAGTGACTGGATCTCATTCTTTTTATGGCTGAATAGTGCTCCATCTTGTATATAAACCACATTTAAAAATCTATTCATCTGTGGATGGACACTTAGGTTGCTTCCATATCTTAGCTATTATAAACAGTGCTGCAACAAACATAGGAGTGCAGATATCTTTTGGATGTACTAATTTCCTTTCTTTGGGGTATGTATCCAACAGGGCAATTGCTGAATCATATGGCAGCTCAATATTTAGTTTTGTGAGGAACATCCAAACTATTGTCCTTAGTGGGCTGTACTAATTTACATTCCCATTAACAGTGTACAAGAGTTCCTTTTTTCTCCACACACATTCTCACCAGCATTTGTTATTGCCTGTTTGAATAGAAGAGGTCGTAACTGGAAAGGGATTATATCTCAATGTAATTTTGATTTGCATTTCTCTGATGATCAGTGATGTTGAACATCTTTTCGTGTGCCTGTTTGCCATTTTTATGAAACGTCTATTCAAATATTTTGCCAAATGTTTGATCTTATCATTTTTCCTGTAGAGGTGTTTGAGCTCCTTATATGTTCCAGTCAGATGAGTAGTTTTTAAATATTTTCTCCCATTCTGTGTGTTGTCTTGTCACTTTCTTGATAGTATATTTTACTGTGCAGAAACGTTTTAACTTGATGTGCTCTCATTGGTCCACTTTTGCTTTGGTTGCCTGTGCTTATGGGGTATTGCTGAAGAAATCATTGTCCAAACCAATGTCCTGGAAATTTTTACCAAAGTTTTATTGTAGTAGTTTCATAGATTGAGGTCTTAGATTTAAGCATTTAATCCATTTTAGTTTGATTTTTGTATATGGTAAGAGACAGGGGTCTAGTTTCATTCTTCTGCATATGGATATCCAGTTTTCTCAGCACCTTTTATTGAAGAGAATGTAGATTACCTTGTGTATATTCTTGGCTCTTTTGTCAAAAATGGGCTTACTGTAGGAGCGTGGATTTGTTTCTGTGATCTTTATTATGTTCCATTAGACCATGTGTTTATTATTATTTTTAAAATTAATTAATTTTAATTTTGTGGGTATATAGTAGGTGTATATATTTACAGGTTACATGAGAGGTTTTGATACAGGCATGCAGTGTGAAATAAGCACATCATTAAGAATGGGGTATACATCCCCTCCAGCAGTTATCCATTGACTTGCAAATAATTCAATTAAACTCTTAAAGTTATATAAAGATGTACAGCTAAGTTAGTGACTATAGTCACCTTGTGTTATCAAATAATAGGTCTTATTCATTCTTTTTAACTAATTGCTTCTGTAACCATTAACCATCTGAAACACATTCCTAGCCCCTCACTACCCCTCCCATCTCTGGTAACCATCTTCCTACTCTCTATCTCCATGAATTCAGTTTATTTAATTTTTAGATCCCACAAATAAGTGAGAACATGAGTTGTCTTTTTGTGTCTTGTGTATTTCACTTAATATAATAAATCTCCAGTTCTATCCATGTTGTTGCAAATGACTGGATCTCACTCTTTTTTATGAATGAATAGTATCTATTGAGTATAGGTACCACATTTTCTTTATCCATTTATCTGTTAATGGACATTTAGGTTGCTTCCAAATCTTAGCTTCTGTAAACAGTGCTGCAACAAACATAGGAGTGTAGTTACCTCTTTGATATACTGATTTCCTCTCTTTTTAGTATGTGCTCAACAGTGGGATTGCTGGATTATATGGTAGCTCTATTTGTAGTATTGTAAGAAACCTACAAACTGTTCCCCATAGTGATTGTACTAATTTACAGTTCCACCAACAGTGTACAAGGGTTCCCTTTTCTCCACATCCTTGCCAGCATTTGTTATTGCCTGTCTTTTGGATAGAAGTCATTTTAGCTAAGGTGAGATGATATCTCTTTGTAATTTTCATTTGCATTTCACTGATGACCACTGATGTTGAGCACCTTTTCATAAGCCTGTTTGCCATACAAATATGTCTTACTTTGAAAAATATTTATTTAGATATTTTGCTTATTTTTGGTTGGATTGTTAGATTTTTGTTTATAAAGCTGTTTGAGCTCCTTACATATTTTGATGTTTAATCTTTTGCCAGATGGGTGGTTTGCAGTTTTTTTCTGTTTTACATTTTGTAGGTTTTCTCTTCACATTGTTTGCTCCATCCTTTGCTGTGCAAAAGGTTTTTTTTTTTAACTTTTTTTTTTTTTAATTTCATCCCATTTGTCAGTTTTTGCATTGGTTATGTGTGCTTGTGTGCATTGCCCAAGAAATCTTTGCCCAGACCCATGGGGTGAAGATTTTCCCCAATGTTTTCTGGTAGTAGTTTCATAGCTTGAGACCTTAAATTTAAGTATTTAATCTGTTTTATTTTATTTTATTGTGATTTTACTTTAAGTTCTGGGATGCATGTGCAGAACCTGCAGGTTTGTTACATAGGTATACATGTGCCATGGTGGTTTGCTGCACCTATCAAACTGTCATCTAGATTTTAAGCCCCATATGCATCATTTGTCCTAATGCTCTCCCTCTCCTTGTCCTCACCCCCCAATAGGCCCCAGTGTGTGATGTTCCCCTCCCTGTGCCTATGTGTTGTCATGATTCAACTCCCACTTATGAGTGAGAATATACGGTGTTTGATTTTCTGCCCCTGTGTTAGTTTGATGAGAATGATGGTTTCCAGCTTCATCCATATCTCTGCAAAGGACTTGAATGCATTCATTTTATGGCTGCAAAGTATTCCATGGTGTATATGTGCCACATTTTCTTTATCCAATCTGTCAATGATGGGCCTTTAAGTTGGTTCCAAGTCTTTGTAATTGCAAATAGTGCTGCAATAAACATATGTGTGCATGTCTTTATAGTAGCACGAGTTACAATGCTTTGGGTATATACCCAGTAATGGGTTTAATGAGTGTGATGTTATTTCTGTTTCTAGATCCTTGAGGAATTACCACACTGTCTTCCACAATGGTTGAAATAATTTACACTCCCCAAAACAGTGTAAAATCATTCCTATTTCTCCACATCCTCACCAGCACCTGTTGTTTCCTGACTTTTCATGATCGCCATTCTAACTGGCGTGAGATGGTATCTCATTGTGGTTTTGATTTGCTATCTCTAATGACCAATGATGATGAGCATATTTTCATCTGTTTCTTGGCCACATACATGTCTTCTTTTGAGAAATATCTATTCATAACCTTTGCCCACTTTTTGATGGGGTTGTTTTTTATTGTATATTTGTCTAAGTTCCTTGTAGATTCTGGATATTAGAACTTTATCAGACGGATAGATTGCAAAAAATTTCTCCCATTTGTAGGTTGCTGTTCACTCTGATGATAGTTTCTTTTGCAGTGCAGAAGCTCTTTAGTTTAGTTAGACCTCATTTGTCAATTTTGGCTTTTGTTGAAATTGCTTTTAGTGTTTTAGTCATGAAGTCTTTGCCCATGTCTATATCCTGAATGGTATTCCCATGTTTTCTTCTATGATTTTTATGGTTTTAGGTCTTACATTTAAGTCTTTAATTCGTCTTGAGTTAATTTTTGTATAAGGTGTAAGGAAAGAGCCCAGTTTCTATTTTCTGCATATGGCTAGCCAGTATTCCTAGCACTATTTACTAAATAGGAAATCCTTTCCCCATTGCTTGTTTTTGTCATGTTTGTTGAATATCAGTTGGTTGTAGTTGTGTGATGTTATTTATGAGGTGTTTCTTCTGTTTCATTTGGTTTATATATCTTTTATGGTATCACTACCATGCTGTTTTGGTTACTGTAGCCTTGTAGCATAGTTTGAAGTCAGGTTTCCTCATGCTTCCAACTTTGTTCTTTTTGCTTAGAATTGTCTTTGCAATACAAGCTCTTTTTTGGTTCCATATAAAATTAAAAGTAGTTGTATCAAATTATGTGAAAAACATCAATGGTAGCTTGATGGGGATAGTATTGAATCTATAAATTACTTTGGGCATTATGGGCATTTTCACAATACTGATTCTTCCTATCCATGAGAATGGAACTTTTTTCATTTGTTTTTATCATCTATTAATTTTTTGAGCATTGGTTTGTAGTTCTCCTTGAAGAGGTCCTTCACATCTCTGTAAGTTGTATTCCTAGGTATTTTATTCCCTTCGTAACAATTGTGAATGGGAATTCACTTATGATTTGGCTCTCTGCTTCTATATTGTTGGTGTATAGGAATGCTTGTGATTTTTGTACAGTGATTTTGTATCCTGAGACTTTGATGAAGTTGCTTATCAGTTAAGGACTTTTTGGGCTGAGATGATGGGGTTTTCTAAATATACAATCATGTCATCTGCAAGCAGACAACCTGACTTCCTCTCTTCCTATTTGAGTAGGCTTTATTTCTTTCTCTTGTCTGATTGCCCTGGCCAGAACTTCCAATAGTATGTTGAATAAGAGTGGTGAGAGAGGGCATCCTTGTCTTGTGTCAGCTTTCAAAGGGAATACTTCCAGTTTTTGCCCATTCAGTATGATATTGGCTATGGGTTTGTCATAAATAGCTCTTATTATTTTGAGATATGATTCATCAATACCTAATTTATTGAGTTTTTAGCATAAAGGGATGTTTAATTTTATCGAAGGCCATTTCTGCAGCTGTTGAGATAAACGTGGTTTTTGTCATTGGTTCTGTTTATGTGATAGATTACATTTATTGATTTGTGTATGTTGAATCAGCCTTGAATCCCAGGGATGAAGCCAACTTGATTATGGTGGATATGTTTGATGTGCTGCTGGATTTGGTTTTCCAGTATTTTATTGAGGATACTCACATCGAAGTTCATCAGGGATATTGGCCTGAAACTTCATTTTTTTTGTTGTGTCTCTGCCTGGTTTTAGTATCAGGGTAATGCTGACCTCTTAAAATGAGTTAGGAAGGATTCCCTCTTTTTCTATTGTTTGGAATAGTTTCAGAAAGAATGGTACCAGCTCTTCTTTGTACCTCTGACAGAATTCGGTTCTGAATTCATCTGGTCCTGGGTTTTTTTTGGTTGGTAGCCTATTAGTTACTGCCTCAATTTTATAACTTGTTATTTGTCTATTCAAGGATTCATCTTCTTCCTGGTTTAGTCTTTGGAGGGTATATTTTTCCAGGAATTTGTCCATTTCTTCTAGATTTTCTAGTTTATTTGCATAGAGGTGTTTATAGTATTCTCTAATGGTAGTTTTGTGTTTCTGTGGGACCAGTGAAGATATCCCCTTTTATCATTTTTATTGTATCTGTTTGTTACTTCTCTCTTCTTCCTTATTAGTCTAGCTAGCTGTCTATCTGTTTTGTTAATATTTTCAAAAACCACCTTCTGAATTTATTGATTTTTTGAAGGGTTGCTCATGTCTCTATCTCCTTCTCTTCTGCTCTGATCTTAGTTATTTCTTGTCTTCTGCTAGCTTTTGAATTTGTTTGCTCTTGCTTCTCTAGTTCTTTTAATTTTGATGCTCAGGAGTTGGTTTTAGATCTTTCCAGCTTCCTGATGTGAGCATTTAGTGCTGTAAATTTCCCTCTAAACACTGCTTTTACCTGTGTACCGGAGGTTCTGGTTCATTGTTTCTTTGTTCTCATGGGTTTCAAATAACTTCTTTATTTCTGCCTTAATTTTATTATTTACACAGTATTCATTTGGGAGCAGGTTTTTCAATTTCCATGTAGTTGTGTGGTTTTGAGTGAGTTTCTTCATCCTGAGTTCTAATTTGATTGCACTGTGGTCTGAGAGACTGTTTGTTATGATTTCCGTTCTTTTGCATTTGCTGAGGAGTGTTTTATTTCCAATAATGTGGTCGACTTTAGAATAAGTGCTATGTGGTGCTGAGAAGAATGTATATTTTGTTGATTTTGGGTGGAGAGTTCTGCAGATTTTTAATATGTCCACTTGGTCCAGAGTTGAGTTGAAGTACTGGATGTCCTTGTTAATTTTCTGTCTCATTATTCTGTCTAACATTGACAGTAGGGTGTTACAGTCTCCCGTTATTATTGTGTAGGAGTCTAAGTCTCTTTGTAGGTCTTTAAGAACTTGCTTTAAGAATTTGATTGCTCCTGTATGGGTACATATATATTTAGTGTAGTTAGTCTTCTTGTTTCATTGATCTCTTTACCATTATGTAATGTCCTTCTTTGTCCTTTCTGATTTTTGTTGGTTTAAAGTCTGTTTTGTCAGAGACTGGGATTGTAACCCCTGCTGTGTTTTTTTTTTTTTTTTTTTTTTTTTTTTTTTTTTTTTTTCCATTTGCTTGGTAAATATTCTTCCATCTCTTTATTCTGAGCCTATGTGTGTCTTTGCACATGAGTTGGGTCTCCTGAATATAGCACACCGATGCATCTTGACTCTTTATCTAATTTGCCAGTCTGTGTCTTTTGTTTCTATTTTTATTTTATTATTTATTATTATTATTTTTTGAGATCAAGTCTTGCTCTGTTGCCCAGGCTAGAGTGCAGTGGCGTGATCTTGGCTCACTGCAAACTCTGCCTCCTGGATTCAAGCAATGCTAGCGCCTCAGCTTCCTGAGTAGCTGGGGTTACAGGTGCCCATCATTACACCTAGCTGATTTTTGTATCTTTAGTAGGGACGTGGTTTCACCATGTTGGCCAGGCTGGTCTCGAACTCCTGACCTCAGGTGAACTGCCTGTCTCCGCCTCCCAAATTGATGGGATTACAGGCATCAGTCAGCACGCCCGGCCACATGTCTTAATGGGAGCATTTAGCCCATTTACATTTAAGGTTCATATTGTTATGTGTGAATTTGATTCTGTCATCATGATGCTAGCTGGTTATTTTGCACATTAGTTGAAGAAGTTTCTTCATAGCATCATTCATCTTCATATTTTGGTGTGTTTTTGAAGTGACTGGTACCAGTTTTTCCTTTCCATATTTAGTGCTTCCTTTAGGACATTCTGTAAGACAGGCCTGAAGGTCACAAAATATCTCAGCAGTTGCTTATCTGGAAAGGATTTTATTTCTCCTTCACTTATGAAGCTTAGTTTGCTGCAAATAAAATTCTGGGTTGAAAATTCCTTCCGTTAAGAATGTTGAATACTGACCCCCAATGCCTTCTGGATTGTATGATTTCTACAGAGAGATCTGCTTTCAGGTACACAAAACAATTGTAGGTTTGGTCTTTTCACATAGTCCCATATTTCTTGGAGGTTTTGTTCATTTCTTTTCATTCTCTTTAATCTTGTCTGCACGCCTTATTTCAGTTACTTGAGTTTCTATTTTAATAAGATTATATGTATATATATATATATATAAAATACTTTAAGCTCTAGGGTACATGTGCACAATGTGCAGATTTGTTACATACGTATACATGTGCCACGTTGGTGTGCTGCACCCATTAACTCGACATTTGCATTAGCTATATCTCCTAATGCTTTCCCTCCCCCTGTCCCCTCCCCACAATAGGCCCCAGTGTGTGATGTTCCCCTTCCTGTGTGCAAGTGATCTCATTGTGCAATTCCCACCTATGAGTGAGAACATGTGGTGTTTGGTTTTCTGTTCTTGCGATAGTTTGCTGAGAATGATGGTTTCCAGCTGCATCCATGTCCCTGCAAAGGACACTAACTCATCATTTTTTATGGCTGCATAGTTTCCAAGGCATATATGTGCCACAATTTCTTAATCCAGTCTGCCACTGATGGACATTTGGGTTGATTCCAAGACTTTGCCAATGTGAATAGTGCCGCAATAAACATACGTGTTCATGTGTCTTTATAGCAGCATGATTTATATTCCTTTGGGTATATACCCAGTAATGGGATGGCTGGGTCAAATGGTATTTCTACTTCTAGATCCTTGAGGAATCACCACACTGTTTTCCACAATGATTGAACTAGTTTACAATCCCATCAACAGTGTAAAAGTGTTCCTATTTCTCCACATCCTGCCCAGCATCTATTGTTTCCTGACTTTTTAATGATTGCCATTCTAAATGGTGTGAGATGGTATCTCATTGAGGTTTTGATTTGAATTTCTCTGATGGCCAGTGATGATGAGCATGCTTTCATGTGTCTGTTGGCTGTATGAATGTCTTCTTTTGAGAAGTGTCTGTTCATATCTTTTGCCCACTTTTTGATGGGGTTGTTTGTTTTTTTCCTGTAAATGTGTTTGACTTCTGTAGGTTCTGGATATTGGTCCTTTGTCAGATGAGTAGATTGCAAAAATTTTCTCCCATTCTGTAGGTTGCCTGTTCACTCTGATGGTAGTTTCTTTTGCTGTGCAGAAGCTCTTTAGTTTAATTAGATTCCATTTGTCAATTTTGGCTTTTGCTGCCATTGCTTTTGGTGTTTTAGACATGAAGTCCTTGCCCATGCCTATGTTCTGAATGGTATTACCTAGGTTTTCCTCTAGGATTTTTATGGTTTTAGGTCTAACATTTAAGTCTCTAATCCATCTTGAATTAATTTTCGCATAAGGAGTAAGAAAGGATACAGTTTCAGTTTTCTACTTATGGCTAGCCAATTTCCCCAACACCATCTATTAAATAGGGAATCCTTTCCCCATTTCTTGTTTTTGTCAGATTTGTCAAAGATCAGATGGCTGTAGCTGTGTGGTATTATTTCTCAGGGCTCTGTTCTGTTCTATTGTTCTATATCTCTGTTTTGGTACAAGTACCATGCTGTTTTAGTTATGTAGCCTTGTAGTATAGTTTGAAGTCAGGTAGCGTGATGCCTCCAGCTTTGTACTTTCGGCTTAGGATTGTCTTAGCAGTGCAGGGTCTTTTTGGGTTCCATATGAACTTTAAAGCAGTTTTTTTCCAATTCTGTGAAGAAAGTCATTGGTAGCTTAATGGGGATGGCATTGAATCTATAAATTACCTTGGGCAGTATGGCCATTTTCACAATATTGATTCTTCCTATCCATGAGCATGGTATGTTCTTCCATTTGTTTGTGTCCTCTTTTATTTCACTGAGCAGTGGTTTGTAGTTCTCCTTGAAGAGGTCCTTCACATCCCTTGTAAGTTGGATTCCTAGGTATTTTATTCTCTTTGAAGCTATTGTGAATGGGAGTTCATTCATGATTTGGCTCTCTGTTTTCTGTTACTGGTGTATAAGAATGCTTGTGATTTTTGCACATTAATTTTGTATCCTGAGACTTTGCTGAACTTGCTTATCAGCTGAAGGAGATTTTGGGCTGAGACGATGGGGTTTTCTAAATATACAATCATGTCATCTGCAAACAGGGACAATTTGACTTCTTCTTTTCCCAACTAAATACCCTTTATTTCTTTCTCTTGCCTGATTGCCTGTCATAAATGGCTCTTATTATTTTGAGATACGTTCCATCAATACCAAATTTATTGAGAGGTTTTAGCTTGAAGGACTGTTGAATTTTGTCAAAGGCATTTTCTGCATCTATTGAGATAATCATGTGGTTTTTGTCTTTGGTTCTGTTTATATGCTGGATTACATTTATTGATTTGTGTATGTTGAATCAGCCTTGCATCCCAGGGATGGAGTCTACTCATGGTGGATAAGATTCTTGATGTGCTGCTGGATCCGTTTTGCCAGTATTTTATTGAGGATTTTTGCAACGATGTTCATCAGGGATATTAGTCTAAAATT
Source organism: Macaca nemestrina (assembly GCF_043159975.1). Lineage (NCBI taxonomy): Eukaryota > Metazoa > Chordata > Mammalia > Primates > Cercopithecidae > Macaca > Macaca nemestrina. The sequence continues at coordinate 87,954,152 of NC_092145.1, forward strand.
CTCTCTTTTTTGTTGTGTCTCTGCCAGGCTTTAGTATCAGGATGATGTTGACCTCATAAAATGAGTTAGGGAGGATTCCCTCTTTTTCTATTGATTGGAATAGTTTCAGAAGGAATGATACCAACTCCTCCTTGTACCTCTAGTAGAATTTGGCTGTGAATCCATCTGATCCTGGATGTTTTTTTATTAGTGAGCTATTAATTATTGCCTCAATTTCAGAGCCTGCTAATGTTCTATTCAGGGATTCAACTTCTTCCTGGTTTAGTCTTGGGAGAGTGTAAGAGTCCAGGAAATTATCCATTTCTTCTAGGTTTTCTAGTTTATTTGCATACAGGTGTTTATAGTATTCTCTGATGGTAATTTGTATTTCTGTGGGATCAGTGGTGATATCCCCCTTCTCATTTTTTATTGTGTCTATTTGATTCTTCTCTCTTTTCTTCTGTATTAGTTTTGCTAGTGGTCTACCAATTTTGGTTATCTTTTCAAAAAACCAGCTCCTGGATTCATTGATTTTTTGGAGGGTTTCTTTGTGTCTCTATCTCCTTCAGTTCTGCTCTGATCTTAGTTATTTCTTGCCTTCTGCTAGCTTTTGAATGTGTTTGCTCTTGCTTCTCTAGTTCTTTTAATTGTGATGTTAGGGTGTCTATTTTAGATCTTTCCAGCTTTCTCTTGTGAACATTTAGTGCTATAAATTTCCCTCTACACACTGCTTTAAATGTGTCCCAGAGATTCTGGTATGTTGTATCTTTGTTCTCATTGGTTTCAAAGAACATCTTTATTTCTGCCTTCATTTCATTATGTACCCAGTAGTCATTCAGGAGCAGATTGTTCAGTTTCCATGTAGTTGAGCGGTTTTGATTGAGTTTCTTAGTCCTGAGTTCTAATTTGATTGCACTGTGGTCTGAGAGACAGTTTGTTATAATTTCTGTTCTTGTACATTTGCTGAGGAGTGCTTTACTTCCAACTATGTAGTCAATTTTGGAATAAGTGTGAGGTGGTGCTGAGAATAGTGTATATTCTGTTGATTTGGGGTGGGGAGTTCTGTAGATGTCTATTAGGTTCACTTGGTGCAGAGCTGAGTTCAATTCCCGGATATCCTTTTTCACTTTCTGTCTCATTCATCTGTCTAATGTTGACAATGGGGTGTTGAAGTCTCCCATTATTATTGCATGGGAGTCTACGTCTCTTTGTAAGTCTCTAAGGACTTGCTTTTTGAATCGGGGTGCTCCCGTATTGGGTGCATATATATTTAGGATAGTTAGCTCTTCCTGATGAACTGATCCCATTACCATTATGTAATGGCCTCTTTGTCTCTTGATCTTTGACAGTTTAAAGTCTGTTTTATCAGAGACTATGATTGTAACCCCTGCTTTTTTGTTTTGTTTTGTTTTGCATTTGCTTGGTAGATCTTCCTCCATCCCTTTATTTTAGCCTATGTATGTCTCTGCATGTGAGATGAGTCTCCTGAATACAGCAAACTGATGGGTCTTGACTCTTTATCCAGTTTGCCAGTCTGTGTCTTTTAATTGGAACATTTAGTCCATTTCCATTTAAGGTTAATATTGTTATGTGTGAACTTGATCCTGCCATTATGATATTAGCTGGTTATTTTGCTCATTATTTGATGTAGTTTCTACCTGGCATTGATGGTCTTTACATTTTGGCATGTTTTTGCAATGGCTGATACCGGTTGTTCCTTTCCATGTTTAGTGCTTCCTTCAGGATCTCTTGTAGGGCAGGCCTGGTGGTGACAAATTCTCTAAGCATTTGCTTGCCTGTAAAGGATTTTATTTCTCCTTCACTTATGAAACTTAGTTTGGCTGGATATGAAATTCTTTGTTGAAAATTCTTTTCTTTAAGAATGTTGAATATTGGCCCCCACTCTCTTCTGGCTTGGAGAGTTTCTGCTGAGAGATCTGCTGTTAGTCTGATGGGCTTCCCTTTGTGGGTAACCCGACCTTTCTCTCTGGCTGCCCTTAAGATTTTTTCCTTCATGTCGACTTTGAGAAATCTGACAATTATGTGTCTTGGAGTTGCTCTTCTCAAGGAGTATCTTTGTGGCATTCTCTGTGTTTCCTGAATTTGAATGTTGGCCTGCCTTCCTAGGTTGGGGAAGTTCTCCTGTATGATATCTTGCAGAGTGTTTTCCAACTTGGTTCCATTTTCCCCATCACTTTCAGGCATACCAATCAGATGTAGATTTGGTCTTTTCGCAAAGTCCCATATTTCTTTGAGGATTTTTTCATTTCTTTTTACTCTTTTTTTCTCTAAACTTCTCTTCTCACTTCATTTCAATAGTTTGAACTTCAATTTCTGATACTCTTTCTTCCAGTTGATTGAGTCAGTTACTGAAGCTTGTGTATTTGTCACGTAGTTCTTGTGTTATGGTTTTCATCTCTATCAGTTCTTTTAAGGTGTTCTCTGCATTGATTATTCTAATTATCCATTCATCCATTCTTTTTTCAAGGTTTTTAGTTTCTTTGTGTTGATTACGTAGTTCCTCCTTCAGCTCTCAGAAGTTTGACCGACTGAAGCCTTCTTCTCTCAACTCGTCAAAGTCATTCTCCATTCAGCTTTCTTCCATTGCTGGCGATGAGCTGCGTTCGTTTGGAGGGGGAGATGCACTCAGAAATACTGAATTTCCAGCTTTTCTGCCCTGCTTTTTCCCCATGTTCGTGGTTTTATCTGTCTTTGGTTTTTGATGATGGTGACGTACTGATGGCGTTTTGGTGTGGGTGTCCTTTCTGTTTGTTAGTTTTCCTTCTAACAGTCAGGACCCTCAGCTTCGTGTCTGTTGGAGTTTTCTTGACGTCCACTCCAGACCCTGTTTGCCTGTGTATCAGCAGCAGATGCTGCAGAAGATAGAATATTGCTGAACAGCAAATTAATGTCTGATTCTTGCTGTGGAAGCTTCGTCTCAGGGATGTAACAAGCTGTGTGAGGTGTGAGGTGTTGGTCTGCACCTAGTGGAAAATGTCTTCCAGTTTGGCTACTCAGGGGTCAAGGACCCACTTAAGCAGGCAGTCTGTCCGTTCTCAGATCTCAATCTCCATGCTCGGAGAACCACTGCTCTCTTCAAAGCTGTCACACAGGGACTTTTACATCTGCAGTGGTTTCGGCTGCTTTTTGTTTGGCTATGCCCTGTCCCCAGAGGTGGAGTCTACAGAGGAAGGGAGGCCTCCTTGAGCTGCAGTGGGCTCCACCCAATTCGAGCTTCCTGGAGTGTTTGTTTACCTACTTAAACCTCAGCAATGGTGGGCACCCCTCCCCCAGTCTTGCTGCTGCCTTGCAGTTAGACCTCAGACTACTGTGCTAGCAATGAGGGAGGTTCTTTGGACCTGGGACCCTCTGGGCCAGGTGTGGGATATAATCTCCTGGTGTGCCGTATGCTAAGACCCTTGGTAAGGCATAGTATTAGGGTGTATTCCAGGTGTTGTGTGTCTCAATTTCCCTTGGCTAGGAAAAGTAATTCCCTTCCTCCTTGCACTTCTCAAGTGAGGTGATGCCTCACCCTGCTTCAGCTCTGGCTGGTCGGGCTGCACCTGTGGACCAGCATCGACTGTCCGACATGCCCCAATGAGATGAACCTGGTACCTCAGTTGAAAATGCAGAAATCACCCATCTTCTTTGTCGCTCATGCTGCGAGCTGGAGGCTGGAGCTGTTTCTATTTGGCCACCTTGGCTTACTTGATTTTCAGTCTCCTATATCCTTTTTTCCAGTTGATTGATTTGACTACTGATACTTGCAGATGCTTCATGAAGTTCTCGTGCTGTGTTTTCCAGCTCCATCAGCTTATGTTCCTATTTAAACTGGTTATTCTAGTTAGCAGTTCCTGTAACATTTTATCAAGGTTCTTAGCTTCCTTGCATTGGGTTAGAACATGCTCTTTTAGCTCAGTGTATTTTGTTATCACCCACCTTCTGTCAATTTGCCAATCTCATTTTCCATCCAGTTTTGTGCTCTTGCTGCAGAGGAGTTGGGATCATTTGGAGGAGAAGAGCCATTCTGGGTTTGGGAAATTTCAGCAGTTTTGTGCTGGTTTTTCCTCATCTTCATGGATTTATCTACTTTCGATCTTTGAAGCTGATGACCTTTGGATGAAGTTACTGTGTGGGGGTCCTTTTTGTTATTATTGTTGCTTTCTGTTTGTTAATTTTCCTTCCAACAGTCAAGTCCCAGTTCTGCAGGTCTGCTGCAGTTTGCTGGAGGTCCACTCCAGATCCTTTTTTGCCTGGGTGTCACCAGTGGAGGCTGCAGAACAGCAAACATTCCTGCCTGCTCCTTCCTCTGGAAGATTTATCCCAAAGGGGCATCAGCTTGATGCGAACTGGAGCCCTCCTATATGAGGTGTCTGTCAAGTCCTGTTGGGAGGTGTTTCCCAGCTAGGAGGGACAGTGGTCAGGGGTCCACTCTAAGAGGCCTTCTGTATTTTAGCAGAGTTCAAGTGCTGTGCTGGGAGAATCCTCCTTGTCAGAATCAACTGCTACTGCCTTCAGAGCTGGGAGGCAGAAAAGTTTAAGTCTGCTGAAGTTGTGCCCACAGCTGCCCCTTCTCCCAGGTGCTCTGTCTCAGAAAAATGGGAGTTGTATCCACAAACCTCTGGCTGGGGCTGCTGCGTTTCTTTCAGAAATGCCCTGCCCAGTGAGGAGGAATCTAGAGAGGCAGTCTGGCCATAGGAACTTTTCTACACTGTGGTGATTTCCGCCCAGTTAAAACCTCCTGGCCTCCTTAGCACTGTCAGGGGTAAACAGTGTACTCAAGCCTCAGTAATGGCAGAAGCCCCTCCACCGACCAAGATTGATCATCCCAGGTCAACTTCCAACTGCTGTGCTGGCAGTAAGAATTTCAAGTCAGTGCATCTAGCTGGGCTCCGTGGGATAGGGACCCACTGAGCAAGACAACTTGGCTCCCAGGCTTCAGCCCCCTTTCAAGGGGAGTGGACAGTTTTATTTTTCTGGGGTTCCAGGTGCCACTGGGGTATGAAAAAAACTGCTTCAGTTAGCTCGATATCTGCCAAAACAACAACCTAATTTTGTGCTTGAAACCCAGGGCCCCAGAGGTGTAGTCACACGAAGGAATCTCCTGATCTCAGTTGGAAATGCAGAAATCACCCCCTTCTGCATTGGTCTTCCTGGGAGCTGCAAGACTGAACCATTTTCTATTGGGCCATCTTGCCCAACATGGACTGAAAACGAGGAATCTTAAAATAACACTGCATTCCTTTGCTTGTGGCTTCTTCCTCTATCTTCAAGATCAGCAGCATCAGCAAATCTCTCTCTCTCTGACTGTAATCTATTTAATCCATTTTAATTTTTCTTTTGCATATGGCAAGTGATGGTTTCATTCTTCTCCATATGGATATTCAGTTTTCCCAGTACCATTTATTGAAGAGACTGTCTTCCCCACCTTTGTCAAAAATGAGTTTACTGTAGGTGTGTCGATTTGTTTTTGGGTTCTCTATTCTGTGTCATTGGTCTATGACTCTGTTTTTATGCCAGTACCATGCTCTTTTGCTTACTAGAGCTCAGTGGTATAATTTTAAGTCAGGTAATATGATTCCTCGAGTGTTTGTTGTTGTTGTTGTTGTTACTGTTTTTGCTTAGGATTGTCCTGGCTATTCTGGGTCTTTTGTGGTTTTATATAAATATTAGGATTGTTTTTTTGTTTTTATTTCTCTGAAGAAGCCCTTTGGGATTTTGATAGAGATTGTGTTGAATCTGTAGATTACTTTGTATAGTATGGATATTTTAGCAACATTGATTCTTCCAATCCACAAACATGAAATATTTTTTGGTGTTCCCTTCAATTTCTTTCATTAGTGTTTTATAGTTTTCAGTATAGAGATCTTTCACTTCTTTGGTTATTTGCTGGTATTTAATGTTATTTGTGGTTGTTGTAAATAAAACTACCTTTTAAATTCCTTTTTAACATTGTTCATGGCTGGCATATAGAAATGTGGCCAATTTTCATATGCTAATTTTTTTATTCGTCAATTGTACTAAATTTGCTTATCAGTTCTGAGAGTTTTATTTTGGCATCTTTAGGTTTTTACAAATCTAAGATCACATTACCTGCAAACAAGAATAATTTGATTTCTTTTATTGCTAATTTGAATGCACTTTATATATTTCTCTTGTCTAATTGCTCTGGCTGGGATTTCCAGTACTATATTGAATAACAGTCATGACAGTGGGCATCCTTGTCTTGTCCCAGATCTTAGAGAAAGGACCTTCAGTTTTACCCCATTCAGTATGATACTACTTGTGGGTCTGTCACATATAGCTCTTATTATGTACAAGTATGTTTCTTCTATCACCAGTTCTTTGAGGATTTTTATCATAAAGGAATGTTAAATTTTATCAAAGGCTTTTTCACCATCAATTGAAATGATATTATGGTTTTCATTCTTCATTCTGTTGATAAGATGTATCACATAGATTTATTTCCGTATATTGAACACTCTTTGCACTTCAGGAATAATTCCCACTTGTTCATGATAAATGATTTTTTTTTTCTTTGCATGTGAGTTTATTTTCAGTGTGACATAAAATCATAAACATTTTTATCACATATTGGCTTTGCATAAGCAAAGGTAATAATTTTTGTCCTTTTGATGTACATTAAACATAGTTTATAATATACACCCAAATATATATCATATAATAATTTTGTTTTTCCATTCTATGTTATCTTATGCAGGCAGCAGTTTTTGCCAGTGGTCATATTTAGAAATTAGGACATGGATGAGTCATGTAAGTTTTCTCCCGAACTTCACTTATAAAATGACGACACTATTTTTTTTCTTTATTATTATTATTATTACACTTTAAGTTCTAGGGTACACGTGCATAACGTGCAGAATTGTGACATATGTATACTTGTGCCATGTTGGCATGCTGCACCCATCAACTCGTCAGCACCCATCAATTCATCATTTACATCAGGTATAACTCCCAATGCAATCCCTCCCCCCTGCCCCCTCCCCATGATAGGCCCCGGTGTATGATGTTCCCCTTCCCGAGTCCAAGTGATCTCATTATTCAGTTCCCACCTATGAGTGAGAACATGCGGTGTTTGGTTTTCTGTTCTTGCGATACTTTGCTGAGAATGATGGTTTCCATCTGCATCCATGTCCCTACAAAGGACACAAACTCATCCATTTTACAGCTGCATAGTATTCCATGGTGTATATGTGCCACATTTACTTCATCCAGTCTGTCACTGATGGACATTTGGGTTGATTCCAAGTCTTTGCTATTGTGAATAGTGCCGCAATAAACATACGTGTGCATGTGTCTTTAGAGCAGCATGATTTATAATCCTTTGGGTATATACCCAGTAATGGGATGGCTGGGTCATATGGTACTTCGAGTTCTAGATCCTTGAGGATTCGCCATACTGTTTTCCATAATGGGTGAACTCGTTTACAATCCCACCAACAGTGTAAAAGTGTTCCTATTTCTCCACATCCTCTCCAGCACCTGTTGTGTCCTGACTTTTTAATGATTGCCATTCTAACTGGTGTGAGATAGTATTTCATTGTGGTTTTGATTTGCATTTCTCTGATGGCCAGTGATGATGAGCATTTTTTCATGTGTCTGTTAGCTGTATGAATGTCTTCTTTTAAGAACTGTCTGTTCATATACTTTGCCCACTTTTTGATAGGGTTGTAAATTTGTTTGAGTTCTTTGTAACTTCTAGATATTAGCCCTTTGTCAGAAGAGCAGATTGCAAAAATTTTCTCCCATTCTGTAGGTTGCCTGTTCAGTCTGATGGTAGTTAATTTTGCTGTGCAGAAGTTCTTCAGTTTAATTAGATCCCATTTGTCAATTTTGGCTTTTGTTGCCATTGCTTTTGGTGTTTTAGACATGAAGTCTTTGCCCATGCCTATGTCCTGAATGGTATTACCTAGGTTTCCTTCCGGGTTTTTATGGTATTAGGTCTAACATTTAAGTCTCTAATCCATCTTGAATTAATTTTCGTATAAGGAGTAAGGAAAGGATCCAGTTTCAGCTTTCTACTTATGGCTAGCCAATTTTCCCAGCACCATTTATTAAATAGGGAATTCTTTCCCCATTTCTTGTTTCTCTTAGGTTTGTCAAAGATCAGATGGCAGTAGATGTGTGGTATTATTTCTGAGGACTCTGTTCTGTTCCATTGGTCTATATCTCTATTTTGGTACCAGTACCATGCTGTTTTGGTTACTGTAGCCTTGTAGTATAGTTTGAAGTCAGGTAGCGTGATGCCTCCAGCTTTGTTCTTTTGACTTAGGATTGTCTTGGCAATGCGGGGACTTTTTTGGTTCCATATGAACTTTAAAGCAGTTTTTTTCCAATTCTGTGAAGAAAGTCATTGGTAGCTTGATGGGGATGGCATTGAATCTAAATTACCTTGGGCAGTATGGCCATTTTCATGATATTGATTCCATAAGCATGGAATGTTCTTCCATTTGTTTGTGTCCTCTTCTATTTCACTGAGCAGTGGTTTGTAGTTCTCCTTGAAGAGGTCCTTTACATCCCTTGTAAGTTGGATTCCTAGGTATTTCTTTTTTTTTTTTTTTTTTTTTTTTTTTTCTTTTCACAGAGAACATGGCGGCCGCACTCAGAGCCTCCGCCTCACTTTATTTATACCCCATAAACCCCACGTCAGCAGAAAGAATGCAATGCAAAACAAACTTTCTTTTCCCAGATGTAACCTTCTACTCAGTTCCTTGTTTCTTTTTTTTTTTCTCCTTTACATATTGATCTTTTTTTGTTTTCTTTTTTTTTTTTTTTTTTTAATTATTATTATTATACTTTAAGTTGTAGGGTACATGTGCATAACGTGCAGGTTTGTTACATATGTATACTTGTGCCTTGTTGGTGTGCTGCACCCATCAACTCGTCATTTACATCAGGTATAACTCCCAATGCAATCCCTACCCCCTCCCCGTCCCCCCTCCCCCCTCCCCATGATAGGCCCCGGTGTGTGATGTTCCCCTTCCTGAGTCCGAGTGATCTCATTGTTCAGTTCCCACCTATGAGTGAGAACATGCGGTGTTTGGTTTTCTGTTCTTGTGATAGTTTGCTAAGAATGATGGTTTCCAGCTGCATCCATGTCCCTACAAAGGACACAAACTCATCCTTTTTGATGGCTGCATAGTATTCCATGGTGTATATGTGCCACATTTTCTTAATCCAATCTGTCACTGATGGACATTTGGGTTGATTCCAAGTCTTTGCTATTGTGAATAGTGCCGCAATAAACATACGTGTGCATGTGTCTTTATAGCAGCATGATTTATAATCCTTTGGGTATATACCCAGTAATGGGATGGCTGGGTCATATGGTACATCTAGTTCTAGATCCTTGAGGAATCGCCATACTGTTTTCCATAATGGTTGAACTAGTTTACAATCCCACCAACAGTGTAAAAGTGTTCCTATTTCTCCACATCCTCTCCAGCACCTGTTGTTTCCTGACTTTTTAATGATCGCCATTCTAACTGGTGTGAGATGGTATCTCATTGTGGTTTTGATTTGCATTTCTCTGATGGCCAGTGATGATGAGCATTTTTTCATGTGTCTGTTGGCTGTATGAATGTCTTCTTTTGAGAAATGTCTGTTCATATCCTTTGCCCACTTTTTGATGGGGTTTTTTGTTTTTTTCTTGTAAATTTGTTGGAGTTCTTTGTAGGTTCTGGATATTAGCCCTTTGTCAGATGAGTAGATTGCAAAAATTTTCTCCCATTCTGTAGGTTGCCTGTTCACTCTGATGGTAGTTTCTTTTGCTGTGCAGAAGCTCTTTAGTTTAATGAGATCCCATTTGTCAATTTTGGCTTTTGCTGCCGTTGCTTTTGGTGTTTTAGACATGAAGTCTTTGCCCATGCCTATGTCCTGAATGGTACTACCTAGGTTTTCCTCTAGGATTTTTATGGTATTAGGTCTAACATTTAAGTCTCTAATCCATCTTGAATTAATTTTCGTATAAGGAGTAAGGAAAGGATCCAGTTTCAGCTTTCTACTTACGGCTAGCCAATTTTCCCAGCACCATTTATTAAATAGGGAATCCTTTCCCCATTTCTTGTTTCTCTCAGGTTTGTCAAAGATCAGATGGCTGTAGATGTGTGGTATTATTTCTGAGGACTCTGTTCTGTTCCATTGGTCTATATCTCTGTTTTGGTACCAGTACCATGCTGTTTTGGTTACTGTAGCCTTGTAGTATAGTTTGAAGTCAGGTAGCGTGATGCCTCCAGCTTTGTTCTTTTGACATAGGATTGTCTTGGCAATGCGGGGACTTTTTTGGTTCCATATGAACTTTAAAGCAGTTTTTTTCCAATTCTGTGAAGAAAGTCATTGGTAGCTTGATGGGGATGGCATTGAATCTAAATTACCTTGGGCAGTATGGCCATTTTCATGATATTGATTCCATAAGCATGGAATGTTCTTCCATTTGTTTGTGTCCTCTTCTATTTCACTGAGCAGTGGTTTGTAGTTCTCCTTGAAGAGGTCCTTTACATCCCTTGTAAGTTGGATTCCTAGGTATTTCATTCTCTTTGAATCAATTGTGAATGGAAGTTCATTCGTGATTTGGCTCTCTGTTTGTCTGTTACTGGTGTATACGAATGCTTGTGATTTTTGCACATTAATTTTGTATCCTGAGACTGTGCTGAAGTTGCTTATCAGCTTAAGGAGGTTTTGGGCTGAGACAATGGGGTTTTCTAAATATACAATCATGTCATCTGCAAACAGGGACAATTTGACTTCTTCTTTTCCTAACTGAATATCCTTGATTTCTTTCTCTTGCCTGATTGCCCTAGCCAGAACTTCCAACACTATGTTGAATAGGAGTGGTGAGAGAGGGCATCCCTGTCTTGTGCCAGTTTTCAAAGGGAATTTTTCCAGTTTTTGCCCACTCTGTATGATATTGGCTGTGGGTTTGTCATAAATACCTCTTACTATTTTGAGATACGTTCCATTAATACCAAATTTATCAAACGTATTTAGCATGAAGGCTGTTGAATTTTGTTAAAGGCCTTTTCTGCATCTATTGAGATAATCATGTGGTTCTTGTCTTTGGTTCTTTTTATATGCTGGATTATGTTTATTGATTTGTGAATGTTGAACCAGCCTTGCATCCCAGGGATGAAGCCTACTTGATCATGGTGGATAAGCTTCTTGATGTGCTGCTGATTCCGGTTTGCCAGTATTTTATTGAGGATTTTTGCATGGATGTTCATCAGGGATATTGGTCTAAAATTCTCTTCTTTTGTTGTATCTCTGCCAGGCTTTGGTATCAGGATGATGTTGACCTCATAAAATGAGTTAGGGAGGATTCCCTCTTTTTCTATTGATTGGAATAGTTTCAGAAGGAATGGTACCAGCTCCTCCTTTTACCTCTGGTAGAATTCAGCTGTGAATCCATCTGGTCCTGGACTTTTTTTGGTTGGTAGGCTATTAATTATTGCCTCAATTTCAGAGCCTGCTATTGGTCTATTCAGGAATTCAGCTTCTTCCTGGTGTAGCCTTGGGAGAGTGTAAGTGTCCAGGAAATTACCCATTTCTTCTAGATTTTCTAGTTTATTTGCGTAGAGGTGTTTACAGTATTCTCTGATGATAGTTTGTATTTCTGTGGGGTGGTGTTGATATCCCCTTTATCATTTTTTATTGCATCTATTTGGTTCTTCTCTCTTTTCTTCTTTATTAGTCTTGCTAGCCGTCTATCAATTATATTGATCTTTTCAAAAAACCAACTCCTGGATTCATTGATTTTTCTGGAGGGTTTTTTGTGTCTCTACCTCCTTCAGTTCTGCTCTGATCTTAGTTATTTCTTGCCTTCTACTAGCTTTTGAATGTGTTTGCTCTTGCTTCTCTAGTTCTTTTAATTGTGATGTTAGAGTGTCAATTTTAGATCTTTCCAGCTTTCTCTTGTGGGCATTTAGTTCTATAAATTTCCCTCTACACACTGCTTTAAATGTGTCCCAGAGATTCTAGTATGTTGTATCTTTGTTCTCATTGGTTTCAAAGAACATCTTTATTTCTGCCTTCATTTCGTTATGTACCCAGTAGTCATTGAGGAGCAGGTTATTCAGTTTCCATGTAGTTGAGCGGTTTTGATCGAGTTTCTTAGTCTTGAGTTCTAGTTTGATTGCACGTTGGTCTCAGAGACAGTTTGTTATAATTTCTGTTCTTGTACATTTGCTGAGGAGTGCTTTACTTCCAATTATGTGGTCAATTTTGGAATAAGTGCGATGTGGTGCTGAGAAGAATGTATATTCTGTTGATTTGGGATGGAGAATTCTGTAGATGTCTATTAGGTCTGCTTGCTGCAGAGATGAGTTCAATTCCTGGATATCCTTGTTAACTTTCTGTCTCATTGATCTGTCTAATGTTGACAGTGGGGTCTTGAATTCTCCCATTATTATTGTATGGGAGTCTAAGTCTCTTTGTAAGTCTCTAAGGACTTGCTTCATGAATCTGGGTGCTCCTGTATTGGGTGCATATATATTTAGGATAGTTAGCTCTTCCTGTTGAATTGATCCCTTTACCATTATGTAATGGCCTTCTTTGTCTCTTTTGATCTCTGATGGTTTAACGTCTGTTTTATCAGAGATCAGTATTGCAACCCCTGCTCTTTTTGTGTTCTCCATTTGCTTGGTAGATCTTCCTCCATCCCTTTATTTTGAGTCTACGTATGTCTCTGCATGTGGGATGGGTGTCCTGAATACAGCAAACTGATGGGTCTTGACTCTTTATCCAGTTTGCCAGTCTGTGTCTTTTAATTGGAGCATTTAGTCCATTTACATTTAAGGTTAAGATTGTTATGTGTGAACTTGATCCTGCCATTATGATATTAACTGGTTATTTTGCTCGTTAGTTGATGCAGTTTCTTCCTAGCCTCGATGGTCTTTACATTTTGGCATGTTTTTGCAATGGCTGGTACCGGTTGTTCCTTTCCATGTTTAGTGCTTCCTTCAGGGTCTCTTGTAAGGCAGGCCTGGTGGTGACAAAATCTCTAAGCATTTGCTTCTCTTTGAAGGATTTTATTTCTCCTTCACTTATGAAACTTAGTTTGGCTGGATATGAAATTCTGGGTTGAAAATTCTTTTCTTTAATAATGTTGAATATTAGCCCCCACTCTCTTCTGGCTTGGAGAGTTTCTGCTGAGAGATCTGCTGTTAGTCTGATGGGCTTCCCTTTGTGGGTAACCCGACATTTCTCTCTGGCTGCCCTTAAGATTTTTTCCTTCATTTCGACTCTGGTGAATCTGGCAATTATGTGTCTTGGAGTTGCTCTTCTCGAGGATTATCTTTGTGGTGTTCTCTGTATTTCCTGAATTTGAATGCTGGCCTGCCCTACTAGGTTGGGGAAGTTCTCCTGGATGATATCCTGAAGAGTGTTTTCCAACTTGGTTCCATTTTCCCCCTCACTTTCAGGCACCCCAATCAGACGTAGATTTGGTCTTTTTACATAATCCCATATTCCTTGCAGGCTTTGTTCATTTCTTTTTCTTCTTTTTTTCTTTAGGTTTCTCTTCTCACTTCATTTCATTCATTTGATCCTCAATCGCTGATTCTCTTTCTTCCAGTTGATCGAGTCAGTTACTGAAGCTTGTGCATTTGTCACTTGTTTCTTGTGTCATGGTTTTCATCTCTGTTGGTTCGTTTACGGACTTCTCTGCATTAATTATTCTAATTATCAATTCTTCCACTCTTTTCTCAAGATTTTTAGTTTCTTTGCGCTGAGTACATAATTCCCCCTTTAGCTCTGAGAAGTTTGATGGACTGGTGCCTTCTTCTCTCATCTTGTGAAAGTCATTCTCCATCAAGCTTTGATCCGTTACTGGTGATGAGTTGCATTCATTTGCACGGGGCGATGTGCTCTCATTTTTTGAATTTCCAGCTTTTCTGCCCTGCTTTTTCCCCATCTTTGTGGTTTTATCTGCCTCTGGTCTTTGATGATGGTGACGTACTGATAGGGTTTTGGTGTGGGTGTCCTTCCTGTTTGTTAGTTTTCCTTCTAACAGTCAGGACCCTCAGCTGTAGGTCTGTTGGAGATTGCTTGAGGTCCACTCCAGATCCTGTTTGCCTGTGTATCAGCAGCAGGGGCTGCAGAAGATAGAATATTGCTGAACAGCAAGTGTACCTGTCTGATTCTTGCTTTGGAAGCTTCCTCTCAAGGGTGTACTCCACCGTGTGAGGTGTGGGGTGTCGGTCTGCCCCTAGTGGGGGATGTCTTCCAGTTAGGCTCCTCTGGCATCAGGGACCTACTTGAGCAGGCGGTCTGTCCGTTCTCAGATCTCAACCTCCGTGTTGGGAGATCCACTGCTCTCTTCAAAGCTGTCAGACAGTGTCGTTTGTGTCTGCAGAGGTTTCAGCTGCTTTTTTGTTGTTGTTGTTTAGCTGTGCCCTGTCCCCAGAGGTGGAGTCTACAGAGACAGGCAGGACTCCTTGAGCTGCTGTGAGCTCCACCCAGTTGGCGCTTCCCAGCTCCTTTGTTTATGTACTTAAGCCTCAGCAATGGCGGGCGCCCCTCCCCCAGCCTGGCTGCTGCCTTGCAGGGAGATCGTAGACTGCTGTGCTAGAAATGAGGGAGGTTCCATGGGACTGGGACCTTCCTGGCCAGGTGTGGGATATAATCTCCTGGTGTGCCCGTTTGCTAAGATCCTTGGTAGAGCACAGTATTGGGGTGGGAGTTACCCAATTTTCCAGGTGTTGTGTATCTCAGTTCCCCTGGCTAGGAAAAGGGATTCCCTTCCTCCTTGTGCTTCCCAGGTGAGGCGATTCTTCGCCCTGCTTCAGCTCTCGGTGGTCTGGCTGCAGCAGCTGACCAGCACCGACTGTCCCGCATTCCCTAGTGAGATGAATCCAGTACCTCAGTTGAAAATGCAGAAATCTCCTGTCTTCTGTGTCGCTGGTGCTGGGAGTTGGAGACTGGAGCTGTTCCTATTCGACGATCTTGCTCCGCCCCCCAATCGATGCATGTTCTTTTCAACGTATTGTTGAATTCAGTTTGCTACTATTTTGTTGAAAATTTTTGCATCAATTTTTATCAGAGGTATTGGCCTGTGGTTTTCTTCTTTTGATGTATCTTTGTCTGCTTTTGGTATTAGCACAATACTAGCCCCATAGAATGAGTTTGGACATATTCTTTCATCCTCTATTTTTCATTATAGTTTGAATAGGAATTGTTTTAGTTATTCTTTCAATATTTGGTAGAATTCAGCACTGAAACCATTGGGTCCCAAGCTTTTATTTGCTGGGAGACTTTATTAAGGCTTCAATCTCATTATTTGTTATTGGTGTGTTACGGTTTTGATTTCTTTCTAGTTCAATGCTGATAGCTTGTATATATCTAGAAATTTGTCCATTTCTTCTACATTTTAAAACTTATTGGAAAATAGTTGTTCATAGAAGCCACTAATGATCATTCGCATTTCTGCAGTATCAGTTGTAATGTTGCATTTTTCATTTCTGGTTTCCTTTCTTTTTTTCTTACTTAGTCTGGCTAAAGTTTGGCTAATTTTTATTTAACTTTTTAAAAACGCAATTTTTTGTTTCATTAATCTTTTGCATATTTTTTATTTCAATTTCATTTATTTATGACTTGATTATTATTATTATTATTATTTTCTTTACCTAATTTTGGTGTTTGTTAGCTTCTGTTTTTCTGGTTGAGATACATTTAGATTTTTCATTTGAAGTTTTTCCCCTTTTTCAATGTAGGCACTAACTGCCATAGTCTTCCCTTTTAGTAATTCTTTTGCTGTATTCTATGGTTCTTGGTATGTTGTTTCTACATTGATTGAAAAAGAATTTCAATTTTATTCTTATATTCTTCATTGACCCACTGGTCAATCGGGAGTATATTGTTTAATTTTCATGTATTAGTATAGTTTTCAAATTTTCCCTTTTTATTAATATCTAATTTTATTTCACTGTTGTCAGAGAAAATGCTTCACCTCCACTTATTATTGTATTGGAGTCTATCTCTCTCTTTAGCTCTAACATTTCCTTTATATATCTGGGTGTTCTGGCATTTGGTGCATATATATTTAAAAGTGTCATATACTCTTGCAGTATTGACCCATTTATCATAGCGACCTTCTTTGTCTCTTCTTACAGTTTTTGTCTTGAAATCTATTTTTTTCTGATATTAAGTATAGCAGTTCTTGCTCCATTTTGGTTCCCATTGAAATAGAATATCTATTCCCATCCCTTTATTTTCAGACTATGTATGTCTTTGTAGGTGAAAGGTGTTTCTTGTGGGATCAATGGTTATTGCTTTCTCATCCATTCAGTCTACGTCTTTCGATTTGAGAGTTTAGTCCATTTGCATTCAATGTTATTATTGATATAGAAGGACTAATTCTTGCCACTTTATTATTTGTTTTCTGGTAGTTTTTTGGTCTTCTCTTCCTTCTTTTTTCCTTTTCATCTTCCTCTAGTGAAGGTGATTTTCTCTGGTTGTATGATTTTGTTTGTTGTATTTAATTTTTTTGTGTATCCACTGTATGGCTTTGCTTTGAGATCATTCATGTCATTTTCTTTCTGATTGAAGTACTCTTTTTAGCATTTCATGTAGGTCTAGTATTGATAAAAGTCCCTCAGCTTTTGTTTTTCTGGGAAAGCCTTTATTTCTCTTTCATGTTTAAATAATATTCTTACCAGACATACTATTTTAGGATAAAAAGTTTCTTTCCTTCAGTACTTTAAATATGTCATGCCACTCTCACCTGGCCTGTACTATCTCCACTGAGAAGTGTGCTGCCAGATGTATTGGAGCTCCATTGTATGCTATTTTTTCTTTCTTTTTGCTACTTACAGGATCTATTCTTTATCCTTGACCTTTGGAAGTTTATTAAATGCCTTGAGATAGTCTTCTTTAGGTTAAATATGCTTGGTATTCTATAACATTCTCATATTTGAACATTGATATCTTGTTCTAGCTTTGGGATGTTCTCTGTTATCCCTTTGAATAAACTTTCTACCCATATCTTTTTCTCGGCTTCCTCTTTATGGCCATCAACTGTTAGATTTGCCCCTTTCAGGGTATTTTCTAGATGGGGTAAGCACACATGTTTTTTCTTTTGTCTTTTTTGACTATTTATTTTCAAATAGGCTGTTTTGAAGCTCACTAATTCTTTCTTCTGCTTGATCAGTTCTGCTATTAAAATGCTCTGATGTATTCTTCAGTATGCCAAGTGCATTTCTCAGCTTCAGAATTTCTGCTTGTTTATTTTTAATTGTTTCCGTCTCTTTGTTTGATTTATCAGATAGACTACGGAGTTCCTTCTCTGTGTTATCTTATATTTCTTTGAGTTTCCTCAACACAGCTATTTCAAATTCTCTGTCTGAAAGTTTACATATCTCTGTTTCTCCATAATTGGTCCCTTTTGCCTTATTTGTTTCATTTGGTTAAGTCATGTTTTCTTGAATTGATTCTAGTAGATATTCTTTGGTTTCTAGTCATCGAAGTTAGGTATTTCTTGTAGTCTTCACTGTCTGGGTTTTTTTGTACTTCTTGAGAAGGCTTTTCAGATATTTGAAAGGACTTCGGTATTATGATCTAAGCTGCATTCACTTTAGAAGGCATCTCTAACCCAGTAACAGTGTAATTCTTGCAGATTCATAGAGTTACTGCCTTGATGATCTTACACAAGGTTTGATAGAATTATCTGGATTACCAGGCAGATACACTTGTTTTCTTCCCTTACTTTCTCTCAATCAGAGTTTCTCTCTCTCTCTCTCTCTCTCTCTCTCTCTCTCTCTCTCTCTCTCTCCTGAGTCACCTAAAGCTGAGAATAGAGTGACACAAGCACCCCTGTGACCACCACCACTGTGATTGCGCTGGGTGAAATCTGAAGCCAGTACAGCACTGGGTTTCACCCAAGGCCTACTATAACCACTTCCTGGCTACTGCTTATGTTAGCTCTAGGCTCTGGGCCTCTACAATCAGCCGGTAGCAAAACCAGCCAAGCTTGTGATTTTTCACTCCAGGGCAGCCAGGTCCCCAGGCCTTGGGTGTGTCCAAAAGTGCCTTATGGCACTCAGCGACTAGAGTCAAAAACCTTAGAAGTCTACTTGGTGTTCTATTGTATTGAGGCCGTGCTGGCACTCAAACCACAAGGTTCAGTCCTTCCCATTTTTTCCTCCCCTTTCCAAAGGCAGAGGAGCCTCACTCCATAACTACCACCACCCCAGGCCACAGGGAGTACTGCTAGACTGTCGCTGATGTTCCCAAGGTCTCTTAGGTCATCTTTTCATGAATGCTGCCTGGCCTCAGATTCCAAGTCCTGGAATCAAGGACTTGAAGTGTCTTCTTTGTGCTTGACACATCCTGTGGCTGTGCTGGTACATAAGGTGAAAGACAAAGTCTCCTTTTCTTTTTCTCTGTTTTTCTCATGCAGAAAGAGCTTCATCCCATATCCACCACAGCTGGTAATGTGCTGAGTCTCACCTGAAGCTAGCAAGTCTCAGAGGCTCACCCAAGGCCCTCGATGTAGTACCTGGGTGTATTAGTCTGTTCTCATGCTGCTAATAAAGATATACCCAAGACGGGTAATGTATAAAGAAAATGGATTTAATTGACTCAGTTCAGGATGGTTGGGAAGGCCTCATGAAACTTACAATCATGGAAGAAGGGGAAGCCAAATACGTCCTTTTTTCACGTGGCAGCATCCAGGAAGTGCAGAATAAAGCAGGGGAGAAGCCTCTTATAAAACCATCAGATCTTGTGAAAACTCACTCACTATCAAGAAAACAGCATGGAGGTTAACTGCCCCCATGATTCAATTACCTCCCACTGGGTCTGTCCCGTGACACCTGGGGATTATGTAAATTACAGTTCAAGATAATGTTTAGGTGGGGATACAGTCACACCATATCAATTGGTATCACTGCTGGTTATTTAGGGCCTAAGGGCTCTTCAGTTAGCAGGTGATAAATGCTGCCTAGACTGGGTCCTTGCCTTCAAAAAAGCAGGGTCCCTTCTGGCACTAGGTGTGCCTAGAATTGTCATCTTGGAGCTAAGCCTGGAACAAGGGCCTCAGAACTCTGGCTGGTGTTCTATCCTGTTGTGGCTGAGCTGGTATCCTCGATGCAAGAAGAAGTTCTTCTCGCTTTTTCCTCTCCTCTTCTGAAGCAGAAAGAAAGAGGTCTCTTTTGGAGCCTGAGCTGTGTAGCCTGAGTTTAGGGAAAGGATGATGCCAGCACTCATTTGGCTGCCTCAACTGGTGTCTCAGTATGTCACACGTGCCCCCTTCCCTAAGTCCACTGTCTCTGGGCCTAATTCAGCACTAGGACTTGCCTAAGAATTGCAATCTTTTTGACCTAGACTGTCTTTCAAATTTACATAAATTAATAGCATGCTGTAGCCCTTGGTGGTGAGGTTTTGGAAGATCTCAAGTTTGGACTTCTGTGATCTGCAGTTCCTCCCCTGGCTAGAGCTGGTGTAAATATGCCCTACATGGACAGGTATCTGCTGAGTTTGGCCCTGTTTTTCTTTCTGCTCTAACAGGACATAAATGAGTTCAATGCTTCACAGTTCCTGTGTTCTCCCTCTTCAAGCTCACAGGGAGGTTCTCCTCACCATGCCACTGCTGCCAGGTGTTGTAGGAGTGGGGGCATAGGCAATTTTGAACTGTTCTTTCAAATCTATTCAGTGCCCCTTTCAATGACATGAAGGTAACAGTAGATACTATGAGTACTCTCCTGATTTTTGATTCTTATGAAGTTTTTTCTTTTTTCTGTGTAGATAGTTGTTAACTTGGTGTCCTTCTGTATGTGGGGGGCGGGGAGAGGAACAATAAGTGGAGTGTTCTATTCCATCACCTTCCTTCTACTCTTATCTTAGGTAGAAAACCTAAAAGATGAACTAATAAAAATAACCACTATAACAATTTTCAAGACTTGCACACTACAATAAGACATAAAGAGAAACATCAAAAAGTTAAAAAGTAGGGGAAGAAGTTAAAGAGTAGAATTTTTTGTTAGTTTTTTTTGCTTGCTTGTTTTTGCAATCACTCTTCAATTATCATCAATTTAAAATAATGAACATCATACACCGGGGCCTATCATAGGGAGGGGGGAGGGGGGAGGGATTGTTTTGGGAGTTATACCTGATGTAAATGACGAGTTGATGGGTGCTGACGAGTTGATGGGTGCAGCACGCCAACATGGCACAAGTATACATATGTAACAAACCTGCACGTTATGCACATGTACCCTAGAACTTAAAGTATAATAATACAAAAATATAAATAAATAAATAAATAAAATAATTGATTATAAGATAGTATTTGCAAGCCTCATGGTAACCTCAAACCAAAAAAAATATCAAGGATATAGAAAGAACAAGCAAAAAATTAAATAATACCAGAAAAATTCACCTTCACTTAAGGCAAAACAAGAAGGAAGAAAAGAAGAATTAAGACCACAAAACAACCAGAAACTAATGACAAAGTGGCAGGAGTAAGTCTCTAATTATCAGTAATAACACTGAATGTGAATGAATTAACTCTCCAATAAAATATATGGAGTCACTAAATGTATGAAAAAGGAAGACTCAATGATCTGCTGCCTACAATAAACATATTTCCACTGTAAAGATACACATAGGCTGAAAGTAAAGGGATGGAAAAAGATATTCCATGCAAATGGAAACCAAATTGCACAGGAGTCACTATACTTATATCAGACAAATAGATTTAGAGGCAAATAGTGTAAGATAAAACAAAAATGTTATTACATAATGATAAAGAGGTTAATTCAGCAAGAAGATATACCTATTGTAAATATGTATGCACCAAACACTGAAACACTCAGATATAGAAAGCAAGTATAAACAGAGCCAAAGAGAGAGATAGACCTCACTTCAATAATAGCTGAAGACTTCCACACCCCACTTTCAGCATTGGAAAGGTCTCCCAGACAGAAAATCAACAACAACAACAAAAAAGCACATTAAACTTAACCTGCACTGTACACCAAATGAACCTTAAGAGATATTTACAAAACACTTCATCCAAAAGCTGCAGAATACACACTTTTTTCCTCAGCATGTGGATTATTCTCAAGGATAGACTGTGTGTTAGGTCACAAAAGAAGACTTCGACTATTCAAAGAAAAAAAAAAAGAAAGAAAGAAAATGAAATACTATCAAGCATCTTCTCTGACCACATGGAATAAAGCTAGAAATCAACAACTAGAGAAATTTTGGAAACTATGCAAACAAATGGAAATTAAACAATGTGCTCCTAAATGAACAGGAGGTCAATTAAGTAATTAAGAAGTAAATTGAAAAATTTCTTTGAACTATATAGAAACATGTTATACCAAAGCTAATGAAAAACAGTGATAGCAGTACTAAGCAAGAAATGTATAAGTACCAAAATACATGAGGAACTCAAACAGTTCTATAGGAAAACATGTAATAATTGTATCAAAATGGGCAAAAGATCTGAATACACATTTCACAAAAGAAGACATACAAATGGCAAACAAGCATATGAAAAGGTGCTCAATATCATTGATCATCAAAGAAATGCAAATCAAAACTACAATTAGATATTATTTCACACTAGTTAAAATGGAGTATATCTGAAAGACAGTCAATAATAAATGCTGATGAGGATGTGGAGAAAAGGGAACCCTTGTAGAACTGTTGGTGGAAATCTAAATTAACGCAACCACTAAAGAGAACAGTTTGGAGTTTCCTCACAAAACTTAAAATAAAGCTACCATATGATCTAGCGATCCCACTGTTGGGCATATGCCCAAAAGAGAGAAATATCAAAGAGATATCTGCAATCTGTATTTGTTGCAGCACTGTTTACAATAGCTAAAATTCGGCAGCAACCTAAGTGTCTAGTAACAGATGAATACATAAAGGAAGTGTGGTTCATATACGTGATGCAGTGTTATTCAGCCATAAAAAAGAATGAGATCCAGTCATTTGCAACAATATGAATAGAACTGGAGATCATTATGTTAAGTGAAATATGCCAGACACAGAAGGAAAAGCATCACATGTTTTTTATTTATTTGTGGGATCTAAAAATCAAATAAATTGAACTTGCGGACATAGAGAGCAGAAGGCTGGTTATCAGAGACTGGGAAGGGTAGTGGAGACTGGGGGTGAGATAAGGATGGTTAATAAGTATAAAATCATAATTACAAAGAATAAGTAAGAACTAGTATTTGATAGCACAACAGGATGATGATTGTCAATAATAATTTAATTGTACATTTTAAAACAATTACAATTGTATAGTTGTACTGTTTGTAACACAAATGATAAATGCTAGAGAGAATAAATACCCCATTCTCCATGATGTGATTATTATGTATTGAGTGCCTGTATCAAAACATCTCAGGTATCCCATACATATATGTACCTAGTATGTAGCTATGAAATAAAAAAATAAAAAATTAAAAGAATATAAAGTTCAAATCAGTCCAGTTCTCTCTATATCTATTTCATCACCATCTTTCATATGGATTACTGCAATGGCTTTCTTCCTGCTTTTACCTTTGCCCACAGCTCCCCTAGAAAACATTTTGAACCTTGCAACTGTAATACAGATATAATTTTCTTGCATAAAACACTTCAAAGTATCTTACTGCATTCAAAATAAAATTCAAAGTTCTTTCCAAGGCCTACAAACACCTCTAGGACCTGGCCTACTTCTCAAACCTTGTCTCATCCCACTCTGTCCCTCATTCACTGTGCTCCAGCCAAAGTGGTCTCTCTACCCTTCTATTTTCAAGATAAAGCATTTGCTCTTGATGTTTTCTATGCTTGGAATCCTCTTCCCCCATATCTTAGCATGGTTGGCTTCTTTTCATCCTATAGGTGCCAGCTTATAGCTACCTTCACAGAGTAAAGCTTCCCTGGGCAACCAATATAAAGTTTCATCCCCAGTCCTCTACTTTCACTGTCTCTCACATCACTGTTAGTTGCTTTCATAGCACTTTTCATAATCTGTGCATTTTTTTCCTTTTGCCTTATCTATTAGCTTAATGACACATTTTTTTTCCGATAGACTCTAAGCCCTATATGAACAATGACTTTGTTCTATTTGTTATTGTAAAATACCCAATATATCATAAGTGATCAATAATTATGTCTCGAATAATCTTCAAAGTTATTTGGATGCTCAGCAAAATAATCAATCGGATAACAAGGACTTCCTTTCCTTAGCAGCCAGCTTACTGACAATTTCTTGTTGCGCCAAGCACCTTACAGAAATAAAATGCTTATTCCAAATAATGCAGAGGAATTCCACTGAACAACTTTATTTTCAGCTCCTTATGTTTAGAACCTTCATCTTATTGAATTCAGTATCTGTCCAGGTCTTGCTTTTGATAGCACACTAGTTCATAACCTTCCTGGTGGCAATTCTATTCTATTCACCTCCTCGCACACACTTTCTTAACGAACTTTCTCTATTTTCTGGAAAGATAGCACCACATCACTGGTCCCTAGACCCTTAATAGTCTTACATCTTTTCTAACTATACAAGCCCTACAACATATCCTTCAATATAACCATTCTGCTTTCTGGGGAGGTAAACTGATTACCCAACACAAGCTATTCAAGCTATAAAAACTGTTACACCAGGCCGGGCGCAGTGGCTCAAGCCTGTAATCCCAGCACTTTGGGAGGCCGAGGCGGGCGGATCACAAGGTCAGGAGATCGAGACCACAGTGAAACCCCGTCTCTACTAAAAATACAAAAAATTAGCCGGGCGCGGTGGCGGGCGCCTGTAGTCCCAGCTACTCAGGAGGCTGAGGCAGGAGAATGGCGGGAACCCGGGAGGCGGAGCTTGCAGTGAGCCGAGATCGCGCCACTGCACTCCAGCCTGGGCAACAGCATGAGACTCGGTCTCAAAAAAAAAAAAAAAAAAAAAAAACTGTTACACCTATCTTTCTGTTTTCTAGGCAGTCTTTAACTCTTCACCTGTCACATTACCCAGGGATGAGCATTTCTGAAGTTTGTCTAACTGATGTATTAACAAGACATCAGTTGGTGGTGTGATAAAACATTCAGAGTAAGCACATATATGGCAGAGTGATTAGAAAGTAGCTGTTTACCACAATGCACAAATAGGAGATAAATCAAATGAGTAGAAAAGAGAAGAGCATAACCGGTTGCTGTGTTGCTGTCTAGGAGAAGAGGTTGGACAATTAGTTTCCCTGACTGTATTTTGTCAATCAATGAATCAGAGTAATTTAATAGTGGACTGGGAAACCCTGCAGTTTGAACCCAGGGAGGATGTGTGGGAGGGAATTAGTAGCTGGCAAGTTTCCCATGGTAGAATATGGAAAAAAGGAGACTGGTTGGGAGAGAATTGTGCATGTTCTGACACTTCTCATGTTCACAGACTGTTTCCCTAAATCTTTCCCATTCATTAACTCATGGGTTCCTCTCAAACACCCTGGAAGGAGGTTGAAAAGAATAATTGCTCTATTTTTGAATAATCTGCCTGGAGTTCTAATCTTCCTCTAACTCATTTCGTGATTAGCCTTCAAGTGAAACTAAAGTAGAGTCCTCCCAGTTAATGGCTAGTCAGTGTAGGACCACAAGCTAATCTGTAAGGGGAAATGGGTATGATTAATGCAGTCTACTCCTTTGTAATGCTTCTGTCTTGTCCTTCCCCCAGCCTCATTTCTCACCCCATACTTGTCCCCAGGCAACTACTAATATGCTTGATATTATTACAAATTTTTGCATTTTCTAAAATTTTATATCAACTGAATCATCATAGTATGTATTTTTTACCCAGCTTCATTCAGTCAGCAAAATTATTTTGAGTTTAATCTATGTTGTGGTTTATATAAATAGTTTATTCATTTTAATTGTCAAGTAATCTTTCATTGTATGGATTGTCCACAGTTTCTTTATCCACTCAACTAGAAACATTTACTTCCAGTTTTTGGCTACTACAACTGCTGTATACATTTATGTACAAGTCTTTGCATGGTCATATGCTTGTATGTCTCTTGATTAAATACCTAATAGTGGAAAGGCTAGATACTGTGGTAGGCATATGTTTAACTTATTAAAAAATGGCCAAACTGTTTTCTTAAGTGTTTACATTCCCATCAGCAATGTGTTAGAGTTATAGTTGTTCCAAATCCTAACAACACTTGATAATCAGTTTTTCTAATTTTAAACGCTCTAATGGTGACAGTCCAATGTTCTGAATTCAGGAAACTTCTCTGTTCTTCTATCTGTCATTTTCTTCCTTCTTCTATGTCTGTGTGTAGGGTTCTGGTGGAGTAAGGTATCTCCTAGTTGAGGCAGGGCTGTGCTTCAGTGTACCTGGATCACTGATCTGGGACTCTAAATATTCTGAGTATCCATTATCTCCAATATATCTTGTCTATAATGTAGAAAAGTCTGCATCTGTGAAAATCAGAGCATATGTAAATGTTCTTAGGTTTGTCCTTGTAGGCACCCTGCCCTGGAATCTGACTTGAGTCTCAGCCCTGCCATAACTGTACCAGCTCGAATGAATCACAACAAATCACTCAGATTTTCTTTCACACCGGCCCAAAATGGGACCCATGTGTATAGACAGAGGTTGGGTTATGGTCTTCCTACTTCTTGGGTTCTGCTATGTTCTAAATGTGTCCCTCCAAAATTTATATGTTGAAATTCTAACCCCCAAGGTGATGGCATTTGGAGGTGGGGGCCTTTGTGAAGTGATTAGACAATAAAAGCAAAACCCTCATGAAAAAGATTAGTGTCCTTATGAAAAAGACCCCAGAGTACTAGCTTTCCCCTCTGCCATGTGAGAACACAACAAAAAGGTGGCCTTCCATGGATTTCTAAATGTATTCTCACTGGATACTAAATCTTCTGATGCTTCGACCTTGAACTTCCAAGCCTCCTACATTCTAAGACATCGATTTCTGTTCTTTACAAGCCACCCAGTCCATTGTATTTTGTCATAGTAGCCCAAATGGACTAAAACAGAAAATTGGTACCAATAATAGAGTACTGCTATAACAAATCTCTAAAAACGTGGAAGTGGCTTTGGAACTGGGCATTGAGTAGAGGTTGAGTAATGGGTAGAGATGCATGCTAGAATAAGCTTACACTGCTTTGAATATACTGTTAAGGGTGATTCTGGTGAGAGCCTGAGAGAAGAGGAGGAGAGCTGTAAATAAAGTCTCAATTTTTGTAGAGAATATCTAAGTGGTGGTTGTGTTAGTCTGTTTTGCATTGCTAAAAAGAAACACCTGACGCTGGGTAACTTGTAAAAGAAAGAGATTTATTTAGCTCACCATTCTACAGACTGTATAGTAAGCATGGCACCAGCATTTGCTTCTAATGAGGGCCTCAGGAAGCTTTTACTCCTGGCAGAAGGCAAGTGGGGAACAGGTGTGTCACATGACAAGTGATGGAATAACAGAGAGGGAAGTAGGTGCCAGACTCTTTTAATCCACCAGATCTTGTGTGAACTAATAGAGTGAAAACTCACTCATTATCATGGGGAGAGCAGCAACCCATTCTATTCTGAAGAGGTCTCAGATGGAAATGAGTAACAAGTTATTGAATAATGGAGGAAATGGTAAAGAATTTGTCTGAATTATGTTTATGTCCTAGTATTTTGCAAGATGTAGAACTTGTGAGCAATGAAATTGGATATTTGGCTGAGGTAATATCTAACAAAGTGATGAAGGAATAGCCTGGTCTTTCTTAACTGCTTATAGCAAAATGTGAGAAGAGAAATATGACTTAAAGATGGAAACGTTGAGCAGAAGAAAAGCAGAACTTAAAATTTTGAAAAATTTGTAGCCTATCCAGATTATAATATATATAATATACAATATATATAGTGCATATATCTGTATATATAAGTATATATATATGTGTGTGTGTGTGTGTGTGTGTATATATATATGTATATATATATATATATATATATATATATATATATATATATATAGTCTGTTAGAAATTCTGTTTGGGAGAGAACATTAAGTATGTGGCCAAATTTGATAATGAGATTAATATGGATCAGTCATCTCAACTGAAGTTAGGAGCTATTCATTAAGACAATGGAGAGGTTAGTCAGCCACCTAAAGAGAAGACAAAGCCTATAGTCAAAGACAATGGAAGAATAATCCTAAAGGTTTTTTTGAAAAGGTCTCACTCTGTTGCTTAGGCTGGAATGCAGTGGCACCATCATGGCTCACTGCAGACTCAACCTCCAGGCTCAATCAATCCTTCCACCTCATTTCTTCTGATTAACTAGAACTACAGGCACACACCACTACACCCAGCTAATTTTTGTAGAGATAGGGTTTGACCATGTCATCAAGGCTGCTCTTGAACTCATGGGTTCTAATAATCCACCTACCTCAGCCTCCCAAAATGCTGGGATTACAGTCATGAGCCACCACACTCGGCCCTAAAGATATTTTGAAGATCACTGGGACTGCCTTTCCCATCGCAGATCCAGAGTTCAAGAGCCTGAGTGGAAGGTAGACAATTTTAAAGGAGAGACCACTGATGCCTGGCTCTACCTCATATCATGGACTTCACACCTCACACACCATCACTGTGCTCCCCAGCTGCCTTAGGTGCAGTTCTGACAGGCTTCAGAGCAGTATGCACCGTGCCCAGCAAAGCTGTAGTCATGGCTGCCTCTACATAGATTTTAAAGGATGCCCCCAGAGAGCTGTGGAGCTCATGTAAGAAACCATTGCGGGGTTGAGGCCACCAGAAAGAACCCACACCAGGGTAAGGCCCAGTGGAGCCACGGAGTGGGGCTGCCTCCAAGACTCCAGACTAGTATGGTCAGTGCTGTTTGATTTCAGCTTGGGAGAGCCACAGGAATGAGACTCAAGCCTGCAAGAGCTATAGAATGGACTGCATCTCGTAAAGCCATGTGGGTAAGACTGCCCAAATCTGTAGATGTGGAATCTTCACTCCAGTGTTTCCAAAAGGTGGAATGTCCACCCTTGTGGGCATGGAGGGCAGCACATTGAGTCAATGAAGACTATTCTTGAGTCTTAAGATTTAATATTACTTGTCATGCTAAATTTTGGACTCATTTGGCAACTTTCACTCCTTCCTTCTTTTCCAGCTCTCATTTTTGGAATGGAATATCTGTCCTGTGCCTTCTCTACCTGTATTTTGAAAGCACGTGTTTTGTTTGATTCCACAGGCTGACACGTTTGATTTGATGCTGAAATGAGTTAAGACTTTTGGAGTTATTAGAATGGAATTAATGTATTTTGCTTATGATAAGAACATAAAGTTTGGAGTTCTAGAACTGGAATTCTGTAGTTTAAATGTTTTGAGCTCTCATGATTTGGATTAGCTTACATATGAAAATCATGAGCTCTCATGATTTGAATTAGTGTCCATATAAAAAGAAACTCCAAGCCGGGCACGGTGGCTCAAGCCTGTAATCCCAGCACTTTGGGAGGCTGAGACGGGCGGATCACAAGGTCAGGAGATCGAGACCATCCTGGCTAACACGGTGAAACCCCGTCTCTACTAAAAAATACAAAAAACTAGCCGGGCGAGGTGGCGGGCGCCTGTGGTCCCAGCTACTCCGGAGGCTGAGGCAGGAGAATGGCGTAAACCCGGGAGGCGGAGCTTGCAGTGAGCTGAGATCCGGCCACTGCACTCCAGCCTGGGTGACAGAGCCAGACTCAGTCTCAAAAAAAAAAAAAAAAAAAAAAAAAAAGAAACTCCAGAGAGCTAGCTCACCTCACACACTATGGGAGGACGCAGCAAAAAGACAATGAAGTGGGTCCTCGCCGGGCATCACATCTTCTAGTGCTCTTATCTGGGACTTGCCAGCAGAACTGTAATAAATAAATTTTTGTGGTTTAAAATCATCTAGTCTACGGTATTTTGTTTTAGTAGCCCAAATAAACTGTGACAGGTTCCACAGGCATTTGCTCCATTTCTTCCAGAAAGAATCTTACTTTTTGTTTCCTTCATGGGTCTTACTCTAAAGACTGAATTCTTTCTTGTTGAGTACTACACCTGACCTACTAGGGAATCAAATATTATGCCTTGGTATTGTGAAAAGGATAAACTCTTCCTGGATGATAAACAGAAATCTCTATTGCTTCTCCAGCATCTCTGTGTGGGAGGAGCAGACTTACAGAATCACAATCTCCCAGAGATAGAGGTCCTTAGAGACCATCTAATCAGTGTCCTTGTTGTATAAAAGATATGAAGCCAAAGTAAGAAAAATGCTTTGTTCAAGTTTATTCTGAGAATCAGTGTCAGTGTCAGGACTAGAATCCGGTCTCCTCTCTTTTAGATTAGCACTCTTGTAGGTTTGAAATATTTGTGTATGAGAACCTTGTGAGAGCCAAATAAATGTTATTTTGTCCAAAAAATAACTGCAGCCCATTAATCTTGGGAGTTTTTTTTTTTTTTTTAATTGAGGGCTGTAGCTGCTCAGCACCCTAGCCCATCCCATCTCTGAAGTTCATAGGAAGTAACAGACTTCTTCCTTTCCTGCACTTGGATTAATGGCCAGTCTTGTATTGGCTAATAATGAAGGAGCACATTGCCTGAGGTCCTAGGAGAAGTACCAGCTAGAGAGTTGGCATATGGAATCCAGGAAGCTGAAGAAAGTAAGTTAAATAAGATAGTAGTAACAGTGGCTAATATTTATTGAGATCTATCATGTGCCTGGTGATGTTCTGAGAACTTTAGGTAGGTCATATTATTTTGTCCTCATATCAATCCCAGGCAACAGATACTATTATTACTATCATCCTAATTTTACAGATGAGAAAAAAATTAGAGGTGTAAAAGGGGTGAGTAACTTGTCCAAGGTTATAGGTAAAAGCTAGTAAATCCTAGCACTTTGGCTCCAAAGCCCGAGCTCTCGTTCCCTATGCTATAGAATAAAGGCACACAAGGAGTTTGTGGAAGCACAGAAAGACTGTCTGTGGTAGTTGAGTACCAGAAGAGACCTACCATTTGCAAGATCTAGGTTTAAGTTGGGGTCGGGGACACAGTGCCATTGGGCCTGAAGGTGACCAACACCAGAGTTTGGCTTATTAATATAACTACTGCTGCCTAGATGGACAGAGTCAAATAAAACATAGAATTTATTCATTCAACCCTTCATATATTCAACAAGAATTCACTGAAAATCTAACTCTATGTCAACATTATGTTGTGTTATGTGAAACACAGACACAAACCAAACACAACTTCTGGCACTCATAATCTATCAGAAAATGTAAAACCTGAACACGACAATGATATTACAGAGAAGTAAGTGATAATAGAGACATTGGTGGTGACAAAAGTCTTTTGAGTGGAGATGTCATTTGAATGGTTTTTTGTTTGTTTGTGTGTTTGTTTTTGATGGATTCTCACTCTGTCACCCAGGCTGGAGAGCAGTGGCATGATCTTGTCTCACTGCAACCTCTGCCTCCCTGTTTTAAGCAATTCTCTGCCTCAGCCTCCCGAGTAGCTGGGATTACAGGCATGTGCCACCACGCCCAGCTAATTTTTGTAATTTTAGTAGAGACGGGGTTTCACCATCTTCGCCAAGCTGGTATTGAACTCCTGACTTCATGGTCCACCCACCTCAGCTTCCCAAAGTGCTGGAATTACAGGCATGAGCCACCACGCCTGGCTGAGTTGGGTTTTAACGGGTGAGTAGGGTTTTGACAAATGTAAATATAGGAAAGAACATTACAGGCAGAGAAAACAACAGTAACAAAATCAAGGAAGAAAATGGAGTATGTATTTGAAACATAAAGCTGTTTAACTTGGCTGAAGTATGGGCTAAGAATACAAAAAAAAAATAGTAGCTAATATCTACTTATCAGTTCATTTAGTTTTCATAACAACCCTTTGAGATAGATACTGTCATTGCTTCCATTTTACAGATAAGAAAATTAATGCTCAGAGTGGCAAAGTAATTTACTAGAGGTCTCACAGATAAAGAGTGGTGAAGCTAGAATCTGAACTAAGGAGGTTGGTTCAAGAGTGCATGTCTTTAATAGGTGATAAGTATTTGGACTTTACTGTGAGTAAGAGGAGCCACTGAGAGTGCTAAATACTTAAATGAATTAGAAAGAATTAGCATTTTTGTAGTTCTCCCTGGTAACAAGATGAAGGTTGCATTGGAGGGAGACTGGAAGTGGGTTGATCAATAGGAAGCAGTGGTAATGTTGGCGGCTTTGACCAGTCAGTTTTCAGAGAATGGAGATAAATTGGTGGATTTGTGAGACAGAGCTGTGGATTCCATTAAGATTGAACAAAAACTCAGGTTTGAATAATAGATTGAAGATTAATACCATGAAGGAAGAACAATTGAAGTCTTCAAAGCCTCTGTTCTTGCAATCATCTTTTTTATTTGTACAGTCTCTGCTCTCCATTATTTTCAGACCTTTAGGGAAATGGATCAGAAGTTTCAGGACAGAAAGAGCATACACCCAAGTTGTGCTGATTATTCTCCATTGGTTCTCCTATATCTACTCTGCCCTCCTCTACTTTGCTCTGCACTCTGGAAATTTTACTTCTATGGATTGTATCACCTGGGCTTCCTTCCACTCTCGTTTCAGTTTGGGCATAATTTATATGTCATATATTGGCAAAAGTCCTAATAAACCAATATCTGTTGACAATCATTAAGCACCTACTATACTCTTATTATGTACTAGATGCTTTACATGCATTGCCATATTAATATCCACAAAAATTCATGTGGAGTAAATATTGTTAACTATTTTATAGTTATGCAACCTGAGATTCAGTTAGATAAGGTGAAATTTCCAAGTT
Source organism: Macaca nemestrina (assembly GCF_043159975.1). Lineage (NCBI taxonomy): Eukaryota > Metazoa > Chordata > Mammalia > Primates > Cercopithecidae > Macaca > Macaca nemestrina. The sequence goes on from NC_092145.1 coordinate 87,985,919, forward strand.
CCCTCAGGTAGAAACCTAAACCAGGATTAAACCATAATTTAAATTACTCTTAAAGCCCACATACTTTATACTACCACAAGCCACAGTTATGTAAGTATGCACTGTAGCACAGATGTGGGTTAGGAATTCTGGACTCCAGTACTAGTTTTGCTGTGTGACCTTGTAAAAGTCATTTCAACATTCCAAACATAATTTTCCTCATCTAAAAAACAAAAATGATACTATCTACTTAAATAGGTTGCTGTAACCTTAGGATCAAGGAAGACAAAACATACATATACCTTACACAAAGCACCAGGTACAAAACACATATGCAGGATTTAGTCAACTAGAAAATGGTGAAGACTTAATCTACGTCCCTGGCCTTCAGCAGCTTTCAAGGGGGTTGGAGTCTAGTGATATTTTTTCTCTTTTACTATTGGTACTTGGTGTTTAAACAGTACCTTACCTGGAACCCTGAAGTCTAAAAGAAAAATAATTCTGATCAAAGTGAGATGAAGAATTCAGAGCCTACTCTATCCAGTTGCCACCAGCAGACCGTAAAGCTAGAGTTTGGTGGTTTGCAGCCCAGTCATAGGCTTAAAATAACTGTCTAGCTCAAGATCAGTATTTTAATACAATAGAATGGAATAAAATGAAATATCACAATACAGCAGAGAGGAAATTGGTAAGTATACATTTTTTGTTTCAGTTCTATGTGTGTGTGTAAAATGTAAAGGTCAGATGTAAAATGTACTTCACATTTACAGAGTCCAGAAGTTTGAAAATTACTTACTTGGTGACTCTGTTGAATTCTGTAAATAATAATTTTTTTAATTTTTAATTTTTGTGGAGTCATAGGTATATTTATTTATGGGACACAAGGGATAGGTTGATACAAGCATGCAATGCATAGTAATCACATCACGAAAATGGGTTATCTATTCTCCCAAGCTTTTTTCCTTTGTGTTACAATCTAATAATACATTTTGGGTTATATTAAAATATACAATTAGGCCGGAAGCACTGGCTCATGTCTGTAATCTCAGTACTTTCGGAGTTTGAGGAGGGTGAATAATTTGAGGTCAGGAGTTCGAGACCAGCCTCGCTAACGGGGTGAAACTCCGTCTCTACTAAAAAAATACAAAAATTAGCCAAGCATGGTGGTATGCACCTGTAATCCCAGCTACTTGGGAGGCTGAGGCAGAAGAATTGCTTGAACCCAGGAGGCAGAGGTTGCATAAGCCAAGATAGAACCACTGCACTCCAGCTTGGGCAGTGGAGTGAGACTCCGTCTCAGAAAAAAAAAAAAAAAAAATTAAATTATAATTAACTATAGCCACCCTGTCGTGCTATCAAATACTAGGCTTTATTCATTGTTTCCAACTAGTTTTTTGTGTCCATCAGCCATCCCCTCCTCCCTCTGGAACCTCCAACTACCCTTCTCAGCCTCTGGTAACTATTCTTCTATTCTCTATCTCCAAGGGTTAAATTGTTTTGATTTTTAGATGTCACAAATAAGTGAGAACCTGTGATGTTTCTCTTTCTGTGCTTGGCTTGTTTCACTTAACATAAGAACCTGTAGTTCCATCCCTGTTGTTGCAGATGAAAAGATCTTATTCTTTTTTATGCATGAATAGTACTCCATTGTGTATGTGTTCCACATTTGTTTTATTTGTTCATCTGCTGAAGGGCACTTACGTTTCTTTCAAATCTTGGCTATTGTGAACAGTGCTGCAACAAACATGGGCGTGCAGATATCTCTTTGATATACTGATGTCCTTTATTATGAGTATATACCCAGCAGTAGGCTTACTGGATCACATGGTAGCTCTATTTTTTTTTTTTTTTTGAGGACTCTCCAAATTGTTCTCCATAGTGGCTGTACTAATTTATATACCCACCAACAGTATACAAGGGTTCCATTTTCTCCAAATCCTCATCAGAATTTGTTATTGCCTGGTTTTCAGATAAAGCCATTTTAACTGTGATGAGATAATATCTCATTGTAGTTTTTATTTGCATATCTCTTATAATCAGAGCCCTTTTTCATATGCCTATTTGCTACTTGTATGTCTTCTTTTGAGAAATATCTATTCACATTATTTGCTCATTTTTTGATCAGACTACTAGATTTATTTCTATAGAGTAGTTTGAGATTTTTGTATATTCTGTTTATTAATCCCTTGACAGATGGATACTTTACAAATATTTTCTTTTTTTCTATTCTTTAAATTATTATACTTTAACTTCTAGGTTACATGTGCACAACATGCAGGTTTGTTACATATGTATACATGTGCCATGTTGGTGTGCTGCACACATTAACTCGTCATTTATATTAGGTATATCTCCTAATGCTATCCCTCTCCCCTCCTCCATCCCCACAATAGGCCCTGGTGTCCCTTCTTGTGTCCAAGTGATCTCGTTATTCAATTCCCACCTATGGGTGAGAACATGCGGTGTTTGGTTTTCTGTTCTTGCAATAGTTTGCTGAGAATAATGGTTTCCAGCTGCATCCATGTCCCTACAAAGGACACAAACTCATCCTTTTTTATGGCTGCATAGTATTCTATGGTGTATATGTGCCACATTTTCTTAATCCAGTCTGTCACTGATGGACATTTGGGTTGGTTCCAAGTCTTTGCTATTGTGAATAGTGCTGCAGTAAACATACGTGTGCATGTGTCTTTATAGCAGCATGATTTATAATCCTTTGGGTATATACCCAGTACTGGGATGGCTGGCTCAAATGGTATTTCTAGTTCCAGATCCTTGAGCAATCTCCTTACTGTTTTCCACAATGGTTGAACAGTTTACAGTCCCACCAATGGTGTAAAAGTATTCCTATTTCTCCACATCCTCTCCAGCACCTGTTGTTTCCTGATTTTTTAATGCTTGCCATTGTAACTGGTGTGAGATGGTATCTCATTGTGGTTTTGATTTGCATTTCTCTGATGGAGAGTGATGATGAGCATTTTTTCAAGTGTCTGTTGGCTGTATGAGTGTTTTCTTTTGAGAAATGTCTGTTCATATCCTTTGCCCACTTTTTGATGGAGCTGTTTGTTTTTTTCCTGTAAATTTGTTTGAGTTCTTTGTAGGTTCTGGATATTAGCCCTTTGTCAGATGAGTAGATTGCAAAAATTTTCTCCCATTCTGTAGGTTGCCTGTTCACTCTGATGGTAGTTTCTTTTGCTGTGCAGAAGCTCTTTAGTTTAGTTAGATCCCATTTGTCAATTTTGGCTTTTGTTGTCATTGCTTTTGGTGTTTTAGACACGAAGTCTTTGCCCATGCCTATGTTCTGAATGGTATTACCTAGGTTTTCTTCTAGAGTTTTTATGGTTGTAGGTCTAACATTTAAGTCTCTAATTCATCTTGAATTAATTTTTGTATAAGGAATAAGGAAAGTATCCAGTTTCAACTTTCTACTTATGGCTAGTCAATTTTCCCAGCATCATCTATTAAATAGGGAATCTTTTCCCCATTTCTTGTTTTTGTCAAGTTTGTCAAAGATCAGATGGCTGTAGATGTGTGGTATTATTTCTGAGGGCGCTGTTCTGTTCCATTGGTCTATATGTCTGTTCTGGTACCAGTACCATGCTGTTTTGGTTATGTAGCCTTGTAGTATAGCTTGAATTCCGGTAGCGTGATGCCTCCAGCTTTGTTCTTTTGGCTTAGGATTGTCTTGGCAATGCGGGCCCTTTTTGGTTCCATATGAACTTTAAAGCAGTTTTTTCCAATTCTGTGAAGAAAGTCATTGGTAGCTTAATAGGGATGGCATTGAATCTATAAATTACCTTGGGCAGTATGGCCATTTTCACGATATTGATTCTTCCTATCCATGAGCATGGTATGTTCTTCCATTTGTTTGTGTCCTCTTTTATTTCACTGAGCAGTGGTTTGTAGTTCTCCTTGAAGAGGTCCTTTACATCCCTTGTAAGTTGGATTCCTAGGTATTTTATTCTCTTTGAAGCTATTGTGAATGGGAGTTCATTCCTGATTTGGCTCTCTGTTTTCTGTTACTGGTGTATAAGAATGCTTGTGAGTTTTGCACATTAATTTTGTATCCTGAGACTTTGCTGAACTTGCTTATCAGCTGAAGGAGATTTTGGGCTGAGACGATGGGGTTTTCTAAATATACAATCATGTCATGTGCAAAGAGGGACAATTTGACTTCTTCTTTTTCTAACTGAGTACCCTTGATTTCTTTCTCTTGCCTGATTGCCCTAGCCAGAACTTCCAACACTGTGTTGAATAGGAGTGGTGAGAGAGGGCATCCCTGTCTTGTGCCAGTTTTCAAAGGGAATGCTTCCAGTTTTTGCCCATTCGGTATGATATTGGCTGTGGGTTTGTCATGAACAGCTCTTATGATTTTGAGATACGTTCCATCAATACCAAATTTATTGAGAGTTTTTAACATGAAGGGTTGTTGAATTTTGTCAAAGGCCTTTTCTGCATCTATTGAGATAATCATGTGGTTTTTGTCTTTGGTTCTGTTTATATGCTGGATTATATTTATTGATTTGCATATGTTGAACCAGCCTTGCATCCCAGGGATGAAGTCCGCTTGATCATGGTGGATAAGCATTTTGATGTGCTGCTGGATTTGTTTAGCCAGTATTCTGTTGAGGATTTTTGCATGGATGTTCATCAGGGATATTGATCTAAAATTCTCTTTTTTTGTTGTGTCTCTGCCAGGCTTTGCTATCAGGATGATGTTGGCCTCATAAAATGAATTAGGAAAGAGTCTCTGTTTTTCTATTGATTGGAGTAGTTTCCAAAGGAATGGTACCAGCTCCCCTTTGTACCTCTGGTAGAATTCAGCTGAATCCATCTGGTCCTGGACTTTTTTTCGTTGGTAGGCTATTAATTATTGCCTCAATTTCAGAGCCTGCTATTGATCTATTCAGGGGTTCAACTTCTTCCTGATTTAGTCTTGGGAGAGTGTAAGTGTCCAGGAAACTATCCATTTCTTCTAGGTTTTCTAGTTTATTTGCGTAGAGGTGATTATAGTATTCTCTGATGGTAGTTTGCATTTCTATGGGGTCAGTGTTGATATCCTCTTTCTTATTTTTTATTGCGTCTATTTGATTCTTCTCTCTTTTCTTCTTTATTAGTCTTGCTAGCAGTCTTTCAATTTCATTGATCTTTTCAAAAAACCAACTCCTGGATTCATTGATTTTTTGGAGGATTTTTTTGTGTCTCTATCTCCTTCAGTTCTGCTCTGATCTTGGTTATTTCTTGCTTTCTCTTAGCTTTTGAATGTGTTTGCTCTTGCTTCTCTAGTTCTTTTAATTGTGATGCTAGGGTGTCAATTTTAGATCTTTCCAACTTTCTCTTGTGGGCATTTAGTGCTATAAATTTCCCTCTACACACTGCTTTAAATGTGTCCCGGAGATTCTGGTATGTTGTATCTTTGTTCTCATTGGTTTCAAAGAACATCTTTATTTCTGCCTTCATTTCATTATGTACCCAGTAGTCATTCAGGAGCAGGTTGTTCTGTTTCCATGTAGTAGAGTGGTTTTGATTTAGTTTCGTAGCCCTGAGTTCTAGTTTGATTGCACTGTGGTCTGAGAGACAGTTTGTTATAATTTCTGTTCTTTTACATTTGCTGAGGAGTGCTTTACTTTCAACTATGTGGTCAATTTTGGAATAAGTGCGATGTGGTGCTGAGAAGAATCTATATTCTGTTGATTTGGGTTGGAGAGTTCTGTAGATGTCTATTAGGCCCGCTTGGTGCAGAGTTGAGTTCAATTCCTGGATATCATTGTTTACTTTCTGTCTCGTTGATCTGTCTAATGTTGACAATGGGGTGTTAAAGTCTCCCATTATTATTGTATGGGAGTCTAAGCCTCTTACAAATATTTTCTCTCATTTTTTTGGATTGTCTCTTCAGTTTTTGGATTTTTTTCTTTGCTGCGCAGAAGTTTTTTAAGTTGATGTGACCCCATTTGTCCATTTTTGCTTTGTTTGCCTGTGCTTGAGAAATATTTGCCCAGACCAATCAATGTCCTGGGAGACTTTTTACGATGTTTTCTTGTAGTAGTTTCATAGTTTGAGCCTTAGATTAATCCATTTTGATTTGATTTTTGTATATGGTAAGAAATAGTGGTCTCATTTCATGCTTCTCTGTACGGATGTACAGTTTTCCTAGCACCATTTATTGAGAAGATTTTGTTTTCCCCAGTGTTTGTTTTTGGCACCTTTTTTTGAAAGTGAGTTCACTGTAGGTGTATTCATTTGTTTCTGGGTTCTCTATTCTGTTTTATTCATCTATATTTCTATTCTTATGCCACTGTCATGCTGGTTTTAGTTACTATAGCTCTGTAATATAATTTGAAGCCAGATAAATGATTCCTCCAGTTTCGTTCTTTTTGCCAAGGATAGCTTTGGCTATTCTGTATCTTTTGTGATTACATATAATTTTTAGAACTATTTTATTTTATTTCTGTGAAGAATGTCACAGATATTTTAATAAGGATTGCATTGAATCTGAAGATTGCTTTGAGTAGTATGGACATTGTAAAATTATTGATTTTTCTTATCTATGAACATAGTGTATCTTTCCATTTATTTGTGTCCTTTTCTGTTTCTTTCATCAATGTTTTACAGTTTTCATTATAAGAATCTTTAACTTACTTGGTTAAGGTGATTACTAGATATTTAATTTTATATGTAGCTATTGTAAATGGGATTGCTTTTTGATTTTTTGTTTGGATTGTTCACTGTTAGCATATAAAAATGCTACATATTTTTATATGTAGATTTTGTTTCCTAAAACAAGTACTCATCAGTTCTAATAGGTTTTTTGTGCAGTCTCTAGGTTTTTCCAAATGTAAGATCAACCAGGTTCTGGGACACAGAAAAAAAAAAAAAAAAGAAACAAACTCTGAGCGCCCAAAGTGTGAAATTATGAAAGGGGGATTGCTCACCCCCAAACACACATCTTCATTGGGGAACCTGAAGGTCCAGATCACAGGAGAAGGATCTGACTTTACCTAGAGCTGCGATGAATTTAAAGACTAAACAAAATACAGGGGTAGAGGAAGCAGCCATTTTTGAATTTGTCTCACAGGGGTCCTTGAGGTGGGCTGCCAATGAAATTGGGGAAATACCACAGGGAGAAGAAAACCTCTAGTAGAACTTTGTAATAGTTTCAACTGAATGTGAAGATTCCTTGAAATAAACTGGGGGAGGGGGAAAACTAGAAGTGCAGACATGAGCACAGAAGCCTTGGCAGGTGGGGAGGCATCAAACCTGAAAGCCTTGCTTCCTTTCTCAGTGGGGAGGCTTGTAGCATGGGGCAAGTTTTCATCCCTGCTCACCCACTGCTTGGAAATAAACTCAGTGCTGTTGGAGTGGAGGGCACAGTAGGAGTTAGGCTGTGTAGGAGCTGGGTGAGGTCTGTAACTGCTGGATTTTCCCCACTTCCTTGGCAACCTTCATGACACAGTAGGGGCAGCCATAGTACCCTCAGGAAGATAACTCCATTGGCCTGGCAACCACATCCCCATCCTCCACAGCAGCTGTAGCAAAGAGAGTCTTGCACTCAAGGAGTATCTGAACTCAGACACACCTAACTCTGCCCCAACCGGTTGGTCTTTCTCTATGTGCCCTCATAGTCATAGACAAAGGACGTAAACTCTTGTGATCTCTATGGCTCTGCCCACCACCTGAGAAATCAGAATACTTATCCAGGTGACCCTAGGGCAAGATTTTTCTTCTCTTTACTGCCACAGCTAATGCTGTCTTGAGAGCATCACCACCTGGCTGGAGGCCAACCAACACAAAACTAGCACACTAAACAAAAATACAACCAAGGAACTTCATGGAGTCGATTTCACTCCCCATTACCTCCACTGGAGCAGGTACTGATATCCACTGCTGGGAGACCTAAAGACAGATTACATCACAGGACTTTTTGCAGACACTCCCCAGTACCAGCCTGGAGCTCTGGAGCTCTGCTGGGTGTCTAGTTCCAGAAAATACACACCAATCACTGCAGTTCAGCTCTCAGGAAGCCACATTCCTAGGGGAAGAGGGAGAGCACTATATCATGGGAGCACCCTGCGGGACAAAAGAATCTGAACAGCAGCCTTTGAGCACCAGATCTTCCCTTTAACAGAGTCTACTCAAATTAGAAAGAACCAGAAAAGCAATTTTGGTAATATGACAAAACAAGGTTATTTAACACCCCCAAAACATCACACTAGTTCAACAGCAATGGATTCAAACCAAGAAGAAATCTCTGTATTGCCAGAAAAGGAATTCAGAAGGTTGATTATTAAGCTGCTCAAAGTGCACTAGAGAAAGGTGAATACCAACTTAAATAATTTCTTTAAAGTTACAGGGTATGGATATAAAAATCTCCAGAGAGGTCGGGCATGGGGGCTCATGCCTGCAATCTCAGCACTTTGGGAGACTGAGGCAGGTGGATCATGAGGTCGGGAGATCGAGGCCATCCTGGCTAACATGGTGAAACCCTATCTCTACTAAAATATACAAAAAATTAGCTGGGCCCATGGGTGCCTGTAGTCCCGGCTACTTGGGAAGGTGAGGCAGGAGAATGGCATGAACCCAGGAGGCAGAGCTTGCAGTGAGCCAAGATCACACCACTGCACTCGAGCCTGGGCAACAGAGCAAGACTCTGTCTCAAAAAATAAAAATAAAATAAAATCTCCAGATAAATACATACTATAAATACAATTACAACTTCTGGAATGGAGAACACACTTAAAGAAATGAAAAATACACTGGAAAGTCTCAGCAATAGAATTGAAGATGTAGAAGAAAGAACTTCAGAGCTCAAAGGCAAGGCTTTAAAATTAACCCAATCCAATCCAATAAAGAAAAATGAAAAGAAAACTAATGAACAAACATTTTAAGAAGTTTGGGATTTATGTTAAATGATCAAACCTAAGAGTACCTGGTGTTCCTGAAGTAAAAGAGAAATTCAAAAGTCTAGAAAACATATTTGAAGGAATAATTGAGGAAAACTTTCCCAGTCTCGCTAGAGATCTAGATATTTTAACATAAGGAGCTCAAAGAACATCTGGGAAATTTATCGCAAAAAGATTATCACCTGGGCACACAATCTTCATGTTATCTAAAGTCAAGACAAAAGAAAGAATCTTAGGATTTGTAAGGCAAAAGCATCAGGTAACCTGTAAAGGAAAATCTGTCGATTAACAGCAGATTTCTCAGCAGAAACCCTACAATCCAGAAGTGATTGGGGTCCTATCTTTAGCCTGCTTAAACAAAAGAATTATCAGCTAAGAATTTTGTATCCGGCGAAACTAAGCTTCATAAATGAAGGAAGACACCCTTTTTCAGACAAACAAATGCTAAGAGAATTTGCCACTACCAAGCCAGCACTGCAAGAACTGCGTAAAAAGTTCTAAATCTTGCAACAAATCTTCAAAATATACCAAAACAGAACCACCTTAAAGCATAAACCTCATGGGACCTATAAAACAATAACACAATTAAAAAATAGGTATTCAGACAACAGATAAAATGAATAAAATAGTACCTCACATATCAAACTAACATCAAATGTAAATAGCCTAAATGCTCCACTTAAAAGATATAGAAATAAGAAATTATATAAAATTAAGTTAAAGGGGTGGAAAAATATATTTTATGCAAATGTACACCAAAAGAGAGCAAGAGTAGCTATTCTTATATCAGACAAAGCAAAACTTACAGTAACAGCAGTGAAAAAAGACAAAGAGAAACATTATATAATAATGAAAGAATTTGTCCAACAAAAAACGTTCCAATTCCAAATACATATGCACCTAACTCTGGAACTTCCAAATTTATTTAAAAAATTACTACTAAACTTAAGGCATGAGATAGACAGCAACACAATAATAGTGGGGGACTTCAATACTTCACTGACAGCGCTAGACAGGTCATCAGGACAGAAAGTCAACCAAGAAACAATGGACTTAAACTACACCCTAGAACAAATGGACTTATAACAGCACAACTCACAACTGCAAAAATTTAGAGCGAGCCCAAATGCCCATGGATCAATGAGTGATAAAGGAAACACACACACACACATACACACACACACACACGCACGCACCATGAAATACTACTCAGCCATAAAAAGAAATGAAATAATGGTATTTGCAGCAACGTGGATGGATTTGGAGACTATTGTTCTAAGCGAAGTAACTCAGAAACGGAAAACTAAACATCATATGTTCTCACTTATAGTGGGAGCTAAACTATGAGGACGTGAAGGCATTAAGAATGATACAATAGACTTTAAGGACTCCAGAGAAAGGGTAGGAGGGTGGTGAGGGGTAAAAGACTACCCATTGGGTACAGTGTACACTGCTTGGGTGATGGGAGTACCAAAATCTCAGAAATCACCACTAAATAACATTCCTGTAACCAAACACCACCTGTTTCCCACAAACCTATTGAAATACAAAAATAATTTTTAAAAACTAAAAAGACATAAAACAAAACAAAAACAAACAGAGAAACAAACAAAAAATAATCTTGCATAATCTATTAGGTAGACTCCCTTAGTTCATCTGTGCCTTGTACCCAATTTTTAATAAATGTAACAATTGATGTAGATGGTAAAATAAAAAATGCACTAATAATGTTCATACAAAATCAAATCACTAAATAAATAAACAATAAAAAACATAAGATCATATTATCTGTATGAAAAGAAAATTTGATATCTTCCTTCCCAATCATAATGTCCTTTATTTCTTTCTCTTTGAACTTTATTTTTGGGGGTAGAATTGACAGGACCTTCTAATTGGCTGGAAGTGGGAGATGAAGAACAGAGCATTCAAGAACCTCATTTATCCTTTGGCTTGAGCGAATGGGTGAATACTGTCTTTACTGTGATGATTAATACTGCGAGGAAGAGGTTTTAGGGTAAGATTTAAGAGTTCTAAGTAGGTCACACTTGTGTTTGACATATCTGTGAGACATCTATATTGGGATGATGTGTGGGCATTTAGATACACAAATCTGAAACTCAAGGTAAAGGACAAACCTGGAGATATATATTTGTGAGCTGTGAATATCAATGAAATTTGAAACCATGGGACGACAGAGCATCAACTAGAGAGAGATGGTGAAGGGAGATGTGGACTCATATGAGTGTCCTAAAGAAGCCCTGAGTTTAAGGAGATGAAGCCAGGAAAATACCCCACTGCCTAAGTGAAGGTAGGAAAAAAACCAATAAAGTATGGCATCATGGAAGCTAAAAGAATAAATGATTTTAAAAAGAGTAGAGGGGGGAGCAAGATGGCCGAATAGGAACAGCTCCAGTCTCCAACTCCCAGCACGAGCGACACAGAAGACCAGTGATTTCTGCATTTTCAACTGAGGTACTGGGTTCATCTCACTAGGGAGTGCGGGACAATCAGTGCTTCTCAGCTGCTGCAGCCCGACCAGGGAGAGCTGAAGCAGGGCGAGGCATCGCCTCACCTGGGAAGCACAAGGGGAAAGGGAATCCGTTTTCCTAGCCAGGGGAACTGAGACACAAAACACCTGGAAAATCGGGTAACTCCCACCCCAATACTGCGCTTTAAGTAAACAGGCACACCAGGAGATTATATCCCACACCTGGCCGGGAGGGTCCCAGGCCCACAGAGCCTCCCTCATTGCTAGCACAGCAGTCTGCAATCTCCCGGGAAGGCAGCAGTGAGCCTGGGGGAGGGGCGCCCGCCATTGCTGAGGCTTAAGTAGCTAAATAAAGCCCCTGGGAAGCTCGAACTGGGTGGAGCTCATAGCAGCTCAAGGAAACCTGCCTGTCTCTGTAGACTCCACCTCTGGGGACAGGGCACAGTAAACAACAATAAAAGCGGCAGAAACCTTTGCAGACGCAAACGACTCTGTCTGACAGCTTTGAAGAGAGTAGTGGATCTCCCAACACGGAGGTTGAGATCTGAGAAGGGACAGACTGCCTGCTCAAGTGGGTCCCTGATGCCTGAGGAGCCTAACTGGGAGATATCCCCCACTAGGGGCAGTCTGACACCCCACACTTCACAGGGTGGAGTACACCTCTGAGAGGAAGCCTCCAAAGCAAGAATCAGACAGGTACACTCGCTGTTCAGAAATATTCTATCTTCTGCAGCCTCTGCTGCTGACACCCAGGCAAACAGGGTCTGGAGTGGACCTCAAGCAATCTCCAACAGACCTACAGCTGAGGGTCCTGACTGTTAGAAGGAAAACTATCAAACAGGAAGGACACCTACACCAAAACCCCACCATCATCATCAAAGACCAGAGGCAGATAAAACCACAAAGATGGGGAAAAAGCAGGGCAGAAAACCTGGAAATTCAAAAAATAAGAGCGCATCTCCCCCGGCAAATGAGCGCAGCTCATCACCAGCAACGAATCAAAGCTGGACGGAGAATGACTTTGACGAGATGAGAGAAGAAGGCTTCAGTCCATCAAAATTCTCAGAGCAAAAGGAGGAATTACGTACCCAGCCCAAAGAAACTAAAAATCTTGAAAAAAAAGTGGAAGAATTGATGGCTAGAGTAATTAATGCAGAGAAGGTCATAAACGAAATGAAAGAGATGAAAACCATGACACGAGAAATACGTGACAAATGCACAAGCTTCAGTAACCGACTCGATCAACTGGAAGAAAGAGTATCAGCGATTGAGGATCAAATGAACGAAATGAAGCGAGAAGAGAAACCAAAAGAACAAAGAAGAAAAAGAAATGAACAAAGCCTGCAAGAAGTATGGGATTATGTAAAAAGACCAAATCTACGTCTGATTGGGATGCCTGAAAGTGAGGGGGAAAATGGAACCAAGTTGGAAAACACTCTTCAGGATATCATCCAGGAGAACTTCCCCAACTTAGTAGGGCAGGCCAACATTCAAATCCAGGAAATACAGAGGATGCCACAAAGATACTCCTTGAGAAGAGCAACTCCAAGACACATAATTGCCAGATTCACCAAAGTTGAAATGAAGGAAAAAATCTTAAGGGCAGCCAGAGAGAAAGGTCGGGTTACCCACAAAGGGAAGCCCATCAGACTAACAGCAGATCTCTGGGCAGAAACTCTACAAGCCAGAAGAGAGTGGGGGCCAATATTCAACATTCTTCAAGAAAAGAATTTTCAACAAAGAATTTCATATCCAGCCAAACTAAGTTTCATAAGTGAAGGAGAAATAAAATCCTTTATAGAAAAGCAAATGCTTAGAGATTTTGTCTCCACCAGGCCTGCCTTACAAGAGACCCTGAAGGAAGCACTAAACATGGAAAGGAACAACCGGTACCAGCCATTGCAAAAACATGCCAAAATGTAAAGACCATTTAGGCTCTGAAGAAACTGCATCAACTAACGAGCAAAATAACCAGTTAATATCATAATGGCAGAATCAAGTTCACACATAACAATATTAACCTTAAACGTAAATGGACTAAATGTTCCAATTAAAAGACACAGACTGGCAAACTGGATAAAGAGTCAAGACCCATCAGTCTGCTGTATTCAGGAGACCCATCTCACACGCAGAGACATACATAGGCTCAAAATAAAGGGATGGAGGAAGATTTACCTAGCAAATGGAGAACAAAAAAAAGCAGATTTTGCAATATTAGTCTCTGATAAAACAGACTTTAAACCATCAAAGATCAAAAGAGACAAAGATGGCCATTACATAATGGTAAAAGGATCAATTCAACAGGAAGAGATAACTATCCTAAATATATATGCACCCAATACAGGAGAACCCAGATTCATAAAGCAAGTCCTTGAAGACTTACAAAGAGACTTAGACTCCCATACAATAATAATGGGAGACTTCAACACTCCACTGTCCACATTACACAGATCAACGAGACAGAAAGTTAACAAGGATATCCAGGAATTGAACTCATCTCTGCAGCAAGCAGACCCAATGGACATCTATAGAACTCTCCAACCCAAATCAACAGAATATACATTCTTCACAGCACCACATCGCACTTATTCCAAAATCGACCACGTAATTGGAAGTAAAGCACTCCTCAGCAAATGTACAAGAACAGAAATTATAACAAACTGTCTCTCAGACCACAGTGCAATCAAAATAGAACTCAGGACTAAGAAACTCAATGAAAACCGCTCAACTACATGGAAACTGAACAACCGGCTCCTGAATGACTACTGGGTACATAACGAAATGAAGGCAGAAATAAAGATGTTCTTTCAAACCAATGGAAACAAAGATACAACATACCAGAATTTCTGGGACACATTTAAAGCAGTGTGTAGAGGGAAATTTATAGCAATAAATGCCCACAAGAGAAAGCAGGAAAGATCTAAAATTGACACTCTAACATCACAATTAAAAGAACTAGAGAAGCAAGAGCAAAGGCATTCAAAAGCTAGCAGAAGGCACGAAATAACTAAGATCCGAGCAGAACTGAAGGAGATAGAGACACAAAAAACCCTCCAAAAAATCAATGAATCCAGGAGTTGGTTTTTTGAAAAGATCAACAAAATTGACAGACCGCTAGCAAGACTAATAAAGAAGAAAAGAGAGAAGAATCAAATCGACGCAATAAAAAATGATAAAGGGGATATCACCACCGACCCCACAGAAATACAAACTACCATCAGAGAATACTATAAACACCTCTATGCAAATAAACTAGAAAATCTAGAAGAAATGGATAATTTCCTGGACACTTTCACTCTTCCAAGACTAAACCAGGAAGAAGATGAATCCCTGAATAGACCAACAACAGGCTCTGAAATAGAGGCAATAATTAATAGCCTACCAACCAAAAAAAGTCCAGGACCAGATGGATTCACAGCTGAATTCTACCAGAGGTACAAGGAGGAGCTGGTACCATTCCTTCTGAAACTATTCCAATCAATAGAAAAAGAGGGAGTCCTCCCTAACTCATTTTATGAGGCCAACATCATCCTGATAGCAAAGCCTGGCAGAGACACAACAAAAAAAGAGAATTTTAGACCAATATCCCTGATGAACATCCATGCAAAAATCCTCAATAAAATACTGGCAAACCGGATTCAGCAACACATCAAAAAGCTTATCGACCATGATCAAGTGGGCTTCATCCCTGGGTTGCAAGGCTGTTTAAACATTCACAAATCAATAAACATAATCCAGCATATAAACAGAACCAAAGACAAGAACCACATGATTATCTCAATAGATGCAGAAAAGGCTTTTGACAAATTTCAAGAGCCCTTCATGCTAAAAACGCTCAATAAATTCGGTATTGATGGAACGTACATCAAAATAATAAGAGCTATTTATGACAAACCCACAGCCAATATCATACTGAATGGGCAAAACCTGGAAACATTCCCTTTGAAAACTGGCACAAGACAGGGATGCCCTCTCTCACCACTTCTATTCAACATAGTGTTGGAAGTTCTGGCTAGGGCAATTAGGCAAGAGAAAGAAATCAAGGGTATTCAGTTAGGAAAAGAAGAAGTCAAATTGTCCCTCTTTGCAGATGACATGATTGTATATTTAGAAAACCCCCTTGTCTCAGCCCAAAATCTCCTTCAACTGATAAGCAACTTCAGCAAAGTCTCAGGATACAAAATTAATGTGCAAAAATCACAAGCATTCTTATACACCAGTAACAGAAAACAAAGAGCCAAATGATGAATGAACTTCCATTCACAATTCCTTCAAAGAGAATAAAATACCTAGGAATCCAATGTGCAAGGGATGTAAAGGACCTCTTCAAGGAGAACTACAAACCACTGCTCAGTGAAATAAAAGAGGACACAAACAAATGGAAGAACATACCATGCTCATGGATAGGAAGAATCAATATCGTGAAAATGGCCATACTGCCCAAGGTTATTTATAGATTCAATGCCATCCCCATCAAGTTACCAATGAGTTTCTTCACAGAATTGGAAAAAACTGCTTTAAAGTTCATATGGAACCAAAAAAGAGCCCGCATCTCCAAGACAATCCTAAGTCAAAGGAACAAAGCTGGAGGCATCACGCTACCTGACTTCAAACTATACTACAAGGCTACAGTAACCAAAACAGCATGGTACTGGTACCAAAACAGAGATATAGACCAATGGAACAGAACAGAGTCCTCAGAAATAATACCACACATGTACAGCCATCTGATCTTTAACAAACCTGAGAGAAACAAGAAATGGGGAAAGGATTTCCTATTCAATAAATGGTTTCTGGGAAAATTGGCTAGCCATAAGTAGAAAGCTGAAACTGGATCCTTTCCTTACTCCTTATACGAAAATTAATTCATGATGGATTAGAGACTTAAATGTGAGATCTAATACCATAAAAACCCTAGAGGAAAACCTAGATAGTACCATTCAGGACATAGGCATGGGCAAAGACTTCATGTCTAAAACACCAAAAGCAACGGCAGCAAAAGCCAAAATTGACAAATGGGATCTCATTAAACTAAAGAGCTTCTGCACAGCAAAAGAAACTACCATCAGAGTGAACAGGCAACCTACAGAATGGGAGAAAATTTTTGCAATCTACTCATCTGACAAAGGGCTAATATCCAGAACCTACAAAGAACTCAAACAAATTTACAAGAAAACAACAAACAACCCCATCAAAAAGTGGGCAAAGGATATGAACAGACATTTTTCAAAACAAGACATTCATACAGCCATCAGACACATGAAAAAATGCTCATCATCACTCTCCATCAGAGAAATGCAAATCAAAACCACAATGAGATACCATCTTACACCAGTTAGAATGGCGATCATTAAAAAGTCAGGAAACAACAGGTGCTGGAGAGGATGTGGAGAAATAGGAACACTTTTACACTGTTGGTGGGATTGTAAACTAGTTCAACCATTTTGGAAAACAGTATGGCGATTCCTCAAGGATCTAGAACTAGATGTACCATATGACCCATCCATCCCATTACTGGGTATATACCCAAAGGATTATAAATCATGCTGCTCTAAAGACACATGCACACGTATGTTTATTGCGGCACTATTCACAATAGCAAAGACCTGGAATCAACCCAAATGTCCATCAGTGACAGACTGGATTAAGAAAATGTGGCACATATACACCATGGAATACTATGCAGCCATAAAAAAGGATGAGTTTGTGTCCTTTGTATGGACACGGATGTAGCTGGAAACCATCATTCTTAGCAAACTATCACAAGAACAGAAAACCAAACACCGAGTGTTCTCACTCATAGGTGGGAACTGAACAATGAGATCACTTGGACTCAGGAAGGGGAACGTCACACACCGGGGCCTATCATGGTGAGGTGGGCGGGGGGAGGGATTGCATTGGGAGTTATACCTGATGTAAATGACGAGTTGATGGGTGCTGACGAGTTGATGGGTGCAGCACACCAACATGGCACAAGTATACATATGTAACAAACCTGCATGTTCTGCACATGTACCGTAGAACTTAAAGTATAATAATAATAATAAATAAAAAATAAATAAATAATAAGAAAATGAGTAGTGTTGTTCTTTTACAAGACTGATTTTTGCTATTTATGATCTTTGGTAGCTATGCATAAATTCCAGAATTTTTTTCTATTTCTTTAAAAAAATACTATTAGAATTGATAGAATTGCTATTAAATCGGTAGATCTCTGTATGTCGGTAATATGGACATTTAAAAATTAAGTCTTCCAATACATAAACATGAATGTCTTTCTGTTTGTTTGTGTCCTCTTCAATTCTTTATTAATAATTTGTAGTTCTTAGTAAACAAGTCTTTCACCTTCTTATTTAATTTTACTCTCAAATATTTTATTATTTTAGTGCTATTATAAAAGAGATTGTTTTCCCAATTTCCTTGTTAGATAGTTTGTCATTATTGTATAGAGACACCACTGAATTTTTCATGTTGATTTTGTGTCCTGCAACTTTACTAAACTTGTTCATTAGTCCAAATAGTTTGTTTGTAGAGTCTTTAGGGTATTTTACATATAAGGTTATGTCATCAGTGGAGATAATATTACCTCTTCCTTTCTTACTTGGATGGCTTTGTTTTTATTGCTGAATTGCTCTGGCAAGGCCTTTCAGTACTATGTTGAATAGAATTGGTGAGAGTGGACATTCTTTTCCTCTATACCCCAGGAATCCTCTAAGATTCCTGATCTTAGAGGAAGAGCTTTCAGTTTTTCATCATTGAATATGATGTTAACTATGGGCTTTAAATATATTGTTTGTGTTATGTTGAGGTAATTTATTTATATTTCTATTTTGTTTAGAGTTTCCATCATAAAATGATGTTGAATTTTGTCAATTTTTTTTTCTGCATCTATTGAGATGATCATGTAATTTTTAACCCTTATTCTGTTAATGTGGAATATTACATTAATTGATTTTTCTATGTTGAACAATTCTTGCATCCTAGAAATCAATCATACTTGGCCATGGCCTATGATTCTTTAACTGTGTCATCAGATTTGATGTGCTGTTGTTTTCTTGAGGATTCTTACATCTAAATTCATCAGGGATATGGACCTATAGTTTTTTTTTTTTTTTTTCTTGTGATGTTTTGGCTGTCTTTGGTATCAGAGTAATGGCCTCATAAATTGAGTTTGGAAATGTTCACTGCTGATATCAAAATATGTTACAAATCCACAGTAATCAAAACAGTATGGTACTGGCATAAAGACAAGTATACAGATCAATAGAAAAAAACAGAGTGCCCAGAAATAAATCCACATATATATCATCAACTAATCTTCAACAAAAGTGCTAAGAATACACAATGGGGAGAGGAAAGTCACTTCAACAATTGGCATATATAAAAACTGGATATACACATTCAAAACCATAAAACTAGATAGTACAGCCATTATGAAAGATAGTATGGAGGTTCCTCAAGAAGTCAAAAATAGAACTACAATATCATCCAGCTCTCCTACTACTGGGTATATATCCAAAGTAAACAAGATCAGATTTTTGGACAGCTATCTGCAATTCTATGTTTGCTGCAGCATTATGCACAATAGTCAAGATATGGAATCAACTTAAGTGTTCATTAATTGATAAAATGTTTTATATATATATACATATATATGGAAATATGGAATATAGAATACTTTTCAGACTAAAAAAGAAAGAAATCCTGTCATTTGTGACAATATGGATAAACCTGGAGGATATTATGCTAAGTAAAATAAGCCAGGCAAAGAAAGACAAATATCTCATGATCTCATTTATACGTGGAACTTAAAAAAATCAAACTCAGAAGCAGAGAGTAGAATGGTGGTTTTTAGGGGCTGGAGAATGGGAGGGTAATGGGGAGATGTTGATTAAACGGTAAAAAGTTTCAGTTAAATGGAATGAATAAGTTCTGGAGATCCATTGTACAGCATGGAGACTGTAGCAAATAATAAATAATGTATAAAGTATTTGGAAATAACTAAGAGGTTAGATCTTAAATATTCTTAGCACAAAAAAAGTATGTGAGAAGATGAATCTGTTAATTAGTTTGATTTAATCATTTCAAAATGTATACACATATCAAAACATCGTGTTATGCACTGTAAATATATACAACATTGTCAATTAGACCTTTAAAAAGAAGAAATTTAGACCCTTATCTTACACTATAAACAAAAATCAACTCAAAGTGGATTAATGTCTTAAGCATAGGATCTGATACTGCAAAACTCCTAGAAGTAAAGAGGGGCAATTCTTCATGACATTGGTCTTAGCAATGATTTTATGGATGTGACACCAGAAGCACAGGCAACAAAAACAAAAATAAACAAGTAAAACTACATCAAACTAAAAAGCTTCTGCACAGCAAAGAAAACAGTCAACAGAGTAAAAAGGCAATTTACAGAGAAAGATATTTCTAAACTAGGTATTTGATAAGGGGTTAATCTCCAATATATGTAAGGAACTCCTACAAATCTATAGTAAAATAATAATAATAATAATAACCCAATT
This sequence comes from Macaca nemestrina, assembly GCF_043159975.1. Lineage (NCBI taxonomy): Eukaryota > Metazoa > Chordata > Mammalia > Primates > Cercopithecidae > Macaca > Macaca nemestrina. The sequence continues at coordinate 88,005,820 of NC_092145.1, forward strand.
TTTAAATGGGCTAAATATTTTAATAGACATCTGTCCTAAGAAGACATGCAAATGTCCCCAAATTGCTTAATGCCACTAGTAATCATGAAAATGCAAATCAAAAGCACAATGAGATATTACCTCACACCTGTCAGGATGTCTGTTATTTAAAATAAAAATCACAAAAAGTAAGAAATTTCAGAAAGGATGTGGAAAAATTGGAACCTTTAAACACTGTTGGTGGGAATGCAAAGCAGTGCAACCACTATGAAAAACAGTTTGAAAATACTTCTAAACATTATAAATAGAACTATCATATGACCCAACAATCCCCTTCTGGGTATTTATCCAAAAGAATTAAAATCAGGGTTTTGAAAATATATCAGCACTCCTATTTCACTTCAGAACTATTCACAATAGCCAAGATAGACAAGCAATCTAAATGTCCATTGACAAATGAATGGATAAAGAAAGGTGGTATACACATACAATGGAGTACTATTCAGCTTTTAAAAAACTGAAATATAAGACGACATAGATGAACCTTGGGAACATTATACTAAGTGAAATAAGTCAGTCTCAGAGAGCCAAATACTCCATATTTTCACTTATCAGAGGTATCTAAAATAGTCATAGAATCAAAGAATGGAAGGGGGTTGCCAGAGATTGGGGGAAAGAGAAAAGGGGAGTTACTAGGCAATGAGCATAACTTTCACTTGAGTAAGATGAATAAGTTCTACAGACCTGCTGTAAAACATTGCACTTATAGTAGACAACAATATACATACACTTAAAAATTGTTAAGAAGGTAAATATCCTGGTAAGTGTTCTTATCCCATTAATTTTTTAAAGGAGTGAAGTGAGCAGCATTTAAAAGTTGCTGAGAGGTTCAGTAATTTGAAGTCAGAAAAATATCCTTTGGATCTGGCAACATGAAGATCATTGGCGTTCTGAACCAGAGAATTTTCATTAGAATCAAGTAACGAATGACTTACAGGTGAAGAAATAGAGACACTACTTCTAAATGACCCTTTTGAGAAGTTTTGCTAAGTGGAACAGAGAAATAGCTAGAGAGAGTAGCTAAAAAGAAATGTGAAATGAAGGAATAATGTTTCTGCAAGTCTGAGATACTAGAATATGTGTGTAGGATGATGATGATGATCCAATAAGGAAAAAGATGTGAGAGGGGAGCGTGAGTGGAAACTGAGGAAGTGAAGACTTTGATAAGATGAGAGGGATTGGAATCCAAAATATAGGTAAAAAATTTGGTCTTAGAAAGGAGTATAGACCCTTCCTCCATTGTAACAGGAAAAAAAAGTAGAAAAGATAGGTATAGTTATAAATAGATTCAGTGATGCAAAAAAGGGAGTTCCCATCTGATGGGTCCCATTTCCCCAGTCCAATTGCTCTATACACCAGAAGTCAGAGGTTTTAGAAAAATCTTTAAATGTTCCTCTAGTACATGAGTGATAGCAGCAGAAAGCTAGTAGCAGCCAGGAAGAACCTCAGAATCTTCAGTTTTGAAAACAAGGCCTTGGGTCTCTCTATCTGCCCAACCCTACTTATCAGACATTTTCCTTGTTCCAAGAGGATTTCATCTAACTTGAGGGTTCTAGGGGGTGCATGTGGAAAGGGAAGGCACAAAAGGCCACAGAAATGTGAAATGAGGACGTCATGTATGAACTTTGCTGACATCATTTTTGTCAATTCCTAGTTTTATGACTCATTCCTCTGTGAGAGAGTATCAGCAAAGACTTTGGAATTGTCTTTAGAGCTAGACTTTGGAATCTTCAGGGCTGAGTAGTAGTTAAGAAAGCTTTTGGTTTTCTGGAATAATGATTTAGGCAAGTATAAAGTCTCCTTTCATATTCAGTCCCAGGATAAAATTTAAACAGGCCTCAACTCTAAGCATACTCACAGAATTACATTTTCCTAATACACGTGGAAACACACACACATACACAGCTCCAAACTTTCTAATTTTTATTTTTTATTTATCATGTTATTATACTTTAAGTTCTGGGACACATGTGCAGAACGTGCAGGTTTGTTACATAGATATACACGTGCCATGTGGTTTGCTGCACCCATCAATCTGTCATCTACATTAGGTATTTCTCCCAATCCTATCCCTCCCCTAGACCCCACTCCCTGATAAGCACCATTGTGTCTTGTTCCTCTCACTGTCGATGTGTTCTCATTGCTCAGCTCCCACTTGTGAGTGAGAACAAGCAGTGTTTGGTTTTCTGTTCCTGTGTTACTTTGCTGAGAATGATGGTTTCCAGTTTCGTCCATGTCCGGGCAAAGGACACGAACTCATACTTTTTTATGGCTGCATAGTATTCCATGGTATATATGTGCCACCTTTTCTTCATCTAGTCTATCACTGATGGGCATTTGGGTTGGTTCCAAGTCTTTGCTATTGTGAATAGTGCTACAATAAACATATGTATGCATGTGTCTTTATAGTAGAATGATATATATTCCTTTGGGTATATACCCAGTAAAAGGATTCTGAGTCAAATGGTGTTTCTAGTTCTAGATCCTTGAGAAATTGCCGCACAGTCTTCCATAATAGTTGAACTAATTTACGCTCTCATCAACAGTATAAAAGTGTTCCTATTTCTCCACATCCCCTCCAGCATCTGTTTTTTCCTGACTTTTCAATGTTTGCCATTCTAGCTGGCATGAGATGGTATATTATTGTGGTGTTGATTTGCATTTCTCTAATGACCAGTGATGATGAGCTTTTTTCATATGTTTGCTGGCTGCATAAATGTCCTCTTTTGAGAAGTGTCTGTTCATATCCTCCGCCCGCTTTTTGGTATGGTTTTATGTTTTATTCTTGTAAATTCGTTTAAGTTCCTTGTAGATTCTGGGTATTAGACTTTTGTCAGATGGATAAATTGCAAAAATGTTCTTCCATTCTGTAGGTTGCCTGTTCACTTTGTTGATAGTTTCTTTTGCTGTACAGAAGCTCTTTGGTTCAATTAGATCCCATTTGTCCATTCTGGCTTTTGTCACCATTGCTTTTTGTGTTTTAGTCATGAAGTCTTTGCCCATGCCTATGCTCTGAATGGTATTGCCTAGGTTTTCTCCTAGGGTTTCTACAGTTTTAGGTTTTACATTTAAGTCTTTAATCCATCTTGAGTTAATTTTTGTATGAGGTGTAAGAAGGGGTCCAGTTTCAGTGTTCTGCATATGGCTAGCCAGGTTTTCCCAACACCATTTATTAAATAAGAAAGTATTTCCCCATTGCATGTTCTTGTCAGGTTTGTCAAAGATCAGATGATTGTAGATGTGTGGTGTTATTTCTGAGGCCTCTGTTTCATTCCATTGGTCTATATATCTGTTTTGGTACCAGTACCATGTAATTCTGGTTAATGTCACCTTGTATTATAGATTGAAGTCAGGTAGCATGATGCCTCCAGCTTTGCTCTTTTTGCTTAGGATTGTTTTGGCTATACAGGTGCTTTTTTGCTTCCATAAGACATTTAAAGTAGTTTTTTTCTAATTCTGTGAAGAAAGTCAATGGTAGCTTCATGGGGATAGCATTGAATCTATAAATTAATTGGGGCAGTATGGCCACTTTCATGATATTGAGTCTGCCTGTCCATGAACATGGAATGCGTTTCCATTTGTTTGAGTCCTCTCTTATTTTCTTGAGCAGTGGTTTGCAGTTCTCCTTAAAGAGGTCCTTCAAGTCCCTTGTAAGTTGTATTCCTAGGTATTTTATCATCTTTGTAGCAACTGTGAATGAGAGTTGACTCTTGATTTGGCTCTCTGTTTGTCTAGTATTTGTGTATAGGAATGCTTGTAAACTTTGCACATTGATTTTGTATTCTCACACTTTGCTGAAGTTGCTTATTAGCTTAAGGAGATTTTGGTCTGAGACTATGAAGTTATCTAAATATGCAATCATGTCATCTGCAAACAGAGACAATTTGATTTCCTCTCTTCCTATTTGAATACACTTTATTTCTTTCTCTTACCTGATTGCCCTGGCCAAAATTTCCAATACTGTGTTTAATAGTGTTGAGAGAAGGCATCCTTGTTTGTGCCAGTTTTCCAAGAAAGGTCTTCCAAATTTTGCCAATTCAGTATGATATTGGCTTTGGGTTTGTCATAAATAGCTCTTATTATTTTGAGATATGTTCCATCAATACCTAGTTTATTAAGAGTTTTTGGCATGAATGTGTATTGAATTTTATCAAAGGCCTTTTCTGCATCTATTGAGGTAATTATGTGGTGTTTGTCATTGGTTCCATTTATGTGATGGATTACGTATATAGATTTGCGTAGGTTGAAACAGCCTTGCATCCCAGGGATGAAGTCGACTTGATCGTGGTGGATAGGCTTTTTGATGTGCTGCTGGATTCAGTTTGCCAGTATTTTGTCGAGGATTTTTGCATCTATGTTCATCAGAGATATTAGCCTAAAATTTTCTTTTTTTTTTTTTCTTTTTCTTCTTCTTTTTTTTTTTTTTTGTTTGTTTGTTTTTTTTTTGTTGTTGTTGTTGTGGTGGTGGTGGTGGTGGTGGTGTCTCTTCCAGGTTTTGGTATCAGGATGATGCTGGTCTCATAAAATGAGTTAGGGAGGGGTACCTCTTTTTTCATCGTTTGGGTAGTTTCAAAAGGAATGGTACCAGCTCCTCTTTGTACCCCTGGTAGAATTCAGCTGTGAATTTGTCCGGTCCTGGGCTTTTTTTGGTTGTATGTGTCCAGGAATTTATCCATTTCTTTCAGATTTTCTAGTTTATTTGTATCAAGGTGTTTATAGTATTCTCTGATGACAGTTTCTATTTCTGTGGGATCAGTGGTAATAACACCTTTATCATTTTTTATTGTGTCTATTTGATTATTCTCCCTTTTCTTCTTTATTAGTTCAGGTAGTGGTCTATCTATTTTGTTAATTTTTTCAAAAAAGCCAGCTCCGGGATTCATCAATTTTTTGAAGGATTTTTCTTGTCTCTGTCTCATTAAGTTCTGCTCTGATCTTATTTATTTCTTCTGTTAGCTTTTAAATTTGTTTGTTCTTTTTTCTCTAGTTCTTTTCATTTTGATGTTTGGGTGTCGATTTTCAATCTTTTACACTTTCTCTTGTGGGCATTTAGTGCTGTAAGTTTCCCTCTAAACACTGCTTTATCTGTGTCCCAGAGATTCTGGTTTATTGTGTCTTCACCCGGTAGTCATTTAGTAACAGGTTGTTCAATGTCCATGAAGTTCTGCAGTTTTGAGTGAGTTTCTTAATCCTGTGTTCTAATTTGACTGCACTGTGGTCGGGGGGACTGTTTTGCTGATTTAGGATGAAGAGTTCCGTAGATGTCTATTAGGGCTGCTTGGTCCAGAGCTGAGTTCAAGTCCTGAATATTTTTGTTAATTTTCTGTCTCATTGATCTGTCTAATACTGACAGTGGGGTGTTAAATTCTCCCACTATTATTGTGTGGAAGTCTAGTCTCTTGTAGGTTTCTAAGAACTTGCCTTATGAATCTGAGTGCTCCTCTACTGGGTGTGTGTGTGTATATATATATATACACACACATATATATATATATACATATATATATATATATATATATATATATGATAGTTAGCTCTTCTTGTTGCATTGATCCAGTTACCATTATGTAATGTCCTTCTTTGTCTTTTTTGATCTTTGCTGTTTTAAAGTGTGTTTTATCAGAGACTAGAATTGCACTCCCTGCTTTGTTTTGCTTTTCAATTACTTGGTAAAGATTCCTCCATCCCTTTATTTTCAGCCTATGTGTGCCTTTGCACGTGAGATGGGTCTCCTGAATACAGCACACTAATGGGTCTTGACTCTATTCAATTTGCCAGTCTGTGCCTTTGAACTGGGGCATTTAGTCTGTTGACATTTAAGATTAATATTGTTGTGCATGAATTTAATCCTGTCATTATGATGCTAGCAGGTTATTTTGCCTGTTAGTTGATGTAGTTTTTTCATAGTGTCGATGGTCTATACAATTTGGTATGTTTTTCCAGTGGCTGGGACCTTTTTTTTTTTTTTCCTTATTCAGCGTTTCCTTCAGGAGCTCTTATAGAAAGGATTTTATTTCTCCTTTGCTTATGAAGCTTAGTTTGGCTGGATATGTAATTCTGGGTTGAAAATTATTTTCTTTAAGAATGTTAAATATTGGCCCCCACTCTCTTCTGGCTTGTAGAGTTTCTGCAGAGAGATCCACTGTTAGACTGATGGGCGTTGTTTTTTTTTTTTTTTTTTTTTTTTTTTTTTTTTTTTTTTTGTGCAGGTGCATATCCTGACTTTTCTCTCTGGCTGCCCTTAACATTTTCTCTTTCATTTCAACCTTGGTGAATCTGATGTTTATGTGTCTTGGGGTTGCTCTTCCCAAGGAGTATCTTCGTGGTGTTCTCTGTATTTCCTGAATTTGAATGTTGGTCTGTCTTGGTAGGTTGAGGAAGTGCTCCTGGATAAAAATCTTAAGAGTGTTTTCTGACTTAGTTTCATTCTCTCCATCAGTTTCATGTACACCAATCAGACATACGTTTGGTCTTTCCACGTAGTCCCATATTTCTTGGAAGCTTTGTTCTTTCTTTTTCAGTCATTTTGTCTAATATTTTCTTCATGCTTTATTTCATTAAGTTGATCTGCAATCTCTGGTATCTTTTTACTGCTTGATTGATTCAGCTATCAATACTTGTGTATGCTTCATGGAGTTCTTGTGCTGTTTTCCAGCTCCATCAGCAAGGTTCTTTGCTTCCTTGCACTGGGTCAGAACATGCTCCTTGAGCTTGGAGGAGTTTGTTGTTACCCACTTTCTAAAGCCTACTTCTGTAAATTCATCAAACTCATTCTTCATTCAGTTTTGTTCCCTTGCTGGTGAGGAGTTGTGATCTGTTAGCAAAGAAGAGGCATTCTAGTTTTTGAAATTTTCAGCATTTTTGCACTGGTTTTGCTCATCTTCATGTACTTATCTAACTTTGTTTTTTGATGTTGGTGACATTGGGTTTTTGAGTGGACATCCTTTTCTTTTAACAGTTAGGCCCCTCTGTTGCAGGTCTGCTGGAGTTTGCTGGAGGTCCACTCCTGAACCTGTTTGACTTGGTATCACCAGCAGAGGCTTCAGAGCAGCAAAGATTGCTGCCTGCTCCTTCCTCTGGAAGCTTCATCCCAGAGGGGCACCACCAGATGTCAGCCAGAGCTCTCTGGTATGAATTACCTGTTGAACCCTGCTGGGAGGTGTCTCCCAGTCAGGAGTCACAGGGGTCAGGGACCCACTTGAGGAGGCAGTCTATCCCTTAGCAGAGCTCGAGCACTGTACTTTGAGATCCACTGCTCACTTCAGAGCCACCAGGCAGGAACGTTTACGTCTGCTGAAGCTGTGCCCACAGCTGCCCCTTTTCACACGTGCTCTGTTCCAGGGAGATGGGAGTTTTATCTATAAGCTCTTGACTGGGGTTGCTGCCTTTCTTTCAGAGATGCCCTGCCCAGGGAGGAGGAATCTAGAGAGGCAGTCTAACTACAGCGATTTTGTGGAGCTGAGGTGGGCTCCACCCAGTTTGAACTTCCAGGCGGCTTTGTTTACAGTATGAGGGGAAAACTGCCTACTCAACCGTCAGTAACTGCAGGCACCCCTGTCCCCACCAAACTTGAGCATCCCAGGTTGACTGCAGACTGCTGTGCTGGCAGCAAGAATTTCAAGCCAGTGGATCTTTGCTTTCAGGGATTCTAGGGAGTGACATCTGCTGAGCTACACCATGTTGCTCCCTGGCTTCAACCCCCCTTCCAGGGGAGTAAATGGTTTTGTCTTGCTGGCGTTCCAGGCACCACTAGGGTAAAAAAATACTCCTGCACCTATCTTGGTGTCTGCCCAAACAGTTGCCCAGTTTTGTTCTTGAAACCCAGGGCCCTGGTGATGTAGACAACCGAGAGAATCTCCTTGTCTATGGGTTGCAAAGATTGTGGGAAAAGTGTAGTATCTGGGCCAGGATGCACTGTTCCTCATGGCACAGTCCTTCATGGCTTCTTGCCAGCCACCTACTCAAGCCCCCACACCCCACTTTTTTAATGCACATGAATACATACCCATCCCCACCAAAATCTATATTTCTATAAAATGAGTTTATATCCACACCCACGCAAACACAAACAAACATACACATACATTGATGTCTGGACATGCTCATGTATCCACCCTCTGCACACTTATCTATTCAACATTTACTGACAGATTGACCTATCTTGGCTAGACACTGAACTAGACACTGGGCAGAAAGATGAGCAGGACACATTTCAGTCTTTGAGATGCTCATAGTCTAGTGAAATATGAAGAAAAATGATCAGGAAGGTTATAAAATAAATACACAGATAACTATAAAACAAAGGAAAAATGTTATATATGTTCTAAGAGATGGATGATCAAACAACTCATGGAGTTTCAATGAAGCAAGGGACAACTCTTAGCTGGGGTTCATCAAGGAGAATTTCCTAAATAGAAACCCTGCTATAGTCACCTTCTTGGCTGTCAGCAGCCCAAGGTAAGTTTCCACATCTTACTTCTCCCCAGCCTAATATAGTCTGAATTTCATTAAAGAGAATTCCTGAGTTTGTTGTAAATCAGTTCTGTGGCCTTGGATATGTCACTTCACCTCTTCTGAACCTCATTCTCGTCCTCTGGAAAATGGGGATGATTTTTGCTAGCCCACAGGGCTGCTGGAGGATTGATGAAGTGAAAGGAAAGACTGTGAAAAGCTTTCTGTAAACAGTCAGGCACTTACTCAAAATGGGAGTTGCCTCTCTGCCTGATTTTCCTGGTCCCTTGTAGGACTGTGCTTACTCATGACTCAATTTTCTCAGTTAAGAGACAAAAGTCATGAGGTTTTGGGGCATGGAACCAAAAGGGTAGAATGAATGCTTCCTGTCATCCCCTCACAAAGCTCCTCCTAGATTTATCATTTATCCTATCCACTTGGGTTCTTTTTTGCCAATTCTTGAAGAATGCATTTGGGCCTTTGAACTTCATGATTTCTGACTCTTGAACCAAACACGACCCCTTTGAGGTTGCAAATCCATTTACTCTTGGCAAAGTCACATCTTGTTTCAAAGAGAAGGGGGTAAAAAAAATTCTAGCTCACAAAATCTTAGGGAGTTTTATAACTAAAGCTTATGAGACATTTTTGGAGCTCAGTTCACTCTTACAACAGAGTCCTTGGATTATTTAAGTGTAAATGAATCAGAAAGGTCCAGATCAGATTTCCCTTGAAATACACAAAGTTTAGAAATGGAAGGAGTGGTGGCTCAGCCAAGAGCACTCTCTGTTTGGGCAAAGCCCGCAGGGTGGCTGGAATCACAGTATTTGCAGAGATTTCCCACAGAGACATAGAATTGGATCCCAGAGAACTGTGCCATTAGGCAGAAAAGGGCTCTAGGCACCTTCCTCAATTCCTGTACCCATGCCTAGGCCACCCAAGGGCCATAGAAGTTCCTGGGTAAGGGATGGCCAACCGCCAGGAGTACTTCTATAAATGACCACCTCTGGACATAAAGGAAACAGAGAAATTGTACTCCCAGCTTAGAGCCCCTTAGTAAAATAATGGAGACAAGGAGGATACACAGGATACTTCACTAAAAGAGCAGGCCTCTCTGCCATGGAAGAGGTCCAGCACAAACTAAGGACAGCATCAAAGAAAATTAAACAGCTTAGAGAAATGTAAGAGCGTGGGACAAAAGTCAACAGACTTCTATATCTCGGTTCTTAACTTCCACTCTTTCTTCACATTTCTCCATCTCATTTATGTACAATTGACCAATAACCAAGTGTATTATGATTCTGTCATAAATCCATCCCTTCCTTAACACTCTAACTACCCCTGCCTGAGGACAGATATTATCACTTGTATCCTGGATCTCTTCAACTACTTCCTGTTGGTCTCCCTGTCTTCAGTCTCTCCTCTTCAGTCCATCTTCCACAGTAGAGTCAGAATGCAAATCTGATCATGCCACTCTTCTGCCTAGGATCCACCTATGGCTCCCCACTTACTATAGGAAAAAATCTAAACACCTTATGTCTGGTATAAATACAGTGATGTTTATGATGTGAACTTTGTTCCACTTTTCCATTTTATGCATCCCAACTGATGCTTTAGTAAAAATGGACATTTTGAAGTTTCCCTCAATTCCCATATTTTCTCTCCGCATCTATCTACCTACCTATCTGTCATCTATCTTAGATACTTGCTGAAACAGAGCACAAATAGTAGAACAAATGAATCTCTTGTTTTTAAAATAACAGCTAACATTAACTGAAAGATTACTATGTGCTATATACCATTAGAAATATTTCACATATAACTAATTTACTCTTCCATCAGTCCTATGAAATAATTCCATTATTACTGTCCCCATTTTATATAGGAAAAATAAGCACAAGGAGGTTGAGTAGCTTGTCAGATTCATAGCTAGGAAGTAGTAAAGGCAGACCATGAATGCAGCTAAGCTCTAGAGCTGCAGTTTCAGCCAGTACATATAACTACCTTTGCTGACATGTCCTTTTACATTTTATGCCTTCACATATGCTGTCACCTAGCCATGAAAAACACTAACCCTCTTTATCTAGTGAAAAAACTTACACTTACTCTTCAAGATCCAACTCAGATGCTACTCCCTCCATGAAGCCTTTTCTGACTTATTCTTACTTTTTCTCTGACTCCTATATTCTTTTGTCCATAATTTTGATAAATTACTTATTGTATTGTATAAGAGATGGTTGTTTGTTTGTTTGTTTGTCTCACTAGAAAATAGGTTTCCTGAAATTAAGAACCAGGTGTTTTTCATCTTTATATCCCTATCACTTACCCCAGCACTGGCATAGAGTGAGCTGTCAGTTAATGTTGATTTTTCAGCCATGTGACCTATTTGTGGGACAGTTCTTTGTTGGATGGAACTGGTCCTATGCATTGTATGAATATGTAGTCTTTCTGACTCCCATTTTCTAAATGCCACAGGTATTACCACGTTATTAGGACATAAACTCCGCTGCCTCCCAACATCTCTAGACATCTTTATATGCCCTCCATGGGGTGGTAGCAACCCTGGCTAAAAACAACTGGGATATCATCTTAGAAACCAGGGAAGTATAGTGGATATATCACAGGCTTTGTAATTAAGTAGATCTGTATTTGAATTCTGCTATTTACTTGGTTATGTGAATGAAGGACAATTTATTTAACCTCTCTAAGCTTCTATTAATTCATTTGTGTAAGGGGTCTTATAACATACTGCCTCAAATGTTGGAACATTTTAAAGTTTCTGAAATGTTCGAGCATCCTACAATCCATATGTATATTTACTATGGGAGTCTGTACTACCTGCCTGCCTTTTTTATTTTCTTCTCCTAAAAATCTACTAGGAAATTAATGGTGCATTTTAAAAAAAAATCTGTAGCATGTTAGAATGAAAAGTGACAAATCTTACTTCATAAGTTTGTTGTGAATATTAAATGAGCTTTTTATATAAAGGTCAACACATAGTAGCTGCTCAAAAAACAGGAGGCAATAAAATCAGTAGGATAGAATATGAAATGTTCATCAATTGAAAAATATTCATATTTATAAATGCTCTTTATCTTTTTATGCCCTCTAAATTATGACAATTTTTCTCTCAGCTTAGGAAAAGGAGTGATATGCATTCTGCTCCAAATGTGGCATTAAGTCATTTATAAAGTCTCCAAGAGAGAAAAGTCTTGAATTTGCTACCATTCATTCAAGCAAATAAGCCTCTACTAAACGTCAAATATTATTTTAGGCACTGGGGATACAAATTAAAGAAAACAGAAAATAATATTTGTGTTCATGGAGCCAACATTCTTGCAAGTGAATTAATAAAGCAAAAAATTGGGATAAGAAGTGCTGGGGGTCAGGGGTCAATTTTAAAGAAAATTATTGGAGAAAGCCTTACTGAGTAGGTGACTTTTGAGCAAAGACCATGAGATGCTTGAAGGAAGAACATTCCAACCAGAAAAAAAAAAAGAAAGAAAAAAAGAAAAAGAAAAAAAGAAACCTGTGAATACCAAAGAATGAAGGCAAGATTATGCCTGATGTATTCAAGGAACAGCAGGGGCCAGTGTGGCTGGAGCAAAGTAAGTGACAGTAGGAAATGAGGTCAGAGAGGCAATGTGGCAGCCGTCCAAGGTTGTGTGAAGCCTTGAGAACCAGATGATGTTACAATTTTTGTTGCAATCATCAAATACGATTTATAAAATGTATAACGAGAAATGTAGTCTATGGTCTGTAGCTTTTTTATGGTTAAGACATCCTTTCTGTTTGAAGAACTTCCTTCAGCCATTTTTTTAAGGGTAAGTCTACTAAAAATAAACTTTCTTAGTTTTCTCTTGTCTGAAAATGTCTTTACTTCCCCTTTATTCCTGAAGGATAGCTTTGCCAGATACAGAATTTACTATTGACAGTTTCTTTTGGTTTCCATGATTTCTAAGGAGAAGTCTTTTCATTCTATTTGGCATTTCTCTGTATGCCAGGTGTTGCTTCTCTCATTACCATTAATACATTTTTCCCTTTATTTTTAAGAAATTTAATTATAGTGTGCTTTGTTGTGCATTAGTTTGGGGTTGGCTGAGCTTCTGAAATCAGATGGCCTTTTCACCAACATTTAGCCATTATTTATTTAAATACTTTTTCAGTCCCAGGTTCTTTTTCCACTCTTTCTTAGATTCCGATACAAATGTTGGATCTTTTGTTATTGTCCCACAGTTTCATTACTCTCCATTCAATATTTTTCACTCTTTTATTATTATTATTATTATTATAATACTTTAAGTTCTAGGGTACATGTGCATAACGTGCAGGTTTGTTACATATGTATACTTGTGCCATGTTGCTGTGCTGCACCCATCAACTCGTCAGCACCCATCAACTCGTCATTTACATCAGGTATAACTCCCAGTGTAATCCCTCCCCCCTTCCACCTCCCCCCTCCCCATGATAGGCCCCAGTGTGTGATGTTCCCCTTCCCAAGTCCAAGTGATCTCATTGTTCAGTTCCCACCTATGAGTGAGAACATGCGGTGTTTGGTTTTCTGTTCTTGTGATAGTTTGCTAAGAATGATGGTTTCCAGCTGCATCCATGTCCCTACAAAGGACACAAACTCATCCTTTTTTATGGCTGCATAGTATTCCATGGTGTATATGTGCCACATTTTCTTAATCCAGTCTGTCACTGATGGACATTTGGGTTGATTCCAAGTCTTTACTCTTGTGAATAGTGCCGCAATAAACATACGTGTGCATGTGTCTTTATAGCAGCATGATTTATAATCCTTTGGGTATATCCCCAGTAATGGGATGGCTGGGTCATATGGTACATCTAGTTCTAGATCCTTGAGGAATCGCCATACTGTTTTCCATAATGGTTGAACTAGTTTACAATCCCACCAACAGTGTAAAAGTGTTCCTATTTCTCCACATCCTCTCCAGCACCTATTGTTTCCTGACTTTTTAATGATTGCCATTCTAACTGGGGTGAGATGGTATCTCATTGTGGTTTTGATTTGCATTTCTCTGAAGGCCAGTGATGATCAGCATTTTTTCATGTGTCTGTTGGCTGTATGAAAGTCTTCTTTTGATAAATGTCTGTTCATATCCTTTGCCCACTTTTTGATGGGGTTGTTTGTTTTTTTCTTGTAAATGTGTTTGAGTTCTTTGTAGGTTCTGGATATTAGCCCTCTGTCAGATGAGTAGATTGCAAAAATTTTCTCCCATTCTATAGGTTGCCTGTTCACTCTGATGGTAGTTTCTTTTGCTGTGCAGAAGCTCTTTAGTTTAATGAAATCCCATTTGTCAATTTTGGCTTTTGCTGCCGTTGCTTTTGGTGTTTTAGACATGAAGTCTTTGCCCATGCCTATGTCCAGAATGGTACGACCTAGGTTTTCCTCTAGGATTTTTATGGTATTAGGTCTAACATTTAAGTCTCTAATCCATCTTGAATTAATTTTTGTATAAGGAGTAAGGAAAGGATCCAGTTTCAGCTTTCTACTTATGGCTAGCCAATTTTCCCAGCACTATTTATTAAATAGGGAATCCTTTCCCCATTCCTTGTTTCTCTCAGGATTGTCAAAGATCAGATGGCTGTAGATGTGTGGTATTATTTCTGAGGACTCTGATCTGTTCCATTGGTCTATATCTCTGTTTTGGTACCAGTACCATACTGTTTTGGTTACTGTAGCCTTGTAGTATAGTTTGAAGTCAGGTAGTGTGATGCCTCCAGCTTTGTTCTTTTCACTTAGGATTGTCTTGGAGATGCGGGCTCTTTTTTGGTTCCATATGAACTTTAAAGCAGTTTTTTCCAATTCTGTGAAGAAACTCATTGGTAGCTTGATGGGGATGGCATTGAATCTAGAAATATCCTTGGGCAGTATGGCCATTTTCATGATATTGATTCTTCCTATCCATGAGCATGGTATGTTCTTCCATTTGTTTGTGTCCTCTTTTATTTCACTGAGCAGTGGTTTGTAGTTCTCCTTGAAGAGGTCCTTTACATCCCTTGCACGTTGGATTCCTAGGTATTTTATTCTCTCTGAAGCAATTGTGAATGGAAGTTCATTCATGATTTGGCTCTCTGTCTGTTACTGGTGTATACGAATGCTTGTGATTTTTGCACATTAATTTTGTATCCTGAGACTTTGCTGAAGTTGCTTATCAGCTTAAGGAGATTTTGGGCTGAGACAATGGGATTTTCTAAATATACAATCATGTCATCTGCAAACAGGGACAGTTTGACTTCTTCTTTTCCTAACTGAATACCCTTGATTTCTTTCTCTTGCCTGATTGCCCTAGCCAGAACTTTTTTAGCACGAAGGGCTCTTGAATTTTGTCAAAAGCCTTTTCTGCATCTATTGAGATAATCATGTGGTTCTTGTCTTTGGTTCTTTTTATATGCTGGATTATGTTTATTGATTTGCGAATGTTGAACCAGCCTTGCATCCCAGGGATGAAGCCCACTTGATCATGGTGGATAAGCTTTTTGATGTGCTGCTCAATCCGGTTTGCCAGTATTTTATTGAGGATTTTTGCATGGATGTTCATCAGGGATATTGGTCTAAAATTCTCTTTTTTTGTTGTGTCTCTGCCAGGCTTTGGTATCAGGATGATGTTGGCCTCATAAAATGAGTTAGGGAGGATTCCCTCGTTTTCTATTGATTGGAATAGTTTCAGAAGGAATTGTACCAGCTCCTCCTTGTACCTCTGGAAGAATTCAGCTGTGAATCCATCTTGTCCTGGACTTTTTTTGGTTGGTAGGCTATTAATTGTTGCCTCAATTTCAGAGCCTGCTATTGGTCTATTCAGGGATTCAACTTCTTCCTGGTTTAGTCTTGGAAGAGTGTAAGTGTCCAGGAAATTATCCATTTCTTCTAGATTTTCTAGTTTATTTGCATAGAGGTGTTTATAGTATTCTCTGATGGTAGTTTGTATTTCTGTGGGGTCGGTGGTGATATCCCCTTTATCATTTTTTATTGCGTCTATTTGATTCTTCTCTCTTTTCTTCTTTATTAGTCTTGCTAGCGGTCTGTCAATTTTGTTGATCTTTTCAAAAAACCAACTCCTGGATTCATTGATTTTTTGGAGGGTTTTTTGTGTCTCTATCTCCTTCAGTTCTGCTCTGATCTTAGTTATTTCTAGCCCTCTGCTAGCTTTCAAATGTGTTTGCTCTTGCTTCCCTAGTTCTTTTAATTGTGATGTTAGAGTGTCAATTGTAGATCTATCCTGCTTTCTCTTGTGGGCATTTAGTGCTATAAATTTCCCTCTACACACTGCTTTAAATGTGTCCCAGAGATTCCGGTATGTTGTATCTTTATTCCCATTGGTTTCAAAGAACATCTTTACTTCTGCCTTCATTTCGTTATGTACCCAGTAGTCATTCAGGAGCAGGTTGTTCAGTTTCCATGTAGTTGGGCGGTTTTCATTGAATTTCTTAATCCTGAGTTCTAGTTTTATTGCACTGTGGTCTGAGAGACAGTTTGTTATAATTTCTGTTCTTTTACATTTGCTGAGGAGTGCTTTACTTCCAATTATGTGGTCAATTTTGGAGTAAGTGCGATGTGGTGCTGAGAAGAATGTATATTCTGTTGTTTTGGGGTGGAGAGTTCTATAGATGTCTATTAGGTCTGCTTCCTGCAGAGATGAGTTCAATTCCTGGATATCCTTGTTAACTTTCTGTCTCGTTGATGTGTCTAAAGTTGACAGTGGAGTGTTGAAGTCTCCCATTATTATTGTATGGGAGTCTAAGTCTCTTTGTAAGTCTCTAAGGACTTGCTTTATGAATCTGGGTTCTCCTGTATTGGGTGCATATATATTTAGGATAGTTAGCTCTTCCTGTTGAATTGATCCCTTTACCATTATGTAATGGCCTTCTTTGTCTCTTTTGATCTTTGATGGTTTAAAGTCTGTTTTATCAGAGACTAGGATTGCAACCCCTGCTTTTTTTTGTTCTCCATTTGCTAGGTAAATCTTCCTCCATCCCTTTATTTTGAGCCTATGTATGTCTCTGCGTGTGAGATGGGTCTCCTGAATACAGCAGACTGATGGGTCTTGACTCTTTATCCAGTTTGCCAATCTGTGTCTTTTAATTGGACCATTTAGTCCATTTACATTTAAGGTTAAGATTGTTATGTGTGAACTTGATCCTGCCATTATGATATTAACTGGTTATTTTGCTCGTTAGTTGATGCAGTTTCTTCCTAGCCTTGATGGTCTTTACATTTTGGCATGTTTTTGCAATGGCTGGTACTGGTTGTTCCTTTCCATGTTTAGTGCTTCCTTCAGGGTCTCTTGTAAGGCAGGCCTGGTGCTGACAAAATCTCTAAGCATTTGCTTATCTGTAAAGGATTTTCTTTCTCCTTCACTTTTGAAACTTAGTTTGGCTGGATATGAAATTCTGGGTTTAAAATTCTTTTTTTTAAGAATGTTGAATATTGACCCCCACTCTCTTCTGGCTTAGAGAGTTTCTGCCGAGAGATCTGCTGTTAGTCTGATGGGCTTCCCTTTGTGGGTAACCCGACCTTTCTCTCTGGCTGCCCTTAAGATTTTTTCCTTCATTTCAACTTTGGTGAATCTGGCAATTATGTGTCTTAGAGTTGCTCTTCTCGAAGATTATCTTTGTGGCATCCTCTGTATTTCCTGGATTTGAATGTTGGCCTGCCCTACTAGGTTGGGGAAGTTCTCCTGGATGATATCCTGAAGAGTGTTTTCCAACTTGGTTCCATTTTCCCCCTCACTTTCAGGCACCCCAATCAGACGTAGATTTGGTCTTTTTACATAATCCCATACTTCTTGCAGGCTTTGTTCATTTCTTTTTCTTCTTTTTTCTTTTGGTTTCTCTTCTCGCTTCATTTCATTCATTTGATCCTCAATCGCTGATACTCTTTTTTCCAGTTGATCGAGTCGGTTACTGAAGCTTGTGCATTTGTCACGTATTTCTCGTTTCATGATTTTCATCTCTTTCATTTCGTTTATGCCCTTCTCTGCATTAATTACTCTAGCCATCAATTCTTCCACTTTTTTTTCAAGATTTTTAGTTTCTTTGCGCTGGGTACGTAATTCCTCCTTTAGCTCTGAGAAGTTTGATGGACTGAAGCCTTCTTCTCTCATCTCGTCAAAGTCATTCTCCATCAAGCTTTGATCCGTTACTGGTGATGAGCTGCATTCCAGGTGTTGTGTGTCTCAGTTCCCCTGGCTAGGAAAACGGATTCCCTTCCTCCTTGTGCTTCCCAGGTGAGGCGATGCCTCGCCCTGCTTCAGCTCTTGCTGGTCGGGCTGCAGCAGTTGACCAGCACCGATTGTCTGGCACTCCCTAGTGAGATGAACCCAGTACCTCAGTTGAAAATGCAGAAATCACGGGTCTTCTGTGTCGCTCGCGCTGGGAGTTGGAGACTGGAGCTGTTCCTATTCGGCCATCTTGCTCTGCCCCCAATATTTTTCACTCTTTTTTTTCTTTCTGTTGATCAGATTTGGTACGTTCTATTGATCTACCCCAAAGTTCACTGATTCTATTCTCTTGTTATCTTCATTTTGCTATAAGTTAATCCATTGGGTTTTTGTCACTTTGTTTTTTGCTTACAATTTTCATTTCATTCATTTTTATAACTTCTATTTTTTGCTGAGATCTTCTATTATTTCATGCATTTCTATTTTTTATCTTTTATTTTAAGTTCAGGGGTACATCTGCATGTTTGCTACATAGGTAAACTTGTGTCAAGGAGGTTTGTTGTATGGATTATTTCATCTCCCAGGTTTTAATCCTAGTACGCATTAGATATTCCTTTTGATCCCCTCCCTCCTCCCACCTTCCACTCTCTAATAGGCCCCAGTGTGTGGTTGTTCCCCTCTATATGTACATGTGTTCTCATCATTAACTCCCACTTATAAGAAAGAATATGCAGTATTTGGTTTTCGGTTTCTGTTTTAGTTTGCTGAGGATAATTGTCTCCAGCTTCATCCATGTCTCTGCAAAGGACAGAATCTCATTCTTTGTAATGGCTGTATAGTATTCCATGGTGTAGATGTACCATATATTTTATCAAGTCTATCACTGATAGGCATTTAGGCTGATTCCACATGTTTGTTATTGTCAATAGTGCCACAATGAACATATGCATGCATATGTTTTTATATTAGAATGATTTATATTATTTTGGGTATATACCCAGTAATTAGATTGCTGGATAAAATGATATTTCTGTCTTTAGGTCTTTGAAAAACTGCCACACAGTCTCCTGCAATGGCTCAACTTATTTACACTCCCACTAACAGTTTATCAGCGTTCCTTTTTCTGGACAACCTCATCAGCTTCTGTTATTTTTTGACTTTTTAATAATGGCCATTCTGATTGGTGTAAGACAGTATCTTATTGTGGTTTTGACTTGCATTTCTCTAATGATAAGTGATGTTGAGCTTTTTTTACATATGATTGTTGGCCACATGGATGTCTTCTTTTGAAAAATGTTCACGTTCTTTGCTAACTTTTTTATGAGGTTGTTTGTATTTTGCTTGCAAATTTGTTTAAGTTCCTTATCAACAGAGTAAGCAGAAATCCTACATTATGTTTTATGTATTTCAAGAAATTTTATAATTGATCATTGGAGCATTTTTTATGAGAGCTACTTTAAAATATTTGCTGAATAATTCCAACATCTGATTCTTCTGTTACTGTTGTCAATTGGTTCTTTTCCAACTTAAATTGTAGTTTTGCTAGTCTTCGGTATGAAGCATAATTTTCAATTGTATCCTGTATGTTTAGTCTACTATGTTAGAAACTTCTGGGTTTTTGTTTTCTTTTGCTTTTGTTTGTTTTTTTGTTTGAGACGGAGTCTCACTCTGTTGCCAGGCTGGAGTGCAGTGATGTGATCTTGGCTCACTGCAAGCTCTGCCTCCCAGGTTCACACCATTCTCCTGCCTCAGCCTCCCAAGCAGCTGGGACTACAGGTGTCCACCACCACACCCAGCTAAGTTTTTGTAGTTTTAGTAGAGACGGGTTTTCACCATGTTAGCCAGGATGGTTACGAACTCCTGACTTTGTGATCTGCCCACCTCGGCCTCCAAAAGTGCTGGGACTACAGGCATGAGCTACTGCGCCTGGCCATAAATCTTTTATTTTACCGGGCAGTCACTTTTCTTAGGTGTAGCTCACAGGCCCTGGCCTACTTTTGTGTGCCTTGCTTTCCATAACAATTCAATTTTGGGGAACTTTGTGGTTTTATTTTGTTCTGCTTGATTTTTGGTGCTGTAGAAACTCTCAGTGATTCCTATTGTTACTTGAGAGGCAGAAGATGCCCCAGGAAGTCTCTGGCCTACAGGGAGGAAGAGCACTTCCAAGTCTGAGCTACTTGTTTTGAGGTGTTTGGCCAGGAACCTCCATTTGCATGGTATCTCTTGGTGGAGAAAGGAAAGTTCAACCTTGCTAAGGAGGAAAAGATCTCCCACCCAGCCAATTATTGTCAGTGGTATTTTTTACTAACCCCCCTTATTGGTGATGCCAGTCTCCTTATGTGTCTTTGGTAGGGTTTCTGTTTGATATGGGAAAAAGATGAGACACTGTGTTGCCTTCTTTTGCTAGATTGGGGTCAGAAACACCCGGCTTGGGTTACCTTCTTCTATTAGATCAAGGGAGGGTAATAAGATGACATGCTTCTATGTTGTTTCCCAGTCCTAGGGTGCTTAGCCTGTTTGCCTTCCTCTTTGCACTTTTCAGAATTCCGTTTTGGCTGCCTCTTGCATTATTTCCAGAATTTATAATTGTACTTAGCTGGAGAAGCAAGGTAAATAGTTCTAAGTAATTTTTTGTCTTCTGGCTGCTGTTTGAAAAACAAAACCAAAAAAAGGACAAGTGTAGAATTAAGGAAATTAATAAAGAGGCTAAAATTCAAGTATAAGACAATGGTGGTTTGAACCAGGGTGGTAGCACTGGAGGTGGTGAAAAGTAGCCATATTCTGGATACATTTCAGAAGTAAAGCTAATAGGACTTGCTGGTAAGTGGTATGTGGTGGTGTGAGAAGAGTCTTGACTTTGAGACTTAAATATTTGCCCTAAGCAGCTAGAGAAATGATTCCATTGATAGAGAAGGGGAAGGTTAGGATAGAAACAATTTTGAGTGGAGAGAATTTGGAGTTTGGCTTGCAGTTTGCATTTGGAGTAAATTGGAGATGCTTTTACATATGAGTCAAGTTGTGAAGTAGGTCGTTGTATATACAAGTCTAACATTTGGGTAAGAGGTGCTGCCTGGAGATAAATTTGGGGATTTGTTAGCATATTGCATGTGCCATACACAAAACATATAACAACATTTTTTTATGGTAGTTCTATGTTTAATTTCTTTAGAAACCTCCATGCTGTTTTCCATAACGACTGCACAAATCTACATTCCCACTAACAGTGTACTAAGGTTCCCTTTTCTCCATATCCTTGCCAACATTTGTTGTATCTTGTCTTTTTGAAAATAGCCATCCTAACAGGTGTGAGGTAATATCACATAGAGGTTTTAACTTGCATTTTCCAGTTGATTAATGTTGAGCACTTTTCATTTGCATATTGGCCCATTTTACGTATTCTTCAAATAAATGTCTGTTCAGATCCTTTGCCCATTTTTCATGAGACTGAAGTGCTGCCAGCTGTGCTCAGAAGGTAAGTCCCTTTGCCTATTGTTTAATCAGGTTATTTGCTTTTTCTGCTATTGAGTTATAAGAATTTTTTATAAATTTTGAATATTAACTCCATTTTCCCAGTCCATAATTTGCCTTTTTATTTTGCTGATTGCTTTCTTTAGCTATTATTATTACACTTTAAGTTCTGGGATAAATACGCAGAATGTGCAGGTTTGTTACATAGGTATACATGTGCCATGTTGGTTTGCTGCACCCATTAACTCGTCATTTACATTAGGTATTTCTCCTAATGTTATCCCTCTCCTAGCCCCCACCCCCCGACAGGCAACAGTGTGTGATGTTCCTCTCCCTGTGTCCATGTGTTCTTATTGTTCAACTCCCATTTATGAGTGAGAATATGGGGTGTTTGGTTTTCTGTTCCTGTGTTGGTTTGCTGAGAATGATGGTTTCCAGCTTCATCCATGTCCCTGAAAAGGGCATTAACTCATCCTTTTGTATGTCTGCATAGTATTCCATGGTGTGTACATGCCATATTTTCTCTATCCAGTCTATCGTGCATGGGCATTTGGGTTGGTTCCAAGTCTTTGCTATTGTCAACAGTGCCACAATAAACATATGTGTACATGTGTCTTTTTAGTAGAATAATTTATAATCCTTTGGGTATACACCCAGTAATGAGATTGCTGGGTCAAATGGTATTTCTGGTTCTGGATCCTTGAGGAATCACCACACTGTCTTCCACAATAGTTGAACTAATTTACACTCCCACCAACAGTGTGAAAGCATTCCTATTTCTCCACATCCTCTCCAGCACCTGTTGTTTCCTGACTTTTTGATGATCACCATTCTAATTGGCGTGAGATGGTATCTCATTGTGGTTTTGATTTGTATTTCCCTAATGATCAGTGAGAGCTTTTTTTTCATATGTTTGTTGGTCACATAAATGACTTCTTTAGAGAAGTGTCTGTTCATATCATCTGCCCATTTTTGATTAGGTTGTTTGTTTTTTTCTTGTAAATTTGTTTAAGTTCCCTGTAGATTCTGGATATTAGCACTTTGTCAGATGGATAGATTGCAAAAATTTTCTCCCATTCTTTAGATTGCCTGTTCACTCTGATGACAGTTTCTTTTGCTTTGCAGAAGTTCTTTCATTTAATTAGATACCATTGGTCAATTCTGGCTTTTGTTGCCATTGCTTTTGGTGTTTTAGTCATGAAGACTTTGCTCATGCTTATGTCCTGAATGGTATTGCCTAGGTTTTCTTCTAGGGTTTTTATGGTTTTAGGTCTTACATTTAAGTCTTTAATCCATCTTGAGTTAATTTTTATATAAGGTATAAGGAAGGGGTCCAGTTTCAGTTTTCTGCATATGGCTAGACAGTTTCCCCAGCACCATTTATTAAATAGGGAATGCTTTCACCATTGCTTGTTCTTGTCAGGTTTGTCAAAGATCAGATGGTTGTAGATGTGTGGTGTTTTTTCTGAGGCCTTGTTCTGTTCCATTGATCTATATATCTGTTTTGGTTCCAGTACCATGCTGTTTTGGTTACTATAGCCTTTTAGTATAGTTTGAAGTCAGGTAGTGTGACGCCTGCAGCTTTGTTCTTTTTGCTTAGGATTGTATTGGTTATATGGGCTCTTTTTTTGGTTCTGTATGAATTTTAAAGTGTTTTTTTTTTTTCTAATTCTGTGAAGAAAGTTAATAGTATGCTTGATGGGGATTACACTGAATCTATAAATTACTTCGGACAGCATGGCCATTTTCATGATATTGATTGTTCCCATCAATGAGCATGGAATGTGTTTCCACTTGTTTGTGTCCTCTCTTATTTTTTCTCACTAACATTCATTACATTTTCAGGGAAGTGTTTCATGGAAATCATTTTCTTTCCACTGCATAATTAGAGTTCAAGTTAAAAATCTCAGCTCTCTCTGTAAAGATCTTTTTGCATTTTTAAAGTTCTGATGGATGTTTTAGTAGTTGTTTTGGTTAGTAAGGCATAAATACAAACTTGCCTTATTTCAGGTAAAGATATTTTTAAGGGTATATGGAGAAGTAGAATAGGAACCACTGGGTTATTCAGGATAGAAGGTGACTCAGTGATGTACATTGTTACCAATCTTGTATTTTGTCCCATGGTGACTATTTGTTTCTACTTCTACCGATCTTGATAAAATTGCCTAACTGACTTTCCATATGCCTTGAAGTTAGACATCCCAAGAATAGGATCTCATGGTGTGGCAGCTCCAAACCAGGTTTAAAATACCTGAATTAGATGAAATTCTCCTCTCAGGTTATGTCATCGCCCATGAATAGTATATGAATGACTGTCTTTGCCTTAGGTGGCTCCAGTTCTGGATTTAATTAGCTGTGGCTGTGACACCAGGATCTTGTGGGAGCAAAGTATGAAGATTTCTGGCTGTTTTTTCAAAAAAGGAAGTTGTGGCCAAGTAAACTCTTCTTAGAAGAGGGCTGCTTATGGACAAAGCAGTACTAAAGTGGCATAGTCATTAGAATAGACATTTCATTAATTTCTTGTGTCTCCATTCCAAATTTTTTGTGCTTCTCTGTCATGCCCCCCGACTTCCTCAACTTCTTCCTTCCTTCATTCTTATTCCCTTTTAATAGTCCTTAATATATAATTTAACTATATTTCAAGTGATTTTCTCCAGTTGTAAAAGTGAAAATTTCCCATAGAAACTCTTAACTCTCTTTTATAACTCTCCCCCTAGTTCCTCACCATCTTTGGTTCTAGTAGTGGACAAGTTTATATTTTTTGATGATCCTTTCATCTGAAATTTTATCATAATTTGAATATTTTAATCCCTTGAGGTGACTTATTTTTTTGTTAACTTTTTTGGCATTATAACTATTTTTAATGCATTTCATTGAAGGGCATTGTTTAAGACAAAACTATAAAAAATAGCAACTGTAATGAATAAACCCCCAAAAATGTAATGTCTCAAACATATAGAAGTTTGTTTCTTATTTGCAAAACATTCAAAATAAATGTTGTTATAAAGCTCCCCTCTAATGACAATTTAGAGAACTAAACTCCCTCCACATCTGGCTCTTCTATCTTCAACAAATAGCTTCCCAAGTTATTGTGATCATCCTTATCAAGACAGTGGAAAGACACAGATTGTAGAAGGTCATGTGTGAAAGATATCTGGGGTAATCCTTAAACAGGGCAGGAATCACTTTCACTTTAATTCTGTTAGTTAGAGCTCAATCATTTGGCCACATTAAACTGCAAGGAAAGCTTATGAATATAGTCTAGACAAGTGCTCAGAAAGAAGAGAAGAACAGAGATTTTACTGAATAGTTATCCACTAATTAAGCTCTACCACAGGGATTAATTTTATATTTCTAATATGTGTTTATCATATTCCCATTGTTTTATGAACATGGGGAGTATTTTGGATCCTTGCGAATATTCTTCCATTTAATTTATTCTGAACATATTAAAAAGTTTTTGACAGACTGCTGAGACAGTTTCTTTAAACTTCCATGTTTTAGCAATAAGTTCTTATCAGTAGCAATTGAGATATCAGTTAAAACATACTGAAGACATTTTGCAGTGATGACCCCCTTAACACGGTCACCTCAAACTCATGAGATGAACTATGGGCACTGTTGCACTAAATATCTTTCTGTGTTTTGTCATCTTTAATTGCATGAGACATTCGTAGACAATAATATGTGCAAAGTCCTATAGATTTAATAAGTTACATGTGCAAAAATGATATCCACTACAGTATTATTTAGAATGCTGGAAAAAAGAAATACAGTGGATTACAGACTGAGTACAGTGGATTATGCCTGTAATCCCAGCTCTTTGGGAGACTGAGGCAGGAGGATCCCTTGAGTGCAGAAGTTTGAGACTAGCCTTGGGCAACTCAGTGGGACCCTGTGTAAACAAATAATAATAATAATACGGTTATGGTGGCATGTGCCTGTAGTCCCAGCTACATGGGAGGCTGAAGTGGGAGAACTGCTTGATCTCAGGAGATCAAGGCTGCAGTGAGCCATGATGGCACCACTGCACTTCAACCTATGTGACAGAGTGAGACCCTGTCTCAAAACACAAACAAAAATAAAGTCAAACAACAACATGCATACTTAATAGAACATTATGATGTCATTTAAAACAAAATTCATGGTTTAAGGAGATGCTTATAAGATAAGTAGGATCCTGGTTGTAAATATGTTAACAAGGGCATATTGTTAAAAAGGTAGTCGGTGAGCCCAAATACCAATAATGGTTGTATGTGAATGATGCAATTTGAGACATTTTACTTCTATTTTCTAAAATTTGTTTATTTATTGAGACAGGGTCTTACTCTGTCACACAGGCTGGAGTGCAGAGGCGTCATCATGGCTCACTGCAGCCTTGACCTCTGGGTTTAAGCGATCCTCCCACCTCAGCCTCCTGAGTAGCTGGGATGAGAGGCATGTGCCACCACAGCCGGCTAATTTATTTTTTTGTAGAGCAGGAATTTTTTCATGTTTCCCAGGCTGGTTTCCAACTCCTGAGCTCAAGAAATCAACCTCCCTTGGCCTCTCAAAGTGACAGAATTAAAGGGATGAGCCACCGCACTGGGCCTCTTATTTATTTCTATTATAGATCACCTGCTAGAGTAATTCCACTTACCTCCTTCTATCATTCCATTCAGCGAATGGTCAGGGAAGAGTTTCACATTTCCTTTAAAGTCTGTTGTCTCTCAAATATACAATTTTAAAAAACATCCAAGAAAGGCAGGAAGTAAATGTGCCAGAATATTAGCAGTGTTTGCCTCTGGATGGTGAAATAATAAGTAGGTTTTTCTCTGTGTGGATATTTATCTCTTTTTAATTAAGAAAAAAGTTAAAAACAGACACAAACTTTACAGCTGAACAGAATGGACCATAAATCCTAGCTCTACCATGTACCGGCTATGTAAACTTGAGCAAGTCACTTTGAATCTCAGTTTTCTTACCTAAAAATGGAGAATGTAAAAGTATTTACCTTATGAGACTACTATAAGGATACATTAAATAATGTATGCAGTGTGCATAGCACAGTGTCTGTCACATGGTGTTAGCATTCAATAAATGTTGTTATATATGATTAACATTCATTATACATTTTCCACAACAAAATGCATGTCTTTAATAATCAGAAAAATGTTTAAATCTTAAGAATAATTTTCAAAATGTATTATTATATCATAACATTGAAAGAAATCACAATCAACATTAATGCTGGTGACAAAGGGGACTAGGTATCCATTAGCATAGACACTACTAGCAGTAGTTTTCAAAATCTACCTCACTACCCCCCTTAGGCCAAACCAAGCACAATGCACACATTGGCCTTTTTTTTTTCAAAAAGCTTGTTTGAAGTGTGGTACTTTTGGATTCCTCTGAGGAGAATTCAGCATGACAGCTGGTTGCAAGCTGAAGTGATCCATGCTTTTTACACTCCTGAGACCAGACCTTCCAATGTGTGTCACACCACTGACATGATTTTTGAAATGTGCAAAAGTGACACGGTACTATATGAAAACAGACACAATAAAGTCAACCCATCTGAAAATACCTCTTGGGGAATCAACCACTTGGTCCAGTGCTGTTGTGGTTCAGTGTTTACACAGTTGTTAGCAGG
Source organism: Macaca nemestrina (assembly GCF_043159975.1). Taxonomy (NCBI): domain Eukaryota; kingdom Metazoa; phylum Chordata; class Mammalia; order Primates; family Cercopithecidae; genus Macaca; species Macaca nemestrina. The sequence continues at coordinate 88,032,592 of NC_092145.1, forward strand.
CTATTGTGTGGTCCTGCTTCTACCCCAATTCAAGTCCTCACCATTACTTGCATGGAACATCACACCAACTTCCAAAAAGGTCTTTCTGCCCTCTTTTCTCCCCTTTCAGACCATTTTCCACATTTCCAAGCATGCTTTATCTGGGAAATATAAATTAGACCATTTCACTGACCTGACAAAGTGTTTTTCATTGCCTATATGTTTTAAGCCAGGATGTAAGTATCAGTGGTTAGATATGCTAGATAATAAATGAGTGAATGAATTGATAATCAAATCTGTCCTCCTCCCCTTTTTTAGATGACGCTATTGAAGCCTTGGGAAGGCAGTCTTTTGGTCATGGTCACTGAGGAAGTCAGGGAAAATATCAGATTTGATCCTAAGATTCCCGAGTTCTCCTTACCTACTTTAACTTCTGGCTCTGGGCTGACCTTGGGAATGAATATTTACTGAGCCCAGAGGCCTACCAAGCCCAGAGCACTGAGAAATTGCTGGATCTGGAAAAGAACTGGGTGGCTTTGTTTGCCTTGTTAGCTTGCTCTGCATATCTCAGACTTCGTCATTTCTGCAATGTGAAAACAACAAGAGCAAAACAGTAGGTACCATTACTTGAGAGCTTCCTCTGTGTCAAATATTCTACTACATTTTTTATGTTCAATATCTTATTTAATCCTTTCAACAATTACAAAAAGTCAATGCCATTGCTATCCCTACTTTACAAATGAGTGAAGATATTTGCTAAAATTGACACACCTAATGTGTCATAGAATTAGGATTTGAACTTAGGTCTGTCTGACTCCGGGGTCTGTGACAGAATCCTCCAAAGAAAGCTTGCTAGTCCTGTACTCTTTCACAATCTCTGCACTATTTGAACATGCTCATTATCCCATCTCAAGTTCCCATCCCCGAGTTTTCCAAAAGCTAGTAGCTTAGAACAACAGCAAAGAGCACAATAATTTGCATTAATTCCCTACAGGCCAAATGTGCTAAGGAAAACTTTGGAATATTTTTTTTTCAATTTTCCTATTAAACAAAGCCAACACAAAATAGGCTTTTACAAAAGTTGGCTGCAAAATGAAATGTTTCCAAGTGTCAAGTGCTCTGCTACCATGAAAAGCTGTGCTGGCACATTAATCAGATGAGGGATTTTTACCCTCACTCCTTCTCAACTCCTGTCACTATTTCAGAACTACATAGGTAAATGAATCTAAGAGGAGAAAAATAGCTGCAAATAATGAAAGGAAATAAGACATATGCTTGAACCGAAGACTAGCAACAATGTGGTATAATGGAGAGACACAAGAATCTAGAGACTTGGATCAGAGGTTTGGCTCTGACTCTGACTCACTCTGGCACCTCAGACTACTTCTTTCCCTTCTCTTTACCACAGTTCATTCTCTAAAAGTTATGTCTTATACTATGAGAGGTAGCTAACAGGTGGGGAAAATCACCCTACCCCAAAAAGCAGGAAACCTAGATTCTAGTCCCAGTCCTACCAGTAACTTGCTATGCGACTCTGGATAAGTATGTTTCTCTCCCTGAATCCTTGTGTCCTTACTGGTTGAACTAGATGCTCTAGTCTTCCATTCTAGAATGCTCTGTCATTTTAAAGTTTCTACAAAACTGTTGATTTGTATTAGTTGTGTCTTGCTGCTGTAGCAAATAATCATAAACTTAGTAAATAATAAAACAAACAATAACAATATATTACCTTATAGTTCTAGAGGGCAGAAGTCCAACAGAGATCTCACTGAACTAAAATCAAGGGGTTGGTAGGGCCCAGTTATTTTCTGGAGTTTCTAGGGGTGAATCAATTTATTTTCCCAGCTTCAGGAGGTCATCTACATTCCTTGGCTCATGGCCCCCTTCCTTAATCTTCAAGGCCAGCAGCATGGAATGTTCAAATCTCTCTCCCACTCTGACATTCTTATCTCCCTCTTATAAGGACCATTGTGATTACACCAAGGTTATCCAGACATTGCAGGAAAATCTTCCCATTTTGAGATCCTTAAATTAATCACATTTATAAAGTGTTTTTTGCCACATAAAGTAACATGTTCACAGTTCTAGGGAATCAGAATGTGGACATCTTGGGGGTCTTTATTCATCTTACCACAACATATTTACATAAGATGAAACTCAGGGTCTAAAGTGAAAAAATGCTTAAAGGAAGGGGTAGATGTTTGCAAGGCCTTGTGAGTATAGAGAATGGGGTGCTCCAAATATTAACACCACCTTAAGCTGTATTAATAAGTATAGAATGTCCAGAATGTGGGAGGAGACAGTGCTGAACTAGGCCAAGAGACTGTGGAATAAGAGAGCATGCAACACACTGAGACACCAGCTGGGGCAGCCAAGGGAGTGCTGGCATCACCCATCCTCAACCCCAGGCTTCACAGCTCAGTTCCAAAAGAGACTCCTTCATTCTACTTGAGAAGAAGAAAGGAAAACGTGCAGAGGACTTTCTTGCATCTAGGATACCGGATACCAGCTCAGCCACAGGAAGAAAGGGCACTGGCCAGAGTCATGAGGTCCCTGTTCCAGGATCTAGCTCCATGACAACATTTTGAGACACACCTTGGGCCTTAAGGAAACCTGCTGCCTTGAAGAAAAGGGCCCAGTCATGACAGCATTCATCGCCTGCTAACTGAAGAGCCCTTCGGTCTTAATCAGAACCGATACCCATGTCCTACATCCAGGGTCTTGGGTTAGCCTCTGAGACTTGCTGGCTTCAGATGAAACTCAGGACATTACTAGATGTTGTGGCTATGGGGTGAAACTCCTTCTGTTTGAGAAAAACAGAGGAAAATGTAAAGGGGACTTTGTTTTGCACCTTAGGCTCCAGCACAGTCATAGCGGGGTAGAGAAGCTGGACACTAAGTGAAAATAGGCAGTAGCTAGGAAATGGTCACAGCAGGCCTTGAGCAAGACCCAGTGCTGTGCTGGCTTCAGGTCTGACCCTGTGCAGTCATAGAGGTGGTGGCCACAGGGCTATTTGTATCACTCCACCCCAGTTTTAGGTGGCTCAGAACAGAGACAGACTCTGTATGTTTGGGAGAAAGTAAGGGAAGTGAACAACTGTCTCTGTCTGGTAATCCAGAGAATTATCGCAGATCTTTTCCAAGACTATCAAGGCAGTACCTCTACAAAACTGCAAGAATCACAGTATTACAGGGCTTGGGGTACCCCTGTAAAGCATATACCATTTAGATAACAATATCAAAGTTCTTTCAAATACCTGAAAAACCTTCCCAAGAAATATGGCTACAAAACCCCCACACAGTGAAGACTACAACAAATACCTAACTGTTTAATGGCCAAATACCAAAGGACATCAACTAGCATCAACACTATCCAGGAAAACATGACCCTACAAATTGAACTAAGTAAGGCAACAAGGACCAATCTTGGAGAAATAAAGATATGGGACTCTTCACACAGAGAATTCAAAACAGCTGTGTTGAGAAAACTCAAAGAAATTCAATATAACACTGAGAACAAATTCAGAATTCTATAAGACAAATTTAAAAAAGAGATTAAACTAACTAAAAATAATGAATCAGAAAGTCTGGACCTGAACAAAGCAACTGGCATACTGAAGAAAGCATCAGAGCCCTTTAATAGCAGAATTGAACAACAAGAAGAAAGATTTAGTAAGCTTGAAGATGGACTATTTGAAAATACACAGAGAACACAAAATAGAAGAGAATAAAAAGATGAAGCATGCCTACAGGATCTATAAAATATCTTCAAAAGGGCAAATCTAAGAGTTATTGGCCTTAAAGGGAAAGTAGGAGAAGAGATAGGGTAGAAAGTTTATTCAAAGGGATAATAACAGGGAACTTCCCAAACCCAGAGAAAGATATCAATATCCAAGTAGAAGAAGGTTAGAGAATACCAAGCAAATTTAACCCAAAGAGGATTACCTCCAGGCATTTAATAATCAAACTCCGGGGGGTGGAGCAAGATGGCCGAATAGGAACAGCTCCAGTCCCCAACTCCCAGCAGCAACGACACAGAAGACTCGTGATTTCTGCATTTTCAACTGAGGTACTGGGTTCATCTCACTAGGGAGTGCTGGACAATCAGTGCTGGTCAGCTGCTGCAGCCTGACCAGCAAGAGCTGAAGCAGGGCGAGGCATCACATCACCTGGGAAGCGCAAGGGGGAAGGGAATCCCTTTTCCTAGCCAGGGGAACTGAGACACACAACACCTGGAAAATCGGGTAACTCCCACCCCAATACTGCACTTTAAGCAAACAGGCACACTAGGAGATTATAGCCCACATCTGGCCAGGAGGGTCCCACGCCCATGGAGCCTCCCTCATTGCTAGCACAGCAGTCTGTGATCTAATCACAAGGCAGCAACGAGGCTGGGGGACAGGCGCCCAACATTGCTGAGGCTTAAGTAGGTAAACAAAGCCGCTGGGAAACTCAAACTGGGTGGAGCTCACAGCAGCTCAAGGAAACCTGCCTGTCTCTGTAGACTCCTCCTCTGGGGACAGGTCACAGCTAAAAAACACCAACAAAAAGCAGCAGAAACCTCTGCAGATGTAAACGACTTTGTCTGATAGCTTTGAAGAGAGCAGTGGATCTCCCAACACGGAGGTTGAGATCTCAGAAGGGACACACTGCCTGCTCAAGTGGGTCCCTGAGCCCTGAGTAACCTAACTGGGAGACATCCCCCACTAGGGGCAGTCTGACACCCCACACATCACAGGGTGGAGTACACCCCTGAGAGGAAGCTTCCAAAGTAAGAATCAGACAGGTACACTCGCTGTTCAGCAATATTCTATCTTCTGCAGGCTGTGCTGCTGATACCCAGGCAAACAGGGTCTGGAGTGGACCTCAAGCAATCTCCAACAGACCTACAGCTGAGGGTCCTGACTGTTAGAAGGAAAACTATCAAACAGGAAGGACACCTACAGCAAAACCCCATCAGTACGTCACCATCATCAAAGACCAGAGGCAGATAAAACCAAAAAGATGGGGAAAAAGCAGGGCAGAAAAGCTGGAAATTCAAAAAAAAAAAAAAAAAAAAAAAAAAAAAAGAGCGCATCTCCCCTACAAAAGAGCGCAGCTCATCGCCAGCAACGGATCAAAGCTGGATGGAGAATGACTTTCACGACACGAGAGAAGAAGGCTTCAGTCCATCAAACTTCTCAGAGCTAAAGGAGGAATTACGTACCCAGGGCAAAGAAACTAAAAATATGGAAAAAAAAAAGTGGAAGAATTGATGGCTAGAGTAATTAATGCAGAGAAGGGCATAAATGAAATGACAGAGATGAAAACCATGACACGAGAAATACGTGACAAATGCACAAGCTTCAGTAACCGACTCGATCAACTGGAAGAAAGAGTATCAGCGATTGAGGATCAAGTGAATGAAATGAAGTGAGACGAGAAACCAAAAGAAAAAAGAAGAAAAAGAAATGAAAAAAGCCGGCAAGAAGTATGGGATTATGTATAAAGACCAAATCTACGTCTGATTGCGGTGCCTGAAAGTGAGGGGGAAAGTGGAACCAAGATGGAAAACACTCTTCAGGATATCATCCAGGAAAACTTCCCTAACCTAGTAGGGCAGGCCAACATTTACATCCAGGAAATACAGAGAATGCCACAAAGATACTCCTCGAGAAGAGCAACTCCAAGACACATAATTGCCAGATTCATCAAAGTTGAAATGAAGGAAAAAATCTTAAGGGCAGCCAGAGAGAAAGGTCGGGTTACCCACAAAGGGAAGCCCATCAGACTAAGAGCATACTTCTTGGCAGAAACTCTACAAGCCAGAAGAGAGTGGGGGCCAATATTCAACATTCTTCAAGAAAAGAATTTTCAACCCAGAATTTCATATCCAGCCAAACTAAGTTTCATAAGTGAAGGAGAAATAAAATCCTTTACAGATAAGCAAATGCTTAGAGATGTTGTCACCACCAGGCCTGCCTTACAAGAGACCCTGAAGGAAGCACTAAACATGGAAAGGAACAACCGGTACCAGCCATTGCAAAAACATGACAAAATGTAAAGACCATCGAGGCTAGGAAGAAACTGAATCAACTAATGAGCAAAATAACCAGTTAATATCATAATGGCAGAATCAAGTTCACACATAACAATATTAACCTTAAATGTAAATGGACTAAATGGTCCAATTAAAAGACACAGATTGGCAAACTGGATAAAGAGTCAAGACCCATCAGTCTGCTGTATTCAGGAGACCCCTCTCACATGCAGAGACATACATAGGCTTAAAATAAAGGGATGGAGGAAGATCTACCAAGCAAATGGAGGACAAAAAAAAGTAGGGGTTGCAATACTAGTCTCTGATAAAACAGACTTTAAACCATCAAAGATCAAAAGAGACAAAGAAGGCCATTACATAATGGTAAAGGGATCTATTCAACAGGAAGAGCTAACTATACTAAATATATATGCACCCAATACAGGAGCACACAGATTCATAAAGCAAGTCCTTAGAGACTTACAAAGAGACTTAGACTCCCATACAATAATAATGGGAGACTTCAACACTCCACTGTCAACATTAGACAGATCAACAAGACAGAAAGTTAACAAGGATATCCAGGAATTGAACTCATCTCTGCAGGAAGCAGACCTAATAGACATCTATAGAACTCTCCACCCCAAATCAACAGAATATACATTCTTCTCAGCACCACATCACACTTATTCCAAAATTGACCACATAATTGGAAGTAAAGCACTCCTCAGCAAATGTACAAGAACAGAAATTATAACAAACTGTCTCTCAGACCACAGTGCAATCAAAATAGAACTCAGGACTAAGAAACTCAATGAAAACTGCTCAACTACATGGAAACTGAACAGCCGGCTCCTGAATGACTACTAGGTACATAACGAAATGAAGGCAGAAATAAAGATGTTCTTTGAAACCAATGAGAACAAAGAGACAACATACCAGAATCTCTGGGACACATTTAAAGCAGTGTGTAGAGGGAAATTTATAGCACTAAATGCCCACAAGAGAAAGCAGGAAAGATCTAAAATTGACACTCTAACATCACAACTAAAAGATCTAGAGAAGCAAGAGCAAACACATTCAAAAGCTAGCAGAAGGCAAGAAATAACTAAGATCCGAGCAGAAGTGAAGGAGATAGAGACACAAAAAAACCTCCAAAAAATCAATAAATCCAGGGATTGGTTTTTTGTAAAGATCGACAAAATTGAGAGACCGCTAGCAAGACTGATAAAGAAGAAAAGAGAGTAGAATCATATAGATGCAATAAAAAATGATAAAGGGGATATCACCACCGACCCCACAGAAATACAAACTACCATCAGAGAATACTATAAACACCTCTACGAACATAAACTAGAAAATCTAGAAGAAATGGATAATTTCCTGGACACTTACACTCTTCCAAGACTAAACCAGGAAGAAGTTGAATCCCTGAATAGACCAATAGCAGGCTCTGAAATTGAGGCAATAATTAATAGCCTACCAACCAAAAAAAGTCCAGGACCAGATGGATTCACAGCTGTATTCTACCAGAGGTACAAGGAGGAGTTGGTACCATTCCTTCTGAAACTATTCCAATCAATAGAAAACGAGGGAATCCTCCCTAACTCATTATATGAGGCCAACATCATCCTGATAGCAAAGCCTGGCAGAGACACAACAAAAAAAGAGAATTTTAGACCAATATCCCTGATGAACATCCATGCAAAAATCCTCAATAAAATACTGACAAACCGGATTGAGCAGCACATCAAAAAGCTTATCCACTATGATCAAGTGGGCTTCATCCCTGGGATGCAAGGCTGGTTCAACATTCGCAAATCAGTAAACGTAATCCAGCATATAAACGGAACCAAAGACAAGAACCATATGATTATCTCAATAGATGCAGAAAAGGCTTTTGACAAAATTCAACAGCCCTTCATGATAAAAACGCTCAATAAATTCGGTATTGAAGGAACGTATCTCAAAATAATAAGAGCTATTTATGACAAACCCACAGCCAATATCATAATGAATGGTCAAAAAATGGAAAAATTCCCTTTGAAAACTGGCACAAGACAGGGATGCCCCCTCTCACCACTCCTATTCAACATAGTGTTGGAAATTCTGGCTAGGGCAATCAGGCAAGAGAAAGAAATCAAGGGTATTCAGTTAGGAAAAGAAGTCAAATTGTCCCTCTTTGCAGATGACATGATTGTGTATTTAGAAATCCCCATCGTCTTAGCTCAAAATCTCCTTCAACTGATAAGCAACTTCAGCAAAGTCTCAGGATACAAAATTAATGTGCAAAAAACACAAGCATTCTTATACACCAGTAACAGACAAACAGAGAGAAAAATCACAAATGAACTTCCATTCACAATTGCTTCAAAGAGAATAAAATACCTAGGAATCCAACGTGCAAGGGATGTAAAGGACCTCTTCAAGGAGAACTACAAACCACTGCTCAGTGAAATAAAAGAGGACACAAACAAATGGAAGAACATACCATGCTCATGGATAGGAAGAATCAATATCGTGAAAATGGCATACTGCCCAAGGTAATTTATAGATTCAATGCCATCCCCATTAAGCTACCAATGAGTTTCTTCACAGAATTGAAAAAAACTGCTTTAAAGTTCATATGGAACCAAAAAAGAGCCCACATTGCCAAGACAATCCTAAGTCAAAAGAACAAAGCTGGAGGCATCACGCTACCTGACTTCAAACTATACTACAAGGCTACAGTAACCAAAACAGCATGGTACTGGTACCTAAACAGAGATATAGACCAATGGAACAGAACAGAGTCCTCAGAAATAATACCACACATCTGCAGCCATCTGATCTTTGACAAACCTGAGAGAAACAAGAAATGGGGAAAGGATTCCCTATTTAATAAATGGTGCTGGGAAAATTGGCTAGCCATAAGTAGAAAGCTGAAACTGGATCCTTTCCTTACTCCTTATACAAAAATTAATTGAAGGTGGATTAGAGACTTCAATGTTAGACCTAATACCATAAAAACCGTAGAAACAAACCTAGGTAGTACCATTCAGGACATAGGCATGGGCAAAGACTTCATGTCTAAAACACCAAAAGCAATGGCAGCAAAAGCCAAAATTGACAAATGGGATCTCATTAAACTAAAGAGCTTCTGCACAGCAAAAGAAACTACCATCCGACTGAACAGGCAACCTACAGAATGGGAGAAAATTTTTGCAATCTACTCATCTGACAAAGGGCTAATATCCAGAACCTACAAAGAACTCCAACAAATTTACAAGAAAAAAACAAACAACCCCATCAAAAAGTGGGCAAAGGATATGAACAGACATTTCTCAAAAGAAGACTTTCATACAGCCAACAGACACATGAAAAAATGCTTATCATCACTGGCCATCAGAGAAATGCAAATCAAAACCACAATGAGATACCATCTCACTCCAGTTAGAATAGCGATCATTAAAAAGTCAGGAAACAACAGGTGCTGGAGAGTATGTGCAGAAATAGGAACACTTTTACACTGTTGGTGGGATTGTAAACTAGTTCAGCCATTATGGAAAACAGTATGGCGATTCCTCAAGGATCTAGAACTAGATGTACCATATGACCCAGCCATCCCATTACTGGGGATATACCCAAAGGATTATAAATCATGCTGTTATAAAGGCACATGCACACATATGTTTATTGTGGCACTATTCACAATAGCAAAGACTTGGAATCAACCCAAATGTCCATCAGTGACAGACTGGATTAAGAAAATGTGGCACATATACACCATGGAATACTATGCAGCCATAAAAAAGGATGAGTTTGTGTCCTTTGTAGGGACATGGATGCAGCTGGAAACCATCATTCTTAGCAAACTATCACAAGAACAGAAAACCAAACACCGCATGTTCTCACTTATAGGTGGGAACTGAACAATGAGATGACTTGGACTCAGGAAGGGGAACATCACACACTGGGGCCTATCATGGGGAGGGGGGAGGGGGGAGGGATTGCATTGGGAGTTAAACCTGATGTAAATGACGAGTTGATGGGTGCTGACGAGTTGATGGGTGCAGCACACCAACATGGCACAAGTATACATGTGTAACAAACCTGTACGTTATGCTCATGTACCCTAGAACTTAAAGTATAATAATGAAAAAGAAAGAAAAAAAAATAATAGAACTCCCTCAGGTTAAAGATAAAGGAAGGATCCTAAAATCAACAAGAGAAAATAAACAAATAGCATACAATGGAGCTGAAATACACCTAGCAGTAGAATTTTCAGTGGAAACCCTATAGGTCAGGAGGCAGTGCCATGACATTTGAAGTGCCAAAGGAAAGAGAAGTGAACATTTACCCTAACATAGTATATCTAGTGGAAATATCCTCCAAACATAAAGGAGAAAAAAAAAGACTTTCTCAGACAAACCCAAGTTGAGGGATTGTATTAATACCAGACCTGTCCTGCAAGAAATGCTAAATGGAGTACTTCAGTCAAAAAGGAAAGAACACTAATGAGCAATAAATAATCACCTGAAGGTACCAAACTTACTGACAATAGCAAGTACACAGGAAAACATACACTTATTGTAACACTGTAATTGTGGTATATCAACTAGTCTTATTCTAAGTAGAAAGATTAAATGATGAACCAATCAAAAATAATAATTACAACAGCTTTTCAAGACATAGTTAATACAATAAGATATATCAATATTATACAAACAATGAAAAGTTAAAAAGTGATGGTAAGAAATTAAGGTGAGTTTTTATCAATTTTCTTTTTGCTCCTTTGTTTATGTAAATACTGTTAAGTTAGTATCAGGTAAAAATAATGGGTTATAAGATAGTATTTGTGAGCATTGTGGTAAATTCAAACCAAAAAGCATACAATTGTTACACAAAAAATAAATAGCAAGAAACTAAATCGCATCACCAAAGAAAATCACCTTCGCAATAGGAAGAAAAAGGCAGGCAGGCAGGCAGGTGGAAGGAAGGAAGGAAGGAAGGAAGGAAGGAAGGAAGGAAGGAAGGAAGGAAGGAAGGAAGGAAGGAAGGAAGGAAGGAAGGAGGGAAGGAAGGAGTAGAACTAGAGGAAAACAAATAACAAAATGACAGCAGTGAGTTCTTATGTATAAATTATAATATTCAACGTAAATGGACTAAACTCTCTAGTCAAAAGACACAGACTGGCTTAGCAAGTGAAAAAACAAGACCCATTGATGAACTGGCTGAACAGGTGAAAAATCAAGACCCCACAAAAAACAAACTTCACCTATAAAGACACACAGAGACTGAAAATAAAGGCATGGAAAAAGATATTCCATGGCAATGGAAACCCAAAAAGAGTTGGAGTAGCTATATTTATATCAGACAAAATAGATTTGAAGAGAAAAGCTGTAAGAAGAGACAAATGAGGTCACTATGTAATGATAAAGGGTTCAAGTCAGCAAAAGGATTTATCAACTTTAAGTATATATGCATCCAACACTGGAGCACCCTGATATACAAAGAAAATATTATTAGAACTAAAGAGAGAGATAGGTCCCAGTACCACAATAAATGGAGGCTTTAAGACCCTACTTTCAGCATTGGACATATCTTCTAGACAGAAAATGAACAAAAAACTTCACATGTAATCTGCACTATAGACCAAAAGGATCTAATTCATTTTTACAGAACATTTCATCCAAGAGCTGCAAAATACACAATCTTTTCCTCAACAAATGGATCATTCTCAAGGACACACCATATGTTAGGTCACAAAAAAAGTCTTAAACATTTTTTTTTAAATAATATTAAGCATCTTATCTGATGACAATGGAATAAAACTAGAAATTAATAAGAAAATTTTGAAAACTACAAAAATATGTAAAAACAAAACAATATGCTCCTGACTGACCAGGGATATAATCAAGAAATTAAAAAGAAAATTGAAAAATGTACTTAAACAAATGACAATGGAAATACAACATATAAAAATTTATAAGGTACAGCAAAAGCAATACTAAGAAGAAAGTTGACAGTTACCAATGCATACATCAATAAAGAGGAAAACCTTCAAATAAACAATCTTACTATGTATCTTAAAGAACTAGAAAAGCAAGAGCAAATGAAAGCCAAAATTAGTAGAAGAAATGAAATAAAGATCAGAGCAGAAGTAAATGAAATTGAAATGAAAAAGCAATACAAAAAAAAAATGAAAAGTTGTTTTTTTGAAAAGTTAAACAAAATTGAAAAACATTTTAACAGTTTAAGAAAAAAAGAGAGAAGATCCTAATAAATAAAATCAGAAATGAAAAAAAGAGACATCACAATTGATACTGCATAAATTAAAAACACCATTAGTGGCTACTATGAGCAACTATATGCCCATAAATTGAAAACCCTAGAAGAAATGGACAAAGTTCTAGATACATACATCCTACCAAGAATGAACCAGGAATACATTCAAAACCTGAAAAGACCAGTAACAAATAACAAGATCAAAGCCATAATAAAAAGACTCTCGGTAAAGAAACACCTGGGATTTGATGGCCTCATTGCAGAATTCTACCAAACATTTAAAGAATACCAATTCTACTATAACTATTCCAAATGATAAAGGGGGAGGGGATGATTCCAAACTCATTCTATGAGGCCAGTATTATCCTCACATGAAAACCAGACAAAAACACATCAAAAAAGAAAAAGAAAAAATAAAGAAAAAAGAAGGAAAGAAAAGAACGAAAGAAAAGAAAGAAAAAAAAGAAACTACAGACCAATATCTCTGATGAATATTGATGCAAAAATTCTCAACAAAATACTAGCAAACTAAATCCAACAATACATTGAAAAGATCATTCATCATGACCAAGTGGGATTTATCCCTGGGATGTAAGGATGGTTCAATCTATGCAAATTTGTCAATGTGATACATCCTATCAACAAAATGAAGAATAAAAATCATATGGTAATTTCAATTGATGCTGAAAAGGTATTTGATAAAATTCAAAATCCCTTCATGATAAAAACCTTCAAAGAATTGTGAATAGAAGGAACATACCTCAACATAATATAAGCCATATATGAAAGATTCACAGCTAGCATCATACTGAATGGGGAAAAACTGAAAGCCTTTCCTCTAAGATGTGTAACATGACAAGGATGCCCACTTTCACCACTGTTATTTAATATAGTACTGTAAATCCTAACCAGAGCAATCTGACAAAACAAAGAAATAAAGTGCATCCAAATTGGAAAGGAAGAATTAAAATTATCTTTGTTTGCAGATGATGTGTTCTTAGATATGGAAAAACTTAGACTCCACAAGAAAACTGTAGAACTGAGAAACAAATTCAGTAAGGTTGCAGGATGCAAAAGCAGCATACAAAAATCAGTAGCATTTCCATATGTCAACAGTGAACAATGTGAAAAAATAATTTTAAAATTAATCCCATTTACAACAAGCACACATAAAATTAAATACTAACAATTAATCAAATAAGTGAAAGAATTCTATAATAAAAAGTATGAAACACTGATAAAAGAAATTGAAGAGGACACAAAAAATGGAAATATATTCCACTGTTGTTGGATTGAAATAATATTGTTAAAGTTTCCATATTCCTCAAAGAAATCTACAGACTCAGTACAATCCCTATCAAAATACCAATGACATTCTTCATAGGATTGGAAATAAAATCCAAAAATTTATATGAAAGCCCAAAAGGCACAGAATAGGCAAAGATATCCTAAGGAAAAAAAAAAAAAAAAAAAAAAAAAGCTGGATCTGGGCACAGTGTCTCCCGCCTGTAATCCCAACATTTTGAGAGACCAAGGAGGCAGGTGGATCATTTGAGGTCAGAAATTCAAGATCAGCCTGGGCAACATAGTGAAACCCTGTCTCTACTAAAAATACCAAAATCAGCCAGGCATGTTGCCATGCACCTGTCGTTCCAGCTACTCAGGAGGCTGAGGCAAGAGAATTACTTGAACCTGGGAGTGGGAGGTTGCAGTGAGCTGAGAGAGCACCACTGCATTCCAGTCTAGGTGACAGAGTGAGACTTCGTCTGAAAAAATAAAAGTAAAAATAAAACAATAAAACAAGAACAAAACTGGAAGAATCACATTACTTGATGTCAAATTATAGTACAGAGCTCTAGTAACAAAAACAGCATGGTACTGGCATGAAAACAGACACATAGTCCACTGGAACAGAATCAAGGACTCAGAAGCAAATGTACACACTGACCATAAACTCATTTTCAACAAAGGTGTCAAAAACATACACTGGGGAAAAGACAGTATCCTCAGTAAATATTGCTGGAGAAACTGGATATAAATCTGCAGAACAATGAAACTAGTCCCCTATCTCTCACCATATACAAAACTAAAATCAAAACGGACTAGACCTAAGTCTAAAACCCCAAACTATAAAACTACTACAAGAAAACATTTGGGAAACTCTGCAGGAAATTAGACTGGGCAAAAATTTATTAAGCAATACCCACAATCACAGGCAACCAAAGCAAAAATGAACAAATGGGATCACATTAAGTTAAAACGCTCTTGCATACCAAAGGAAAAAAACAAAGAGACAGCATACAGAATGGGAGAAATTATTTCTAAACTACCCATCTGACAAGGGATTAATAACCAGAATATATAAGGAGCTCAAACCAATCTATAGGAAAAAGTCTAGTAATACAATCAAAAAATGGGCAAAAGATTTGAATAGAAATTTCTCAAAAGAAGACATACAAATGGCAAACAGGCATATGAAAAGGTGCTCAACATAGTAGATAATCAGAGAAATGCAAATCAAAACTACTGTAATATCATATCACTCCGATTAAAATGTCTTATATCCAAAAGCCAGGCAATAATACATGCTGGTGAGGATGTGGAGAAAAGGGAACCCTTGTATGCTGTTAGTGGAAATGTAAATTAATACGACCACTATGGAGCTTTGAGGTTTCTCAGGAAACTAAAAATAGAGCTACCATATGATTCAGCAATCGTACTGCTGGGTATATGGCTCCCAAAATGGAAATGAGTATATTGAAGAGATATCTGAACCTCCTACATTTGTTTCAGGACTCTTTACAATCGCTAAGAATTGAAAGCATCATAAATGTCAATCAGCACAGGAATGGATAAACAAAATATGGTACATATACACAGTGGAGTACTATTTAGCCATAACAAAGAATACGATCCAGTCACTTGTAAAAACATGGATAGAACTGGAGATTATTATGTTATGTGAAATATGCCAGGCACAGAAAGACGATCAAGTGTTCTGATTTATGAGTGGAATCGAAAAATCAAGGTAATTGTACTCATGGGGATAGAGAGTAGAAGGATAGTTACCAGAGGCTGGGAAGGGTACTGGGGAGCTGGGTGGGAGGTAGGGATGGTTATTGGGTACAAATAGAAAGAATGAATAAGACCTACTGTTTGATAACATAACAGGGTGACTAATATCAACAATGACTTATTTGTAGATTTTTAAATAACTCGGAGTATAATTGCATTGTTTGTAACTCAAAGGATAAATGCTTGAGAAGATAGATACCCCATTTTCCATGATGTGCTATTTCACATTGCATGCCTGTATCAAAACATCTCAAATACCCCATGAATATATACACCTATTTTGTACCCACACAAAAGAAAATAATAAAAATAAAGGAAAATTTCAAAGAAAAGAATGCTGATGGAAATCAGTGGAGCCTAGCTAGCTTTTTATGGAGATCTCCCTCCAGGATAAGTGGGCTTCTGAAACCAGAAAAGGCTTAACACAATAATTACAAGTGCAGGCTTGTGAACCTAGATGCCCAAATTCAAATTCAAATTTTGCCATTTAACAGCTCTGTAACGATGAAAAAAGCACTTCCCTGTGTGTCAGTTCCCTAAAGAGAAAAATGAGAATGGTAAGAATACACGCTATGTGTAGTAGGACGGTTGAAACTGTTGTCATTTATTTATTTATTTATTTATTTATTTATTTCTTATTATTAAGTTCTAGGGTACATGTGCATAACGTGCAGGTTTGTTACATATGTATACTTGTGCCATGTTGCTGTGCTGCACCCATCAACTCGTCAGCACCCATCAACTCGTCATTTACATCAGGTATAACTCCCAATGCAATCCCTCCCCCCTCCCCCCTCCCCCCACCCAATGATATGCCCTGGTGTGTGATGCTCCCCTTCCTGAGTCCAAGTCATCTCATTGTTCAGTTCCCACCTATGAATGAGAACATGTGGTGTTTGGTTTTCTGTTCTTGTGATAGTTTGCTAAGAATGATGGCTTCCAGCTGCATCCATGTCCCTACAAAGGACACAAACTCATCCTTTTTTATGGCTGCATAGTATTCCATGGTGTATATGTGCCACATTTTCTTAATCCAGTCTGTCACTGATGGACATTTGGGTTGATTCCAAGTCTTTGCTATTGTGAATAGTGCCGCAATAAACATACATGTGCATGTGTCTTTATAGCAGCATGATTTATAATCCTTTGGGTATATCCCCAGTAATGGGATGGCTGGGTCATATGGTACATCTAGTTCTAGAACCTTGAGGAATCGCCATACTGTTTTACATAATGGTTGAACTAGTTTACAATCCCACCAACAGTGTAAAAGTGTTCCTATTTCTCCACATCCTCTCCAGCACCTGTTGTTTCCTGACTTTTTAATGATCACCATTCTAACTGGAGTGAGATGGTATCTCATTGTGGTTTTGATATGAATTTCTCTGATGGCCAGTGATGATGAGCATTTTTTCATGTGTCTGTTGGCTGTATGAATGTCTTCTTTTGAGAAATGTCTGTTCATATCCTTTGCCCACTTTTTGATGGGGTTGTTTGTTTTTTCTTGTAAATTTGTTTGAGTTCTTTGTACGTTCTGGATATTAGCCCTTTGTCAGATGAGTAGATTGCAAAAATTTTCTCCCATTCTGTAGGTTGCCTGTTCAGTCTGATGGTAGTTTCTTTTGCTTTGCAGAAGCTCTTTAGTTTAATGAGATCCCATTTGTCAATTTTGGCTTTTGCTGCCATTGCTTTTGGTGTTTTAGACATGAAGTCTTTGCCCATGCCTATGTCCTGAATGGTACTACCTAGGTTTTCCTTTAGGGTTTTTATGGTATTAGGTCTAACATTTAAGTCTCTAATCCATCTTGAATTAATTTTCGTATAAGGAGTAAGGAAAGGATCCAGTTTCAGCTTTCTACTTATGGCTAGCCAATTTTCCCAGCACCATTTATTAAATAGGGAATCCTTTCCCCATTTCTTGTTTCTCTCAGGTTTGTCAAAGATCAGATGGCTGCAGATGTGTGGTATTATTTCTGAGGACTCTGTTCTGTTCCATTGGTCTATATCTCTGTTTAGGTACCAGTACCATGCTGTTTTGGTTACTGTAGCCTTGTAGTATAGTTTGAAGTCAGGTAGCGTGATGCCTCCAGCTTTGTTCTTTTGACTTAGGATTGTCTTGGCAATGTGGGCTCTTTTTTGGTTCCATATGAACTTTAAAGCAGTTTTTTCCAATTCTGTGAAGAAACTCATTGGTAGCTTGATGGAGATGGCATTGAATCTATAAATTACCTTGGGCAGTATGGCCATTTTCACGATATTGATTCTTCCTATCCATGAGCATGGTATGTTCTTCCATTTGTTTGTGTCCTCTTTTATTTCACTGAGCAGTGGTTTATAGTTCTCCTTGAAGAGGTCCTTTACATCCCTTGTAAGTTGGATTCCTAGGTATTTTATTCTCTTTGAAGCAATTGTGAATGGAAGTTCATTCATGATTTGGCTCTCTGTTTGTCTGTTACTGGTGTATAAGAATGCTTGTGATTTTTGCACATTAATTTTGTATCCTGAGACTTTGTTGAAGGTGTTTATCACCTTAAGGAAATTTTGGGCTGAGATGGTGGGGATTTCTAAATATACAATCATGTCATCTGCAAAGAGGGACAATTTGACTTCTTCTTTTCCTAACTGAATAACCTTGATTTCTTTCTCTTGCCTGATTGCACTAGCCAGAACTTCCAACAGTGTGTTGAATCGGAGTGGTGACAGAGGGCATCCCTGTCTTGTGCCAGTTTTCAAAGGGAATTTTCCATTTTTTGCACATTCAGTATGATATTGGCTGTGGGTTTGTCATAAATAGCTCTTATTATTTTGATGTACGTTCCATCCATACCGAATTTATTGAGCGTTTTTAGCATGAAGGGCTGTTGAATTTTGTCAAAAGCCTTTTCTGCATCTATTGAGATAATCATGTGGTTCTTGTCTTTGGTTCTGTTTATATGCTGGATTACGTTTACTGATTTGCGGATGTTGAACCAGCCTGGCATTCCAGGAATGAAGCCCACTTGATCATGGTGGATAAGCTTTTTGATGTGCTGCTCAATCCGGTTTGTCAGTATTTTATTGAGGATTTTTGCATGGATGTTCATCAGGGATATTGGTCTAAAATTCTCTTTTTTTGTTGTGTCTCTGCCAGGCTTTGCTATCAGGATGATGTTGGCCTCATAAAATGAGTTAGGGAGGATTCCCTCGTTTTCTATTGATTGGAATAGTTTCAGAAGGAATGGTACCAGCTCCTCCTTGTACCTCTGGTAGAATTCAGCTGTGAATCCATCTGGTCCTGGACTTTTTTTGGTTGGTAGGCTATTAATTATTGCCTCAATTTCAGAGCCTGCTATTGGTCTATTCAGGGATTCAACTTCTTCCTGGTTTAGTCTTGGAAGAGTGTAAGTGTCCAGGAAATTATCCATTTCTTCTAGATTTTCTAGTTTATGTGCGTAGAGGTGTTTATAGTATTCTCTGATGGTAGTTTGTATTTCTGTGGGGTCGGTGGTGATATCCCCTTTATCATTTTTTATTGCGTCTATATGATTCTTCTCTCCTTTCTTCTTTATTAGTCTTGCTAGCAGTCTGTCAATTTTGTTGATCTTTTCAAAAAACCAACTCCTGGATTCATTGATTTTTTGGAGGGTTTTTTGTGTCTCTATCTCCTTCAGTTCTGCTCTGATCTTAGTTATTTCTTGCCTTCTGCTAGCTTTTGAATGTGTTTGCTCTTGCTTCACTAGTTCTTTTAATTGTGATGTTAGAGTGTCAATTTTAGATCTTTCCTGCTTTCTCTTGTGGGCATTTAGTGCTATAAATTTCCCTCTACACACTGCTTTAAATGTGTCCCAGAGTTTCTGGTATGTTGTATCTTTGTTCTCATTGGTTTCAAAGAACATCTTTATTTCTGCCTTCATTTCATTATGTACGCAGTAGTCATTAAGGAGCCGGTTGTTCAGTTTCCATGTAGTTGAGCAGTTTTCATTGAGTTTCTTAGTCCTGAGTTCTATTTTGATTGCACTGTGGTCTGAGAGACAGTTTGTTATAATTTCTGTTCTTGTACATTTGCTGAGGAGTGCTTTACTTCCAATTATGTGGTCAATTTTGGAATAAGTGTGATGTGGTGCTGAGAAGAATGTATATTCTGTTGATTTGTGGTGGAAAGTTCTATAGATGTCTATTGGGTCCGCTTGCTGCAGAGATGAGTTCAATTCCTGGATATCCTTGTTAACTTTCTGTCTTGTTGATCTGTCTAATGTTGACAGTGGAGTGTTGAAGTCTCCCATTATTATTGTATGGGAGTCTAAGTCTCTTTGTAAGTCTCTAAGGACTTGCTTTATGAATCTGGGTGCTCCTGTATTGGGTTCACATATATTTAGGACAGTTAGCTCTTCCTGTTGAATTGATCCCTTTACCATTATGTAATGGCCTTCTTTGTCTCTTTTGATCTTTGATGGTTTAAAGTCTGTTTTATCAGAGACTAGTATTGCAACCCCTACTTTTTTGGCCTCCATTTGCTTGGTAAATCTTCCTCCATCCCCTTATTTTGAGCCTATGTATGTCTCTGCGTGTGAGATGGGTCTCCTGAATACAGCAGACTGATGGGTCTTGACTCTTTATCCAGTTTGCCAATCTGTGTCTTTTAATTGGAGCATTTAGTCCATTTACATTTAAGGTTAATATTGTTATGTGTGAACTTGATCCTGCCATTATGATATTAACTGGTTATTTTGCTCGTTAGTTGATGCAGTTTCTTCCTAGCCTCGATGGTCTTTACATTTTGGCATGTTTTTGCAATGGCTGGTACCGGTTGTTCCTTTCCATGTTTAGTGCTTCCTTCAGGGTCTTTTGTAAGGCAGGCCTGGTGGTGACAACATCTCTAATCATTTGCTTATCTGTAAAGGATTTAATTTCTCCTTCACTTATGAAACTTAGTTTGGCTGGATATGAAATTCTGGGTTGAAAATTCTTTTCTTGAAGAATGTTGAATATTGGCCCCCACTCTCTTCTGGCTTGGAGAGTTTCTGCCGAGAGATCTGCTGTTAGTCTGATGGGCTTCCCTTTGTGGGTAACCCGACCTTTCTCTCTGGCTGCCCTTAAGATTTTTTCCTTCATTTCAACTTTGGTGAATCTGGCAATTATGTGTCTTGGAGTTGCTCTTCTCAAGGAGTATCTTTGTGGTGTTCTCTGTATTTCCTGGATTTGAATGTTGGCCTGCCCTACTAGGTTGGGGAAATTCTCCTGGATGATATCCTGAAGAGTTTTTTCAACTTGGTTCCACTTTCCCCCTCACTTTCAGGCACCCCAATCAGACGTAGATTTGGTCTTTTTACATAATCCCATACTTCTTGCAGGCTTTGTTCATTTCTTTTTCTTCTTTTTTCTTTTGTTTCTCTTCTCACTTCATTTCATTCATTTGATCCTCAATCGCTGATACTCTTTCTTCCAGTTGATCGAGTCAGTTACTGAAGCTTGTGCATTTGTCACGTATTTCTCGTGTCATGGTTTTCATCTCTTTCATTTCGTTTATGACCTTCTCTGCATTAATTACTCTAGCCATCAATTCTTCCACTTTTTTTTCAAGATTTTTAGTTTCTTTGCGCTGGGTACGTAATTCCTCCTTTAGCTCTCAGAAATTTGATGGACTGAAGCCTTCTTCTCTCATCTCATCAAAGTCATTCTCCATCAAGCTTTGATCCACTGCTGTCGATGAGCTGCGCTCCTTTGCCGGGGGAGATGCGCTCTTATTTTTTGAATTCCAGCTTTTCTGCCCTGCCTTTTCCCCATCTTTGTGGTTTTATCTGCCTCTGGTCTTTGATGATGATGCTGATGTACTGATGGGGTTTTGGTGTAGGTGTCCTTCCTGTTTGATAGTGTTCCTTCTAACAGTCAGTACCCTCAACTGTAAGTCTGTTGGAGATTGCTCGAGATCCACTCCAGACCCTGTTTGCCTGGGTGTCAGCAGCAGAGGCTGCAGAAGATAGAATATTGCTGAACAGTGAGTGTACCTGTCTGATTCTTGCTTTGGAGGCTTCCTCTCAGGGGTGTACCCCACCCTGTGAGGTGTGGGCTGTCAGACTGCCCCTAGTGGGGGATGTCTCCCAGTTAGGCTACTCATGGGTCAGGGACCCACTTGAGCAGGCAGTGTGTCCCTTCTGAGATCTCAACCTCCGTGTTGGGAGATCCACTGCTCTCTTCAAAGCTGTCACACAGAGTCATTTGCGTCTGCAGATGTTTTTGCTGCTTTAGTTGTTGTTTAGCTGTGCCCTGTCCCCAGAGGTGGAGTCTACAGAGACAGGCAGGTTTCCTTGAGCTGCTGTGAACTCCACCCAGTTCGAGCTTCCTAGCGGCTTTGTTTACCTACTTAAGCCTCAGCAATGGCGGGCGCCCCTCCCCCAGCCTCGCTGCTGCCTTGTGGTTAGATCGCAGACTGCTGTGCTAGCAATGAGGGAGGCTCCATGGGCCTGGGACACTCCCGGCCAGGTGTGGGCTATAATCCCCTGGTGTTCCTGTTTGCTTAAAGTGCAGTATTGGGGTGGGAGTTACCCGATTTTCCAGGTGTTGTGTGTCTCAGTTCCCCTGGCTAGGAAAACGGATTCCCTTTCCCCTTGCGCTTCCCAGGTGAGGCAATGCCTCGCCCTGCTTCAGCTCTCGCTGGTCGGGCTGCAGCAGCTGACCAGCACCGATTGTCCGGCACTCCCTAGTTAGATGAACCCAGTACCTCAGTTGAAAATGCAGAAATCACTGGTCTTCTGTGTTGCTCACGCTGGGACTTGGAGACTGGAGCTGTTCCTACTCGGCCATCTTGCTCTGCCCCTCCACTGTTGTCATTTTTAAAGCATTCAGAAGACTGCTTACCATATACTGAATTCATAACAAGGGTTACCCCTTGTATTTAGTATTATTATTAATATTCTGTTCAATTTCTCGAACAGCAAGGCTCATCAAAGAAAAGTCAGCTAGAGTTCAGAATAAAAGACTGATTACATGGGGCATGATAGATTTAGTTAATAGAAGAAAACCACTTTTCTCTTTGGATGGAGGCTACATCTTTGTCTTTCTCTGAGAACTAAAATGAATTCTTTTCTATAAACAGAGGGATGTATGAAATGACTTTTTTCTTTTCACAGTAAAGATCTCAGATGCAGGATCCTACGTCTGGAGAACAAGCTAGAGAAACGATCAGCTGGCCTAAATGCCCATCTGAAATGTTGACTCTAAAAAGTGAAGTCACAAGGACTGAGATAATAGTGGCAGCTGGAGGATTTTCTGCAGGGTTGAGCAGGGATCACCCTTCTGCTACACCAGTCCAATGCCAAGAAATGGCCTGGTAAGTGGGCTTGTGTAAATAAGTTGAACTAGATTACTTTAGCACCAACTTCTTACACACACCTAGACTCTGGGCTACTAGATAACTTATAGTTACATTTGTACAGTGAGTGCCTAACCAGGCTGAGGATCAGAATCAGCTAAGGAGTTTGCTAAAAATAAATATTCCCAAAGCCCATTCCAGACCTACTATGTTGGAATCTGTGGTTTAGGATGGGGAGAGGTTGTGATTGTTAATTTTATGTGTTGATTTTGATTGGGTCACAGTACCCAGATATTTGGTTATACATTATTCTGGATGTTTCTGGGAGCATGTTTTCTATGACCTTTACATTAAATTGGTGAACTCTGAGTAAAGCAGTTTGCTGTCCATAATATGGTGTGCCTCATTCAATCAGTTGAAGCCCTGAATAGAACAAAAGGCTGATCTCCTTCCAGCAAGAAGGAATTTTCTAGCAGACTCCTTTCAGATGTCATCTGCAACATCAGTCATGGGATTTCATCAGTTTTTCCAGGTTCCCCAGCAGACTGTCTTTGGCCTTAAACCGCAAATCTTTCCTGAGTCTCCAGTCTGCCAGCGTTCCCCATTAGATTTTAGACTGGCCAAGCCTCCACAATCACATGAGCCAATTCCTTGAAACAAGCAGGCAAGCAAACAAACAATTATGTTGATTCTGTATCTATGGAGAACCTTGGCTAATAGAGGGGACAAGAATCTGTGTTCTATACAATCATTCCAGAAGATTCTGAAGGGGAAGCTGTATTTAGAAACTAATGATATATTCAAATAGTAATTTTTTTCCTGTTACTGGGATCTCCTATAAAACATTCCCTCCAGTAGTTATTCATGCCCTGCCTATACATTTCTAGTGACAGGAATCTCATTACCTCCAAGGACCAAAGGCAGATCAGAGGCAGCCCAGTTTATCTTTGCATATCGGTGACTGTTCTGGCTATGTATTATTGTATATCAAACTATTCTCCAATGCTTTTGTAACTTAAAACACAACCCCTTTATTATACCTTATGATTTTTATTGGTTAGGAATTCAGGTAAGATCTGGCTGGCTGAATTTTCTGCTCCACCTGATACAAACTGACGTCACTTGGTAGTATTCAGCTGAGAAATTGGCTGGTCTGAAGGGGCCACGATGGCTTTATTCATATTCCTGATTCTTTTGCTGGGAATGCTGAAAGGCTGGCATCAGCTGGCACTAAAAGTGAGATTGCCTATATATGTTATTTTCAACGTGGTGATCCCAGACTACTAAGACTTCTTACATGACATCCCAGGGTCGCAAGAAAGTGTTCAAGGGACACAAACTGGAAACTGTTAATCTATTAAAGTCTAGGCACTGAAACTGGCATAGGGCCACTGTCACCATATTCCATTGATTAAAGAATTCACAGAGCCTACCCAGAGCCAAAGAAAGGGGACACAGACAGCATCTCTCAGTGGAAGGAATATAAAATAATTTGTGGCCTTCTTTAATATGATATCCCACATTGAAAATTATTTATTATATCAAGCTAAAATCTGTCTCCCTGAGCTTCCAGGAGCAAACATCTATCTACATTCAAATCAGATGCAGGGAAAGTAAAGTTTTTGCACCCCAGGAAGAAAATTATTCTCCTAAAACCATTATGTTATCCAAGATCCAGTGCCTACCCCTTACTGGCTAGCTAACAGACCTTACTCATTCCCTCCAAGATATCCCTTAAAATGTTTCTAGATAGTGCCTCTTATATTCAGTGCCTTTAAGAGTGACCTTGTGGAGTTATGGTGATAAGACAAACTGTATGAACTTTAGGCATAGTAGGTAGGGTGTGAGAAGTTTAGGAAAGCGTTAGGAGCCTACAGCTTCCCAGTATCTTTTGTACCATGCTAGAGAGGACATATGGTCCTCATCTCAGTAACAAACATTTAGGAACTTGCCCTTAACAATTTTAAGCCAGGGTAAATTTACATTCACTAGACACCTTAAAGCCAGGTCCATTCCCAATATTGTCTTCCCTTCAGCAAATTATAAAAGCAATACATTTCCTGTTGTATCCTGGTTCAAGCCCTGTTGGCCCATTTCTATTAGACTATATTTCCTCCTGACTTCTAAGATCTAAGTGAGGTTCTATTTCTGGCAGAATCAAGAGAACAACAATAAAAATATCTCAGGTTGTCTGCCATTACTGAGGCTTTAGTAGGCAGTTTTCCTCTGACAGTGCTAAGGAGGCTGGGAGGTCTGAACTAGGTGCAGCAAAATGGCTGTGGCCAGACTGTTTCTCTAGATTCATCCTAACTAGGCATGGCATCTCTAAAGGAAAGGTAACAGGCCTGGTCAGGGGCTCACAGACAAAAACCCATTCTCCCTGGGATAAGGCACCTAGGGGAAGGGGTGGCTGTGGTCACAGCTTCAGTAAATTTAATCATTCCTGCCTGCCGGCTCTGAAGAAAGCAGCTGATACTGACAAGAGAGATTCTCCCAGCACAAGCACACCAACTCTGCTGAGGGAAAGAGAGCCTCCTCAAGTGGGTCCCTGACACCTGCGCCTCCTGACTGGGAGACACTTCCCAAGAGGGGTCGACAGACACCTCATACCAGAGAGCTCCAGCTGGCATCAGGCCAGTACCCCTCTGGGACAAAGCTTCCAGAGAAAGTAGCAGGAAGCAATCTTTTTTGTTCTGCAGCCCCCACTTGTGATACTCAGGTGAAAAGGGTCTGGAGTGGAACTCCAGCAAACTGCAGCAGACCTGCAGAAGAAGGGCCTGTTAGAAGGAAAACTAACAACCAGTAAGCAATAACATCAATATCAACAAAAAGGACATAAAAAAAAAAAAAACCCATGCGAAGGCCGTCATCCTCAAAGACAAAAGGTAGATAAATCCATGAAGATGAGGAAAAAACAGTGCAAAAACACTCAAAATTTCAAAAACTGGAATGCTTCTTCTCCTCCAAATGATCACAACTCCTCTCCAAAAAAGGGGGGGAAAAAAAACCTGGATGGAGAATGAGATTGATGAATTGACAGAAGCAGACATCAGAATATGGGTAATAACAAACTCTTCTGAGCTAAAGGAGCATGTTGGAACCCAATGCAAATAAGCTAAGAACCTTGATAAAAGGTAACAGGAATTACTCACCAGAATAGAGTCCAGAGAGAAACATAAATGACCTGATGGAGCTGAAAAACACAACACGAGAACTTCGTGAAGCATACACAAGTATCAATACCAGAATCGGTCAAACGGAAGAAAGGATATCAGAAATTGAAAATCAACTTACTGAAACAAAGTGTGAAGACGAGTTTAAAGAAAAAAGAATGAAAAGGAACAAACAAAGCCTCCAAGAAATATGGGACTGTGTGAAAAGACCAAACTTACAATTGATTGGTGTACCTGAAAGTGACAAGAAGAATGGAACCAAGTTGGAAAACACACTTCAGAATATTATGTAGGAGAACTTCCCCAATCTAGCAAGACAGGCCAACATTCCAATTCAGGAAATATAGAAAACACCATAAGGTACTCCTCGAGAAGAGCAACCCCAAGAAATATAATCGTCAAATTCTCCAGGTTGAAATGAAGAAAAAAAATGTTAAGGTCAGCCAGAGAGAAAGGTCAGATTACCTACAAAGGGAAGTCCATCAGACTAACAGCTGACCTCTCTGCAGAAACCTTACAAGCCAGAAGAGAGTGGGGGCCAATATTCAACATTCTTGAAGAAAAGAATTTTCAATCCAGAATTTCATATGCAGCCAAACTAAGCTTCATAAGAGAAGGTGAAATAAAATTCCTTCCAGACAAACATATGCTGAGGAATTTTGTCGCCGTCAGGCTGGCCTTACTAGAGATCCTGAAGGAAGCACTAAATGTGGGAAGGAAAAACCAGTACCAGTAACTGCAAAAACACACCAATATATAAAGACCAATGACACTATAAAGATACTGCATCAACTAATATGCAAAACAACCAGCTAGCATGATGATGACGGAATCAAATTCACAGATAACAATATTGACCTTCAATTTAAACGAGGTAAATGCCCCAATTAAAGACACAGACTGGCAAGTTGGATAGACAGTCAAGACACATCGATGTGCTGTATGCAGGAGACCCATCTCACGTGCAAAGACACACATAGGCTCAAAATAAAGGGATGGAGGAATATTTACAAAGCAAATGAAAAAAAAAAGCAGATGTTACAATCCTAATCTCTGATAAAACAGACTTTAAACTAACAAAGATCCAAAAAGACAATGCCCTGCTTCATAATGGTAAAGGGATCAATGCAACAAGAAGAGCTAACTATCCTGAATATATATGCACTGAAAACAGAAGCACCCAGATTCATAAAACAAGTTATTAGAGACCTACAAAGAGACTTAAACTCCCACACAATAATAGTGGGAGACTTCAACACCCCACTGTCAATATTAGACAGATTAATGAGACAGAAAATCAACAAAGATATTCAGGGCTTGAACTCAGTTCTAGAGTAAGTGGAACTAATAGATATCTACAGAAATCTCCACCCCAAATCAACAGAATATACATTCTTCTCAGTTCCACATGGCATGTATTCTAAAATCAACCACATAATTAAAAGTAAAACACTTCTCAGCAAATGCAAAAGAAACGAAATCATAACAAACAGTCTCTCAGACCACAGTGCAATGAAATTAGACTGCAGAATTAAGAAACTTACTCAAAACCATACAACTACATGTAAATTGAACAACCTGCTCCTGAATGACTACTGGGTAAACAATGAAATTAAGGCATAAATAAATACGTTATTTGAAATCAATGAGAACAAAGAGACAATGTACCAGAATCTCTGGGACACAGCTAAAGCAGTGTTAAGAGGGAAATTTATAGCACTAAATGACCACAACAGAAACCAGGAAAGATCTAAAATCGACACCCTAACATCACAATTAAAAGTGCTAGAGAAGCAAGAGCAAACAAATTCAAAAGCTAGCAGAAGACAAAAATATAACTAAGATCAGAGCAGAACTGAAGGAGACAGAGACACTAAAGTCCCTTCAAAAGTCAATGAATCCATAAGCTGGTTTTTTGAAAAGATTAACAAAATAGGTGGACCACTAGCTGGACTAATAAATAAGAAAACAGAAAACAATCAAATAGACACAATGAAAAATGATGAAGGGATATCACCACTGACCCCAAGAAATAAACTACCATCAGAGAATACTTTAAACACCTCTATGCAAATAAAGTAGAAAATATAGAAGACATGGATAAATTACTGAACATATACACCCTCCCAAGACTAAACCAGAAAGAAATCGAATCCCTGAATAGAACACTAACAAGTTCTGAAATTGATGCAGTAATTGACAGCCTACCAACCATAAAAAAAAAAAAAAACAAGGACCAGACATATGTACAGCTGAATTCTACCAGAGACACAAAGAAGAGTTGGTACCATTCCTTCTGAAATTATTCCAAACAATAGAAAAATAAGGCATCTGCCCTAACTCATTTTATGAGGCCAGCATCATCCTGATACCACAACCTGGCAGAGACACAACAAAACAAGAAAATTTCAGGACAATATCCCTGATGAATATCGATGCAAATAATCTCGATAAAATACTGGCAAACCAAATCCAGCAGCACATCCAAAACTTATGCACCACGATTAAGTAGACTTCATCCCTGGGATGCAAGGCTGGTTCAACATACACAAATCAATAAACGTAATCCATCACATAAACAGGACCAATGACAAAAACCACATGATTATCTCAATAGATGCAGAGAATGCCTTTGAAAAAATTCAACACCGCTTCATGCTAAAAACTCTCTATAAACTAGGTATTCATGAAACATATCTCAAAATAATAAGGACTATTTTTGGCAAACCCATAGCTTATACCATACTAAATGGGCAAAAGCGGGAAGACATACTTTTGAAAACTGGCACAAGACAAGGATGCCCTCTCTCTCCACTCCTATTCAACATTGTATTGGAAGTTCTGGCTAGGGCAATCAGGCAAGAGAAAGAAATAAAGCGTGTTCAAATAGGAAGAAAGGAAGTAAAATTGTCTCTGTTTGCAGATGACATACTTGTATATTTAGAAAACCACATCATCTCAGCTTGTAAACTTCTTACGCTGATAAGCAACTTCAGCAAAGTCTCAGGATACAAAATCAATGTGTGAAAATTACAAGCATTCCTATATCCCAAAAATAGATAAGCAGGCAACCAAATAATGAGTTAACTCCCATTCACAATTGCTACAAAGAGAATAAAATACCCAGGAAAACAACTTACAAGGGACTTGAAGGACCTCTTCAAGGAGAACCTCAAACCACTGCTCAATAAAATAACAGGGGACACAAACAAATGGAAAAAACTTTTTTCATGCTCATGGATAGGAAGAATCAATTTCATGAAAATAGCCATACTGCCCAAAGTAATTTTTAGATTTAAGACTATTCCCATCAAGCTACATTGACTTTCTTCGCAGAATTAGAAAAAAACTACTTTAAATTTCATATGGAACCAAAAGAGAGCCCAGATAGCCAAGACTATCCTAAGCAAATAGAACAAAGCTGGAAGCATCACGGTACCTGACTTCAAACTATACTAAAAGGTTACAGTAACCAAAACAGCATGGTATTGATACCAAAACAGATATATACAGCAAATGAAACAGAACAGAGACCCCAGAAACAACACCACACATCTACAACCATCTGATCTTTAACAAACTTGACAAAAACAATCAATGGGGAAAGGATTCCACAGTTAATAAATGATGCTTGTAAATTGACTAGGCATATGCAGAAAACTTAAACTGGACCACTTCCTTATACCTGATACAAAAATTGACTCAAGATGTATTAAAGACTTGAATGTAAAACCCAAAACGATAGAAACCCTAGAAGAAAACCTAGGCAATTCCATTCAGGACATAGGTATAGGCAAAGATTTCATGACTAAAACACCAAAAGCAATTGCAACAGAAGCCAAAATTGAAAAATGGGATCTAATCAAACTGAAGAGCTTCTGCACGGCAAAAGAAACTATCATTAGAGTGAACAGGCAACCTACAAAAAGGAAAAAAAAATTTGCAATCTATCCATCTGACAAAGTCTAATTTCCAGAATCTACACAGAATTTTTAAAAATTTACAAGAAAAAGACAAACGAACCATCAAAAAGTGGGTGAAAGATATGAACAGACACTTCTGAAGAGAAGACATTCATGCAGCCAACAAACATATGAAAAAAAGCTCATCATCACTGGTTGTCAGAGAGACTTGGAACCAACCCAAAAACACATCAATGATAGACTGGATAAAGAAAATGTGGCACATATACACTATGGAATACTATGCAGCCATAAAAAAGAATGAGTTCATTCTTTTTTGACACCACAAATTGACACCACAATGAGATAACATGTCACTCCAGTTAGAATGGTGATCACTAAAAAGTCAAGAAACAACAGATGCTGGCAAGGCTGTGGAGAAATAGGAACACTTTTACACTGGTGGTGGGAGTGTAAATTAGTTCAACCATTGTGGAAGACAGTGTAGTGATCCCTCAGGGATCTAGAACCAGAAATACCACTTGACCCAGTAATCCATTATTGGGTATATAGCTAAAGGATTACAAAACATTCTACTATAAAGACACACGCACACGTATGTTTATTGCAGCACTATTCACACTAGCAAAGACTTGGAACCAACCCAAAAGCCCATCAATGATAGCCTGGATAAAGAAAATGTGGCACATATACACTGTGGAATACTATGCAGCCATAAAAACGAATGAGTTCATGTCCTTTGCAGGGACCTGGATGGAGCTGGAAGCTATCATTCTTGGTAAAATTACAGAGGAACAGAAAGCCAAACAACACATGTGCTCCCTCATAAGTGGGAGTTGAACAATGAGAACACATGGACACAGGGAGGAAAACATCACACCAGGGCCTGTTGGGGGTTATGGGGCAAGGGAAGGGAGAGCGTTAAGACAAATACCTAATGCATTCAGGGCTTAAAACCTAGGTGACGGGTTGACACATGCAGCAAACCACTATGGAACATGTAAGCCTATGTAACAAACCTGCACATTCTGTACATGTATTTCAGAACTTAGCAAAGTAATTTTTAAAAATCTCTATTTTATTAAATTTGCTGATGATTCAGGCCTCCCTGGTAGTAAGAAGAGCATGCTTAGTTCTCATCAACATTATTCTTCCCTCCTTCCAGCCTTTCTCCTCTCATCCACAATTTATTTAGGTTGTATGCTAAGGTAAATACCACCAGCGATACTCTATGTCACATGAAAAGTAGTTAAATGTCCCCACCCAGTGGAATAAATGTAAATTCCATGTGCCCCAGCCAAAATCTGTAAGGCAGCCATTTGGACTATTTTTGTTACTGAAATCATTCTTCCTCAACGCCCCAAAGCTTTACCAACTTGTGTGAGCAGGCGCCTTCACGTTACAGTGATATTCTAGAATGGAAAAAGGAATCCAAGTAGACAACATAGAGGGAGAAAAAGAAGAGAGGGCTTTGTTACTAGACAGACATACCCAGAGTTCTAATGACAGTGTACAAATCTAGGCTCCATAGATAAGAAAGCCCATTTTAAGGCAGATTCATTCATGCTAGAAACCTCAGAATCATGCAATATACCCTTGAATCAAACATGCACATGTACCCCTGAACCTAGAATAAAAGTTTATTTATTTATTTATTTATCTATTTATCTATTAGCAAGCCTCTTTTACTTCTACTCTGCTACTGTTCACCTTGGGTTCTAGCTCACAAAACCATAAAAGATCAAAGTTAAAAAGGATTTCTAAAATTATCTAGTCCAGATTTTGAGGAGTTTTGTTGATCATTATTTTCAAGAAGTAGAAACCTTGCTTTTAAACTAGGTAGAAAATTCATTGCTACTCTGGTTTAAGTAGGTCAGGGAAATGCTCAGACTCTTGCCTTGTCAGTCCCTCTCTCTCCCTGATAATCCCAGCATGAACATCCATGTTCCTAGAGATAGGTCAGCTCTTCCTGCTCCAAATGCCAGTGACATTAGACATGAAGAAACAGAAGTTCAAAAAGATATTTATATACTCAATATACCTACATAACTTTGAGTTATATAGGGAGTTAGTCTAGAATTCACATTAAAGATGAATTTGCAATCTAAGATCAGAGAAAGGGGAAGGGCTCATATCACAAATATGAACTGGAAGGCGTGATGCAAATAGATGCAGTCAGTCTCAAAGGTAGTACTACATAGTCATTATTAGGTAAAAGAAAAATCCTTAATTGAAACAAATTTGATGTTAACAATTGCTACACTATGCCTATATTTGTATGGCTGAGGGGGTCTTACACAAAGATAGGGCATTAATCCAAATTTTCCACAGTGGACTTCTCTAATCTGAGTATTCAAGAAGTGGTACCAGTCAGTGTTCAGTCGAATTGTAACCTATACTGTCTGTTGAGCTGGTTGTTATTAGGATCAAATTAAAGAGTAATGTGAAAATGCTTTGAAAATTATAAAATGCCATGCAAATATAAGGGCTTAGAATGTTATTGCTGTTATCATTATTCTATATTTTGGTTTCAATCTTGCGGAAACTTTGGCTTGGCATGGGTCTTAAGAAGTTTGCTCATTCCACCTTCCAGGCTCCAGAGAGGCTGTTCCTAACCAGCTAGAGATCTACACCTGATGATCATTATCAGCAAAGACTTGCTATACCCAATAAAGGAGCTTGCTGAACTCATCTCAGCAGTGATGGGCATGAAACTCTTCCACAGACTATCTCAGCTCAGTCAGTTAAGCCACGTTTATTAAGCACCCACTTTGCAAAATTCATTGTGGAACCAGGACTTTGAATAGGATTAAGCATACAAAAAGGATCTGGAGATGCTGGGATGCTGGGCCAAAACCAAGAAGGAGAAGATTAATTGGAATAAACATGTAAGGTTATGCACTTGTTTCTAAATACAAAAACAAACAAACAACAATTAAATCAATGGCAGCAAAGAAAGGAAATGTGCTTAGTATTGGCATCTATAAACAAATGTTAGGGAATTTACTTACCTGCAAATTTAGTATGAGTCAGTGGAAAAATGCGGCTAACGAAGGAAATGTGTTTCAAACTGTATAAATAGAAACATAACTAAATAATGTTTAAATATTCATAGTATTCAGTCTAAAAATAGTAAAATAGTGCATATTTATTTTAAAGAATAAAGAATTTTAAAACCACATATTGTGTATGTTAAAAAAATTCTCAAAGTCTTTTATATGCATTAATAAGAGTTTATGTGAAAAAAAGCTCTGTATTTAAATACATTTGGGAAACGCTTTCTTTACTGAAGGACTTCTCAATTCTCTAAAACACTGCTGTTCATTGTGGCTCTCCAAGAAGGGATTAAGGCAGGTAGTGTTTCCCAAACTTATTTGAACATAGAAATTTTTCTTTACAGAATATTTTACTTGGCCGGGCGCGGTGGCTCAAGCCTGTAATCCCAGCACTTTGGGAGGCCGAGACGGGCGGATCACGAGGTCAGGAGATCGAGAGACGATCCCGGCTAACACGGTGAAACCCCGTCTCTACTAAAAAATACAAAAAAATAGCCGGGCGAGGTGGCGGGCGCCTGTAGTCCCAGCTACTCGGGAGGCTGAGGCAGGAGAATGGCGTGAACCCGGGAGGCGGAGCTTGCAGTGAGCTGAGATCCGGCCACTGCACTCCAGCCTGGGCGACAGAGCAAGACTCCGTCTCAAAAAAAAAAAAAAAAAAAAAGAATATTTTACTTGACCAGTATTCAGTGAAGTACACCTCAGAGAATATTTACCCAGAACCAAAAAGATGATACTCTGTTCAGACTCAACCTAGGTCCCATAATTAATGGGGGAATACAGAGAAACAGAAATATATCCACAGGGAGGTCACCGAGCTGAGGAGGAAGTCAGAAACCAGTTCCCTTGAGCTGGGGAAGTTTGGCTTGGAGAAGACTTAGGGGAATTTAGTCTCTGTCTTCAGAGCTCTGAAGATCTTAAGCCTGACAGACGGTCAAAGCGGGGATGAATGTATATAAACTGCATAGACACAGTTTTCAGCTCAGAACTAAGCAGAACTTTCTAAAAGAACTGGCCAAAGGTGGAATGGGCTCACTTGGTCACTTGGTAGCAAGTGAGATTTCTATCACTAGATGTAGTTAATCTGTGTCTTCAGGAACACCTGTTTAGTTTGCAGAAAGAGGTCTTTCACAGTTTCACCCAACATTGATATTCCATGGTTCTAAATCAAACTTCAATTGGCATCATGTGAAAAATGACAGGTCGGGAGACTATGCAAAACCTATGGTTTCCAAACTGAGGCACACATTAGAATCACCTGCAGGGCTTGTTAAAACACAGATTTCTGACTTCCATTTCTGGCCAAGATGGAATAGTCATCTCATTTCTCACTATTCTCCTTCAACAACAACAACAACAACAACAAAACCCTGGATATAATATAACAAACAAACAAAAAAAGACTAAAGTTTGAAAAAAGGCAAGCTGCCCAGGGTCTTCAGGACTTGAGGAACAATGCAATGAGAGCTCCCTGAGTTTCCTTTTAGGCTCTCATATATCCTGGATGGGGCACTGTAAGCCTGCAACCTAAATCATGCAATAGGCACATACAAAATAAGCCTCAGGAAAATCCTGCTCTTGTAGCCAAAGGATTGGGATAAGGGCGGCATAGCAGAAGAGACAACTTAAATATATATCTGCCTCTCCAGCCAAATAACAGAAGAAAAATTGCTTCCACTCACTCCCCCACCCTCACCCCTGCCATTTACAGCAGGCCCTAGCAGGGAGCTGAACTCTTGTACCCATCAGGTGGCAAAGAGACAAAACAAAGTGGTACCAAGTAGTGCTTGTTAGCATTGCACTTTCCTTGCCAATGTATTATGAGCAGAGCTTAGCAAGGAGCTAAAATTCTACCTATAACCACTGAAAGGTAGTGTGAGTTAGCTCTCTGCTTTTGCAGGGGTTGTATCAGGAGGGTCCAGGTGTTGGTGGTGCTGAATTTCAATCTCCACTCAGCAGCAATGAAACAGAGCAAAGTAGTGTGGGCTGGTACTAGTCAGCACTCTCTCCCCATCCTTACCCCTGTATCAGCAGGACCCAGGGGAATCTTGATTTTCTGTCTTCTACCTCCACCATGCAGTAACAGGGCAGAATGAGGTAATGTGAGGTGACACTCTATTCAATGACACTCTGTCTCCCCCAATATCCATATCAGCAAGGACCAAGGAAGAGCTGAACTTCCACTCCCAGATGCCAACAACAAGACACAATAAGGTAGGGCTAGGCAACGTTCATCAGTACTTTACTTCCTGTCCACCCCACACAGTGTTAGTAGGGCATAGCAGAGAGCTAATATT
The DNA here is from genome assembly GCF_043159975.1 of Macaca nemestrina. Taxonomy (NCBI): domain Eukaryota; kingdom Metazoa; phylum Chordata; class Mammalia; order Primates; family Cercopithecidae; genus Macaca; species Macaca nemestrina. The sequence goes on from NC_092145.1 coordinate 88,067,665, forward strand.
TAACTCCATCCAACTTAGTGAGTGTCACTGGGGCAGAAAGAGGTCGTGCAAGTTTGTGGTAGTTGACCTTTCACCTCCCTCCTACTCTCCTCTTCCCTCCTATCAGTGGGAGCACAATATGGAGCTGCATTTCATGCTCTCAAACAGAAACATATGAGTCAGTGATCTAATTTTGCTGAAAGGTGTAAGCAGGGCCAAGAAGGAAACTGAATTTCAACCACCACTGCCTGACAATGAGACAGGGAAAGGTGGAGGAAGTTCAAGCTCTGCGTTTGTTAGTATGGTAGCAGTGAGGCCCAGCAGAAAGCTAAACATCAACTTTCACTTCGACTTGTGTGATATACATTATCAAGGTAAATGACTGAAATAAAAAGCAATAATTAAATACAATACAGAGTCTCAAATCATAATAAACAAAAAGTTCAGGATACAATAAAATACCACCTGTCAAACCAAGAACAAAGAAAATCTCAACTTGAGAGCACTTCCTAACTATTTCCATGAGTTTAATATTACCCAGATTTCAAAACCAGACAAGGAAAAAAAGGAAATTGAATATGTGCAACTTTTGTACATCCATTATACCTTGATAAAGCTTAAAAATAATATTCATGTGAGAATTCAAAAGAGCCAGCATAGCAAAAACAACTTCAAAAAAGAGAAACAAATTTTGAGGACTCACACTTCTTGATTTCAAAACATGCTACAAGGTTAAAGTAATCAAAACATTGTGATTCTGGCTTAAGATTTGACATATAAATCAGTGGAATATAGTTGACAGAGTCCAAAAGTAAGCTCTTACACTTAAAAACAGTTGACTTTCAGCAAAGGGGCAAAGACTGTTGAAGGTAAAAAGAGTAGTCTTTTGATATACATGCTGGGACAATTGGATATTTACATGCAAAATAATAAATTTGGAACTATACCTTACACGACACACAAAAATTAACTCGAAATGGATCAAATACCTAAATGCAAAAGACTTCAGTAATAGAAAATAAAACAATAAACTCTTAGAAGAAAATATAGGTGTAAATCTTTGTGTCCTTACATTAAGGAATAGTTTCTTAAATGTGACACCAACAGCACAACTAAAAAGTAAACAGATAAACTTCACATAATCAAAATTAAAGATGTTTATGTTTAAAAGGGCACCATCAAGAAATTGAAAAGGTAACCCACAGAATACAGAACATTTTGAAAATCATATATCTGATAAAAAAACTTGCGATCGAAATATATAAAGAACTTTGAAAACTCAACAATAGAAAGACAAATAATTCAACACAAATGGGCAAAGATAACAAATGTATGAGGTGATGGATATGTTAAATACTCTGATTTGATTATCACACAATGTATACAAGTAATGAAATATCACACTGTATTCCATAAGTATATACAATTACTGTGTCTTTAGAAATTTTTTTAAATAGGAAAACACTTTGAGTAGACAATTATCTATGGAACATATTTAAATGTCCAATAAGCATATAAAAAGATACTCAACATCATTAGCCACCACTTCATACTCTGTAGAATGACTATAATAAAAATAATAATAAAACTTGGTGTTGGGTATAAAGAAAACTGGAACACTCATACACTACTGCTGGGAATGTAAAATGGTGCAGCCCCTTTGTGAAACACTGTGTCAATTATTCAAATGGTTAAATATAGAGTTACCTTGTGACCTAGCAATTCCATTTCTTGGTATGTATTGAAGAAAATTAAAAGCACAGGTTTATTCACACAGCAACTTGTACATGAATGCTCACAGCAGCATTATCTATAATAGTAAAAATGTGGAAACTATCCAAATGTTTATCAAATGATGAATTCATAAATAAAATCTCATACAGAAATCAATTCCAGATGGATCAAGGACTTAAATCTAAGACCTGAAACTATAAAAATTCCAGTAAAAAACATTAGAAAAACCCTTCTAGACATTGGCTTAGGTGAGGATTTTATGACCAAGAATACAAAAGCAAATGCAATAAAAACAAAGATAAATAGGTGAGACTTAATTAGACTAAAGAGCTTCTGTATGGCAGAAGGAACAGTCAGCAGAGTAAACAGAACAACCCATAGAGTGGGATAAAATCTTCACAATCTATTCATCTGACAAAGGACCAATATCCAGAATCTACAAGGAACTCAAATATATTAGCAAGAAAAAAAAAACAAACGATGCCATCAAAAAGTGTGCTAAGGACATGAATAAACAATTATTAGAAAAAGATATACAAATGGCAAACACACATATGAAGAAATGCTCAATATTGCTAATTATTGTAGAAATGCAAATCAAACGCACAATGCAATATCACCTTACTCCTTCAAGAAGGACCATAATAAATAAATAAATAAATAAATAAATAAATAAATAAATGTTGATGTGGATGCCGTGAAAAGGAAACACTTCTACACTGCTTGTGGGAACATAAACGACTACGGCCACTCTGGAAAATAGTGTGGAGATTCCTTAAAGAACTAAAAGTAGAACTACCATTTGCTCCAGCAACCCCACTACTGGGTACCTACTTCAAGCAAAATAAGTCATTATACAAAAAAGATACTTGCACACACGTTTATAGCAGCACAATTCGCAATTGCAAAAATGTGGAATCAGCCCAAATGCCCATGAGTCAATGAGTGGATAAAGAAACTGTGAGATATATATATATATATAATGGAATACTACTCAACCATAACAAGGAATAAGTCAACGGCATTTGCAGCAACCTGGACGTGATTGGAGACTATTATCCTAAGTCAAGTAACTCAGGAATAGAAAAACCAACCATTGTATGTTCTCACTCATAAGTGGGAGCTAAGCTATGAGGATGCAAGGGCATAAGAATGATACAATGGACTCGGGGGGAAAGGGTGGGAAGGGGGAGAAGGATAAAAGACTACAAATTGAATTCAGTGTATACTGCTTGGGTTATGGATGCAACAAAATCTCATAAATCACCAATAAAGAACTTATCCATGTAACCAAATACTACCTGTTCCCCCAAAAAACATGGATATAAAAATAAAATAAAATCTGGTATATACATGCAATAGAATACCATTCAGCAATGAAATGAATGAAGTACTGATACATCTGAAACATGCATAAACTTTGAAAACATTATGCTAAATGAAATAAACTAGTTACAAAAGACCACATATTGTATAATTCTATATGAATGAAATGTACAGATTCGACAAATCTATAGAGATGGAAAGTAAGTTAGTGGTTGCCTTTGGCTAGAGACACTCAGGGATTCAGGAATACTTGCTGAGAACTGTAGAGTCTCTTTTAGGAGTAACAAAAATGTTCTAATGTTGATTGTGATGATGGAGGCACAAGTTCATGAATTTACTAAAATCAATTAAACTGTATACCTTAAATGGGTAAATTAGATGATATGTATAATATATCTCAATAAAATGATTTAAAAATCTCAAAAGGAATGAGAAAAGACAACCAAATAATGCTGACATGGCTTGGCTCTGTGTCCCCACCCAAATCTCACCTTGAACTGTAATCCCCATAATCCCCATGTGTCAAGTTGGGACCAGGTGAAGATAATTGAATCATGGGGGTGATTTCCCCCATGCTGTTCTCATGATAGTGAGTGAGTTTCACAAGGTCTGATGGTTTTATAAGCATCTGTCATTTCCCCTGCTTGCACTCACTCTGTCCTGCCACCCTGTGAAGAAGGTGCCTGCTTCTCCTTTGTCTTCCACTATGATTGCAAGCTTGCTAAGGCTTCCCCAACAATGTGGAACTGTGAATCAGTTACACCTCTTTCCTTTATTAATTACCCAGTTTCAGGTATTTCTTCATAGCAGTGTGAGAACGGACGAACACAGATGCCAATGGTTATGGCCAGAATTGCCTACCCTCAAAACTTTATGTTGAAGTACTAACCCTCAGTAACTCAGAATGTGACTGTTTTTTAATATAAAATCTTTAAGGTGGTAATTATGGGCAAAACATGCACCTGGTCAGAGAAACAAACTAGTGGACCAGCACCCAGTAGATAAACCCCAAGCCAACTCAGAAGCTATGGGCCAATGCCTTCAACCAGAGAAAAAGTCCAGTGGACCCAATCACAAAGGACTAGCCCCTGAGCCAGTTATCAGCCACGGTCCATGCCCCCAGCCAGCATAACAGTCTGGCAGCCCTGACCCTAGCAAGCCAGTCCCTGACCTGGTCAACTCACTCAATGTACCCACATTTCTGGCCTGAAAAACAGTGCAAAAACCCCTGATACTAGCAAACCAGTCCCTGAGCTAGTTTACCACCTGTGCGTGCATTCACCCCCAGCCAGGACAAAAACCTCATGGGGCAACCCCTAGCAAATATATGCCATTGTTGTCACCAACTCCTGCAGCCTAAGGCACTCATAAACATCACTAACATGAATAAAAGGTGAAGAAGCTGCATTGGGGTTACACTATTAGAATTAATGCCAGCATATCTCACTTAATAGACACTCAGGATCCAACTATAGGAATAAATTTTTATACAAAACCTAATCCATAAAATTGAAAGAGGCTACCACTCCACTAGATGTATATCAATGTAGGCACAAAAGAAACATGAAAAAGAAAGAAAACATGACACCACCAAAGGAATGAAATAATTCTCCAGTAGCAGACCCTCCAAACAAGGAAATACACAAAATGCCAGAAAAAGAATTCAAAATAATGATTTTTCACCTAAAAAATGGAATTCAATGAGATACAATAGAATATACATTGACAATTCAACAAAATTGGAAAAGTAGCATGATGTGAATGAGAAATTGAACAAAGAAATAGATGTCAAAAAAAGCAAACGAACATTTTATAGCTGAAATAATAAATGAATAAAATGAAAGCTACATTAAAGGACTTGAAAAACAGACTAGATCAAGGAGAAGACAAAATTTCTGAATTTAAAGACAAGTTTTCTGGAATAATCTGGGCAGACTGGAAAAATTAAAAGAAATAAAAGCCTACAGAACTCATGGAACACTATTAAATTAACAAATGTCTGCATTACAAAAGTTCCAAAAAAGGAAAAAAACATAGAAAAATGATTTAATAAAATAATAGATGAACATTTTCTAAGTCTTGGGAGAGAGATGGACATCCAGATCCAAGCAGCTCAGAAATCTCCAAATAGATTCAACCCAAAAAGGTTCTCTCTGAGGCACATATAATCAAACTATCAAAAGTCAAAAACAGATCACAGCAGACAGGAGGCAGGACCAGATTGTGGCTCTGCATAGAGCAGTGGGCGGTGGCTCACACTGTAAATTTTATCTCCAGATCAACTGTAAAAACAAACCAGCAACCCCAAGAGGACCCACAGACCCACTGAAGGGAGCAGACTGCTCCTGCAGGACCCAGGAGACCAAGCCAAAATTGTGAGTGCCCAAACTGTGGAACTGGGAAAGGGGGACCCTCCTCTCCCAAACACACACCCACACTGGAGAAGCTGAAGGTTTCTAACTTTACCTGTAACTGAGTCAATTTGGAGAGCCAAGTTAAATACAGGAGTAGAGGAAGAAGCAGAAAGGCCCTGGGAGCTCTCTGTGTCCTCTAACAGGTCATTCCTGCCTGGCAACACAGGGATCTAATGGGAGAATAGCAGGGGGTAAAACTACACAGGGAGAAGCCAATCTCTAGCTGAACCTCATAACAATTTGAACTGGGTGAGAAGCCTCCTGGCCAGAACTCGGGGGAGGGCATAAATCGGGTGGGCAGACTCCGCAGGTGACAGGCGGGAGAAGAAACAAGCCCCTTTCTTTAGCAGCTGGGAGGTGAATAGCCTGGGGCAGGTGTTCAAGCCCGTATTGCTCTATACGCGAAAACAGTCTGGGGGCTGTTGCGGGGGACACAGTGGGAAACCAGCCCTTCAGTTTGCGTGGGAGCTGGGTGAGGCGTGTGACTGCTGGTTTTACCCCACTTCCCTGACAACCTGCATGACTCAGCAGAGGCAGCCATAATGTCACTAGGTACACAACTCTAGTGACCTGGGAATCTCACCCCCATCCCCCACAGTAGCCACAGCAAGACCCACCGAAGAACAGCCAGAGTTGAGACACACCTAGCCCTACTACCACCTGATGGTCCTCCTGTACCCACTCTGGTGGTAGAAAACAAAGGGCATATAATTTTGGGAGATCTAAAACTTCGCCCACCTCCAGTTCCTCCCCATAATAACACAGCTGATACTCTCTGGAAAGCGCAATGTCCCGGCAGGAGGCCAACCAGCACAAAAATAGAACATTAAACCACTGAGGCTAAGAACCCTCAGGGAGTCCATTGGACACCCTGCCACCTCTACCAGAAGAGGCATTGGTGTCTACAGTTGAGAGACCCATAGACAGTTCACATCACAAGACTCTGTGCAAACAACTCCCAGTACCAGCCTAGAGTCAGGTAGATTCGCTGGGTGGACAGACCCAGAAGAGATATAACAATTACTGCAGTTTGGCTTATAGGAAGCCACATCCATAGGAAAAGGGGGGAGAGTACTGCATAAAGGGAATACCCTGTGGGACAAAGTAATCTGAACAACAGCTTTCAGTTACACTTTCGTTTAAGACCTTCCCTCTGACAGAGCCTACCCAAAGGAAACGGAAGAAGAAAATCAACCTGGGTAATATGACAAAACAAAACTCTTCAGCACCTCCCAAAAAACACACTAGTTAACCAGCAATGGATCCAAACCAAAAATAAATCTCTGATTTATCTGTAAAAAGAATTCAGAAGGTTAGTTATTAAGCTAATCAGGGAGGGACCAGAGACAGGCAACGCCCAATGCAAGGAAATCCAAAATATGATACAAGAAGTGAAGGTAGAAATTTTCAAGGAAATAGATAGCTTAAAGAAAAAACAATAAAAAATTCAGGAAACATTGGACACACCTTTAGAAATGTGAAATGCCCTGGAAACTCTCAGCAATAGAATTGAATAAGTAGAAGAAAGAAATTCAGAGCTTGAAGACAAGGTCTTCAAATTAACCCAATACAACAAAGACAAAGAACAAACAAGAAAATATGAACAAAACCTCCAAGAAGTCTGGGATTATGTTAGACGATCAAACCTAAGAATAATCAGTGTTCCTAAGGAAGAAGAGAATTCTAAAAGCTTGGAAAACATATTTGGGGTAATAATCAAGGAAAACTTCTCTGGCCTTGTTAGAGATCTAGACATCCAAATAGATGAAGCAAAAAGAACACTCAGGAAATTCAACACAAAAAGATCTTCACCCAGTCACACTGTCATCAGGTTATCCAAAGTTAAGAGGAAGGAAAGAATCTTAAGGGCTCTGAGAAAACAGCACCAGGTAACCTACAAAGGAAAACCTATCAGATTAACAGCAGATTTCTAAGCAGAAACCCAACAAGCTAGAAGGGATTGGGGCCCTATATTCAGCCTCCATAAGCAAAACAATTATCAGCCAAGAACTTTGTATCTAGTGAAACTAAGCATCATATATGAATCTTTTTATATACAATCTTTTTGAAGATCATATATGAATCTTTTTATATACAATCTTTTTCAGACAAACAAATGCAAAGAGAATTCGCCATTACCAAGCCTCCACTACAAGAACTACTAAAAGGAGCTGTAAATCTTGAAACAAATCCTGGGAACACATTAAAACAAAACATCTTTAAAGCGTAAATAACACAGGACCTATAAAACAAAACTAAAAGTTAAAAAGAAAAACAAAGCTGAAGCATACAGGCAAAAGGAAAGCATAATGAATGCAACAGTACCTCACATTTCAATACTAACATTGAATGTAAATGGCCTAAATGTTCCACTTAAATGATACCAAACTGCAGAATAGATAAGAACTCAACAACCAACTATCTGCTGTCTCTGGGAGACTCAACTCACATAAACCTAAAGTAAAGGGATGGAAAAAGGCATGTCATTCCAATGGACACGAAAAGCTGGTGGGGGTAGCTATTCTTATATCAGACAAAGCAAACATTAAAACAACAGCAGCTAAGAGACAAAGAGGGACATCATATAATGGTAAACGGCCTTGTCCAACATGATAATATCACAATTCTAAACATATATACATCTAACACTTGAACTCCCAAATTTATAAAACAATTACTAATAGACGTATGAGATAGACAGTGACGCAATAATAGTGGGGGACTTCAATACTCCACTGACAGCACTAGACAAGTCATCAAGACAAAATGTCAACAAACAAGCAATGAATTTAAACTTCTTGGAACAAATGGATTTAACAGATATATACAGAACATTTCATCCAAAAAACACAGAATACACATTCTATTCAACAGTGCATGGAAATTTTTCCAGGGCAGACCATATAATAGTTCATAAAACATGCCTCAATAAATTTAAGAAAATTGAAATTTTATTAAGCACTCTGTCAGACCACAGTGGAATAAAACTGGAAATAACCCCAAAAGGGACTTTCAAAGCCATGCAAATAAACGGAAATTAAATAGCCTGATCCTGAGTGAGCATTGGGTCAAAAGTGAAATCAAGATGGACATTAAACAATTCTTTGAACCGAATGGCAATAACGAAACAACCTATCAAAACCTCTAGGATACAGCAAAGGTGTTGCTAAGAGAAAAGTTCATAGCCACAAATGCCTACATCAAAAAGACTGAAACAGCACAAACTGATACTCTAAGGTCACACCTCCAGGTACTAGAGAAACAAGAGCAAAACAAACCCAAACCCAGCAGGAAAAAGAAAATAACCAAGATCAGAGCAGAACTGAAAGAAACTGAGAAACAAAATTAAAAGATAAATGAAACAAAAAGCAGATTCTTTGAAAAGATAAATAAAATTGATAAAACATTGACAAAATTAATCAAGAAAAGAAGAGAGAAAATCCAAATGACCACATGAGGAAATGAAAAAGGAGATATTAAACTGACATCACTGAAATTCAAAAGATTATTCAAGGCTACTACAAACATCTTTACATGCATAAAGTAGAAACCTAGAAGAGACGGATAAGTTCCCAGAAAAACTTCAACTCTCCTAGCTTAAATCAGGAAGAATTAGATACCCTGAACAGATCAGTAACAAGCAGTGAGATTGAAATGGTAATAAAAAAATTATCAACAAAATAGTCCAGAACCAGACAGATTCACAGCAGAATTCTACCAGACATTGAAAGAAGAATTAGTACCAATCCTTTTGAAATTATTCCACAAGATAGAGAAAGAAGGAGCCATTCCTAATTCATTCTTTGGAGCCAACATCACCCTAATATCAAAACCAGAAAAGGACATAATCAAGAAAGAAAACTACTGACTGATATCCTTGAGGAACATAGGTGCCATATTCCTTAACAAAATAATTGCTAACTGAATCAAACAACATATCCAAAAGATAATCCACCATGATCAAGGGGGTTTCAAACCAGGAATGCTGGACTGCTTTAACATATGCAAGTCAATAAATGTGATACACCACATAAACAGAATTAAAAACAAAAATCACATGATCATTTCAATAGGTGCAGAAAAACCTGACAAAATCCAGCATCCTTTTATGATTGAAACTCTCAGAAAAATCGGCATACAAGAGACATACCTTAATGCAATAAAAGCCTTCTATGGCAAACCCACAGCCAACATGATACTGAATGGGGAAAAGTTGAAAGCCCTCTGAGAACTGGAACAAGATAGGGATGCCAGCTCTCACTACTCCTCTTCAACATAGTAATGGAAGTCTTAATCAGAGCAATCAGACAATAGAAAGAAATAAAGGGCATCCAAATTGGTAAAGAGGAGGTCAAATTGTCACTGTTTGCTGGCAATATGATTGTTTAGCTTGAAAACCCTGAGGACTCCTCCAGAAAGCTCCCAGAAGTGGTAAAAGAATTCAGCAAAGTTTCTGGGTACAAGAGTAATGTACACAAATCAGTAACTTTCTATACACCAACAGTGACCAAGTGGAGAATTAAATCAATAACTCAACCCCTTTTACAATAGCTGAAAAAAAAAATACTTAGGAATATACCTAATCAGCAAGTCAAAAGAACAAATGGAAACACATCCCATGCCCATGGATGGGTAACATCAATACTGTGAACTGAATGAGATTGGGCATTATTATTCTAAGTGAAGCAACTTGGAAATGGAAAAGCAAACATCGTATGTTCTCATGGATATGTGGGAGCTAAGCTATGAGGATGCAAAGACATAAGAATGATGCAATGGACTTTGGAGATTTGGAGGAAAAAGTGGAAGTGGGGCGAGGGACAGAAGACTACAAATATGGTCCAGTGTATACTGCCCCGGTGATGGGTGCACCAAAATCTCAAAAATCACTAAAGAACTTACTCATGTGACCCAATACCACCTGTACTCAAATAACTTATAGGAAAAAAAAGTCAAAGACAAAGAGAACATTCTAAAAAACAGAAGAGAAAAGCATCGAAGCACATGTAAGATAATCCTCCATTTAAACTAAAAGTAGATTTCTTAGGAGAAACCTTAAAGGCCAGTTGAGTATGGAATGATGTATTCAAAGAGCTGAAAGAAAATACTACTGGCTAGGAATACTATACCCAGCAAATTTACCCTTCAGAAATAAAGAATAAATAACACCTTTCCCATATAAGCAAAAATTAAGAGAATTTATCAATATTAAATTGGTCTTAAAATATATGCTTAAGGAAGTCCTATATCTGGAAGCAAAAGGAAAATAACATTCATCATGAAAACAACCAAAATTATAAAACTTAGTGGTAGAACAGATACACAAATGAGTAAAAGAATGGAATCAAAAGTGACTACTACTAAAAAACATGATACCACAAAGATATGCAATGAGAGGAAGAAAATAGTGGATAAAATATAAAACAACCATAAAACTATTAAAAATGACAAGAGTAAATCTTCGTCTATCAATAATAACCTTGAATGTAAATGTATTAAACTTTCCAATTAAAATAGTCTGACCAAATAGCTAAAAAAAGAAGAAGCTATATGCTTCCTATAGAAAATTTACCACACCTGTAAAGACACACATAAACTGAAAGTGAAGGGATGAAAATGATATTCCATGCAAATGTAGATCATAAGCAAGCATATGTAGCTAAACTTATATCAGATAAAACTAACTTTAAGTCAAAAAAAAAGGATATTAAGGATATTATACAACAGTAAAGGAATCAATTAAGCAACAGATGAAAACAATTCTAAACATATGTACATCCAATACCAGGGTTACTGGATACACAAGACATATATTATTACATCTAAAAAGAGATATCTATTTCAGTACAACAATAGTTGGAAAATGTAACACCCCACTATCAACATTGGACAGAGCATCTACACAAAAAAATAAAGAAAAGAAACATCAGATTTAAAATGCATCATAGACCAAATGGACCTAACAGATCTTTACAGAATGCTTCACTCAACCTCTGCAAAATACATAATTTTATTGTTAACACATGAAACATTCTCCAGGATTAACCATATGTTAGACCCTCAAACTTTTAAGAATATTTTAAAAATTGGAATAATATCAAGTATATTGTTTGACCATAACTGAAAAAAAGTAGAAATCAGTAAAAAAGAATATTCAAAACAGTGCAAATACATGGATATTAAACAACATGCTCCTGAATGATCAATGGGTCATGGAAGAATTTTTTTTTTTTTTTGAGACAGAGTTTCGCTTTTGTCACCTAGACTGTAGTGCAATGGCACAATCTCAGCTCACTGCAACCTCCACCTCCTGGATTCAAGCTATTCTCCTGTCTCAACCTCCTGAGTAGCTGGGATTACAGAAGACGGGGTTTTACCATGTTGGCCAGGTTGGTCTCGAACTCCTGACCTCAGGTGATCCACCCGCCTCGGCCTCTCAAATTGCTGGGATTACAAGTGTGAGCCACTGTACCTGGCCAAGAAATATTTTTAAATTAAAAATAATTTGAAACAAATGAAAATAGAAGCACAACATACCAAAACCTATAGAATTCAGCGAAAACAGCATTAAGAGGTAAATTTATAGTAGTAAATCCCTACATCAAAAAAGTAGAAAGACACAAACTTCATCTGACAAAGTTCTAATATCCAGAATCTATAAGAAACTTAAGCAACTGAACAAGCAAAAACCAAAGAACACTGTCAACAAGTGGGCAAAGACAGGAATGGACACTTCTCAAAGGAAGATATGCAAGTAGCCATCAAACATACGAAAAAATGCTCCACATCACTAATCATCAGAGAAATGAACATCAAAATCACAAAGAGATATCATCTCACACCAGTCAGAAGGGCTATTATTTAAAAGTCAAAAAAAAAAAAAAAAAAAAAAAAGAAAGAAGATGCTGGTGAGGCTGTGGTGAATAGGAAACAATTATACACTGTTAGTTGTAATATAAATTAGTTCAGCCCCCGTGAAAAGCAGTTTGGAGATTTCTCAAAGAACTTAGAAATACCATTCAACCCAGCATTCCCATTACTGGGTATATATCCAAAAGAAAACAAATAATTTTACCAAAAAAACACATGCACTCACATGTACATTGCAGTACTAATCATGACAGAAAAGACATGGAATCACCCTAGGCGCTCATCAATGGTGGACCATAAAAATAAATGAAATCATATTCTTTGCTGCATCCAAAGCATGGCTGAAGTTGGGGACCATTATCATAAGCAAATTAGCATAGAAACATAAAACCATGTTCTCACTTATAAGTAGGTGCTAAACGATGGATACTGGTGAACATAATGATGGTAGCAATAGACAATGGAGACTACTGGAAGTGGGAGAGAGGGAGATGGGCAAGAGTTGAAAAGCTGTTGCATACTATGCTCATTACCTGGGTGACTGGGCCATTCTTACTCCAAACCTCAGCACCACACAATACACCCAGGTACCAAACCTGCACATGTACTTCCTGAATCTAAAATAAAAGTTGGAAAAAAGGTAGAAAGATTTAAAATAAGCAATATAAAAATTCACCTCAAAAACTAGGAAAGAAAAAACACATCAAGCCAAAAGATAATAGAGGAAAAGAAACATTACAAACAGAGTAGAAATAAACAAAATTGAGGCTAAACAATGAAAAAGATCAATAAAATGAAAAGCTGTGGTTTTTGAAAAGAATAAACAAAATTAACAAACCATTAGCTAGACTAAGAAAAGAGGTAAGACCCAGATAAATAAAATCAGAAATGAAAGAGAAAACATCCCAACAGATAAGAAAGAAATTCAAAGAGTCATTAGAGTCTATTATGAACAACTATATACCAACAAATTAAAAAATGTATAAATTCTTGGATACATACAATTTACCAGTTTGAACAAAGAAAAAATATAAAACCTAAACAGACCCATAATGATTAATGAGATTTAATCATTAATAAAAGGTCTCCCAAGAAAGAAATGCCCAGAGACAGATTACTTAATTGTTGAATTCCACCAAACTTTTAAAGAAGAATGAATACCACTTCTTCTTAAACTGTTCCAAAGAATTGAAGGGGAAATACTTCTAAACTCATTCTATGAAATCGGCATAACCCTTATACCAGAACCAAATAGAACCCAACAACAACAACAAAAACTACAGGCAATATCTCAGATGAATATATATGCAACAATCCTCAACAAAACACTAGCAAACCAAATCCAAGAGCATATCAAAAAGATAATACACTATGATCAAGTTGTGTTTACCCAAGTGATGTAAAGATGGTTCAATATACACAAATCAACAAACATGTTACATAATATCAACAGAATGAAGGATAAAAACAATATGATCATCTCGATAGATGAAGAAAAACAGAAAAAATGCTACATTCCTTCATTATAAAAACTTAACAAATTAGCTGTAAAATAAATATATCTCAACATAGTAAAGGCCACAAAGCTTTTCCTCTAAGAACTAGAGGAAGACAAGGATGCCAACTTTTACTACTCTTATGTAACATCATATTGGAAGTCTTAGCCAGACCAATTAAGCAAAATAAATAAATGAAGGTAATCAAATTGAAAAAGGAGGAAGTCAAATTGTCACTCATTGCAGAAAACATAATTTTTTATATAGAAAAACCTAAACACTGCACCATAAAACTCTTAAAACTGATAAACAAATTCAGTAAAGTTGCAGAACACAAAATTATCATACAGAAATCAGTATCATTTTTGTACACCAAAAAGGAATTAACTGAAAAAGAAATCAGGAAAGCAATTTCATTTATAATACCTACAAAAAAATTACCTAGGAATAAATTTAATTGAGGAGGCAAAAGGTCTCTACAAGAAAAAACTATAAAATACTGATGAAAGAAATTGAAGGGTACAGAAAAAAATGAAAATATAGTCTAGGTTCATGGACTGGAATAATTAACGTATTAAAATGACCATACTACCCAAAACAATTGACAGATTCAACGCAATCCCTATAAGGAAATCAGTATATGAAGGAGATATTATGTCACCATGTTTACTGCAGTACTATTCATAATAGCCAAGGTATGGAATCAATCTACGTATCCATCAACACACATAGAGAAAAAAATGTGGTGTATACACAAAATGGAATACTATTCAGTCATTAAAAAAAAATGAAATACTGTCATTGGTGACCACATGGATGAGCCTGGAGGACATTACATTAAGTGAAATAAGCCAGGGACAGAAATACAAGTAACACATGTTTTCTCTTATATGCACCAAAAAAAGTTGATCTCATAGAAGTAAAGAGTAGAATAGTGGTTACTGGAAGCTGAAAGTGTAGTGAGAAGAGGGAATAGGAAGGAATTGATTAAAGAATACAAAATTTCACCTAGAAGTAGAAATAAATTCTAGTGTTCTATAGCACTGTAGGATGTCTGTAGCCAAGAATAATTTATTACATATTTTTAAATGGCTAGAAGAGAGAATTTTGAATGTTCTCAAACAAAATGAATGATAAATGCTTGAGGTGATGGGTATGCTAATTACCCTGATTTGATCACTATACATTGTATCTACTGAAAGGCACTACGTACCCCATTAATATGTACAATTTACGTCATTTAAAATATATAGAATATTATTTTAAAGAAAATGTGTAACAGTCATGGCGAGACATTTTACTGAAGAGGATAAACAGATAAAAAGTGAATATATGGGCCAGATGCAGTGGCTCATGCCTGTAATTCCAGGACTTTGGGAGGCTGAGGTTGGAGGATCACTTGAGAATAAGAGTTCAAGAACAGCCTGGGCAAAAAACGGAGACCCTATCTCTACATTTAAAAAAAAAAATTAACCAGGTGTGTGATTGTGTGCATCTGTGGAACTACTTACTCAGGAGGCTGAAGTGGAAGGATTGCTTGTACCCAGGTATTTGAGGCTGCAGTGAGCTATGATCATGTCAGTGCACTCCAACCTGGGTGACACAGCTAGACCCTGTCTCTCTAAAATAAATAAATAAATAAATAAATAAATATTTTAAAGATGCACACATAAAAGATGT
This sequence comes from Macaca nemestrina, assembly GCF_043159975.1. Lineage (NCBI taxonomy): Eukaryota > Metazoa > Chordata > Mammalia > Primates > Cercopithecidae > Macaca > Macaca nemestrina. The sequence goes on from NC_092145.1 coordinate 88,083,164, forward strand.
TCAGCGTAATTGGGCAATAGGTAAATGCAAATTAAAATTCTACTGTGATAACACTACTCACCTAACAATAAAGGTAAAATTAAAACATAATGACAATACCAGATGCTGGTGAAGATACAAATGGAATCTTTCCCATATGGTTTGTGAGAATGTGAAAAAATAAACCAATTCTGACTGGCAGCTAAACAAACTTAAAGAAAACCTATACATATATTTACCATATGACATAGTAATTTATATCTAAATTTGTATATAAAATTTAGAAAACTGTATATAAAAGTTCACATTAGCTACATTGATAATAACCCCAAACTGGTTAAACAAACTGTGCTGCATACATATTATGAAGTACTATTCAGCAATAAGAGGGAATGAACTATAGATACCTAAGATAATTTTGATGAATCTCCAGGGAATTACGCTCAGTAAAAAATGCCAATCCACTGAGGTAGAGGTTGTTCAATGGAGAAACCACCTGAAATAATCAAGTGACTAATGTGCCATCTGCTGACTGAGGTGACTGTTCTATTATTTTGATCAAGCTACAGGAAACATAGTTGGAGATCATTTGCATAAAGGTGGTGAATACTGGATAAAAGGCATGGCATTGAAGTCACAAACCTGGGAGCTGTCCCTGCATCTGAACTGTTGCCAAGTCTGGTCAGTCCTATCATCCCTACTGCCACTTTGTTAGTAGAGGCACGTGACATCTCTTGCCTGAGTTGCTGCACCAGCCTTCTATCTTGTTTTCCTGCCTCTGCTCTCAATTTTCCTTAACCAATCTCTACACAGAAGCCAGAGTGACCTTTTTTACACACTAAAAACTCAAAATCTGTTAGTGACTCCGCATTACCTTAAAGACAAAATTCAAACTCCTTGGACAGCATATGAGGCCCTCATGGCCTTGTCCCATTCCACCTCTTCAACTTCATATCCCACAGTTCCCCCATAACTTTAGAGTTTGTAATTCCCTTCCTGCTGTCCTACCTGTCCCTCCAAATTTCCATTTGCATATACTGCTCTCTCAGCCTGAAGTGTCTTTTCTTCCAATTATATATGTTTAATTAATCCTTTAAGACTTACTTCTTACACTTCCTTCCTTGATTATTACCATGAAGCAAGGAGTCTTACCAGACTATCTCCATCTGGAGGAAAAAAGAACTGCAAAATATCCAAAATACTTATTCTTTTCTACATGATTGCAGTGTTAAAATACAATTAACTTGTATTTCTATAATTATTTCTATTATAGAGACAGCTGTACAAAATTGTTAGTATAGGAAGGATACTGTGGATATCAGAAGGTATGATGGTTACATATTAATGTTAGTATTCCTTGTGTACATCTGTTAGTTTTGCAATCTTTTTTTAATTATTTGTTTAAATTTTATGTGTATATAATAGATGTATGTATTTATGGGGTAATGAGATATTTTGGTACAGGCATACAGTGTGATCTAGGCACATCATGGAGAATGGGGTTTCCATCCTCTCAAGCATTTATCTTTGTAATCTGTTTTGAATTCTTATAGTTCTAAATCACTGTTATTTAGGGTGAAATTAGATGAGAGGATATTTATGAAATTAAAAAAGGCTATTACATTGGAGTGAAGTAAACAGGCAAAGGGCTGTAGACTTTCATAAAAACATAGGGCATATAGAAATTTTTAACTTAGTGTGTTTACAGGCATGTCTATTCTTTTTTTACAAAAATAAATTTGGAGGCTAGGAGCAAGCACTCTCCAATATGTACCAGCATAATTTCTTGAAGTGGTGATGGATACTGCTCCTTTGCATACCATCAACTGACTTAATATGGGTGTGATTAAAGTGTAGATTAAAGGTCACAATGATAGTGATGTGGTGTCTTATGTTACAGATGTTAAAATAACTGATAGCATTATGAAGACTCTTCACAAAAAAAAAAAAACACTACTGATGCCTTACTATAACACTATTTCTAATTTGTACAACTCTTTGACAAAGCACTTTCACTGAATCTCACAAAAACCTTATGAGCATTTTCATCTTCGTTTTACAAATGAGAAAACCTGAAGGTCAGAGAGGAGAGCATGGAACTAGTAGGGGATCACACAAACAAGAAGGTGAGCTGGGACCAGAATAAAATGCTTTTGACTCCCCGTTTAGTGGTCTTTTCATTACACTACCTTGCATCTGATATTGATAAGGATTTTCTAAAAGATAAAATTATTGCTTTGGTTTTTGATTTACCCATTAAGTTTCCAAAAATAGAAAACAATTATGCTAATTTCTCCCATATTATACTTATCCACATCTCTCTCAATTTTTAGAGAGGGGAGCAAAAACTATTAAAAAATAAAATAAGTTATTACATATGATAATAATGAGCTTCAGGCTCATTATTTAATCAGTGCTGTGACACACAAAACTATATGTACATCTTTGACTCCACTTATATCAGTGCCTCATGATTATTCTTATAGATGACTTTCACTTTAATAAGAAAAATCAAATAACATTACATATTTAGTATTACTCCATTAAAACCCAGGACTGTATTATTAACTTTGCAATGATTCTTATTATTAAAAATATGAAGATGCAAGTGTGCATGTAAATGGTTAAATTTTTCATGACCTGCAAATCTTACTTACTAGGACATTTTCATTCCTGGCTATCCAGAGGAAATATATAGTTACCTGATTGAAACTGACTGGAACTTATCAGCAAACTCCAAATGGCAATTCAACAAATATTTCCTGAGTTCTTACTGTAAATAAGGCATTGAGCTAGATTGTGAGGGATGTAGTCTTTTATAAGAAACAAATCCTGCTCTTGAGATGTTGACTTTTTTAAATGCCTATTATTATAAAGTATACTTTACCAGGGCCCATGAGTTATTTATCTCAGTGCTCTTCTCCACTCTCCTTTTAACTGAGCTTCTTGAATTTTAGTATATTCTCACTAAATGGCAATTTTCCTAGAAACCAATTCAACAAAGAATTGGAAAACTCATTCTTTTTATTCGGCTACCTAAAAATAGAGGATAATACATGCCTCCATAAACAACTTAAAAATAGTCAACATAGAAGTACAATACAATATGCCAGAATACAGGAAGACTTCCTGAAGGAGAAAAAGATTTTAAAGTAGGAAATAGACACAGTTCTTATATGTGTTCATATTCAGAAATATTAAAAAAAAAAAGAGACATACAATAAAAATTAAAAGTTGGGAATGTGAGAATTATCAAAGCTGGAATTCAAATACAGACTTCCATCACTTACTACGTATGTGCCCTTGATAGATATCCTTATTCCCTCTGTTTTAGTTTCCTCATGGTAACGTCAAGGGTTGGGAGTCACACTCATAGGAAGTGAGCTTGAAAACTAATAAAACAAAATCACTACCATTTATTAAGCATGCAAGAAACTCAGCCTGTAAGCCCCATAGTTACTGATTACCTGTAATCCACAGAAGGGGGCAGTATAGCATAATAGATCAGAGTGTGAACTCCTGTTAAAGGCTTGGCACTGAAGGATTACGAAGTCTTGAAATGGACCACTTGAGACATGACCAGTGAGACATGACCAGTGAGCACCAGAAGGCAACCATGAGGGACTGCTGAAGACTACATACCCCATTTTTTTTCTGGACTGCTTAAACCTGGTTTAAACCTGGCAGTTCTGTGTAATGTTAGAAAGCTGCAAGAAAAAAAAAAAAAAAAAAAAAAAAAAAAAAAAAACAAGCAAAAAACACTGACTTTTGATTTCCCATCAATCTTGCCTGGGGAACTGAACAGAATTAATTTTATAGAGACAATAATAATAGGTAACATTTACAGACTACTTACCTGGTTTCAAACATTATTGTAAGTATTTTGCATAAATAACTCATTTAATCTTTACATCAGCCTTACTATTATTCGTCCACTTCACAAATGAGGAAACTGAGGCTTAGAGAGGTGAAGTCACTTGCGCCAAATCACAAAACTAGGAAGTGGCAAAGCTGGAATTTGAACCCAGCAGAAAAACTCTAGAGTCTGGTTCTTAGTCACAAAACAAAACAACACAAATGTATGGGCTAAAAGAGTATGGCCTCCGGAATTAGACTACCTGAGTTCCTACTGAAGCTCTGCTCTTTGCCAGCTGTGTGATGTTAGTCAAGTTACCTCATTTCTCTATCCATTGGTTTTCTCATCTGTAAAATAGAGATAACAATAGTACATACTTCAGAGAGATGCTGAAAAGAGTGAATGAGACAACCCTTATAGGTGTGCTAAGAGCTGTCTCTGACACACACTCTGCTAATAGATGTTGTCTATTAAAGTACATAAAGAGAGATGAAGAACAGAACTTTGTGGAATTTCTTAATCAATGAAGTAAACAGACAACCTGCAGAATAGAATAACATATGTGCAAATCAGGCATCCAATAAAGGACCAATATCCAGAATCTACAACGAACTCAAACAAATCAACAAGAAACAAACTCAAATAGCCAATTAAAAAGACAAGAGCAGATATTTTTTTCAAAAGAAAGCATATAAGTGGCCAACATAAGCATAAGAAAAATTTTATCCCATTCAGTAGGTTACCTGTTCGCTCTGATGATAGTTTCTTTTGCTGTGCAGAAGCTCTTTAGTTTAATTACATCCCATTTGTCAATTTTGGCTTTTGTTGCTATTGCTTTTGGTGTTTTAGTCATGAAGTCTTTGCCCTTGCCTATGTCTTGAATGGTATGAACGCTTTTACACTGTTAGTGAGGGTGTAAATTACTTCAACTAATGTGAAAGACAGTGTGGTGATTCCTCAAGGATCTAGAACCAGAAATAACATTTAACTCAGCAATCCCATTACTGGGTATATACCCAAAGGATTATAAATCATTCTGCTATAAATACACATGCACATGGTATGTTTATTGTACCACTATTTACAATAACAAAGACTTGGAACCAACCCAAATGTCCATCAATGATAGACTGGATAAAGAAAATGTAGCACATATATACCATGGAATACTATGCAGCCATAAAAAAGGATGAGTCCATGTCCTTTGCAGGGACATGGATGAAGCTGGAAACCATCATTCTCAGCAAACTAACATAGGAACAGAAAACCAAACACCACATGTTCTCCCTCATAAGTGAGAGTTGAACAGTGAGAACACATGGAAACAGGGAGGGGAACATCACACACTGGAGCCTGTAGGGGGGTGGGAGGCAAGGGAGAGCATTAGGACAACCCTTATAGGTGTGCTAAGAGCTGTCTCTGACACACACTTTGCTAATAGATGTTGTCTATTAAAGTACATAAAAAGAGATGGGTGCAGAAAACCACCATGGCATATGTATACCTATGTAACAAACCTGCATGTTCTGCAAATGTATCCCAGAACTTAAAGTAAAATTTAAAAAAGGAAAACATGCTCAACATCACTAATCATCAGAGAAATGCAAATGAAAACAACAATGAGGTACTACCTTACGCCAGTCAGAACGGCTATTAAAAAGTCAGCACAGCTGTTATCCCCATTTTATAGTAAAGAAACTGAGTCTGAAACAGGTTAAATGCATTTCCTAAGATCACAAAGGAAGGATTCAGAGAAGTAAAGATGTGAAACCAGAAAGTCTGGCTCTACAGTTCTGCATTATTGTTATACTATGTTATCCCTGACCTAGAGCCCCAACCCCTAAGGTAAGTATTCACCAACTTCTTTGATGAAAGCTATGGACCTTCTCTCCCTACGAGTGCACAGAAATTTACATCTTTATTTTTACATACTATTTCAAGGAATTCACTTCCTGACCTTCACCACTGCTACAAACCCTTGTGTATTTCCGGTAAGAATCTCAGACAAAAGCTCCTAGCTTTAAAGTTTAAATTCCACCATTCTTAAACTCTGACTCGGCCTAAAACCCTATCATTTAACAGCCCAGTTCTAGAAAAAGGGAGTGGCTGCCGCCTCATGCTGCCCTTTATCGCCGCCTACTGGAATGTCCCTGGTAATGACAACAGTATCGCCACACTTGTGGCTTAGAGAACTTGGCACTTTCAGAGCGTTTTCACAATAAGGTGCCATCATAGCTCGGGGGTATGAATCCCCAACTATAGAGACTGGGGAATGGAGTCTGGCCTTAAGTCTGTGCCGCCAGTCCTTCGGGCAGAGTCCTTTCCGTCATGCTCTGCTGCACGACGTGTATGGGCGACACCACCATTTCAGTTTTTTATCAGACTGCGTCACCAGGAACTATGGCCACAGCCTTTGGAATTCAGCAGAAGTCGCTGGAGTACATCTTTTTCCTCCCTGACTGTGGTCCTAGAGAAATAATCATGCGCCACCTAAGGACGTTTGGATCAATGACGTGAATGATGGAGCACATATATGATGATGGTCCCTTAAGACTATCATGGAACTGGAGCTGAAAAATTTCTATCATAAAATGATATCTTTTTTGTTCGTTTGTTTGTTTTTGAGAAAGGGTTTCGCTCTTGTCCCCCAGATTGGAGTGCAATGGCATGATCTCGGCTCACTGCAACCTCTACCAAGTTCAAGCGATTCTCCTGCCTTAGCCTCCTGTGTAGCTGGGATTACAGGCACCCACTACCACGCCTGGCTAATTTGTGTGTGTGTGTGTATCTTTAGTAGAGATGGGTTTTCACCATGTTAGCCAGGCTGGTCTCAAACTCCTGACCTCAGGTGATTTGCCTGCCTCGGCCTCCCAAAGTGCTGGGATTACAGGCATGAGCCACTGCGCCTGGCTGCCTAATGATAGCTTGATGATCTTGACCCAGTGTAGGCCTAGGCTAATGTGTGTATTTCTGCCTTGGTTTTCAACAAAAAAAGTTAAAAAGTGAAAAAAAAAAAAAAAAGGAAAGAAAAATGAAAGAAAGAAAAAGAAAATTTAAGAAATAGAAAAAAGCTTGTAAAAATAAGGATATAAAGAAAAAAATTGTGTACAGCTATGCAATATGTTTCTCTTTTAAGCTAAGTGTTAATTACAAATGAATCAAAAAGTTTTAAAAAAGTAAAAAGTTATAGTAAGCTAAGGTAAATTTTTTGTTGAAGAAATAATTTTAAAAAATTGGTCTAGCTCAAGTTTATGGTGCTCATGAAGTCTACAGTAGTGAAATGTCCTAGGCTCTCACATTTCACTCACCACTCACTGACTCACTTAGAATTGCACCTAGTCCTATAAGCACCACTCATTAGTAAATGCCCTATAGAACTTTATCATTTTTTATCATTCATATCATATTTTTACTGTACCTTTTCTATGTTTAGATACAGAAATACCATTGTGTTGCAATTGCCTAGATTATTCAATACAATGAAATGATTTAAAGGTTTGTACCCTAGGAGCAATAGGCTATACCATGTAGCTTAGGTGTGTAATAGGTTATGACATCTAAGTTTGTATCATAGTACATGCTGTGATGTTAGTACAGTGACAAAATTACCTAACAGTGCACTTCTCAGAATGTATCTCTGTTGTTAAGCAAAGTATGACTGGAGAAATCTCAACTTTCTAACCTGACCTACTTCCTTTGAAGACTGGATACACTGCTTTAGCATGCACATCTTACCATTCACCATTCCTTGGCCTTCTAATGTTGTCTTTCTCTCTCTCTTTTTCTTTCTCTCTCTTTCTTTCCTTCTTTCTTTCTTTCTTTCTTTCCTTCCTTCCTTCCTTCCTTCCTTCCTTCCTTCCTTCCTTCCTTCCTTCTTTCCTTCCTTCCTTCCTTCCTTCCTTCCTTCCTTCCTTCCTTCTTTCTTCTTTCTTTCTTTCTTTCTTTCTTTCTTTCTTTCTTTCTTTCTTTCTTTCTTTCTTTCTTTCTTTCTTTCTTTCTTTCTTTCTTTCTTTCTTTCTTCTTTCTTTTAGCTGTAATGTTTCCAAAACTCTGGGGTTTTTGAATGTAGGAGAACACAACCGCAATTTAAAATGTCCTCTTTCGATCCCTCGGTTTCTTGCTGTTCATACTTGCCATCTCCATCCCTGTAGTCTTCCTGATGAACAACTTCCAACTTCAGATCTGGAAGTAATAATCAGAGCACTGGACTTGGAATCAGATCAGACCTGCTTCAGATTTAAAGCTTTGCTGTTGTATTAGCTCTGTGACAAGTCACTTGACCTCTCTGTGGTCTCAGTTTATGAAATTGGAAGGAGATTGGTTAATATTGGAGGATCTCCATGAGCCTTTTCTGCTTTGATGTGCTAGGATTCTAAAAGTATTCTCTGTTCTTATTATTGTACTTACAATAGGGTCCACCCCAACTTTATTTATTCGTACCCAAATAAATACACAACAAATATTTCTTAAATGAGTGTTGCATTCCCAGTGCCTATCAATATGCCTGGCATATAATATGTGTTCAATAAATATTGAATAAAAAATGAAATTGCCTCACGTCTGTAATCCCAGCTACTTGGGAGGCTGAGGCAGGTGGATCACCTGAGGTCAGAAGTTCAAGACCAGCATGGTCAACATGGTGAAACCCTGTCTCTACTAAATACACAAAAAATTAGTCAGGCGTGGTGGTGGGTGCCTGTAATCCCAGATACTTGGGAGGCTGAGGCAGGAGAATCACTTGAACCCGGGAGGTGGATGTTGCAGTGAGCCAAGATTGCACCATTTCACTCCAGTCTGGGCAACAAGAGCGAAACTTTGTCTTTAAAAAAAAAAAAAATTCATAACCTCATAAATTTCCCCAACATCTCTGGAATCATTTTCTTCCTTCTTCAGTATTTAGTCAGGCACTAATCATCTCTACCTGGATTATTAGAAAGCCTCTTTATTAGTTTCCCAACCCTAGTCTTTCCCTCACTAAGATAATTTTCCTTAAAACACAATTCTGTAATACTATTTTTTGTTCCAAAATTTTGCAGAACTCTCTATTGCTTACAGGATCAAGTCTTAACCGGCCCAACAGGCAATCAAGACTCCTCTTCAACCTGACCCCTAATTAGCCTAATGCTCCAGGTAAACACAATTACTTCCTATTCCTCAACCCATATCTTGCTTGCTTCACTCCATGTCCAACAAGCCCAAGAGAGAGATAATAAGGACATGAGTGAGGCTAGCTGGGGCAATGGGGAGGACAAGAGGATGGATTTGAATAAATGCACATGGAAAACGTAGGTATGTCTTAGTCCTGATTGTCTCCTTTGCTTTACAGCAGCTGTCAAACTTTTTCAAATAATCCCTCCCCTCATTCCGGGAACAATAATACTAGTAAATAATTATTAGGTGCTTCTTGTGTGTGAAATATTGTCCTAAGTGCTTTGTATGTATTAATGCATTTAATCTTCACAGTAGCCTTTAAGGTAGGTACTATTAGTGTCCTCTCTTTATGTATAAGACAATGAGGCAGATATAAGATTAAGTAACTTGTTTAATGTCAAATAACCAGTAAAAATAGCAGAACTAGGACTCCACCCGGGTAGACTGTCCCTGGTTTAAACTACTACAGTACTTTACTAGATCCCTTTCTTGGCTGCCATGACACTGCTTATTTCTGATTCTCTATTTCTTTTTGCGAAACATCATAGCCCCATTCTTTATTGTCTTTGCCAACCCCAATATAGAAATCCCACAAAGTTTTTTCTTTTTAATGTATGTACGTTTTTTAAAAATTATTTTTCACAGTTTTTTCTAAAAAGCTTTTATTGTAGATTTAGGGGGTACAAGTGCGTTTTGTTACATAGGTATATGGAGAAATGATAGAATATGGGCTTTTAGTGTGTCCATCACCTGAATGGCTGCATGGCTTACATTGTATCCAACAGATAATTTCTCATCCCTCACTCGTCTCCCACCCTCCTACCTTTTGGAGTCTCCACTGTCTATTATTCCACTCTCTGTGCCCATGTGTACACATTATTTAGCTCACACTTATAAGTGAGAACATGTGGTAGTTGACTTTCTCTTTCAGAGTTATTTTATTTAAGATAATGGCCTCCAGTCTCATCCATGTTGCTGCAAAAGACATGATTTTATTCTTTTTCAGGGTCAAGTAGTATTCCACGGCACATAAATACCATACATTCTTTATTCAATCTTCTGTCGATGGACACTTAGGTTGATTCCATGTCTTTACTATTTAATAGTGCTGCAATAAACATACAAATGCAGGTATCTTTTTAATGTAATGATGTATTTTTTTTTTGAAGATACCAAGTAGTGAGGTTGCTAAGTAATATGTAGTTGTATATTTAGTGCTTTGAGAAATTTCCATAATGTTTTTTGTACAGGTTGTACTAATTTACATTTCCAACAGTGTATAAGCATTCCTTTTTCTCCACATCCTTGCCAACATCTGTCGTTTTTTTTGACTCTGTAGTAGCCATTCTGACAGGCATAAGATGGTATCTCATTGTTGTTTTCATTTGCTTTTCTCTGATGATTAGTGATGTTGAGCATGTTTTCCTTTTTTTATTTTAAGTTCTGGGATGCATGTGCAAAACATGCAGGTTTGTTACATAGGTAAACATGTGCCATGGTGCTTTTCTGCACCCATCAACCCATCATCTAGGTTTTAAGCCCCTCGTGCATTAGGTATTTGTCCTAATGCTCTTCCTCCCCTTGTCCCCCACAACTGACAGCCTCCAGTGTGTGATGTTTCCCTACCCTGTTTCCATGTGTTCTCACTGTTCAACTCCCACTGATGAGGGAGAACATGTGGTGTTTGGTTTTCTGTTCCTGTGTTAGTTTGCTGAGAATGATGGTTTCCAACTTCATCCATGTCCCTGCAAAGGACATGGACTCATTGCTTTGTATGGCTGCATAGTATTCCATGCACCACATTTTCTTTATCCACTCTACTATTGATGGACATTTGGGTTGGTTCCAAGTCTTTGTTATTGTGAATAATGTTGCAATAATCATACATGTGCAAGTATCTTTATAGTAGAATGATTTATAATCCTTTGGGTATATACCCAGTAATGGGATTGCTGGGGTCAAATGTTATTTCTGGTTCTAGATCCTTGAGGAATCACCACACTATCTTTCACATTAGTTGAAGTAATTTACACTCCCACCAAAAGTGTGAAAGCATTCCTATTTCTCCACATCCTCTCCAGCATCTGTAGTTTCCTGTCTTTTTAATGATCACCTTTCTAACTGGTGTGAGATAGTATTTCATTGTGGTTTTGATTTGCATTTTTCTAATGACCTGTGATGAGCTTTTTTTTCATATGGTTGTTGGCTGCATAAGTGTCTTCTTTTGAGAAGTGTCTGTTCATATCCTTTGCCCGCTTTTTGATGGGGTTGTTTTTTCCTGTAAATTTTTTTTCTTTGAAGATTTTGGATATTAGCCCATTGTCAGATGGATTGTCAAAATTTTATCCCGTTCTATAGGTTGCCTGTTCACTCTGATGACAGCTTCCTTTGCTGTGCAGAAGCTCTTTAGCTTAATTAGATCTGATTTGTCAATTTTGTCTTTTGTTGTCATTGCTTTGGGTATTTTAGTCATGAAGACTTTGCCCATGCCTATGTCCTGAATGGTATTGCTAAGCTTTTCTTCTAGGGATTTTTATAATTTCAGGCCTCACATGGAAGTCTTTAATCCATCTTGAGTTGATTTTTGTGTAAGGTATAAGGAAGGGGTCCAGTTTCAATTTTCTGCATATGGCTAGACAGTTTTCCCAACACCATTTATTAAATAGGGAATCCGTTCCCCATTGCTTGTTCTTGTCAGGTTTGTCAAAGATCAGATGGTTGTAGATGTGTGGTGTGATTTCTGAGGACTCTGTTCTATTGGCCTATATATCTGTTTAGGTACCAGTACCATGCTGTTTTGGTTACTGTAGTCTTGTAGCATAGTTTGAAGTCAGGTAACGTGATGCCTCTAGCTTTGTTATTTTTGCTAAGGATTGTCTTGGCTATACGGGCTCTTTCTTGGTTCCATATGAAAGTTAAAGTAGTTTTTTCTGATTCTATGAAGAAAGTCAATGTTATCTTGATGGGGATAGCTTTGAATCTATAAATTACTTTAGGAAGTATCACCATATTCATGATATTAATTCTTCCTACCCACGAGCATGGAATGTTTTAGCATTTGTTTGTGTCCTCTCTTATTTCCTTGAGCAATGGTTTGTATTTCTCCTAGAAGACGTCCATCACATCCCTTGTAAGTTGTATTCCTAGGCATTTTATTATCTTTGTAGCAATTGTGAATGGAAGTTCATTCATGATTTGGCTCTCTGTCTATTATTGGTGTATAGGAATGCTTGTGATTTTTGCACAGTGATTTTGTATCCTGAGACTTTACTGAAGTTGCTTATCAGCTTAAGGAGATTTGGGGCTGAGACGATGAGGTTTTCAAAATATGCAATCATGTCATCTGCAAACAGGGACAATTTGGCTTCCTCTTTTTCTATTTGAATGCCCTTTATTTCATTCTCTTGCCTGATTTCCCTGGCCAGAACTTCCAATACTATGTTGAATAGGAGTGGTGAGACAGGGCATTCTTGTCTTGTGCTGGTTTTCAAAGAGAATGCTTCCAGCTTTTGTCCATTCAGTATGATATTGGCTGTGACTTTGTCACAAATACCTCTCATTATTTGGAAATATGTTCCTTCAATACCTAGTTTGTTGAGAGTTTTTAGCATGAAGAAGTGTTGAATTGTCTCAAAGGCCTTTTCTGCCTCTATTGAAATCATCTTTTTTTTTTTTTTTTTTTTTGTCATTGGTCCTGTTTATGTGATGGATTACATTTGTTGATTTGCATATGTTGAATCAGCCTTGCATCCCAGGGATGAAGCTGACTTTATCGTGGTGGATAAACTTTTTGATGTCTGCTGGATTCTGTTTGCCTGTATTTCATTGAGAATTTTCACATTGGTGTTCATCAGGGATATTGGCCTGAAATTTTCTTTTTTGTTGTGTGTCTGCCAAGCTTTGGTATCAGGATGATGCTGGCCTCATGAAATGAGTTAGGGAGGAGTCCCTCTTTTTCTATTGTTTGGAATAGTTTCAGAAGGAATGGTACCAGATCCTGTTTCTACTTCTGGTAGACTTCATCTGTGAATCTGTCTTTTTCTGGGCTTTTTTTGGTTGGTAGGCTATTAATTACTGCCTCAATTTCAGTACTTACTATTGGTCTATTCTGGGATTGGACTTCTTCCTGGTTTAGTCTTGAAAGGGTGTGTGTGTTCAGGAATTTATTCATTTCTTCTAGATTTTCTAATATATTTAAATAGAGGAGTTTATAGTATTCTCTAATGGTAATTTTGTGTTTCTGTGGGATCAGTGGTGATATCCCCTTTATCATATATTATTGTGTCTATTTGATTCATCTCCATTTTCTTCTTTATTAGTCTGGCTATTTTGTTAAACTTTTCATAAAACAAGCTCCTAGAATCATTGATTTTTTGATGGGATTTTTTTGTATTTCTGTCTCCTTCAGTTCTGCTCTGATCTTAGTTATTTCTTGTCTTTGGCTAGCTTTTGAATTTGTTCTTGTTCTCTAGTTTTTCTTAATTGATTTTAAGGCGTCAATTTTATATGTTTCCTGCTTTCTCCTATGGACATTTAGTGCTATAAATTTCCCTCTAAACATTGCTTTAGCTGTGTCCCAGAATTTCTGGTACATTGTGTCTTTGTTCTCATTGCTTTCAAATAACTTACTGATTTCTGCCTTAATTTCTTTATTTATCCATTAGCTATTCAGAAGCAGGTTGTTCAGTTTTCATGTTGTTGTGCAGTTTTGAGTAGTTTCTTAATCCTGAGTTCTAATTTGATTGCACCGTCGTCTGAGAGACTGTTCATTATGATTTCCATTTTTTGCATTTGCTGAGGCGTGTTTTATTTTCAATAATGTGGCCAATTTTAGAATAAGTGAGATGTGGTTCTGAGAAGAATGTATATTCTGTTGATTTGGGGTGAAGAGTTCTGTAGATGTCTATGAGGTCCGCTTGGTTCAGAGCTGAGTTCAAGTCCTGAATATCCTTGTTAATTTTCTGTCTCATTTATCTGTCTAATATTGACAGTACAGTGTTAAAGTCTCTCGTGATTTTTGTGTGGGAGTCTAAGGCTCTTTGTAGGTCTCCAAGAACTTGCATTATGAATCTGGGTGCTCCTGTATTGGGTGCATATATATTTAGGATAGTCAGCTCTTCTTGTGGCATTGGTCCCATTAACATTATGTAATGCCCTGCTTTGTCTTTTTTGATCTTGGTTGGTTTAAAGTCTGTTTTATCAGAGGCTAGGATCGCAACCCCTGCTTTGTTTTGCTTTCCATTAGCTTGGTAAACATTCTTCCATCTCTTTATTTTGAGTCTATGTGTGTCTTTGCACATGAGATGGGTCTCCTGAATAGAGCTCACTGATGGGTCTTGAATCTTTATCCAATTTGTCCATTTGTGTCTTTTAATTGAGGCATTTAACCCATTTACATTTAAGGTTAATATTGTTATGTTTGAATTTGATCCTGTCATTAAGATTGTTAGTTGATGCAGTTTCTTCATAGTGTCAATGGTCTTTACAATTTGATATGTTTTTGCAGTGGCTGGTACCTGTTTTTCCTTTCCATATTTAGTCCTTCCTTCAAGAGGTCTTATAAAGCAGGCCTGGGGTGACAAAATATCTTAGAATTTGCTTGTCTGTAAAGAATTTTATTTCTCTTTCACTTATGAAGCTTAGTTTGGAAGGATATGAAATTCTGGGTTGAAAATTCTTTTCTTTAAGAATGTTGAATGTTGGCCCCCACTCTCTTCTGGGTTGTAGGGTTTCTGCAGAGATATCTGCTGTTAGTCTGATGGGCTTCCCTTCGTGGGTAACCTGACTTTTCTCTCTGGCTTCCCTTACCATTTTTTCCTTTATTTTAACCTTGGTGAATCTGACTATTATGTGTCTTGAGGTTGCTCTTCTCGAGGAGTATCTTTGTGGTGTTCTCTGCATTTCCTGAATTTAAATGTTGGCCTGTCTTCCTAGGTTGGGGAAGTTCTCCTGGATAATATCCTGAAGAGTGTTTTCCAACTTGATTCCATTATTCCTGTCACTTTCCAGTGTGCCAATTAAATGTAGGTTTCGTCTTTTCCCATAGTCCCATGTTTCTTGTAGGTTTTGTTCATTTTGTTGTTGTTGTTGTTTGTTTTTGTTTTTTCTTTTTTTATCTCATGTTGTCTTCGCGCTTTATTTCATTAAGTTGATCTTCAATCTCTGATATCTTTTCTTCTGCTTGATCAGTTTGGCTAATGATACTTTTGTATGCTTCACAAAGTTCTCACGCCGTGTTTTTCAGCTCCACCAGGTCATTTACGTTTTTCTCTAAACTGGTTTATGTTTTTCTCTAACTAGAATAGTTAGCAATTCTTCTAACTTTTTTTCAAGGTTCTTGGCTTCCTTGCATTGGGTTAAAACATGCTTCTTTAGCTCAGAGGAGTTTTTTATTACCCACCTTCTGAAGCCTACTTCTATCTATTTATCAAACTTATTCTCTGTCCAGTTTTGTTCCCTTGCTATTGAGTAGTTGTGATTCTTTGGAGGAGAAGAGGTGTTCTGGTTTTTGAAATATTCAGCCTTTTTTTGTGGATTTAACTACCTTTGGTCTTTGGTACTGATGACCTTCAGATGGGGTTTTTATGTGGACATCCTTTTCGTTGACGTTGATGCTATTCTTTTCTGTTTGCTAGTTTTCCTTCTAATAGTCAGGTCACTCTGCTGCAGGTCTGCTGGAGTTCACTGGAGGTCCACTCCAGAACCTGTTTGCCTGGGTATCACCAGTGGAGGTTACAGAACAGCAAAGATTGCTGCCTATCCCTTCCTCTGGAGGCTTTATCCTGGGTGGCGGGGGGGGGGGGGGCATCCAACAAATGCCATCTGGAGCTTTCGTATATGAGGTGTCTGTCGACCCTTGCAAGAGGTGTCTCCCAGTCAGGTGTCACAGGGGTCAGGGACCCACTTGAGGAGGCAGTCTGTCCCTTAGCAGAACTTTGAGCACTGTGCTTTGAGATCCACTGCTCCCTTTAGAGCTGACAGGCAGGAACGTTTAGGTCTGCTGAAAGTGTACCCACAGCCACCCCTTTTCACAGGTGCTTTGTCCCAGGGAGATGGAAGTTTTATCTATAAGCCCCTGACTGAGGCTGCTGCCTTCCTTTCACAGATGCCCTTCCCAGAAAAGAGGAATATAAAGTGGCAGTCTGGCTACAGCAGGTTTGCTGAACTCTGATGGGCTCTGCCCAGTTTGTAATTCCTAGAGGCTTTTTTTACACTGTGAGGGGCAAACCGCCTACTCAACCTTCAGTAATGGCGGACGCTCCTCCCCTAACCAAGCTCAAGCATCCCAGGTCAACTTCAGACTTCAAACTGCTGTGCTGGTGGCAAGAATTTCAATCCAGTGTATCTTAGCTGTCTGGGCTTCGTAGGGGTGGGTTCCACTGAGCTAGACCACTTGGTTCCCTGACTTTAGATCCTTTTTTAGGGGAGTGAACAGTTCTGTCTTGCTGACGTTCCAGGTGCCACTGGGGTATGAAAAAAACTCCTGCCGCTAGCTCAGTGTCTGCCCAAATGGCTGCCCAGTTTTGTGGTTGAAACCCAGATCCTTGGTGGTGTAGACACCTGAGGGAATCTCGTGGTCTGTGGACTATGAAGAGCATGGGAAAAGCATAGTATTTGGGCCAGAATGCACCATTCTTCATGGTATAGTCCCTCACGAATTCCCTTGGCCAAGGGAGGGAGTTCCCCAACCCCTTGCACTTCCAAGGTGAGGCATCACCTTACCCTGTTTCTACTCACCCTCTGTGGGCTGTATCCACTGTCTAACCGGTTCCAATGACATGAGCTGTGTACCTCAGGTGGAAATACAGAAATCATTCACCTTCTGCATTGATCTTTCTGGGAGCTGCAGATCAGAGCTGTTCCTATTCGGCCATCTTGCCAGCCACCCCACTTCTCCTTCTTATATTACACTCATTTCCTGGCTAATTTCATCCCCTTATTTAGCTTCAACCTAGACCTGGAGCTAAATGGTTACTAAATTTATGTCCACATCCCAGGCTGCTTTCCCAACACCAGACCTATATGTCAAAATACCTATCATATGTTTCACAGGCGCATCAAAACTTCTTCTGAAACTGAGTTCATCATTTCCCCCTTTCCTCAAATATAAACTTAGTCACCAACTTAGTCACCAAAGACAAAAACATGACTGTAATTCTTGATTCCTGCTTATCCCCTAAATCTTACATCCCATTGATCCTCAATTTATCTATTGATTTGACAAATTCTACCTGATAAGCTATTTTGTTCCCAGCATTATGCTAGGTGCAGTCCCTACCACAGTGACTACTTTCATGAAGCTGTCATCCTAGGAGCAAGCCCAGTATTAAGCTATGATTTATACACTAAATTAATTGCATATTAAGCTGTGAATGATTTTTTTTTAAATGCTAGACATATTTTTAGAGGAGCTGTAGGTTTGCCAAAACATTGAACAGAAAGAACAGAGTCTCTGTATACTCATTGTTTTGCCCCACACTCTCAGGTTTCCCTATTATTAACATCTTGCCTGATTGAGGTACATTTGTTACAATTGATGAATCAACATTGATACATTATTTTAAATTAAGCCCGTAGTTAACATTATGGCTCATTCTTTGTATTGTGCAGTTCTACCAGGCTTGCCAAGTACATAAAGCCAAGTATCTACTATTGTAATAATAGTACAACACAGTTTTACTGCTCTAAAAATCCTGTGTTTCACCTATTCACCCCTCCTACAACCCATGATGACCACTGCTGTTCTTACAGTCAGTATAGTTTTGCCTTTTCGAGAATGTCACATAGTTGGAATCATGTAGCATGTAACATTTTCAGACTGGGTTCTTTCACTTACCAATATGCATTTAAGATTTCTCCTTGCCTTTTTGTGGCTTAATAGTTCATTTCTTTTCATTGTTGAATAATATTCTCTTGTATGGATTTATTAGTTTGTTTACCTATTCACTTACTGAAAGGATATCTCGGTTGCTTCCAACTTTTGGCAATTATGAATAAATCTATAATAAATATTCATATGTAGATTTTGTGTAGCCATAAGTCTTTAATTCATTTCAGTAAATATCTAGCAGTATGATTGCTGGATCATACGATAAGACTATGTTTAGTTTTGTAAGAAACTGCCAAACTGTCTTCCACAGTAGCTGTGTCATTTTGCATTCCCACCAGGAATGAATGAAGGCTTCTGTTGCTCTACATTCTCAATAGCATTTGGCATTGTCAGTATTGTGGACTTGAGTCATTCTAATATATGTGCAGTAGAATTTCATTGTTGCTTTAATTTGTAATTCTCTAATGTTAATTAGATATTAACAATTCTAAATTCTAGAAATTAGAAGACTATTTTGCTATAAGAACATGTAGCATAGAACCTTACTTAGTCTGGAATCATGGAAGACTTCTATGAAAAGGTGATATTTGAGTTTAAGGCTGAGGAGTAAACAGGAATTAATTAAATAATTAGAAGAGAGTCCTGGCAGTGGAGAGAGCATGTACAGAAGGACCTGAGGTAGTGAGAAGGGTAACATATTTGAGGCTCAAAAAATAAGGCCTGTGTGTGGTCGACACTTATGGAGCATAGGACAAGGTGGCATGAGGCAAGGAAGGGACTATGTAGGCCACAGGAATAATTTTAACTTTTTTCTAAGACTAAGGTGAAGCTACTGAAGGGTTTTCATGAGGGGCATGACTTGATCAAATTTGAACTTTGGAAAGATCACTCAGTTTGCTGCATATCAAATCAGAGAATTGGGGAAACCTCAAGTAAGGAGACTCTTGAGATAAATCAAGAAACGAAAGTTATAACTTTAATTTGGTTCATAACAATGAAGATCAGAGAAATGGATGCATACAGGGATTATTTAGCAAGTACAAGCAATAGGACATAGAGATTGATTATGAAAGTTAGGAAGTGGTGAGGTAGAGCACAGAGGACATGAGAAGTTTCTGATTTCTAGTTTGAGCAAATAAACGAATGGTGGTGACAATCTTTAAGTTTGAAATACTATAAGAAAGAGCAAGTTTTGGGTACAGTGAGATGATTAGTGGAGTATGAAATACTATAGTTCAATTGGAAGAATTTATTTTTTGCCTTCTTAGAAGTACATAAAATAATGGTGCTTTTTGAAATAGATAGTATATCAATTTTAGTTAAGCTTGCTTGTTGCAACCAGGAACATAAATGAGATTACAAAGGAAGAATAATATAGTTTCAGAAGAGAAGGGAGCCAAGGCCTGAGCCTTGAGGATTTCTAGCATTTAAACATGCGGTAGAAGTAGGAGGATATGAACTGGCAGCAGAGACTGAGAAAGATCAGACAGAAACATGGGAGGAAACTTGGGCATGCCCAGTGTCCCAAAAGCCAAGTAAAAAGAGTACTCTAGAAAGAATTGAAGTAAAATGAGGACTGAAAAACATGTCCATTGGCTTTATTAACATGGAAATCATTGGTTACCTTGCAAAAACTGAAGTTGGATGGTGTTAGGAGGTAGAAGCCTTGTTAGAGTAGGTTTGCAATCATATGAAAGTTGGAGAAGCCCTGCCAGCTGTCTGTGAAAGGCATAGAGAAAAATGAGGAGATTTTAAAGGAGAGTGTGGAATTCTGTTTTTATTTTCCAGTTAGCTCTTAAATTTTTCCTTTTTTTCTGAGTCTCTATTGTGACAGCCTAGGTTCAGGACCTCATTACTGTTGCCTGAATTATTACAATGACATTTTCAGTGGATTCCGTGGACCTACTCCTTCAGATCTATTCTCCACACTGCTGTCAGAATGGTCTGTCCAAAACCTGGATCTAACAATGTAACCCTCCCTTACTTGAAATCTTTGAATGGTTCTGTAGGTACAAGATAATATCCCCGTCCTGACCATCTCTTGGCATCATACCTGCCCTTGACCCTTGCAATTCCGTGAAGATATCTGCTATTTTATGTTTCTGTTCCTTTGACCCTACTGTTTCCCCTTTCTATAATGCCTTGTCCTTAACTGATTTGCCTAGTAAATTCCTGTTTGTCCTTATTCAGGCCATAACTTCCTCTTTGAAATATTTTCTCACCCCCTCAAACAGTTTATTACTTTCCTCTACTATTTCAGTTTTATACATACTTCTATGTTTACATGCATACACTATATTGTAATTATTTGTTGACATGTCTCTCACCCTAGTAGATTGTGAGTATGTGAAGGTACTGGCCATGCCTCTTGCCTCTTTATCCATCCCCACTTCCACACACTGTCCCTATCCTATAGTAAGTGGGCTGACAAGAAAAAAAAATCATTTTTCAAGGCAAAGTCACAAAAAGTTATAGAGAAAATGATTGAGAAATTTGAATATATCAATACTAAAATGAAATGAGGTAAACTGTATACCATATCCTTCTCAGACAGGACTTCTGAAGTGTCTTCACCTTTTCAAATCCTTCCTCTCATTAGCGTCATGATTTCCCTCACTGCCCCAGTAGAGAAAGGTGCTACCTCCAATGCTTTATAATTCTCACACCTACAACTTCCCTCAGGGCCTGTGAAAACAATGTCATCCTGCAGTTTTTCCTAATTCGTTTTGAGCCAATTAATATTCACCACCTGTTCAGCTTACTAGGAGAACAAGGACTTGGATTTACATCCTACAGTGTCAAGTACCACTTCCTCTTGTTTGCCCTAAATCTACGTCGATTCACTCATTTCTAGCTTCCAAACAACTTGGATCACAAAGAGGAAGAGGCCTTCGAAGGCCACATTTCGGTGTGTATTTATTTTTATTGTCAGTTCTACTGCACTCTGAATGTAATTATGTTAATAGGGAGTATGAGTGTCCAAATTAAATAACCCATGCTGTATTCTCAATTTACATTCCACAGGACACTGTACCTAAAATGGCCTCAGAGGATAATATTATGCTGTGTGTGTGAAAGAGCGAGGGTGGGGGGAGAGAATATTAAATTCTTTAAAGTGTGTTGACATTAAAGTACTAGAACTGGAAAATGAATTATATTCCTGAATCTGTTATTATTAATTTACCCATTCATTTATTTAATCCACACATATATTAAGATCTTCTAATATGCCGGGCACAGTACTAGGTTTTACAGGGTATACAATGTCCAATAATTTCCCTTCATCAGCATACCATGATTTTTCAGCCTCGAAAAGTATCTCAAAGGCTTAGAAAACATTATTCATTTATTCATTCTTTCATTTATTCTGTGGATGATCATTGAAAACCTATTGCATGCCAAGAAATATACTGGAAATAAGTGATCATCAAAGTCATCATATAATCCCTCTTCCCAGGCCAGAAAGCTCACAGTTTTACATCTGGATGAGAATAGAAGCAATCAACTCATTTAGTAGATGGAGAAGAGGCCCAGAAAAATTATATAATAAAGTTTCCATTGCATTCTCCATGACCTTGAATTTTTCCTTTTCTCCTAACATAGTTTTCCACCATATAACCTACAGTATTGGGAGATTTCTGGGCTTATAGACTTCACTAGCTCATACCTTAGCTCTTATAGGGAATGGATAATGCCAATCATGATTCTTTGCTAAATAATCTTTGTACCTGAGTCTCCTGTACCATCTCCTGCTTATTCATGAGCTAAGCATAGTGCTGGATAGGAACTGACTCTCTGAGTTGAATATATGACACAACACTGACATTTTGCTAATGTTGCTAATGTTATAGCCTTTTTTGAAATCTGTTGTCTGTGGGATGGGGTTCTGTTGGCCCCAGAGATTGGAGCGCATCTTTTCACCATACATAATAAGGAATTTTTAAAATTGAAGGAGCAGGAAGTAGAAAGAGGGAATTATTATATTTGGTAGAAATTAATAAAATATAAAACATAAATAAGCCATGCAGTTGATCAATAAGACCAAAAGCTGTTTACATGGTTTTAATGTTTGTCCCCAACCAAACCCATGTTGGAATTTACTTGCCATTGTAATAGTATTAAGAGGCAGGACCTTTAAGGGGTTATTAGGCCCTGAGGGCTCTGCCCTTATGAATGGATTAATTTCACTATTTGCAAGAGTGATTTCTTTTAAAAGGACAAGCCCAGCCCCATTTTGGTTCTCTCTCTCTGATTCTCTCGATTTACCACATTTCACCAAGGGAAGACACAGTAAGAAGTCCCTCTTTAGATGTTGGCTCTCAATCTTGAACTTCCCTAGCCTCCAGAACTGTGAGCCAATATATTCCTGTTCATTATAAACTCCCCAGTCTGTGGTATTATGGCAACACAAAACAGACTTAGCTTTTTTATAAACACACCAATAAAATAGACAAGCCTTTGACAAGAATGTTTGAATAATAAAAATAGAAGACAAAGCTAAACAACTTTAAGAATAAAATGGTAGACATGACCAAAGATACAAAGGGGATTAAAAATATATATTATGAGGGGCAGAGCAAGATGGTTGAATAGGAACACCTCCAGTCTCCAACTCTGAGCGCGAGTGACACAGAAGACAGGTGATTTCTGCATTTTCAACTGAGGTACTGGGTTCATCTCACTAGACAATCGGTGCTGGTCAGCTGCTGCAGGCCTACCAGCAAGAGCTGAAGCAGGGCGAGGCATTGCCTCACCTGGGAAGTGCAAGGGGGAAAGGAATCCCTCTTCCTAGCCAGGGGAACTGAGACACACAACACCTGGAATATCGGGTAACTCCCACCCCAATACTGCACTTTACCAAGGATCTTAGCAAACGGGCACACTAGGAGTTTATATACCACACCTGGCCGGGAGGGTCCCATGCCCACGGAGCCTCTCTCATTGCTAGCACAGCAGTCTGCAATCTCGCGACAAAACAGCAGCGAGGCTGGGGGAGGGGGGTCCACCATTGCTGAGGCTTCAGTAGGTAAATAAAGCCACTGGGAAACTCGAACTGGGTGGAGCTCACAGCAGCTCAAAGAGTCCTGCCTGTCTTTGTAGACTCCACCTCTGCGGACAGGGCACAGCTAAACAACAACAACAACAACAAAAGCAGCTGAAACCTCTGCAAATACAAACGACTCTGTCTGACAGCTTTGAAGAGAGCAGTGGCTCTCCCAACATGGAGGTTGAGATCTGAGAAGGGACAGACTGCCTGCTCAAGTGAGTCCCTGACCCCTGAATAGCCTAACTGGGAGACATCCCCCACTAGGGGCAGACTGACACCCCACACCTCACACGGTGGAGTACAACCCTGAGAGGAAGCTTCCAAAGCAAGAATCAGACAGGATCACTTGCTGTTCAGCAATATTCTATCTTCTGCAGCCCCTGCTGCTGATACCCAGGCAAACAGGGTCTGGAGTGGACCTCAAGCAAACTCCAACAGACCTACAGCTGAGGGTCCTGACTGTTAGAAGGAAAACTAACAAACAGAAAGGACACCCACACCAAAACCCCATCAGTACGTCACCATTATCAATGACTAGAGGCAGATAAAACCACAAAGATGGGGAAACAGCAGGGCAGAAAAGCTGGAAATTCAAAAAGTAAGAGCACATTTCCCCCTGCAAAGGAATGCAGCTCATCATCAGCAACGGATCAAAGCTGGACGGAGAATGACTTTGATGAGATGAGAGAAGAAGCCTCCAGTCCATCAAACTTCTCAGAGCTAAAGGAGGAATTACGTACCCAGTGCAAAGAAACTAAAAATTTTGAAAAAAGAGTGGAAGAATTGATAGCTAGAGTAATTAATGCAGAGAAGGCCATAAAAGAATGGACAGAGATGAAAACCATGACATGAGAAATGCGTGACAAATGCACAAGCTTCAGTAACTGACTCGATCAACTGGAAAAAAGAGTATCAGTGATTGAGGAACAAATTAATGAAATGAGGCGAGAAGAGAAACCAAAAGAAAAAAGAAGAAAACGAAATGAACAAAGCCTGGAAGAAGTATGGGATTATGTAAAAAGACCAAATCTATATCTGATTGGGGTGCCTGAAAGTGAGGGGGAAAATGGAAACAAGTTGGAAAACACTCTTCAGGATATCATCCAGGAGAACTTCCCCAACCTATTAGGGCAGGCCAACATTCAAATCCAGGAAATACAGAGAACGCCACAAAGATACTCCTCGAGAAGAGCAACTCCAAGACACATAATTGCCAGATTCACCAAAGTTGAAATGAAGGAAAAAATCTTAAGGGCAGCCAGAGAGAAAGGTCGGGTTACCCACAAAGGGAAGCCCATCAGACTAACAGCAGATCTCTCAGCAGAAATTCTCCAAGCCAGAAGAGAGTGGGGGCCAATATTCAACATTCTTCAAGAAAAGAATTTTCAACCCAGAATTTCATATCCAGCCAAACTAAGTTTCATAAGTGAAGGAGAAATAAAATCCTTCACAGAGAAGCAAATGCTTAGAGATTTTGTCACCACCAGGCCTGCCTTACAAGAGACTCTGAAGGAAGCACTAAACATGGAAAGGAACAACCGGTACCAGCCATTGCAAAAACATGCCAAAATGTAAAGACCATCGAGGCTAGGAAGAAACTGCATCAACTAACGAGCAAAATAACCAGTTAATATCATAATCACAGGATGAAGTTCACACATAACAATATTAACCTTAAATGGAAACAGACTAAATGCTCCAATTAAAAGACAAAGACTGGCAAACTGCATACAGAGTCAAGACCCATCAGTCTGCTGTATTCAAGAGACCCATCTCTCATGCAGAGACATACATAGGCTCAAAATAAAGGGATGGAGGAAGATTTACCAAGCAAATGGAGGACAAAAAAAGTAGGGGTTGCAATCCTAGTCTCTGATAAAAGAGACTTTAAACCATCAAAGATCAAAAGAGACAAAGAAGGCCATTACATAATGGTAAAGGGATCAATTCAACAGGAAGAGATAACTATCCTAAATATATATGCACCCAATACAGGAGCACCCAGATTCATGAAGCAAGTCCTTAGAGACTTACAAAGAGACTTAGACTCCCATACAATAATAATGGGAGACTTCAACACCCCACTGTCAACATTAGACAGATCAACAAGACAGAAAGTTAACAAGGATATCCAGGAATTGAACTCATCTCTGCAGCAAGCGGACCCAATAGACATCTCTAGAACTCTCCACCCCAAATCAACAGAATGCACAATCTACTCAGCACCACATCACACTTATTCCAAAATTGACCACATAATTGGAAGTAAAGCACTCCTCAGCAATGTACAAGAACTGAAATTATAACAAAATGTCTCTCAGACCACAGTGCAATCAAACCAGAACTCAGGACTAAGAAACTCAATCAAAACCTCTCAACTACATGGAAACTGCATAACCTGCTCCTGAATGACTACTGGGTACATAACGAAATGAAGGCAGAAATAAAGATGTTCTTTGAAACCAATAAGAACAAAGAATACAACATACCAGAATCTCTGGGACACGTTTAAAGCAGTGTGTAGAGGGAAATTTATAGCATGAAATGTCCAGAACATAAAGCTGGAAAGGTCTAAAATTGGCACTCTAACATCGCAATTAAAAGAACTAGAGAAGCAAGAGCAAAGACATCTAAAAGCTAGCAGAAGACAAGAAATAACTAAGATCAGAGCAGAACTGAAGGAGGATATTAGCCCTTTGTCAGATGAGTCGATTGCAAAAATTTTCTCCCATTCTGTAGATTGCCTGTTAACTCTGATGGTAGTTTCTTTTGCTGTGCAGAAGCTCTTTAGTTTAATTAGATCCCATTTGTCAATTTTGGCTTTTGCTGCCGTAGCTTTTGGTGTTTTAGACATGAAGTCTTTGCCCATGCCTATGTCCTGAAAGGTAATACCTAGGTTTTCTTCTAGGATTTTTACGGTATTAGGTCTAACATTTAGGTCTCTAATCCATCTTCAATTAATTTTCGTATAAGGAGTAAGGAAAGGATCCAGTTTCAGCTTTCTACTTATGGCTAGCCAATTTTCCCAGCACCATTTATTAAATAGGGAATCCTTTCCCCATTTCTTGTTTCTCTCAGGTTTGTCAAAGATCAGATGGCTGTAGATGTGTGGTATTATTTCTGAGGACTCTGTTCTGTTCCATTGGTCTATATCTCTGTTTTGGTACCAGTACCATGCTGTTTTGGTTACTGTAGCCTTGTAGTATAGTCTGAAGTCAGGTAGCGTGATGCCTCCAGCTTTGTTCTTTTGACTTAGGATTGTCTTGGAGATGCGGGCTCTTTTTTGGTTCCATATGAACTTTAAAGCAGTTTTTTCCAATTCTGTGAAGAAACTCATTGGTAGCTTGATGGGGATGGCATTGAATCTATAAATAACCTTGGGCAGTATGGCCATTTTCATGATATTGATTCTTCCTATCCATGAGCATGGTATGTTCTTCCATTTGTTTGTGTCCTCATTTATTTCACTGAGCAGTGGTTTGTACTTCTCTTTGAAGAGGTCCTTTACATCCCTTGTAAGTTGGATTCCTAGATATTTTATTCTCTTTGAAGCGATTGTGAATGGAAGTTCATTCATGATTTGGCTCTCTGTTTGTCTGTTACTGGTGTATAAGAATGCTTGTGATTTTTGCACATTAATTTTGTATCCTGAGACTTTGCTGAAGTTGCTTATCAGCTGAAGGAGATTTTGGGCTGAGACAAGGGGGTTTTCTAAATATACAATCCTGTCATCTGCAAACAGGGACAATTTGACTTCTTCTTTTCCTAACTGAATACCCTTGATTTCTTTCTCTTGCCTGATTGCCCTAGCCAGAACTTCCAACACTATGTTGAATAGGAGTGGTGAGAGAGGGCATCCCTGTCTTTTGCCAGTTTTCAAAGGGAATGTTTCCAGTTTTTGCCCATTCAGTATGATATTGGCTGTGGGTTTGTCATAAATAGCTCTTATTATTTTGAGATACGTTCCATCAATACTGAATTGATTGAGCGTTTTTAGCATGAAGCGCTGTTGAATTTTGTCAAAAGCCTTTTCTGCATCTATTGAGATAATCATGTGGTTCTTGTCTTTGGTTCTGTTTATATGCTGGATTATGTCTATTGATTTGCGAACGTTGAACCAGCCTTGCATCCCAGGGATGAAGCCCACTTGAAAATGGTGGATAAGCTTTTTGATGTGCTGCTGAATCCTGTTTGCCAGTATTTTATTGAGGATTTTTGCATCCTTGTTCATCAGGGATATTGGTCTAAAATTCTCTTTTTTTGTTGTGTCTCTGCCAGGCTTTGGTATCAGGATGATGTTGGCCTCATAAAATGAGTTAGGGAGGATTCCCTCATTTTCTATTGATTGGAATAGTTTCAGAAGGAATGGTACCAGCTCCTCCTTGTACCTCTGGTAGAATTCAGCTGTGAATCCATCTGGTCCTGGACTTTTTTTGGTTGGTAGGCTATTAATTATTGCCTCAATTTCAGAGCCTGCTATTGGTCTATTCAGGGATTCAACTTCTTCCTGGTTTAGTCTAGGAAGAGTGTAAGTGTTCAGGAAATTATCCATTTCTTCTAGATTTTCTAGTTTATTTGCATAGAGGTGTTTATAGTATTCTCTGATGGTAGTTTGTATTTCTGTGGGGTCGGTGGTGATATCCCCTTTATCATTTTTTATTGCGTCGATTTGATTCTTCTCTCTTTTCTTCTTTATTAGTCTTGCTAGCGGTCTGTCAATTTTGTTGATGTTTTCAAAAAACCGACCCCTGGATTCATTGATTTTTTTGGAGGGTTTTTTGTGTCTCTATCTCCTTCAATTCTGCTCTGATCTTAGTGATTTCTTTCCTCCTGCTGGTTTTCGAATGTGTTTGCTCTTGCTTCTCTAGTTCTTTTAATTGTGATGTTAGAGTGTCAATTTTAGATCTTTCCTGCTTTCTCTTGTGGGCATTTAGCGCTATAAATTTCCCTCTACACACTGCTTTAAATGTGTCCCAGAGATTCTGGTATGTTGTATCTTTGTTCTCATTGGTTTCAAAGAACATCTTTATTTCTGCCTTCATTTCGTTATGTACCCAGTAGTCATTCAGGAGCAGGTTGTTCTGTTTCCATGTAGTTGAGCGGTTTTGAATGAGTTTCTTAGTCCTAAGTTCTAGTTTGATTGCACTGTGGTCTGAGAGACAGTTTGTTATAATTACTGTTATTGTACATTTGCTGAGGAGTGCTTTACTTCCAATTATGTGGTCAATTTTGGAATAAGTGCGATGTGGTGCTGAGAAGAATGTATATTCTCTTGATTTGGGGAGACAGTGCTATAGATGTCTATTGTTTCTGCTTGCTGCAGAGATGAATTCAATTCCTGGATATCCTTGTTAACTTTCTGTCTCGTTGGTCTGTCTAATGTTGACAGTGGAGTGTTGAAGTCTCCCATTATTATTGTATGGGAGTCTAAGTCTCTTTGTAAGTCTCTAAGGACTTGCTTTATGAATCTGGGTGCTCCTGTATTGGGTGCATATATATTTAGGATAGTTATCTCTTCCTGTTGAATTGATCCCTTTACCATTATGTAATGGCCGTCTTTGTCTCTTTTGATCTTTGATGGTTTAAAGTCTGTTTTATCAGTGACTAGTATTGTAACCCCTGCTTTTTTTTGTCCTCCATTTGCTTGGTAAATCTTCTTCCATCCCTTTATTTTGAGCCTATGTATGTCTCTGCATGAGAGATGGGTCTCCTGAATACAGCAGACTGATGGGTCTTGACCCTTTATCCAGTTTGCCAGTCTGTATCTTTTAATTGTAGCATTTAGTCCATTTACATTTAAGGTTAATATTGTTATGTGTGAACTTGATCCTGCCATTATGATATTAACTGGTTATTTTGCTTGTTAGTTGATGCAGTTTTTTTCCTATCTTTGATGGTCTTTACATTTTGGCATGTTTTTGCAATGGCTCATACCGGTTGTTCCTTTCCATATTTAGTGCTTCCTTCAGGGTCTCTTGTAAGGCAGGCCTAGTGGTGACAAAATCTCTAAGCATTTGCTTATCTGTAATGGATTTTATTTCTCCTTCACTTATGAAACTTAGTTTGGCTGGATATGAAATTCTGGGTTAAAATTCTTTTCTTTAAGAATGTTGAATATTGGCCCCCACTCTCTTCTGGCTTGGAGAGTTTCTGCCGACAGATCTGCTGTTAGTCTTATGGGCTTCCCTTTGTGGGTAACCCGACCTTTCTCTCTGGCTGCCCTTAAGATTTTTTCCTTCATTTCAACTTTGGTGAGTCTGGCAATTATGTGTCTTGGAGTTGCTCTTCTCGAGGAGTATCTTTGTGGCGTTCTCTGTATTTCCTGGATTTTAATGTTGGCCTGCCCTACTAGGTTGGGGTAGTTCTCCTAGATGTTATCCTGAAGAATGTTTTCCAACTTAGTTCCATTTTCCCCCTCACTTTCAGTCACCCCTCTCAGACGTAGCTTTGGTCTTTTTACATAATCCCATACTTCTTGCAGGCTTTGTTTATTTCGTTTTCTTCTTTTTTCTTTTGGCTTGCTTCATTCATTTGATCCTCAATCGCTGATACTCTTTCTTCCAGTTGATTGAGTTGGTTACTGAAGCTTGTGCATTTGTCACATATTTCTCGTGTCATGGTTTTCATCTCTTTCATTTCATTTATGATCTTCTCTGCATTAATTACTCTAGCTGTTAATTCTTCCACTTTTTTTTCAAGATTTTTACTTTCTTTGCTCTGGGTACGTAATTCTTCCTTTAGCTCTGAGAAGTTTGATGGACTGAAGCCTTCTTCTCTCATCTTGTCAACGTCATTCTCCGTCAAACTTTGATCCGTTGCTGGTGATGAGCTGCGCTCCTTTGCCGGGGGAGATGTGCTCTTATTTTTGGAATTTCCAGCTTTTCTGCCCTGCTTTTTCCCCATCTTTGTGGTTTTATCTGCCTCTGGTCTTTGATGATGGTGATGTACTGATGGGGTTTTGGTGTAGGTGTCCTTCCTGTTTGATCGTTTTCCTTCTAACAGTCAGGACCCTCAGCTGTGGGTCTGTTGGAGATTGCTTGAGGTCCACTCCAGACCATGTTTGGCTGGGTGTCAGCAGCAGAGGCTGCAGAAGATAGAATATTGCTGAACAGCGAGTGTACCTGTCTGATTCTTGCTTTCAAGCTTTCTCTCAGGGGGGTACTCCACCCTGTGAGGTGTGGGGTGTCAGACTGCCTCTATTGGGGGATGTCTCCCAGTTAGGCTTCTCAGGGGTCGGGGGCCCACTTGAACAGGTAGTCTGTCCCTTCTGAGATCTCAACCTCCGTGTTGGGAGATCCACTGCTCTCTTCAAAGCTGTCACACAGAGTCGTTTGCATCTGCAGTGGTTTCTGCTGCTTTTGCTGTTGTTTAGTTGTGCCCTGTCCCCAGAGGTGGAGTCTACAGAGACAGGCAGGTTTCCTTGAGCTGCTGTGAGCTCCACCCAGTTCGAGCTTCCCAGTGGCTTTGTTTACCTACTTAAGCCTCAGCAATGGTGGACCCCCCTCCCCCAGCCTCGCTGCTGTTTTGTCGCGAGATTGCAGACTGCTGTGCTAGCAATGAGAGAGGCTCCGTGGGCATGGGACCCTCCCGGCCAGGTGTGGGATATAATCTCCTGGTGTGCCTGTTTGCTTAAAGCACAGTATTGGGGTGGGAGTTACCCGATTTTCCAGGTGTTGTGTGTCTCAGTTCCCCTGGCTGAGTAAATGGATTCTCTTCCCCCTTGCGCTTCCCAGGTGAGGCGATGCCTCACCCTGCTTCAGCTCTGGTTGGTCGGGCTGTAGCAGCTGACCAGCACCGATTGTCTGGCTCTCCCTAGTGTGATGAACCCAGTACCTCAGTTGAAAATGCAGAAATCACCGGTCTTCTGTGTCGCTCGCGCTGGGAGTTGGAGACTGGAACTGTTCCTATTCGGCCATCTTGCTCCACATGTCTTAAAGTACAATTAAAAAAAAAAAAGACTAGATTGTGTAGGGATATTACAGGATAAGTACAATCAGATAGCATTTTAACTCCTAGAATGCCACAGTTTTAATTTTGTTAAGTAGATTGGTTATTGATGTAGTCACGGTGAAAAATAGGGGCAGAATCGTAGGTTAACCATATGAATTATTAGACTTCTTTCATCTTCTTGGAATTCTCTTAATCTAGGACTTCTGATACCTTGTATGTAACATGTCGATGTTGGTAAAATACTGAATGGATAAAATGTAGTAGATCTGAAACCCAAAATTCGGAAATCCATCATGTTCCAATGAGCATTTAGTGTTATCTTGGTGCCCAGAAAGTTTCAGATTTGGGACCATGTTAGATGCTCCATGTTCTTCCCTTACTCTGCATTCAGGTAGAATTCTGATTTGGAAGCAGTTTGGAGTTGCAATGAGTAGTATCTGGATTCTCTTCACCAAAGTTTAGCAAAAAAAAACAAAAACAAACAAAAATCCTAATCTGATGTACCTGAGTCAATCATATTGTGTACCTAGAGATGGGGATTGCTCACCCACCCTTCTAATCGGCCTCAACACATCCATTGAGTGTCTTGTTTGCCAACTCCTCTTGATTAGTGGTAGAAGATTGGAGTCTCTATATAGAAGGATTCTTAGGTTGTGTCATTTGAGCTGAACAGACCAACACAGTCAGTTATTGACATCTGTCATGGGCACAGGAAGTAGAGAAGAGACATGCATGCCTTATATTTACCATATTTTCCTAAGAGAATGTAGAACAGAAGAAAACAGAAGTTCCCTATCATTTCTCTAATGCTTGCCCTCTAACTATTTATTTATAGTCTGAAAACCCACCTTTTTATTTGTTTTGAACTGTTAGTGTATATTTTTATTTTAGCTACTTTTCACATCCTCTACTCTTTTTATGCACCTCTTATTTTTTCCTTCCCCTGAAGCTTTACATGGTTCCAGCACTTTCTCTAACAGAAACACATAGCAGCTAATAAATTTGGTCCCAGTAATGTTAACATTCGAGAGCCACTTTCCCAGGGGTATCTATCATGAAGAAATATTGCAAAAACCTAGAAAAGAGGCCAATATAAAAACTACATGCCTTAAGTATGGTTTAATAGGCTTGATGGTAAGAATATACAATTGTGATGTGTTAATTACTACTAAATAAGGGCGCATACTCTAATGTTACATGTTAACTTGTGTGTTTGTATCCAGTAAGAAAAAACAAACCCCAAAGTTGAGTGTTTATTGCCTGGCAGGCATTCATGCCAATGAATTACCTGGAGATCCTATTAAAATTCAGATTCTGATTTAGTAGGTCAGAGAAGGACTTAAGACTCTACATTTTTTCCCCTTTTATTTACAGTTCACATGTAATAATTACATATATATTTGTGGGATAGAGAGTGATATTTTGATACATGTATAGAATGTGTAATGATCAAATCAGGATAGTTAGCATAGCCATCACCTTTTTTTTTTTTTTTTTTTTTTGAGACGGAGTCTGGCTCTGTCACCCGGGCTAGAGTGCAGTGGCCGGATCTCAGCTCACTGCAAGCTCCGCCCCCCGGGTTTACGCCATTCTCCTGCCTCAGCCTCCCGAGTAGCTAGGACTACAGGCGCCCGCCGCCTCGCCCGGCTAGTTTTTTGCATTTTTTTTTTTAGTAGAGACGGGGTTTCACCGTGTTCGCCAGGATGGTCTCGATCTCCTGACCTCGTGATCCGCCCGTCTCGGCCTCCCAAAGTGCTGGGATTACAGGCTTGAGCCACCGCGCCCGGCCAGCCATCACCTTAAATATTTATATCTTTCTTTTGTGAACATTCAAAATCCTCTCCTCTAGCTTTTTAAAAATACACAGTAAGTGTTGTTAACCATATTTACCCTACATTGTTACACAACACTAGAACTTATTCTTCCTATCTAGCTGTAATTTTGAATCTGTTGATCAAACTCTTCTTATCCTCTCCTCCACTCTACACTTCCAACCTCTAATAACCTCTTTTCTACTTTCTACTTCTATGAACTTAATTTTCTTTCTTCCCACATATGAGTGAGAACATGCAGTATTTATCTTTCTGTGCCTGAAATTTCACTTAACATAATGTCCTGTAGGATCAATCATATTGCTGAAAACGACGTATTTCATTTTTTCTATTACTGAATGGTACTCAGCTGTATATATATGCCACATTTCCCTTATCTAATTATCTATTGGTGGACACTTAGGTTGATTCTTTATGTTTACTATTGTGAATAGAGCTACAATAAACATGAGGATGCAGATGTCTCTTTTATATACTGATTTATTTTTCCTTTGGATAGATCCTCAGTGCTAGAATTGCTGGATTATGTAATAGTACTAGTTTTAGATTTTTGAGAATCCTCCATACTATTTTCCATAATGGCTTACTAATTTACATTCCCACCAATGGTATATAAGAGTTCCCTTTTCTCTGAATCTGTGCCAGTATTTATTATTATTATTCGTATTATTATTATTATATTATTATGTGTTGTGCACATGTACCCTAGAACTTAAAATATAATAAAAAGATATAAATAAATATATAAATAAATAAAGCCAGGCACAGTGGCTCACACCGGTAATCCCAGCACTTTGGGAGGCCAAAGCAGGCAGATCACCTGAGGTTAGGAGTTCGAGACCAGACTGGCCAAGATGGCAAAACCCCGTTTCTACTAAAAATATAAAAATTAGCCAGTTGTGGCGGTGGGTGCCTGTAATCCCAGGTACTCCAGAGGCTGAGGCAGGAGAATCCCTTGACCCTGGGAGACGGAGGTTGCAGTGAGAAGAGATTGCACCGCTGCACTCCTGCTTGGGCAACAGTGAGACTCAGTGAAAAAAAAAAAAATGTAAATAAATAAATTAAATTCACCAAAAAAAAGTAGGTTTCCTTTTGCAGACTGTTTCTGGTACTTACAACTTCCTCTCTAAATTCTAGTCTTGTGAGAAAAACAGACTTTGACTTCGCATCAACAAAATGCTTCTACTGAGGTCATTACAAACTTACAGCAAAACCTAGACCCTCAGGAATGGGAATAAATATTTGTTCTATTCAAAGACACTGCAGCTGCTTTGCAGGAACTCAGAAATAAATCCAAAAATTTACAGCCAACTGATCTTTGACTCAGTATACAAAAACATAAAGTGAGAAAGGACATCCTACTTAACAAATGCTGCTGGGATAATTGGCAAGCCACGTGTAGGTGAATGATACTGGATCCTCATCTCTCACCTTATACAAAAATCAACCCAAGATGGATCAATAACTTAAATCTAAGACCTGAAACTATAAAAATTCTAGAAGATAACATTGGAAAAACCCTTCTAGACATTGGCTTAGGCAAGAATTTTATGATCAAGAAACCAAAAGCAAATATAATAAAAATGAAGGGAAGTAGCCAAAACTTAATTAAACTAAATAGCTTTTGCACAGCAAAAGGAACAGTCAGCAGAGGAAACAGGCAACCCGCAGAGTGGGAGAAAGTCTTCACAATTTATACAGCTGAAAAAGGACTAATATCCAGAATCAACAACAAACTCAAACAAATTAGCAAGGAAAAACCAAACAATTCCATCAAAAAGTGGGCTATGGACATGAATAGACAATTCTCAAAAGAAGATTTACAAATGACCAACAAACATATGAAAAAATGATCAACACCACTAATGATCAGGGAAATGCAAATAAAAACCACAATGCGTTGTGGGAAGTCAGGGACCCCAAACAGAGGGACCGACTGAAGCCATGGCAGAAGAACATAAATTGTGAAGATTTCATGGACATTTATTAGTTCCCTAAATTAATACTTTTATAATTTCTTATGCCTGTCTTTACTGCAATCTCTGAACATAAATTGTGAAGATTTCATGGACACTTATCACTTCCCCAATCAATACTCTTGTGATTTCCCATGCCTGTCTTTAATCTCTTAATCCTGTCATCTTCATAAACTGGGGATGATTGTCGCCTCAGGAACCTGTGATGATTGCATTAACTGCACAAACTGTTTAAACAATATGAAATCTGGACACCTTGAAAAAACAACAGTGTAACAGTGATGTTCAGGTAACAAGGGAGATAACCATTAGGTCTGACTGCCTGAGAGCCAGGTGGAACAAAGCCATATTTCTCTTTTTTCAAAGCAAATGGGAGAAATATCGCTGAATTCTTTTTCTCAGCAAGGAACAGCCCTGAGAAAGAGAATGAGTGCCTAGGGGTAGAACTCTAAAATAGCTGCTCTGGGGACGTCTGTCTTTTACAGTTGTAGATAAGGGATGAAATAAGCCCTGGTCTCCTGTAGCACTCCCAGGCTTATTAGGATGAGGATATTCCCGTCTAATAAATTTTGGTCAGACCGGTTGTCTATTCTCGTACCCTGTCTCCTGATAAGATGTTATCAATGACAATGCATGCCCAAAACTTCATTAGCAATTTTAATTTCACCCCGGTCCTGTGATCTCACCCTGCCTCCATTTGCTTTGTGATATTTTATTACCCTGTGAAGCGTGTGATTTCTGTGACCCACACCCTATTTGTACACTCCCTCCCCTTTTGAAAATCACTAATAAAATCTTGCTGGTTTTGCAGCTTGGGGGGCATCACAGAACATGCCGATATGTGATGTCTCCCCCGGACACCCAGCTTTAAACTTTCTCTCTTTTGTACACTTTCCCTTTATTTCTCAGACAAGCCAACACTTAAGAAAAATAGAAAAGGACTCAAGTTGAATTACGGGGGGTTGCTTCCCCTGATAACAATATAATACCACCTTACTCCTGCAAGAATCATCATAATCCAAAAATCAAAACATAATAGATGTTGGCATGGATGCGATGAACAGGGAACACTGATACATTGCTGGTGGGCATGTAAACTAGTACAACCACTATGAAAAACTACGGAGATTCTTTAAATAACTAAAGGTAGAACTAGCAGTTAATCCAGCAATCCCACTACATGGTATCTTTCCAGAGGAAAATAAGTCATTATACGAAAAAGATATTTGCACATGCTTGTTTACAGTGGCACAATTCAGAATTGCAAAATAGTGGAATCAACTCAAATGCCCATCAATCAATGAGTGGATAAAGAATCTGTGAGATATATATATATAGAGAGATATATATATAGATATATCTATATATACACGAATACTACTCAACCATAAGAAGGAATGTATATATATTTATATTTATTTATATATATTTATATAATATATATTTATATCTATATATGTTATATAATATAATATATTATATATACACACATATATAGATATAAATAAATTTTACTTTAAGTTCCAGGATACATGTGCAGAAAGTGCAGATTCGTTACATAGGTATACATGTGCCATGGTTTGCTGCACCTATCAACCCGTCATCTAGGTTTTAAGCCCCACATGCATTAGATATTTGTCCTAATGCTCTCCCTCCCTTTGCCCCCCACCTCCTGACAGGTCCCAGTGTGTGATGTTCCCCTCCCCATGTCTATGTGTTCTCATTGTTCAACTCCCACTTATGAGTGAGAACGTGTGGTGTTTCATTTTCTGTTCAAAAAGGAACAAATTAATGGCATTTGCAGTGACCTAGGTGAGATTGGAGACTACTGTACTAGGTAAAGTAACTCAAGAATGGAAAAGCAAACATTGTATGTTCTCGCTTATACGTGGGACCTAAGCTATAAGGATGCAAAGGCATAAGGATGACATAATGGACTTTGGGACCTCAGGGGGAAAGAATGGAAATGGTGTGAGGGATAAAAGTCTACAAATAGGATGCAGCGCATACTACTCGGGTGATGGGTGCACCAAAGTCTCCCAAATCATCATTAAAGAAATTACTCATTTAACCAAACACCACCTGTTCCTCAATAATCTATGGAAATAAAAAATAAAAATAAAGAATGTTTTTTTTAAAAAAAAAGCTCTCAAAGAGGCCTGTCTGATAACAAGACACAAAAAGAGGTTCAGCATCTGCAGTTATCTGGTCCAGGGGCTATGGAGCCAGATGTCAGAAAAAGTCAAAGTTTTATTGGTGTATTGTAGGCTGAAACAAGTGAGAAATATTTAAAAGGCATACACTTTTATTGAACTGGTCTTGTCACTGTACAGGTAAACCTTGATTGCCTCCACACCTCTACTTACTCTAGGGGAAACCAATAACCTTCATAGGCAGGACCATGATGGCTGATCAGTCAAAATAAAACAACATTTTTAAAAAGTACAAAAGTATTAAGGCATAGGTTTAAAAATTGCCCAAGATTAAAATAATTTACACAAAAACAATTTTGTCACTTTCTGTGTTTGGACTCACATGAGAACTGGGCCATTGTCTTTCTGGTGAAATGGGGCAGCTTTTTGTAGTTCAAGGGACTTTCTTTAACACTGCATTTTATAACATTTGAAATGACTATTTAAAAAAAGTACAAAGCCCTTGGTCACGTTGTAGAATTATGGGAAAGTTTGCTTCAACCAACTGCTGTCATCTTCACTGTTTCAATTTTTAAATCCTGAGTCAAACCAAAATAAAAAACCCAAACAGAAAAACAAATAAAGCTATGCCAATCTCATCTTGGTTTTTTTTCCCAAGTGAGTAATCTTGATGAGTGTATCTTTCAAGACTGAAAAAGAATGTGCAGTACCTAAGTGAAGGTAGGACTGTAAGAAAGTCAACAAGACCCCCTAAGGGGATGGCCAATGCTTTGATGGTAGTAGAGATGAAAATTTCACTTACTGGACACTGTTTCTGCAGGCAATGTACTAAGCTACTTTATGTATGTTGACGTCATCCAATGTTTAGAAAAATTTTGTGAGGCAGGAGTTGTTATCCCCACTATTACACATTGAAAAAAAACTGATACTCTCAGAAGTAAATTGAATTTCACAATTCTATAAAGGGGCTGAGCCAAAGTTTTAACCAAGATCTATATGACTACTTGACTAAATAACCTATTTTTTTTCCCTGTAGGCTAGCTTTTTAGATTCCAAGGTCAAGGTGGCTCAGTTCTTGCATTTTTCAGATTACTTCAGTGGTTCTGGTATCTACAGATATAAATTATTTGGATGAAAAGCCTTAGACTGTCGCCGGTGACAGGTGAGGTCCCAGGCCTTTGATGGAAAAATACTGAAAGTTATAAGATCAGTGAAAACTGCCAGTGGGTGCTGATTTTCCCTTTAGACATTAACACTAGATTTCTAAACATGTACTGATCGTGGTAGTATCTTTTTCTCAGTCTATAATCATATTCTGCCAGGTGTTCTCTCTCAGAAATGATAAAAGGGCATGCACCCATCCAAGCTTGCTTTCTTTCTTTCTTTCTTTCTTTCTTTCTTTCTTTCTTTCTTTCTTTCTTTCTTTTTTGTAGCTTAGTGCATTATTTTGTCCAATAGTAGTTGCGTCACTCCGAGCAATACTAATAGTTATTATTCTTGAGTGCTATTAATAGCTATTACTCTTGAGTGCTTACTATATTATAGTATCGTTATACTGCATTATTATGCTTTTCCTACATTACTACCACTCAATTTTCACTCCAAACATATGAAGCAGATTCTATCACTACCCTCATTTTATAGATGATCAACTGAGGATTATAAGGGTAATGGACTTGTTCAAGGTTACATGATCACGAAGTGGAAAATGAGGAGTCGAATACAGATTTGTCACTCTGTAACGTGTGCTCCTAACCATTCTTCTCTACTGCTATTTGGGGCAGTTTACTCAAGTTCCTCTTCTGTAAAACTGGGACATTTGTTGTTTCTGCCTACCCAGCTTCTATTCCTCCTTCTGGTAGCAGAACCTGTCTTTTTCCTCCAGGAACGACCCTTTCTCCACTTTCAGCCTACATGGTTGGGTGAGAGGAAACTTATTTCACTCCTGATTGTGGGAATGGGCTTGTCTCCCAGGCATGACTATTCAAAAATTTATCTTCTTAGCTACAGTGATTGTTCCTTACATGAACACTGGATCTCTCTCTAAACAATCGGTGTGTACCATAGGAGTTGGTTCAGAGATAGACACATGACCCAATTTGTTCCAGTAAACTTTAAGACTTTTCTTTGAACAATGCAGGAAGAGACTTCTTGTTTATGGACCAGAATATGGGTTGATATAAACATCTTGCTACTAGGGACCACCCCATAGATGAAGTCTTAATAACAGTGGTATTCACACAGAGGAAAACATGACTGCAAGATATTGGCTCTTGATGATATAGTTTGAACCCCTAGTTACAGTCATGCCTGAAGCCATATACCTTTTGATTATTTCAGTTTACTCACTCAACAAATTTTTGTTTAGTGTCTGTACTAGTCCAGGCACTATTTTAGGCATGGAGATACTTCAGGAAACAAGGCAAACATGATCTTCTATAACTTGATTATGAAGGTCAGTGAATTCATTTCTCTGCTTAAATGCTTAAATCAATTTGATTTTTTTTTCACATCAACTGAAATAGTCCTGACCAATACAAGCATGATAATAGTAACTTCTCAGGGTGTTCATGATAATTAAAATGAGATAATATTTGTATATGAAGTACTTAGCACAGTGCCTGACACATAAGTGTTCAAGAAATAGTTATGTAATTCCATATCCATCCCACATCCAATATCCTCAGCATCCCTTCTACAGAGATTATCCTGTTTCTCTTAGAAATACGTTTGGGTACCTTTAAAATTTAATAAGACAAAATAAACTCCCTGATAATCTATATATAAAAAGAGACTTATGAGACATATCATTTGCAACATACGGACCTTAGTAGGATCCTTATTTGAATAAACACATGGAAGTTAGAAGATGAGCAACATTTGGACACTTGTCATATGTTTGAAATATTAATATTTTAGGTGTGATACAATTGTAGATAGGCTTTTAAAAGGAAATCTTATTTTGAGATACATACTGAAATATTTTGTAGATGAAGTAATTTGATTTTGGGGATTTTCTTCAGATTACAATGAAAAAGGGAGAAAATGCGTGGTAAGCTTGGATGAAACAGAAGTAGCCATGAATTACTAACTGTTGAAACTGGGTAATGACTATATGGTAGCTCAATATGCTATTCTTTTGATTTTTATTTGAAATTTTTCTTACTGTGTGTGTGTGTGTATATATATATATATATATTTTTTTTTTTTTTTTTTTTGAGACGGAGTCTCGCTCTGTCGCCCAGGCTGGAGTGCAGTGGCCAGATCTCAGCTCACTG
This sequence comes from Macaca nemestrina, assembly GCF_043159975.1. Lineage (NCBI taxonomy): Eukaryota > Metazoa > Chordata > Mammalia > Primates > Cercopithecidae > Macaca > Macaca nemestrina. The sequence continues at coordinate 88,123,216 of NC_092145.1, forward strand.
CAAGTTCCACCTCCTGGGTTCACGCCATTCTCCTGCCTCAGCCTCCCGAGTAGCTGGGACTACAGGCGCCCGCCACCTCGCCCGGCTAGTTTTTTTATTTTTTTTATTTTTTAGTAGAGACGGGGTTTCATCGTGTTAGCCAGGATGGTCTCGATCTCCTGACCTCGTGATCTGGCCTTCTCGGCCTCCCAAAGTGCTGGGATTACAGGCTTGGGCCACTGCGCCCGGCCTTACAATATATTTTTAAAAATTATGATGTTACCTGTCAAAAAAGAAACACTCTCCTTGAGTGTACATTTTCTTCTTCAAATTCTCTTTTTTCTTTCCTTCACAGCCAAGCTTACAGAAAAAAAATTGTCTATACATTGTGTCTACTTTTTCCCTTTCCAATGATTCCATATTTGCTTTAGTTTAGCTTCTGCTTTTACAAGTTTTGTGAAATGTTTTTATTTTTGTTATGATCAATGAATCAAAAATCACCATGATTACCTCATTGTAAAATCTCCTTTCTCTGCTTCTTTGTTCTCTTTCCTGGTTCTTCTTCTCCTTTCCTGGTTCTCTGACCACTTCATCTCAGGTTACTTCACTGACTCCTTTCTTTCACTCCTTCCCCTGCACAGAGTTGGGGTTTTCTAGGATTCTGGGTAGATCCCTCCTTTTCTCACTCGAAAAACTCCTTCAATAATATCAACCATTTCTATGACTACTTATCAATAAATACACCATTTCTATTCCCCAATACCTCCTAGGTTCCACACCTATATTGCCAACTGCCTACTGAACATTTCCCCCTCATGTTTCTCAGGCACTTCAAACTCAATATGTTAAAAACCAAACTTATCATATTCAGAAACTCACCCTCCACTTCTTCAAAAAGTCTGATTCCCGATGTTTCCCTTTTAAGTGATTGGCAACATTATCATTTCAATCACTCTCTGATCCAAGCTAGAAATTCTAGACTTATCCCAGATCTACCCTAGATGCCCACCTGTCCTTTCATTTATTCATTCTGCCTATGGATTCTTTTAAGATAATAAACTGTACAATTTTACAGTTATATGTGTAGCTAGATTAAAAATAATAAAAGATATTTAATTAGTTTATTTCTATCTCTAAATATTGGTACTTATTTATGTTTGGGAAAAAATATTTGGAGGGGATCTTCTTAGGAGAATGAGGAATTGCTTAAATTCAGGGGTCATCTTATATTCAGGTATGTATAGTATTTGTGATGTTCATCTACACTGCTTTAGGGGTTAGCTCCCTTTCTATTTTGTTGGACAATTTAAATAATCTCCTACTTGGCTTCTGGTCTCTTTCACTTCCACAGTAGCTATCAGAGTCATCTTCCAAATGTTCATTTTGTCATTTCGCTCACCTGCTTAAAATATTTCTGCTCCCCCTGTCTTCTACAATGTGATTTGCCTACACATCTGCAATGATACCTCTAATGGCAAAGTATTGTGAACTTTTATCCCTAGAGACCTAGAAATGTGGCCTGAAGTGGACATCTTGAAGGCATGAGATTTCTTTGTAATTTTGTGTTTTATCCTAAATATTAAAGATCATATTCTAATCTATAATATATCCTTGTATGTTCTAAAATATTAAAGTAGTTTCTATTGTTATTAAATAATAGTGTCATTTCAAAATTTATATGGCAAATAAATTAGAATACACCCTAATAGTTACTATGCATGCTCGGTAACCTTATGCCCTAATTTGATAAGAATGACCTATACTAAAAAGTCAAAATTTTTCAGTTTGACATACAGGGCCCTCTGTGATATGTGACTCTGTCTTATCTAATTCCTTGACACTCCATTCCCCTTTTTGCTGCCTGACCCCTATACTCCAATCTCCACAGTCAAGGTTACCTCTCTGGTTTTCATTATGAAGAGGACAAGGGCATTTGTGGACAAAGAGGGACAGATGAAAGGATGTCACTTTCATCCCATGAATAACTCTTGTAAGGCTCATGACTTGGGTTCCAATATGAGTAGACAGTAGTCAGCTGCTGCGATTGACCCTGTAATATGTCCCAAGCAGCAGCAGAATGACCTGGTCCCATCAACAGCACGGAAGCACTTTCTCTGGGTCTCATTTATCATAGGGCTTGAAGGTAAGTCAGAGTGGACTCGGGATGGCGAATGTCTAGTGACTGTTAGGCAATGTACATCTAGAATGGAAGGCATGTATACTTTGGCTCTTGCAGTAAGTGGACTGGACTATCATGGGCTCATGTTTCATTAGTTCTGTATTTTGGGTCCTCAGAGGGTAGAGAGCTTCATATGTGACTGTTTTTTTTTTTTTTTTTTTTTTTTTTTTTTTTTTTGAGACGGAGTCTCGCTCTGTCGCCCAGGCTGGAGTGCAGTGGCCGGATCTCAGCTCACTGCAAGCTCCGCCTCCCGGGTTCACGCCATTCTCCTGCCTCAGCCTCCCGAATAGCTGGGACTACAGGCGCCCGCCACCTCGCCCGGCTAGTTTATTTGTATTTTTAGTAGAGACGGGGTTTCACCGTATTAGCCAGGATGGTCTTGATCACCTGACCTCGTGATCCGGCCGTCTCGGCCTCCCAAAGTGCTGGGATTACAGGTCGTATGTGACTTTATCCGAGTATTTTTTTCAGTGATAACAGTATCTCCATTAATTGAATGTGTACTATTTGTCAGGTACTCTAGTAGATACATTTCGCATACATGATTTAATCTTTTATTTTCTTTTCATAACACTATTCTGAAAAATACCAAACTTTCAGAAAAATTGAAAGAATAGTCCAATGAACACCATATACCTTTTACCTAAATTCACTAATAGTTAGCATTTTTCCTCATATATGCTCATGAGCAGTCTCCGACTTTCCTCCCACCTTAGTGTGTATGCGTGTGTGTATATGTGTGTGTATTTTATAGTGGTTGTTATACTTTTTCCTGAGACAGTTGAGAGTTAATTTTAGACATCATGATGCTTGACCTGTATTCATGAAGTACTTGAGCATGTATATCCTAAGAATATGGGCATTCCCTTACATATCCTTAATATGATCATCATAATTGGGAAATTTAACATTGATATAATACTATTACCTATATTCAAATCTCCTCATTTGTCCTAATAATTTTTATTACACCTGTCTTTTTTTTCTTATCTAAAATCTAGTCAGGGGTCATGTGTTGCAATTAGTTGTCATGTCTCTTTAGTCTTCTTTAATCAAAGCAGTATCCCGTCCTTTTTTGTCTTTTGTGACTCTGATATTTTTTAAAAATTCAGGCCAGTTGTTTGACAGAATACATCACAACTGGGATATGTCTGGTAGTTTTCTAATGATTGGTTCCTGGTTAAACATTTTTGACAGAAATGCTGCATTAGTAATGTACTTTCTGCAGTGTATAACATAAGGAGGCATATTATTGGTAATATTAAGTTTGATCATTTGATTATTGTTGCATTAGTTATCCTTTTCTGCAAAACAAATTACCATAAACCTAGCAACTTAAAGCAATATTCGTTTATTATCTTACAATTTCAATGTGTCAGGAGTCAGCTTAATTGGATCTTCTGCTCTGCTCAGGTCTCACTAGATTACAATAAAGGTTCTGGCCAATCCTGTGCTTCTCATTTAGGTCTCAAGATCTTCTTCCAGTCTTATTCAGGTTGTTGGCAGAATTCAGTTCCTTGCAGTTGTATGGCTGTGGTCTTTGTTTTCTTACTAGTGTCTGCTAGAGATTTCTGTCAGTTCTTTCAGTCAACTATTTTCCTTAAGCAGTTCACAACATAGATGTTTGTTTTCTTCCTTCAAGACAAGAGGAGAATGCTTACTGCTTTTACAGGATTTGCCTGTTTAGGTTAGACCCAGTAAGAATGAGCTCCCTTTTGATTAACTCAAAATCAACTATTTTGGGACCTTGATTATATCTGCAAAATCCTTATGGTCATAAAAAGTAATACAGTCATGAGATTGAGAGTAACATGATTCTTTATTTTAATATCTATTTTAAAATTTATTTCAAAATTGACAAATAAAAATGTATATATTTACAGTGTATAACACGATGTTTTGAAACAGAAACACATTGTGGAATGTCTAAGTCAGGCTAATTAACATGTGCATTGCCTCATACACTTTTCAGTTATTCATGGTGAGAACACTTAAAACCTACTGTCTTAAATAATTTTCAAGTATACAATATATTTTTGTTAGCTATAATCACCATGTTTTACAATAAATCTCTTGAACTTATTACTTCTGTCTATTAGAAATTTTGTACCCTTTGACTAACATGTCCCCAATCTCCCCGCCTCCTCCAGACCCTGTTAACAATCCATATACACTCTGCTTCTAGGAAAAATGCACAAAATAAAGAAGAAAATACAAATCTCTTACAATACTGTTAAACAATGATAATCATTGTTAATGTTTAGGTATATTTCCTTCTAATATATTTTCCATACATATATGCATACATTAATGCACAATACATAATGTGTTTACATAATTAAGTTTATATTATATGTACAATTGTATAATTTTTATGTAACTTTACATTAGAAACATAGTCTAATTTCATTTTTTAAAACACCATGTAAACATCATTTTACTGGCTGCATAGTATTTCATCACAACATGATTCATTTAGTCTTTTCCTGTTATTGGACATTAAGATTGTTTGAAATGTGTTACTATGAAAATCCTCACCACTGTAATTAACAATCTTATGCATAAAGGTATATGTATATCATTTTTGAACCACATTATTCAGGTATGATTGACATACAAAAAGCTGTACATATTTATTGTATACGACTTTATGAGTTTGGAGATAAGTATATACCCATGAAATCATCACCACAGTCAATGCCATAAACACATCCATCACCTTCAAAAGTTTTCTCCTCCTATATTTTTTATGGCCAAAAATACTGTATTTTTAACCAGCAAGATCACTGGAGCATTATTATACAACATTAGGTGTTTGGCATTAGGTGAATGGCATTTTGGGAACAGTAAATATTCTTTTAAATACTGCAGGTTAAAAATGTTTTCTGACAAAACTCCCTAACTACATAGGTTTTTTTATGTTTCCTTAGGCTGGAGTCTCAGAATGGGGATTGCTAGATCAAAACCTATGAATATTTCTAAGATTTTTTATTTTCTCCCAGAACACGCCTTCCAGAAAATGTGTGTCAATATGATTGCCTTGTAACAAAGTGAGATAGATACCTGAAAGACAGTATATTTTTGCACCTTGGCAAGTGACTATTATGAAAGGGCCTTAGATCTTTTCTGGCAGGAATAGTGCAAGGGCAAGGTGACAGCATTTTATATTGTCTCAAGTGTCAGCTAATAGAGTTACACCAGAAATAGTTGCTTTTTGAAATTGCCAGACAGCTTAGGTTATATGTAACTCCCTAAATCTGCTGGTTAATTTCCAATGTGCCTTGATCTTCAGCCAAAATTTTTACTGGAATTTAAAATAGATTGTTTATACTCCTATCTTCCCTCTCTTCTAGAGACCTAGGTAATTCCATCATTTCCTGAAACTCCAATCCTGCATCTCTTCACAAGATAACATATACCAGACCCTTTGCCATCATATTGATATGAGTTCCATATCAACGTGAACATTGTTTTAAACAGTTTCAACTATCTTAGCAAGCCACAGCTACACACATCAACCCCATACATAAACAAATAGCCTAAATGGAGTACAGAAAAATAAATAATTTTACAGAAAATCTTTTCCTTATTCAGACCCAAAATGCTATACAGTTTCCTCAGTGTTGTATAATGGACTGGGAATCTGTTTGCCAGAGCCCAGAGTCCAATGGTTACTGTTTTTACAGAGTTGTCAAACCTCAAACAGCAAGTCTTCCAGAATGATGTGGCCAATACATTCTTCTTGATTATTCTGGTTCCTGGTATAATATATTCCCAAGCAGCAGTGATCTAGCTGGTTAATTTCTTTTTCCAGGGGTTTTAAGCCAAGATCAGATTAACTCTGACTCAGAGGACAAGAAGCAGGTTTGGACAGATGTTAGGCACAAACTGAATCCCCTAATTCAAAATACTTTCAAACTATTTTTTTATGTCCCACTTAGCTCCAGAAAGTGTTAAAATGACTTGTCTCTTGCATCATTCCTTCTGGCTCTGCTCTACTGACTTTGTTGATAGCTGACTCTACTAATTTTTTTAAACTAATTTATCTGCCCTGTAGTGCAGACTAATTCTTGCCTGAGACAAGAAGTGCCAAATAAATATCTTCCTTTTTCCCTTTCTACCCTAAGTACAAAACAGTTAAAAATTTATGTATAGTGGGTGGGGGTGGAGTGCAGAGGCTTAGTATTGAGTCAACCTCATTATTAAATGGATTCAGGAACAGCGAGTATCTGGGGATAATGAGCTGGTCCTGTAATGATGGTGGGACCCCTGTATGGACAGATGCCTACATTTTACTCTCTTTCTTCATTGTCTTATTAAGGGACCAGGATTGAGGATAGATTCTTCAAGTCCAAGGAATCCTCATTTTCCCCTTAAACAGTACAGTTGCACAGGAGACCAGAGGTGCATACAAAACCAAAATGGCATGCCACGGGTCCAAATGCAGGAAGAGAAAGTGTGGAATAATACTGAATTCTGATGGGGTCAGAGTCAGTGGACTACAGTCAGAATATAAAGCCATGAATTTAAGAAACAAATGAGGATGAAAACAGAAGGAATGTGAAGCAATCATTATGAATGCCATTTAGCAATTGAGACTTGCACCTGTGGAGCAAATATGGCATGGACAACAGAGTTCTCTATTCTCTAGCCCAAGAAGCCTCTTCATGCATCCTAGTTCTTAACAATTTTCAACTGCCCATATTTTCTACCCTTCTTACATGCCCAGCTCTGTGCTAGGTGCTTTCATTAATCTTATCAACTTTAGGAAGTAGTTACCTTTTCTATTTTATGGATGTGAAGACAAAGCCTCCTGACTCTCAGATTAGTGATCTTCTCCTTGTTAGCCATCTTGATTTAATGGTTTCCAGCCCTGTTGTCAATGTTCCCCCCATATTAAATATCAGTCATTCTGTGTGACACCACTCTAGTCTGTTTGTGCCAATGAAGTATCTTGCTTCCTATTTATGGCTACTTCATTTCTGCTCATGCTCTTGTCTCTGCCTGCTCCATGAAGAAGCTCCTGCTCTGACTCATACGTCTAATTCAAACTCTGCCACTTGCGTGGTAAAACTAGGCATGTTCGGTCTGATAACAATAACAATGATGGCATATATTAGTTTTTGAGCACTTGCCATGTGCCAGAATTGTATCAGGATTTTTACATGCATTATCTCATTTATTCCTTACTCCAGCTCTATAAGTATCCACAGTTTACAGAAGAGGAAAAACTAGTTTTTGTTCACATCACAAGTCTCATCTGGCATGACTCTTCCCCTCCTTCACCCTGCTCTAGCCACATTGGCCTTCTTGCTGTTCCTCAGACAAGTCAAATGTGTTCCCACTTCATGGTCTTTACACTTGCTATTTAGTCTGCTAAGAACTCCATTCTGCTAGATTTATTCTCATGGCTGATTCCTTCACATCATTCGACTCTCTGTTCAAATGTCACTTTGAGGCTTTCTCTGAACACCTCATCAAAAACAGCATTTATATTTCGATAAAATCCAACATCCCTACATATTAAAACCCTCAACCAACTAGGCATTGAAGGAACATACTTCAAAATAATAAGAGTCATCTATGATAAACCCACAGCCAACATCATACTGAATGGGCAAAAGCTGGAAGCATTCCCCTTGAAAACTGGCACAAGACAAGGATGCGCTCTCTCACCACTCCTATTCAACATAGTATGAGAAGTTCTAGCCAGAGAAATCATGCAAGAAAAAGAAATAAAAGGCATCCAAATATGAAGAGAGGAAATCAAAGTATCCCTGTTTGCAGATGACATGATTCTGTATCCAGAAAACCCCATAGTCTCTGCCCCAAAGCTCCTGGGTCTGAAAAGCAGCTTCAACAAAGTTTCAGGATACAAAATCAGCATAAAAAACCAGTAGCATTTCTGTACACCAAAAACATCCAAGCTAAGAGCCAAATTAGTAATGCAATCCCATTCACAATTTCCACAAAAGAATAAAATACCTAGGAATAAAGCTAACTAGGGAAATGAAATGTCTCAACAATGAGGATTACAAAACACTGCTCAAAGAAACCAGTTATGACACAAACAGAAAAAACATTCCATGCTTGTGAATAGAAATAATCAATATCATTAAAATGTCTATACTGCCCAAAGCAATTTAAAGATTCAATGCTACAAATAACACTACAAATAATCAAACTACAAATAATATTCCTCTCAGAACTAGAAAAAAATATTTTAAAATTCATATGGAACCAACAAAGAGCCCAAATAGCCAAGGCAGTTCTAATCAAAAACAACAAAGCAGGAGGCATCACATTACTTACTCAACTTCAAACTATACTGCAGGGCTACAGCAACCAAATCCCATGTTACTGTTAAAAAAAACAGACAAATAAACCAATAGAACAGAATAGAGAGCACAGAAATAATGCTGCACACCTACGGCCATCTCTCCTTCAACAAAGCTGACAAAAACAAGCAATAGGGAAAGGACTACCCAATAAATGGTGCTAGGATAACTGTCTAGCCATAGGCAGAAGATTGAAAGTGGACCCCTTCCTTATGCCATATACAAAAATTAATTCAAGATGGATAAAAGACTTAAACATAAAACCTAAATCTATACAAACCCTGGAAGAAGACATAGGACATACCATTTTGGACATCTGAACTGGCAAAGATTTTATGACAAAGATGCCAAAAGCAATTGCAACAAAAGCAAAAATTGATAAATGGTATAGAGTTAAACTAAAGAGCTTCTGTACAGCAAAATAAACTATCAGAGTAAACAGACAACCCACAAAATGGGAGAAAATTTTTGCAAAGTGTACTTCTGAAAAAGTTCTAATATTCAGAATCTGAAAGAACATAAATTTGAGTGCAAAAAGCAAACAACCCTATTAAAAAGTGAGCAAAGGACACGAACAGACATTTTTCAAAAGAAGATATGCATGCAGCCAACAAGCATATGAAAAAGTGGTCAACATCACTAATCATTAGAAAAATGTAAATCAACACCACAATAACCAGTCAGAATGGCTATTACTGAAAGTCAAAAAATAACCAATGCTTACGAGGTTGCAGAGAAAAGGACATGCTTATACTCTGCTGGTGGGAGTGTAAATTGGTTCAGCCATCATGGAAAGCAGTGTGGCAATTCCTCAAAGAACTAAAAACAGAATTACCAATAGACTCAGCAATCCATTGTTGGGCATATATCCAAAGGAATGTAAATTATTTTACCATAAAGACACAAGCACACATATGTTCATCTCAGCACTATTCACAATAGCAAAAACATAGAATCAACCTAAATGCCCATCAACTGTAGATTGGATAAAGAAAATATGCACATATATACCATGGAATGCTATGGAGTCATAAAGAGGAATGAGATCATGTCTTTTGCAGGGGCATGGATGAAGCCAGAAGCCATCATCCTCAGCAAACTAACACAGGAACATAAAGCCAAATACTGCATGTTCTCACTTGTAAGTGGGAGCTAAACTCCACACCCACTCTAGGCTTAGTGGATAATCACTGCCTTATAGTGAGTCATAGTTACAGCATTGTGGTTATAAGCATGGAATCATACTTAGACCACTCCTGTATAAATCCTGTCTCCTCAGTTTGCTAGCCCAAAATCTCCTTAAGCTGATAAGCAACTTCAGCAAAGTCTCAGGATACAAAATCAATGTGGAAAAAATCATAATCATTCTTATACACCAATAACAGACAAACAGAGAGCCAAATCATGAGTGAACTCTCATTTACAATTGTTTCAAAGGCAATAAAATACCTAGGAATCCAACTTACAAAGAATGTGAAGGACTTCTTCAAGGAGAACTACAAACCACTTCTCAGTGAAAGAAAAGAGGACACAAACAAGTGGAAGAGCATTCCATGCTCATGGACAGGAAGAATCAATATCATGAAAATGGCCATACTGCCCAAGGTAATTTAAAGATTCAATGCCATCCCCATCAAGCTACCAATGACTCTCTTCACAGAATTGGAAAAAACTACTTAAAAGTTCATATGGAACCAAAAAAGAGCCCACATTGCCAAGTCAATCCTAAGTGAAAAGAACAAAGCTGGAGGCCTCACGCTACCTGACTTCAAACTATACTACAAGGCTACAGTAACCAAAACAGCATGGTATTGGTACCAAAACAGAGAAATAGACCAATGGAACAGAACAGAGCCCTCAGAAATAATGTGTTCTAGTTCCTTTACTTGTAAAATGGGAATGAAAACAGGCTCTTAAAATGTATGGTTGTTAAATTTAAAAAAAAAAAAAATGTATGGTTGTTGCAAGGATTAAATGAGTTAACATATGTAAAACATTTAAAACAGTGCCTTGGAGATGGTAAGTGCACAGAAATTGTTAGTTATTCATGTCATACCCTTCAGGACCATTGGGCTGGAACAAGTTTGAGAACAAATTTGGTGTGGTGTCCTTCCCACAATAAAGCTGTTAAGTGAGGCTACAGCTATCATACAACAAGACGCATCAGGGCACCTACAAATCCATGTGCTCCATCCTCAGCGAGGCCTTTAGTGCTGCACTTGGCAGTGCTTTTAATGTGTCAGATCCCTGATTTTTCCCCCATATTTGATATTCTTTATCTTTGCCCACTCCTCAAACCATGTATCCCACTCCACCCAACGACTTCCCAGTTGGAAAAAAATATTCCTCTACTCTGCGTCTTTGTCAGACTGCCACCCTGTCTTTCCCTTCCTCATTACTGATAAGCACCTCAAAAGGGTATCATGTCATTCTCTCAATTCCCTCACTTTACAATCTGCTGCACTCCAGATTATACTCTCACCACTCCTCTGAGAGTGCTCTAGTAGGTATCAACAACCTCCTTATTGCTGGATCCTGAGGTCTCTTTGCAGCAACCTTGCTTATTTGACCCCTGCTCCATGGCCTTTGACTGTGGTCTACTTTCAGCTTCTGCCATACCTCTCATGCCAGATTCTCCTCTTACCTCTTTGATAGTTCCTTCTCAGTTCCCTCTGTATTCTTTTCTTCTTCATACACCTAAAAGTTTGTTGTGCCTAGAGGTTTCACCTATTGACCCTCTTATTTTTGCAGTCTATATGTGTACCTTCAACAATCACATCCACTGCCAGTACTTTATTTACAGCAGTGATTGAGCATGCAGGTGTTAAAGTAGGACTGACCTGGGTTTAAATCTGGCTCTGCCACTTACTAACTGTGTGAATTACTTAACCTCTTCTAAGCCTTGTTTTCCTCGTTAGTAAAAAGGGGGCAAATATATTTCCTAAATCATAAACTCTTTGTGAGGGTTAAATGAGATAGTGCCCAACCTTTTCTCCTGACTTCAGTTCCATATAACTGTCTGCCTACTTAAAATATCTACCTGTATACTCTCAGAAATCTAAAACTCACTATGTCCAAACCTATCCTCATAGTTGTTTCCCCCCATTTTGTTTTTCATCCTGTGTTCTCAATCTCAGTAAATGACACCACCATTTATCCAGTCACCTAAGCTGTAATAAACTTGCACATGCATACTCTTAGATTTCTCCCTTTAATTCACCCTCTACATGTTCAGCTAGCAACTAAGCCCTTCTTTTTCTCTCTTGTTAATATATGTCCTGTCTGTGTTTTCCTCCCAATCTTCCATGCTGCTGCCTTAGTCAAGACCTTCATGTACATAGTATTCTAATTAGTTCTCCCTTCATATGTCTGGTCTTTTAATTGGTCTCCCTGTCCCCTGCAGCTTTGTTCCCTTTTAGCCCATTCTCTAACTGCTGCTAAAATAATTTTCTACTGTCTTCCTAATGATTATAGAATAAAATCCAAAATTTTTAGTGTGATATATAAGGACTTCAATGATTTCACACTTCCATGTCAAATAGCTTATGCTACTTTCTTTACTGGAAATGCTTCCTCACCTTGGCCTTCTAATAAGCATGGACTCAATGGCCAACATTTAGCTCCAGATTCACCTCGTCCAGGAAAATTGCCATGGCTGCTTTACCTTTTGCTCCAATTTTGTGTTTCCCCACTCTTCCTACACATATTTACTTAAATACTTAAATATTTTCTTAAATATGTTGTCCCATGTACTAATATACATATCAACCTTCCCTTACTAAGTTGTAATCTCCTTGAGGGCAGGGACTTTGTTATGATCCCTTTCTGTTTTCACTCTGTTTTGTTTCACTGCTTGTTATAACACATAATACCACAATATTGTTGGTCAAAGAAATGCATGAATTAACCAACCACTCATGAGCTGCACTAATAAAAATGTACACCATTAGGTGCAAGAAAGATGATCATCCTGTTTCTATTACTTTTTTTTTATTTTGCCATAGTCAGACAATTATTTAAAGAGAGCCTTGGCTAAAAAATCTTTCAGAGTCCTTCTGTTTCTGAAAGTTCTTCATTTTACCTTATCCTCAATACTATGGGGGATACCAAAGTATGAGATACAACATGCATTCACAGTAAGCTTACAATATATCTGACCAAATGAGCTTAACATCTATAAAAATCTCAAGTAGAAGTATTTTGGGAATCATAAGTCAATAGGGTTAGGCATCAAATTAGTAACAAAGCATCATTAAAAACTCAGGAGGGGGTATTTAGCTAATGGCTGGAGTGGTTAGACAAGTCTTTCTGAAGGGATGGGACTTGAGTTGAACTTTAGCAAATGAGAAGGCATGAGTGATGTAGTAATAACAGCAAAGAGACAGAATAGCAAACTGGTTAAGAATATAGACAGTCCAATTTTCTGGCTTTAAACTCAGCTCTCCCACTTACTAGACCATATGACTTTGGGCAAGTGACTTCACCTCTCTCAGCCTCACCTAATTCTTCCATACATTTAAGATGACAATCATATTTGCCTCATGTTGTGAACATTAAGCAAATTATTTTGAATAAAGAGTTTAGAAGAGTACCAAGTTCATAGTAAGAACTTAATGAGTCAATAAGTATTGGTTGTTTTTATTATGCCTTAGGTATACTGAAGGCTTTCAGTTTGCACAACTTGTACTAACAATTTCCTCAGCGACCCTATGAGAACTGGGAAGTGTCTTATTCCCATTTGACAAATGGTAAAAGTGAGGTCCAGAAAAAGGAAGCGACTTATCAAAAGTGAGCTGATGGAAGAGTCCAGCCTTCCTTTGGCCTTTGGTTAGCCTTTTATACTCAGTGATATCACAGCTTTTCAGTAGCTGTTTTATTCACATCTGGGAGATAAAGTGGAGTTGGTACAGCAAGGGGTAAGGGTGATAACGGGAGAAGAAAAGTGTAGAGAAAAAGCTAGAACTATCTTCAGGATTTGATGTTTGTTAAGGATCACCCAGCTCAGTGGATAAGGTTCAGGTCCTGCCTTTTAGGACACAAAAGAAGCACAATAGATATAAAATAGTTCCATATCTCACCCTCCTTGTCAGCCATCAAAACCAACAGAAAGTTCTGAAAGGGTTGAGTCAACTTCCCGAGGAGGAAAGGGGAGCTTTTCTGCAATTAATAACATCTGGCAAAATTGTTTCTAATTAGTCAGCATGTATTCCAAGGGTAACTCTTCCCATTCAGTGGTGTGTAGTTCATGCCTGGTTGTCACACTGAGACAAATGTAGCAATAAGTACATTTTTCTCACTCAAATCACTCATCAGAACCCCAATCCAGGGAAAAACTACATCTTGGATTAGCATTTTTAAAAATTGCTTTTATAGGCTCTATTTCACAAGGGTTCTTCCTCCATGCTCCTAGGCAAGGTCTCTGACTGTAAAGCCACATGCAGAAAAACAGTCTCACTATTTCTCCTTGAATCACTTCTCTCTTTCACTCCCCTTCTCTCTCTCTCTCTGTGTGTGTGTGTGTGTGTGTGTGTGCGCGTGTCTGTCTGTCTCTGTTTCACACACACACAGACACATATATACTCACATACACACAGAGTTCCAGTTCTATTTCTCCATGTTAAACTGGGAAATTGATACTCTGTCATCATCAGTGTGATTTCTAAACACTACAGTTTCGAATACTTTTTAAAAATGAAGTACAGATCAAGAAACTATACCAAGTGCCTACCATGTGCCAGATATTCTGCATTTTTAGCAGGACTCCTATGACAAAACTTGGTTGTGGAATATTACTCATTTCTATCTTGCCGACAAGCAAACTGATACTTGAGAAAGGAAAGAAACAATGGAACTAGAAATCAATGTCAAGTATCTGTGGCTCCAAAACCGCATACTCTGTACATTAAAGCCTCTCATTGTGGAAATAATAAAAAAAAACAACCAAATACTATGAATGCTAAACCTATATCTGTCTTATTTAATTCTCACAACAAACTGATGAGTTAGCTAGTTCTGTTATCTCCACTTTACAGACGAAGAAACCAATGTTCATGCTCACTTCCACCGCACATAAACTAAAATTGAAGAAATGAATAGATGATTAGCATCGCCCTTATGTAAGGAGGACACATAAATTCATAAAATATGCTATATTTCTCTATATTTGTACAATAAAATGATTAGCAACATGAATGAATGCATATATATTCAATGAATCTCATACACATAATATTGAGTGAAAGAAATGAGACAAGAAAAGAAAACATAGCATGTGATTCCATTCACATAAACTTTAAAAAACAGGCAAAAGTAAACTATAGGGTTTATATAGAGAGAAAAGCAAGCAAGCTATTATCTATTATTGCATATACTCATTCATATTCCTTCCCTCTATTTCTGCTTCTATTATTTATGCATAATACACCTTAAAATAAAATTTTATTTTTCTAGGCCCAAGGGAAGGGACTGGGACCTTTCCTAAGAGAAACTTTACAGGCTTCACCTTGCGATGCACCATAAGTACAGACATGAGAATTGCGAGAGGACCAAGTCAGGCGAGAGGGGTGGGCTTGGGCCAGTTACTTTGCATGGCGTGTTGTGGGCAAAAACATTAGCTTACAGGGGATAAATAGATCTTTAAAAAAGGTATGTTACATGCCAAAAAATGCCTTATGATTCATTGTGCTCCAAATCCCTATAATGGAGAACTCCAGAAACCCCCATAGGCCAAAATGCTAATGTTGAAACTTCATAAATATAAACCCTCTTTCTTGCCTTAGTCCAGGAGTTGTAAGGACCAGAGAACAATTGCTTGTAGTATGGTATATTATTGGGAAAAGAGCAGAGTTTGTGTGTCTAGCTTGAGATCATTATCTTGGATCTGCTAAGCTGTGTAACCTTGAGAAAGTCACTTCCTTTCTCTGAGTCTCAACTTCTTCATAAATGGAGGTGTGAAAGGCTTAGCATACACTAAGAATCATTAAAATTAAAATGGGATAATCATACTACCTAACTTACAAACTTATTTTAGGAAAGCACCTGACACATAGTAGATACACAGTAAATAAGTTTTCTTCATTTTCTTCACTTAGTGGCCCTTGCCAGACCTCAAAAGATAAAGCAGAAAACTCAATGTCAGATGACTTCTGAAGATATGTGCTGGTTTATTTTTGGAAGGATATATTTCAAAGGCTACAAATTTATCATTGTCAAAAAAAGACACTCCTGAAAACATAACGTGAATCTGCTATCTACTTCAAGTTCTCTCTTATTTGGGGGAGCAGAAAAACAGAAAGAAGGGGTCTACCTGACTATATTCCTTCATCAAAACAATATTCTGCTGTTTCAAAATCTACTTTGGGTTAAATATCCCTATCCACAAATCAACATAGCACACAACCATAGGAGCTCGAAGGAATAAAATTCTATTAACACTGAAGCGACTATCCTTTGTTATCTATTAAAACACCTTGCCTATGGCCTTTGGCTAGCATTACTCGGGGAAAAGATATTCCATGCTGGTTATTAAGAGTCAGTCTAATATAAGAAACTGTAAAAATACCAGGTGAGTTCATTGAAACAGATGTGATGCCCAAAGATAATTATGACTACCACCCTTTTGCGACCCTAGGGAGGTATCAACTATTGCTGTTGATGTTGCTGCTAGACTGAACCACCTCCCCAACCCACCAACCACAGAACCTGCAGTTGACATGCTAAAATTACTGTAAAGTATTTTGGTTTGGTAACCAGAGAAACTTGTGTCTGAAGCTGGCTGTGGCACTTACTGGCTAGGCGGACTTTAACAAGTCACTTTTCTCTCAGTCTCAGTTTCCTCATCTCTCAGACAAGAATAATAATAGTACCTGATTCACAAAATTACTGTGAAGACTCAATGAGATTATGTTATATAAAGCGCCTAGCTTGACACTTCACACCAATAAGGCACTCCAATGTTAGTTTCCTCTTGCCTTGCTCACTAAAGTATCTACCTTATTTCAGTTAATGAATTTAGCTAAGGGTTTGAACATTCCCAGTGTGTAGTTGACTAGATCCTAAGATACTGTAGCATGCTGTGTTTCAAAATGGCTCAGTCTTGGGTCCCTATTTAACTTCACTAAACCAGAGCTCAGAAAACTGGCCAGCCAAACCATAGTCAGCCTGAAGCCTCTTTTGGTATGGCCTATCAGCTAAAACTGGTGTTCACCTATGTAAAGAATTGCAAGGAAAAGAAAAATAGAATGAAGATGAAGTAGAAGATATAGTATGTGGCCTACAAAGCCTAAAAACATTTACAATCTGACCTTTGAGAAAATATGCTTGTCATACTCTGCACTAGTCCCTAGTGAGTAGGAAAAGCACATGTAATTAATAGTCTGTGGGAATTACTTTTTTCTAATCTGTCCTTTCTTTCTTCTCCTTTTCTTGTAACAGATTCTCGCAAATCTGGGTAGGCCTGTGATTTAGGTTTTGCCAAGGAAAATATCCCACTTTCTCTGGCAGCAGTGATTGATCAAGCCCAATTCATGTCAATCTCAGTCTTTTACTGAGATATGTAGATTCTAGGAAAAAAGGAAGATTTTTACCCACTGAAGTTGCTGAAATGAAGCTCTTGTCAGCCATGTTTCCTGCCAAGTAGACAAAACCCTGTCTGAAGTAAAAGAGCATGAAATAAATTTGCATAGAAAATCAAAGATAAGAGATATACAGAGAAAAGGAGAGTACTAGCAGCTTTGAGTCCCTAGTTCTGCTCACCGAAATCTTGGTTCTTACAGTTCTTCAATTCCATGAGTTACCCTACTACTTCTTCCTAGATTATTCCAGCAATTTCTTCCTAAAATAAAGCCAATAAATGTCTTTTTGTTTACCTGGTCTGTGTCTAAGTTAAACTGATTTTCTGTTGCCTATAACCAAACACAGCCTATTCTAATAGAGCTCAGTTTTGAAATTCAGTACAAGTGGAATGAAATTAATATCCCATTTCTTAATTAGATGACCTTGAGCAATTTACATCATGCCATCAGGGCTTCAGTTTTTCTCCTTTGTAAAACTAGGACAATAATATATACATAGTAGAGTTTTTGTGATATGTAGGTAAGATAGACATAAAATAAGAGTCACGGTGCAGGGTGCAATAGGTGTTCAGAAGATGTGAGTTTCCTTCCCCAATGGCAAGATCTAACAGATCAGCTGACCTACAGGCAGGGAAACCTTCTATAATTCCTATCTCTTTAAACATTCTGGGGTTACTCATGAGCATAAGAAACCTGCCAGGCCTCCACCATATAAATCAGACCTGGGAATCACCAGCCAAAATGGCAAGTGTAGTCTAGCAGCTTGAGCTTAATAACAAGCCACTGAAACTTCTTCAGCCCTTCTTGAATCAAGTCAGCCTCCTCTTGCCATACCTACGTAGCCTCTTAAACTATACTCTAACCCTCCTAGATGTTTCAATCAATTAAATAAGCTTGTTTGTTCAGAAGTGATCGTCGACTTTGAAGTGAAAAGGTGTTCTGATATCACTGTATGGGGAAAAATCAAGATTAGCAAACCTCTTCAAATGAGGAGCTTCATTAATCTTGAAAGATAACTCCATTAGCTTTAAGGAAAAAGTTAGGTGGTGAAAGAGTAAAGAGGAAGTCTCAGTTTTTTCACTTAGACCAAGATAGGTCATATGCATCAGAAAGGAGCCAGGCCTGTCTACTCTGCCCTCAGGCCAGGCTTCCCTGTGGTGAAGTAGGGTCAGCAAAACTCTTTACTTTGGACTACTTGACTGAAACCTGAGGGTTAGACTCAGGTGCAACTCTTCAGGGGAGGATATGTAGGAAGTTTGCAAGGGATAAGCTAACCCAACCTCAATATTGCCCCCAAAAAGAAGATGGGCTCCTCTACACAGAAGACAGGAATAAGAACAATAGCCTTTTCACCCTCTCCCTACCTACAGGAGGGAGAAAATCAACCCAAGAGATTTCAAAAGAGCCTAGCATTACCATTAGCCATATAAAAGGTAGGGAGAGGGAGTGACCAACACAAAGGCAAAGCCCTGGCAAAGCCCTTTACTGATCAAGTTGCTGAGCCTGAGGCAGAAAGTGTGGGAGTCCAAAGATGCTTATAGAGTAAGGACTGACATTCCAAGGATGAGGCAGCCTTCCTTAGGATATGCTTCATTGACTTAGTTATTGTGCCATTGGATCAACATGGAAAACAAAGCAGTAAGGACATTACAAGAAAACACATCTACAAAGTGCTCTCTCATGAACATAGATGCTGAGACACTAAAAGTATTATCAAATCAAATCTAGCTTTATATAAAGGAATATGCATCACAAGCAAGTGGGGCTTGTTCTAGGAATGCAAGTGTGGTTTAGCATTCAAAATCATTAACATAAAAAGTAGGAAATTATATGTCATCTAAGGAGATGCAGGAAAGCTTTTGAAAAAAATTAAACACCCATACAAGATAAAAACTATTAGTAGAGTAGGTATAAAAGGGAACTTTCTTAATCTGATAAAGATTATCTACAGAAACCTACAGCAAACATCACACTT
Source organism: Macaca nemestrina (assembly GCF_043159975.1). Classification (NCBI taxonomy): domain Eukaryota; kingdom Metazoa; phylum Chordata; class Mammalia; order Primates; family Cercopithecidae; genus Macaca; species Macaca nemestrina. Next base: position 88,142,260 of record NC_092145.1, read on the forward strand.
AGTCATGAAGTATCAAAAGCCTTCCTCTTGAAATCAAGAATAAATGACAAATGCCTACTATCAGCATTTCTACTCAACATTATACTGTAGTTATAGCCAGTGCATTATGATAAGAAAAATAAAAGGCATAAGAATTAGAAAAATATATAAAACTGTTATTCTCAGGTGACATATTTGCATATGTATAACATTCAAAAGAATCTATAAATTAATACAATTAAGAAGTAAAATTTGTAAGGTCACTGGATGCAAGGTCAGTATACTAAGTCACTTTTATTTCTACATAGCAGCAACATATAGGAATTTAAATTTATTTAAAAAGATGACATTTACATTAGCTATCAAATACCTAGGAGCACATCTAATGAAAGAATTGCAAGACTAACAAAACATGATTGAGAGAAATTAAAGAAGGCATAAATAAATGAGGACATTCATGGATTGGAAGACTCAGTATTATAAAGATGTCAGTTCTCCCCAAATTAACAAATACATTTAACAGAATCTTAAGCAAAAAGTGGTTTTGGCCAAAATTTTCAAGCTTACTCTAAAAGTCATATAGAAATTTAAAGGGCCAGAAACAACCGAGGCAATCTTTAAGATGAACAAAGCTGGAAATCTTATACTACCAGATTTCATTTTCTGTACAAAGCTATGATAAATATGACTGTTTGATACTGGTGCAAGGATAAACAAACGGATCAATTGAGCATGTAAAATTCGGAAACAGATCCACATATTTATAGTCGACTGATTTACGCTGAAGGTAACACTGCAGTGCAACAGAGAAATAATGGTCTTTTAAATAAATGGTGTTACATCAATTGGGTTGCCATATGGGGAAAACTGTATCTCTCTTTTTTTTTTTTCTTTTTTTTTTTTTTTTTTTTTTAGAGACAGGGCCTTCCTGTGTTGCCCAGGCTGGAGTGTAGTGGTACTATCACAGCTCACTGCAGCCTTGAAATCTGTGCTCTAGTCATCATCCTGCCTCAGCCTCCTGAATAGCTAGGACCACAGGAGTGTGCTACCATGCCCATATATATATATATATATATTTTCAAATCTATTTGTAGAGACTGGATCTCACTGTGTTACCCAGGCTCATTTCAAACTCATGACCTCAAGTGATCCTCTTGCCTCAGGCTCCCAAAGTGGTGGGATTACAGGTGTGAGCCACCATGCCCAACTGAAAACTGTATCTTAATTTGTATCACACCATAACTGAAAACCGACTCCAGATATATACAGATCTAAAGTAAAGGGCGAAACAATAAATCTTTTTTAAAAAAATGTGAAACATTTTTATGACCTTGGAGTAGGCAAAAATTTCTAAAACAGGACACAAAAGCCCCATTTTTAAAGGTAAAATTGATCACGCCAACTAAATTAAAATCAGAAACTTCTGCTCTTTAAAAGATGTTATGCCAAGAGAGAAAAGGCAGCTCACCAACTTGGAGAGGATATTTGCAATACATCCAGCACAGGACTCATATACAGAATATATGATTAACATATACAAGTTAATACAAAAAGACAATTTATTAGGGAAATAGACAAGAGACTTGAAGATATTTGACTGAAATGTATTCAAATGCCCAATAAGCATACGAAGTGCTCATTTTCATTAGCCATCAAAGAAATACAAATTGAAGCCATGGTAATGTAACACTGACACTCATCAGAATTACCAAAATTAAAAAGTTGGAAAATGTCAAGTTTTGGTGAGGGTGTGGAACAGCTGAAACTCTCATACAGTATTGGTAGGAATGCAAATTGGTATGACCACATAGGAAAACTGTTTTACAATACCTGCTAAAATTGAACATAAGCATACCCTATGACCTACTGATTCTGCTCCTAGGTATCTAACAGAAATATGCTCATCAACAGACACGTTCAAGAATGTTCATAACAGCACTATTTGTAGTGCCCAAACCTAGAAATTCCTCATATGCACAGCAACAGTAGAATGGATAAAATGGATAAAAACATTCTGTATGGGAACAGAAAACCAAACACAGGATGTTCTCACTCTTAAGTGGAGTTGAACGTGGAGAACACATGGACACAGAGAGGGGAACAACACACACAAGGGCCTGTTGGGGGGTGGGGGTGAGGGGAGGGAACTTAGAGGATGGGTCAATAGATAGAGCAAACCACCATGGCACACATAGACTTATGTAACAAACCTGCACGTTCCGCACATATATCCTGTTTTGTTTTTTTTTTTTTTTAGATGAAATAAAGAAAAAAAAAGAAAAAGAAAAAGAAAACATTCTGTGTGAGGAATTCTCTACAGCAATAAAAAAAAAACCTCTGCAGATATGTGCAACAATATGGAATAATTTCACAATCAAGCAAAGGAAGCCAGAAATGAATGTAAACTGTATGTTTCTATTCATATAAGTCACCAAAAGAGTTAAAACTAATCTATGCTATTAGACGTTCTAATAGCGGTTACCCTTAGGGTGGGTAGACTAGAATGGAGCACAAGGAGGAATTCTAGGGTGTTGAAGCTTTTGTACATTGATCTGGGTGCTGATTACTTGAGCATGTTCAGTTTGTGAAAATTTATTGAGCTGTACACTTATGTATATGTTTATGCATGTATGTTATGTTTTAATAAGGGAGACAAAGAAAGTGAGTCAGTATTTGCTAGGGTAACATAACAAACTACCACAACATGGTGGCTTAAAACAACAGAAATTCATATTTTTCACAGTTCTGGAGGTTAGCTAGATGTCAGAAATCAAGTTGTTAGGAGGGATGCATTCTCTCTGAAAGCTCTAGGGGAGAATACCTTCCTTGTCTCTTCTGGCTTCTGGAGACTCCAGGTGTTTCTTGGCTTGTGCCTGCATAAATCCAATCTCTACCTCAGCCTTCACTTGGCGTTTTCCTTTTTGCTGTGTGTCTCTTATAAAAACATTTGCCACTGGAGATAGGGCCACCTGGATAATCTTCATCTCATCTGAAGATCCTTAACTTAATACTTTTCCTCTTTTGGGAGATCATCATACAACACACTATAGTCAGAAAGATACTCAAAGAGAAAACTTTTAGCAGAGGAGATCTTCTATTGCCTGAGATCTGCCAGAGTCTCTTGCTCGGTGTAATAGTATTTACTATTGCTTTTCTGGCCTCCAGAATTGAAAATATTGCCAGAGGATTCCAGCTCTATGTACCTGATGACCTAATTGATGGGATCGGCTTATCTGAAGCTGACACCCTGGAAGATATTTGGAACCAGGACTACTTATAAAGGAGTCATAAGGGAAGCCATTGTAGAGCTGATTGACTCTCACATACCCAACAAATTTATTTGGCAATCATTGTCCACCTGGCCCCACTATGTAGATTGTCTCATCTCTAGCTGTCCCCGGTGACCATCTTTATGCCTTTGTCTTTCTACAGCTGAGCAAAGTTCTATGCTGTGGATGGCAGGGCAGTTAAAAATAAGGGTGGTTTATATTCAGTAATGCCATTCTCAAGGTGTCCTTACACTGAGGTTTGTAATAACCTTTTCCTCGATGTATTGATATTTACTATTTCACAGAAGATTTTTTGTTAGGTATTATGGTGAGGCAGAATGGTTGCATTTGTGAAGAAAACATGGCATAGGTCATCGTAAAGACTGAAGTTCTGGCTCACAGGTTGAACTAGGTACCACATGGGTATCTCATTACAGATTAGCCAGATACTTATAAAGATTCTGCTGTAGCCACCTCAGTGACACAAAAATCTAGTTTTGTTCCATTCTTCTTATTCAGATATCTCTCATTGGTGATTAATAGGCATCTTAAACCTAACATGGCCAAAACACAGCTCTCACCCAAACCAGTTCTTCTCTTATTGTTATCCATGTTAGTAATTAGCACCACTTTCCAGCCAGTTGTTCAAGCCAAAAACTTAGTAGTCATCTTTATTTTTGTTTTACTATATGCATTCTATTGACATGTCAGGCCAACTGTACATCCAAAATACAATGTCTTTTGAATATAACTACTACTAATCCTTATCAACTCTGCTACCAACCTGGTCCAAGCTTCTATTACATCTCATCTGGATTACTGCACCAGCTCCCTAATAATATCCCTACTTCCACTTTTTCCCTTACAATTCATTCACTACACAGAAGTCAGAGTAATCTTTTTTTAAAAATAAAAATATATTACAGTGTGGTGAGTTTGAATTTTCCTGTTGCCCTGACTTTGATAATGATTGCCTAGATAAGGAACTTTAAAAAAGAAAAGAAAGAAGAAGAACACGAAGAAAATGAGAAAGGATGAGGTGAAGAATAAGGAGGGATGGGAAGTGCTTCACGCTAAAGAATATTGCTGACAACTGGGACCAAATACTCTCCCAAAGGCTTTCTGGAAAGTAGCAACACGATCGTTGTCACAATCCATCCAAGTACCTCGGTTACCACCTAGCATGTTAGCAGCATATAACGGGTAGGAGGAAGGACTCTGAGACTTGTGCATCATTGGCCTAATGGACAATATAGTGCTTTTTTTCTCACTTTTACAGGTCAGTTGTAAAAGTGTCCTTACCCTTGAGCCAAGAGGAGGTGTTCTTCAAGACAAGAGAATCACTCAAAGCAATTGTGGGAGCCTTCAAAATAGAGAAACAAAACAAAACAAAACAAAACAAAACAAAAACCTAACATTTTATTACTCAGTTTGCAAGGATAAATATGTTTCCTGTGTATCTAGTGGTCACCCCAGAGGATGGCTAAACTTGAGCTGCTTTGCTGGGTCCTTATACAAGAGGACTTGCTACAAGGCAAGTGTTCCCCGGCAGCAGAAAACTTTGGGGTTTGCGGTGGGAGTAACATCTGAGAGAGGCTGAAGAGGGTGAACTGCAGCTGGATTTCCCACTTTAGGAAATAAAACAGTAGGGAAGCGCCCAATACTCATAGGAGAACCTTTTTAACTCAAAAGGCATCAATATTCAATTATCCTGAGAAGACAAGAACACCAGCAGAGAGAACCACACATACTAGCAGTTAGGAGATGTTTGCCTTTACTTCCCTGTTCCCTTTTCCCATTCCCCTAAGACCAGAGTAGTTGGGTCCTGAAAAGGAAAGTGGAGAAAAGGGAACTACAGAACTTGACACAGCCCCCCACACATGCGTCCGCGCGCGCACACACACACACACACACAGGCATACACACATGCACAATTCCAAACTACTGGAGACAGACGAGAAATGATTCCAGATCATCTTTACAATTTAGACACCTCAAGCTACAGGTCTGGCATGTGATACAGAAGAGAAAGATTTGCACCTCATATGAAATTATGATTTTAGATTGGGTCAACTTTTAATAAGAAATGTGACCAGGTAGTTGTGGAATCTGCCCAAGATATTAAGAAGAGATTTGTTACTCAGCAAATAAAGGATTTGACATAACAAGAAGGTAGTGAAGAAAAGCAAAACTGTTTTATACTTGTATTCTGCCAAGTAGCACTGTTCACCAAATCTGCTGTACATGAATCAGATCATGTTATTTCTCAAAACTCTCCAAGTGTCTTTCATCTAACTCAGGATAAAATAAAAATCCTTTATCTTGGTACATAAGGCCCAACATGATCTCTCGACTTATCTACTATGCTAAAATCACATTGGCTTTCTTTTGTTCATTCAACCCAACTGACTTGTTCCCACCTTTGCAAATTGCTATTTCATCTGTATGCAGCCTTCTCCCCTCAATTTCACAGGACTGCCTCCTTATTATTAAAATACTAGCTAAGATATCACCTCCTGGAGAGATCTTTGTGGACTACCCCATTTAAAGCGGCTTTTTTCCGCCCCTTCCCCCAACTTGTATCTGAAATTATCTTGATAATATTTGTTTACTTGTCAGCCTCCCCTCTCTAGAACAAATTATGTGAGAATTGAGAAATTTTTTGTTCTTATTCACTGCTATGTCCCCAGTACTCAGCACAATGGTTGGCATACCGAACCCACTAAGTAAATACTTGATTGAAAGGATTAAATGTGTATAAAATGATGGTAGCATAAAACCTATAGATTAGAAATAAATTCTGAGATCTTTCTGTTCAACTCACCATTTAATGCTTAACTTATGTCTATAGCATTACTAGCCAAATCGACTGTTCCCAACTCTGTTTGAATATCTCTAATAAAAGGGAATTTTTTTTATCTCTCAGTTGCCCATTTGATCAATGGACAGTTTTGTGAAAGGGTTAGATAAGTAGGCATACTTTTCTCTATTTCTCCCAGTGAGTACAGCTAAATACTCTGGACATTATATATAAAACAAGGATAAGAAGACTCTGAAAGGTGGAGAAAGAAAGGAAGAATGACTAGTGTCTTTGAAATCTAAAGAGTGACAGCACAGTAAGTTCTTTGTGTTTTCTTTTCGCCTCACATATCCCAGACTGGATAATGGAGAATCTAACAATGTGGTAATGCCAAAGGAGATAGAAAAAGCCCCTCCAAAAGCCATCCAAAGTAGCAGCCCAGCAACACACAACATTTTTAAATGACAGCTCTACTACAACCAAACACCAGAGGAAAAACAACTACTGTGGCAATGGCCAGATGCGGAGCATAGACTTTCATCCTTTCCAGGCTCTAACAAGGTGCCCCCCAACTCCCCTCCTCCACCGTGAGTATACCTTATTTAGTTCTAGAATGCTAGGTGGGGGCCCTGAACTTTTAACACCACCCACTGCATTACCAGTGACCTCTACTGTGTTACCAGTGGAGACCACGTGGGTAGTCTTATCTCTATACATGTTAAACAATTGTCCTCATTCCTTTACCTAAGGCAACACTAAACAAGTCTTATCTTCCCCATTCTTCATGACAGGTCCTCTGACACCTGAAGGTGGCAACCGATTTGTTTCCTATACCATCTACCTCTTAAGTCTTCTCTTCTGTGATCTATGATCAGATATCTTTAATATTATTCTGGTAATTGTTTTGGAGCACCACAAACCATGCCCATATGACAGTGAAAAAAATCGATAATGTGTGTTCTGACCACTCTACTGACTGGCCACTTCCCTGTTGCTTTCCCTCTCCTTGCCCCTCTCTATCCCCCAAAACAAAACAAAATAGAAATTTGGCCAATTAGTAACCCTAAAATGGCCAAAAGTGTTCCAGTGAAAGGTAGAGTCACATGTCTCTCACCTTAAATCAAAAGCTAGATATGATTAAGCTTACTGAGGAAGGCATGTCAAAAGCTGACATAGGTCAAAAGCTAAGCCTCTTGTGCGAAACAGTAAAGTTGTGAATGCAAAGAAAAAATTTATAAATGAAATTAAAATTGCTACTCCAGTGAACACATGAATGATAACAAAGTCAAACAGCCTTATTGCTAATAGGCAGAAAGTTTTATTGGTCTGTATAGAAGATCAAAACAGCCACAACATTCTCTTTAGCCAGAGCTTAATCTAGAGCAAAGCGTTAACTCCCTTTAATTCTGTGAAAGTTGACAGAGGTGAAGAAGTAGCAGAGGAAAAGTAGGAAGGTAGCAGAGGTTGGTTTATGAGGTTTAAGGAAAGGAGCAATCTCCATAACATGAAAGTACAAGATGAATCAGCAAGTGCTGATGTAAAAGCTGCAGGAAGTTACCCAGATAAACCCAGATAATTGATGAAGGGTCCACAGTAAACAAAAGATTTTCAATATAGATGAAAAAGTATTATATTGAAAAAGTTGCTATCTAGGACTTTCAAAGCTGGAGATAACTCAATGTCTGTCTTCAAAGCTTCAAAAGTCAGGCTGATTGTCTTGTTAGGGACTAATGCAGCTGGTGACTTTAAGTTGAAGCCAATACTCATTTACCATTCTTAAAATCTTAGGGACCTTATGATTTATGCTAAATCTACTCGGCCTGTGCTCTATAAATTGAACAATAAAGCTGAATGACAGCACAACTGTTTACAAAATGATTTACTGAATATTTTAAGCCCACTCTGGATACTTACTGCTCAGAAAGATTTAGTTCATAATATTGCTCATTGACAATGCACCTAGTCAACCAAGAACTCTGATGAAGAGGTATAGGAAATTAATGTTGTTTTCATGCCTGTTAGCACAATATCCATTCTGCAGCCCATAGATTAAAGGGTAATTTTGAATTTCAAGTCTTATTATTTAAAAAATAGATTTCATAGGCTATAGCTTCCATAGATAGTGATTCCTTTGATGGATCTGGGTGAAGTAAATTGAAAACCTTCTGGAGATGATTTACCACTCTAAATGTCATTAAAAATATGTGTGGTTTATTAGAAGAGGTCATGTCAACATTAATGGGGTTCTGGGAAAAGTTGATGACAACTCTCATGGATGACTTTGAGATTTAGAAGACTTCTGTAGAGGAAGTAACTGCAGATGTGGTGAAAAAGCAAGAGAATTAAAATCATAAGTGAAGCCTAAATATGTGATTTAATTGCTGCAATCTCATGATAAAGCTTGAATGAATGAGGAATTGCTTCTTATGGATGAGCACAAAAAAAGTGGTTTCCTAAGATGGAATCTACTATTGGCGATGATGCTGTGAACATTGAGGAAATGACAACAAAGAATGTAGAATATTACATAAACTTTGTTGATAAATCTGCAGCAGGGTTTGAGAAGATGACTCCAATTTTGAAGGAAGTTCTACTGTGGGTAAAATGTTGTCAAAGAGCATCACATATTACAGGAAATTCTTTTGTGAAAGGAAAGGTCAATTGATGTGGCAAACATCACTGTCGTCTTATTTTAAGAAGTTGCCACAGCCGCCCCAACCTTCAGCAACCACTACTATGATTAGTCAGCAGCCATGAATATCAAGGCAAGATCCTCCTCTGTAAAAAGATTATAATGATTTGCTAAAGGCTCAGATAATCATAATCAATTTTTTAGAAATAAAGTATTTTTAAATTAACCTATGTACTTTTAAAAGACATAATGCTATTGCACTCTTAATAGAATATGTTATAGCATAAATATAACATTTACATGCACTAGGAAACCAAAAAATGTGTGTTACATACTTTATTGCTCCTTTTGCTTGGTTTCAGTGGTCTGAAACTGAACCCACAATATCTCTCAGGTTTGCCAGTAATGAATGAGTTTCCTTTAGATGTATACTAACTAGTGGGATTATTGAGTCATGGTAGTTTTATTTTTAATTATTTGAGAAATTTCCATATTTTTATAATGTCTATACTCTAATTTACATTTCAGCTGCAGAGTACAAGGATTCCTCTTTCTCAACATTCATGCCAACACTAGTTTTTCATCATTTTTTAATTTTTAAAAAACTTTGCATGGGTACATAGTGGGTGTGTATATTTATGAGTTACATGAGATATTTTGATACAGGCATGCAATGTGTAATAATTACATCAAACATTTTTCCTCTGTGTTTCAAACAACCCAATTATACTCTTTAAGTTATTTTATTTTTTTCTGTGTATTACTTTTAAAAAATGTTGTGGGTACATAGTAGGTGTACATGTGTATGTGGGGTACATGAGATGTTTGATACAAGCATGCAAGGTGAAATAAACACATTAATGTAGAAGGGTCCGTCTGTCCCCTTAAGCATTTCATCTTTTGAGTTACAAACAATTCAATTATACTTTTTATTTGAAAATGTACTGCTATGTTATTATCGGCTATAGTCACCTTATTGTACTACCAAATAGCAGGTCTTATCTATTATTTTTAACTATATTTTTGTACCCATTAACCATCTCCACCTCCTCACCAGCCCCTCAACACCCTTCCCAGCCTCTGGTAACTATCGTTCTAGTCTCTGTGTCCATGAGTTTAATTGTTTTGATTTTTAGATCCCACAAATAAGTGAGAACATGCAATGTTTGTCTTACTGTGCCTGGCTTATTTCACTTAACATGATGATCCATCCATGTTGCTGAAAATGTCTGGATTTCATTCTTTTTTATGGCTGAATAGTACTCCATTGTGTGTAAGTACCCCATTGTCTTTATCCATTCATCTGTTGAGGGAAACTTAGGTTAGCCAAATCAGCTATTGTAAACAGTGCTGCAACAAATACAGAAGTGCAGGTGTCTCTTTGACATGCCAATTTCCTTTTTTTGTGGTATATATACAGTAGTGGGATTGATGGATCACATGTGTATTCTGTTTTCACACTGCTATAAAGAACTACCTGAGACTGGGTAATTTATGATGAGAAGAGGTTAATTGACTCAGAGTTCTGCATGGATGGGGAGGCCTCAGGAAACTTACAATTATGGTAGAAGGTGAAAGGGAAGCAAGGCATATCTCACATGGTGGACTGAGAGAGAGCAAGGCAGGGAGTGACACACTTTTGTACTATTAGATCTCATGAGAGCTCACTAGCATGAGAACAGCATGGGGTAAATGTGCCCCCATGGTCCAATCACCTCCCACCAGGTCCCCACCCCATGACATGTGGGGATTACCAATTCTACATGAGATATGGTTGGAACAGAGCCAAAACATATCAATATGGTAGTACAATTTCAGATTTGTGAGGAACCTCCAAAGAGTTCTCCATAGTGGTTGTACTAATATAGTTTCTCAACACTGTACAAGGGTTCCTTTTTCTCCACATCTCTGCCAGCATTTGTTTTTGCCTTTTGGATGGAAATCATTTTAACTGGAGTGCTATGATATCTCATTGTAGTTTTGATTTGCATTCCTCTGATGATCAATAATGTTGAGCACCGTTTCATATGCCTGTTTGCCTTTTGTGTGTCTTTTTTTGAGAAATATCTATTCAGCTGTTTTTGCCCAAGTTTTGATCAAATTATTAGATTTTTTCCTATACAGTTGTTGGAGTTTCCTAAATATCCTAATTATTAATCCCTTGTGAGATGAACTGTTTGCAAATATTTCTCCCATTCTGTGGGTTGTCTCTTCACTTTGTTGATTGTATTCTTTGCTGTGCAGAAGTTTTTTAACTTGATGTGATCCTATTTGTCCATTTTTGCTTTGGTTGCCTGTGCTTTCGGGGTATTGCTCAATAAATTTCTGCCCAGACTAGCGTCCTGGAGAGTTTCCCAAAAGTTTTATTCCAGTAGTTTCATAGTTTGAAGTCTTAGATTTAAATCTTTAATTAATTTTGATTTGATTTTTGTATATGGTGAGAGATACAGATCTAGTTTCATTCTTCTTCATATGGATATACAGTTTTCCCAGGACCATTTATTGAAGAGACTGTCTTTTTTGAAAATGAGTTTGCTGTAGGTGTGTGGATTTTCCTCTGAGTTTTTTACTCTGTTCCATTGGACTACATGTATGTCGTTATGGCAACATGCTGTTTTGGTTACTATAGCTCTGTAGTATAATTTGAAGTCAAGTAATGTGATTCCTCCAGTTTTGTTCTTTGTGCTTAGGATAGCTTTGACTATTTTTGTGTGTGTGTGTGGGGGGGGATTTATATACATTTTGGGATTTTTAAAATTTCTATGAAGAATATTATTGGTATTTTGATAGGGATTGCATTGAATCTGAAGATTACCTTCTGTATTACAGACATTTTAACAATATTGATGTTCCAATCCATGAACATAAAAAATTTTTCCATGATTTTGTGTCCTCTGCTTACATTTTGGATTTCTTCCTGGTTCAGTCATGGCAGGTTGCATGAATCTAGAAATTTGTCCATTTTTTGTATATTTTTTAATTTATTGGCATATAATTTCTCATACTAGCCACTAATGATCCTTTCAGTTTTTTCAGTATCAGTCGTAATGTCTCCTTTTTTATTTCTGATTTTATGTATTTATTTATTTATTTATTTATTTATTTATTTATTATTATTATACTTTAAGTTCTAGGGTACATGTGCATAATGTGCAGGTTTGTTACATATGTATACTTGTGCCATGATGCTGTGCTGCACCCATCAACTTGTCAGCACCCATCAACTCATCATTTACATCAGGTATAACTCCCAATGCAATCCCTCCCCACTCCCCCCTCCCCATGATAGGCCCCGGTGTGTGATGTTCCCCTTCCCGAGTCCAAGTGATCTCATTGTTCAGTTCCCACCTATGAGTGAGAACATGCGGTGTTTGGTTTTCTGTTCTTGTGATAGTTTGCTGAGAATGATGGTTTCCAGCTGCATCCATGTCCCTACAAAGGACACAAACTCATCCTTTTTTATGGCTGCGTAGTATTCCATGGTGTATATGTGCCACGTTCTCTTAATCCAATCTGTCACTGATGGACATTTGGGTTGATTCCAAGTCTTTGCTATTGTGAATAGTGCCGCAATAAACATACATGTGCATGTGTCTTTAGAGCAGCATGATTTATAATCCTTTGGGTATATACCCAGTAATGGGATGGCTGGGTCATATGGTACATCTAGTTCTAGATCCTTGAGGAATCGCCATACTGTTTTACATAATGGTTGAACTAGTTTGCAATCCCACCAACAGTGTAAAAGTGTTCCTATTTCTCCACATCCTCTCCAGCACCTGTTGTTTCCTGACTTTTTAATGATCGCCATTCTAACTGGTGTGAGATACTATCTCATTGTGGTTTGGATTTGCATTTCTCTGATGGCCAGTGATGATGAGCATTTTTTCAGCCATCTGATCTTTGACAAACCTGAGAGAAACAAGAAATGGGGAAAGGATTCCCTATTTAATAAATGGTGCTGGGAAAATTGGCTAGCCATAAGTAGAAAGCTGAAACTGGATCCTTTCCTTACTCCTTATACGAAAATTAATTCAAGATGGATTAGAGACTTAAATGTTAGACCTAATACCATAAAAACCCTAGAGGAAAACCTAGGTAGTACCATTCAGGACATAGGCATGGGCAAAGACTTCATGTCTAAAACACCAAAAGCAACGGCAGCAAAAGCCAAAATTGACAAATGGGATCTAATTAAACTAAAAAGCTTCTGCACAGCAAAAGAAACTACCATCAGAGTGAACAGGAAACCTACAGAATGGGAGAAAATTTTTGCAATCTACTCATCTGACAAAGGGCTGATATCCAGAACCTACAAAGAACTCAAACAAATTTACAAGAAAAAAACAAACAACCCCATCAAAAAGTGGGCATAGGATGTGAACAGACATTTCTCAAAAGAAGACATTCATACAGCCAACAGACACATGATTTTATTTATTTGTAATCTTATTCTTTTCTTAGTTTTCCTGGCTAAAGGATTGTCAATTTTCTTTAACTTTTTAAAAGCACAACTTTTGGTTTCATTGGTATTTTGTATTATCTTTTTCATTTCAATTTCATTTATTTCTGCCATGATCTGTATTATTTCTTTTCTTTTACTGATTGTGGTTTGATTTTCTCTTGCTTTTCCAGTACTTTAAGATACATTGTTAGATTGTTCATTTAAAGTCTTCCCATTTTTGCTGTAGGTATTTTACCGATAAATTTCCCTCATAATACTGCTTTTGCTGTATCCCATAGGTTTTGGTATATTGTCTTTCCATTATCCAATTTTTCAAGAAAATTTTAAATTCCCTTATAAATTTCTACATTGACATCCTAGCCATTCAGGAGCATATTGTTTAATTTCATGTTTGCATAGTTTCCAAAATTCCTCTTGTTACTTTCTAGTTTAAGCCCATTGTGGTCAGAGATGATGCTTAATATTATTTCAATTTTGTGATGCTTTAGGACTTGTTTTGTGACCTAACATATGATATATCCTTGAATATGATCTATGTGCTACAGAAAAGAATATGTGTTCTGCAGCTCTTGGGTGAAATGTTCTGTAAATATCTATAAATTCACTTGATCTACAGTAGAGATGAAGTCTAATATTTCTTTTTAAACATTTTTTTATTAGTATACTTTAAGTTCTAGGGTACATGTGCACAACGTGCAGGTTTGTTACATATATATACATGTGCCATATTAGTGTGCTGCACCCATTAACTCATCATTTACATTAGGTATATCTCCTAATGCTATCCCTCCCCTCCCCCACCCCACGACAGGCCCCGGTGTGTGATGTTCCCGTTCCTGTGTTCAAGTGTTCTCATTGTTCAATTCCCACCTATGAGTGAGAACATGTGGTGTTTGGTTTTCTTTCCTTGCAATATTTTGCTGAGAATGATGATTTCCACCTTCATACATGTCCCTACACAGGACATGAACTCATCCTTTTTTATGGCTGCATAGTATTCCAAGGTGTACATGTGCCACGTTTTCTTAATCCAGTCTATCATTGATGGGCATTTGCGTTGGTTCCAAGTCTTTGCTAGTGTGAATAGTGCCACAATAAACTTACATGTGCTTGTGTCTTTATGTCTTTATAGCAACATGATTTATAATCCTTTGGGTATATACTCAATAATGGGATGGCTGGGTCAAATGGTATTCCTAGTTCTAGATCCTTGAGGAATTGCCACACTGTCTTCCACAATGGTTGAACTAGTTTACAGTCCCACCAACAGTGTAAAAGTGTTCCTATTTCTCCACATCCTCTCCAACACCTGTTGTTTCCTAACGTCTTAATGATCACCATTCTAACTGGTGTGAGATGGTATCTCATTGTGGTTTTGATTTGCATTTCTCTGATGACCAGTGATGATGAGCATTTTTTCATGTGTCTGTTGGCTGCATAGATGTCCTCTTTTGAGAAGTGTCTGCTCATATCCTTTGCCCACTTCTGATGGGGTTGCTTGATTTTTTCTTGTAAATTTGTTTAAGTTCTTTGTAAATTCTAGATATTAGCCCTTTGTCAGATGGGTAGATTGCAAAAATTTTCTCTCATTCTGTAGGTTGCCTGTTCACTCTGATGGTATTTTCTTTTGATGTGCAGAAGTTATTTAGCTTAATTAGATCCCATGTGTCAATTTTGGCTTATGTTGCCATTGCTTTTGGTGTTTTAAATATGAAGTCCTTGCCCATGCCTGTCTAATTTTTCTTTATTTTCTCTCTTGAAGATCTGTCCAATAGTGAAAGTGGGATGTTAAAGTCTCCAGGTATTATTGTAATGGGACCTATCTTTTTTTTAGCTCTAATAATATTTACTTTATATATCTAGGTGCTCCAGTGTTGGGTGCATATATATTTACCATTTTTCAAATCTCTTGCTGATTTTACCCTTTTATAATTTTATGGTGAACTTCTTTGTCTCTTATAGGTTTTGTCTTGAAATCTATTTTGTCTGCAAAAAAGAGAGACTCCTGCTCTTTTTTGGTTTCCATTGGCATGGAATATCCTTTTTCATCCTTTTCTTTTCAGTCTATGTGTATCTTTATAGGTGGAGTGTGTTTCCTGTATGCAAGAGATCAATGGTTCTTATTTTTTAATCCATTCAGTCAGCCTCTGTCTTTTGATTCCAGAGCTCAGTTCTTTTACACTCAACATTATTACTGATAAGTAAGGACTTACTGCTGCCATTTTATTTGATTTTGGTTGGTTTTTGGTCTTCTCTTTCTTCTTTCTTTCCTTCCTGTCTTCCTCTTTTGAAGGTGTTTTTTTTGCTGGTACGTTTTTTAGCTTCTTGCTTTGTGTATGTGTATCCACTGCATGATTTTTCTTTGAAGTTACAATGAGGATTGCAAATACTGTCTTGTATCTCATTATTTCAACTTGATAACAACGTACACTATTTGCATAAGCAAACAAACAGGTAAAAAGAAAACTTATAACAATTTGACCACTTAACATTACTTCCCTGCTTTTTTAACTATTTGTTGCTCCTTCCATGAGGGGGCATCATTTGAGTTTTGTCTGGTTTTTCTTTCTTGTTTAACAGGACAGCACTGACTTCCATGCCTCACAATTTCTGTGTTCTCCCACTTCCAGCACCCAGTGATGCTCTCCACACCATTCTGCTGCTTCCTGGGTTGGTGCTGGCATGGTATCTGTAATTCAGAACTATTTTTTCTGTTTCTTCAGTACCTCTTTCAGTGACATGAAGTTAAAACCAGGTGGTATGCTCACCTGATTTTTGGTTCTTATGAAGGTGTGTTTTTTTGTTTTTTTTTGTTTTTGTTTTTGTTTTGTTTTGTTTTTTTTCATGTGTATATAGTTGTTAACATGGTGTCCTTGTTGTGGGCATGGTCTGTGGAGCTTTCAAGTTCACCATCTTGCTCCACTTCTCTCTAAGTTATTTTAAAATGAAGCCATCATTCTCAGCAAACTATTGCAGGAACAGAAAACCAAACACTGCATGTTCTCACTCATAGGTGGGAACTGAACATTGAGAACACTTGGACACAGGAAGGGGAACATCACACACCGGTGCCTGTTGTGGGGTGGGGAGAGGAGAGAGGGATAGCATTAGGGGATATACCTGATGTAAATGACGAGTTAATGGGTGCAGCACACCAACATGGTACATGTATACATATGTAACAAACCTGCATGTTGTGCACAAGTGCCCTAGAACATAAGATATAATTTAAAAATGTACAATTAAATCATGTTCATACTATAGCCACCCTGTTATTCTAGCAAATACTGGGTCTTATTTATTCTTTTTAACTTTTTTTGGTACCCATTAATCATCTCCTCTTCCCCAACCCTAAATACTCCAGCCAGCTTCTGGTAAACCACTCTTCTACTCTAAATCCATGAATTCAATTGTTTTGTTTTGTAACACCTACAGATAACTGAGAAAATGTGATGTTTGTCTTTCTGTGCCTGCCTGCCTTGTTTCGCTTAACATAATGCGCTACAGTTCCATCCATATTGTTGCAAATGACAGTACCTCATTATTTGTTGTGACCGAATAGTACTCCATTTTGTGCATGTACCTCATTGACTTTATCAATTTATCTTTGCGAATAGTGCTGCAATAAACATGGGACTGAAGATAAGTCTTCAATATGCTGATTTCCTTTCTTTAGGGTGTTTACCTAGGTATTGGATAGATGGATCATATGGTAACTTTATTTTAATTTTTTATGGGACCTTCAAACTGTTCTCCATACCAGTTTTACTAATGTATATGCCCACAGTGTATGAGGGCTTCCTTTTCTTCACATTCTTGACAGCATATGTTATTGTTTGTCTTTTAGATAAAAGCATTTTTTGGGGAGATGGAGTTTTGGTCTTGTCACCCAGGCTGAGTGCAATGGCATGAACTCAGCTCACTGCAACCTCTGCCTCCCGGGTTCAAGCAATTCTCCTGCCTCGGCCTCCAAGTAGCTGGGATTATAGGCGCCCACCATCATGCCCAGCTAAGATCTGTATTTTTAGTAGAGATGGAGTTCCACCATATTGTCCAGGCTGATCTTGAACTCCTGACTTCAGGTGATCCACCTGCCTCAGCTTCCCAAAGTGCTGGGATTACTGGTGTAAGCCACCACATCCGGCATTTGGGTGAAATGATGTCTCACTGTACTTTTGATTTGCATTTCCCTGATGATCAGTGATGTTGAGCACCTTTTCATATACCTCTTTGCCATTTGTATGTCTTTTTTGAGTAATGTCTATTCAGATCTTTTGCCCATTTTAAAATAATATTATTAGACTTTTTTTCTTATACAGCTGTTTGAGCTCCTTGTATATTATGGTGTTGATCCCTTGTTAAATGAGTAGTTTGCAAATATTTTTCTCTCATTCTGTGGGTTGTCTCTTCACTTTGTTGATTCTTTCTTTTGCTGTGCAGAAGCTTCTTAAGTTGATATGATCTCATTTGTCTATTTTTTCTTTTGTTGCCTGTGCCTGTGGGATATTGCTCAAGAGGTCTCTGTCCACTCCAATATCCTGGAGAGTTTACCAAAAGTTTTTTGTAATAGGTTCATAGTTTGGGGTCTTAGCTTTAAGTCTTTCATTCATTTTGATTTGGATATGGCTAGAGATGGGGGTCTAGTTTCATTCTTCTGCATATGGATATCCAGTTTTCCCAGCACCATTTGTTGAAGAGATTGTCCTTATTCTAAAGTATGCTCTTAAAGGTGTATAGATTTATTTCTGAGTTTTTCTATTCTGTTTCATTGGTCTATGTGTCTATTTTTATTCCAGTACCATGCTTTTTTGGTTACTATTGCTCTGTAGTATAACTTGGTCAGGTAATTTGATTTCTCCAGTTTTGTTCTTTATGCTTGTGATATATTTGGATATAGTGCATCCTTTATGGTTCCATATAAATTTTAGGGTTGTTTTTTCTATTTCTGTGAAGAATGTTGATATTTTGATAAAGGTTGGGTTAAATCTGTAGATTGCCTTGGGTAGTATGGACATTTTAACATATTGATTATTCTAATTTATGAACATGGATATCTTTCCATTTGTTGGTCCTCTTCAATTTCTTTTATCAGTGTTTTATAATTTTCATTGCTAATGTATTTTACTATATTGGTTAAGTTGTTTTCTAGGTAATTTTTATTCATAACTATTGTAAATGAGATGACTTTTTAATTGCTTTTCTACATTGTTCACTGTTGGCATATAAACATGCTCTTGATTTCTACACGTTGATTTTGTATCATGTAACTTTGCTGAATTTGTTTATCAGTTCTAATAGCTTTCTTTTGGCGTCTGTATGTTTTTCCAAATATAATATCACATCATCTCCAAAAAAGGATAATATGACTTATTACTTTTCAATTTGGATGCCATTCATATCTTACTCTTGTTTGATTGCTCTAGCTTGGACTTCCAGTACTATGTTAAATAGCAGTGGTTACAGTGGACATCCATTTTGTGTTCTGGGTCTTAGAGAAAATGCTTTCATTTTTTTCCAATTGTGTATGATACTAGCTGTTGGTCTTTCCCATTTGTGTTTTATTATGTATAGCTGTATTACTTTTATCTCCAGTTTTTTTTTTGAGGGTTTTTATCAGGAAGTCATGTTGAATTTTCTCAAATGTTTTTTCACCATCAATTGGAATGATAATGTTTTTTGCCTTTCATTCTGTTGATAAAATATATTACATTGATTTTCATATGTTGAGCTGTTATTGCATTCCAGGGATAAATCCCATTTGGTCATGATGAATGAACTTTGTAATGTGCTGCTGAATTCAGTTTGCAAATATTTTGTTGAGGGTTTTGCTTTAATATGCATCAGTGATAGTGGCCTGTGGCTTTCCTTTTTTGATATGTATTTGTCTGTTTTTGGTACCAGGCTAATACTGGCCTCATAGAATAAGTGTGGAAGCATTCTTACCTCTTCTAGTTTTCAGAATAAGTTCACTAGGTTTGGTATTATTTCCTTGAGAGAAGACTTTTTATTACAGCTTCAATCTTGTTACTTATTATTCATCTGTCCAGATTTTGGATTTCTCCATGGTTCAATGCTGATAGGTGGCATGTGTCTAAAAATTTGTCCAGATTTTCTAATTTATTGGCATATAGTTGCTCAGAAAACCACTAGTAATCCTTTGAATTTCTGTGGTGTCAGTTGTGATGTCTCCTTTTTCACCTCTAATTTTATTTACTTGGAACTGCTCTCTGTCTTTCTTTTTGTTTAGTCTGGCTAAAGTTTGTCAATTTTGTTTAATTTTTTTTAAAAAAACAACTTCTTATTTCATTGATTTTTTAAAAATTGTCTTCTTCAGTCCAATTTCATTTATTTATTCTCTGATTTTTAGTACTTATTTTCTTCTACTAATTTTTGGCTTGATGTGCTTTTGCTATTTCATTTTTTTAAAAGATGCATCTTTAAGTTTATTTATTTGAAGTTTTCTTTCTTTTTTAGTGTAGGCATTTATAGTCATAAACTTCCATCTTATTACTGAGTTTGTTGTATTCCACAGGAATGTCATATTTCCATTATCATTTTTTTAAGAAATTACTCAATTTTCTTCTTAATTTCTTCATTGACACATTGGTGATTCAGGAACTTAATTCTCACTTATTCATATCATTTCCAAAATCTATCTTGTTACAAATTATAGGTTTTTTTTCCATTGTGGTCAGAGAAGATGCTTAATATTTTTTCAGTGTTTTTGTATATTTTAAGACTTGTTTTGTGACCTAACAGATGGTCTATATTTGAGAATGATACATGTGCTAAGGGGAAAAAAGCATGTTCTGCAGGTGTTTGATGAAATGATCTGTAAATATCTCTTAGATCCATTTGGTCGATAGTGAAGATTAAGTCCCATGTTTGTTTTTTGATATTCTGTCTGGAAGAACTGTCCAGTGCTGAAAGTGGAGTGTTGAAGTCTCAGCTTTTATTGCATTATCGTTCTCTCTCTCTTTAGCTATAATAATATTTGGTTTACATATATGAGTGTTTGTCTGGCTTTGGAATGAGGTTGATGCTAACCTTGTAAAATGAGTTTGCTTGTCTCCCCTCCTATTTTATTTTTTAGAAGAATTTGAGAAGGATTGGCCTTAATTCTTTAAATGTTTGATGGAGTTAACCAGTGAAGCTATCCAGTTCTGAGCTTTTCATTCTTGGGAGGTTTTGGATTACCAATTCAATATTTTTATCCATTTTGATTTGTTCAGATTTTGTATTTCTCAATGGTTTAGTCTTGATAGACTGTATATTTGTAGGAATTTAACCATTTTTTCAAGTTTATCCAGTTTGTTGGCATATAGTTGTTCATAGTAATCTTTTATGGCCATTTTTATTTCCATGGTGTTAGTTTTAATGTCGTGTCTTTAATTTATAATTTTACTTGTTTGTTCTCTCTTATCTCAATCTAGCTAAAGGTTTGTCAATTTAGTTTATCTTTTCCAAAAAAGCAACTGTTAGTTACATTAATATTTTCTATTGCTTTTCCTTGTATCTATTTTATTTGTTTCTGTTGTGTTCTGTGTTATTTTCTCTTTTTCTGCTGAAGTTAAGCTTCATTTTTTCTTCTTTCTCTAGTTCCTTGAAGTCTCTAGTTCCTTGAAGTAGGTTAGGTTGATTATTTGAGATCTTTCTTATTTCCTATTGTTGGCTTACATTGCTATACATGCCCCTCTTAAAATTACTTTTCTGCTGCATAAATGTTTTGCTATGTTTTGTTTCCATTTTCATTTTTCTTAAGACTTTTCTTTAATTTTTGTTTTTTGGACCCACTCCTTGTTCAGAAGTCAGTTGTTTAATTTTGACTTATTAGTGAATTTTCTCGTTTTCCTCTTGTTGATATTTAGTCTTCTTCCATTGTGATCAGAAAAAAAATACTTGATGTGATTTCATCTTCTTAAATGTTTCATTAAGAACTGTTTGTGGCCAGACATATGGTCTATTCTGGAGAGTGTTCTGTGTGTGCTGAATAGAATGTATATTCTGCTGCTGTTGGATGAAATGTTCTGTACATGTGTATTGAGCCAGTTGTTCAAATCCACTGTTTTCTTATAGGTTTTCTGTCCAGATGATCTATCCATTGTTGAACATATGGTTTTGAAGTTTCCTGCTATTTTTGCATTTCTGTCTCTGTCTTCCTTCAGCTCTGTTAATATTTGCTTTATATATTCACTTGCTGTCATGCTGGTTGCATATGTATTTACAATTGCTATGCCTTCTTGATGAACTGATCCCTTTGTCATTATATAATGCTTTTTTGTCTTTTCTCACAGTTTTGACTTAAAATCTATATTTTGTTTGATATTAGTAGACATATCCCTGATCTTTTTTTGATTACCCATTGTTTGAGGTATCTTCTTCCATACCTTCACTTTCAGCCTATCTGCATCCTTCAAGCTAAAGTGAGACTCTTATAGAAAACATAAGTTGGATCTTGTTTTTCTATTTAGTCACTTTATTCCTTTTTATTAGAAAATTGGATCTATTTTCATTTTACATAATTTTGATACTAAGAACTTACTACTGCCATTATGTATTCTGTCTCTTTTGTAATTCTTTTTTTCATTTCTTCCTCTCTTGCTGTCTTTCTTTGTGATTTGATGACTTTTACCAGCTTGTTTTGATTCTTTTCTCTTTATTATCTGTGTATCTAATATTGTTTTTTTAATGTAGTTACCATAGACTTACAATTTACAACTTATATAAAATGGTGTACTATTTGCGTATAACCTTCACATAACTATTCATGTACTTTAAATCATCTCTAGATGTAAGCATAATATATATTATGTAAATTCTATGTAAATAGTTGTTATACTGTATTTTAAAATTTGTATTTTTTTTGTGGTGAGAACACTTAAACTTTATTCTCTTGGCAATTTTCAAGTATACAAAACATTGTTATTACTATAGTCATGCTTTACAATGGATATCTTGAACTTACTGCTCCTGTTAACATGAAATGTATCCTTTGAACAAAACCTCCCCAGGAGCACCCCCCAGCCAGTCCCTGGTAATCACCAGTCTACTCTACTTCCATGAGTTTTTCTGAAAATCTTATGATTTTAACTTTAATTAAAATTGAGTTTGAGTCAAAGTTATTTAGGGTCACACACAATAAACAAACTTGTGGAGATTGTGATATTTTTGAAAATGTGATGAAAGACCTTCTCTCTAGAAATATGTTTGCACATGCATGCACACACATGTTACTTATATGTTTATGTGTACATGCATACATACAATTTCTTTATTATTATTATTATTATTATACTTTGAGTTCTAGGGTACATGTGCATAACGTGCAGGTTTGTTACATATGTATACTTGTGCCATGTTGGTGTGTTGCACCCACCAACTCATCAGCACCCATCAACTCGTCATTTACATCAGGTATAACTCCCAATGCAATCCCTCCCCACTTCCCCCTCCCCGTGATAGGCCCCGGTGTGTGATGTTCCCCTTCCCGAGTCCAAGTGATCTCATTGTTCAGTTCCCACCTATGAGTGAGAACATGCAGTGTTTGGTTTTCTGTTCTTGTGATAGTTTGCTAAGAATGATGGATTCCAGCTGCATCCATGTCCCTACAAAAGACACAAACTCATCCTTTTTTATGGCTGCATAGTATTCCATGGTGTATATGTGCCACATTTTCTTAATCCAGTCTGTCACTGATGGACATTTGGGTTGATTCCAAGTCTTTGCTATTGTGAACCGTGCCGCAATAAACATACGTGTGCATGTGTCTTTAGAGCAGCATGATTTATAATCCTTTGGGTATGTACCCAGTAATGGGATGGGTGGGTCATATGGTACATCTAGTTCTAGATCCTTGAGGAATTGCCATACTGTTTTCCATAATGGTTGAACTAGTTTACAATCCCACCAACAGTGTAAAAGTGTTCCTATTTCTCCACATCCTCTCCAGCACCTGTTGTTTCCTGACTTTTTAATGATCGCCATTCTAACTGGTGTGAGATGGTTTCTCATTGTGGTTTTGACTTGCATTTCTCTGATGGCCAGTGATAATGAGCATTTTTTTCATGTGTCTGTTGGCTGTATGAATGTCTTCTTTTGAGAAATGTCTGTTCATATCCTTTGCCCATTTTTTGATGGGGCTGTTTGGTTTTTTCTTGTAAATGTGTTTGAGTTCTTTGTAGGTTCTGGACATCAGCCCTTTGTCAGATGAGTAGATTGCAAAAATTTTCTCCCATTCTTCTTCTTTTCCTAACTGAATACCCTTGATTTCTTTCTCTTGCCTAATTGCCCTAGCCAGAACTTCCAACACTATGTTGAATAGGAGTGGTGAGAGAGGGCATCCCTGTCTTGTGCCAGTTTTCAAAGGGAATTTTTCCAGTTTTTGCCCATTCAGTATGATATTGGCTGTGGGTTTGTCATAAATAGCTCTTATTATTTTGAGGTACGTTCCATCAATACCGAATTTATTGAGCGTTTTTAGCATGAAGGGCTGTTGAATTTTGTCAAAAGCCTTTTCTGCATCTATTGAGATAATCATGTGGTTCTTGTCTTTGGTTCTGTTTATATGCTGGATTATGTTTATTGATTTGCGAATGTTGAACCAGCCTTGCATCCCAGGGATGAAGCCCACTTGATCATGGTGGATAAGCTTTTTGATGTGTTGCTCAATCCGGTTTTCCAGTATTTTATTGAGGATTTTTGCATCGATGTTCATCAGGGATATTGGTCTAAAATTCTCTTTTTTTGTTGTGTCTCTGCCAGGCTTTGGTATCAGGATGATGTTGGCCTCATAAAATGAGTTAGGGAGGATTCCCTCTTTTTCTATTGATTGGAATAGTTTCAGAAGGAATGGTACCAACTCCTCCTTGTACCTCTGGTAGAATTCGGCTGTGAATCCATCTGGTCCTGGACTTTTTTTGGTTGGTAGACTATTAATTATTGCCTCAATTTCAGAGCCTGCTATTGGTCTATTCAGGGATTCAACTTCTTCCTGGTATAGTCTTGGAAGAGTGTAAGTGTCCAGGAAATTATCCATTTCTTCTAGATTTTCCAGTTTATTTGCATAGAGGTGTTTATAGTATTCTCTGATGGTAGTTTGCATTTCTGTGGGGTCAGTGGTGATATCCCCTTTATCATTTTTTATTGCGTCAATTTAATTCTTCTCTCTTTTCTTCTTTATTAGTCTTGCTAGTGGTCTGTCAATTTTGTTGATCTTTTCAAAAAACCAACTCCTGGATTCATTGATTTTTTGGAGGGGTTTTTTGTGTCTCTATCTCCTTCAGTTCTGCTCTGATCTTAGTTATTTCTTGCCTTCTGCTAGCTTTTGAATGCCTTTGCTCTTGCTTCTCTAGTTCTTTTAATTGTGATGTTAGAGTGTCAATTTTAGATCTTTCCTGCTTTCTCTTGTGGGCATTTAGTGCTATAAATTTCCCTCTACACACTGCTTTAAATGTGTCCCAGAGATTCTGGTATGTTGTATCTTTGTTCTCATTGGTTTCAAAGAACATCTTTATTTCTGTCTTCATTTCGTTATGTACCCAGTAGTCATTCAGGAGCAGGTTATTCAGCTTCCATGTAGTTGAGCGGTTTTGATTGAGTTTCTTAGTCCTGAGTTCTAGTTTGATTGTGCTGTGGTCTGAGAGACAGTTTGTTATAATTTCTGTTCTTGTACATTTGCTGAGGAGTGCTTTACTTCCAATTACGTGGTCAATTTTGGAGTAAGTATGATGTGGTGCTGAGAAGAATGTATATTCTGTTGATTTGGGGTGGAGAGTTCTATAGATGTCTATTAGGTCTGCTTGGTGCAGAGATGAGTTCAATTCCTGGATATCCTTGTTAACTTTCTGTCTCGTTGATCTGTCTTATGTTGACAGTGGAGTGTTGAAGTCTCCCATTATTATTGTATGGGTGTCTAAGTTTCTTTGTAAGTCTCTAAGGACTTGCTTTATGAATCTGGGTGCTCCTGTATTGGGTGCATATATATTTAGGATAGTTAGCTCTTCCTGTTGAATTGATCCCTTTACCATTATGTAATGGCCTTCTTTGTCTCTTTTGATCTTTGATGGTTTAAAGTCTGTTTTATCAGAGACTAGGATAGCAACCCCTGCTTTTTTTTGTCCTCCATTTGCTTGGTAAATCTTCCTCCATCCCTTTATTTTGAGCCTATGTATGTCTCTGCGTGTGAGATGGGTCTCCTGAATACAGCAGACTGATGGGTCTTGACTCTTTATCCAGTTTGCCAGTCTGTGTCTTTTAATTGGAGCATTTAGTCCATTTACATTTAAGGTTAAGATTGTTATGTGTGAACTTGATCCTGCCATTATGATATTAACTGGTTATTTTGCTCGTTAGTTGATGCAGTTTCTTCCTAGCCTCGATGGTCTTTACATTTTGGCATGTTTTTGCAATGGCTGGTACCGGTTGTTCCTTTCCATGTTTAGTGCTTCCTTCAGGGTCTCCTGTAAGGCAGGCCTAGTGTTGACAAAATCTCTAAGCATTTGCTTATCTGTAAAGGATTTTATTTCTCCTTCACTTATGAAACTTAGTTTGGCTGGATATGAAATTCTGGGTTGAAAATTCTTTTGTTTAAGAATGTTAAATATTGCCCCCACTCTCTTCTGGCTTTGAGAGTTTCTGCCGAGAGATCTGCTGTTAGTCTGATGGGCTTCCCTTTGTGGGAAACCCGACCTTTCTCTCTGGCTGTCCTTAAGATTTTTTCCTTCATTTCAACTTTGGTGAATCGGGCAATTATGTGTCTTGGAGTTGCTCTTCTCAAAGAGTATCTTTGTGGCGTTCTCTGTATTTCCTGGATTTTAATGTTGGCCTGCCCTACTAGGTTGGGGAAGTTCTCCTGGATGATATCCTGAAGAGTGTTTTCCAACTTGGTTCCATTTTCCCCCTCACTTTCAGGCACCCCAATCAGACGTAGATTTGGTCTTTATACATAATCCCATACTTCTTGCAGGCTTTGTTCATTTCTTTTTCTTCTTTTTTCTTTTGGTTTCTCTTCTCGCTTCATTTCATTCATTTGATCCTGAATCACTGATACTCTTTCTTCCAGTTGATCGAGTCGGTTACTGAAGCTTGTGCATTTGTCACGTATTTCTCGTGTCATAGTTTTCATCTCTTTCATTTTGTTTATGACCTTCTATGCATTAATTACTCTAGCCATCAATTCTTCCACTTTTTTTTCAAGATTTTTAGTTTCTTTGCACTGGGTACGTAATTCCTCCTTTAGCTCTGAGAAGTTTGATGGACTGAAGTCTTCTTCTCTCATCTCGTCAAAGTCATTCTCTGTCCAGCTTTGTTCCGTTGCTGGCGATGAGCTGCGTTCCATTGCAGGGGGCGAAGCGCTCTTATTTTTTGAATTTCCAGCTTTTCTGCCCTGCTTTTCCCCCATCTTTGTGGTTTTATCTGCCTCTGGTCTTTGATGATGGTGATGTACTGATGGGGTTTTGTTGTAGGTGTCCTTCCTGTTTGATAGTTTTCCTTCTCACAGTCAGGACCCTCAGCTGTAGGTCTGTTGGAGATTTCTTGAAGTCCACTTCAGACCCTGTTTGCCTGGGTATCAGCAGCAGAGGCTGCAGAAGATAGAATATTTCTGAACAGTGAGTGTACCTGTCTGATTCTTGCTTTGGAAGCTTCCTCTCAGGGGGTACTCCACCCTGTGAGGTGTGGGGTGTCAGACTGCCCCTAGTGGGGGATGTCTCCCAGTTAGGCTACTCAGGGGTCAGTGACCCACTTGAGCAGGCAGTCTGTCCCTTCTCAGATCTCAACCTCCGTGTTGGGAGATCCACTGCTCTTTTCAAAGCTGTCAGACAGAGTTCTTTGCATCTGCAGAGGTTTCTGCTGCGTTTGTTATTGTTTACTGTGCCCTGTCTCCAGAGGTGGAGTCTACAGAGACAGGCAGGTTTCCTTGAGCTGCTGTGAGCTCCACCCAGTTCGACCTTCCGAGGGGCTTTGTTTACTTACTTAAGCCTCAGGAATGGCGGGCGCCCCTCCCCCAGCCTCGTTGCTGCCTTGCAGGTAGATCACAGACTGCTGTGCTAGCAATGAGGGAGGCTCCATGGGCGTGGGACCCTCCCAGCCAGGTGTGGGATATAATCTCCTGGTGTGCCCATTTCCTTAAAGCGCAGTATTGGGGTGGGAGTTACCCGATTTTCCAGGTGTTGTGTGCCTCAGTTCCCCTGGTAGGAAAAGGGATTCCCTTCCCCCTTGCACTTCCCAGGTGAGGCGATGCCTTTCCCTGCTTCAGTTCTGGCTGGTCGGGCTGCAGCATCTGACCAGCACTGATTGTCCGGCACTCCCTAGTGAGATGAACCCAGTACCTTAGTTGAAAATGCAGAAATCTTGTGATTTTTGCACATTTTTTTTGTATCCTGAGACTTTGCTGAAGTTGCTTATCAGCTTAAGGAGATTTTGGGCTGAGATAATGGGGTTTTCTAAATATACAATCATGTCATCTGTAAAGAGGGACAATTTGACTTCTTCTTTTCCTAACTGAATACCCTTGATTTCTTTCTCTTGCCTGATTGCCCTAGCCAGAACTTCCAACACTATGTTGAATAGGAGTGGTGAGAGAAGGCATCCCTGTCTTGTGCCAGTTTTCAAAGGGAATTTTTCCAGTTTTTGCCCATTTAGTATGATATTGGCTGTGGGTTTGTCATAAATAGCTCTTATTATTTTGAGGTACGTTCCATCAATACTGAGTGGAGGCGGGAGGGGGGAGGGATTGCACTGGGAGTTATACCTGATGTAAATGACGAGTTGATGGGTGCCGACGAGTTGATGGGTGCAGCACAC
The DNA here is from genome assembly GCF_043159975.1 of Macaca nemestrina. NCBI lineage: Eukaryota > Metazoa > Chordata > Mammalia > Primates > Cercopithecidae > Macaca > Macaca nemestrina. The sequence continues at coordinate 88,170,207 of NC_092145.1, forward strand.
CAACATGGCACAAGTATACATATGTAACAAACTTGCACGTTATGCACATGTACCCTAGAAGTAAAGTATAATAATAATAAATAAAAAAAAAAAAAAGAAAATGCAAAAATCACCGGTCTTCTGTGTCGCTCGTGCTGGGAGTTGGAGACTGGAGCTGTTCCTATTCGGCCATCTTGGTCCGCCGCATAATTTGTATTGTTTTATTGTTATTTGGTTTTAAAAATATTTTTGATCTGTGGTTAGTTGATTATCTGGATGCTGAACTTACACATATGGAGGGCTAACTGTATACTGGTTTCCTTGATGGTATCCCATAAGTCCCACATGCTTTCATCACCTTTTTCTTTTCTTTTTGTTACTGTTGCTTTTGAGTGGGCAATTTCCAATAATCTGTCTTGTGGTTATTGCTTTATTTTTCTGCGTTATTGAGCCTGCTATTTCCAGCTTTCTCTAGAAATTTTTAGTTCAGTCATTGTGCTCCAGAATTTCTTTTTGGTTCCTTTTTATGCTTTCTATCTCTTTGTCAAATGTCTCATTTTGTTCAAGTATTGCTTTCCTGATATCACTCATCCACCACAAAAGGCCTGGATCCTGGGTTCATTGTAGCAGGCCTAGTGTCCTGGGTCTGCAGGTGGCATACTAGATTCTAAGTCTGCAGGTGGTGGCCTGGAGGCTAGGTCTATAGGGGCTGGCCTGGATGCTGGATCTGTGGGAGCAGGCCTAGTATGGGTCTGGGTCTAAAGGATGAATCTGTGGGCTAAGCCTGTATCCTCGGGCTGTGGGGGGTGGTTCTGCAGCCTAAGGCCATAGGCTGATCTGGTGCTGGGGCCTACTGAAGCAGGTCTGGTCTTGGCGTCCACTGGAGTGTGGGGCCATGAGGACTAGCATAGCACCTTGGTGTGTGCATGCTGGCCTCATTCCTGGTGCCATGTAAGCCAAACTGGAGCTGGGATCTGTGAGTTCTCTTCTGACACTCTAGCAGGCCTGGAAGCTGGGTCTGTGGATGCCAGCATGGAGTCTAATGCTGTGGGAACTAGCTTAGTGCTGGGGCTTCTCCAGAGTCTGGGATGGGCCTGGAACCTGAATATATAGGGACTGGCTTATAGCTGTGATGGGCCTGGTAAGTAGGCCAGATATATGATCATAGATAAGTTACCTATCATTTATGTGCCTCAATTTTCTGATCTATAAAATAGCAGTGATGTCATGGTTTTTGCTGAGACTTGGGGGAGGTGTAATATGAATAATGTAAAACTTTCTTACCTTCCCTCTTTGATGTGTCTTTTCTTATTTCTGTGCTATGTCCAGGTGCCATAATCACTCACCTGGATTCTGTCACTCTTGTGAACATATTTTTGTTTATGGATAGTTTTATTTTTTATTATTGTCATTGTTGTTGTTGCTTGTTTGTTTTGGTTTTTAAGACAGAGTCTTGCTCTGATCACCCAGGTTGGAATGCAGTGGCATCATCTATAGCTCACTGCAGCTTCAAACTTCTGGGCTCAAGCAATCCTCCCACCTCAGCCTTTCAAGTAGCTGAGACTACAGGCTCGTATCACCACAACAGGCTAATTACTTTTGTGTGTGTGTGTGTGTAGAGATTTGGGTCTTGCTTTGTTGCCCAGGCTATGGATTGTTTTTCAAATTGATGTTTCTGCAAGAGGATGAATGCTGAAAAGTTCTATCCATCGATGCTGCTGCTGTCACTCCCAATTAATGTTTTATATGTTTACTTGTTTCACATTTAAAAATGGAGCTAATTATGGAACTGCTCTGGAAGGGTTAGTGAAGTAACTTCCATGAATTACCCAATATAGTGCCTGTATACAATGCACATCCAACAGATAGCAATTCTGCCCTTTCCAATTAGTAAATTGCTATAATAATAGTAATTCCACTTTCCTGTGATTATAAAGATTGAATGAGGTATGTGTGTACAGGACTTTAAAGGGTTTTGTCCCACATTACTTTAAAGTAATATTATTAATAAATACATGCGTAGAATAGTCAGTATTGCAGAGCCTTCTGGTCAGTGTGTGCTGAGCTTTTGAGCATAGGCCTGCTAAGGTATAGAGTAGGCATGGAGGTCTGGCTACTTGTCTGAGTCAGAATTACATTTGAAGTGGTTTGAGTAAGGTGAGAACAGACAATAACAAGAAGTAATGATAAGGAAATTACTCACGTAACCAAATACCACCTGTACCCCAATAACTTATGGAAAATATTAATTTAAAAAATATAAATAAAAAAGAAAAAGAAAAAGAAAACAGAAGGAAACCAGGGGACAGGTTTTTTTTTTCAACATTAGAAAGAGTATTTTCCAAAGAAAGGAGTGACTAATACTGGAAAAAGCTGTGGATAAATCAAGTAAGAAGATGAGTGAAAATGTTTCCTAAAATTTGGCAATAAAGTGGTCCCCTGTAGCGTCAGGGAGAACAAATGGGGCTAGAAGCCAGATTATAGTAGGTTGAGGAGCTAATGGAAAGTGAAGACATGGAAACAGTTATCAGAGACAACTCTAGCCAGAAATTTGGCTAAGAAAGAAAATGAGATGAGGCTGTTATTTGAGAAAGAGGAAATATGGTAGAAGGGTTGATTTTATTTTGTAGTAGGAGGAATTCAAATATGTTTACAGATAAAAGGGGTGGGCACAAGAAGGCAGGTAAATAATGATGCCATAGAGAGTAGGGGTAATTGATGGAGAAAGATTCATAGAGATCAAGGGAGGTATTCTCTCTTCTTCTTTAAGAGGAAAGGCCAAGATGAGTGAAGACAGCGAGAACCTTATATAAATTAGGGAAGAAGTTATAGGCACTAAATGCTTAACGGAATCTGTTATATTGATGAAGAAGAAAAGAGTCAATGTTTCTGGGCTAAGAATTCAGTGCTAGAGTAGGAATTTAACCTTTACCTCTAAAGGTAGAGGTTTAGAATAGCTCTCCAGAGAGGATGGGAGGAGCCTCTGATTAGAAGGGAAAGAAAGGGTTGTACATTTGAGTGTGTCAGTGAATAATTTAGGCATCACCTATACTTGAGAATCCTGGGTCAATTGCCATATTGGTTGTGGCACTGATAGATGGCATAGATAAGTTACCTATCATTTCTGTGACTCAATTTTGTCATATATAAAATAAGAGTGATGTCGTGGGTTTTGCCTCATAGGATTATTGTGATGATTAAATGAGCTATTGCATATAGAACATTTGGCATAGGGCCTGACATACAGAGTTCATCAAGCAATGATGAAGTGTTGGCTATTATTATTATTCTGGGTGTGGGCTTCAATTCTTTTTTAGCCATCTTAGTTTTATTGTGGCACACCTGAGGCCTGGGAGCTCATTATAGGAGGATACATTCAATTGTGAACATTTTCCTCCTTGGACTCACCCATTTATTTATTCAACAGATGTATTCATATATAAAATATGTAAAAATGTATTGAGCACTTAAAATACTCTAGGTACTGTTTTGCATGTGGAAATTTTTGAAATGGTATATAAGGTCCCTGCCACATAGGTTCACACTCCAGCAAGAGAATTTGAATCAGGCCCGAGGGCCAATGGAGGATGAGAGGAACTCTGTAAAATCCCGACACTTGAGCGGCAAGTGGAGAATGAGAATCCAGAAAATGCTGTAGAGAAATAAGTGAAACTAGAAGACATTAGTTCCATGAAAGTCAAGGAAAGAGAGTCAGAAAGAAAACAATTCAGACAATGTTGGATGTTTTCGACAATTCAAATAAAAAAACAGAAGAATCCTTGGGTTTGATAGCATGGAATTCATGGGTGACCTTGAGAAGAGCAAAATGCAGTGAGTTTGGAAATGAAGAGGTGGAGGTGAGGATACGAAAGGAATAAATCTTAGTTCAGAATGCAAAGACAATTTAGGAAAAAGAGCCAGAGGAAGAAAGATGATTAAGATACAAATAAAGCAAAATGGAATAGACAGGAGTAAACACAGATGGAGACAGGAGGGACAGGAGGAAACTCTGAGGTACGAAACAGGATGAACTTGAATGTGGAGAGGTCAGAAGTTGCTTAGACTTCAAGTTTGGTGCCCTTTTACATTCTCAGTGAAACTGGAGCTGAAGTCATCTGCTAGGAGTTTGGGAGCTGTTCTGAGCACTTGACTTAAGAAGAGTGAGTTTTAAAAGCCATATTGAGCAAGTGGAACAGAAGATTATTTAAAATGAGAGATAACACTATTGGACTGTGGTAGAATCTAACTGAAGTTTGGAAATTCCCATGGCTAGAAGTAACTCTTATACCCCAGCTTTCTAATTCAGAAGACCTAAGCCTGTATACACCACTGCATCAGACATTTATGGCCAAGTTTATCTACACACATCTCACAGGCTGACTAAAGAGAACAAGAAGCTGGTATTGTGTTCAGGGACGTCCTTAGCAATGTTTGAGTTTATAGGGGTTGCCCCACAGGCCTCAGCATCCCCTTAGTCTTTCAGCCTCTTTTTATGTCCCCTGGTCCTAGTCTTGAGAGGAGCTATAAGGGCCCCACTCTGCCTGGATAACCATGAAGCTCCTTCATGAAAGGTTGGCCTGCCTTTGTTGGACACTAGAATTAGAGGCTATTCAGGATTCTCTGAGACACAGCCAAGGCCAGTATTCCCCTGAGTGATCCTAAATAACCTCTGAGAGAGAGTTGAGGGGTGGCATCAGAGAGTCCTGAATCTCACTGAGCCATGGAATCTGTCTGGCTCCAGAGATGAGCAGAGTGGAGGCTGGTCCTGCTTATCCTGCTATCTGGTTAGGCTGGTTCCAGCAGTAGAGTGTAGGCAGAGAAACTCAGTACTGGTAGTACTCATTTTGGGTTCATGAAGTGATTCCTGTTTATCATAAAAAGAGGGGCTGTGGAAAGTCCCCATGAAATGAGCTGATCCAAGTTAGTTCTGCTGCACAAGCTAGAGTGACTCCCCCATAGAGAGCAGAGTTGAGAGCCTTAACCCTACTCACCACCACACTGCATCTCAGGTCCTGGGGCTATGCTGAGAAAAAGCTCACCTACACAGTGGATTTCAAAAGGCCTAGGCAGTTCCATTGGCTTGTACTAGATAGGGTATTTAAGAAAGTCCTCTGATAAGGTGACATTTAAGCAGGGATATGGAGGAAGTGAGAAAAGGAGCCATGCTGATAACTGGGGGAAGAATTGGCTAGGCTGAAGGAGCAGCAAGTGCAAAGACCAGAGTCTTGAGCACGCTTTGAGTGTTGGAAGAAATATCAAGGCGGCCAGTTTGGCTTGGGTATGGTGGTCAAGAGGAGTGGTAAGAGATGAGATCAGAGATAGAGGGGCAGGTTAGTGAGGGTGGGATGGCATGGGATAGGTTGTAGACTATTATAGACCATAGTTAAGAATTTTGGGTTTTCCTCTGAATAAGAAGCCAACCAGTAGAATTGCTTGGACAGACTTAGACTGATGTACTTTTAAAAGGATCACTCTGACTGCTCTGCTGAGAATTGACTGGAGTGGGATAAGGACAAAAGCAAGGAGAGCTATTGGAGGATATGGCAAAAATTCAGGTGAAAAGTAATCGTGGCTTGCACCAGAGTGGTTGCAGTGAAGGTGCTAAGAAGTTGGTGAAATTCAGAGTTTATCTCTGAGGCAGGAGGCAGAGCTGATAGGATGTGCTGATGGGTTGAACGTGTGAACGTGAGGTGTGAGCAAAAGGAGAGGGGAGGATGATTCTAATGATTGTGGCTTCATAGATTGTGAAGATAAAATGAATTAATTCATGAAAAAAATTTGAACCGTGCCTGGCAAGTGCTTAGTGAGGGCCAGCTGTTATAGTATTATTGGATAAGTTATGGTGGAGGACAGTAGTTTCATATTTGCTGCTTACAATCACTTTCCACAATAGCTTGTGAACTCTGACATATCCCTGGTACCTCTATCTCAAGTTTCCTCCTGTATTTTCAGGCAGAATCACAGAGTACAAGGAGCCTCTTAATCTACAAAATGAGGATAGTAACCTCAACCTCATAGGATGATTGTAAGGTATAAAGGGACACACATGGATGATTTATAGATGCTCAGTAAATGTTATTCTTGTCCATCATCTAGACCTTTGCTACTGAAACTATGGTCTGTGGCCCAGCACCATCAATACAATATCACCTGGAAGCAGTTAGAAAATCAGAGTCTTAGCTCCATACCAGAGCTGCTAACTCAGAATCTGTGTTTTAACAAGATCCTGAGGTGGTTTGTGTGCACATTAATGTGAGAGAAGCACTGCTCTAGAGTTTCAAGGTCATCCAGTCCAACAGTCTCTTCAGGGTACAGATGCAGAAAGGAAGACTAAGAGAGAGGAAGAGATTTACATGATGTTACACTTAGTTTTGTCAAGACATCTACATTCCAAGCTAGGGTTCTTTACACTAAAGTTTCAGAACTGTCTATAACTCAGCCTCTCTGGGTAGGAAAGGATGGAGAAAAAGAAGAGGTCCTATTTTCTAGGAAAGGACAGAACAGAATTAGGAGGTACCCAGGGTATCTATTTTCATTTTAATCTCACAGATGATTTCAGAGGGCCTTAAAGTACATTCATGTATTTATTTATTTTATTTATTTATTTATTTATATTTAATAAACACTTCTACACCACTATGTCCCAGAAATCGTTCTAAGCTCCTTACACATATGAGCACTATTTTGTATATTAACTCATATAATTCCTAAAACAATTCTATGAGTTAGGGATTGTTACTTTCCCTATTTTACAGAAGAGAATCCTGAGCCACAGAGTGGTTAAGTAACTTGCCTTAGGTCACAAAGCCAGTAAGGGGCAGACCTAGGATTCCAATTCTGGCAGTTTTCCCTCCTACTAGGCCTGAGCCCACAGTAGCCTATTCTGGTCTCAACTCTAGCGAGGGGACAGACATGAAGTTCATTTAGGACTTTTTCTACTTCAGCTTAGGGCCTATTCAGCCCTTTCTCACCAAAGACTTTTCAGCTGCTTTACTGAGACCCCACCCTGAGCTGGCATATAGCCTCTGCCCAGTACAGGAGGGGCCCCTCAGAGACTGATAATGGCACGTTTCTTGGTCCTCTCCCCCATACCTTGGCTCAAGCTTTCCTTTTCCTCTAAGCATTAAACTATTTCCTCTTTGACCTATTTTAAAACCTCCTAATCTATTGAAAAACATTTGCTTTCCCTGTCAAACTCTTTTTTTTACTCTCTCTTCCTACCCGCCCCCAAACCCTTCCAGTCTGCACCTCATAGTTTGGCCCTCAATTCTATACTGTGTGCTATTCTCTGTCTCTGTCCAGTCTATTTTATCTTCCCAACTCTGCAAGCTCTTCAAGGTCAGAGACGAGTAACGTTTCAGGATTTATCCACTGCTGGCTCTGAGACCATAGATTAATAAACTCCCAAACTGTCATTGTTTGAAGTGCCCTTAGAGACTATGTAGCTCAACCCCCTCCTTGTACAGACACTCAGGGGCCCAGAGAAGGTGGATGATCAAAGCTGAGTGCCGAATCCAGTTTTCCTTTATTTGTAGTGGTTTTTTTCTCTGCTTCATGTCTGCTCTCTTCCTCCGGTCACAATCCTACCTACCCTTCTGAATGGAGGAGTATTTTTTTGAGGCAGACCCAGACCTGGAAAGTGGCTTCTCCATGTGTCTGAAAATCTTGGCTTTTCCAACAATAATTTTCCCTGTCAAACTCCAAGCCTGCTAAGTCACGAACAAACTTTGATGAGCTGAGCTGCATTCAGCTGTGAAAGAGACAACTTGATGCTTTCTCTGGACCCAACTCCCTGGCCCTCTACTCTCTGGCCCCCGTTTCAGTCCCGGGAGCTTTGCAGCTCCTGCCATACCAGTGACTCAGTCACTGTTCTTCAGCCTCACATATGCCTCTCAAAGGCAGTTTCTTTTTCGTAGCCACGCCTAGGCACTCAAACAGTCCAATAGCTGCTCTAGGAACTTCACGGGGGGGGGGCGGAAAAGGTAAGCTTACCATGAAAGGAAGGTTTGGGATGTTGTTGCTACACATAGATGTGAAATGAGTCAAGCGGAACTTTGATTACAAGGAATTTCATATACTGTGAGTGTGTATGCCGGCTGGGGGCTGAGGGGCGGAAACTGAGGGGCGGGGCTGAGGGGCGGGGGCTGAGAGGCGCGGGGTGACCGGCAGGGGGTGACGGGCGGGGGCTGGAAGAGATGTTTGCTCTGCGCTGAGGTGGGTTTGTACGGGAATTCCATTTGGGAGCAAGAGCTATCTACTCCTCCGTTACCGGGTGAGTGTGGGAACACCCCCTGGTGTAGCAAGGCGGCTGGGACCTGCGGCATCTAGATGCAGAAGTACAGAATCAGGTCAGGATGATTGTTCTAGGGTATCGCAAAATCAGAACAATTGGGAAGGCGCCCCGTGGCTGGCTGTCAGTCCATCCATTTGTGTCCGGAGAGCGCTTTCTGAGGTGCCAGGGATCTGGGCTGACATCTCTAGCATCTTGGCGAGCCAGTTCCTGCAGGCTCTTACTGGACCTGCATTGCCACTGGGAACATGCCTGGACGTGTCCAACAACCTTGAGCATCTAGGGTTGGGAGATGAAGAAGAGAAGGAGGCTGGGTGTTAGTGAAGGCGGGGACAGTGAATCAGACTTGTGGAGCATCCTGAGGAAAGCAGAACTGCTAGCCCGCGTGGCTTGAGGGCAAGTCAGGGCTTGTGTAAAGAGCATGCTGGCTCTGTTTGGGGGCTTTCAATCCACCCCCTCACCCGCCGAGCTTGGTTTCACTTGATATCTCATTCCTGGAAGCTGAGCCCCTGGCAGTGTTATTTTGATCCTGCCTCACCCCAAACACTGGCCAAGACCCAGCAAGCTGCAAGAACTGGGGGACAAGAAGGGACCCAGCAGAGACCAGGCTAGGAAAACAGACTTCAGGGTCTGACTTAGACAGGTGTTGGCAGTGTTGGCCAGTATCATGCTGGGTGGCTGTGGCAGGAAAGTTTGGAACATCTTCCCTAGATAACTCCTCTGTTCTTTCCTTCACCCCAACTTACCTTCAACTCAGCAGACTAACTGAGCACCTAGTCTGTGCCACCATGTGTGAGACACTGAGATGTCTGTCTGAGACCTAGGCTGTGCCCACTGGGGCCTGACAGTCTCATCCTGGATATAAAAACACAGATAAATATTAATATAACACAAGAAAGGTTTTAAAAGTTAAATCAAAATGCTTAGATGCTGCCAAGTAAGGATCATATCAAGTTGAACCATACGAAATCAGAAAAAGGTTTTTTATTGTTTTTTTTTTAATTGTTTTTTTGAAATTGTAACGCCTTTCAGGCCTCCAGAGCTAGACTATTTGAGTTCAGATCCCATATTCACCATTTATTAATTTGTGTTACCATGGACAAATAAACTTACTTCTCCCTTTCTGAGTTTCTGTTAACTTCAGGCTAAAGAGGATAATAATAGCACCCACCTCATTGGGCTGTTGTGAGGATTAGATGAGATAATCCATATAAAATACTTGCACACACTTAGCACAGTGGCTGGCCCAAAATAAACACTCAATAAATATTAACTATTATTATTTAAGGTAGACTGTGGCACACAGATAAGATTTCAACAGGTGGAGATAGAGAAGACAGTTTAAGCAGAGAAAATAACAGGAACAACTGCTTTAAGGCAGGGAAGCTCAGGGCATATGAAAAGAACACCAGCTGAGGTGGATTTTAGAGTACAATTAGTGGGAAAATGGAAGTTAAACTTGCCAAGGCAGATTGGTGGTAAACTGCAAAAGACAGTGGATGCTAGAGTTTTGATTTGATTTGGCAGACAATAGGAAGCCATTGAAAGTTTCTGAGCTTAAAAAAAAGATCCTCTGCTTTAGGAAGAGTAATCTGGTAAAAGGTTAGTCAGCTGGACTGGAACAGGAGAACACAAGAGGTGGATAAACTAGGGGCAGAGAGGGAACAAGGTCCTGAAACTGAGGTGGTAGCTGTGGGAATAGAAAGGAGGTGATGAATTTAACAAGCCATCACAAAAGTTGAATCTACAGAACTTTGTAATTCATAAATTATATGGGATTGAAAAAGGACAAATGAGAAAATCAGAATCTTTTTGGGTTGGCTTAGACCTTACAATGTTGTGCATTCCCATCTCACTTCTGTGGATAATGCAATAGAAAGGGTGTGGACCTTCTGAGCTAGACATATCTATTTTCAAGTCCTGGGTCGGCTATTTATCTGTTGTTTGTGATCCGAAGCACATTATGTACCTGACATTCCCAACTAGGATCAGCATTTCCACAAAATATTTAGAAGTATGTGGTGTGTGTGTGCGTGTTGCCAAACAGATGCAACAAATAATTGTTCCTCCCACCCACCATGCCAGTAGTTAGCCCAATGAGAAGTAGTCATATTCTTTAAGCCTCAGCTTTCTAACCTGAAAAAGAGGGATAATAGTACTCACATCATGGTGTTATTGGGAGGATTAAAAGAGATATTTCCTGTCAAGGGTCTAGCACAGTGCCTGACAAGTAGAATTTCATGAATTGTAATCTTCCTTTACCCTAATGGGCTCCACATTAAAATATCCTTGCCAGTCTCTGCTTGAACACTTCTAGAGGGAGGTTCCTTACTGCTTTCTGAGAGCGCCCATTCTCTTCAGGGAAAGCCTTGGACTGTTAAAAGTTTTTCCTTTTGCTAAGCTGAACTTAGTTTTCCTAAAGCTTGTACCTGGATATCCTAGTCATTCTCCCTGAGGCCACCTAGAGCAGTCTGTTCTTTTTCTTCCACGACAGTTTTTCAGAGATCTGAAGACCAGAAATCAGATCCCCCTGCATCTTCTGCTCCCAGATCAAACAGCTCACATTATTGTATCATTTCTTATCTGTCATGGAATCAAGTCAAATATGACTCTGTGGTTTCGAAGTATATAAATTGGGGTATGAATATGTCTTCATAGTGATGAGAAATACTGCAAAAGGAACAGGATGGGTAAATGTGACAAATTTCCTTGTAATTTATTACTTTTTTAATTATTTTTTCTGGTCAGGCAGGGTGGCTCATTCCTGTAATTCCAGCACTTTAGGAGGCATAAGCGAGAGGAAGGCTTGAGGCCAGGAGTTTAAGACCAGCCTGGGCAACATGCAAGACCCTGTCTATATAAATTTTTTTTAATTAGCTGGGCACTGGACACTGGGCACCTGTAGTCCCAGCTACTTGGGAGGCTGAGGCAGGAGAATCTCCTGAGCCCAGGAGTTTGAAGCTGTAGTGAGCTATGATCATGCCACTACACTCCAGCCTGGGCAACAAAGTGAGACTCTATCTCAAAAAAAAAAAAAAAAAAAGAAAAAACTTAACACAAATCATTTTTTTCCACTATGTGCTAAATACTTTCAAATCCATCATCCCACTGCTTCCTTATCCTCAACTGAGGGAATTGCAGATTTGTTTATATATATATTATACAGGTGGCCAAACAGGTCTCAAGAAAATGAAACTTGCTAGAGATCATTTAGTTACTAAGCATCTGTGCCAGAACTGCAAGACATATTTTTCTTACTCCAAGTTCAGTAGGGCTTTTCATTTTCCACAGCTGTTAGGGTTTAAGGTGATAGATAGCTGGGCAATTATGCAAACTCTGGCACTAAAGAATCAGTCAAAAGAAAGATGGATCCTCCAATTAACTTATACCAGTTATTCTCTTTTTGAGAGAATTCTTTTCTTTAGATGTCTTCTTAACCTGCTCCCCTCAAATGCCTCCTGCAGAGAGTGAGTCATCTTTTGGAGCCATTCCTCAGTGCTGAAGCTTCATATTGAAGCAGAAGCTGCTTTTCACCTCTTTCTTTCTAGAAACTAGCTCCACCCATGTATTCTTTTCTTGGGAGCTTAACAGGAAAGATATGGGTCAGTTTCACCATCAGTACATAAAATACGACTATTATTATTTTGTGCACATAGATAGGAGGATGGCTATACTCTGTCTTGGATTAGAGTTTACTGTCTGTATTTTCTGTTTTCCCCACCAGACTGCAATCTCCTAAATTTGGAGAATATAGTTGATTCACCTCTGTTTTTCTCTCTTGCCACTAAGTTCTAATAGAATGCCTAGCATAGAAGGTACTCATCAAGTGGTTGCTGAGTGACCATAAATTAATTATCCCTATTTTGGAATGACAACAGTTATTATATCCTCCAAACACCACCAAAAGACATCATGCTATTCTCAAAAAGAAAGGAATTTCCATGTAATATATGGTGGAATCAAATAGTGAGATGTCCTACTTCCAGGAGATTGCTAGTCACCATTGTGGATAAGCCAAAAAGAGTGGGCAGCACTTCTTCTCTTCTACGATTCACCTCTCCATGACCCAGCCTACCCTTTGGAATTGTTTCTGTTGAGGATAAAATGAGCCATTATTGGGCTGTGGGAGGTAGGAAAAAGAAGCTGGAGTCTTGGTAGTATAGTCACTGAGTAACTGGTCCTAAAGCTGGGCCAACTCCTTTCTTCGTATATGGGAAGTAGAGAAGCCACTGGGCCCTGAATATGCAGACTTGAATTTTGCTTTTAGCTCTACCATTGAACACTGTGTGACTTTGGGAAAATTCTATCCCTTTTCTGAGCATTAGTTTCCTCATCTTGGATCATCAGGGAATGGGGTTAAGTTGTCCTGAATAATACTTTTAGTATCCCATGACTATATATTTTCAATTATCTGATAGTTTGAAGTTGTAACTGGTTGCCAAAGAGAAGGAAAACAACAACAACAACAACAACAACAACAACAAAAAAAAACGATGGAATGTGCTGTCTTATTAGTACTAAGGTGCCTGTTACTAAAGGACTTCAAGTAGAGCTGGATGGTATTTCTTTACTGGGCAAAAGGCCACTGGGACGAAGATTAATTTTAAACCTCCCTTTGACTCTAAGATTGTCAGAGTCTAAAAATGGTCTCAAAGAATGTGCATTTACATATGAGGTCATAGGCTTCTTGTTATCAGTCTCATCTTCCCTCCACAACCTCACAGTCCTATACCTTTCTCCCTTTTCTTGGGCATTTAAGAAAAAAGTAAAGAAATATTTTGGCAGCAGCATTTCATTTTCTACAGACAAGCCTCATTCTATAGTTCTCATTCTATTCTTCCAGTCCTTTGGTAAAGATGTGGACCTGGGTTGTGCTTGCAAATGCCCACTGGTTTGTATCTCTGCTCTTTTAGGATATTTTATTCCCTGGCCTATGAGGATGGGATGGAGTACTTGATTGCCATGGGAAAAAAAAATAAACTCTTCTTATTGACATCTTCAGATACAGCTATTCCAGATTGCTTGGTAATTGGGACAGGGTGGAGGGAGTGTGGGGCAAGACCATCAAACTTAACAGAAATCAGAAATTGGAGTACTTGACTGAGTTTTATCCAGTCCCAGCCCTGCAAATAAATCATACCATGAATTCAATTCCCAACTGGGACAACTCAGCCAAAAGCCTTCTTGGGAAGTCAACTTATCTCCCCTTCCAGTACTGCTGGTTGAGTAACTAATTTTTTTTATGATACCATAATTTTATGGAATCTTGTGGTGATTGGTACATGACCAGTGACTCACTTTGGCTAGGGTAACAGCAGAGCAAAGCAAGAGGTTTCGGGTGTTAGCTGAGTGCTGGTCTGGCTTGTGGCTTGTCTCCAATACCCTTTGTTCCCCAGCTCTGGGTGGGATAGTAACAACAATCATAGCAACTCCTCACATGCGTAGCACAATCTGGAGTTTCCACAGCACTCTCACATACATTATCTCATTTTTCCCTTCAACATAATCCAGGGTAGTTTCTGTGCTTTTGCTCCCACTTGGAAAGAGTATTTTAGCAGTCAGTAGAAGAACGTTTTCCCTCAAAATCAGCCCAGAGTTTGCTGTTCTTAATTTCATCCTATTTCTTTTATAATGGTATCTTTGTATTCTTGGCTACACAATTTCTTTTCCCCATTCCTTTAACAATTATTTTTCAGCAGTTGCCAAACACTAACCAAATATTTATATTTTTAATTTACAGTCTTCTAAGTTGTATTTGTCTTTTGAGGTTTGTGCTTTGTTTGTTGTGTGTGTGCATATACACAAATGTTTTGAAGACAAAATAATTGACTCATATGGTTAGCATTTACTTTTGGCCAAGTAGAAGCAGCCTAGTTCAGTTGGTCATTAATTCTGTCTGTACAGTGACAACAGCTTTTAGTAAGGATTTTTTTTTTTCTTTCTCTTCCCCAGCTGGGGCATTACCTCTTGCTCTGTGTGCTAGAATAAAAGACAAACAATAGATGAGACTTCTTTAATTTTGCAAAGGTTCATTCTCCTCTGTTGATGTACCATTCCTGACATTGCTGGGCCAGATGTTGCTATCACTAACAGTTAAAATTCTTCAGCCACTTTGGAAATGTTGAAAGTAGCTCATTAAAAACTGTAGTACCCACCTGTGGTCTCTAAATTATGTCTATTCCAGGCACAGATTTTAGTATACTTAAACATAAAAAGATAATTTACTTTTATCACATGCCCATGAAATAAAATCAAAATGACACATCCTCAGTCCTGGCCTCCTCCACCTCCCAGTATCAATAGCTGACACATTGCTCATCCCTTACTTCCTAAAGCTTTGTCCTATATTACCCTATCAGGGTTCTTTTTTTTTTTTTTTCTTCTCTGGCTTCCCCTTCTTGGTTGCTCTCATGTATTTCTGAACTTCCAGCTTCAAGTATGAGTGACCTCAATGTTTGGTTCTTGTCCTCCTCCTCCTCCTCCTCCTTCCTCCTCCTCCTCCTCCTCCTGCTCCTCCTCCTCCTCCTTCTTCTTCTTCTTCTTTTTTTTTTTTTTTTTTTTGAGACTGAGTCTGGCTCTGTCACCCAGGCTGGAGTACAGTGGCACGATCTTGGCTCACTGAAACCTCTGCCTCCTGGGTTCAAGCGATTCTCCTGCCTCAGCCTCGCAAGTTACTGGGACTACAGGCGTGCACCACCACGCCTGGCTCATTTTTGTATTTTTAGTAGATACGGTGTTTCGCGTTGTTGGCCAGACTGGTCTTGAACTCCTTGACCTCAAGTGATCCACCTGCCTCGACCTCCCAAAGTGCTGGGATTGCTGGCAGGAGCCACTGTGCCCAGCCATTCTTCTTTACCCATGATTTAACTTCTGCCAGGATTTACTTAGGCCAGTGGTTATCAAACCCCAGAGGTTTTTATTTAATTAATCTGCAGCATAGGATTTTTTTCAGTGCTCCATATGATTCTGATGTGCTGCTATAAGCAAGAACTGTTATTCTGGTGTTTTTATGCATTTGACACGTCTCCAACTTCACCTTATGTTTCACATATTGTATATGCTTGTTGGGCATGACCATTGAACCTTATGTTTCACATATTGTATATGCTTGTTGGGCATGACCTCTGTCCGCTTCAACTTCTCTATACAGAAAATAGTTGAAAAACAGTGCATTTTCTTTTCTTTTACCAAGCAGCTCTCCTTTCACGCTTCTCATGGCACTTGGATTCTTCTGGTTTCCCAGGCAGGAACTCTCAGAATCTTCTCTGACTCTGGTCATTCTGTTTGTCCTCACTTTTGTAAGGTTTGTATCTCCCACCATCATTCCTCTCTGTTCCTATTGTAACCACCTTTGACCTGGCCCTTATCTCCTCAGGCTTGGGCAGTAACACTCTCAAATCATTATTTAAAATGCACTCAGGTTAACATTCACAAAATGCTTTTCTGCCCATCCTAAAATATCACTGAGAAAAAAATTTCAGTGAAGACTGGGGGGACCTCCATTCTCTATTTTAGAGTTCATTACTGCCTTGAAAAGTGTGCCAGACTCATAGCTTCTAAATTACCTTTGAGTTCTGTCTTGCTTCTTACTAGCCAAATAAAGATAGGTGTATACATTCCCTCTGAGCCTCAGTATTTTTTAATCTATTAATTAAAAAAAATTCCATAAGTTATTGGGGTACAGGTGGTATTTGGTTACATGGATACTTTCTTTAGTGGTGATTTGTGAGATTTTGGTGCATCCATCACCCGAGCAGTATACACTGCACCCTATTTGTAGTATTTTATCCCTCGTCCCCCCTCACTTCCTTCCCTCCAAGTCCCCAAAGTCCACCGTGTCATTCTTACGCCTTTGCATCCTCATGGCTTAGCTCCCACATATCAGTGGAAACATAGTGTTTGGTTTTCCATTCATGGGTTACTTCACTAAGAATAATAGTCTCAAATCTCATCCATATATATACACATATATGCATATGTACACACATATGTACATATATACATATATACATGCACATATATGTACATATGTGTGTGCATACACATACACATATATGCATATATGTGTACATATACGTGCAGACACATCTGTGTATGTGTACAAGCACATATATGTACACATATATGCACATATGTGTCTGTACATATACATATGTGTGTATATATACATACACATATATGTCTGTATATATACATATATGTGTGTGTATATATATACACATATGATCCTTTTTAGTTCTTTAAGGAATATTCACACTGTTTTCCAAAGTGACTGTACTAGTTTACATTTCTACCAGCAGTGTAGAAGTGTTGCCTGTTCACCACATCCACACCAGCATCTACTGTTTTTTTATTTTTGGATTATGACCATTTTTGCAAGAGTGAGGCGGTATTACATTGTGGTTTTGATTTGCATTTCCCCAATCATTAGTGATGTTGAGCACTTTTTCATGTTTGTCGACCATTTGTGTATCTTTTTTTGAGAATTGTCTATTTATGTCCTTAGCCCACGTTTTGATGGGATTGTTTGTTTTTTCTTCCTGATTTTTTTGAGTTCATTATAGATTCTGGATATTAGTCCTGTGTCAGATGTATATATTATGCAGATTTTCTCCCACCCTGTGGGTTGTCTGTTTACTCTGCTGACTGTTTATTTTGCCATGCAAGAGCTCTTTACTTTAATTAAGTCCCAGCTATTTATCTTTGTTTTTATTGCATTTACTTTTGGGTTCTTAATCATGAAATCATTGCCTAAGCCAATGTCTCAAAGGGTTTTTTCAATGTTATCTTCTAGAATTTTTATAGATTCGGGTTTTAGGTTTAAGTCCTTAATCTGTCTCGAGTTGATTTTTGTATAATGTGAGAGATGACATTCCAGTTTAATTCTCCTACATGTGGCTTGCTAATTACCCCAGCACCATTTGTTGAAAGGGTGTCCTTTTCCCACTTTATGTTTTTGCTTGCTTTGTCAAAGATCAGTTGACTGCAAGTATTTGAGGTTATTTCTGGGTTTTCTATTTCATTCCATTGGTATATTTGCCTATTTATATACCAGTACCATGCTGTTTTGGTGACTATTGCCTTATAGTAGAGTATGAAATCAGGTAGTGTGATGATGCCTCCAGATTTGTTCTTTTTGCTCAGTCTTGTTTTGGTTATGTGGGCTCTTTTTTGGTTCCATGTGAATTTTAGAATCTTTTTTTTTTTCTAATTCTGTGAAGAATGATGGTGGTATTTTGATGGGAATTGAGTTGAATTTACAGACTGCTTTTGGCAGTGTGGTCATTTTCACAATATTGGTTCTACCCATCGACGAGCATAGGATGTTTCCATTTGTCTATATCATTTTTGATTTCTTTCAACAGTGTTGTGCATTTTTCCCTGTAGAGGTTTTTCACCTCCTTGGTTAGATATATTCCTAAGTATTTATTTATTTATTTTTTGCAGCTTTTGTAAAAGGGGTTGAGTTCTTGATTTGATTATCCACTTGGTCTCTGTTGATGTATAGGAGAGCTACTGAATTCTGTACTTTAATCTTGTATCTGGAAACTTTGTTGAATTATTTTATCAGCTCTAGGAGCTTTCTGAAGGAGTCTTTAGGGTTTCCAACGTAAATGATCATATCATCAGCAAATAGTGACAGTTTGACTTCCTCTTTAACAGTTTGGATGCACTTCATTTCTTTCTCTTGTCTGGTTGCTCTGGAGAGGACATCCAGTACTATGTTGAAGAGGAGTGGTGAGAGTGGGCATCCTTGTCTTTTTCCAGTCCTCTGCTTTCAACTTTTCCCCATTCGATATTATGTTGGCTGTGGGTTTGTCATAGATGGCTTTTATTACATTGAGGTATGTCCCTTGTATGCCGATTTTGTTGAGAGTTTTAATCATAAAGGGATGCTGGACTTTGTTGAATGCTTTTTCTTCATGTAATGAGATGATCATGTGATTTCTTTTGTTTCAAATTCTGTTTATGGGGTATATCACATTTATTGCCTTGTGTATGTTATACCATCCCTGCATCCCTGGTATGAAACCCACTTGATCATGATGGATTATCTTTTTGATATGTTGTTGAATTCAGTTAGCTAGTATTGTGTTAGGATTTTAGCATCTATGTTCATCAAGGGATATCAGTCTGTAGTTTTCTGTTTTGGTTATGTCCTTTCCTGGTTTAGGTAATAGGGTGATTCATACAATGAATTAGGGTGGCTTCCCTCTTTCTCTATCTTGTGGAATAGTGTCAAAAGGATTGGTACCAATTGTTCTTTGAATGTCTTCTAGAAATCTGTTGTGAATCCATCTGATCCCGTACTTTTTTTTGTTGTTGTTGGTAATGTTTTAATTACCATTTCAATATCTTTGCCTGTTATTTGTCTGTTCAGGATATATAATTCTTCCTGATTTAAGCTAGGGGGGTTGTATTTTTCTGGGAATTTATCCATCTCTTCTAGGTTTTCTACTTTATGTGTGTAATGATGTTCACAGTAGCCTGGAATGATCTTTTGTATTTCAGTGGTGTCAGTCCTAATATCTCCCCTTTTGTTTCTTAATGAGGTTGTTTGGATTTTCTCCCTTCTTTTCTTGGTTAATCTTGCTAATGGTCTATCAATTTTGTCTTTCAAAAAACCAGCTTTTTGTTGTATTTATCTTTCATGTGTTTTTGTTGTTGTTGTTTCAATTTCATTTAGTTCTGCTCTGATCTTGGTTATTTCCTTTCTTTTGCTGGGTTTGGGTTTGGTTTGTTCTTGTTTCTCTAGTTCCTTGAGGCATGACCTTAGAATATCAGTTAGTGCTCTTTCATTCATTTCCATGTAGGTGTTTAGGGCTATGAACTTTCCTCTTAGCACCACCTTTGCTGTATCCTTTTGATAAGTTGTGTTGTTATTGTCATTCAGTTCTAAGAATATTTTTAATTTCCATCTTGATTTTGTATTTGACTCAATGATCATTCAGGAGCAGGTTATATAATTTCCATGTATTTGCATGGTTTTGAAGGTTCCTTTTGGAGTTGATTTCCAGTTTTATTCCACTTTGGTCTGACAGAGTGCTTGATATAATTTCAGTTTTCTTAAATTTATGGAGGCTCGTTTTAAGGCCTATCATATGGCCTATCTTGGAGAAAGTTCCACGTGCTGTTGAATAGAATGTGTATCCTGTGGTTGTTGAATGAAATATTCTATATATATCTGTTAATTCCATTTATTCCAAGGTATAGTTTAAATCTATTGTTTCTTTGTTGACTTTCTCTGTTGATGACCTGTCTAGTGCTGTCAGTAGAGTATTGAAGTCCGCCACTATCATTGTGTTGCTGTGTATCTCACTTCTTAGGTCTGTTAGTAATTGTTTCATAAATTTGGAAGCTCTGGTATTATTTGCGTATATGTTTAGGATTGTGATATTTTTCTGTTGGACAAGGACTTGTATGATTATATAATGTCCCTCTTTGTCTCTTTTAAGTGCTGCTGCTTTAAGGTTTGTTTTGTCTGATATAAGAATAGCTACCTCTGCTCACTTTTGGTGTCCATTTGCATGAAATGCCTTTTTCCATTCCTTTTCTTTAAGGTTATGTGAGTCCTTATGTGTTAGGTGAGTCTCCTGAAGGCAGCAGATAATTGGTTGGTGAGTTTTTATCCTTTCTGCAGTCCTGTATTTCTTAAGTGGAGCATTTAGGCCATTTACATTTAATGTTAGTATTGAGATGTGAGGTACCATTGCATCCATTGTGCTATTTGTTGCCTGTGTATCTTGCTTTTTTGTTATTTTTGAATTTTATTTTTGTTTTATAGGACCTGTGTGATTTATGCTTTAAAGAGTTTCTGTTTTTATGTGTTTCCAGGATTTGTTTCAAGATTTAGAGCTCCTTTTAGCAGTTCTTGTAGTGGTGGTTTGGTAGTGGTGAATTCTCTCAGCATTTGTTTGTCTGAAGAAGACTGTATCTTTCCTTCATATATGATGCTTACTTTCAGTGGATACAACATTCCTGGCTGATAGTTGGATAGTTGTATATTTTTAGGAGGCTGAATATAGGACCCAAATTCCTTCCAGCTTATAGGGTTTATGCTGAGAAATTTGCTGTTAATCTGATAGGTTTTACTTTGTGGGTTACCTGGTGCTTTTACCCTTTCCCTCCTCTCCCCTCTCCTCTTCTCTCCTCTCCCCTGTCCTCCCCTCCCCTTCCCTTCCCTTCCCTCCTCTTCCTTTCCTTTCCCATCTCACAGGTCTTAAGATTCTTTCCTTTGTCTTAACTTTAGGTAACCTGATGACAATGTGCCTAGGCAATGATCTTTTTGAGATGAATTTCCCAGGTGTTCTTTGTGCTTCTTGTATTTGGATGTCTAGATCTCTACCAAGGCTGGGGAAGTTTTTCTCTGTTATTGCCACAAATATGTTTTCCAAACTTTTAGATTTCTCTTCTTCCTCAGGAACACTGATTATTCTTAAGTTTGGTCATTTAACATAATCCCAGACTTTTGGAGTCTTTGTTCATATTTTCTTATTCTGCTTTTCCTTTGTCTTTGTTGGACTGGGTTAATTCGAAGACCTTGTCTTTGAGCCGTGAATTTCTTTCTACTACTTGTTCAATTCTATTGCTGAGACTTTCCAGAGCATTTTGCATTTCTAAAAGTTTGTCAATTGTTTCCTGAAGTTTTTATTGTTTTTTCTTTATGCTATCTATTTCCTTGAATATTTCTCCCTTCACTTCTTGTATCATTTTTTAGATTTCCTTGCACTGGGCTTCACCTTTCTCTGTTGCCTCCCTGATTTGCTTAATAACTAACCTCCTGAATTCTTTTTCAGGTAAGTCAGAGATTTCATCTTGGTTTGGATCCATTGCTGGTGAGCTAGTGTGATTTTTTGGGGGGTGTTAAAGAGCCTTGTTTTTTCATATTACCAGAGTTGGTTTTTTGGTTCCTTCTCATTTGCATAGGCTCTGTCAGTGGGAAGGTCTAGGGCTGAAGGCTGTTGTTCAGATTCTTTTGTCCCATGGGGTGTTCCCTTGATGTAATACTCTCCCCCTTTACCTTTGTCCATGGCTTCCTGTGAGCCAAACAGCAGTGACTGCTATATCTCTTCTGAGTCTAGTCACCCAGCAAGTCTATCTGGCTGTGGGCTGGTACTGGGGGTTGTCTGCACAGAGCCCTGTGATGTGAACAATCTATGGGTCTATCAGCTGTAGATACCAGCACCTGTTCTGGCGGAGGTGTTAGGAGATGAAATGGTCTCTGTGACAGTTCTTAGCTTTGGTGGTTTAATATTCCATTTTTGTGGTGGTTGGCCTCCTGCCAGGAGGTGGTGCTTTTCAGAGAGCATCAGCTTTGGTAGTATGGAGAGGAATCAGTGGTACAGAGTTTATGCCCTTTGTCTTCAGCTACCATGGTGGGTAGGGAAGGCCCATGAGGTGGGGGTAGGGCTAAGGATGTCTGAGCTCAGACTCTCCTTGGACAGGTCTTGTTGTGGGGGTGAAGTTCCTAGATCCATGGAGTTGTGTACCTAGGAGGATTATGGCTGCTTCTGCCGAGTCATGCAGGTGGTTAGGAAAGTGGATCAAAGCCAGCAGTCACAGGACTCACCCAGCTCCCATGCAATCCAAAGGGCCAGTCTCACTCCCACTGTGCCCCCTTAACAGTCCCAAGTTTGTTTCCAGGCAATGGGTGAGTAGGGCTTGAGAACCTGCCCCAGGTTACCCACCTCTCAGCTGTGAAAGAAAAAGGCTTTGGTTCTTCCCCCTCCTGTAGAGTCTTCACACCAGATTCATGCCCTACCCAAAGTTCTGGCCAGGATGCTTCTCTCCTGGTTCAAATTGTTACAAAGTTCAGCTGGAGACTTCCTTTTCCCTGTGGCATTTTCCCCTGTGGCATTTTCCCCTGTGCCTCTGGCCACCCTTGCGAAGGTTCCCTGTGGTTACAGTCCTGCTTGGGGACCCAGCAAACTCCTGGGGCTTTTCTCGCTGCTTCCTCTACCCCTGTATTTTGCTTGGCTCTCTAAATTGACTCAGCTCCAGGTAAAGTCAGAAACTTCTTCTACAAATTAGACCTTCAGTTTCCTCAGTGTAGGTGTGTGTTAAGGAATGGAGGATCTCCCTTTCCCACTTCTGCTGTTGGAGTACTCACAGTTTTGGAGTGTCTCCTGAGTCCTGCAGGAGCAGTCCACTTCCTTAAGAGTGTCTGTGGGTCCTCTCGAGATCCCTGGTTTGTTCTTGCAGTCGTCCTGGAGCTAAAATGCACGATGAAAATCTCCTGACACGGCTCTGTCCATCCGAGTTGGAACTTCAATCTAGTCCTGCCTCCCATCTGCCATGATGATGCCCCAGCTCTACTTCTTTACCGAGATCTTGAGAAAGATCTCAGATCTGTCTGTTCCTTCCTCAACATGTGATCTTCTTCTTTAATATATTTATTCATTTATTTATTTGAGACGGAGTCTCGCTTTGTTACCCAGGCTGGAGTGCAGTGGCACAATCTTGGTTTACGGCAACCTCAACCTCCCGGGTTCAAGCAATTCTTGTGCTTCAGCCTCCCAAGCTGGAATTACAGGTGTGTGCAACCACACCTGGCTCATTTTTGTATTTTTAGTAGAGTCGTGGTTTCACCATATTGGCCAGGCTGGTCTTGAACTCCTGACCTCATGTGATCCACCCAGTATTCTGTATATTCTCAACATTTTCTCATTCAACTAATATTTGTTTAATTCCTACTGTGTGCCAGGCACTATTGTAAGCACTGATGATGAAGTAGCCAACAAAATAGGTACCATGGTCTCACAGCATTTACATTCTAACTGGGGAAGAAACAAGCAATAAAGTACATAAGATGTATGATATGTCAGAAAGTCATATGTGCTATGGAAAAGAATAAAATGGGAAATGGGGATAGGAATTCTGGAAAGAAGGTGAAAATTTGAAAGAGTGCTCAGAGAAGCCTGACTGAGAAGACTGTATATGAACAAAGAACTGAAGAAGATGAGGGAGGTAGCCATGCAGATATCTGGGGAAAAACATTCCCGCTTGAGTGAACAGCAGATGTGAAGGCCTTAAGGTGAAGGCATTTCTGGTTAGTTTGAAGATCAACAAGGAGGCCAGCATGGCTTGAGTGAAGATAATAAGGAAAAGAGTAGTAGAACATAAGGTCAAGAAATAATGGAGGAAGTTGAGGTAGGCATATCATCTAAGGTCTCCATTGGCCATTATAAGAACTTAATTTTATATGCCATACATCACTGTGTATATTTTATGTTTTTACATACCCATTCATTTTTGAAGTTACATCCAAAACTGTGTAGGACTTGTGTGTTATTATGAATGAAAGCGGAGCCATCAATGGCTTTTGAGGCTGGAAATGACATGATCTAACATGTTTTATCCCCTTTATCTTTATTTTCTATTCTCCCTAGAAAAAAATGGGTAGGCCCCAGGTTTCTCCCTGCACAGATTCTCTCTCAATATGGGAGAGAGACACAGAAAAACCTTTTTTTCTGACTGCAGTTTATTTTCAGGCGAAACAGACAAGGTCAGAGCTAAAAGAGCCCTTAAAACTGTGATTTTCAACATTGACTGCCCATGAGAATCACTTGGTGAACTGTAAAATGTCACGTGCTCATGCCACATTTTTGACCAACTACAACAGAATCTTAGGGGAGGGACCCAGGTGTCACTGTTTTTTGGTACTCCTAAGGTGCAACCAAGACTGAGAAGAGATTAGCCAAACCAACTCCCTCGTGGTATGAATGGGGAACTTGACTCCAGCATTTGGAAGGAATATTCTCCTGGTGGCAGAGCTGGGACTAGGACCATCCACTATGCCGAGATAATACAGGAAACGCAAACTTTACAAATAGTGGGGCAGAAGGAAGATATGATGTTTGATAGTTTGGAAGGAGGTTATAGACAATATAAACTTTGGATAGAAGTGACCTTGGGTCAGATCAGAAAAGGGAAAGGCTGAGTGCCAACACCAAAAGGTAAAGCAACATTTGAATTACAAGCCAGACATCTGGAAATGATGACACTGTACATTTTAGAAGCTTGATTTTCCAGCAAGCAGTGCTCTCAAGGCTAGGTTGAGCAACTGCATTGATTTTGTCTTGTGCATATGGGTGGATGGATGGGCTCACAGGAGAGGAATGGGCAAGGCAAGGAGACCATCTGCTGTCTTCTTCACCCTTTTTAATCTCACACCTCCTGCACTATCCAGGCAAAGCAACTATCCTGAAGTGCTGAGTCCTTAATTTAGACTTGTCCTTCTGTACTGCCTACCCATACTATATAGAAAGAGCATGTTTCACCCTACAGGCATGTGTGCAAGTTGAGAAGAGCAACAGCCACAAGCTGCAGCAAGAAGCAGCTGCACCCCCAGCAGCCTGGGTACCTCACATCCAGCAGAAACTTGGCCGAAATCAATTATTCAGTGCATGATGAACTAATTTGGGGATTAGTATTGATGTCAGCTGTATTGTTTCTCCTCTTCCCTGTCTGCTTGCATTCTTAATCTTCTACATTATTTTTTGAGGAATCAGGACGGGGGATGGGTGTGAAGAGCAGCCACATGACAGACAGGCAAAATAAGGAGATAACTCTAGTCACATTGCCACTTGTTGCCCCTTGTAAACACAATCAGTGTATATACAATACATACTTGGATAAGTTTGGGTGAGAAATTGGGTGAATCAAATTATATTTGGGGGCCTATATAAAAATATTCATAGCAGCTTTAACATTTTTTGTGGGGGCTAACTTAAACAGTATCCTATTGGAATAATAAATTCAAAGTATTAAATGAAGCTAAAGAACCATCTTTTAAAATGAGATATAATTCACATACTATAAGATTTACCCTTTTAAAGTGTATAATTCACTGGTTTTAGCATACTCACAAAGTCACATGACCATCACCACTATCTAATTCCAGGGCGTTTTCACCACCCTGGAAAGAAACTTATACCTATTAAGTAGTCACTTCCCATTTCCCTTTCTCCCCTGGCCCTGATAACCACTAAAGCTAGTTTATGATTGATTGCCTATTCTGGACATTTCATAGGTTCATTCATATTACTGCATATGTTAAGCACATCATTCTTTTCTCTGACTGAATAATTTTCATTGTAGGATAGATCACATTTTGTTTACCATTTGTCAGCTGATGAACATGTGGATTTTCCCCACTTTTTGGCTATTATAAATAATGTGCTAGGAACATTTGTTTACAGGTTTTTGTATGGACATATATTTTCAATTCTTTTGGGTATCTACACCTAGGAGTGAAATTGCTGGATCATGTTGTAACATGATGTTTAACATTTTGAGGAACTACAAAATTATTTTCCAAAGGGGCTGCATCATTTTGTATTCTTGCCAGCAATACACAAGGGTTTCAGCTTCTCCACATCGTTGTCCCTCAGGCTGGAGTGCAATGGCACGATCTCGGCTCGTTGCAACCTCTGCCTCGCGGATTCAAGTGATTCTCTTGCCTCAGCCTCCCAAGGAGCTGGGATTACAGGTGCCTGCCACCATGCCTGGCTAATTTTTGTATTTTTAGTAGAGACGGGGTTTCACCATGTTGGCCAGGCTGGTCTTGAACTCCTGACCTCAGGTGATCCACCTGCGTCGGCCTCCCAAAGTGCTGGGATTACAGGAGTGAGCCACCATGCCTGGCAGGCTATTTTGTTTTTGTTTATGGTAGTGGATATAAAGTGCTATCTTATTGTGGTTTTCATTTGCATTCCCTATTTTGCTAATAACACTGACCATCGTTTCATGTATTTATGGGCCATTTGTAAGTCTTAGAGTGATATCTATTCAAATTCTCTACTCATTTTTAAATTATCTGTCTTTTTTATATTTCATTTGCAGGAGCTTTTTGTATATTCTAGATACAAGTCTCTTATCAGATATGTGATATGAAAATTTTTTTCTCCCATTATGTGGATTGTCTTTTCACTGTCTTGATGGTGTCCTTTGAAGCACAAACATTTTTAACTTTTAAATTTTGTTGACATGTCATTGTTCTGTTTTTCTCTTTTGTTGTTTGTGCTTTCGTTGCTATATCTAAGAAACCACTGCCAGTGTCACAAAAATTTATACCTATATTTTCTTATAAGAAAAATATTAATTATAGAATTATTATATTTTCTTATAAGAAAACTTTTATAAGAGTTTTATAGTTTTAACTCTTACATTTGGGGATTTAGTCTATTGTGACTTAGTTTTGTATATGATGTGAGGTTGGGGTCCAGTTTGATTCTTTTGCATGTGGATATCCAGTTTCCCCAACACCCTTTTGTGAAAAGACTTTTTTTCTCAATGAATTTTCTTGGCATTCTTTAAAAAATCCATCAGCCATAGTATAGCAACTCAATGTATAATGATCAAATTAAAAGCAGCCCAATATTTGCAAAAAATATATATAAATTGTGGTATATCCATACAATAGGATACTACACAACAATAGTAATTAACAAATGTTCTACACAAAACATAATGGATAACTATCACAGACATTATATTTAGCAAGAGAAACCAGAAACAGAAGAGCACATCTTGTATGATTCAAATTTATGTGAATTTCAAGGACAGGTATAACTAATTGTAATGATAGAAGCCAGTGCTGTAATTACCTGGGGAGGAGGCGATATTGACTAGGAAGGGGCATGAGGGAGCCTGCTGGGGTAATAGAAAGGTTCTGTGTATTTATCTGGGTGGTGTTTACATGGGCATGTACATATGTAAAAATTTATTAGTTTACTTAATCTTTGTGCTTCTTACTATGTATATGTTGTACTGCAATCAGAAACAGACAAAAAATCTCGGCATGTTACCCACATGAATTTTTAGAGCACTTCCACATTACCTCATCTGTGTAACTTCTGAGTTACACAGATCAGATATTCTCTGGGAAAGTTGGGAAGTTGGAGAAAGTATTTCAGGGTGTAGCTGACAAACAGTACAACTTAGTGGGTGATGGACTTTAGCAGAATCAGAACTCCATCATGTGTTATACTCCATGGGATTGAGACAAGAGGCATCTGCCACTTCCCTTCCTCTCCCCAACCCTCAGTAATGTAAAGAGAATACAACCCCATGTCAGAGTTGGGGTGAAAAAAATTTTCTTGAGCAGCCACAACCTTAGGTTGTGGAGGTGAGAGGGACTGTTCTGTGGAACATGATGTGCTATTTCATAAAGTCCATAATAACATCCTCACTTATTTGCAAATCTGATTTTATTTCTTTTGCACTTCCATTTCAAAGGCAATTGTCTCAGAAAAGTTTCCAAATGTTTGTCGACCAAGTTAATCCTATACAGAAATGCGTTGATGAAAAAAATCCAGCAAACACTTAGAACAATGTTTATTTTAGCCAAGATGGCTTAGGTACTGAGGGTATCATAAAGAATCTTTTCCTTAAGCATCAGGTAACTGGTGGTTGCGATTAATAAGGAGGAAACTGCTATAGTGGCACCCATCTTAAACATGGCCTTCATGCTCCAGCTGGAAAGGTCAATGAAGAAGCTTGGGTGCCTTTCCCTTTTCTTCCCCACACATCCCAAGAATGACAAATGTGCACTCCTTTTACTATAAACCTCACTCTTCTGAAGAGGAAAGAAGAAAGGGAACCTGCTAATTACCAAATGTCTCATATGTATCAAGCCCTATACTTGGTCCTTTAACATGTGTTATTGCATTTAATTTTATAAATTACTGTGTAGTATATTATTTAAACTTCCATTTTGCAGGTGAAGAAACTGATGCTGACAAAGGTAAAACCGTTTGTTTGAGGATGCAGAATTAAGATTCAAACCCAAGTTGACATGTTCCTAACTAAGAGCTTTGCTCTTTTCTTGATATGAGATTACTACTATTGTTTGGAAAGTCATTATCTGAAAGAGAAATGATCTATGTTGCTAGATTCATATGCATAGTTAACCATAGTCCAGGGAATGTGGCATGTTGACAAGCTAACAATTAGTAAGCACTGTTGAGGTACACACTCTGTGCCAGGTGCAGGGCTAGGCACTGGACATGCAGCGGTCTCTACTTTTGGGAATTGTATAGGTCTGTGTATATTGCCAACTTAGCCAGAAGTTTAGAGGATTCAGCCACATCCTTTGTGATACTTTGGAAGAGTGTCTAGCTGCAGTATGGAATACCTCAGAGTAACTCTAATTTTCTGAAAACATAATTACTCTCTCTTACTTTTTCGTTTTAAAAGCAGTTACATATACTACAGGAAACTGCTGATTACAGGGAAAAATTCATGTAAGGTCTGACTTTGTCCCTAGGTAATGACATTTAACCCTTATTAGGTAGTTTTACACATACTCCTCGACCTCTTCAAAAGAGTCCAGAATCTATGATTTTGTTGTCTTTAACAAAGTCAATTTGTTAAGTTTCTAATGAAAGATAATTTAATTTGTACACTTTGAATAAACAGTATGAGAAAAACAGAGGGAAAGCTAGGCACAGTGGTTCACTCATTTAATTCCAGCACTTTGGGAGGCCAAGGTGGGCGGATCACCTGAGGTCAGGAGTTCAAGACCAGCCTGACCAACATGATGAAACCCTGTCTCTAAAAATACAAAAATTTGCTGGGCATGGTGGCATGCACCTGTAATCCCAGCTACTGGGGAGGCTAAGGCAGGAAAATCACTTGAACCCAGGAGGCAGAGGTTGCAGTGAGCCAAGACTGTACCATTGCACTGTGACAAGAGCGAAACTCCATCAAAAAAAATGAAAGAAAGAAAGAAGAAAGGAAGGAAGGAAAAGAAAGAATGAAAGAATAAAGAAAGAAAGAAGGAAGGAAGGAGAAAGAAAGAAAGAAGGAAGGAAGGAAGGAAGGAAAGAAAAAGAAAGAAAGAAAGAAAGAAAGAAAGAAAGAAAGAAAGAAAGAAAGAAAGAAAGAAAGAAAGAAAGAAAGGGAAAGAAAGAAAGAAAGAAAGAAAGAAAGACAGGAGGGAAAGGCCATCTGTTCATTTTCTAAGTCTTGATATGGGGTTTTGGCACCAAGCCTGCCTTGCCTACACAGAGGTTTCAAAGCCATGGTTAGAGAGACATGTCAGAGTTTAGGACACATGATGTTTATTAGGTGGGTGGAGCTCTAGAAACCAAATGAAATAGGATGTCTCAGACCCTCAAATGCCAGCAGCAGCTGGATATTTTAAATGCCTATGCTGGGAACCTAGCTCAAGAGGAGGGCTACTTCTTGGTTCTTACCAATGTTTTTTTGTTTTGTGGGCAAAAAGGGACATGAGAAAGTTGTCCAGAGCAGTATCCTGGCCCTGTTACTGTGGTGCTTAACTTCCTGGTCATGAAGGCTATGAGAATACAGATGTTTTTTGTTCTCAATGAGAAGAGTGCATAGCAAGGGGAGGGAAGCGTGCCTACTGAGGACACCACCATGGGCCAGCGATCAAATCAGCACAGAAGACAGTATGTTTATCTTATGCAAATATGGATCTTGTAGCCCACTTTCTTTGGAATGAAGGAATGGGAAAGAATGGCCAAGTTGATGATGGAAAAAAGGTGCACTTATGGAATGCCAGCTAGAATTACTTAACCTATCGCTTTTGGGGGACCTTTGAGTGGAGGAGTGGTGGTCTCTCAAGGTACACATGTACACTCTCCTCTCTTCTGACTAAGAGTATACATTTAGGACTTTGGCACCTTTGGAAACCACTTGAAATTCACCCTAGTATGAAGTCATGAGTAAGTAAAAGAACTTCATGCTACATTTCTCTTTGAGTAGGATACGTCCCTTGTATGAATTACTTGAGCCCCTTCATTAAAATTCCTCTTTGTAAAAGATAACCTTTCTGCATACTTAACTCTGTCTTATTTTGTATAGCTCTTTAGAATGGCTTGATGGACCTTAGCTCCTTTAACCCTCCCAAGAGCTATATATGGTAGGTGAAGAACATACTATCCTTTTTGCTTAGATTAAGTAACTGAGGCCAGAAAAAATAAAGTGATCCATCCCAGATTGTAGATTGAAAGGGTAAGAGCCAGGTGTGGTGAACAGCCATCCCACTTTGCCCAGAACTATTCCAGTTTTAGTACTGAAAGTTCCATGTACTAGGAAACCCCTTCCTCCTGAGCAACAGGATTATTTGCTGTCCTATAGCCAGGATTAGAATCTATATATCCTAATTCTCAGTCCAAGGCCAGCTCTACTGCTATATACATCTGTATTCCAAGAACTATTATCTGAGTAATGTTTCCCTTTCTGTGCACCTTTGTGCACCAAAATATGTCTACATGCTGGGCCATTCTCCCCTCCCATTCTGCCTAAGACAGAAGCTACGGCAGCTATTGGTCCTCAGAGGGACTGAGGCCACTGTTGGCAAAGAGAAACCATGTTTCAGCTTTCTCAATTATAAAATAAAGATGATAATCCCTATACTGCTTACCTCACATGGATGTTGTGTAGATCAAATAATAATGGATGTGAAAGTACTTTCTAAATTGTTATGATCTGTTTGCACATGATGGATTGTGATTATTCTTTACCCCCTGGGCAGAAGCCAACTCCTTGTCTTATTATTCTCTTTACAAATTCAGCTTCTGGTATAGCCACTGACTGTGAATTTGAGCAAATTGCTTGGTCTCTTTGCCTCAGTTTCTTCATCTGTAAAATGTAGCTAACAATAATTCTTAATATGATTGTCTTGAGAATTGAATGAGTTACTACATGCAAAGCATTTACTAGAGCTCATGTCACATGGCCAGAGCTATATAAGCATTAACTCCTTTGTGTTGGCTTCCTCGGCCCTACTATCTCAGATCTAGATACTAGATTAAGTGGACCCAGAAGCCAAGTGACATGGAAATCACTAATTATAGTCCCTTCCCACTAGCTTTCTAGTTCTTGTGTTCTGTACCCACAGCCTTCCCACCATGGATTGCCAAGAAAATGAGTACTGGGACCAATGGGGACGGTGTGTCACCTGCCAACGGTGTGGTCCTGGACAGGAGCTATCCAAGGTAAGTTCTCCTATTCAGTACACTTATTTTTGTTGCATCTTAGGAACCAGCCCGGCAACTGAAAGAGACCAAGATTAGGGGAGTCAGCCTTACTTATAACTAATCCAGTTTAGCAGGTAAAACCTGGGATCCGCAGAGTATGCAATAGCAGTCATGATTCCAGCATGAAGTCAGCTTAGCAGGATCAGGGTCAAGGGAAGTTTCCATGAGATAACAGAGTATTTCAAGAAGAGATGTGTAATGCAGAGACCCATGAGGACTGTTCAGCATTAAGGAAATCTGTCAACTAAAGCAAGGCACAACCACATGGTGTTCAAGAGCCAGATATCAGGTCTTAGAAATGAGAAAGAGAGAAGAATCAAGAAGGCCTCTGTTCTAGAGGGTCTGCACTACTGAGGAAGCTGTGCAATGGAGAATTTAGGGATAGGGAACCAGGGAGGGTCTAAAATCCCAATTAAAGGTAAAGATCAGAACAAAATGACCAGCAAGGCAGAGACTTTATGTAACTTACTTGTTTTCAAGTCTGGATCTGCTTAACTGTTCTTTCCTCAGGTCCCTTGTTGGTCCCTGAACCTGGGGGTGGTATTAAATTTTGGCTGCAGCTGGGGCTACAGAGGCCAGAAGCAAGCAGCTATCAGATGGTTTCTGCATACTCACACCCTATTTTATGCAATTTTTGTTCATTCAGCAGTTGCTTACTGAACACTTACAAAGTGGCAGGCATGGTTGTAGACACCATGAATATAGCAAAACAGACAAAATTAATTGCCATCATGGACCTTACCTTCTATTATTAGTGAAAAAATAATAATTGAGACACATACAAAGATAAATGAAGAATCTAGATGTGAAG
Organism: Macaca nemestrina; assembly: GCF_043159975.1. Lineage (NCBI taxonomy): Eukaryota > Metazoa > Chordata > Mammalia > Primates > Cercopithecidae > Macaca > Macaca nemestrina. The sequence continues at coordinate 88,202,296 of NC_092145.1, forward strand.
ATGTGAGAATAATAAAATTAGGGTGACTGGGTGGCTACTTCAGATTATGAAACAAGGAAAGGTCTCCTTAAGGAGACACCTTCTGGGGAGAGGATACTAGTGCAGAGTCCCAAGGTGAAAATGAACTAGGCATTTTGAAGGAAAAGGAGAAAGGTTAGTGCAATGAGTGTATGGTGAATGAGAGGGAGGGTGGTATACAAAGAGATCAGAGAGAAAAGTATGGACCAGACCAGATAGCGGCTTGAGGTCTTTGAGAAATTTTCCTTTTTCTCTAAGTGCACTAGGAGCTCTTTGGAGGGTTTTGGGTTGGGCAGTTACAGGAACCTGTGGCTGGAAAACAACATAGTAATTATCTAGCCCACTTTATTCCTACCTTCGTGTTTTTAAAAATGAAGAGAATAAGGCACAGGCATATCAAGGGATACAAGCACTAATTTTAAGTTTTTACACGTGGTATATGTCCCACAGTGGGGTACCCACATGATTGATAAAGGATCACAGTACCAAGGAAAGATCGCCAGAGGTTAGGTCATGCTGGACATTAAAATAGATATTAAAGCTTATATATATGTAATATAGATACACATGGGCATGAGTCCCATCTTTGCTGTGGGCCAATTATTTCACCTCAGAATCAATTAAGATGTAGTAACTTGAAAGTAACATAAAATTTAACCATGACACGAACCATAAGTATATTTATTTATATAATGAAGTCTGGAGACAGGCAGTCTTTTTGCTTGTTGGACAGATCAGCAATGTTATCAAGGACTCAGCCCCTTTTCATCCTTAATTTTGGACCTCTTGCTGTTTTGTTCTCATTATTGTGGCCTCATGATTGCAAAACTCAAAGCATCATATCTCATACAATAGTCAAAGTCAGGAATCAGGGGCAAGGTCAAAATAGCTTGCCTTTTTTTGGGAAGAAGTCTTTTCCCAGAAGCTGTCCAACAGATTTTTCTTATATCTTATGGTTCAGAACTGGGTGATGTAGCTATCTCTAACTGGAATAGAGTTTGGGAAATAAGTATCTAGCCAATGAGAATGAGATTGTATGATTAAGACCAATCAAGAATCCGTTCTGGAGGCTGGTCATCACGCTACCTAGAATGAAATCAGTGTTTTCATAGTAAGGAGAAAGAGGGGCAATTGTTCGAATAAGCAGCTAGAAGCATCTGACAGCCCTTTTCAAAGTTACTTTTATTTACTTTTAAATTTTATTTATGAATTATAAACATCACCGTAAGTAAATCATTGCAGAAAATTAACACCATTTCCTCAGGACATTTTTCTTGACATATAATTGCCGAGCTAAATAATGCATACGATTTTAGACTCTTGAAATAGATCAGCAGATAATAGTTCCGAATTTTGTTTATGACAGTTTCCACTACCATTACATTTATTTTCAACAGTGCATAGAATTCCTGTTGCAACCCTCTGTTCGGGGTCCCTGGCTTCCCGCAACAAATCCCTATGTCCCAGAAGCCTAACCGCAAATGAATAATACATATTTTCATCATCAATTAATTTTATGCCTTCCTTTTAAAATTAATTACTAATTTATGAGGACTTTATGAGAATTTTGGTTTTACTTTTTTTTCTATTTGATAGGGGAAATGTACCAACTTTACTGTGTTTATTTGCCCATTTGCCTTTCCAATTTTGTGATCTGCTTCTGATTGTTTCTCTTTCTATTCTTTCTACTTATGATTTATTGTTCTTTGTCTACTCACATAAGAAACCTAAGTAGACAGACATATAGTAGATAACAGAGTATTTAAAAAATCATTGATATAAGAGACTTAGACTCCCATACAATAATAATGGGAGACTTCAACACCCCACTGTCAACATAGATCAATGAGACAGAAAGTTAACAAGGATATCCAGGAATTGAACTCATCTCTGCACCAAGCAGACCTAATAGACATCTACAAAACTCTCCACCCCAAATCAACAGAATATACATTCTTCTCAGCACCACGTCGCACTTATTCCAAAATTGACCACATAATTGGAAATAAAGCACTCCTCAGCAAATGTACAAAAACAGAAATTATAACAAACTGTCTCTCAGACTACAGTGCAATCAAACTAGAACTCATGACTAAGAAAATCAATTAAACCACTCAACTACATGGAAACTGAACAACCTGTTCCTGAATGACTACTGGGTACACAACGAAATGAAGGCAGAAATAAAGATGTTCTTTGAAACCAATGAGAACAAAGATACAACATACCAGAATCTCTGGGACACATTTAAAGCAGTGTGTAGAGGGAAATTTATAGCACTAAATGCCCACAAGAGAAAGCAGGAAAGATCTAAAATTGACACCCTAACATCTCAATTAAAAGACCTAGAGAAGCCTTCTTTTGAGAAATGTCTGTTCATATCCTTTGCCCACTTTGTGATGGGGTTCTTTGTTTTTTTCTTGTAAATTTGTTTGAGTTCTTTGTAGGTTCTGGATATTAGCCCTTTGTCAGATGAGTAGATTGTAAAAATTTTCTCCCATTCTGTAGGTTGCCTGTTCACTCTGATGGTAGTTTCTTTTGCTATGCAGAAGCTCTTTAGTTGAATGAGATCCCATTTGTCAATTTTGGCTTTTGCTGCCGTTGCTTTTGGTGTTTTAGACATGAAGTCTTTGCCCATGCCTATGTCCTGAATGGTACTACCTAGGTTTTCCTCTAGGGTTTTTATGGTATTAGGTCTAACATTTAAGTCTCTAATCCATTTTGAATTAATTTTCGTGTAAGGAGTAAGGAAAGGATCCAGTTTCAGCTTTCTACTTATGGCTAGCCAATTTTCCCAGCACCATTTATTAAATAGGGAATCCTTTCCCCATTTCTTGTTTCTCTCAGGTTTGTCAAAGATCAGATGGCTGTAGATGTGTGGTATTATTTCTGAGCACTCTGTTCTGTTCCATTGTTCTATATCTCTGTTTTGGTACCAGTACCATGCTATTTTGGTTACTGTAGCCTTGTAGTATAGTTTGAAGTCAGGTAGCGTGATGCCTCCAGCTTTGTTCTTTTGACTTAGGATTGTCTTGGAGATGCGGGCTCTTTTTTGGTTCCATATGAACTTTAAAGCAGTTTTTTCCAATTCTGTGAAGAAACTCGTTGGTAGCTTGATGGGGATGGCATTGAATCTATAAATAACCTTGGGCAGTATGGCCATTTTCACGATATTGATTCTTCCTATCCATGAGCATGATATGTTCTTCCATTTGTTTGTGTCCTCTTTTACTTCACTGAGCAGTGGTTTGTAGTACTCCTTGAAGAGGTCCTTTACATCCCTTGTAAGTTGGATTCCTAGGTATTTTATTCTCTCATTCATACAGCCAACAGACACATGAAAAAATGCTCATCATCACTGGCCATCAGAGAAATGCAAATCAAAACCACAATGAGATACCATCTCACACCAGTTAGAATGGCGATCATTAAAAAGTCAGGAAACAACAGGTGCTGGAGAGGATGTGGAGAAATAGGAACACTTTTACACTGTTGGTGGGATTGTAAACTAGTTCAACCATTATGGAAAACAGTGTGGCGATTCCTCAAGGATCTAGAACTAGATGTACCATATGACCCAGCCATCCCATTACTGGGGATATACCCAAAGGATTATAAATCATGCTGCTCTAAAGACACATGCACACGTATGTTTATTGCGGCACTATTCACAATAGCAAAGACTTGGAATCAACCCAAATGTCCATCAGTGACAGACTGGATTAAGAAAATGTGGCACGTATACACCATGGAATACTATGTAGCCATCAAAAAGGATGAGTTTGTGTCCTTTGTAGGGACATGGATGCAGCTGGAATCCATCATTCTTAGCAAACTATCACAAGAACAGAAAACCAAACACCGCATGTTCTCACTCATAGGTGGGAACTGAACAATGAGATTACTTGGACTCGGGAAGGGGAACATCACACAGCAGGGCCTATCATGGGGAGGGGGGAGGGGGGAGGGGGGAGGGGGGAGGGGGGAGGGATTGCATTGGGAGTTATATCTGATGTAAATGACGAGTTGATGGGTGCAGCACAGCAACATGGCACAAGTATACATATGTAACACAACTGCACATTATGAACATGTGCCCTAGAACTTAAAGTATAATAATAATAATAATAATAATAATAATAATAATAAAATAAAACTACACTAAAAAAAAAATTCTCTAAAAAATCAATGAATCCAGGAGTTGGTTTTTTGAAAAGATCAACAAAATTGATAGACCACTAGCAAGACTAATAAAGAAGAAAAGGAGAAGAATCAAATAGACGCAATAAAAAATGATAAAGGGGATATCACCACCGACCCCACAGAAATACAAACTACCATCAGAGAATGCTATAAACAGCTCTACGCAAATAAAGTAGAAAATCTAGAATAAATGGTTGATTTTTTGGACACTTACACTCTCCTAAGACTAAACCAGGAAGAAGTTGAATCTGTGAATAGGTCAATAGCAGGCTCTGAAATTGAGGCAATAATTGATAGCCTACCAACCAAAAAAAGTCCAGGGCCAGATGGATTCACAGCTGAATTCTACCAGAGGTACAAGGAGGAGCTGGTACCATTCCTTCTGAAACTATTCCAATCAATAGAAAAAGAGAGAATCCTCCCTAACTCATTTTATGAGGCCAATATCATCCTAATAACAAAGCCTGGCAGAGACACAACAAAAAAAGAGAATTTTAGACCAATATCCCTGATGAACATCGATGCAAAAATCCTCAATAAAATACTAGCAAACCAAATCCAGCAGCACAGCAAAAAGCTTATCCACCATGATCAAGTGAGCTTCATCCCTGGGATGCAAGGCTGGTTCAACATTCGCAAATCAATAAACATAATCCAGCATATAAACAGAAACAAAGACAAAAACCACATGATTATCTCAATAGATGCAGAAAAGGCCTTTAAGAAAATTCAACAGCCCTTCATGCTAAAACCTCTCAATAAATTTGGTATTGATGGAACTTATCTCAAAATAGTAAGAGATATTTATGACAAACCCACAGCCAATATCATACTGAATGGGCAAAAACTGGAAGCATTCCCTTTGAAAACTAGCACAAGACAGGGATGCCCTCTCTCACCACTCCTATTCAACATAGTGTTGGAAGTTCTGGTTAGGGCAATCAGGGAAGAGAAAGAAATCAAGGGTATTCAGTTAGGAAAAGAAGAAGTCAAATTGTCCCTGTTTGCAGATGACATGATTGCATATTTAGAAAACCCCCTTGTCTCAGCCCAAAATCTCCTTAAGCTGATAAGCAACTTCAGCAAAGTCTCAGGATACAAAATCAATGTGCAAAAATCACAAGCATTCTTATATACCAATAAAAGAAAAACAGAGCCAAATCATGAATGAACTCCTATTCACAATTGCTTCAAAGAGAATAAAAGACTTAGGAATCCAACTTACAAGGGATGTAAAGGACCTCTTCAAGGAGAACTACAAACCACTGCTCAGTGAAATAAAAGAGGACACAAACAAATGGAAGAACATATCATGCTCATGGATAGGAAGAATCAATATCGTGAAAATGGCCATACTGCCCAAGGTTATTTATAGATTCAATGCCATCCCCATCAAGCTACCAACGAGTTTCTTCACAGAATTGGAAAAAACTGCTTTAAAGTTCATATGGAACCAAAAAAGAGCCCGCATCTCCAAGACAATCCTAAGTCAAAAGAACAAAGCTGGAGGCATCACGCTACCTGACTTCAAACTATACTACAAGGCTACAGTAACCAAAATAGCATGGTACTGGTACCAAAACAGAGATATAGAACAATGGAACAGAACAGAGTGCTCAGAAATAATACCACACATCTACAGCCATCTGATCTTTGACAAACCTGAGAGAAACAAGAAATGGGGAAAGGATTCCCTATTTAATAAATGGTGCTGGGAAAATTGGCTAGCCATAAGTAGAAAGCTGAAACTGGATCCTTTCCTTACTCCTTATACGAAAATTAATTCAAGATGGATTAGAGGCTTAAATGTTAGACCTAATACCATAAAAGCCCTAGAAGAAAACCTAGGCAATACCATTCAGGACATAGGCATGGGCAAAGACTTCATGTCTAAAACACCAAAAGCAATGGCAACAAAAGCCAAAATTGACAAATGGGATCTCATTAAACTGAAGAGCTTCTGCACAGCAAAAGAAACTACCATCAGAGTGAACAGGCAACCTACAGAATGGGAGAAAATTTTTGCAATCTACTCATCTGACAAAGGGCTGATATCCAGAACCTACAAAGAACTCAAACAAATTTACAAGAGAAAAACAAAGAACCCCATCACAAAGTGGGCAAAGGATATGAACAGACATTTCGCAAAAGAAGACATGCATACAACCAACAGACACATGAAAAAAATGCTTTCTCTGTTTCTGTGTTTGTTTTCTCTGTTTTTTGTCCCTCTATTTTTCTTTTCTTGCCTTCCTTGTGTGTTACATGAACATTTTGCTTGAGATTTCATCATGATTTATTTGTAGTTTTTTTGAGTGTATCTCTTTATATCATTTTATTAGAGGTGGTTCTGAATATTACATGAAAAACTAACACGTTACTTTTTCATTGTCAGCTGGTATTAACATTTTGCCATTTCAAGTGAAGTATTGAAATATCTGTTCCATTTAGATTCCTTTACTTTCCCCACTTTTAAATATCATTGTCACAAATATCAGATATAATTTTTGTTAAATTTGCTTTAATCATCAACTGTGATTTATAAAATGTATGAAGAGAAAGACAGTGCATTTTATACACCCATATTTTTTCTCTCCCAGTGTTCCTTCCTTCCTGATGCACCAAGATTTCTTCTTTTATCGCTTCCACTGTTTTTTAAATCATTTCATTTCTGTTTATGAACTCCCTTTAGCATTATTTAAGGGTAGGCCTACTAGCAACTCATTATGTTAGTTTTCCTTTGCCTGAGAATTTTTTTTGTACCTTCATTTCTGAGGGTACTTTCACTGGATATAAATTTGCAGTTGGCGGTATTTTTTATTTCAGTACTTTAAAAATGTAGTTCTTCCTTCTGGCCTCCATGGTTTCTGATAGAAACACACTGTCGTATCATTTGAATGGATGTTTTTCTATAGATGATGTCATTTCTTCTTGGCTATTTTCAATATTTTTTAGTTTCTTTAGTTTCAAAAGTTTTATTATGATGTGTGTTGGTGTGCATTTCTTTGGATTTATTCTATTTGGGGTCTGTTAATCCTCTTTAACTTGTAGGTCTTTTACCAAATTTGTGAAGTTTTCTACCAATTTGTTTGAAAATATTTTTAGATAAACATTTTTAAAATTTTTATTTTCATAAGATTCTGAGAATATAATTGTTTTATATTTTGTTCTTGAGGCTTTGTTCATTTTGTTTTATTTTGCCGTTTTCTCCCTGTTGTTCATATTGCATAAATTCTATCGTTCTATCCTCAAGTTCACTGTTTCTATCATCTGTCTCTTCTCTACTACTGGGCCCATCCAGTGAGTTTTTAAAATTTCTGTCATTTTATTTTCAATAATTACCATCTGCTTATTTTAAAAAAAATACTTCTATTTCTTTGATGAGGTTTTCTATTTTTAAGAGAATTTTAAATTGTTTTTTTAAAACATTGTTATTATACGTGCTTTAGAATCCTTGTTCAATCATTCCAACATCTGCTTTATCTAAGAGTTGCTGTCAGTTAATTGACTTTTCTCATTCGTGTTGTGATTTTCCTTATTCTTATTTTCATGGGTGTTTTTTCCTTGAGTTCTTGACATTTTGTCATTTATGTCAGGAGACTCAGGGTCCTATTTAAATCTTTTACTTTATCAGGCAGCCATCTGTTTAGGTTTAGCATACAGGTTTTAGCCTATGTTTGTGAGCTGCAGTTCTAAAGACTATTTAATTTCCAGGACCTTTGTAGTGTGATTTGTAATCTGTGGGGTTTATCTTTGCTGCCTCAGGTATAGAAGATTTCCTGGGCCAGGTCACTGGTTCATCTAGGTCAGCATAAAGAAGTGTCTGAGTTGTGGAGTCAAAGAACATTTCCCATACTGTACTACTTATTATTAGTAGGATACCACTTGCCAATATACCCCAGCCACCTGTTCCTATGTGGGGGAAAAGAATCTCAGACCCACAGGACAAAGAAATATTTGAGCTGGGTACTTATGGTGGAATCTCTGGTGCCCCCTGTAGCCTATTGTCTCTAGTTGTGGGTGGCAAATCTCAGGCCCATGAGGAAGAGGCTTCTCAGGCAAACAATTTGTGCCTCAATTTTGCTTATTTGTGAAACATGGATTATAATGCACCCTTATAAGGTTTTATAAATAAACAAGTATATACATTCATGAGTGTGTGGAGTTTTGTATGATTGATTCAATTATTTAGTCACAATATTCAGAATAGCATCCTCACACATTGTAGTTGCTTCAAAAATGTTTTCTGAGTTAACCAATAAAATAAAAGGGAGTGCTAACCAATTAATCAATCAATCAGTCACTTAACTTATTGGTTAACTTTCAATAAATGCTTGCTTGCTTTTGTCATTTCCTTCTCTAGCAAGTGAGTAAGTCAGGAGTCAGGCACAGGTCTTCTGATTCCATTGCTATAGACAGAATAAAAACTTGCTTTCCAGAAGAACAATACCTAAAGTTCATCTGTTCGTTGAAGGATTATTATGTTCTAGGCATGGTGACAAGCACTACACACAACCCACACACAGAACTATATATGTATCTCTGTGTTTGTGTGTGTGTGTGTGTATCTGGTTAAGAGACATCCTTTATCTAAATAAGAGCTGTTTGTGTTTCTTTTTCTGTGAATGTACGTTTAGTTTCTTATAAGGTTGTTGTTGTTAATTTATACTAGCTCTGTATTTTAGGAATATAAATCTTTAGTCTGTGATATGGTGTACATCTGTTTACTAGTTCGTTATTTATCTTCTAATTTTGCTTATGAATCTTTTACCCTGAAACTTTGTAAAATTTTTATGTAATTAGATCTATCTATCTTTCCTTTATTGATTCTGGACTTTGAATTGCAGTTAGAGAAAATTTCTCCACTCCCAGATTAAAGAGAAATTTATTTATATTTTGTTTTGGTACTTTTTGGTTTTAATTTTTATCTATAAATTTCTGATCTATTTTGAATTTACTCTGGTGTATAGTGTGAGGAATGTATCTAATTTTATCATTTTTCATACTGTCATTCAGTTATACAACATAACCTATTTAAAAAACCAGCTATTCTCCATTGCTTTGAGATATTCCCTTTGTTCATTTGGTCAGCTCATGTAATCTTAACAAACCTATAAGTTAGATAGCATTGTTTACAATTGGATTGATGAGAAAATTCAGGCCCAATGACTTGTCCAAGGTCACATTGCTGGTCAGTGATAGAAGTGGGAGTTACAGATAGGTCTTCATTACCGTGGATCAGGGATTTTCGTCACTACATTATATTTCCTAATAGTTTGACCCTCAGCTCACTGTTTTAAGCAGATATGGAAGCTATCAGCATTCCAATGGTGCGCATAAGTTAGCAGAGATTACAAGAAACCCTTTGCCTTTTCAAGAAACTTAGAGTAAAATGGCTAGCGCTCATATCAGATCCCATTGGCAGATGGGATCATTGTGAGTGAGGCTGCAAGGCATTGAGTAAAACCTGAGTGGGCAAACACAGGGACAGAATGGCAGGAGTATTTAGAGCCTGCCTGATGCTCACTTTTTCCATTTCCTGGGAAAGTATAACTTAAATATTAGTTCAGGTAATACTAACTGCTGTAACAAATACTAAAGTTTGGTGACATAACAGGTTAAGGGTTTATTCCTGAATGTAATTCCAATCCATGTTGGGGAGTAGGAGGATTCTTCTCAGCCATTGAGGAAGCCAGGCTTATGGGAGCTCTGTATTTTTTAAACAGCCTTATTAAACTACAGTTCACCTACCAGGCAATTCACCCATGTAAGTTTACAATTCATGTTTTTTTGTATACTGCATTATGATTTTTAAGGTTATGGTAAAATATATAATCTCAAATTTGCTGTATTAGCCACTGTAAGTGTATAATTCAGTAGCATTAATCATATTCACAATATTATGCAACCATCACCCCTTTATTTCTAAGACTTTTTATTACCCTAATACAATCTCTATATGCGTTAAGCAATAACCCAATTTCTCCCTCTCCAAAGTACCTGATAGCCTCTACTCTCTATCTCTACAAATTTTCCTATTCTAGATATTTCATATAAGTGGAATCATATTTTTTCATGCAATTACCTTTACCAGAGATATTTACTCTTTGTATGGCTTTGGGTTACTGTCCATTGTCTGTTCATTTCAGCCTGAAGGATTCCCTTCTTATAGTCAGGTCTAGTGATATCAATCAGCTGTTGTTTATCTAGGGATATTTTAATTATTCCTTTATTTTCGAAGAAGTTTTTTGCTATATGTAGAGTTCTTGGTTAACAGTTTATTTGTTTAGGCACTTATATATGTCATCTCACGGACTTTAAGTCTCTGCACTTTGTGATGAGAAATATGCTTTGAATCTTACTGAGAATACCTTTACTTGACAAATAATTTCACTCTTCATTTTCAATATTTTCTTTTTGTTTTCAACTATAAACATTTTGTTGATAGGGTATCTCAGCATGGGTCTCTTTATGTTTACTCTGCTTGGAGTTTCTTGAGCATCTTGGATGGGTAAATTTATGTCTTTCATCAAATTTGAGAAGTTTTAAGCCATTATTTCTTCAAATAGTCATTCTCGTTCCTCATCTCCCTATTTTTTTTCTGGGAATCCCGTAATGCATATATTGGTCACCTGCATGATGTTCCACAAGTTCCTTATGTTCTGTTTACTTTCTTCTCCTCAGACTTGATAATTTAAATTGTCCTACATTCAGGTTTGCTCATTTTTTCTTTTACCTACTCAGATTCTCTAGTGAAGTTTTCATTTCATTTATCTTACTTTTTAGCTCCAGCATTTATGTTTGGTTCCTTTTTACAATTTTTCTTTACCAATATTCTCACTTTGTTTATACATTTGTTTCCTGATTTCTTTTAATTCTTTGTCCATGTTTGTCTTTGAGCAAATTTAAGACGGTTCTTTTAGTCTTTGTCTACTAAGTGCAATGTCTGGGCTTCCTCAAGAATAGTCTCAGTTCTTTCTTTTTCTTGTTCCTTTGAATGGGCCACAGTTGCCTGTTTCTTTTTACACTGTGTGATTTACTTTTTGTTGTTAAAAACTGGGCAGTTTTGTATTGTAATGAAGTAACTCTGGAAGTTAGATTCCCCCTTTTCCTCACATTTACCTGTTTCATTTTTGTTTATTTTTGTTTATTTTTTCTAGATTTGTGTTGTTGAAGGCTATAGTAGTCCTTCTGTTATTATTATTATTATTATTATTATTATTATTATTATTATTTTGTTTGAGACTGGGTGTTACTCTGTCACCCCGACTGGAGTGTGGTGTCATGGTTATTGCTGACTGCAGCCTCCACTTCCTGGGCTCTAGCGATCCTCACAACTTCGCCACCTGAGTAGCTGGGACCACAGGTACATGCCACCATGCCCAACTATTTTTTGTATTTTTGGTAGAGACAGGGCTTTGCCATGTTGCCTAGGCTAGCACTCCATTTGTTTAGGTGTTTTTCCAAACTATTTTTGTAGGGACTATTTTTTGTCGTGCATCGTCATTGAAACCTATGCTAATTTAGCTCATGTTCAGCTAATGTTTGGACAGCAATTTCATTGAATGTTAAAAGTTAAAAAATGACAACAACCACCAAAAGAAAAAATAGTCACACACTTCTATCACATTTTTAGATTGGCTCTGTGCTGAGACACTCCTTAAACAGTTAGCCAGATGTGCACTTAACTTAGGGATCAGCCTGACATGTAAGCTTTAGGTCTCCACTAGTATTTTGTGAGCATGTGTCTTGTATGCACATACCTTTCTAAATTCCTCCACGTGGATACTTTTGAATGTCCTTATTTCTAAAGGAACCCCCGTCCAGCTTTTGCTTCCAGATTCAGACAGTCTGTTTTATTTCTTAATCCATAATCATTGCCTTAGGCATTGTGGTTTGTTAGTTTGTCTTGCAGCATCTTGAAAGAGTGCCCATCACTTTTCCAATCTGCATTCTGAATCGAGTAGAACATACATAAATACCTTATATCAGGCCGTCAAATAGCCCTCAAAGAGGTTAGGACAGACATACACAGTAATTTGTCAATAAGTTTTGCTTAGCTCACTCTGGAATCAGGTACTGAGGTCTCACACTAGGAATACAGGCTGAGACTACTTTAAGACTTACACTACTTTAGGATTGCCACTGCTCTGCGGTGAGGGATGTAACAAGTACAAGTAAAAATAGCAGAAAACTACTTTCCTATTATTTTCAAGTGGCTTTTTCTTGATTTAACATTTACATGATTCATGTAAGCCTTTGAATGCTTTCCAGAGTTCTGACAACATTGATTATGCCAGTTCCTGCTTGTTTTTCTGTGTTTCTTTGGGGGCATAAGAGCTTGAAGCTGCCCACTCCTCCATTTTATCTGGTTTCCTCTATCATTCTTAATATATTTATTCCAAGGTTTCCAGCGGTGTCAGCAGGCACTGGAAAATGAATGTATGAAGAAAATTTAAGTATCACACAGGACATGTTTTTGAGTCAGGCCTGGGAATGCAAACAATATTAGTATCCGTATTTCATTGGCTAAAAATGATGCACATGCCCCCACTTCATTGCAGTGGAGTTAAAGAATTTAGGCTAGTGGTGTTCCCAGGAGAAATAAAAAATAGGTTAAGTGAACAACCAGCCAGCTTCTGCTACAACTAGCATACAATTAATATCCTTCTACAACTAGAGTTGTTTCTTTGAGAAAGAGCTGTGACTGGTATCAGGCAGGAACCTTGTTCCTGTTGGGGTTAGGCTGTCAGCTTTAATAATCTTTAGACAAGATTTATTCCAATTTACTCAGTGTTGGGACTTCTGATGCCCAGAAATTGGGGGTTGGGGGGAAGGAGTATGGCCAAACTTAGTACCAGAGCTGAGATAACAGCCAACTAGAGTGTTTGCCTCTCATCTATACCATTGGCATTCAAACATTTTTTTTACCATGACCTAGAGTAAGAAATAACTTTTTGTCACAACTCAATGTATAATTTCATGCATTTTATCTAGAAAACTTTTATAAAACAGTACTGATGTGGGTAGTGCTTATGACTATTTGTCAAATATTTCAGCTCCCCACATTCTGTCACATTGTAGAATTGCATTTTCTTGTACCCTTTGTAGTTATTAATGATGATGTGATATGTACGGCCAAGGACATGTGAGTAAAGCAATATGGGTCATTTTTGGGGAAAACGTTAAGAGCTTGTACACAGTTCAGAATGTTTCAATCATAAAAGCACAAAAATAAAGCTTCTGTAACCCTGGGTACCCCATTGAGGATGATGTACAGCAGAGTCCTCAGGAACCCCCTGGTAGGCAAATATGATGAGTGAGAAATAAACTTTTATTCTTTTAAGACACTGAGATTTAGGGTTTGATTTTTGCCATACTACAGCATAGCCTATGCTGACTGATACAAATACTTAGCTTTACTTCATTCTGTATACTCTTATAGTTGATATTATTCTATTTTGTTTTATTTTATCTTTCAATGCTGGCTGGAAGCTAGTGAATGGGTTTTATGACTTAGTAATGGGGTTGCAAGTTGAAAAATACTACTCTGTGCATGTTCACTTGTCCTACAGGTGATCCCATCTCCAAGCTCCTATAAAGCAATATTAACACCTCCCATCTCTCTACAGGATTGTGGTTATGGAGAGGGTGGAGATGCCTACTGCACAGCCTGCCCTCCTCGCAGGTACAAAAGCAGTTGGGGCCACCACAGATGTCAGAGTTGCATCACCTGTGCTGTCATCAATCGTGTTCAGAAGGTCAACTGCACAGCTACCTCTAATGCTGTCTGTGGGGACTGTCTGCCCAGGTGAGCCTGCTTTATGAGACCAAGCTTGTCTGGGCTTTTCTAGCTGTTGGAGGTCTCTCCCATCCTGAACTCTCAGAACCTAGTTGAAGTATTCTACCTATCAACATAATATTCAGTTTAAGCTCCAAGAAGAGAGAAGTGGTGTCTTCCCAAGATCCCTCTATAAAGTGCTTAGCACATTGTCAGTCACAGATGAGTACTTGACAGCTTTTTCATCATCATTCTCAGCCGAAGACCAAAGTTCAAGGTAAATCTCACTGTAGACTTAAAAGAAGCTATGATGTACTTGGTAGCAAAGCAGTGCACCCCTCTCTTGTGGAATTAGGTCTCCTTTTGGCTACAAGGTGTGATGAATGGGGGAAGAAGTAGAGTGTCTGTCTGGGTCTCTGAGTCAGAATAAGACACAGAGGCAGATAACTCAGAATGAGGGGTGGGCACTTACTTTCAGGTTGGCAAGATTCTTAGGAGCTGCTTTCCCAGGACGAACTGGTCCACGTGCATTGCTTGTTTGATCACCCTGCCATTCCTAATTGCTCTGAACACAGGTTCTACCGAAAGACACGCATTGGAGGCCTGCAGGAGCAAGAGTGCATCCCGTGCACGAAGCAGACTCCCACCTCTGAAGTTCAATGTGTGTACCCAGTTTTCTTCTTCCCTTTTCTCCACATTCCATGGGGTGGCATCAAGATAGGGTAGTAAATACTTCCCCTATCCCCTCATACCTTTTCATGTAGAGTAGAGTAGCAAGGCAATCAGATTAGAATTCTCATTTTACAACATACGATTTTTGCAACTCTGTGCAAATCATTCAATCTCATTGAACCTCATTTCCCACCTCTGAAAAAAGGGTGAGTCATGATAATCATTTTTCTTCATACTTTCTGTGGTGGGTGTCTAGGTCTAATGATAAAATGGATATTAGGAAGCACTTTACAAATTATAATATTTGTACACTTATGAGGTATTACTATTATACAAAGTATATAGGAGCCCTTAGAGCTGAGGAATTGTAAAAGGCTGAATGAAGAACCAGGGTCCAATCTATGCCTATATCACTATCCATTTATCAGGTCGTCTGTCTTTTTTGTCTACCATCTATTTGCTTACTTACTATTTTAAAATTAGTGATATATTTTTTTAATCATGAAAAATTTCAAACATGTAGAAATATTTTTTAAGTGCAGAAAAATGTAAAATTAAAATGCAATTACCCAGCATCTATCCAAAGTTAATAAATCATAGCATTTTGCATATTTGCTTCAGATTTTTTAAAAGAATGAAGATTCCACAGAGGTAATGGAATTCTCTTTTAGATTCTCGCAGAGTCCTGTTACCTCCCTACCTCCTCAGATACAACCACTATCCTGAAATTGTATGTATTCTGTTGGTAGGCTATGCTACAGTAACAAACAAACTGCAAAATTTCAGTGAATTTATACAATAAAAGTTTATTCTTTTTACTGTGCAAAGGCCTTCCTACATCATTTGACCATGCACTCTAGACCATATGTCTTCCAGGTCGATGATACAGGGGAAGAGATGGAGGAGACATATTGCTTCTTAACTGCCTCAGTCTGGAAGTGACACATGTCATTTCAACTCACAGTTCATTGGCCAGAAGTACTCTTATGGCCTTACTGCAAGGGCATAAGGGGAACACATGGGAGTATGTGGATAATTGGTGAGCACCATGCCTCTGCCATACTCTCCACTAATGTTTTAATACTTGGGTTCTTTTGTGATATATGTGCATATTCATAACCGATATATGCTATTATTATGTATTTTATAATGTTTTATAGAAGCGATATCAAGCTCTATGTTCTGTTTCTCAACTTTCTTTTTCCCCTCTATATTATTCATACTGATCCATAAAGGTCTCTAAGTGTTGTAAGATTTTAGGATTATATCATGATTTGTTTATCTTGTGCTCTACTGATGAATGTTTTAGCTTCTTTCCATTGATCTGGATTGTATAATTAGATGTGGCATAGAAATATCATAGGATATGTGCATCTTCGATTAATCGTACTAATTTGTACATACCAGCAGTATATACAAATTCTTTTGCCTTGTTCTTCATGATTTTGTCTGCTCTAGAAAGAAGCAAAATGAGCATAGCCACCCTAATTGGGGAAGTCCCTAGGGAGAAGGGTGACAGCCTGAGGAAGTCCAGGCCCAGGGTAAGTGTGATTGTTTACTGCCCACACTAACTGACTTCCCCCATTTTTCTGTCTCACAGGTGCCTTCCAGTTGAGCTTAGTGGAGGCAGATGCACCCACAGTGCCCCCTCAGGAGGCCGCACTTGTTGCACTGGTGAGCAGCCTGCTAGTGGTGTTTACCCTGGCCTTCCTGGGGCTCTTCTTCCTCTACTGCAAGCAGTTCTTCAACAGACATTGCCAGCGTGGTAAGGGTGGCTGTTTCATGTTTCACATGAATCAGGAACAAGGCTCTTATTGGCAGAATAGAGGAATGTTCTGGGGTTGAGAGATAATGGGCCTTTTCTACTATGCTTGAAAACCCCATGAATAGTCTTCTGTTGGCCTGGGGAACTATCTGGGGCTGCAATAGAAAGCATGGGACTTCAGAGATTACTGAAGCCAACCCTGAGAGTTTAGAAGACCTGGTTCGTTATGTTTCAGGGGTTTTTAAAGGAACATGGTATGGTGGGAAACCCCTCAGGAAAGGAATCCGGAGACCTAGGTTCTACATCTACCTCTAAATCACCATGAAACCTTAGACAAGTCATCTAGCCTCTTCAGACCTCTTTCTTCTTAATCTTTAAGATAAGAGACAGGATTGGATTTGTTGATTTCTGAGATTTTTTCCAATTCTTTATATCTATACTAGTAGGTATAAATTATAAAGCATGTCATGAATGAGGAAGGCTCAGCTATATCTGAGATACGACTGTAATAAAAGTGATTGAGGCCTAAGGCAACTGCTATTAGTATAATAACTTCACAAATGGGGATAACTGAAAGCCCTATGTCCAGAGGAGTCGGCAAACCTAGACTTTTTCCCTCAGATAATACTGATGTCCAAGAGGTCTAGTCCAGTCCGTATCAGATGGCCATGCAAAATTCCAGATGGAAAATCATATTTAAAGTCACAATAACATTGTTATTTCTATTAAGCACAACTTTAGCTACTAGACAAGAATGGGGGACAGAAAATCCAGCTCACTGAGAGAAAAGATGGAGGAGGTGGGAAGGTGGCTGGTCAGGACCAGGCAAAGAGTTAGAACTCCAGCCAAGAGTACCAAGGTTCAGTGCAGCTTCAGTGCCATTAAGGGAACTGAGAGTTAGGCAGGGACACTGAAACAGGAACTCAGATCAGAGAATGAAGTTGATTTATAAGAGGGAGGATAAAGTTCACCAGATAAAAGAGTGCTAAGGACTCCTTTTCATCTTTGTGTCCAAAGCAGCAGTATTTGTGTGGGAAGATCCTGCTAACGTAAATTTGCCTTAGTCAGTTTGGCTCTGGGGCCTAGCAGTTGATCTTGAAAAGCCCAAGAGGTATATTTGGTTGTGCCCTGGCTTAATTGGAGATGAATATAGCATTTCATGGGCTGCAGGATACACGGGGAACACTGTTGTCCCTTTATGATTTTTCTCAAAGTCTACTTCTTGCTAGCTCCTGGGATACTGTGACTCAGGGTAGACATTCCTGTTTCTGACTTTGGAGGCCAGTGTCCCAGATAAGAGTTGTTGCTTAGGCCCTGGATGTGTGGACATGAAACATGAACAATGAAGCATTTGGACTCCAGGGTCAAGAAGATGAAAAGGAGAGAATATCAGAGAGCTGCTTCCGGAGAGGAGACATGGGTAACCCTTTTCTGCTCTCCTTCTATCCTGAAGATAATAATGTGGTAACCTGCTTGGAATATGAAGGCAGGCAGTTTCCTCACTGTTTTTATAAGGGGTAGGAAGGCTAAACATTTCCTCACTTTGGAAAACTGTTTTTCAGGAGTCACTGACTTACACACATACAGGGATGAGATGTATGTGTGAATTAGATCCAATGTAAGATTGCAAGAGAGAAAAGTAGCAACTGTGGCAAACTAGAGAGCACATCCCTTATCAAAAGGGGAATCCCACTACTTGGCTCCAGCTCTTTGTAA
This sequence comes from Macaca nemestrina, assembly GCF_043159975.1. Lineage (NCBI taxonomy): Eukaryota > Metazoa > Chordata > Mammalia > Primates > Cercopithecidae > Macaca > Macaca nemestrina. Next base: position 88,220,451 of record NC_092145.1, read on the forward strand.
CCACGTGGAAAAATTTAATGTTGCAAGATCTTCTACATTTTCAAGAGAATTTAGAAATCTGGATTTTTTTTACTGAAATTGTGTAAAACATAGTCAATGAATTTGAATAAAGAACAAAATCACAACCAAAGCAAAGAGGCCAAACACATCCCATAGGTTCTCAGTTTGTGACCTGATGTTGAATTGGACCCATGCATAAAGGGGGTATTACTTTTCTATCATGGCCATAACAAATTACCACACATTTAGTAGCTTATTATCTCACAGTTTCCATAGCTCAGAAGTTCAGTAGGCTCAATTTGGTCTCTGCTTAGAGTCTCAAACAATGCCAAAATTAAGATATTAGCAGGGCTGTGTTTCTTTCTGGAGTCTCTGGGAGAGAATCTGTTTGCTTGATCATGCACAAAGGTGGCAGAATTCAGGTCTATGCAGTTAAAGGACTTAGGTCCCATTTCCTTGCCAGCTGTAAGCCTCTAGGGCCACTTACATTCTTTGACTCATGGCCCCCTTCTATTTTCAAAACTAGCAATGGTGAGTTCTTCTCATGCCACATCTCTCTGATACTCTCTATCTCCTCTGCCTTCCTCTTCTGCTTTTAGGGACACAGGATTACATTGGATCCATAAGGTAATCCAGGATTCTCTCCCTATTTTGAGATCCATAACCTTAATTCCATCTGCAGAGTCTAGTTTGCCATATAACTTAATGTACATAGACATAAGACCAGACTAAATGGCAAGGGAGACGGTATCAAATTCCTGTTTCCCACAAAGGTGTCCTTTTCTCTAGAGAAATTGATTATTTTCCCTGATCCAGTACCAGGTAGCCTCAATCTGATACCCGAATGTAAGTATGTTTCTGAACTGTCACCTCAGCCTGGTGCTACGTGCTCTAGTGCCCAGGGAGAGGAAGGGAATAATCAGCTCCCAGACTTTTCCCTATCTTGTGCTCAGTACCGAGTGCCCAGTTGAGAAGAGCCCCTGCTTTTGGGTAACCCAGTGGCTTTCTGCTTCGAGGTGCAGGAGGTTCGCTGAAGTTTCAGGCTGATAAAACAGCAGAGGAGGAATCTCTCTTCCCCATGGCACCCAGCAAGGAGACCAGTCCTGAGCCCCAAATGAGTGAGAGCATCTTTCAGACCCAGCCACTTAACCCTATCCTCGAGGACGACTGCAGCTCGACTAGTGGCTTCCCCACACAGGATTCCTTTACCACGGCCTCCTGCGCCTCAGAGAGCCACTCCCACTGGGTCCACAACCCCATCGAATGCACAGAGCTGGACCTGCAAAAGTTTTCCAGCTCTGCCTCCTATACTGGAGCTGAGACCTTGAGGGGAAACACAACCGAAAGCACTGGAGACAGACTGGAGCTCAATGTGACCTTTGAAGTTCCCAGCCCTTAACTCTAATGAGGTGAGCTGGAAAGGTGGATCAGAAAAAATAAAAACAACAACAGAAAACAAAACAGAAATTAAGGACGAGCCTCAAGGAATTCCCCTCTGGAATATTATTGTTTACTAGGAGTGGAGGAACAGCAGCAAGCTAGGAACACTTGTGGGTGGAGGGGCAACAGTGGTGATGCTATACTTTTAAGCCAGATAGATATCACACTTCTGGGTCTGCAGCTGTCAGGGAACTGGCAAGGTTGTCATGACACCAGTCTCTCCATTCTGGCCTTTTTCAAGCTGTCTCAGGGCGCCACTATCTAATGGTCATATTCAGGTATCTCCCTTTATGTGTACAAGCAATATGGCACAGTAGAAAAAAATATATACAAGCCTTGTCATCTGGAAACCCTACATTTCAAATCAACCTCCATTCCCTAATAACTATACAAACCTTGTGCGTATATCCCTTCATTTTATGTTTTACAGAGGCAGGAACTGAGACACAGAGAGGGAAAGTTAGTTTCTCAAAGTCACAGAGCAAATTAGTGGGCTAGAACTGGGCAAGAACTACATTTTAGAGTTGGTCCAACTCCACCATTGCAACCATTTGATAGCCAATGTTGGTTTCTCAAAGGCTTACGTAGCATGAGGTAGAAGAGTAGGTAGATTCCCAGTTTTCAACTAACCAAATATCTTGCACTGTTCAATTCTGTATTTCTTCAGTTAATACATTTTCAGCTCTCCCAATGTCTTCCCTGCTCCCTGCATCCAACCTAAGAAAATGTGAACAAATGTACATTTGAAAGTCACAAGTGATATCAAATTTGAAAGTTATAACTGATATCAAATCAGTCAACTTAGGTACCTTCAAGGTTATCTAGTCCAGTTCTTTTTCCAAGGCTTGGGTTCATTTTATAATATCCCCACTAAGAGTTTGTGTAGTCCTTGCTCACATACTTGAGGTGGCAGAGGGCTGACTACTACTCAATGTATATTACAACATATACAATTGTGACTGGTGGATTTGAGCTCAATGTAAGAAAGAGTTTTCCCTATAGTACCCGCCTATCCATCCTGGCTCTGTTCCTTGTGCCAGACAGACCTTATCAGTTTCCTGTGCTTTAAGATAGCCCTGCAGAGGCTTGAAGACAACATTGCCTCTCTGGAGAATACCACTTTAGGTTCTTCTAAAGTATGTGGAGCTTAGAACTAAACCCATCTTCAGGATAAATGGTTTCACCAATGTAGAATAGGGTAGAATTGTCATATCCCTATCTAAGTAATGTGTTTCTGCTATTACATCCTCAACCATTGGCTTAGCCTGTGATATTTGGAGGGGTAGAGAGAGAAGGGTACTCGTGACATTTACCCACATGTTTCTAACTTGATCTGCTCCCTCCCTAAGTCTCTTTGGCTCCTGGCAGCCAGTTGTTCTCTCTGGACTCTGCTTCCTTGTTGCTATACCACAACAGCAGCAGGGGCCTGAAATGGGGTGTCCGCAAGAGCTAATACTCTACAGATGTGGCATATCCTGTCCCATACCACCAGAATACTCTACAGATGTGGCATATCCTGTCCCATTCAACAGGACTGATCTGGAGCATTTCTTGCTTCCCTGTTGTAGTCTGGGGAGCCAGATTCCACATTCATGGGACTACCAGACATGTTCTTAGCTCAACTTGATTATAGAGAAGAGGAGAGAGGACAGTGAATGAGATAGAGTTTCCATGCCCGCATTTTTGGTCAGGTAAGCCTCTCAAAATTGTGTCAGCACATCTACCTAGCACTTTAGGGACAAAATCAAGCCCTTCTCCCCTTTTAGCTCCTCCACACAGCCTCCCTCCTCAACATACACACACACACACACACACACACTCACACACACATATACATACACACACACACGTATTAATATCTATCTTGGGGGAGGCTGGTGCCATAATTCCCAAGCTCATGTCTCAAACTGCTGCGTTGCAGCATGAGGCAGGGCAAACATTTTCCCTTTAGATCCCCGGGGCCTCACCCTGTATTTGAGGTGCTCACCACCCTCAGCAGGGAGAAGGGTTGAAGTTTGCCATTTTGGAACCTTACCGAACATTTCTGAGTCAAAATAATCTTCCTTCTGGGGCCTGAGTTCCCCAAACTACACCCAAGCAGTCCCTCAAAGACAGCCCCCAATCCATTTAAGGACATCTGAGTATGCATCTTTCTATTGAAATGTCAATTCAATCCCAGCTCTCTCACCACTGTTCCCCTTTGATTCTTTCTCAATCGTCTTTTTGCCTTTAGCTCCCACCTATACATCTCATGCTCAGAGAAAAACAAGCTCCTTGGAGGTTGTACTCTTTATTACCTGAGAATCTGTCTGAAACTTGTACAGCTAGTTCCTGTCCCACAAGTATTAGGTGGTTTATTAAGTACATTAGACAGAATGTGCACTTCATCACCAGGTTCTCGCTCTGGCAAAAGAGTGTTCTCTACAGCAAGAGTTTTGCTTTTAGAATTTTATTAAATACATCTTTTGGGTTAGTCCATCTGCAAACACTGATTAAGGGCCCCTGGGGCAACCAGTTGATCAGATTACTAAAAGCACTTGAGAAAAAGCAAAAAGGTCCCATTGTACTGGACTGAGGATTAGATGCAATTGAAATACAAGCCGGTACCAAGCAAGCAGTCTGGCCCCACACAGGTATTAGCAAATATGTGGTAACCAAGGTTTTAGGCCTTGGCCTTTAGGTTTGCTGTTTTGGGTTTTTTTTTTTTTTTTTTTTTTTTTTTTCTGCAACAGCAACAGGTTATTCTTATCTCACTGGCTTACACTGATCGTGTTTATACCTTCTGGTAGAAGTAGTATCCAGACAGAGGATTATTGGATTTGAGCAGACTGCAGGTATTCAAAGGTTGCCATGTGGCTGGCAGTGGTTCAAGCTCACATTTAACACTGCCACTCTAGAGGAAAGATAATGATTGTAACACAGTAATAATAATAATAATAACAACAAAAATGTGATAAAGTGACAGAGTAAACCTTCTTCAGTGTGCTTGCTCATGGCATGAATGTTATGTGAACAGCCCAAGTCATACCCAGCATCACCTTAATGCCAACTTTTTGAGGTTCAGCAATTGGAGGCGGCAATTGGCTTTGCATTTTAGGGTATTTTGGGTAAAGGTGAATTGAAGGATGTTTTTCTTTATAATTTCTGTTTGGCCAGGGCAAATGTCATAGTTGAGTATTTGCTTCAGGAGAGTTTTTTTTACAGATTTCCTTTTCAATGCTGAGACTTATTTCTTTGAGCACTGTGCTTTTATGTATCTTTCTACAAAGAAAGATAGTGGAAGCACAAAGTACATTTGATAAAAACATATTCAACATACCCTTGAGCCTAAACAGTAGTTAAGTTGTCTCTAAATGAACTAGCCAAAAAAAAAAAAAAAAAATGTAGTTTTTGTTTGTAAGGAAGGGGAGGTATTTGCTGAGAATGAATTGTTTGTTTGTTTGTTTGTTTGTTTTTTGTTTTTTGTTTTTTTTTTTTTTTTGGATTACTGTTTTTCTCTCCATATACTTTGACTTGAATTTTGACAGGAGTGAGTCTGGGAAAACAATTTTTTCCTCCAAGATTCTCAGATCCAGGCTAGGAAAGGATTCAGCACTACAGTATACCCCTCCACAACATACAGCCCTGTCACATTGAGATCATAATCCCTTCTGTCTCCCTCCTCCCTACCAACCTCACCTTACTAGCTAGGTCTTCGGTGTTTTACATTGAATATTGGTACATTTTAATTATTTTTTTCTCATAAATGGTTTATAGAGATTTTGTTAAATCTTGAGCTATATGCATGTGTAGATAGTGACAGGGCTGTGTTTGTTTATGATACTCTGCAAACATTTCATATTGGCCAATAAACATAAATATATCCAAACACCTTGTTTATTCCTCTACTTTCAGAGAACCTGGTGAATCATTTTGCTCGTGTGTCTTTTCTCAGTGAGCACAGCAAAAAATGTGTTTCTGATCATTGGACGTGACATCAGTAGTGATGGGATTCACTGACTTGTCACACAGGAGATCTGGGTTATAGTACAAGCTCTCTTTCTTTTTCTGAAATTGTTTATGCCATTATATTCCTCTCTGAGATAAGAATCTCCTAGAAACTGTTGTGTTCTAAACTAATACTTATCAAACAGGGTTCCATGGTCCTAAGGGAACTGTGTACATCTTCTGAGGTCTGCAAAATCTTTAGGAATTTGATTGTATGTGAATGTGTGTGTGTGCATGTTCATTTTGTTCATAATTTCTTAAAATACAAGCATATTCTAGCTAGACTTGTTAAGAGTACTGCCTTACCCTTTCAGGGCCTGTATTTGTGTTGATAATCTTACCAAGTGAAAGAGACCACCTAAAGAGACACTATTTAATTTTGAATGCTATACTTTACTATAATTTAAGAGGTAGGAAAATCAAGTTTCCTTCCATCTTTAATATTCTATAATCTTGACAACAACACATGCTGGCAAGCATATGGAGAAATGTGAAACTTCATATATTGCTGGTAGAATTATAAAATGACATAGCCACTTTTGAAAACAGTCTGGCAGTTTCTCTAAAAGCTAAAGCTAGAGTATGGTCCAGTAATATCACTCCTAGATATATACTCAATATAATCAAAAACATATGTACACACAATACTTGTATACAAATATAAAAAATTATTTATAATATCCAAAAAGTGGAAACAACCCAAGTGTCCATCAACTGATGAATAGATAAAAAGTTGTGGTATATACATATAATAGAATACTATTCAGCAGTAAAAAATATTGAACTTTTGACACATGATACATTGTAGATGAACCTCAAATCATGTCAAGTAAAATAAGTCAGATACAAGAGACCATATATTGTATGATTCCATCTATATCAAATGTCCATAAAAAGCATGCTAATCAAGACAGAATGTAGATTAATGGTTGCCTTGGAATGGCCATGAGAGAAAAAATTAAATGTTAGTAGGCATGATGGATCTTACTTAAAGGATAAAAATGTTCTAAAATTTAGTTATGGTGATATCTGCCCCACACAATAAAGTTAATAAAAATCATTGACTTGTATACATGAAATTATGAATGAATTTTATAATATGTAGAATATTCCTCAATAAAGCTGTTTTAAAAAAATATTCTATGATTACTCATCTCTGAGTAGACTACTGTTGCTTTACTAATTTACTTTCTAAAAAACATTCATAACCAGGGTTGATTCCATAATCAATCTCTTTCTCTCTCTTTCTCTCTCTCTCTCTCTCTCTCTCTCTCTCTCTCTCTCTCTCATACACACACACACACACACACACACACACACACCACTTAATTGCTCAATTCAGTGCAAAAGAAAGAGACACAACTTGAGTCCTATTCAGTTCTCTTCTTTTTAGTCTCTCTACACCCTACATAGCCTAGAGAAAAGAGGGAGAGAAAGCATCTAGGCAGAACTTAGAGGAGGAAGACTTAGAAGGTATCACTCAAACCAAAGGAGAAAGGACAGAGGAAACCACTAAGGCTTAGGGGTGTGTATAGGAAAAGATATATTGGGAAATACTATCACAGGCTGTAGAAGGGTTTGTTGAGGGAACCACTACAGAATGGGGGAGAAGTGACTGGAATTACCAGGCGGTAAGAGGCCAGGGCTTGTGTATTTATCATGCCTCTGAGAAAAGGCATTTTTAAAATCCTAACTGGGCCTTGTATTCTCATTTGATAAAATTATGAATAGGATACAGTAGGAGAAATTGAATCTTCTGATTTATAAATGACAATAAAGGCATAGAAAGGGTTAGCATTTAGGCAACCCTTGTCTGTTTTGGAGTTCATTTCAGTGTGTGTCTGTGCCTGTCAAAAGGCAGTGAGTCCCCACTCTATACCCCAGAAGGACATGGGGAATCAGATCTCTGTGAATAGATAGATCAAAGCAGCAGACAAGTTATCAAACTGTCAAACAAGATTCTTAGGTGATTGTTAATAATCTTTTCACTGGGGACTAAAAACACTTGCATATTTCTGGGCTGGTATGATACTGCTGCATTTTATGTTCTCAGTGTGATTGGCAAGTTTCTGTATACCCAGCAGTTAGTCTTTTAAGTCCTCAGAAATTGTGTACACATGAGTGTTAGGAGTTCACATGCTGCCTGTATGGACAAAATGGATCCCCACTGAGGGCAGCTGTGCGGTCATCTGGCTATCTTCTACAAAGCCTTTCTTCCTTGTGGTTTCCAGTGGGAGCAAATTACCTTCCTTAAGAGCGCCTTTCTAAGGAGTAGTGCAGTGAAAGAGAAGGTGGATGAAAAACCAATATTTAGTGATTATTGCTCATGTGCTTTTGTACTTCCATACTTTGTCTTATTTAATACTCATGATATTCCTAGGTGGTAGGCATCCTTTACGATCTTTATTTAACAAAAGAAGAAACTGAAGTTCACAAAGGTTTAATAATTTTTCTGTGAATATACAGCCGCAAGTGATATGCTGAATTTCAGCCCAAGACTGTCTGACTCTGAGGCCCAGCACTGTCCACTATACCATAGCTGCCTCCTTAAGACAGGCCTCAAAAAAGAGGATGTTTATTCCATTGAGTCTCTCATAGAGTTCAGCTTGGAAAACTACATCAGACACCCTAAGAGTTTCCAAGAACCACATACTAGTGTCAAAATACCATCAGTTATTATAAAATCAGTTATATAAAATCAGTTATTGAACTTATAAAAATGCAAAATGCTCTGGAAAGTCTGAGCAATAGAATCAAACAGGTAGAAGAAAGAAATTCATAGCTCCAAGACAAGGTCTTTGAATTAACCCAATCCAACAAAGACAAAAAATATATATAAGAAAATATGAGCAAAGCCTCTAAGAAGTCTGGGATTATGTGAAATGACTAAACCTAAGAACAATTGGCATTTCTGAGGAAGAAAAGAAATCTAAAAGTTTGAAAAGCTTATTTGGGGGAGTAATTGAGGAAAACTTCCTCAGCCTTGCTAGAGACCTAGACATCCAAATACAAGAAGCACAAAGAACACCTGGAAAATTCATCACCAATAGATCATCAACTAGGCACATTGTCATCAGGTTATCTAAAGTTAAGAAGAAGAAGGTAAGAATCTTAAGAAGTGTGAGACAAAAGCACCAGGTAACCTACAAAGGAAAAGCTACCAGATTAACAGTATATTTCTCAGCAGAAACCCTACTGACTAGAAAGGATTATGGCCCTCTTAAAGCAAACCAATTATCAGCCAATAATTTTGTATCCTGTGAAAATAAAATTCATAAATGAAGGACAGATACAGACTGTTTCAAACAAATAAATGCTGAGAGAATTTGCCACTACCAAGCCAGCACTACAAGAACTGCTAAAAACAGCTGTAAATATTGAAGCAAATCCTGGAAACACATCAAAACATAACTTTTTTAAAGCATAAATTTAACAGGACATATAAAACAAAAATACAATTTAAAAAACTAAAGCAAACAAACAAAAAACCAACATATAGAGGCAACAAATAGCCTGATGAATAGAATGATACCTCGTATCTCAATACTAACATTGAATGTAAATAGCCTAAATGCTCCACTTAAAAGATACAGAATTGCAGAATGGGTAAGAATTCACTAACCAACTATCTACTGCAAAAGCAAGCAAGAGTAACTATTCTTATATCATACGAAAAAAACTTTAAAGCAAAAGCAGTTTAAAACGACAAAGAGGAACATTATAAAATGATAAAAGTCCTCATCAAACAGGAAAATACCACAATTCTAAACATATATGCAAATAACACTAGAGATCCCAAATTTATAAAACAATTACTAATAGACATAAGAAATGAGACAGACAACAACACAATAATAGTGGGAGACTTTAATACTCCACTGACAGCACTAGACAGGTCATCAAGACAGTAAGTCAACAAAGAAACAATGAATTTAAACTACATCATGCAACAAATGGAATTAACCAATATATACAGAACATTTCATCCAACAACCACAGAACACATATTCTATTAAACAATGCAAGGAACTTTCTCCAAAATAGACCATGTGATAGGCCATAAAATGAGCCTCAATAAATTAAAGAAAATTGAAATTATATCAAGCACTTTCTAAGACCACAGTAAAATAAACCTGGAAATCAACTCCGAAAGGAACCTTCAAAAACATGCAAATACATGAAAATTAAATAACCTGTTCCTAAGTGAGCACTGGGCCAAGAATAAAATTAAGATGGAAACTAGAAAATTCTTCTAAATTAACTACAATAGTGACACAACCTATCAAAACCTCTGGGGTATGGCAAAGGTGGTGCTAAGAGGAAAGTTTATAGCCCTACAGGCTTACATCAAAAAGTCTGAGACAGCACAAACAGAAAATCTAAGGTCAGACCTCAAGAAAGTACAGAAACAAGAACAAACCAAATCCAAACCCAGCAGAAGGAAAAACGTATCCAAGATAAGATCAGAACTAAATAAAATTAAAACAAATAAACAAACAAAAAATACACAAGAAAAATGAAACAAAAAGCTGGTATTTGGAAAAGATAAAATTGATAGATCATTAGCAAGATTATCCAAGAAATGAAAGAAAATCCAAATAAGCTCAATAAGAAATAAAATGGGAGATAATACAACTGACATCTCAGAAATACAAAATATCAATCAAGGCTACTATGAACACCTTTATGCACATGTAAATAGAAAACCTAGAAGGGATAGATAAATTCCTGGAAAGATAAAACTCTCCTAGTTTAAATCAGGAAGACTTGGATACCCTTAACAGACCACTAACTAGATGCAAGATTGAAATGGCAATTTAAAAATTATCAACAATAAAAGTCCAGGACCAGACGGATTCACAGTAGAATTCTACCAGACATTTAAAGAATAATTGGTACCAATCTTACTGACAGTATTCCACAATATAGAGAAAGAGGGAACCCTCCTGAAATCATTATATGAAACTAGCATCTCCCTAATACCAAACCAAGGAAAGGACACAATCAAAAAAGAAAACTATAGACCAATATCCCTGAAAAACATAGATGCTAAAATCCTTAACAAAATACTAGCTAACTAAATCCAACAACAAATCAAAAAGATAATCAACCTTGATCAAGTGGGTTTCATACCAAGGATGCAGGGATGGTTTAACATATACAAGTCAATAAATGTGATACACCACATAAACAGAATTAAAAACAAAAATCACATGAACATCTCAACAGATGCAGAAAAAGGATTTGACAAAGTCCAGGTTCCTTTATGATTAAAACTCTCATCAAAATTGGCTTACAAGGAAAATACCTCAAGGTAATAAAAGCCATCTATGACAAACCCACAGTCAACATAATACTGAATGGGGAAAAGTTGAAAGCCTTCCCTCTGAGAACCGGAACAAAACAAGGATGCCTACTCTCACCACTCCTCTTCAACACAGTACTGGAACTCCTGGCCAGAAAAATCAGAAAACCAAAAGAAATAAAGGGCATCCAAACCAGTAACAAGAAAGTAACACTGTTAATGTTTGCTGATATGATTCTTTACTTTTAAAATTCTAAAGATTCTTCCAGAATGCTCCTAGAAGAGATAAAATAATACATCAAAGTTTCCCAATATGAAACGAAGGTACACAAATCAGTAGCTCTTCTATACACCAACAGCGAACAGGCTGAGAATCAAATCGAGAACTCAACCCTTTTTACAATAGCTGAAAAATTTTTTAAAATACTTAGGAGTATACATAACCATGAAGACAAAATACCTCTACAAGGAAAACTACACAACACTGCTGAAATAAATTAGAGATGACACAAACAAATAGAAACATCCCATTCTCGTGGATGGGTAGACACGATATTGTGAAAATGACCATACTGCCAAAAGCAACCTTCAAATTCAATGCAATTCTCATCAAAATACAACCATCATTCTTCACAGAATTGGAAAAAATTTCTAAAACTCATATGGAACCAAAAAAGAGACGGCATAGCCAAAGCAAGACTAAGCAAAAAGAACAAATCTGGAGGCATTACATTCCCTGATTTTAAACTATACAATAAGGCTATAGTCAACAAAACACCATGGTACTGGTATAAAAATAGGCACACAGACCAATGGAATAGAATAGAGAAATCAGAAATAAACCCAAGTACTTACAGCCAACTGAACTTTGACAAAGCAAACAAAAACTCAATCTGGGGAAAGGACACCCTTTTCAACAAATGTGCTGGGATAACAGGCAAGCCCCATGTAAGAGAGTGAAACTGGATCACCACCTCTCACGTTATATAAATATCAACTCAAGATGAATTAAGGACTTAAATTTAATACTTGAAACTATAACATTTAGAAGATAACACTGGAAAAACCCCTTTAAACATTGGCTTAGGCAAGGATTTTATGACCAAAAACCCAAAAGCAAAAACAAAAAACAAAACAAAAAATAAAAAACAAAGATAAATAGTTGGAATTTAATTAAACTAAAAAGTTGTGCATGGCAAAAGAAACAGTGAGCAGAGTGGCAGAAAATCTTCACAATCTATACATCTAACAAAGGGCCGTATCCAGAATCTACAAGGAATTCAAACAAATCATCCAGAAAGAAACAATCCCATCAAAAAGCGTGTTAAGGACATGAACAGACAATTCTTAAAAGAAGATATACAATCGTCCAAAAAAAAACATAAAAATGATAAACATGACTAATGATCAGGAAAATGCAAATCAAAACCACGATGTGATACCAACTTACTCATGCAAGTCCACAACCAAAAAATCAAAAATGAGATGTTGGCATGGATGCAGTGAATAGGGAACACTTCTACACTTCTGGTGAAAATCTAAGCTAGTACAACCACTATGAAAAACAGTGTGGAGATTACTTAAAGAACAAAAGTAGAACTATAATTTAATCCAGCAATTCCACTACTCAGTATCTACCCAGAGGAAAATAAGTCATTATAAAAAAAGATACTTGTGAAGCCCATCGCAGTGCAGCAAAGTTGCTATAACCATTCTGCCCCTCTAAATTCTTCCTCTCTGGGCAAGGCATCTCTGAAAGAAAGGCAACAGCCCCAGTTAGGGGCTTAAATATAAAACCCCCATCTCCCTGGGACAGAGCACCTGGATGAAGGGGGGGCTGCGGGTGCAACTTCAGCAGACTTAAACTTTACTACCTTCCAACTCTGAAGAGAGCAGTGGATCTCACAGCACAGTGCTCGAGCTCTTCTAAGGGACAGACTGTCTCCTCACGTGGGTCCCTGATCCCCATGCCTCCTGACTGGGAGACACCTCCCAGCAGAGGTCGACAGACACCTCATAAAAGAGAGCTCCAGCAGGCATCTGGCGGGTACCCCTCTGGGACGAATCTTCCAAGAAAAAAACAGGCAGCAATCTTTGCTGTTCTACAGTCTCTGCTGGTGACACCCAAGAAAACAAGATTTGGAGAGGATCTCCAGCAAACACCAGTAGACCTACACCAGAGGTGCCTGACTGTTAGAAGAAAAAACTAACAAACAGAAAGGAATAGCATCAATATCAACAAAAAAGACATCCACAAAAAAACATATTTGTAGATCATCAACATCAAAGACCAAAGGTAGATAAATCTTCAAAGATGAGGAATAAACAGCACAAAAAGGCTGAAAATTCAAAAACAAAACAAACAAACAAACAAACAAAAACAGAACACCTCTTCTCCTCCAGCGGATCACAACTCCTCACAAGCAAGGGAACAAAACTGGACAGAGAACAAGTTTGACGAATTGCCAGAAGTAGGCTTCAAATGACGGGTAATAAAAAACTCCTTCTAGCTAAAGGAATATGTTCTAACCCAATTCAAGGAATCTAAGAACTTTGATAAAAGGTTAGACAAATTGCTAACTAGAATAACAAGTTCAGAGGAGAACATAAATGACCTGATGGAGCTGAAAAACACAGCACAAGAACTTTGTGAAGCATATACAAGAATGAATAGCCAAATTTATCAAGCAGAAGAAAGGATATCAGAGATTGAAGATCAACTTAATGAAATGAAGCATGAAGACAAGATTAGGAAAAAAAGAATAAAAAGGAACAAACAAAGCCTCCAACGAATATGGGACTATGTGAATAGACCAAACCTATGACTGGTGTACCTGAAAGTGACAGAGAGAATGGAACCAAGTTGGAAAACACTCTTCAGGATATTATCCAGGAGAACTTCCCCAACCGAGCAAGACAGGCCAACATTCAAATTCAGGAAATACAGAGAACACCACAAAGATACTCCTCGAGAAGAGCAATCCTAAGACACATAATCATCAAATTCACCAAGGTTGAAATGAAGGAAAAAATGTTAAGGGCAGCCAGAGAGAAAGGTCGGGTTATCCACAAAGGGAAGCCCATCAGACTAACAGCGAATCTCTCTGCAGAAGCCTAACAAGCCAGAAGAGAGTAGGGGCCAATATTCAACATTCTTAAAGAAAAGAATTTTCAACCAAGAATTTAATATCCAGCCAAGCTAAGCTTCGCAAGAAAAGGAGAAATAAAATATTTTACAGACAAGCAAATGCTGAGAGATCCTGTTACCAACAAGCCTGCCTTAAAAGAGCTCCTGAAGGGAGCACTAAATATGGAAAGGAAAAACCAGTACGAACCACTGCAAATGCATTCAAAATTTTAAAGACCATCGACACCATGAAGAAACTGCATAAACTAACAGGCAAAATAACCAGCTACCATCATAAGTACAGGAAGAAATTCACACAATATTAGCCTTAAATGTAAATGGGCTAAATGCCCCAAGTAAAAGACACACACTGGCAAATTGGATAAAGAGTCAAGACCCACTGATGGGCTGTATTCAGGAGACCCATCTCACAAGCAAAGACACACGTAGGCTCAAAATAAAGAAATGGAGGAATATTTACCAGGCAAATGGAAACCAAAACAAAGTGGTGGTTGTAATCCTGGTCTCTGATAAAACAAACATTAAACCAACAAAGGTCAGAAAACACACAAAAAAGGGCATTGCATAATGGTAAAGGGATTAATGCAACAAGAAGAGCTAAGTATCCTAAACATATATGTACCCAATGCAGAAGCACCCAGATGTATAAAGCAAGTCCTTAGAGACCTTGAAAGAGACTTAGGCACCCACACCGTAATAGTGGGAGACTTTAACAACACATGTCAATACCAGACAAATCAATAAGACAGAAAATTAACAAGTATATTCAGGACTTGAACTCAGCTCTGGATCAAGTGGACCTAATAGAGTTCTCCAGAACTCTCCACCCCAAATCAATAGAATATACATTCTTCTCAGCACCAGACTGCACTTATTTTAAAATTGACCACATAGTTGGAAGAAAAACACTCCTCAGCAAATGCAAAAGAATGGAAGTCATAATGAACAATCTCTCAGACCACAAAGCAATCAAATTAGAACTCAAGATTAAGAAACTCGCTGAAAACTGTACAACTACATGGAAACTGAAGAACCTTCTCCTGAATGACTACTGGGTAAATAATAAAATTAAGGCAGAAATAAAAAAGTTCTTTGAAACCAATGAGAACAAAGATACACATACCAGAATCTCTGGAACACCTAAAGCAGTGTTAAGAGGGAAATTTATATCACTATATACGCACAGGAGAAAGCGGAAAAGATCTAAAATTGACACACTAACATCAAAATGGAAAGAACTATAGAAGGAAGAGCAAACAAATTCAAAAGCTAGAAAAAGACAAGAAATAACTAAGATCAGAGCAGAACTGAAGGAGACAGAAACATGAAAAAGCCCTTCAAAAAAATCAATGAATCCAGGAGCTGTTTTTTTTTTTTTAAAAAAAAAAGATTACAAAATAGATAGACCTCTAGCCAGATTAATAAAGAAGAAAAGAGAGAAGAATCAAACAGACACAATAAAAAATGATAAAGGTGATATCACCACTTATCCCACAGAAATACAAACTACCATCAGAGAATACTGTAAACACCTCTGTGCAAATAAACTAGAAAATCTAGAAGAAATGGATCAATACATAGAAACATACACTCTCTGAAGTCTAAACCAGGAAGAAGTCGAATCCCTGAATAGACCAGTAACAAGTGCTGAAATTGAGGCAGTAATTAATAGCCTACCAACCAACATAAAGCCCAGGACCAGACGATTCACAGTCAGATTCTACCAGAGGTACAAATAGGAGCTGGTAACAATCCTTCTGAAACTATTCCAAAGCATAGGAAAAAAAAAAAAAAGAATCCTTCCTAACTCATTTTATGAGGCCAGCAAGATACTGGTACCAAAACCTGGCAGAGACACAACAAAGAAAATTTCAGGCCAATATCCCTGATGAACATCAATGAAAAAATCATCAATAAAATACTGGCCAACCAAATCCAGCAACACATCAAGAAGCTTATGCACCACAATCAAATCAGTTTCATCCCTGGGATGCAAGGCTGGTCCAACATACGCAAATCAATAAATGTAATCCATCACATTACAGAACCAATGTCAAAATCCACATGACTATGTCAATAGAGGCATAAAAGGCCTTTGATACAATTCAACACCCTTTCATGCTAAAGATTCTCAATAAACTAGGTATTGATGGAACGTATTTCAAAATAATAAAAATATTTATAAAAAACCACAGCCAATATCATACTGAATGGGCAAAAGCTGGAAGCATTCCCTTTGAAAACTGCCACAAGAGAAGGATGCCCTCTCTCACCATTCCTATTCAACACAGTTTTGGAAGTTCTGGCGAGGGAAATCAGGCAACAGAAAGAAATAAAAGGCATTCAAATAGGAAGAAAGGAAGTCAAATTGTCTCTGTTTGCAGATGACATGAATGTGTATTTTACAAACCCCATAATCTCAGTCCAAAATCTTAAGCTGATAAGAATCCTCAGCAAAGTCTCAGGATACAAAATCAACATGTAAAAATCACCAGCATTTCTATACACTAATAAGAGACAAACAGAGAGCCAAATCATGAGTGAACTCCCATTCACAATTACCACAAAGAGAATAAAATACCTATGAATACAACATACAATGTATGTGAATGACCTCTTTAAGGAGAACTATGAGCCATTGCTCAAGGAAATAAGAGAGGACAAAAACCAGTGGAAAAATATTCCATGCTTATGGATAGGAAGAATCAATATCATGAAAATAGCCACACTGCCCAAAGTAATTTATAGATTCAAGTCTATCCCCATCAAGCTACCACTGCCTCTCTTCACAGAAATAGAAAAAAAAATACTTTAAATTTCATATGGAACCAAAAAAGGGCACGTATAGCCAAGACAATCAAAAGCACAAATAACAAAGCTGGAGGCATCACACTACCTGACTTCAAACTACACTATGAGGCTACAGTAACCAAAACAGCATGGTACTGGTACCAAAACATATATATAGACCAATGGAACAGAATAGAAGCCCCAGAAATAATGCCACACGTCTACAGCCATCTGATTTTTGACAAACCTGACAAAAAAAAGCAATGGGGAAAGGATTCCCTATTTAATAAATTGTGTTGGAAAAACTGGCTGGCCAAAGGCAAAAAACGGAAACAGAACCCCTCCCTTACACCTTATACAAAAAATTAACTGTATATACCTTATACAAAAAGATGGATTAAATACTTAAATGCAAGACCTAAAACCATAAAAACCCTGGAAGAAAATCTCGGCAATACCATTCAGGACATAGGCATGGGCAAAGACTTTATGACTAAAACTCCAAAAGCAATGGCAACAAAGCCAAAATTGATAACTGGGATCTAATTTAACTAAAGAGTTTCTGCACAGCAAAAGAAACTATCGTCACAGTGAACAGGCAACCTATAGAATGGGAAAAATTTTTTGCAATCCATCCATCTGACAATGGGCTAATATTCAGAATCTACAAATAACTTCAACATATTTACAAGAAAAAAAAAAAAACAAAAAGTGGGCAAAGGATATGAACAGACATTTCTCAAAGAAGATATTTATACAGCCAACAATCATATGAAAAGAAGCTCATCATCACTGGTCATCAGAGAAATGCAAAACCACAGTGAGATACCATCTCACACCGGTCAGAATAGCGATCATTAAAAAGTCAGGAAACAACAGATGCTGGTGAGGATGTGGAAAAATAGGAACTCTTTTACACTGTTGGTGGGAGTGTAAATTAGTTCAACCATTGTAGAAGACAGTGTGGCAATTCCTCAAGGATCTAGAACCAGAAATACTGTTTGACCCAGCAATCCCATTACTGGGTATATACCCAAGGGATTATAAACTATTCTATTATAAAGATACATGCACATATATGTTTATTGCAGCACTGTTCACATTAGCGAAGACTTGAAAACAATCCAAATGCCTATCAAGGATAGACTGGATAAAGAAACTGTGGCACATATACACCATGGAATACTATGCAGCCATAAAAAACATGAGTTCATGTTCTTTGCAGGGACATGGATGAAGCTGGGAATCATTATTCCCAGCAAACTAACACAGGAACAGAAATCCAATCACCCCATGTTCTCACTCATAAGTGGAAGTTGAACAATGAGAACACATGGATACAGGGGTGGGGGCATCACACACCAGGGCCTGTCAGGGGGTGGGCAGGTTAGAGGAGAGATAGCATTAGGAGAAATACCTACTATAGATGACAGGTTGATGGGTGCAGCAAATCACCTTGGCACAGATATACCTATGTAAAAAACCTGCACATTCTCTGCATGTGTCCCAGAACTTAAAGTAAAATAATAAAAAAGTTATTTGTTTAAAATAATAATAATTTTATTCACCAGTTTTGATTTTGTCCAATGTTTATCCAGTTATTTTTTTGATAAGCAGAAAGAGAAATTGAAGAATAAGTGCTTCAACTTTACAGTACAGGGTAAAATAATGTTTGATGGGTTTTACTTGATTTGTTATCTAAAACTGAATTTTATTCCAAGATTGATCTGAAAATTTTTTAGAGATGAGTGAGCCAGTTAGGCAGCACACTATAGCAGAGGGATTGTAGCATGGGCTAAGGAAATGTACTCAGGTAGACTACCTGGCTTCAACCTCAAGCTCATATAATTATCTTTTGGCCTTACAAAAAATCAGTTTATCTCCTTTTCCCATTTTCTGCTCTGTAAAATGAGGATGAGGCCAATAATACCTATTTCATAGTGACATGAAGAACTATTGAGTTTCTTTTCACTTCTTAGAGTAGTGCCTTATATTCAATGATAATTAAAATTAAGCACATGATATTCCCCTTAAGAAAAAAAGATACTTGCACACACATGTTTATAGCAGCACAATTTGGAATTGCAAAACCATGGAACCAACCCAAATGGATATCAATCAATGATTGGATAAAGAAACTGTGGTATGTATTTATACTATGGAATACTACTCAGCCTTGAAAAGGAATAAATTACTGGCATTCACAGTGACCTGGATGAGATTGGAGACTATTATTCTTAGTGAAGTAAATCTGGAATGGAAAACCAAACATTGTATGTTCTCACTGGTATGTCAGATCTAAGCTATGATAATGCAAAGGCATAAGAATGTCAAAATGAACTTTAGGGACTCTGGTGGAAAGAGTGGGAATGGGGTGAGGGATAAAAGACTACAAATTAAGTGCAGTGTATACTGCTCAGGTGATGCGTGTACCAAAATCTCATAAATCAAAACTAAAGAACTTACTTATGTAACTAAACACTGTCTGTGACCCAGTAACCTATGGAAATGGGAAATAAATAAATAAATAAAGGCCTTTTCTGCATCTTTTGAGATAATCATGTGGTTTTTGTCTTTACCTCTGTTTATGTGATGAATCACCTTTATTGATTTGCATGTATTTAACACACGTAGCATCCCCGGGATGAAGCCTACTTCATTGTAGTAGATAAGCTTTCTGATGTGCTGCTGGATATGGTTTGCCAGTATTGTGTTGAGGACTATTGCATCAGTGTTCATCAATGATATTGCCCTGAAGTTTTTGTGTTTGTCATATCTCTGCCCGGTTTTGGTATCAGAGTGATGCTGGCCTCAATGAATGAGTTAGGGAGGAGTCCCTCCTTTTCATTATTTTGAAATAGTTTCAGTAGACATGGAACCAGCTCCTCTTTGTACCTCTGGTAGAATTCAGCTGTGAATCCATCTGGCCCTGGGTTGCTTTTTTTTTTTTTTTTTTCTTTTCTTTTTGGCTGGTAGATTATTTGTTACTGCCTCAATTTCAGAACTAGTTACTGGTGTATTCAGAGATTCAGTTTCATTCTTGTTCAGTCTTGAGAGGGTGTATGTGTCCAGGAACTTACTCATTTCTTCTAGATTTTCCAGTTTATGTAAATAGAAGTGTTGATAGTATTCTCTGATGGCTGTTTGTATTTCTGTGGGTTCAGTGGTGATACCACCTTTATCATTCTTAATTGTGTTTATTTGAATCTTCTCATGGACAGGAATGAAAGGGGAGAGTGAATACAGCACCTTCAACTGAAATATATAGAATATTGCATTGGAAATGATTAGGGAAACAACTTGACACATGGATAAGAAAGAAAAGCAGGGTGGGGCAATGGCTTCACCCTCCTTTTCTTTATTAGTCTAGCTAGTGGCCAATCTGTTTTATTAGTTTTTTTCCAGAAAAACAGCTCCTGGATTCATTAATTTTCTGAAGTGTTTTTTTGGGTCTCTATCGTTTTCAGTTCAGCTCTAATCTGGGTTAAGTCTTTTTTTTCCTAGCTTTGGGGTTTGTTTGCTCTTGTTTCTCTAGTTCTTTTAGTTGTAATGTTAGCTTGTTAACTTGAGATCTTTCTAGTTTTTTGTTATGGGCATTTAGTGCTACAAATTTCCCTCTTAACACTGCTTTAACTGCATCCCAGAGATTTTGGTACATTGTCTGTTTGTTCTCATTACTTTCAAAGAACTTCTTGATTTCTGCCTTAATTTTATAATTTGCCCAAGAGTCATTCAGGAGTAGATTGTCCAGTTTCCATGTGGTTGTGTGGTTTTTAGTACATTTTTAAATCTTGATTTCTAATTTGTGCTGTGGTCTGAGGAACTGTTTGTCATAATTTTAGTTCTGTTGCATTTGCTGAGGAATCTTTTGCTTCCAATTATGTGATCAATTTCAGAGTAAGTGTTGTGTGGTGATGAGAAGAACATATATTCTGCTGTTTTGTGGTAGAGAGTTTTGTATATATTTTTTAGGTCCACGTCATTCCAAGCTGAGTTGAAGCCTTGTATGTCTTTGTTGATTTTCTGTCTTGGTAATCGGTCTAATATTGTCTGTGGGGTATTAAAGTCTCACTTTTATTGTGTGGGAGTCTAAGTCTCTTTCAAGGTCTCTAAGAACTTGCTTTACAATCTGGGTGCTCCTGCGTTGGGTGCATATGCACTCAGGATAGTTAATTCTTCTTATTGAATTGAACCCTTTCCCATTATGTAATGTCCTTCTTGCCACTCTGTGTCTTTCAATTGGGGCATTTAGTTAATTTATATTTAAGATTAGTATTGTTATGTGTAGAGGTGATCCTGTCATCATGATGCTAGCAGGTTATTTTTCAAACTTGTTTATGTGGTTGCTTCATAGTGCCACTGATCTGTGTACTTCAGTGTGTTTTTGAAGTGGCTAGTAATAGGTTTTTCTTTCCATATTTACTGCTTCCTTCAGGAGATTTGTAAGGCAGGTCTGGTGGTCACGAATTCTCTCAGCATTTCCTTGTCTGAAAAGGACCTTATTTCTCCTTCACTTATGAAGGTTAGTTTGCCTGGATATAAAATTATGTGTTGAAAATTCTTTTATTTAAGAATATTAAATATTAATATTAATCTCTTCTAGCTTGAAGAGTTTTCACTTAGATGTCCACTGTTAGTCTGATGGGCTTCACTTTGTAGGAGTCCTGGCCTTTTTCTTTGGTTGTCCTTAATATTTTTTTTATTTCATTTAGACCTTTGTGAATCTGATGATTATGAGTTTTGGGAATTATGCTCTCATGGAGTATCTTCCTGGGGTTCTCTGCATTTTCTGAATGTGACCACTGTCCTGTCTTGATACATGGGGGAAGTTCTCCTACATGATATCTTGAAGTATGTTTCCAACTTGGTTCCATTCTCCCCATCAATTTCAGGCACCCCACTCAGTCTTACATTAAGTCTCTTTACATAATCTCATATTTCTTGGACATTTTCTTTATTATTTTTCATTCTTTTCTCTCTACTCTTGTCTGCTTGTCTTATTGCAGAAAGATAGATAGGCTTCAATCTCAGAAAATCTTTCCTCTAATTGGTCTATTCTGTGATTAATACTTGTGATTGCATTGTGAAATTCTTGTAGTGTGTTTTTCAGCTCTAACAGGTCAGTTATTGCCCTTTCTAAACTGGTTATTTTGGCTTTCAGCTCCTGTATTGTTTTATCATAATTCTTATCTTCTTTGCATTGGGTTACTACATGTTCCTTTAGCTTGGGAAAGTTCGGTGTTACCCACTTTCTGAAACCTACTTCTGTCATTTCAGCCATCTCAGCCTCAGCCTGGTTCTGAGCCCTTGCCAGAGAGGTATTGTGGTGATTTGGAGGAAAAGAGGCACTCTGGCTTTTTGAGTTTTCAGTGTTTTTGCATTGGTTCTTTCTCATATTTATGGGCTTATATACCTTTGATCTTCAAGGTTTCTGATTTTTGATGGGGTTTTTTGTGTTTGTTGTTGTTGTTTTCTGTTGACTTGTTTTTCTGTTTAACAGTCTGGCCACTCTTCTGTAGGACTGCTTCGGTTTGCTGGAGATCCGCTCCAGACCCTAGTTGCCTCAATTTCTCCCATACCACTTCCCTTGGCTGGAGGTGTGGGTTCCCTTGGCTCCATGTTTCTCCCAGGTAGGCCATCGTCCCACTCTGTTCTTATTCCTTCTCCATGTGTCAAATTGTTTCCCTAATTATTCCCAATCTGAGAACCTGGGTATTTCAGTTGAAGGTGCTGTATTGACTCTTCCCTTTCATTCCTCACCATGAGTGCCACGAACCACGGCTGCTACTAATCGACCATGTTGGCCCTGTTTCCCAGAATTGGTTTATAGCAGAACTGATCAAGCAGAACAAAGAATTAGTGAGCTTAAACACAGGCTATTTGAAAATACGCAGTCAGTGGAGACAAAAGAAAAAGGCATTAAGAAGAAAAATAAAAAAAAAAAAGCAAGGCTACGAGATCTAGAAAATAGTATCAAAAGGGCAAAATCTAAGTTTTTGGGCTTAAAGAGGAAGTAGAGAAAAAGATAGGGGTAGAAAGTTAATTCAAAGAAATAATATCAGAGAATTTCCCAAACCTACAAAAATATATCAACATGCAAGTATAAGAAGTTTATGTATATGGTGAAAATATCCTTTAAGCATGAAGGAAAAATAAAGACTTTACCATGCAAGCAAAAGCTAAGGGATTTTATCAACACCAGACCTGTCCTATTAAGACATGTTAAAAGGAGTTCTTAAATCTGAAAGTAAACAATGTTAATGAACAAGATGAAATCATCAGACAGTACAAATCTCACTTGTAAGAGCACAGAGAAAAACACAGAATGTTATAACACTGTAATTGTAGTGTATAACAACGTCTTTTCAACACATATACACAGTATAATAAAACATAAAGAGAAATAGTGAAAAGCTAAAAAGCTTGGAAATGGGGATAAAATATAGAGTATTTATTAGGTTTCTTTTTGCTTTTTTGCTTATGCAATCAGTGTTAAGTTTTCATCAGTTCAGAACAATGGGTTATAAGATAGTATTTGCAAGCCTCATGGCAACCTCAAATCAAAATATACAACATATACACAAAAAATAAAAACAAGAAATCACGTCACATCATCAAAGGAAATCACCTTTAATAAAAGGAAGACAGGAAGGAAGAAAAAAAGTACAAAACAACCAGAAAACAAAAAAAAAATTGGCAGGAAAAAATTCTTAGTTATTAATAATAACATTTAATGTAAAAGGATTAAAATAATCAATCAAGAGATAAAATGTCTGAATGAATTTTTAAAAAGACCGAATAATTTCTAGTAAACAGTAAACACACTTCGCCTGTAAAGATACACGTAAATTGAAAATAAAGAGATGAAAAAATATATTCCATGCTATTGGAAACCAAAAAGAGCAGAAGTAGCTGTACTATATCAGAGAAAATACATTTCAAAACAAATACTGTAATAAGAGACAGGTCATTATATAGTGACAAATGTGTCAATTCAGCAAAAGGATATAACAATTGTACATATATATTATCCAATGCTGGAACACTCAGATATTTGAAGGAAATATTATTAGACATATAGAGAAAGATAAATCTCAATACAATAATAACTAGAGACTTAAGCATACCACTTTCAGCATTTGACAGATCTTCTAGACAAAAAATATATAAATAAACATTGGACTTAATCTATACTTCAGAACAAATACACTTACTAGATATGTACAGAGCATTTTATCCAACAACTGCAGAATACACATTCTACACCTCAGTACATGGATCAATCTCAATGGTAGACCATATGAAAAAACAAGTCTTAAAACGCTGAAAACAATTTTAAAAAATATGAAGTACCTCCTCTGACCACAATGGAATAAAACTACATATCCATAACAGGAGACATTTTGGAAGCTCTACAAACACAAGAAAATTAAACAATATGCTCCTGAATGTACAATGGATCGATGAATAAGTTAAGAAAGAAATTTTTTAAATTCTTTAAATAATAAAAACTCAACATACCAAAACCTATGGGATACAGTGAAAGCAGTACTAAGATGGAAATTTATAGCTATAAAAATGTATATCAAAAAAAGTACAACTTCAAACAAACAACCTATTAATGTGCCTTAAGGAAGTAGAAAATCAATAGAAAACCAAACCTATAATTAATAGAAGAAAAGAAATTTAAAAGATCAGGCATAAACAAATAAAATTCAATAAAAAATAGAAATATCAATAAAATGAAAAGTTGGTTTTTTGAAAAGACTTTTAAAAGTAGACAAACCTCTAGTCAGATTAACTTCTTAAAAAGGGGTAGCCTCAAGTAAATAAAGCCAGAGGTGAAAACAGAGACATTACAACTGATACCACAAACATTTAAAGGATGATTAGTGAGTACTATGAGAAACTATATGCCAATAAATTGGAAAATCTAGAGAAAAATGAATAAATTCCTAGACACATACAATGTACCAGGACTGAACCACGAAGAAATTCAAAACCTGAACAGACCAATAATAATAACAAGATTGAAGCCATAATAAAGTCTCCCAGTAAAGAAAAGCCCAGGACCCAATGACTTCACTGCTGAATTCCACAAATATTTAAAGAGGAATGAAACTTCTGAAAAATAGATGAGAAGGGCATACTTCCAAACTTATTCAGCAAGCCTAGTATTACTGTGATATCAAAAGCAAAGAAAAGACACATCAAAAAGGAAAGCTATATGCCAATATTTCTGATGAATATTGATGCAAAAATTCTCAACAAAATACTAGCAAACTAGTGTCTACAATACATTAGAAAGATCATTCATCATGACCAAGTGTGATTTATCTCTGGGACTCAAGGATGGCTCGATATATGTAAATCTATCAATGTGATAAATCATATCAGCAGATTTAAGGACAAAACCATATGACCATTCCAATTGATGCTGAAAAACATTTGATAAAATTTGGCATGCCTTCATGATAAAAACCCTAAAAAAAAAAAAACTGGGTTTAAAAAGAATATACCTCAACACATAAAAGCTGTATATGACAGACCAATCTCTGGTATTATACCAAATAGAAAAAAAACTGAAAGCCTTTCCTACAAGAGCTGAAACACATCAAGGATACAAACTTTCACCCTATTATTCAACATATTATTGGAAGTCTTAGCTAGATCACTTGGACAAGATAAAGAAATAAAGGACATCCAAATTAGAAAGAAAGAACTCAAATAATCCTTGTTTGCATATGATGTGATCTTACATTTGGACAAACTTAAAGACTTCACCAAAACACTGTTAGAACTGATAAACAAATTCAGTAAAGTTGCAGGATGCAGAATCAGCATGCAAAAAATCAGTAGCATTTATATATGTGAACAATGAGCACTCTGAAAAAAAAAAAAAAAGTAGTAATCCCATTTGAAATAGCCACAAATAAAACTAAATACCTACAAACTAGCTAAAGTGAGTTCTCTAAAATGAGAACTATGAAACACTGATGAAACACTGATGAAAGAAATTGAACACACGAGATGTAGAAAAATATTTCATATTCATGGATTGGAAGAATAAACAATGTTAAAATGCTCACACTACTCAAAGTCATCTACAGATTCAATGCAATCCATATGAAAATATCAATGGCACCAGCTCCTATTTGTACCTCTGGTAGAATTCGGCTGTGAATCCGTCTGGCCCAGAGCTCTTTTTGGTTGGTAGGCTATTAATTACTGCCTCAATTTCAGAACTTGTTATTAATCTATTCAGGGATTTGCCTTCTTCCTGGTTTAGTGTTGGGAGAGAGTATGTGTCCAGGAATGTATCCATTTCTTCTAGATTGTCTAGTTTATTTACATAGAGGTGTTTATAGTATTCTCTGATGGAAGTTTGTATTTCTTTGGGATTAGTGGTGATATTCCCTTTATCGTTTTTTATTGAGTCTTTTTTATTCTTCTCTCTTTTCTTGTTAGTCTACCTAGTGGTCCATCTATTTTGTTAATCTTTCCAAAAATTCATATCCTGGAATCATTGATTTATTTGAAGGGTTTTTCATGTCTGTGTCTCCTTCAGTTCTTCTCTGATGTTAGTTATTTCTTGTCTTCTGCTAGCATTTGAATTTGTTTTCTCTTGCTTTTCTGGTGCTTTTAATTGTGATGTTAGGGTGTCAATTGTAGATCTTCCCAGCTTTCTGTTGCAGGCATTTTAGTGCTATAAATTTCCCTCTTAACTCTGCTTTAGCAGTGTCCAAAAAATTCAGGTACATTGTCTCTTTGTTCTCACAGTTGTTTTTTTTTTTGTTGTTGTTTTTTTTTTTTTAATTATACTTTAAGTTCTAGGGTACATGTGCATAACGTGCAGGTTTGTTACATATGTATACTTGTGCCATGTTGCTGTGCTGCACCCATCAACTCGTCAGCACCCATCAACTCGTCATTTACATCAGGTATAACTCCCAATGCAATCCCTCCCCCCTCCCCCCTCCCCATGATAGGCCCCGGTGTGTGATGTTCTCCTTCCCGAGTCCAAGTGTTCTCATTGGTTTTAAAGAACTTTTTTTATTTCTGCCTTAATTTTGTTATTTACCCACTAGTCATTGAGAACCAGGTTCAATTTCCATGTAGTTGTGCTGTTTTGAGTGAGTTTCTTACTCCTGAGTTCTAATTTGATTGCACTGTCATCTGAGAGACTGTTTATTATGATTTCTGTTCTTTTGCATTTGCTGAGGAGTGTTTTACTTCCAATTATGTGGTCGATTTTAGAATAAATGCGAAGATGTATATTCTACTGATTTGGGGTGGAGAGTTCTACAGATGTCTATTAGGTCTGCTTGGTCCAGAGCTGAGTTCAAGACCTGAATACCCTTGTTAAATTTCTGTCTCATTCTGACATTGGGATGTTAAAGTCTCCCATGATTATTTTGTGGGAGTCTAAGTCTCTTTGTAGGTCTCAAAGGATTTGCTTTATGAACCTGGATACTCCTGTATTGGGGGCATATATTTTTAGGATTGTTAGCCCTTCTTGCGATGTTGATCCCTTTACCATTATGTAACGCCCTTCTTTGTCTTTTTTGATATTTGTTGGTTTAAAGTCTGTTTTATCAGAGACTAGGATTGCAACCTCTGCCTTTTGTTGTTGTTGTTGTTGTTTTGCTTTCCATTTGTTTGGTAAATATTCTTCCATTCCTTTAATTTGAGCCTATGTTGGTCTTTGCATGAAAGATGGGTCTCCTGAATATAACACACCAATTGGTCTTGACTGTATTCAATTAGCCAGGCTGTGTCTTTTAATTGGGACATTTAGCCCATTTACATTTAGCACTAATATAGTTATGTGTATATTTGATCCTGTCATTGTGATGCTAGCTGGTTATTTTGCACATTAGTTGAAGCAGTTTCTTCATAGTGTCATTGGTGTTTATGTTTTGGTGTGTTTTTGCAGTGCCTGGTACCAGTTTTTCCTTTTCATATTTAGTGCTTCCTTCAGGAGTTCTTCCCCTCCTTGTAGGGCAGGCCAAAAGCAAGCAATGGAGAAAGGATTCCCTATTTAATAAATGATGTTGGGAAAACAAGCTAGCCATATATAGAAAACACAAACTGAATCCCTTCCTTACAGCTTAAACAAAAATTAACTCAAGATGGATTAAAGACTTACACATAAAACCCAAAACCATAAAAACCCAAGAAGAAAACCTGAGCAATACCATTCAAGACAGAGGCATAGTCAAAGACTTCATGACTAAAAGACCAAAAGCAATTGCAATTAAAGCCAAAATTAACAAATGGAATCTAATTAAACTTAAAGACCTTCTGCTCAACAAAAAAAACTAGCATCAGAGTGAACAGAAAACCTACAGAATGGGAGAAAAATTTTGCAATCTGTCATGAAAAAGGCTCATCATCACTGGTCATTACAGAAATGCAAATGAAAACCACAATGAGATATCATCCCATGCCAATAAGAATGGTGATCATTAAAAAGTCAGGAAACGACAGATGCTGGCAAGTATGCGGAGAATTAGGAATGCTTTTACACTGTTGGTGGGAATGTAAATTAGTTCAACCGTTGTGGAAGCCAGTGTGGAAAGTCCTCAAGGATCTAGAACTAGAAATACCATTTGATCCAGCAATCCCATAACTGCTTATATACCCAAAGGATTATAAATCATTCTAGTATAAAGACACATGCACAGGTATTTTCATTGCAGCACTGTTTACAATAGGAAAGACTTGAAACCAATACAAATGCCCACCAATGATAGACTGGATAAAGAAAATGTGGTATATAAACACCATGGAATACTATGCAACCATAAAAAATGAGTTCATGTCTTTTGCAGGGACATGGATGAAGCTAAAAGCCATCATTCTCAGCAAACTAACACAGGAACAGAAAACCAAACACCACGTATTCTCACTCATAGGTAGGAGCTGAACAATGAGAACACATGGACACAGGGAGGGGAACATCACACACTGAGACCTGTCGGGGGTATGGGGGGAAAGGGGAGGGAGAGCATTAGGACAAATATCTAATGCGTGTAGGGCTTAAAACCTAGATGACAGGTTGATAGGTGTGGCAAACCACCATGGCATATGTATACCTATGTAACAAACCTACACATTCTGCACATGAATCCCAGAACTTACAGTAAAATAAAATAAAATAAAATAAATAAGTCACACTGTATGACATAGTTACAATTATTATGTTTCCATTTTTAAAAAATAAAATTTTTTAAAAAGTAAAGAAGATCAAAATGGAAGTGATAGAACTGAAAAACTCACTTCAAGAATTTTAGAACACAACCCAAGTCCTAATAGCAGAATCAACAAAATCTGAAGAAAGAATCTCAGATTTCCAAGACAGGTTTTCTGAAATAACTTAGGCAAAAGTAAAGAAAAACAACAAACAAAAATGAACAAAACCTCTGAGAAATATGGAATTATGTAAAGAGACCAAATCTATGAAAATTGGCTTTCCTGAAAAACAGGGAGAGAAATCAAGCAACTTGAGAATATTGTCCATGGGAATTTTACTACCCTTACCAGACAGGCCAACATTTAAATTTAGAAAAATGCAGATCTCCCCAGTGAAATACTACACAAGAAGAACATCCCCAAGACAAATAGTCATCAGATTCTCCAAGGTGGAAATGAAAGAAAAAATGTTAAAGGCAGCTAGAGAGAAGGGTCAGGTTACCTACAAAAGAAAACCCATCAGGCTAACAGTGGACTTTTCAGCAGAAATCTTACAAGCCAGAAAAGATCGGGGGTCTATATTCAGCATTAATAACAACAAAAAATTACAACCAAGAATTTTATATCCAGCTAAACTAAGCTTCATAAGTGAAGAAGAGATCAGAGTCTTTTCAGACCAGGAAGGGCTCAGGGAATTTGTTACCATCAAAATTGCCCTATAAGAGGCCCCTAAAGGAGTTCTATATATGAAGAGATCATTACCTGACACTACAAAAACACAATTATGTACATAAAACAAAACTGGCTAAAGATACAATGATGGGATCAAACCTGCACATATCGATACTAACATTGAATGTCAATGGGCTAAATGCCCGAATTAAAATGCACAGAGTGGTAAATTGTATAGAGAAGCAAAACCCAAAGTTATGCTTTCTTCGTAAGACTCATCTCATATGCAATGACACACATAGGCTTAAAGTGAAGAAATGGAGATCAATTTACCAAACAAGTGGAAAAGAGGAAAAGACAGAGGTTGTTATTCTAATTTCAGACAAAGCATATGATAAACCAACAAAAGCAATAAAGAGAAGAGCATTACATAATGTTATAAGGGTTAATTCAACAAGAAGACCTTTCTTAAATATGCATGCATCCAACATAGGAGCACTCAGATTCAGAATGGAAGTTCTTAGATACCTGGGAATAAACTTCAATGTCCAAAAATTATAGTGGGAAACTTCAACACCCTACTGACACTATTAGATCATTGAAGCAGGAAACAAACAAATATATTTGGGACTTGAACGTGACACTTGACCAAATGCAACCAATAGACATCTACAGGAGGAAGAGCAGGATGGCAAAATAGAAAACTCCACCAATTGTTCCCCTGCAAAGACACCAGGTTAACAACTATCTATATGCAGGGGAAAAAAAAAAGAAAGGAAGAAAAGAAACTTCATAAGAACAAAAAATCAGGTGAGCACTCATAGTACCTGGTTTTAACTTTATATTGCTGAAAGAGGCACTGAAGAGATAGGGAAAAAAAAAACAAAAACAAAAAAAACAAAAAACACTGCTCAATTGTGGACGCCACACCTTCCCCACCCCCAGAAGTGGTGACCTGTTGGGGAAGCATCTCTGGGCAGTGGGGGAAACAGAACCTGGAAAGCGTAAGGCACTGAACTCACTGGTGCTCTGTTAGAGCAGAAAGAAAAGCCAGACCAAACTCAGCTGATGCCTGCCCACAGAGAGAGCATTTAAATCAGCCCCAGCAAGAGGGGAATCACCAATGCAAGCTATCTGAATGTAAGTGTCTGCCATACTGACCACTGAGGGCCAAAGTACTCTTGGTCACTAAGTAAACTTGAAAGGTATTGTAGGCTATAAGGACTACTGCATGTATTAGGCAAGTCCTAGGACTGAAATTGGCCCAGACACAGTGGAATGGGGACAACACTTGACATACTGAGACACCAGCTGGGGCAGCCAAGAGAGTACTGGCATTACCCCTCCTCTAACTCCAGCTTTACAGCTCAGGGCTCCAAAAGAGACCCCTTTTTCCACTCCAAAATTGACCCCTTTCTTATGCTTGAGGAGAGAAGAGGGAATAGTGGGGAGAACTTTGTCTTGCATCTAGGATACCAGTTCAGTCACAGCAGTATAGGGCAGTGGTGAGAATAATGAGGCCCCCATTCCAGGCCCTAGTTCCCAGACGACATTGATAGTCACACTCTGGGCAAGAAATAAACCTGCTGCCTTGAAGGGAATGCCCCTATCCTAGAAGCATTCATCACCTGCTAACTGAAGAGCCTTTGGACCCTGAATAACCATCAGCAATAACCAGGTACTAAAACATCAGCCTTGGTAAGCCTCTGTGGATTACTGGCCTCAGGTACCAACACAGTCACAGAGGGGCAGAACACAAAGTGGAAACTTGCATTCCCCCATTCCAGAACTTGACTTTTTTATGGCATTTCTGGACCTACCCTGGACTAGAGGGCTACTCACTGCCCTGAAGGAGTCCCAGGCAAGGCAGCAGTCACCCAAGCTGACTTAAGAAACCTTTGGCCTTAAGGGAACATCAGTGGTAGTCTGGAAGTAGTCCTCATTGACTGGGGTGGTGGTGGCTACTTAGTGAGGCTCTTCTGATTTTGCAAAGTAGAGGAAAGAGTAGGAAGAACTGCCTTTTGTGGTTTGAGTGCCAGCTTAGTCACAGTACAACAGGATACCAGACTTAATTCTAAGGTTTTTGATTCTAGTCACTGACTCCCTGATTGCACTTCTGGAACCACCCAGGGCCTGGTGGACCTTGTCACCCTGGAAGGAAAAACATAATCCTGGCTGGCATTGTCTTTTGTTGATTGTAGAGCCCTAGCAACTTAAGTGAACATAGGCAGTAGCCAGGGAGTGCTTAGGGCAGTCCTAGGTAAAGACCCAGAACCATACTGGCTTCAGGTCTGACCTAACACACTCACAGTGGTGGTCACCAAAGAAATGCTTGTGTCACTCTACCCTCACCTTTAGGTGACTCAGCACAGAAAAAAAGACTTCATTTGTTTAGGAAAAAGTAAGAGAACAAGAGTCTCTCCCTAATAATCCAGAGAATTCTCACAGATTTTGTCCAAAACCATCAAAGGGTCTGCAAGAAACACAGTGTTTTTGGTCTTGTGGTGCCCCCTAAAGCAGACACGGTTTAGATCACAAAACAGAAATCATTTTAAATATCAAAAAAAGCCTTCCCAATGAAGACAGCCACAAATAAACCCATACAATAAAGCGTACAAAAAGTATCTAAATCTTCAATACTCAGGCACTGAAAAACATCTACAAACATCAACACCATCCAGGAAAACATGACCTCACCAAATAAACTAAATAAGGAACAAAAAAAATCCAATCCTGGGGAGATACAGATATGTGACCATTCAGAAAGAGAATTCAAAATAGTTGTTTTGAGGAAACTCAAAGAAATTCAAGGTAACAGAGAGAAGGAATTCAGAATTATATCTGATACATTGAAAAAGATTGAAATAATCAAAAAGAGTCAAGCAGAAGTTCTGGAGCTGAACAGTGCAACTAACATACAGAAGAATACATCAGAGTTATTTAATAACAAATTGGATCAAGCAGAAGAAAGAATTAGTGAGCTAAAAAATAGGTTATTTTCAAATACACAGTCAAAGATAAAAGAAAAAAGAATAGAAAAACAATAAAGCACAAACGAGATATAGAAAATCACCTCAAAAAGGCAAATTTAAAACTTATTTGCCTTAAAAATGAGGTAGAGAAAGACATAGGGGTAGAAAATTAATTCAAATATATAATAACAGAGCAATACCTAAACCTAGAGAAAGATATCAGTGTCCAAGTCCAAGGAGGTTTTAGAACATCAAGGAGATTTAACCCAAACAACACTACCTCAAGGCATTTAATAATTGAACTCTCAAATATCGAGTATAAAGAAAGGATCCTAAAAGCAACAAGAGAAAAGAAACAAATAACATACAATGGAGCTCCAGTAAGGTTGACAACAGCCTTTTTAGTGGAAACCTTACAGACTAGGAGAGTAGAACAACGTATTTAAAGTGCTGAAGGAGGCTGGGTGTGGTGACTCAGGCCTGTAATTCCAGTACTTTGGGAGGCTGACACAGGTGGACCACCTGAGGTCAGGAGTTCAAGACCAACCTGGTCAACATGGCAAAACCCCGTCTCCACTAAAAAAAAAAAAAAAAAAAAAAAAAAAAAAAAAAAAAAAAAAAAAAAAAATTAGCTAGACATGATCACAGGCACCTGTAATCCCAGCTATTATGGAGGCTGAGACATGAGAATCACTTAAACCCAGGAAGCAGAGGTTGCAGTGAACTGAGATCACACCACTACACCCCAGCCTGGGTGACAGAGCAAGACTCCATTTCATTAAGTAAATAAATAAATAAAGCACTGAAGAAAAAAAAAAACTCCCCTAGAATATTATTATATCTGATGTATTTACTGCTGAATTCTATCAAACATTTTAAGAACCAGGACCAATCCTAATCAAACTATTCTGAAAAATAGAGGAGGATAGAATACCTCCAAACTCATTCTCAGAGGCTTCAGCATTAAGCTGATACCAAAAGAAGACAAAGATACATCAAAAAAAGAAAACTACAGGCCAATATATCTGGTAAATATTGATGCAAACTTTCTCAACAAAATGCTAGAAAACCAAGTTCAACAATACATTACAAAATCATTCATTAGGTATATCTCCTAATGCTATCCCTCTTGGCACATGTATACATATGTAACAAACCTGCATGTTGTGCACATGTACCCTAGAACTTACCCTAGTATAATAATAAAACAACAACAACAACAACAACAAAAGAAAATCATTCATTACTACCAAGTGGGATCTACCCCTAAGACACAAGTGTGTATACACAAATCAATGTGTCATATTATATGAACAGAATGCAGGATTAAAACTATGTGAACATTTCAATTGATGCTGCAAAAGCATTTGATAAAATTCTGCATCCATTCATGATAAAAACCCTAAAAACATAGGTATAGAAGGAACATACCTCAACATAGCAAAATCCGTGTAAGACAAACCCACAGCTAGTATCATACTAAATGGGGAAAAACGGAAATCCTTTCCTCCGATATCTGAAACACAACAAAGATGCCCACTTTTACTATTAGTTTACTATTACTCAGTATAGTACTGAAAGTCTTAGCTAGAGCAATTAGACAAGATAAAAGATAAAAGGCTTCCAAACTGAAATAGAAGAATTAAAATTATCCTTGTTTGAAGATGATTTAATTTTATATTTGAAAAATATAAAATTCAAAAGTTTTCTGGACTTCACAAGAACACTGTTAGAACTGATTAACAAATTCAGAAAAGTTGCAGGATACAAAACCAACATACAAAAATCAGTAGCATTTCTATACACCGACAGTGAACAATCTGCAGTAGACATAAGAAATATAATTCCATATACAGTAGCCACAGATAAAATTAAATACATAAGAATTAACCAAAAATGTAAAAGATCTTTTAATAAAAACTATGAAACACTGATATAAGAAATTGAGAAATTTATAAAAAAAGAAAAATACTTTATGTTCAGAGACCGAAAAAATCAATATTGTTAAAATGTTCATACTACCCAAAGGAGTCTACAGATTCAATGCAATCACTACCAAAATACCAATGACATTCTTCACAAGAAATAGAAAATACAATTCTAAAATTCGTATGGAACACAAAAGACCCTGAATGGCCAAAGCTATCCTGAACAAAAAGAACAAAACAGGTGGAATCACATTACCAGATTTTACATTACACTGTAGAGCTATAGTAGCTAAGCATTATGCCACTGGCATAAAAATAGACATATAAGACAATGGAACATAATACAGAACCAATAATCAAATTCACACACCTATAGTGAATTTGTTTTTGACAAAGGTGCCAAGAACATACACTGGGGAAAAGACAGTCTCTTCAACAAATGGTGCTGGGAAAACTGGATATCCATATGCAGAAGAATGAAACTAGACTTCCATTATCACCACGTACAAAAATTGAATCAAAATGGATTAAAAACTTAAATCTAAGACTTCAAACTATGAAATTTCTACATGAAAACATTAAGAAAAATCTCTAGAACATTGGTCTAGGCAAAGATTTCTTAAGCAATATCCTGCAAGCCCAGGCAACCAAAGCAAAAATAGACTAACGTGATCACATCAAATTGAAGAGCTTCTGCACAGAAAAGAAGAATTACAGCAAAGTAAAGAGACAACCCACAAATTGGGAGAAAATATGTGGAAACTACCCATCTGACAAGGGATTCATAACCACACTATATAAAGAACTCAGACATCTCTATAGAAAAAGTTTAATAATCTAATAAAAAATGGGCAAAAAGTTTGAATAGACATTTCTCAAAAGAAGACATACAAATGGCAAACAGGCATAAGAAAAGGTGTTCAACATCACCGATCATCAGATAAATGCAAACCAAAACTACAATGAAATATCATCTCCCCTTAGTGAAAATGACTTATATCCAAAATATAGGCAATAACAAATGCTGATAAGAATATGGAGAGAAAGAAACCCTTGTACCCTGTTGTTGGGAATGTAAATTATTTCACCACTTTGTAGAACAGTTTGAAGGTTCCTCACAAAACTAAAAACTGTGCTATCACATGATCCAGCAATTCCACTGCAAATAATATATTAAAAAATCACTATTTTCAAAAAATGTCTGCACTCCTATGTTTGTTGCAGCATTGTTTACAATAGCTAGGATTTGGAAGTAACCTAAGTGTCCATCAATAGATGAATGAATAAAGAAAATGTGGTGCATATACACAATGGAGTACTATTCAGCCATTAAAAGAATGAGATCTGGTCATTTGCAACAACATGGATGAAACTGGGGATCATAATGTTAAGTAAAATAAGCCAGGCACAGAAAGAGAAATATCACGTTTCCACTTATTTGTGAAATCTAACAATTAAAACAATTAAACTCATGGACATAGAGAGTGGAAGAACGTTTACTATAGGCTGGGAAGTGTAGTGGAGAGCTGGGAGAGAGGTACACAATGGAGTACTATTCAGCCATTAAAACAATGAAATCTGGTCATTTGCAACAACATGGATGAAACTGGAAATCATTGTGTTAAGTAAAATAAGCCAGGCACACACACACACACACACACACACACACACACACACACACACAAAATCACGTTTCCACTTGTTTGTGGACTCTAACAATCAAAACAATTGAACTCATGGACATAGAGAGTAGAAGAATGCTTACTATAGACTTGGAAGTATAGTGGAGAGCTCGAAGAGAGGTAGGATGGTTAGTGGATATAACAAAAATAGAAAGAATAAATAAGATCTATTATTTGATAGGACAGCAGAGTGACCATGGTCAAATATAACTTAACTGTACATTTTTAAATAACTTAAAGAGTTTAATTGGATTTTTTCCAACTCAGCAAGTAAATTCTTGAAAGGACAGATATTTCATTCTTCTTGATGTTCTTATTTCACATAGCATTCCTTTATTAAAATATCTCATGTGCCCCATAAATGTATAAATCCACTATGTACCCACAAAAATTAAAGATAAAAAAATAAAAAATCCCACATCTACAGAATGTTCCACCCAAAAACAACAAAACATTTTTTATCTCACCTGTTTATGGCACATACTCTAAAATCAACCACACAATCAGCATAAAACAATCCTAGCAATTTTTTAAAAAACCAAAATCACACCAAGTATCTCAGGCCACAGTGCAATAAAAATAAAAATTAATCCTAAGAAAATTATTTCAAAACCATACAATTACATGAAAATTAAACAACATGTCCCTCAATGACTTTTGAGTAAACAACAAAATTAAGATAGAAGTCAGAAATTTCTTCGAAATGGAACAAAGTTAAAACTTATCAGAATCTTTTGGACATACCTAAAGCAATAATAAGAGGTAAGTTTATAGAACTAAATGCTCATATCAAAGATTATAAAGATCTCATATTAACAGCTAAACATTTGATGTAGTTTGGGTGTATCCCCACCCAAATCTCATCTTGAATGATAGTTCCCATAATCCCCACATGTCATGGGAAGAACCGGGTGGGAGGTAATTGATTTTTGGCAGTGTTTACCTTCATGCTGTTCTCATGATAGTGAGTGAGTTCTAATGAAATCTGATGGTTTTATAAAGGGCTTCCTCCTTCACTGGGCACTCATTCTCTCCCCTGTCACCCTGTAAAGAGGTGCCTTCTGCCATAATTGTCAGTTTCCTGAGGCCTCCCTAGACTTGCAGAACTCTGAGTTAATTAAACCTCTTTTCTTTATAAATTACCCAGCCTCAGGTATTTTTTCACAGCAGCATGAGAATGAACTAATACAACAAGTTAGTTACTTACTAGATACAATGGAGGTACAGGCATTGGGTAAACACACTCATTCCAAATAAAAGCAATGGCCAGAACAAAGAGGCTACAGGCCTTATGCAAGTCAGAAATCCAATAGGACAGACATTAAACCTTAAAATTTCAAAATGATCTCCTTTGACTCCATCTCACATCCAGGGCACACTGATGCAAGAGATGGGCTCCCATGGCCTTGGGCAACTCTGCCCCTGTGGCTTTGTAGGATACAGTTCCCCGCCTGGCTGCATTTACGGGCTGATGTTGAGTGTCTGCAGCTTTTCCTGGTGCATGGTGCAAGTTTTCAGTGGATCTACAATTCTGGGGTTAGGAGGATGGTGGCTCTCTTCTCACAGCTCCATTAGGCAGTGCCCCAGTGGGGAGTCTGTGTGAGGGTTCCAACCTCATATTTCCCTTCTGTACTGCCCTAGCAGAGGTTCTCCATGGTAGCTCTGCCCTGGCAATAAATTTCTGCCTGGACATCTAGGCCTTTCCATGCATCATCTGAAATCTAGGCAGGAAGTTTCCAAACCTCACGCCTGTGGGCCAAACACCACATGGAAGCTGTCAAGGTTTGGGGCTTGCACCCTCTGAACCAATGACTTGAGCTGTATGTTGGCCTGTTTTAGCCATGACTATAATAGCTGGAACACAGGGCACCAAGTCCCAATGTTGCACACAGCAGGGGTCCCTGGACCCAGCCCAGGAAACTATTTTTCTCTCCTTGGACTTTGGGCCTGTGATGGGAGGGGCTGCTGTGAAAGTCTCTGTCATGCCCTGGAGACATTTTCCCCATTACCTTGGTGATTACCTTTAGGCTCCTCACAACTTATGCAAATTTCTGCAGCCAGGTTTAATTTCTTACCAGAAAATAGGGTTTTATTTTCTATTGCATCATCAGGCTACAAATTTTCTAAACTTTTATACTCTGCTTCCTCTTGAATGTTTTGCTCCTTAGAAATTTCTTTCACTAGATACCCTAAATCATCTCTCTCAAGTTCAAAGTTCCACAGATCTCTGGGGCAGGGTGAAAATGCTGCCAGTCTCTTTGCATAGCAAGAGTGATGTTTACTCCAGTTTCCAACAAGCTCTCCATTTCCATCAGAGACCTTCATGTTGAAAACCATCAACAAACTAGTTATTGAAAGAACATATCTCAAAATAATAAGAGCCATCTATGAAAAACCTACAATGTATTGAATTGGCAAAACCTGGAAGCATTTCCCTTGAAAATTGGAACAAGGCCAGGATGCCCTGTATCTCAATCAACTATTCAATGTAATACTGGAAATTCGGATCAGTGCAATCAGGGAAAAGAAAGAAATAAAGAGATCCAAATAAAAAGAGAGAAAATAAAACTATCTCTGTCTGTAGATAATATAATTCTATATTTAAAAAAAAAACATATTCTCCACCCAAAATCTCCTTGATCTGATAAACAACTTCAGGAAAGTTTCAGAATACAAAATGAATATACAAAAATCAGTAGCATTCCTATACATCAAAAAGAAAACTAAGTTGAGGGACAAATAAAGAGTGTAATCTCATTTTTTTAGAAAAAAATTTTTAAAACTTTTATGGAAACAAAAAATAGCCTGAATAACAAAGGCAATACTAGGCAAAAAGAATTACACTGGAAGAATCACTTTACATGACTTCAAACTGTACAAGGCTACAGTAACAAAAATTGCATGATACTGATACAAAAACAGACATATAGACAAATGGAACAGAACAGAGAGGCCAGAAATAATGCAACATACCAACAAAAATCTGATCTTTGACAAAGTCAACAAAAGCAATGAAGGAAAAAATCTCTAGTCAACAAATGCTGCTAGGACAACTGTCTAGCCATATGCACAAGGTTGACACTGGACCCCTTCCTTACATCATATACAGAATTCGACTCAAGATGGATTGAAGACTTAAATGTAAAACCTAAAACTAGAAAACCTCTGGAAGATAACCCAGGAAATATCATTCTGGACACAGAACATGGCGAGGATTTCATCATGAAGCCGCCAAAAGCATTTGTAATAACCACAAATATGACAAATGAGATGTAATTAAAATAAAGAGCATCTGCACAGCAAAGTGAACTATCAACAGAGAAAACAGACAATATGTAGAATGAGATAAAATATTTGCGAACTATGCAACCAACAAAGGCCTAATATCCAGAATTCAAAAGGAACTTAAACTAATCAGTAAGCAAAAAACAAACAACTCCATTAAAAAGTGAGCAAAGGGCACGAACAACCAATTGTTCGAAGAAGATAGAAACATGGCCAAGAAGCATATGAAAAAAATGCTAAACATCATTAATCATTACAGGAATGCAAATAAAAACCACAATAAGATACCCTCTCACACAAGTCAGAATGACTACTCTTAAAAAGTTAAAAAATAACAGATGCTGGTAAGGATGCCAAGAAAAGAGAATGCTTTTACACTGCCCGTGGAAATATAACACAGTTCAGCCACTGTGGAAAGCAATTTGGCGATTTTTCAAGGAACTCAAAGTACAACGACCATTCGACTTAGCAATCCCATTATTAGGTATATGCCAAAGGGAATATTAATTGTTCTATCATAAAGACACATGCACTCGTATATTCATCACAGCACTATTCACAATAGGAAAGACATGCTCATCAATAGTAGACTAAAGTGTGGAACAGTTACACCATGGAATAATACACAACCATAATAAAGAATGAGATCATATGCTTTGCACCAACATGGATGGAACTGGAGGCCATTATCCTCCAGCTTTATCAATCTAGGTAGGACTTTATCAGTTTAGTGATGTTTTCGAAGAACAGGAACACAGGAACAGAAAACCAAATACTGCATGTTCTCACTTACAAGTGGGAGCTAAACACTGAGTACATAGACACAAGAAAAAAACCCAACAGACCCTGGACCCTGGTGCCTACTTGAGGATAGAGTGAGAGAGGAAGTTAAGGATCAAAAAACTACCTATTTAGTACTATGCTTATCACCTGCTTTATGAAATAATCTGTACTCCAAACACCTGTGACACACAATTTACCTATATAGCAAACCTGCACATGTACCCTTGAACTTACAGTAAAAGTTACAATTAAAAAGAAATGGAGAAAGGGAGTCCTTTAGAAGAGATGTGCACTCTTTCTCTAGGTACTGATTACTGCTTGCTGCTATGCAAGCTATATTTCTATGCAATCTAAAAACGAATAACCGTAACAGAGAAGACATTCAGAACACACAGGAAATAACCGAGGTTTACTCTTCTAGGCACAATTTATTCTTCAACTCCAAGCTTTAAAGCAGATTGTTTTAAGAAAAAAATCTTGAATGTGTATACATAAACTTCTTTTTAACTACTCTTATATTCCTTATTTTTGTGTTGTGGGACATTAATAGAAGTTATAAAATTAACAATGAAGGGAAAACATATTTGGTATACCTCTCTTCTCTGTGTACAGAGAGGCAGAGTATGAGCAAACAAAAATATGGACTGTGCCTATATGATGATAATAGCTAATATGTATCAAATCTATACTGTGTGTAGACCACTGTTGTACGTCTTTAAATAAATGTATTCTCTTTAAAAAGATTAAAATTATAGCACTTAATGCTTATTTTAGAAAAAATTTGAAATCAATAATCCAGAACTCTACCTTAAAAAACTTGAAAAGGAAGAATAAAATAAACTCAAAACAAGCAGAACAAAGTTAATTAGAGCAGAGTCAATAATATTGTAAACAGAAAAACAATAGTGGGAATTTGCAAAACTAAAACCTAATTCTTCAAAAATATCACTAAACTGATAAAGTCGTACCTAGAATGATAAATAATAAAAACAACCCCAACAACAATAACTACTGCAACAACAAAAACTCAAAAAGGTATAAATCGCTTTTATGAGAAATAAAGCTGGGGATAATCTTCAGTACAGATTCTGCAGGCATTTAGGGAATAATAAGAAAATACTAAAAATAACTTTATGTTAATAAGCCTGACAACATAGAAGAAATGGATCAATTTATCAACAATTGCAATCTACTTAATCTCAACTAAGGTAAAATAGAAAACCTGAATACTCATATCTATTAGATAAATCGAATTTGTAGTTATGATATTCCTCAAGAGGAAAACTTCAAGCCCGGATGGTTTCCATAGAGAAATCTACCAGTCATTTAAATAATAATTAACACCAATTTTACACAATTTCGTTCAGAAGATAGAAAAGAAAAGAATACATTCCAATGCATTAAATGAGGCCAGCATTGCCATAATACAAAAACCACATAAGGACATTACAGGAAAGCAAATTACAGACCTTATATCTTGTGAATATAGATACAAATATCTTCAACAAAATGTTAACAATAGAATTCACAAAGTATAAAAAGACAATGTGGCCAAGTGCTATATGTTACATGTTTGCAAGAGTGATTCACACTCAAAATTATGAATGTAACACATCATATTGATAGGGTTAAGAAGAAAAATCATATCAAATACACAGAAAAAACATTTGAAAAATCCAACATCTACTTATGATCAAATCTCTCATCAAGAAGAAAACTCCTGGGGAATGACCAAGATGGACGAATAGGAACAGCTACAGTCTCCAGCTCCCAGTGTGAGTGACACAGAAGACGGGTGATTTCTGCATTTTCGACTGAGGTATGGGGCTCATCTCACTGGGGTGTGTCGTACAGTTGGCGCTGGTCTGCAGGTGCAGCCAGACCAGCGAGAGCTGAAGCAGGGTGAGGCATCGCCTCACCTGGGAAGTGCAAGGGGGAAGGGAATTCCTTTCCTAGCCAAAGGAAATTGAGACACACAACACCTGGAAATCAGGTAACTCCCACCCTAATACTGCGCATTACCAAGGGTCTTAGCAAATGGCACACCAGGAGATTATATCCCACACCTGGACCAGAAAGTCCCACACCCACGGAGCCTCCCTCATTGGTTTTTTTTATTTTTTATTATTTTATTTTTTATTATACTTCAAGTTCTAGGGTACATGTGCATAACGTGCAGGTTTGTTACATATGTATACTTGTGCCATGTTGGTGTGCTGCACCCATCAACTCGTCAGCACCCAACTACTCGTCATTTACATCAGGTATAACTCCCAATGCAATTCCTCAGCCCTGCCCCCTCCCCATGATAGGCCCCTGTGTGTGATGTTCCCCTTCCCGAGTCCAAGTGATCTCATTGTTCAGTTCCCACCTATGAGTGAGAACATGCGGTGTTTGGTTTTCTGTTCTTGTGATAGTTTGCTAAGAATGATGGTTTCCAGCTGCATCCAAGTCCCTACAAAGGACAAACTCATCCTTTTTTATGGCTGCATAGTATTCCATGGTGTATATGTGCCACATTTTCTTAATCCAGTCTGTCACTGATGGACATTTGGGTTGATTCCAAGTCTTTGCTATTGTGAATAGTGCCGCAATAAACATACGTGTGCATGTGTCTTTAGAGCAGCATGATTTATAATCCTTTGGGTATATACCCAGTAATGGGATGGCTGGGTCATATGGTACATCTAGTTCTAGATCCTTGAGGAATCGCCATACTGTTTTCCATAATGGTTGAACTAGTTTACAATCCCACCAACAGTGTAAAAGTGTTCCTATTTCTCCACATCCTCTCCAGCACCTGTTGTTTCCTGACTTTTTAATGATTGCCATTCTAACTGGTGTGAGATGGTATCTCATTGTGGTTTTGATTTGCATTTCTCTGATGGCCAGTGATGATGAGCATTTTTTCATGTGTCTGTTGGCTGTGTAAATGTTCTCTTTTGAGAAATGTCTATTCATATCCTTTGCCCACTTTTTGATGGAGTTGTTTGTTTTTTTCTTGTAAATTTGTTTGAGTTCTCTGTAGGTTCTGGATATTAGCCCTTTGTCTGATGAGTAGATTGCAAAAATTTTCTCCCATAAACAGCATGGTACTGGTACCAAAACAGAGATATAACCAATGGAACAGAACAGAGTCCTCAGAAATAATACCACACAGCTACAGTCATCTGATCTTTGATAAACCTGAGAAAAACAAGAAATGGGGAAAGAATTCCCTATTTAATAAATGGTGCTGGGAAAATTGGCTAGCTATAAGTAGAAAGCTGAAAATGGATCCTTTCCTTACTCCTTATATGAAAATTAATTCAAGATGGATTAGAGACTTAAATGTTAGACCTAATACCATGAAAACCCTAGAAGAAAACCTAGGGAATACCATTCAGGACATAGGCATGGGCAAGGACTTCATGTCTAAAACACCAAAAGTAATGGCAACAAAAGCCAAAATTGACAAATGGGATCTAATTAAACTAAAGAGCTTCTGCACAGCAAAAGAAACTACCATCAGAGTGACCTCCCTCATTGTTAGCACAGCAGTCTGAGATCTAACTGCAAGGCAGCAGGGAGGCTGGGGGAGGGGCGCCTACCATTGCTGAGGCTTAAGTAGGTAAACAAAGCTGCCAGGAAGCTAGGAAGCTGGAATAGGGTGGAGCCCACCACAGCTCAAGGAGTCCTGTCTGCCT
Organism: Macaca nemestrina; assembly: GCF_043159975.1. Taxonomy (NCBI): domain Eukaryota; kingdom Metazoa; phylum Chordata; class Mammalia; order Primates; family Cercopithecidae; genus Macaca; species Macaca nemestrina. Next base: position 88,264,324 of record NC_092145.1, read on the forward strand.
CTGTAGACTCCTCCTCTGGGGACAGGGCATAGCTAAATAAAAAGCAGCAGAAATGTCGGCAGAGGTAAATGACCCTGTCTGACAGCTTTGAAGAGAGCAGTGCATCTCCCAGCACGGAGGTTGAGATCAGAGAATGGACAGACTGCCTGCTCAAGTGGGTCCCTGAACCCTAAGTAGTCTAAGTGGGAGACATCCCCCACGAGGTGCAGACTGAAACCTCACACCTCACACTGTGGGGTACACCCCTGAGACGAAGTTTCCAGAGAAAGAATCAGATAGCAACACTCACTGTTCAGCAATATTCTATCTCCTGCAGCCTCTGCTGCTGATACCCAGGAGAACAGGGTCTGGAGTGGACCTCAAGCAAACTCCAACAGACCTACAGCTGAGGACCCTGACTGTTAGAAGGAAAACTAACAAACAGAAAGGACACCCACACCAAAACCCCATCAGTACATCACCATCACCAAAGACCAAATGCAGATAAAACCACAAAGATGGGGAAAAATCAGGGCAAAAAAGCTGGAAATTCAAAAAATCAGAGCACATCTCCCCCTCCAAAGGAATGCAGCTCATCACCAGCAACAGAACAAAGCTGGAAGGAGAATGACTTTGATGAGTTGAGAGAAGAAGGCTTCAGTCGGTCAAACTTCTGAGAGCTAAAGGAGGAACTACGTAACCAGTGCAAAGAAAGTAAAAACCATGAAAAAAGAATGGATGAATGGATAACTAGAATAATCAATGCAGAGAAGACCTTAAAAGAACTGATAGAGATGAAAACCATAACACAAGAACTACGTGACAAATTCACAAGCTTCAGTAACCGACTCAATCAACTGGAAGAAAGAGTATCAGCGATTGAAGATCAAATGAATGAAATGAATCGAGAAGAGAAGTGTAGAGAAAAAAGAGTAAAAACAAATGAACAAAGCCTCCAAGAAATGTGGGATTATGTGAAAAGACCAAATCTACGTGTGTATGGTATGCCTGGAAGTGACAGGGAAAATGGAGCCAAGTTGGAAAACACTCTGAAGGATATCATCCAGGAGAACTTCCCCAACCTAGTAAGGCAGGCCAACATTCAAATTCAGGAAATACAGAGAACGCCACAAAGACACTCCTCGAGAAGAGCAACTTCAAGACACATAATTGTCACATTCAACAAAGTTGAAATGAAGGAAAAAATCTTAAGGGCAGCCAGAGAGAAAGGTCGGGTTACCCACAAAGGGAAGCCCATCAGACTAACAGCAGATCTCTCGGCAGAAACTCTCCAAGCCAGAAGAGAGTGGGGGCCAATATTCAACATTCTTAAAGAAAAGGATTTTCAACCCAGAATTTCATATCCAGCCAAACTAAGTTTCATCAGTGAAGGAGAAATAAAATCCTTTACAAATAAGCAAATGCTTAGAGATTTTGTCACCACCAGGCCTGACCTACAAGAGATCCTGAAGGAAGCACTAAACATGGAAAGAAACAACAGGTACCAGTCATTGCAAAAACATGTCAAAATGTAAAGGCCATCGATGCTAGGAAGAAACTCCATCAACTAGGGAGCAAAATAAGCAGCTAATATCATAATGACAGGATCAAGTTCACACATAACAATATTAACCTTAAATGTAAATGGGCTAAATGGTACAATTAAAACACAAAGACTGGCATTTGGATAAAGAGTCAAGACCCATCAGTTTACTGTATTCAGGAGACCCATCTCACATGCAGAGACACGCATAGGCTCAAAATAAAGGGATGGAGGAAGATCTATCAAGCAAATGGAGAACAAATAAAAGCAGGTGCTGCAATCTTAGTCTCTCATGAAACAGACTTTAAACCATCAAAGATCAAAAGAGACAAAGAAGGCCATTACATAATGGTAAAGGGATCAATTCAACAGGAAGAGCTAACTATCCTAAATATATATGCACCCAATACAGGAGCACCTAGATTCATAAAGCAAGTCCTTAGAGACTTACAAAGAGACTTAGACTCCCATACAATAATAATGGGAGACTTCAACACCCCACTGTCAACATTAGACAGATCGACGAGACAGAAAGTTAACAAGGATATCCAGGAATTGAACTCAGCTCTGCACCAAGTGGACCTAATAGACATCTACAGAACTCTCCACCCCAAATCAACAGAATATACATTCTTCTCAGCACCACATCACACTTATTCCAAAATTGACCACATAGTTGGAAGGAAAGCACTCCTCAGCAAATGTAAAAGAACAGAAATTATAACACATTGTCTCTCAGACCACAGTGCTATCAAACTAGAACTCAAGACTAAGAAACTCAATCAAAACCGCTCAACTACATGGCAACTGAATAACCTGCTCCTGAATGACTACTGGGTACATAACAAAATGAAGGCAGAAATAAAGATGTTCTTTGAAACCAATGAGAACAAAGATACAACATACCAGAATCTCTGGGACACATTTAAAGCAGTGTGTAGAGGGAAATGTATAGCACTAAATGCCCACAAGAGAAACCAGGAAAGATCTAAAATTGAAACCCTAACATCACAATTAAAAGAATTAGAGAAGCCAGAGCAAACACATTCAAAAGCCAGAAGAAGGCAAGAAATAACTAAGATCTGAGCAGAACTGAAGGAGATAGAGACACAAAAAACCCTCCAAAAAGTTCATAAATCCAGGAGCTGGTTTTTTTGAAAAAATCAACAAAATTGATATACTGCTAGCAAGACTAATAAAGAAGAAAAGAGAGAAGAATCAAATAGACGCAATAAAAAATGATAAAGGGGATATCACCACCGACCCCACAGAAATACAAACTACCATCAGAGAATACTGTAAACAGCTCTATGCAAATAAACTAGAAAACCTACAAGAAATTGATAATTTCCTGGACACTTATACTCTCCCAAGACTAAACCAGGAAGAAGTTGAATCCGTGAATAGACCAATAGCAGGCTCTGAAATTGAGGCAATAATTAATAGCCTACCAACCAAAAAAGTCCAGGACCAGACAGATTCACAGCCGAATTCTACCAGAGGTAGAAGGAGGAGTTGGTACCATTCCTTCTGAAACTATTCCAATCAATAGAAAAAGAGGGAATCCACCCTAACTCATTTTTCGAGGCCAATATCATCCTGATACCAAAACCTGGCAGAGATAAAACAAAAAAAGAGAATTTTAGTCCGATATCCCTGATGAACATCAATGCAAAACTCCCCAGTAAAATACTGGCAAACAGAATCCAGCAGCACATCAAAAAGCTTATCCACCATGATCGAGTGGGCTTTATCCCTGGGATGCAAGGCTGGTTCAACATACACAAATCAATAAACTTAATGGAGCATATAAACAGAACCAAAGACAAAAACCACATAATTATTTCAATAGATGCAGAAAAGGCCTTTGACAAAATTCAACAGCCCCTCATGCTAAAAACTCTCAATAAATTCGGTATTGATGGAACTTATCTCAAAATAATAAGAGGTATTTATGACAAACCCACAGTCAATATCATATTGAATGGGCAAAAACTAGAAGCATTCCTTTTGAAAACTGGCACAAGACAGGGATGTCCTCTCTCACCACTCCTATTCAACATAGTGTTGGAAGGTCTGGCTAGGGCCATCAGACAACAGAAAGAAATAAAGCATATTCAGTTAGGAAAATAAGTCAAATTGATGTGGAGAAATAGGAACACTTTTACACTGTTGGTGGGACTGTAAACTAGTTCAACCATTGTGGAAAACAGTGTGGTGATTCCTAAAGGATCTAGAACTAGAAATACCATTTGACCTGTCCATCCCATTACTGCGGATATACCCAAAGGATTATAAATCATGTTGCTATAAAGACACATGCACACGTATGTTTATTGCGGCACTATTCACAATAACAAAGACTTGGAATCAACCCAAATGTCCATCAGTGACAGACTGGATTAAGAAAATGTGGCACATATACGCCATGGAATACTATGGAGCCATAAAAAAGGATGAGTTTGTGTCCTTTGTAGGGACATGGATGCAGCTGGAAACCATCATTCTCAGCAAACTATCGCAAGAACAGAAAATCAAATACCGCATATTCTCACTGATAGGTGGGAACTGAACAATAAGATCACTTGGACACAGGAAGGGGAACATCACACACCGGGTCCTACTGTGGGGAGGGGGAGGTGGGAGGGATAGCATTAGGAGATATACCTAATATAAATGACGAGCTAATGAGTGCAGCATACCAACATGGCACATGTATACATATATAGCAAACCTGCACGTCTTGCACATGTACCTTAGAACTTAAAGTATAATAAATGTATATATATAGATAGATTCTACCTATCCATGCTCATAGGACGTATTTTCTTTTTTTTCAGTATTATGAAATTTATCTTTATTAAAATGTGTCATATGAGTCACAAAAGGAGCTGCTTAAATCTTTCCAAGGTAATGAGCAATTTGACCATTTTGCCATTGTTTATTTTTGGAATATTTATATTTGGGGGAGGGATAAAAGAACATTCAAATTCAAGTATTATTCACTGGGTTTGAGAACTGAGTATAGGTGATACATAATTGCCTATGTAACCTTCTACTTTACTTTCAAGAAACCCATAATGACCTGTGATTTTGTTGCTAAAAACTCAGGTTCCAAATAAAAAAATGTTTCTTTTCCCCTTTGCACCTTGTCACTTGCAAATCAATGAAAGCCCTATTTGCTCACCCAAGGTTAAGCCATTCAAACCATTCAGCTGAGAAGGTCATCCTCAACCACTTGTTAAACTTCCTCTATGAAAGGGCCCTTCATAAGCAGCCTCTCTCGGGGAAGCAGCAACGAGACAAATTAGCAACTTGAAAAATAAGGCTGTATTTTCACAATCTGTCACAATCTCTTTGATCTTGTTATGAAAAAGACTTGTCAGATTTCTTTTTCTTCTCTAAGTTATAGCTCTGTAATGATCCCCGTCTCCAGGATGCAGTCATTACTAGGTGTGCTGAAAAGCCAGCCTTGACTTATGTTCCACGGTGCTATCTTCGTACAATTTTCAGTCCCAAATCTGTTAGAAGTGATAGTCTAACCCTTGGGCAGAAAGGCAAGACAATAGAGGTAGTGTACTGAGGCTTTAACTTTCTCTAAATGAATGAAATAAGCTAAGTCTTTAATGTGGCCGATGACATACAGCAAAGTAGAATTGGAAATAAAGTTTTATTCTTTCCTTTTACTTGTTTCGTCGTCTTTTCCTTGGTATTTTCTTTAAAACATTGATTCTATGAAATGGTCCATTAGATAAAATTTTCTGTAATCAAAAAAGTGGGGAAATATTTGTATTCCAATTTTTTTTTTTTTTTTTTTTTTTTTTTGAGACAAAGTCACTCTGTTGCCCAGGCTTGAATGCAGTGCTGCGATCTTGGCTCACTGCAACCTCCACCTCCCAGGTTCAAGCGATTCTCCTGCCTCAGCCTCCCAAATAGCTGGGACTATAGGGACATGCCACCACACCTGGCTAATTTTTTGTATTTTTAGTAAAAACGGGGTTTCACTGTGTTAGCCAGGATGGTCTTAATCTCCTGACCTTGTGATCAGCTCGCCACGGCCTCCCAAAGTGCTGGGATTACAGGCGTGAGCTACCGCGCCCGGCCTCCAATCTTTTTAAGAAATTCAAAATGCAAAGTTCTGAAAAACCTTGCTGTGTGTGACCTTGAGCAAGCTACTCAGTCTCTCTGTGTCTGTCAGTAAAATCAGGGATAATAATAGCAGTTACTTCATTGGATGGTTTGAAAGCTTAAACGGGTGAATATATGTAAAACACTTAGAGCAGTGCTGGTCACTAAGAGAGCTATTATTTTTTACTGCAGTATTCTTCAAACCTTTGAGCAGACCATCCATTAACCTGAAACTCTGCGGAAAACCTGCCATATGATATTGTTTTACTAGATGGTTAGCATGTTGAAGGCAAGGATTCTGTTCAGCTTATTGTACACTTCGCTGCTAGCACAGTACCTGGCATATCATAGGCGCTTGGTAAATAGTTGACACACCCATGCTCAACATTGTCCTTCATGTCACCTCTTGCTTTCTGGACATGCTTAGTTTAGATTGGCCTGTCCCTGAACACAGCTGGATAGATCCACATTCTGTTTTCCTGCTTGGTATTAATACTGTTCAACTGGTTAGTACTTCATAAATTAGTGTTATCTCATTTCATTACCTAAAATAGAAGTCAGCATATTATCAATTAGAGAATGAGACTAAGTGGGAGATTTGGGATTTGAACCCCAGATGACTCCAGGTACCGGTTTTCTCTCACTGTCATTCGGAAGAGAAGCCTGCTCAGCTCTGTCAGGTCAGAAGTGACTTGGATCTAGAGTTAAATTTTCTTTTTTTTTTTTTTTTTCTGTTTCCCCTGTAGTAGTCTTTTTCTTTCTTTCTTTTTTTTTTTTTTATACTTTAAGTTCTAGGGTACATGTGCATAATGTGCAGGTTTGTTACACATGTATACTTGTGCCATGTTGCTGTGCTGCACCCATCAACTCGTCAGCACCCAACTACTCGTCATTTACATCAGGTACAACTCCCAATGCAATCCCTCCCCCCTCCCCCCTCCCCCCTCCCCATAATAGGCCCCGGTGTGTGATGTTCCCCTTCCCGAGTCCAAGTGATCTCATTGTTCAGTTCCCACCTATGAGTGAGAACATGCGGTGTTTGGTTTTCTGTTCCTGTGATAGTTTGCTAAGAATGATGGTTTCCAGCTGCATCCATGTCCCTACAAAGGACACAAACTCATCCTTTTTGATGGCTGCATAGTATTCCATGGTGTATATGTGCCACATTTTCTTAATCCAGTCTGTCACTGATGGACATTTGGGTTGACTCCAAGTCTTTGCTATTGTGAATAGTGCCGCAATGAACATACGTGTGCATGTGTCTTTATAGCAGCATGATTTATAATCTTTTGGGTATATCCCCAGTAATGGGATGGCTGGGTCATATGGTACATCTAGTTCTAGATCCTTGAGGAATCGCCATACTGTTTTCCATAATGGTTGAACTAGTTTACAATCCCACCAACAGTGTAAAAGTGTTCCTATTTCTCCACATCCTCTCCAGCACCTGTTGTTTCCTGACTTTTTAATGATTGCCATTCTAACTGGTGTGAGATGGTATCTCATTGTGGTTTTGATTTGCATTTCTCTGATGGCCAGTGATGATGAGCATTTTTTCATGTGTCTGTTGGCTGTATGAATGTCTTCTTTTGAGAAATGTCTGTTCATATCCTTTGCCCACTTTTTGATGTCATAGGACGTATTTTCATTTGTTGTGTCATGTATGATTACTTTCAGCAGTGTTTTGTACTTTTCCTTGTAGAGATTTTTTACCTCTTGGTTAAATATATGCCTATTTCATTTTATTTATTGCACATGTTGTAAAAAATGTTGAGTTCTTGATTTGATTCTCAGCTTGATGGCTGTTGTTGTATAGCAGTGCTGTCAATTTGTGTACATTGATTTTGTGTTCTGAAACTTTACTGAATTCATGTATCAGATCTAGGAGCTTTTCATATGAGTATCTAGAGTTTTTTAGGTATATGATCATATCATTGGTGAAAAACAACAGTTTCACTTCCTCTTTTCCTTTTTGGATGCCCTTTATTTCTTCCTCTTGCCAGATTGCCCTGGCCAGGACTTCCAGTACTATGTTGAATAGAAGTGGTAAAAGTGGACATGCTTGTCTTTTTCCAGTTCTCAAGGGAAATGCTTTCAATATTTCCCCATTCAGTATGATGTTGGCTGTGGGTTTGTCATAAATGGCTTTTATTTATTTGAGATATACCCTTTCTATGTTAATTTTGCTGAGGGTTTTAATCATAAAGGGATGCTGGATTTTTGTCAAATGCTTTTTCTGCTTCTAGTGAAATGATCATATGAATTTTGTTTTTAATTCTGTTTAAACGATATATCACATTTATTGACTTGCATATGTTATACTATCTCTGGTAGGAAACTCACTTGATTGTGATGTATTATCTTTTTGATATGCTGTTGGATTCAGTTAGCTAGTAACTGAGTAACTGCTGAGGATTTTTGCATCCTTGTTCATAGGGGATATTGATCTGTAGTTTTCTTCTCTTTTTTCTTTTTTTTTTTTTTGGTTATATCCTTTTCTGGTTTTGTTATTAGGGTTATTCTGGCTTCATAGAATGATTTAGAGAGGATCCCCTTCTTTTGTATCTTTTGGAAAAGTTTCAGTAGGGTTGGTTCCAATTCTTCTTTAAATGTCTGTTAGAATTCAGCTGTGAATCTATCTGGTCCTGGACTTGTCTTGTTGGGAATTTTGTTGTTGTTGTTGTTACTGTTTCAATCTTACTATTTGTTAATGGTCTGTACAGAGTTTCTATTTCTTCCTGATTCTATGTTGGAGGGTTGTATTTTTTCCAGGAATTTATCCATCTACTCTAGATTTTCTTGTTTATGTGTACAAAGGTGTCCATAGTGTCTTTGAATGATCTTTTGTATTTCTGTAGTATTGGTTGTAATATCTCCCTTTTTGTTTCTAATTGAGCTTATTTGAACATTCTCTCTTCTTTTCTTGGTTAACCTCACTAACGGTCTATCAACTTTATTTATCTTTTCAAAGAACAAGCTTTTTGTTTATTTTATCTTTTGTATTTTTTAAATTATTTACTTCAGCTCTGATATTTGTTATTTATTTTATTCTTCTGGGTTGGGGTTTGTTTTTTTCTTGTTTCTCCAGTTCTTTGAGGTGTGAGCTTTGATTGTCTACTTGTGTTATTTCAGACTCTTTGATGTGGGCATTTAATGCTATGAAATTTCCTCTTAGCCCCGTTTTTGCTGTATTGGAGAGCTTTGATAAGCTGTGACACTGTTATAGTTCAGTTCAAAGAATTTTTAAATTTTCATCTTGATTTAATTGTCAGAGCAAAGATTACTCAAGAGCAGATTATTTAATTTCCATGTATTTGCATAGTTTTGTGGTTCCTTTTGGAGTTAATTTCCAGTTGGTCTGAGAAAGTATTTGATATGATTTTGATTTTCTTAAATTTATTAAGACTTGCTTTGTGGCCTATGATGTGATCTGTTTTGGAGAATGTTCCATAGGCTAATGAAGAGAGCATATATTCTGCAGTTTGGGGGTAGAATGTTTTGTAAATATCTGTTAAGTCCATTTGTTCTAAAGTGTAGTTTAAGTCCGTTGTTTCTTTGTTGACTTTCTGTGTTGATGACCTGTTTAGTGCTGTCAGTGTAGTACTGAATAGAATATTAATGTAAAAACTCAGTTGTGTTTCTATACAATTGCAAAGAAAAATCTGAAAATTAAATTTAAAAATTTTCATTTTACAATAGCATCAAAAAGAAAAAAAAACAGGTAGGAGTAAATTTTAGATGCAAAACCTATACTGTGAACATTTTTTTTTCTCTTCAACTTTTATTTTAAGTTCAGGGGTACATGCGCAAGATGTGCAGGTTTGTTAAATAGGTAAATGTGTGCCATGGTAGTTTACTGCACAGATCATCCCATCACCTAGGTATTAAACCTGGTGTCCATTGGCTGTTCTTCCAGATGCTCTCCCCCACTCCTCCACGGACAGGCCCCAGTGTGTGTTGTTCCCCCTCCATGTTTCCAAAAAGTCAAAAAACAACAGATGCTGGCAAGGTTGCAAAGAAAAAGGAACACTTCTACAATGTTGGTGGATGTGTAAATTAGCTCAACCATTGTGGAAGACAGTGTGGCGATTTCTCTAAGACCTAGAGGCAGATATACCAGTTGACCCAGCTACCCCATTACTGGATATATATCCAAAGGAATAGAAACACTTTTTTTCAAAATATTTTTGAAATAAATTAACGAAGATCTTAAGAAATAGAAATATTTTCCATGTTTATGGACTGGAGAGCTTAATATTTATAAGATGGCAATATTTCTTACATCAATCTGCAAATTCTACACTATCCCTATCAGAATACATGTAATAAAAAACTTGGATGGCTTTTGTACTGGTTCTTGGAGGTAACCTCCAAACACTTGGAACTTCCCAGCTATTTGGAATGTCTCTGTTATTCATGCTAGGTCCCTCAAAAAACACTTGATGGTTTATGCTAATGAGTTGAGCCTTGGTGGGTCTCTTGATTGTTATGATAACAAAATGACTCAGGATGGGAGCAGGCTATACTAGAAAGATGACTCATGTGACGGGATAGGGGTTTTGAGTACAATCTCTGGAGAGGGGAGAAGGTTGGAGATTGAGTCACATGGCCAAAAATTTAATCAGCCATGCCTGTGTAATGGAAACTCAATTAAAAACTCTAGACATCAAAGTTTAGGCAAGCTTTTTGATTAACAATACTCTGCATATTGTCACTCATCAATTTGATCGAAGGATATTATGCCCTTGAAGATGAAAGAAGCTTTATATTTAGGACCCTCCCAGAGCTTCTCCCTTTGGCTGGTTCTGATTTGTATCCTTTTACTACAATGAAACTATAATAATAAGTAGAGTACATTTCTGAGTTATTTGAGTGATTGCAGTGAATTATCAAACCTAAGAGAGTAGTAACAACTCCTCAATTTGCAGCCAGCTGTTCAGAAATAAGGGCACTTAGGGAACCCCAAACTTGTGGATGATGTTTGAAGTGGGACACTCTTGTGGGGACTGTGCCTATTTCCTTGAGTTTGGTTAACTCCAGGTAGAGTCTCAGCTCACTTCTTCATAAAAAAAATGACATGCAGATTCTAAAATCTATATGGAATTGCAAAAGGCCCAGAATAGTCAAAGAAATCTTGACAAAGAAAAGAGGCAGATGGCTCACACTTCTCAATTTCAAAACTTACTACTAAGCAATAGTCTACACAGCATGGTACTGGCATAAAGGACACATATATAGGTTAATGGAATTGAACTGAAATTCAAGAACTAAATTCTCATGTTTGTGGTGAATTTATTGTCAATAAGGGTGCATTAATTGCAATTTAATGAGGAAAGAATTCTCTTTTCAACAACTGGTACTAAGACAACTAAATATCTATATTCAAAAGAATGATCCCAACTTTGCACCGTTTACAAAAGTAACTCAAAATGGATCAAGATCTACATGTAAGAGCTAACTTATAAAACAATTAGAAGAAAACATAGGCATATGTATTCATGACCTCAGATTTGGCAACGGATTCTTAAATATGACACCGAAACACAAGTGACAAAAGAGAAATGAGATATATTGGATACCATTAAAAAATCTTTTATGATGCAAAGAACACTACTAAGAAAGTGAAAAGACAAACTGCAGAATGGAAAAAAAATATCGTCACATAATGTGTTAGATATGGGATCTGTATTTTGAGTATATAAAGAACTCTTAACTCTTGCAAGTCAACAACATAAAAAACCCTCATCATTTTAAAAGGGCAAAAGGTCTGAATACACATTTCTCAAAAATATTATACCAATGGCCCATGAACTCATGAAAAGATGATCAACATATTTAGTCATCAGGGACTATTTTATGTGAATCAAACCACAATAAGATATTCCCTCATATACACTAGGATGGTGAAAATAAAAAATTCAGACAGTATGAGGTATTGGTCAAGATGTGGAGAAACAGTGACTCTCATATTCTGTTTGTGGGAATGCACAATGGTGCAGCCACTCTGGAAAACAATCTGACAGTTCCTCAAATCGTTAACTATAAAACTACTACATACTACCAGAATTCCACTCCTAGGTATATACCTATGAGAAATTCAAGTATATGTTCACACAGACACTTGTACACGAATGCTTATAAAGGCATTATTCATAATAACCAAAAGGTGGAAACAACCTATATATCGACTGGCAAGTGGCTAAATAAAAAGTGCTATATTCATACAATGGAATAGCATTCAGCAACAATAAAGAATGAAGCATTAATACTTGCTAAAACAAGAGAATGCTTGCTAAACAAGGGAATGCTTTAGCATTCTAAAACAAGGGAATGGACCTTGGAAACTTTATGCCAGCTTAAAGAAGCTAGTCATAAGAGACCACATATTACATTATTTCACTTACATGGGATGTCCAGAATAGACAAATCTATGGAGATAGAAAGTACACTAGTGATTGTTTAGAGCTGAGAGAGACGTGACATTGGGAGTGATAGCTACAGGCTAAGAGGTTTGTTTTGAGGTGATAAAAGTGTTCAAAAATGGACCATACTGGTGGTTGTACATATCTGTTACTATACTAGAAATGTTGAATTGTACACTTCAATTTGCTGGATTGCATTATATGTTAATTATATCTTTAAAAAGCTATTAAGAAATACTATGAAAAACTTTACACTCATAAACTTGACAACTTGGATTTAATGAAAAAATATCTTCCAAAAAGACAAATTACCACAATTCATCCAATATGAAATAGATAACTTAAAACGGCCTATAACCATTCAATGAATCAATTTTATAATAAAAACCTTTCAGATCTCCAGACCCATATGGTTTCACTGGTAAAATCTACCAAACATTTAAAGAAGAATGAATACCAAAGTTATACAATCTTCCAGACATAAAAAAGTAGAAGACAGATTTTTCCATCTCATTTCATGAGGCTAATATTATCCTGATACCAAAGACAAACTAATACAGTACAAGGTAGATTTCGGATTCATTTTGAATGAAACAAAACGTAGTATGTACCTACAATGGAACATTATTTACCCTTAAAAAGGAATGTAACTATGATGCATGCTACAGCATGAATAAACATCAAAAACTTGCTAAATGAAATAAGACAGACACAAAAGGACAAATATTATATAATTCCACTTACACGAGGTGCCTAAAATAGGCAAATTCATACAGATAGAAAGTAGAATAGAGTTTGTCAGGGGCTGGAGGGAAGGGTAATAAGGAGCTGCTAGTTACAAAGTCTCTATTTGGGATTATGAAAAAGTTCTAAAAATAGATATTTGTGATGATTGTACAAATTGTGAATTTACCTAATGCCACTGAATTATGTACTGAAAAAGATTAAAAGGGTAAAATTTTGTTATGTATATTTTATCACAGTTTAAAAATATACCATGTACAAATACTTCAAATAAAATGAAACATAACACTACAAGGCCAACAAATCACCTAAAGATCTTTATGAAAATTTTAAAATGCTGGTGAAAAAGACCAAAGACTTAAGTAAATGGAAATATATATCATGGTCCTGAATTGAAAGACTCAACAAACTAAAGATGTCAATTTTCCTCAAGTTGACCTCAGGTTTAAGTCAGTGCATATAAAATTCCAGCAGGTTGTTTTTATTTTATTTTATTTTATTTTATTTTATTTTATTTTATTTTATTTTACTTTTTTGTCTTTTCTTCTCTATTTTTTTTCCCGAGTCTCACTCTGTTGCACAGGCTAGAGTGCAGTGGCTGATCTCAGCTCACTGCAACCTCTGCCTCCACCTCCCGGGTTCAAGCGATTCTCATGCCTCAGTCTCCAGACTAGCTGGGACTACAGACATAAGTCACCACTCAAGGCTAATTTTTGTATTTTTAGTAGAGATGAGGTTTTACTATGTTTGCCAGGCTAGTCTCAAACTCCTGGCCCCAGCATCCCAAAGTGCTGGGATTACAGGCGTGTGCCACTGCACCTGGTCGAGTAAGTTGTTTTTAGACAGACAAATTTATTTTAAAATTTACATGGAAAGGTATAGGCTCTTGAACAGCTAAAGAAATATTGGAAAAGAAGAATGAAATGAGAGGAAACACTCTATCTGATATTAAAGCTTATTATATATCAACAGTAATCAAGATAGTGTGGTACAGCAGAGGGATAGATATAAAGAAGAATGGAACATAATAGAGAACCCAGAAATAGACACAGAAATATTCTCAATTGATTTCTGACAAATATTACAAAAGCAATTCCATGGAAGAAAGATAGCTTTTGCAACAAATGATCCTGGAGCAATTGGACATAGATAGGTGAAAAAAATGAGCATTGAGATAAACATCACAACTTCTATAAAAATTAAATCAAAATAGATCACTGACTTAAGTGTAAAACATAAAGCTGTAAAACATTCAGAAAAAAAAAAGATCTTGAAAATTTAGGGCTAGGCAAAGAATTCTTATACTTGATACCAAAAGCATTTTACATAACAAGAAAAATTGATAAATTTTGCCTCATTAAAATAAAAAACCTTTTGTTCTATAAAAGATTATATTAAGCCCATAAATATAAAAGCTACTGATTGAGGAAAATATTTTCAAAGTACATATCCAACAAAGAAGTAGTATATTGAATACACAAAAAAATAAAACTCTCAAAAATCAGTTAAAAAAATCCAAATAAATGATAGCCGAAAGACACGAAGAGACATTTCACTGAAGAAGATAAGATGGCAAAAAAGCAGATGAAAATATTTCACCATCATCTGTCATTAAAAAATTCAAATTTAAAAGCACAGTGAGATATCGTTATACATCTCTCAGAAAAGCTAAAATAAAAATAGATACAATACTAAATGCTGGTGAAGATGTAAAGAACCTGGATCACTTATACATTGCTGGTGGGAATGTAAAGTAACACAGCCACTCTAAGAAACAGCTTGACAGTCTCTTATAAAAAAAAAATAGGTGACTACTATATGACCCAGCAATTGCACACTTCGCCATTTATCCTAGAGAAATGAAAACTTACATTCACACAAAGACTTGTATGTGAATATTCATAAGAGATTTATTCATAATAGTCAGAACTGGAAGCAGCCAAAATTCCTTCAATGGATGAATGGTTAATCAAATTCTGTTACAGTGATACAATGGAATACAGTTTAGCAATAAAAAGGAATAAACTATTGATAAAATCAACAAGTTGAGTATTTCTCAGGGTATTAGACTGAGTGACAAAAACTCATCCCTCAAAGTCACACTGTACAATTCAATTAATATAACATTTTGGAGTTGGTGAAATCATAAGAATGAAGAACAGATTATTTGTTGTCAGAGGTTAGGTGGCCATTGAGTGGCAGGGGTTGAAGTGTGGAGAAGATAGAGAGGTGTGTTATGATAGGCAATATGAGTGATCCTTGTGGCGATGGAATTGTTCAGTATATTGACTGTGGTGGTGAGCGCATAAACATACATATGTGAAAAAAATAGAATTAAGTACACATACACACAAATCAGTACAATTAAAACTGGAGAAATCTGAAAAAGATTAGTTGAATGTTATCAGTGTGAATATCCTGGTTGTAATATTGTACTACAGTTTTCCAAAATGTTACCATTGGATGAAAATATAAAGAAATATTACACTGTATTAGGATCTCTCTGTATTATTTCTTATAATTGCATGTGAATCTACAGCTAGTTGAGTAAAATTTTTGCACTTGAAGAACAACCCTCCAACCTGCCCCCTGCTCAGGGCCACACATGTCAACACTTGTCTTCCCAACATTCACTATCTGTGACATAATTGTAGCAGACTCTCTGTCTTTAATAAACCTCTTTTCCCACTTCTGATACCTGTCTCATAACCCTGGATTCCCTACTATTTTAAATTAGTCATTTATCTACTTCAAGTTGTCCTTCAAGGCTCAATATCAGGACAATGGTATTTAAAAGGGTAAAAATCATTTGGTAAATTGGTGCTCAGGATATTAATACCCTTAAACATACCAATACATAGACTTAGTTGTCATCCATTTGTCCGTGTGCCACTTCTACTGAGCAATCTTGCCTCATTGGCTAAAGAATTTTTTAATTCTGAAATCATTTTTGGAGTTATTTTGGTTATATGACCCTCTGAAAACATAAGTGTTACCCTGTCTTTCAAAAGGTCCATAATTCTTATTGTCCAAACTGTTTTACCCTGATTTTGTCATTATGATGCCAATGAAGCCCCTTGGCCTCTCTGGGCCTCAATTTCCTATTGTTTAAAATAACTGAGAATCTCCATCGAATCTTAAAATTATGAAATTCTGATTATAGTTTTAAGGCTCCTTCTAATATGAAGTATTCCCTAAAACCCATAGCTACATTACAGCTTACAGTGAGCTTTACTTTCTCTAAACTCCATTTGCATTTGGAATTAGTACTAAGTAATTCAACATTAACTTTTGTCTTAGTTGTTTAATGTATGATGAGAATGGAGCAGCAGCTTTATAACTCTGAACCTTTAAAGCGTGCTATAGTGATTAAAAATTTAATCTTAGAGTTAGATTACCAGGGCTCACAATCTCGTCTTGACCACTTGCTGTGTTCCTTAAGCAAATTATTTATCCTCCTTGTGGCTTAATTACTTCACCTATAAAATTGGGATAATTATAACTGTTAGCTCTTAAGATTATCAACATGTTTAAATTAGTGCTTGACACTTTATCAGAGTTCAACATTTGCTATTTATTATCATTACTATTATTGTTATTGATCTCTTAAAGTGGCTAGAACAAGAGGAAACACATAATAAATATTTGACACTATGTATTGTGCTCTTACTAAGTGCGAAGTTGTGCATACTTTGCTTTCATCCTCATAATTTCCCTGAAATATCAATATTTTTACCTTTCATTTTATAAAGACCAGAGACTTGGATAAACTAAATAATTTTCCCATGGTTAAAAAACCATCCAGTGGTGAAACCAGGCTTAGAACCTAAGTTGGCCTGACTTCAAAGTCTGTACTCTTCCTTCTTTAAACTGTTTATCAAGAGACATATTGACAAATACTCAGATATTTTGTCTCTATGAGGCCACATGCGAGGTTATTGCAGAATGTTCTGATAAGTGGGATTTTGTAGTTATTAATCTTGCTACCATAAACTACCAATGTGGAGTAGTGGGTGCCTTATCTGAAGGCAAATAAGGAAATATGAAAAGTCACATATACAGATAAATTATCAGGTCCATTATTTATATGCTTTCACCCAAGTAGCTGCAAAGCTGATTTTTTGTGTCCTTGACTCACCTAATTAGCAGAGGTAGAGGGACGATGAGCAGGAAGCATCAAAGGGAAAGAAAGTGGAGAGCTTAGGAAAGCAGCAGACATGAACAGCAAAAGGAACTTCACCTCTCTCCTCCAACATCTGGTTAAATTTTTTTGAAATCACTTCCATTCTTGTATTTGAAAAAATTCTTGAACTCCAGTGTTCTCCACATTCCACTCCTACTTCTTTCTAGCTGTTCCTGGTCCTCCAATGCTAGTTGATTTAAAAGTGTGCCAAGTGCAGTAGCCAGAAGTTCTACTGCTGGGTATGAGGACATCCATTCATGTTTATGTCACCTTAATAGATTTTCCCCATCTTCTGACATTAACTGGAAGCACTCTCTTAATTCTACCAAAAACCCTGTTGAAGAACCTCTTCCTGATTACTTCAACCTATGGAAAGACATAATTTGCAATTCTCTAACTATCAGACAATATGTGAGGGAAGCAAGAATTTATTTTGGCTTACTTCATCTGCTTCTTGGAGCCAAGCATAGTATCCATCTCCTTACATCCAACTCTTCTCCTTAAACTTTGATCATATGCTAGCTCCTACCATGCTGGTTGTTGTTGCCCCTCAGTTTTTTTCTAGTCAAGTCTATAAGTGTTTATTATCTTACGTGCCTCACTCTCACCCTGCCAGGAGCCATGAAGGATGAGAAAGGCATAACATGCTGCTGCCCTCCTATCTGGTTGTGAATACAAGATTTACACACAGAAAAACTACTGAATAGTACAAGCCAGCACATAACAAAATGCCAAGTCATATGGCAAGGACACTAAGTGCTGTTGGAGTTCAAAAGAGGGGATGATAAATAAAGTTTGACAAGACTCCAAGAAAGAGTTAGGACTCAAGAAGCAACATGTGTACTAGATTACTGCATTGTCCTAAAGTTGAAATGTTAGATAGATGTGGGTTGCAATATTAGCTGCAGGATCTCAGACCATTTCCCTTCTGAATGTCCATTTTCTTATCTGCAAAATGAACCTGGTTTGGACGGGCTGAATTTCAGGTACTAGCAAGTCAATTGGAAATATTAGCTCATACCTTGAGTGAAAAGTTAGATTTGATATCATAGATTTGTAATTATGAGAGGAGAGAGAGAAGATAAATTAACATGTGTTGAGTTTCTGCAAAGGGAAATCATACATTACTTCATTTTATCTTTTTGACAACCTTATGAGTGTGTTGTGCGGAGTCAGAAATATTAGCTCATTTTGACAAAATCAAGATAATTCAAATCCAGGCCTGTAGGACATCAAAAAGCTTTTGCTGCTTCCAAATACTTTATGAAAAAAAGTGAATAAATTTTCCAAGGGAACAAGTGTAGAGAAAGAACAACTACACTGAGAAATAGACCTTAAGGGTTTCCTAGTTAAGGGACAAGAGGAAGAAAATAAGCCAATAACAGAGAAGGAATGGACAAGGAGATTTAAAAAGTTGGGGGAAGGGTGTGATTTTAAACACCTAGATTGTAGTGCTGGCCATTAAACCTATCTAATCCAATACGTCAGACGGGAACATGGTGTAGATAGGCACATTGAGGCCCAGACATAAGAAGATAATTTCCCAATGAAAGCCAAAAATGAGAGTCTTAAGAAGAAAGGGCTGTTCTCTAGTCACAAATGCTAGAGTGGTGGAGGAGGATAAAGGCAGGAGCACTATTATTGTTTCTGATTACTAGGAGGTGGGGGAAAATAGGACAAGGAGAAAGAAGAGCAGAGTCTAAAGTTTTAAGGTGGGTGGTAAATGGTGGTGAGGAATAGGTGAAGCTGGCATTAGTTGAGTGGATTTCTAAAAATCCAAGCAGTGCATACCTGGAATGAATTTTTAATATTTTTGCACCTGTAATCCCAGCACTTTCAAGGCTGAGGCAGGAGGATAAATTGAGGCCAGGAGTTTGAGGCCAATCTGAGCAGGATAGTGGGATCCCATCTCTAAAAATTTAAAAAAAAAAAAAAAAACAGCTGTGCATCATGAGACATGCCTGTGGTCCCAGCTACTCAGGAGGCTGAGGCAGGAGCATGGCTTGAGTCCAGGAGTTTGAGGCTGCAGTGAGATATGATCATACCACTGCACTTCATCCTAGGTGACAGAATAAGACCCTGTTTCTAGAAAAAAAACCAGTTACGATTTATAGAGTTGATGAAGATTTGATGGCATAGGAGTTGTGAAGATGCCTAGCCTGGTGTGTACATGCCTGCATACCATAAGCAATCTATGAATGCTGGTTCCCCTCCTGCACAATACTTTCTGAAATAGTATTTGTGAGGTCACCACTCTGAAAGTAATTAGGAGCTGTGCTCACAACTAATCTCTCTCTCTCTCTCTCAAAATATCTTTACCTATAAATATAATGAAGCCACAAGTTCAAAGCCACAGAACCATCTAAGGCATGCAAATAAAGACAGACTCAGGCTATTTCTTTTGTGTGGAATTACAAGAAAGACAGGTAAATGAAATGCTGTGAATGCTAACAATCATGTTTTGGAGCAAAGATTTACACAGCACCTTAGGTGGAGAGTGATGATTAAAAGCGATGCTTATATTGATTGAAAATAGGCTCCAAAGCCAAACAAGGAAGTGAACCAGGGCAAGGAAGGAAAAGAGGCAATAAAAATATGTGCTTCCCAGGAACAGGAACCCCCAAATATTTGTCCTTATATTTTTAGCTCTTACTGGGGTCAGTTAGGTAAGAGGAGCCCCAAGAAAAATTAATGGTGTCTCAGAGGCTAAGAGAGGAGATTATTTCAATAAGTGGGCAAGTTGTTGGTGGTACCAAGTATATCAGAGAGGTCCTAAGATTGCAATACTACATAAATTTTTTTAGAGTAGACATTATGCATTTCATTTTTTAGCTTAAGGGCCTGGAATAATGGAAGATGATTCAAGAATGTTGGTTAAAAAATTGAGTTTATAATGATCAGTACTGAAACCCAATAATTTAACTTGCTTATAAATTAGTTTTTAAAAATTTTTTAACTATTGAAGATATCAACATAGTCCTTCTTGAAGACAGGACCAGAAATAGAAAGCAAGTGGTAGTGGCTTAATGGGAGAGACTGACATACAGTGAGTAGCAATGATGTGTTAACTGGTTTTTACCCGCCCTGTCATCCTGAAGAATCTATGGAATCATTCCTATGTAGTAAATACTTTTATCTTAATTTTTGAAATGAGAAAACAGACCCTGAGTAGTGAAGTTACTTGCCCAGGGGAGTAAAGGACAGAGTTAGGGTGAACCAAAAGAAAAACAAAAATCAGATATATCTGTCTCCAAGTCTACTTTCTTTACCCTAGCCTCACTGAAAACCTTCTGCAGGTTCCTTCTGGATAGATGTCCTGGTTATTTAGATGTGGAGGGAATATTAAGAGGTGCCAGACATTTACTACATTTTAAGATGAAGATAGAATAGTTAAACGAGTGACTGAAAAAAATATCATTAAGTGGTGATTCTGCGGCTGGGAGAAAGGTTAAAGTATTGATTTCCTAGCCCCAAGGAAATTAACAGCAATTGAATAAATATCAGAGACACATGTAACTTGGTAATAGAACAAAGGGGAAAGAGATACACAGTTTGCCACCCTCCCCAAAATGATTTGAAATAGGAACTGGACCACTGCATTGTACAACTTCACAGAGCTATAAGTGGGACCTCCTGGAGTTGGACAACATGAGCACCATGAACAGAAATAATTCCTATGTTTCCCTCTATACTCTTCTCACTTTCTCATCATTTACTCCTACATTCTCCCTATCCTGGAATCCAAAAGCTCGAGAGGGCTCAAATCCTGTCTATAATGTCCTCATGGTGCAGTCATTCAAGTGTGGTTTCGGAATCTCCCAGATATCACTCCCACTTTCCCATCCCCACTAGCTTATTTTACTTTTGACTAGCTATGAGAGTTTAAAAGCTCCAAGGCAGTATGGTAGAGTAGAAATGGCACCTTGTTTCAATTTGAGTGAATCCCAACTCTATCGCGTACTTACCACATAATGTGCAGTAAGTCACTTCACCTCTCTGAGCCAATTTTCTCCTTATATAAATGATTAATATATTTCTCATTCAGAGCGTTGAGGTACTTATTTAGTATATGCTCAACAAATTAGTTCTCTTCATGCAAATTACTTTTGAAATATGCCCCCTGTGAATTATATCTATGGGTACTTGGTTGTTCTGAGCCTTTTCCAGGCCCAATACCCCTAGATCTTTCAACACTATCCACATCTCTGCCCCTATGGACTCTTCTCAGTGACGAAGATTTGTCATGGCTGAAGAGATTGCTAAATGCTGAATGACTATTCCTATGTACTTATTTACATCCCCACCAGGATGAATTACTCCAGGTTCACCACCGAACCACATATATTAGAACTCCAAGTGAACATGATGAGAAAACTGAAGCCCACAGAGAAGAAGGGATTTTTCACAAGTTCACACAGCCTGTTAGTGACAGAGAATCCAGGATTCCTGATTGTTGGTCCAGTACTCTTTCTACCACAGCATATTCTTCCACTATACATGATGATTTAGAGCACAGATTTTGGATCCAGGCTTCCCAACTTCAAATCCTGGCTCTACCACCTGTGAAACCTTGGGCAAATTATCTAAACTCTCTGTGCCTCAGTTTAATAGTACTTCAATCATAGGATTGTTGTGAGCATTGGTTCATCAAACATATGTAAAAATATTTATAACTATCTTTTTTAGTTATTATTTCAGTTAATATTGATGTTTCCTTTTTCAGTCTCCCCATAGTATAACTGTATCTGCATGTAAGGTTATTGCAAGATCCCCACAGCCTGCAGTATTATGACTGGGCAATTTCATTAAGGTATAATGGTGACTTTTCTGCAAATTAGAAAATTTTGCTTGCAGAGCAGTTCTTACTGGTTATTCCCAGACTGGTTTTTTTTTTTTTTTTTTTTTTTTTTTTTTTTTTTTTTTTTCCATTTTCTTTTTCACACCTGCTTCTCTACTGCCAAATCTTTATATCTTGCTGTCTCACACTGTTTAGAAAAAGATTATCTCAAATAACATTTAAAGGGGAGTTGCCAAGATGGCTGAATAGGAACAGCTCCCATCTGCAGCTCCCAGCATGATTGACACAGAAGATGGGTGATTTCTGCATTTCCAACTGAGGTATCTGGTTCATCTCATTGGGACTGGTTGGACAGTGGGTGCAGCCCACAGAGGGTGAGCTGAAGCAGGGCAGGGCATCGCCTCACCTGGGAAGTCCAAGGGGTCAGGGGATTTCCCTTTCCTAGCCAAGGGAAGCCATGACAGACTACCTGGAAAAATGGGACACTCCCCACACAAATACTGCACTTTTCTCAAGATCTACAACTGGCAAACAAGGTGGTTCTCTCCCATGCCTGGCTCAGCAAGTCCCATGCCCATGGAGCCTTGCTCACTGCTAGCACAGGAGTCTGAGATCAATCTGCAAGGCAACAGCCTGGCTGGGGAAGAGGTGTCCGCCATTGCTGAGGCTTGAGTAGGTAAACAAAGCAGCTGGGAAGTTTGAACTGGGCAGAGCCCACCACAGTTCAACAACATCTACTGCCTTTAGACTCCTCCTCTGTGGGCTGAACAAAAGGCAGCAGACAACTTGTGCAGATTTAAGCATTCCTGTCTGGCAGCTCTGAAGAGAGCAGTGGTTCTCCCAGCATGGTGTTTGAGCTCTGAGAATGAAAAGACTGCCTCCTCAAGTGGGTCCCTGACCCCTGTGTAGCCTATCCGGGAAACACCTCCCAGTAGGAGCTGACTGACACCTCATATAGGCAGCATCCCCTCTGAGATGAAGCTACCAGAGGAAGGATCAGGCAGCAATATCTGCTGTTCTGCAGCATCCACTGGTGATACACAGGCAAACAGGGTCTGTGGAGGAACTCCAGCAAACTCCAACAGACCTGCAGTTGAGGGACCTGACTGTTAGAAGGAAAACTAACAAACAAAAAGGAATAGTATCAACATGAACAAAAAGGTCATCTACACCAAAACCCCATCTGTAGGTTACCAACATCAAAGACCAAAGGTAGATAAAACCACAAAGATGGGGAGAAACCAGGGCAGAAAGGCTGAAAACTCTAAAAAGCAGAACACCTTTTCTCCTCCAAAAGATCACAGCTCCTCAAGTAACAGAACAAAGCTGGACAGATAATGATTTTGACTAGTTGACAGAAGTAAGCTTCAGAAGGTCGGTAATAACAAATTTCTCCGAGTTAAAGAAGGATGTTTGAACCCATCACAAGGATGCCAAAACCCTTGAAAAAAGATGAGATGAATGGTTAACTAGAATAAACAGTGTAGAGAAGACCTTAAATGACCTGACAGAGCTGAAAATCATGGCACAATAATTTTGTGATTTATGAACAAGGTTAAATAGTCAATTCGATCAAGTGGAAGAAAGGGTATCAGTGACTGAAGACCAAATTAATGAAATAAAACGAGAAGGAGAAGTTTAGAAAAAAGGAGTAAGAGGGGACGGAGCAAGATGGCCGAATAGGAACAGCTCCAGTCTCCAACTCCCAGCGCGAGCGACACAGAAGACCGGTGATTTCTGCATTTTCAACTGAGGTACTGGGTTCATCTCACTGGGGAGTGCCAGACGATCGGTGCTGGTCAGCTGCTGCAGCCCGACCAGCGAGAGCTGAAGCAGGGCGAGGCATTGCCTCACCTGGGAAGCGCAAGGGGGAAGGGAATCCCTTTTCCTAGCCAGGGAAACTGAGACACACAACACCTGGAAAATCGGGTAACTCCCACCCCAATACTGAGCTTTAAGCAAACAGGCACACCAGGAGATCATATCCCACACCTGGCCTGGAGGGTCCCACAACCACGGAGCCTTCCTCATTGCTAGCACAGCAGTCTGCAATCTCGCTGCAAGGCAGCAGCGAGGCTGGGGGAGGGGCGCCCACCATTGCTGAGGCTTAAGTAGGTAAACAAAGCTGCTGGGAAGCTCGAACTGGGTGGAGCTCACAGCAGCTCAAGGAAACTTGCCTGTCTCTGTAGACTCCACCTCTGGGGACAGGGCAATAACAAACACAGCCGAAACCTCTGCAGATGCAAACGACTCTGTCTGACAGCTTTGAAGAGAGCAGTGGATCTCCCAACACAGAGGTTGAGATCTGAGAAGGGACAGACTCCCTGCTCAAGTGGGTCCCTGACCCCTGAGTAGCCTAACTGGGAGACATCCCCCACTAGGGGCAGTCTGACACCACACACCTCACAGGGTGGAGTACACCACTGAGAGGAAGCTTCCAAAGCAAGAATCAGACAGGTACACTCGCTGTTCAGAAATATTCTATCTTCTGCAACCTCTGCTGCGGATACCCAGGCAAACAGGGTCTGGAGTGGACCTCAAGCAATCTCCAACAGACCTACAGCTGAGGGTCCTGACGGTTAGAAGGAAAACTATCAAACAGGAAGGACACCTACACCAAAACCCATCAGTACATCACCATCATCAAAGACCAGAGGCAGATAAAACCACAAAGATTGGGAAAAAGCAGGGCAGAAAAGCTGGATATTCAAAAAATAAGAGCGCATCTCCCCCGGCAAAGGAGCGCAGCTCATCGCCAGCAACGGATCAAAGCTGGACGGAGAATGACTTTGACGAGATGAGAGAAGAAGGCTTCAGTCCATCAAATTTCTCAGAGCTAAAGGAGGAATTACGTACCCAGCGCAAAGAAACTAAAAATCTTGAAAAAAAAAGTGGAAGAATTGATGGCTAGAGTAATTAATGCAGAGAAGGTCATAAACGAAGTGAAAGAGATGAAAACCATGACACGAGAAATACGTGACAAATGCACAAGCTTCAGTAACCGACTCGATCAACTGGAAGAAAGAGTATCTGCGATTGAGGATCAAATGAATGAAATGAAGTGAGAAGAGAAACCAAAAGAAAAAAGAAGAAAAAGAAATGAACAAAGCCTGCAAGAAGTATGGGATGATGTAAAAAGACCAAATCTACATCTGATTGGGGTGCCTGAAAGTGAGGGGGAAAATGGAACCAAGTTGGAAAACACTCTTCAGGATATCATCCAGGAGAACTTCCCCAACCTAGTAGGGCAGGCTAACATTCAAATCCAGGAAATACAGAGAACGCCACAAAGACACTCCTCGAGAAGAGCAACTCCAAGACACATAATTGCCAGATTCACCAAAGTTGAAATGAAGGAAAAAATCTTAAGGGCAGCCAGAGAGAAAGGTCGGGTTACCCACAAAGGGAAGCCCATCAGACTAAGAGCAGATCTCTCGGCAGAAACTCTCCAAGCCAGAAGAGAGTGGGGGCCAATATTCAACATTCTTAAAGAAAAGAATTTTAAACCCAGAATTTCATATCCAGCCAAACTAAGTTTCATAAGTGAAGGAGAAATAAAATCCTTTACAGATAAGCAAATGCTTAGAGATTTTGTCACCACTAGGCCTGCCTTACAAGAGACCCTGAAGGAAGCACTCAACATGGAAAGGAACAACCGGTACCAGCCATTGCAAAAACATGTCAAAATGTAAAGAACATCGATGCTAGGAAGAAACTGCATCAACTAACGAGCAAAATAACCAGTTAATATCATAATGGCAGGATCAAGTTCACACATAACAATCTTAACCTTAAATGTAAAAGGACTAAATGCTCCAATTAAAAGACACAGACTGGCAAACTGGATAAAGAGTCAAGACCCATCAGTCTGCTGTATTCAGGAGACCCATCTCACACGCAGAGACATACATAGGCTCAAAATAAAGGGATGGAGGAAGATTTACCAAGCAAATGGAGAACAAAAAAAAGCAGGGGTTGCAATCCTAGTCTCTGATAAAACAGACTTTAAACCATCAAAGATCAAAAGAGACAAAGAAGGCCATTACATAATGGTAAAGGGATCAATTCAACAGGAAGAGCTAACTATCCTAAAGATATATGCACCCAATACAGGAGCACCCAGATTCATAAAGCAAGTCCTTAGAGACTTACAAAGAGACTTAGACTCCCATACAATAATAATGGGAGACTTCAACACTCCACTGTCAACATTAGACAGATCAACGAGACAGAAAGTTAACAAGGATATCCAGGAATTGAACTCATCTCTGCAGCAAGCAGACCTAATGGACATCTATAGAACTCTTCACCCCAAATCAACAGAATATACATTCTTCTCAGCACCACATCGTACTTACTCCAAAATCGACCACGTAATTGGCAGTAAAGCACTCCTCAGCAAATGTACAAGAACAGAAATTATAACAAACTGTCTCTCAGACCACAGTGCAATCAAACTAGAACTCAGGACTAAGAAACTCAATCAAAACCGCTCAACTACATGGAAACTGAACAACCTGCTCCTGAATGACTACTGGGTACATAACGAAATGAAGGCAGAAATAAAGATGTTCTTTGAAACCAATGAGAACAAAGATACAACATACCAGAATCTCTGGGACACATTTAAAGCAGTGTGTAGAGGGAAATTTATAGCACTAAATGCCCACAAGAGACAGCAGGAAAGATCTAAAATTGACACTCTAACATCGCAATTAAAAGAACTAGAGAAGCAAGAGGAAACACATTCGAAAGCTAGCAGAAGGCAAGAAATAACTAAGATCAGAGCAGAACTGAAGGAGATAGAGACACAAAAAAATCTCCAAAAATCAATGAATCAAGGAGTTGGTTTTTTGAAAAGATCAACAAAATTGACAGACCACTAGCAAGACTAATGAAGAAGAAAAGAGAGAAGAATCAAATCGACGCAATTAAAAATGATAAAGGGGATATCACCACCGACCCCACAGAAATACAAACTACCATCAGAGAATACTATAAACACCTGTACGCAAATAAACTGGAAAATCTAGAAGAAATGGATAATTTCCTGGACACTTACACTCTTCCAAGACTAAACCAGGAAGAAGTTGAATCCCTGAATAGACCAATAGCAGGCTCTGAAATTGAGGCAATAATTAATAGCCTACCAACCAAAAAAAGTCCAGGACCAGATGGATTTACAGCTGAATTCTACCAGAGGTACAAGGAGGAGTTGGTACCATTCCTTCTGAAACTATTCCAATCAATAGAAAAAGAGGGAATCCTCCCTAACTCATTTTATGAGGCCAACATCATCCTGATACCAAAGCCTGGCAGAGACACAACAAAAAAAGAGAATTTTAGACCAATATCCCTGATGAACATCCATGCAAAAATCCTCAATAAAATACTGGAAAACCGGATTCAGCAGCACATCAAAAAGCTTACCCACCATGATCAAGTGGGCTTCATCCCTGGGATGCAAGGCTGGTTCAACATTTGCAAATCAATAAACATAATCCAGCATATAAACAGAACCAAAGACAAGAACCACATGATTATCTCAATAGATGCAGAAAAGGCTTTTGACAAAATTCAACAGCCCTTC
Source organism: Macaca nemestrina (assembly GCF_043159975.1). NCBI lineage: Eukaryota > Metazoa > Chordata > Mammalia > Primates > Cercopithecidae > Macaca > Macaca nemestrina. The sequence goes on from NC_092145.1 coordinate 88,291,711, forward strand.
ATGCTAAAAACGCTCAATAAATTCGGTATTGATGGAACGTACCTCAAAATAATAAGAGCTATTTATGACAAACCCACAGCCAATATCATACTGAATGGGCAAAAACTGGAAAAATTCCCTTTGAAAACTGGCACAAGACAGGGATGCCCTCTCTCACCACTCCTATTCAACATAGTGTTGGAAGTTCTGGCTAGGGCAATTAGGCAAGAGAAAGAAATCAAGGGTATTCAGTTAGGAAAAGAAGAAGTCAAATTGTCCCTGTTTGCAGATGACATGATTGTATATTTAGAAAACCCCATTGTCTCAGCCCAAAATCTCCTTCAGCTGATAAGCAACTTCAGCAAAGTCTCAGGATACAAAATCAATGTGCAAAAATCAGAAGCATTCTTATACACCAGTAACAGACAAACAGAGAGCTAAATCAGGAATGAACTTCCATTCACAATTGCTTCAAAGAGAATAAAATACCTAGGAATCCAACTTACAAGGGATGTGAAGGACCTCTTCAAGGAGAACTACAAACCACTGCTCAGTGAAATAAAAGACGACACAAACAAATGGAAGAACATATCATGCTCATGGATAGGAAGAATCAATATCGTGAAAATGGCCATACTGCCCAAGGTAATTTATAGATTCAATGCCATCCCCATCAGCTACCAATGAGTTTCTTCACAGAATTGGAAAAAACTGCTTTAAAGTTCATATGGAACCAAAAAAGAGCCCGCATCTCCAAGACAATCCTAAGTCAAAAGAACAAAGCTGGAGGCATCACGCTACCTGACTTCAAACTATACTACAAGGCTACAGTAACCAAAACAGCATGGTACTGGTACCAAAACAGAGATATAGACCAATGGAACAGAACAGAGTCCTCAGAAATAATACCACACATCTACAGCCATCTGATCTTTGACAAACCTGAGAGAAACAATAAATTGGGAAAGGATTCCCTTTTTAATAAATGGTGCTGGGAAAATTGGCTAGCCATAAGTAGAAAGCTGAAACTGGATCCTTTCCTTACTCCTTATACGAAAATTAATTCAAGATGGATTAGAGACTTAAATGTTAGACCTAATACCATAAAAATCCTAGAGGAAAACCTAGGTAGTACCATTCAGGACATAGGCATGGGCAAAGACTTCATGTATAAAACACCAAAAGCAACGGCAGCAAAAGCCAAACTTGACAAATGGGATCTAATTAAACTAAAGAGCTTCTGCACAGCAAAAGAAACTACCATCAGAGTGAACAGGCAACCTACAGAATGGGAGAAAATTATTGCAATCTACTCATCTGACAAAGGGCTAATATCCAGAACCTACAAAGAACTCAAACAAATTTACAAGAAAAAAACAAACAACCCCATCAAAAAGTGGGCAAAGGATATGAACAGACATTTCTCAAAAGAAGACATTCATACAGCCAACAGACACATGAAAAAATGCTCATCATCACTGGCCATCAGAGAAATGCAAATCAAAACCACAATGAGATACCATCTCACACCAGTTAGAATGGCGATCATTAAAAAGTCAGGAAACAACAGGTGCTGGAGAGGATGTGGAGAAATAGGAACACTTTTACACTGTTGGTGGGATTGTAAACGAGTTCAACCATTTTGGAAAACAGTATGGCGATTCCTCAAGGATCTAGAACTAGATGTACCATATGACCCAGCCATCCCATTACTGGGTATATACCCAAAGAATTATAAATTATGCTGCTATAAAGACACATGCACACGTATGTTTATTGCAGCACTATTCACAATAGCAAAGACTTGGAATCAACCCAAATGTCCATCAGTGACAGATTGGATTAAGAAAAAGTGGCACATATACACCATGGAATACTATGCAGCCATCAAAAAGGATGAGTTTGTGTCCTTTGTAGAGACATGGATGCAGCTGGAAACCATCATTCTTAGCAAACTATTACAAGAACAGAACACCAAACATCGCATGTTCTCACTCATAGGTGGGAACTGAACAATGAGATCACTTGGACTCAGAAAGGGGAACATCACACACCGGGGCCTATCATGGGGAGGGGGGCGGGGGGAGGGATTGCACTGGGAGTTATACCTGATGTGAATGACGAGTTGATGGGTGCAGCACACCTACATGGCACATGTATACATATGTAACAAACCTGCACGTTATGCACATGTACCCTATAACTTAAAGTATAATAATAATAAATAAATTAAAACAAAAAAAAGGAGTAAAAGGAAACGCACAAAGCCTCCAAGAAATTTGGGACTATCTGAAAAAACCAAACCTACATTTGATTGGTGAACCTGAAAGTGATGGGGAGAATGGAACCAAGTTGGAAAACACCCTTCAAGATATTATCCAGGAGAATTTCTCCAACCTGGCAAGAAAGACCAACATCAAACGTCAGGAAATACAGAGAACACCACAAAGATATTCCTCGAGAAGGGAACCCCAAGACACATAATTGTCAGATTCACCAAGGTTGAAATGAAGGAAAAAGTGTTAAGGGTAACCAGAGAGAAAGGTCGAGTTATCCACAAAGGGGAGCCCATCATACTAACAGTGAATCTCCTGGCAGGAACCCTACAAGCCAGAAGAGAGTGGGGGCCAATATTCAACATTCTTAAACAAAATAATTTTCAACCCAGAATTTCATATCTAGCCAAACTAAGCTTCATAAGTCAAGGAAAAATAAAATCCTTTACAGACAAGCAAATGTTATGAGATTTTGTCACCACCAGTCCTGCCTTACAAAAGCTCCTGAAGGAAGCACTAAGCATGGAAAGGAACAACTGGTACCAGCCACGGCAAAAACATGCCAAGTTGTAAAGACCATCGATGCTATGAAGAAACTGAATCAATTAATGGGCAAAATAACCAGCAAACATCATAATGACAGGATCAAATTCACACATAACAATATTAACCTTAAATGTAAATGGGCTAAATGCCCCAATTAAAAGGCACAGACTGGCAAATTGGATAAAGAGTCAAGACCCATCAGTGTGCTGTATTCAGGAGACCCATATCCCATGCAAAAATGCACATAGGCTCAAAATTAAGGGATGGAGGAAGATCTACCTAGCAAATGGAAAGAAAAAAAAAAAAGCAGTGGTTGCGATCCTAGACTCTGATAAAACTGAGTTTAAACCAATAAAGATCAAAAGAGACAAAGAATGGCATTACATAATGGAAAAGGGAACAATGCAGCAAGAAGAGCTAACTATCCTAAATACATATGTACCCAACACAGGAGAACCCAGATTCGTAAAGCAAGTTCTTAGATACCTACAAAAAGACTTAAATTGCCAAACAACAATAGTGGGAGACTTTAGCACCCCACTGCCAATATTGGACATATCAATGAGACAGAAAGTTAACAAGGATATTCAGGACTTGAACTCACCTCTTTACCAAGTGGACCTAATAGGCCTCTACAGAATTCTCCACCTCAAATCCACAGAATATACATTCTTTTCAGCACCTCATCACACTTATTCCAAAATTGACTACATAGTTGGAGGTAAAGCACTCCCCAGCAAATGTAAAAGGACAAAAATCACAACAAACTGTCTCTCAGACCACAGTGCCATCAAATTAGAACTCAAGATTAAGAAACTCACTCAAAACCGCACAACTACATGGAAACTGAACAACTTGCTCCCGAATGGTTACTGGGTACATAACAAAATGAAGGCAGAAATAAAGATGTTCTTTGAAACCAATGAGAACAAAGACACAATGTACCAGAATCTCTGGGACACATTTAAAGCAGTGTGTAGAGGGAAATTTATAGCACTAAATGCCCACAAGAGAAAGCAGGAAAGATCTAAAATCGACACCCTAACATCACAATTAAAAGAACTAGAGAAGCAATAGCAAACACATTTAAAAGCTAACAGAAGGCAAGAAATATCTAAGATCAGAGCAGAACTGAAAGAGATAGAGACACAAAAACCCTTCAAAAAAATCAGTGAATCCAGGAGCTGCTTTTTGAAAGATCAACAAAATTGATAGGCCACTAGCAAGACTAATACAGAAGAAAAGAGAGAAGAATCAAACAGCCACAAAAAAAAAAAAATGATAAAGGGGATATCACCACTGATCCCAAAGAAATACAAAATACCATCAGAGAATACTATAAACACCTCTAAACTAGAAAACCTAGAAGAAATGGATAAATTCCTGGACACATGCACTCTCCCAAGACTAAGCCAGGAAGAAGTTGAATCTCTGAATAGATAAATAACAGGCTCTGAAATTGGGGCAATAATTACTAGCCTACCAAGCAGAAAAACTCCAGGACGAGATGGATTCATAGCCAATTTCTACTAGAGGTACAAAGAGGAGATGGTACCTTTCCTTCTGAAACTATTCCAATCAATAGAAAAAGAGGGTGTCCTCGCTAACTCATTTTATGAGGACAGCATCATCCTGATACCAAAACCTGTCAGAGACACAACAACAAAAAAAAGAGAATTTTAGACCAAAATCCCTGATGAACATGTGTGCAAAAATCCTCAATAAAATACAGGCAAACCGAATCCAGCAGCACATCAAAAACTTATCCACCACGATCAAGTCGCCTTCATCCCTAGGATGCAAGGCTCCTTCAACATACGCAAATCAGTAAACGTAATCCATCACATAAACAGAACAAATGACTAAAACCACATGATTATCTCAATAGATGCAGAAAAGGCCTTTGACAAAATCAACAGCCCTTCATGTTAAAAACTCTCAGTAAACTAGGTATTGATGGGACATATCTCAAAATAATAAGAAGTATTTATGACAAACCCAAAACCAATATCATATTGAATGGGCAAAAACTGGAAGCATTCCCTTTGAAAACCGGTATAAGACAATCACGCCCTGTCTCACCACTCCTATTCAACATAGTGTTGGAAGTTCTGGCCAGGGCAATCAGGCAAGAAAAAGAAATAAAGGGTACTCAATTAGGAAATCAGGAAGTCAAATTATCCCTGTTTGCAGATGACATAATTGTATATTTAGAACACCCCATTGTCTCAGGCCAAAACCTCCTTCAGCTGATAAACAAATTCAGCAAAGTCTCAGGATACAAAATCAATGTGCAAAAATCACAAGCATGCCTATACACCAATAACAGAAAAACAGAGAGCAAATCATGAGTGAACTCCCATTCACAATTGCTACAAAGAGAATAAAATACCTAGGAATCCAACTTACAGGGGACGTGAAGGAACTCTTCAAGGAGAACTACAAACCACTGCTCGACAAAATAAGAGTACAAAAATGAATGGAAGAACATTCCATGCTCATGGATAGGAAGAATCAATATTGTGAAAATGGCCCTGCTGCCCAAGGTAATTTATAGATTCAATGCCATCCTCATCAAGCTACCAATGACTTTCTTCACAGAATTGGAAAAAACTACCTTAAAGTTCATATGGAACCAAAAAAGAGCCCACAGTGCCAAGACAATCCTAAGCAAAAAGAACAAAGCTGAAGGCATCATGGTACCTGACTTTAAACTATGTTACAAGACTACAGTAACCAAAACAGCATGGTACTGGTACCAAAACAGATATATAGACCAATTAAACACAACAGAGGCCTCAGAAATAATGCCACACCTCTGCAACCATCTGATCTTTCAAGAAGCTGTCAAAAACAAGAAATGGTGAAGGGATTCCCTATTTAATAAATGGTGCTGGGAAAACTGGCTAGCCATATGTAGAAAGCTGAAACTGGATCCCTTCCTTACATCTCAGACAAAAAAGAATTCAAGATGGATTAAAGACTTAAATATTAGACCTAAAAGCATAAAAACCCTAGAAGAAAACCTAGGCAATACCAGTCAAGACATAGGCATGGGCAAGGACTTCATGACTAAAACACCAAAAGCAATGACAACAAAAGCCAAAACAGATAAATGAGATCTAATTAAACTAAAGAGCTTATGCACAGCAAAAGAAATTACCATCAGAGTGAACAGGCAACCTACAGAATGGGAGAAAATTTTTGCAATCTACCCATCTGACAAAGGGCTAATATCAATAATCTACAAAGAACTCAAACCAATCTACAAGAAAAAAACAAACAACCCCATCAAAAATTAGGTGAAGGATATGAACAGACACTTTTCAAAAGAAGACATCTATGCAGTCAGCAGACACATGTAAAAAAATGCTCATCATCACTGGTCCTCACAGAAATGCAATCAAAACCACAATGAGATACCATCTCACTCCAGTTGGAATGGCAATCATTAAAAAATCAGGAAACAACAGATGCTGGAAAGGATGTGGAAAAATTGGAATCCTCTTACTCATTGGTGGGAGTGTAAATTGGTTCAACCATTGTGGAAGACAGTGTGGCAATTCCTCAAGGATCTAGAACTAGAAATACCATTTGACTCAGTGATCTCATTACAGGTTATAATCCCAAAGGATTATAAATCATGCTACTATAAAGAGACATGCACATGTATGTTTATTGTAGCACTATTCACAATAGCAAAGACTTTGAACCAACCCAAATGTCCATTAACGATAGACTGGATTAAGAAAATGTGGCACATATACACCATGGAATACTATACAGCCATAAAAATGGATGAGTTCATGTCCTTTGTAGGGACATGAATGAAGCTGGAAACCATCATTCTCAGCAAACCATTCACAAGGACAGAAAACCAAACACCACATGTTCTCACTCATAGGTGGGAATTGAACAATGAGATCACTTGGACACAAAGCGGGAAACATCACACATGGAGGCCTGTTGGGGGTTGGGGGGCTGGAGGAGGGATAGCATTAGGAGAAATACCTAAAGTGAATGATGAGTTAATGGGTATAACAAACCAACGTGGCACATGTATACCTATGTATCAAACCTACACATTGGGCACATGTACCCTAGAACTTAAAAGTAATTAAAAAAAAAAAAAAGAAGAAGAAGAAGAAGAAGAAAAAGATTGTCTCAAACTTTTGTACTTCTAAAGATAAGCGCTTTGATTCTTTTTAAGATTCTAATTTTTCTTTTATTTCTAAGAATCTGGGGTCTGCAGGAGACAGAAATGTCCTCATAATAGACCTTCATGCATTTGAAGGCAGTTATTCAGTTTCTTCTCTTTTCCTGGCTAATGCAGCTTGTGATACGGTTATGTTATTTTAGAACTGGGCTCCAAAATAACTTCTTTCTGCAGAACTCCTTATTTGCCTTTCCCACTGAAAAATTACGACTTATTGTAGTTTGAGATGCTTAGCTCAATCCTTCTACCTTTGATTTTTCTTCAACTTGCTAGCCTTTTAAATTAAAATTCCCTATTGCATACACTTCAGATTTCACAAAACTTTTACTCCAAAACCTCCACTTGTATGTTTTCACTTGCTCTAGCTTCTCTGACTCCAGGTAGTAAAATGGGAGGTGAGTACTCTACTGGTGGAGGGCTTTAATTTCAGCCCACTCAACACATTGGAAATAGCCATTAGTCTCCTTAATCTACAAGAGAGTAGGAAAATACATTTGCAGTCAGCCATGTCTTCGGCTAATGCTAAGCATACGTTGCAGAGAGATGCCTTCTCTGAACGCAAATACCTTTTTCCTGTTAAAAGGAAAATGCTTTAAAAACACAAGTCGAATCGTATGGTATTTAAGAATTACAACTGAATACATTTAGGGTGCTTAAGAAGTTCTATTTAAAAATATTTTCTAGCCCTATATTTTTGGAAGATTGTGAATTGGAAATAATTTTGTCAATTTTAAGAAGCTTTTTCTTCTCGGTACTTTCATCTTTCAAGACAAGAAAGGAAAGGCAAGCCATGTGAGTCTCCACAATGCTGCCTTTTGTTTACTTAAGTGGCTTATATTACCTGTTAAAGACGGCTAATGCACTTGCTAAAAATGATGGTGGAAAAAAGGCTAATTATTTCAGGCTAGCTTTGCTAGTGTGGAGCAACATGGAAAGTTGTTAAGAGCCGTTTCTTTTATCTCAGCTATGGAGAGAGCAGCTATGCTGTGTTTTCCACCTTGGTGGTTCACCTTGTCTCTGAAAGCCTCATCAAATGGAAAGGTCAATGGGAAGTCATAGTGTTGAAAGATGACCTTGTAACCCTTTCTCACATTCATCAACAGGTCTTTGTTGGACATCTATTATCCACCTAGTTCTACATGAATCTACAATGTGTGGGCAAAAAAGAAAAAAATTACCCTATGCAGGGTAGCTGCTACACTGTACAGTGACTTTGCGAAGATTAGAAAAATACATCTCTTCTAGGCAGGCACAGACTCTGGGAGCAGATTTTGGTGTGTAAATAAGAAAATAAATTTGCCTTGTTCAACAGATGTAGATCTTTGCTAAATGTAGATCTAGCACGCTCTAGATTTCAGCCCCAGCTCTTCTCCTTGTCAGGGTGCCTTCCTCAAGTTTTCAATTTGCACATCTGTGTGCTGTGGTCCTGAAATCCTGCCACAATCTGAATACCGTGCATGCACAACCTTGTATGATTGATGAGTATTTTTTGTGATAATCAAATTACAGGCTGTAGGAATTCATTCATTTTTCAACAAATATTTAGAAGTCTCTATTAAAAGCCAGGCAGGTTCTTTTCTAAGTGTTGGAGATACATCAGTGAAAAAAGCAAACCAAATAAAATTCCTGTCCTTAAGACACTAGCCTTCTAGTGGTTAATTCTTAGGAGCAAAAAGGCTAAACATAGAAAACGCCTTTGAAAAGGTGAGGATTTAACGGGCAGAACTTGGTTAGGGTGAGTAGAGAATGAATCTGATCCTCAAGAGAAAATAAAAGTTTAGAGAATTGACATTTAGTGAACTGCAGCTACTGTCTTTTGAAGACACTAGGGCAGCCCATAGATAAGGAAACTGAGATTCAGAGAGTTAACTCACTCAGGTTTCCACAGCAAAATGGGAATCAGATCCAGGATTGAACCTTGGGCCAGTTGCCTTGCAACCCCAAACCTGCTCTGTCCACCCTACTCAGATGCTTCCCGAGAAAGCTGTACAGAGCCTGCAGCATCAGGAAGATGGTAAGGAAATAGATTTTTCCTAGTCCAGAGGCCAAACGATAACCATTTTGAGTAGGTAGTAGGAATAATCTGGTGCTAGCTGGTAACAAGGAAATGTTGACTTTTTACTTCTCTAAATTCTGAAACCTTTGAACTTTTCTGGATCTAAACGTCATTTAGTGGTTTATGGCAGTAATGTAATTGAGAGACTTTTGTGATTAATATAAAGACTCCACTAAAATATGATTTTGGCTCCTGTTTCCTGACTTAGCTTCATATCTCTTAATTAAAGAGCCAGCATTAACTCACAGTAGTTCAGCAATTGTCCAGCTCAGTAAATATGCCTTGAATGAATATTGCAATTTTGAAAACAATATTTTATGCAAAAATATGTTAATAAAATTTTCTGTTAATTTTAGAAAACATTAGACAAGGAAGAATGTCTTCTAAGACTGAAGGATCTCTTATATCCAGCCAAATCCTTCCTTAAGGTGGCTTTCTAATGGGAAGTCAAGTATGTCAGTCCATTAGCCAATCAGTCAGTCAAAGCCCCCATCATTTGATTCAGGAGAGAAATCAGTGCTTTGCAATTAATCATTTCTTCCTGGTTTAGAAATTTTATCAGCTGATGGTTCTCTGTGATTCTTGAAAATACCTTTAAGATGTATGCAGTTCATGGGAACATGAACATTATCACTTTTAAAAAAATATCCTCTAGGCCTTCTAGGTTGAAGTAGCATCTACTTAACTTTTCAGCTTGGTCAAAACCAAGTGCAGAAATTTTGGTTAGGCATTCTGCAGTGCAGCCCCACTCTGAGTGTGTCCCATGGTCTTGGAAAGTTCTGACTAGATAATATCTGGCTCTGGGATGGTCTTCTCTCTGTGCTTTACTACTTTATTAAGCAGAAATCTTAAAATCTCAAGCTTGGTCATGGCCTTGAAAATGATTTAAGTTCAAACAGAATTTGAGGCACAAGAAGGAAAAGGACTTTACTGAAGTCACACTATGAGTTAAAGTGCACATACTTAATCATTTGTTTTGCTCCATGAATCACTCTGGGAGTCTGATGAAGCTTATAGGCACCTTCTATGAGTAATATTTTTAAATGCATAAAATATAAAAAGTATGATTGAATATTGAAACAGAATTGTCAAAATATTTTTAAAAATAAAATATGTCATATATGTATTATTTAATTAATGCATAAAAATAATAATTAGCATAAAATCACATAACTACCTTTGTATTAACTTAGTAAAAAACTTGAATGTTATTTAGAGATCTTCACAGTAAAGTGTGTGATGTCAAACTATCTGTGATTTCTATTGGTGACAAGGTATCAGATTCTGTTAATACTACTGTGGCTTGATATCTGTAGTCATAGTTGGAGAAAATGCTAAATTTCAATTAGAAATTAGTGAAATAAGATTTAATTTTTCCCATCCAAGTTTTTGAATCCCTTGATTTAAATCTATGAACCACATGATAAGAACCCCTGAGTTACAGACAAAACCTCAATTTCCTCATCTGCAAAAAAGAATAGCATCTTCCTCACAGAACTATTCTGCCTCTTTTGTGAGATAGTGTATAAAAAAAGCACTTAGTCTATAATCTGTTTTCCATTATAATTCTTATGTGGGCTGTTATTAACCAGTATTGGAAATCTTGTGTTGTGATCTTAACCCAGTGTTCTTCCAATACATTATCCTCACCTTCGCTTCATTATGTCTTTTATTTTATTTTCTTTCCCTTCACTCACCCATGTTATTAATTTTCATATTTTATCTTTCTTTCTCTTATGTTTTCTCTACCTTTCTCCCTTTCTTTGTTTCTCTTCCTTCCCAGCCCCACTTCATTTTAGGTGTTTATCCCTCTTGAGACGAAAATATATCTCTGTGATTTGGGTTTTGCAAAAAAGTTTTGTTGCAGATTCCTCAGTATGTGTTAATTTTTTTTCTCCTCCACTACATGAAAGGGAGGTATGAGCACATAGAGACACATAAAAAAATAGCCCCAGTCACAGACTAGTTTGCTATCACCTGTGTATTGCAGCTTGTCCAGCATACTCGGTGCTCTGCCTCCATCTAGATAGCTTGCATATTCATCCTTATTCTAACCTTTAATGCAACTAGATTGCATAAAAGTTTGGATATACAGCAGTAGCCATTAATTTTTCAGGGTATCAGTGGAAGGAATTGCTAGGACAATGTCAATGTTGAGAGAGGGCCTTAGGGACCATCTAGTCCTTGCAGTCTCTCTCTAGAAGCCAGATTTGCAAATTGCTTGGTGCAAATTTAAACCTTCTGGAGGATTTGACTTCTGTGGATAGGTTTCCTGACCCAGATATTTAGGCATTCTTTCCACTTATGATGAAGGATGTCAATGACCATCACTCTTCTCTGCTTCTCTACAGCATTTTCTGCCAGCTGGTCCAGGCACTGTAAAAACCCTCAGTAGAAATGGTACAGACATATTAGTAAAATATTTCAGTATTCACCTCTCTGAACACATGCATACATTATGAATGAGGAAGTAAACTCTTAAATATATACACAACAACAATAAATTTTTATGTTTACCAAAATATATGGACAGGAACATTCACAGAATCACAGTATTGTTAATAGCCCACAACTAGAAACTGCCCATCAATAATAGAATGGATAAAATTTGGTATATCTCTAGGGGGCAGAGCAAGATGGCCGAATAAGAACAGCTCCAGTCTCCAACTCCCAGCGCCAGCGACACAGAAGACAGGTGATTTCTGCATTTTCAACTAAGACTCCACCTCTGGGGACAGGGCACAGCTAAACAACAACAACAACAACAAAAAGCAGCTGAAACCTCTGCAGACGCAAACGACTCTGTCTGACAGCTTTGAAGACAGCAGTGGATCTCCCAACACGGAGGTTGAGATCTGAGAACGGACAGACTGCCTGCTCAAGTGGGTCCCTGACCCCTGAGTAGCCTAACTGGGAGATATCCCCCACTAGGGGCAGACCGACACCCCACACCTCACACGGTGGAGTACACCCCTGAGAGGAAGCTTCCAAAGCAAGAATGAGACAGGTACACTCACTGTTCAGCAATATTCTATCTTCTGCAGCCTCTGCTGCTGATACCCAGGCAAACAGGGTCTGGAGTGGACCTCAAGCAATCTCCAACAGACCTACAGCTGAGGGTCCTGACTGTTAGAAGTAAAACTAACAAACAGGAAGGACACCCACACCAAAACCACATCAGTACTTCACCATCATCAAAGACCAGAGGCAGATAAAACCACGAAGATGGGGAAAAAGCAGGGCAGAAAAGCTGGAAATTCAAAAAATACGAGCGCATCACCCCATGCAAAGGAACGCAGCTCATCGTCAGCAATGGATCAAAGCTGGACGGAGAATGACTTTGACGAGATGAGAGAAGAAGCCTCCAGTCCATCAAACTTCTCAGAGCTAAAGGAGGAATTACGTACCCAGCACAAAGAAATTAAAAATCTTGAAAAAAGAGTGGAAGAATTGATAACTAGAAAAATTAATGCAGAGAAGGCCATAAACGAATGGACAGAGATGAAAACCATGACACGAGAAATACGTGACAAATGCACAAGCTTCAGTAACTGACTCGATCAACTGGAAGAAAGAGTATCTGCGATTGAGGATCAAATGAATGAAATGAAGCGAGAAAAGAAACCAAAAGAAAAAAGAAGAAAAAGAAATGAACAAAGCCTGCAAGAATCTACGTCTGATTGGGGTGCCTGAGAGGGAGGGGGAAAGTGGAACCAAGTTGGAAAACACTCTTCAGGATATCATCCAGGAGAACTTCCCCAACCTAGTAGGGCAGGCCAACATTCAAATTCAGGAAATACAGAGAACGCCACAAAGATACTCCTGGAGAAGAGCAACTCCAAGACACATAATTGCCAGATTCACCAAAGTTGAAATGAAGGAAAAAACCTTAAGGTCAGCCAGAGAGAAAGGTCGGGTTACCCACAAAGGGAAGCCCATCAGACTAACAGCAGATCTCTCGGCAGAAACTCTCCAAGCCAGAAGAGAGTGGGGGCCAATATTCAACATTCTTAAAGAAAAGAATTTTAAACCCAGAATTTCATATCCAGCCAAACTAAGTTTCATAAGTGAAGGAGAAAGAAAATCCTTTACAGATAAGCAAATGCTTAGAGATTTTCTCACCACCAGGCCTGCCTTACAGGAGACCCTGAAGGAAGCACTAAACATGGAAAGGAACAACGGGTACCAGCCATTGCAAAAACATGCCAAAATGTAAAGACCATCAAGGCTAGGAAGAAACTGCATCAACTAACGAGCAAAATAACCAGTTAATATCATAATGACAGGATCAAGTTCACACATAACAATATTAACCTTAAATGTAAATGGACTAAATGGTCCAATTAAAAGACACAGATTGGCAAACTGGATAAAGAGTCAAGACCCATCAGTTTGCAGTATTCAGGAGACCCATCTCACGTGCAGAGACATACATAGGCTCAAAATTAAGGGATGGAGGAAGATCTACCAAGCAAATGGAGAACAAAAAAAGCAGGGGTTGCAATACTAGTCTCTGATAAAACAGACTTTAAACCATCAAAGATCAAAACAGACAAAGAAAGCCATTACATAATGGTAAAGGGATCAATTCAACAGGAAGAGTTAACTCTTCTAAATATATACGCACCCAATACAGGAGCACCCAGATTCGTAAAGCAAGTCCTTAAAGACTTACAAAGAGACTTAGACTCCCATACAATAATAATGGGAGACTTCAACACCCCACTGTCAACATTAGACAGATCAATGAGACAGAAAGTTAACAAGGATATCCAGGAATTGAACTCATCTCTGCAGCAAGCAGACCTAATAGACATCTACAGAACTCTCCACCCCAAATCAACAGAATATACATTCTTCTCAGCACCACATCGCACCTACTCCAAAATTGACCACATACTTGGAAGAAAAGCACTCCTCAGCAAATGTACAAGAAGAGAAACTATAACAAACTGTCTCTCAGACCACAGTGCAATCAAACTAGAACTCCGGACTAAGAAACTCAATCAAAACCTCTCAACTGCATGGAAACTGAATAAACTCCTCCTGAATGACTACTGGGTACATAATGAAATGAAGGTAGAAATAAAGATGTTCTTTGAAACCAATGGGAACAAAGATACAACATACCAGCATCTCTGGGACACATTTAAAGCAGTATGTAGAGGAAAATTTTTAGCAGTAAATGCCCACAGGAGAAAGCTGGAAAGATCTAAAATTGACACTCTAACATCACAATTAAAAGAACTAGAAAAGCAAGAACAAACACATTCAAAAGCTAGCAGAAGGCAAGAAATAACTAAGATCAGAGCAGAACTGAAGGAGATAGAGACACAAAAAACCCTCCAAAAAATCAACGAATCCAGGAGTTGGTTTTTTGAAAAGATCAACAAAATTGATAGACCGCTAGCAAGACTAATAAAGAAGAAAAGAGAGAAGAATCAAGTAGACGCAATAAAAAATGATAAAGGGGATATCACAACCAACCACACAAAAATACAAACTACCATCAGAGAATACTATAAACACCTTTATGCAAATAAACGAGAAAATCTAGAAGAAATGGATAATTTCCTGGACACTTACACTCTCCCAAGACTAAACCAGGAAGAAGCTGAATTCCTGAATAGACCAATAGCAGGCTCTGAAATTGAGGCAATAATTAATAGCCTACCAACGCAGAAAAGCCCGGGACCAGATGGATTCACACCTGAATTCTACCAGAGGTCCAAGGAGGAACTGGTATCATTCCTTCTGAAACTATTCCAATCAATAGAAAAAGAGAGAATCCTCCCTAACTCATTTTATGAGGCCAACATCATCCTGATACAAAAGCCTGGTAGAGACTGCAAACCGGATCCAGCAGCACATCAAAAATCTTATCCACCATGATCAAGTGGGCTTCATCCCTGGGATGCAAGGCTGGTTCAACATACGCAAATCAATAAATGTAATCCAGTATATAAACAGAACCAAAGACAAAAACCACATGATTATCTCAATAGATGCAGAAAAGGCCTTTGACAAAATTTAACAGCCCTTCATGCTAAAAACGCTCAATAAATTCGGTATTGATTGAACGTATCTCAAAGTAATAAGAGCCATTTGTGACAAACCCACAGCCAATATCATACTGAATGGGCAAAAACTGGAAAAATTCCCTTTGAAAATTGGCACAAGACAGGGATGCCCTCTTTCACCACTCCTATTCAACATAGTGTTGGAAGTTCTGGCTAGGGCAATCAGGCAAGAGAAAGAAATCAAGGGTATTCAGTTATGAAAAGAAGATGTCAAATTGTCCCTGTTTGCAGATGACATGATTGTATATTTAGAACACCCCATTGTCTCAGCCCAAAATCTCCTTAAGCTGATAAGAAACTTCAACAAAGTCTCAAGATACAAAATTAATGTGCAAAAATTACAAGCATTCTTATACACCAGTAACAGACAAACAGAGAGCCAAATCATGAATGAACTTCCATTCACAATTGCTTCAAAGAGAATGAAATAGCTAGGAATCCAACTTACTAGGGATGTAAAGGACCTCTTCAAGGAGAACTACAAACCACTGCTCAGTGAAATAAAATAGGACACAAACAAATAAAAGAACATACCATGCTCATGGATAGGAAGAATCAATATCGTGGAAATGACCATACTGCCCAAGGTAATTTATAGATTCAATGCCATCCCCATCAAGCTACCAATGAGTTTCTTCACAGAATTGGAAAAAACTGCTTTAAAGTTCATATGGAACCAAAAAAGAGCCCGCATCTCCAAGACAATCCTAAGTCAAAAGAACAAAGCTGGAGACATCACGCTACCTGACTTCAAACTATACTACAAGGCTACAGTAATCAAAACAGCATGGTACTGGTACCAAAACAGAGATAGAGACCAATGGAACAGAACAGAGTCCTCAGAAATAATACCACACATCTACAGCCATCTGATCTTTGACAAACCTGAGAGAAACAAGAAATGGTGAAAGGATTCCCTTTTTAATAAATGGTGCTGGGAAAATTGGCTAGCCATAAGTAGAAAGCTGAAACTGGATCCTTTCCTTACTCCTTATACGAAAATTAATTCAAGATGGATTAGAGACTTAAATGTTAGGCCTAATACCATTAAAACCCTAGAAGAAAACCTAGGTAACACCATTCAGGACCTAGGCATGTGCAAGGACTTCATGTCTAAAACACCAAAAGCAACGGCAACAAAAGCCAAATTGACAAATGAGATCTAATTAAACTAAAGAGCTTCTGCACAGCAAAAGAAACTACCATCAGAGTGAACAGGCAACCTACAGAATGGGAGAAAATATTTGCAATCTACTCATCTGACAAAGGGCTAATATCCAGAACCTACAAAGAACTCAAACAAATTTACAAGAAAAAAACAAACAACCCCATCGAAAAGTGGGCAAAGGATATGAACTGACAGTTCTCAAAAGAAGACATTCATGCACCCAACAGACACATGAAATGCAAATCAAAGAAATGCAGAGCAATGCAAATCAAAATCACAATGCGATACCATCTCACACCAGTTAGAATGGCAATCATTAAAAAGTCAGGAAACAACAGGCGCTGGAGAGGATGTGGAGAAATAGGAACACTTTTACACAGTTGGTGGGATTGTAAACTAGTTCAACCATTATGGAAAACAGTATGGCGATTCCTCAAGGATCTAGAACTAGAAGTACCATATGACCCAGCCATCCCATTACTGGGGATATACCCAAAGGATTATAAATCATGCTGCTATAAAGACACATGCACACGTATGTTTATTGCATCACTATTCACAATAGAAAAGACTTGGAATCAACCCAAATGTCCATCAGTGACAGATTGGATTAAGAAAATGTGGCACATATACACCATGGAATACTATGCAGCTATAAAAAAGGATGAGTTTGTGTCCTTTTTAGGGACATGGATGCAGCTGGAAAGCACCATTCTCAGCAAACTATCGCAAGAACAGAAAACCAAACACCGCATGTTCTCACTCATAGGTGGGAACTGAACAATGAGATCACTTGGACTCGGGAAGGGGAACATCATACACCAGGGCCTATCATGGGGAGGGGGGAGAGGAGAGGGATTGCATTTGGAGTTATACCTGATGTAAATGATGAGTTGATGGGTGCTGACAAGTTGATGGGTGCAGCACGCCAACATGACACAAGTATACATATGTAACAAACCTGCACATTATCCACATGTACCCTAGAACTTAAAGTACAATAAAAAAAAAAAAATTGGTATATCTATGCAATGGAATACTATACAGCAATGAGAATGACTGAATTATTGGTATACACCACAACATGGATAGATGAATCTCACAAACATACTGTTCAATAAAAGAGTTCAGACAAAAAAAGTACAGATTATAAGATTTCACTTTTATAAAGTTCAAAAACAGGCAGTACTGGCTTATGATGTTAGAAGTTAGGATGTTTGTTTCTGGTAGTGAATGAGAAGAAACATGAAGAGGCTTCTAAGTTGCGGATTATTTTCTGTTTCTCAATCGGGGTGGTGGTTACAAGGTATGTTAAGTTTGTGAAAATCTGTCTAGCTATACACTTCTTATTTGTGAACTTTTCTGTATATTTACAATATTATATACATATACATATATTTACATATATACACATTTATATAAAACATGTATTTATATATTTACATATATAAATATTATAATAAAAATTTTACTTTAAAAGAAAGACCTTCAGTAGAACTTCAAGTTAGAAAGCAGGAGGAAAGATCAGGGGTCAGCAATCTATATCCCAAGGGCCAAATCTGGCCTGTGTTTGCAAAGAAAGTTTTATTAGAAGAATTAGAAGACAACCACATTTTTTACTTTTTATATTGTCTAAGATGACTTTTTCTCCACAATTACAAAGGTGAGTAGTTTTGACAGATACCCTATGGCCCACAAAGCCTAAAATATTTACTATCTGGCCTTTTACAGAAAACGTTTGCCAATCTCTGCTCTAGATGATTTTTACCTTGAATCCAACGTCTTTTAACAGTTAAAACCTTCATCATATTTCACCATAATAACTTTCTAACTGGGCTCTCTGCTTCCACTCTTGTCCCTTACAGCATGTTCTCAATATAGCAGGAAAGAGTAGGTGGGACACTTTTGCTTCTTTATAGGATGTAATAAGTGTCAGAAGCCCAAGGATTTGCTGCAAAACTGGAAAAAGCTGGATACATTACAAAAATCCAACTTATAAAGATATGATAAGGATGTGGGAGGTATGGAAACAAAAAAGACTATGTAAATTGGAATTCCAGAGTTAGAAGAGCATTTCAGAGGTGAACTAGTGATTGTGGGCCATTTCTTTCCTGGAGACATTTGTGGATTATATATTTGAATTGAATATTAGGCTTGGCTCACACAGAGGTACTCTGAGGAACAAGTGAGATTTTCGTCGGTCATGTTAGGTGATATGTAAGAGTAGAAATTTGGAGTGCTCCAAGTGCAAGGCCAATTTCCTCCATAAGACATTTGCTGAGACCAGGGGCTATACATGGCAACTGAGGGAGCTAGGCTGAGGACTTCTAAAGTAAGAGGAAAAATCTGGTCACACTAGTTGGAGGAAATTTGATGCAAACAACAAAACAAGTCTCCCTCTTTTAGTTAGTTGCCATAATTTTTCCAGAAGTAGATGTACACAAATATAGTCAATTTATTTTTTTGTTGAATGTGCCAAGGTAATTCATTGGAAAAAGAGTAGTTTGTATACATTGTAATAGGTCACTGTGTGCTTAGCCTTGTTAAGTATTTTGAATAGAGCTTCTGATTACCACCACCATTTTTTTTCTGCTCCTCTCATAGCAAGCATCAGTGCCCTCAGAGAGAAGAGAGAAGGGTCAGAGAAACTAATTCACTCTTTAAATGTCAGATATTTCAAGGGTTATAGTCCCTGGTGGACAAATGTATATTTATCATTCATTTATAATTTATCAAGAGGTCCTAGGTGAGGAGAACTGGCCTTTTAATAATCGTATTAGTGGCTTACTGTGGGCAGTTTTTGCATACATTGCAGCTGAATCACTTCTTGTAACCTATCTCCTCTGTTAGCTTCCCCCAAACATTGGAGAAAATGAAGGTAAACAAGTTTTCTTCTCTGTGGATAAAAATTGGTTGGGAAAAATGACTTCTAAATATGAATGAATCTGACTAATAGCAGCAGATTCTGACTAACAGCAGAAGTTAGGAACCAAGGCAGCTTCTTTCTCCCACCCATATCTCTATCTCTGTCTCTAGCTCAACTCTAGCTCTAGCTCTAGCTCTAGCTCTACCTCTTTCTCTCTCTATATATATATCTATCTCTATCTCTCTATCGTCTATCTATCTGTCTATCTATCTATCTCCCGTTATTCCTGCTCATCATCCTCAGATAGGAGAGGTTGAGAAAATTCAATCCATATGTGATATGACATACCTAGCAATGGAAAGTATCCACTAAATCCTTTCTGCTGGTGGCAACTCATTTTCAAGCTAATATATGATCAGGTGAAACAAAACAATTTGGCTCAGGCCCATTAATCCCAGCATTTTGGGAGGCCAAAGTGGGAGGATTGCTTGAAACAAGCCTGCGCAACATAATGAAACTCTGCCTCCTCAAAACAACTTATGAGCAGATCCTCATTATATTTAAGGGGCTGCCTATGAAAACCCTACCTATGACCCCTGACTATGTGTTAATATCTGGCAGGCAGAGTGAGGCACCAGACAGTTAGGAGGAGGAGGATGAAGGAGGGGCAAATATTTGCATTCTGTAATTATAGATACATACGTGTTTGGAACAACAGAATTAACATAAAAGGGAGAGGGCAAAATGGCAGACTAGAAGTAGCCCATGTGTGTGGTTTTCACAGAGACGAAACAAAAGGGCTAGTGAACACCTAATCTAAAGGTTGATAATCTAGGAAACCACACCAGGATCCATCAAGGCAGCAGGGGGACACAATCAAGTCTGCATGACAACCAGCTAACAACAGAAAGACAAGGTCAAATCCATACATATCATTTCTAGCCTTGAGTATAAATGGGCTAAATTCTCCAACTAAAGGACAGAGCATGGCAAATCTGAAAAAGAAGCAAGACCAAATGATGTCTTGTCTTCATAGGACCTATTTCACTGCAATGACACTCATAGGCTTAAAGTAAAAGGATGAAGAAAAGTCTACTGAGCAAATAGAAATCAGAAAAAGGAAGAGTTTGCTATTCTAATTTCAGACAAAAAGACTTCAAACCAGTAATGATTGAAGAAGACAAAAAAGATCGTTACATAATGGTAAAGGGCACAATGCAACATGAAGATGTAACTAACTCAAATATACATGAACCCAACCCAGGAGCACCCTGATTCACACAAGAAGTTCTCAGTGACCTAGGAACAGACTTAGATAACCACACAATAATAGTGGGAGACTTTAACACCACACTGACAGTAATAAACAGATCATTGAGGCAGAAAACTAGCAAAGATATTTGGGAGCCGAACTTAACACTTGACCAAATGGGTTTAACCGATATCTACAGAACACTCCACACAAAAACAAGAGAATATACATTTTTTCTCATCTGCACATGGCACGTGCTCTAAAATCAACCACTCAGTTGGCCTTAAAACAGTCCTCAAGAAATTCAAAAACTGAAATCATACCAACCACATTCTCGGACCACAGCACAATAAAAATAGAAATTAATACTAAGAAAATCACTTTTGACAGATTTTAGTTTTGACATAATTTTGACCATACAATTACAAGGAAATTGAACAACCAGTTCTGGAATTACATTTGAGTAAACAATAAAATTAAACAAACTAAGAAATGCTTTGAAGCTAATGGGAACAAACATACAGCATACTCTGCAGAATCTCTGGGACACAACTAAAGCAGTGTTAAGATGGAAGTTTATAATGTTAATCACCCACATCAAATAGTTTTAAAGATCTAAAACGAACAATGTGACATTATAGCTAAAGGAACTAGAGAATCAAGAGCACACCAACCCCAAAACTAACAGAAGACAGGAAATAACCAAAAAACAGAGCAGAACTAAAGGAAATAGAGATTTAAAAAAATCAGTGAATCCAGGAGTTTGTTCTTTGAAATAATTAATAAGATTGATTGCTAGATCACTAGCTAGACTAACAAAGAAATAAAAGAAAGAAGATATGAATAAACACAATCAGAAATGACAAAGGGAACATTACATCTGACCCCATAGAAATACAAAAACCTCTCAGAGACTACTATGAACATCTCTATGCACACAAACTAGAAAATGTAGATGAAATGGATAAATTCCTGGAAACCTACAACCTCCCAAGGTTGAACCAGGAAGAAATGGAAACCTTGTATAGAACAATACTGAGTTCCATAAAAAGTCCATTAACCAGAAGAAGTTCATGACAAGATGAATTCACAATGGAGTTCCACTAGATATATAAAGGAGAACTGATACCATTCCTACTGAAACTGTTTTGAAAAATTGAGATGAGAGGACTCTTCCTTAACTCATTCTATGAGGTCAGCCTCATCGTGATACCAAAACCTTGCAGAGACAACCCCCCCCCCCCGACAAAGGAAAAAAAAATACTTCAGGCCAATATCTTTAATGAACATAGAAGATATAAAAATATAAAAATCTTCAACAAAATACTAGCAAATTGAATCCAGCAGCACATCAAAACGCCAATCCGCCACAATGAAGTAGACTTTATTCTGAGGATGAAGGTTGGTTCAACATATGCAAATCAACAAATGTGATTTATCAAATAAGCAGAACTAAAAATGATAACCACATGATCATCTCAATACATGCAGAAAATGCTTTTGATAAAATTCAACATCCCTTTATGTTAAAAACCCTCAACAATCTAGGCATCAAGGAAACATACCACAAAATGATAAGAGCCTTATATTACAAACCCACAGCCAACTCCACTGGAAGTATTTCCCCTTGAGATGAGTAACAAGACAAAGATGCCCCTCTCAGCACTCCTATTCAACATAGCACTGGAAGTCCTAGCCAGACCAATTAAGCAGAGACAGAAAGAAAAGGCATTAAAATAACCTTTTAATTGCTCTTCCAACTATCTCTCTTCAGAGACAATGTGATTATATTCCTAGAAAACCCAAAATATCTGCCCCAAAGTTCCTAGATTGGATAAAGAATTCCAGGTAAGTGTCAGAATACAAAATGAATGCACAAAAAATCAGTAGCATTTCTACACACTAGGAATGAGCAAACTGACAGCCAAATCAAGAACACAGTCCATTCAAAATAGTCACAAAAAGCATAAAATACCTAGAAATACAGCTAACCAGGGAGGTAAATGGTCTCTACAATGAGAATTATAAAACACTGTTCAAGTAACTCAAAGATTATATTAACAAATAGATAAACATTCCATGCTCATGGATAAGAAGAATTAATATTGTTAAAATGGCCATAGTGCCCAAAGCAATTTACAGACTCATTGCTATCCCTGTCAAAATACCAATGACATTCTCCACATAATTAGAAAAATAAAACTATTTTAAAATTCATATGGAACCAAAAAAGAGCTCAGGTATCCAAGGTAATCCTAAGCGAGAAGAACAAAACTAGAGGCATCACATTACCCAATTACAAACTATACTACAAGACTACAGAAATAAAAACAGCATTGTACTTGTACAAAAACAGGTATACAGACCAATGAAACAGAATAGAGAGCAAAGAAATAAAGCCACACACCTACAACCATCTGATCTTCAACAAAGTTGACAAAAACAAGCAATGGAGAAAGGACTCCCTATTTAATAAATGTTCCATGGTAACTGGCTAGCCATATGGAGATTAAAGCAGTACCCCTTCCTTACACCATATACAAAAATCAACTCAAGATAAAACACAGACTTAAATGTAAAACATAAAACTATAAATTCTGGAAGAGAAACTAGAAAATATCATTTTGGACATAGGCCCTGACAAAGATTTCATGATGAAGTTGCCAAAAGCAATTGCAACAAAAACAAAAATTGACAAATGAGACCTAATTACATTAAAGAGATTTGCAAAGCAAAATAAACTATCAAAAGATTGAGCAGATAACCTACATAATGAGAAAAAATATTTGTAAACTATGTATCTGACAAAAGTTTACTATCCAGAATATATAAGAAACTTAAGCAAAAAAGCAAACGATCTCACTAAAAAGTGGACAAAGAACATGAACAGACACTTTCCAAAAAAAAGACATATACATGACCAACAAGCATATGGAAAACTGCTCAACATCACTAGCCATTCAAGAAAGGCAAATTAAACCACAATAAGACATCATCTCATGACAGTCAGAAAGTCTATTATTAAAAAACAGCAGATGCTTGTGAGGTTGCAGAGAAAAAGGAATGCTGCTGTTGGAAAAGTAAATCAGTTTAGCCACTGTGGAAAGCAGCACAGTGAATTTAAAACAGAAGTATGATTCAATTCAGCAATCCCATTATTGGTTGTATATCCAGTGAAATGTAAATCATTCTACCATAAAGACACATGCTGAAGTTGCTTATCAGCTTAAGGAGATTTTGGTCTGAGACTATGGGGTTTTCTAAATATACAATCATTCCATCTGCAAACAGAGACAATTTGACTTCCTCTCTTTCTATTTGAATACTATTTATTTCCTTCTCTTTCCTGAATGCCCTGGCCAGAACTTCCAATACTATGTTGAATAGGAGTGGCGAGAGAGGGCATCCTTGTATTGTGCTGATTTTCAAAGGGAATGCTTCCAGCTTTTGCCCATTTAGTATGATGTTGGCTGTGGGTTTGTCATAAATAGCTCTTATTATTTTGAGATATATTCCATCAATACCTAGTTGATTGAGAGTTTTTAGCATAAAGGGGTGTTGAATTTTATCAAAGGCCTTCAGAAGGAATGGTACTATCTCCTTTTTGTACCTCTAGTAGAATTCGATGGTGAATCCGTCTTGTCCTGGGCTTCTTTTTGTTGGTAGGCTATTAATTACTGCCCAATTTTGGAATGTGTTATTGGTCTATTCAGGAATTATACTTCTTTCTGGTTTAGTCTTGGGAGGGTGTATGTGTCCAGAAATTTATCAATTTCTTCTAGATTTTCTAGTTTATTTGCATAGAGGTGTTTATAGTATTCTGATGGTATTTTGTATTTCTGTGGCATCAGTGATGATATCCTCCTTATCATTTTTATTGTGTCTTGTTGGGAACAAGCCCTCCAAAATCTGTCCATAAAGTGGCCCCAAAGCTGGCCATAAACAAAGTCTCTGCAGCACTGTGACATGTTCATGATGGCCATAACGTCCACACTGAAAGACTGTGGGTTTACCAGAATGAGGGCAAGGTTCACCTGGCCCGCCCAGGGCAGAAAACCGCTTAAAGGCATTCTTAAGCCACAAACAATAGTACAATCAATCTGTGCCTTAAGGACATGTTCCTGCTGCAGTTAACTAGCCCAACCTCTTCCTTTAATTTGGCCCATTCCTTCGTTTCCCACAAGGGATACTTTTAGTTAATTTAATATCTATAGAAGCAATGCTAATGACTGGCATGCTATTAATAAATACATAGGTACATCTCTGTTTGGGGCTCTCAGCTCTGAAGGTTGTGAGACCCCTGATTTCCCACTTCACACCTCTATATTTCTGTGTGTGTGTGTGTGTGTGTGTGTGTGTGTGTGTGTCTTTAATTCCTCCAGTGCTGCTGGGTTAGGGTCTCATTGACCAAACTGGTCTAGGCAAGTGGTATCCATTGTGGGGTTTTGAATCCAGGTCAAAGGGTCACTGGAGTGACGGTTGGAGAATGTGGAACTAGCGGGAGGACACCTGAGTACTCTTAAAGCAATTCC
The DNA here is from genome assembly GCF_043159975.1 of Macaca nemestrina. Lineage (NCBI taxonomy): Eukaryota > Metazoa > Chordata > Mammalia > Primates > Cercopithecidae > Macaca > Macaca nemestrina. The sequence goes on from NC_092145.1 coordinate 88,316,682, forward strand.
TGTGGTGGGTAAGAAGGGGAGCTCGGAAGCGTCAGGGTAACAACGGGACAGATGTGGGGTGTGGTTCGTTACAGCTTGGAACTTTTTCACACTAATGATGAGGAGAAAGGAGAGTATAGTAAAGTAACAGAAGAGGTTACAGAGCATGTTTATTTACCAGCTAAAGCTAAAGTGGCAAAGGAAGGAGAGGTTCATCCCTACCCTTCTGCACCCCCTCCTTATTATTTTGAAGAAAAAGACCCTCCAGATCTTTCTTTTCTGGAGGACACTGGGCAAAAAGTAGTTGCCCCAGTGATTGTTTGAGCAGTGCCTCAAGCAACCACTCTTAATGCTCTTCAGGCAGGAATTCAGCAACCTAGACGAGAGGGTGATGTAGGGGCTTGGCAGTTCCCTGTCAGAATACACTCCCCAGATGAAGAGGGAAATATTAGAGCTACATTTGAGCCTTTTCCTCTTAAATTACTCAAAGAATTTAAACAAACTATTCATACTAAAAAAGAATGTAGAAAAAATCAGTGAATCAGGCCGCCAGATAGGGGAAAAAAGAAAACTGCTGAGACTGAAATATGTACAAAATGTAAGAAAGGAAAACATTGGGCTAATAAGTGTCACTCTAAGTTTGATAAAGAAGGGAATCCAATTTTGGGAAATGCCATGAGGGCCCGTCCTGGGCCCCATTCTAAACCCAGGCATTTCCAGCTCAGGCCATTCCCTCAGCCCTGTACAATGTCTGTCCCCCACTACAGCCGGTAGTGCCGCAGTAGATTTTTGCTGCACAAAAGCTGTGAGTCTTCTGCCTGGGGAACCTCCACAAAAGGTCCCAACAGGAGTCTGTGGACCCTTGCCAGCGGGACAACAGGATTACTTTTAGGAAGGTCTACTTTAAGTTTAAAAGGGGTACAAATACATACAGGAGTCATTTATTCAGATTACAATGGGGAAATTCAAATTGTTATATCTACTTCTGTTCCCTGGAAAGTAGAGCCAGAAGAGAGTATAGTACAGCTCCTTATTGTGCCATACACGACAGTGGGAAAAACTGAAATTAAATGAGCAGGAGGATTTGGAAGCACAAATAAACAAGGCAAAGCAGATTATTGGGTAAATCAAATTACTGATAAATGTCCTTCCTGTGAAATAACTATTCAGGGAAATAAATTTGAAGTTTGGTATATACAGGAGTGGACATTTCAATCATTTCTCTACAGCACTGGCTGTCCACGTAGCCAATTTGACCTGCTCAGTTTAACATATTTGGAGTTGGTAAAGCCCCTGAAGTATATTAAAGTAGTTTTATTTTGCATTGTGAAGGGCCCAATGGACAACCTGGGACTATTCAACCAATTATAACTTCTGTACCTATAAATTTATGGGGGAGAGATTTATTGCAACAATGGGGAGCACAAATTCTAATTCCAGAACAATTATATAGCCCTCAAAGTCAACATACAATGCATGAAATGGGGTATGTCCCTGGTATGGGACTAGAAAAAAATTTGCAAGGTTTGAAAAAACCACTTCAAGTGGAAAGACAAAGTTCCCGCCAAAGATTAAGATATCATTTTTGATGGTGGCCATTGTTAAGCCTCCAGAACCTATACCTTTAAAATGGTTAACAGATAAGCCAATTTGGATACAACAATGGCCACTAAGTAAAGAGAAACTGGAGGATTTAGAGAAATTAGTTACTGAACAATTAGAAAATGGGCACATAGCTTCAACATTTTCCCGTTGGAATTCTTCAGTTTTTGTAATTAAGAAAAAATCAGATAAATGGAGAATGTTGACCAACTTAAGAGCCATCAATTCAGTTACACAACCTATGGGAGCATTACAGCCAGGATTGCCTTCTGCTACAATTCTAAAAAATTGGCCTTTAATCATCATAGATTTTAAAGACTGTTTCTTTACTATCCCTTTAGCTGAGCAAGACTGTGAACGGTTTGCATTTAAAATTCCTGCAGTAAACAACCTGCAGCCTGCTAAGCGTTTTCATTGTTTTACAAATGGCTCTAGTAATGGTAAAGCTTCTTATTTTGGCTCAAAAAGTAAAGTTTTTCAGATGCCCTATACTTCAGCTCAAAAAGCAGAGCTTGTAGCTGTAATTGAGGTATTGACTGCTTTTGATATGCCTATTAATGTGATTTCTGATTCTTCATATGTGATTCATTCCACATAGTTAATTAAAAATGCTCAGTTCATTACTAACTTTAAATTTTTTTGAACCTGCCCAAAGGCCAGATGTTATCAGCAGCTGAACAGCATCTACAGAAACCAGTTGAAAAAGACAGAAGCAGAAAAATTGGCTTGGTGGAGAAAACCAGAAAGTTGGGAAATAGGTAAAATAATAACTTGGGGTAGAGGTTATGCTTGTGTTTCTCCAGGCCAAAATCAACAGCTGATTTGGATGCCATCAAGACACCTGAAACCTGTCTTAATTTAATTTAATTTAATTTAATAATTGTCTTAATTTAATACTTAATTTAGGAGAGCTAAATAATTAAACATGAGGCCAAAGTACATAAGAAAGCAGCAGTCTTTTATTGCAAATATGCACACACTCTCGGGAGAGGTTCTCCGGTCCTCAGGTATGGGGCCAGGGAAGTTGCACCGGCACTCTCGGGTGAGGTTCTCTGGTCCACAAGTAGGAGGGGCCGAAGAAGTCACACCAGCTCCTGCCGGCAGCGGACTTTTATGCATTGGTACTGGAAGGGGGAGGGCAGTGGGCAGGATAAGGGCGTGATAGGGGCATCTCCATAGGCGTGGCCAGGTAAGTTTCGATCTCTTCGGATTGACGTCACCTGGCGCATGCTCGGTTGATCTGCATCTTCCCAGGCGTGGGCTGCATTTTCCCACGCACGGGAAGGTTGGTGAGGAAGAACCCGGAAGCAACATGGATTGTGCCTTCTTGTTCACCTTCCTCCATCTTGTCCTTTCTCCCTCACCCAAACAAAACCATATCATGAGCCAGATTCTGGGAGGATCCCGATGACCCCTCAGTTGCAGCCATGTCAAGACTGACACAGAGGAGGACCCCAACTGTCACAAGCAACACCTGTTGAACATAGCCACCCACCTGGGGACAGATCAAGAAGCTGTCACAGATGATGGAAGAAAACCTGAGAAAAGTGGGACAGCCAGTTACAATCAGTAATTTAATCGTAGCTATGCTAGTGGTGATCACCATTGCCATGAGTATTCTTTCAACAAGGGCTGACACAGAGAACAATTATGCTTATTGGGCATATTAACCAATCCTGGCTGGTAATAATGCCTGGATATAATCACTCTATGACATAGTTACACATGCTTTCTGATCTCAGTATTTACTATAATAAGTCTGCTCCTATAATTGAGGCATACCACACTCGAAAACCTATTTGTAAACAAAATTGAACCTGGCCAGAAAAAATGAACATACTTGTTTATGAAGATTGCATTGCAGAATAGACAGAGGTGCTGTATAATGATTCCTATGGAACCATTATTAATTGGTCCCCTACGGGGATGCCTAGCTTGAATTGCACCTCTCAGTCAGCATGCCATGGCCACACTATGTTCAGATGGTCTGAACAAATCTGTCAGATAGTAGAAATAATAAGAAGTATGGCAAGAGTTCCTATTATCTGGAACCATGGCGATATAGTGTCACCTCAAACTCAAATGATATGGCCCACTGTAGGAGCTAAACACAAGGATTTGTGGAAACTATTAATAGCTCTTAATAAGATCAAAATTTGGGAAAGAGTAAAAATGCATCTAGAACGACACTCTACAAACTTGTCTTTGGATATTGCAAAATTAAAAAACAAATATTTAAAGCATCCCAGGCACACTTGAACTTAATGCCAGGAACTGGAGTGCTTGAAGGAGCTGCAGACAAATTAGCAGCTAGTAACCCATTAAAATGGATAAAAACACTTGAAAGCTCTGTGATTTCTTTATTATTATTATTATTATACTTTAAGTTCTAGGGTACATGTGCACAACATGCCGGTTTGTTACATATGTCTACATGTGCCATGTTGGTGAGCTGCACCCAATAAATCATCATTTACATTAGGTATATCTCCTAAAGCTATCCCTCCCCACTGCCTCCCCACAATAGGACCCGGTGCGTGATGATCCCCTCCCTGTGTCCAAGTGATCTCATTGTTCAGTTCCCACCTATGAGTGAGAACATGCAGTGTTTGGTTTTCTGTTCTTGCGATAGTTTGCTGAGAATGATGGTTTCCAGCTGCATCTATGTACCTACAAAGGACACAAACTCATCCTTTTTGATGGCTGCATAGTATTCCATGGGGTATATGTGCCACATTTTCTTAATCCAGTCTGTCACTGATGGACATTTGGATTGATTCCAAGTCTTTGCTATTGTGAATAGTGCCACAATAAACATATATGTACATGTGTCTTTATAGCAGCATGATTTATAATCCTTTGGGTATATCCCCAGTAATGAGATGGCTGGGTCAAATGGTATTTCTAGTTCTAGATCCTTGAGGAATCGCCACACTGTTTTCCACTATGGTTGAACTAGTTTACAGTCTCACCAACTGTGTAAAAGTGTTTCTATTTCTCCACATCCTCTCCAGCACCTGTTGTTTCCTGATTTTTTAATGATTGCCATTATAACTGGTGTGAGATGGTATCTCATTGTGGTTTTGATTTGCATTTCTCTGATGGTGAGTGATGATGAGCATTTATTAGTAACATTAAAGGAATAATAAGTTTTTATATTAGTCATTGTGGTTGTGAAAAAAAAAACCCAATCAGTTAGAGATGAGACTTGAAGACATGGCATTGGTGATTTGCTTTAAAATACTCCAACAGATACAGATAGATAGAGAAAATAAGTGAAGGATAGAAAAATGTGATTGGTGAAATATCGATAACTTTTGAAACTGAGTGATGAATTCATTATACTATTCTATTTTCCATGTGTTGAAAATTCCCCTAATAAAAGGGTGTTTTTGTTTTGTTTTGTTTTGTCTTTGCAATATAGTAAAGGTGATGCCTTTGCACCCTAAGTAGCCTAGACCTAAGAGTGTGTCACTGTCCCCAAGGGACTGCAATGTGAAATACTACTTTAATTTTTTTCTTAACATTCAGAGGTAGGTTAAAATGTGCCTTTAACTTCATGCTATGAAAAAGGGGCATGATCTCTTTCACAAAATCAGCAGCAGATATACATGTAATGTACTTGGTTTCTGCCTCTCTGAGATGGGTTGCTAGTTGTTGCTTTAGTAGTTAAAGTACATTGATGCAAATTTGAAGTTTTTGATGCAAATTGGGATTTACTCAAGTTCCATTTTCAAATGGGAGGAGGAGTGGACTCTAGATGCCAATGAATGGACAAAAATCTACTTTTAACTCAAAAAGAACAGTCAGTGATGTCTCTCCAGAAAAGAAGAGCCTCTGCTTAGCTCAGATCGTCAATTTCTGCCAAAACTTGAAATGAAAGGGCGAAAAGATGTGAAGCAGAAAAGCAGAACTCCCTGAGGAATGACTTCAGGAACTAAGAGAGAGACTGAGGCTGAAGATCTCACCACAGAGAAGAGGGCAGGAAAGAAATTTGAAATCTTAGCTCCAGAGACCAGGATATGCACCTCCAGGATTTTTTTTTTCTCCTCCTAAATAAGAAAGTCAACATTTCTCTAGTTAAATCCCTAAGAAAACAATGAAAAAGATAATATTTGTAATTGTTGACTATGACAAGATGTAAAAAACACAGTGCCAAAAAGTAGAAATAGTTAATAGAAATATGAAAAAAGTCCCAATATATGAAAAACAGCAGAATACCATTACATTTTTGATTCTCAACTAGGCAAAGATTTTGCAACATGTATAACATGCCTTGTTTCAGTTTGAAAACAGCACTTTCATACAACTTGTGCTACAAACTTTCTGGATATGTTACAGTAGGTAGCTAGTCAGACATGAGTCGGACACAAGAGCCCCCCTGCACCCCGCCACCACCACCAGGAATGTCAGGCAACCATCTAGTAATGGTCAGGTAGTTGTTAAGCTGTCTCTCTAAAATAATAATTGGTTGTAGCCAGCACCAGAGAAGGGCAATCTCCCAATAGGTAGAAACATTTGAAACTGGCTATCAACAACTTTCCAATAAAATTCCTCATATTCTACATGACACTTATATGCACCAAGCTCACTTTACTCAATTGATGGAATATCCTTTTCGCCTCCATTATCTAGTTAATTTCCATTTATTATTTAAGATTCAACTCCTGTCACCTTCTCTAGGAAGCCTTCTCAGATGACTTCATCCTGGGATAGGTGTTGGCCATGTAGATGTTTGAATATTAGGCTTCTAACAAAGGATTCTCATCGAAATATAATTAGAAGTTACCTAAATTTCCAAAAATTGTGGAATAAATAAATGTAGTAATATATCCAAGTGATTAAGTAACTTGCAGCCATTAAAAGCAGTATAAAAATAATATTCATTATATAGTCAATGAAAAAATTACAAAATAGTATGTACAGAAACTTGATAATTTTGCTTCCCTAAAATGTAAAATGTATATGTATATTTTTGTATGTGTATATACATAAAATAAATATAAATAAATATGTATATTTATTTATAGTTTAAAAAAGCATAGTAGCAAATTTTCAACACTGGTCATCTCTGAGCAAGACTCTAGAAAGCAGAAATGACTATAACTTCCATATAACCTTATTTCCTGATGGATCTGGGTGAAGTAAATTGAAAACCTTGTGGGAAGGATTTACCATTCTAGATGTCATTAAAACATTAATGATTCATGAGAGGAGGCCAAAATATTAGCATCAACATTAACAGCAATTTGGATAAAGTTGATGCCAGCCCTCATGGATGACTTTGAGGGATTCTAGAGTTTGGTGGAGAAAGTAACTGAAGATGTGATGGAAATACCAAGAGAAATAAAATTAAAAGTGGAGCCTGAAAGTGTCACTGATTTGTTGTAATCTTATAATAAAATTTTAATAGATGAGGAGTTACTTCTTATGAGTGAGCAGAAAAAGTGATTTCTTGAGACGGAATCTACTATTGGTGATGATGATGTGAACATTGTGGAAATGACAACCAAAAATTCTGAATATTACATAAACATTGTTAATAAGGCAGCAGTAGCAAAGTTTGAGAGGATTGACTCCAATTTTGAAAAAAGTTATATTGTGTGTAAAATGCAATCAAACAGCATCACATGCTACAGAAAAATCTTTTGTGAAAGGAAGAGTCAATCAATGTGGCAAACTTCATTGTTGTCTTATTTTAAGAAATTGCTAAAGTCATTCTGATCTTCAACAAATACCACCCTGTTCAGTCAGCAGCCCTCAACTTTGAGGCAAGACATTCCGCCAGCAAAAAAAACTATAGCTAGTTGAAATACAGAGGCTCATTAGCATTTTTAGCAATAAAGTATTTTAAAATTATGGTATGTACTTTTTAAAAATTTACAGATTTGGGGGTATGTGTGCAGGTTTGTTAGTTGGATAAATTGTGTAATGGTGAGGTTTGTTTTTCTAGTGTTTGGTATGTACAAATTTTTAGACATAATATTATTGAATACAGTAGACTATAGCTAGTACAAACATAACACCTATGCATGGTGAAACCTAAAAGAAATTTTGTGACTTGCTGTATTGCAATATTTGCTTTATTTCAGTAGTCTGGAGCCAAACCATAACAATTTCCTTTTATTTTATTTTGTTTTGTTTTATTTTATTTTATTTTATTTTATTTTATTTTATAAGTTGCAGGGTACATTTGAAGGATGTGCAGGTTTTTTGCACAGGTAAAAGTGTGCCATGGTTGTTTGCTACACCCATCAACCCATCACCTAGGTATTAAGCCCAGCATGCATTAGCTATTTTACCTGATGTTCTCCCCAACACCACCTTCCCCCAACAGACCCCAGGATGTGCTCTTCCCCTCCCTGTGTTCATGTTTTCCCAATGTTCAGCTCCCACTTATAAGTGAGAACATGCAGTGTTTGGTTTTCTGTTCCTATGTTAGTTTGCTCAGGATAATGGCTTCCAGCTCCATCCATGTTTCTGCAAAGGATGTATTCTCTTTCCTTTTTAAGGGTGCATATATGTCATGGTGTATATGTAACACATTTTCTTTATCCAGTCTGTCACTGATGGACACTTGAGTTGATTCCACGTCTTTGATATTGTGAATAGTATTGCAATAAACATACATGCGTATGCATCCTTATAATTGAATGATTTATATTCCTTAGGGTATATACCCAGTAATGGGGTTGCAGGGTCAAATGATACCTCTGTTTCTAGGTTTTTGAGGAATCACTTCACTGTCTTCCACAGTGGCTAAATTAATATATATTACCACCAACAGTGTAAAAGTGTTCTTATAAAAAACACTAGCATTCCTATACACCAACAACAGACCAGCAGAGAGTCAAATCATGAATAAACTTCCATTCATGATTGATACAAAGAGAATAAAATGCCTAGGAATATAGCTAACAAGGGAAGTGAAAGACCTTCTCAAGGAGAACTACAAACCACTGCTCAAGGAAAGCAGAGAGGCCAAAACAAATGGGATAATTTTCTTTTCCATGGTCATGGAGAGGATGAATCAATATCGTGAAAATGGCCATACTTTCCAAAGTAATTTATAGGTTCAATTCTATTCCCATGAAACTACCATTGACATTCTTTATAGAATTAGAGAAGAAAAACTATTTTAAAATTGATATGGAACAAGAAAAAGCCTGAATAGACAAGACAATACTAAGCAAAAAGAACAAAGCTGGAGGCATCACGCTACCTGACTTCAAACTATACTTCAAGGCTACAATAACTAAAGCAGCATGGCACTTGTACAAAATCACACACATAGACCAATGGAACAGAATAGAGAACTCAAACCATGGTATCTTCGAGGTATGCCTGCATTAAGTGGGACAAATGACAGGTAGAGAAGCAAGTGCAAAGGTTAAAGTACAGGACAAAAAGTGGCCTCAGAGTGAGTGAGTGAATGCAGGAGACAAGAAACAGGTCTGCAAGGAAGCCAGAGCACTAGGCAACAGTAGTGCTAACCATGCCAATTTGTTTATAATATTTCATGATAGACTATTATAATACAAGGCTTTGAAGAAGAGGAAATACAGAAGAAAGAAGGGCATAGATATCAGGAGTCTGTACCCTGTTTTCTATTTATGTTTTTCCCTTATGAATGGGAACCCAGGAGGTAAAAGAATTTTAGTGCAACCTTTATATGATCATGGGTAAGTTTCTCTTTGGACCACATTGCTCTATCAGTACAATGACAGGATTAGGCAAGATGCTCTTCTAGGTTCCTTCTACTACTGACATTCATTTTGTTATTTATTTATTTATTTATTTATCAATTCAAAATGTATATTATAGCAACTAAATATTGGGCCATGTGCAAGTCCTTGGGATATTTAGATGAATGAGACATGTTCCCTGACTTTCAAAGAACATACACTTTTTGGAGCAAAGCGGTAGGGAGGGTAGAGTGAAGGGGGAGAGCAGTTAGCAAACAAGATCAAAATTAGATGACAAAAGCTATAGGATACAGTGAGGGTACAATGTGGAGATTGTTACCTCTACCTGCAAAGATCAGGAAAAGTTTTGTAGAAAAAGTGAGGTGATACTTTTCAAAATTGTTAGTATTATTTGTTTATTTATTTAAATTGACACACAATAATTGTACATGTATACGGGTTGTAGTGTGATATTTCAGTAGCTGAATACAATGTGTAATGGTCAAATCAGGGTAATTAGCATATCCATCAACTCAAACAATTAGCATTTCTTTGTGTTGGAAACATTCAAATCTGCTCTCCAGCTATTTGAAAATGTCAAGCAAATTGTTAACTAGAGTCACCCTACATTGTTGTAGAATACTAGAACTTAATCCTCCTACCCAGTATTTTTTTAATCTGCTAACCATCCTCTTCCTATATCCCTTTGCCCTTACCCTTTTCAGCCTCTAGTTACCACTACACTACTCTCCACTTTTTTTTTTTTTTTTTTTTTGAGACGGAGTCTCACGCTGTTGCCCAGGCTGGAGTGCAGTGGCGCGATCTCGGCTCACTGCAAGCTCCGCCTCCTGGGTTCACGCCATTCTCCTGCCTCAGCCTCCTGAGTAGCTAGGACTACAGGCGCCCGCCACCGCGCCCGGCTAATTTTTTGTATTTTTAGTAGAGACGGGGTTTCACTGTGGTCTCGATCTCCTGACCTTGTGATCCGCCTGCCTCGGCCTCCCAAAGTGCTGGGATTACAGGCTTGAGCCACCGCGCCCGGCCTTACTCTCCACTTTTATGAGATCAACTTTACATTCCCTATATGAATGAAAACATGTGGTATTTAACTTTTTCTGCTTAAGTTATATCACTTACTATAATGTTCTCTAGGCTCTTTCATTTTACAGTAATGACAGGATTTCACTCTTTTCTATATTTAAAATTACTCCGTGGTATTCATGTGAGACATTCTATTTATCTGCTCATCTGTTAATGAACACTCATGTTAATTCCATATATTGGTTATTGTGAATAGTGCTGCAGTAAATTTGGGAGTGCAGATATCTCTTCAAATACTGATTTCCTTTCCTTTGGATATACCCCAGTAGTGCATTGCTGAGTCATTTGGTAGTTCTCTTTCTAGTTTTTTGAGAAACTTCCATATTGTTTTCCATAATTACTGTACTAGATTACATTCCCACAAACAGTGCAAAAGAGTTCCCTTTTCTCCACATCCTCACCAGCATTTTTTACCATTTATCTTTTTGATAATGGTCATTCTAAGTGGGATAAGATGGTATGTCATTGGGGTTTTGATTTGCATTTCCTTGATGATTAGTGATATTGAGCAGTTTTTCATACGTTTGTTGCCCATTTGTATGTCTTCTTTAGATAAGTGTTTATTCAGAATATTTACCCATCTTTTATTGGGTTATTTAGCTTTTGCTGTTGAGTTGTTTAAGTTCCTCGTATATCCGGGATATTAATTTTCTGTCAGATTAATAGTTTGCAAATACTTTCTCCAATTCTGCAGGTTGCCTCTTCACTCTGTTGATTGTTTTCTTTGCTGCACAGAAGCTTTTTAGTTTAATATAATTCCTTCTCTATTTTATTTTTGTCACCTGTGCTTTTGAGATTTTATCAATACAATTATTGACAGGTCAATGCCCTGAAGAGTTTCCCTTATGTTTTCTTCCAGTAGTTTCATAGTTTGGGGTCTTACATTAAGTCTTTAATTCATTTTGAGTTGGTTTTTGTATATGGTGAAAAATAGTGGTATAGTTTTATTCTTTTGCATATGGATATTTAGCCTTCTCACACCATTTATTGAAGAAACCGTCCTTTCCTCAATGTATGTTCTTGGTGCCTTTGTTGAAAATAAGCTGGCTGTAACTATATGGATTTAGTTCCAGGTTGTCTATTCTGTTCCATTGGTTTATAATTGATTCGAATCCTGAAGAATGAGTTAAAAGTAGACATTCTGCAATTTATTGGTGGGGGAACAGAGTGAGTAGTATTTGCAAAGTTACGACAACATTGAAAAACCATGACACATTCCAAAAATTTTAATCCTGAAGTGAGAAGCTCAGTTCCTGGAAAGCCTTGAGTACTACACTAAGATCAGCTTCTTCTTTGTTTAAAATTAACTCTTACTCTTGAATCATCGCTTGCTTTCTCTCAGAACCTAGTCTAGGGATTTAAATGGAATAAATTCAAAATGCTATTGCCTAAGATTTTAGATAGCATAGCAACAACAAAAAAGTAAAGGATTCAAGGAATAAACTCAACCCCAAAATGTAATAGCTACATGAAGAAAACTTGAAGTTCTACTGAGGAACGTAAAAGATAACCTGAATACACATATACAAACGTCTTTTTTTTAATAAGAACTCAGTGTTCTAAAGGTATCCCCTGAATTTGATACCCTGAAAGTCCCCTGAAAATTCCCTTGAAATTGTTCTACAAATTTAATGTAATAGCAAGAATGGCACTAACTGAATATATGCATGTATCCAATTAATGTTTAGACAGGTTAATTCTAAAGTTTATATGGAAAATATAAGAGACTATCTATAACATTTAAAAAAAAATTTCTAAAACTAAAATGTAATATTCAGATATTGCTGCAACAATTCTGCATAATAAATAGCCCCAAAATCTTAGTAGCTTGAAATACCAACATTCTTTTTTTTTTTGGCTCATGCGTCTATGGGCCATTTGCTGTTCTGCTGACCTCAACTGGGTTTGGGCTTGAGTTTGGGCTGTGGTTTGGGTACATGTCTATTCTATATGACACTTTTCTACTTGGGCCAGCAGCTACTCAGGACATGTTCATTTTATGGTGACTTACAAGAGCCCAAGAGGGCAACCTAAAATATACGGGCATATTTAAGGCCTTTGCTCACATCACATCCTCTAACATTGTGTTAGCCAAAGCAAGTCACATAGCCAAACCCAGCATCAAGTAGTCAGGTTAATTTGCTATGTTCAGTAAGAAGTATTGCAAAGTCACACAGTAAAATATATGGATAAGTGAAGAGTTGGAAACAATAATTCAAACCACAACAACAATAATAGATAGAACCATATCTACAATATATGACAGCATAAAATAAAGCTGTTATAGTTCAAATGTTTAGAGGCTTATTTATGAAAACACAGGGATGTCAATGAGATATGCAAATATATATTAAAAATTAGTGTATGATAAAAGCAATGGATCAGTTCAGATTCTCTGATTTCTGGCATCATAAACTGACTCTGGGTAATTTAAGCAAATAAAAGAAAAGGAGTTACTAGAGCATTTCAGAAAGTGCATAAAATCACCAGAAAACAGAACCAGGTTTAGAAGTGGGCAGAAAACAAAAAAAGACAGCAGGAAGAAGCATAGCTAAGGCAAGATAGCCGAAATGTCTGGCTAGGACATCCATTGGAAGATGTTTATGAGGGTGAGTTCTGAATCCTTGTCTTGACTGCATTAGACCAATATTCAAAGTTCTTGGAGAAAGTACTCAATTACTTAATTAGCATCCTAGCTGCCAGGAGGTGGGGAAATGCATATCTAACTTTATTTGGTTTTTGTTATTTTATTTGTGGAAGGGAAAGAGGAACCCACATTAATAGGAAAGGTTTCTGAATGCCAGGAAATCTCCCTTAAGTGTCTACAACATAACGCATTTTCAACACAGAAAGGTATGGTATATTCAGTAAATAGTCCTGAGAATATGGATGGCCAAATTTAGGGGAAAGAGGAGGAGGCTAGGTCTCCATCTCATTTTCCACATGAAAATAAATGGACTGAAATGTAAGAGATATAAGTAATTTTATAGTAAAAAAAAAAAAAAAAACAGAGGAGGATTGTATTTTAATTGTATTTTTCAAAGCAAGGCATTGAATCCAGAAGGGATACAAGAATTGATACATTGATAAGTAAAATACATTAACATTAAACATTCTCATGTACAAATAAAACATAAGAAGATAAATGGAAAATTAGAAAAAATTTTCAAATACATAAAACAAGGATTTTTAAAAATTCCTTTAATGCATAAAACCTTTTTTAATCAGTAAAGAGATCATCAATGGAGCAATAGACAAAGCGCAAAAACAAGAAACCCCCACAGAAGGAGTAGCAAATGGATTTTAAACATGAAAAGAGTCTCAACCTCACTAAATTTAAAAATGAAAATTAATCTAATAGCAAAACAACATTTTGCAGCATGTAAAGAGGCAAAATATCAGATGGGGTCAGGTTGCCTAGGTTTGAATCCCAGTTTTGCCTCAACACTATGCCACTTGAGCAAGTCATTTAATATCTGTGTTTAAATTTTCTAATCAGAGTTAATATATGTAAAGCACTTACAGCAGTGTTTGCCATCTCATAAGCACTATATGTGTTATCTGTTGCCATTGTTGTTATTAGAGAAGACCCACAAATAAACTTTCTTCTCACTTTTTTTCTCTAAAGTGTGGTAAAAAGTGATGAAAGTTTGAGGGCGGAAGGAAGATATTATTTAAAGAGTCTCAGGAATGACTATGTTACATATTATATAATACTTGCAAATAAAAATTTTGATTACAATTTTAAATATGGAGAAACTGAAGTTCTGAGAAAGGATAACACTTGTGTCAGGTCACATGACTGATGTATTGCAGAATGAGGATGGAAACACAGGCCCATGCAACAACTAGGGCTAGGATCTTTTCACCACCAAGTTGCCTTCTCCAAAAAGAGTGAAAATGGTTTGTGAGAAGGAAGCCAGGTCTCCAGACCTATTGAAGATGAAACAAGTGACTCAAATCTGGTTGGATATGAGAAAGAATTTCTGTTTTCTTTTTGAAAATCTCCCTCAAGGCAAGTACATATTTGTTTAATCATCTTGTTTAAATTTTTTAAAAAAATATCTAATTGAAGTGCTCTCTAGATGTCTCTCCATTTGTTCTATTTTTCACCAAATAGTTTTTATTGAGAAAGCAATGTTTGCACTTGGCAACAAATTAAACTAGTATGAAAGAGTATGGAGTGAAATATAGGCCTCTTTTTCTCTCTAGACCCTTAGCCTTCCAGGTCCCTCCACAGAGGCAATCAGTATAGGAAGTTTCTTGTGAATCATTTCATAAACATTCTACACATGTACATAAGTTCACTTTCTTCTTCCTCTCTTAAATGATGGGTTCATTCTATATGTAGTGTATATATTTGAGTACATTTTTACATAACACAAGCACATATAGAAATATCTCATTTTAAAAAATATTAGCTTAGTATTCCATTGGTTGTATCTTCCATAATCTATATAACATGGGTCTTAGTGATGGCCACTTGCTTTTATCAATAATGCTGTAATAAACTTCTCTGTACCTATTTCTCAGTACATATGTGAATATATCTTGAGAAAATTCTTACTAGTAGAATTGCTAAATCAATTGAACATTTTGATAGAAAGTAAAAACATGCCCTGCACAGAGGTTGCACATCAATTTATACTTCCATCAGTAAAGTGTGATAGTGATAGTGCTAGTTTACTTGTCTTGCCATATATGTCACCCCTTTGTAAACAACATGTTATTATAAAACTTTTTCAACTTTACCAATTATACCCTTAATGCTTATGTGCTGGACACTGATCACTGTGGTTTGCATATATTAACTCATGTAACCCTTACAAAGCACTGAAGAGATGGGTATTATCATCTTTACACTGAAGATGAGGAAACTGAGGCAAAGGGTGATTACATAATTGGGAATTAGTAGGGCTTGGACTCAGAAATCTAGTTCCAGAGTCAACATCCTTTGTTTCTGCCCTGAAATACTTCTAAATTCCTTCTCTTTATCCTCTTCCCCAACTGAAGCAATTTGCTTGCCTCTGTTCAGTGCTCAAAGCCTTTTCTTACTTTATGTCCAGGTGAAGGGCAGGCAGAAATGTTAACTACCACTGTCACTTAATAGGGATCAATATATTATATTGAAAATTATCAATCTTCAAAACAGGAATGTCACAGATGGCATGTGGGAGGCAAGTTTCCTTGGCTTGTTTTGGTTTATTAATTAGTAGACTGATTTTTTCTTTCTTTTGTGGCTTTCTTCAGCACATGGTAGGCACTCTAGGGTCCTTCTTTTTCACCTTTCAACACAAATTTATTGTTTTTAAAAATAAAATTTCAGTTTGAGATAATTGCAGAGTCATATGTAATTGTAAGAAAGATACAGAGAGATCTCTGTACTGTTTACCAAGTTTCTCTTCATAATAATATCTCAAGAAACTACAGTATAATATCACAACCAGGACACTAACATTGATACAATCACTATATATAACACTTCCAACACCACAGGTATCCCTACTGTTGCTGTTTCATAGCCATCTCTACCTCTCTCCCCACCAAAACCCCTCATTAACATATGGCAGTTAATCTATTCTCCATCCCTGTAATTTTGATGTTTCAAGACTGTTATACAAATGGAATCATACAGCATAAACTTTTTGAATTGATGTTTATTCATTGAGCACATTTTCTGGAGATGCATCCAAGTTGTTGTGTGCACCAGTAGTTTGTTCTGTTTTATTGCTAAGGAGTATTTCATGATATGGTTGTATCACAGTTTGGTGAACCATTAACCTATTGAAGGACATATTGGTTGTTTCAAGTTGGGGCTATTACAAATGAGGTTGTTATGAATATTCATGTATAGGCTTTTCTGTGGACATAACTTTTCACCAGATAAATGACTACGAGTGTAATTTCTGTGTCACATGGTAAGTGAATGTTTAGTGTTTTTGTTTGTTGTTAACCGCCAGAATATTTTTCAGAGTGGGTAGTTAGCACTCCCACCATCAAGGTGTGAGTTATTCAGTTCCTTCATATCCTCTCTAGAATTTGGTGTTGTCAGTATTTTTCACTTTAGCCATTCTGATTAGGTGTCTAGTGATATCTCATTGTGTCTTAAATTTACATTTCTCTAATGGCTAACAATAGTAAACATGTCTTTACGTTCACTTTATTTTTCATCTGTATACCCTCTTCAATACAACATCTGCTGAGTGTCTTTTGTCCATTTTCTATCTGGATTGTTTAGTGATGGGTTTTTTCTTACTGCTGAATTTTGAAAGTTATCTATATATTCTGGATGCTAGTCCTTTGTCAAATGTGTGGTTTGCAAGTATTTTCTCTAAATCTGTAGCTTGTCTTTCAGTCTTCTTATCAGAGTCTTCTGCAGAGCAAAAGCTTTTAGTTTTGATGAGGTGTAAATGTATCAAATTTTAATTTTATGAGTCATGTTTTGGGCATCAAGTCTAAGAATAATTTTCCTTGTACTAGATTCCAAAGACCTGTTTTATTTCTAAATGTTTTATAGATTTCATTTAGGTCTGTGATCCATTTTTATATAATTTTTATATAAGATGTAAGGTTTAGTTCCAAATTCTTTTTGTAAGGGGGATTATAGATGTCCAATTTATCCAACATCATGTGTTGAAAAAGATAACATTCCCCCATTGAGTCACTTTTGCACCTTTGTTAAAAATTGGTTGTACATGGTCAGGCATGGAGGCTCACGCTTGTGATCCCAGCACTTTGGGAGGCCGAGGGTGGGCGGATCACGGGGTCAGGAGATCGAGACCATGGTGAAACCCCGTCTCTACTAAAAATACAAAAAATTAGCTGGGCGTGGTGGCAGGCACCTGTAGTCCCAGCTAGTCAGAGAGGCTGAGGCAGGAGAAAGGTGTGAAATCAGGAGGCGGAGCTTGCAGTGAGCCGAGATCACCCCACTCCACTCCAGCTTGGTCGACAGAGCAAGACTCTGTATCAATAATAATAATAATAATAATAATAATAATAATAATAATTGGTTGTACACATTTGGATGAATATATTTCTAGGTTTTCTCTTCTCTTCTTTCAATCTTATATAATAAGATTAAATATAAAGTTTACTTGTGTGGAAAGCTTAAGAGTAGCTACCCAAGAAATATGGACTCCAAACAAATGGAAACAATATTTCAAAGTGGGAAAATTAAGAGTTCATTTATATAGGTAGTTAACAGGATTGCAACAATTTCCATACAAGGTCAATACATATCTAGTAGAGATTGTATTGGTTATAGCTTGCTACAATCAAATAAAGACTGCTTCAACATTTTATAAGGTAGGATGATGATCCTAGAGAGTCTTATCTCTGGCATCACAAGACCTTTCTTAATAGCTTACAGGAAAAAGCAGGAGTTGTAACTGTCTGCTACATGACTCAGGCCACTTAGTCACATTGCCCTCAAGTCTCAAAATAATTTAAAGTTCCATTAGTTTTAAGTTCGAATTATTTAATTTCACATTCTCCCCTTTTCGTCAAGATGTCCCTAAGAAATTATTGTAGATGAACTCAGACGGTTTGGCTACTTTTATGTTCAGGAACTTAGTCACACATCACTAGGAAGGCTCATTGTTAGAGAGTCTTGTACCACATTTCAGGGAATTGTTAAGCTATCAAGTTAGAATTTAGAGCAAAATGAAGGAGACTTTTTGAGTTAAGCCAGGATACATGGCTGCATCTTCAAATAAAGTAATTATTTGAGCAACCATTATTATAGTTTTATTTTCAGTTGTGCAAACCATTGCAAACAAATGCTGCTGCAGCAGTAACAACACAAACAAAGTTAAAACACAACAAATGACTATATTTTCCAGAATAACAGTTTCTGCCACCAGGTTATCCAAGATCCAAACCACCTACTTAGCCCATCATTCAGAGAGCATGTTGGATGAAAAGGATGGTTATTTGGGTTTTCATATCAGTCATTAATTTAGTGATGTTATCCAATTCATGTGGGATACAGGTGCAACAGTAAATTTTTATGATAGTGCAGTATTCCCCTTGAGTTGTAGTACCTTTAAAGCCATATGTTCTAAAATACAGCCTTTCTCATATGATTAATTTAATTGTTTAATAAAAAGATACCCATGTAGCTGTGATTTGTGGCCCTTATTTTGTGTAATTGGTTAAGGCCTCTAAATGTCAAATGATATCCTTGATATTCAATTGTGGCAGAAAGATGGAAGCTAAATAAGCATACCAATGAAACACCGAAAAAGTTCAATGAGATTTTAAATAAGGAAAATTTGCAGGTTTTGAAAAGGTATGAAGTACTTAACGTTGTGCCCAGACAAAACCCAAAGACTATATCCTAACAATACTGGGAGTAACCATGGCCATGGATTGATTCTATGTAGCCAAAATGTTCCATTCAGAGCTAGCCAATAAATACATGGCTGTTTTGCCCATTTAGTGGTAAGCAAATCAGTATTTTTGTTATACAAATGTGTGGATACACTGTTTCTGGAGTATCCATCCCACGTATTTAGTGCTATTGAACCATGTATCTTTGGTGTGATTCTTTTGTTCCCAATGTAAATGAGTGAGCTGACTAAGCTGACCAAAAAAAAAAAAGAGATAAGCCAGACAAAAGTGTCCCAAATGTGTTTTATAACGTCCTGAAATTGGATTGTCTTATTTCTCAGTTGGGACAGTCCTAGCATTAAACCTAATGAATTGGCTACCAAATATCTCTTCCTATATCCCTTGCTTTGTAATGTATTATTAATAGGCCAGTGTTATACAGCATCCTTGGTTATAATTGTGTTAAGCACCAATGACATTCCTTGAGAAACATGGATATATTTCTGACATTCTAGTCACTCTTGTCCTTGGAAAGGAGATACACCATGATAGAGAAGAATCACTGGAAACAGGCATGAGGCTCTCCTGTAATACCAGTACTTTGGGAGGCCAAGGGGGGAAGATCACAAGGTCAGGAGATCGAGACCATCCTGGCTAACATTGTGAAAATCTGTGTCTACTAAAAACAAAACAAAATAACAACGAAAAAATAGCTGGGTGTGGTGGCACACACCTGCAGTACCACCTACTTGGGAGGCTGAGTCAGGAGAATCACTTGAACCTGGGAGATGGAGGTTGCAGTGAACCAAGATCACACCACTGCATTCCAGCCTGGGTGACAGGGCAAGACTCCATCTCAAAAAAAAAAAAAAAAAAAAAAAAAAAAAAAAAAAAAAAAGAGGATTCTGTTCCAAGATGGCCGAATAGCACAGAAGACAGGTGATTTCTGCACTTCCAAATGAGATACCTGGTTCATCTCACTGGGACTGGTTGGATAGTGTCAGCAGTCCGTGGAGGGTGAGCTGAAGCAGGGCAGGGCATCGCCTCACCTGGGAAGTGCAAGGGGTCAGGAGATTTCCCTTTCCTAGTCAAGGAGAGCCATGACAGATGGTACATGGAAAAACAGGACAGTTCTGCCCAAATACTGCATATTTCCAATGGTCTTAGCAAACAGCACACCAGGAGATTATATACCATGCTTACATGGGAGAAAATTTTTGCAATCTACCCATCTGACAAAGGGCTAATATCCAGAATCTACAAAGAACTTAAACAAATTTACAAGAAAAAGAAACAACCCCATCAAAAATTGAGCAAAGGATATGAACACACACTTCTCAAAAGAAGACATTTATGCCGCCAACAGACACATGAAAAAATGCTCGTTATCACTGATCATCAGAGAAATGCAAATCAAAACCACAATAAGATACCATCTCACACCAGTTAGAATGGCCATCTTTAAAACGTTAGGAAACAACAGGTGCTGGATAGGATATGGCGAAATAGGAACACTTTTACACTGTTGGTGGGACTCTAAACTAGTTCAACCATTGTGGAAGGCAGTGTGGTGATTCCTCAAGGATCTAGAAGTAGAAATACCATTTGACCCAGCGATCTCATTACTGGGTATATGCCCAAAGGATAATAAATCATGCTTTTATAAAGACACATTGACAGGTATGTTTATTGCGGCACTATTCACAAAAGCAAAGACTTGGAACCAACCCAAATGTCCATCAATGATAGACTGGATAAAGAAAATGTGACATATATACACCGTGGAATACTATGCAGCCATAAAAAATGATGAATTCATGTCCTTTGCAGGGACATGGGTGCGGTTGGAAACCATCATTCTGACCAAAATATCACAAAGACAGAAAGCCAAGCACCGCATGTTCTCACTCATAGGTGGGAATTGAACAATGAGAACACTTGGACCCAGGGCAGGGAACATCATACCTCGGGGCCTGCTGTGGGGTGGGGGACAGGGGGAAGGATAGCATTAGGAGAAATACCTAATGTAAATGACGAGTTGATGGGTGCAGCAAACCAACATGGCACATGCATACCTATGTAACAAACCTGCACACTGTGCACATGTACCCTAGAACTTAAAGTATAATAATCATTTTTAAAAATGCATGAAGCCACATACTAAACAAGTGTTTTTTCTGAAATCTGTCAGCCTAGTCTTGAGCTCATTGCAAGAAAGGTTTGCTTAATAGGCAACAGCTACTTATATTAGCAATACACTATAATAACTAGAAACAAAGTGGGAGAAATTTAGCGGAAACTTGCAAAGGAGGACCTTTTCCATCTATTAACAATGATTAATATGAAGCATTTGTTTAGATACAGGACTGGTCTTGTGTTTTGGGAAAGGCAACTGCCTCATTTCATCTTTTTCTGTTGGTTCTGAAGAATTTAATTTTGGAACAATTGTTTGAGATGAAACCCAAGTTGACTAAGTGGTTTTCCTTAAATCAGTGATATTTATCCAATAATTTATTTATTTTGCTTAGCAGCACAAGGGCTAGTCTGGAGAGCTAGATAAGGTATTTTTCACCTTGTTGTGGAGTCCTTTAAAAGATGTCATTTCTAATAGACAAAATCTCCTGGTTGAAGTTTGTGGTCTTGAGTTCTTTGTCTCTTGGGAGGTTACTGTGGAAAAATTACAGTGTTTTAGTTAGCTGCCTTACAAGGTGACTGCAATAATCCAAAATATCTCCTTTTCGTATCATAGATGCACAATTTCCTGAAGATAATTTCATAGGTCTGTCTTTTGTAATTTCAAATGGAGACAGCTAGTGTTTACCAGAATGTGTTGATCTTAAATTAAGCAAAACCAATGAAAGAGCTTTTGGCCAATGAATTTTAAAAGCCTCAGTTAATTTTGCCAACTGAGTTTTGATTATTCCACTTGTGCATTCCACCAACCCAGAAGATTGGGGGTGATAATCACAACGAAAATGTTGGAGAATGGGCCAGATTTTATATATGAACTGAAGTATTTTTTTCCAATTACCCTGTCATGATGAAGTTCTGCAGAATCTCCCAAACTTGGAATAATTATTTTAGGACAATGTTAATTACCACTAGGGTTGTTGCTCTTCTGAATGAAAATGCTTCTACAAAATAAGAAAACAAATCTTTATTGGAGTGTACTTGTATCATTGTGATGGTGGCATAAAGTGAATAAAATTGTATTGCCATACCTTGAAAGGGCCTTCAGATAAAGAGAAATGACTTTGAAATCTATGAAAAGGTTTCCCTAGATTATGTTTTGGACAGATATGGCAACAATTTTATTTTATTTTATTTTATTTTATTTTATTTTTTATTTTATTTATTTATTTTTTTTTTTTGAGACGGAGTCTTGCTCTGTAGCCCGGGCTGGAGTGCAGTGGTCAGATCTCAGCTCACTGCAAGCTCCGCCTCCCGGGTTTACGCCATTCTCCTGCCTCAGCCTCCGGAGTAGCTGGGACTACAGGCGCCCGCCACCTCGCCCGGCTAGTTTTTTGTATTTTTAGTAGAGACGGGGTTTCACCGTGTTAGCCAGGATGGTCTCGATCTCCTGACCTCGTGATCCGCCCGTCTCGGCCTCCCAAAGTGCTGGGATTACAGGCTTGAGCCACCGCGCCCGGCCATGGCAACAATTTTATGCTTTACAATTAACAGTTGCTGAAAGCTTTCAATAATATTGCTTTTCCAAAATAATAATTTTTTCGGGGGTCCAATGAATTAAATCATGTACATAAGTTAGGAAAGATGACTACTTTGGTGTGAAGCATGGATACATCATTTAGCCTAAACCATAGCCCATTCTCAGAGAACTATGTTCCCCCTTTTGTTTCCCAATCTTCTTGTTCTGTATTAGGATCCTTGGATTGAGCTAATTTTTTATCAAAACCAGGTGCTTTATTGAAAGCTAAAAGTGCATTTATTTTCCTATTCAGATACTTTCAAAGCAGCCCTTTGGCTTTATTATTTGCCAATTTATTTCCTTTGCTTTCTGGAATGTCAGACTGTGAATGGCCTATAATCTTGATAATGGCTAATTATTCTGGCAATAATATTCTTTCTAATAATTCTTAAACAAGTTATTCATTTTTTTTTATGGACTGGCTTAAAAAAGTTAAAATTCCTCTTTGTTTCAATAGCATTCCAAAGGCATTGTCTACTCCAAAAACATATTTGCTGTATAAATATTAGCAGTTGTTCTTTTAGCCAATTGATAAGTTCTAATTAATTCTGTTAACTCTACTTTTTGAGCTGAGGCTTATTCTGGAAGATAAACGCATTTTATTTCCTCAATTAAAGATACTATAGCATAAACAGTATGATAAACTTCAGATTCATTTTTCAAGTAAGATCCATATGTAAAATAAACAATATCAGCGTTAGCTAGGGGAGTTCTTTGCAGGTTAATCCTAGGACTTGTCCGGAGCTGCATGCCCCGGCCATAGCGAATAATAACTGACGATTAAAAACGCCTGAGCTCTATTCATTTCCACCTTCTACCTCCTCCCTAGATTTACCTTTTTTCCCTGTATTAATACCTCATAAAAGATGGCGCTCTTCCTGCTTCTTCTTCACCCATTTTTCCCGTGCCCGTGAAAATTACTACCTGACAGCGCAGGTGCAACATGACGTTCGACCAGAGAAACCAATACCTATCTGGCCACGCCTCCACTATGAGATCATCTCCGCCTCTGGCCCAACCCCTTTCCCTCCAAGTGTATATAAGGCACTGCATTACCGCCATTAAAGAAGACTTGATCAGAGCACTGTCTTGTCTCCATTTCTCGTATCTCTTGTTCCCCAAATTCCCACCCCCTCCTCCAGGGCCTGCTTCGACTATCCCGCGGGCCGGGAGACGTGGCGCCCGAACAGGGACCTGGAAACGAGGGACTCTGTGAGGAAGAGGACGCCAAAGGATGGTCGACCGCTAACAAAGACAAAAGGAATTAAACTGATCACCGCGGGAACCTGCCGCGTCAGGATCGAAGGTAAGTGACGCGTCCGAAATGGGACAAGAATTAAGTCAGCATCAAATATATGTAGGACAATTAAAAGAGGCTTTAAAGATACGAGGAGTAAAGGTTAAAGGTAATGACTTGTTTAAATTTTTTGATTTTGTAAAAGATACTTGCCCTTGGTTCCCACAGGAAGGAACTATTGATATCAAAATATGGCGTAGAGTAGGGGATTGTCTTCAGGACTATTATAATACTTTTGGGCCAGAAAAAATTCCTGTGACCGTTTTCTCTTATTGGAACCTCATTAGAGATTTAATAGATAGGAAGGAGGTCGATTTGCAAGTCATGGCTGCAGTCGCTCAGACAGAGCATATTTTAAAGGTGAGCTCCTGTTCTAACCTTGCGGGGCCTCCGCAAGATACGGAGGAGGATCTCATTTCCCTCGAGGGTGATCGTGGGAGTGGATCCCAGTGGATGTGCGGATGGCTGGGCGGGTCTTGCATGTTTGCAGTTTTTGTAAATTTGTCGAGTACCATCTGAAAATAATTATTACTATTCAGTGATTCTCAAGCTTTCTCAATTTTGGCAGTGTATATGAACCACCTGAAGATTGTATTTTAATTGGTTAAAACAATGGTTCTCATTGAGTTTCAGCCTTCAGTGTGCATGAAACTCACTTGGGAGGCTTGTTCAATCACAGCTTGTAGAGCTCTGCCCTCCAAGTTTCTGATTTGCTGCGTCTGGGGTGCAGACCATTATTTACTTATCTACCATGTACCCAGGTGATGAGGTTTTTGGTCTTGTAGGCATGCTTTGCGTTTACAAGATTTAAGAGCAGTAAATATCACTATGATCCTTATGGGTGCCTTACAACCAGGATTACCTTCACCAGTTGCGATTCCTCAAAAATATTTTAAAATCGTTATTGACCTTAAAGATTGCTTTTTTACAATTCCCCTTCACCCTGCTGACCAAAAAAGATTTGCCTTTAGTCGTCCATCTACAAATTTTAAACAACCAATGAAGCGCTATCAATGGAAAGTCTTACCTCAGGGTATGGCTAATAGTCCTACCTTGTGTCAAAAATATGTAGCTGCTGCTATAGAGCCAGTCAGAAAAACGTGGGCACAAATGTATATTATACATTATATGGATGATATTTTAATAGCAGAAGAAATTGGCGAACAAGTCTTACAGTGCTTTGCTCAACTCAAACAAGAGTTAGCAGCAGCTGGACTACAAATAGCCCCAGAAAAGGTACAATTACAAGATCCATACACCTATCTTGGTTTTCAAATTAATGGACCCAAAATCATTAATCAAAAGGCCGTTATACGTCGTGATCATTTAAAAGCTTTAAATGATTTCCAAAAATTACTGGGAGACATAAATTGGCTTCGACCGTACTTAAAACTCACTACAGGAGAGTTAAAACCTCTTTTCGATATATTAAAAGGAGACTCTAATCCAAAATCTCCCAGGTCCATTACTAAAGAAGCATTAATGGCACTCCAACAGGTAGAACATGCCATTGCAACACAATTTGTTACCAGTATTGACTATTCTCAGCCATTAATATTCCTTATTTTTAACACAACAATAACCCCTACTGGTCTATTTTGGCAGAACAATCCCATTATGTGGGTACACCTGCCCTCCTCCCCTAAAAAGATTTTGTTGCCTTATTATGATGCCATAGCTGATCTAATTATCTTGGGAAGAGAAAACAGTAGAAAATACTTTGGAAAAGAACCCTCTACCATTATACAGCCCTACACTCAATCACACATTCATTGGCTGTTACAAAATACGGAAGCCTGGCCAATTGCTTGCGCTTCTTATACTGGCGCGATTGACAACCATTACCCACCTAACAAACTTATTCAATTTTGTAAACTTCATGCGTTTGTGTTTCCCCATATTACCAGTAAAGAACCTCTCAATGACGCATTACTAATTTTCACTGATGGATCTTCCACAGGACTTGCCGCTTACACTTACAATAATGTAGTCGTTAAATTCCAGACCACTTATACATCAGCTCAGCTGGTCGAATTGCAAGCTATAATTGCAGCACTATCAGCTTTTCCTTGTCAGCCACTTAACATTTACACAGACAGCACCTATCTGGCTCATTCAATACCCCTCTTAGAGACCGTGCCTCAAATTAAACATATTTCAGACACAGCTGACCTATTTTTACAATGTCAACAACTTATTCGAAAA
The DNA here is from genome assembly GCF_043159975.1 of Macaca nemestrina. Lineage (NCBI taxonomy): Eukaryota > Metazoa > Chordata > Mammalia > Primates > Cercopithecidae > Macaca > Macaca nemestrina. Next base: position 88,342,591 of record NC_092145.1, read on the forward strand.
AGGACTACTCCCTTTTTTCTTGGGCATATTAGAGCACATTCAGGATTACCGGGACCTTTAACACAAGGTAACGCAACAGCTGACGCGGCAACAAAAATCATAGCCACAGTCACTACAGACAATTTGCAACAAGCACAAAAAGCACATGCCTTACATCATTTAAACGCCCAAACCTTAAGACTCATGTTTAAACTTACCAGAGAACAAGCTCGACAAATAGTTAAACAATGCGCCAACTGCATAACGTATTCACCTGTTCCCTATCTAGGAGTTAACCCCCGAGGACTCATCCCCAACGAAATTTGGCAAATGGACGTTACTCACCACTTAGAATTCGGTCAGCTAAAATATATCCATGTATGCATAGACACCTATAGTGGATTCATCAGTGCAACTCTCCAAACAGGAGAGGCCACCAAACATGTCATAGCTCATTTATTACATTGCTTTTCTATTTTAGGAATACCCAAATAAATCAAAACAGACAATGGCCCTGGTTACATAGCCAAAACCTTTTTACAATTCTGTAATACCCTACAAATTAAACATACCACAGGTATTCCCTATAATCCCCAAGGACAAGGTATAGTAGAAAGAGCTCATCTGTCATTAAAAACTATTATCACAAAATTAAAAGGGGGGAGCTGGTACCCCGTGAAGGGTACCCCTAGAAACATACTCAATCATGCCCTGTTTATCCTTAATTTTTTAAATTTGGACAGTCATGGAAAATCGGCTGCCGATCATTTCTGGCATCCTGAATCCCAAAAACAGTCTGCAATGGTAAAATGGAAAGATCCACTTGATGGTTCATGGCATGGTCCTGATCCAGTTTTAATTTGGGGAAGAGGCTCAGTATGCATCTTCTCACAAAAAAATGATGCAGCCAGATGGCTGCCTGAAAGATTGGTAAGACAAATAAATCATAACCATTGTCAGTCCAGGGAAGATAAATCTCCCTGAGAAGTTCTTTCCTTTTTGTTTTTCAGAAAATGAAGCCTAACATGAGATTCCTTTGGAGAGTAATCGCTCTATATAACATAGTGACAGTCTATGCAGGTTTTGGTGACTTTCGTAAGGCAAGAGAATTATTACGAAAACAATACGGCCAGCCTTGTGATTGCAGAGGGGGACAGGTATCTGAACCTCCATCAGACAGAATCACCCAGGTGACTTGCTCGGGCAAGACAGCTTACCTAATGCCAGACCAGTCATGGAAATGAAAAGTGCTGTTTTTACGCCAACAAATCCGGAATCGTCAGAGATAAAGACTTTACAGGAAGAACTAGAAGAGCGCAGAAAAGGTCTGGTCGCTAATCCCTTGTGGACTGGACTCGATGGACTTCTCCCCTATCTCCTGCCATTTCTTGGTCCTTTACTTACTCTTCTACTCTTTCTCACTCTCGGGCCTATAATCTTTAATAAGCTTATGGCATTCGTCAGACAACAAATCGAGGCCTTCCAGGCCAAACCTATACAGGTCCATTATCATCGCCTTGAGATGACTGAAAATGGTGAGTCTTATTTACCTTAATAAGACCACCTCCCCTGTGTGCTGAACTGGACAGTCAATGACGGGTAAGAGGACACTATCTCCATCGGAGCCTAAGACAGGAGGGCCGCCCTTGCTGCTGCCTTATCCCATGACGGGCCTAGAAGGTGGGGATGAGTTGACCCAACCTAAGACAGGCGCAGTTCCCGAGGGGTCGTTTTCTCATCATAAAATAATTAAAAGGGGGACCTGTCCGGAGCTGCACGCCCCGGCCATAGCGAATAATAACTGATGATTAAAAACGCCTGAGCTCTATTCATTTCCACCTTCTACCTCCTCCCTAGATTTACCTTTTTTCCCTGTATTAATACCTCATAAAAGATGGCGCTCTTCCTGCTTCTTCTTCACCCATTTTTCCCGTGCCCGCGAAAATTACTACCTGACAGCGCAGGTGCAACATGACGTTCGACCAGAGAAACCAATACCTATCTGGCCACGCCTCCACTATGAGATCATCTCCGCCTCTGGCCCAACCCCTTTCCCTCCAAGTGTATATAAGGCACTGCATTACCGCCATTAAAGAAGACTTGATCAGAGCACTGTCTTGTCTCCATTTCTCGTATCTCTTGTTCCCCAAATTCCCACCCCCTCCTCCAGGGCCTGCTTCGACTATCCCGCGGGCCGGGAGAAGGACTGAAAATTTGTTTAATTAAGATTATGCAATCGTGTTGCATTTTATCTGCGTGCAGAGGCAGAAGAGTGGTAGGATTCAGATTATTGTATCTGGAGATTATAATAAAGGGAGAAGAAAGAAGAACTTCATAGGAAGCCAATCTATTAGCTGAATCTCTTTTATATATATATTTTTAGTAAAATATCACATAGGCATAACATATATAAACTTGTTGGCATACAGACACACAGAAGCAGTTCTTAGAGCTTTATGAGATTATTAAATTGTCAGTTTTTAGTTTCTCTCCGCTCTTTAGACTGTCAGTTTCTCGATTGCCTGTTCTGCTGCCCTAGATAACTGGTAGCAAGGCAACCCTAAATTTGTATTTCCAAAGACATGACTCTTGGGTGAAAATGTACAGTCCAAAGTCACAGAACATAGATCTAAACACCATTATTTGCTGAGACAAAGAAGGCAACAGATAAAGAACCAGTGGAGAAAAGATTGCCAGGGAAAGTATCCTAAGCAAAGGTCACGTTTGTTATGTAAATTTTAAGCCAATGTCTTCCCCATAATAAACGTTTTTCAACTTAGTTTGTTTCTTGATTAGATTACTGACTTCGGGCTAGAGCCCTTTAATATATAGGGCAAGAAAAGCATGCTGTTTTCAGTGTCTAATAATGACATATATGAAAACCAGGTACAGCTGAAAAGCAGACTACTTCAATTTCTCCAAATCAGGGATTTCAGTTTTATATTGAATTCTGGATTCTTAAAAAGAGAAAAAATGTCACAGAACTGGACATTCAATACTTCCAAAGTGCATTTTGCTGCAAGGACATTCCCACAATGCTGTTGGGCAACCCAGTGCCAATTAGCCCACTCCATAATCAGACCATTTCTGATGGGACTCTTTTCTCTCTCACTGGTGGATGTTTCCATAGCTTCAGTGTGTCCAAACTACATTTGTCTATATGCATGAAGAAACCAATAACAACCTACAGAAATAACCACTTATTGTAAATGCTGTCAGCCACCTCCAAACTGCAGCCCTTACTGGTGACTTCTCAGCCATTTCCCACCCACAGGTCAAGTTATTTCAAAGAACAAAGTAATCACCAGTATGTCCGAAAGTCAGAGATTAGGGAAAGATAACAGAGCTTTATATCTGAGAGAAATCTTTCCATGACTCTCCAGACTCCACAAAAAAGCAGGAAACCCTCCAAAGGGAATGTGTGGGGATTTTTGTTCTGTGTATCTTAAGAGTTCTTAGGGTTGCTAGAAGTCTTCTCCATATTTTTTGAAGCGGTATAAAAGATGGCAAACGGAAGGAGGAGCAGAAGCAGAATGAAATGGAATAACAAGTCTTATAGGAGACCAACTGGGGAGATTGTGTAAGCTTTCCAAGAGGCAAAAATCCTGTGTTTGCTACTACTGAATGTTGAGATGTGACTATGCTGTTAATTGTTCTTGGATCCTGTGCAAATCTACATCCTATCTATTTGGTTTTCGTACGGGAAGGATGGGAATGTTATCTGGGATTGCACAACAAATAATCAAGCCTCTTATTATATAATCTAAAACTATAAATCTTATTCTCTCCAAAGCCTCTGCTCTTAGAGGGCATTGCTTAAATTTTGAAAGATATTTTGATAAATGTATTTGAATTTTTATTAGGGCAGCTAGAATAATTTTCCCAATATTGATGGAGGGTTCTGACCACAATTAGTCAGGTACTACCTTTAGCAGCTCCTGTAATTCTTCATTATCTATCAATGTAGTTTCCTTCATTGTGATATAAACAGTAATTTTTGAAATAAGAAAATCAGATTTCAAAAAAATTGTACTAGTATTTCTATTTTATCTTCTAATTCTAAATACTTTTCCCCCTTTTGAGAGAGGAACAAATGGGTATTATATTATTCTAAGAATTTTCTGTCCATCAAATGGATGGGGTCAGAGGGAGCCATGAGGAAAAACATTTGTTCCCTGTAGAGAACCTAATTTTAAAATTATAAATTGAGATACATGTGCTGTTGTAGGAATATTTGTTATACCCACCATCTGTATTTGTTTTATTTGACCCCCAAAAATAGGACATTATAGTAAGGTGGGATTTATTTCTCTGATAATGCAGCACCAGTGTCAATAAGAGCTTCTCTTTGTTATTTTTTGTTTGTTTGTTTGTTTTGTTTTGTTTTTTAATAGTTTCAATTTATCCTAAGGTATTAGTATTAGTGAGAAGATGGAAGGTTCCTTTGATTTCCTCAGAACACCCCATTCTTTCTTTTCTTCTGCCTGTTGTTCTTTCTGTTTAAATCTCTACAATTCTTCTTGAAATATCCAGACCTTTAATGGATCATTTACACTTATAAATTGGTTGGACAATTGTTGTAGTTGTAAACTTATTTGCTTTTCCTCTCTGTTTAACTTTTCTTTTATTTTCTTCCTTAGTTAGGGTTAACTAAGAGAAATTTGATTGCTAAAATTAACTAGGTCATGAGTTTTAGAGGTAGACCAACTGGGGGATTGTCTCTTTATTGTAATTACTAATTATTTATTTCTAAAATAAAGTTTGAGTTAAGGAGAGCATCATTTGGTGGTTAGCATAAATTTATTCGGATAAGCATAAATATTGTTTAAACATTTTTTCAAATCTTTCATAGCATGACATTATAGGCTTACCAAGATTTTGTCAGCATTGTTGTATTTGTTCCAATCAATCACTTTTTGTCAAACTAAAAAGATAATGTCTAGTAAAGCTTTGACAGTACTGTTGGCTCATTCATTATTTGCTTCAGAAACATGTAAATCCTCTCAAAAATTTCCCCAGTTTGCCTTTGCAATCCAATCTTCGGCTTTACTTTCTGATACTGACATGTGAACCAATTAACATAAGTCAGATAATCAGGCTGGGCACAGTTGCTCACACCTGTAATCCCAGGACTTTGGAAGGCTGAGGTGGGTGAATCACCTGCAGTCAGGAGTTTGAGACCAGCCTGGCCGACATGGTGAAACACCAACTTTACTAAAAATACAAAAAAAAAAAAAGCTGGGAATGGTGGTGGGCACCTGTAATCCCAACTATTGGGAGGCTGAGGCAGGAGAATCACTTGAACCTGAGAGGAAGAGGTTGCAGTGAGCCAAGACTGAGCCACTGCACTCCAGCCCGGGCAACAGAGTGAGACTCCGTCTTAAAAAAAAAATCAGATAATCTGAAATCATAAACTTATATGTTTAATTCAAATTCTCTATTAAATCTAGTAGGGTTATGAAGAGAATCAGATACATTTTAAGTACATCTTTAAGTTCTACCTTTACCCATGGTTGATAAATCAAGGAAAATTCTCCTTTACTGCACACGGCTGTTCCTGAAATGGAGTCAGAACAGCAGAAGAAGGAAAGAGGAGACAAAAGGGGAATAAGTCCAGACAGAAAAGTTCTGATAATGGGGGATAAAGAGAATGATGAGCTGATGGAGTAGAAGAAATTTCAACAGTCTTATTTAATTCAGAAATTGTTTTAGATAATTTTTTTGTTTTCCTTCTGCAAAGACTGTGTCAGGACCTCTTTTAGAAGCTTCTAAATATCATTGAAAATATCTGTCTCAATTATTTTGTTTTATCTTAGGGCTGGCTTTATCTAACTGAGCACACAGATATGCTAGTTTAAGTATTTCCAAGGCATTCCGTGTTGGCCACTATGATTTAGGGTTATGGCAAATTATGTGTGACTAATTTTCTAAGTACTTACATGAAGAGGCACCATAAGTATTAAATATGAATCCAGCTGACGTTTCCAGTGGAGGATCTCTCCTTAAGGAAGAAGGCTAGGTTTTAGATGCACAGCTGACCATAATTTAGATTTTACTCTTTAATGACTGAAAGATTTAGATGTAGGTGTTTAGGATTTACTGCGCTGCCTGTAGAAATAGATCCTCAAGTTACCAAATTAGAGTCCGTTATTCTGCTTTATGTGTCTTGATGATCCCAGGAAATGTGGATGCTTAAGGCACAAGATAATCAGCCTTTACTCGTGCCCACCATATTAAACAAGGTTTTCTGTATAATCTACTCAAGGGATTACCTGTGAGACTATTTTACATCGCAAGCATTGAGCTCCAACACTCCCACAAGAACTCAATCACCTAAGATGCATTTTGGCGAGGAGAAACAGTGTCTCTCATTTTGGGGACTTATGTTTTCCCTCATAAAGAGTATTTTTTTAAAATTTTTTTTTATTATTATACTTTAAGTTCTAGTGAACATGTGCATAACATGCAGGTTTGTTACACATGTATACTTGTGGCAACTCATCAGCACCCATCATCTCGTCATTTACATCAGGTATAACTCCCAATGCAATCCCTCCCCCCTCCCTCCTCCCCATAGTAGGCCCTGTTGTAGGATGTTCCCCTTCCTGAGTCCAAGTGATATCATTGTTCGGTTCCCACCTATGAATGAGAACATGCGGTATTTGGTTTTCTGTTCTTGCAAGATTTTACTGAGAATGATGGTTTCCAGCTGCATCCATGTCCCCACAAAGGACACAAACTCATCCCTTTTTATGGCTGCATAGTATTCCATGGTGTATATGTGCCACATTTTCTTAATCCAGTCTGTCACTGATGGATATTTGAGTTGATTCCAAGTCTTTGCTATTGTGAATAGTGCCGCAATAAACATATGTGTGCATGTGTCTTTATAGCAGCATGATTTATAATCCTTTGGTATATACCCAGTAATGGGATGGCTGGGTCATATGGTACATCTAGTTCTAGATCCTTGAGGAATCGCCATACTGTTTTCCATAATGGTCGAACTAGTTTACAATCCCACCAACAGTGTAAAAGTGTTCCTATTTCTCCACATCCTCTTCAGCATCTCTTGCTTCCTGACTTTTCAGTGATTGCCATTCTAATTGGTGTGAGATGGTATCTCATTGTGGTTTTGATTTGCATATCTCTGATGGCCAGTGATGATGAGCATTTTTTCATGTGTCTGTTGGCTGTATGCATGTCTTCTTTTGAGAAATGTCTGTTCATATCCTTTCCCCACTTCTTGATGGGGTTGTTTGTTTTTTTCTTGTAAATTTGTTTGAGTTCTTTGTAGGTTCTGGATATTAGCCCTTTGTCAGATGAGCAGATTGCAAAAATTTTCTCCTATTCTGTAGGTTGCCTGTTCACTCTGATGGTAGTTTCTTTTGCTGTGCAGAAGCTCTTTAGTTTAATAAGATCCCATTTGTCAATTTTGGCTTTTGTTGCCGTTGCTTTTGGTGTTTTAGACATGAAGTCTTTGCCCATGCCTATGTCCTGAATGGTACTACCTAGGTTTTCTTCTAGAATTTTTATGGTATTAGGTCTAACATTTAAGTCTCTAATCCATCTTGAATTAATTTTCGTATAAGGAGTAAGGAAAGGATCCAGTTTCAGCTTTCTACTTATGGCTAGCCAATTTTTCCAGGACCATTTTTTAAATAGGGAATCTTTCCCCCATTTCTTGTTTTTGTCAGGTTTGTCAAATATCAGATGGCTGTAGATGTGTGGTGTTATTTCTGAGGACTCTGGTCTATTCCATTTGTCTCTATCTCTGTTTTGGTACCAGTACTATGCTGTTTTGGTTACTATAGCCTTGTATTATATTTTGAAGTCAGGTAGCATGATGCTTCCAGCTTTGTTCTTTTGGCTTAGGATTGTCTTGGCAATGCGGGCTCTTTTTTGTTCCATATGAACTTTAAAGCAGTTTTTTTCTAATTCGGTGAAGAAACTCATTGGTAGCTTGATGGGGATGGCATTGAATCTATAAATAACCTTGGGCAGTATGGCAATTTTCATGATATTGATTCTTCCCATCCATGAGCATGATACGCTCTTCCATTTGTTTGTGTCCTCTTTTAGTTCACTGAGCAGTGGTTTGTAGTTTTGCTTGAAGAGGTCATTTACATCCCTTGCAGCAAGAGAGAAAAGTCGGGTTACACACAAAGGGAAGCCCATCAGACTAACAGCAGATCTCTCGGCAGAAACTCTGCAAGCCAAAGACAGTGGAGGCCAATATTCAACATTCTTAAAGAAAAGAATTTTCAACCCAGAATTTCATATCCAGCCAAACTAAGTTTCATAAGTGAAGGAGAAAGAAAATCCTTTACAGATAAAAAAATTCTTAGAGATTTTGTCACACCAGGCCTGCCTTACAAGAGACCCTGAAGGAAGCACTAAACATGGAAAGGAACAACCGGTACCAGCCATTGCAAAAACATGACAAAATGTAAGGACCATCAATGCTAGGAAGAAATTGCATCAACTAATGAGCAAAATAACCAGTTAATATCATAATGACAGGATCAAATTCACACGTAACAATATTAACCTTAAATGTAACTGGAATAAATGGTCCAATTAAAAGACACAGACTGGCAAACTGGATAAAGAGTCAAGACCTATCAGTTTGCTCTATTCAGGAGACCCATCTCACATGCAGAGATATGCATAGGCTCAAAATAAAGGGATGGAGGAAGATCTACCAAGCAAATGGAGAACAAATAAAAGCAGGGGTTGCAATCCATGTGTCTGATAAAACAGATTTTAAACTATCAAAGATCAAAAGAGACAAAGAAGTCGATTACATAATGGTAAAGGGATCAATTCAACAGGAATAGCTAACTAACCTAAATATATATGCACCCAATACAGGAGCACCCAGATTCATAAAGCAAGTCCTTAGAGAATTACAACGAGATTTAGACTCCCATACAATAATAATGGGAGGCTTCAACACCCCACTGTCAACATTAGACAGATCGACGAGACAGAAAGTTAACAAGGATATCCAGGAATTGAACTCAGCTCTGCACCAACTGGACCTAATAGACATCTACAGAACTCTCCACACCAAATCAATAGACTATACATTCCTCTCAGCACCACATCACACTTATTCCAAAATTGACCACATAATTGGAAGTAAAGCACTCCTTGGCAAAAGTGAAAGAACAGAAATTATAACAAAGTGTCTCTCAGACCACAGTGCAATCAAACTAGAACTCATGACTAAGAAACTCTATCAAAACCGCTCAACTACTTGGAAACTGAACAACCTGCTCCTGAATGACTACTGGGTACATAACAAAATGACGGCAGAAATAAAGATGTTCTTTGAAACCAATGAGAACAAAGATACAACATACCAGATTCTCTGGGACATATTTAAAGCAGGGTGTAGAGGGAAATTTATAGCACTAAATGCCCACAAGAGAAAGCTGGAAAGATTTAAAATTGACACTCTAACATCACAATTAAAAGAACTAGAAAAGCAAGAGCAAACACATTCAAAACCTAGCAGAAGGCGAGAAATAACTAAGATCAGATCAGAATTGAAGGAGATAGAGACACAAAAAACCCTCCAAGAAATCAATTAATCCAGGAGTTTTTTTTTTTTTTAAAGATCAACAGAATTGACAGACTGCTAGCAAGACAAATAGGAAGAAAAGAGAGAAGAATCAAGTAGACGCAATAAACAATGATAAAGGGGATATCATCACCGACCCCACAGAAATACAAACTACCATCAGAGAATACTATAAACACCTCTATACAAATAAACTAGAAAATCTAGAAGAAATGGTTGATTTCCTGGAAACTTACACTCTCCCAAGACTAAACCAGGAAGAAGTTGAATCCCTGAATAGACCAATAGCAGGCTCTGAAATTGAGGCAATAATTAATAGCCTACCAACCAAAAAAAGTCCAGGACCAGATGAATTCACAGCTAAAATCTACCAGAGGTACAAGGAAGAGCTGGTACCATTCCTTCTGAAACGATTCCAATCAATAGGAAAAGAGAGAATCCTCCCTAACTCATTTTATGAGGCCAACATCATCCTGATACAAAAGCCTGGCAGAGACACAACAACGAAAGAGAATTTTAGACCAATATTCCTGATGAACATCGATGCAAAAATCCTCAATAAAATACTGGCAAACCAAATCCAGCAGCACATCAAAAAGCTTATCCACCATGATCAAGTGGGCTTCATCTCTGGGATGCAAGGCTGGTTCAACATACACAAATCAATAAACGTAATCCAGTATATAAACAGAACCAAAGACAAAAACCACATGATTATCTCAATAGATGCAGAAAAGTCCTTTGACAAAATTCAACAGCCCTTCATGATAAAAACTCTCAATAAACTTGGTATTGATGGAACATATCTCAAAATAATAAGAGCTATTTATGACAAACCCACAGCCAATATCATACTGAATGGGCAAAACCTGGAAACATTCCCTTTGAAAACTGGCACAAGACAGGGATGCCCTCTCTCACCACTCCTATTCAACATAGTGTTGGAAGTTCTGGCTAGGGCAATCAGGCAAGAGAAAGAAATCAATGGTATTCAGTTAGGAAAAGAAGAAATCAAATAGTCCCTGTTTACAGAAGCAGGGTGGAGTGTCGCATCATGCAAGAAGAACAAGGGGTCAGGAAACTCCCTCCCTTTGCCAAGGGAGGCCCTTGAAAGACTGTGCCATGAGGCATGGTGCATTCCAGCCCAAATACTAGGCTTTTTCCACTTTCTTCATGACCTGAAGACCAGGAGAACCCTTTGGGTGCCTACACCACCAGGGCCCTGGGTTTCAAGCACAAACCTGGGTGGTCATTTGGGCAGACACCGAACTAGCTGTAGAAGTTTGTTGTTTTTTTCCCCAATAGTGCCTGGAATGCCACTGAGATAGAACCATTCACTGTAGGGGGCTGAAGCCAGAGAGCCAATTTTCTTGCTCAGTGGATCTCACCCCCATGGAGCCCAACAAGCTAAGATCTACTGGTTTGAAATTCTCACTGCCAGAACAGCAATCTGAAGTCGACCTGGGAGACTCCAGCTTGGTTGGGGGAGGGGTCATCCACCATTACAGGTGCTTGAGTAGGCGGTTCTCCCCTCACAGTGTAAACAAAGCCACCAGGAAGTTTGGACTGTGCCCACCACAGTGCTGCAAAGCCCATGTAGCCAGACTGCATCTCTAGATTCCTCCTCTCTGGGAAGGGAATCTCTGAAAGAAAGGCAGCAGTCTCAGTCAGGGTCTTATAGGTAAAACTTCCATCTCCCTCAGACAGAACACCTGGGGGAAGGGGCGGCTGTGGGCACAGCTTCAGCAAACTTAAACATTCCTGCCAGCCAGCTCTGAAGAGAGCAGCAGACCTGCCAGCACAGCACTCAAGCTCTGCTAAGGGACACACTCCCTCCTCAACTGGATCCCTGATCCCTGTGCCTCCTAACTGGGAGACCCTCCCAGCAGGGTTCGACAGACACCTCATACAAGAGAGCTCCAGCTGGCATCTGGCAGGTGCCCCTTTGGGATGAAGCTTCCAGAGGAAGGAGCAGGAAGCAATCTTTGCTGTTCTGCTGCCTCCACTGGTGATACCAAGGCAAACAGGGTCTGCAGTGGACCTCCAGCAAATGCCAGCAGACCTGCAGAAGAGGGGCCTGACTGTTTAAAGAAAAACTAACAATCAAGAAGCAATAGCATCAACATCAACAAAAATGACCCATCCAAAGGTCACCAACATCAAAGACCAAAGGTAGACAAATCCACAAAGATGAGGAAAAAAAACAGCACAAAAAGGCTGAAAATTCCAAAAACCAGAATGCCTCTTCTCCTCCAAACGATTATAACTCCTCACCAGCAAGGAAAGAAAACAGGATGGAAAATTAGTTTGATGAATTGACAGAAGTAGGCTTCAGAAGGTGAGTACTAACAAACTCCTCTGAGCTAAAGGAGCATGTTCTAACCCAATGCAAGGAAGCTAAGAACCTTGATAAAAGGTTACAGGAACTGATAACTAGAATAACCAGTTTAGAGAAGAACATAAATAACCTGATGGAGCTGAAAAACATAGCATAAGAAGTTTGTGAAGCATATACAATTATCAATAGACAAATCGATCAAGTAGAAGAAATGATATCAGGGATTGAAAATCAACTTAACGAAATAAAGCATGAGGACAAGATTAGAGAAAAAAGAATGAAAAGGAAGAAACAAAGCCTCCAAGAAATGTGGGACTATGTGAAGAGACTAAACCTATGCTTGATTGATGTACCTGAAAATGACAGAGAGAATGAAACCAAGTTGGAAAACACATTTCCGGATATTATCCAGGAGAACTTTCCCAACCTACCAAGTCAGGCCAGCATTCAAATTCAGGAAATACAGAAAAAACACAAAGATACTCGTTGAGAAGTGGAACCCCAAGACACATAATCATCAGATTCACTAAGGGTGAAATAAAGGAAAAAAATGTTAAGGGCAGCCAGAGAGAAAGGTCGAATTACCCACAAAGGGAAGCCCATCAGACTAAACCTGACCAAAGCAAACAATGGGGAAAGGATTCCCTATTTAATAAATGGTGCTGGGAAAATTGGCTAGCCATATGCAGAAAACTGAAACTGGACCCCTTCCTTACACCTTATTAAAAAATTAACTCAAGCTGGATTAAAGACTTAAACATAACACCCAAAACCATATAAACCTTAGAAAAAAACCTAGGCAATACCATTCAGGACATAGGCATGGGCAAAGACTTCATGACTAAAACACCAAAAGCAACTGCAACAAAAGACAAAATTGACAAATAGGATCTAGTTAAACTAAAGACCTTCTGCACAGGAAAAGAAACTATAATCACAGTGAACAGGCAACCTACAGAATGGGAGAAAAATTTTGCTATTTACCCATCTGACAGAGGGCTAATATCCAGAATCTACAAGGAACTTAAACAAATTTACAAGAAAAAAAAGCAAACAACCCCACCAAAAAGTGGGCAAAAAATATGAGCAGACACTTCTCAAAAGAAGATATTTATATGGCCAAAATATGTATGAATAAAAGCTCATCATCACTGGTCATTAGAGAAATGCAAATGAAAACCACGACGAGATATCATCTCATTAAAAAGTTAGGAAAAAACAGATGCTGGAGATGATGTGGAGAAATAGGAACGCTTTTACACTGTTGGTGGGAGTGTAAGTTAGTTCAACCACTGTGGAAGACAGTGTGGCAATTCCTCAAGGATCTAGAACTAGAATTACCATTTGACCCAGCAATCGCATTACTGGGTATATACCCAAAGGATTATAAATGATTCTACTGTAAAGACACATGCACATGTATCTTTATTGCAGCACTATTTACAATAGCAGAGACTTGGAACTAACCCAAATGCACATCAATAATAGACTGGATAAAGAAAATATGGCATATATACACCATGGAATACTATGGAGCCATAAAAAATAGTGAGTTCATGATTTTTGCCAGGAGATGGGATAAGCTGGAAACCATCATTCTCAGCAAACTAAAGCAGGAACAGAAAACCAAACACCACATGTTCTCACTCATGAGTGGTAGTTGAACAATGAGAACATATGGGCACAGGGAGGGGAGCATCACACAGTGGGGTCTGTCAGGGGTTGGGGGGAAAGAGGAGGGATAGCTGTAAGGGAAACACCTAATGTAGATGACGGGTTGATGAGTGCAGTAAACCACCATAGCACATGTATACCTATGTAACAAAGCTGCACGTTCTGCACATGTAGCCCCGAACTTAAGTATAGTAATAAAAAAAGAGGAGACTGATAGGGTTCCCTAGCTCACAAATTCCTCCCTCTACAGAAGCTTCTCTGAAACGTGCATCTCTCACCCACATTCCTCATCCACTATCAAAATCGTACCTGTTTTTCAATTTCCAGCTTAAATTTCACTTCTCATTAAAATCTTCCTTGACTTCTTTTTAATAGCTTTATTACATATAATTCACATACCATAAAATTCATGTATTTAAACTTTAAAAGTGAATAACTGTACAATATTCACAGAGTTGTGCAACCATTACTGCAGTCAAATTTAGAACATTGTCTTCACCACAAAAAGAAATTTCATACATATTTGCAATCTTTCCTGTTTTCTCCCAGGCACTTCCTCCTGCCTAGCCCTGAGCAATCACTAATATACTTTCTGCATCTATGAATTTGCTTATTTTACATAAAAAATTATACAATATATGGTCTTTTGTGACTGGCTTCTTTCACATAGTATAATATTTTCAAGCTTCATCCACATTGTATTGTGTATCAATTCTTCATTCCTTTTTATTGCTAAATAATATTACATTGTACCAATATACCACAGTTGTTTAAACATTCATCAGTTTATGGCCATTTAGATTGTTTCCACCTGTTGATTATCATGAATCTTGCTATGAACATTCATGTACAAATTTTTGTGTGGACAAATGTTTTAATTAATCACGGGTATATGCTCAGAATGTAATTGCTAGATCGAATGGTAATTCTAAGTTTAACTTTTCTGAGGATGCGCCAACGTGTTGCCCAAAGTGGCTGCACCATTTTACATTTTTTTCACATCCTTATCAACACTTACTATTGTCTGTGGATAGCCATACTAGTGGGTGTGAAGTAGTATATTATTCTGGTTTTGATCTGCATTTTCCTAATGACTAGTGATGATCCCTATCTTTTTGTTTGATAATTGGTGATTTGTCAATCTTTTTGGGAGAAGCATCTGTTCAAATATTTTGCCCATTTTTACATTATTTGACTTTTTATTACTGAGTGTTGTGTTATTTATATATCCTAAATATGGTACAGTTGCATCAAATAAATGATTTCTGAATATTGTTTTCTATTTAATAGTCTGTCTTTTCACTTTATTGATGATGTCGTTTTAAGCACAAATAATTTTATTTATTTTTCTTTTGCTGCTTATGCTTTTGGTGTCATATCTAAGAAGCATTCCCCAATCCAAGGTCATTAAGATTTACTTTTATATTTTCTTCTAACAATTTTATAGTTTTAGCTGTGACATTTAGGATTTTGCTTCTTTTTAAGTTAACTTTGTATATGATGTGAAGTATGGGTTCAACTTTTTTTTGCATGTTTCCACATGCACATATACAGTTATCACAGAACCATTTGCTCAAGACTATTCTTTTTTTATTGAATAATCTTGGCTCCCTTGTTAAAAACCTTGCCTGTAAATATGAGGTTTAATTTCTGAACTTTCAGTTCTATTTATTAGTCTATGTGTCTAGCATCATGCTGTTGCCACACTGTCTTGATTACTGTAGCTTTGTAGTATATTTTGAAATAGGAACCTGTGAGTCCTTTAAATTTTCTTGTCATTTTCAAGAATGTTTTAGATATTGTGAATTCCTTACATTTTTTATTGTTTTATTTATTTTTTTTTTAATTTTAATTTTTTTTTTGAGATAGAGTCTTGCTCTGTTGCCCAGGCTGGAGTGCAGTGGCACAAGCTCAGCTCACTGCAAGCTCCACCTCCCAGGTTCATGCCATTCTCCTGCCACAGCCTCCCAAGTAGCTGGGACTATAAGCACCCACCACCAAGCCCAGTTAATTTTTTTTTATTTTTAGTAGAGACGGGGTTTCACTGTCTTAGCGAGGCTGGTCTCCATCTCCCGACCTTGTGATCTGCCTGCCTCAGCTTCCCAAAGTGCTGGGATTACAGGCATGAGCCATTGCGCCTGGCCTACATTTTTATATGAATCAGGATTGGCTTCTCAATTTTGGCAAAATAAGTCCAGCTTAGATTTTGATAGAGAGTGTATTGAATGTGTAGATCATCTGGGGGAGTATTGTCATCTTAACAATATTATGTTTCCAATCCACAAAAATGGTTTGTTTTTCCCTTTATTAGGTATTTAATTTTTTCACTAATAATTTCTAGTTTTTAAGGTATGAGGTTTGCACTTTAAATTATTTCTTTAATAATTTTTATGATATTTTAGCTAGCAATGAATTCTCTCTTTTTGTTTATACAGTGTAGTGTAATGGGTCCCCCATCAGGTAACTTAAGGGCCTGTGTCCACTGCCTGAACGCTGAAGGCTGGGCAGTGAGCCAAGGCCATAATGCTCAACCAAGGTGCAGGTGTCCCTGAGAATCCAAACATTCCGGAGAGTATCCGAGATTCTACCAAGGAAAAACAATCTCGTTACACACATACAGTAGGCAAAGAGCCAGAAAATTAGCTAAAAATCAGCTCAGAGATAGGTGATTTCTAGATCTCTAGAGCTGTCCTGCCGCCATCCAGGATGGCTCTTTAAATCAAGCTAGATTTATCTGAGTCGCTCTTTGGTCTCCCAGTTCCTCCCAGGTTGGGGGAGATATTTGCATTTAAATTTTTTAAACTTTTCATACCATTTGGGAGTGTATTTATGTCACATTCATTTGAAAAATATTGTTAACTGCATATAAGATTTTTGGTTGATAGGTTTCAACACTTTGAATATATTGTCCCTCTGCCTTCTGGCTCTTTTTTCTAATGATACATCAGCTGTTAGTCTTTTTGTAGGTTCCTACGTACATGGAGAGCTATCATTCTTGTGCAACTTTGAGGATGTTCTATTTCTTTTGCTTTCAACATTCTAAATATGACGTGTCAGGGTATAGATCTCTTTGTTTTACTTTTAATTTATTAACAATGTTTTATATTTCTCTGGCATTCTGTATATTTTTCATTATTTTTATTTCTAATAGAGATTATATATTCTCTATTGATGTGTCTTCAAGTTCGTTGAATTTTCTACCAGTTCAAATCTACTGTTGAACCTCTATAATAAAATATTTATTTTTATTGTAAATTTTACCTTCATAATTTTTTTGTAATTTTTATTTTGATGAATATTCTGTAGGTTGAGACATTATCATCTATCTTCCTTTAGTTTTTTAAAAGCATAGTTTCCCTTAGTTATATGAACATATTTAAAACAATCAACTTAAAATCTCTGATAAATTCAACATCTGTAGCTTCACAAAGATAGTTTCTATTTTGTGCCTGTCTTTATTAAGGTGAATCTGTTACATTGTCCTGTTTCTTTTTATGTCTTATAATTTTTTGGTTGTTGACAAGCCAATATTTTAGACGTTTCATTGTAGCAACCTTGTGGCAACACCCAGAGCTTGTTGGTATCACACCCAAATATTAGCCTCCAGTAATTGTCAGATGGTTACAATATTGTTTTCAACAATACTTTGGACCATAAATTGTTCTACAATGATCCAGTGAAATTTAGATCCCTTTTTAGGGGAGGAGGCTAGTCTTTTAGATGAGTCTTTTAGGCTTTCTCCAACCCCAGGCAGAAGACTTCTCTTAGAGGTCTTTTCCCATAGTTATTGCTGATTATCTTCTAGCTAACCTAACGTTGACATTGTTTTCTCATAAAACCACAAGGCTTGATTTTATTGTTTACTACCCAAATCTCCATTGTTTTCAACAATGGCTTAAAGCTTGAGCTTCCTCATGCTGTGTTTCAAAGAGAGTCAGTTATATTTGGGAAAGTGATTGAACTGCAAGTTTTATAATATGTACTGCCTATCCTCCTAGGTAAGTTCTTTACATCACTGCTCCAGAGACTGACACAGGTATAGTGGCCTGCTTCTCTTGAAGAGACACCTCTGCTTTATGAGCAACATACTAGATAGTGATGGTAACCACTGATGTTCTATACTTGTGTCTTCTGACTTGGAATATCTGCCCTACAAACAAACTGGGACAAGGAAGATCAGGACCCATCATTCTTGGCCTGCCCTGCTAGTATTCTTAGCCTACCTTAACCTTATCTGTGGGGGCTCAGTGAAGCAAGGAAGCCACAAACCTCTCAGCTATTCTTACCTGGGCTTGCCCTTCTAAAACACATATCTTGTTGATAGCGGCAGGAGGGAGACAAATGCCTATGCAGATAGGGGCAGTTCCGCAGTGAAACCCCACCTCCAAGCCAAATGTAGTTTAAAGCCTGAAAGCCAAGCTACAAGCAAATCCCGGACCAGACTGAGAACCCGTCTTCTGGTTTGGTGCATTTTCCTCTGATGGATCACCACCATTTACCTACCCTTTCCTAATTGGTTTTCTAGACTGTTGTGACCACCTTTGAGTGTGGTCTTTGCTTTAACCATTATTGCATACTCACAAAGCAATCAACACTCACTCTCTATTCTAAGTCAACAAAAAGCCCTTGAGCCAGTCACACAGGGGAAAAAAAAAAACACCTGACTGTGGGAGTGGGTGACCACCCCCCCCCCACACACACCCCCTCTCTACTGAAAGCTGTTCCATTGTTCAAGAAAATTCTCCATCCTCGTCACCTTTCAGTCATCAGCATGATCTCAACCTCATTCTTGAATGCTGGACAAGAGCTCGGATCATCCCATCTAGTGCAGGTACCCAGAAAGGCTGTCACTGGCAGAGGACAGCTGCCCTACACAATGGGGATAGGGGCTGACTGAGCGACTAACATGCCACCATCCATCAGGCTGTGGATGGCAGAACTAAAAGAGCTAATTAGCACACTGACACCCCTCCTGGGGCTTCAGGGTTGCAAGCCCTGGGTGCCACCACATTTGCCTCAATGTGACATGCTTTATCTGGCCTCGGGCCCCACATGGAGCTTGCTCCTGTATTGGCACTAGGAGTGGCCAGCCGGATCATGTGCTCACCTGCTCACATGCTCCCTCCCACAAGGGGCTGACCATGGTGGGCTGAGTAGATGGGGCGCCCTAACTGTGAGTCTGACAAAGGGGCCAAGAAAAATCCTGTGTCATTTTGGGGGCTTGCCTGGGATCCTGAAAAGTGACTAAATGCAGAACTAGACTCTTCAGTTATTTTCTGAGGCCTCTCATCCTCAGACTTTTTTCTGAAGACAGACAAAGCATCAAAATTCTGATTACCTAGTTAAGAGTGAATGGTACAACTACAGAGGACAGAATGATGTAGGGGACACCCTCCCTCCCATTGCTCTCAGGGTTGGGAATGTTGGCCTTATTCTAATTCAGTCTTTTCTATTGCATTTTCCATATTTCTTTCAGGGCTGTCCTTGACCTATCTTTTCTTTTACAATATTGAGGGTGTTGTTCCAAACTACAGAGATATTACTGGGTAGAATGAGCATTTGGCCCAATCATCAGATATGCAATTCAGAACAATGTGGTTTCACTCTGTTCTTAGAGGCAAGGAGATTCTAATGATTAAGACTTTGTTGCTATTGTTTTTTGTTTTTCCTATTGAAGGAATCCATTTGCATAGAGCAAGAGACATTTTTCCTCCAAGCACCTTCCCCTTCCTGTGCTTAAGATTTTTTTTTTCTTTTCTTTTTTCCACCATGTCAGGAGTTAACATAGCCCTGCAAATACAGGAAACTTTACTATGTGAGAGGTGTTTTTTTTCTTCTTCTTTTTCTTTTAAAAGACATTTTACTAGGCTAGGACCCTGATACATGGGACTCCTTATTCTCTCCCTTGTTTGAGGATGGCCACTGGAGACTTAATGAGTGCATGCACCCTCCTGAGGCATGTTTATGTCCAAATGCAATTCCAAGCTTCGGGTTGAAGTCCCGAAAACTGGATCTGAGGGATCCAGAGGCAGATAACAACAGAAGTCAAGGGGCACAGTGCACGTGAGCATGACTAATTCATGCTGATTAGTCCTCTCCCAGTTTTATGAATAGAGGTCATGCCAGCATCCATGGCATAGATGAGGTTACTGACAGCAGGGAGGATAGGCAACATGTAGGTGAGTGCAAATAATTCCTACCCTCTAGGCCTCCCTGTTCCATATGGGTGAAAGCTGCATTGGCACCCATGGGTGATACCCTGCCAAGGGTGCTGAGACTTGGGGATATAAAGACAGATGAAAGAAAATTGATGCCTTTTCTTTCTCTCCCTCATATACCCTCGGTATTCACTGGGAAGAGAAAGGAACTAAGGGATGCATTTTTCGCCTCTTTCCAGATGGGTAACCTGCCATCTTCACTCTCTACTTGCATTGAATGCATCCTGAATCACTGGCACTCCTTTGGAAAAGAATGCCTTCTTTTTTCTCGTCTGTCTTCTCTTCACAGATGGGAAATTGTGTTCCCATACCACAAGACACTCCCCTCAGATGCAGCACCAAAACTGGGAATAATTTCCCCCAACCTTAAGCTCTTTGGCTTAAAAAAAAATGAACTTTGAATAAATTACATATCTAACTGAGCAAATCTTGTGAGAAGAGACAACTTTTATGGTATTCAGATAACCTCTTTGTCTGCTCCCCATTTACAAGACTCCAGGGTCAAAAGACTCCATAGTTCAGGGCAAGGGAACCCAGAAGCCTAATATGCCAGCGAAAAGTTAAAAGTTTTTTTGCCAGTCAGACTTCTGGCCTTCTTCTCTTTCTGCAAACCAATAGGGAAAATGACAAAAAAAAATCAGTTTATAACATCAGTAAAGTATTGGTTAATGGAAAAAAAGATTTGTGAGGTTGGTCTTAAGCTGTAGCCAATCTGGTGTGGTTTGTGTGTCTTTCTGTATGGTTCTATCATAAGAAGGAATACCTTAGGATAGAATGCATGTCTAGGATCCCATTAGCCTACTGTTCAAGCCATCCCAGCAAATTGGTCAGTTACAAACTTTACTACAGGTCTCTGAAGAAAAAAAAAAAAAAGACAAAAAACTGAGTGAGGTCTCTATTTTGTTTTATGTCCGTGGGAGCTTGACTTTGTTACCATGTGGCAGTACTTTCCTTTGGCCTCTGCCATTATATAATGGCAGCCCATGTTCAATCCTGGCTTAGGGAATGACTACTTCCTGGCTAATATCTACATGACTTTTATAATTTGCTGATTATTTTTCCCTCCATGAACAACTTCTAGCTTCCTTTCTTAAATTTTCCTTACTCTGAGCTACCCTTAGATACTTGAGATTTTGTAAAAACTGCTTGCCACCTCTTTGAAAATACCTCATAGACTCATAGTTCAATTATAATCTTAGTTAAGGTTTGTTGATTTCACCTGTGAGGTTACTTTTGATAAAGTTCAGAAGCCAGAAATATTGGCCACTTGACATGGTAAAAGTCTGGTAATAAGGGATTGAAAAGGATTTTCTTAAAAAGCAATATGGTTTCAGCTTAATTAAGTCAATATCTAAGCTATAGGTATAATGAAAAGGCCTTTATGTTTTTCTCTTCTTTGATTTTTTTTCTCTGGAAAAAAAGATGTTTTTATTTTCTTCTTAGTCAACTGAATTACTTTTCTCCATTTTATCTTGCCACTCTTCAAGCATGAATGAGAGGCCCTAAAATAAATTCTGAGAGGATAAGACTCCTTAGGGGAAACAGAAAAGGCATTCAGATCCCATTTTGAAGAACACACACACACACACACACACACACACACACACACACACACAGAGAGAGAGAGAGAGAGAGAGAGAGAGAGAGAGAGAGAAATTAGAAGCACATAGATCCCTCTCAAAATGTGTTTTTGTCCTCCAGCTATATCTGCTTATTAGGCCCTAGAAACTGCGTGCTTTGTTAGCTCTGCTTTTGAAGAACTCCACCCTGAGGCAAGTAATCTAATTAGGAGATTGGCAAATGAAAACTCTTACAACTACTGAATCTTCTTCTGTATGTGTAGTTATATATGTGTTACCTGTGTGATGTTTATATAAAAAAGAGCACTAATGAATTGGCTTAGAGAAAAATAAGCACTTAGATCAATTATTTTTGAAGAAAAAATAAAAGCTGTAATGCCTTTTAGTTCACTTGACTTTAATCTTTGAGACATAAAAACAGTTTAAAAAAATTTTGGTAAAATACAAATGTCTTCAAAATGTAAACATGTGATCTAAATTATGTAGGCCAGAGTTTAAGTTTGCTAACTGCCTTAAGGTCATAAACTGTTTCTTTGACTTTTGAAAATTGTTTGACTTGCGTGTTTTACAGTTAAGTAAAAACTGGGGACATATGGAATTAAGCCCCTAACTATGCTGGAAAAACCTAGATCTTATCTGCGCCTAGTGCATAATTAAAACAACTCATCAGGTTTTACATTAAAATAAAAAAATTGCTAAGAATTACCATTATAACATGGAATTGAGATGACTGAAAATAGATTTATATACAAGATTCGTAAGGAAAGTAAAATGTGTCTTTAGTAGAAGATTATAAGAAGTCATGGGAATGTAAATTTTTGCCTATTTAGAGGGTTAAAGGAATTTTTAAATTTAAAAAGATAAAGCTAAAGGTTTAAACAAGAGGTGGAAGGTTTGTAAAAATTAATCTTGCAAATGAACTCTGCGTTTGAACACACTGAGTAAATTTCAAAGGATATTATATGTTTTTTATCATAAATTGAGCATCAGGGGCCGGGTGCGGTGGCTCAAGCCTGTAATCCCAGCACTTTGGGAGGCCGAGATGGGTGGATCACAAGGTCAGGAGATCGAGACCAGCCTGGCTAATACGGTGAAACCCCGTCACTACTAAAAAATACAAAAAACTAGCCGGGTGAGGTGGCGGGCGCCTGTAGTCCCAGCTACTCGGGAGGCTGAGGAAGGAGAATGGCGTAGACCCGGGAGGCTGAGCTTGCAGTGAGCTGAGATGCGGCCACTGCACTCCAGCCTGGGTGACAGAGCGAGACTCCGTCTCAAAAAAATTAAAAAAATAAAAAAAATAAAAAAATAAATAAATAGAGCACCAGAATAAAAGCACAACAGGGTTTTCACAAGGCACTGATTTGCTCTTTAACAAAAATTTGTAAAGCATTATAAAAGATTTATAACTCCTCAAGTGGGTTCCTTACTTCTTTGCCTCCTGACTAGGAGAGACCTCCAAACAGGAGTTGACAGACCCCTCATACAGGAGAGCTCTGGCTTGCATCAGGCCAGTCCCCTTCTGGAATGAAGCTTCCAGAAGAAGGAGAAGGCAGCAATCTTTGCTGTTCTGCAGCCTCCACTGGTGATACCCAGGTGAACAGCATCTGGAGTGGACCTCCAACAAACTGCAGCAGACCTGCAAAAGAGGGGTCTGACTGTTAGAAGAAAAACTAACTCTCAGAGGAACCCACCTCTGATAATTCAACGTTATTTCATGTAGGTTCTTTTCTATTTCCCTAAGAGTTGGCCGGTCTGAGAAATAAAGGGAAAGAATACAAAAGAGAGAAATTTTAAAGCTGGGTATATGGGGGAGACATCACACGTTGGCAGGTTCCGTGATGCACCCCAAGTCACAAAACCAGCATTTTTTATTAGTGATTTTTAAAGGAGAGGGAGTGTTCAAATAGGGTGTGAGTAACAGAGATCACATGTTTCACAAGGTAATAAAATATCACAATGCAAATGGAGGCAGGGTGAGATTACAGAACTGGGGCAAAATTAAAAATACTAATGTAGTTTCATGTCCCACTGGGCATGCATTGTCATTGATAACATCTTATGAGGAGAGAGGGTTTGAGAGCAGACAACCAGTCTGACCAAAATTTATTAGGCAGGAATTTCCTCATCCTAGTAGGCCGGGGAGCGCTACGGGAAACCCGGGTTTATTTCATCCCTTATCTGCAACTGTATGAGACAGACATTCCTAGAGCAGCCATTTCAGATAACTCCCCCTAGGAATGCATTATCTGTCTCTGGGCTGTTCCTTGCTGAGAAAAAGAATTCCGCAATAGTTCTCCTATTTGCTGTTGAAAGAAGAGAAATATGGTTCTGTTCAGCCAGACTTAATGATTATCTCCCTTGTTCACTGAACATTACTGTTATCCTGTTCTTTTTTCAAGGTGCCCAGATTTTATATTGTTTAAACACGCATACTTTATGAACAATTTGTGCAGTTAACACAATCATCCCAGGGTCCAGAGATGACATACACCCTCATCTTATGAAGATGACGGGATTAAGAGATTAAAGACTGCTGTAGCCTGGTAGTATAGTTTGACATCAGGTAGCATGATGCCTCCAGCTTGGTTCTTTTGGCTTAGGACTGTCTTGACAATGTGGGCTCTTTTTTGGTTCCATATGAACTTTAAAGTAGTTTTTTTTCCAATTCTGGGAAGAAAGTCATTGGTAGCTTAATGGGGATGGCACTGTATC
Organism: Macaca nemestrina; assembly: GCF_043159975.1. NCBI lineage: Eukaryota > Metazoa > Chordata > Mammalia > Primates > Cercopithecidae > Macaca > Macaca nemestrina. The sequence goes on from NC_092145.1 coordinate 88,366,681, forward strand.
TATAAATTACCTTGGGCAGTATGGACATTTTCACAATATTGATTCTTCCTGTCCATGAGCATGGAATGTTCTTCCATTTGTTTGTGTCCTCTTTTATTTCATTGAGCAGTGGTTTGTAGTTCTCCTTGAAGAGTTCCTTCACATCCCTTGTGAGTTGAATTCCTAGGTATTTTATTCACTTTGAAGCAATTGTGAATGGGAGTTCACTCATGATTTAGCTCTCTGTTTGTCTGTTATTGGTGTATAAGAATGCTAGTGATTTTTACACATTGATTTTTTATTCTGAGACTCTGTTGAAGTTGCTTATCAGTTTAAGGAGATTTTGGGTTGAAACGATGGGGTTTTCTAAATATACAATCCTGTCATCTGCAAACAGGGATAATTTGACTTACTCTTTTCCTAATTGAATACCCTTGATTTCTTTCTCTTGCCTGATTGCCCTTGCAAGAACTTCCAACACTATGTTGAATAGGAGTGGTGAGAGAGGGCATCCCTGTCTTGTGCCAGTTTTCAAAGGGAACGCTTCCAATTTTTGCCCATTCAGTATAATACTGGCTATGGGTTTGTCATAAATAGCTCTTATTATTTTGAGATATTTTTCATCAATACCAAATTTATTGAGAGCTTTTAGCATGAAGGGCTGCTGAATTTTGTCAAAGGACTTTTCTGCATCTATTGAGATAATCATGTTGTTTTTGTCTGGTTCTGTTTATATGCTGGATTACGTTTATTGATTTGTGTATGTTGAACCAGCCTAGAACACTTGGACAAAGGAAGGGAAACATGAGATCCTGGGGCCTGTTGTGTGGTCGGAGGAGGGGGGAGGGATAGCATTAGAAGGTACACCTAATGTGAATGATGAGTTAATGGGTGCAGCACACCAACATGGCACACGTATACATATGTAACAAACCTGTACATTGTGCACATGTAGCCTAGAACATGAAGTATAATTAAAAAAAAGAAAGTTCTGATTAAAGTCAGCTTTACTTTGAAAAAAAAGATTAAAGATAGGCATAGGAAATAAAAAAGACTTTAAACAAACAGAGATCAGAAAAGACGAAAAAGGGCATTACAGAATGGTAAAGGGATCAATGCAACAAGACGAGCGAACTACCATAAATATATATGCACCCAATACAGAAGCACCCAGATTAAATAAACAAGTTCTTAGAGACATACAAAAAGACTTGCACTTCCACACAATAATAGTGAGCGACTTTAACACCTCACTGTCAATATTAGACAAATCAATGAGACAGAAAATTAACAAGGGTATTCAGTACTTGAACCCAGCTCTGGGTCAAGCAAACCCAATAAATATCTACCGAGCTCTCTACCCCAAATAAACAGAATATACATTCTTCTCAGCACCACATGGCAGTTATTCTAAAACTGACCACATAATTAAAAGTAAAACACTCTTAAGCAAATTCAAAATATTGGAAATCTTAACAGTTTCTCAGACTACAGTACAATCAAATTAGAATGCAAAATCAAGAAACTCACTGCAAACTACAAAGCTACCTGAAAATTGAACAACCTGCTCCTGAATGACTCACAGTTAAATAATGAAATTAAGACAAAAATAAACAAATTATTTGAAACCAATGAAAAAAAACAGACAACAAACCAGAATATCTGGGAAACAGCTAAAGAAGAGTTATGGGAGAAATTTATAGCACTAAATGTCCACATCAGAAAACTGGAAAGATCTGAAATAGACACCCTAACATCACAATTAAAAGAACAAGAGAAGCAAGAGCAAAAAATGCAAAAGCCAGCTGAAGACAAGAAATAACTGTGATCAGAGGAGAACTGAAGGGGACAGAGACACAAAAACCCTTTAAAATATCAATGAATCCAGGAGCTGACTTTTTGAAAAGATTAACAAAATAGATAGACATTTAGTTCTACTAACAAGAAAAGAATGAAGAATCAAATAGACAGAATAAAAAATGGTAAAAGGGATATCACCAATGATACCACAAAAGTACAAACTACCGTCAGATATTATAAACATCTCTATGCAAATAAACTAGAAAATCTGAAGAAATATAAATTCCTGGACACATACGCCCTCCAAAGACTAAACCAGGAAGAAGTCAAATTCCTGAATAGACCAATAACAAGTTCTGAAATTGAGGCAGTAATTAATAGCCTACCAACCAAGAAAATATAATAAAATAAAATAAAAAAGAAAAGAAAAGAAAAAAAGCCCAGGACTAGGTGGATTCACAGGCAAATTCTACCAAGGGTACAAAAAGGAACTGGTGTGATTTCTTCTGAAACTATTCCAAACAACATAAAAGAGGGAACCCAACCTTACTCATTTCATAGGCTCGCATCATCCTAATACCAAAACCTGTCAGAGACACAACAAAGAAAGAAAATTTCAGGCCAATAGCAAAAAGGTTATCCACAATTATGTTGTCTTCATCGCTATAATGCAAAGCTGGCTCAACACATGCAAATCAATAAACATAATCCATCACATAAACAGAACCAATGACAAAAACCAAATAATTATCTCAATAGATGCAGAAAAGGCCTTCAATAAAAGTCAACATCTCTTCATGTTAAAAACTCTTAATAAACTAGGTATTGATGGAACATATCTGAAAATAATAACTATTTATGAAAAACCCATAGCCAATATCATACTGAATGGGAAAAAGCCGAAGGCATTCCCTTTGGAAACTGGGACAAGAAAGGATGTCCTCTCTCAGCACTCCTATTCAACATAGTATTGAAAGTTCTGTCCAGGGCGATCAGGCTAGAGAAAGAAATAAAAGGTATTCAAATAGGAAGGATGTCCTATCTCAGCACTCCTATTCAACATGGTATTGGCCAGGACGATCAGGCTAGAGAAAGAAATAAAAGGAATTCAAATAGGTATTACATAGGTATTCAATTTGTCTCTGTTTCCATATGACATGATTGTATATTTATAAAATCTCATCGTCTCAGCCCAAAAACTCCTGAAGATGGTAAGCAACTTCAGCAAAGTCTCAGGATACAAAATCAATGTGCAAAATTCAAAAGCGTTCCTACACAACAACAATAGACAAGCAGAGAACCAAATCATGAATTAATTCTCATTCATAATTGCTACAAAGAAATTAAAATACCTAGGAATACACCTTACAAGGGATGTGAAGGACCTCTTCAAGGAGAGCTAAAACCACTGCTCAAGGAAATAAGAGAGAACACAAACAGGTGGAAAAACATTTGATGTTCATGGATAGGAAGAATCAACATCATGAAAATGGCCATATTGCCCAAAGTAATTTATAGATTCAATGCTATTCCCATCATTCCACGGTTAACTTTCTTTGCAGAATTAGAAAAAAGAAACTACTTGAAATTTCACATGGAACCAAAGAAGAGCCCATATAACCAAGACAATCCTAAACCAAAAGAACCAAGCTGGGGGCATCATGCTACCTGACTTCAGACTATACTAGAAAGCTACAGTAACCAAAACAGAATGGTACTGGTACCGAGACAAATATATAGACCAGTGGAACAGAACAGAGGCCTCAGAAATAACACCACACATCTACAACCATCTGATCTTTGACAAACCTAAGAAAAGCAAGCAATGGGAGAATGATTCCCTATTTAATAAATGGTGATGAGAAAACTGGCTAGCCATATGCAGAAAACAGAAACTGGACCCCTTTCTTACTCCTTATAGAAAATGTAGCTCAAGATGGATTAAAGACTTAAATGCAAAAAACAAAACCATGAAAACCATAGAAGAAATCTTAGGCAATAGCATTCAGGCCATAGGCATGGAAAAGTCTTTATGACTAAAACTCCAAAATCAACTGCTACAAAAGCTGAAATTGACATATGGGATCTAATTAAATGAAAGAGCTTCTGAACAGCAAGAGAAACTAGTATCAGAATGAACAGTCAACCTACCAAATGGGAGAGAAATTTTGAAATACACCCATCTGACAAATGTCTAATATTTAGAATTTACAAAGAGCTTAAACAAGTTTACAAGAAATAAAACAAACTATCCCATCAAAAAGTGGGCAAATAATATGAAAAGGTATCCCTCAAAAGAAGACATTTATCTGGTAAACAAACATACAGAAAAAAGCTCATCATCACTGGTCATTAGAGAAATGCAAATCAAAACCACAATGAGATACCACGTCATGCCAGTTGGAATGGCAATTATTAAAAAGTCAGGAAACAATAGATGCTGGTGAGGCTGTGGAAAAATAGGAATACTTTTACTCCGTTAATGGAAGTGTAAATTAGTTCACCCATTGTGGAAGACAGTGTGTAAATTCCTCATGGATCTAGAATAGAAATAGCATCTGACCCAGCAATTCCATTACTGGATGTAAACCCAAAAGTTTACAAATTATTCTACTATAAAGACACATGCAGGCATATGTTTATTGCAACACTATTTACAATAGCAAAGACTTGGGACTAACCCAAATGTCCATCATTGGTAGACTCGATAAAAAAAGATGTGGCACATAAAAAAGATGTGGCACGTAAAAAAGATGTGGCACATGGGATACTATGCAACCATAAAAAGAAATGAGATCATATCCTTTCCAGGGACATGGATAAAGCTAGAAGCCATCATTCTCAGCAAACTAACACAGGAAGAGAAAACCAAACACTGCTTGTTCTCACTCATAAGTGGAAGTTGAACAATGAGAACACATGGACACAGGGAAAGGAACATCACACACTGGGGACTGTTGGGGTGTGGGGGGCCAAAGGAAGAGAGGGTATTAAGACAAATACCTAATGCATGTGGGGTTTAAAACCTAGATGATGGGTTGATTGGAGCAGCAAACCACCATGGTACATGTATACTTATGTAACAAACCTGCACATTCTGCATATGTATCCTGGAACTTAAAGTAACAAAATAAGTAAAATATTTGTTTAAAAAAGTAAAAAATGGTTTCTAAGACTCTCAGTTCATGGTTAAACTGGTTAAGACAGAATAGAATTATCTAACAGGTTTCATTAAAAAAATTGAGATTGATTACTGAAAGGGTGAAATTTGGCTTTCCCTCCCTTGAACAAGATTTCCATGTAATAGTAAAGGATAATGTAAGATTTTTCTCTTTGCCTAGTGAATAAACTACCAATAAAAGGAAGGACAAGTCAGGAAACAGGTTGTCTGGAAAACTATGTCTTCCCTTTTATTGAGTGTAAGATTTTGTCTTCTAAAAACTTTTTGAGTCATCATTTTGAGTAAATAAATGACATGGTAATCTGGAATTCTATTTCTTAATGTCAAGTGTTTGAAATTTTTAACCTGTTTCGTAGGCTTCCTAAAATCAAACGTCAGCTTCAAAATTTTTCTTTTCTGACCCCTAACTTTGGATGCCACAGAAGGCCCCTGGAGCATCCAAAAGAGAGGTAAATAGAATTATTTGACATTTTTAGTTACGTTGGATTGCCTAAATAAAAGTAAGGTTTAATCCCCTTTGGGTTATATTGTAGTGAATAATATTAATGTAAGTTCCAAAACTATATGGGATTTCTAAAATTCTAATGTCTGAGTATATGTTGTCAATCATAATTAAGGTTATTATGTTAATGTATTGTAAACCACATAAATAATCAAATTTTTTAGTCAATCGTGTTTTCGACTGAAACTACCCTGGATATTTTGTCATTCACAGACAATTATTATCTTACTTTGATCCTTTTCAAATGATGGTTTTTTTTTAATTTATTTATTATTATTATACTTTAAGTTCTAGGGTACATGTGCATAACGTGCAGGTTTGTTACATATGTATCAGCTACTGGAGTTTGACAGGTGCTCTTAAAAGCAGGTTTCTGATATCTTTGGAGACTGTGACATTGGAACAAAGGAAAAACATACAAGACTCATGAAGAGTTGAAATGCTCATGAATATCAAGCAGAACTAGAGTTAACTGAATGAACCAAAGTAACAGAAAACTGAAGTAATCTTTTCAACTACTTACATAAAGCATTGTTGACCCTTGTTTTGTTTTTCAGAGTCAATGAAACCTTTCTTTTGAGATATCTACAGCTTTTAACAGTTGAGTAAGCTATACTCCTGTGAACAAAAATTAAAGCACAGTTTTTCTCTCTGCCTGGTTTCTCTAGAATTTGGAAATTATGTTTGAGTATTTTTAACTATGGCAAAATAGTTATTTGTATTAGGGCAATAAGAATCCATTTGCTTCTTCAACAGGACACAATTGGAGAAACTGGTTGTTATACCAAGGCTTTAACTGGAAGGGTGCGCTTCCCTTTAAGGAATCAAGCCTTACTTGCAGAGCCAATAAAAGCCCCTTTGGAAAACTGGCCTTATACCTTGTCTACACAGTCTTCACACAGGGTTCCTAACCTGTTCTGAGTAAAGAATATCACTTTGTAACAGGCCCAGAAGCCCTATGCTATCTCAGGACTCCAAGAAGAGAGGAAGTTATCCAACTTACATATATTTAAGGGTACAAACCTATGGCTGAGCTCAGCTTTAGAAGTCTTATCCGAGGTTCCTTATGGAACAGATTTCCATCAAAACCAATTTTAAAAGCCTATGTAAAAACAATTATTCTTGCTCCACTTTATGCAAATAATCAGGCCAAGGATAATACTAATGTGTATCTTTCAAACAACTTAGTCCTAGCATGATTTGTTTTTAACACAAATGAGGACTGGAGAGAGAAAAAATATTTTTCAAAACTTATACACTTGCCATTAAATTCTAGTCTCCTTAGTTGTTTTTAAGTCTACATTTTAGGCTAACCCTGCTTATTCTTGTAAATCAACCAGTTATCTCCAGCTGCAGCTCGAAAGAAAAAAGGGATGGGCAATATCAAAAATATGGATTAATATTCTAGTTCTGGGCAATTATCTTGAAAATTCTGGCTGGTTATAAGAGTATATAGGGTACTTATAACCTGTAGATCTCTTTGTTTGGGAAAATAAGACAGACCAAGGGAGCTAACCAAAGCCAAGCACATGCACCCATCTTAGCAGGCATAGCTATAGCCACCAGTTATCGCATGCCAGCAGTTTCAGGATTTTTAAGCAATCCTCACGCTGTTGTTTCATTTTGATCCGTATCTTCTAATAACTTGATTTGCCTCTTTTTGCCTTCAGATCATCAAACTCTAAATGGTCATGCAACCAGAGCCTCGGGCAATGTCTCCCTTTTACAGGGGACCATTAGATAAGTCTCTATGAGATATCCGACTGCCATGCCCCCTGTCAGCAGTTGAGATGAGTCTCCATCCCTATTTTAATGGCAGTTAGATGTACCTCTTCAGAAGGGAGAGTTGATAGCAGCAGGAGGCAGACAAATACTTAGTCAGATAAGGGTAGGTCCCCAGTGAAAGCCCACCTCCAAGCTGAAGACATTTAAATCCTGAAATCCAAGCCACAACTCAAATCCACGAACAAGATTGAGAACCTGTCTTCCTATTTGGCGCACTTTCCTCTGATTAGTCACACCCTTCACCTATTTTACATTTACCTACCCTTTCCTAATTGGTTTTCTACACTGTCTTGCCCACCTTTGACTGTTGTCTTCACTTTAACCTTTTTTGCATACTCACAAACCAATCAACATGCACTCCAGATTCTGAGTCCCTAAAAAGCCCTAGACCCAGGCACATGGAGGGAGAAAAACCACCCAACTGTGGGGATGGGGTACTATGCCCCTTCACATCCCTTCTCTGCTGAGAGCTGTTTATTCACTCCATAAAATTTTCTACAATCATCACCCTTCAGTTGTTAGCATTACCTCATTCTTCTTGAATGCTGGATTGTAGCTCAGAATCCACTGAGTTCAGGTACCCAGAAAGGTTGTCACATTGGCCCTTTGCCCTCTCTCCCCAGCAGAGGGCAGCCACCCCACACAATGGGGTCAGGGGCCTACTGAGCTGCTAAAATGCTGCCATTCATCAGGCTGACAGCAGAATTAAAAGAGCTAATTAGCACACTAACAGCCCCTCTGGAGATTCGGGGTCATGGGCACCCTTGCTTGGACACCACTGCATTCCCCTTGAGGCAACACGCCTTGACTGGCCATGGGCCCCACACAGAGCTTTCTCCTGTGAAAGTGCTCAGAGTAGCCGGATCCTGCACTCACTCATGTGCTCCCTCCCTCAAGGGGCTGAGTGTGGTGGGCCGAGTAGATGGCATTGCCCTGCTGCAAGTCCAGCAAAAAGGTCAAGAAAAATCCAGTGTCAATGGGATGATAAGAAATGCTATAGATCTACCTCATCTTTGATGATATTATAGCTCTAAACTGGGATCCTAGGGGAAAGAAAAATCTGTTTTTGGCTTCAGGTGTCCAGGATTGAGCTTCCATTATGCTGAGCTGAGAGTGGGAGAATGGAACAGGTCCTGGCTTAAATGTGACTGGTTCTCCCTGTGCTTACAAAGATTTTCTTGAATAACTGTTAATTTATTTGCTATGAGTCTTTAGAACAATTTCCAGACACTTTAATGTGTTTCATTGTTTATAATTTTCAGTAGTTATGCAAAGACTTAACTTTATTGTTTGTTTGTTGATAATTTTTACCAGTTATGGTTGTTTGATTAAAGTAAGTGTCCCTGGATCTCCTCACATCCCCAGTTCGGAGGTCATTTCATCTTTCTTGACTTCCTAAATTTATACTCCACAGAATGTAGTTTGTGATTATATATGCTTCAGGCTAGCTGTTTCCTTTATTAATCATAGTTCCTACATAGACTAAAAATCTAGGTAATATTCTACTGCCTCTTCATCAGTAAAACTAATACAATAACTATTTACTGAGTGCCTACTCTGTGCTGTGGTTCCAGATAGCAACAAGGAAGAGGATGCAGTGATGATTCAGACTCAGCCTCTACCCTGGTACATAAAAGGAGACAGGTATGACTATTACTTTATTTTTTTATTTTCCTTTTTTTTATTATTATTATACTTTAAGTTCTAGGGTACATGTGCATAACATGCAGGCTTGTTACATATGTATACTTGTGCCATGTCGGTGTGCTGCACCCATCAACTCATCACCACCCATCAACTCGTCATTTACATCAGGTATAACTTCCAATGCCATCCCTACTCCCTCCCACCTCCCCATTTTAGGTCCCAGTGTGTGATGTTCCCCTTCCAGAGTCCAAGTGATCTCATTGTTCAATTCCCACCTATGAGTGAGAACATGCAGTGTTTGGTTTTCTGTTTTTGCGATAGTGTGCTGAGAATGATGGTTTCCAGCTGCATCCATGTCCCTACAAAGGACACAATCTCATCCTTTTTTATGGCTGCATAGTATTCCAAGGTGTATATGTGCCACATTTTCTTAATCCAGTCGGTCACTGATGGACTGGGTTGATCCCAGTGTCCATCTGGGTTGAACCCAAACCCAACATTTGGGTTGATTCCAAGTCTTTGTTATTGTAAATAGTTGCACAATAAACATGTGTGTGCATGTGTCTTAATAGCAGCATGATTTATAGTCCTTTGGGTATATCCCCAGTAATGGGATGGCTGGGTCATATGGTACTACTAGTTCTAGATCCTTGAGGAATTGCCATACTGTTTTCCACAATGGTTGAACCAGTTAACAACCCCACCAACAGTGTAAAAGTGTTCTTATTTCTCCACATCCTCTCCAGCACCTGTTGTTTCCTGACTTTTTAATGATTGCCATTCTAACTGGTGTGAGATGATATTTCATTGTAGTTTTGATTTGCATTTGTCTGATGGCGAGTGATGATGAGCATTTTTTCATGTGCCTGTTGGCTGTATGCATGTCTTCTTTTGAGAAATGTCTGTTCATATCCTTTCCCCACTTCTTGATGGGGTTGTTTGTTTTTTTCTCATAAATTTATTTGAGTTCTTTGTAGGTTCTGGTTATTAACCCTTTGTCAGATGAGAAGATTGCAAAAATTTTCTCCCATTCTGTAGGTTGCCTGTTCACTCTGATGGTAGTTTGTTTTGCTGTGCAGAAGCTTTATAGTTTAATTAGATCCCATTTGTCAATTTTGGCTTTTGTTGCCGTTGCTTTTGGTGTTTTAGACATGAAGTCCTTGCCCATGCCTATGTCCTGAATGATATTACCTAGGTTTCGTCTAGGGTTTTTATGGTTTTAGGTCTAACATTTAAGTCTGTAATCCATCTTGAATTAATTTTCGTATAAGGAGTAAGGAAAGGATCCAGTTTCAGCTTTCTACTTATGGGTAGCCAATTTTCCCAGCACCATTTATTAAATAGGGAATCCTTTCCCCATTTCTTGTTTTTGTCAGGTTTGTCAAAGATCAGATGGCTGTAGATGTGTGGTATTATTTCTGAGGGCTCTGTTCTGTTCCATTGGTCTATATCTCTGTTTTGGTACCAGTATCATGCTGTTTTGATATCAGTACCATGCTGTTTTGGTTACTGTAGTCTTGTAGTACAGTTTGAAGTCAGGTAGTGTGATGCCTCCAGCTTTGTTCTTTGACTTAGGATTCTCTTGGCAATGCGGGCTCTTATTTGGTTCCACATGAACTTCAAAGCAGTTTTTTCCAATTCTATGAAGGAACACATTGGTAGCTTGATGTGGATGGCATTGAATCTATAAATTACCTTGGGCAGTATGGCCATTTTCACGATAATGATTCTTCCTATCCATGAGCAGGGTATGTTCTTCCATTTGATTGTGTCCTCTTTTATTTCACTGAGCAGTGGTTTGTAGTTCTCCTTGAAGAGGTCCTTTACATCCCTTGTAAGTTGAATTCCTTGGTATTTTATTCTCTTTGAAGCAATTGTGAATGGAAGTTCCTTCATGATTTGGCTCTCTGTTTGTCTGTTACTGGTGTATAAGAAAGCTTGTTATTTTTGCACATTTATTTTGTATCCTCAGAGGATGCTAAAATTGCTTATCAGTTGAAGGAGATTTTGGACTGAGACAATGGGGTTTTCTAAATATACAATCATGTCATCTGCAAACAGGGACAATTTGACTTCTTCTTTTCCTAACTGAATACCTTTGATTTCTTTCTCTTGCCTGATTGCCCTAGCCAGAACTTCCAACTCTATGTTGAATAGGAGTCTTGAGAGAGGGCATCTCTGACTTGTGCCAGTTTTCGAAGGGAATGCTTCCCGTTTTTGCCCATTCAGTATGATATTGGCTGTGGGTTTGTCACAAACAGTTCTTATTATTTTGAGATACGTTCCATCAATACCGAGTGTATTGAGAGTTTTTAGCATGACGTTCTGTTGAATTTTGTCAAAGGCCTTTTCTGCATCTATTTAGATAATCATGTGGTTTTTGTCTTTGGTTCTGTTTATATGCTGGATTACGTTTATTGATTTGCATGTGTTGAACCAGCCTTGTATCTCAGAGATGAAGCCCACTTGATCATGGTGGATAAGCTGTTTGATGTGCTGCTGGATTCGGTTTGCCAGTATTTTATTGAAGATTTTTGCATCAATGTTCATCAGGGATATGGGTCTAAAAGGCTCTTTTTTGTGTGTGTCTCTGCCAGGCTTTGGTATCAGGATGATATTGGCCTCATAAAATGAGTTAGGGAGGATTCCCTCTTTTTCTATTGATTGGAAGAGTTTCATAAGGAATGATACCAGCTCCTCCTTGTACCTCTGGTAGAATTCGGCTGTGAATCCATCTGGTCCTGGACTGTTTTTGGTTGGTAGGCTATTAATTATTGCCTTAATTTCAGAGCCTGCTATTGGTCTATTCGGGGATTCAACTTCTTCCTGGTTTAGTCTTGGGAGAGTGTAAGCATCCAGGAAATTATCCATTTCTTCTAGGTTTTCTAGTTTATTTGCGTAGAGGTGTTTGCAGTATTCTCTGATGGTAGTTTGTATTTCTGTGGGGTCGGTGGTGATATCCCCTTTATCATTTTTTATTGCGTCTATTTGATTCTTCTCTCTTTTCTTCTTTATTAGTCTTGCTAGTGGTCTATCAATTTTGTTGATCTTTTCAAAAAAGCAGCTCCTGAGTTCATTGATTTTTTGAAGGTTTTTTTGTGTCTCTATCTCCTTCAGTTCTCCTCGGATCTTAGTTATTTCTTGCCTTCTGCTAGCTTTTGGATGCGTTTGCTCTTGCTTCTCTAGTTCTTTTAATTGTGATGTTAGAGTGTCAATTTTATATCTTTCCTGCTTTCTCTTGTGGGCATTTAGTGCTATAAATTTCCCTCTACACAATGCATTAAATGTGTCCCAGAGATTCTGGTATATTGTATCTTTGTTCTCATTGGTTTCAAAGAACATCTTTATTTCTACCTTCATTTTGTTATGTACCCAGTAGTCATTCAGGAGCAGGTTGTTCAGTTTCCATGTAGTTGAGCGGTTTTGATTGAGTTTCTTAGTCCTGAGTTCTAGTTCGATTGCACTGCGGTCTGAGAGATAGTTTGTTATAATTTCTGTTCTTGTACATTTGCTGAGGAGTGCTTTACTTCCAATTATGTGGTCAATTTTGGAATAAGTGCAATGTGGTGCTGAGAAGAATGTATATTCTATTGATTTGGGGTGGAGAGTTCTGTAGATGTCTATAAGATCTGCTTGGTGGAGAGTTGAGTTCAATTCCTGGATAACCTTGTTAACTTTCTGTCTCGTTAATCTGTCTAATGTTGACAATGGGGTGTTAAAGTCTCCCATTATAATTGTATGGGTGTCTAAGTCTCTTTGTAAGTCTCTAAAGACTTGCTTTATGAATCTGGGTGCTCCTGTATTGGGTGCATATATATTTAGGATAGTTAGCTCTTCCCTTTGAATTGATCCCTTTACCATTATGTAATGGCCTTCTTTGTCTCTTTTGATCTTTGATGGTTTAAAGTCTGTTTTACCAGAGACTAGGATTGCAACCCCTGCTTTTTTTTTTTCCTCCATTTACTTGGTAGATCTTCCTCCATCCCTTTATTTTGAGCCTATGTGTGTCTCTGCATGTGAGATGGGTCTCCTGAATACAGCAAACTGATGGGTCTTGACTCTTTATCCAATTTGTCAGTCTGTGTCTTTTAATTGGAGCATTTAGTCCATTTACATTTAAGATTAATATTGTTATGTGTGAACTTGATCCTGTCATTGTGATATTAGCTGGTTATTTTGCTCGTTAGTTGATGCAGTTCTTCCTAGCATCAATGGTCTTTACATTTTGGCATGTTTTCACAATGGCTGGTATTGGTTGTTCCTTTCCATGTTTAGTGTTTCCTTCAGGGTCTCTTGTAGCAAAGTCTTGGTGGTAAGAAAATCTCTAAGCATTTGTTTATCTGTAAAGGATTTTCTTTCTCCTTCACTTATGAAACTTAGTTTGGCTGGACATGAAATTCTGGGTTGAAAATTCTTTTCTTTAAGAATGTTGAATTATGGCCCTGAATCTTTTCTGGCTTGGAGAGTTTCTGCTGAGAGTTCTGCTGTTAGTCTGATGGGCTTCCCTTTGTTGGTAACCCGACCTATTTCTCTGGCTCCCCTTAAGATTTTTTCCTTCATTTCAACTTTGAGGAATCTGACAATTGTGTGTCTTGGAGTTGCTCTTCTTGAGGAGTATCTTTGTGGCGTTCTCTGTATTTCCTGAATTTGAATATTGGCCTGCCTTGTTAGGTTGGGGAATTTCTCCTGGATGATTTCCTGAAGAGTGTTTTCCAACTTGGTTCCATTTTCCCCCTCACTTTCAGGCACACCAATCAGACGTAGATTTGGTCTTCTCACATAATCCCATATTTCTTGGAGGCTTTTTTCATTTTTTTTCCTCTTTTTTCTCTAGGCTTCTCTTCTTGCTTCATTTCATTCATTTGATCTTCAATCATTGATATTCTTTCTTCCAATTGATCGAGTCAGTTATGGAAGCTTGTTGATTTGTCACATATTTCTCATGTCATGGTTTTTATCTCTGTCAGTTCATTTATGGCCTTCTCTGCATTGATTATTCTAGTTATCCATTCTTCCACTCTTTTTTCAAGATTTTTAGTTTCTTTGTGCTGGGTATGTTGTTCCTCCTTTAGCTCTGAGAAGTTTGACCTGCTGAATCCTTCTTCTCTCAAGTTGTCAACGTCATTCTCTGTCCAGCTTTGATCCATTGCTGGTGATGAGCTGTTTTTCTTTGGAGGGGGACATGTGCTCTGATTTTTTGAATTTCCAGGTTTTCTGCCCTGCATTTTCCCCATCTTTGTGGTTTTATCAGTCTTTGGTCTTCGATGATGGTGATGTACTGATGGAGTTTTGGTGTGGGTGTCCTTCCTGTTTGTTAGTTTTCCTGCTAACAGTCAGGACCCTCAGCTGTAGGTCTGTTGGAGATTGCTTGAGGTCCACTCCAGACTCTGTTTGCCTGGGTATCAGCAGCAGAGGCTGCAGAAGATAGAATATTGCTGAACAGCGAGTGTTGCTATCTGATTTTTGCTCTGGAAGCTTCGTTTCAGGAATGTACCCTACTGTGTGAGGTGTGAGGTGTTGGTCTGCACCTAGTGGTTGATATTCCCCAGTTAGGATACTCAGGGGTCAGGGACCCACCTGAGCAGTCAATTTGTCCGTTCTCAGATCTCAGTCTCCATACTGGGAGATCCACTGCTATCTTCAAAGCTGTCAGACACAATCATTAACATCGGTAGAGGTTTCTGCTGCTTTTTGTTTAGCTATGCCCTGTCCCCAGAGGTGGAGTCTACAGAGACAGGCAGGCCTCCTTGAGCTGCAGTGGGCTCCACCCAGTTCGAGCTTCCCAGAGGCTTTGTTTACCTACTTAAGTCTCAGCAATTGCAGGAGCCCCTCCCCCAGCCTTGCTGCTGCCTTACAGTTAGATCTCAGACTGCTGTGCTAGCAATGAGGGAGGTTTCGTGGCTGTGGGACCCTCCTGGCCAGGTGTGGGATGTAATCTCCTGGTGTGCCATTTGCTAAGACCCTTGGTAAAGCACAGTATTATGGTGGGAGTTACCCGATTTTCCTGGTGTTGTGTGTCTCGGTTTCTAAAGTGATTCCCTTCCCCCTTGTGCTTTCCAGGTGAGGCAATGCCTCGCCCTGCTTCAGCTCTCGCTGGTCGGGCTGCACCAGCTGATCAGCACCAATTGTCTGGCACTCCCCAGTGAGATGAACCTGGTACCTCAGTTGAAAATGCAGAAATCACCTATCTTCTGTGTTGGTCACGCTGAGAGCTGGAGGCTAGAGCTGTTCCTATTTGGCCATCTTGCTCCGGAAATGGATATTTCTTTAAAAACAGGCAGAGCATGATCAGTTCCATAGGAGAGGCATAAACAAAAATGCTCTGAAAGCAGTTAAGCTTTTTTTCCTTTTCTTTTTCTTTCTTCCTCCTTTTTTGGTGAGGAGTGGTCTCTGCAGTGTTTAATAATTTGTAATTCCAGAATGTAGTATTTCATCTGGACCTTGATGGATGGAACAGGTTCTAACAGATGAGTATGGGACAGTGGACACTCTAGGCAGAGGAAAATGAGCCTAGTTCTGAATATATTACACAACCAAATATGTGTCTTCAGCATCTAAATTAGACAGGTTAGAAAAAGGGGACTGGACCAAGTTATGAAAGCTCCTGAAAACCAGTCTGGAGTTGGGACTTTGTTCTATAGACAGTGGACCATTATAACATGTTTTTGAAAAGGAAATGACATGATTAGTTGAAAAAAGAGCAGTCTGACTGATGAATGAAGAATGGATTTTTTAAGAGTGACACTAGAGGCAAGGATATTAGTGAAGATGAACGCTATTGCTACCTTCTAAAGGATAAAGGTCAAGGCCTGCCCTTAGGCAGTGACAGACAGTGAGGGAAAAAGGTGAAGAACTCAAATGATGTTTGGGAAGTGGGCACTGTAGTGTATGAAAACTGATTACATGACTCCTTATAAACTTGGAATAATGGTTTAAATTTTATATTCTTATGGGAACTGATAAGGAATGGCTTACCGTTCTAAACTCAGTTTAGAATAGTTAAGAGTCCATTCATTCTGGGCCGTGAACTGAAGAACGACTTAGTAGCCTGCTTTTACTTAACACTTCCTGGGAGGCTTCTAAGTTTGCAGGGATGAATGTAAAGTTATAACTAGCTTTTGGCATAAAGAAGTAAGAAGTTATATAAGGTTTAGCTCTTGGTATCAACAAACTTAAAGTTTTGGAGAAATAAGTATATAAAGAAATTTAAAAACTTAAGACTATAGCCATCTTTCCCTCATCCGAAGGCCTAGCAGATAAACCGTCATATTAAAAAGCCTCACAATGCTAAATTGAATATCATCAGATATTAGAATATAGTGTTCAGTATTGAATAATGAAAAGTGCAGATCAATAGACTAAAGAAGCCAGAGAAAGTTTCATGGAGGACTTGAGATTTAAACATAGCATTGAAAGAATGCAGCTTAAGTATTCCCAGTGGAGGGAAGAAGAGGTAAAGTAAAATTAGAAATAGCAGAATAAAGAGGACATGCTATGAGGAAAGACAAGCATTAGGTGTATAAATATAGAAAGGTGACATGTCTTGCTGGAATAAACATAAGAGGCAGAAGAGTGTTAGAAAGATAAAATGAGATTATTATTAACATAGCAAATAACATATCGCCAATTCATTCATTTAACCATTCAGCAAATAATCACTGAATACCTACTACGCACTAGGCATTGTACTAGATATGTAGGAGACTGCTTGGAAAAGAAGAAAGTCAATAGTAAAAGTGGAGAGTATCACTGGTGGACTGGGTTGCCAGTTTTGGGTCTCTGGACATGAGCAGGCAGAGAGGAGGGATTGACTCATTCTTCCTATAAGGATGAGTCAAATCCAAAGATCTCAGAGCTTTCCTATGGCCCATCCATCACATGGAGATACATTGGTACTTAGCTTTATGCTCTTCTTGTGGTCTCAGCAATTCCTTAGTGAAGTCAGAGAGCACAAAGCCATTTTAACCCAGCTCACTTGTGGGCAGGCCAAAAGACATCAGGGCTCTCGGAAGACTTGGAAGAGGGCAAGAAGAACTTTCTGGTGAAGACTGGAAAGATGACAACCATCTATTCTCAATTATTAAGATTTAGTTGAGTTATATGGGCTTTAAGTTCAAGTAAATGTAAAAGCCTTTGTAAACTGAGTGAGGGTATCATTATTAGCTCTGTGGAAAGATATTTTGAGAGTTAGGGTTATTTGTCTTTCATTTGTTTCCCCATGACAACTATCACAGTGCCCTACACATATAACTGAATAAGTAGCTTGCTAAACTGAGTATGGCTGGAATGTCTATTCTTCTGTCTTATTCATAATTCTAGAATTTCAGTCTGATAAGGACCCCTGAAATCCCCCAAACCAGACTCATGTTCCCTGTTAGAAACCTCATGTAATTCTAAGATCCAGGTTCCCTTTCAAAATTTTCACACTGCATAGTATATATAAATATGTTGGTTTGTGTGTTAACCCAGTCTTGAAAAAAAGAATGCCAATATATTTTCTCTGAAAAAATAGAGAATAAAGCAATCTTTTCTCCAAATCCACGAAGATCAACATGCTGAAGAGTGCAGAAATGGCCTTGGATTATGAGAGCTTCTAGGTAGAATATATTTTGTGTAATCAGGTTGATGTTGCTTTCTGTGTGATGGCCACATAAGAACAGCTCTGGTCTGCAACTCCCTGCGAGATAAATGCAGCAGGTGGGTGATATCTGCATTTTCCAACTGAGGTACCAGATTCATCTCACTGTGACTGGTTAAACAGTGAGTGCAGCCCATGGAGGGGAAGCAGAAAGAGAGTGGGGTGCCACCTCACCAGGGAAGTGCAAGGGGTCAGGGAACTCCCTCCCCTAGCAAAGGGAACCTGTGAGGGACTCTGCCATGAGGGATGGTGCTATCCAGCCCAGATACTACACTTTTATCATGGTGTTTGCAACCCGCAGACCAGGAGATTTCCTCTGGTGCCTATACCACCAGGGCCCTAAGTTTGAAACACAAAACTGAACGGATGTTTGGGCATTCACCGAGCTAGCTGAAGGAGTTTTTTCATACCTCAGTGGCACTTGAAACTCCAATAAGACAGAACTGTTTACTCCCCTGACAAGGGAGGCCGAAGCCAGGGAACCGAGTGGTCTTGCTCAGCGGATCCCATCCATGGAACCAAACAAGCTAATATTGACTGGCTTGAAATTCTCGCTGCCAGCAAACAGCAGTCTGAAGTCAACCTGAGATGCTTGAGCCTGGTGGGGGAAGGAGCGTCTGCCATTACTGAGGTTTGATTAGGAGGTTTTCCCCTCATAGTGTAAACAAAGCCGCAGGCAGTACGAAGTGGGTGTGGAACTCACCTCTGGCAAATCTGGTGTAGCCAGACTGCCTCTCTAGATTTCTCCTCTCTTGGCAGATCATCAATGAAAGAAAGGCAGCAGCCCGAGTCAGGGACTTATAGACAAAAATCCCATCTCCCTGGGACAGAGTACCTAGAGGAAGGGCCAGGTATGGGTGCAACTTCAGCAGACTTAAATGTTCCTTCCTGCCAACTCTGAAAAGGGTAGCGGATCTCCCAGTACAGCGCTCCAGCTCTGCTAAGGGACACACTGCCTTGTCAAGTGGGTCCCTGACCCCCATGCCTCCTGACTGAGAGACATGTCCCAGCAGGGGTCGGCAAACACTTCACACAGGAGAGCTCCAGCTGGTATCTGGGAGGTGCCTGTCTGGGACAAAAGTTCCAGAGAAAGGAGCAGGCAGCAATCTTTGTTGTTTTGCAGCCAGTGCTGGTGATATCCAGGCAAACAGGGTCTGGAGTGGACCTCCAGCCAACTCCAACAGACCTGCAGAAGAGGGACCTGACTGTTAGAAGAAAAATTAACAAACAGAAAGCAACAGCATAAACATCAGCACAAGAGGCAGAACAGGATGGCCGAATAGGAACAGCTCGAGTCTCCAGCTCCCAGCACGAGCGACACAGAAGACAGGTGATTTCTGCATTTTCAACTGAAGTACTGGGTTCATCGCACTAGAGAGTGCCAGACAATCGGTGCTGGTTAGCTGCTGCAGCCAGACCAGCGAGAGCTGAAGCAGGGCGAGGCATCACCTCATCTGGGAAGCACAGGGGGGAGGGGAATCCCTTTTCCTAGCCAGGGGAACTGAGACACACAACACCTGGAAAATCGGGTAACTCCCACCCCAATACTGCGCTTTAAGCAAACGGGCACACCAGGAGATTATATCCCACACCTGGCAGGGAGGGTCCCATGCCCACAGAGCCTTCCTCATTGCTAGCACAGCAGTCTGCGATCTACTGGCAAGGCAGCAGCGAGTCTGGGGGAGGGACACCTGCCATTGCTGAGGCCTAAGTGGGTAAACAAAGCCCTGGGAATATCGAACTGGGTGGAGCTCACAGCAGCTCAAGGAGGCCTGCCAGTCTCTGTAGACTCCACCTCTGGGGACAAGGCACAGCTAAACAACAAAAATAACAACAACAACAAAAAAAGCAGCAGAAACCCCTGCAGACGCAAACGACTCTGTCTGACAGCTTTGAAGAGAGCAGTGGATCTCCCAACATGGAGGCTGAGATCTGAGAAGGTACAGACTGCCTGCTCAAGTGGGTCCCTGACCCCTGTGTAGCCTAACTGGGAGACATCCTCCACTGGGGGCAGACCGACACCACACACCTCATAGGGTGGAGTACACCCCTGAGAGGAAGCTTCCAAAGCAAGAATCAGACAGGTACACTCGCTATTCAGCAGTATTCTATCTTCTGCAGTCTCTGCTGCTGATACCCAGGCAAACAGGGTCTGGAGTGGACCTCAAGCAATCTCCAACAGACCTACAGCTGAGGGTCCTGACTGTTAGAAGGAAAATTAACAAACAGGAAGGACACCCACACCAAAACCCCATCAGAATATCACCATCATCAAAGACCAGAGGCAGATAAAACCACAAAGATGGGGAAAATGCAGGGCAGAAAAGCTGGAAATTCAAAAAATAAGAGCACATCTCTCCCTCCAAAGGAACGCAGCTCATCGCCAGCAACGGATCAAAGCTGGATGGAGAATGACTTTGATGAGATGAGAGAAGAAGGCTTCAGTCCATCAAACTTCTCAGAGCTAAAGGAAGAATTATGTACCCAGCGCAAAGAAAGTAAAAATCTTGAAAAAAGAGTGGAAGAATTGATAACCAGAATAATTAACGCAGAGAAGGTCATAAACGAATGGACAGAGATAAAAAACCATGACACGAGAAAGACATGACAAATGCACAACCTTCAGTAACTGACTTGATCAACTGGAAGAAAGAGTATCAGTGATTGAGGATCAAATGAATGAAATGAAGGGAGAAGAGAAATCTAAAGAAAAAAGAAGAAAAAGAAATGAACAAAGCCTGTAAGAAGTATGGGATTATGTAAAAAGACCAAATCTACGTCTGACTGGGATGCCTGAAAGTGAGGGGGAAAATGGAACCAAGATGGAAAACACTCTTCAGGGTATCATCCAGGAGAACTTCCCCAACCCAGCAGGGCAGGCCAACATTCAAATTCAGGAAATACAGAGAACTCCACAAAGATACTCCTCGAGAAGAGCAACTCCAAGACATATAATCACCAGATTCACCAAAGTTGAAATGAAGAAACAATCTTAAGAGCAGCCGGAGAGAAAAGTCGGGTTACCCACAAAGGGAAGCCCACCAGACTAACAGCAGACCTCTCAGCAGAAACTCTCCAAGCCAGAAGAGAGTGGGGGCCAATATTCAACATTCTTAAAGAAAAGAATTTTCAACCCAGAATTTCATATCCAGCCAAACTAAGTTTCATAAGTGAAGGAGAAAGAAAATCCTTTACAGATAAGCAAACGCTTAGAGATTTAGTCACCACCAGGCCTGTCTTACAGGAGACCCTAAAGGAAGCACTAAACATGGAAAGGAACAACCTGTACCAGCCATTGAAAAACATGCCAAAATGTAAAGACCATCGATGCTAGGAAGAAATTGCATCAACTAACGAGCAAAATAACCAGTTAATATCATAATGGCAGGATCAAGTTCACACATAACAATATTAATCTTAAATGTAAATGGACTAAATGCTCCAATTAAAAGACACAGACTGGCAAACTGGATAAAGAGTCAAGACCCATCAGTTTGCAGTATTCAGAGACCCATCTCACATGCAGAGACACACATAGGCTCAAAATAAAGGGATGGAGGAAGATCTACCAAGCAAACGGAGAACAAATAAAGGCAGGGGTTGCAATACTAGTCTCTGATAAAAGAGATTTTAAACCATCAAAGATGAAAAGAGACAAAAAAGGCCATTACATAATGGTAAAGGGATCAATTCAACAGGAAGAGATAACTATCCTAAATATATATGCACCCAATACAGGAGCACCCAGATTCGTAAAGCAAGTCCTTAGAGATTTACAAAGAGACTTAGACTCCCATACAATAATAATGGGAGACTTCAACACCCCATTGTCAACATTAGACCGATCAATGAGACAGAAAGTTAACAAGGATATCCAGGAATTGAACTCATCTCTGTAGCAAGCAGATCTAATAGACATCTACAGAACTCTCCACCCCAAATCAATAGAATACACATTCTTCTCAGCACCACATCACACTTATTCCAAAATTGGCCACATAATTGGAAGTAAAGCACTCCTCAGCAAATGTACAAGGACAGAATTTATAACAAACTGTCTCTCAGACCACAGCGCAATCAAACTAAAACTCAGGACTAAGAAACTCAATGAAAACCGCTCAACTACATGGAAACTGAATAACCTGCTCCTGAATGACTACTGGGTACATAACGAAATGAAGACAGAAGTAAAGATGTTCTTTGAAACCAATGAGAACAAAGATGAAACATACCAGAATCACTGGGACACATTTAAAGCAGTGTGTAGAGGGAAATTTATAGCACTAAATGCCCACAAGAGAAAGCAGGAAAGATCTAAAATTGACACTCTAACATCACCATTAAAAGAACTAGAGAAGCAAGAGCACACACATTCAAAAGCTAACAGAATGCAAGAAATAACTAAGATCAGAGCAGAACTGAAGGAGATAGAGACACAAAAAACCCTCCAAAAAATCAATGAATCCAAGAGTTGGTTTTTTGAAAAGATCAACAAAATTGATAGACCGCTAGCAAGACTAAAAAAGAAGAAAAGAGAGAAGAATCAAATAGATGCAATAAAAAATGATAAAGGGGATATCACCACCAACCCCACGGAAATACAAACTACCATCAGAGAACACTATAAACACCTCTATGCAAATAAACTAGAAAACCTAGAAGAAATGGATAATTTCCTGGACACTTACACTCTCCCAAGACTAAACCAGGAAGAAGCTGAATTCCTGAATAGACCAATAGCAGGCTCTGAAATTGAGGCAATAATTAATAGCCTACCAACCAAAAAAAGTCCAGGACCAGATGGATTCACAGCTGAATTCTATCAGAGGTACAAGGAGGAGGTGGTACCTTTCCTTCTGAAACTATTCCAATCAATAGAAAAAGAGGGAATCCTCCCTAACTCATTTTATGAGGCCAACATCATCCTGATAACAAAACCTGGCAGAGACACAACAAAATAAGAGAATTTTAGACCAATATCCCTGATGAACATCAATGCAAAAATCCTCAATAAAATACTGGCAAACCGGATCCAGCAGCACATCAAAAATCTTATCCACCATGATCAAGTGTGCTTCATCCCTGGGATGCAAGGCTGGTTCAACATTCGCAAATCAATAAACATAATCCAGCATATAAACAGAGCCAAAGACAAAGCCCACATGATTATGTCAATAGATGCAGAAAATGCCTTTGACAAAATTCAACAGCCCTTCATGCTTAAAACGCTCAATAAATTTGGTATTGATTGAACGTATCTCAAAATCATAAGAGCTATTTATGACAAACCCACAGCCAATATCATACTGAATGGGCAAAAACTGGAAAAATTCCCTTTGAAAACTGGCACAAGACAGGGATGCCCTCTCTCACCACTCCTATTCAACATAGTGTTGGAAGTTCTGGCTAGGGCAATCAGGCAAGAGAAAGAAATCAAGGGTATTCAGTTAGGAAAAGAAGAAGTCAAATTGTCCCTGCTTGCAGATGACATGATTGTATATTTAGAAAACCCCATTGTCTCAGCCCAAAATCTCCTTAAGCTGATAAGCAACTTCGGCAAAGTCTCAGGATACAAAATTAATGTGCGAAAATCACCAGCCTTCTTATACACCAGTAACAGACAAACAGAGAGCCAAATCATGAAGGAACTTCCTGTAACAATTGCTTCAAAGAGAATGAAATACCTAGGAATCCAACTTACAAGGGATGTAAAGGACCTCTTCCAGGAGAACTACAAACCACTGCTCAGTGAAATAAGAGAACACAATCAAATGGAAGAACATACCATGCTCATGGATAGGAAGAATGAATATCGTGAAAATGGCCATACTGCCCAAGGTTATTTATAGATTCAATGCCATCCCCATCAAGCTACCAATGAGTTTCTTCACAGAATTAGAATAAACTGCTTTAAAGTTCATATGGAACCATAAAAGAGCCCACATTGCCACGACAATCCTAAGTCAAAAGAACAAAGCTGGAGGCATCATGCTACCTGACTTCAAACTCTACTACAAGGCTACAGTAACCAAAACAGCATGATACTGGTACCAAAATAGAGATATAGACCAATGGAACAGAACAGAGTCCTCAGAAATAATACCACACATCTACAGCCATCTGATCTTTGATAAACCTGACAAAAACAAGAAATGAGGAAAGGATTTTCTATTTACTAAATGGTGCTGGGAAAATTGGCTAGCCATAAGTAGAAAGCTGAAACTGGATCCTTTCCTTACTCCTTATACGAAAATTAATTCAAGATGGATTACAGACTTAAATGTTAGACCTAATACCATAAAAGCCCTGGAAGAAAACCTAGGTAATACCATTCAGGACATAGGCATGGGCAAGGACTTCATGTCTAAAACACCAAAAGCAACGACAACAAAAGCCAAAATTGACAAATAGGATCCAATTAAACTGAGAAGCTTCTGCACAGCACAAGAAACTACCTTCAGAGTGAACAGGCAACCTACTGAATGGGAGAAAATTTTTGCAATCTCCTCATCAGACAAAGGGCTAATATCCAGAACCTACAAATAACTCAAACAAATTTACAATAAAAAAACAAACAATCCCATCAAAAAGTGGGCAAAGGATATGAACAGACATTTCTCAAAAGAAGACATTCATACAGCCAACAGACACATGAAAAAAATGCTCATCACCACTGGCTATCAGAGAAATGCCAATCAAAACCACAACGAGATACCATCTCACACCAGTTAGAATTGCAATGTGCTGGAGAGGATGTGGAGAAATAGGAACACTTTTACACTGTTGGTGGGATTGTATAGTAGTTCAGCCATTATGTTAAATAGTGTGGCGATTCCTCAAGGATCTAGAACTAGAAGTACCATATGACCCAGCCATCCCATTACTGGGTATATACCCAAAGGATTATAAATTATGCTGCTATAAAGACACATGCACATGTATGTTCATTGCGGCACTATTCACAATAGCAAAGACTTGGAATCAACCCAAATGTCCATCCGTGACAGACTGGATTAAGAAAATGTGGCACATATACACCATGGAATACTATGCAGCCATAAAAAAGGATGAGTTTGTGTCCTTTGTAGGGACATGGATGCAGCTGGAAACCATCATTCTCAGCAAACTATTGCAAGAACAGAAAACCAAACACCGCATGTTCTCACTCATAGGTGGGAACTGAACAGTGAGATCACTTGGACTCGGGAAGGGGAACATCACACACTGGGGCCTATCACGAGGATGGGGGAGGGGAGAGGGATTGCATTGGGAGTGATACCAGATGTAAATGATGAGTTGATGGGTGCTGACAAGTTGATGTGTACAGCACACCAACATGGCACAAGTATACATATTTAACAAGCCTGCATGTTATGCACATGTACCCTAGAACTTAAAGTATAATAATTATAAAAAAACAAAAACAAAAAAAAAACAAACAAAAAAACCAGATAAATGGATAAAGAAAATGTGGTGCTTATACACAATGGAGTACTATTCAGTCATATAAAAAAAAAAAAAAAAAAAGAATGAGATCTTGTCATTTGCCACAACATGGATGGAACTGGAGGTCATTATATTAGGTGAAATAAGCCAGGTACAGAAAGACTAACATGGCATGTTCTCATTTATTTGTGGTATCTAAAAATCAAAACAATTGAACTCATGGACACAAAGAGTTAGAAGGATGGATACCAGAGGCTAACAATGGTAGTAGGGGTGGTGGTGTGGAGTGAGGATGGTTAATCAGTCAACAAAAATTAATTGGAAAGGATAAAACCTAGTATTTGATAGCACAGCAGGGTGGCTGTAGTCAATAATAATTTAATTGTACATTTTAAAATAACTAAGAGTGTAACTGGATTGTTCGTAACACAAAGGATAAGTGCTTGAGGGGATGGATATTCCATTTTCTATAATGTGATTATTATGTATTGCATGCCTGTATCAAAACATCTCTCATGTACACCATAAATATATGCACCTAGTATGTATGCAGAGAAATTAAATTTAAAAAAGAGTAACTTCCAAAAAGAAAAAAAAAATCAGCACAAACGATGCCCATGCAAAAATTCCATCTGAACATCACCAACAGCAAATATCAAAGGTAGATAAGTCCACAAAGATGAGGAAAAAAACAGCACAAAAAGGCTGAAAATTCCAAAAACCAGAATGCCTCTTCACCTTCAAAGAATCAAAACTCCTCACCAGTAAGGGAACAAAACTGAATGGAGAATGAGTTTGATGAATTGACAGAAATAGGCTTCAGAAGGTGGATAATAACAAACTCCTCTGAGCTAAAGGAGCGTGTTCTCACCCAATGCAAGGAAGCTAAGAACTTTGAAAAAAATTTTACAGGAACTGCTAACAAGAATGACCAATTTAAAGAAGAACATAAATGACCTAATGGAGCTGAAAAACACAGATGAGAACTTCATGAAGCATACACAAGTATGACTATCCGAATTAATCAAGCAGAAGAAAGGATATGAGATTAAAGATCCACTCAATCTCTTGTGTGAAGACAAGATTAGAGAAAAAGAGAATGAAAAGAAATGAACAAAGCCTCCAAGAAATATGGGACTATTTGGTGAAAAGACAAACCCTGTTTGATTTGTGTACCTGACAGCGATGGGGAGAATGGAACCAAGTTGGAAAACACACTTTAGGACATTATCCAGGAGACTTTCCCAATGTATTACGACAGGCCAACATCCAAATTCAGGAACTACAGAGAACAACACAAAGATACTCCTAAAGAAGAGCAACCCCAAGACACATAATCATCAGATTCACCAAAATTGAAATGAAGGAAAAAATGTAAAGGGCAGCCAGAAGGAAAGGTCAATTTACCCAAAAAGGGAAGCCCATCAGACTAACAGCAGGTCTCCCTGTAGAAACTCTACAATCCAGAAAGAAAGTGGGGGCCAATATTCAACATCCTTAAAGAAAACAATTGTCAACTCAGAATTTCATATCAAGCCAAACTAAGCTTAATAAGTGAAGGAGAAATAAGGTCCTTTAAAGACAAGACAATGCTGTGGGATTTTGTTACCACCAGACCTGCCTTAAAACAGCTCCTGAAAGAAGCACTATATATGGAAAGGGAAAATCGGTACCAGCCACTGCAAAACATACCAAAATGTAAAGACTATCAACACTATGAAAAAGCTGCATCAACTGATTGTGCAAAATAACCAGCTAGCATCATAAATGACAGGATCAAACTCAAACATAACAATATTAACCTTAAATGTAAATGGGCTAAATGGCCCAATTAAAAGACACAGACTGGCAAATTGGATAAAAAATCAAGACCTATCAGTGTGTTGTATTCAGGAGACACATCTCACAGGCAAAGACACACATATGTTCACAATAAAGGGATGGAGGAATATTTACCAAGCAAATAGAAAGCAAAAAAAAAAAAAAAAAAAAAAAAAAAAAAGTAGAACTTACAATTTTAGCCTCCGACAAAACAGATTTTAAATCCACAAACATCAGAAAGACAAAGAAGGGTACTACATAAGGGTAAAGGAATCAACACAACAAGAAGAGCTAACTATCCTAAATATATATGCCCCAATAAAGGAGCACCCAAATTCATAAAGGAAATTCTTGGAGATTTACACAGAGACTTTGACTCCCACACAATAATAGTTGGAGACATTAACACTCCACTGTCAATATTAGACAGATTAATGAGACAGATAATTAACAATGACATTCAGGACTTGAAATCAGCTTTGGACTAAGCAGACCTAGTAGACATCCACAGAACTCTCCACTCTAAATCAACAAAATATACATTCTTCTCAGCACCCCATAGCACTTATTTTAAAATCAACCACATAATTGGAAGTAAAACACTCCTCAGCAAATGCAAAAGAACAGAAATCATAACAGGCTTTCTGAGCACAGTGCAATCAAATTAGAACTCAGGATGAAGAAATTCACTGAAAACCTCACAACCACATGGAAACTGAACTGCCTGCTCCTGAATGACTACTGTGAAAATAACGAAATTAAGGCAGAAATAAGTAAGTTTTTGAAACCAATGAGCACAAAGACACAAAGTACCAGAATAACTGTGACACAGCTACAGCAGTATTTAGAGGAAAATTTATAGCACTAAATGCCCACAGGAGAAAGCAGAAAAAGATCTAAAATTGACACTCTAACATCACAATAAAAGAACTAGAGAAGCAAGAGCAAACAAATTCAAACACTAGCAGAAAAAAAAGAAATAACTAAGATCAGAACAGAACTAAAGGAGATAGAGACACAAAAAACTCTTTAAAAAATCAATGAATCTAGGAGCTGGTTATTTGAAGATTAACAAAATAGACTGCTAGCCTGACTAATAAGAAAAGAGAGAAGAATCCAATAGACACAACAAAAAATGATAAAGGGGATATCATCACTGATTCCACAGAAATACAAACTACCGTCAGAGAATACTATAAACACCTCTACAAAAATAAATTAGAAAATCTAAAAGAAATGGACAAATTCCTGAATACATACACCCTCCCAAGACTAAACCAGGAAGAATTTGAAACCCTAAGTAGACCAATAACAAGTTCTGAAATTGAGGCAGTAATTAATACCCTGCCAACCAAAGAAAAGACCAAACTTTTCCAAACAATAGAAGGATTCCTCCCTAACTCATTTTATGAGGAAAGCATCATTCTGATGCCAAAACTTAGCAGAGTCACAAGAAAAAGAAAATTTCAGGCCAATATCTCCGATGAACACAGATGCAAAAATCCTCAATAAAATACTGGCAAACTGAATCCAGCAGCAAATGAAAAAGCTTATCCACCATGATCAAGTCGGCTTCATCCTTGGGATGCGAAGCTGGTTTAACATATGCAAATCAATAGACATAATCCATCACATGAAGAGAACCAATGACAAAAAGCACATAACTATCTCAATAGATGCATAAAATGCCTTTGATAAAATTCAACACCTCTTCATGCTGAAAACACTCAATGAGCTAGATATTGATGGAACGTATTTTAAAATAATAAAGAGTTATTTGGCCGGGCATGGTGGCTCAAGCCTGTAATCCCAACACTTTAGGAGGCCAAGGTGGGCAGATCACCTGAGGTCGGGAGTTCGAGACCAGCCGGACCAACATGGAGAAATTCCATCTCTCCTAAAAATACAAAATTAGCCAGGAGTGGTGGTGCACACCTGTTACCCCAGCTACTTGGGAGGTGGAGGCAGGAGAATCACTTGGAGGCGGGAGAATCACTTGATCACAGGAGGTGGAGGTTGCAGAGCTGAGATCGCACTATTGCACTCCAGCCTGGGAAACAAGAGCAAAACTCCATCTCAATAAATAAATAAATAAAATAAGAAGAAGAATAAGAGCTATTTATGACAAACCCACAGCCAATATCATACGGAATGGGCAAAAACTAGAAGCATTTCCTTTGAAAACTGGCACAAGACAAAGGTGTCCTGTCTCACCACTCCTTTTCAACATAATATTGGAAGTTCTGGTCAGGTCAATCAGGCAAGAGAAAGAAATAAGCATATTCAAATAGGAAGAGAGTAAGTCAAATTGTCTGTCTTTGCAGATGACATGATTCTATATTTAGAAAACCCCATTGTCTCAGTCCAAAATCTCCTTAAGCTGACAAGTAACTTCAGCAAATTCTCAGGATGCAAAATCAATGTGCAAAAATCACAACCATTCCTATACACCAATAATAGACAAGCAGAGAGCCAAATCATGAGTGAATCTCAATTCACGATTGCTACAAAAGTATAAAATACCTTGAAATACAACATACAGGGATGTGAAGGACCTCCTCAAGGAGAACTATGAACCAATGCTCAAGGAAATAAGAGAAGACACAAACAAGTGGAAAAATATTCCATACTCATGGAAAGAAAGAATCAACATCATGAAAATGGCCATACTTCCCAAGGTAATTTATAGATTCAATGCTATCCCCAACAAGCTACCACTGGCTTTCCTCACAAAATTAGAAAAAGCTACTTTAAATTGTATATGGAACCAAAAAAGAGCCTGTATAGTCAAGACAGTTATAAGCAAAAAGAACAAAGTTGGAGGCATCACGCTACCTGACTTCAAAGTATACTACAAGGCTATAATAACCAAAACATCATGGTACTGGTACCAAAACAGATATATAGACCAGTGGAAAGAACAGAGGCCTCAGAAATAACACCACACATCTACAACCATTTGATCTTTGACAAACCTGACAAAAACAAGCAATGGGAAGTATATTCCTTACATAATAAATGGTGTCGGGAAAACTGGCTAACCACATGCAGAAAACTGGGACTTGACCGCTTCTTTACACCTTATACAAGAATTAACTCAAGACAGATTAAACACTTAAATGTAAGCCCTAAAACCATAAAAACGATAGAAGAAAATTTAGGCAATACCGTTCAGGACATAGGCATGGGCAAGGACGTCATGACTAAAACATCAAAAGCAATTGCAACAAAAGCCAACATTGACAAATGGGATCTAATTAAACTAAAGAGCTTCTGTGCAGCAAAAGAAACTATCATCAGAGTAAACAGGCAACCTACAGAATAGGAGAAAATTTTTGCAATCTCTCCATCTGACAAAGGGCTTTGATCCACAATCTACAAGAAACTTAAACAAATTTAGAAAAAAGCCCAAATACTCCATCAAAAAGTGGGTGAAGGATATGAACAGACACTTTTTAAAAGAAGACATTTATGCAGCCAATAAACATGAAAGAAAATTCATTATCATTGGTCATTAGAGAAATGCGAATCAAAACTACAATGAAGTACCATCTCACACCAGTTAGAATGGCGATCATTAAAGTCAGGAAACAACAGATGCTGCAGAGAATGTGGAGAAATAAAAACCCTTTTACACTGTTGGTGGGAGTATAAATTAGTTCAACCATTTTGGAAGACAGTGGTGATTCCTCAAGGATATAGAACCAGAAATATCATTTTACCCAGTAATCCTATTACTGGGTATATACCCAAAGGATTATAAATCGTTCTATTATAAAGAGACATGCATATGTATGTTTATTGCAGCACTATTCACAATAGCAAATATTTGGAACCAACCCAAATGCCAATCAATGATAGACTGGGTAAAGTAAATGTAGCACATATCTCAGCAAACTAGCACAGGAACTGAAAACTGAACACCACATGTTGTCACTCACAAACGGGAGTTGAACAGTGAGAACATATGGGCACGAGGGGGAACAGCACACACCGGGGCCTTTAAGGTGGTGGGGAGCAAGGGGAGGGACAGCATTATGAGAAATACCTAATGTAGATGATGGGTTGATGGGTCCAGCAAACCACCGTGGTACATGTATACCCAGGTAACAAACCTGCACGTTCTACACATGTATTTTAGAACTTAAAGTATAATTTTAAAAAAGAAAACAATATATACTAAGGTAAGTCAGGCTTCAAGGTAAAACCAAAACCAAAACCAAAAGGGATGAGCGAAACAAAATTTAGAGACTAGTAGAACTTTCTCTCTTCATCCAGAGGTAACTAGAGAACCCTGAGGGGAAAATGAAGACTTTTCAGCTAACCAGGGAAGGTTAGTTCGTGAAACCAAAGAGCTCTGAAGTTTAAGATTGAGAAGCCAGATTTCTTGGGGGACCAGGAAAAGGATCTTTTTCTAGCCTAGGGATTCCTGCTCCAAGCTTTTCTCCTCCACATATTCAGCCTGAGAGCATGATATAAGTATGACTTATTCATAAAGCTGTAGAGCTCGGGAGACAGGGATGGGAGTTTCATTCCTCTGATTGTAGATACTGGCAGAATTTTCCACACTTGTGATGATTATATGGTTGGCCAGGACCCTTCCGAAGGGTCCTCAAGCTCAAGGGCCTTCTGTAAAGAGAAACCAAGCATTCCTCATATGTCTAATGTTCTATTAGTTCATTTAAATTCACTGAGTAAGCATTAACTAAATACTAATTTTGGATTAGGTATTGTCCTATACACTTGAATCTAATTTGGTAAAGTACGACTTGAGTATTCACAAAAATACTAGTTTATTACTTCTATTCAGTGTCTAAATCTGCTAAAACTCAAGGCCCTTAGGGAATCTTTCTGTGTCAGCAGATATAAATAGGTTGTAATTAGTATATCAATTGTTTGTAACTGAGTTTTTCCAAAATGCTTTAAAACAATTATCTTTAGTTCTTTAATTATCTCCCTGCAATCTGGTTTACACTATCACTTTTCTTAACAACCACTTTAAGACAAGATGGAGAAAAAAATATCAACCCAGTCCCCTTGTGAAACATAACTCAGGCTAGATTTTAAAAGTTATGAATTAATTACACTTTACCTTGCAGAAATGGAGATTGTGCTAGAAGAGGAGAAGAATAAGAATAAATTATTTTATTTGGCTTAAGAATGTGTTTGATGACTTAGAGGAGCAGAAACTTCATCTGCCTAATTCTGTTTGCTTTTTCTAATCTGGATTTGTGGCAGGAGGTAGCATATGTACTTAAGTGTGGAGAAGAGTTAGGGCATGATTAAAACTTCACTATAGGTAAGTAACAAAGCAAGTGATTCACATGTATAAATGAATGCGTTAATGTTTGCAACTCTACTCTTAATACTGCTTTCAATACTACAAACTTATGTTTTGAGTTCCCAAAGGCGAGATGGAAGAAAAAGGCCCTTAGCCTCATTCCTGCTATCTGTACTTTCACCTCCCCTGTTGTTTCTATCTATCCACCTCAGGGAGCAAGGCCTATAGGATTCAACCAAGCAGGGTAAAGTTCCAACTTCTTCACTTAAAGTATGGCCTTTGGAAATTAACTTAACCTCTCAAAGCCTCCATTTTTCTCTTCTAGAAAATGGAATTAACATTTTCCTTAGTTATTGGGAGAGTCAAATGAAAGAATGTAGAAATGAAATACTATAGAAAATTTCAACCACACATTGTAATGCATCATATCTACATTATGATTTCTATCATATTCATTGATCTGGAGCCTTTCTGTAAAGGCCTATCACATTTATACCTTTCCTGACCCTCAATATTATAGCTCACCTCATATTGCTTTCTCTCCATGTATCTCTGCTCTTCACTTTCCAAAGTGACAGCTAGCTCTTCTTCAGTAATAAAAAAGGCTCATCTACATCATTAAACCCCTCTCTCCTACATAATATATGTAAAACAAGGCTCATCTATGTCATTTAACCCCTCTCCTACATAATATGTGTACATTTTCAGGGGTATCCTTATAGAGACAATGCTGTTTTTTAAACTAGAGTAATGACTTTCTGGGCCCTTTTGGTACAGAAGGCCTCTTAAGTCTTGGTCATGAGAAGCTTCTCAAGTATTTCCCAAGGTCCATAACCAGCTCCTTAACTTGGAAGTAGTTTTCAAAGGAAGTGAACCTACACAGCAGCCAGATTTCTGCCAGGGCCACAGAAATTCTGTCAATTACATTTGAATCACTTACTCTTTGCTAATTACAGACTAAATGGCTCATGCCCTCATTTCAGTACACCTTAGTAATATATATTGTATATGCTCCTGTTACAGAGTGAGTTCCAGGCAAACAGGCCCATTTCTACTCACTTTCTATGCTGCCAATCTCCTATTCACAGGACTCTAGTCACGATGAGGCTCTGTGAGCCTAACGATCTCTCATTCCCTCTTACTCCTTGTGATGCTGGCTGAGATTTTGTTTTACTTTTATAAATTTGAGATCAAAGTTACCAATATTAGACCTGACTGAATATTCCTTAAATCTTACATGAAGCTTTCTCAGTACTACTAAATGAAGATAGTACAGATAGTCCACTTTGTTGTACAAAGGCCAGACTTCATGGCCCTGATCTTTCAGTGCTCAGGATTTCCCACACCCATGAATTCTAGCAAGAAAATTTATCTGAACCAAGTTGGTAGAGAGAAATGTCTGAAAATTATTCAAAAAGAAGGTCAGCATAGAGTGCTACAAAAAAGTATGAGGCTGGTTGTCCACAAGTCTGAGTTCCAGTTCTGCCTCAATTACTAGCTGGTTGTACAATCTTAAACAATTTTTTTTCTCTAAGTACCTTAGTGGGTGCACACGTGCGCGTGCGCGCGCACACACACACACACACACACACACACACACACACGGAACAAAGAGTTGGATTTGTTTTCTAAAGCCCCTGCCAACACTGATAGCCCCAAATTAAATGATTCCGGGCAAATCACTTATTTATGGGCCTTGCACTTACTAGCGATGTGAACTTGGACAACTTGTTTAACCTCTCTGTTCTTTAGTTTCCTCATTGACACTATGGGCATAATAATAAAAAATGCATTAAAGTGTTGTTGCAAGGGTTAAATATGTTGATACATGTAAAAGGAGACTGGCAAATACTGAGTGCTGAATTATTAGCATTATTATTGGCAGTAAAATTTTATAAAGAAGGGTGGACTACATTATTTCTAAAAGCTCTTCCAGTCATAACATTCCCTGAGTTGGAATTGTTTTATTTTGCATGTTATATGATGCCACAAAGATGACATAAGGACAGTCCTTGTGTAAAGATTTTGAAAAGTGTGAGAAGCAAAGGTTCAGAATATGAGATAGGGACCAGCCACAGTACCTCATGCCTGTACTCCCAGCATTTTGTGAGGTCGAAGCAGGATGATGATTTGATCATAGGAGTTTGCAATCAGCCTGTGCAACATAGCAAGGCCCATCTTTTTAAAACAAAACAAAACAAAGCAAAACAAACCAAAAATCTCCAGGCATGGTGGCACACACTCCTGTAGTCCCAGCTACTAAGGAGGCTGAGATGAGAGAATCACTTGAGCCTTGTCTTTTAATGGCAGGAAAATCTGCTAAATTTCTGTATGACTGGACAAAACTCAGATAGATTGTGTCTATATATTATATACACCCATTATCAGTGTAAATACAGAGTATTTACCTTTTCTCACCAAAAAGAAATTTTATTTATAGTGAATTTCATCTATGTATTTTAGGTATTTAATTGATATTTACCCACCATCCATTCATTCAACATTAATTGAATGTCTACTATGCACTGGGAACTGTTCTAGTCATCAGGGATATAGAGATTACAAATATATGATCTTTGCCCCTGTGGAGCTCCAACTCCAGTATGGAACATGATTTTTCACAACTTCCCCTTCCTCTCCCAGTAGTAATCAATCATTGTTTACAATAGAGCATGACAAATGTTATGGAAGTAAAAGGAGGTAAATGAGTTATTCAGAAATTTGATCACAGAGATTCTTTAATGCCACCGAAACAATGGAAAAGGATGGAAGAGTTTTAAATGGGAGAGTGACATAGGGATATCTGTGTTGTAGATAGGTCTCTGAGCAGTCAGGTGGGGAAAATCAATAATTGGAAGTTGGACAAAGGCAGGAAAATCACTTTGAAGATTATTACAGTAATACAAGGAACAGTTATTGAATTGTGCTACAGAGAAGGGTCAGAGTCTCTTAGCTCATGGCCAGTCTTTCAGCTTCAATGCAGGGGTTGAGAATAAGACTGTTTCAATTTTCCACTGTCATTGGACTCTGTGTAAAAAACTCAAGGGGTAACTAAAATTTTCACATAATTATATGGCAGGTTCCAACAGGAACTTTAGACTAGAATAAGTAAACGTTAAGAAAATATTTCATTTACTTGAGTAAAGATCTTTATATTGGCTTATGGGGAGAGAAGTAAGAGAGATCTGAGTAGAATACATTTTGATTTCCTAAGAATTGTAAAAAAAAATCAATACATCTATGTAATTACCAACATATGTACTGAGAGGCAATATAGAATAGTGAGTAGAATGTGGCTCCATTAGATAGAATAAGAGGAAACCTGTGTTCAAATTTTGTCTCTGTCACTAATTAACTGTACAAATTAGTGCATATTACTTAATATCTCCTTGGTTCAGTTTTCTCATCTATAACATAAAAGCAGCTAATTTATCATGTGCCAAAAAGTAATCCAAACACTTTACAGGTATTGGCTGATATAACAATCACAACCACCCTGGGAAGTATTATTATTATTATTTCCATTTTACAGATGGAGAAACTTAGGCAGAGAGAGGCTATGAGGCTTACGCAAGGTCACACACGTAATATGTGATAGAGCCAGCGTTTGTCAGAAGCTATGTCCTTAATCACCATGTGATACTCCCTCTCATAAATGGTAAAATCAATAGTAACCCAATTCATGGGGGTGTTATGAAGATTAGAGTTAGTACTTTAAAAACACTCATAACAGCACCTGTCATTAGAGAAGGTGTTCAGGGTTAGTTAGTAGTGGTAGTAGTTGTTATAGTAGTATAGTAATTGGAATAGAAGTTGTAATAATAGTAATAGTAGTCAAAATGTTTCATATCAAGCCCATGCAGGATCACATTACACTGGAAGCAAATTCATACATTAATGTATGTGTACTTACTGTGTGCTAGACACAGTGCTAGTGCTGGAGATACTGTGATGAACAAGATAGAAAAGATTACTGACTGGGGAAAATCTTCTTCCTCAGTCTTCCATATATAGTCTTGTTGGATACATGTCTCTGCTCAGCAAAGACATTCATAAGATTTCCTTGAATCTGAGCTCTTTCTCACATCAAGCCTGGCTTATTCGCTCCTCTTCCCCTTCCCACTATTCTTTCTTCCTCTCCTGACATCCCATGTCCCTTTCCTTCACCTACTTCTCCACATGTGCTGCTCTCTTCCCACCCTTTATTTCTGGTTCTCCATAAGTTATCTTCCCTGCCTCTTCCATCCTATAGCCTTTATTTCCTCATATGGTCTCAAGAGCATGAGAGGGTGAGATAAAGTCCCTGGGAATGGACTAAAGCACCAAGAACCAGGTGGTCCAACTCTCCCTAACTCTCAGGAAGGCTCTCTGATGGCCTGTCTGGATCACTCATGGGGCCCTGATATGGTTTGGCCGTATTCCAACCCAAATGTCATCTTGAATTGTAGTTTCCATAATCACCACATGTTGTGGAAGGTACCCAGTGAAAAGTAATTGAATCATGGGGGTGAGGATTTTATAAGAGACGTTTTCCCCTTTGCTCAGCTCTCATTCTTTCTGTTGCTGTCCTGTGAAAAGGTACCTTCTGCCATGAACGTAAGTTACTTTAGACCTTCCCAGCCATGCTGAACTGTGACACAAATAAACCTCTTTTCCACATAAATTACCCAGTCTCAGGTATGTCTTCATTAGCAGCATGAAAACAGGCTAATACAATAAATTGGTACTGGGTAGTGGGGTGCTGCTATAAAGATACCCCAAAATGTGGAAGAAACTTTAGAACTGGGTAACAGGCAGAAGTTGGAACAGTTTGAAAGGCTCAGAAGAAAATAGAAAGCTGTGAGAAAGTTTGGAACTTCCTAGAGAGTTTTTCAGTGGCTTTGTTCAACATGCTTATAGTGATATAGAGAATGAAATCCAGGCTGAGATTGTTTCAGATGGAAATGAGGAACTTTTTGGGAACTGGAATAAAGGTGACTCTTGCTATGCAAAGATACTTGTGACATTTTGCCCCTGCCCTAGAGATCTGTGCAATGTTGAAACTGAGAGAGATAATTTAGGGTACCTGGCAGGAGAAATTTCTAAGAAACAAAGCATTCAAGAGGTGACTCAGGTGCTGTTAAAAGCATTAAGTTTTATGTATTCACAAATATATAGTTTAGAATTTAAACTTATATTTAAAAGGAAAGCAGAGCATAAAAGTTTGGCAAATTTGCAGTCTCATTATGCGATACACTATAAAAACCCATTTTTGAGGAGAAATTCAAGCCAGCTACAGAAAGTTACATAAGAAACGAGGAGCCAAATGTTAATCATCAAGATAATGGGGAAAATGTCTCCAAGTCATGTCAGAGGCCTTCATGGCAGCCCCTCCATCACAGGCCCAGAGTCTTCGGAGAAAAAAATGGTTTTGTGGGCCAGACCCAGGCCCTTGCTGCTTTGTGCAGTCTAGGGACTTGGTATCTTGTATTCCAGCCATGGCTTCAAGGGGCCAACATAGAGCTCAGGCCTTTGATTCAGAGGGTGAAAGCCCCAAGCTTTGGCAGCTTCACATGGCGTTGGGCCTGCAGGTTCACAGAAGTCAAGAATTGAGGTTTGGGAACCTCTACATAGATTTCAGAGAATGTATGGAAACACATGGATGTCCAGGAAGACGTTTGCTGCAGAAGTGTAGCCCTCAGGAGAACCTCTCATAGGGCACTGCAGAAGGGAAATGTGGGGTTCAAGTCCCCACACAGAGTCCTCACTGAAGCACTGCCTAGTGCAGCTGTGACAAGAGGACCATGGTCCTCCAAATTACAAAATGATTGATCCAATGATAGCTTGCACCATGTACCCCACCCACTGGAAATGTCAGGAAATGATTTGGTAATTATTGTTTTGGCTCTCCAAAAATGATCAGCAGCCAGGGGGAGACAATCTCCTGATGGTCCACACCTGCTAACATTAAAAGTGTTACCTGAATGCAGACCCGAGGGAGAAACAGCTTCCTGGGCATGCATATTAAGAGACAAAAATAGTAAACTATGATCTTACAGGTACACTCCACTGGAAAAAGGAACAAAGCTTCAGATGGGCATGCAAAGAACTCCTTAAGCACTCTTCTTGTGCTCACTTCCTAAGGGAGAGAGGACTCTGTGCATGCAGCAGCCCGCCCGAAGGTAAGAATCATGGGCAAGAGGGAAGCTTATAAAAGCCCTAGGATCATCGTTAAATGGGGTACTTGGCATTCTCTCTTTAATCTTCACAAGCCTGCTTAGGTCTCTTCCAAGCATGCCTTTGTTTCTCTCTTGCTCTAATCCCAAGTCTTCAGATAAACTTTTAAATAAACTTCCGTTCCTTTTCTGGAACTTTCCTCAGTCTCTTTTTCTGCTTTATGTCCCTCAGTCAAATTCTTTCTTCTGAGGAGCCAAGGACTGAAGTTGCTACAGACCTGTACAGATAGGCCACTGGTAACTCAAATTTCTTTCACTGATAGCACTGCTAGGACTTATTAAACTTTTATAAGTAACTAGAATTTCTATACATCTCCAGAATGCCATGCCAAAACTCATTCTGCAAACTTTGCTAACATTAAAGCACCAAAATGTAATCACTTATCACGACCTACATAGTGAATGAGGTCAAAATTACCCTTAAACTCGTGAACTGAAGTCCATAAATCCTCCTAAGGAAAATCCACCATAGTGTGCTCAGTCCTCTTGCTGAGATACCCTGCTTCAGTCTTTCACAGCGTTTTCATTCTAATAAAATGTTTTCCTTTTTCAAATCTGTACTATTGTTGATAAATTCTTCTTACCAACCTGCGAGTTGACCATTTTCTGAGGCAGGGGCTCTGAAAGCTTTACTGGCAAATTCCACTTGTCTGACATTAGTATAGTCGTCTTAGTAATTTTTTTTGTTTCTCTTTGCATGGATATTTTTTCATCATTTTACTTTCAACTGATTTGTGTCTCCATGTCTAAAATGAGTCATTTGTTGGAAGTAAACAGTAGAATACTTTTTGGAAATCTATTTTTTTCAATCTCTTCCTTTTAATCATATAATTTAATCTATTTCCATTTAACGTACTGATAAAAAGGATTCTGCCATTTTACTATTTATTTTCTGTATGTCTTGTAGCTTTTTTATAACCTAATTTCTCCCATCACTGTCTTCTTTTGTATTTAGTAGATTTTACTTAGTGAAATGTTTGATTCTTTTCCTATTTTTTTTGGTATATTTCCTCTATATATTCTTTGTAGTTATCATGGAGATGTCACACAACTTCCTAAAGTTACAATAATCAATTTGAATTGATACCAACTTAAATTCAATTATACATAAACTCTATTCCTTTTAGCTCTGCTCCTTTTATATTATTAATATCACAAAATTTATCTCAACATATGTGCCTAGTAACATGGATGTATAATTATTTTTCATTATTTGTCTTTTCAATTCAGCAGAGGACAAAACAATTGACTTATAACCCAAAATTACAATACTATTGTCCTTTATAATGCTTCATAAAGATTTGCCCTTTCTGGAGATTTTTATCTTCATATGGTTTTGAGTTACTGTCTAATGTTCTTTCATTTCAACATGAATGACTCCCTTTAATATTTGTTGTAGGGCTGGTCTAGTGGTAATGAATCTGCTATTGTTTAGCTATAAATGTCTTAATTTCTCCCTAATTTTTGAAGGAATGTTTTGTCAGATATAGAGTTTTTAAGAACTTTTCTTTCTAGCAAGGATTAAGCTCTGATTTTTTATCTTGCCCAGATTCCTACCTACCGAGTCTAGGGAGTCATGTCCTACAAACCATAAATTCTCATCAGATTGGTTTTATTTGATCCTTATTGACTTACTTTTCAACCTGACTCTGGCGTAACAGTACAAGACAAGGAAAAATATTTAACTCCAAAATATATTTTCTTGCCATACCTTGCCCTTCAAAGTCTCTTGTGGGGAAAATCCAAATTCCATAGAGAATTCCCTTTCCCCATTGTTTTCCTTCCTTTCTTAAGAGATAATCAGCTAAGACCCAGACACCCTTTTAGTCCTGATACAAAACGTTTTACAACCTGCCCTCGCTCTGAAGTCTGCTATCTGAGAGATTCCTCTGCACAATAAAACTTTGTCTCCACAATCATTTATCTTAACCTGAACCTTCCTTACTATTGATCCTAGGTCTTCAGATAAATTCTACCAATTGTCAACCAGAAAATGTTTAAATTTACCTATTGCCTGGAAACCCTGGGTTTGAGTTGTCCTGCCTTTCTGAACCAAGCCACCATATTTCTTAAAGGTATTTGATTGATGTCTCATGACTTTCTAAAAATATATAAATGTCTTAAAATATTTTTTAAAGAGTTTGACTCTTTTCATTGACAATAATTTTGGCACCCATCGTGGGGCCTCAGAGAAGACTCAGGACCCCCAAGGAGTTCCCAAAATTGGAGCTAAGGTAACAGTAGGGGCCCACTGAAGCCCCATCGAGTTCAAGTTTCTCATCTGATGGAATGGTAAGTCCTCCTGAGCCCCAGACCTTCCTTTGGTTGATGATCCTTGATTTATTCTGAGCTGGTTTTCTCCTAGGAAGTTGTTGTTTAAGGATCCTAATTCTAGTTCTGAGCTCCATTCTAAAGGGAATTCTTTGTAACTTTTACTCCTAAAATTTATTCTAATTCAGTTTGTCTGTGCACATTCATGTGAGGAACTGAACTGTTGTATCACAGATAAATGACAGACTTAGTTTTTCAGCTCTCAAGAACAAGGGCACTTGCTCCTCCCAACTGAAAGGTACCCTTGGGTGACCGGGAGCTTCATGGAAGTGTCTGTGGGGTTTACCCCCTGTGACGTGCAGCAGCCTTGCAGGGAAATCCCTGACAAAAATTAACTTAAACAATGGTTTGTCCAGGAAATGAATATAAGGGCTGATCATGCTGCGTTTTGAGCCCTTTCGTAGATCATAGACCTCTGGAAAGAGAAACTGAGACACATAAGAGGGAGGAAATTTCTGTGTTGACACAGCAGCGTGCATCAATCCATCACACAAGAACTCTAAGCTACAGCTCAGTTCCTCCTTTTAAGAAAGAAGGAAAAAAATATGGAAATGAATCTAAGAATGAGAAGAAAACAAGGAAAATGACCACCTTTTGGACACTCCATAGGTTTTATGGCACCTGTACTTGACAAAGTTCATATAAAACAGAAGTAATATGGTCTTTGTGCACACCTACATTAAGGAAAAAGAGTCCTAAGGTCAACTTGCAAACTATAGAGTACCTAGATGCTATTTTCTTTTGTGTCTGCCTTAATCTGCTGTTACTTTTCTACTGAGATAAAAACCACTTTTTGGATCTAAGTGTTTTTTGCAGGCTGGTGAAGTTGTATTTATCTCATGGCTAAAGTACTGAAGTAGTAGCTATGGGAACTTTGTGTGTGTAAGTGTGTGTGTATATATTTAAAGGTCTTTATATTTGACTTCTATAATTTTAAGTTCAGTTGGCAATTGATTCCATCTAAATTTCCCTCTAGCATATCAGACTTTTTCTTCATACCTTATGATGTGAATTTTGCTATCTGATTTCCACCTGAGATGCCTTTAATATGCAAAATTAAGACTATTTAGGTGCACAACTGCATAGGGTAAGATTTTTAAAAATGGGAAAAAAAAGGGGAAGTCTTCATAAGTCTATATGATATGCTTTCATTAGCATGCCTGATACATCTATATATTTATGTGTGTGTACACAATATTTTCACTAATAAAAATATATAAAGAGCTCTAATTGGCTTTTATTTTTTAAGTGCTTAAATCAGATACAAAGAAAAAGATTAATCAAACGCTTTTTCAAGTTCACATGACTTAAGTAAAATCTTTACTAAATAAGCTGACTTTAAAATTATTGGTAAAGTAATATAAGCAATGTCTTTAGAATCGTTAGCATTTTGTTTGCATTTATTGATTAAGTAGTTTCATGTTTATTCCTGCAGAATATTATACGATTTGCCATAAGGGTTATAAACTATGAAACCCAGCCCAAGACAGAATTATCTTTGCTTGTATATGCTTGTGAAATATTGTTGACTTAAATGAAAACAGCTAAATACTGAGTTATTGGTATAAATACCCTTAAAATGAACAACAACTTTAATTATTTAAGTAAATACCTGAAATTCACCACCTATAAAAATAGTTAATAGAAAAATAACTTTAAATATTGGCTATCACAGTTATTTTATAAATAGTTAAAGTATTAAATTAATGGGGTAGATATAATAAAAGAAATGCTTGTAAACAAATTCACTATAATTTATGATCTAAGGTTATCGATTGATATTAAGTATCTGGGCAATTCAAATGTAAGAATTATAGAAAAACATGTTTAAAATGTTCTTATAAAGCTAAAATATCTTTGTCTAATTCAAGGCTTACTTAAGATTTATGTATAAAACAAGGTATAGGAATCAGGAAATAAGAGATGTAAAGAAATTTAAAAGAGGTATTTTTGGTTAAAAAAAAAGGTTAAAAAGGCAATTAATTTTATATAAGAAAGAATCTTGTGTGGTAAATTTTTGTCCTAAAATAAAAATGATGGAACTGTACAAGAAAGAGGAATATTTAAGGGAAAGCCATCTAAACATATTGAGAATGAACTATGTAAGTCATAATAAGGTTAGTAAAATAAATGTTTTAAAGATGTTGTATAATTCAACTGGCTATAATTAAAAATAAATTATAATAGACTTTCTAGAGATGAGCATTTAATATTAAAAACACACTAATACAAAACTAAATTATTGGTTAAATTAATATTTTATTACTAATATTGACTTCTGTTTAATACAAAGTTTTTAAATTTTAAAATTCTATAATCTGTTTCTTTAGCATTCATCAGATTGATATTTTAAAAGTGTCATTCTTTTTCTTTTGAAGAGGCTTTTAGTTATGGCTCTCTTCTTCCCCTTTCATTGACTCCTGTAACTTTTACTAATTATCTGAAGTAAGGAAGAAAAATTGTTTTGAAAACAGGCAAATAAAGTATCTTTTGAACATGTATTTTATTCTGCATGCTGGTTATATCTCTATCTTTATAAGTGTCATGTGGAAGTGATATTCTACTTCCAAACCACATGAAAGAGCTCTAATCAAGTAACTTTAAAAATGTGCTTATCCGATTGGTAAAAGCTAGCTCATATGTATTTTAATTTACATAACCTTGATAATCTTTGGTAAAAATTATTTGGTAAAAGTAATCTGAAAACTCTCTGGTAATTTAAAAATCTTAAAGTCATGTTTAAACCCTCAATTATTTTTGCCCCCACTGGAAATTTGGGTTACTAAAAAGTTAAAATACCAGAATTACAAAATATACTTTTGTTAAAATTTTATAAACACAAGGATTTCAATTCTCAAACAAACGTAAGTTTATTTTTGGTTAAGAAACTATTTAAGAGTTGCTTTAAGGCCGGGCGCGGTGGCTCAAGCCTGTAATCCCAGCACTTTGGGAGGCCGAGACGGGTGGATCACGAGGTCAGGAGATCGAGACCATCCTGGCTAACACGGTGAAACCCCGCCTCTACTAAAAAAAATACAAAAAACTAGCCGGGCGAGGTGGCGGGCGCCTGTAGTCCCAGCTACTCGGGAGGCTGAGGCAGGAGAATGGCGTGAACCCGGGAGGCGGAGCTTGCAGTGAGCTGAGATCTGGCCACTGCACTCCAGCCTGGGCGACAGAGCGAGACTCTGTCTCAAAAAAAAAAAAGAGTTGCTTTAAAACAAAGAAAATTACAAACATAAAACTATGTAACTTAAAAAAAATAATCCAAGGCAACAAAATTCTGAGCCCTATGGTTATCAAGAAAATAGTCAATATGGGGGGAGGGTAAAACCAAGTAACTATTTAAAACCAAAGTGTGTAATGTAAAGGAATGTTTCTTTTTGTAGATTGGT
Source organism: Macaca nemestrina (assembly GCF_043159975.1). Lineage (NCBI taxonomy): Eukaryota > Metazoa > Chordata > Mammalia > Primates > Cercopithecidae > Macaca > Macaca nemestrina. The sequence goes on from NC_092145.1 coordinate 88,410,699, forward strand.
ATCATTCAGTTTCTTTAAAAAAAAAATCTTTCCTATAGTGGATTGTAAAAATAACCACTTTAAGGACAAAATTCTTAATTTTAACAGCTATAGAATATAAGAGCTTATTTGGATTAATGCAGGACCCACAGCTCATTACTGAACAACCACTGAGTATATGTGATCCAAATATATAAGGGGTTATTCCAGAGAAAGCAATCAGCCTAGTGGGCCAGATAATCCCATTATAAGGTCTGTTTTGCCCTGAAAACGGGACTGCCCAACTCTCCCTATAAAGTACCAAGTCAAGTACCCTAGATGAAGCAGTTAATATGTTTCTTATGCAAGCCATGTCGAACTAGCTTTATGATAACTGGAATATCTTCCTACATAACATGTCTATTGCCTGGGTCACCGTGAGTTTGGAGATTAAGGGATCCCCTTTTTTATGGGTGTACCTCCCACAGAATCAGAGGTCTGTTTAAGAAGGCTTATCTAATCTACCATCTCTCACAGGTCTTACAGATGCAACTGCCTGCTGGGAACACAAACTCTTTTCATCAGAAAATGTAAAATGATCTGGGGGTTAAAATAAGGCTTCCTGGGACAAGAACATAAAACATACAGGTTAATAGAATTATAAAATGTAAGCTGTTTAAACAAGCTTTATGTAAAGTAGTTGTAACCTCTTTTAACTAAGTGCCTTATGAAAATGGGTATATGTCTGGGATTGCTGGCAAGATGGCCAAATAGGAACAGCTCTGGTCTGCAGCTCCCAGCGAGATTGACGCCGAAGGTGGGTGACTTCTGAATTTCAAACTGAGATACCCCTCTCATCTCATCGGGACTGGTTGGACATTGGGTGCAGCCAACAGAGGGTGAGCCGAAGCAGGGTCGGGTGTTGTCTCACCCGAGAAGTGCAAGGGGTCAGGGAATTTTCTCCCATACCCAAAGGAAACTGTGAGGGATTGAGCCTGAGAAATCACGCACTCTGGTCCAGCTACTGCACTTCTCCCATGGTCTTCAAAACCCACAAACCAAGAGATTCCCTCCAGTGCCTACCCCATCAGGGCCCTGGGTTTCAAGCACAAAACTGGGTGGTTGTTTGGGCAGACACTTAACTAGCTGCAGGAGAGCTCCACCTGGCATCTGGAAAGTGCCTCTCTGGGATGAAGCTTCCAGAGGAAAAAACAGGCAGCAGTCTTCACTGTTCTGCAGCCTCTGCTGGTGATACCCAGACAAACAAGGTCAGGAGTGGACCTCAAGTAAACTCCAGCAGACCGATAGCAGACGTGCCTGACTGTTAGAAGGAAAACCAACAAACACAAAGGAATAGTACACCCACTCAGAGACTTCATCCAAAGGTCACCAACATCAAAGATCAAAGGCAGATAAATCCACAAAGATGGGGAGAAACTAGTGCAAAAATGCTGAAAATTCCAAAAACCAGAATTCTTCTTCTCCTCCAAATAATCACACCTCACCAACAAGGTGAGAGTTGAAGCTGGCTGGGCTTCTGGTTCCGGTGAGGACTTGGAGAACTTTTCTGTCTAGCTAAAGGATTGTAAACACACCAATCAGCACTCTGTGTCTAGCTTAATATTTGTAAATGCACCAATCAACACTCTGTAAAAACGCACCAATCAGCACTCTGTGTCTAGCTAAACGTTTGTAAATGCACCAATCAGTACTCTTTAAAAATGCACCAATCAGCACTCTTTATAAAAGCACCAATCAGCAATCTGTAGAGTGGACCAATCAGCACTCTGCAAAATGGGCCAATCAGCACTCTGTAAAAAGGACCAATGAGTAGGACGTGGGTGGGGACAAATAAGGGAATAAAAGCTGGCCTCCCGAGCCAGCAGTGCAACACGCTGGGGTCCCCTTCCACACTGTGGAAGCTTTGTTCTTTCGCTCTTCACAATTAATCTTGCTGCTTCTCACTCTTTGGGTCTGCACTACCTTTATGAACTGTAACACTCACTGTGAAGGTCTGCAGCTTCACTCCTGAAGCCAGTGAGACATGAACCTACTGGGAGGAATGAACAACTCCAGATATGCCACCTTTAGAGCTATGACATTCACTGTGAAGGTCTGAGGCTTCACTCCTCAAGTCAGCAAGACCATGAACCCACTGGGAGGAACAAGCAACTCTGGATGTGCCAACTTTAAGAGGTGTAACACTCACTGCGAAGGTCTGTGGCTTCACTCCTGAAGTCACCAGAAGGAAGAAGCTCCAGACACATTTGAGCATCTGAAGGAACAAACCCCGGACACACCATCTTTAAGAACTGTAACACTCACTGTGAGGGTCTACGGTTTCATTCTTAAAGTCAGTGAGACCAAGAACCCATCAGAAGGAACCAATTTGGGACACAAAGGGAACAAAACTGGTTGGAGAATGAGTTTGATAACTTGACAGAAGTAGGCTTCAGAAGGTGGGTAATAACAAACACTTCTGAACTAAAGAAGCATGTTCTAGCCCAATGCAAGGAAGCTGAGAACCTTGAGAAAAGGATAGATGAATTGCTAACTAAAATAACCAGTTTAGAGAAGACGATAAATGACCTGATGGAGCCGAAAAACACAGCATGACAACTTCATGAAGCATACACAAGTATCAATAGCTGAAGCAATCAAGCAGAAGAAAGGATATCAGAGATTGAAGATCAATTTCAAGAAATAAAGTGAGAAGACAAGATTAGAGGAAAAAAAGACTAAAAATGAACAAACAAAGCCTCCAAGAAATATGGGACTATGTGAAAATAAAAAATCTACATTTGATTAGTCTACCTGAAAGTGATGGGGAGAATGGAACCATGTTATAAAACAGTCTTCAGGATATTATCCAGGAGAACTTCCTCAACCTAGCAAAACAGGTCAACGTTCAATTTCAGGAAAAACAGAGAACACCACAAAGATACTCCTTGAGAAGAGCAACCCTAAGACAAATAATCATTAGATTCACCAAGGTTGAAATGAAGGAAAAAATGTTAAGGGCAGCCAGAGAGAAAGGTTGGGTTACCCACAAAAGGAAGCCCATCAGACAAACAGAGGATCTCTGCAGAAACCCTACAAGCCAGAAGATAGTTGGGGCCAATATTCAACATTCTTAAAGAATTTTCAAACCACGATTTCATATTCAGCCAAACTAAGCTTCATAAGCAAAGGAGAAATAAAATATTTTACAGACAAGCAAATGCTGAGAGATTTTATCACCATTGGGACTGCCTTACAAGAGCTCCTGAGGGAAGCACTAAACATGGAAAGGAACAAGCGGTACCAGCCACTGCAAAATAGAGCAAACTGTAAAGAACATTGACACTATGAAGAAACTGCATCAACTAATGGGGAAAATAACCAGCTAGTATCATAATGACAGGTTCAAATTCACACATACCAATATTAACCTTAAATGTAAATGGGCTTAATTCCCCAATTAAAAGACACAGACTGGCAAATTGGATAGAGTCTAGACCCCTCAGTGTGCTGTATTCAGGAGACCCATCTCACATGCAAAGACACACATAGGCTCAAAATAAAGTGATGGAGGAATATTTACCAATCAAATGGACATCAAAAGCAAGCAACAGTTGTAATCCTAATGTCTGATAAACAGACTTTAAACCAACAAAGATCAAAAGAGAAAAAGAACGGCATTACACAATAGTAAAGGAATCAATGCAATAAGAAGAGCTAAGTATTCTAAATATATATACTCACAATACAGGAGCACCCAGATTCATAAAGCAAGTTCTTAGAGACCTACAAAGACACTTAGACACCCACAAAATAATACTGGGAGATTTTAACACCCCACTGTTAATATTAGATGGATCAATGAGACAGAAAATTAGCAAGGATAAGCAGGACATAAACTCAGCTCTGTACCAAGTGGAACTAACAGATATTTACAGAACTCTCCACCCCAACCCAATAGAACATACATTCTCAGCACCTCATTGCCCTTATTCTAAAATTGACTACATACATTCAAGTAAAACACACCTCAGCAAATGAAAAAGAATGGAAATAATAACAAACAGTCTCTCAGAGCACAGCACAATCAAATTAGCACTCAGGATTAAGAAACTCACTCAAAACCACACAACTACATGGAAACTGAACAACGTGTCCCTGATTGACTACTGGGTAAATAATGAAATAAAGGCAGGATAAAGATGTTCTTTGAAACCAATGAGAACAAAGACACAATTTATCAAAATCAATGGGACACATTCAAAGCAGTGTGTAGCGAAAAATTTATAGAACTAAAGGTCCACAAGAGAAAGCAGGAATGATCTAAAATCAACCCCCTAACATCTAAATTAAAAGAACTAGAGAAGCAAGAACAAACAAGTCAAAAGCTAGCAGAAGAAATAACTAAGATCAGAGCAGAACTGAAGGCGATAGAGACATGAAAAATCCTTAAAAAAAAAGTAATGAATCCAGGGGCTGGTTTTCTGAAAAGATCAACAAAACACACAGACCGCTAGCCAGACTAATAAAGAAGAAAAGAGAGAAGAATCAAATAGATGCAATAAAAATTATATAGAGGATATCACCACTGATCCCACAGAAATATAAACTATGATCAGAAAATACTGTAAACACCTCTATGCAAATAAACTAGAATATTTAGAAGAAATGGATAAATTCCTGGACACATACACTCTCCAAAGTCTAAACGAGGAAGAAGTCGAGTCTCTGAATAGACCCACAACAAGTTCTGAAATTGAGGCAGTAATTAATAGGCTACCAATCAAAAAAAGCCCAGGACCAGAAAGATTCACAGCCGAATTCTACTAGAGATAAAAACAGGAGCTGGTACCATTTCTTCTGAAACTCTTCCGAACAATAGTAAAAGGGAATCCTTCTTAACTTATTTTATGGGGCCAGCATCATCCTGATACGAAAGCCTGGAAGAGACACAACAAGAAAAGAAAATTTCAAGCCAATATCCCTGATGAACATCAATGTAAAAATCCTCAATAAAATACTGGCAAACCAAATCCAGCAGCACATCAAAAAGCTTATCCACCATGATCAAGTCAGCTTCATACCTGGGATGTAAGTCTGGTTCAACATCACATAAACAGAACCAAAGACAAAAACCACATGATTTATCAATCAATGCAGAAAAGGTCTTCAAAAAAATTCAACACCCCTTCATGAGAAAAACTCTCAATAAACTAGGTATCAATGGAACGTATCTCAAAATAATAAGAGCTTTTTATGACAAACTCACAGCCAATATCATACTGAATGGGCAAAAACTGGTAGTATTCACTTTGAAAACCAGCACAAGACAAGGATGCCGTCTCTCAGCACTCCTATTCAACACAGTGTTGGAAATTCTGGCCAGGGCAACCAGGCAAGGGAAAGAAATAAAGCGTATTTGAATAGAAAAAGAGGAAGTCAAATTGTCTGTGATTGCAGATGACATGATTGTATATTTAGAAATCCCCATGGTTTCAGCCCCAAATCTCTTTAAACTGATAAGCAACTTCAGCAAAGACTCAGGATACAAAATCAATGTACAAAAGTCACAAGAATTTCTGTACACCAATAACAGAAAACCAGAGAGTCAAATTGTGAGTGAACTCTCATTCACAATTGCTACTAAGAGAATAAAATATCTAGGAATACAACTTACAGGGGATGTGTAGGACTTCTTCAAAGAGAACTACAAACCACTGCTCAAGGAAATAAGAGAGGACATAAACAAATGGAAAACATTTCATGCTTATGAATAGGAAGAATAAATATCATGAAAATGGCCATACTCCCCATAGTGATTTATAGACTCAGTGCTATCCCCATCAAGCTACCACTGATTTTCTTCACAGAATTCAAAAAATCTACTTCAAAGTTCATATGGAACCAAAAAAGACCCCACATAGCCAATATAATCCTAAGCAAAAAGGAACAAAGCTGGAAGCATCATGCTACACCTGACTTCAAACTATACTACAAGGCTACAGTAACCAAAACAGCAAGGTACTGGTATCAAAACACATATATAGACCAATGGAACAGAACAAAGGCCTCAGAGAGAACACTAACAATCCTCTGATTTTTGAAAAACCTGACACAAACAAGCAATGGGGAAAGAATTCCCTATTTAATAAATAGCATTGGGAAAACTGACTAGCCATATGCAGACTATTGAAACTGGACCCCCTTTTTTCAACTTATAAAAAAATTAACTCAAGATGGATTAAAGACTTAAATGTAAGACCTAAATCCATAAAAATTCTAGAAGAAAACCCGGGCAATACCATTCAGGACATAGGCATGGGCAAAGACTTCATGCCTAAAACACCAAAAGCAATGGTAACAAAAGCCAAAATAGACACACGAAATCTAATTAAACTAAAGAACTTCTACAGAAATCATCAGCAGAGTGAACAGGCAACATTCAGAATGGGAGAAGATTTTGCAATCTATCCATCTGACAAAGGGCTAATATTCAGAATCTACAAGGAACTGGAACAAATTTACAAGAAAAAAAAACCCTATCAAAAAGTGGGCAAAGGATATGAACAGACACTTCGCAAAAGAAGACAATTATGCAGCCAACAAACATACGAAATAATGCTCATCATCACTGGTCATCAGAGAAATTCAAATCAAAACCTCAATGAGATACCATCTCATGCCAGTGAGAATGGTAATCATTAAAAAGTCTGGAAACAACAGATCCTGGAGAGGAAGTCGAGAAATAGGAATGCTTTTACACTGTTGGTGGAAGTGTAAATTATTTCAACCACTGTGGAAGACAGTGTGGCAATTTCTCAAGGATCCAGAACTAGAAATACCATTTGACCCAGTAATCCCATTACTGGTATATACCCAAAGGAGTATAAATCATTCTACTATAAAGACATATGCACACGTATGTTTATTGCAGCACTATTCACAATAGCAAAGACTTGGAACCAACCAAAATGCCCATCAATGATAGACTGGATAAAGAAAATGTGGCACATATACACCATGGAATGCTATGCAGTCATAAAAAAGGATGAGTTCATGTCCTTTTCAGGGACATGGATAAAGCTGGAAACTATCATTCTCAGCAACCTAACACAGAAAGAGAAAACCAAACATCACATGTTCTCACTCATAAGTGGGAGTTGAACAATAATACATGGACACAGGGAGGGGAACATCACACACTGGGGCCTGTTGGGCGGGGGGTGAGGGCAGGTGAGAGATAGCATTAGCAGAAATATCTAATGTAGGTGACAGGTTGATGTGTGCAGCAAACCACCATCGCTCTTGTATGTAAGGTTAGCTGAGAGAAAGGATGAGAGAGAGAGCCCCAAGGTCAGGTGAGTACATTTTATTAACCTGCCAGGCTGCTCCACCACAGTCAGAGGAGGCAGCCCTGATCTTACAAAATGAGGGGTTTATATGGGGGAGAGTGACCCTGGGGTTGTTTGTTGGTTATCTTTACCACATATCATTTTGTTATTGGCTTACAATATAGGAATTTACAAGAGGGTGCAACTTGGGTTTATCTAAGTTTTTCATGACCTCCCCCATGCCACCTGGAGGGCTGTAAACAAGTCTGGTGACCTTGCTGTAGCACCAAGATAAGGGTCCAAGAATGCAGCTGCAGAGTATTCAGGGTAAGGGTCAGCTGCATTGAGGGGGAACCCTGGGGCAGCTTATCTCTGAAAGTGTATACCTATGTAACAAGACTACACGTTCTGCACAAGCACCACAGAACTTAAAGTATAATAATATTTTTTTTTTTAAAAAAGAAAAAAATGGGTACTATATCTAACTGGGAGATGATTTCCTTCTTCTAGTACTATAAAACTGAAGAGATGTAAATCTGCTCATGTAAATTCTCGGGGCTGATGGCATAAACTATGAGTACTTTTCAATAACAACGATTGAGCTAGAGAATTTTTACTTGATTCTGCATTTATTGTCTTGCCGTGGAATATTAACTGAAGCTACCCCTATACTAATAGAAATAATGTTTCCCAAAAAGTTTCATGGTAAAATAAAAGTCGTTTACATAAAATCTTGCTATCTAATAAGCCAAGAGCCTTTTCCCTAGGACTAATTGTGAGAAACTGCTAAATTATACAGTGTCAAATAGCTCTCATGAGCTGTTTGGTTTGGAGGTGGTATTTCCATGGTAAACAAGCATCTTGTTTTAAAAGCTGTTACTCTGGGTTAAAGGAGGGTAAAGAAAATCTTTTTCCTTTAAGTCATTTGGGTAAAGTATGTTTTCGTAAGCAAATTTACCTTTCTGAGTTCTCCAAATTTCAGATTGTAATTTTATAACAGTACAGTTGTCTACATTTGCTTAATAACAGTTAAAAAAATGTTTTAAGGGAAGGTGCGGCACTTAATACTAGTTTCAGTCCTAACTTTCTAAATGCAGATTAAATCTGTATTTCTTGGCTATAATAATTCTCCAGGAAGTTGTAGATTATAATTTTTCTTCCTATATTTAGTTGGTGTCCTAATGGAATAGGTTCCTTTTTCTGTTCCCACATATAAAGCACTCTTATAACTGTCAAACTACCAATGTTATGTATCTCTCTTTGTTTTAGGACATCCAAGGAAATCAAAATCATGGTATTCTGAAAACCAGATATAAATCTCCCTCGTTTGTCTTCCCACTGGCCCCAGATCTGTTTCAATGCTAATGTTCTGCTGCAAAAACTATACAAGCTGCCTCCCTCTAGGCCTAGGGACTATCATGGAAGAGGTGGGCACATGATCATAAGGGCTTGTTTTGAGGGGTAAAATTAGGACACGATCAAACTCTACAAATCAAGAAAGGTGTACAAAAAAATGCCTGAACAGCTGGTAAAACCAGTTTAGTTGCCTTCTAAACTATTATGTGTCACTCTTACATACACCCCAACCACAAAAATTTTCTGCTTACTATAAGATTAAAGAAAAATATTTACTAACAGGATAAAATACCTTGTAACAAAGTCTCTTTGGTATAATACTTCCAATAATGAATTGTGAGGATACATACATTTATACATATATACATATTTTTAATTATTTTTCAGAATACTGCTTATGTTTTTCATAGCTGGTTGCTATAAGACTGTAACAGAAACCAAGCTTACAGTAACTCAACACATAAAAGTTAAAAATAAGCAAGCCTTGTCACTTTACCTTTTGATTTTATTGTCAGCTTTTTAAAAAATTTTTTATTATTATTATGCTTTAAGTTCTAGGGTACATGTGCATAACGTGCAGGTTTGTTACATATGTATACTTGTGCCATGTTGCTGTGCTGCACCCATCAACTCGTCAGCACCCATAAACTTGTCATTTACATCAGGTATAACTCCCAATGCAATCCCTCCCCCCTCCCCCCTCCCCATGATAGGCCCTGGTGTGTGATGTTCCCCTTCCCGAGTCCAAGTGATCTCATTGTTCAGTTCCCACCTATGAGTGAGAACATGCAGTGTTTGGTTTTCTGTTCTTGTGATAGTTTGCTAAGAATGATGGTTTCCAGCTGCATCCATGTCCCTACAAAGGACACAAACTCATCCTTTTTTATGGCTGCATAGTATTCCATGGTGTATATGTGCCACATTTTCTTAATCCAGTCTGTCACTGTTTTAAAGCAGTGTGTAGAGGGAAATTTATAGCACTAAATGCCCACAAGAGAAAGCAGGAAAGATCTAAAATTGACACTCTAACATCACCATTAAAAGAACTAGAGAAGCAAGAGCAAACACATTCGAAAGCTAGCAGAAGGCAAGAAATAACTAAGATCAGAGCAGAACTGAAGGAGATAGAGACATAAAAAACCCTCCAAAAAATCAATGAATCCAGGAGTTGGTTTTTTGAAAAGATCAACAAAATTGACAGACCGCTAGCAAGACTAATAAAGAAGAAAAGAGAGAAGAATCAAATAGACGCAATAAAAAATGATAAAGGGGATATCACCACCGACCCCACAGAAATACAAACTACCATCAGAGAATACTATAAACACCTCTATGCAAATAAACTAGAAAATCTAGAAGAAATGGATAATTTCCTGGACACTTACACTCTTCCAAAACTAAACCAGGAAGAAATTGAATCCCTGAATAGACCAATAGCAGGCTCTGAAATTGAGGCAATAATTAATAGCCTACCAACCAAAAAAAGTCCAGGACCAGATGGATTCCTTCACAGCTGAATTCTACCAGAGGTACAAGGAGGAGCTGGTACCATTCCTTCTGAAAATATTCCAATCAATAGAAAAAGAAGGAATCCTCCCTAACTCATTTTATATTGTCAGCTTTTTTTTACTTAAAATAATAATTTTAAGAGGTAATGAATACCTGTCCACATCCATTCCTATATGGCCTAGAACAATTAATTGGCTATAAATCTTTTGACTCGTAAGGCCCTCAGCCATAGGGTGTCCTGCCAAGGGAAAAAATGACACTAGAAATATGACTTCTCCTGTGACAAAACCTTTTCTCTCCCAAATACCAGTATATGGTGCAATACAAAAGTTGTGAGAAAAATAGATTTATCTACTGTTGACAGGTTTATAACAGTTTAGAAACTGAGGACCAGGTGTTTCTTGCATTTAATTTATATCCTCCTCAGGTTGTTATACCTATGGAGATGAATTGGCCAGAAGAGAGACTAAATTTATTAAATTCTAATTTAATTTTGGTCCCACAATTTTCTAATGAGACTTATCATAGGGTTCAAATAACACTTAATAACGAGTGTAAACACATTGTGAGTCTGATCAAATAAGATGATGATGCATGCATGTTTTTTTTTCCTGACTGAGTAGGTTGTTTACTGCCCTCTGATTCTACCTATAAACTTGGATGCCCATATCTTCACTATCTTTGTGATATTTGTTACTATATTAGCATTAGACATTCCTTGTAAATGTTACGCCAGATACAGCAGAAAGAAAAGGCACAATTAAAGATCCAGATCATGATAGCTCAGAAAATAGATCTTATCCAGGAATTTTTTTAGACTAAACCCTAGACCTGACTCCATCTCAGCCCTTAAACAAATCAGGGCAGACCATGTCCTCCCTCCATTATCCAAATTGCTAATATTTAAGACTATTACCATCAAATCAGAGGAATCTAGGAACAAGCCTTCTTAGTTAATTGGGACCTGTTGCTGTTTTTTTGGCCTACATATGCATTCTGTGGAATGCTTTTTGGCCAAGAGGGGGAACTGAGGACTGAACTCTGATTTTGTATCTTGCTTAAATTCCTACCTAAGGGGTCTGGAGAGTCATGCCCTACAAATCATAAATTCTCATTGGATGGGTTTTATTTGACCCTATAAATATCGTGACTTACTTTTCTGTCTGACTCTGGTATAACATTACAAGACAAGCAAAAAATATTTAACCACAAAATATATTTCCTTGTCATACCTTGAGTTTGTCTTGCAAAGCCTCTTTTGAGAAAAAATCCACATTCTGTAAAGAATTTCCTTTCACCATTGTTTTCTTTCCTTTCTTCCCAGATCCAAGAGATAATCACCTAAGAGCTAGACTCCCTTTTAGGTCTGATAAGAAACATTTTACAACCTGCTCTCTCTATGAAGTCTGCTCTCTGAGAGATTCCGCTGCACAATAAAACTTTGTCTACACAGTCCTTTATCTTAGCTTGAACATTTCTTTCCACTGATCCCAGGTTGTCAGATAAACTCAACCGTGAACCAGAAAATGTTTAAATTTACCTATAGCTTGGAACAACCCCCGCCCCAGCCCCTGCAACCCCCGCTCCCACTGCTTTAAGTTGTCCTGCCTTTCTGAATCAAATCAATATATTTCTTATATGTATTTGATTGATGTCTCATGCCTCCCTAAAAACATATAAACCTAAAAATATTTTACAGAGTTTGACTCTTGTCATTTACATTAGTGTGTGTATATATATACATAAATACACACACACACACACACACACACACACACACACCTGTAACTCTCAATAAACTAGGTATTGACGGAATGTATCTCAAAATAATAAGAGCTATTTATGACAAACCCACAGTCAGTATCGTACTGAATGAGCAAAACCTGGAAGCATTCCCTTTGAAAACTGGCACAAGACAGGGATTCCATCTCTTACTACTCCTATTCAACATAGTGTTGGAAGTTCTGGCCAGGGCAATCAGGCAAGAGAAATAAATAAAGAGTATTCAATTAGGAAATGAGGAAGTTCTATTGTCACTGTTTGCAGATGACATGATTATATATTTGGAATATTTCATCGTCTCAGCCCAAAATCTCCTGAAGCTGATAAGCAACTTCTGCAACGTCTCAGGATACAAAATCAATGTGCAAAAATCACAAGCATTCTTATATGCCAATAACCGACAAACAGAGAGCCACATCATGAATGAATTCCCATTCACAATTGCTACAAAGAGTATAAAATACCTAGGAATCCAACTTACAAGAGATGTGAAGGACCTCTTCCAGGGGAACTAAAAACCAGTGCTCAACCAAATAAAAAAGGATACAATCAAATGGAAGAACATTCCATGCTCATGGATAGGAAGAATCAATATAGTGAAAATGGCCATACTGCCCAAGGTAATTTACAGATTCAGTGCCATGCCCATCAAGCTATCAATGGTTTTCTTCAAAGAATTGGAAAAAATGACTTTAAGGTTCATAGGGAACCAAAAAAGAGCCTGCATTTTGAAGACAATCCTAAGGAAAAAGAACAAAGCTGGAGGCAACACACTACCTGACTTCAAACTATACTACAAGGCTACAATAACCAAAACAGCATGATACTGGTACCAAAACAGATATATAAACCAATGGAGCAGAACAGAGACCTCAGAAGTAACACCACACATCTACAACCATCTGATCTTTGACAAACCTGACAAAAAACAAGAAATGGGTAAAGGATTTCCTATTTAATAAATGGTGCTGGGAAAACTGGCTAGCCATATGTAGAAAGCTGAAACTGGATGCCTTCCTTACACCTCATAAAAAAATAATTCAAGATGGATTAAAGACTTAAATGTTAGACCTAAAACCATAAAAATCCTAGAAGAAAACCTAGGCAATACCATTCAGGACATAGGCATGGGCAAGGACTTCATGACTAAAACACCAAAAGCAATGGCAGCAAATGTCAAAATAAACAAGTGGGATCTAATTAAACTAAAGAGCTTCTGCACAGCAAAAGAAACTACCTTCAGAGTGAACAGGCAACCTACAGAAGGGGAGAAAATTTTTGCAATGTACCCATCTGACAAAGGGCTAATATCCAGAATCTACAAAGAACTTAAACAACTTTACAAGAAAAACTCAAGAAACCCCATCAAGAAGTGGGTAAAGGATATGAACAGACACTTTTCAAAAGAAGACATTTATGCAGCCAACAGACACATGAAAAAATGCTCATCATCACTGGCAATCAGAGAAATGCAAATCAAAACCACAATGAGATACCATCTCACACCAGATAGAATGGTGATCATTAAAAAGTCAGGAAACTGGTGCTGGAGAGGGTGTGGAGAAATAGGAACACTTTTACATTGTTGGTGGGAGTGTAAACTAGTTCAACCATTGTGGAAAATAGTGTGGATATTCTACAAGGATCTAGAACTAAAAGTACCATTTGACCCAGCCATCCCATTACTGGGTATATATCCAAAGGATTATAAATCATGCTGCTATAAAGATGCATGCACATGTATGTTTATTGCAGCACTATTCACAGTAGCAAAGACTTGGAACCAACCCAAATGTCCATCAATGATAGACTGGATTAAGAAAATGTGGCACATATACATTGTGGAATACTATGCCACCACAAAAAGGATGAGTCCATGTTCTTTGTAGGGACATGGATTAAGCTGGAAACCATCATTCTGAGCAAACTATGGCAAGGACAGAAAACCAAGCACCACATGTTCTCACTTATAGGTGGTAATTGAACAATGAGAACACTTGGACACAGGGCGGGGAACATCACACACCGGGGCCTGTTGTGGGATGGGAGGGTGGGAGAGGGATAGCATTAGGAGAAATACCTAATGTACATGACAAGTTAATGGGTGCAGCAAACCAACACAGAGCATGTATACATTTGTGACAAACCTGCAAATTGTGCACATGTGCTCTAGAACTTAAAGTATAATAAATAAATAAACAAACAAACAAATAAATAAATAAATAAGGTTATTTTCTAGGTTTTCTTTTAGTTTGAGGATGTTTGTAGTTTGAGGATGTAAATGTAAATCTTTAATCCATCATCTTGAGTTAATTTTTGTATATGGTGAATGGTAAATATATAGTTTCATTCTTCAGTGTTTGCTATCCAGTTATCCCAGAACTATTTATTGAATAGGAAGTCCTTCCCCATTGCTTGTTTTTGTTGTCCTCCTGGGTGTGCAGCTGTATTTCCGAGGTTTCTATTCTGTTCCATTTTTCTAGTACCAGACTAGAAAATGACTGTTTTCGTACCAGAACCATGCTGTTTTGGCTATTGAATCCTTAGAGGATAATTTGAATTTTGGTAGTGCAATTATTCTAGCTTTCTTTTATTTTTATTTTTTTCTCTTTTCTTTTCTTTTCCTTCTTTCCTTCTTTCCTTCCTTCCTTCCTTCCTTTCCTTCCTTCCTTCCTTCCTTCCTTCCTTCCTTCTTTCTTTCTTTCTTTCTTTCTTTCTTTCTTTCTTTCTTTCTTTCTTTCTTTCTTTCTTTCTTTCTTTCTTTCTTTCTTTCTTTTCCTTCCTTTCTTCCTTCCTTTCTTTCTTCCTTCCTTCCTTCCTTCCTTCCTTCCTTCCTTCCTTCCTTCCTTCCTTCCTTCCTTCCTTCCTTCCTTCCTTCCTTCCTTCCTTCTTTCTCTCTCTCTCTCTTTTGTTCTTTTTCTTTTGCTTAGGATTACATTATCTATTTAGGCTCTTTCTGTGGTCCATATAAATTTTAGAATTTTTTTTCTAAGTCTGTGAAGGGTGACATTGGTAGTTTGATAGGAATAGTGTTGAATCTGTAAGTTGTTTTGGGGAGTAGAACCATTTTAATGATGCTGATTCTTCCAATACATGAGCACTGAATGTTTTCCCCATTTATTTGTGTCATTTCTCTTTTCTTTCAGCTGTGTTTTATAGTTCTCCTTGTAGAGATTTTGCATTTCCCTAGTTATCTGTATTTCTAGGATTACAGATTCTTTATTTGTGGCTGTTGTAAATGGGATTGTTTTCTTGGTTTGTCTCTGAGCCTGGATGTTATTGGTGTATAAAAGTTCCACTGAGTTTTGTACAATTGATCTTGTAGTCTGAAAACTTAATGAAATTTTTTATTAGTTCTAGGAGCTTTTTGACAGTCTTTAGGGTTTTCTAGGTATAGAAAAATATCATCAGAGAAGACATAGTTTGACTTATTTTCTTATTCGAATGATTCGAATGCCTTTCTCTCTCTCTCTCTCTGTCGTTCTTGATCGATCTGGCTAGGACTTCCAGTATCATGCTAAATAGAAGTGGTGAGAGTGGCCATCTTTGTCTCGTTTTAATTCTCCAGGGGCATGGTTTCAGCTTTTGCCTATTCATTATGATGTTGACTGTGAATTTGTTATAGATGGCTTTTATGTTTAAGTATGCTGAATTTTAAGTCCAGTGTTTCTTTGTTCATTCAATGTCTAGTCTGTTTATGACCAAGCATGCGGTTGATCTAAGAATATGTTCTGTGTGCAGATAAGAAAGATGTATATTTTGTGGTTGTTGGGTTCAGTGTTCTCTAGATGTCTAGGCCCAATTGGTGAAGTGCTGAGTTGAAATCCAGTGTTTCTTTGTTGTTTTCCTGCTTTGAGGATCTGTCTAATACTGTCAGTGACATGTTGAAATCTCCCACTAGTATTGGGTAGTTGTCTAAGTCTTTTTCTAGGCCAAGAAGAACTTGTTTTATGAATCTGAGTGCTCCAGTGTTCGTGGCATATAAGTTTATAATAGTTAAGTCTTCTTGTTGGATTTTACCCTTTATTATTATGTAATGCCCTTCTTCATCCTTCTTTTTTTGTTGGGTTAAAGTCTGTTTTATCTGATATAAGAATAGCAACTCCTTCTATTTTTGATTTTCTGTTTGTTTGGTAGATCTTTTCCCCAACCATTTCTTTGAGCCTGTGTGTGTCATTATATGTGAGTTAGATCTCTCAAAGACAGCAGATGGTTGGATCTTGTCTTTTTATTCATCTTGCAGCTATGTCTCTTAAGTGGAGTGTTTAGCCCATTTACATTCAGGGTTAGTATTAATATGTGAGATTATAATCCTGTCATTGTGTTATTACCTGGCTGTTATGTAGACTTGATTGTGTAGTTGCTTTATAGGGCATGTGGGCTATGTGCTTAAAAGTATTTTTGTGGTAACAGATGTTATTTTGATTCTACGTTTAGCACACCCTAAGGGACCTTGTAAGGTTTCTGCTGAGAAGTCTGCTGCTAGTCTGATGGAGTTCCCTCTTTACATTACTTGACCCTTTTCTCCAGCTGTCTTTAAGATTTGTTCTTTTGTATTGACTTTGGTCAATCTGATGACTATGTGCCTTGGGAATGGTTGTATTTCATAGAATGCCCCTGAGGTCCTCTCTATCTCTTGAATTTGCATGCCAATCTCTCTATTGACATAAGGGAAATTTTCATGGACTATATCCTCAAATATGTTTTGCAAGTTGCTTATTCTCTTTCATTCTCTTTCAGGAATGTCAGTGGGTTGTAGATTTGTTCTTTTTATGTAATGTTATAGTTTTGGAGGTTTTCTTCATTTTAAAAATTATTTCTTCTTGATTTTTGTTTGACTGAGTTGATTTTAAGGACCAGTCTTTGAGCTCTGATATTGTTTCCTCAGGTTGGTCTATTCTGCTGTTAATACTTCTAATTGTATTATAAAATTCTTGTAGTAAGTTTTTCAGCTCTAGAAATTCAGACTTGTACTTTCTTAAAATGCCTATTTCATGTAAGAAAGAGTAATATTATTTGTTCTTTAAATGTTTGGTAGAATTTAGCCATAAATCTATTTCTGGGCTTTTTCTTGTTGAAAACTTGTTTATTATTGCTTCTCTTTGGGCTTTCTGTATCTTTCTGGATTAAATATTTGCAGGGTTTATATTTCTAGAAATTAATCTATTTCCTTTAGGTTATCTAGTTTGTTGACATGTAATTGTTCATGATATTCCCATATGACCTTTTATTTCTGAGGCATTTGTTTTAATGTATTTTTTATTTCCAATTATATGAATTCTCTCTCTCTCTCTGTTACTCTGTCTTTCTCTTTAGTCTACCTAAAGTTATTTTAATTTTTTTCAAGTAACCAAATCATTGATCTGTTGATTTTTCTATAGATTTTTCATTCCCTATTTTATTTACTTATGCTCTAAGTTTTAGTATGTCTTTTATTTTGCTGACTATAGGTTTGGTTTTTTCTTTTTTTTTTTTGTTCTTTGAGATATAATGCTATGCTTTCTATTCCAGATTTTTTTTTCTTTTATATTGTAGACATTTATTGCTATCAGCTTCCACCTCAGTGCTGTTTTTATTGCATCTCAAAAATTTTGTTAAGTTGTGGTTTCATTTTTGTTCATCATAAGATACTTTTAAAATTCCCTGTTTTCTGGCTCAGTGTTTTAAGAGTCTGTTTTTTAGTTTTCTTGTTATATGTAAATTTTTCAGTTCCTTTCTGTTATTGATACCTAAGTTCATTCCGTTCTTGCCAGAAAAAAGTCTTGGTATAATGTTGATTTCTTGTTTATTAAGATATTTATGTGTTCTAAAGTGTGACCTATTCTGGAAAATGCTTTATGTGCTCTTGAGAATTATGTGCATTTTTCTGATATTAGGTGAAAAATTCTGTACATTTCTGTAAGGTTCATTTGGTCTGTAAGTATTAAATTCTATTGTTCCCTTATTAATTTCCTGTCTGGACAATTTTACCATTGTTAAGAATAAGATATTGATGTACTCTACTATTATTGTATTATCCTTTATTCCTTCAGATCAGTTAATATTTGCTTTACATATGTATGTGTTTTAATTTGGGAGTATGTGTGTGTGTGTATACTTATACATATGTTTATATATATGTGTGTGTATATATATACAATTACACCTTTCCTGATGAATTGACACATTTGTTATTATATAATGACCTTCTTTATCTCATGACAGTTTTTGACTTGAAGTCTACTTTGTCTGAGGCAAGTATAGCTACTTCTGTTGTAGTCTGGTTACCATTCTTTTCAGCAGCATATATAGGGAGTCAGGTAATAAGTCAGTAGAAATGGTAGTTTTGCAGTAGGCTAATCAGCCTGACATCCCTGGGATTTACAAATGATTTGTTGAATATCAGGGATTCTTAGAGAAAGGTTAACAATGCTAGCGGTGAAACAGACCAATGGCTGTTGTGGTGACTGCCTCTTAAATCACAAAGGCCTATATTACTGGGAATCAAGAAGAGAGACAAGTTTTACACGGTTTCTAGAGGGAGAAGTTAGCTTGAAACCACCTCCCCATTCATTTAATACACTTGACCTCCTGCTGCCTCATTCCCAGCCTTTTGTCCCCTGCTACTTCTCTTCTCATCAATTCTATCACAATTCCTGAATCAGCTTTCCTGACTTTGAGGCTTTCTAGAGTTTCACACCCTCACAACTGAATGGACTTTGCACTATTGTTGAAAATTAATTGGCCATAGGTGTATGAGTTTATTTCTGAGCTCACAATTTTGTGTTTTTATTACTTATTATTTTTACTTTTTTCAGAGTTCACAAATAGACTTTTATTGAAACACAGCCATGTACATTCATTTACATATTACATACATGAGGTTAGTGACTTCATGTAAGGGAATGCAAAGAGCTCCTTCACCCTATCTTCCATGTTAGAACACAGTGAGAAGACAGCTGAACCAGGAAGCAGATCCTTACTAGTAAGGATGCCAGCATGTTGACATTGGACTTCCCAGCCTCCAGAACTGTGAGAAATATATTTCTGTTGTAATAAGTTACCCAGTTTTTGGTCTTCTGCTATTGCAGCCTGAATAGACTAAGACATTGTTACAGTGATCATTTGGCCTAAAAAGGCAAATAGTTTAGTATTGACCTATTTACAGAAAAACTTTGCTAACTCTTGCTATAGAACATTTAGCATTTTTATTATTTTATTTTTTATGCCAACTTTTATTTTTCATTCAGGAGGGTACATGTGCAGGTTTGTTACCTGGGCAAATTGTGTGTTGCAGGAGTGTGGTGTACAGATTGTTTTGTCACCCAGGTAATGAGCATAGTACTCAATAGGTAGTTTTTTTATCCTTTCCCTCCTATCACCCTCTACCCTCAAGTAGTCTCTGCTGTCGATTTTTCCCTTATCTGTGTCCATGTGTACTCAAAGTTTACCTTCAACTTATGAGTAAGAATATGTGATATATAGTTTTCTCTTCCTGTGTTAATTTGCTTAGGATAATGGCCTCCAGTTCCATGCTTGTTGCTGCAAAAGACAAGATGTCTTTTTTTTAATGGCTAGGCAGTATTCCACGGTATATATACACCACATTTTCTTTTTTTGGTATACAGATGATGCAAATCTAGGTTGATCCCATGTCTTTGCCATTGTGAATGGTGCAGCAATGATCATGCATGTGCATGTGTCTTTCTTGTAGAATAATTTACATTCTCTTGGTGTATATTTAGTAATGGGATTGCTGGCTTGAACGATAGTTTTGTTTTAAGTTATTTGAGAAATCTCCAAACTGCTTTCCACAGATGGTGAACTAATTTATATCCTCACCAGCGGTGTATAAACATTCACCTTTTGCAACCTTGCTGGTATCTGTTATCTTTTGACATTTTAATAATAGCCATTCTGACTGGTGTGGGATGGTATCTAATTGTGGTTTTGATTTGCATTTCTCTAATAAATTGTGAGGACAAGCTTTTTTTATACACTTGTTGGCCACGTGTATGTCTTTTTTGAGAAGTATCTTTTCACATCCTTTGACCATTTTAATGGGTTTATTCAATTTTCTTGTTCAATTGTCTATGTTTCTTTTAGATTCTGGATATTAAACCTTTGTTAGATGCATAGACTGAAAATATTTTCTTTCATGCTGTAGGTTATCTATTTATTCTGTTGATAGTTTCTTTTGCTGTGCAGAAGCCCTTTAGTATATTTATTCCCATTGTCAATTTTTTATTTTATTGTGATTAGTTTTAGAGTCTTCATTATTAAATATTTTCCAGGGCCACTGTCTACAATGGTATTTCCTGACTTGAGGGTTCTTATAATTTTAGATTTTACATTTAAGTATTTAATCCATCTTGAGTTAATTTTTGTATATTGTGAAAGGATGGGGTCCAGTTTAAATCTTTTGCATATGGTTAGCCAGTTTTCCCAACACCATTTATTGGATAAGGAGTCTGTACCCCCATTCCTTCTACTGTTGACTTCACTGAAGACGAGATAGTTGCAGGTGTCTGGCTTTATTTCTGGGTTATCTAATCTATTCCATTGGTCTATGTGTCTGCTTTTGTACTAGTACCATGTTGTTTTGGCTATTGTAGATTTGCAGTATAGTTTGAAGTTGGGTAGTTTGATGTATCCAGCTTTGTTTTTTCCCATTTTGATTGATTTGGATATTCAAGCTTTTTGGTTTTTATATAAAATTTAGAATAATTTTGTTTTTATTCTGTGAAATATGACATTGGTATTTTTATAGACATAGCATTAAATCAGTAAATTGCTTTAGGTTATATGGCCATTTTAACAATATTGCTTTTTTCTTTAAATCCATGAGCATGAAATATTTTTCCATTTATTTAAGTTGTCTCTGATTGTATTCATCAGTGTTTTGTAATTCTCACTTAAAAATTGTTCATCTGCATCATAAGCTGAGTTACCAAGTATTTTATTCTTTTTATGGCTATTGTTAATGGGATTATGTTTTTGATTTGTCTCTCAGCCTGAATGTTATTGGTGTATAGAAATGGTACTGATTTTCATACACTGATTCTGTATCCTGAAACATTGTTGTACATTGTTGTACTCTAGAAGTCTCTGGGCAACAAATATTGCGTTTTCTTGGTATAGAGTTATATAATCTGCAAAGAGAGATAATTTGACTTCTGTTTCAAGATGCTGTCAGAAGAATGAGCCGAGCACTCAACCGAGGGGGAAGGGGAAATCTAAAGCTTCGTTACCACAAGCAAATATCACAACAAAAACAGCCTTATAACAAGAGAAGACAAAATGTAACTGTCAACAAAATGTAACTAGAAGCTCATCAGACCTCAGGAAGAGTCATCACTAGAGTTGGAAAGCAGACACCCGGGATCCTGCAGTCGGAGTTGTAAACAAATATCCCAGCAAAAGCAGCCTTAAATAGGTATAAAATAACTAATGAAAGAAGACAAAATGCAACCCAAGCTCACCCGAGCACAGGAAGAATCATCACCGGAGTCGGAAGGCCGGATGCCCGGGATCTTGCAGTCGGAGATGGGGAGTCCCCCAGAACACTAGAACAGCAGCCTTCAATCCTCTTTCGCGCAAGTTCCTTTTTATTAAATCCAGTTGTTACTTTGGGCACTCTCTGTTGTTTGCTCAGGATGGCCGTTCCCAAGCAAGCAACATTTAAACAGTGGTTCTGGGAGCAGTGTTCTGGGAGCAGTGTTCTAGGACGTGCTCTGGGACTTGAACAATCATTCTGGGAGCAGTGTCATGGGACGTGTTCCAGGACTTGAGTTAATTTCTCGGCTTTTAGCCAAATTTTACACAAAGTGTTTACCTTTTCACCTTAGGTGCCCCTGCCTTTTATAAATGGAGGCATATTTTAAAATGGCATTAGTGTGACCAATTTTTCTCTTCCTACAACTTTCTCATTTCCTATTTTGATGCCTTTTATTTCTTCCTCCTCCCTGATTGCTCAGGCTACAACTTTCAGTGTTATATGGCATAAGTGTGCTAACAATGGGCATCATTGTCTTGTTCACATTCTCAAAAGAAATGCTTTCAGCTTTTGCTCCTTCAGTATGATGTTCACTCTATGTTTGTCATAGATAGCTTTTATTATTGTAAGGTATGTTCTGTCAATGCCTAGTTTGTTGAGAATTTTTAACATGATGGGATGTTGAATTTTATCAAAAGTCTTTTCTGTGTCTATTGAGATGATCAAGCAGTTTTTGGTTTTAGTTCTGTCTATGTGATTATGTTGATTATGTTCTGTTTATTGATTATGTTGAAACAATCTTCCATCCCCAGAATAAAGGCTACTTAATCACAGTCTTCTTATCTTTTTGATGTGCTGCTGGATTTGGTTTGCTAATATTTTGTTGAGGATTTTTGCATCTAGGTTCATAAGGGATACTGGCCTAAATTTGTTGTTGCTGTTGTTGTGTCTCTTCCAGGTTTTTTGTATCAGAATCATTCTGGCCTCATAAAATGAGTTAGGGGGAAGTTCCTCCTCCTCAATTTTTTGGAATTGTTCTAGTAGAATTGTTACCAGCTCTTTTATTAGCTGTGGTAAAATTCAGCTGTGAATCAATCTGGTCCAGGTTTTTTTTTTTGTTTTTTTTGGTTTTTTTTTTTTTTTTTTTTTCTGGTTGACAGTTTTTATTATTACTATTATTATTACTGATTCAATTTTAGAATGCTTTATTGGTCTGTTCAGGTTTTCAATTTCTTCCTGATTCAGACTTGGGTGGTTATATATTGCAAGGAATTCATCTATTTCTCCTGGGTTTTCTGATTTGTGTCCATAGAGGTGTTTGTAGTAGTCTCTGAGGGTTTTTTGTTTTTCTGTAGGGTTGGTGGTAATGTTCCCTTTATCGTTCCCTTTATCATTCCCTTTATCGTTCCCTTTATCGTTTCTGATTGTGTTTATTTGGATCTTCTCTCTCTCTTTTTTTTTTTGTTAATCTTAATACTGATCTATAAATCTTATTTACTTTTTCAAAGAACAAATTTTTGGTTTCATTGGTCTTTTGTGTGCTTTTACACATCTGAATTTTATTTAGTTTAGTTTTGATTACTTGCAACCACAAAAACCCACTTAAATACATAGATCATTGACACTATAAAGCAACTACACAATCAAGTCTACATAACAACCAGCTAGCAACACAATCACATGATCAAATCCACACATGTCAATATTATCTTGAACATAAATGGCATAAATGATTAAACACCCCACTTACAGACTGAGTGGCAAGCTGGATAGAAGCAAGGCCCAACCGCATGCTGTCTTCAAGAGATTCATCTTACATTCAAGGATACCCATAGGTTCTAAGTAAAGGGATGGAGACAAATCTATTAAGCAAATGGAAAAGAGCAGGAATTGCTATTTTTATTTCAAATGAGCAAACTTTTTTCTTTTTTCTTTTATTTTAAATTCCAGGGTTCATGTGCAAGATGTACAGGTTTGTTACATAGGTAAACATGTGTCATGGTGGTTTGCTGCACCTATCAACCCATCACCCAGGTGTTAAGCCCATTATTCATTAGCTATTTTTCCCAATGCTCTCCCCTTCACCACCCTTCCCCAACAGGACGCAGTGTATGTTGTTCCCCTCTTTGTGTTTATGTGTTCTCATTGTTCAGCTCCCATTCATATATGAAACAATGCAGTGTTTGGTTTTCTGTTTTTGTATTAGTTTGCTGAGGATAATGCTTTCCAGTTTCATCCATGTCCCTGCAAAGGACATAATCTCATTTCTCAGATAAAACAAGCTTTAAACCAATAATGATCAAAAAGGAAAAATGAAGAAATCACATAATGATAAAGAGTTTAATACAACAGGAAGACTTAATTATCCTAATTGTATATCCAGCAAACACTGGGGAACACAGATTTATAAAAGAAGTTTTTGGAGACTTATGAAGAGACTTAAATAACCTCACAATAATATTTGCAAACTTCAACACCCCACTAAAAGTATCAGACACATTACTGAAGCATAAAACTAACAAAGATACTTGAGAGTTCCACTTGACATTTGACCAAGGACCTAATAGACATTTACAGAACAGACCACCCAATGACAACAATTATATTTTATTCATCTATAACTATTTTTATGCCAGAATCACCCTGTTTTAATTACTGAAGCCTTGTGGTAAGTTATGAAAGTAGGAATATAAGTCATAAAACTTTGTTTTTCTACTATGACATTGTTATCACTACTTGGGGTCTTTTGCAATTATGTATAAAATTGAGAACTGGATTTTACATCTTTTCAAACAAGACTGTTGGAATTTTCGTAGGGCTTGCATTGAATTTTAATAAAGATAGCTTAGGATAGTATTGAAATCTTAGTATTATTAAATCTTCCAGTTCATGAACATGGATTTTTTCCATTAATTTAGGTCTTTAATTTCTTGAAGGCAAAGTTTTGTAGTTTACAATGTTAAAAACTTTTACCTTTTTAGTTAAATTTTCCTTTGTATCTTTTATTATTTTAGATGTTATTTTTAATCAAATTGCTTTTTTATTTACTCTGTGAATTGTTTATTGGAGGAATAAAGACACAACTTAATTTTTTTTTGTTAATCCTGTGTCCTGCAAATTTTCTGAATTTGTTTATCAGCTCTAGTAGCTTTCATAGGAATTCTTTGGTGATTTCCACATATAGAATTATGCCGTCTACTAACGGAAATAGTTTTACTTCTTTCAATGTAGATACCTTTCCTTTCTTTTACTTGTCTAATTGCTTTGGTTCGAAGTTTCTGTACAATGTTGAATAGCTGTGGCAAAAGTGAGCACCCTTGTCTCATTGTCTCATTTGTTTTCTGTTTGGAGTTTCCCTCTGTCTCCCAGGCTAGAGTGCAGGAGGATGATCTGAGCTTGCTGCAACCTCCACCTCCTGGGTTTAAGCAGTTCCCCTGACTCAGCCTCTTGAGTAGCTGGGATTACAGGGACATGCCAGGACTCCTGGCTGTTTTTTGTATTTTTAGTAGAGACAGAGTGTTCACCATGTTGTCAAGGCTGGTCTTGAACCCCGACCTCAAGTGATCTACCTGCCTCTCCCTCCTAAAGTGCTGGGATTTCAGCTGTGAGCCACCACACCTGGCCCTTTGTTTCATTCTTGATGTTAGTGGGATAGCTTTTGGTC
The DNA here is from genome assembly GCF_043159975.1 of Macaca nemestrina. Lineage (NCBI taxonomy): Eukaryota > Metazoa > Chordata > Mammalia > Primates > Cercopithecidae > Macaca > Macaca nemestrina. The sequence goes on from NC_092145.1 coordinate 88,435,774, forward strand.
TTTCATTATTGAGTATAATGTTAACTGTGAGTTTTTCATAAATGCCCTTTATTATGTAGAGAAATGTGTCATCCATTTCTATTTTTTGACTGCTTTTGTCATGAAATGAGGTTAGATTTTTTTTCAGTCTTTTGGGGGATCAATTAAGTTGGTACTGCTTGGTTTTTTTTTTTCTTTTTTTTCTTTTCTTTTCTTTTCTTTTCTTTCCTTTCCTTTCCCTTTCTTTCTTTCCTTCTTTCTTTCTTTCTTTCTTCCCTTCTTTCTTTCTTTCTTTCTTCTTCTTTTTTCCTCCCTCCCTCCCTTCCTTCCTTCCTCTTTCTTTCTTTTCTTTTCCTCCTTCCTTCCTTCCTTCCTTCTCTCTCTCTCTTTCTTTCTTTCTTTCTTTCTTTCTTTCTTTCTTTCTTTCTTTCTTTCTTTCTTTCTTTCTTTCTTTCAGATGAGGTCTCCCTATGTTGTCTAGGCCAGGTCTCAAACTCCTATACTCAAGAGATCCTCCTGCTTTGACACCCCAAAGTGCTAGAATTACAGCCATGAGCCACAATGCCTGGCCTATATGTTTTCTTAATGTAGTGTGCTGCATTAAATGGTTTCTGTATGTAGAATCACTTTCCATTTCTGAGAAAGATCCCACTTGATCATGACACGACATTTCCAGTAAACATGCACTACTTTTGGAAGACAATCATGCTCAAAACTATATCAGCAATGCCATGAGGTGCTTTTTAAACACTTTGTTTTCCAAATAGACTATCTTCCCTGCTTTTTCTCTCAGGCTTTAAACAATTTATTGTATGTTGCTACTATAATCTGTTGTTCCAGAGGTCTTCAGGCTTTCCATCTACCTTATAATGTTTTGAGCAATATCTGTCATTTCTTTGGCCTGAGTGCCAAATTAAACAAAGCAGAACTTTAGGTAGCCCCCAGACTTATTATAACACAGTTTGATGGTTAATATTTAGCATCAACTTGATTGATTAAAATATGCAAAGTAATTTTCTTGTGTGTGTCTTGTAAGGGTGTCAACAAAGGAGATTAACACTTAAGTAAGTAAACGGGGAGACATAGATCCACCCTCAATCTGGATGGGCACCATCTAATCAGCTACCAGTTTGTCTAGAATAAAAGCAGGCAGAGGAAGGTGGAAAGACTAGACCGGCTTAGTCTTCTGGCCTACACCTTTCTCCCAGGCTGGATACTCCTGTCCTCAAACATCAGACTTCAAGTTCTTCAGCTTTTGGACTCTTGGACCTTTGACCACAGACTGAAGGCTGCACTGTCGGCTTCCCTATATTTGAACTTTTGAGACTCAAACTGGCTTCCTTGTTCTTCAGCTTGCAGATTGCTTAATGTGGGACTTTACATTGTCATCATGTGAGTCAACACTCCTTAATAAACTACCTTTTATATATACATATATTCTATTAGTTGTGTCCCTCTGGAGAACTATGACTAATACAAATTTTGGTACCAGGAGTGATTCTAGAGGAACAAAATACTAAGAAAGGAGTTAATTTATTGTTTTTTGGGGTTTTCTGGGGTTGACTGCTTAAAAGATTAGTCCTAAAAATGCTAAGGACTCTACTTCTAATAGTATGAATAACATCGACAGTCCTTGATGTGAACTGTTTATAGAGTTATGCAAAATAAATGCATTTGATACTCCGTATTCATTGCTCATGAGAGATAAGAAGTTTAGTTACTCTATACATAATACCTTTGACCACATATGAAGAACCAAGAAATATAATGAAGTAGGTTGATTGCTCCTAAGTTCACTGGAAAAAGTGATGAGAGAAAATGATTAGCTCAGAGATTCTGTCTCCCAGCTCCAGAAGCATATACTGAGCCTCAAATCTGCTAAGACTGTCCTGAGTGAGAGTCTTATCTTCTGTAGAGAAAGAGTTGAAGTTGTGAAAAATCAGACACAAACTTTTATTATGAGGGTGGCTGACCTGCAGAAAAGGTGTATGCACAGCCTCACCAGGTGTCTACTGTTAAAGTGAGGGCATTCGTTGGAAAAGAATGGGACCCTGCAACTCACAATAGGGACATGTGGAAGGACCCTGATGAAGCTGGGGACATTGAGCTTATAAACTCTGATGAACTTTATTTTGCCAGAGGAAACAGTTTCCTTATTTCCAGGGGTGGCAACATCCCTGTATTAGTTTGTTTTCATACTGTTGATAAAGACATACTTAAGACTGGCAATTAAAAAAAAAAAAAGTGAAGTGTAATGGATTTAGTTCCACGTGGCTAGGGAAGCCTCACAATCATAGTGGAAGGCAGGGAGGAGCAAACCACGTCTTTCATGAATGGCAGCAGGCAAAAACAGAGCTTATGTGGGGAAACTCCACCTTATAAAGCCAAAGACTTAAGGAAATTGGAATGCTAGTGTGGATCAGTCACTCTAGACCTACTCATCCCAGCTGGGAGGGTCCAAAAGATATACGCTTGACCAATGCTTTCCAAAATAGATTTGTGAACATAGCACCTGCATCCTTGAAGAACTCTGTGATTGCTCTTCTCTGTATGCCAAATATTACAGTGGGAATAAGAGTCACTCAACTACAAAATTTAAATGCAATGGGAGTAATGGGATCCCAAGGCAGCAGAGGCCAAGTGGCAGCACTTGGCCATCAAAGGCAAGGTGGGAGTAGGTACCATAATAGACAGCAGAGGCAAAGCAGCACTTAATATGGTCTGACTCATGTACAGCTGTGGCACTGGCTAATTAATCATGGTGTTCCTAGAAATGAAATTGATTCAAAGGCTACTGTACTCTTAATTTATATGAGCAGAAAGCTTCCAAGTTGAATGGACAAAAGACTAATTTGGATTATAAAAACAGAGAAACATGGCCCCTCAATTAATTTCCAGACTTGAACCAGTTTGAAGACCCAGAACCACTTGAATGAAAGGGAGGCCAGGTCCCCTTGAGGAAGGACCCCACTACACTTCCAATAATTTGTGGTGTTAATCTTTCTTTCATCCTTCTACAAGAAGACCTATAGCCTTTTACCAGAATGATTGTGCACTGGGAAAAGGAAAATAATCAGATATTTCAGGGACTACTGGACACTGGTTCTGATGTAACGTTGATTCCAGGGAACCCCCAAAACATCAAAGTAGGGGCTTATGGAGATCAGGTAATTAATGGAGTTTTAGCTCAGGTCTGACTTACAGTGGGTCCAGTGAGTCCCTAGATTCATCCTGTGGTTATTTTCTCAGAGCCAGCATGCATAATTGGCCCAGACATACGTAACAGGTGACAGAACCCCCCCATTGGTTCCCTGACTAGTAGAATGAGGGCTATTATGGTAGGAAAGGCCAGATGGGAGCCATTAGACCTGCCACTACCTAGAAAAAATAGTATTTCAAGACAATATTGCATCCCTGGAGGGACTGAGGAGGTTAGTGCCACCAACAAGAACTTGAAAGATGAGGATGTCGTGATTCCCACTACATTCCCATTCAACTCTCCTATTTGGCCTGTACAGAAGACAGATGGATCTTGGACAATGACACTGAATTGTTATAAACTTAACCAAGTGGTGACTCCAATTTCAGCTGCTGTACCAGATGTGGTTTCATTGCTTACGCAAATTAACAAATCTTCTGGTACCTGGTGTGCAGCCATTGACTTGCAAATGACTTTTTCTTCATTCCTATCCATAAGGTTCACCAGAAGCAATTTGCCTTCATCTGGCAAGGACAGAAATATACCTTTGCAATCTTACCTCAGGAGTATATTAAGTCTCTGGCTTTGTGTCATAATCTTTTTTGAAAAGACCTTGATCACTTTTGCCTTCCACAAGATATCACAGTAGTGATTGGATCTATTGAGCGAAAAGTGGCAAACACTCTGCACTTACTGGTGATACATTTGCATACCAAGGGATGGGAAATAAATCCATACTCAGATTTATTCAGGGGCCTTCTGCCTCCATAAAATTTCTAGGGATCCAGTGGCATGGGGCCTTCTAAGGTGAAAAATAAGTTGCTGCATTTGGCCCCTCCTACAACCAAGAAAGAAGCACAATGACTAGTTGGCCTATTTGGATTTTGGAGGCAACATATTTTTTATCTGCATATGTTACTATAATCCATTTATCAAGTGACCCAAAAGGCTGCCAGTTTTGAGTGGAATCCAGAACAAGAGAAGGCTCTGCAACAAGTCCAGGCTGCTGTGCAAGCTGCATTGCTACTTGTGCCATATGACGCAGTAGATCCAATGGTGCTTGAGTTGTCAGATAGGGATGCTATTTGATGCCTTTGGCGAGCCCCCATAGGTGAATAAAAGCAGATGTTGCTAGGATTTTGGAGCAAGGCCTTGCCATCTTCTGCAGATAATTACTGTCTTTTTGAAAGACAGCCCTTCACTTGTTACTCGGCTTTGGTGGAAACTGAACTATGGGTCATCAAGTCACCATGCAACCTGAACTGCCTGTCATTAACTGGGTGCTCTCTGATCCATCTAGCCATAAAGTATGGCATGCCCAGCAGCATTCCATCATCAAATAGAAGTAGTATATATGTGATCACACTCAAGCAGGTCCTGAGTGCAAAAGTAAGTTACATGAGGAAGTGGCTCAAATGCCCATGGTCCTCACTCCTGCAACCCTGACTTTTATCCCCAAGCCTGCACTGGTGGCCTCATGGAGAGTTCCCTATGATCAGTTTACAGAGGAAGCAAAGACAGGGGCTTGGTTTGCTGATAGCTCTGCACCTTAGAGATGGCTCTGCACGATATGCAGGCACCACCTGAAAGTGGAGATCTACAACACTGCAGCCAATTTCTTGGACATCCCTGAGGAACAGTGGCAAAGAGAAATTTTCCCATGGGGAGAACATTGAGCAGTGTACCTTGTTGTGCACTTTGCTTAGAAGAAGAAATGGCCACGTTTGTGATAATATAATGATTCATGGGCTGCAGCCAATGGTTTGGCTGAATTGTCCGGGACTTGGAAGAAACATGATTGAAAAATTGGTGACAAAAAATTTGGGGAAGAGGTATGTGGATGGACCTCTGTGAGGGGTCAAAAACTGAGTGTTCACCAAAAAGTGACCACAGCTGAAGAGGATTTTAATAAAGTGGATAGGATGATCCATTCCATCGACACCACTCAGCATCTTTTCCCAGTCACCCCTGTAATTGCCCAATGGGCCTATGAACATAGTGGTTATATTGAGAGGGATGAAGGTTATGTATGGACTCAGCAACATGGACTTCCACTCACTAAGGATGACCTGTCTACAGCCATTTCTAAGTGTCCAGTTTGCCAGCAGCGGAGACCAACACTGAGCCCTCGATATAACACTATTCCTCGGGATGATCAGCCAGCAACTTGGTGGCAGGTTGATCACATTGGATTTCTTCCATCATGGAAAGGATAGTGGTTTGTCCTCACCAGAACAGACGCTTACTCTGGATATGGGTTTGCCTATCCTGCATGCAATGCTTTTGCCAAGACTACCATATGTAAACTCACTGAATTCTTTATCCATCATCATGGTATTCCATATAGCATTGCCTCTGACCAAGGCACTCACTTTACAGTTAAAGAAATGCAGCAGTGGGCTCTGGAATTTACTGGTCTCACCATGTTTCCCACCATCTTGAAGCAGCTGGATTGATAGAATGGTGGAATGGCCTTTTGAAGTCACAATTACAATGCCAACTAGGTAACAATACTTTGTAGGGCTGCGACAAAGTTCTCCAGAAGGTTGTGTATGGTCTGAATCAGTGTCCATTATATGGTACTATGTCTTCCATATCCAGGATTCACTGGTGCCAGAATCAAGGGGAGGAAGTGGAAGTGGCACGGCTCTCAATCACTCCCAGTGATCCACCACAAAATTTTTGCCTCCTGTTCCCATGACATGATGTTCTGATGGCCTAGAGGTCTTAGTTCCAGAGATAGGCACACTGCTGCAAGGAGAAACAACAATAATTTCATTAAACTAAATGTTAAGATTGCCTCCTGGCCACTCTGGGTTCCTCCTACTTCTAAATCAACAAGCTAAGAAGGGAGTGACAGTGTTGGCTGGGGTGATTGACTTGGACTATCAAGATGAAATCAGTCTACTGCTCCACAATGAAAGTAAGGAAGGGTATGCTTGGAATACAGGAGATCCCTTAGGGTGTCTCTTAGTATTACCATCCCCTGTGATTAAGATCAACAAGAAACTACAATAGCCCAATCAAAGCAGGACTACCAATGCCCTCAGGCACTTCAGGAATGAAGGTTTGTGTCACTCCACCAGGTAAGAAACCATAATCTGCTGAGGTGCTTGCAGAAGGCAAAGGGAACACAGAATGGGTAGTAGAAGAAGGTGGTCTGTGTATACCTGAATACACACTTGTGATAAATTTATATTGAACTTAAAATACACACATGCAAATTAGTACAAGTATGACTGGTGATATCTGAATAAGATTGGTTGATCATATCTTGGTTTTGATATTACACTATTGTTTTTCAAAATGTTACCACTAGAGGATACTGGACAAAGTGTTCAAGAGATTTCTATTTTTTTAACAATGGCGTATGTGAATGTACAGTTACCATAATAAAATTTTCAAGTAAAAGAAGAGGATGGTAGAGATAAAACAAGATGGTGGTAAAGAAGGCTGCACCTATTGCCCCACCACAAAGATACCAGTTTAGCAACTAGCTACAGAAGCAAACAACCTTCATAAGAATCACAGTCAGGTCAGCACTTGCAGTACCTGCTTTTGACTTCCTAGCACTGAAAGAGGCTGTGAAAACATAGAAAAATCAGTCTTGAATCAATGACGCTACTCCGCCCTGACTCCTGCAACTGCAGCCTGGTGCAGAGAGCCTCTCTGAGCACTGACGGGAAGGAGAGCACAGCAATGTTGTGGCATTGATTCAATGCTGTCCTTTTTTAAAAAAAATTAATTAATTAATTAATTAATTAATTTTTTATTATTATTATACTATAAGTTCTAGGGTACATGTGCATAACTTGCAAGTTTGTTACATACGTATACTTGTGCCATGTTGCTGTGCTGCACCCATCAACTCGTCAGCACCCATCAACTCGTCATTTACATCAGGTATAACTCCCAATGCAATCCCTCCCCCCTCCCCCCTCCCCATGATAGGCCCTGGTGTGTGATGTCCCCCTTCCCAAGTCCAAGTGATCTCATTGTTCAGTTCCCACCTATGAGTGAGAACATGCGGTGTTTGGTTTTCTGTTCTTGTGATAGTTTGCTGAGAATGATGGTTTCCAGCTGCATCCATGTCTCTACAAAGGACACAAACTCATCCTTTTTGATGGCTGCATAGTATTCCATGGTGTATATGTGCCACATTTTCTTAATCCAATCTGTCACTGATGGACATTGGGGTTGATTCCAAGTCTTTGCTATTGTGAATAGTGCTGCAATGAACATACGTGTGCATGTGTCTTTATAGCAGCATGATTTATAATCCTTTGGGTATATACCCAGTAATGGGATGGCTGGGTCATATGGTACATCTAGTTCTAGATCCTTGAGGAATCGCCATACTGTTTTCCATAATGGTTGAACTAGTTTACAATCCCACCAACAGTGTAAAAGTGTTCCTATTTCTCCACATCCTCGTTACCTGACTTCAAACTATACTACAAGGCTACAGTAACCAAAACAGCATGGTACTGGTACCAAAACAGAGATAGAGACCAATGGAACAGAACAGAGTCCTCAGAAATAATACCACACATCTACAGCCATCTGATCTTTGACAAACCTGAGAGAAACAGGAAATGGGGAAAGGATTCCCTGTTTAATAAATGGTGCTGGGAAAATTGGCTAGCCATAAGTAGAAAGCTGAAACTGGATCTTTTCCTTACTCCTTATACGAAAATTAATTCAAGGTGGATTAGAGACTTAAATGTTAGACCTAATACCATAAAAACCCTAGAGGAAAACCTAGGAAGTACCATTCAGGACATAGACATGGGCAAAGACTTCATGTCTAAAACACCAAAAGCAATGGCAGCAAAAGCCAAAATTGACAAATGGGATCTCATTAAACTAAAGAGCTTCTGTACAGCAAAAGAAACTACCATAAGAGTGAACAGGCAACCTACAGAATGGGAGAAAATTTTTGCAATCTACTCATCTGACAAAAGGCTAATATCCAGAACCTACAAAGAACTCAAACAAATTTACAAGAAAAAAACAAACAACCCCATCAAAAAGTGGGCAAAGGATATGAACAGACATTTCTCAAAAGAAGACATTCATACAGCCAACAGACACATGAAAAAATGCTCATCATCCCTGGCCATCAGAGAAATGCAAATCAAAACCACAATGAGATACCATCTCACACCAGTTAGAATGGCGATCATTAAAAAGTCAGGAAACAACAGGTGCTGGAGAGGATGTGGAGAAATGCTGTCCTTTTAAAGCAGAAAGAGAAACTGGACCAAATTCAGCTGAGGCCTGCTCACAGAGTGAGCATTTAAACCAGCCCTACACAGAGTGGAAATGCAGATTCCAGCTGATGGAACTTGAGCTACCTTCAATCTTGTCACCTCAAGCTAAAGTGCTCTGGGTGTCCAAATAAATTTGAAAGGCAGTTTAGGCCACAAGGACCGAAACTCTTAGGCAAGTCTTAGTGGTGAATTGGGCCCAGAGACAGTGGACTGGGGTGAATGTGATCTACTGAGACACCAGCAGTGGCAACTAAGGGAAGGCTGGCATCACCCCTCTCCTAATCCCAGGCTGCACAACTTGTGGCTCCATAAGAGATACCTTTCTTTTGCTTGAGAAGAGGAGAGGGAAGAGTGGGGAGGACTTTATATTGTATCTTGGATACCAGGTAAACTATAGCAGGATAAGGCATTGGTCAGAGTCATGAGGCCTCTGTTCTTGGACCTAGCTCTTGGATGACATTTTCAGACATGCTGTGGACCACAAGGGAACCCACTGCTTTGAAGGGAAGAACCCAGTCCTGGCAGCAGTCAACACTTATTAGCTGAAGAGCCCTTGGGCCCTGAATAACCAGAAGCAATACCCAGGTTATTAAGTCAAAGACCTTGGATAAGCCTTTAAGACTTGCCAGACTCAGAAAGCCACAGTGGGGTAGAGCACCAAGTGGACCATTGGGGTCCCCAATTCCAGGGTTTGACTTTTGGATGGCATATCTGGACCTGACCTGACCTGGGCCATAAGGAAGTCCACTGCACTGAAGGGTGAGTTCCATGCAAGGCATCATTCATCACAAGCTGACAAAAGGACCCTTGTACCTTAAGGAAGAATTGGCAATAGTCTGGCAGTACTTCCCATGGGCTTGTGGTGTTTGGGGTCATGGTTGAGGCTTCTCTGCTTTTGGAAAGGGGAGGAAAGAGTTGAAAAAACCTTGTGGTTTGAGTCCTAGCTCAGCTGAAATACAATAGAACAACAGTAAGACTTTTACAGTATTGGCTCTAATCCCTGACACCTGGACAGAAACTCTGGACCCACCTGGGGCCTGGGGAAACTTACTGCCCTGAAGTGAAGGTTACAAGCCTGACTGGCTTTGTCACCTGGTGATTGTAGTACCCTCAAGCTTTAAGTGAACACAAGCTGTAGCCAAGGAGTGGTTACAGTAGGCCTTGGTTGAGACCTAGTACTGTACGGGCTACATGTCTGACCCTAGCACAGTCATAGTGGTGGTGGCCCCAGTGGTGCTCGTGTCACTCCACCCCAAGCTTTGGGTGACTCGGAACTGAGAGATACTCTGTTTAGGAGAAAGTAAGGGAAGAGAACAATAATCTCTGTCTGGTAATCCAGAGGATTTTCCTAGATAATGTCCAGGACCATTAAGGTAGTACCTCTGTGAATCTGCAAGGACCACAGCATTACTGAGCTTCAGATGCCCCTTGAAGCAGAGTTTAGATAACAACACTCAAGTCATGTCAAATATCTGGAAAGCCTTCCCCAAAAAACCAGCACAAACAAACCCAGGCAGTGAAGTCTACAATAAATACCTAACTCTTCAATGCTCAGATACAGATGAACATCTACAAATACCAAGATAATTCAGGAAAACATGACACCACCAAAAAAAACAAAAAAAACTAAATAAGTTGCCAGGGACCAATCCTGGTGAAACAAATATACATAATCTTTCAGACAGAGAATTAAAAATCACTGTTGAGGAAACTCAAATTCAAAATAAAACAGACAAGAAATTTAGAATTATATCACATAAATTTAACAAAGAGATTAAAATAATTTTAAAAAATCAAGCAGAAATTCTGGGGGTGAAAAATGCAATCGTCATACTGAAGACTGCATCAGAGTCTTTTAATATCAGAATGAATAAAGCAGAGTAATGAATTAGTGAGCCTGAAGACAGGCTGTTTAGCAATACACAGTGAGAGAAAACAAAAGAAAAAAGAATAAAAAACAGTTAAGCCTCCTACAGGACATAGAAAATAGCCTCAAAAGGACAAGTCTGAGTTATTAACTTTAAAGACAACGTAGAGAAAGAGACAGGGATGGAAAGTTAATTCAAAGGGATAATATCAGAGAACTTCCCAAATGAGGAGAAAGATATCAGTATCCACATTTAAGAAGGTTATAGAACACCAAGCAGATTTAACCTAAAGAAGACTTCCTTAGCCATTTAATAATCGAATTCCCAAAGGTGAAGTGTCAAGAAATAATCTTGAAAGCAGTCAGATAAAAGGAACAAATAACATAAAATGGAGCCTCAATACATCTGGCAGCAGACTTTTTAATTTAAACCTTAAAGGTCCAGAGTGAGTGGCATGACATATTTAAATTGCTAAAGGAAAAAACGTTTTACCCTACAATAATATATCCAGCCCTTCAAACATGAAGAAGAAAGTATTTCCCAGACAAACAAAAGCTGAGGGATTTTATCAACACCAGACACATCCCACAAGAAATGCTAACGTTGTTACTTTAATCAGAAACCAAGGAATGTTAGTGAACAATAAGTAATCACCTTAAGGAACAAAACTCACTGGTAATAGTAAGTACACAGAAAAACACATTATACCATAAAACTGTAACTCCAGAAGGTAAACTAAACTTATCCTAAGCAGAAAGACTAAATGATGAACCAATAAAAAATAAATACCACAACAACTTTCAAAGACATAGATAGTAGAATAAGATATAAATAAAAAAACAAAAAACTAAAACCAGGAAGATTCAGCTAAGACATAGAGTTTTCATTAGCTTTCTCCTTACTTGTTTGTTTATATAGACAGTGTTTAATTGTAATTGGGTTAAAATAGTAGGTTATAAGATAGTGTTTTCAAGCCTCATGATAACATCAAATGAAAAAAAAATCATACAATGGACACACAAAGAATAAAAAGCAAAGAACTAAATTATATCACCAGAGAAAATCACCTTCACTCATAGGAAGATAAGAAGGAAGCAAGGCAAGAATGGAAGACCAGAAAACAAACAAACAAAAAAATGACAGGAGTAAGCCTTACTAATCAATAATAACATAGAATGGAAATAGACTGAACTCTCCAATCAAAAGACAGAGTGGTTGAATCAATGAAGAAAAAAAAAGACCCATTGATCTGTTGCTTACAAGAAACACACTTCACCTATAAAGACATATATAGACTGAAAATAAAAGAAAAATATAGAAAGATAATCCATGGCAATGGAAACCAAAAATAGGAGCAGTAACTGTACTTATACGAGGCAAAAGAGATTTCAAGGCCAAAACTATAAGAAGAGACAAGTAAAAATATAATGATAAAAGAGTCAGTTCAGCAAGAGCATATAAAAGCTGTAAGAATATAGACACCCACAACTGGAGCACCCAGATATATGAAGCAAATATTATTAAAGCTAAAGAGAGAGATTAGCCCCAATACAATAATACCTGGAAGATTCAGCATCACACTTTCAGCACTGCACAAATATTTTAGACAGAAAATCAACAGATAAACATCAAATTTTATCTGCCCTATAGACTAAATAAAACTAATGAATATATATATGAAACATTTCATCCAACAGTGGTAGAATACACATTCTTTTCCTTGGCACATAGATTATTAAGAATAGGCCATACATTAGGTCACAAAACAAGTCTTAAAACATACAAAACAAATTGAAATAATATCACACATTTACTCTGACCACAATGAAATAAAACTAGAGAACAATAACAACAGGAATTTTGGAGACTATACAAATACATGGAAATTAAACAATATGCTCCTAAATGACCAGTGGGTAAATAAAAAGTTATTATAAGAAGGAAAGTAAAAAATTTATTAAAATAAATGATAATGGATGCACAGCCTCCACTTATGGAATACAGCAAAAGCAGTACTCAGAGGGAAGTTTATAATTCTAAGTGCCTACATTACAAAAGAAGAAAAACGTTAAATGAACAATATAAAAATTCATCTTAAAGAACTACAAAAGAAAGAGAAAATCAAACCCAAATTTAGTAAGAGAAAAGAAATAATAACCATCAGACCAGAAATCAATGGAATTGAAATAAAGACAACAATACAAAAAAAAAAAAAAATGAAGCAAGAAGTTGGTTGTTTAAAAAGTTAAACAAAATTGATAAACACTTAGCCAAGCTAACTAAGAAAAAAGTAAGAAGATTCAAATAAGAAAAATCAAAAATAAAAAAGGAGACATTACAACTGATGTAGCAGAAATTCAAAGGATTATTAGTGGCTACTATGAGCAACTATATGCCAATAAGATGGAAAATAGAGAAAAAAAATGGACAAATTCCTACAACTACAACCTCCTACTAGTCATTATATTAAGACTGAAGCAGGAAGCAATTCAAAACCTGAATAGACTAATAACAAGTAATGATATAAAAACCATAATTAAAAATAAAAACAAATTTACCTATAAAGAAGTGCCCAGGACCCAACGACTTCACTGCTGAATTCTACCAAACATTTAAAAAAGAACAAATCCCAATCCTACTCAAACTTTTCCATAAAAGAAGAGGAAGGTATGCTTCCAAACTCATTCTATGAGACCAGAATTACTCTGATACCAATACCAAAGACACGTGAAGAAAACTACACACCAATATCTCTGATGAGTATTTATGCAAACATCCTCCACTAAATACTAGCAAACCAAATTTAACAATACATTACAAAGATTGTTCACCATGGCCAAGTGGGAATTATCCTTAGGATGCAAGGATGGTTCAAAATATACACATTAATCAATGTTATACATCATATCAACAGAATAAATAATTAAAAACCACATGATTATTTCAGCTAATGCTGATGAAGCACTTGGTAAACTCAACATCTCTTCATGATACAAACCTTAAAAAATCTGTGTATAGAAGGAAAATGCCTTAACATAATAAAAGTCATATATGACAGACTCATAGCTACTATCATAGTGAATGGGGAGAAACGGAAAGTCATTCCCCTAAGTTTGGGAACATGACAAGGAAGCTCACATTTACTCTTGTCATCCAACATATACTGGAAGTCTTAACTAGGGAAATCAGACAGGAGAAAGAAGTAAAAGACATTCAAATTGGAATGGAAAAATCAAATTATCCTTTTCCGTAAATGACTAGATTTTATATTTGGAAAAACCTCAAGACTACACACACACACACACACACACACACACACACACACACACACACAACTATTTGAACTGATAAATTCAATAAAGTTGTAGGAAACAAAATCAGTATACAAAAATCAGTGGCATGTCTGTATTCCAACAGTAATTAATCTGAAAAAAATAACAAAATAATCCCACTTAGAATATCCACAAATAAACTTAAATACCTAAAAATTAACTAAAGAAGTAAAATTTTTCTTTTAAGAGTCTCAGTCTATCACCAGGCTGTAGTGCCGTGGCACAATCTCGGCTCACTGCAACCTCTACCTCCCCAGTTCAATCAATTCTCCTGCCTCAGCCTCCCAAGCAGCTGATACTACAGGCATGCACCACCATGCCCAGCTAATTTTTGTATTTTAATAGAGATGGGGTTTCACCATGTTGGCCAAGATGGTCTTGATCTCTTGACCTCATGAGCCACCCACCTTGTCCTCCCAAAGTGCTGGGATTACAGGTGTGAGCCTCTATGCCTGGCCAAAAATCTTTATAATGAAAACTATAAAACACTGCTGAAAGAAATTCAAGATGACACCAAAAAATGGAAAAAAATATATTTCATGTTCATGGATTGGAAGAATCAATATTGTTAAAAATTTCAAGACTGCTCAAAGCAATCTGCACATTCAATGAAATGTCTATGAAAATACTGATGACCTTCTGGATAGAAATAGAAAGAAAAATATCCTGAACTTTATATAGAACCAAAAAAGAAACAGAAGAGCCAGAACTATCCTAAGCAGAAAGAACAAAACTGGAGGAATCACATTAACTGACTTCAAATTATACTACAGTGCTATTGTAACCAAAACAGCATGGTAGTGGCACACAAACAGACACATGGAACAATGAAACAAAATAGAAAGCCCAGAAACAAATTCACACAGCTACAGTGAACTCATTTTCAACAAAGATGCCAAGAAGATATGCTGGGGAAACACAGTCTCTTCAATAAGAGACTGGGTGCTGGGAAAATGATTTCCATATGACAAAGAATAAATTTAAACCTCTATCTCTCACCATATATAAAAATTAAATCAAAATGGATTAAAGACTTAAATCTAAGACCTCAAAGTATGAAACTACTACAATATAACATTGGGGGAAATCTCCAGGACATTGGTCTTGGCAAAAATTTCTTGAGCAGTATCCCGCAAACACAGGCAACCAAAGCAAAAATGAATAAATGAGATCACATTATGTTAAAAAGCTTCTGCACAGCAAAGGAAACAATCAACAAAGTGAAGAGACATCCCATGAAATGAGAGAAAATATTTAAACTACCATATGAGAAGGGATTAACAATCAGCATATACAAGGAGCTCAAACATTCTATAAGAAAAAATGTGATAATCTGATCAAAAAATAGGCAAAAGGTTTGAATAGAAATTTCTCAGAAGAAGACATACAAATGGCCAATAGGTATATGAAAAGGTGCTCAGCATCATCGATCATCGGGGAAATCCAAATCAAAACTACAATGAGCTATCTCATCCTACTTAAAATGACTTATATTCAAAAGAAAGACAAAAAGAAAGGCTATAGAATATCTGGACAAAAGGAAACGCTTGTACACTTTTGATGGGAGTATAAATTAGTACAACCACTATAGAGAACAGTTTGGAGGTTCCTCAAAAAAACTAAAAATAGAGCTACCCTAAAATCCAGCAATCCCACTGCTGAGTATATACCCCAAAAAGGAAGTTAGTATATTAAAGAGATATTTTAACTCTTATATTTTATATAGCACTTTTTACAAGAATACATCCATACAATGGAATACTATTCAGCCATAAAAACGAATGAGATCCTGTCATTTGCAATAACACAAATGGATATGGAGATCATTATATTAAGTAAAATAAGCCAGGCACAGAAAGACAAACATCATATGTTGTCACTTATTTGTGGGCTCTAAAAATCAAAACAATCCTGAAATCTGAAAATACCAGAGTCATCTTCTCTATGTCATTAGGCAAAACCTCATTGGAAAAAAACTGATTGGACTCATACTTTTGGTGGGGGGACCATTTCAGCCTTCAGTGCCGCACTGCTTGTGTTTCTGACTAATGGAATAACAACTAGATTCCCAAAGTTATAGTTCATCTCCTTACAGGAGCTCTTTTGGAGACTTTTCTGGAGGCAGAAAGGCCAGTGGGAATCAATCATGCCTAATGTGTGTCTGGGCAAGGTTGATTAGGATATCTGTCTGGTGCTTGAAAATACCCAGCATCATCACACTTTGCATGTTTGAAATTTATGGTCACCTTCTCACCTTTTCACAGATCTGACAGTTACTTCCTACCTGTTTGAGGCAGTAACTACCCCCAGGATATGGCTTGTGGTGTAATTAAAATTGGTTTGGGTGAAAGTACTGGAAAGAGGCTTTGAAGTTCACTTTTTCTACCATCAGTCTGCAGGCAAAACTACTTTAGTGGCCAAGATCCGGCCATCATGATGTTAAACTTCAGAGTGGAAGTCCTGCTGTTTTTAGCACTGGACATTGTGCTGGGAAAGAGAGAACACAGTGACTAGGCAAATATCTGCTTATCATGAAGAATCTGGAAAATGTAAGGATTAAGCATTAAACCCATTTTCAGCACTCCACCTCCATGTCAACTACCCAGGCCCCTTATACCACCCTAGGAAAACATTCCATAATATCTTGTTGAATATGAATTTATGATAAGCTAATTTGTCTTAGATTATCAGACAAAGTGGGGAAGGAACTGGATTGAGAGTCAAGAGACATGGGTTCTTATCTTCCCTATATGGTTAATATACTTTGCAACTATAAGCAAATTACCTTTTCTCTTTTGTCCTTAGTCTCTTTTCTTGTGAAATGAGGGATTGAATTAGATACTCTTCCCCGGCTCTGAAATCCCATAAATATTTTCTTTAATAAACTATCCCACTTTGGATAGTTACCTTTTAAAATGGATACAGGTGGTAATAGTTCATTCCCTATGGAAATTGGAAATGGTGAAGATTTTAGGCACCTGGATGAAAAGGTAGCATTCTACCTATGGGCAAAGTTCCTGGACTCCAATGACTGCAAATCGATACATTACTCTGGATAAATTGTGCATCTATCAGTGCTTCCCTCATTAATGTCAGTGAAAAGCCAGGTTATTCATGAGGTCATATTGACAACTTTATTGTTTAGAGAAAAAGAAAAGGAATGTTTGTTTGCATTAGTGGAAGTGGCTTTAGCTGATTGGGTCATCTTTATTGATGAGAGATAATAGGCTTGAATGTCACTGATCTGTCAAAATTGTATTTCCAGAAGGACAGTTTCTTTTTCTTTTTTTTTTTTTTAATATACTTTGAGTTCTAGGGTACATGTGCATAACGTGCAGGTTTGTTACATATGTATTCTTGTGCCATGTTGGTGTGCTGCAGCCATCAACTCGTCAGCACCCATCAACTCGTCATTTACATCAGGTATAACTCCCAATGCAATCCCTCCCCCCTACCCCCTCCCCATGATAGGCCCTGGTGTGTGATGTCCCCCTTCCTGAGTCCAAGTGATCTCATTGTTCAGTTCCCACCTATGAGTGAGAACATGCGGTGTTTGGTTTTCTGTTCTTGTGATAGTTTGCTAAGAATGATGGTTTCCAGCTGCATCCATGTCCCTACAAAGGACACAAACTCATCCTTTTTTATGGCTGCATAGTATTCCATGGTGTACATGTGCCACATTTCCTTAATCCAGTCTGTCACTGATGGACATTTGGGTTGATTCCAAGTCTTTGCTATTATGAATAGTGCTGCAATAAACATACGTGTGCATGTGTCTTTATAGCAGCATGATTTATAATCCTTTGGGTATATACCAAGTAATGAGATGGCTGGGTCATATGGTACTTCTAGTTCTAGATCCTTGAGGAATCGCCATACTGTTTTCCATAATGGTTGAACTAGTTTACAATCCCACCAACAGTGTAAAAGTGTTCCTATTTCTCCACATCCTCTCCAGCACCTGTTGTTTCCTGACTTTTTAATGATTGCCATTCTAACTGGTGTGAGATGAAAAAGTTCATATGGAACCAAAAAAGAGCCCGCATCTCCAAGACAATCCTAAGTCAAAATAACAAAGCTGGAGGCATCACGCTACCTGACTTCAAACTATACTACAAGGCTACAGTAACCAAAACAGCATGGTACTGGTACCAAAACAGAGATAGAGACCAATGGAACAGAACAGAGTCCTCAGAAATAATACCACACATCTTCAGCCATCTGATCTTTGACAAACCTGAGAGAAACAAGAAATGGGGAAAGGATTCCCTATTTAATAAATGGTGCTGGGAAAATTGGCTAGCCATAAGTAGAAAGCTGAAACTGGATCCTTTCCTTACTCCTTATACGAAAATTAATTCAAGATGGATTAGAGACTTAAATGTTAGACCTAATACCATAAAAATCCTAGAGGAAAACCTAGGTAGTACCATTCAGGACATAGGCATGGGCAAAGACTTCATGTCTAAAACACCAAAAGCAACGGCAGCAAAAGCCAAAATTGACAAATGGGATCTCATTAAACTAAAGAGCTTCTGCACAGCAAAAGAAACTACCATCAGAGTGAACAGGCAACCTACAGAATGGGAGAAAATTTTTGCAATCTACTCATCTGACAAAGGGTTGATATCCAGAACCTACAAAGAACTCAAACAAATTTACAAGAAAAAAACAAACAACCCCATCAAAAAGTGGGCAAAGGATATGAACAGACATTTCTCAAAAGAAGACATTCATACAGCCAACAGACACATGAAAAAATGCTCATCATCACTGGCCATCAGAGAAATGCAAATCAAAACCAGAAGGACAGTTTCTAACTAAGTTTTGCATTTAATTGCAAATATAAAATGAATTTACTTTCTGACAGAACTGAACAAGAACTGCAATTAGGGAAGATGTTACATGGGAGTCTCTTACTGAGAGTAAGTTGTTCAAGTTCTGCCTTTAATAAGAGTATATCAGGCACAAAGTGGTTAAGCACAGTAGGTGTGGGGGGATAGTTAATGGATGCAAAAATAGAGTGAGATAGAATGAATAAGATCTAGCATTCGGTAGCACAACAGGGTGACTACCATCAGCAATAATTTATTGCACATTTTAAATGAATAAAAGTATAATTGGAATATTTATAACACAAATAAAGGATCAATGCTTGAAGTGATAGATACTTCATTTACCCTGATGTGACTGTTATGTACTGTATGCTTGTGTCAATATATCTTATGTATCGCATACCTACTGTGTACCCACAAAAACTAAAAATAAAAACTTTTCAAAACATTAGTTGCTGCTATTCTAAGTCATTTGTTTTATTTGAAAATAAAATAAGGCAATAATTGTCTTTGCTTGAAGCCTGGGCTCTAGTTTTATACTAGTCATGTTCAAATCCTATCTGAGCAACTTCATAGCTGTATGGTTTTTGGAATATTGCTTAACCACTTTGTGCCTCAGTTTTCCCACCTGTAAAATGGAAATATTAGTTGTTACTTCACAGGATTATTGTGAGGATTAAATAAATTAACACATAAAAGTACTTAGGACAGTGTCCAACATGAAGTAAATATTTGATGCATGTTCACCACTTTAGTATCTTTATGTATTTCTCTGCATTGGATTTTGGCTGTTGTGATCATTCACAGCTACCAAATCTGTCTGCAAACTGGCCCTACATGATGGCTAATGTGAAATTTCTAGATTGTTTTTTGGTTTGCAGTTTACTGTGGTTATGTGCAGCAGGGAAATAGTTCGGCTTGATTGCTTCCACCCACGTGGCCCACAGACCTAGCCTCCCTTCTTGCTTTCTTGCCCCAAACACAGAGGACGTGAAGAATACAGCCCTCCAACCCTCAGTTGCAGCTCTTGAGGGCAACTCTGGAGGATAACTGAGAGAGGCATATCTCAGAGCCAGTTAAGGGGTATGGAGTACTTGGCTGTTAATCAAAGGACAACAAGATGGTGCTCTTTAATCCTCTGTACCTCTGCACCTGCTGGTCACTCTACCTGGAAGACTGTTCCTCCCCACTTCAAACTACTTGGGTGTATCACCTCCACAGACACCTTCTATTCCCCTCTTATGCTCCTCTACATTACCATGGACCCTTATACATAGCTCTATTGTAGCATTTACTATCATACTGTACTGTACATATCCAGTTTTGTATGTCTTCCATTGTTTGGCATATAAAGACAGTGCACAACAGTTGCACAAATAACAATACATACCACTTATTGAGAACTCACAAAGTTCTATGCGTTATTCTAAGTGTACTAGGTGTTCTTCCATGTATTAGTTTACAAATCATGAGCATTTTAGGAGATAAGGTTTGTGAGGTATAATTATTCCCACTTTAGAAATGAGGAAATTGAGGGTCAAAGAAGTTAGGTACCTTGCTTAAGGTTTTGAATAAGTGGCAACTCCACACTTTGAACACAGGAAAGCTCTGGAGCCCACACTTCTTATTTCTGAGCTGTGCTGTCTTTCATATGAATAAGCTCAGATGAAGAAGCAGGTATCAGAGAAGGTTAAGCAGATGCTTAGGAGGTGCTAACCCATGGATCCCTCAATATGTGAAGAAAGGCTATGTGGTTATGTAATTATTGACTACAGAAGCCTGAAATGTAGATTCAATCCTACTATAAAAAATCTGTATAACATTAGGTAAGAAACTATACCTTACTAAACCCCAACTTCTCATATATACCATATTATGAAAGAAACTGGACTAGATGACCTCTAAGGTGTCTTCTGACATGGATCTTCTCTAACTTAAATGCTGTTGTCCAGAAGCAAAGAGGTGATCCCTATGGCTTCTGGTGGCTGATTACTCCAAGCAAAGGTGAGAAATTTTTGCTATCTTTGGGCCTCTAAAGAAATGTGTATGGCCATGGAGGAGATGCTAGGCTTAAGAAGGAAGGGCTTGAGTCATCTCCATCATGATCTCCATCCCAAGGCTACAGAAAGTTCTTTTGGCATCGTAGCATCAATTGCTTCACAAACCCATGCAAAAGGCCTGAGCATCACTCCAATCATGGAAGAGCCATTGAAATGTTACTTTTTAAAATTTGTGTGCCTAGGATTTGGTGTTCCTTTCTCTTCCCTTTCCATGCTCTGCAGTCCTGCTCATATCCAAGGGTTTGCCACAGGACAGAAGAAACTTAATAGATGGAAAGGATGAATAGTGAAAGATTTCTACTGTCAGAAAGATTCTGAAAGCTTATTTAGCAGGTAATACAGCACAAGCATTATACAAATGCAACAGTTCATTTTGTACCATCTCTGACTAGTAGCTTTTTTATTTTTTTTGCATATTTCCAAAGACAGAGAGGACGATTTCTCTCAAAGTGGCTTATTCCATGAATGTAAAGCTCTGAGTTTTAGAAAATTCTTACTTAAGTTGAGATAAAGTCTGTCTCCCTGTGGCTTCCACCATTAGTGGTCCTAGCTCTGCTACATAGAGCTATCCAGAGTGAGACAGTTCCCTCTGTCTTGTAACAATTCTTCAAGAGTTTGAAGACAGAATTTATATCCATTTATTTCTTTTCATCTCCAGCACAAACAGCTCCAGCTCCTCTAGCATCATTTTCATGTCATTTATAGCCCTCTTTCTTGCCTGCTCACTTATCTCTGAACATTCCCCAGAGCATTTGTTGTTGCCTTAACATCCATCGTGCAGAGATGAATAGGTAGCACATAAGGGTATTGATCAGTACAAAGAGAAGTAAGGTGGTCACCTCATTCATCTGGATGCCATATTTCTGTCAATGGCATCCACTTCCATTTGATAGTGGGGATGGCCCTGGTTCATAGATACCAAGGTTTTGCTGAACTTTTAAGAGAAGTGATGACTGTACCTAAGAGATCCTTTAAAAATCCCTATTTTTAAGCCTGTCTTAGTCCATTTGTGTTGTTAACAAAAGAATACTGGAGGCTTTCTAATTTCTAAAGAGAATAGGTTTATTTGGCTCATGGCTCTTCAGGCTGTACAAGAAGCATGGTGCTAGCATCTGATTCTGATGAGGGCTTCACGTTTTTTCCACTCATGGCAGTAGACGAAGGGGAGCCACTGTGTAGATCACACGGTGAGAAAGTAAGTAACAGGAGAGCTATCAGACTCTTTTAAATGACCAGCTCTGGCAGGAAATGATAGAGTGATAATTTGCCCATTACCATGAGGTCAGCACTAAGCCATTCATGAAGGATTCATCTCTATGACCCAAAAGTCTCCAATATGGCCCCACCTCGAACATTGCAGATCAAATTTCAACACACGATTTGGAGGCTCAAATATACAAACTGTAGTATTCTGCCCCTGGCCCCATAAACCCCATGTCCTACTCAAACACAAAATATACTAATTCTATCTCAATAATCGCCAAAAGTCTTAATTTGTTTCAGCATTAATTCAAAAGGCCAAAGAATAAAGTCTCATCCGAGATGAAAGGCAAGTTTGTTTTTACAACTGTGAGCCTATAAAATTAAATCAAGTTATTTACTTCCAAGATACAATGATGGAACAGATATTGGTAAACATTCCCATTCCAAAAGGGGGAGATTGGTCAAAAGATAGGATAACAGACCCCATGCAAGTCTGAACCTAGCAGGGCAGACAAAATAATCTCTTTTTACTCCATTTCTTGCATCCTGGACACACCGGGGTCTTGTGAAGCCCTGTCCCCATGGCTTTGCTAGTTGCAGTCAAAATGGCTGTTTTCATGGTTTGGAGTCAGTACTTGCAGCTTTTCTAGGCTAGGGCGGAAAGCTTCTGGTGGATCCGTAATTCTGGGGTCTAGAAGTTGGTGACCATCCTCCCACAGACCCACTAGGCAGTGTCCCAGTGGGGACTTTCAGCATGAGCATTAACCCTACATTTTTTCTTGTCATTACCTTCGTAGAGTCTCTCTGCAGGGTTTCTTCCTCCACAGGAGACTCCTGCCTATGCACTTAGGCTTTCCTATGCATCCTCTGAAATTTAGGTGGAAGCTGCAAAGCCTCCACCACTCTTGCATTCTGCATAACTGCAGACTTAACACTGCGTGGTTGTCACCAAGACTTATGGCTTGCACCTTCCAGAAAGACAAGCCAAGCAGCACCTGGCGAAGTTTCAGCCATGGCTGGATCTGAAGTGGCTGACATTCAGGAAGCAGCATCCCAAGATAGCACAAACAGCAACACCTCAGGCCTGTCCCTCAAAACCATTCTGTCCTTCTAGGCTTCTGGGCCTGTGATGGTAGGGGCTACCTCAAAGATTTCTGAAATCCATGCAGGGCCTTTTCCCCATTGTCTTGACTACTGGAACCCGATTCTTTTTTATCTGTGCTAATGTATCTAGCAAGTGGTTGCTCCACAGGAGAGGAATCCACCTTTGGAAACACACTTTCCTTCTCTGCTACATGGCCAGCCTGAAAAATTTCCAGATTTTTATGCTTTGCTTCCTTTTTAATTATAAATTCTAACATTAGGTCATTCCTTTGTTCCTGTTCAAAGCAGCCACACCACTTATTAAACACTTTGCTGCTTAGAAATGTCTTCCACAATATACCCTAAGTCATAATTCTTAAGTCTGACCTTTTATAAAGCCCTAAGGTATTGACACAATGCAATATAGTATATAGTTTACTTATATAATAAACCTGCTCATATATCCCTGAACCTAAAATACAAGTTAAAATAAAAATGTCCCTGCTTTTAATTCATTTTTTCTTTAACTTTTATTTTAAGTTCTGGGGTACACATAAAGGATGTGCAAGATTGTTATATAGATAAATGTGTGCCATGATGGTTTGCTGCACAGATCAACCTAGGTATTAAGAACAGCATCCATTAAATATTCTTTCCGATGCTCTCCCTCCCCCCACCCCTGCCAAGAGGTCCCAGTGTGTGTTGTTCCCCTATATGACAATGTGTTTTCATCGTTCAGCTTCCAGTTATAAGTGAGAAAATGCAGTGTTTAGTTTTCTGTTCCTGCGTTAGTTTGCTGAGGATAATGGCTTCCACTTTTATCTATGTCCCTGCAAAGCACAAGATTTCATTCTTTTTTTGGCTACATATTATTCCATTGTGAATAAGTACCACATTTTCATTATCTAGTCTAACATTTATGAGTATTTGAGTTGATTTTGTGTCTTTGCTATTGTGGATAGTGCTACAATGAACATACATGTGGCATGTATCTTTATAATATAATTATTTATATTTATTTGGGTATATACCCAGTAATGGGATTGCTTGGTCAAATGGTATTTCTGCTTCTAGAGCTTTGAGAAATTGCCACACTGTCTTCCACAATGACTGAGTTAATTTACACTCATACCAAGAGTTTAAATGTGTTCCTTTTTCTCTGCAACCTCACCAGTATATGTTTTTTGACTTTTTAATTATCATCATTCTCACTGGCATGAGATGGTATCTCATTGTGGTTTTTATTTGAATTTCTCTAATGATCAGTGATGTTAAGCTTTTCTTCATATGTTTGTTGACCTCATGAATGTCTTGTTTTGAGAAGTGTCTGTTCATGTCCTTTGCCCACTTTTTAATTTTTTTGTGTAAATTTAAGGTCATTGTAGACTCTGGATATTAGACCTCTGTCATATGGATAGATTACTTGCTCTTGTTTTTTCTGGGCGCATACCTAGTAGTGGAATTGCTGGATCATATAGTAATTGTTTTTGTTTCTTTTGTTTTTTGTAGCTGCCATTGTTTCCAACAATGCCTGCACAATTTAAAAATCCTGTCAACATTGTACCAGGGTTCAATTTTTCCATGTCTTTGTCAACACTTATTATTTTCTCTTTTTTGATAAGGTGTGAGGTGACATTGCATTGTGGTTTTGATTTGCAGCTCCATTTCAGAACTTGTTATTGGTCTATTCAGGGATTTGATTTATTTTTGGTTTAGTGTTAGGAGGGCGTATGTGTCCAGGAATTTAGCCATTTCTTCTAGATTTTCTAGCTTATTTGCATAGAGATGTTCATTGTATTCTGTGATAGTAGTTTGCATTTCTGTGGGATCAGTGGTGATATCCCCTTTATCGTTTTTCATTGTGTTTATTCTATTCTTCTATTCTTTTTTATTGGTCTGGTTAGCTATTTTGTTAATCTTCTCAAAAAATCAGCTTCTGGATTCATCAATTTTTTGAAAGGTTTTTCGTGTCTCTATCTCCTTCATTTCAGCTCTGATTTTAGTTATGTCTTGTCTTCTGCCAGCTTTTGAATTTGTTTGCTCTTGCTTCTCTATTTTTTTCAATTCTGATGCTAGGGTGTTGATTTCAGATTGTTCCTGTTTTCTGAGGTGGGTCTGACTTGAGCACTCCTTGGTCTGCTGGCCTCTCCCAGGGCCCTAGCCTGGTCATCCCTGCTTACAAGGTTGCCTTGGGCGCCCCGGGGAACACAAAATAGCTTCTGTTCCAGTTGACCATGCCTGGCCAGTGCAGAGCCCCAGCAATGTGGCCCCTGTGGCCATGCATCAGTCCTCACATTCCCTCCCCACACTGCAAGTTTCCCTAAGCCCACGGCAACTCCTTCAAAATCTTTCAGAAACCAAGCCTTTTGGCTGAATGCATCTTGTACCACAATCAAACCCTCAAATTCATCAAGTAGAATAAAAGAAATAAAAAAAAAATCCAAAGATCAGCAACGTCAAAGATAGAAGGTAGATAATCCCACAGAAATAAAAAAGAATCAGTACAAAAATGCTAAAAATTCAAAAAACCACGGTGCTTTCTTTTCTTCAAATGACTGCATCCTTTCTCCAGCACGGGTTCAGAACTGGGCTGAGGCTGAGATGGCTGAAATAACAGAAGTAGAATTCACAATATGGATAGAAATGAAGTTCATTGAGGTACAGAAGTACACTGTAACCCAATGCAAGAAAGCTAAAAATTATAATAAAATATTGCAGAAGCTGGCAGACAAAATAGCCAGTATGGACAATAAATTAACCAACCTGATGGAGTTGAAAAGCACACTAAAAAGGATTTCACAATGCAATCACAATAATTAATAGCAGAATAGACCAAATGGAGTCAAGAATCTCAGAGTATGAAGACCGGTTTTCTGAAATAAGAGTCAGACAAGAAGAGAGAAAAAAGAATAAAAAATAAATAAACAAAACCTCTGAAAAATACGAGATTATGTGGAGAGACATAATCTATGACAGATTATTGTATCTGAAAGAGATGAGGAGAATAGAATCAACATAGAAAACATATTTCAGGATATCCTTTATGAGAACTTCCCCAACCTAGTTCGAGATGGCAACATTAAAATTCAGGAAATGCAGAGAACCACAGTAAGAGACCCACAACAATATCATCCCCAATACATATAGTAATTAGATTATCCAAGGTAAAAATGAAATAAAAAATGCTTAAGGCTGCCAGAGAGAAAGGCCAAGTAACCTACAAAGGGAAGCCCATCAAAATAACAACGGGCTTCTAGGCTGAAACCCTACAAGCCACAAAAGATGGGGGCTCAATATTCAATATTATTGGCCGGGCGCGGTGGCTCAAGCCTGTAATCCCAGCACTTTGGGAGGCCGAGACGGGCGGATCACAAGGTCAGGAGATCGAGACCATCCTGGCTAACATGGTGAAACCCCGTCTCTACTAAAAATACAAAAAACTAGCCGGGCGAGGTGGCGGGCGCCTGTAGTCCCAGCTACTTGGGAGGCTGAGGCAGGAGAATGGCGTAAACCCGGGAGGCGGAGCTTGCAGTGAGCTGAGATCCGGCCACTACACTCCAGCCTGGGTGACAGAGCGAGACTCTGTCTCAAAAAAAAAAAAAAAAAAAAAAAAAAAAAAAAAAAAAAAATTCAATATTATTAAAAGAAAAGAAATTCTAACCAAAAATTTTATATGTCCAAATTAAGCTTCATATGTGAAGGAGAAATAAGATATTTTTCAGACTAGCAAATGCTGAGGGAATTCCTTACCACCAGACCTCCTTTACAAGAGCTCCTGAAGAAAGCACTCAATATGGAAAGGAAAGACCATTACCTCACTGACAATAACAGACAAATTATCAAGACAGAAAATTAACAAAAATATTCAGGACCTAAACTCAGAACTGGATCAAATGAACCTGACAGATTTCTACATAACTCTCCACTCAAAAACAGCAGAATGTACATTCTTCACATCACCACATGGCACATATTCTAAAATTGATCATGTGCACCAAAACTGAAATTATAATAGTCTTTTGAACCACAGCACAATCAAATTAGAAGCCAAGAAAAAGAAATTTCTCAAAACCACACAATTTCATGGAAATAGAATAATCTACTCCTGAATAACTTTTGAATAAACAATGAGATTAAGGCCTGCATCAAGCAGTTCTTTGAAACTAATAAGAAAAAAGTTACAACATATCAGAATCTCTAGGACACAGCTAAGGCAGTGTTAATAGGGAAATTTATAGGACTAAGTAACCACATAAAGTTAAAAATATCTCAATTTAACAACATAAAATAGCAACTAAAAGAACCAGATTACCAAGAGAAAGTGAAAACAAATCTTAAAGCTAGCAGAGGACAAGAAATAACCAAAATTGGAGATGAAGTATAGAAGATTGAGACACAAACAATCTATTCAAAAATATAAGGAAATCCAGGAGCTGTTCTTTTGGAAAACAGTAACAAAATGGATAATCTGCTAGGTACACTAATAAAGAAGAAAAATGATCCAAATAAACACAATTGGAAATGACAAGGGGTATATTACCACTGATCCCACAGAAATACAAATTACCGTCAGAGAACATTATAGACTCCTATATGAAGACAAATTAGAAAATCTAGAAGATATGGATAAGTTCCTGGACATATACACCCTCCCAAGACTGAACCAGGAAAAATTAAGTCTCTGAACCAATCAATAATGAGCTCTGAAATTGAGGCGGAAATAAATAGACTACCAACTAAAAAGAATAAAACCCAGGACCAGATGGATTCACAGCTGAATTCTATCAGACATACAAAGAAGAGTCGGTACTATTCCTAATGAAACTATTCCAAAAAATTGAGGACAGACTTCTCTCTAACTCATTCTGTGAAACCAGGATTATCCTGATTTAAAACCTGGCAGAGATACAACAACAATAATAACTTCAGGTAAATATTTTTGATGATCATCACTGAAAGAAATCCTCAATAAAATACTGGCAAACATAATCCAGCAGCACATCAAAAAGCTTATCCACCACAATCAAGTAGTTTTTATCACAGGGATGTAAGGTTGGTTCCACATACACCAAACAATAAATGCTATTCATTACATAAATAGAACTAAAGACAAAAACCACATGATTATCACATTCGATCCAATAAAAGGCTTTCAATAAAATGCAACATGTCTTCACATTAAAAACTCTCTGTAACCTAGGTATTGACAGAACATACCTCAGAATAATAAGGGTCATCTATAACTAACCCACAGCCAACATTATGATGAAAGGGCTAAAGCTGGAAGCATTCCCCTTGAAAACCAACACAAGACAAGGGTGCCCTCTCTCACCACTCCTATTCAACATAGTACTGGAAGTTCTGGCAAGGCAATCAGGCAAGATTTAAAAAAATAAAGGCATCCAAACAGGAAGAGAGAAAGTCAAACTATTCGTGTTTTCAGACAACATGATCCTCTATCTAGAAAACCCCATAGTCTAAGCCCCAAAACTTCTTAAACTGATAAACAACTTCAGCCAAGTCTCAGAATACAATAGCAATGTTTAAAAATCACTACTATTCTTTTCCATCAACAACAGTCAAGCCAAGAGTCAAGTCAGGAAAGCAAGCTCATTCACAGTTGTCATGAAAATAATAAAATACCTAGGAATAGAGGCAACTACACAGGCAAAAGTTCTCCACAAGGATAATTACAAGCCACAGCTCAAAGAAATCAGAGATTATTCAAACAAATAAAAAACATTCCATGCTCATAGATAGAATTAATCACTATCATTATAATGGTCATACTGCCCAAAGCACTTTATGTATTCAATGTTATTTCTATTAAACTGTGGCTGAGATTCTTCATGGAAGTAGAAAAAAACTATTTTAAAATTCACATGGGACCAAAAAAGAGCCTGAATAGCCAAGGCAATCTTAGGCAAAAGGAACAAAGCTGAAGACATCACACTACCTGACCTCAAAGTATACTATGGGGCTACGGTAACCAAAACAGCATAGCAGTGGTAAAAGAACAAACACATAGACTAATGGAACAGAATAGAAAGCCTAGTAATAAGACTGCCCACCTACAACAGTCCACTCTTCAAAAAACCCGACAAATGGATGGAATAGGGAATTTATTTCCTATTCAATAAATGGTGCTGGAAAAACTGGCTAACCATATGCAGAAGAGTAAATTTGGACACCTTTCTTACACCATATACAAAAATCAACTCAAGATGGACTAAAGACTTAAATGTAAAACCCAAAACTATAAAAACCCTGGAAGATCTCCTAGGCTATACTTTCCTGGACATAGAAACAGGCAATGATTTCATGACAAAGACACCAAAGGAATCACAACAAAAGCAAAAAGTTGACAAGTGTCACCTAATTAAACATAAGTGCTTCTGCATAATGAAATAAATTGTCAACAGAATAAAGAGAAAACCTACAGAATGAAAGAAAAATTTTGCAAACTATGCATTCAAAAAAGGTCTAATATCCAGCATCTATAAGGAACTTAAAAAAATTTTCAAGGGAAAAGCAATTCCATTTAAAAGTGGGCAAAGAACGCAGCCACTTTTAAGAAGAAGGCATATATGCAGCCAATAAGCATATGAAAAACAAAGCTCAATATCACTGATCATTAGAGAAATGCAAATCAAAACCACAATGAGATACCATCTCGCACCAATCAACTATTGTTTAAAGTCAATAAATAACAGATGCTGGCAAGGTTGCAGAGAAAAGAGAACACTTACACACTATTAGTGTGAGTGTAAATTAGTTCAACCATTGTGGAAAGCTGTATCACAATTCCTAAAAAGCAGAGTTATCATTCTACCCAGCAATCCTATTCCTGGGTATATACCTGGAGAAATATGAATTATGCTACCATAAAGACACATGCATGCGAATGTTCATTGTAGTACTATTCACAATAGCAAAGATGGAATCAACTTAAATGTCCATCAATTACAGACTGGATAAAGGAAGCGGCACATATACACCATAGAATACTATGCAACCTTAAAAAAGAACAAGACAATTTTTTTGGCAGGAACATGGATAGAGCTGGAGGTTATTGTTTTTAGAAAACTACTACAGGAACAGAAAACCAAATAACATATGTTCTCACTTATAAGTGGGAGCTAAATGATGAGAATTTATGAACCCAAAAAAGGAAACAACAGACACTGGGGTCTACTTGAGGTTAGAGGGTGAGAGGAGGGAGAAGAGAAGAAAAGATAACTATTGGGTTGAATACTGGTCGATAAAATAATCTGTACAACAAACCCCTGTGACATGAGTTCATCTATGTAATAAACCTTTATGTGTGCCCTCAAACCTAACATATAAGTTACAAAAAAATTTTAGAAATTATTTTGAAAAAATAAAAAATACATATTTATATACAACAAAAATTAATATTTCAATGAGTAGACTTAATGGATTTCTCACAAGGAATTAGTAAACTGAGTGATATATTAGAAAATATTGTATAGAATGATGCATAAAGAGATGAAAAGATGGAGAGAGGCAAGCAATATAATTTATAACATTGTAACCACCCAACTGATTCTTCTTGCCTGCTGTCCAGATACATGTAATTTATCAAGACAGAGGAATTGCAGCAGAGAAAGTGCTTGGTGCACACCGAGCTGGGTAAATAGGAGACCCCAGTTTTATTACTCAAGTCAGTCTTTCTGAAAATTTGAATACTCAGATTTTTTAAAGATAGTTTAGCAGGTAAGGGGTTAGGGAGTGGGGAGTGCTGTTGGTCATATAGAAGATGAAATTATAGGGAGTTGAAGCAAGTTTTCTTGCTGTCTTCTGTTTCTGGATGGGGTTGCAGAACTGGTTGAGACAGATTACCAGTCTTGGTGGGCCAGCTGGTGCATCAGAATGCAGGGTCTGAAGAATATCTGAAACACCAACCTTCGGTTTTATAATAGTGATGTTATCTCTAAGAGTAATTTGGCGGGGGGATGGGTTGGGATCTAGTGCCCTCTGGTTGCATGAGACCTAAACCATAATTTCTGATGTAATGGCTAATTTGTTAGTTGTACAAAGGTAGTCTTCTCCAGGCAAGAAGAGGGTTTGCTTTGGGAAAGGGCTATTATTATCTTTGCTTCAAAATTAAAGTATAAAATAAATTCTTTCTATAGTAAGATCAGTCTATGCCCAGTAATGAGCAATGGCAGTTTGGAGGTTAAAGGCAAGATGGAGTTGGTTAGGTCACATCTCTTCTACTGTCATAATTTTCTCCTCATTATAATTTTTGCAAAGTGGTTTCAACATGGACAGAGTTTCAGAATTTGCAGACAGGAAATGAGGCATATGAAATATCTGAAAAGATAATGTTTGAACATTCTTTAGAATTCATCAATAAAAAACATCTTGACCCTTTTTGCTTACTGTCAAAAAGGTCAAAATTTATATATATATATATACACACACATACACACACACACATATATATATGTAGAAAAAACAAATAGTCAAATAACTTGAACAAGGATTTCTTCTAAGATATATACAAATGTCCAATGAGCACGTGAGAAGACGTTTAATGGAATTAGGGAAATATTAGTCAAAACCATAATTAGATACCTATCCACCTAGTAGGATGGCTATAATATTAAAAATAATAAAATATAGAAAGGGTATATATGAAGAATTTGGGACACTCCTGCATTGCTTGTGGTAATGTAAAATGCTTACACTGTTGTGGAAAAAGTGTTTCACAATTCCTCAATAAGTGAAATCTTTTATTATCACATTGCCTAACAAGTTTACTGGATATACAAAAAAGAAGCGAAAAGAGAGACTCAAATAGATACTTGTATGCGAATGATTATTGCAGTATTATTCACAATAGCCAAAAGCTGGAAACAACATAAATGTCCATCAACAAATGAATGCGTAAAGAAAATGTGGTATATATATTCAATGTAATATTCAGATATAAAAAGGAATGTCATTCAGATACATGTTACAATATGGATCAATTTTGAAAACATTACACTAAATGAAATAAGCTAGACACAAAAGTACGGATACTGTATGACTCCACATATATGAAATACCTTGAATAGGTTCGTAGATGCAGAAAGTAGATTGGAGGTTACTAGAGGTTGGAGAAAAGTGGGAAATGAGGAGTTAACAGCTTAATTGGTACAGAGTTTCTTTTTCAGGTGATAAACACATTCAAAATTAGTGGTGATGTTTGCACAACATTATGAATGGAATTAATACCAATGAATTGTACAGTAAGAATAATTAAAATGACCTTTCCTATTATATGTATAAAAAAGTAAAGCAAAAAAGAGTGGCTAAAGAACGTCCTCTTAACGTAAAAGAAATGATAACAGAAGAAGGTTCGGAACTTTAGAAGTGAAAGAAGAACATCAGAGTAGGTAAAAATAAGGGTAAGTATACATATGTAACAAACCTGCACGTTATGCACATGTACCCTAGAACTTAAAGTATAATAATAATAATAATAATAATAAATATATATATATAAATAAGGGTAAATATAAACTATTTTAATTCTCATGAATTTCTTAAATTGTATGCAATGGTTCGAGTAAAAATTATAACACCACCTGACTTGGTATTTAATGTATGTGAAAAATACTTTATTTTTATATTATGCGTAATTGGAAGTAAGATTTCTGTATTTTGAAGTGGTAATATGTCAATATAAGTATACTTTGATAAAGAACATACACATATGCTTATTACATACATGCATTATAATACCTAGACCAACCAGTAAGAACACTATAGAAACTGACACTCAGTAAAACAGTAAATAAATGAATATAGAATTCTTAATACTGTGTCTTAACTCACATAAAAATTATAAAACATAAATAGAAGAACTAAAACATGGGAAAGAAATAGAAAACAAGCAACAAAAAGGCAGATTTGAGCCTTAACATATTAATGACATGTAATGTAAGTAGTGTAAATGCATCAAATGAAAGACAGATTGGTAGAACAAATTTTTAAAAATCCAGCAATGTGCTTTACACAATAATTTTGTTTTAAGTATAATGGTATAGATAGCTTGAGAGTAAAGCAACGGAAAAAGTTATGCCATACCAACAATAATACAAGTAAAAGCAGAATTTGCTACAATAGTATCAAATAAAGCAGATTTTAGAGGAAAGAAAATTACTAGAAAGAGGGACATTTTGTTATAATAAAGGGATTAATCCAGAAAAAGACATAACAATTTAAAATGCATATGTACCAAGCAACAAAGTTTTAAAATACCTAAAACAAAAACTGATAGAACTGAAAGAACAGAAAAAAAATCCCAATTATAATTGAGACTTTACTACCCAACTTACAGAAAATGGTAGAACAACTAGACAGAAAATCAGCAATCATATAAAAAGATCTGAACAACATAAACAACAGAATCTAATTGACATGTGTAGATCATTTCATACAATAAGAGCAGAATACACTTAAAAAAAGTTCCCATGGAATTTCACTGAGATAGACCATGTTCTGGTCCATAAAATGCGTATTTCCCTTTGTTAATTGAAATGAGTTGGAATTTAGTCCTCTAGGTACCTACTGTGTGTCAAGTCCTGTGTTGTGTACTGAGCGTACAGAGATGAATCAGAGACAGTTCTTGTCCTCAAGGAGCTCTGAATCTAGTAAGAGAGATTGAAATGTATGCAAACAAAATGAAAGAATAAAGGGGGTTCCTTTCACTATCCAGACTTGCGCTGGGAGTATTAGTCAGCTGAAAGTAGAGTACCCAACAGATACCTCTTTACCATGCTAACAATTTCAATTCCAGAAAAGTATTTTACCTATTGTAGGTGATTCATTCATTTCTTCACTTAAGATATTTTTATTGGGCCAGCAATGGTGGCTTATACCTGTAATCCCAAAGCTTTGGGAGGCTAAGATGGAAGGATCATTCCAGTTCAGGAGTTCAAGACAAGACTAGACAACAGAGTGAGACCCAGATTGTACAAAACAATAAAATAAAACAGCTGGATGTCATGTCACACACCTGTAGTGCTAGCTACTTGGGAGATTAAGGCAGGAGGAGTGACTTATCACAGGAACTAGAGGCCACAGTGAGCTGTAATTGCAGAACTGCACTTCAACCTGGATGATAGTCAATACCCTGTTTCTTAAAAATAAAATAAAATAAAAAATAATTGAATATCTTCTATGCACTTGACAATGAAGATACAGCAGTAAAAAAGTTCTGAAATTTCCCACATGTATTCTTTCATATTCTAGTAGGAGAAGACAATGGTAAAAATTCATATGAAACCACAAAAGACCCAAATAGCTAAAGCAACCTTGAGCAAGAACAAAGCTGGAGGCATCTCACTACCTGATTTCAAAATACACCAGAAAGCTATAATAATCAAAAGAGTATGATAATAACATAAAAACGTATATAGATCAAATGAAGAAAATTGAGTGCCTAGAAAAAATTGGCACATTTTTGCTCATTTTCTGTTAGATAAAAATACCAAGAATACACAATAGGGAAAGGATAGTCTCTTTGATAAATGGTGCTGCAAAAGCTGGATATCAAACATAGAAGAATAAAATTGGACCCTTATTTCACACAATATTTTAAAAACTGATATGGTTTGGCTGTGTCCCCACCCAAATCTCGTCTTGAATGTAGCTCCCATAATTTCCACGTGTCATGGGAGGGACCCAGTGGAAGATAATTGAATCATAGCGGCAGTTGTTCCCTCATATTGTTTTCACGTTAGTGAATAAGCCTCATCCCAGATCTGATGGTTTTATAAGGGGAAATCCCTTTTGCGTGGTTTTCATTTTCTCTCCTGCCTGCTGCCATGTAAGATGTGCCTTTTGCCTTCCACCATGATTGTGAGGCCTCCCCAGCCACGTAGAAATGTGAGTCCATTAAGCCTCTTTTTCTTTATAAATTACCCAGTCTCAGGTATGTCTCTATAAGCACCGTGAAAACAAGCTAATACAGTAAATCAATTCAAAATGGATTAAAATCTTACATGTAAGACCTGACATTGTAAAACTACTAGAAGAAAACAGTGAATAAGCTTCTTGACACTGATTTGGCCAATGAGTTTTTGGATATAGCCATGAAAGCAAAAGCAGCAAAAGCAAAAATAGACAAATGGGATTATGGTAAATTAAAATATACAAAAAAAATAAAAGTGAAGGGACAACCTATGAAATGAGATAAAATGTTTTCAAATTATAGATCTTTTAAGGAATTAATGCACAAAATATATAAGAAAATAAGCAACTCGATGGTAAAATAAACATAAATAACCAAATTAAAAATGCACATGGAACATGAATGCATATTTCTCAAATAAGACACACACATGCCCAACTGATATATGTAAACATGTTGACCATCACTGATTATTAGGGAAATGTGAATCAAAACCACTATGAGATACCAACCCATACCGGTTAGGATGGCTATTAGCAAAAAGACAAATGATAAGAAATCTTCATGAGGATATGGGGAAAAGGGAATCCTTGTACACCGTTGAAGGGATTGTAAATTGTTACAGCCATTATGAAAAACTGTATGAAGGTTTCTAAAAAATAGAACTACCATAAATAATCCAGAAATTTCATGTCTGGGTATATAGTAAAAAGAAATGAAATCAGTATTTTGAAAAAATATTTGCATTACCATATTCCTTGCAGCATTACTCATAACAGTCAAGTTGTGGAATCAACCTATGTGTACATCAAAAAATTAATGGACAAAGAAAATGTGGTGTATGTATGTATAAAGAAATATTATTCATACTTACAAAAGACAGAAACCTTGTCATTTGCAGCAACATGGAAAAACCTGGAGGGCATTATGTTAAGTGATACAAGACAGAAACAGAAAGATAAATGTTGCATGATCTCATTTATATGGGGAAACTAAAAAAGTCAAGCACATAACAACAGTAGAAAGGTAGCTTCCATGGGCTGAGGGTGAGGTAAATGGAGAAAAGTTGGAGAAGGGTACAGAGTTTTAGTTATGAAGAGTGAATAAGTTGTAGATGTAATGTACAGCATAGCAACTATAGCTAATAATACTATTTTGTATACTTGTAATTTGCTGAGAATCCACCTTAAATGTCCTTATCACAAAAAGGTAACTGTTTGAGATAATATATATGTTAATTAGCTTGATTGTGGTTATACATTCACAATGTATACATATATAAAAATTACATTCTACATTTAAAACATATATGGTTTTAAAATATTTTATTTCTTTTTTTCAAAATTTAGATTCAGGAAGTACATATATATGGGTATATGGTGTGATGCTGAGGTTTGGGCTTCTAATGATTTTATTTCCCAAGAGGTGAACATAGTACTTGATAGGTTATTTTTCAACCACTGTCTCTGTTTCCCCTTCCCTTCTTTGAGAGTCGCTAGTGTCTAACATTCCTGTCTTTGTTACCATATGTACCTGGTGATTAGCTTCCACTTACAAGAGAGAACATATGGTATCTGTTTTTCCATTCCTGCATTAATCTGCTTATAACAATGGCCTTCAGCTGCATCCATGTTGCTGTAAAAAATCATAAATGTATTCTTTTTTAAGCCTGTGTAACACTTCATGGTGTGTATGTAACACATTTCCTTTATCCAGCCAATAGTTGATGGGCACCTAGATTGATTCCCTGTCTTTGCTATTTTGAACAGAGCTGCAATGAACATACAAATGCAG
Organism: Macaca nemestrina; assembly: GCF_043159975.1. Classification (NCBI taxonomy): domain Eukaryota; kingdom Metazoa; phylum Chordata; class Mammalia; order Primates; family Cercopithecidae; genus Macaca; species Macaca nemestrina. Next base: position 88,472,329 of record NC_092145.1, read on the forward strand.
ATGTCTTCTTGGTAGAATGATTTATTTTCCTTTGGATATATACAGAGTAATAGGATTACTGGGTTAAATGGTAGTTCTGTTTTAAATTCTTTGAGAAATCTCCAAACTGCTTTCCACACTGACTGAACTAATTTGCATTCCCGCTAACAGTATATAAATATACCCCACCCCCCCTCTTTTTTGCAGCCTCGGAAACACCTGTTTTTTATTTTTTATATAAGTTCTGGGTTACCTGTGCAGAACATGCAGGTTTGTGACATAGGTATCCACATGCCGCTGTGGTTTGCCGCACCCATCAACCCAACATCTACATTAGGTATTTCTCCTGATACTATCCGTCCCCCACCCCTCACTCCACAACAGGACCTGGTGTGTGATGCCCCCAACCCTGTGTCCATGTGTTCTCATTGTTCAACTCCCACTTATGAGTAAGAATATGTGGTGTTTGGTTTTCTGTTTCTGTGTTAGTTTGCTGAGAATGATGATTTACAGCTTCATCCATGTCCCTGCAAAGGACATGAACTCATCCATTTTATGGCTGCATAGTATTCCATAGTGTGTATGTGCTAGATTTGCTTAATACAGTCTATCATTGATGGACATTTGGGTTGGTTCTAAGTCTTTGCTATTGTGAACAGTGCCGAAATAAGCACATGTGTGCATGTGTCTTTATAGTAGAATGATTTATAATACATTGGCTATACACCCAGTAATGGAATGGCTGGGTCAAACGGTATTTCTAGTTCTAAATCCTTGAGGAATTGCCACACTGTCTTCCACAATGGTTGAACTAATTTACACTCCCACCAACAGTGTAAAAGTGTACCTATTTCTCCACACCCTCCCTAGAATCTTTTGTTTCCTGACTTTTTAATAATCATGTTGTTTCCTGACTTTTTAATAATCACCATTCCAACTGGCATGAGATGGAATCTCATTGTGGTTTTGATTTGCATTTCTCTAATGACCGGTGATGATGAGCTTTTATTCATATGTTTTTGCCTGCATAAAAGTCTTCTTTTGAGAGCTGTCTGGTAAAATCCTTTGTCCACTTTTTGATAGGGTTGTTGTTTGTTTTTGCTTGTACATTTGTTTAAGTTTTTGTGGATTCTGGATATTAGCCCTTCGTCAGATGGATAGACTGCAAAAATTTTCTCCCATTCTCTAGGTTGCCTGTTCACTATGATGATAGTTTATTTTGCTGTGCAGAAGCTCTTTAGTTTAATTAAATCGCACTGTGAATTTTGGCTTTTGTTGCCATTGCTCTTTGTGTTTGAGTCATGAAGTCTATGCCCATGCCTGTGTTTTGAATAGCATTGCCTAGGTTTTCCTTTAGGATTTTTATGATTTGGGGTCTTTTGTTTTTTAAGGCTTTAATCCATTTTTAGTTAATTTTTGTATAAGGTGTAAGGGAGGGATCCAGTTTCAGCTTTCTGCATATGGCTAGCCAGTTTTCCCAACACCATTTTATTAAATAGGAAATCCTTCCCCATTGCTTGTTCTTGTGAAGTTTATCAAAGATCAGACGGTTGGAGATGTGTGGTGTTATTTCTGAGGCCTCTGTTCTTTTTAATTGGTCTATATATCTGTTTTGGTAGCAGTACCATGCTGTTTCTGTCACTGTAGCCTTCTAGTATAGTTTGAAGTCAGGTAGCATGATGCCTCCAGCTCTGTTCTTTTTGCTTAGGATTGTCTTGGTTATGCGGACTCTTTTTTGGTTCCATATGAAATTTAAAGTACTTTTTTCCAGCTCTGTGAAGAAAGTCAATGGTAGCTTGATGGGAATAGCATTGAATCTATGAATTACTTTGGGGAGTATAGCCATATTCACAATATTGATTCTCCCTATCCATGAGCATGGAATGTTTTTCCATTTGTTTGTGTCCTCTCTTATTTCCTTGAACAGTGGTTTGTAGTTCTCCTTGAAGAGGAGGGTTTTTCGTGTCTTTATCTCCTTTAGTTCTGCTCTGATCTTAGTTATTCCTTGTCTTCTGCTAGTTTTTGAATTTGTTTGCTCTTGCTTCTCTAGTTTTTTTATTGTGATGTTAGGTTGTCGATTTTAGATCTTTCCTGCTTTCTCTTGTGGGCATTTAGTGCTATAAATTTCCTTCTACACACTGCTTTAAATGTGTCTCAGAGATTCTGATTCATTGTGTCTTTGTTCTAATTAGTTTCTAAAAACGTCTTTATTTCTGCCTTAATTTCGTTATTCATCAAGTAATCATTCAGGAGCAGGTTGTTCAGTTTCCATGTAGTTGAGCGGTTTTGAGTGAGTTTCTTAATCCTGAGTTCTAATTTGATTGCACTGTGGTCTGAGAGACTATCTGCTATGATTTCCATTCTTTTGCAATTGGTGAGGAGTGTTTTACTTCCAATTATGTGGTCAATTATAGAATAAGTGGGATGTGGTGCTGAGAAGAATGTATATTCTGTTTATTTGGGGCGGAGAGTTCTGTAGATGCCTATTAGGTCTTCTTGGTCCAGAGCTGAGTTCAAGTTCTGGGTATTCTTGTTAATTTTCTCTCTCATTGATCTGTCTAATATTGACAGTGGGGTGTTTAAGTCTCCCACTATTATTGTGTGGGAGTCTAAGTCTCCTTGTATGTCTCTAAAAACTTGGTTTATGAATCTAGGTGCTCCCGTATTGGGTGCATATGTATTTAGGAGAGATAGCTCTTCTTGTTGCATTGATCCGTTTACCATTATGTAATGCCCTTCTTTGTTTCTTTTGATTTTTGTTGGTTTAAAGTCTGTTTTATCAGAGACTTGGATTGCAACCCCTGCTTTTTCTTTTCTTCTTACCATTTGCTTGGTAAATATTTCTCGAACCCTTTATTTTGAGCCTATGTGTGTCTTTGCATGTGAGGTGGGCCTCCTGAATACAGCACACCAAAATGTCTTGATTCTTTATCCAATTTGCTGGTCTGTCTCTTTTAATTGGGGGTATTTAGGCCATTTACATTTAAAGTTAATGTTGTTATGTGTGAGTTTGATCCTGTCATCATGATGCTAGCTGGTTATTTTGCACATTAGTTGATGCAGTTTCTTCAGAGTGTTGTTGGTCTTTTATTTTGGTATGTTATTGCAGTGGCTGCTGCCGGTTTTTCCTTTCCATGTTTAGTGCTTCCTTCAGGCACTCTTTTAGGCAGGCCTAGTGGTGACAAAATCCCTCAGCCTTTGCCTGTTTGTAAAGAATTTCAATTCTCCTTCACTTATGAAGCTTAGTTTGGCTGGATATGAAATTCTGGGTTGAAAATTATTTTCCTCAAGAATGTTACATATTGGCCTCTACTCTCTTCTGTCTTGTAGTGTTTCTGCCAAGAGATCAACTGTTAGTCTGATGAATTTCTCTTTGTGGGTAACCCGACCTTTCTCTCTGGCTGCTCTTAACGTTTATTCCTTCATTTCAACCTTGGTGAATCTGTGGATTACGTGTCTTGGGGTTGCTCTTCTTGAGGAGGATCTTTGTGGTGTTCTCGGTATTGCTTGAATTTGAATGTTGGCCTGCCTTGCTAAATTGGGGAAGTTCTCTTGGATAATATCCTGAAAAGTGTTTTCCAACTTGGTTCCATTCTCCCCATCACTTTCAGGTACACCAATCAAACATACATTTGATCTTTTCACATAGTCCCATATTTATTAGAGGCTTTGTTTGTTTCTTTTCATTCTTTTTTTCTCTAACCTTATCTTCTTGATTTATTTCATTGAGTTGATCTTCAATCTCTGATATCCCTTCTTCTGCTTGATCGATTTGGCTATTGCTACTTTTGTATAATTCATGAAGTTTCCATGCTGTGTTTTTCAGCTCCATCAGGTCATTTATGTTCTTCTCTAAACTGGTTATTCTAGTTAGCAACTCCTCTAACATTTTTTCAAGGTTCTTAGCTTCCTTGAATTTGATTAGAACATGCTCCTTTAGCTTGAAGGAGTTTGTTATTACCCACCTTCTGAAGCCTACTTCTGTCAGTTCTTCAAACTCATTCTCTGTTCAGTTTTGTTCCCTTGCTGGCGAGGAGTTGTGATTCTTTGGAGGAGAAGAGAAGTTCTGATTTTTGGAATTTTCAGCCTTTTTGCACTGGTTTCTCTCCATCTTTGTGGATTTATCTACTTTTGGTCTTTAATGTTGGTGATCTTAGGATGGGGTTTCTGTGTGGATGTACTTTTTGTTGATGTTGATACTATTCCTTTGGTCTTTAATATTGGCGACCTTTGGATGGGGTCTCTGAGTGGATGTCCTTTTTCTTGACATTGATACTATTGGTTTCTGTTTGTTAGTTTTCCTTATAATAGGCACCTCTGCTGCAGATCTGCTGGAGTGTGCTGCAGGTCCACTCCGGACTGTTTGCCTGGGTATCACCAGGCGATGTACAGAACAGAAAAGATTACTGCCTTTTCCTTCCTCTGGAAGTTTTATTCCGGAGGGGCACCTGCCAGATGCCAATCAGAGTTCTCCTCTATGAGGTGTTTCTCCACTCCTGCTGGGAGGCATCTCCCAGCCAGGATACACGAGGTCAGGGACCCTCTTGAGGAGGTGGTCTGTCCCTTATTGGAACTTGAAGACTGTGCTGGGAGATTTGCTGCAGTCTTCAGAGCCGTCAGGCAGGAACACTTAAGTCTGCTGAAACTGTGCCCACAGCTGCGCCTTTTCTCAGGTGCTCTGTCTCAGGGATGTGGCGGTTTTATCTACAAGTTCCTGACTGGGGCTGGTGCTTTTTTTTTCAGAGATGCCCTGCCCAGAGAGGAGGAATCTAGAGAGGCAGTCTGGCTGCAATAGCCTTGTTTAGCTGTTGTGGGCTCTGCCCATTTCAAACTTCCTGGCATCTGTGTTTACACTGAGGCTAAAACCGCCTATTCAAGCCTCAGCGATGGCAGATGACCCTCCCCCGACCAAGCTCCAGCGTCTCAGGTCAACCTCAGACTGCTGTACTAGCATCAAGGATTTCAAGCCTGTGGATCTCAGCTTGTTGGACTCTGTGGAGGTGGGACCTGCTGAGCCAGACCACTTGGCTCCCTGGCTTCAACCCCCTTTCCAGGTGAGTGAAAGGTTCTGTCTCACTGGTGTTCCAGGTGCCACTGGGGTATGAAGAAAAACAACAACAACAACAACAACAACAACAACAAAAACTCCTGCAGCTAGCTCAGTTTTGTGCTTGAAACCCAGGGCTTTTGTGGCATAGGCACCAGAGAGAATCTTCTGGTCTGCTGGTTGCAATAAACATGGGAAAAATGCAGTATCTTCGCTGGAGTGCACCGTTCCTTCCAGTACAGCCTCTCACGGTATCCCTTTGCAGGGCGAGTTAGATCCCCTGGCTCCTTGCACTTCCCAGGTGAGGCAACACCTCACCCTGCTCACCCTCCATGGGCCGCACCCATTGTCCAACCAGTCCCTATGAGATGAACCGGGAACCACAGTTGGAAATGCAGAAATCACCTGCCTTCTGTGTTGATCTCACTGGGAGCTGCAAACTGGAGCTATTCCTATTCGACCATCTTGCCAGAGACTGTTCTTTTTTTTTTTTTTTTTTTTTTAATACTACTCATTCTGACTGTTGTGAGATGGTGTCTAATTGTGGTTTTATTTTCAGGTCTCTGATGATTAGTAATGTAAGGAGTTTTTTCATGTTTTTTGGCCACTTACATGTCTTCTTTATTTTTATTTATGTATTTGAGACAAAAATGTCACCAACACTGTAGTGCAATGATGTGACCTCAGCTCACTGCATTCTCTGTCACCTGGGTTTAAATAATTCTCATTCCTTAGCCTCCTGAGTAGCTGGGATTACAGGCATGTGCCACCATGCCAAGCTGATTTTTTTTTTTTTTGTATTCGTAGTAGAGATGGAGTTTTACCATGTTAGCCAGGCTTCTCTCAAACTCCTGTCCTCAAATGATCTGCCAACCTACACCCCCCAAAGTGCTGCAATTACAAGTGTGAGCCACCACGCCCAGCCAGAAATGTCTTTTATAAAGAAGTGTCTCTTTGGAACATATCTTAAAATAGTAAGAGCTACTTATGACAAGACCATAGCCAATATCATACTGAAAGGGGAAAAGCTGGAAGCATTCCCTTTGAAAACTGGCACAAGACAAGGATGTCCTCTCTCATCACTCCTATTCAACATAGTATTAGAAGTTCTATCCAGGGCAATCAGGAAAGAGAAAGAAATAAAGTGTATTTAAATAGGTAGACAGAAAGTAAAGTTTCTGTTTGCGGATGACATGATTGCACATTTGGAAAACCCCATCGTCTCAGAACCAAAACTCCTTAAGCTGCTAAACATCTTCAGCAAAGTCTCAGGATACAAAATCACTGCAAAAATCACAACCATTCTTATACACCAACAATAGACAAGCAGAGAGCCAAATCATGAGTGAACTCCCATTCACAATTGCTACAAAGAGAATAAAATACCTAGGAATATAATTTAAAAGGGATCTGGACTTCTTCAAGGAGAACTACAAACCACTGTCCAAGGAAATAAGAGAAGACAAAAACAAATGGATAAAAAAATCCATGCTCATGGATAGGAAGAAAAAATATTGTGAAAATGGCCATACGACCCAGAGTAATTTATAGTTTAAATGCTGTTCCCATCAAGCTACCATTGACTTTCTTTGCAGAACTAGAAAAAATTACTTCAAATTTCATATGGAACCAAAAAGGAGCCCGTATAGCCAAAACGATCCCAAGCAAAAAGAACAAAGCTGGAGGCAACTTGCTACCTGACTTCAAATTATACTGCAAGGCTACAGTAACCAAGGCAACATGGTACTATTACAAAAATAGATATATTGACCAATGGAACAGAACAGAGACCTCAGAAATAACACCACACATCTATAATCATCTGATCTTCCACAAACCTGACCAAAAGAAGCAATGGGAAAAAGATTCCCTACTTAATACATGGTGCTGGGTAAACTGACTAGCCATATGCAGAAAACTTAAACTGGACTCTTTCCTTACACCTTATGCAAAAATTAATTCAAGATGGATTAAATACTTAAATGTAAAACCTAAAATCATAAAAACCCTAGAAGAAAACCTAGACAATACCATTCAGGACATAGGTATGTGCAAAGACTTCTTAAATAAAACACCAAAAGCAATTGCAACTAAAGCCAAAATTGACCAAGGGGATCTAATCATACTAAAGAGCTTCTGATCAGCAAAATAAACTACCATTAGAGTGAACAGGCAACTTACAGAATGGGAGAAAATTTTTGCAATCTACCCATGTAATAAAAGGTCTAATATTCAGAATCTACAAGGAACTTAATCAAATTTATAAGAAAAATACATCAAAATGTGGGTGAATGACATGAACAGACACTTCTAAAAAGAAGGCATTTATGCAGCCAACAAACATATGAAAAATAAAGCTCATTATCACTGTTCCTTAGAGAAATGCAAATCAAAACCACAGTGAGATACCAACTCATGCCCATTTGAATGGCAATTATTAAAAAATCAAAAATCAACAGATGCTGTTGAGGCTGTGGAGAAATAGGAACACTTTTACACTGTTGGTGGAAGTGTAAGTTATTTCAACCATTGTGGAAGACAGTGTGGTGATTCCTCAAGGATATAGAAGCAGAAATAGTATTGGATCCAGCAATCCCATTACTCGGTATATACCCAAAGGATTATAAATCATTCTACACATGTACACATATGTTTATTGCAGCAGTATTTCCAATAGCAAAGACTTGGAACCAACCCAAATGCCCATAGATGATGGACTGGATAAAGAAAATGTGACACATATACACCATGGAGTACTATGCAGCCATAAAGAAGAATGAATTCATGCCTTTTGCAGGGTCATGGATGAAGCTGGAAGGTATCATTCTCAGCAAACTAATACAGGAAAAGAAAACCAAACACCACATGTTCTCACTCATAAGTGGGAGTTGAACAATGAGAACACATGGACACAGGGAGGGGAACATCACACACTCCTGTCAGGAGGTGGGAGACAAGGGGAGGGACAGCATTAGGACAATTACCTAATGCATGCAGGGCTTAAACTCTGGATGATAGGTTGATAGGTGCAGGGAACGCCAAGGCACATGTACACTTATGTAGTAAACTTGCACATTCTGTACATGTATCCCAGTACTTAAAGTAAAATAATAATTTTTAAAAAGATTTAAATGAGGTAGTGTGCATAAAAAAATTCCTTGCACTCCAAACATTTTAGTAATTTTTCACTGCCGTTACTATTTGATTAATATGGCCTTGCATTATTATATATTTAGTCCTACATTTTAAAGCCTATATTGCTATCATGCATAACATTTTTAAAGTTTAAAAAAAGTCATAATGTGCCTTTTAGGTCTATGAAAAAGCATACTAAGCAATATGGATCTTGTTTAGGACCTGATTCAAAATAATAGCAATTGATGGAACTAGAGGCCATTATCCTCAGTGAATTAACTCAGAAACAAACAGTCAAATACTGCATGTTCTCACTTATAAGTGGGGGCTAAACATTACCAGTTGGATACAGTGTTCAGTATTGACATGATGGGTACACTAAAAGCCCAGACTTCATCACGATAGAATATATGCATGTAAGGAACTTGCACTTGTATGCTGTTAACATATTTTAAATGTTAATTAATTAATTAATTAATTTTTAAAATGATACCAACTGTAAACAGATATTTATGAGATAATCAGAGAAATGTAGGTACTAAATGGATAGTTGGTGATATTAAGGAATGATTAACTTGAGAGGAATAATAATGTCAAAAATAGTCCTTATTTTTCACAGAAACGAATATCTGAATTTTAACAGATAAAATAATATGCCATCTGATGTCTACTTCAGTATCTATAGTGGGAGAGGAGCATAAGAAATATTGTTGGAACAAAATTGGTTGTATGCTGGTAATTTTTGAAATTGGGTTATTAGTTCTTTATACTATTCTCTGTAGTGTTTTAATTTGAATTTTTTCATAATGGATGATAATAAAAAAGATCACCTAATAAAGTTTACAGAGAACCTGAGGAAAAAAGAAGTGTCTGTTCATCTTCATTGCCTACTTTTAAAAAAAGGTATTTGCTTTTTCTTTCTAAGTTCCTTATAGATTCTGGATATTAGTCTTTTGTCAGATGCATAGTTTGCAAATATTTTCTCCCAATCTGTAGGTTTTTTGTTTACTACATTAGTTGTTTCTTTTGCTGAGCAGAAGCTCTTCAGTTTAATAAAGTCCCATTTGTATATTTTTGATTTAGCTGCATTTGCTTTTGTTGTCTTCATTGTAAATTCATCATTTAGACCAATGTCTAGAAGAGTGTTTCCTACATTTTATTCTAGAATTTTTATAGGTTGAGGACTTACATTTAAGTCTTTAATTAATCTTTAGTTAATTCTTGTATATTGTGAGAGGGAAGGATTGGGTTTCATTCTTATGCATTTGGTTAGCCAGTTTTCCCAGCACCATTTATTGAATAGGGTCTTCTTTCCCCATTGTTTACTTTAGCCAACTTTATCAAAGATCAGTTGGTTGTAGGTGTCTGACTTTATTTCAGAGGTATCTATTCTCTTCCATTGATGTCTATCTCACTCTCTCTCTCTATATATATATATATGTAATATATATATGTATTTTTTTTTACTGTACCCTTGTAGTACAGTTTGAAGTTGAGTACATTTTGAAGTTGATGCCTCTGGCATTATTCTTTTTTGCTTATGATTGCCTAGGCTACTCAGTCTTGTTTTTGCTTCTGTATTAATTTTAGATTTCTTTTTGTGAATAATAATTTTCATAATTTGATAGGACCGATATTGAATTTCTAGCTTGCTTTGTGTAGTATGAACATTTTAATGATATTGATTCTTCCAATCCATAAACATGACATGCTATTCCATTTCTTTGTATCACCTGTGATTTCTTTCAGCTGTGTTTTATAGTTCTTCCTATACAGATGTTTAACCTCTTTGGTTAGATGCATTCCTAGGTATTTTACACGGAATTACATTCTTGATATGGTACCCAGCTTGAATGTTATTGGTACAGAAAAATGCTATGATTTTTGAATGCTAAATTATACCCAGGGATTTGGTGAGGTCATTCATAAGATCTAGGAATATTTGGCAAACTATTTTGGGTTTTCTAGGTATAGAATTATATTGTCAGTGAAAAGAGATAATTTTACTTTCTCTTTTTTAATTTGGATGTATTTTATTACTCTGATCTGATTTTTCCATGCTTTCCTGCTGTTTTCACCCTACATACACACCTAGAAAAAATATATCGGTTCCTGGATGATGGGATGGGGAAACTTAATTCAAATTCAAACTTGGCTTGTGATAGCGATCTCATCTCATTTTCACTTCTGCAACCAGATGATAGAAAACTACTCTAAAAGATATTCAGTAAATTTCCATATGCCCTTGAGGCAAATTTTCCAGCTCTTTCTGAAATTCGCAAAATGTCTATAGTGAATGACTTTTGGTAGCCTAAGGAGTAATTTGCATCCTTGCTATCCTTAGTAATGCTATGTAACTGACACAGATGGAGGCCCAATGAGTTAGCAAAAAAAGGAAATAATCTCCAATGGATGCATTAGTTTTCTTTCATTTAAAGGCAAAAAAGCAATTGCATATTTCATTGAGTCATTCTGAGTGCAAACCTGGATTTCATGGCTTCTCTTTGCCAGACATTTTCATTAAGCTAGAGATAGGAAGACATTAGGCAATGCATTATGTAAAAAATCAATTTAACTTCAAAGAATATTGCTAGGCTCTGGGCTTGGGGATGTTCTGGAGAAATCCCAACCTGCTTCTACATCCGTACTAGCTGCTACCCTCCTCACAGAGCTTATGCTCCTGTAATCTATAACCTTCTTAGCGCTTATGGAAGAAGTATTTTAATAAAGGCTGACATTTTGATTGCTTGCTATGCACTTGATGCTGTTTAAAGTACTTGGACTGCATTATTTCATTGAACTTTCACATCAACTTATCAGGAAGGTGCTATTTATTATCTTCATTTGAAAGATGAGCAAATGAATACTCAGAGTAATAAAGAGATCTTTCAAAGAAAGTAAATATGAGAATTAGACAAATATCAGGCCAATTCCAGAGTCTATTCATTCATTCAATATTCATTCCAAGATTTCTTATACTCAATTCTTTTGTTAACCTTTATGTTTTTGCACATGCCATTTCTTCTACCTAGAATGTGCATTTCTATATAGAAAGCTCCTGTTTGCTTTTCAAATCCCAGTCTCATCATTTTATCTTTTGTGAAACCTTCGATACCTCTCCCATGCAGAAATTGTTCATCTCCACTCTGTGCTTATGCTGATTATCTGTATGCATTATAGTTTGGCAGTTCACATACTTGATTTAGTTATTGGATAGGCTAGGAGACCCTGGAAGAGAGAAACTTAGCAGAGGTGCTTAGGAAGTGACTCTTTAATAAATAAATTAATTAATAAATAAATAAAGCAAAGGTAGACTTATCCTTAACCCAATATTCTACCAAATTCATACAGGAAAATATGGATCTTGTCCTTTTTGAGAAAAGGAGGTGTATTAGTCTCTTCTCACATGGCTAATAAAGACATGCCTAAGACTTGGTAATTTATAAAGGGTAGAGGTGTAATTGACTCACAGTTCTACATGGTTGGGGAGGCTTCACAATCATGGTGGAAGGCTAATGAGGTGCAAAGTAACATCTTACATGGCAGCAGGCAAGACAGAATGTGAAGGGGAACTCCCATTTATATAACCATTAGAACTCCTGAGACTTATTCACTGTCATGAGAACAGCATGGGAAAAACCCACCCCCATGATTTAATTTTTTTGCCTCCATATTTCAATCCCACTCGGTTCCTCCCATGACACATGAGGATTATTACAATTCAAGGTGAGATTTGGGTAAGATGCAAGTTACCCACATTATTAATAAAAATAAAGAAATTATTAAAAGCCCAGAGAATATTATACACAATTTTATGTCCATAAAGTCAACAACTTAGACAAGATGAACCAATTCATTGAAAAACACAAGTTAGCAAAGCTCATGTAACCGTGATTGGGTAATGCGAACAGTCCTAATTCATTACAAAATGGATAAAACTTTCCAAGAAAGAAAACTCCAATTCAGTTGAATTTTATGGTTAATAAGCAATATATACTTAGGCAAAAATTAAGTTAAAAGATACTGATTTACACAGTCTCTTCCAGAAAACTGAAGAACATTTTTCATCTCATTTAATGAGGCTGGTGTTACTTTGACACTAAAGCTAACAAAGACATTACAAGAAAAAAAAAAGAAAACTGTAGACCAATATTTCTTATAAACAAGTTGTAAATAAAATCTAGCCACATGTAAAAATCATAATACATCGCCACCAAGTATGGCTTATCCAAGGACTGGAAGACCTATTTGAAAGTAAACCAATATATTTTACTAATCATTAAATTAGTAACAAATACTATTATCTCAAGGAGATACAGAAAAAGCATTGGAAAAAATCAGCATATATTTATAATAGAAATTCTAAACAAACTAGGAATAGAAGGAAACTTCAGGGTTCTATTAAAGCATATTTAAAAGAACTTATAACTAAGATTCCACTTAATGGCAAAAGATAGAAAGCTTTTTCCCTTAGATTAAAAAAAAAATGCAAAGGTCTCCAATCTTCCCAACTCTATTTATTATTGTACTGGAGGTCCTAGCCAGAGCCATAAAACAAGAAATGAAACAAAAAGAAAAGGATGGGGATTAAAGAAACATTACCTCTATTTGCAGTCATCATGGTCATCTATAACCTCTTTAAGGAATTTACAAAAAGTTCCTGAAATTGAAAAGTTAGTTTAGAGTGGAGGCAGAGCAAGATGGCAGAATAGAGGCCTTCACAGCTTGTCCTCCCCCAAAAAATATCCAATTCAACAATTATCTACACAAAAAATTACCTACATAAGCAACAAAAATCAGGTGAATAATCATAGTACACTGTTTTAACTTCATTTCACTGAAAGAGGCACTAAAGAGGGTAGAAAAGGTAATCTTAAATTGCCAATGACACCCAACTCTCATTCCCTGGCAGCAGCTGTTTGGAATGTAGTGAGAATGTGAGCATTTGTGGGAGGAAAGTGCAGTGATTGTGACACTTTGCACTGAGATTCACTGCTGCCCTCTCAAAGGGGAAAGAAATGATAAACAGAACTCAGGCAATGCTGGAGGGAGGATTTAGACTTGCCCTAGCCAGAAGAGAATTGCCTAACCCAGCAGTCGCAAGTTGAGTTTTGGCAAGCCCCACTACCATAGGATATTTTGTCTCCAAATAAGCTTGAAAGGCAGTCTAGGTCACAAGGACTGCAAATCCCAGGCAAGTTCTGGTATTGTGCTGGGCTTGAAGCCATTGCACTTGGTGGGCATGCAACCTAGTGAGACAAAAGCCAGGGTGGCTAAGAAAGTGATTGCAAAACTGTTTTTCAAATCCCAGGCAGGACAGTTTGCAGCAACAAAATTGACTCATTTCTTTTGTTTGAGAAAGAAGAGAAAAGAATAAAGAGAGCCTGTTCTTGCAACTTGGATACCAGCTCAGCCACAGTAAAATGGGGCACCTGGCGTAATCATGAGGGCCCCATTCCAGGCCCTACTGCTCAGATGACATTTCTAGACACACCCAGTGTCTAGAAGAGAACTCACTGCCTTGAAGGGAAGGATTCAGTTATGACAAGCTATATCACCTGCTGACTAAAAAGCCCCGAATAACCAGCAACAAGACACAGGTAGCATGCCATGGGTCTTGGGTGAAACTTTGAGATATGTTGACTTCCAGTGAAACCCAGTACATTCCCACTTGTGGAGGCTACAGTCAGAGATACCTTCAGTTTGAGAAAAGCAGAGGGAAATGTAAAGAGGACTTCGTCTTGCACCTTAGATACCAGCTTGACCACAGAAAGGTAAAGCAACAAGTGAACTCTTGGGGTCCCTAATTCCAGGTGTTGGGTCTTAAATGGCATTTCTGGACTATTCTGTTCAGAGTGGAGTCCAATACCTTGAAGTTTGACTCACAGTCCTGGCAGCACTCACCACAAGCTGACTGAAGAAACTTTGGCCCTTAAGTAAACATTGGCAGTAGCCTGGCAGTACTCCCCGTGGGCCTGTGGTGATAGTGGCAAAAGGGGGAAGTCCTTCTAGCAGTTGAAAAGAAAAGAAAGAGTAAAAATCCATGTACCTTGCACCAGGATAGCTTCAGTAAAACAGAGCATAAGTCAATTGTTAAGGCTACTGACCCCATTTCCTGACTCCCAGATGCCATTTGTGGATCCACCTGGGACCTGGGAGAACTTGTTGCCATGAAGGGAAGAACATTAGCCTGGCTACATTTACTACCTGCTGATTGATCATAGATCCCTAGTGCCATGAGTAAATGTAGGCATTGAATACAGAGGGCCTTGAGTGAGACCCAGGGCTCTTCTGGCTTCAGGACTGACTGAGTGCAGTTTCTGTTATTGTGACCACAGAGGTACTTGTTTTCCCCCTACTCTAGCTCCAGCAAACTCAGAAAAAAACAGAGAGACTCAGTTTTGGGGGGAAACAGTAACAGAAGAGAGCAAATATCTCTTCTTGATAATCCAAAGAGATTTTCTGTATCTTATCCAAGACCACAAAGGTGACACCTCCACAAGACTGCAGGAACCACAGCAGTAAGGGGCTTATAATAAAATTTGAAGGACTTGGGTGTTGTGATCTATGCCTAATACAGATACAGCTTCGATCACAATGCCCATCCCTACAAATACCTGGAAAGCCTACCCACGAAGGATGAGTATAAAAATATACACACAGCAAAGTCTACTATAAACACCCAATTCTTCAAGTCCAGACACCAAAAAATATCCACCAGCATCAAGACCATCCAGGAAAATATGACCTCACAAAATGAACTAAATAAACCACCAGGGACCAATTCTAGAGATACAGAAATATGTGACATTTTAGACAGAGAAATCAAAATAACTCTCTTGAGGAACTCAAACAACTTCTAGATAACATAGAGAAGAAATTCAGAATTCTATGAGATAAATGTAACAAAAAATTGAATTAATTATATAGAATCAAACAGAAATCTTGGAGTTGAAAAATGAAATTGACATACTAAAGAATTCATAGTCTTTTAAAAGCTGAATTGGTCCAACAGATTATGGAATTAATGAGCTTGAAGACAGGCTATTTGAAATACACAGTCAGAGGAGACAAAACAAAAAATAATAGAAAACAATGAAGCAAACCTACAAGATCTAGAAAATGCTTCTAAAGGGTACATCTAAGAGTTACGGGTCTTGTGGAAGAGGTAGAGAGAAAGGTGGTATAGAAAATTTACTCAAAGTAATAATAACAAAGAACTTCCCCAATCTAGATAAATATATCAGTATCCAAGTATAAAAAGGTTGTAGAATACAAAGCATATTTGAAGATTATGTATGATTATATGTGATATTTAACCCAAAGTCGACTACATTAAGCCCTTTAAATAAAACTCCCAAAACTGAATGATAAAAAAAAAAATCCTAAAAGCAGCAAAAGAATAGAAACAAATTACATATAATGGAGCTCCAATACATCTGGAACCAAATTCTCAGTGGAAACCCTACAGGCCAGTAATGAGTGGCATAACATATTTAAAGTGTTGAAGGAAACAATATTTTACCCTAGAAGAGTATATTTCATAAAAATATTATTCAAGCATGAAGAAGAAATAATATCCCAGACAAACAAAAGCCGAGGGATTTCATCAACACCAGACTTGCCCCACAGTAAATGCTAAAGGGAGTTCTTCAGTCAGGAAGAGCTGGGATGTTAATGAGCAAGAAGAAATCATCTGAAGGTATAAAACTCAAGGGTGATAGTAACTACATAGAAAATTACAGAATATTATAAAACTGTATTTGTGGTGTGTAAACTAAACTTAAGTAGAAATACTAAAAGAGCAACCAACCAAAATAATAACTATAACAACTTTTCCAAACATAGTACAGTAACATAAATAGAAATGAGAACAACAAAAAGGGGGACAGATAAAGTTAAAGTGTTGAGTTTTAATTAGTTTTTGTTTGTTTGTTTTTGATGCAATCATTTTTAAGTTGTCATCAGTTTAAAATAATGAGTTGTAAGAGAGTATTTACAAGCCTCATGTTAACCACAAATCAAAAAACATACAACGTATACAAAAATATAAGACAATCAATTACAACATATCTCCCAAGAAATCAGCTTCTTTAAATAAAATACAAAAAGGAAAAAACAAAAGAAGAGGAGACCAAATGTGATTTCAAGACAAAAACTATAAGAGACAAAGAAGGTCACTATATAATGATAAAGGGTTAAATTTAGTAAGAGGGCTGTATTAGTTAGTGTTCTCTTAGAAGGACTAATAGGAGAAATTATATCTATATAAATATATGTGTTGGTGTCTGCTGCAGGCAAATTGGGCACTCAGCAGTGGCTGTAGCCAGGTCAGCCTTGGTGAGTGGAAGTCCATGTTGCTGAGCCCGTGTGTAACCTCCATGCCTGCCACCATGACCAGTTTGTCCATGGGCCCATTGGGTGATGACAGGTGTGGCTGGGGTAAGAGGCTGAGTGGTTTCAACAGAATGGATCAACCTATCCACTTGATTATTAAACTCCTCCATTGCTTAGGTCACCCGTTGGTGACCACTCACATGGGACATAAATATCTTGACAGTTTTTGACCACTCGGAGAGGTCCATCCACATACCTCTTCCCCAGATTTCTTTGTCATCAATTTCCCAATCATGCTTCTTTCAAGTTCCTGACTATCCAGCCAAATAATTGGCTACAGCTTATGAATCAGTATATTATCACAAATCTGGCCATTTCTCCTTCCATGCAAAGTGCACAACCAGGTGAATTGCTCGAAGTTCTGCCCACTGAGAAGATTTCACTTCACCACTGTCCCTCAGAGATGTCCTAGAAAGGGGCTATAGTGCTGCAGCTGTCCATTTTTGGGTAGTGCCTGCATATCGCATATCGTGCAGAACCATCTGTGAACCAGGACCTAGTCTTCTCTTCCTCTGTTAACTGATTATAGGGAACTTCCCATCAGGCCATTGGTGCAGACTGGGGGTGAGAAGTCAGGGTGGCAGATATAGAGACCATGGGTTTTTAAGCCATTTCCTCAGGTAACTCACCTGTGCCTTCAGGACATGCTTGAGCCTGATCATGCATATACCACTTGCATTTGATGATGGAATGTTTCTGTGTATGACCCACTTTATGACTACATGGGTCAGAAAGCACCCAGTTCATGATAGGCAGTTCAGGTCCCATGGTGACTTGATGACCCATAGTCAAACATACAGCTTCTAGCAAAGCCCAGTAACAGACCAACAGCAGTCTCTGAAAAGGAGAATAATTATCTGCAAAAGATGGCTAGGGCTTGCTCCAAAATCCTAAGAGGACTCCACTGCAGTTCTCCTATGGGAGCCTGTCAAAGGTTCCAAACAGCTTCCCTATCTACCACTGACACATCAAGCACCATTGGATCTGTGGGGTCACATGGCCCCAGTGGCAGAGCTGCTTACACAGCAGCCTGGACTTGTTGGAGAGCCTTCTCCTGTTCTGTATCCCACTCAAAAACTGGCAGCCTTTCAGGTTACTCAATAAATGGGCCAGAGTAACACCACCAAATGAGGAATGTGTTGTCTCCAAAATCCAAATAGGCCACTAGGTGTTGTGCCTTTTTCTTGGTTGTAGGAGGGGCCAAATGCAGCAACTTATCCTTTACCTTAGAAGGAATATCTCGACAGGCCCTACATCACTGGATCCATAGATATTTTACTGAGGTAGAAGGTCCCTAAATTTTAGTAGGAATTATTTCCCATCTTCTGGCATGCAAATGCCTCACTAATAAGTCCAGCGTGTTTGCTACTTCTTGCTCACTATATGCAGTCACCATAATCTCATCAACGTAACGAACCAGTGTGATATCTTGTAGAAGTGAAAAGTCTCTCTGAATAAGATTACGACACAAAGCTGGAGACCTAATATACTCCTGAGGTAGGACAGTAAAAAATATATTGCTGGCCTTTCCAGCTGAAGGCAAATTGCTTCTGGAACGCCTTATGGACAACAATGGAGAAAAAGGCATTTGCCAAGTCAATGACTGCATACCAGGTACCAGGAGATGTGTTAATTTGCTCAAAAAATAAAACCACATGAGGCTGAGCAGCTGCATTTGTAGGCACCACTTCATTAAGCTTCCAATAATCTGTTATTCGCCAAAATCCATCTGTCTTCTGCACAGGCCAAATGGGAGAGCTGAAAAACGATGTAGTGGGAGTCACCACTCCTGCATCTTTCAAGTCCTTGATGGTGGCACTAATCTTTGCAATCCTTCCAGGGATGAGATATTGTTTTTCATTTACTACTTTTCTGGGTGGAGGCAGCTCTAGTGGCTTCCATTTGTCTTTTCCCACTATAGTAGCCCTTACCCTACCAGTCAGGGAGCCAATGTGGGGTTTTGCCAGCGGCTAAGTATGTCTATGCCAATTGTGCATTCTGGCACTGGAGAATTGACCACAGGATGAGTCTGAGGATCCACTGAACCCACTGTAAGTTGGACCTGAGCTACAACTCCATTAATTACCTTACCTCCATAAGCCCCTACTTTAACTGGAAAGCCAAAATGGTGTTATAGGTGCCCTGGAACCAATGTCAGCTCAAAGCCAGTGTCCAGTAGTCCCCAAAATGTCTGATGATTTCCCTTTCCCCAATGCAATTACCCTGGTAAAAGGCCAGAAGTCTCCTTGGGGAAGGACGGGAGAAAGATTCACTGCATAAAGTGTCGGTAATGTAGTGGGGTCCTTCCTCAAGGGGGTCTGGCCTCCCTTTCATTCAAGGGGTTCTGGGTCTGTAAACTGGGTCAAGTCTGGAAGTTAATTGAGGAGTCATAATCCTGTTTTTATAATTCAAATTAGTCTTCTGTTCATTTGACCTAGAAGTTTTCTAATTGTATAATTTTAAGCAGGAATGTAGTAAACGTACTATCAAATTCACTTCTAGGAACACCATGATTAAATAGCCAATGACAGAGCTCTACACAAGTCAGGATATTCTGATTGTCACTTTGCCTGTGCTGTCCATTATAGTAGCTACACCCACCTTGCCATTGACTATTGAGTGCTGCCACTTGTTCCTTGCCACCTCAGGATCGAATTATTCTCATTGTATTTAAATTTTGTAGCTGAGTGACTGCAGTTCCCACCGTTAGATCTGACATACGAAGAAGAGCAATTACAGGATTTTTCAAAGATGAAGATGCTTTCCTCACAAATCTATTTCATAAGGCACAGGTCAAGGTCAAGCATATGTCTTCTGGACCCTCCCAGCTGGGATGAGTAGGTCTAAATTGACTAATCCACTCCACCATCCCAATCTCCCTAAGTCTTTGGATCCCTTTGTCTACATTAAACTAAGGGAGATCTGGCATTTCCAGCTTGCTCACAGTGGACCATCTTTTAATCCATATTATAGCTAACTAAGCAAATTAACTATTAGAACCTTTTCAACTCCCCAAGCTGCAACTTTAAATGCAGAGTCCCTACTTACTGGACCCAAATCAATAAATTCAACTTTATCCAACTTCCACCATTATCCCATACTTTTAATATCCATTCCTCTACCTGTTCTCCAGATTGCTGCTTATATAAATTAGAGAACTCAAACAGTTCTTTTTGCGTGTACCATACCTCATGGGTAGTACACCTCATGGGTAGCGTGACCTCATGGGTCACACTTTCAAACTCACCTCTAGCGGCCTGCTGGGACTTTAGTCTAGTTATAGGTCTAGAAGCAAACAGAGGCGTTGGCCGTGGCTTCTGAGGAGAATCAACATTATCTTACTTGGCAGCTGCCTCGGGGGAGGCCACCACTGTTGCCTAAAGCAGCACAGGGATTATCTCCTCATACAAACAAGGAAAGGCTGATGGCAGCATGGTTTGGGGAGGAGATGTTGCCACTACTGGGGGTAGGAAAGCTGTTACTTCTGGTGGAAAAAATGTTCATTAGAGTTTACAAACTCAGTGTCCCCAACTTCACTAGGGTCCTCCAAACTTCCCCATTCCAAGTTGGAGGGCTCCATTCTTTTCCAATCAATGCTCACACTTTTACAATAGACACCTGGCGAAGCTGTACATGCATCTTTCATTGCAGGTCAGACACTTGCATAGTAAGAGCTTGTGTCTGTTTTTTCACAATTTCAGTTCTTTCTGTACAGGTGATAAAACTCACTCAGGGCAATCTTAGCAGATTTGAGGCTTAGTATCTGCTTCTGAAGCTGGGAGACAGAATCTCTCAGTTCATCATTTTCTTTTATCATTTTGTCCGCTGAACTTAGGAGCAAACAACCAGGTTCATTATGTTCCTTGATTCTCCACATATGGTCAAAGGTATAATGTATAGAGTATATACATTTCTCGAACAGTAAATCAGTTGTGTCAAACGCATTTATTTTGCATAACTCTCTAAACAGTTTCTGCTAAGGATTATCAGTGTTCTCCACACTACTAAAAATAGAGTCCTTAGCATTTTGGGGTCTAATATAATTAAGCAGCCAACTCCAGAAACCCCAAAACCAACAAAAGAAATCCATACTTAATATTCTGTTCCTCTAGAACCACTCCCAGTAACAAAATCTGTATTAGTCAGGGTCCCCTATATACATATATGTTTCCATACTGATACTCTGTATAGAAAATCTGTCCAATGCTGATAGTGGGATGTTGAAATCTTCAACTATTATTGCTGAAGTGTGTGTGTGTGTGTGTGTGTGTGTGTATATATTTGTGTGTGTGTGTATATATATATTACATATATATGTAACATATATACATATATATGTGTGTGTATATATATAAATATATGTATTTATTAAAAATCTGTTATTAGTCAGGGTTCCATATCTGTATACTATGTATCTATTATATATATATTATATATATATATATATATATTAACTTGCATCTTCACAAAGTCCCTCAGCTTGTCTGAAAGTTGAGGAGCAAGGACAGCAAGTTCAAGTACCAAAACTGAAGAACTTGGGGTCTGACGTTCAAGGTCAGGAAGCACCCATCATGGACAAAGATGTAGACTTGGAGGCTAGGCCCATCTCTCCTTTTCACATTTTTCTACCTGCTTTATATTTACTAGAAGCTGACTAGATTGTACCCACCAGATTAAGGGTGGATCTGCCTTTCCCAACCCACTGACTCAAATGTTAATCTCTTTTGGAAACACCCACACAGACACAACTAATATTAATACTTTGTACACCTCCATCTAATCAAGTTGACACTCAGTATTAACCTTCATAATGGCATGACAATTATAAAAACATATGCACGTAACACTGAAGCATCCAGATATATAAAACAAATATTATTAAAGGTAAAGAGAAAGATACAACCCAATACAACAATAGCTGAAGATTTCAACACCCCACTATCAGCATTGGACAGATTTTCTATACAGATTATCAGTAGTGAAACATCAGACTTAATTTGCACTATAGACCAAATGGATCTAATAGATATTTACAGAACATTTGATCTAATAGCTACAGAATACACACTCCTCTCCTCAGCACATGAATCATTGTCAATGATAGACCATATGTTAAGTTACAAAATAAATCTTAAACATTCAGAAATAGAAACCATATTAAGCATCAACTAAGTAAAACTAAAGTAGAAACCATTTTAACTATTAAACAATATTAAGTATCTTCTCTGACCACAATGGAATCAATAACAAAAGACATTTTGGAAACTGTACAAACAAATGAAAGTTAAACCATATGCTTCTAAATGACCAGAGGGTCAATAAATAAATTAACAAAATAATTTTTAAAAATGCTTGAAACACATGATAATGGAAACACAATACACTAAGATCTATGGAATGCAGCAAAAGTAGTACTAAAAGTGTATAGCTATAAGAGCCCACATTTTAAAAGTAGAAAAACTTCAAATAAACAACCTAATTATGCATATTAAAGATATAGAAAATCAAGAACAAACCTAACTCACAATACATAGGATAAAAAGCAATAATAAAGACCGAAGCAGAAATACATGAAATGGAAACAAAGAAAACAATACCAAAGATAACATAAAAAGTTGGTTATTTGAAAACATATTAAACATTAAAAAATCTTTAGCCAGACTTTTAATAAAAAAAGAGAGAACACCCAAATAATTAAAATCAGAGGTAAAGTAGAAGACATTACAACCAAGGCTGCAGAAATTCAGAAGATCATTAGAGGCTACTATGAGAAGCCGTACATCAATAAATTTGAACACCTACAAGGAAAAGATGACTACTTAGACCAATACAACCTGCCAAGGTTCAACCAGGAAAGAATTCAAAACCTGAACAGACCAAGAACAAATAACAGTATTGAAGCTGTAATACAAAGTCTTTGAGCAAAACAAAATCCCAGGACCTAATAACTTCACTGCTACATTCTACAAAGCAGTTAAAACACAAATAACAGTCTTTAAAAATTTTTCAGAAATTGAGTGAAGTATGGAATACTTCCAAACTCAACTTACAAGGCCACTATTATGCTGATCACAGAGCTAGACAATGAAATATATATATTACAGGTCAGTATCCCTGATGAAGGTTGATGCAAACATCCTCAACAAACTACTAGCCATTTGAATTCAACAACACATTGAAAAGATTACTCATCGTGATCAAGTGCCAGGAATGCAAGTATGGTTCAACACATACAATTCAATGTGATATATTATATTAACAGAATGAAGGACAAATTCATATGGTCATTTCAATAGATTGTAAAAGAGTATTTGGTAAAATTTAACACCCTTTTATGGTAAGAACCCTCAATAAACTGGGTATAGGAAAAACTATCTCAAAGCAATAAAAATCATACATGACAGACATCTAGTGCCATACTAAATGGGAAAAAATGAAACCTTTACCCCTAATATCTGGAAAATGACAAACATATCCACCACTGTTATTCAACATAGTGCTGTTAGTTCAATCTGGAGGAATCAGACAAGAGATAAAAACAAATAAAGCACATTCAAGGAAAGGAAGAAGTCAATTAACTTTGTTTGCAGATGACCTGATGTTATATTTTTAAAAATGTAAAGACACCACTTAAAAATATTAGAACTAATAGTTAGAATGGCAATCATTAAAAAATCAGGAAACAACAAGTGCTGGAGAGGATGTGGAGAAATAGGAACACTTTTACACTGTTGATGAGACTGTAAACCAGTTCAAATATTGTGGAAAACAGTGTGGCGATTCCTCAAGGATCTAGAACTAGAAATACCATTTGACCCAGCCATCCCATTACTGGGTATATACCCAAAGGATTATAAATCATGCTGCTATAAAGACACATGCACACGTATGTTTATTGCGGCACTATTCACAATAGCAAAGACTTGGAATCAACCCAAAAGTCCATCAGTGACAGACTGGATTAAGAAAATGTGGCACATATCCACCATGGAATACTATGCAACCATAAAAAGGATGAGTTTGTGCCCTTTGTGGGGACATGGATGCAGCTGGAAACCATCATTCTCAGCAAACTATCACAAGAACAGAAAACCAAACACCGCATGTTCTCACTCATAGGTGGGAATTGAACAGTGAGATCACTTGGACACAGGAAGGGGAACATCACACACCGGGGCCTATTGTGGGGAGGGGACAGGGGGAGGGATAGCATAATGTAAATGACGAGTTAGTGGGTACAGCACACCAACATGGCACATGTATACATATGTAACAAACCTGCATGTTGTGCACATGTACCCTAGAAATTAAAGTATAATAATAAAAAAAAAGAACAAACAAAAACAAAAACAAAACAAAACAAAACAAGCAAACAAAAAGAATATGAGAACAGAGTGGACTTGAAATTTAACATATCCTACTGGCATCACTTGTTTGTAGAAAAATAAAATGCATCATGTATTTATTTAAATAAAATAGAGGATTCACACAAAAAAAGGACTAATAAACAAATTCAGTAAAGTCATAGAATACAAAATCAACAAACAAAAATAAGTAGTATTTCTAAGTTGCTACAACAAACAATCTGAAAAAGTAATCAAGAATGTAATTTAATTTAAATAGCTACAAATTAAATACCTAGAAATGAATTCCACTAGAAAAGTGAAAAAATTCTACAATGAAAATGGCAACACATTGAGGATAAAAATTAAAGAGAACACAAAACACTTGAAAGATATTCCATGTTCATGGATTGGAGGAATCAATATTTAAAAAAATATCCAAACAATCTACATATTCAGTGCACTCACTATTACAATACCAATGATATTCCTTCACGGAATAGACAAAGCAATTCGACTAATTACAAGGAAACACAAAATACACTGAATGGGCAAAGCTGCCCTGAGGGAAAAAAAAAGTACAAAAAACTGAAGGAACCTTATTACCCACTTGAAATTATACTACAGGGCTATAGTAACCAAAATATCATGATACTGGCATACGAACAGATACACAGACCAATGAAACAGAATAGCAAATGCAGGAACAGAAACATACATCTATAATGAACTCATTTTTGAAAACAGTGCCAAGAAAATACAAAAGGAAAAAAGGAAGGACATGCTATTTAATAAATAGTGCTGAGAAAGCTAAATAATTATATGCAGAAGAATAAAACAGGCCCCTTATCTCTCACCATATACAAAAATTAAATCAAAATGAATCGAATACTTGAGTATAAATCTTTGAACTCTGAAATCTTTATACTTGAGTATAAATCTTTGAACTACTAAAAGGAAACAGCTGGGAAACTCTCCAGGACATTTTCTGGGCAAAGATTTCTTGACTAATATCCCACAAATGCAGGCAACCCAAGTAAAAATAGACAAATCAGATTTCAAGTGAAAAACCTTCTGCACAGCAACAGATATCATCAACAGACATCTTTCACAGGATGGAAGAAAATGTTTCCAAACTATCCATCTGAGAAGAGATTAATATAAGTAGCTCTAAAAGAAAAAAATTAATAATCACTTTAAAAGGGCAAAGAATATTAATAGACGTTTCTCAAAAAAAGAAATGAAAATGGAAACCAGGCATATAAGAAGGTGCTCAACACCATTAATCGTTATGTAAATGCAAATAAAAAATATGATGAGATGTCATCTCACCCCAGTTAAAATGGCTTTTATCCAAAAGACAGGCAATAGTATATGCTAGTTAGGGTGTGGAGAAAAGGGAAAACTTTTACACTGTTGGTGAGAATGTATATTAGTACAGCCATGATGGAGAGCAGCAGGGAAGTTCCTCAGGAAACTAAAAACAGAACTACCATATAATTCAGCAATCCCACTGCTAGAAGTATACCCACAAAAAAAAAAAAAAAAGGAAATAGGTATATTTAAGAGATATCTGTATTCCCCTGTTTATTAGAGCTCTATTTATAATATTCAAAATTTAGAAGCAACCTAAATTTCCATCAACAGATGAATGGATAAAGAATGTGTGGTACATATACACAATAAAGTACTGTTCTGTCATAAAAAATTGAGATGCTGTAATTTTCATTAACATGAATGAAATAGATGCCATCATGTTAAGTGAAATAAAACAGCCACAAAAGACAAACTTGACATGTTCTCACTTATTTGTAGGGGCTAAAAATTAAAACACTTGAATTCATGGTGATAGAGAGTAAAATATGTTTACAAGAGGCTCTGAAGGATAGTGGAGTTTAGGGGGAGAAAGTGGGGATGATTAATGGTTATAAAAATAATTGGAATAAATGAATAAGTCTTTGATAGCACAACAGAGTGACTATAGTTAGTAATAATTTACTTGTACATTATAAAATAAGGGTATAATTGAAAAAAGAGTATAATCGATATTTTAACACAAATGATAAATGCTTGAAGTGATAAATACTCCATTTGCCCTGATTTGATTATTGCACATTGTGTGCTTGTACCAAAATATCTCATGCATCCCATAAATAAATATATATACCTACTATATACCCACCAAAAAAATTAAATACAGTTAAACATATGCCTATCATATAATCCTGCCATTCCACATTCAGGGATATACCAAAATAAAAGGACTTACACAGGAATACTCAGGATTTTATTTGCAATAACTCAAAGTCAGAAACAATCTTAATATCAATGGGTAGATGAATGAATATTCAAGTTGTAATATATCCATAATACGAAACACTCTTCAGCAATAAAAAGCAAACTACTGACATATGTAACAACATGGATAGAGTTTAAATGCTTTACATTAAATAAAAGAACCCAAACAAGTATAGTTTCATTTATATAATATTTGAAACAGGCAAAATTATAGGAACATTAAACAGATCAGTGGATTTCTTGGGTTGGTAGTAGGGGTAGGGAGTGATTACCAAGGCCTTGATAAGAAAAATGTTTGTGAGTGATGATGTTAATATTTTTATCTTGGTCTTGCTTATAATTTTGTGATTATATATTTGTGCAAACTCACAGAATTTAGAAAAAAATTATATATTTTACTATGTGTAAATTAAAAAGTGATTTAAAGCATCAAGATATGTACCTCAGTAGTTTAATATTAACATAGTAAACCAAACATATACACACGCAGACACATATGGTACAGTGCAAAGTGCATGATATTTGTAGTCAGGCAAAATCCTAGCTCTGTCAATTATGTAATGTATGACCTTTGGTAAATTACTCAATATTGTTGAGCCTTCATCTATTAACTTAAGGTAATAATATTTATCTTATATATTTATTCTGAAGTGTAAACAAGAAAACTCATGCAAAGCCCCTAGCATAGAGATAGGTACAAAAATACATACTCAATAAAGGTCAATCCTCACATTCTCTTACATGCCTGTATTATAATTGTCATGAAAGTTAAAATTACTTTCATATCATGAGTAAGACGGCAGAATAGGAAGTTTTCCACTGATACCCTCACACAACAACATGAATTTAGAAGCCATTCATGAAAAAAGTGCCTTTTTGAGAGTTTTGAGACCAGGTAGAAGACTGAAAAACCTGGGTGGAGCCCAAGACTGAGGAAGGTTCTTGTGGAAGGTCAGATCAATGCCTAGGTAAGATGCTTGCTGAACTTGGTCTCAGTTACAGATGAATAAATGGCCTCCTTGTCTTGTCAACTCAAGTGTAGTGTTACCTGGCCTTGGTCCTGCCACCAGAATTATTAGCCAAGGACCGGGGAGAAGCCACAGCCACCAGTGCCTCGGGTGACAGGCCTGTCAACACAGATGCTAGCTGTGGACCCTGAAGTGGTCATTGAACTTGGCTCTAGCTCTTTTCACTGACAGACTTGAAATCCCATCAGCCCAGAGACTTGCTGGAAGTCCCTGCTAGAAGTGCCTTTTCATTACTCTCAGCAACAGGCAGGAACACTGTTTCAGCATCACTATAAATCTTGAGCCAACTCTGTAACTTGTTATCAGCATCTCTCAGCTGTGGTCTGAGAGTGGTATTGCCTATCTGGGGGCCCACCAGAAGATACACCCTTTTGTGCCCCTGAGGAAAGCCCACTGACTTTGGTCTTATTGCAGATCCCCCAAAAAGGCCCAGTAACTTTGTTCTAGTCCCTCTCAGCTGAAGTTTCAGGGCAGTCCTTCCCATCCAGAGGTCAGCCAGGAGACATGCACATCTGTGTCCAATGGGGAAAGCCTGCAAACCTCAGTGCCACAACAGATCCTGAAATGGCCCTGTAACTTGGCTCAAGCTCTTCTTAGCTATTGTCTGAGCGTAATCCTGCTAATTTAGGGATATGCCTGGAGACACATCCATTCATTCTCTCAGAGGCAGGTCCACAGACCTCAAACCAACTGTACATCCTGAAGTAGGTCTTCAACCCAGCTGCAGATTTCTTAGCCACTGTCTGGGGCAGTCCTCTCCACCCAGGAAACTGGAAGGAGGGACACCCTTCTGTGTCCCTAGAGGAAGGCCTTCAAAACGTGGTCTTGGCTTTGAACTCTGAGGCTGCCTTGTGACAGTTCCAGCTATTCTCAGCCATGGTCCAAGGCCAGTCCTGCCTGACCATGGGCTCACTTAGTAACATAGTGGGAGTGCCATATCCAGCTTCAAACCCAGTAATAGACCTGCTGTCTGTAAACTCAACTGCAGAATCTAAAGCAGATTCTTGTTTCAGGGTCACTCTTACTAACCAAAGTCTTGAAGATAGTCCAGTCCACCCAGGGACCAGACAGGATACATGCTTGCTTGAGTCACTGGTAGCATCTCTACAAACTGCAGACCTTACTGTGGATGCAGCAACAGCTACATTATCCAGCTCCAATGCCACTTTATGGTGAACCCAAAGGCAATTCCTTAAGCCTGAGGAGCTAAAATGAAAAGGTTTTAACCATCGAGACCAGTCTGTAGATACAAGAAGTGTTTGTACTTTCACACGCACAGACACCAACACAAGAATACATGGATAATCAATGAATCAGGCAAACATACCATAACCAAAAGAAACTAATCAGGTTTCAATAACTGTTTCCAAGTAATAAAGGTCTACAAACTGCCTAAAAAAATTCAAAATAATTATTTGTAAAAAGTTTGATGAGATGAAAAAGAACACAAATAGACAATGAAACAAAGTCAGGAACATAAGGCATGACAAAAATTATAAGTAGAATGAAGAAGTAGAAATCATAGAAAATTACCAACCAGAATTCTCACAGCTGAAGAGTACAATGGCAATACTGAAACATTCAATAGAAAGCATAAACAGCAGACTTGATTATGCAGAAGAAATAATCAATAGACTGAAATATATTCCATGTAAATTAGCCAATTAAAAGAACAAATAAAGGAATAAAAATGAGTTGAAGTAAACACGAGGGGCCTGTTGGACACCATCAAAGGAATGAATAAATGAAATGTGGGAGACCCAGGAGGTAAAAGGTGAATGAAAGGGAGATAAAGCTTATTTAAAGAGATAATGGTTGGAAACTTCCCAAGTATTGTAAGAGTCATGGACATGCAGATTCACAAACCCCAAAGGATCACATTTAAGACTAAAGAATACCTGGAGACATATTATAATCAAATTGTCAAAAGTGAAAGGCAAAAAGAGAATATAAAAATCATCAAGAGAAAACAGACTTTTTCACACAAAAAAACACCCAGAAGGCTATAAGTGAAGTTAGCAGAAAGTGTAGGCCAGGAGGGAGTGGGATGCCATATTAAAGCACTAAAAGAAACAAATCTGTCAGCCAAGGATACAATACCCGGGATAGCAGTCCTTCAAAAAGTAAAGACAGATGAAGACATTGGAAGAACAAAAGCTGAGAGAGCTCATAACCACTAGACCTGCTTTACAAGAAATATTAAAAGGAGTTCGTTGAGTTGAAATGAAAAAGATAGAAAGTAACAACATGAAAACATACGAAAGTGTAAAATTCACTGGTAAAGGCAAATATATACACAAATTTAGATAACTCTAATATTGTAATCGTGGTGTGTAAATCACTTATAAATCTGGAATAAAAGGTTAAAAGACAAAAGCATTAAAAATAAATATAGCTACAATAAGTTCTTAATGTATACAGTATAAAATGATATAAAATGTATCATCAATAGCACATAATGTATGTATATAAGGAGAATCAAAAGTGTATAATTTTTGTATGCAATTGATGTTGTCATCAGCTTAAAATACAAGGTACCATAAATTATTGTAATATAGTTGCTGTCTTGGCATCCTTTTTTTTTATTTCCATAGATTATTGGGGAACAGAGTATTTGGTTACATGAGTAAGTTCTTTAGTGATGATTTGCGAGATTTTGGTGAACCCATCACCCGAGGGGTATTCACTACACACTATTTGTAGACTTTTATCTCTTACTGCCTTCCCATTCTGTCCCCCTGAGTCCCCAAAATCCATTGTGCCATTCTTATGCCCTTGCATCCTCATAGCTTAGCTCCACTCATAAGTACATACAATGTTTGGATTTTCATTCTTGAATGACTTCACTTAAAATAATAGTCTTCGGTCTCATCCATGTCACCGTGAATGCTGTTAATTATTCCTTTTTATGACTGACTGGCATTCAGTGGTGTATAATAAATAAATATATATATATATATATACACACATATATATATAATCAAATACTAGAGTGTGTACATATATAATCAAATACTAGAGTGTGTACATATATAATCAAATACTAGTGTATATATATGTGTATGTGTGTGTGTGTTTGTGTATATATATATGTGTCTCAGAGTTTCTTTATCCACTCGTTGATTGATGGGCAGTTGAATTGGTTCCACATTTTTGCAATTGCATATTGTGTTGCTATAAATAGGCATGTGTAAGTAGCATTTTTTGGTATAGTGACTTATTTTCTCTGGGTAGTTACCCCAGTAGTGGGGTTGCTGGATCAAATGGTAGCTCTACTTTTAGTTCTTCAAGGAATCACCGACTATTGTCCATAGTGGTTGTACTAGTTCACATTCTCACCAGCAGTGTAGAAGTGCTCCTTGTTCACCACATCCACGCCAACATCTAATTTTTTTTATTTTTATTTTTTATTTTTGATTATGGCCATTCTTGAAGGAGAAACATGGTGTCACTTTGTGGTTTTGATTTGCATTTCCCTGATCACTAATGATGTTGAGCATTTTTTTTCTTATGTTTGTTGGCCATTTGTGTATCTTCTTTTGAGAATTGTCTATTCATGTCCTTAGCCCACTTTTTAATGGGGCTATTTGTTTTTTTCTTGTTGATTTCTTTGAGTTTATTGTAGATTCTGGATGTTAGTTCTGTGTCAGATGTTTACATTGTGAAGACTTTTTTCCCACTCTGTGTGTTGTCTCTTTATTCTGCTGACTGTTCCTCTTGCCCATAAAAGCTCTTTAGTTTAATTAAGTCCCAGCTATTTATCTTTGTTTTGTTTTATTGCATTTGCTTTTGGGTTCTTGGTCATAAAATCCTTGCCTAAGCCAATGTCTAGAAGAGTTTTTCCAATGTTATCTTCTGGAATTTTTAGTTTCAGGTCTTAGATTCACATCCTTAATGCATATTGAGTTTATTTTTGTATAAGGGGAAAGATGAGGATCTAGTTTCATTCTCCTGCATGTGATTAGCCAATTATCCCAGCACCATTAGTTGAAAAGGATGTCTTTTCCCCATTTATGTTTTTGTTTGCTTTGTCAAAGATCAGTTGGCTGTAAGTATTTGAGTTTATTTCTGGGTTCTCTATTTTGTTCCCCTGATCTATGTGCCTATTTTTATGCCAGTACCATCCTGTTTTGGTGACTATGGCCTTATAGCATAGTTTGGAATCAGGCAATATGATGTCTACAGATTTGTTCTTTTTGCTTAGTCTTGCTTTGGCTATGTGGGCTCTCTTTTGGTTTCATATGAATTTTAGAAAAGCTTTCTCAAATTCTTTGAAGAGTAAGGGTGGAATGTTAATGGGAATTGGATTGAATTTGTAGATTGCTTTTAGCAGTATAATAATTTTCACAATATTGATTCTACCCATCCATGAGCATGAGGCGTGTTTCCATTTGTTTGTGTTGTCTATGATTACTTTCAGCAGTGTTTTGTAGTTTTCCTTGTAGAGGTCTTTAACCTTCTTTGTTTGGTATATCCCCAAGTACATATATATTTTGCAGCTATTGTAAAAGGGGTTGAGTTACTGATTTGGTTCTAAGCTTGGTCACTGTTGATGTATAGAAGAACCACTAAATTGTGTACATTAATTTTGTATCAATAAATTTTGCTGAATTTTTTATCAGTTCTAGGAGGTTTTTGGAGGAATCTTTAGGGTTTTCTAGGTAAATGATCATATCATTGGCAAACAGTGACAGTTTGATTTCCTCTTTACTGATTTGGATGCCCTTTATTTCTTTCTCTTGTCAGATTGTTCTGTCTAGGACTTCCAGTACTATGCTGAGGAGGAGTGGAGAGAGTGGATATCCTTGTCTTGTTCCAGTTCTCAGAGTCAATGCATTCAACTCTTCCTCATTCAATGTTATGTTGGCTCTGGGTTTGTCATAAATGGCTTTTATTATATTGAGATATGCTCCTTGTATGCTAGTTTTGCTGATTTTTAATCATAAAGCAATGCTAGATGTTGTCTAATGCTTTTTGTGCGTGTATTGAGATGATCATGTGATCTTTGCTTTTTATTCCATTTATTTAGTGTATCACATTTATTGACTTGCATGTGTTAAACCATTCCTGTATTCCTGGTATGAAACCCATTTGGTCATGGTGGATTATCTTTTCTATATGTTGTTAGATTCACTTAGCTAGTATCTTGTTAAAAATTGTAGTCTATGTTCATCAGGGATATTGGTCCATAGTTTTCTTTTTTGGTTTTATGCTTTCCTGGGTTTGGTATTAGGGTGATACTGACTTCATAGAATGATTTATAGAGGGTTCCCTATTTCTCTATGTTGTGGAATAGTGTCAATAGGATTGATACTAATTCTTCTTTGCCTGTCTGGTAGAATTCTTCTGTGAATCCATCTGTTCCTGAACTTGTTGTTGTTGCTAATCATTAAATTACTCTTTCAATATTGCTGCTTATTATTGGTCTGTTCGGGGTATCTAATTCTTCCTGCTTGATTTAAGCTAGGAGGGTTTTATTTTTCCAGGAATTTAAGTGTCTCTTCTAGATTTTCTAGTTTATGCATGTAAAGGTGTTCATAGTAGGCTTGAATGATCTTTTGTATTACTGTGGTGTCAGTTGTAATATCTCCCATTTCATTTCTCATTGAGCTTATTTGGAATTTTTCTCTTCTTGGTTAATCTTGTTAATGGTCTATCCATTTTAATTATGTTTTCAAAGAACAAGCTTTTTGTTTCATTTATCTTGTGTATTTCTCTGTTTCAATTTCACTTAGTTCTGCTCTGATCTTGGTTATTTTCTTTCTACTGCTCTGTTTGGGTTTGGTTTGTTCTTATTTCTCTACTTCCTTTGGGTGTGACCTTAGATTGTTTATGCTCCTTTAGACTTTTTGATGTGGGCATTTAGGGCTATGAACTTTCCTCTTAGTACCACCTTTGTTGTCTCCCAGAGGTTTTGATAGGTTGTGTCACTATTGTTTTTCAGTTTGAATAATTTTCTTGTTTTCCATCTTGATTTCATTTTGACCCAATGATTATTCAGGAGGAAGTTATTTAATTAACATATGTTTGAATGGTTTTGAAGGTTCGTTTTGGAGTTGATTTCCAGTTTTCTTCCACTATGTTCTGAGAGAGTGCTTGATATAATTTCAATTTTCTTAAATTTACTGAGGCTCTCTTTGCAGCCTGTCATATGGCCTATCTTGGATAAAGTTCCATGCCCTGTTGAATAGAATGTATTTTCTGCAGATGTTGGGTGGAATGGTCTGTCAATATCTGTTAAGCCCATTTGTTCCAGGATATAGTTTAAGTTTATTGTTTCTTTGTTGACTTTCTGTTTTGATGACCTGTCTAGAGCCATCAGTGGATTATTAAAGTCTCCCACTATTATTGTGCTGCTCTCTGTCTCATTTCCTAGGTCTATTAGTAACTTTTTAAAATAAATTTGGTAGCTCCAGTGTTAGGTGCATATATCTTTAGAATTGTGATATTTTCCTGTTGGACAAGGCATTTTGTCATTATGTAATGTCCCTCTCTGTCTTTTTAAATTGCTGTTACTTTACGGTTTGTTTTGTCTGGTATAAGAATAGCTACTCCTGCTTGCTTTTGGTGTCCATTTGCCTGAAGTGTCTTCTTCCACCCCTTTACTTTAAGTTTGTGAGAGTCCTTATGTGTTAGGTGAGTTTCTTGAAGCCTGCAGATAGTTGGTGAATTCTTAACCATACTGCAATTCTATAACTTTTAAGAAGAATTTAGGCCATTCGCATTCAACCATAGTATGGAGGGGTGAGGTACCATTCCCTTCATCGTGCTATTTGTTGCCTGTATACCTAGCTTTTTGTTTGTTGTTTTTTGCTTTTGTTTTTTTAATTGTATTTTTGTTTTATAGGTTCGGTGAGATTTATGCTTTAAAAAGGTTCTGTTTTGATGTGTTTCCAGGATTTTTTTTTTTTTTTCACGATTTAGAGATTTTTATTTGTTTAGCAGGTCTTGTACTGCTGGATTGGTAATGGTGAATTCTCTCAGCATTTGTTTGTATGAAAAACATTATCTTTCTTTCATATATGAAGATTAGTTTAACTGAACACAAAAATTATTGGTTGATAATTGTTTTGTTTGAGGAGGCTGAAAATAGGGCCCCAATTCCTTCTGGATTGTAGGGTTTCTGCTGAGAAACCGGCTGTTAATCTGACATGTTTTTCTTTATAGGTTACCCGGTGCTTTTGTCTCAGAGCTCTTAAGATTCTTTTCTTCACCTTAACTTTAGATAACCTGATGACAATGTGCCTAGGCAATGATCTTTTTGCTTTGAATTTCTCAGACATTCTTTGTGCTTCTTGTATTTAAATATTTAGGTCCCTAGCAAGGCCAGGAAAGTTTTCCTCAATTATTTCCTAAAATACGTGTTTGTTCATGTTTTCTTAGTCTTTTTTCTTTGTCTTTTTTGGATTGGGTTAATACAAAGGCCTTGTTTATGAACTCTGAATTGCTTTCTTCTACTTGTTCAATTCTATTGCTGAGACTTCCCAGAAAATTTTGCGTTTCTATAATAGTGTCCATTGTTTCCTGAAGTTTTTATTGTTTTTTATTTATGCTATCTATTTTCTTAAATATTTCTCCCTTTACATTTTGTATCTGTGTTTGGATTTCCTTATATTGAGCTTTACCTTTCTCTGGTGCCCCTTGATTAACTTAATAACTAACTTCCCAAATTCTTTTTCAGGTAAATCAGGGATTTCTTCTTGGTTTGTGTCCATTGCTGGTGAGCTAGTGTGATTTTGGGGGGGGGGGGTGTTAAAAAATCTTGTTTTGCCGTATTACTGGAGTTGGTTTTCTGGTTTCTTCTCATTTGGGTAGGCTCTGTCAGAGAGGTCTAGGGCTGAAGGCTGTTGTTCTGATTCTTTTGTCCCATACCACCCCAAGGGGTGTTCCTTTAATGTAATAATCTTCCTCTTTTCCTGTGGATGTGGCTTCCTGAAAGCCAAGCTCCAGTGATTGTTATTTATCTTCCAGATCTAGCAACCCAGTTAGTCTACCAGGCTTTGGGCTGGTACTGCGGTATGTCTGCATAGAGTCTTGTGATGTGAACCATCTGTGGGTCTCTAAGATGTAGACACCAGCACCTGTTCTGGTGGAGGTGCCAGGGGGGTGAAATGGACTATGTGGTTTAATGCACTATTTTTGTGTTGGTTGACCTCCTGCCAGGAGATGGCACTTCTCAAAGAGCATCAGCTATGGTAGTATGGGGGAGGAACCGGTAGTGGGTAGAGTCCTAGAACTCCCAAGAATATATGCCCTTTGTCCTCAGTTACCAGGGTGAATAGGGAAGGGCCATTGGGTGGGGGCAGGGCTAGGTGTATCTGCACTCAGACTCTCCTTGGATGGGTCTTGTTGAGGCTGCTGTAGGGGATGGGAATGTGGTTTCCAGGTCAATGGAATTATGTTCCTAGGAGGATTATGGCTGTCTCTACATGTCATGCAGGTTGTCAGGGAAGTGGGGGAAAGCCAGCAGTCACAGGCCTCACCCAGCTACCATGTAATCCCAAGGGCCAGTCTCACTCCCACTGTGCCACCCAACAGCACTGAGTCTATTTCCAGGCAGTAGCCTAGCAGTGCTAAGAACTTGCCCCAGGTTACCTGCCTCCCAGCTATGACAGCAAGTATGGCTTTCCTTCTATCCCCACCTGTTGAATCTGTACATCTGATTCACACCTTCTCCTGAGTTCTGGCCCGGAGGCTTCTCGATCAGTTCAAATTGTTACAGAGTTCAGCATGAGATTTTCTTCTCCCAGTGGCCTTTCCCAGCACCTCTGGCTATCGTCCTGAAGGGTTCCTGTGAGGCCAGACAGAAATGGGTTGCTAGAGGTCCAGCAAGCTCCCAGGTCTTTTCCCACTGCTTCCTCTACCCCTGTATTTCACTTGGTTCTTTAAATTGTCTTAGCTCCAGGTAAGGTCAGGATCTTCTCCTATAATCTAGACCTTCAGTATCCCCAGTGGGGGTGTATGTTTGGGGGCAGACAATCTCTCTTTCCTGCTTCCACAGTTTGGGCACTCACAGTATTTGGGGTGTCTCCTGGGTCCTCCAGGAGCAATCTTTCTTCATGGGGATCTCTGGGTCCTCTCAGGTTTCCTGATTTAAACCTGCAGTCGTTCTAGAGCAAAAATTCACGATGCGAGTCTCGGCACACTGCTCTGTCTGTTCCAGTTGGAGTTGCAATCTAGTCCTGCTGCCCGTTCACCGGCATCCATTTTTAAAACTGATGTAAGTTATTTGAAATCTAGTCAGATTGTGTCACATTCAGCTTAGTTAAAACTTTCCCTCTCTATGTGATTGTATGTAATGCAGCCTGCTTACTCATTATTCCACTGACACAAAGCCGAACACATGTAACAACTGCTAACCATGAAAATACCTAATTATCAAAAACAGAGTCATATAAATAAATTCCTCTTCACATGAGTTTTTATAAATTATTTAAATATATTTTTAACATTTGTTTTAGATTAAGGGGTACATAAGCAAGTTTGCTATATAGATAAATTGCATGTCACAGGGGTTTTGTGTACAGATCATTGTGTCATTTAGTTTATAAGCACAGTACCAAATAGGTAGTTTTCCAGTCCTCACCAACCTCTCACACTCCACCCTCAATTAGGCCACAGTGTATTTTTTCCCCTCTTTGTGTACATGCATAGTCAATGTTTAGTTCCAACTTATAATAGAGAATATGTGGTATATGGTTTTCTGTTCCTGCATTAGTTCATTTCAGAAATGGCCTCCAGATCCATCCATGTTCCTGAAAAGGACATTATATTATTCTTTTTATGGCTGCATAGTATTCTATGTTGTGTATGTACCACATTTTCTTTAAACAATCTACTACTCATGGGCATTTATGTTGATTCCATAAGTATAATATTGCAATAAACATATATGTGCATGTGTCTTTACAGTAGAATGATTTACATTCCTTTTGGTATATAGTCAATAATAAATAGAATTCCTGGGCCAAGTGGCACTTCTGTCTTAAATTATTAGGGAAATTATCAAACTGTTTTCCACAATGGCTGAACTAGTTTACATTCTCCTCAGCAGAGTATAAGTGTTCCCTTTTCTCTGCAATCTCACCAGCACCTGTTTTTTTCTTTTACTTTTACCATTTCGACTGGTGTGAGATAGTGTCTCATTGTGGTTTTGATTTGCGTTTCTCTAATAATTAATGATGTTAAGCATTTTTACATGTGCTTTTTGAACATCTTTATGTCTTCTTTTGAGAAGCATCTGTTCATATCCTTTGCCCACTTTTTAATGGGGTTGTTTTTTATTTGCTTGTTAATTTGTAAAAGTTTCTTATAGATTCTGTGTATTAGACCTTTGTCATATATGTAGTTTGCAAATATTCTTTCCTATTCTGTAAGTTGTCTATTTACTCTGTTGATAGTTTATTTTGCTGTGCAGAAGCTTGTTAGTTTACTTAGTTCTCATTTGTAAATTTTTGTTTTTATTGCAATTGTCTTTGGCATCTTTGCCAGGGCCTGTATCTAGAGTAATATTATCAAGATTTTATTCTAGGGTTTTTACAGTTTTAGCATTTTTAATCTAAGTTTTTAATCCATCCCGAGTTGATTTTTTATATGATTTAAGGAAGAAGTTCTAATTCAGTCTTCTAGATATGGCTAACCAGTTTTCACACCACCATTAATTGAATAAAAAGTCCTTTCCCCATCGTTTGCTATTGTTGACTTTATCGAAAATCAGATGGTCATAGTTGTGCAGCATTATTTCTCAGCTCTCTATTCTCTTCCATTGGTTTATGTGTCTGTTTTTGTCTTGGTTTTGTGCTGTTTTGGTTACTGAAGCCTTGTAGTATAGTTTGAAGTTGAATAATGTTATGCCCTCAGTTTTGTTCTTTTTGGGTTAAGATGGTCTTGACAATTTGGGCTCTTTTCTGATTCCATATTAATTTTAAAATACTTGTTAGTAAT
This sequence comes from Macaca nemestrina, assembly GCF_043159975.1. Classification (NCBI taxonomy): domain Eukaryota; kingdom Metazoa; phylum Chordata; class Mammalia; order Primates; family Cercopithecidae; genus Macaca; species Macaca nemestrina. The sequence goes on from NC_092145.1 coordinate 88,510,500, forward strand.
TCTTTGAAGAACGTCATTGGTTGTTTTTCATTTGATAGAAATAGCATTGAACCTGTAAATTACAATGAACAGTATTGCCATTTTAACAATTCTGATTATTTCTATCCATAAGGATATAATATTTTTCTATTTGTTTGTGTCATTTCTTATGACAGTGTATTGTAATTTTTATTGTAGAGATTTTTTACCTTTCTGCTGAGTTATATTTCCAGGTATTCTTTTAATCACCATTTTGAATGAGTTTGCTTTCTTGGCATTGCACTCAACTTGGATCTTGCTGGTGAATAGAAAGATACTGATTTTTGTACATTGATTTTATATCCAGAAAATTTGATAAAGTTGTTTATCATATCCAGGAACTTTTGACAGAGACTATGGGGTTTTATAAGTACAAAATCGTACTATCTGCAAACAGAGATAATTTGAATTCTTCCCTTCTTTCTTGGATGCCTTTTATTTTTTTTTGTCTTGCCTGATTGCTGTGGCTAAGACTTCCAGTACTATGTTGAGTAGGAGTGGTGAGAGTGAGCATCCTTGTCCTGTTCTGGTCCTCAAAGGGAATGCTTCAAGCTTTTGTCCATTCAGCATGATGTGTGTTTGTCATTGATGGCTCTTATTATTTTGCAGTATGTACCTTTGATGCCTAGTTTGTTGAGGGTATTTAACATGAAGGAATTTTGGAAACCTTTTCTGAATCAACTCAGATGATCATGTGGTTTTTGTTTTTAGTTTTGTTTATGTGATTAATCACATTTTTTGATTTACATATGTTGAAACAATATTGCACTCTAGGAATAAAGCCTACCTGATCTTGTTGGATTGGCCATTTTGTTTGCTGCCTGATTCAGTTTGCAAAAAATTTGTTGGGGATTTTTGCATCTATGTTCATGAAGGATATTGGCCTGAATTTTTCTCTTTTATTGTTGTGTCTCCAACAGGTTTTGGTATCAGGATGATGCTGCCTTCACAGAATGAGTTAGGAAGAAGCCCCTCCTGTTCAATTTGTTCAGAATACTTTCAGTAGGAATGGTAACAGTTTTTCTTTATAAATTTTATACTTTCAGCTGTGAATCCACCTGGTCTTGGGTTTTTCTTGTTAGTAGGCTTTTCATTTTTGATTCATTTCAGAACCTATTATTGGTCTGTTCAGGGATTCAACTTTATCCTGGTCCAATCTTAAGAAGTTGTATGTTTCCAGGAATTTTTCCATTTCTTCTAGGTTTTCCAGCTTGTATGCAGAGATGTATTTACATTAGTCTCTGAGTGTTTTGTTTACCTCTGTGAGGCTGGTGGTAATGCCTTCATTGCCATTTCAGATTTTGCTTATTTTTATCTTTTATCTTTTTTTCTTTGTTCTAACTAGTGGTCTATCTTATTAATTCTTAAAAAACATCTGCTTTATTCATTAATATTTTGTTTTGTTATCTGCATCACAACTTCTTTCATCTCAACTGTGATCTTTGTTATTTTTTGTTTTCTGCTAGATTTGGGGTTGGTTTACTCTTGTTTCTCCATATAGTTCTTCTAGGTATGTTGTTTGTTTGTTAATTTGAGATCTTTCTATCTTTTGAATGTGGACATTTAGTGCTACAAGCTACATTCTTATCACTGTGTTAACTGTGTCCAAAAGATTCTGGTATATCTTAGTCCTCGTTAATTTCAAAGAATTTCTGGATTCCTACCCGAATTTCATTGTTTACCTTAATGTCATTCAGGAGCATATTATTTAATTTCCATGCAATTCTATGGTTTTTAATAATTTTCTTACTCTTGATTTCTATTTTTTTGCACCGTGCTCCAAGAGTGTGTTTGATATAATTTTACTTTTCTTGGATTTGCTGAGGATTGTTTTATGGCTGATTTTGTGGTCAATTTTAGAGTATGTGCCATGTGCAGGTGAGAAGAATGTATATTCTGTTGTTTTTAGGTGGGGAGTTCTTTAGATGCCTTTTAAGCCCATTTGGTCAAATGTCAGGTGCTGAACATCTTTATTAATTATTTTTGCCTCGATGATCTGTCTAATACTGTCAGTGGCATGTTGAAGTTTCCCACGGTTATTGTGTGGTTATTCAAGTCTCTTCTTGGGCCTATAAGGACTTGCTTTAAAAATCTGGGTGCTCCTGTGTTGAGTGCATATATATTTAGGATAATTAAGGCTTCCTTTTGAATTGAATTGAACACTTTACCATTATAAAATGCATTTTTTTTCCTTTTTTGATTATTGCTGGTTTCAAGACTGTTTTGTAATGGAAAAAAAAAACAACTCTGTTTTGTCTTGAAATAGCAACCCTTTCCTTTTCTGTATCCACTTTGATATGATTTTTGTATATGATGAGAGATAGGGATCTAGTTTCATTCTTCTGCAAAAGGATATCCAGTGTTCCCAACATCATTTATTAAAGTGACTGTTTCCCCCAGTGTATGTTCTTGGAACTTTTGATGAAAATTAGTTCACTGTAGGTTTGTGAATTTGTTTCTGGGTTCTCTATTCTGTTCCATTAATCTATGCATCTGTTTTTATGTCAGTACCATGTTTTTTGGTTTACTATAGCTCTGTGATATAATTTCACATCAGGTAATGTGATTCCTCCAGCCTTCCCCCGCCACCCCTTAGGATGCTTTTGGATATTCTGGATCTTTTGTGGCCTTTTATAAATTTTAGACTTATTCTACTTTTATGAAGAATGGCACTGGTATTCTGGTAGGAATTGCATTGAATCTGTAGATGGCTTTTCTTAGAATAGACATTTTAACAATACCAATTCTTCTAATCTATAAACATAAAATATCTTTGCGTTTTTCTTAGCATCCTCTTTAATTTATTTTATCAATGTTTTATAGTTTTCGTTATTGAAACATTTCACTTCTACGATTAAGTTAATTAATAGATATTTAATTCTATTTGTGGCTATTTTAAATAAAATTACATTATTTCTTTTTCAGGTGAATTGTTGGCATATAAAAATGCTACTTTTTTATGTTGATTTTATATCCTGCAAATTTACTGAATCTATCTGTTCCAATAGTGTGTGTGTGTGTGTGTGTGTGTGTGTGTGTGTGTGTGTGGAGTCTTTAGGTTTTTCTAAATATAAAATCTGATAATCCACAAACAAGTATAACTTGACTTCTTCCTTTCCAGTTTGGATGCTTTTTGTGTCTCTCTACCATCTGATTGCTCTAGCTAGTACTGGAAGTACTTCGGTGAATGACAGTGGTAAATGCTGGCATTTATGTTTTGTTCCAGAGCTTAGAAGAAAGGATTTTACTTTTTCCCTGTTGAGTATAACTCTAGTTCATGTCTGTCATCCATAACTTTTATTATGTTGGGACATGTTCCTTTTATACCCAGTTTTTTGAGGGTTCTTACTGTGAAGCAATGATGAATTTTACCAAATGCTTTTCAAGCATCAACTGAAATGATTCACATGGTATATTCTTTTGTTCTGTTGATTGATTTGTGTAGGTTGAGCCAAACATATTTTCCTCTGAAAAATTCTACCTGGTCATAAAAAAGAATAGTTTTATTGGGTTTTTAAATTCTTTTTTGCTAGTATTTTGTTAAAGACATTTGAATCAACATTCATTAGAGATCTTGGCATATATATACACACACACACACACACACACATGTCTTTGTCTAGTTTTAGGATCAGGGTAATACTGGCCTCATAGAATAAATTTGGAACTAGTGCCTCCTCCTCTATTTTTCAGAATTATTTGAATAGGATTGCTATTAATTATTCTTTAAATATTTGGTAGAACTCAGAAGTAAAGTCATCAGGTCCCAACATTTTCTTTACTAGAAGACTTTTTATTATGGCTTTTTTCTCATTACTTGTTATAGGTCTGTTCAGGTTTTGATTTATTCTTGGCTCCATCTTGTTATATTGTATGTGTCCATAAATTTATTTCTTCTTCATTTTTCAATTTAATGGCATGTATTTGCTCAGAGTAGTCATCAACGATCCTTTGCATTTCTGCAGTAGCTGTTGAAACGTCTCCTTTCTCATTTCTGATTTTATTTATTGTATCTTCTCTCTTTCTTTTTTTTTAAATTTATTTATTATTATTATACTTTAAGTTGTAGGGTACATGTGCATAACGTGCAGGTTTGTTACATATGTATACTTGTGCCATGTTGGTGTGCTGCACCCATCAACTCCTCATTTACATCAGGTATAACTCCCAGTGCAATCCCTCCCCCCGTCCCCCTCCCCATGATAGGCCCCGGTGTGTGATGTTCCCCTTTCTGAGTCCAAGTGATCTCATTGTTCAGTTCCCACCTATGAGTGAGAACATGCGGTGTTTGGTTTTCTGTTCTTGTGATACTTTGCTAAGAATGATGGTTTCCAGCTGCATCCATGTCTCTACAAAGGACACAAACTCATCCTTTTTGATGGCTGCATAGTATTCCATGGTGTATATGTGCCACATTTTCTTAATCCAAGCTGTCACTGATGGACATTTGGGTTGATTCCAAGTCTTTGCTATTGTGAATAGTGCCGCAATAAACATACGTGTGCATGTGTCTTTATAGCACCATAATTTATAATCCTTTGGGTATATACCCAGTAATGGGATGGCTGGGTCATATGGTACATCTAGTTCTAGATCCTTGAGGAATCGCCATACTGTTTTCCATAATGGTTGAACTAGTTTACAATCCCACCAACAGTGTAAAAGTGTTCCTATTTCTTTATTAGTCAGTCTGACTAAATTTTGTTTGTTTTTTCATAAAACAAACACTTTTTTATCTTTCACTTTCTTTGCTTCAGTTTCATTTATTTTTATTCTGATCTTTATTACATATTTTCTTCTACTAATTTGGTGTTTTGTTTGCCTTTGCTTTTTCTAGTTCTTTAAGATGCATCATTTTGTTTTATTTGAAATTTTTCTAGTTATTTGATGTAGGCACTTATTACTGGAAACTTTCCTCTTCGTAATGCTTTTCATGTTTTCCATAAGTTTTTGTATCTTGTATTTTCATTTTCATTTGTACCAAGAAACCTTTAAAATTTCTTCTTAATTTCTTCATTGACTCACTGGTCATTCAATAGCATATTTTTAAAATCTCCACGTGTTTCTACCATTTGAGATGTTCCTCTTGTTGTTGATTTCTTGTTTTATTGCACTGTGATTAGAGAAGATACTTGATGTGTTTTATTTTTTTTTAACTTTTAAGTTCTGTTTTGTGGCTAACATATGTTCTATCCTTCACAATATTCCATGTGCTTAGGAGAAGAATATATATTCTCCAGCCATTGAATGAAGTGTTTTGCAAATATCTATTAGGTCAATTTGATCTATAGTGCAGATTAGGTTTAATGTTTCTTTGCTAATTTTCTGTCTGAATGTTCTGTCTAGTGCCGAAAGTGTGGTGTTGAAGTGTCCAGCTATTATGTATTTGGGCCTGTCTCTCTAGCTCTAATAATATTTGCTTTACATATTTGGGTCATCCAGTGTTTGGTGCACATATATTTATAATTGTCATATCCTTTTGTTGAATTGACTCCTTTATCACCATATATTGACTTTTTTTTTTTTTTTTAATAGTTCTTGTCATGAAATGTATTGCATCTCATGTAAGTATGGCTACATTTGGTCTTTTTGTTTTCATTGACATGGAATATCTTTCTTAATCCTTTTTTATTTTAGTCTACGTGTGTCTTTATAGGTGAAATGTGTATCTTATAGGTAGCAGATCATTGTGTCTTTTTAAAAAAATTAATTCAGCCATTGTATGTCCTTTTTTGGAGAGTTAGTCCACTTACATTCAATGTTGTTATTGTTGGGCAAGGACTTTCTCCTGCTATTTTGTTATTTGTTTTTTTTATTGTTTTGTGGCGTTCTCCTTTTTTTCTTCCTTCCTGTCTTTCTTTTAGTGAAAGTGCTTTTCTCAGGTAGTATTTTTAAATTTCTTGTTTTTCACTTTTTGTCTCTTCTGTAAGTTTTTTGATTTGAGGTTACTATCAGGCTTGCAAATAATATCTTGAAACTCATTATTTTAAGTTGATAACAACCTAATTCTGATTGCAGCAAAAAAATAACAAGCAAAGATAAAACTAATAAAAATTCTACACTATAACTTTATCTTCTCACTTTTTAATGTATTATTGTTTCTGTTTATTTTTTATTATACTGTCTTAAGTATTATTGTCTTAAAAATTGTTTTTGTTGATAGGTATTTAATAGGTTTGATAGGTTTTTATTTTATTCTTCCTACTCAAGTTATGAGTAGTTTACACATTATTATTACATTGTCATAATAATCTGTATGTGTTTCTGTTTTTGTTGTTACCAGTGAGTTTTGTCTTTTCAACTGAAAAAAAAAATGAACATTTCAGTATTTTTTGTAGGACAGGTCTGGTGTCAATAAAATAATTTTTGTTTGTCTGGAAAAGTCTTTATGTCTCTTTCATTTTTAAAGGGTATTTTGCTGCTGCATATACTACACTAGAATAATAGTGTTGTTTACTTCTTTTATACTTTGAATATATCATGTTTCTCTCCCCTGGAAGGTTTCTACTAAAAAGTCTGCTGTCAGACATATTGGAGCTTCGTTGTTCATTATTTGTTTCTTTTTTTTTCTCTTGCAGTTTTTAGGATTCTTTCTTTATTCTTGTCTTTTTAGAATTTGATAATTAAGTATCTTTAAGTAGTTTTCTTTAGCTTATACCTGCTTGGAGGCCTATAACCTTTTTGTACTGGAATATTGATATCTTTCTCTAGATTTGGGTAGTTCTCTGTCAGTAACTCTTTGAATACAATTTCTACCCCTATTTTTTTCTCTATCTCCTCTTGAAGGCCAATAACTCTTATATTTGCCTTTTTGAGGCTGTTTTTAAAATCTTTTAGGTTTGCTTCACTTGTTTTTTTCTTTTGTCTTCTCTATGTATTTTCAAATAACATTTCTTCAAGCTCACAGATTTGTTCTTTTGCTTGATCAGTTCTGCTATTGAGAGATGCTAATGCATTTTTAAATAGGTCAATTAAAATTTTCATCTCCAGAATTTGTGTTTGATTTAAAAATTTTAAATTTATTTGTCACATTTATCTGATATGAGTCTAAATTCCCTCTTTATGTTATCTTGAATTTAATTGAATTTTCTCAAAACAGCCATTTTAAATTCTCTCTCTGAAAACTCACACATCTCTGTCACTCTGGAATTGATCTCTCATGCCTTTTGAGTTCATTTGATGAGATCATGTTTTTCTAGATTGTCTTGATTCTTGTGGATATTTGTTGATGTCTGGGCATTGAAGAGTTAGATATTTATTCTAGTCATTGCAGTCTGGGCTTATTTGTACTCATTCTTCTTCAGAAAGCTTTCCAAGAATTCAAAAGGTATTGCGTTGTGAACTAAGTTTATGGTCACTCCAGACATATCTGCATTAGGGCACACCCCAAGCCCAGTTGTACTGCGACTTTTGCAGATTCATAGAGGTAGTACCTTCATGGTCTTGAATGAGATATTGAGGAATTCCCTGGGTTACCAGTTGGAGTGTCTTGTATTCTTCTCTTATTTCCCTCAAACATGTGGAATCTTTCTCTCCCTGCTGAGATGCCTGGAGTTTGAGGTAGAGTGACACAAGCATATCCATAGCCACCACCTCTGGGCCTATCTTGGGTCAAACATGATGCCCAAACAGTACTGAGTCTCACCCAAGTCCTTTGGAGACTACTGTCTGGCTAAAGAGCTTTTTAGTCAGCAGGTGATGAATCCTACCAACCCCTTTTCTATCCCTTCAGGTCAGCATGTTTTATTATGGCCCAGGGAGTGTCTAAGAATGCCAACTGGGAGTTATTACCTAGATTTGGAGACTTTAGGAATCTACTAGGCACTTCATTTTACTGCGCCTATTCTGGTACCCAAGTTTCAAGACAAAGTCATCTGTGTGATTTATTTCCTTTTCTTGAGCAGAAGGAGTCTCTCCCTGTTGCTACCACTGCACCAGACCCATGGTGACTACTGCCTGGCTACCACTGATATTTATTTAAGGCCCGAGGAGTCTTTAGTCAGTGGATGGAAAATCTCGTCAGACTTGATTCTATCCCTTTAGGTCAGTGGGTTCCTTTCTGGCCCAGGATGGGTCTTGAAATGCTGTCCAGGAGCTAAGGCCTGGAACCAAGGACTTTAGGAGTCTGCTTGGTGCTTTCTTTTACTGTGGCTTAGCTGGTACCCTAGTTGTCAGACAAAGTTTTTTTTTTTTTTTTCTTTTCCCTAGCCTTTCCTCAAGCAGAAGGAGCTACTCCTATGGCCCAACACAGCTAGGAATGTAATGGGACACATCTACAACTAGTGTGGTATTGGGTCTTGCCCAGGGCCTATGGAAACTACTGCCTGGTTACCAATGGTGGTTATTCAAGGCTCGAATACTCTTTAGTCATCAAGTGATGAATCCTGACAGGACTGAATCTTTCTCTTCAGTGTGGCAGGTTTGCTTCTGGCCCATTGTAGGTCTAGAAATATCATCTGGGAGCTAGAACCTGAAATGGGGGCTTAAGGGCTCTACTTGGTGCTTAATTTACTGCCTCTGAGCTGGTATCCAAGTTGAAAGGCAAAGTCTTCTTTACTCTTTAATCTAATGAAATAAATCTCTCTCAGAACTGCAAGCTGTGCTGCCTGCAGTTGGGTGATGGAGATGCAAGCACTCTCTTGGCCCTTCTAACTGGCGTCTCACTAGGTCACATGAATCCCATGTTTACAAGCTCCAAGTCCAGCACAGCACCAGGACTTGCCGAGAAACTGTAGGCCTCGTGGCCTATATTGCCTTTCAAATTTACTTAGACTCCAAGAATATTTTAACCTGTAGTGATTACCCTCTGGCATGGACTGGTCTAAATGCTCCCTCTAGGGCCATCACTGAATTCCGCCCTGTGATGCTTTCCACTAGGACAGGGCAGCACTGAGTTCCAATGCAAAATCTAAAAATTGCTGATCTCTCTCTCTCTCTCTCTCAAGCACACAGATTCTCTCTTCATACCACAAGGTACTGCTGGGGGATGAAGGGAATGGTGTTGTAGGCAATTCAAGACTGTTTCCTGTTCTCTTCAGTGCCTCATTCCTTGATAAAATGTTAAAAGCAGGTATTGTGATCACTTACCTGATTTTTGGTTTTTATGAAGGTGCTTTCTTATCTGGATAGTTGTTTAATTTGGTGTTTTTTTTTTTCTTTTTTTCTTTTTTTTTTTTTTTTTGACAGAGTCTTGCCCTGTTGCTCAGGCTGGAATGCAGTGGTGTGACCTCGGCTCACTGCAAGCTCCACTTCCTGGGTTCACGCCATTCTCCTGCCTCAGCCTCCTGAGTAGCTAGACTACAGGCGCCTGCCACCATGCCCCACCAGTTTTTTGTATTTTTAGTAGAGACAGGGTTTCATTCTGTTAGCCAGGATGGTCTCGATCTCCTGACCTCGTGATCCACCCGCCTTGGCCTCCCAAAGTGCTGGGATTACAGGCATGAACCACCGTGCGAGGTCTTTAATTTGGTGTTTCTATAAAGGGTGTTTCTATAAAGGATGTTTCTATAAAGGATGTTAATTTGGTGTTTCTATAAAGGATGATCAGTGGAGGGGTTTATTAAGGATCAGTGGAGGGGTTTATTAAGGAGTTTATTAAGGGTGTTTCTATAAAGGATGATCAGTGGAGGGGTTTATAAAGCTATCTTGCTCTGGCTCTTGCTCTGGCTCCTCATAAGCATTTTTCTTTTAAATCATATAGGAAAAAATGTGGTTATAAACCCAAAAAAGGTAATAATACTTGATTTCTAAATTTACCTATGTAGTTACCTTTAACATTGTTCTGTATTCATTTGTGACTCCAAGTTACCTTTCTTTTCTATCTGAAGGTATTCTCTTAGCATTTCTCCTAGGTTACATCTATTAGTGAGGAATTTCCTCAGTATTTGCTTATCTAGGAATGTCTTAATTTCTTCTTCATTCTTGAAGGACAGTTTTAATGTATATAAAATTTGTGAATTACATATTTTTCCCTTCAGCATTTTAAGTATGTCATCTGACTTTCATGGTTTTTAAAGACAAACAATATGTTCATTTTACTGAAGATCCCTTTGTTGTCAGTGCCCCCAGAAAGATTAGAATTCTAGTGTCAGAATGGAAAACAACTCTTCCATAACAGAAAATAAAGGGGAGCTTGGCCTGGATGTTTATAGTGTGCCTTTCAAAAGATATATATATATTTTTTAACCTGACAGATGGCCTAATGTTATGTTGTCCAACCCTTGACCAGGAAGTCTCTCACACAGGGAAATTATTTGCATATTGGTAAAACCAATCATAGTTTCCAAGTATCAAAATTTCTCATATTTTCTCCCAATTTTCTCCACTCTTTGAGAGTAGCATCAAGTCTATACTTGCAATGTACCCATCTAAATTTGAGTCACCTCAAATATCATGGCATTAATTATTTCCAAAATCAGTCAGAGTTCTGGCAAGAAACACCATTTGCTCCACATGAGATGAAGAAATATTAATGAAAGAACTATTTTAGGAGTATACACAGAATTACAAAAACTGGTAACCAATGGTGAGTCACCCAAGCAACATGGGGAGCCAACACTTCTAGGGATGAAGGAACAAGGGGAAGAAGTACTATTACCATAACCCATTGTGAGCTGGAGCTGAAAAGGACAGGTGACCTGATGAGAGTAATAATCAAGGAGTGATGCAACTGCAGCTAGAAGCTGGATAATAAATCAGGAAAGGAATTAACTAAAGAAGTACCTTGACTTCTCTTTCCTCTTGCCTTTTTGACTCCTAACTCTCTTTTCCATGGGTCAAATCCAATAAAGATCCAGAAAATAAAATAAATTTAGCAATACAGAGGGCAGATTCCAAGGACATGAACAGGGCAAACAAAGAGAAATAATTTATCTGTAGGATGTAGAGAAATAAAATATAACTAGCACACCTTGCTATTTCTGGTAAAAGTACCATGACAACTTTCTCTGTTTTACAAAATGAGAACATGTATGCTTTGAATTGAATTGTTTAAGTAATTAGGTGGTGCAGATATGTTCTGGACTAAGATGGGCTTATTTGAGAATAGTTTTTCTTTCTTTCTTGCCAGGTCACTCACATCACATCTTATTAGCAGACTGGAAAAGGAAAGGACAAGAGAGCTTTTGAGTCATCAGTTAAGTGAAGTGTACATGGCTATACTGCATATGTTAAGAGAGCCTCAACAATGGCAACATTTGCTTTTAAGTTTATATATCCCACTAACTACCTGCTCTCAGTGATTATTTTATAATGTGAGACAGATGCTAGCAATTTCTCAGAAAGCAACACTTTGAATTAATTATTAATCAGACAATCCTCTTCAGATAAACTACTCCCAAAGTTTCTTGAACTATGAAAAGCTTAAAAGCTTGTGAATACAATGGGTTTAAACTCTCTACTAAGAAAACTTCCTCATTCTTGCTAATCATTTTTACACATATACATTAATTTCTCACATTTTGCCAGGTAGTGTACTGGGCACTGAGAACACAGAAAAGAAAAAAAACACATCCCCCTCCCACCAGAAGCTCCCAGATTAGTGAAGTTGACAGGCACAGTGATCTAAAAGAACTGTTTTCTGAACACATACTATACAAATGCCTGCTGAACTCACTTATTTGCTTATCAAATCTATTCCTCCTTCTGTACTGCCTATTTTGAGCACCACAATAAAACCCAGTTACCAGAGGAAAAAAACAAACAGTGATTCTCTATGCATTTATTTTCTCCCTCTTCAACATCTGATCTCTCTTTTCAGCTCAGTATCCTCACCAAAGCTCTGGAACCATGTATCTTTACCAGAGACACATCTACCCGGGTTTTGCACAGGCATCTTACATTTAACATATTTCGACTTGAATTCATCATTTTCTGCTCCATTTTCAAAACTGTTGCTCTTCCCCATGTATCAATTTCCACAACAGGAATCACCATATTCCCAGTCACACAACTCTAAAAATTCCTCATCTTTTCCTTTCCTCTCACTGTTTCTCACCTCATCCAATTTGTTGTTAAATCTCTTCATAAGCATTATTTTAATGTATTTTACATTTACTTTAGTTTCTGTGCAACTAATACTGGCTTCCTGAGCCAGGCCTTCATAGATGTCTGCTTAAATACTTTTAAACACATGCCATGAATACCACTAGCGTAACAAGTCACCATGATGGCAAAAACATGGTCTCTCTTCAGAGTTCATGGTCTAGTGAAAGAAACTAACAACAAAATATGAAAATTATAGTAAAATATGATGAATTTTATAGTAGTATGAATATATAAAATGTTATGGCAAATAGACTAGAAAAATACTGTTGCCGATCTGCACATGCACAGAACTCTGGCTAAGCAAGCTAATCAGAGAGGGGCCTCAAGCCCATACAGTGCAAGACATTTAGCACTTAGACTTTTATAGTTTCCCTGCTCTGGCTAGATTCAGACTCATGCTGAGATCTGGGGCTAGTTCTTAACCCCAACCTGCTTTACTTGGGCCCTGAAACCCCACAATTTTCTTATAAGTTTTTTCTTTTCTTTTCTTTTTTTTTTTTTTTTTTTTTTTTTGGTCAAAGCCTGGATTCTACTCTTCATGCTATTGCTCACTGACTGAAATCTTTCTCTGGAATTTATACTGGCCAATCTATGTTTTAATATCCTTAAATGTATTTTATCCTTACACTAAGAACCTCAGGTTTTTAGAAGTCAAACGATTTGCCCAATCTCACACAAGTAGAAAGTGATAGAATTCAGTTATAGTACCACATCTACGGAGTTCATATTTAGTGGTCTGTGCAAATACAATAGTCCCCAATAGAGAAGACTGTACCTCCATCTTTCCCATCCTGTTAAGCCAACCCATTCTCACAGCTGCCTGGGAATTATTGTCAATAAATCTGAAAAAACTTTATTTATATCTTTATTCCCTTAGTGGTGAAACTGACTGTCTGTGTCTATGTTTTTCCAGTTTAGTACTCCAAACCATGCCAACATTCCAACTTCTCTTCCTGGGATATGCTTTTTCTCCTTTTGGCTATAGAGGTTGACATGGTTTGGCTCTGTAGCCTCATCCAAATCTTATCTCAAATTTTAACCTCCATAATCCCCACATGTCAAGGGAAGGGCCTGGTGGGAGATGACTGGATCATGGAGCAGTTTCCCCCTTGCTGTTCTCCTGATAATAAGTGAGTTCTCAGGAGACCTGATGGTTTTATCAGTGTTTGACAGTTTCTCCTGCACACACTTTGTCTCTTTCTTTCCTGCCATCTTGTGAAGAAAGTACTTGCTTCTCTTTGCCTTCTGCCATGATTGCAAATTTCCTGAGATTCTTCTCTTTCCTTTATAAATTACCCAGTTTCAGGTATTTATTTATTTATTTATAACAGTGTGAAAATGGACTAATACAGGGTAAATTGAAGTTCCCCGGGAATGAGTGAAAGATTTGTGTAGGCTTCCCAAGTACTGAGAAAAGGAAACTCCCAAAAGCAACTTGGCAAATCTCTTGAAGAGTTCAGTGCCAGCCATGCTGGATTGTTAAAACTTATTTGCACTAGCCTCAGGAAAGGAGAGGGCCTCAATACTTACTCCTTGAAAAGACAAGACAATTTCCCATTCTAAGGCTAATCTTAAATTGTTTTATGATTCCTGGCATTTAAAATTACTTCAAAGGTGGTTGACACAAGAAATAAATAGTGGATAGGAAATAGGACTAGATTGCAGCTTCCACTTAGATGAGCAGAGCATGGTGTGGAGCTTCATGTCATAAACTTTTGCTCCAGAGCTACTGCAGGAATATACCAAAAAAGCTGAGAGAATTCACAGATCCTCTGAAGAAATCAGATTGCTCCTGCAGAACCTAGAAGACACCCCAAATATTGTGAGTGCCTAAGCTGCAAATGTGGTAAAGAGGGAACACTCACCCCTGAATACACACCCTCATTGGAGAACCTGAAGGTCTAGATCATGGGAGAAAGATTTTACCTTACCAGGATATGAGTCAAATTAGAGAGCCAAGTAAAATACAGAGGTAAAGCAGCAGCTAAAAAACCTGTAGGCTTTTTGGGTCACCTGGGAAGCCATTTCTGCCTTGTCTCACAGAGGTCCTTGGAGAGGGCTGCCAGAGAAACTTAGAAAAGACCACAGAGAGAAGCAAACCTCCTGCTGAACTTTGTAACAATTCCAACCAAACTTAAAATCTCCTGGCCAGAACTCAGGAAAGGGCATGAATATGGTGTGCAGATTTGACAGACAGGGAGGCACAAAATCTGTGCTTGCTTTCTTAGTTGGGAGGCTGTTAGCCTGGGACAAGTTCTCAGCTCTGCTCACCACTGCATGGAAACAAATTTGGTTCTGTTTGTTGGGGGTGGGGGGCATGGTGGGAGTGAGACTGGTCTTTAACTTGGGAGCTGGGTGAGACTTATAACTGCCAGCTTTCCCCCACTTCCCTGACACCCTGCATGACACAGCAGAGGCAGCCATAACCCCATCATCCCCCATAGCAGCTGCAGCAAGCGGCGTCCAATGGGAGTAACGTCTAACCCTGCCCTCACTTGATGGTCCTTTCCTATCCACCTTAGTAGATGAGCACAAAGGTCATAATATCTTGGGAGTTTTAGGGCCTCTCCTACCACCTGATCCTCCCTATACTACCACAGCTGATGCTCACTAGAAAGTGCCACCTCCTGGCGGAAGCGCAACCAGCACAAAAATAGTGCATTAAACAACCAAAACTAAGGACCCTCACAGAGTCCATTTCGCTTCCCTGCCACCTCCATCAGAGCAGGGGCTGGTATCCATTGCTGTGAGACCTGAAGACAGTCTACATCACAAGACTCTGCAGGCAATACCCAACACCAGCCCAGAGCCTGGTAGCCCTGCTGGGTGGCTAGATCCAGGAGAGAAATAACAATGACTACAGTTCAGCTCTCAGGAAACCACATCTCTAGGAAATGACAGAAAATACTACAAGGTAACATGCTGTGGGACAAAAGAACCTGAACAGCAGCTTTGAACTCCAGATCTTCCCTCTGATAGAGCCTACCCAAATAAGCAGGAACCAGAAAAACAATTCTAGTGATAGGACAAAATAAGGTTCGTTAGTACCCCGCCAAAATCACACTAGCTCACCAGCAATAGATCCAAACCAAGAAGAAATCCCTGATTTTCCTGAAAAAAGGATACAGAAGGTCAATATCATTAATCAAGGAGGCACCAGAGAAAGACGAAGTCCAATTTAAGGAAAAAAAAGAAAGAAGAAAGAAATGTGGGGAGAAATCTTCAGTGAAATAGATAGCACAAGTAAAAAACAATCACAGCTTCAGGCTATAAAGAACACACTTAGAGAAATGCAAAATATTCTGGAAAATCTCAGCAGTAGAATAGAACAAGCAGAAAAAAAATTCAGAGCTCAAAGACGAGGTTTTCAAATTAACCCAATCCAACAAAGACAAATAATAAAATGTAATAAAATTAACAGAGCCTCCAATAAGGTTGGGATTATGTTAAATGGCCAAACCTAAGAGTAATTGCCATTCCTGAGGAAGAAGAGAAATCTGAAAGTTTGGAAAACATATTTGGAGTGATAATCAAGAAACATTTCCCCAGCCTTGCTAGACATTCAAATACAAGAAGCTCAAAGAACATCTGGGAAATTAGCATTTTCATCAGGTTATCTAAAGTTAAGATGGGCCAGGTGCCGTGGCTCAATCCTGTAAACCCAGCTCTTTGAGAGGCCAAGGTGGGCAGTTCACTTGAGGTCAGGAGTTCAAGACCCAGCCTGGCTAACATGGTGAAACCCCATTTCTACTTTAAAAAAATACAAAAACATTAGCCAGGCATGGTGGTGCATGCCTCTACTCCTAGCTGCTAGGGAGGTTGAAGCACAAGAATCACTTGAACTCAGGAGGCAGAGGTTGCAGTGAGCTGAAATCAAGCCACTGCACTCGAGCCTGGGTGACAGAGCCAGACCCTGTCTCAAAAGTAAAATAAATAAAGTCAAGACAAAGTAAAGAATCTGAAGAGTTATAAGGCAAAAGCACCTGGTAACCTATAAAGGAAAACCTATCAGATTAACAGCAGATTTCTCAGCAGAAACCATACAAGCTAGGAGAAATTGGGGCCCTATCATTAGCCTCCTTAAACAAAACAATTATCAGCCAAGAATTTTGTATCCAGTGAGTCTCAGATTCATAAATGCAAGAAAGATACCATCATTTTCAGACAAACAAATGCTGAGAGAATTCGCCACTACCAAGCGAGGACTAGAAAAACTGCTAAAAGGAGCTCTAAATATTGGAACAAATCCTGGAAAAACACCAAAACAGAACCTCCATAAAGCACAAATTTCACAGTACCTATAAAACAATAATACATTTTTTTAAAAAACAAGGTATACAGGCAACAAATAGCAAGATAAATGAAATACCACACATCTCGATACTAATGTTGAATGTAAATGCTCCACTTAAAAGACACAAAACTGCAAAATGCATAAGAATTCATCATTCAAGTATCTGCTGCCTTCAGGAGACTCAACTAACACATAAGGACTCACATAAACTTAAGGTAAAGGGGTGGAAAAAGACCTTCTATGCAAATTGACACCAAAAGTGGGCAAAAGTAGCTATTCTTATATCAGACAAAACAAACTTTAAACTAACAGCAGTTTAAAAAGACAAAGAGGGAAATTATATAATGATAAAAGGCCTTGTTCAACAGGAAAATATCACAATCCTAAATATATATGTGCCTAACATTGGAGCTCCCAAATTTATGAAACAATGCCTATGAGTCCTAAAGAATGAGATAGACAACAATACAATAAGAGTGGGGGACTTCAACACTCCACTGACAGCACTAGACACGTCATCAAGACAGAAAATCAACAAAGAAACAATAGATTTAAACTACAATTAACCAAGAAAATAAGATAGAAGATCCAAATAAGCTAAATTAGAAACAAAACGGGAGATATTACAACTGACCACTAAGAAATACAAAAGATAATTCAAGGTTACCATAAACACCTTTATGATCATGAACTAAAGGAGATGGATAAATTCCTGGAAAGACACAACCTCCTAGCTTGAATCAGGGAGAATTAGAAACCCCAAACAGACCCAATAACAAGCAGTGAGACTGAAATTGTAATTTAAAAAAAAAAAAAAAAAAACACAAAAATGTCCAGGACCAGACAGTTTCAGAGCTGAATTCTACCAGACATTCAAAGAAGGATTGGTACCAATGCTATTGACACTATTCCATAAGACAGAGAAAAAGGGAATCCTCCCTAAATTATTCTATGAATAGCCCCAGTACCAAAACCAGGAAAGGACATAACCAAAAAAGAAAACTACAGACAAATAGTCTGGATTAACATAAATGTTAAAATACTTAACAATATATTAGCCAGGTGAGTCCAACAACATGTCAAAAAGATAGTCCACCATGATAAAGTGGGTTTAATAACAACGATGCAGGAATGGTTTAACATATGCAAGTCAATAAATGTGACACAACACATAAACAGAAATAGAAACAAAAAATCACATGATCAACTCAATAGACACAGAAAAAGCATTAGGCAAAATCCAACTTTCCTTTATAATTAAAATTCTCAGCAAAATCAGTATAAAAGAAACATTCCTCAATGCAACAAAATCCACCTATGACAAACCTGCAGCCAACATAAAATTGAATGGGGAAAAGTTGAAAGCTTTCCCTCTGAGAGCTGAAACAAGACAAGGATACCCACTATCACTACTTCTATTCAACAAAATACTGGAAGTCCTAGCCAGAGCTATCATGCAAAAGAAAAAAAATAAAGGTCATCCAAATAGGTAAAGAGGAAGTAAAGGTATACACTTAGGAATATACCTAAACAAGGAGGTGTAGTTTTCCTCATAGAGGAACTGATGAAAGAAATCATAGACGACACAAACAAATAGAAACACATCACATGCTCATGGATGGGTAGAATCCATAATGCGAAAAAGGCCATATTGCCAAAAGCAATCTACAAATTCAATGCAATTCCCATCAACATACAACCATTCTTCTTCACAGAACTAGAAAAAACAATCCTAAAATTCATATGGAACCCAAAAGGAGCCCACATAGCCAAAGCAAGACTAAGCAAAAAGAACAAATCTGAAGGCATCACATTACCTGATTCCAAACTATACCATAAGGCCATAGTCATCAAAACAGCATGTTACTGGTGTAAAAATAGGCACATATACCAATAGAACAGAATTGAGTAACCAGAAGTAAACTCAAATACTTACAGCCAACTGATCTTTGACAAATCAAATAAAAACAGTGTGGGGAAAAGATATCTTTTTAAAAAAATGGTGCTGGGATAATTGGCTAACCACACGTAGGAGAATTAAATTGGATTCTCATCTCTCACCTTATACAACAATCAACTCAAGATGGATTAAAGACTTAAATCTAAGACCTGAAACTGTAAAAATTCTAGAAGATAACATTGGAAAAACCCTTCTTACAGTGGCTTAGTAAAAGATTTCATGACCAAGAACTCAAAAGCAAATGCAACAAAAACAAAGAAAAATAGGTGGGACTTAATTAAACTAAAGAGCTTTGGAATGTCAAAAGGAACAGTCAGCATAGTAAATAGACAACCCACAGAATAGCAGAAAATCTTTACAATTTATGCATCCAACAAAAGACAAATCTCCAGAATCTACAAGGAACTCAAATTAGCA
The DNA here is from genome assembly GCF_043159975.1 of Macaca nemestrina. Lineage (NCBI taxonomy): Eukaryota > Metazoa > Chordata > Mammalia > Primates > Cercopithecidae > Macaca > Macaca nemestrina. Next base: position 88,529,234 of record NC_092145.1, read on the forward strand.
AGAAAAAAAAAAAACATCTCATTTTAAAAAGTCAGCTAAAGATATGAATAGACAGTTATGAAAAGAAGATGTCCAAATGGCCAAAAAACATGATAAAAGCTCAATATTACTAATGATCAGGGAAATGCAAATCAAAACTAAAATGTGATACCACCTTACTCCTGCAAGACTGGCATATATATATATATATATATATATATATATATATATATATATATATAAAATAGATGCTGGCATGGATACAGTGAAAAGTGAACACTTCTACACTGCCGGTCAAAATGTAAACTAGTACAAACACTATGGAAAACAGCATCGAGATTCCTTTAACAAGTAAAAACAGAACTACCATTTGATCCAGCAATTATACTACTGGGTATCTACCCCAGAGGTAAAGAAGTCATTATACGAAAAGGATACTTGCACCTACATGAGTATAGCAGCACAATTCACAATTGCAAAAATGTAGAACCAGCCTGAAGGCCCACCAATCAACAAGTGGGTAAAGAAACTGTGGCATATATATATATATACACACACACACACACACATATATATTATATACATATATATTATATATATATATGATGGAATATTACTCAGTTATAAAAAGGAATGAATTAATGACATTTGCAGTGACCCACATGGGATGGAGACTCTTATTCTAAGTGAAGTAACTCAGGAATGGAAAAATAAACATTGTTATGTTCTCACTCATAAAAGGGAGCTAAGTTATGAGGATGCAAAAAACAATTCAGTGGAATTCAGGGACTCTGCAGGGAAGGTTGGGAAAGGGATGAACAATAAAAGACTACAAATACGGTACAGTGTATGCTATTTGAGTGACAGGTGTGCCAAAATCTCACAAATCACCACTAAAGAACTTAATTATGTAACTAAATGTCACCTGTCCCTCAAAATCCTATGAAAACAAACAAAAAATAAATAAAAAATACTATTGTTGTATGATTGACAGCTTGTTTTACTAGATTTTTTTCTGAGTGGATTATTCTTTCAAGTTTTCTAATGCAAAGTTGTCAACAGTGTATTTTGTTAAATAATGGAAATTGTCATAGCAAATTAAATATTGTTATTCACAATCATTATACTTTGTGAATTTAGATTCTCACATTTTCCTATGCATAATTTCCCACTCTTTGCTGATATAATGACCTCAAATTGCCAGGCAGATTTTCCATCACTCCATTTCCACTAGAATCAGAGGTCGTACATTTAAAAATTTATCATCCCCACAAGGGTTACTGCAATCCTTTTTTGCTTGCCATTGAGTTGCTATGTGGTTTGACAGTGCTTATGGGAGGCTGGCCAAGAATGTCAAGATATAATGTGAAAGGATGGTGATTTCTAATTATCTCATTTTATTAATTTTAGAAGTTGTATTCATAGACATATGGTACCTCTCATTGATGGGACTAGCTCATTATTTAATTACTCTTGGTGCAAATTGAATTTATACTATTAAAGTGAGAGAATATGTCTATGAAATCAATTTTGTTATTATTTAGCATAGTATTTATTCTTCAGAACACAATTTAATCTTAAAAAATCGAACTGCTGCATATTTGGGTTATCTCCTTGAATACCTCATTACTCTTCAGGTACTAAATCATTATATTAATAATGTATGTTATTGCTAAGCAGGCAGGTGTGCATGGTCAATTTTTAATTTTGTTTTTATTTTACTCTTTGGTCAGTGGAATTCAAGAATTTTTTCATTCAGAAGATGATGAGAAAGCCCCACTTCTGGAGTACTTTATAAAATTTTACAAAGCCAATTTTTTTTTAAATTCGAAAGAGTGAATTTAATTTACTTTAATGACTACCTAAAGTTGTAACTGGTTTGCACTTTGAAGCACTTTGGCATTTGTTGGTGGTTTTGTTTTTCGTTTTTAACTTAAGGTATATACATCAAAATTCAAATGGATTGACGAGTCTTGACTGACTTTAGAAACTGGCCTTTTAAATTTAATTCCAGAAATACAAGAAAACAAATGTTAAAGTTTGAAAAATAAGAGAATGTGGAGTTATAGACGAATGGAACAGAATAGATAACCCAGATGTAAGTCCACAAACCTACAACTATCTGATCTTCCACAAACCTGATAAAAAGAAGCAATGAGGAAAGAATTCCCTGTTCAATAAATGGTGCTGGATAACTGGCTAGTCATATGCAGAAGATTGAAACTGGACCAATTCCTTATGCCATATACAAAAATAACTCATGGTGGATTAAATACGTAAATGTAAAACCCAATCCCATAAAAACCCTGGATGACAACCTGGGCAATATCATTCTTGACATAGGAATAGGCAAGTATTTCATGATGAAGACACCAAAAGCAGTCACAACAAAAGCAAAAACTGACAAATGGCATATTGTTAAACTAAAAATCTTCCTCACAGCAAAGGAAACTATAAACAGAGTAAATAGTCAGTCTACAGAATGGGAGAAAATCTTTGCAAACTATGAATCTGACAAAGGTCCAGTTTCCAACATCTATAAGAAACTTAAACACATTTACAAGAAAAAAAATTAAAAAGTGGGCAAATAACATGAACAGACACTTTTCAAAAGAAGACATACCTGCAGCCAACAATCATATGAAAAAAAAAAAAAAAAGCATGGCATCACTGATCATTAGAGAAATGCAAATCAAAAAAATGAGATGCCATCTCACACCAGACAAAATGGCTATAATTAAAAGCCAAAAAATAACAGATGCTGGTGGAGTTGTGGAAAAAGGTTATAAGTGGGTGCTAAATGATGAGAACACATGGGGACAAAGTGGGGAACCACAAACTGGAGACTACTGGAGGGTGAGAGGATGGCAAGAATCATGAAAAATAACTAATGAGTACTAGACTTAGTACCTGGGTGATGAAATAATTTGTACAACAAACCCCCATGACACATATTTACCTATGCAACAAACCTGTAAACGTACCTCTGAAGTTAAAATAAATGTTTAAAAAGAGGGAAAATTACTTCAAAGGCATGGGAAATAAAGAGCCTTGACAAAAACAAACGAGAAAGGGACAATAGGGAGAGTATTTGGGGTAGGAGGTGGCCTGGGGTAACATGGGATAATAGGAAAGGAGAACACGTGCTGTCTGAGCTGTTTGATGGGAAGGATTTTCACTCCCCATGCTCAGAAATTTGGCTGATGTATCACAGTGATCAGGAGGGAATAGCATGTAGAGAAGACTGGCCTGTTCATCACTGTCAAGTTACAGTTTGAAAATTAATGCTGATAGCTTTCAGAGTGTGCTGTGAGGGTAAATTTCAGCAGGACTGGAATTAGCCTGAACTGCTTCCTAAAGTTCCTACATGGCCCTAATGCCTGATCAATGAATGAAACATACTGATTAAGAGTGTTGATTTAGTCCAAGAATTATCGACATGGTTTGCACCAGCATGTCAGTATTGTTTACTAAGTGCGAGATTTATGATTTACACCTGATCTTGCTGAGACTGCAGAATAACTCTGCTTTTTGGACTGGTTATGTAGCAGTAATATGTCTGTTTGACCAGTAAAGTATTTTAAAATTTCAGTCATTTTGGAATCCCTGTTTCATTCAATCATCAGTGGTTCGTGATGTGAGAAAATGTACTAGGTCATGACCCTTAAAGAAGGAGGACAATAGAAACCCATAAACCAGACTCATTTCTGTTAAACAGCTTTTGATTCTGATGCATACCCCATTATCTTTTTTTTTTTTTTTTTTTTTTTTTCAGACGGAGTCTTGCTCTGTCACCTAGGCTGGAGTGCAGTGGCCGGATCTCGGCTCACTGCAAGCTCCCCCTCCCGGGTTTATGCCATTCTCCTTCCTCAGTCTCCCGAGTAGCTGGGACTACAGGCACCCGCCACCTCGCCCGGCTAGTTTTTTTGTATTTTTTTAGTAGAGACGGGGTTTCACCGTGTTAACCAGGATGGTCTTTTTTTTTTTTAATTTATTTATTATTATTATACTTTAAGTTCTAGGGCACATGTGCATAACGTGCAAGTTTGTTACATATGTATACTTGTGCCATGTTGGTGTGCTGCACCCATCAACTCGTCAGCACCCATCAACTCGTCATTTACATCAGGTATAACTCCCAATGCAATCCCTCCCCCCTACCCCCTCCCCATGATAGGCCTCGGTGTGTGATGTTCCCCTTCCCGAGTCCAAGTGATCTCATTGTTCAGTTCCCACCTATGAGTGAGAACATGAGGTGTTTGGTTTTCTGTTCTTGTGATAGTTTGCTAAGAATGATGGTTTCCAGCTGCATCCATGTCCCTACAAAGGACACAAACTCATCCTTTTTTATGGCTGCATAGTATTCCATGGTGTATATGTGCCACATTTTCTTAATCCAATCTGTCACTGATGGCTGACAAAGGGCTAATATCCAGAACCTACAAAGAACTCAAACAAATTTACAAGAAAAAAACAAACCACCCCATCAAAAAGTGGGCAAAGGATATGAACAGACATTTCTCAAAAGAAGACATTCATACAGCCAACAGACACATGAAAAAATGCTCATCATCACTGGCCATCAGAGAAATGCAAATCAAAACCACAATGAGATACCATCTCACACCAGTTAAAATGGCGATCATTAAAAAGTCAGGAAACAACAGGTGCTGGAGAGGATGTGGAGAAATAGGAACACTTTTACACTGTTGGTGGGATTGTAAACTAGTTCAACCATTATGGAAAACAGTATGGCGATTCCTCAAGGATCTAGAACTAGATGTACCATATGACCCAGCCATCCCATTACTGGGTATATACCCAAAGGATTATAAATCATGCTGCTATAAAGACACATGCACACATATGTTTATTGCAGCACTATTCACAATAGCAAAGACTTGGAACTAGGATGGTCTTGATCTCCTGACCTCGTGATCCGCCCGTCTCGGCCTCCCAAAGTGCTGGGATTACAGGCTTGAGCCACCTCGCCCGGCTGCATATCCCATTTTAATACCGTTACTATATTGTACCTTTTTCTAGTAACACTGTATATTTGTAGACATTTCTACGTTGGATACTGTGAATCATCTTTAGTAACAGAAACCTCTTTAGCTGTTAGTACACAGGGCAAGGAAGTGAGAAGGAGCAGGTGAGAAAAATGAAATAGGTTCTCTGCTCAAAGAGTAGACTGGGGTCTGGTGTCAGGGAACTATTAAGTTCAAGTCATTCTTCTGGGTGCTTTTTGCCCATTATAATTTTTAGTTAGTCTACTGACCCTCAATTTATAAATATAAATAATAAAATTTTGACTACCTAGGTAATTTGTCGTAGTTATAGCTAGTGAGCGGTACAACCGGGATTTGTATGCAGGGCTGTCTCGCTTCAATAATCATGCTCTTCTTTGTATACTATACCATCTCACCAGAGCCCTGGTACCTCAGGGTTATGGCTCACAGGAGTTTCAAAGTGAAAAGAGGCAATTTGTGAAACCATTCTGGGGCTTAGCAATTGCCTGAAGAAACCAGAAAAGACTAAAATGTTCAGAGCTTCCTCTGTGGCACAGTGGATAGATAATCAGGACTAATTAAGGTACAGAACCGACCCTTGACTTTCCTCAGCTGATAAGATATTATATTTCAGGCTTGCTGGAAGGCAATACCTAATTTTCTAAAAAATAAAGCCCAAATTACTTGTCCAAGCATTATAACCTTCAAAATCAGGTACAGCCAAAACATTTCTAGCTTCAGCTATTACTCTATGCCACAGATCCTAGGCCTCAGCAATATTCAAATTCTTCTTGTTCTAGCATTAAAACTTTCTGCTTCAATGTTACAGCGCCTGTTCCTTTCAACAAAACAAAGTTTCTGCCATCCTAGATTTTATGGTCTATGCCAGGTGATGTTACATTCTATGGAGAAACAGTGTTGGGTAAGAAAATGAGTGACTGGAAGATACTGTTTAATATTGGGTTGTTATGGAAACCCTCTCTTAGGAGGCAATATTAAGCACAAAAGGAAGAAAATGAGAGAATGAGACTGTGAAAATGTGAAGGAAAAGTATTTCAGGCAAGTGCAAAAGTGAGATCAATAAAGTGGTTATTGCAATAGTGCCAAGAAAGACAACGAAATCTTAGAGCAGAGTAATAGTGTGTCCGGAATTGGCGTGTTCTTGGTCTCGCTAACTTCAACAATGAAGCCACGGACCCTCACAGTGAGTGTTACAGTTCTTAAAAGACGGTGTGTCCAGAGTCTGCTCCTTCTGATGTTCGGATGTGTTTGGAGTTTCTTCCTTCTCTCCCGGTGGGTTCGTGGTCTCACTGGCTTCAGGAGTGAAGCGGCAGACCTTCCCGGTGAGTGTTTCAGCTCTTCAGGGCAGTGCGGACCCAAAGTGTGAGCAACAGCAAGATTTATTGCAAAGAGCCAAAGAACAACGTTTCCACAGTGTGAAAGGAGACCGAAGCGGGTTGCAGCTGCTGGTGCTAGAGCCTGCTTTTATTCCCTTATCTGGCTCCACCCACATTCTGCCAATTGGTCCATTTTACAGAGAGCTGGTTGGTCCATTTTATGGAGACCTCATTGGTCCATTTTACAGAGCGCTGATTGGTCCGTTTTACAGAGAGCTGATTGGTCTGTTTTGACCAGGTGCTAATTGGTGCATCTACAATCCTTTAGCTAGACACCAAAGTTCTCCAAGTCCCCACTAGATTAGCTAGATACAGAGTGCTGATTGGTGCATATACAATCCTCCAGCTAGACATAAAAGTTCTCCAAGTTCCCACCCAACTCAGGAACCCAGTTGGCTTCGTCTAGTGGATCCCATGCCAGGACCATGGGAGGAGCTGCCCACCAGTTCTGCCTGCCCTGCACCCGCACCCCTCAACCCTTGGGCAGTTGATAGGACAGGACTCCCCTGAGCAGTGGGTGGTGCCTGTTGGGGAGGCTCAGGTTGCAGGGGCGGGTGGGGGCTACTCAGGCAGGCAGGCTGCAGGTCCCCAGCCCTGCCCCGCAGGGATGCAGCTGAGGCCCGGGAGAATTGGAGCAGTGTTGTGGGCTGGCCGGCAGTGCTGGGGTATCTGGTGCACCCGCACCCTCCACAGCTGCTGGCCTGTGTGCTAAGCCCCTCACTGCCCCCAGAGGCGGGGCTGGTGGGGCTGGCCTACTGCTCCAACTGCAGGGCCCACAGAGACCCCGCCCACCTGGAACTCGCACTGGCCTGTGAGCGCCGTTAGCAGCCTCCTTTCCTGCCCATGCCTCTCCCTCCCTCCACACCTTCTTGCAAGCAGCGGGAGGCAGCTCCAGCCTCCGCCGGCCCAGAGAGGGGCTCCCACAGTGCAGGGGCGGGCTGAAGGACTCCTCAAGCACTGCCAAAGTAGTCACTGAGGCCAAGGAGGCGCCGAGAGCGAGTGAGGGCTGCCAGCACGCTGTCACCTCTCAGTAGTAGTGAAGGTAAAGGGAAATTATGAGATTTGAAACATATTTTGAAAGGAGAGATAACAGAATTGTTGATTTGTTAATGGATTGGATGTAGTCAATGAAAGTAGTACAATAGTTAAAGATGAATCTAAGGTTTCTTGCCCAAGCAACTAGATGGCTAGAATTGCCATTAACTGCAATTAGGAATACTAAGCACCAAGGAATTTTTTGGAAGTGAGCTTGAAGAAGACTAGCTCTTTGTCCTTTGACATAGTAAACTTAAGATGTCTATCAGGCATCCAGTGGGAGATGTTAAGTATGCAGTTACATATAAGCATAGAGGTCATAGGAAAGTTCCAGGCTGGACATAAAATGTGAAAGTTGTAAAAGCATTTAAAGCCATATGATTGAGTTATAATATGTATCTATCTATGAATAATCAGTCTGTTCATCTATCTATTTATAATCTATCACTCAATTATTTACTGTTTTTAAGATGGGAGATTCCGTCATATACTGATGAGAATGATCCAGTAAAGAAGAAAACATTGCCAATATATGAAAGACAGGAAAGAATTGCTGAATTAATGCCCTTTACTAACTAAGAGGGTGGGTGTCTTAGTCCATTTGTGTTGTTATAAATAAATGTCAAAGGATGGGTAATTTATAAAGAAAAGAGGTTTATTTGGCTCATGTATATTCAGGTTGTACAAGAAGCATGGTGTCAACATCTCCTTCTGACGAGGGATTCAGGCTGCTCCCATTCATGGCAAAAGGCAAAGGAGAGATGGCATGTAGATATCATATAGTGGAAGAGAGAAGAACAGAGAGAGAAGGGAGGAGGTGCCATGATCTTTCTAAAAATCAGATCTTGTGGAACTAAGAGTGGCAACTCACTCATTACCATGAAGATCTCACCAAGCAATTCATGAAGGATTCATCCAGATAACCCAAACACTATTCACTAGGCTTCACTGTCCACATTAGGGATCACAATTCAACATGAGATTTGAATGGGACAAATGTCTAGGCCATATCAGTAGTACTAAGTGTTTTTATTTTTTGAAAGAAGGGGATGGTCAAAGGAGAATTTGGGATATTGGATATTATTTAAAGAAAAACTGTAATTTTAATTGCTTTTCTGTTTTATTTCTAAAAGCATTAACTAGCACATATAAGAAAATTGAAACTGTGCTGGTTGAGATATCAATGAAAGAATGACTAATTGGTGTAAAATGGTGCAAATAAAGTATTCGTTTGTGTATTAGAAGCAAAGATATACACTGAGACCAGCACACTCCCAAATTGTGTAATAATAAATCTCGCACTTAGTAAACAATGCTGACATGCTGGTGCAAATCATGTCAATAATTCTTGGACCAAATCAACACTTTTAATCAGTATGCTTCATTCATTGACCAGGCATTAGTGCCATGTAGGAACTTTAGAAAGCAGCTCAGGCTAATTCTAGTCCTGCTGAAATTTACCCTCACAGCACACTCTGAAAGCTATCAGCATTAATTTTCAAACTGTAACTTAACAGTGATGAACAGGCCAGTCTTCTCTGCATGCTATTCCCTCCTGATCACTGTGATTCATCAGCCAAACTTCTGAGCATGAGGAGTGAAAGCCTTCTCATCAACAGCTCAGAGAGCAGAATGTGTTCTCCCTCTCTCTTATCTCATGTTACCCCAGGCCACCTCCCACCCCAAATACTCCCCTATTGTCCCTTTCTCATTTGTTTTTGTCAAGGCTCTTTATTTCCCATGCCCATGAAGTAATATTTTCCCTCTTTTTCAATTTTTATTTTAACTTCAGGGGTACGTATGCAGGTTTGTCACAAACACAGCCAAGATGGTTGACTAGATGCAGCCAGGAAGAGCTTCTCCCACTGACAGATCAGACCATCAAGATGGCCCGCACAATCCAAACAGATCTTTGGAATAAAGGCCTTGAGAGTGTATAGAGGGAGGATGCAGCCCCTGAGCTAAAGGGGGACAATGCTGAAAACCCTGCAGAGGACTGCCAATCAAGAGGACTCACTCGTGGCCCTGAGTAGTTCCTGGGGAATGAGTGAGTTAAACAGGCGTGCAATGGCTGACTGTCATCATGGAGCTCTGGAATCCTAGCTGCAGGAGACTCAATGATCCCCAAGGACATTTGAAATTGCCAAGTACAGGGCTCCAGTGTGCATGGAGTCTAGAGGGTTTGGTGTGGGAATGGATGCAGTGGAGCATGACCAAGGACACACATCCCCAAGGCCCACCATGCTCCTATAGATGGTTTTGGCTTTTGTTGACTGTCAGACCTGCTTAGAAAAAAGCCAGCTTGCCAATTTGATCTGAGTGCCGCACTCCCAACCCCTGACCTGCCAAACTCTTCCAGGGTCCTTGACTGGCCACACCTTCTTGCAGCTCAGCTTCAGATGCACGACTGAGGCACTTCCCAGTAGCCATGGCTATAGTTTTTAGGCTGGCAGAGCCTCCCTAACTATCAGAGAGCATTTGAAGGTGGGACCCTACTACCACACACCTGCCTGCAGTCTCCTATCACTACTTTGGTGTCATGTACTCATCTGCAGCCTCCACCCACTTCTTCACTGGCACACATGGGTACATGGATTTTGCTGCCCCAACACTAACAGCACACACACAGACATTGCTGCATAACTGCCCCACTACTGCTGATGCATGCATGAACATGGACTCTGCTTCCAACACCCCAGTGAAGCACTTTTTCGAGCATTCCCTGTTGGAGTATTGTTGCCAGTGAACTAAGAACTTGGGACCTCCAGTGTAGAAGATGCTGAACCTCGATAGGCCAGAGAACAAAGCTGTAGGCCTGGTCCCAGACCCACAGGGTAAGAGCATGTAGCCAGGAGCACTGAGCTGAGCCTTGGCCGCCTAAAATCATCCAAAAACAAACCCAGTTGACTAAACCCAACTTATACCACAGTGAAATCCTCAAGAACCTCCAAGAATAAAAAAGCAAACAGTCCCACCTAAAGAATAATGAGTTCAATAATTAAAGGGAAATAAGCTCACACAGATGAGGGGAAAAAAAAAAAAAAAAAAACCTAGTGCAAGAAATTAGACAAGTCTCAAAAATGAATGGCTTCTTACCTTTAAATGATTACACTAGCTCATGAGCAATGATTTTTAACCAGACTTAAATGACTAAAAAATTACAGAAATAAAATTATGATTCTATATGGCGACAGAGATCATCAAAATTCCGGAGAAAGTTGAAACTGAATCCAAATAATCTTAAGAAATCCAGTAAAATGATTCAAAAGCAGAAAAGTGAAATAGCCATGTTAAGAAAGAACCAAAGTGATCTGACAGAGCTGAAAAACTCACTACAAGAATTTCCTCATACAATCAGAAATACTAACAGTTGAATCAACCAAACTGAGGAAACACTCTCAGAGCTCAAAGACTGTTTGTGTCAAGTCAATCCAGTCAAAAAAAAATAAAACAGAATGAACAAAACTTCTGAAAAATATGGGACTATGTTAAAAGATGAAACCTAGGATTCATTGGCATCCCTGAAAGAGAGGGAGAGATAGCAAGCAACTTGGAAAATATACTTAAGGGTATTGTCCATGAAAATTTTTCCAACCATTAGTAAGGTCCACATTAAAATTCAGGGAATTCAGAGAACCCCTGCAAGATACTATTCAAGATGACATTCCAAAGACACATAGTCATCAGATTATCCAAGATCAATAGGAAAGAAAAATATATGTATAAGGTAGCAAGAGAAAAGGGGTAGATCACAAAGGGAATCCTATAAGGCTAACAGTGGAATTTCTGGCAGATCTCCAGAAGCCAGAAGAGGTTAGGGGCTTATATTCAACATTATTAAAGAATAGAAATTTCAACCAATAATTTTATATCCATCCAAACTAGGCTTCACAAGCAAAGAAAGAAATAAATTCTTTTTGAAACAAGCATATGCTAAGAGAATTTATTACCACCAGATCTGCCTTACAAGAGGTTCTTAAGGGAGAACTAAACATGAAAATGAAAGATTGTGAATGGCCACAACAAAAACACACTTAAGTCCATAGACCATTGACACTGTAAAGCAACTACACAATCAAGTGTACATAACAACCAGCTAACAACATAATGACAGAATCAAATTCGCACATATTAATATTAACCTTGAATGAAAATGGACTAAATTACCTACCTAAAAGGCACAGAGTGGCATGTTGGAGAAAGAAGCAAGAATGAACTCTATGCTCTCTTCAAGAGACTCATCACACACTCAACGAAAATCATAGGATCAAAGTAAAGGAATAGGGAAAGATCTATCAAGCAAATAAAAAGCAAAAAGAGCAGGAGTTGTTATTCTTATTTGAGACAAAACAGACTCCAAAGCAACAACAATCAAAAAAGGACAATGAAAAGTATTACATAATGATAAATGGTTGAATTCAACAAGAATTAACTATCTTAAATGTATATGCATCCAACACTGGAGCATCCATATTCATAAAGCAAGTAGTTAGAGAGCTATGAAGAAACTTAGATAACCACACTTTACTGACAGTACTAGACAGATCATGGAGGCCAAAAGCTAACAAAGATACTCAGGATATAAACTGGACACTTCAATAAATGGACCTAACAGATATCTACAGTATACTCCATCCAACAACAACAGATTATACATTCTTCTCATCTGCACATGGCACATGTTTTAAAATTAACCACGCACTCAACGATAAAGTAGTGCTCAAATAATTTTTTATAAAAATTGTCAACCACAATGTTGGCCCACACAGCAATAAAAACACAAATCAATAACAAGAAGATCTCTCAAAACCGTGGTTACAAAGAAATTAAGCAATCTGCTACTGAATGGCTTTTGGGTAAAAAAAATAGCATTAACGCAGCAATTAAGAATTAGTTTACACTCATGAGAACAAAGATATAGCGCAACAGAATGTGTTGGGCAGAGCTAAAGCAGTGTTAAGAGGAATTTTATAGTGCTAAACTCCCATATTAAAAAGTTAGAAAAATATTGTTAACAATCTAACATGACACATAGAGGAAATAGAAAAAAAAAAAAAAAAAAAAAAAAAAAAAAAAAAAAAAGAACGAATCTACCCCAAAACTAGTAGAAGAAAAAAAATATCTGAAATCAGGTTTGAACAGAATGAAACTGAGATGCAAAAACTACTCAAAAGATCAATGAATCCAGGAGCTGGTTTTTAGAAAGAATAAATCATAATGGTATATCACTAGCTAGACTAATCAATTAAAAAAGAGAAGATCCAAATAAACAGAATCAGAAATGACAAAGGAAACATTAACACCAACTCGCAGAAATACAAAAAAATCTCTCAGTGGCTACTATAAACAATGGATACACTCTTGGAAATGTGAAACCTCCGAAGATTTAACCAGAAAGAAATTATAACCCTGATCAGATCAATTATGAGCTCCAAAATTGAATCAATAATGAAAAACCTACCAACTAGTAAAAATTCTGGATCAGAGAGATTCACAGCCTAATTCTTCCAGATGAATACAAAAGAAGCATTATCAATCTTATTGAAAGTTTTGCAAAAAATCAAAAAGGAGGAATTTCTTTCACCCTTGCTCTATGAAGCCAGCATCATACTGATACCAAAATATGACAGAGTTGCAACAGAAAAAAAGAAACTTCAGGTCAACATCCTTGATGAACATAGATGCAAAAATTCTCAACAAAATACTAGCAAACTGAATCCAGCAGCACATCAAAACACTAATCCAGCACCCTAAAGTAGTCTTTATTTCTGCAATGCAATGTTGATTTAACATTTGCAAATCAATTAATGTGAATTGTTGCATAAACAGAACTAAAAACAAAACCACACAATCATCTCAATAGACATAGAAAATGTTGTTGATAAAATTCAACATCCTTTTATGTTAAAAACCTTCAACAAACTAGATATCAAAGGAAGATACTTCAAAATATTAAGATTCCTATTTGACAAACTGACAGCCAACATCACAGTGAAACGACAGAAGCTGGAAGCACTGCCCTTGAGAAAAATAACAAGGCAAGGATTTCCACCCTTACCACTGCTATTCAATATGGTACTAGATGTACTAGCTAAAGAAATCAGAAAAGAAAAATAAATAAAAGCCATCCAAATAGAAAGAGAAGTCAAACTATCTCTTCATAGATCATATAAATCTATACCTTAAAAATGCCATAGTTTCTGTCCAGGGCTCCTAGATCTAATAAACATCTTCAGAAAAGTTTTAGAATATGAAATTCATGTAAAAAAGTCAGTAGGATTTCTACATACTAATAACATAAAAGCTGAGAGCTAAATGAAGAACACAGTCCCATTCACAATAGCCACAAAAAATAAAATACAAGGGAATAGAGATAACCAGGGAGATAAAAAGATCTCTACAATGAGAATGATAAAACACTGTTGAAAAAAATCAGAGATGACATAAAGAAATGGATAAACATTCTATGTATATAGATAGGAAGAATCAACATTATTAAAATGACCTTACTGCATAAAATAAGTTGCAGTCTCAACAATGTCCTTATCTAATTACCAATGACATTTATTACATAATTAGAAAAATACTTTTCTAAAATTCATGTGGAACATGAAGACAGCCCAAATAGCCAGAGCAATCCTAAGGAAAAAAACAGCAAAGCTAGAGAAACCACACTACTCATTTTCAAACTATACTACAAGGCAACAGTAACTAAAACAGCATGGTACTAAAAAGAAACACACACATAAACCAGTGGAACAGGTTGAGAAACTCAGAAATAAAGCCACATACCAACAACCATCTGATCTTTGACAAAATCAATAACAAGAAGCGATTGGAAAATAACTCCCTATTTAACAAATAGTGCTAGGATAACTAGCTAGCCATATACAGAAGATTGAAGGTGGACCCCTTTGTTGCAGCATATAAAAAATCAACTCAAGATGAGTTAAAGACTTAAATGCAAAACCTAAAGCAATAAAAGCTGTGGAAGATAACCTAGGAAATACCATTCTGGACATAGGCCCTGCAAAGTTTTTATGATGAAGACTGAAAAAACAATTGAAAGAAACCCAACAATTGAATGTGATCCAGCAGTCCCACTTCTGGTTATATACCCAAAAGAATGAAAGTCAGTATAGCAAAGGGATATCTATCTGCACTCCCATGTTTGTTGCAGCACTGTTCATGATAGCTAAGATTTGGAAGCAACCTAAGTGCCCATCAACAGATGAATGGATAAAAAATGAGGTAGGTATACACAATGGAGTACTACTCAGCCATAATAAAAGAATGACATTCTGTCATTTGCAACAACACTGGAGATTTTTATGTTAAGTGAAATAAGCCAGGCACAGAAAGACAAACATCACATGTTCTCACTTATTTGTGAAATCTAAATATCAAAATAATTGAACTCATGGACATAGAGAGTAGAAGGATGGTTACCAGAAGCTGGGGGGGGTAGTAGGGGGTTAGGAGCTTTGGGAGAGGTGGAGATGGTTAATGGGTACAAAAAGTAGTTGGAAGGAGTTAAAAAAGGACCTAATATTTGATATCACAGCAGGGTGACTATAGTCAATAGTAACTTAATTGTACATTTTAAATAATAAAAATAATGTAATCATGTTGTTTGTAACACAAAGGATAAATGACTGAGAGGATGGATGCCCCATTATCCATGATGTGCTTATTCTACCTTGCACACCTATATCAAAACACCTCATGTGCCCTATAAATATATATGCCTACAATGTGCCCACAAAAATAAGAATATTTATGAAACAAATGAGAAATGTGATCTAATTATATTAAAGAGCTACTGCACAGCAAAAGAAATCATCAATAGAGTAAACCACTGTCCTACAGAGTGGGAGAAAATATTTTCAAGCTATGCATCTAAAAGAGGTCTACTATCCAGAGTCTATATAGAACTTAAAAAGCAAAATACAAACAACCCCATTCAAAAATGGGCAGAGGACATGAACAGACACTACTCAAAAGAAGGCATAAATGCAGCCAACAAGCATATGAACAAATGTTCAGCAGCACCTATCATTATACAAATGCAAATCAAAACCACAATGATGTACCATCTCACACCAGGCAGAAAGGCTATTATTAAAAAGTCAAAAAGTAACAGATGCTGGTGAGGTTGTGAAGAAAGGGAAAATTTGTACACTGCTGTTGGAAATATATATAATAATTCAGCCACTGCAGAAAGCAGTTTGGAGTTTTTTCAAATAACTTAGAACTACCTGTCAACCCAGTCATCCCATTATTAAGTCTATATCCAAAAGAATATAAATTGTTCTATCATAAAGATACATGTATTCATACGTTCATCACACCACTATTCACAATAGCAATGACATAGAATCACCTTAAATGCACATCAGTGGTGGACTGTATAAAGAAAATATGGTGTGTATACACCATGGAATACTATGCAGCCAAAAAAAGAACAAAATCATGTCCTTTGCAGCAACAGGGATGTAATTGGAGGCAATTATCCTAAGTGAATTAACACAGAAAAAAGAAAACCAAATATCTTATTTTCTCGTGTAAGTGGAAGCTAAACATTGAGTACACATGGCCATAAAGAAGGAAACAATAGACATACTTGAAAACAGAGGGTAAGAGGAGGATGAGGATGAGAAAACTATCAAGCACTATGCCCATTACATTCTGCTATGTCTATGAGTTCAATTGTTTTAATTTTTAGTTTCCACAAATAAGTGAGAATATGTAAGGTTTGTCTTTATGTGTCTGGATTATTTCACTTAATGTAATGATGTCCAGTTCCATCCATGTTTTAGCAAATGATGGAATGTCTGTCATTTTTTTAATGGCTGAATAGTACTCCACTGTGTATATGTACCACACTTTTTATCCGTATGTGTGTTGGTTGTTTCCAAACCTTGGCTATTGTGAATAGTGCTGTAACAAACATAGGAGGGCAGATATGCCCTTCATACCCTGATTTCCTTTCTTTCAGGTATCTACCCAGCAGTGGGATTGCTGGATCATATGATAACTCTAATATTAATTTTTTGAATAGCCTTCAAACTTTTCTCCACAATGGCGTTATATTAACTGAAATTCCCACCAACAGTGTATGAGGGTTCCCTTTTCTTCATATCCTCACGGGCATTTTTTATTGTGTGTTTTTGGAAAAAATGGCATTTTAACTAGGGTGAGATGATATCTCGTAGTTTTGATTTGCATTTCTCTGATTATCAGTGATATTAAGCACCATTTTATTTACTGTTTGCCATATGTATGTCTTCTTTTGAGAAATGTCTATTCAAATATTTGACCTATTTTTAACCAGGTTATTAGATTTTTTCCAGTAGAGTTGTTTGAGCTACTTATATATTCTGGTTAGTAATCCCTTGTCAGATGGGGAGTTTGCAAATGTTTTCTCCCATCCTATGAGTTGACTTGTCATTTTTTTGATGGTTTTCTTTCCTGTACAGAATCTTTTTAACTTGATGTGATCCCATTTTTCCATTTTTGCTTTGGTTGCCTGTGCTTATGGGTGATTACTCAAAAAATTTTGGCTCAGAACAATGTCCTGTAGATTTTTCCCAATGCTGTAGTAGTTTCACATTTTGAGGTCATGGATTTAAGTTTTTATAGCTTCTTGATGAATTGACCTTTTTATCATTATATAGTGAACTTCTTTTTCTCTTCTTATAGGTTTTGTCATGAAATTCATTTTGACTCATATAAATATAGCTACTCCTGATTTTTTTTCTTTCCATTGGCATTAAATATAATTTTCCATCCTTTTATTTCCAATCTCTATGTGACTTTATGGATGAAGTGTGTCACTTATAGGCAACAGATCACTGGGTCTTATTTTTTTAATTCATTCAACAACTCTGTGCCTTTGATTGAAAAATTTAGTCCATTTACATTCAATGCTATTATGAATAAATAAGGACTTGCTCCTGCCATATTGTTATTTGTTTTCTAGTCTGCTTTTCATGTCTTCCTTCCTTCTTGTCTTTTTTTTTTTTTTTGGTCAAGGTGATATTCTGCTGATATAATTTAGTTACTTCTTTTTCATTTTTTTGTGTATTTTTTATGTTTTCTTTTATTTGAGCTTACCGCGAGGCTTAAAAATACTATTTTATAACACTTTTTTTGCTGATCACATCTTAACACTAAATAAATGATCAAACAAACAAGCAAAAACAATACCAACTATACACCATAACATTTTCTCTCTGATTTTTAATTTATTGTTGTTTTCATTTTTATCTTATTGTACTGTTCATATCTTGAAGAATTTTTGTAATTATTATTTTTATTGGATCATCTTCTAGTCTTTCTACTTAAGATAAGTGTAGTTTACACACCACAGTAAAGTATGATAATATTCTGTGTTTTTCTGTTTACTTACTGTTACCAGTGAGTTTTGTACCTTCAGATGATTTCTTATTGCTCATTAATATCTTTTATTTTCTGATGGAAATACTACCTGTAGCATTTCTTGCAGGACAGATCTTGTGTTGATGAAACCCCTAAGTTTTTTTTTTTTTTTTTTTTTTTGTCTGAGAAAGTCTTTATTTGTCCTCTGTGTTTGAAGAATATTTATACTGCTTATACTCTTCTAGGGTCAAAGTTTTATTTCCTTCAGCATTTTAAATATGTTATGCCACTGCCTTCTGGCCTGCAAGGTTTCCAGTGAAAAGTCCACCACCAGAAATGTTGCTGAGCTCCATTGTATGTTATGTGTTTTTGTTTTTCTCTTGTTGCTTTTAGGATCTTTTCTTTATCTTTGACTTTTGTGAGTTTGGTTTTAAATTGGCTTGAGATGGTCTTCTTTGGGTTATGTCTGCTTGGTCTTCTATGACCTTCTTGAACTTGAATATTGGTATCTTTCTTTAGGTTTGGAAAGTTTTCTGTTGTTATTCTTTTGAAAAAACTTTCTATTTCTATTTTTTTCTTTAGCTCCTCTTTAAGACCCCAAACTCTTACATTTGGCCTTTTGAGGCTACTTTTTAAATTCTATAGGCATGCTTTTATGTTTTATACTCTTTTCCTTTTTGTCTTCTCTAACTGTGCATTTCCAAATAGTCTGTCTTCAGGATCACTTATTCTTTCTTCTGATTGGTCAATTCTGCTATTAAGAGACTTTGATGCATTCTTCAGTACATCAATTACATTTTTCAACTCCAAAATTTCTGATTACTTCATTTTAATTGTTTCAGTGTCTTTTGCTAGATTTGTCTGATAGAATTCTGGATTCCTTATCTGTGTTATCTTAAATTATAGGGGGGGGGGCCTGTTTTTAATTTTCATCTAAAAGTTTACATATATCTGTTTTTTCCAGCATTGTTCTCTGATTCTCTGTTCAGTTCATTTGGTGAAGTCATGCTTCCCCAGATGGTCTTAATGACTATGGATGTTTGTCTCATTGTGACCATTGAAACGTTATTGTAGTCTTTGCAGTCTGAACTTTATTGTACCTCTTCTTCATGGGAGGGCTTTTCAGATATTTAAAAGGAATTGGGTATTGTGATCTAAGCCATATCTGCATTAGGGGGTACCACAAGCCCAGTAATGCTGTGGTTCTTGCAGAATCATAGAGGTACCACTGTGATGGTCTTGGATAAGATCAAAAAGAATTTTCTGGATCATCAGGCAGAGACTCTGCTTTCTTCCCTTACTTTCTCCCAAGCAAACAGAGCCTTTCTCTCTTTTTTGAATCGCCTGGAGGTGGTGGTGGTGTGACAAAAACAGCCCGATTTCCAGCACCTCTAGGATTGCACTGGGTCAGACCTGAAGCCAGAAGAGCCCTGGGTTTTGCCCAAGACCCACTGTAACCACTCCATGGATTCTGCCTATCTTCACTCAATGCATTGGGGTTCTATAATCAGCAGGTGGTAAAGGAAGCCAGGCTCATGTCCTTCCCCTAAGGGTGGCAAGATTTCCCAGACCCTTGGTGGATCTAAATATGCCCTTTGGGAGCTAGAGAATGGAGCCAAATACCTTAGAAGTCTACCAGGTGTTGTATTTTACCAAAGCTAAATTGGCACTCAAACCACAAGACACAGTCCTCACTCTTCCCTTCCTTTCCACAGGCAGGGAAGTCTCAACCCATGGCCACCATCACCAAAGAACCATGAGTACTGTCAGGCTATACCACCAAAGTTCACTTAAGGCCCAAGGGCTCTTCAGTTAGCTTTTGGTGAATGCTGTCTTGCCTGGGACTCACTTTTCAGGGTAATTGCCTCTCTTCTGGCCCAGGGCAAGTCCAGAAATGCTTGGCTCATGAACTAGTCCTGGAATCAGGGTCTCCAACAGCCCACTTGGTTCTCTACCCTCCTGTCATT
This sequence comes from Macaca nemestrina, assembly GCF_043159975.1. Classification (NCBI taxonomy): domain Eukaryota; kingdom Metazoa; phylum Chordata; class Mammalia; order Primates; family Cercopithecidae; genus Macaca; species Macaca nemestrina. The sequence continues at coordinate 88,549,001 of NC_092145.1, forward strand.
GCACTTGTACCTAAGGTACTAGATGAAGACTCTTTTACATTTCCTTCCTCTTTTATCAAGCAGAAGGAGCCTCTCCCCATAGCCACAACAGCTGGAAATGTGCTTAGCCCCTACTGAAGAAGCACATCTCAGAGTATCAACCAAGGCCCATGGTGTACTACCTGGGTATCACTGCTGGTTATTCAAGGCCTGAGCGCTCTTTAGTCAGCAGGTGATGGGTCCTGATGGGACTGCATTCTTCCCTTGATTCCCTTCATTCCTAGGGTGTGTCCGGAAATATCATCTAGAAGCTAGGTCCTGAAAAGGGCCTTGTAACTCTGACTCATGCCCTATCCTATGGTGGCTGAGCTGATATCTAAGATGCAAGACAAAATCCTCTTCACTCTTCCCTCTACTATCCTCATGCAGACAGTAATGGTCTCTTTTGCAGCCATGAAGTGTGCTGACTAGGGTTGGGACAGGTGGTGCAAGCACTCTGTTAGCTGTCCTGGCTTGTGTCTCAGAAGACTGCATACCCTGCCCAAGTCTGTTGACTCTGAGCCCAGTTCCGCACTAGGACTTACCTAGGAATTACAGTCCCTGTGTCCTAGACTGCCTGTCCTGTTTACTTAGAGCCACAGAGCCCTTTAGTCCTTGGTGGTGACAGCTGATATAAGTGATCCCATCTGGCTAGAGCTGGTTTGAATATTCCCTACATGGGCAAGTGTCAGCTGAGTTCAGCCCAATTTTGCTTTTCCCTGTGACAGGGCAGTGCTGAGTTCAACGTGGTCTCTCACTATTTCTGTGCTCTCTCTCTCTCTTCAGCATACAGATTACTTCTCTGTTCCATGCAGCCACTGCTGAAGGATGAGGAGGTGTTGTTGGCATCAGTGATCAAAACTGTCTTTCCTACCTTCTGTGTAGGGAGAACACTCCCAAACCATGTATTCCTCTATTCTCACATCACAACAATCATAAACACAGAAGAAGGCTTCTGTGACCAACTGTGTGGGGTTTTTCCCCACACCAGCAGACATCAGCTGGTTGACCTCTAATTCATTTCTATCACTACCTACCTGAAGATAGTGTCAGATCCCACAGTAGAGGTCTCAATTCCCAAGACTTCTCCTCTCCACACACCAGTTGCAAGTCTGGGTCCCCAGAACTTCTGATCAAGTGACTTCAAATTAGAGTCCCCATGACTCCTTCTTTGGGATTGATTAATTTGCAGAAGCAGCTCACAGAACTCAGGGAAACACTTACCTATGTTTATTGGTTTATTATAAATAATATTGCAAAGGATACAACTTTTAAGCTTTATGTCAAATGTACTAAAGGCATGATGGTGGTGGGTTGTGCCTTTACCACATCTAGAAAAATTGAGGCTAACACTGAATGCAGCTATATTGCCTGATGTTAATCTGCACCTTACCCTGTCTGAATGGGAGTGAACTAAGGAGGACCTACCTGTTAGACTAGACTACTTGCTAGACTAGCTGAAGAGATGCATAGGGTGAGGTATAAGGGAAGAGGCATAGAGTTTCCATGTCTTCCCTGGGTGCACCTCCATCCAGGGATCTCCACGTGTTCACCTATTTGGAAGTTCCCTTAACCCTGTCTGCTCCCTTGGGGTTTCACGGAAGCTTCATGACATCAGGATTTCTTCCTCCAGGGTATAGGGTGAGACCCTCTCTGGAAGGGTCTTAAGATTCACATTCAGAAAGGCAGAGAAACATTAGAGTGCAAGAAAGGCAGGAGGTCAGAGGCCTGCCCCTGAGTTCTTTGTTTTGTTTTGTTTTTGAGATGAAGTCATTCTCTGTCACCCATGCTGGAGTGCAGTGGTGCAATCTCAGCTCACTGCAACCTCCGCTTCCTGGGTTCAAGTGATTCTTCTGCCTCAGTCACCCGAGTAGCTGGGATTACATGTGTATGTCACCACACCCGGCTAATTTTTGTATTTTTAGTAGAGATGGGGTTTCACTATTTAGGCCAGGCTGGTCTTGAACATCTGACCTCAAGTGATCTGCTCTTTTGGACCTCCCAAAGTGTGGGGATTACAGGCCTGAGCCACTGCACCTGGCCCTGCCCCTGAGTTCTAACACATCCAGTATTATAATAAAAGATGGTAACAAGGGCTGTGGGAGTTATGAGTCCGTAACCATGGACAAAAGTCAATGTGTACCATAACACCACATGCCACTCCCTAGTTTTTTACCATGGAACTTTTACATTATATCTATATCTATATCTATATTTCTCTGTATATATAGATATAGATAGATCGATAGATATATTACAATCAATCAATAACAATTAATCCAGTGCATCATAATGTATGAATATCTCCCAAGATGAGGTCACTCAAGTATGTAGGCATCCTCTCAATCTTGTCAGGTTCCAAAAGCAGGAGTGACCTTGGTATGTATACAATTTCACCCTTTCAGGCATCTGAGATAATTACGCTGAGACAATCAATGTTATCTCTTGCTCTGAGACTCTTTTGAGTTTTTAATGTAATATTAAATTTCCTCATTTCCAGCTGCATCCATGTCCCTACAAAGGACACAAACTCATCCTTTTTTATGGCTGCATAGTATTCCATGGTGTATATGTGCCACATTTTCTTAATCCAGTCTGTCACTTGGACTCGGGAAGGGGAACATCACACACCAGGGCCTATCATGGGGAGGGGGAGGGGGGAGGGATTGCATTGGGAGTTAAACCTGATGTAAATGACGAGTTGATGGGTGCTGACGAGTTGATGGGTGCAGCACAGCAACATGGCACAAGGATACATATGTAACAAACCTGCACGTTATGCACATGTACCCTAGAACTTAAAGTATAATAATAATAAGAAATAAATTTAAAAAATAAATAAATAAATAAATTTCCTCATTGAAGAACCCATTTATTCATTTTTTACTCTCGGCTGCTATTTCCCCTTCTCTTCATTAACACTAACACTTTTTCACTTTTGGAAGGGGCATTAGAATCACCACTGTGCTTGTCTACATTGCAGGTAGCAATACAAGTCTAGCAAGTAGCTCCTCCTCAGTTCACTCCCATTCAGACAGCTTAAGGTGCAGAATTAGTGAGCTATTTTTACCAACGGGCAACATAGCTGCACTCACTGCTAGCCTCAATTGTGCTAGATATGGTGAAGACACAACCCACCACCATAGTGTTTTTAGGAATTTTGACATAAAGTTTAAAAGCATAGTTACAGTTTTCTATTTAGAAATTATCCCTGCTATTGCAGCACTTGTACTTGAAGTCCTGGTCCTAAGATCACTGCATCAGGCAAAGGAGACAAAAATCATTTTTTGAGATAATTTGGGAAGAAAGAAAAAAAATACATAGTTTTTATACCAGTGTACTCCTCGCTTGGTGAGAACTGCATGATTATATATGCATCTTCCCCATTATCTCTTCCCCCAGATCAACCAGAAACAAAACAAAACAAAATAAAACAGAAAAGTCTAACAGGGGCACTACATTCCTATTCATGTTGAGTGTGAGCACACACTAATGAAGGCATGTAAGCCAGCTCTTTATTCCTTTATCTCCCCCTGTCTTAGACAACCAATTGAAACCAATTGCCTGTTGTACTTCTCCATCAAACTATTACTCTAAGGAGGATATCTCTCTGCCCATTGTTGGAATTTATGGACTGTACAGTGTGCTCTTTGGTCTGAAAAAGTGATAGTCAGCCATCCACATCCATGAAATGTCTTTTGTTTGTTTATTTGTTTGGCACTCTGAGCATTTTCATTGTTCATTGGACAAGCAGAGCTTACTTCAGAGTTAGTGTCTATACTTGTCAAGACCCACTTTCAGCCCTTCAGGGATACAAGCATCAGTCTCAATTGCCAGTTATGTTCAGAGCCTTCCCACCAGAGAAATCTGTCCTATAGGAATCAGCAGCCTCTGTCTCTCTTGCTGAGAAATGGAAGAGTTTTTTTCTGGAATTTTGTGCCTGAGAGGGTTCAAAAGGAACATGTCTAGATTCAGCATGTCTCTGCACTGCTACAATAACTCCATATCCACTTATTGGATGGACCCAGATGACCACCTCAATGGAACACATGGGGATATCTGCTTGTCAATTTCAGTCACTTTCTGAACCTGGAAGAGAGTCCTGATAGTCAATGACTTGTTCTACTTTAATGCACCCCTCAAATCTCCATGGAGCCATACTCCATATGGGCATTCTTTTAACAGGCCAGGTTCCCATTGCTCTGCTATCTGAGCATATAGCCAGGCTATTGGTCACTGCCCATGGGCTAGTAAAAACTTAAACACAGGGGCTTGTACCATTGTATAATTTTCCCATCACTGTTAAAAAAACAACATGCAATTCAGCTCATGGAGCAGGCCTGTTTTTACCTTTTTTGGTCTAAAGTAACAGCCTTCTAAAGGGGATGGTGTCCATTTACCTTGGAATTGCCATCTGTGAACCAAGTAGCTCTTGGTTGGTCAGTTGAGAGCTATTTATCAGGTACCGTAGAATTTAGCAGTTTTTCATGCAGTTACAAGTAAGTTGTGGAAGAAAAAATATCCCTGCTTGAGAGTATCTCCTCCTTGCATTCTCCAGGTAGCATGATCCTCTATAATCCATTTTCATTTTATTATAAACCTCTTCTGGACACTGCCATCCCCATTAGAATATGTATCTGACATCACCTGATACAGCATGGGGATTTCAGGTGTCATAGGGATAGCTTTAGCCAAGGCAGTAAATGCCCTTCAAGTGGAATAAGTAAATAACTTGTCTTTACCAGCCAGCACTTTGGCTTCTACTCTTCACTGTGTGAACTCGGGCAATCATACAGATTCTCATTTGTCATGTCCAAATAATGTTGCTTGAAGGGCAAATTTAAATGCCTTCTGTTTTACAGTAGCAGGTAGAGGAAACATTCCCTAATAATCTACAATGTTCATTCCGATAATACAATCAGTTGAAAGAGATGCAATCACTTCATATAAAGTGTATTCAAATATACTAACATTCATAATCCCGTAAACCCTTACATTTTTATGTTATAGTTTGAGAAACTTCTTTTCCCCACCCCAAGGCAATTGTGCCCTTTCTTGTGCAAAATGCTTTAGGTCCCCAGCCAAGGGTTGAGTCAAAGGACCCTGACCCTTTTGTCAATCTTTACCTTGATTAATCTGCCCTACTCTTGCACCAGGCAATTTCAGATTCGATTTTAATTGTAATCTCTGCCTTCCAGCTTTTGTGTGTGTCTGCTTCAGCTGCTGTTTATTGACATACAGGTAGGCTGTATAACAACGGGCCTGGATGTGGCTGCAGCAGTGGGGGGAAATGGAAGGTGAGGGGTGGAGTGTTTGCTGCAGGACAGCTGAGTGGAGGGTGGGGACAGGTGCAAACAGGGGAGCCCCAGGAGTTTGGGAAAGCAAGTATGGGCCAGGGCCAGAGTCTGCTTAAACTGGAACCACAGTCCCATGCCCTAAGGCCCCTAACTCTTGCTGGCTGTTTCCTGACCCTGGGCCAGGGTTGGGAGTCCTCTGTGCATCCATTTAATAAAGGAACTGAACAGAGTACAGAAAGGAAAGGAAGCTGTCACCTTTTTGCCATAGATTCCAGGAGCCTCCAGTCCTGCATTCCTCCTTCTTCCCTTGCTTAGGTAAGGCCTCATGATGGACAGCCAAGCTCTGGGTTGTCCCACTCAAGAGCAGGTTCTAAAAACAGCCATGTTTCAGCAAGGCATTAATCTTCCCAGGTGACCCAGCCCACCACATTACAGCCCAGGGTGAGCTCTAAAAGTGTTGCTGGCCTAATAGATGGGTAGTGGGAACCAGGAGGGACAGGGGCTGCAAGAGGGTCTCTGGGTCCATCACGACATGGAAACAACATGCATGGTGTTGGTGAAGCTGGAGCTGGGGCACCGGAAACAAATGGTGTTGGTGAAGCTGGAGCCAGGGCACCAACTGGTCAGCACAATGACCACATCTCCCTTCTTGAAGAAGCCTCCGGCATTGCCAACATTCATGGCCAAGTTCACCCGGTGGTCCACATTCTCAGCCCAGGTCTCCTGGACTGCGTCCTTGCACGGCACAGGGAAGATGCTACGGTACAGATGGGCCTGACAAACTGTCTGGGGATTCCATGTCACAGCAACGATGGGGGTACATGGGCAGTATCTGGTCACCTAGTGAGCAGAACTGCCAGACTTGGTGAGGATGATTATGGCCCCACTGCAGCACCCGAAGGAGGCCTCCACTGCGCCCACATCAGTGGATTCTGTGGGGTAACAGGTAATGGGCGCCAGGAGGGGGGGCTCCTCATGTAACTGCAAGTATTAGATGGCGGCCTCTGCTTCACCGGCAATCAGGTGCTGCATGCGAACTGCCTCCAGAGGATAATCCCCTTTGACTGCTTCTCCAGACAGCATGATGCAGTCTGCTCTGTCCAGGACTGCATTGGCAACATCACTACCCTCACACCGGGTGGGGTGGGGCTTCGTGATTATGCTCTCCAGCATCAGAGTGGCACAGATGACAGGCCTCCCAGCTTGGTTGCAGCACCCAATCATTATCTTCTGAGCAAGGAAGACTTTCTCTGCAGGAATCTCAATGCCTATATCATCATGAGCTACCACGAGCCCATCGCTGGTCTCCAGGATTTCATCAAACCTCCAAACCCCCTCATGATTCTCAATTTTGCTGATTACTTTGATGTTATTTCTCTTCTCTCCCAGGACCTTCCTAACTTCGTGGGCATCAGATGCCTTGCAGATGAACGAGGCAAACACCATATCGACATCCTGCTCAACCCCAAACTTCAGGTCCTGGATGTCCTTCTCTGGCATGGCAAGCAGGTCCACGGCAGTCCCGGGAAGGTTCACACCCTTCTTGCTGCCTGAGGAGCCACCATTTTCTACCTCCATCACGAGGAAGTCAGCACCTTTCTGCTTCACCTGGAGAGAAGGAAGCCCATCATCCACATAGATCTTGCTGCCCAGTTCTACCACCTTGCAGATGTTCTTGTAGTCCAGCCACAAGATGTTCTCATCACACTTTTCCATGTAGGCATTATCCAACATGATTTTGAGAGTAGCTCACTTCTTCAGGTCCACCTCTAGAGTGCTACTGCCCTTAAAGAGCCCAGTTCGGATCTCACGTCCTTTAGTGTCCAGAACCTCAGCAACCGACTGGTAGAGGATGGGGGTCAGAAGCAAAACTGTCTGTGGCTGTGCACATGTTCTTGATGGTCTCCACTGATACACATGAGTTCCACGAGAGAAGTTCAGACCAGCCACATTCATACCAGACTTAATAATCTCCTTCAGCATCTCCACAGATCAGAGAGCTGGGCCGATGGTACAGATGATGCCAGTATTCCTGGCTGCTATGGGTGGCCAGTCAATGTCCATGTGGCACGTGTGTTCCAGGAATGTGTCAGCCATGGCTGCATGCAGCTTCTGGGTCTGAATGAACACAGTCCTGGTTTCACTATGGAGCTTTGACATGACTGTTGAAGTCCTCAGCACTGACTGACTAGGGCTAGGCTGCAAACGCGGAGAGGTCAAGAGCACCAGGATGCACAGCTACTGCGCCCCTTCCAGCTTTTTAAAATTTCTCCAAACTGGGAGAAATACAGCAAACTGATTAGGGACCTTTTAATGTCGGGTGATGAGAAGAGGCTCCCTTTTGTCCATCCAACCTTTGATAGTGTTGCATTAAGACCTTTGTTTTAACTCCATCATTTTTCATTTTCTTTATTCTACTTCTTAATCATCTGAAGACTTTTACCTGGCTGGGACAAGTCCCATGACTCTCCCGTTTCTTTTTCTTCCTAATTTGTTTTCTTCGTTCACTTTTTTCTTTTATAATTTTCAACTTTTACTTTAAAATGATGTGCAGGATGTGCAGGTTTGTTATATAGATAAACATATGCCAATGTAGCCTGTTGCACAGATCATCCTATCACCCAGGTATTAAGCCCAGCATCCTTTAACTCTTCTTCCAGATGCTCTCCCTACTACCACCCTCCTCACCTTCCAACTAGTGTGTGTTTTTCCTCCCCATGTGTCCATGTGTTCACATCATTCAGCTCCCACTTAAAAGTGAGAACACATGGTATTTGGTTTTCTGTTCCTGCATTAGTTTGCCAAGGATAGTGGCCTCCAACTCCATCCATGTCACTGCAAAAGACATGATCTTTTTCCTTTTGATGGCTGCGTAGTATTTTATGGTGTATATGTACCACATTTTCTTTATGCAGCCTATCATTGATGGGCTTTTAGGTTGATTCAACGTCTTTGCTACTGCAAATAGTGTTGCAGGGAACAAACACGTGCATGCATCTTTAAAATAAAAAGATTTATATTCCTTTGTGTACATAGCCAGTAATAGGACTGCTGAGTCCAATGACATTTCTTTCTCTAGGTCTTTGAGAAATTGCCACACTGTCATCAACAATGGTTGAACTAATTTACACTCCAACCAACCATGTAAAAACTTTCCTTTTTCTGAACAACTTCACCGGTATGTGTTACTTTTTGACTTTTTAGTAATAGCCATTCCGACTGGTGGGAGATGGTATCTCATTGTGGCTTTGATTTGCATTTTCCTAATGATCAGTGATGTTTAAATTGTTTGTTGACCGCAGGTATGTCTTTTGAGAACTGTTTGTTCATGGCCTTTGCTCACTTTTTAATGGTATTGGGTCCTATCATAGTGGAGAGCAAAGCTCTGCTGGCCTTAGTTAGAGTCAGCACATTGGAGGATGCATTTAGACCAGACCTAGCCAGAGGAGAAATGCTCATCCTAGCAGGATGCAACATGAATGGAACTGGATGTCATTGTTTTAAGTGAAATAAGCCAGTCATGTAAAGACAAACCTCACTTGTTATCATTTATTGGTGGAATTTAAAAATAAGAACAATTGAACACATGGATATAGAGAGTAGAAGGATGGTTACAAGTGGCTTGCAAGGGTACTAAGGGGACTGTGTGGGAGCTGAGAATGGTTAATGAGTACAAAAAATGAATAATATCTAATATTTGATAGTATAAAAAGGTGGCTATAGTCAAAATAATTTACTGTAACAAAAAGTGTATAACTGGATTTTTTTGTAACACATACAGTAAGTACTCAAGGGGATAGATACCCTATTTACCATTAAGTGATTATTATGCATTGTATGCATGTATCAAAATATCTCATATACCACAAAAATTTATATGTACCTACTATGTACACATAAAACGTTAAAATAAATTAAGACAATCTTTCTGGGATTTTAAAGACAAATTAAAACTATGTATGAATTTATAATATTTGAGGTTCCTGATCCATGAAAACAGATGTCTCTGCATCTGTATAAATCTTCTTCAATTTAATCAACATTTTGGAGTTTTCCGCAAACAAATCTTGATTCTAAGTAATGTACTTTCTTTGAGAGTCTATAAGTTGTATTGTGCTTTTAATTTCAGTTTTCATGTGTTCATTGCTAATACATAGAAGTGTAAGTGATTTTTATGTTCATTTTGAATACTGAGACCTTGTGGAATTCATTTGAAAGTTTTAGTTTTTTTTTTTTCTATTTCTGTTTTTTTTTTTTTAATTTTATTTTTTAAATTTTACTTTAAGTTCTGGGGTACATATACAGAACGTGCAGTTATGTTACATAGGTATTCACGTGACATGGTGGTTAGCAGCACCCATCATCCTTCCACGTGCATTAGGTATTTCTCCTATTGCTATCCCTCCCCTAGCCCATGACCCCCAACTGGTGCTGGTGTATGACATTCCCCTCCCTATGTCCATGTGCTTTCATTGTTCAACTCACACTTATGAGTGAAAACATGCAGTGTCTGGTTTTATACTCTTTGATAGTTTGCTGAGAATGATGGTTTCCAGCTTCATCCATGTCCCTGCAAAGGACATGAACTCATCCTTTTTTATAGCTGCATAGTATTCCATGGTGTATATGTGCCACATTTTCTTTATCCAGTCTATCATTGATGGACATTTGGGTTGGTTCCAAGTCTTTGCTATTGTGAATAGTGCTGCAATAAGCATACATGTGCATGTGTCTTTATAGTAGAAAGATTTATAATCCTTTGGGTATACACCCAGTAGTGGGATTGCTGGGTCAAATGGTATTTCTAGTTCTAGATGCCTGAGGAATCGCCACACTGTCTTCCACAATGGTTGAACTAATTTACACTCCCACCAACAGTGGAAAAGCATTCCTGCTTCTCCACATCCTCTCCAGCATCTGTGGTTTCCTGTCTTTTTGATGATTGCCATTCTGACTGGTATGAGATGGTATCTCATTGTAGTTTTGATTTGCATTTCTCTAATGACCAGTGATGATGAGCATTTTTTCATAGGTTTGATGGCTGCATCAATGTCTTATTTTGAGAAGTGTCTGTTCATATCCTTTGCCTACTTTTTGATTTTTTTTTTCTTGTAATTGTGTTTATGTTCTTTGTAGATCCTGGATATTAGCCCTTTGTCATTTGAATAGATTGCAAACATTTTCTACTATTCTGTAGGTTGCCTCTTCACTCTGGTAATAGTTTCTTTTGCTGTCCAGAAGCTCTTTCATTTAATTAGGTTCCACTTGTCAATTCTGGCTTTTGTTGCCATTACTTTTGGTGTTTTAGGCATGAAATATTTGCCCATGCCTATATCCTGAGTGGTATTGCCCAGGTTTTCTTCTAGGATTTTTATGGTTTTAGGTCTTATGTTTAATTCTTTAATCAATCTTGAGTTGACTTTTGTATAAGATGTAAGGAATGTGTTCAGTTTCAGTTTTCTGCATATGGCTAGCCAGTTTTCCCAACACCATTTATTAATCAGGGAATCTTTTCCCCATTGCTTGTTTGTGTCAGGTTTGTTAAAGATCAGATGGTTGTAGATGTGTGGTGTTATTTCTGAGGCCTCTGTACTGTTCCATTGGTCTATATATTTGTTTTGGTACCAGTACCATGCTGTTCTGGTTACAGTAGCCCTGTAGTATAGTTTGAAGTACATTCACACAGGTAGTGTGATGCCTCCAGCTTTGTTCTTTTTGCTTAGGAATGTCTTGGCTATGCAGGGTCGTTTTGGTTCCATATGAATAGTTTAAATTAGTTTTTTTCCAATTCTGTTAAGAAAGTCAGTGGTAGCTTGATGGGGATAGCATTGAATCTATAAATTACTTTGGGCAATATGGCCATTTTCATGATATTGATTCCTCCTATCCAAGAGCATGGAATGTTTTCCCATTTGTTTCTGTCCTCTCTTATTTCCTTGAACAGTGGTTTGTAGTTCTCCTTGAAGAGGTCCTTCACATCCCTTGTAAGTTGTATACCTAGGTGTTTTATTCTCTGAGTAGCAATTGTGAATGAGAGTTCATTCATGATTAGGCTCTCTGTTTGTCTGCTATTGGTGTATAGGAATGCTTGTGATTTTTGCACATTGATTTTGTATCCTGAGACTTTGCTGAAGTTGCTTATCAGCTTAAGGAGATTTTTGGGCTGAGGCAATGGGGTTTTCTAAATACACAATCATGTCATCTGCAAACAGAGACAGTTTGACTTTCTCCCTTCCTATTTGAATACACTTTATTTCTTTCTCTTGCCTGATTGCCCTGGCCAGAACTTCCAATACTACGTTGAATTGGAGTGGAGAGAGAGGGCATTCCTTTTTGTGTTCATTTTCAAAGTGAATGCTACCAGTTTTTGCGCATTCAGTATGATAATTGGCTGAGGGTTTTTCATAAATAGCTCTGATCATTTTGAGATACTTTCCAATGATACTTAGTTTATCAGGAATTTTTAGCATGAAGGGGAATTGAATTTTGTCGAAGGCCTTTTCTGCATCTATTGGATAATCATGTGTTTTTTGTCATTGGTTCTGTTTATGTGATGGATTACATTTATTGATTTGCATATGTTAAAGCAGCCTGGAATCACAGGTATGAAGCCAACTTCATTGTGGTGGCTAAACTTTATGATATGCTGCTGAATTCAGTTCACCAGTCTTTTATTGAGAGTTTTCACATCAATGTTCATCAGGGATATTGGCCTGAAATTTTCTTTTTTTGTTGTTGTATCTTTGCCAGATTTTGGTATCAGGATGATGCTGGCCTCATAAAATGAGTTAGGGAGCCCTCTTTTTCTATTGTTTGAATTAGTTTCAGAAGGATTGGTACCAGCTCCTCTTTGTACCTCTGGTAGAAATCGGCTATTAAACCATCTTCTCCTGGACTTTCTTTTTTGGTCGGTAAGCTATCAATTACTGTCTCAATTTCAGAGCTTGCTTTTGCTCTATTCAAGGATTCGACTTCTTCCTGGTTTAGACTTGAGAGGGTGTATATGTCCAGGAATTTATCCATTTCTTCTTGATTTTCTAGTTTATTTGCATAGATGTGTTTATAGTAATCTCTGATGGTAGTTTGTATTTCTGTGGGATTGGTGGTGATATCCCCTATATCATTTTTTATTGTGTCTATTTGATTCTTCTCTGTTTTCTTCGTTATTGGTCTGGCTGGTGGTCAATCTATTTTGTTAATCTTTTCAAAAAACAGCTCCTGTATTCATTGATTTTTGAAGAGTTTTTTTGTGTCTCTATCTCCTTCAGTTCTGCTCTGATCTAAGTTATTCCATGTCTTCTGCTAGCCTTTGAATTTGTTTTCAGTTACTTCTCCAGTTCTTTTAATTTTGATGTAAAGGTGTCAATTTTAAATCTTTCCTGCTTTCTCTTATAGCCATTTAGTGCTGTAAATTTCCCTCTAGACACTGCTTTAAATGTGTCCCAGAGATTCTTGTACGTTGTGTCTTTGCTCTCATTGGTTTCAAAGACTATCTTTATTTCTGTCTACTTTTTGTTATTTACCCAGTAGTCATTCAAGAGTGGATTGTTCACTTTTCATGTAATTGTGCAGTTTTGAGCCAGGTTCTTAATTTTGAGTTCTAATTTGATTGCACTGTGGTCTGAGAGACTGTTTGTTATGATTTCTGATCTTTTGCGTTTCCTTAGGAGTGTTTTACTTCCAATTATGTGATCAATTTTAGAAAAAGTGCTATGAGGTGCTGAGAAGAATATGCATTCTGTTGATTTGACGTGGAGTGTTCTGTACCTGGGTATTAGGTCTACTTGGTTCAGAGCTGACTTCAAGTCCTGAATATCCTTGTTAATTTTCCATCTCGTTGATATGCCTCATAATGACCGTGGGGTGTTAAAGTCTCCAACTATTATTGTGTGGGAGTCTAAGTCTCCTTATAGGTCTCTAAGAACTTGCTTTATGAATCTGGTTGTTCCTGTATTGAGTGCATGTATATTTAGGAGAGATAGCTCTTCTTGTTTCATTAATCCCTTTCCCATTATGTAATGTCCTTCTTTGTCTCTTTTGATCTTTGTTGGCTTAAGGTCTGGTTTATCAGAGATTAGTATTGCAACTTCTCCTTTTTTATGTTTTTGACTTTCTTCATAAATATCCCTCCATCCTTTTATTTTGAGCCTGTGTGTGTCTTTGCATGTGAGATGGGTCTTCTGAATATAGCACACTGTTGGGTCTGGACTCTTTATCCAATTTGCCAGTCTGTGTCTTTTAATTGGGGCATTTAGTTTGTGTATATTTAAGGTTAATATTTTTATGTGTGAATTTGATCCTCTCATTATGATGCTAGCTGGTTGTTTTGCCTGTTAGTTGATGCAGTTACTTCATATTGTCAATGTTCTTTACAATTTGTTATGCTTTTTGCAGTGCCTGGTACTGGTTGTTTCTTTCCATGTTTAGTGCTTCCTTCTGGAGCTCTTGTAAGGCAGGCCTAGAGGTGACAGAATCTCTCAGCATTTGCTTGTTTGTAAAAGATTTTATGTATCCTTTGCTCATGAAGCTTAGTTTGGCTGGATATGAAATTCTGGATTGAAAATTGTTTCCTTTAAGAATGTTGAAAATTGTTTTCAAAGGGAATTTTTCCAGTTTTTGCCCATTCAATATGATATTGGCTGTGGGTTTGTCATAAATAGCTCTTATTATTTTGAGGTACGTTCCATCAATACCGAATTTATTGAGCGTTTTTAGCATGAAAGGCTGTTGAATTTTGTCAAAAGCCTTTTCTGCATCTATTGAGATAATCATGTGGTTCTTGTCTTTGGTTCTGTTTATATGCTGGATTATGTTTATTGATTTGCGAATGTTGAACCAGCCTTGCATCCCAGGGATGAAGCCCACTTGATCATGGTGGGTAAGCTTTTGGATGTGCTGCTGGATCCAGTTTGCCAGTATTATATTGAGGATTTTTGCATGGATGTTCATCAGGGATATTGGTCTAAAATTCTCTTTTTTTGTTGTGCCTCTGCCAGGCTTTGGTATCAGGATGATGTTGGCCTCATAAAATGAGTTAGGGAGGGTTCCCTCTTTTTCTATTGATGGGAATAGTTTCAGAAGGAATAGTACCAGCTCCTCCTTGTACCTCTGGTAGAATTCAGCTGTGAATCCATCTGGTCCTGGACTTTTTTTGGTTGGTAGGTGATTAATTGTTGCCTCAATTTCAGAGCCTGCTATTGGTCTATTCAGGGATTCAACTTCTTCCTGGTTTAGTCTTGGAAGAGTGTAAGTGTCCAGGAAATTATCCATTTCTTCTAGATTTTCTAGTTTATTTGCATAGAGGTGTTTATAGTATTCTCTGATGGTAGTTTGTATTTCTGTGGTGTCGGTGGTGATATCCCCTTTATCATTTTTTATTGCGTCTATTTGATTCTTCTCTCTTTTCTTCTTTATTAGTCTTGCTAGCGGTCTGTCAATTTTGTTGATCTTTTCAAAAAACCAACTCCTGGATTCATTGATTTTTTGGAGGGTTTTTTGTGTCTCTATCTCCTTCAGTTCTGCTCTGATCTTAGTTATTTCTTGCCTTCTGCTAGCTTTTGAATGCCTTTGCTCTTGCTTCTCTAGTTCTATTAATTGTGATGTTAGAGTGTCAATTTTAGATCTTTCCAGCTTTCTCTTGTGGGCATTTAGTGCTATAAATTTCCCTCTACACACTGCTTTAAATGTGTCCCAGAGATTCTGGTATGTTGTATCTTTATTCTCATTGGTTTCAAAGAACATCTTTATTTCTGCCTTCATTTCGTTATGTACCCAGTAGTCATTCAGGAGCAGGTTGTTCAGTTTCCATGTAGTTGAGCGGTTTTGATTGAGTTTCTTAGTCCTGAGTTCTAGTTTGATTGCACTGTGGTCTGAGAGACAGTTTGTTATAATTTCTGTTCTTGTACATTTGCTGAGGAGTGCTTTACTTCCAATTATGTGGTCAATTTTGGAATAAGTGCGATGTGGTGCTGAGAAGAATGTATATTCTGTTGATTTGGGGTGGAGAGTTCTATAGATGTCTATTAGGTCTGCTTGCTGCAGAGCTGAGTTCAATTCCTGGATATCCTTGTTAACTTTCTGTCTCGTTGATCTGTCTAATGTTGACAGTAGAGTGTTGAAGTCTCCCATTATTATTGTATGGGAGTCTAAGTCTCTTTGTAAGTCTCTAAGGACTTGCTTTATGAATCTGGGTTCTCCTGTATTGGGTGCATATATATTTAGGATAGTTAGCTCTTCCTGTTGAATTGATCCCTTTACCATTATGTAATAGCCTACTTTGTCTCTTTTGATCTTTGATGGTTTAAAGTCTGTTTTATCAGAGACTAGTATTGCAACCCCTGCTTTCTTTTTGTTCTCCATTTGCTTGGTAAATCTTCCTCCATCCCTTTATTTTGAGCCTATATATGTCTCTGCGTGTGAGATGGGTCTCCTGAATACAGCAGACTGATGGGTCTTGACTCTTTATCCAGTTTGCCAGTCTGTGTCTTTTAACTGGCACAAGACAGGGATGTCCTCTCTCACCACTCCTATTCAACATGGTGTTGGAAGTTCTGGCTAGGGAAATCAGGCAAGAGAAAGAAATCAAGGGTATTCAGTTAGGAAAAGAAGAAGTCAAATTGTCACTCTTTGCAGATGACATGATTGTATATTTGGAAAACCCCATTGTCTCAGCCCAAAATCTCCTTAAGCTGATAAGCAACTTCAGCAAAGTCTCAGGGTACAAAATTAATGTGCAAAAATCACAAGCATTCTTATACACCAGTAACAGACAAACAGAGACCCAAATCAGGAATGAACTTCCATTCACAATTGCTTCAAAAAGAATAAAATACCTAGGAATCCAACTTACAAGAGATGTAAAGGACCTCTTCAAGGAGAACTACAAACCACTGCTCAGTGAAATAAAAGAGGACACAAACAAATGGAAGAACATACCATGCTCATGGATAGGAAGAATCAATATCGTGAAAATGGCCATACTGCCCAAGGTTATTTATAGATACAATGCCATCCCCATCAAGCTACCAATGAGTTTCTTCAGAGAATTGGAAAAAACTGCTTTAAAGTTCATATGGAACCAAAAAAGAGCCCGCATCTCCAAGACAATCCTAAGTCAAAAGGACAAAACGGGAGGCATCACCCTACCTGACTTCAAAGTATACTACAAGGCTACAGTAACCAAAACAGCATGGTACTGGTACCAAAACAGAGATATGGACCAATGGAACAGAACAGAGTCCTCAGAAATAATACCACACATCTACAGCCATCTGATCTTTGACAAACCTGAGAGAAGCAAGAAATGGGGAAAGGATTCCCTATTTAATAAATGGTGCTGGGAAAATTGGCTAGCCATAAGTAGAAAGCTGAAACTGGATCCTTTCCTTACTCCTTATATGAAAATTAATTCAAGATGGATTAGAGACTTAAATGTTAGACCTAATACCATAAAAACCCTAGAGGAAAACCTAGGTAGTACCATTCAGGACATAGACATGGGCAAAGACTTCATGTCTAAAACACCAAAAGCAACGGCAGCAAAAGCCAAAATTGACAAATGGGATCTCATTAAACTAAAGAGCTTCTGCACAGCAGAAGAAACTACCATCAGAGTGAACAGGCAACCTACAGAATGGGAGAAAATTTTTGCAATCTACTCATCTGACAAAGGGCTAATATCCAGAACCTACAAAGAACTCAAACAAATTTACAAGAAAAAAACAAACAACCCCATCAAAAAGTGGGCAAAGGATATGAACAGACATTTCTCAAAGGAAGATATTCATACAGCCAACAGACAGAGGAAAAAATGCTCATCATCACTGGCCATCAGAGAAATGCAAATCAAAACCACAATGAGATACCATCTCACACCAGTTAGAATGGCAATCATTAAAAAGTCAGGAAACAACAGGTGCTGGAAAGGATGTGGAGAAATAGGAACACTTTTACACTGTTGGTGGGATTGTAAACTAGTTCAACCATTATGGAAAACAGTATGGCGATTCCTCAAGGATCTAGAACTAGATGTACCACATGACCCAGCCATCCCATTAGTGGGTATATACCCAAAGGATTATAAATTATGCTGCTATAATGACACATGCACAGGTATGTTTATTGCGGCACTACTCACAGTAGCAAAGACTTGGAATCAACCCAAATGTCCATCAGTGACAGATTGGATTAAGAAAATGTGGCACATATACACCATGGAATACTATGCAGCCATCAAAAAGGATGAGTTTGTGTCCTTTGTAGGGACATGGATGCAGCTGGAAACCATCATTCTTAGCAAACTATCAGAAGAACAGAAAACCAAACACCACATGTTCTCACTCATAGGTGGGAACTGAACAATGAGATCACTCGGACTCGGGAAGGGGAACATCACACACCGAGGCCTATCATGGGGAGGGGGAGGGGGGAGGGATTGCATTGGGAGTTATACCTGATGTAAATGACGAGTTGATGGGTGCTGACGAGTTGATGGGTGCAGCACACCAACATGGCACAAATATACATATGTAACAAACATGCACGTTATGCACATGTACCCTAGAATTTAAAGTATAGTAATAATAAAAATACCTGATGTAAATGACAAAAAAAAAAAAAAAAGAATGTTGAAAATTCGCCCCCACTCTCTTCTGGCTTGTAGGATTTCTGCGGAGAGATCTGCTGATAGTCTGATGGGCTTCCTTTTGTGGGTAACCCGACCTTTCTCTCTGGCTGCCCTTAACAATTTTTCCTTCATTTCAAACTTGGTGAATCTGACAATGGTGTGTCTTGGGGTTGCTCTTCTCAAAGAATGTCTTTGTGGTATTCTCTGTATTTCCTGAATTTGAATGTTGGTCTGTCTTGGTAAGTTGGGGAAGTTCTCCTGGATAATATCCTGAAGAGTGTTTTTCAACTTGGTTCCATTCTCCCTATCACTTTCAGGTAAACCAGTCAAATTTAGATTTGGCCTTTTCACATACTACCATATTTCTTTCTTTTTTTTTTTTCTTTTTTGAGATGGAGTCTCGCTCTGGCACCAGGCTGGCATGCAGTGGCACAATCTCACCTGACTGCAACCTCTATCTCCCAGGTTCAAGCAATTCTCCTGCCTCAGCCTCCCAAGTATCTGAGACTACAGGCATGCGCCGCCATGCCCAGCTAATTTTTGTATTCTTATTAGAGACAGGGTTTCGTTGGCCAGGATGGTCTCGATCTCTTGTCCTTGTGGTCCTCCCACCTCAGCCTCCCAAAGTGCTGGGATTACAGGTGTGAGTCACCATGCCAACCACATACTCCCATATTTCTTGGAGTCTTTGTTCATGCCTTTTTATTCTTTTTTCTCTAATCTTGTCTTCTCACTTTATTTCATTAAGTTGATATTCAATCACTGATATCCTTTCTTCTGCTTAATCTATTCAGCTACAGATACTTGTGGATGCGTCACAAAGTTCTCATTCTGTGTTTTTCAGCTCCATTATGTCATTTGTCTTCTTTTTTAAACTGGTTATTCCAGTTAGCAATTCATCCAACCTTTTTTCAAGGTCCTTAGCTTCCTTGCATTGGGTTAGAACATGCTCTTTTAGCTCGAAGGAGTTTGTTATGACCCACCTTCTGAAGCCTACTTCTGTCAATTAGTGAAATTCATTGTACATCCAGTTTTGTTCCCTTGCTGGTGAGGATTTGTGATCCTTTGGAGGAGAAGAGGCGTTCTGTATTTTTGCAATTTTCAGCCTGTTTGTGCTGGTTTCTCCCCATCTTTGTGGATTTATCTACCTTTGGTCTTTGATGTTGATGACCTTCGAATGGGATATTTGAGTGGACGTGCTAATTCTTTCTGTTTGTCAGTTTCTCTTCTAACAGTCAGGCCCCTTGTGCTGCAGGTCTGCTGGAGTTTACTGGAGGTCCACTCCTGACCCTGTTTGCCTGGGTATCACCAGGAGAGGCTGCAGAACAGCAAAGATTGCTGCCTGTTCTTTCCTCTGGAAGATTCATCTCTGAGGGGCACCTGCAAGATTCAAGCAAGAGCTCTCCTGTATGAAATGTCTTTCGGCCCCTATTGGAAGGTGTTGCCCAATTAGGATACAGGGAGGTCAAGGACCCACTTGAGGAGACATTCTGGCCTATAGAAGAGCTCAAATGCTGTGCTGGGAGGTCAGTTGCTTTCTTCAGTGCTGTCAGGCAGCGATGTTTAGGTCTGCTGAAGCTGCTCCCACAGCTGCTCCTTCCCCCAGGTCCTCTGTCTCAGATAGATGGGGGTTTTATCTATAAGTCCCTGAATGGAGCTGCTGTCTTTCTTTCAAAGATGCCCAGCCAGAGAGGAGTAATCTGGCTGTCTGGCCACAGCAGCCTTGCTGAACTTCAGTGGGCTCCACTCAATTCAAACTTTCTGGTGGCTTTGTTTACACTGTGATCATAAAACTGCTTACTCAAGCCTCAGCAATGGTGGGCACCCCTCCCCTCACCAAGCTCGAGTGTCCCAGGTTGACCTCAGACTGCTGCTGTTCTGGCAGCGAATTTTAAGATCACACTTTGCTTGGCTCCGTGGGTGTGGGACCAGCTGAGCCAGACAACTTGGCTCCCTGGCTTCAGCACCCCTTTCCAGGGGAGTGAACAGTTCTGTCTCACTGGTGTTCCAGGCACCACTGGGGTAAGGAAAAAAAGCAAAAAACAAAAAACAAAAAAATTTCTGCAGCTAGTTCGGTGTCTGCCCAAATGGACACCCAGTTTTGTGTTTGAAACCCAAGGCCCTGGTAGGGTAGGCACCAGAGGGCATCTCCTGGTCTGTGGGTTGCCAAGACTAGCCCGCAGTATCTGGGCCAGCATCCGCGGTTACTCAGGCTCAGTCCCTCAGGTCTTCCCTTGGATAGGGAAGAATATTCCTGGACCCCTTGCACTTCCCGGGTGAGGTGACACACCTCCCTGCTTCAGCTCATCCTCTGTGGGCTGCATCCACTGTCCAACCAGTCCCAATGAGATGAACTGGGCACTTCAGTTGAAAATACAGAAATCACCCACCTTCTGCATTGATCTCACTGGGAGCTACAGATCAGAACTTGTCCTATTCAGCCGTCTTTATCAGGATCCTCTTTTTTAAATTCTTCTTGGGATTTTCTACACAAACGACTATATCATCTGCATAGAGGGACGTTTTTATTTTTTCCTTTCTAATCTTTACACTTGTAATTTCTTGTACATCACTTATTGGGGAGGTTGGAACTTCCATCACTACGTTGAATAGAAGTAGTGAAAACAGACATTTCTTGCTGTATTTCTGATCTTCGGTGGAAAATGTTCAGTCTTTCATTATAAGGTATAATGTTAACTACAGTTTTGGTTTCTGGTTTTAAGATATTCTTTATCAAGTTCACAAAATTCCTTTCTACTGCTTTTCCAGAATTTTTGTTATAAATAAGTGTTATTTTTTTTTCAAATTTCTTTCTGTGTAAGTTGATATAGTTATGTTTTTTTAACCTGTTAATATGGTGGACTGCATTCATTGATTTTACAATATTGAATCAGCCTTGCATACCTGGAATAATGCTTATTTAGTCACAGTGTATAATTATTTTTATACACTCATGAATTCTATTTGCTAAGATTTTTAGTAATTTTGGCAAATATAGTCATAAGAATAAAAAAAGGTTGCTCTGATATTTGTACCATATATCCAGTTTGGGGATCCAGGTTATATTGGCCTCATAAAATGATACTTTTTGGAAAGTGTTTCTTTCCCTTCTATCTTCTAGAAATTTGTGGAGAATTGATGTTAATTCTTACTTAAACTTTAGTAGAAACCTCCAGTAAAGTCATCTGGGCCTGCAGATTGCATTTAACTTACAACCTCAATTTCTTTAAAAGTTACATGAAAATTCAAATTATCTATTTCATACTACTTGGGCTGTTGTAGTTTGTTCATTTCATCTCAGTTGTTATATATATGTGTTTAGAGTTCTTTTTAGTATTTCTTAATTACTCTTTTGATGGTTGCAGAGACTGTAGGGATAGTCTCTGAAATCGGGATTATTCCTGATATTGGCAGTTTGCATTTTTTTCTCTATTTTTCTTTGTAATTATTCTAATAATCTTGACAATTTTATTAATATTTTTAAAGAACTAGTATTTTTCTTTTATGAATTTTCTCCATTGTATTACTTTTTTAATTTTATTGATTTATGTCATTATGTGTTTATTATTTCTTTGCTTGCTTTGGGTTTATATTGTTGTTCTCTTTGTAGTCTCTTCAGGTGAAAGCCTACATTATTAATTTGAGACTTCTCTTTTACTTACTGCTAACATTTATTGCTATGCATTTTTCTTTCAGTACTCTTTAGCTGTGTTCAACAAATTTTATTAATTGTATTTTCAATTTCACTCAGTTAAATGTACTTTTTAAATTCACTAAAGCTTTCTTCTTTAATCCATGGGATATTGTGATGGCTAATATGGAGTGTTAACTTGATTGGATGGAAGGATGCAAAGTATTAATCCTGGGAGTGTCTATGAGGGTGATGCCAAAGTAGATTAAAATTTGAGTAAGTGGGCTGGAGAAGGCAAACCCACCCTTAACCCGGGTGAGCACCATCTAATCAGCTTCCAGCATAGCTAGAATATAAAGTAAGTAGAAAAACATGAAAAGAGTAGACTGGCCTAGCCTACCAGACTACATCTTTCTCCCGTGCTGGACCCTTCCTGCCCTCAAACATCGAACTCTAAGTTCTTCAGTTTTGAAACTTGGACTGCCTTTCCTTGCTCCTCAGCTTGCAGACAGCCTACTATGGGATCTTGAGATTGTGTGAGTTAATACTTATTAAACTTCCCTTTATATGTGTGTGTGTATGTGTTTGTGTGTGTGTGTGGGTATATATATAGATATAGATATATAGTTGTGTGTATATATATATTGCTCTGTGTGTGTGTGTGTGTGTGTGTGTATGTATACACATAGAGTTGGTTGCTTAATATAATTAGATTCAAAATGCTAAGGACTCTACTCCTAATAGTATGAACACTGATAGGCCTTGGCATGAACTGTTTAAAGTTATGCAAAGTAAATATATTTAACACTTCCAATTCACCCTTTATGAGAGGCAAGGAGTCCCTGACTTTTTACATAATACCTTTGACCATATGTGGAGAACCAAGGGACATAATGGAGCTGGTTGGTTGCTCCTAAGTTCAGTGGACAAAGTGATGAAAGAAAATGATGAATTCAGGAATTCTAAGCCCCATCTTGACAAGCAGATACTGAGCCTCAAATCGGCTAAGATTGCTCTGAATAAAAGTCTTATCTTCTGTAACGAAAGAGCTGAAATTATGGAAAAGCAGACACAATCTCTTATTATGCAAGTGGCTGACCTGCAACAAAAGGTGCATGCACAACCTCACCAGGTGTCTACTTTTAAAGTGAGCACATTAATTGGAAAAGAACGGGATTCTGCAATTTGAAATGGGGACATGTGGGAGAACTCTGATGAAGCTGGGGAAACTGAGGTTATAAACACTGAAAAACCCTTTTTTCAAAAAAAACAGCTTCCCCATCCCCAGTAGTGCCAACATTCCCTCCCCAATCCATGCTGTCATCAGCCTTTCTACCTTTGTCTGAGAAGATAAACCCGGTGCTGCCTGAGGCAACAGTGATGGTCTCCCCTGAAGCAGTTGAGAGGCAAAATAATGTTGATTCTCCTCAGGAGCCACCTACAACATCCCTGTTTGCTTCTAGACCTATAACTAGATTAAAGTTCTGGCTGGTCCCTAGAGGAGAGGTTCAGAGTGTAATTCACAAGGATGTGTTTGACACTCGAAAAAAACTGCTTGAATTATCTAATTTATATAAGCAGAAATCTGGAGAACAGGCATGGGAAAATATATTAATGGTTTTGGATAATGGTGGAAGGAACATAGAGTTGGATCAGACTGAATGCATTGATTTGGGCCCCTTAAGTAGGCCCTCTGCATTTAATATTGCAGCTCTAGAAGTTAAAAAATGTTCTAAAACCCTATGTACTTGGCTGGCTAAAATATGGATTAAGAGATGGGCCACTGTGACTGAGCTGGAAATGCCTGATCTCCCTTGGTTTAATGTAGAGGAAACAATCTAAAGGCTTAGGGAGATTGGGATGCTGGAGTGGAATAGTCACTCTAGATCTAGTCATCCCAGCTGAGAGGGTCCAGAAGACATACCCTTGACCAATGTCTTGTGAAATAGATCTGTGAAGGCAGCACTTGCATCTTTGAAGGGCCCTTTAATTGCTCTTCTCTGTGTGTCAGATCCAACAGTGAGAACCACAGTTGCACAACTACAAAATTTACATAAAATAAAAATAATTGGTTCCCAAGGTGCCAGGGGCCAAGTGGAAGCACTCAACTCTCAAAGCAAGGGTGAGCACAGCTACCATAATGGACAGCAGAGGCAAATTGGCAATCAGAATAGTCTAACATGTGTAGAGCTCTGGCATTGGCTAATTAATTACAGTGTTCCTAGAAGTGAAATTGATAGGAAGCCTACTGAATTCCTACTTAATTTACATAAGCAGAATATTTCTAGGTTGAATGAACAAAAGACTAATTTGAATTATAAAAACAGAATCACAGCCCCTCAGTAAATTTCCAGACTTGATACAGTTTACAGTTCCAGAATTCCTTGAATGAAGGGAAGGCCGAGTACCCTTGAGGAAGGACCCTACTACACTAATGACAATTTATGTTTTTAAACTTTCTCTCATCCTTCCCCAAGGAGACCTCAAGCTTTTTACCAGAGCAACTGTGCATTCTGGAAAGGCAAATGATCAGGTATTTTGGGGACTACTGGATACTGGCTCTGAGCTGACGTTGATTCCAGGGGACCCAAAACATCATTGTGGGTTAAAGCAGGGGTTTATGTAGGTCAGGGAATTAATGGAGTTTTAGCTCAGGTTTGACTTGCAGTGGCTCCAGTGGGTCCCCAGACTCATCATATTCCCAGTGCCAAAATGCATATTCCCAGTGCGAAAATGCATAATTGGCATAGACATACTTAGCAGCTAGCAGAACCCCCATATTGGCTCCCTGACTGGTAGGGTGAGGGTCATCATCGTGGGAAAGGCAAAATGGAAGCCATAAGAGATGCCTTTACCTAGAAAAATGGTAAATCAAGAACAATATTGCATCCCAGGAGAGATTGAAGAGATTAGTGCCACCATCAAGGAAAGGCACAGCGGTGGTGTTTCCCACCATATCTTTGTTTAACTGTCCCATTTGGCCTGTGCAGAAGGCAGATGGATCTTGGAGACAGTGGATTGTCATAAGCTTAACCAAGTGGTGACTCCAGTTGCAGCTGCTGTACCAGATGTGGTTTCATTACTTGAGCAAACTAACACATCATCTGGTACCTGGTAGGAAGACATTGACTTGGCAAAAGCCATTTACTTCATTCCTATCTATAATGCCCACCAGAAGTGACTTACCTCCAGCTGACAAAGCCAGCAATATACATTTACTGTCCTACCTCAGGGTTATTTCAACTCTATGGCTTTATGTCATCATCTTATTCAGAGAGACCTTGATTTCTTTTTCTTTCACAAGATGTCACACTGATCCATTACACTGATGACCTTAAGCTGATTGGATCTAGTGAGCAAGAAGTAGGAAACACACTAAACTAATTGGTGAGACACTTGCATGACAAAGGAAGGGAAATAAATCTAATTAAAATTCAGGGACCTTCAACCTCAGTAAAGTTTCTAGGGATTCAGTGGTGTGGGGCATGTGTAGATATTCCTTCTAAGGTGAAGGATATGTTGCTGCATTTGGCCCCTCCTACAACCAAGAAAGAGGCACAATGCCTAATGGGCCTATTTGGATTTTGGAGGTAACATATTCTTTTTCTGGATGTGTTACTCTGACCTTTTTAACAAGTGACTCAAAAAGCTGCCAATTTTGAGTGGGGTCCATAACATGAGAAAGCTCTGCAACAGGTACGGGCTGCTGTGCAAGCTTCTCTGCGACTTGGGCCATACGACTCAGCAGATCCAATGGTGCTTTAGGTGTCAGTGACAGATAGGGATTCTGTTTGGAGCCTTTTGCAGGCCCCCATAGGTGAATCACGGTGGAGGCTTTTAGGATTTTGGATCAAGGTCCTGTCATCTTCTGCAGATAACTACTTTCCTTATGAGGGACAGGCCTTGGCCTGTTACTGGGCTTTGGTGGAAACTGAATGTTTGACTATGGGTCATCAAGAGAACATGTGACCCTAACTGCCCATCATGAACTGGGTGTTTTTTGATCCGTCTAGCCATAGAGTGGGTCATGAACAGCAGCATTCCATCATCAAATGGTAAGGGTATATGCATAATCAAGATCGAGCAGGTCCTGAGGGCAAAAGAAAGTTACATGTGGAAGTGGCTCAAATACCCATGGTCTCCATTCCTGCCACCCTGCTTTCTCTCCCCCAGAATACACTGATGGCCTTATGTGGAGTTACCTATGACCACTTAACAGAGGAAGAGAAGACTAGGGCCTGTTTCACAGATTGTTCTGCACGATATGCAGGCAACACTCAAAAGTGGACAGCTGCAGCACTACGGCCCATTTCTAGGAAATCCCTGAAGGACAATGGAGAAGGGAAACTTTTCTAGTGGGCAGAACTTTGAGCAGTGCACCTGGTTGTGCCCTTTGCATGAAATGAGAAAAGGCCACATGCACAATTATATACTGATTCATGAGTTGTACCTTATGGTTTGGCTGGATGGTCAGAGATTTGGAAGAAGCATGATTGAAAAATCGATGACAGAAATTTGGGGAAGAGGTGTGTGGATGGACCTCTCTGAGTGGTTACAAACTATGAAGGTATTTGTATCCCATGTGAGTGCTCACCAACGGGTGACCTCATCAAAGAAGGAGTTTAGTAATCAAGTGGATTATATGACTCATTCTGTGGACACCACTTGGCCTCTTTCCCCAGCCACCCCTGTCATCACTCAATGGGCCCATGAACAAAGTGGCCACAGTGGCAGGGGTGGAGGTTACGCATGGGATCATCAACATGGACTTTCACTCACCAAGGTTGACCTGGCTACAATCACTGCTGAGTGCCCAATTTGCCAGCAGCAGGGACCAACACTGAGCCCTCGATATGGCACAATTACTCGGGGTGATCAGCCAGCTATCTGGTTGCAGGTTGATTATATTGGACATCTTCCATCATGGAAAAGGCAGAGGTTTGTCCTCACTGGAACACCTACTCTGTATATGGGTTTTCCTATCCTGCACGCAATGCTCTCACCAAGACTACCATCTGCGTACTCACAGAATCCATTGTCCACCATCATGGTATTCCACATAGCATTGCCTCCTATCAAGGCACTCGCTTTGTGGCTAAATAAGCGTGGCAGTGGGCTTATGCTCATAGAATTTCCTGGTCTTACCATGTTCCCCATCATCCTCAAGCAGCTGGATTAATAGAATGGTGGAATGGCGTTTTGAAGTCAAAATTACAATGCCAACTGGGTGACAATACTTTGCATGACTGAGGCAAAGTTCTCCAAAAGGCTGTGTATGCTCTGAATCAGCTTCCAATATATGGTACTATTTCTCCCATAGCCAGGATTCACAGGTCCAGAAATCAAGGTGTTGAAGCAGAAGTGGCACCACTCACCATCACCCCTAATGATTCACTAGCAAAATTTTTGCTTCCTATTCCCTCGACATTACATTCTGCTCACCTAGAGGTCTTAGTTCCAGAGGGAGGAATGCTGCCACCAGGAGACACAACAATTCCATTAAACCAGAAGTTAAGATTGCCACCTGGACTATCAAGAATAAATCAGTCTACTACTCCACAATGGAGGTAAGGGTATACATGGAATAGAGGTGATCTGTTAGGGCATCTCTCAGTATTACCATGCCCTGTGATTAAGGTCAATGGGAAACTACAACAGCCCAATCCAGGCAGGACTTCAAATGGCCCAGACCCTTCAGGAATGAAGGTTTAGGTCACTCCACCAGGAAAAACAAAACAAAACAAAAACAAACAAACAAACAAACAAAATGACCTGCTGAGGTGCTTGCTGAAGGCAATGGGAATACAGAATGGCTAATAGAGGAAGGTAGTAATCAGTACCAGCTACAACCACGTGACCAGCTGCAGAAATGAGGACTATAATTTTCATAAGTATTTTCTCCTTCTTTTGTTAAAAACATGTTTGTGCATTTATACACTTGTACTAAAAAAAACTTCATTTTTTTCTTTATCATGTGACATAAGATTTATTGACTTCGTATCAGCATTTAAGTATTGTTAAGTTTATGTAATAGTATATGGGTTTAGGTTTGGTATGTTTTTGGTTGTATGAAGGATAGTTGTATTGTGTTAGGCATAATTGTGACCTTATTTTTGTCTTTATTTGAAGATTATGTATGATCTCAGGAGATGTGTATGGGTTCAAGTTGATAAGGGATGGACTTGTGATGGTTAATACCAAGTGTCCACTTGATTGAATTGAAGGATGCAAAATATTGATCCTGAGTGTGCCTGTTAGGGTGTTGCCAAATGAGATTAGCATTTGAGTCAGTTGGCTGGGAAAGGCAGACCCATCCTTAATCTGGGTGGCCACCATCTAGTCAGCTGCCAGCATGGCTAGAATATAAAGCAGACGGAAAAATGTGAAAACATTAGACTGGCCTAGCCTCTCAGCCTACATCTTTCTCCTGAGCTGCATGCTTCCTCCCCTATAACATCGGACTCCAAGTTCTTCAATTTGGGACTTGGACTGTCTTTTCTTGCTCCTCAGCTTACAGATGGCCTATTGTGAGACCTTGTGATTGTATAAGTTAATACTTAACAAACTCCCCTTTGCATATATATCCATCCTATTAGCTCTGTCTCTCTGGATAACCCTGATTAATACAGTTATTTAGAAGTGTGATTTTAAGTTCCCAAATGTTTGTTATTTTCCTTTTATATGTCTGTCAATTATTCTAGTGTTATTTCATTTTGGCCAGAGAACCCACTCTGTATGATTCCAATTATTTTAATTTGTTGAGGGTTGTTTTACAGGCCAGAATATGATATACCTTGGTGCATGCTCTCTAGGTGCATGAAAATAATATGTATTCTTCTGCTGTTAAGTGTTCTATAAATATTAATTAAGAACCTGTTAGCTGATGGAGTCCTCGTGTTCTTCTATATCATTACTTATTTTCTGTCTAGTTCTAGAGAGAGGTGTTGAAGATTGCAACCGTAATGGTGGATTTACCTGATATTTCTTTCAATTCTACCAATTTTGTTTCACCTATTTTGCAGGATTATTGTTTAGTACATCCACATTTCAGATTGCTAGATCTTGTTGGAGGAGTGACTCATTTATCACTATGTAATATCTCTCTGTGTTACTGATAATTTTCTTTTCTCTGAAATCTATGTTGTTTTGTGTTAGTGTAGCCATTCCCTCTGTCTTTTGATTAATATTGGCATGACATATCTTTTTGCATCCTTTTATTTCAACTTATGTCACCATGTTTTAAGGGAGTTTCTTGTAGACACAATATGTTTGGGTTCTGTTCTCTAAGCTGCTTTTCTCTCTTTTATTTGGTGTCTTTAGACTATTTTCATTTAATAAAATTATTGGTATGTCAAAGTTTAAGCTTATCGTTTCATTATTTTGTTTTCTGTTTGTTCTTTCTGTTCTTTATTTCTGCGTTTCTTTTTTTTTGGCCATATTTCATTATGATTTTTCTATTTTTGAGTGTTTGTCAGTGTATACATTTTTCTAGTGGCTGCTGTAGGTATTACAATATAGATACATGATTTTTATAGTCTACAGGGGTAAACATTTCATCACTACAAGTGAAGTTAAAGAACCTTATCTTTCTTTAAGCCCTTTACTTGACAACGTTAAGTTGTTTTACATATTTTCTCTGCATAATTTGAGAACCACATCAATGTTATGATTTTTGCTTCAACTGTTCAGCATACTATACAGTATTCAGGAGGAAATGGAAAGTCTATTTTTGCTCTTTGCATTGTATTTTTTCTGATTGAGAGGACTAATATTCCATCTACCATCCCACTACCACTCATTAAGCAGATGCTCTTCCCCAAGTATAGTAGAACAACAATACTGAACCCCAATTTCCCTAATTTCAGCTTCCTTGTAGGGCAAGAATATGGGAATTGAGAATAACAGGGCCTTCCTCCCCTGCACAATACTCAAGTCACTAACAACATAAAAATGCAAACAACAGCAAAAATGACCCTGGGGGGATAGTGAATTAATTTGCAGAGTTGTTACAAAATCTTGTATAAAATTCCTGTTTTTTGTTTATTTTTTTATTTTTTTATTTTTTTAAATTTATTTATTATTATTATACTTTAAGTTCTAGGGTAGATGTGCATAACGTGCAGGTTTGTTACATATGTATACTTGTGCCATGTTGGTGTGCTGCACCCATCAACTCGTCAGCACCCATCAACTTGTCATTTACATCAGGTATAACTCCCAATGCAATCCCTCCCCCCTCCCCCATCCCCGTGATAGGCCCCGGTGTGTGATGTTCCCCTTCCTGAGTCCGAGTTATCTCATTGTTCAGTTCCCACCTATGAGTGAGAACATGCGGTGTTTGGTTTTCTGTTCTTGTGATAGTTTGCTAAGAATGATGGTTTCCAGCTGCATCCATGTCCCTACAAAGGACACAAACTCATCCTTTATTATGGCTGCATAGTATTCCATGGTGTATATGTGCCACATTTTCTTAATCCAATCTGTCACTGATGGACATTTGGGTTGATTCCAAGTCTTTGCTATTGTGAATAGTGCCGCAATAAACATTCGTGTGCATGTGTCTTTATAGCAGCATGATTTAAGAAATAAAAAATATAAAACAAGCAAAGAAACAAAACAAGTGGATCATGCACAGAATAAAGCAGGGTGTTATAACTGCCTTTGAGGCCCCAGAAGTTATCTTGCAAGGGCAACTTCAAAGCATCTCTTACAAATAGTCTCAAAGAGCTAAATAAAACCGTGATTAAAGAAGCACAAGAAAATATAACGATGTTTCATATAAGCAAAAATATTAATGAAGAGATATAAATTATTTAAAAAGGAAATATAAATTACTTAATTCTTCTGAACTGTATACTTAAAAACAGTTAAAATGGTAAATTTTATGTTGTGTAAATTTTACCACAATTTTAAAAATTGAAAAAATGTTTATTTGTATTTAATAAAATCACCAATATTCTTAAATTTCCTAAATTTATATACCAAACTATCAGATTAAAAATTAAACTTGCAAAAAATGAAATTTTGCAGTCAGAAATACAATAACAGATTTTAAAAATTCATTAGAGTCAGTTTGGGCTGCCAGAGGAAAGAATCATTGAACTTAAACAGAAATGAATAAAATGTATGCAATCTGAAGAATAAAAATAACAAATTAAGAGTAAAAATAAGCAAAGTATCAGATAAATGTAGGACACAATTAAGTGATTCAATGTAAGTATAATTGAAGTATCAGAATAAGAGGAGAGAGAAATTGAGAAGAAAAAATATACATATGAAGAAATGATGGCTGAAAAGTCCCAAATGCGATGAAAACCATCCGAGAAACTCCATGAAGTCAAAGTAGAAGAAAGGTAAGTAGATCTACATCCAGACAAATTAATAAAAATGATAAAAGACAAAGTCAATGTCTTCAAAGCATCAAGATAAAAATGAGTAGTTACATACAAGGGAACCTAAATAATAACAAATACAAACGTGTTCTCATCAGAAACCATGGAGACCAGATAGTAGCAAGATGACATATTTAATGTTTTGGAAAAAAATCTCTCAACGAAGAATCTTGCATCTTGGAAAGGTATAATCCATAAATGAAAGATGAAGACTACCAGACACAGAAAAGTTGTTTGCAAACTTACCTTATAAGAAAAACAAAGTTCTTTAGGTCAAAAGCAAATAATTTCAGACAGAAATTCCAATACACAC
Organism: Macaca nemestrina; assembly: GCF_043159975.1. Classification (NCBI taxonomy): domain Eukaryota; kingdom Metazoa; phylum Chordata; class Mammalia; order Primates; family Cercopithecidae; genus Macaca; species Macaca nemestrina. Next base: position 88,580,277 of record NC_092145.1, read on the forward strand.
AAACAAATCAATAAGGATAGCTAAGTAGATAATTATGAGTAAGTATAATTAAAACTTTTTATTCTAATCTTTTATCTTAACAAAGTAAAATGTTATATATTGAATAAGATCTTGAAATCGATGAAAGACAATGAAGTCAAACTGTCTAAAGTGAAATAATACTGAAAACAGCAAGATAACATTTCATGCAACAACAGTAGAATATTGGGTGTTGCTGGGTGAAATGTTTTTGAATTGAATAGAATCCAATCCCTTCGTTTTCTAGGTGGGGAAACCAGAAGTCATAAGAGAAGAAAGGATTTCTCCAAGGTCTCACAGTGAGTTGGTTCCAAATCCCAGACCATTATTTGGGTCGTAACCCAGTTCTCTTCCCTTTCCATTGTGCCAGATTTTGAACTACTGTAACAAAGAATAGGACAGTGCATTTAAGTCATCCACTTAGGTGTATTCCCAAATTTCTCTAATCAGAGGACCAAATGTTTACTTAATCTTGGACCCAGCATTATTTCAAAAGGTGAAATATTTTAATTAATAAATGCAATTTCTTAAAATATACATCAACATTAAAGAGCTGCATAGAGCTCATTTTAAAAATTAGAGTGTAATATTATAGAACAAATTTTCTTCCTGCCATCCTCTTATGATTTTTAGAACTCATAGAATTTCAGGATTGAAAGAAAGAAGATTTCAAGATTAAATTTAGGCATATTTTCTTGCTTCATATGAGAATATCAGAGCACATAACTTTCCAGCATCTATTTGAACACTTTCCGGAGTCAGGGAGCCCAATTCCTCTCACAAAGCAAACAATTTCTTCCTTTAATCTCTCTAATCATTGTAAAAACCTTTTGTACCACCAGCTGAACTCTGCCTCTGTATACTCTACTCAGACATCCAAAGGGAAAACAAATACACCTCTCTGAATTCAGTAAAGTCTCTGATCAAGACCATTCAAACTGTCTTATATATTAGATTAAAGCAGAATAAGAACAGGTTAGCAATTTTTTCTATGTGCTCATGTTGCTGGCTCCCAAAAAACAAACCCTTTTAGGATTGATAAATGTAATTATTCAACAGCTTTCAAAAGTGTCTCAAAAAGCATAATTTTATATTTCTAGTACTGTGTACCTTGGTGAACGCTAATTTAGGAATCTTAAGTCTACCTGGGGACAAAGTTGTCTACCAGCAGACATTTTATGAGTTCACCTGAGGAAGTGAAGTAGTTATTTGAGTATATTTTACTAGCTTTCTGTCCTATAGTGTTGATTCACTGATTCAAATTATCTATCAGAATTTTTTTTCTAAAATATATAAATATTTATACTCTCTCAGTCCTTTACATGAAGCCAATGCATTGATATTGTCAGAGCATCTAATAAAGTGTCCTAGTGCAGTAGCAAGTCCATTTCTATGCCTGTTCTCAAACCTTCCCTCTGTGCCCCTGGTTCTTGCCTCTTGGATTCTCTCACTACCTTGGCCCCATCCATGTTCTAACTCTTGCTACTTACCTCATTATCTCCCTGTGAATGACCCATTTGCCCCAGCTTTTCCAACTTTTGGATCTCAGCCTTCTTGTTGTTCATCTCTTGAACTTTCCCGGATTATAGGTTTTGATATACATATATATGCTCTATTCTTATCTGCTCCATTCCTCTGGGCCCACACAGGCCCAGGCCAGAACCTCATTCTGTGTTGAGCCCCTTCCTCACACAATTCGGAGTGGACTATTACAAAAATCTTTTTCTATAGCTGAGTCATTTCTTATGCATGCCCTCACAAAAGAAGCATGAAGTACCTGCTGCATGCAAGGCCATTCATTAGGGACAGAAAGAGACATCCAAGTGAATTAACCATCATTCCTTTCATCAATGGCATAAAAGTCCAGTAATATTTTTATGACATCTTACTGAACTTACGACTGTCTGACTCCAGACATCAGTTCCGTTCAAAGAGCAGCTTCCTTTAAATGGAGCTACCAATATTTGAGAATAGTGGAATGTTTAAGAATATGGACTTTGGAATCAGACACATTTGGGTGCAAATTCCAGCTCTGACATTTACCAATTTTGTGACCTCATCTATAAAATGGGATGTATTCATGTCTCTGCCTTTTGGGCTAAGATCAAATGTAAAATGGGATATAGAAAAAATACATCTTATGAAATCATTTCAAGGATATATGCAATAATGTGTTTAAAGAGCCTACCATAGTGCTTGAAGCTCAGCAAATACTTAATAAAAGACAGCTAATTTGATACTTGCTCTACTTGAGAGAAATGTGGTGAATATTAAGATAATATATAGGAAAGAGCTTTACAAATGAAAAACCAAGTTTTGGCCTATGATTCAATAATAAATTGTACAAAAAGATAGCTATGTTACCATGCTTAGGAGGACATGCGGTGGTTCATCCTTGCTAGGCTTCTGTGAAGGAGAAGTAAAGGATAAAAATGCAAACTACTATTACTAGCTTTAATGAGGAAGAAAGTCCTGGGGCACCATTAGATAGCAGCAGGCTAAGGGGTGAGAAAGAATGTCATGTATTATGTCTATACTATATGGTAGGTGCAACTGCTGATTTGACCCATGAGAAAACTGAACTTGGAAATGTAACTAGCAGTCATGGTCACTGGTATAATACGGCTTTAGCATTGGACAGGCATTGGGGAATGTACTACATTTAACTCAATGTGACAGACAGATTATTACACTATCCAAGATGAATCTTAGGACTTCTCCCCAGTTCCTGGGCCTGTGTTTCCTCTCTTCTCTGAACTTCTCTGACTATCTTGCCCAGTGCAGCCCTCTCTCTTTCTCTCTCCTCTGTGTTACTCTGCCTCTCATATTTCTCTGCCTCACTGTAGAAACAGTAGACTGGTTAAACTGTCTCACTGTGAGAAGCATGGGGAAATGGGAGAAAAACGGGTGTGAGGAAATCACTCTGGAAACCTTCCATGTCTCGAGACTCACCAATAATAGCCAAATCTCTCATCTCCTGTCCTGCCAGTCCACATACTCATATTCTGACTGGTCTGAAAGAATTCATTTTACTGTGAACTCTTGATCAACAATAAAATTCTTTGGAAACAGGCTAATGTTATAAATATGTAAATGATTATCTAGTAAAACTTTCACTCACATTTGACTTCTACTATAGTTCCCCATTTATGAGTTCGTAAAATCCTCATATTATTAACATGAGACTGTGGTCAGATGGATGTGTATGTAAGTGTGCGTGTGTGTGTGTGTGTGTCTTTCATTATTGTTCATATTTGACAGCTAAGTAAAGTGAGGCCCAGAAATCAGTTTGACACACTCACACAGCTTAGCAAGTTGTAGAGCTAGCTCCTTTCTTTGTATCAACATTTCTATTTTATTACTTATATACATTTAGTCATCCTTAAACAAACCGATAACTTTCTCCTGTTCTTCAAGCTATACATTTGCTTGCCTAAAAAGGTACCTGAGAGATGAAATAAAATCTGAATGCATCTTACATGCAGGAGAAAGAGAGTCTTGCTTTCTTAATACAATTTACCTCCCTCCTTCTGGGCAAGATTCTTTTGAGACATCTGAATATTCACCCTTCCATTTTATTTTTAATCATGTTACTTCCCTACTCCCACCTCATTGTGAAAGCAAGAGGTTGGGAAGCAAAAAAGAAGGCTTCAGTCTAAGTCCTTCTCTTCCTATCCCGTTCAATATGGTATATTTAAATTAAAGCATCATCAGTTGTGGTCAAACATAAGGTACACTGACTTAACAAATAATGGCCCAAGCTTAGGACCAAAATTGTGTGTGTGTCATCTCTTGGCGTAGTGAGAAACACTAACAAGAATGTTTTGGCAATTACTAAAAACATTTTTATTTCCCTGGGAAACAGATCTCCAGCTTTGCTTTGTAGTACTTTTCAATCTGTACACTGTTTTGAAGTGTTGCTGTTCACAGAAGACCATCTGTGCCTTGAGTTCTTTGTTGCTTCCGCATATTTCAGACAAAGTCAAGACTGCATGGTCTGTCTAGAGTAGCATGGGTATCGTCTTCAATAAGTTTTCTTATGCAGTCTTTTCAGCAAATGTCCCAGGCAGCAGAAGACTATCAGTCAAAACTAAAATTAAGTCTTGCAACCAATAGCAATGTAAGTCCTTGACCCCTCTTTCCACTCTAACAATTCATAATTTAATCGACAAATGGTTGCTCAGGAATTGCCAGTCCAACTTTCTGCTAGTTAAGGGAGTCACAGAAAGGTGAAATTAAACTCTATAGACAGATTGAGGACTCGCAAGGTGCCAAGAAGTTTTGTACTTACCACCTTTAAGGAAAAAGCTATTAAGGAAGGTAGTAACAAGAAGAGCTGCCATTTATGGAGTGCTTAATACACACACCAAGCTCTCTGATAAGCATTATGTATGTTTTTAATCCTCACTGCTTGAAAAAGTGATATAACTTAATTTTACACAACTATTAAGCCTCAGAGAGAAAGGGGACTCAAACCTAATTCTGTCCAATACCAAATTCTGTTCTCAAACACAGAAATGGCTTCCCCATTTCATAGATGAAGAGGAAAACTACAGTTTGAAGATGGTAAGCAGCTTACTCAAAGTCACAAAGGAGATAGAGCTGATGTTGAGCAGACTGTTGCCAAAGTGCATGCTAACACCTTGCTTTCTGTTGCGTGACTTTCAATATTAGAGTATTTAGTCAGCTAAAGTAATCACTACTCACACGTCCCTCAAGTAACAAAATTATTTATAAAACTGAGCTCAACCAACAGAGAAAAGGTGGCTCTTGCTAACAGATTTATTTTTGTATATGATGTGATTTTTATATTTCTGATGTTCAGCTTTACTATAAAATTGGTTGACTCCCTTGAGAAGTTTGACTGTGAAGTATGAAATGATGTGCCATCATGCACACTGTAACAATGGGCCTTTTAGGGAGTTAAGGAGTGGAGAGAAGATTCATGACATCATAGACATCCAGCAAATAGAAAGGCAGCTGAAAACAGGGAAGGCAGCAATATGGGCATGTAGGTTATCTACTCTGGGAAATCAGAAGACATAAATCAAAATGAGGGTTAATAAAACCCAGTGATACATTTTTATTCCTGAAAAATAACCAAGATTGAGTAATGCTGTAATTATCACTTTGCCTTTAACAAGTGAAAATCATCTGGAATAAATAGGACTAATGGCACTGAAAAGGGCTGGAGCTCCATAAAGCAGAGAAAGTGCAAGCTAAGATGCTCAGCTGGAATCCTGATAGGTTTCCCTCCTCCCATTAAACACTGTTTTGTTCTTTGGCTGCTGTTTTTTGTTTGTTTGTTTGTTTGTTTTTTGTTTTGTTTTAATTTGCTTTATATGGTAATGCACAGTTTGTTAAATAATTTTGGGATCTGTTTAACACATTTTTGTTCTATCTAAAAAGTTTGTCTTTTTCATATGTGATTTTTGTCACATTTTTTCATATATCCCAAATAAGCACCACTGATTACCTAAAATGTACCAGGCAGATTACCAGGATGATTTTATTTAATGCTCACAGTCAGCGTTGAAGGTAATGATTAACAGTTATTAAACTGTTACTATGGGTCAAATACTTTACTAGACATTTTGTATTCATTCATCTATTCATTCATTCATTCATTCATTCGAGAAATATTTTAGACTTAATATGTATTAGATATTGAATTATCTGCAGATTTTTATAGCCCTATACTCTCCAATAAGCCTGAAATGTAGGTATTCATTTTAGAGATAGATAAATTGGAGCTCCAAGCAGTCAAAATAACTTTCTCAAGTTCATAAAGTTAGTAATTTGCAGGCACAGAGTCCGGTTATTGTGAATTTGTATCTGGTTATTGTTACATTCTCTGGGCACTGCTTCTGTTGCACTTCTTTGGTACACTAATGAGAGTAAACATGAGTAACAAAGATAAGAAAAAGAGCTTTTATTCTGGCTTCTATGCTTCCAATTAGGCAGACAGCCAGTGAGTCACATTATTTATAAAGCACATAGCCCTGTATTATGGTCTTCAGCACCTACTATTGACTAGGCTTTGTGACATGTATTATTTTATTCCACAGCAACCCTAGGAAAAAAGCAATATATATTACTGTTGTTGTTGACATGGACTTTTTATTTGTGGTTGTCCATTTTAGACAGTTGTGCTACATAATTTTTTTATTATTTCAAAATATTAAATTATAACAGAAATATCAATATGTTATAAATTTTATAAATATGAATTTTGTGACTTAGAAATGTATTTCTTCCTACAAATATTATTGTATTACTTAGGCACTTCCTAAGTTTTCTTAGAATAACTAATAAGAATAACTAACGCTATTAACAAACACACTCTCTCATTGTCAATCGATTTATCATATTTTTCTGTATATATAAAACTAACTCATAACCTAATTAAATGACTGAGAGTTACAATGTTAAACATGTACTATATAAGAACATGCCCCTGGACTTCTGACACACCTGCTTTTGAGTTCTGCTCTTCTATTAGACAAATCTATTTATTGCCTGATATATTCAGTATTTAAGCTTACTATCTATAAAATTACTATCTACCTCACAGAATCATGAAAAAGAGTAAATGAGATAATAAAAGTAAAATATTTTATCACTCTCCTTTAAAAATAAATATTAATTTCATTTACATATAAGGTGAATTAAGCTCAGAGAAACAAAGTGATTGGCCCAAGGTAACAGAGCTGGCCAAAGTTCAAGTTCTCTTGGTCAGTGTCCTATACTATTTTTCTTTCAGATGAGCTCATGTATTACCTATCCCTCTGTGAGAACACTGAAAACACATACACACACACACACACACACACACACACACACGCACACACACACCACAAAATCACCTTCAGGAGTATGCATGGGCAATTGCAAACACAGCAAGAAACCCAACCAACTTAGTAATTCTATGAGTTTATGAGTGATGTAGAGTTGACAGGTACATTGCTATCAAAGGGAAATAAAATCTTTAAGCATTTCTGGATTTCCTACTGATTTGAACCCAAAGTGAAAAGATGACAGGGCTAAAAGAACTGTGGCATCCCAGAGAGAGGAGTGGTTACTTCTGACTGATTGGGGCCAGGGAATGGACACACAGGGAAAACTTCTTAGAGGAAATGTCACAGGAACTGGAGTTTGAATGGTGAGAAGAATTGACCAGGAGAATGGAATGGCGTGACACTCCAGATAGATAAATTAGAATAAGAAAAGACATGGAGACATGGGCTCACATGGCCTATTCCTGGAATATCAGATACCTCAATGTGACTCGAGTCTAGAGAACATGGGGAGCCACGGAAAGAAGAAATCAAAAAATTAGTGTGCAACCAATTTGTGTAGGACTTTTCATGACTTACTAAAATATTTAGATGATATTATACTGTAGAATAGAATATGGGAAACTACTAATTTGTTTTTAATTAAAACTTGTCCTGGCCCACATTTCTCAGTAAACTTGGTATATGTTTAAATTCATTTCCATAGGTGAGAAGAGAATCCATGCCTCTTTATCTAAGTTTATAGCTTATCTAGATGACAAGAACAATATTATCACTATGGAGATTGGGTGACAGGTTGAGTCAGCCCTGCTAACACAAAATATCAAAAACAGTGAAAAAAAATCCTATCAGTGATAATTTTTATACTATACTTAAAATCACCAATTAAATCAATCTGTAAAGCGTGAAATGCATTATGTTAGAACCATATTAGTAAGGTCTAATTTCCATGCCACCATCTTAAAGTTGAAAGCCAATACCTGCCTATAATATCTTTATTCATATTTCTTCCCAACCTGGCATGCACCATGAGTCAGACCACATCTACTCCTTGTGTCCCCACCCATCTCAACATCCTTTGCCTATACAGAAAGAAGCTGTTAGCCTTGACATTTTCATGATGAAGCTAAGTCTAGCAAAAATAAAAAGAAGAAGTCATATTAAATTAATTTTAACTTTTTAATTTAAAGGGAGATAATAATGTTTTCAGCTTGTAATTTCAAAATGAGAGATCAGAATTTCTCAACTCTTCCAGTCGTAATTAAGGTTTTCACCTTTCTGCAAAAATTTCCCCATCCCTCACCTTTACCAAATCCTACAATGGATAGATGGGTAAGGTGGGAAAGGAGAAGGTTTTCTTTTATTTTGCTCAACATTTTAGATTTCTCTTTCTGATGTCTGCCTGACCTGCGAAATCTTTCTTGCAGTGCCTTGGCTAGTCTGTGACCAAACTTACTGTTTATCCATTCTCTACACCTGTGACATTGGGAGAGAAGTTCCTTCTCCATGATACAGTGCCTCTTCCCATAATCTGTATCTCAAATGCTTCATACCAAAGCACAGAATATTGCCACTTGAAATAGCTGGAGACTCCAGTGGCATTTACTCAGCCATTTTCTGTCCCAAAGCATAGTCCAGCTGCAATGTAGTCCCAACTCTCTTTATCCTACAAAGAAATACATGATGGAAAAAAAAAAAAAAAACCTTTCAGCCTTGATGATTTTTGAAAGCAATAAACTCCCAGGTAGCCAAGTACATTTCTCAGTGTAAAAATGCATCCAAAATTCCCACTAAGTCAGTTATACATATTCAAACAAGAGGTGGATCACATGTGCCTGGACAGTTGAGCAGTCAAAATCTTAATAAAGGTCAAACCACTTGAATTTTATTCTTTAAACTTCTCCCCCCCCAAGAAAAAGCCATGAGAAGTAGAATGATGTACCTTGTCACTCAAACAAATTTATAGAGTGAAAACTAGAATGGAAGTTCCATAAGAAAAGAGACTATGCCTATCTTGTCTCCTGCTGTTTTCACAGAGCCAAGAACAGTGTCTGGCAAATAGGAGGTGCTCAATAAACGTTTGTTGAATGGAAGAATGAATGAATAATCCTGCAAGTTAGACACAGTTTGTTTCCTCGTTTCACAGATGGAAACTGAGGCACAGAGTTATTGGCATTGTTTGAATGAATAATGCCATTGTATTTCTACCTGTACCTACTTCATCTCATTTCCCCCAAAGAGATGAGAATCTTCTAATACTTACCTTGCTTTTATATTTCGAAACAGTTTCCGGCATTAACTTATATTTTTAACTCCCATTATTTGGAATATCTTCACCAAATTTCTTATAACCTAGTTAGGCTAATATTGGCTTAAAAATCCCATTGTGGACCATACATTGTACTGTGTTTTATTGTACATCCAAATGGTCATAATGACACTATGAAACAGGTGGTATTTTTTCCATATTAAAGCTGAGGAAACCAAGTCTTAGAGATACTAAGAAATTTGTCAGAGGTCACAGAGAAATACTTATTTTGATTTTTATTTTTTGTGGATGCATAGTAGGTATATATATTTATGTGGTGCATGAGATGTTTTGATACATGCATGCAATGCATAATAATCACATTATGGAGAATGGGGTATCCATCCCCTCAAACATTTATCCTTTGTGTTACAAGCAATCCAATTATACTATTTTTGTTATTTTAAAATGCTAATTAAGTTAATATTGACTATAGTCACCCTGTACACAGTAAGATTTCAACCCAGGTCACAGGGAGTTAAGCTAATAGACTCTCAGGTCATACAGAGACTTCTTAATAAGAGAAGTCTTCTAAGTAAAATGGCAAGAACTGCCCACACTGTACTCAGATTGATTTCTGTGAAATAACTTTTCTACCAATTTATTTCCAGAAAGACTCTTAAACCAGTGAGCAAAATCAACAAGGCCAAAGGCAATGAAAGTATTAGGTAACAACTATTGTGACAGACAGAAGCAGGAGGAGCATGGGAACAGAGTTGGGAACACTCTGGATGGCAGGCAAGTTGAGGAAGAATTGCAAAAATGGCTTCCTTGAGCACCTTCTGTTACATTCCCATGTTAGTCATCACTAGTGTTAGTCATCAAATATTTATAGCTTTTTTTTCCATCTGGAAAGTTATAAGATTGCATTTCTCTGCTCTCTTAGTTTGGTTTCTTATTTGCTTTGTCCAAATTATGTGAAAGAAAGCTTTCAAAATGAATGTGAAATTTTTCCACAGCTATTTTTCCAGCCAGAGTGATTGTGAAAATATGTGTTGAGATGGAGTCTTCATCAGCCTGGCTTCTCAAGTGACTGCAATGAGCTCAGCCCTTTGCCAATTTGCATTGTACCCAAAGCATGAGCAAGAAATAAACTTTGTGCTCAGCTACCAAAATTTTGGAGGCTGTTTGTTTACTACAAGATAACTTAGCCCTTCCTGATTGTGACACCATCACTAGAAAAATTACCTTATTGATTGTGTTAGCATGTCTGTCTCCCTGTGAGATTATAAGTATTGGGTCCAGGGGTAGTGTCCATGTGCATATTTTCCCACCTAATACAGAGTGTGGCATATAGTGCACACTCAATAAAGAGTTGAGAGATGAATGATACGAATACAGGACTTGAATTTTGAAAGGTGAGCTCACCTGGTGAAGAAAGAGTGCAACGTATTTCTAGCAGAAGACTAAGCAGTAACAAATAATAATAGCAGATACTTATATATTACTGTATAAAAGAAACTATTCTAAGTATTTTAGATATATTAAGTCATTTAATCCTCAAAATAACCCTGTATTAATAAAAGTTTTCCAGACAAAGAGAAGGAGAGAGATAGAGATGGGTTGGGGGAGTAAGAGAGAGATTTATTTTAAGGAATTGGCTTATACAATTGTAGGAGTCTGCAAGTCAAAATTCTGCAGGACAGGCAGGCTGGAGACCCTGAAAAGAATTTATGTTTCAGTCTTGAGTATAAAGGCAATCTAGGAGCAGAATTCTTTCTTCCTCAAGAATCTTCAGGTTTTCTTTTTTTAAAACCCTCAACTGATTGATTGAGGCCCATTCACACTATGGAGAGTAATCTGCTTTACTAAAAGTCTAGTGATTTAAATGTTAATCCCATCTAAAAAATATTTCACAACATCTAAACTGGTATTTGACCAAAACTGGGTACCACGTCCCAGCCAGGTCGACACATAATATTAATCATCACAAACTCTGTGAGGCAAGCACTATTATTTACCCCAGTGAATAATAAAAATGAAGCAAAAAAAAAAAAAAAAGGTAAGCAACTTGACCAAAATCCATCCAACTAGGAAATGAAAGAACTGGGCTTGAACTCAGACTCGTTTCATAATCCATGTGTTTAAAGCATTATGCTTTACTGTCTGTGTTCAAGGAATCCTTTTGTAGTTGACTGATTTTCAGGCATCATGGGAAATGTACTAGAAAGGTATACTTTTCGTTGTTGCAAAATATACATAACACCAAATCTACGATTTTAACCATTTTAAGTGTAAAATTTAGCGTCATTAAGTACATTCCTATTGCTATGTAACCATCACCAGCATCCATCTTCAGAATTTTTTCACCTTCTCCAACTGAAACTCTGTGCCGATTAAACACCAGCTCCTCATTCGCCCTACCCTCAGCCCCTGGCAACCACCATTTTACGTTCTCTATCTACGAATTTGACTACTCTAGGTGCCTCATACAAGTGAAATCACATGTTATTTGCTCTTTTGTGACTAGCTAATTTCATTTAGCATAATGTCTTCAAGATTTATCTGTGTTGTAGCAAATGCCTGACTTTCTTTTTATGTCTGAATAATAGTCCATCATATGCATATACCATATTTTCTTTATCTGTTAATTCGTTGATGGGCATTTAGGTTCATTCCACCTTTTAGCTATTGCAAATAATGCTGCTATATACATGGGTGCACTAATATCTGTTTAAGCGCCTGCTTTTACTTCTTTTGGTGTATACTGAGAAGTAAAATTACAAAATAATATGGCAATTCTACATTTAATTTTTTTTTTAAATTTCAATACTGTTTTCCACAGAGGGTGATCATTTTATATTCCTATCAGCAATGCATAAGTTTCAGTATTAGTCAGATATACTTTTAAGAAGAATCTCTATCAAATCAAGAGCAGAAGAATACTGTACTTGAAATTGGTTCCTACCTAGAAGACGGTACCACTTCACTAAGCCTGGGAAGCCAGGAGAATGTAGGGGCAGGATAGTGTTCCCTATCTTAAATGTTACTCAGATTTCCCGCATATTTGTCTTCTCTAAATATATTTATTATTGGCTATCTAGCCAAAGTCACTTCAGGTATGCCATAAATGAGTTGAAGGTCTTGGAGAAAGATAATAATACCCCCAATAGCTAACATTTATTAAATACTTATTATATGTATACACACTGATTCATGTTCGTTAAATGCATTTTTAATTTAATGAAAACAACCCCAGAAAGTGGATTCTATTACTGTGTCATTTTAGAGATAAGAAAAACTAAAACTTAAGAGAGATTAGGTGGTTTTCCAAGGTTAAGTTACTTGCTAGCAATAAGCAGAGACTTTAACATAAGTCTGCCTGATTCCAGAGATCATACTTTTAATATTACCTTCCTATTTCCATTAAATATTTGTAATACTACATACTAAATATTTGTAATGCTAACTTCCTATTTTCATCAAGTCAAATCAAATATTTATTTAGCACCTACTATGTGCCAGAGATTATTCTATGTTTTAGAAATATATCTGTGAATAAAACAGAAAAAAATCCCTGCCCTTGTAGAGATTTCATTCATTTTTAGTATTATTATTATACTTTAAGTTCTAGGGTACATGTGCACAATGTGCGGGTTTGTTACATAGGTATACATGTGCCACGTTGGTTTGCTGCACCCATCAACTCATCATTTATATTAGGTATTTCTTCTAATGCTATCCCTCTCCCAGCCCCCCATCCTGTGACAGGCCCTGGTGTGTGACGTTCCCTGCCCTGTGTCCATGTTTTCTCCTTGTTCAATTCTCACCTATGAGTGAGAACATGTGATGTTGGTTTTCTGTCCTTGTGATGGTTTGCTGAGAATGATGGTTTCCAGCTTCATCCATGTCCCTGCAAAAGACATGAACTCATCCTTTTTTGTGGCTGTATTCCATGGAGTATATGTGCCACATTTTTTTTTATGCAGTCTATCACTGATAGGCTTTTGGGTTAGTTCCAAGTCTTTGCTATTGTGAATAGTGCTGCAGTAAACATACGTGTGCATGTATGTTTACAGTAGAATCATTTATAATCCTTTGGGTATATACCCAGTAATGGGATTGCTGGGTCAAATGGTATTTCTAGTTCTAGATCCTTGAGGAATCGCCATATTGTCTTCCACAATGGTTGAACTAATTTACACTCTCACCAACATTGTAAAAGCATTCCTACTTCTCCACATCCTCTCCAGTATCTGTTGTTTCCTGACTTCTTAATGATCACTATTCTAACAGGCGTGAAATGGCATCTCATTGTAGTTTTGATTTGCATTTGTCTGACGACTAGTGATGATGAGCATTTTTTCATATGTTTGTTGGCTGCATAAATGTCTTCTTTTGAGAAATGTTTGTTCATATCCTTTGCCCACTTTTTGATGGGGTCATTTGTTTTTTTCTTGTAAATTCGTTTAAGTTTTTGTAGATCCTGGATATTAGCCCTTTGTCAGGTGGGTAGATTGCAAAGATTTTCTCCCATTCTTTAGGTTGCTTGTTCACTCTGATGCTATTTTCTCTTGCTGTGCAGAAGTTCTTTGGTTTAATTAGATCCTATTGTCTATTTTGGCTTTTGTTGCCATTACTTTTGCTGTTTTGGTCATGAAGTCTTTGACCATGCCTATGTCCTGAATGGTATTGCCTTGGTTTTCTTCTAGGGCTTTTATGATGTTAGGTGTTACATTTAACTGTTTAATCCATCTTGAGTTAATTTTTGCATGAGGTGTAAGGAAAGGTTCCAGTTTCAGCTTTCTACATATGGCTAGCCAGTTTTCCCAGCACCATTTATTAAATAGGGAATCCTTTCCCCATTGATTGTTTTTGTCAGGTTTGTTGAAGACCAGATGGTTGTAGATGTGTGGTGTTATTTCTGAGTTCTCTGTTCTGTTCCATTGGTCTATATGTCTGTTCTGGTATCAGTACCATGCTGTTTTGGTTACTGTAGCCTTCTAGTATAGTTTGAAGTCAGGTAGTGTGATCCCTCCAGCTTTGGTCTTTTTGTTTTTTTTGTTTTTTGTTTTTTGTTTTTTTGTTTTTTTTTTTTTGGCTTGGGATTTTCTTGGTGATGCGGGCTCCTTTTTGTTTCCATATGAACTTTAAAGTCGTTTTCTCCAAAGAGTTTTTATTCTTATGAGATATACAACAGTCTGAGTCCCAGAATGATTTCTACTCATTGACTCTGAAGTGTCAGCCCATATGGCATCTTACACTTATTATAACACTGTCTCCTTGGCATAGGAAAGCAGTATAACAAAATGTTTAAAAGTATAGATACTCCAACCATACTTCTTAGGGTTCGAATCCTAGCCCTGATACTTACCAAACTTTTCGTTCCACATGGAGGTGGTATAAAGTGTTAATATATGTGATATACTTAGTACAGTTCTTGGAATATATTAATCACTAAAAAATATTTACTGTTACTATTATATGACAGTAAATTGGATCTCTCAGGTCCACAATTACTTTTCATGAGTATCATATGCAATGGGCTACATGGTTGTCCAATGATCAGATTCTAAATATGCACACAGCTCCAGCCTGTTTCCCTGACTCTCCAGAGTTCTTCCTGGATGTTACCTGCAAATAGGTAATTGGTTATCAGGATAACAAGTTCATGCTTTCCAAGAAATCTGCACTAGACTGGACTTAGAAACAGGTGCTCCTCCCTGACTTAGAGAAGTCCCAAAGAGGGGCCCATTGCAGTCCCTCTGCACTCAATAGCTCATCATAATCTTTTATTCATTCAAAAATATTTCTTGAGCATTTATTCTATGTTAGGCATTGCATTTGGCCCAAGGGATATGGATATGCCTATACCATCGTCATGGAGCCTATATTCCAGTGAAGGGAGACAGACAATAAACTCATAAACAAGTAGGTAAAACATAAGGCTATAACAACTGGTATAAAAAATCTTGTGAATGAATGCAAATGAGTGACAGTAAAGAGAAAATGCAACTTTACAGAGATTGTCCAAGGGAGGAAGGACCTCTCTGGGGAAGTGAAATTTCAACTGAGGCCTAAAGAATAAAAGGATTGAGTCATGGAAAGATCTTAAACCCCAGACAGAATGAAAGGCAAGTGAAAAAGCCACAAGAACCAATTTGGGGATATTTAAGGGACAAAATAAGGTGAGTATGGTTACAGCAGAGAGAGAGAGAGCAAGAGAGAGAGAGAGGAGATGGAACTCAAGAAATAAAGAAAAGTCAGACCAAATAGTACTCCTAGGCCATGTAGGCCATGGATTCATTTTGTTTTATTTTTTTAATTTATTTTTTGCGATGGAGTATTGCTGTATTGTCCAGGCTGGAGTGCAGTGGTGTGATCTCAGCTCAATGCAACCTCTGCCTCCCACGTAGCTGGGATTACAGGTGTCTGCCACCATGCCTGGCTAATTTTTGTATTTTTAGAAGAGATGGAGTTTGGCTATGTTGACTAGGCTGGTCTCGAACTCCTAACCTCAAGTGATCCTCCCACCTCAGCCTCCCAAAGTGCTGGGATTACAGGCCATAAGCCACCAAGCCCGGCCATGGATTCATTTTAAATATTCATTGCCCCATATTGTTGCCACCAGTCACATACAGTTATTGAGCACTTGACATGTGGATAATCAAAACAGAGATGTGCTTAATGTGAAAAGCAGAATGTAAAATATCTGGTTCCTATTTTTAGTGTTGATAGCATGCTGAAATGACATTTTGTATATATTGGATTCAATAAATTATTAAATTTAATATTAAAATTAATTTCATCTATTTCTTTTCACATCTTTAAATGTGGTTACTAGAAAATTCTAAATTACTTGTGTGGCTTGTATTTGAGGCTCACATATTTTTATCAAGCAGTGCTGTTCTAAGTAAAATTGAAACCTTAGTGTATTTTGAGAAGGAGAGTGATATGATAGATTTGTTTTGAGAAGATCACCCTGACTACTGAATATATTATTAGAGGAGAGGGCAAGAGTAGATGCAGGAAGAGCAATTAAGAGGAGGCTAGTATAGGAAAGAGGTGATGCTGTCCTGAATTAGTGAGGGAGCAGTACACATCAAGAAAAGTGGTCTTTGTCTGAGACATTTTGAGGATAAGGAAGACTTACTAATGAATTATATGCAGTGATATGAAAGAAATAATAATAAAAATATCTCATGTATTTAACAATTTTTTGTATGTTAAGTGGCTCTGTTGAGCACTTGGTACAATCATAATCACTATTTTACAGAGGAGAAAACTGGAACTTATGATGTATATATATGTGTGTGTGTGTGTGTGTGTGTGTGTGTATCATAAGCTAGCAAAGAATCCAGATACTTCCTTACAGAATTACTTATATATCCAGCTTATAAAGTAGAATTTTAAGCTAATATGCAATAAAATAAGTATGACTTGCAGCCCTACAATCCCCTTCTAATATGCTGCTATTATTCTCATACCTAAGCTTCAGGGTCGTAATTAAATGGTAGAGTTCCCTTATTCCCCTTGCAAGACATGCGACAGGGGTGTGGCTCCCTTGGTTGCCTGCTGCCCTACCCCTCAAACCCTAGGGCGAGCATGCAAACAGGCAGATGCAGAGACTGTGGGGAGTGCTTTTGGGCTTCTGCCCCACAGCAGTGTTTAGGAGTGGGTGTTGGTGATTCCCAAAGCCCAACTGGGCATGTGTCACAGTGTGCTCTTTTGGCTTTGCCATCTGCAGACAGCTTGTGTTGATCATAACCAGCTTAATAGACCCTGTCTTAGGACAGGGGGCCAGTGTGACAGCCTGGGTTCTTGCCCAATGTACTGGAATAATCGAATCACACATGAGA
Source organism: Macaca nemestrina (assembly GCF_043159975.1). Lineage (NCBI taxonomy): Eukaryota > Metazoa > Chordata > Mammalia > Primates > Cercopithecidae > Macaca > Macaca nemestrina. The sequence goes on from NC_092145.1 coordinate 88,597,199, forward strand.
TAGAAGGATGAATGCAAAGTTTTATTTTATTTTGTTTATTTATTTTATTTATTTATTTGTACTTATTATACTTTAAGTTCTAAGGTACATGTGCACAGCGTGCAAGTTTGATACATAGGTATACATGTGCCATATTGGTTGTCTGCACCCATCAACTCACCATTTACATTACATTACATTACAATTCATCCCTCCCCCAGCCCCCCTACCCCTGACAGGCCCCAGTGTGTGATGTTCCCTGCCCTGTGTCCAAGTGATCTCGTTGTTCAATTCCCACCTATGAATGAGAACATATGGTGTTTGCTTTTCTGTCCTTGCGATAGTTTGCTGAGAGTGATGATTTCCACCTTCATCCATGTCCCTGCAAAGGACATGAACTCATCCTTTTTTTATGGCTGCATAGTATTCCATGGTGTATATGTGCCACATTTTCTTTATCCAGTCTATCATTGATGGACATTTGGGTTGATTCCAAGTCTTTGCTATTGTGAATAGTGCTGCAATAAACATACGTGTGCATGTGTCATTGTACTAGCATGATTTATAATCCTTTGGGTGTATACCCAGTAATGGGTTTGCTGGGTCAAATGGTAATTCTTGTTCTAGATCCTTGAGGAATTGCCACACTGTCTTCCACATTGGTTGAACCAGTTCAGACTCCCACCAACAGTGTAAAAGCTTTCCTATTTCTCCACATCCTCTCCAGTATCTGTTGTTTCCTGACTTTTTAATGATTGCCATTCTAACAGGTGTGAGATGGTATCTCATTGTGGTTTTGATTTGCATTTCTCTGATGACCAGTGATGGTGAGCATTTTTTCATGTGTCTGTTGGCTGCATAAATGTCTTCTTTTAAGAAGTGTCTGTTCATATCATTTGCCCACTTTTTGATGGGGTTGTTTGTTTTTTTCTTGTAAATTTGTTTGAGTTCTTTGTAGATTCTAGATATTAGCCCTTTTTCAGATGGGTAGATTGGAGATTTTCTCCCATTCTGTAGGTTGCCTGTTCACTCTGATGGTAGTTTCTTTTGCCATGCAGAAGCTCTTTAATTTAATTAGATCCCATTAGTCTATTTTAGTTTTTGTTGCCATGCTTTTTGTGTTTTAGTCATGAAGTCGTTGAGTGCAAAGTTTTATTAAGCAGTGCAGGTGACTCTCAGCATGATGCATAGGGAGCCGGAGAGGGGAGATGGAGTGGGAAGATGTTCATGCCCTTGAGTCAGGCTATTGTCCACCAATATTCTGATACCTCATCACTCCTCTGCTGTGCCTCCTCGTTGCTCTCTGCCACTGTTTCTCTGCTCCTCTCAATGTTTAACCACTTGTGTCTGTGCCCGCTAAGATCTCAGGAATTTTTTTTTTTTTTTTTGGATGGAGTTTCACTTTTGTTGCCCAGGCTGGAGTGCAGTGGCCTGATCTCAGCTCACTGTAACCTCCGCCTCCCGGGTTCAAGCAGTTATCCTGCCTCAGTCTCCCAAGTAGCTGGGACTACAGGCACCTGCCACCACGCCAGGCTAATTTTGTATTTTTTAGTAGAGACGCAGTTTCTCCATGTTGGTCAGGCTGGTCTCAAATTCCCAACCTCAGGTGATCCGCCTGCCTTGGTGTCCCAAAGTGCTGAGATTACAGGCATGAGTCACTGCACCTGACCAGGTTTTTATGGACAGAGGCGTGGTGCTCCAGAATGGTGGTCTTGGAAAATGCAACATTTGGGCATGAAAACAAAAGTGCCTGTTCTCACTTTGGTCCATGAACACAGGCCCTAGGGTGGAACCCTTGCCAGGAAACCCGCCCTTCTCTACTCAGCACTTCCATGTCCCCTACCATATCACTATACCTACCCCTTCCTTGCCCTTTTCCTCTCTTCACTCATTCATCAGAACTCAAGAGTCAACTATTTCCAAGTCCTTCTTATTATCTGAGGAGGATAGAATTGGCACCACAGGTCTGCCACCATAGAACCTGGGAACAATTTTTTATCTCAGATTCAAGACTTGATCAGTAAGATTAGGGCCATGTAGGGTATCTGGGTTCCCAGAGTTACAATAACTGCTCCTCTCGTCAGTCAATCCTGGAAATCCAGGAAATGAAGGCCTAGAACTTTCTGGCTTGGCAGAGGTGGAGTTTGCCACTAGGAAATTCAGCGCACAGTTCAACACAAAACTGTTGAGTGTGTGACAATATTGAAGCAGACTGTTTTTCACTTCCAGAAACACGCATGAGGGGATGGGTAAACAAACATAAATAAAAAATTTACCATGCCATACTCTGAAATTACTGGGATGATGGTGTGCATAGGGTATCCTGGGAACACAGAGAAGTTTTCAGTGAGATCAAGGAGGAATACTGAAAGTAATTCCTATTGAGTCCTGAGAGATCGGTAAGTATTTATCCAGGCAAGCAGCTGAGAAAGATGACTGGAAGGAAGAAGTTGCTTCAAACAAAGAAGATATTAACAGTAAAGGCTGCAGGTAGAAGGGAGTGAGGAAGCAACTCTGTTCAAGTCTACAGTATAAGGCAACTATTGGTGAAAAAAAAGCTGGAGAAATAGACAGGAGCCAGTTCATAGAGGACCTTTAAAAAGATGAATCCTTTCTTTTGCAGTATATGGAGATCCCATTGAAGGATCAGAAATAAGAAAATAGTGTGATCTATTCTGCAGCTAAGAAAAATTTTCATGGATGCCCGTGTTCATAAGCTCATGGCTTATGGAAGACTCAGGACCTGAGTGGAGGCTACGAAGAAGTTTCTTGAAATAGCTGAGTCCCTAGAACATTGGTCAAAGTGTAAAACCTGAAGAGAGTGGAACTGATTCCCCCACCATTTCACTTACTCTGGTGTTAGGAAAGATTTAAAGCACTGTAGCCTTGTAAAAATGACATTACTGTTATGTTCTGTCTTTGATACTTGTGCTCCATCTCGAATCAATGGTCTCTACCACATTGCCTGAACAGAGGGCATCTTTATGTCCTATAAGGAACATTTAGCTTCATAGAACTGAGCTCTGTCTACTTCTGCTCAGTCCCCATCTCAGCCTGTGACCCTTTTTTCCTTGAAAATATATGGTTAATTTATCTTTAAGTTCTTATTTTGTTCTGCTTTCTTCTTGGGAAGCTCATTGCTTCATCTACAACCTCTTGCTCCTTCCCTTCACTTCAGCCACCTCCAGCCCTATGCTGACTATTCAATTTCTGCCTAAGGAGTTAAATTTCCTCCCTGAACCAGCAGTTGGATGTGTTCTAATGTTACTAAACAATTATTTAACAGTATTGTAAAGATTAACACATAGAAAAACACAACTGAAGTGTGCCATAAATTTGACAGATATTAAACACTGGCTATAATTAATATTAATAAAGAATAATTTTAACAATTTTTCTAGTCTAAGATATTTGATTGCAATAATCATATCTTGTATATTTTAGTCTTCCATCATAGTCACAATTCTGTTTTTATTGTTTGTTTTTTGTTTTGTTTTGTTTTGTTTTAGATGGAATCCCACTCTGTCACCCTGGATGGAGTGCAGTGGCATGATTTCGGCTTGCTGCAAACTCTGATTCCCAAGTTCAGAGATTCTCCTGCCTCAGCCTCCTGAGTAGCTGAAATTACAGGTGCGCCACCAAGCCCAACTAATTTTTGTATTTTTAGTAAAGACGGGTTTCACCATGTTGGTAAGGCTGGTCTCGAACTCCTGACTTCATGATCAGCCTGCCTTGGCCTCCCAAATTGCTGGGATTACAGGCGTGAGCCACCACACCTGGCCCATAGTCACATTTCTTCTGGTCCAGTACTATGCTCTGTTTGCCACTGTGTACAAATGCAATAAATGTTTCTGGAATGACTTTCTTTTGCCCTCGATAATTGTTGAGGAGATTTGAGAAGATTATCTGGATGACTCAGTTATCACTAATAAGCTGTTCAAAAATAATCATAGATATGCTCAACAATATATGTGCAAGCTATGTTCATCCTGTTAATATATATAAACATAATATTAAAAATAACTTAAATACAAATATGAAATTAGTTTCAATTTTTATAATTAATATGGTGAGTCTATTCAAAGAGATATTTTCAAGTATGTTAAGATACAAAGTTAATAGTATGGATAAATTTTATATTATTAAATAAGAAAAACTGATTACAAAATAATTTCTACATACACATTAATAGTGAGAAATCAGCAAATGTTTGTTAAATGACGACACATTCAAATGCATAAAAATATAACACTATTTTTAAAAATGTTCAGATCGCACCCATTTAAAAATACTAAAAAGATATCCGTACACTAAATGTTACAAGTTTTATAATTTTGTGTCATCGGCTTATGGATGATTTTAACTTTATTCTTGTGATTCCTGTTTCTCAAAATTTGTACAACTATAACATATTACTTCTATAATCATATAAAAGAATAACACTTCAAACAAATACTTTTCTTGCCTCTTGATAAACATTCCTGTGTTCAGCAGAAACGTTCGGACTCATTGACCTTAATGCTTAACTCAGCGCTATAAATTTGGGTTGCTGATGGTGATGGCGTTCTGTAACTGACAAACATTATTTTTTTTAATTTTTAATTTTTTTTATTATTATATTTTAAGTTCTAGGGTACATGTGCACAACGTGCAGGCTTGTTACATATGTATACCTGTGCCGTGTTGGTGTGCTGCACTCATCAGCTCGTCAGCACCCATCAACTCGTCATTTACATCAGGTATAACTTCCAATGCAATCCCTCCCCACTTCCCCCTCCCCATAATAGGCCCTGGTGTGTGATGTTCCCCTTCCCGAGTCCAAGTGATCTCATTGTTCAGTTCCCACCTATGAGTGAGAACATGCGGTGTTTGGTTTTCTGTTCTTGCGATAGTTTGCTGAGAATGATGGTTTCCAGCTGCATCCATGTCACTGCAAAGGACACAAACTCATCCTTTTTATGGTTGCATAGTATTCCATGGTGTATAAGTACCACATTTTCTTAATCCAGTCTGTCACTGATGGACATTTGGGTTGATTCCAAGTCTTTGCTATTGTGAATAGTGCCACAATGAACATACGTGTGCATGTGTCTTTATAGCAGCATGATTTATAATCCTTTGGGTATACACCCAGTAATGGGATGGCTGGGTCATATGGTACTTCTACTTACACTCTCCCAAGACTAAACCAGGAAGAAGTTGAATCCCTGAATAGACCAATAGCAGGCTCTGAAATTGAGGCAATAATTAATAGCCTACCAACCGAAAAAAGTCCAGGACCAGATGAATTCATAGCTGAATTCTACCAGAGGTACAAGTAGGAGCTGGTACCATTCCTTCTGAAACTATTCTAATCAATACAAAAAGAGGGAATACTCCCGAACTCATTTTATGAGGCCAACATCATCCTGATACCAAAGCCTGGCAGAGACACAACAAAAAAAGAGACTTTTCGACCAATATCCCTGATGAACATCGATGCAAAAATCCTCAATAAAATACTGGCAAACCAAACTGGCAAATCCTTCCTCCCAAGGAGTCTCCAAGCTACTTGTCTCTTTTGTATTGCCTTAACAAATACTGGAATGTCTTCTATCTTTCCCCTGTATTATTCAATAATAATTCCTATTTAACCCTTGTATTTTAATTGCTTCTGTCTTTGTACACTTCTACTTTCTGTACTTGTATTCTCACATTTGAAAGTCTTGGAGCATACTTTGGTTAGAATTCAAATTGTGTTTCCTAGTATTTTTAAGTTATTTTTTTAAAGTTCATAACAACCATATAATCTTTACGACATTTCCAGGACATGCAAAATAATCTGATAACAATCACCGCTTCCTGATGACTTTTGTTTGAGTTGACACCAAATGAAATATTGAATAAACTGAGGAGTTATGGAAGGGTAAAGAAGAATTATGAATCAGCCTTCACTTCAAAAAATGTTTGTCAGTTCTAGATCCTTGAGGAATCGCCATACTGTTTTCCATAATGGTTGAACTAGTTTACAATCCCACCAACAGTGGAAAAGTGTTCCTATTTCTCCACATCCTCTCCAGCACCTGTTGCTTCCTGACTTTTTAATGATTGCCATTCTAACTGGTGTGAGATGGTATCTCATTGTGGTTTTGATTTGCATTTCTCTGATGGCCAGTGATGATGAACATTTTTCATGTGTCTGTTGGCTGTATGCATGTCTTCTTTTGAGAAACATCTTTTCACATCCTTTGCCCACTTTTTGATGGGGTTGTTTTTTTTTTGTTTTTTTTTTCCTTGTAAATTTGTTTGAGTTCTTTGTAGGTTCTGGATATTAGCCCTTTGTCAGATGAGTAGATTGCAAAAATTTTCTCCCATTCTGTAGGTTGCCTGTTCACTCTGATGGTAGTTTCTTTTGCTGTGCAGAAGCTCTTTAGCTTAATGAGATCCCATTTGTCAATTTTGGCTTTTCTTGCCATTGCTTTTGGTGTTTTAGACATGAAGTCCTTGCCCATGCCTATGTCCTGAATGGTATTACCTAGGTTTTCTTCTAGGGTTTTTATGGTATTAGGTCTAACATTGAAGTCTCTAATCCATCTTGAATTAATTTTCGTATAAGGAGTAAGGAAAGGATCCAGTTTCAGCTTTCTACTTATGGCTAGCCAATTTTCCCAGCACCATTTATTAAATAGGGAATCCTTTCCCCATTTCTTGTTTCTCTCAGGTTTGTCAAAGATCAGATGCCTGTAGATGTGTAGTATTATTTCTGAGCACTCTGTTCTGTTCCATTGGTCTCTATCTCTGTTTTGGTACCAGTACCATGCTGTTTTGGTTACTGTAGCCTTGTAGTATAGTGTGAAGTCAGGTAGCGTGATGCCTCCAGCTTTGTTCTTTTGACTTAGGATTGTCTTGCCAATGCGGGCTCTTTTTTGCTTCCATATGAACTTTAAAGCAGTTTTTTCCAATTCTGTGAAGAAAGTCATTGGTAGCTTGATGGGGATGGCATTGAATCAATAAATTATCTTGGGCAGTATGGCTATTTTCACGATATTGATTCTTCCTATCCATGAGCATGGTATGTTCTTCCATTTGTTTGTGTCCTCTTTTATTTCACTGAGCAGTGGTTTGTAGTTCTCCTTGAAGTGGTCATTTACATCTCTAGTAAGTTTGATTCCTAGGTATTTTATTCTCTTTGAAGCAATTATGAATGGAAGTTCACTCATGATTTGGCCCTCTGTATGTCTGTTACTGGTGTATAAGAATGCTTGTGATTTTTGCACATTCATTTTGTATCCTGAGACTTTGTTGTAGTTATCAGCTTAAGTTATCAGCTTATCAGCTTAAGGAGATTTTGGGCTGAGATGATGGGGTTTTCCAAATATACAATCATGTCATCTGCAAAGAGTGACAATTTGACTTCTTCTTTTCCTAACTGAATACCCTTGATTTCTTTCTCTTGCCTGATTGCCCTAGCCAGAACTTCCAACACTTTGTTGAATAGGAGTGGTGAGAGAGGGCCTCCCTATCTTGTGCCAGTTTTCAAAGGGAATGCTTCTAGTTTTTGCCCATTCAGTATAATATTGGCTGTAGGTCTGTCATAAATAGCTCTTATTATTTTGAGATACATTCAATCAATACCTAGTTTACTGAGAGTTTTTATCATGAAGTGCTGCTGAATTTTGTCAAAGGCCTTTTCTGCATCATGTAGTTTTTGTCCTTGGTTCTGTTTATATGCTGTATTACGTTTATCGATTTGCGTATGTTGAACCAGCCTTGCATCCCAGGGATGAGGTCCACTTGATCATGGTGGATAAGCTTTTTGATGTGTTGCTGGATTCATTTAAGGTAACAGCATCATCCAGAATATGGATGAGAAAATTTCCATTTGAATATATCTGTGTTTACTCTCAGGGGAAAAGGCTGTAATGAAATAAATCTATGAAGTTAAAATTGTAGGTGTGATCAATAGACAGTCTCCAGAAACTCATCCTTGTTTAATAAGATTCCATTTGGCACAAGAACATGGTAAGGATTTGGGGGAACCTTCATGGGGTTCTGAGCTATGAACTTGATCCACATAGTTGTGCTCCAAATCACCAGCCAGTTTACTCAGCTTTCGGTAACAGAAAGCAGCACAACATCAACACAGCTCAATGAGCATATTGGGCCAAGGCAAAAATCTTGTAATTGGATAAGCTAAGTCAGAAAACTAAGCACTGGGGAAGAAGTTTTGTGAAGGTTGCACTCCAATGAATGAGCTGTAATTTGTGTAATAGGAGATTAGAACAGGCAGAAGAGTTGTTGGTATCAGTATGAAGTGTTGTTGCCAAAATGAAAAAGGTATTTTCCTCTTACTATGTATTCTATTTCAATTGCTCATTTAAAGTGATGCTTTGGTACCTGAGATGGTGTATGACTAAGAAATAAATAAGGGTGATACTTTCAAATTATCAGCAACATCTGAAAGTTTCTCTTCTTATATGAATTGGTTAACTATACTGAATATTTCTGTGGAATTCCTATGAAATATGCATCCTCTGAGAAGTAATCTCCTATATATATGCACTGTATCTTCCTTTCATACCCTCCTTTAACTGATATTCCACTTCTCCATTAGATACATTACCTCCACATTAGTTCAGTCCTCTACAGTTATGCTCACTGTCTGGACCTCATAATCACCCAGATATGTTATCATTGATACAATTTTTTCAATATCATTAAGATCTCCAGTCCCCAAGATCCTTCAACTTTCATTAAAACTATAGGGCCTTCCTACAACATTTCCCCATTTATCTTTGATCCCATGGCTCACTACTTCAACCACTATCTTGACAACACCCTAATATTCTCTCTCTTTCATCCATCCATTGCACTTACCCAGTAAAACCTCAACTTAAATCATTCTTTCTTCTCAAATCCAAAACTCAGGCTGCTGACAACTTCTATAGAAACATTACTTTGCATATTGTGACCACCGCAAATTAATGGTCATCACTCTTACTTGAACTCCAGACATTTTGTAGAGATTCTCTCTTCAGTTCCCAACAACGTCTATTTCAAGCTTCACGTAGAAAATTGAGACGATTAGTCAAAATTCCTGCTGCTACCCATTCAAAACTTATCTGTGTCCTCCCCCTTATTTACCTTTTCATCTTCAATTCATTGAAAGAGATGATTATCCTTCTGCCAAAGCACACTTGTATTTCCCCCCAGTAGCACTTACAATGATGGAAACATTTGTGTAAATATTTTCTTATATCTCTGTAACTTATCTGTAAGTTCCATGAAAGCAAAGACAGTGTCTGTTTTCATCACACTATCTTAGGCACTTACCACAATAGTATAAGTCTGATTTATATTGGTTTAATTAATATATACTTATTAGAGTTCCTATGTACAATTGTCAGTATCTGCCTTTGGATTACTTAAGTAAAATGGAAATTGTTGGAAGGCTCTGAGAGTAGGATGTGGGCCTCAGAGAATTGACCAAATTTTGGAATTGGCAGATGCCAAGGAAACTCCAGAGAATCAAAAAGCAGACACCAAGGCAGTTTTCTTATAGTCCAGTCAAGTTGAATCAGACAGCTACTGTTGCTGCTACTATTCTTACGGTTACGAATGATGACCCACCAATTGATTGCTTCATTCTGTCTGTTTTAAAGCCTCAGGACAAAACATCTGGTTGATAGAGCTTGGATTAACATCTTACACCCTGACTATATGGGGGGCATAAAGAGAAAAACTTCTGGTCCCTGTTGACTCCATAGTGGAAGGCAGGTCCTGGAATAATCCTCCTGTAAAAACCACTGTCATGATTACTTTTATGTCAACTTGATTAGGTAACAGGGTGTCTAGATATTTGATTCAACATTATTCTGATTATCTCTGTGACAGTGTTTCTGAATGAGATTAAGTAGAGTGACCTTTCCAATGTGATGGGCCTCATCCAATCAGCTGGAGGCCTGAAGAAAACAAAAAGTGGCAGGTGGCATAAGGGAGAATTCACTCTCTGCCTGTCTTTGAACTTGGACACTAATTTTCTCATTTTCTTGGACTGGAACTTACATTATTGGCTTTTTTGGTTTGCAAGCCTTCTGATTTGGACTGGAACTACACAGCCAGCTCTCTGGGGTCTCCACATTGCAGACTATGAGACATAGCCTCCATAATCGTATAAGCCAATTCCTTGTAGTAAATGAATATCTCTTTCTTTCTCCTCCTCTCCCTAGAAATGAACACACACACACACAAATGTTACAAAATTAATATAGATGATAGATAGATAGATAGATAGCCATGCTTTCTATACTTGAAACCTTCACTACAATTTTGCTGGGATCTGATGACATTATATATATATATATACAGACATTATATATATATATATACACACACACACAGACATTATATATATATATATACACACATACATATATATATATACACATACATATATATATATATATCCTGGTTTAACTAGGTTCAAATATCTTATACTTTCCATTGTATATGAAATTTTGCCTTTTCTAGGATAAAATTACAGTTCCAGTGTGAGAACTGTAATATGGAAGAGGAATCAGAGGCTGAGGTGTCCAATTGATTATATAGATCAAATATGACAGACATTAAAGCCTGACCAAAACATAAATCCCCAGGGCTTATTTCAGAACACAACAAAAACAATATTTATGAAAAGAAAATAATTTTATACCTTTGGACATTGTGTTTGTGTTCACTCGTGTTCTGATAACCTTGGTCTAGATTGGCTCAAAACTTGGCAAAGCCAAACTTTTAGGTAAAAGCTGTCTGTCTTTATTGTCTTACTCTGCCTGCCCCAACCAACCTAGCTTATGAGCAAGAAGTTAATTTTGCTATTCAAGTATCCCATGTATCTGGAAGAAGTCAAACTGGATCCTAGCTTTCCAGAATTTCTAGACCTTGAGATACAGATTGTCAATCTCCACAGAGAAGCTGTCATCCTGTTATTCATAAGAACAACTATGTAAATTTTATAAGTATTGTGTGATATGAAGATGTGGTTATATGTCTGAGCCTATAATGTTATGTGGCCATCTTTTCTGTTCCATGGAAAAGACAGAGGGACTATCAGGACCCTTGGACTATAAGGGTTTCCTGTGAATTGAATGCTTTGGTCTTGGCCATTGAGTAGGCTAATGCATTTATATATCATTATAGCATCATTAGCCAAAAAATGTAACTGTTCCTAAATAGAATTCAGCTTTGGCTTGACTTTTTCAAAAATCAGATAGCAATAAAATATATTTATTTTGTCCTGGGCCTTCTCAACAATTAAGTAGGTGTTTGAGCACATATATACTGTCTATATTTCAACGGCTTTTGGAACAATAAATAATTTTCTGATCTACTCAACAGCATTCATGTCTTTCCCTCTTAATCCCTAGTTACTGAAGTTATTTCAAGAACAAATTACCTAGGTCTGAAAAAAATTAAAAATCCGTAAGTGTTCCCAATATCGTAACTAATCACATTCTCATCAACGTTACCCTGTGTAATTGAGACATTCTCTATTTACCTGAAAAGGACCTCACATGTTTATTATTTTGCAGATCATTTAAACAGTGTGTAGCTCAACTCATTTATCATAACATGTAAATAGATTGTACATATTTTTGTTGGTGCATTGAGAGTTCCTATAAAAATAATTTGATCTTTAATTAACATGGACAAAGGCAAAGAACAGTGGTAGTATTTGATAGCCATTTAACAGTTGGCTGCTTTTGAACCAAAGTGATGAAAAAAATCTTATTAGTATCTTGTATTAGTACAAAATAGACAAACTCGTTGTCTTTGGGACTAGGCAAAAATTTACATAAAAAAGAACATGTAAAATTAAACTATGGTGATAGAAATCAGAATAACAGTCACCTCTAGGGAAATACAGACAGAGGGCATTAAAGAGCTTTCTAAGGTCCTGGAAATCATATATGTTGGTATGAGTAGTGGTTATACAAACATATGCACATGTAAAAATTCATTTTGCTGTACCCTCAACATTTATATATTTTATCATATTTTCTAGTTATGAAAACAGAAGACAGAGACTTGATTCCTCAGGGGTTTCAGGAATAAAATGTTTGTTTCCTTTGTTCACCCTGGAAATTTTTCTAAGTCAGACATCATAGGGTTTGCTTTTATGTTGTACCCCCACTGCCATCTATTTCCACCTCAATGTCTACATGTTGAACACATAAGAAGTTTTCAGTGTTGACTTTATTTTATGACAGCCACTATGAATTATAAATACCCACTACTGTAATGTATACTCTCAGGCTTCCCTTCCACCAACCAGACCCATTCCTATGAGAAGAGCTTAGAAGTGCTGTGAACAAACATTTGTGTGTGTGTGTGTGTGTGTGTGTGTGTGAATACATAAATGTCCTAATCTACTCTCACTTCCCATACCCCCACCTACCCCACAAATTGTCCCCTGTCTGTAGTCCCTCTCCTTCTCAACTCAGAATTCACAATCAAACATTAAATTAGTGTACAGAAAAATAGGGAAAGGGTAGAGAATATTTAAAGAAACAGTCACAAGTAAATAAATAACACATACGTCTCTTCGGGGAACCCTAAACAATGTCCATTCTTCTGTTGTAACGCAGTGAGACTTCTCTCATTCCCCTTTGTTAGGATGTCCCATTGCAATTGACCAATGTCTAAACAGGAAATTTTATTTCCTGAGGCATTTAAACACAGCAGCTGCAGCTTGCATAAAAGAATTTGGTAATCTCACAGCCTTATTATCTGGGAGTCTTCAGTCTCACACAGCCCAAACTACCACTAGGTTTAAACCAAGTAGCTAGTATGTGATGTACTTGTACATACGTGCCTAGGATATTTTCCATCATTTCACAGAGCTTGTGAGAAAGGACAGGGAAGTGGTAAAAGCTGAAAAACTTCAAGTTATTAAGTTCAGCTTCATTGCATGGTGAGGAGTCGGGAGAGTGTGTGGAGGGGCACAACTCAGGCAGGTGTTGCATTATAAAATAAATTTCACTAACTACCTTATGAAGTCTAAGGGTCATTTATTTTCTTTATTTCTTTTTTGGTGATTTTATTAATATTTTTGCATTTAAATTTTATTTTATTGAGGGATTTTTTTACACTAGAATTTTCTACTGGAGTTCTGAGTTGAAGGTATAAAGGCATTGACAAACATAGTCTCTTCTATAAAGCTACAAATAAAGTATTCAAGTTGTCTAACTCTTAATGAAGGTTTTCTACCACCTTTAGATCAGTGTTCAGAGTAGGAAACCCTATAGATAAAAGGTCTTATGGGCCAGCTAGATCTGTGTCTCTCTCCTAGATGCCTTTTAGCATCATCCCATAAAAAAATACCCAAACTGAGAGAAACTTTATTTCCAGCAGGATCTCATCACAAAAGAACAGCAGGATTCACTCCTGATCTGCAAATTCTGATGCTACATTTCAACCAGTCCAATTAACATAATTTTATTTATGTAAATCTAAATACCAGCACTTCTTTCATACCTGAATCTATTACATCAAGAAGCTCACGCTAAGTTATAATAATAACTAAACTGTTTCCTCAATGCTCACCTTGGGCATCTAGATAAGGTAATTCTTTCCTTCAACATCAAACATTTTTGGGATGAAAAAGATGACCCTCAGAGCTGTGGAACAGTAGAAGTTGATCCAGTGCTTTGCAGTTTTCAGAGAATATTCCCTTTCACCAGTATATTTGAAAATAAAATCTACAGTCCTATCCAGGCTCCTCGACATTCTTTAATTTTTAAATATGAAAACTAAAAAAACATTGAGAAGAAACATTTGTTGAAAAATACTAAAAGATCTTATTTTGGAAATCACAAAGTTATCATCATAGGCAGGATATTGCTATTACTGTTTCTACTTTTACTATTACAAGATAACAGAGTTTGAACTAGACACAGAAATATCTTAGAACAAGAGTTATCAAATACACAACTTTACCTCCACTTTCATGTTGTCCAGACTGGGTCCATCTTTTCTTCCTCATATGTCCCAGAGAACAGTAGACTTCACCCCATTGTCTAGAGATGTTGTCAGCCATCAGCAGTGGTGGGGTAGCAAATGGATGGTCTGATTGTGTAATTACGGTTCCAGGTAGGCACGTGCTGATATTGTGGCATATACCTCTCCTGACACACAACTACCTATTAGATCAGGTTATAGAGAAACAAACATATCCAAGTTTAAACATGTTCTCACAGGGTGGGCAAGGTAATTTTAGACCTCTGTTCTCTCTTCTACTCCACATGTGCTAAGGAGAGACCAAGTCTACAAGTCCCACTGTCTTACGAATTCCCAATTGCCTACCAACTTCATGTGAGATCTTTTTAATTAAAAGGACACTTAACCTTTAGTAGCCTAGCATGGGCCAGCAAGGTCCTTGTTCTTTCATCAAGGGCTTCTTGAATCTATGTGTGCAACTTTTTGTGTCCACGTATATGCTTATATTCCTCTGTATATCTTTGTGTAATTGTGTATGGATGTCTTTATGTTCATGTGTATTAAAGTTGCTACTCTTTTAAGGTTTTCTGTTTATGTGTATGTAAGCATAAAAATATGCAGGTTTTCTTTAGAACAATAAATATCCAGTTGAAATTGTTACATAGTTTTGTAAATGAGACATTTGCCATGCTAGGGTGCTAGAAATGTGAGTGATACAACAGCTTTTAATAAAATAGTGTTAGTGACCACAACAAAGTACAAAACAACCACTGAATCTTCCAGAGAAATTACAAAGATATTGAAAAGTTCAGTTCATTAATTCAAACAGATAATTGAGTGAAAGAATAATGAATTAAAGACAAAATTTAGATTTGAAATTGGCATTATGAAAGATCTGGTTTGTTTTAAAATAGTGTACAATCTGTGTGTGCATTTTTCTGCATGTGTGTGCATGCTTGTGTATGCTTATATATGTGCATGTTTATGTGTGTTCACATGTGATGCATATAGCTGTGTGTATTGGTATGTGTGTCTATTTTTGTATATATGTGTGCATACATGTGTGTGATTATGTGTAATAACATAGAAAGATACCTTAACTGCAGAAGGGAAGGGAATTCTCAGTGAAAGAGGCCTTCAGCTGAGAAAACCTATGAGTGAATCTACATGCCACACACAAGTAACCAACACATACGTTTGACTACCAGCAGCTCAGATATCTATATCATAAGATGAATTCCCAAACTCCAATCTGCCTCATCGAGGTGCAACATTGGATGAACTTCATATTGAACTTACTCTTATCAAAGAATTTCTCTAAGTATCCTAGCTTGGATAAACATACAGGTTTTTTATGGCACTGGACAAAGACTACTATATGTATTTATATGTATTTGTCAACTTCTTCTGCCTTCCATTGCTGTAACTCTTTTTGTTCAATTATATATTTCACAAGTGATGTTCTTCTAAGAAGAAGATGACACTACTAACACAAAGTCAGTAGGAATTACACTTTAAGCTTTTTATACAGAGGGAAATGGGTTTTGCAGGGTTATTTACACAACAGTTTTGCTGAGTCTTCCAGGGAGCTGATAATCATATTCAGAAAAAGGCCACCTAGGGTGAGTGGTGTGGTCTGTGTAAATGAACACATGTGGGGTTTTGAAATCGCATGACCATAGTTATTTAGCACCATTCTCAAATCCACAGAGCTTAATGGTCATACATGGGTTAGACTCTAGGACCTAGAGTTCATTAGCACCATGTTCCAACCAAATGAGCTCCCATGCCAGAAACTACAGTAGTAGCACCCTCAGACATGGCTGGGTTTGGAGTTCAGATTAGTTGCTGCCAAAAAAAATCTAAACAAAACCCCACATGACACTGAGATTACTCAGAGCCCTAAATCTTCAAACATCTCATACATCACCAAAGCTGATAGGCAAAGTTCTGTGTGTGTGAAGTTCACAGCTGAGGCAGCAGCCAACATTGAAGCTGGATCATTTGTCAAGCATTCACCATTCCATATCCCCAGCCTTACTGAGGGTGAAAAAAAAAAAAAAAGTCTAATCTTTTGTAGAGAGTAAGAGTGGGAGTAGGAAGGGCTTTGTCCTGGGAATGAGAGAACATTAGGTAAAAATACAATAGCACAATCATCATTTAAATTACAATGAGAGCCCTTTTCACCCAAGTTTCTCCTAAATCTAAACAGGAGAAAGAAAATATCAGAGCAAAGTGTAATTCCTCAAAGAAGCACCAGGTACCCGGGGGTAATTCCACTCTGCCCTCTTCTTATGCAGAGGCAGAGCCCTATACAGTCAGCTCATTGTCCTGGGATGTATACATCTTTTCAAAAGGAGAAGAGAAAAGATATGTCTCTGTCCTTCATTATGTTAATGAGAAGGATTTACATAAGGAGGGGAAAAATATACCAGTAGAAATCACCACTCAAAAAGACCTCTAATCTCAAAGACAGCTGAAGACAAAAGCAAATAATAGGTAGATGTGAAGATTATAGAGGTGAGAACAGCAGATATGATTATCTATTCAGCTCAGGACTTCTCCATGTATCTAGTATTGTACTTGCATGACAAAAGTATTATATATATATAGATATAATATATTAAAACGTTTGGATGTTGAGGATAGAAAGGGAGATGAAATAAAGGATTAATTCATGGAATTGAAAATGGAAAGAAACAAAGCAAAAACTACAAGTAGCTCTTTGTCCCCAATTTCTTTTTTATCCAACAAAAAGAATTAAATATTGTAACAAGTGTGGAAATTTACCAGAGATATTTGGGGTTCTGACTCCAAAACACCTACCTTACCCTATAACCAAGTAGAATCAGACTGGCCAAAAGCTAAATTTCCTGTAACCTGCTTCAAGCTCCTGGAAACTAGCTCATTCCATTCCAGAGGAAACCTAAAATGTCATTGAATTATATCCTTGTTAAAAAGAGAATGATTAAGTTGAGGAAAAGGAAGAGAAGATAGTGGAAGAGAAAGAAATGTAAACTGAGGCACACATACATGCACCCTAACAATATGATGATAACCCACTCTAAAAATTGCTAAAACCAATAGGTAGTGTGATGACTACAAAAATTACAGCAAAGGCAGCAGCAAAAGTTGAGAGCCAGTCAGGTGGACATGGGACTTCCAAGAACCTCCAGGGTTGTCCTGTAGTGATAGGAGTCTGTCGTTGTTATTTCTATTACATTTTCAGAAGTGATTTTGTGTCTTTAGGGAAGCAATTAGGGAGAAGGAAGCAGAAAGGGAAATAATCAATATCTAAAATGCTATAGAATAAGAAGAGGTTGAAAAAAAAATGCATAGCCAGAGAAAAGATATGTCTGACTTGGGTACAATTCCTTCAAATTAAACTGGGTCATATTCTTGGAAGATGCTGCACAGTGATACTTCCCAACAGACACAGAAGCTGTGGACTAAGTCCGGATGGTTTCCTCTCTGCTTCTGGAGTTAGCCAGCTCATTCCCCAGGAGGGCATAACGGGCAGCCAACTTCTGACAGTTAGAGTTGAATGAGAAAGAGAGATGCAGAAGAGAAAAATGTAAGCAGTGGCTACCACTCACTTTGACCATCACATATTTTACATGGAGGCCTATGGAATAGTGCAAAGACTTGTTTATATTCAGAGGTTTCAGCTTCCTGGATCCCCAGGCTTCCAGTAAGTGTAAAAGAAATCTGAATTCTGAAGACAAGAGAGAAATATGGAAGGGAATTGACAGACAATAGCTAAAACGCAATAAGAAAGCAATATTTTGAACCATACATCAGAATTCAAAGAGATAAAGGATGAAAGATAGATAATGGAGAGGAATGAAGAAAGAATTGGAGAAGGACTGGTGCTAAAGAAGAAAGGGCTCAGGAGGATTGAGGAAAAGTGAGAAGGGGAGGAGGGAGAAGGGGGGAAGAGGAAGGAAGAGGTGAGGAGAGAAGGGAAGAGGAGAATTAGAGAGAGGGGAGAGAATTGGAGAGTGGTGAGAGAAGTGAAAAGGAGTGGGGAAAGAAGATGGGTAGGAGTAGGAGGGAATGGGGAGAATAGGGGAGGAGGAGAACACAGGAGATGGGCAAATGGAAGATAGGAAGAGGCCTGAGGTGGAATTTGAATGAAGAAGAGATGAGAAGGAAAAGGATGAAGAGGAGTAGAAGGGTGGAACAGAGGGGAGGAGGAAAAGGTGGAAGGGAAACAAGAGAATGTGGGAGGAGAGAAAGAAGACAGGCAAGATCAAAATAAAAATGGGAATTCCCAGAGTAATGAGGAAGGGAATAAAGAAGAGGAGGGGAAGAAGATAAGAAGGGGATGAAATCCTACTCTTATCCTGGCATTATCTTGACACACAAAGAGCAATACTCTTCAAAGTGCCTTAATAACATTATCTCCAGATGAAAGGCAGTCGCAGGAGGAGGAGATATTACCTCTCTCCCACTGAGTTGAAATTCTCATAGACTAAAGAGATGGGAACAATAAAACAGCAGTGAGCACATTATGTCTCCTCTCTTTCCAGAAAAAGAAAGGCAAAACTAGACAGCACAAATGTACACAAGAGAAAGTATGATGCTAAATGTAAAGTGAGGAAACATGGAGAATATTTTGGATTTTGTAGTGCCAACTTCGGCAATTCAATTTTCATTGCATTCAAAGGGGAGCTATCAGCAAATTATTGTATATCAATTTGGGAAAATAACCATGGTGCAATTCCTCTGCAAGTGTAAGATTTTTCATTCTCACTCTGCCACAAGGGGATAGTTATGACTAACTACCTACACTTATAAGAAGCATTGAGTTTCCAGATAACCCAATACAATTTCAGAAACTATACTTTTCCCTCCTGGCATTTCCCTGGGAATATGATAGACAAATTAGATCTTAATCATCTAAATGAAATATAAATCAGAATTTCTAGGGTCTCTTACACTTCCTGAGACAATGTTTGTGATATCAGATGTCAAGTGTCATGGTCAACTGGCACATAAGGATGGAGAGGGGAATGGTGACCAGAATCAGAGATAGAGTTCAGGAGACCTCTCCCCACACAGGTAAGAATAAAGCTTTCCTTTGAGTGATAGAGAAAGATCTCTGATGAGTCTGAAAATCTAATACCTTCACCTTACTGCTGGGGGAGAGAATAAAGGAAGAAAATTGCACAGGAAAAAAATAAATAAAGAAGAGAGGGAAATGAAAGACTGAGTGACACAAATATGGGGGCTCACATGTCCCCAACTCTTCAAATATCCCTCTGTTCACCTGCCCTCCACACCATGAGAAATGAATGAATCCTATTTATTTTTGTCCCACACTATCTCAGGGATTTTGAGGATGGAGAATCTATTGCGGTCTGGGCATCTTAAAGTCTAGGTACTTGTGAATAGAGAAAGAAGATTTCCACCCCTCGGAATAAAGGGTGATGGGTAGCTCATCAATATCTTTGAATTGTGGGAATTTGAGCATTCTGGGTTTGGAATCTACCCAGTCAAGATGGTGAGTGGGTGAGACAGAGCTGGGTCAGCGGTGCTCCCCTCTCAGGCAGCTGATTTATTTAGCAGCATCTTCTGAATTTCCATGATAACCTTCTGAACTTCAATCCAGAAGTTATTGCTGAGACAGAAGTGGATGTAGGGGTTATAGAAGGAGCTGCTAATTGCCAGCCAGTGGAGGAAGAAGTAGAGGCCATTGTGGTTTGAGATGAATTCTCTGCATAGCAGCACCAGGTAGAGGTTAAGAGGGAGCCAGCTGATTGTGTAGACAAGCACCATTGTCATCAGCATCTTCAGGGTCTTCTTCTTCTCCCCATGCTGCCAGATATAGGTGTGGATGCTGATGCCATCAACAGCATTACGGATCCATAGCTTTTTGGCCACATGACCATAAACAACCACTAGTACCATTAATGGCAAGATGAACAAGAGCAAAAAAAAAAAAAAAAAAATTCTCAGCTCAAGGTATTTCTATGAAGATTTTGAAGTATATGGGAAACTGGGTAGGCAGACAGTTTCTTCAGTTATGTTTCTAGGTTATAAGACAGACAGAAAGAGAAACATCACCTTTGTCTTTTCCCTAGGCCTACAGCCAGCTATTTTATGGAAGTTTGGCCTAAGGGAGATACATATTTACTGTCTGTGTCAGCATTCAGCTTAAAATCTAGAGTTAAAAAGCCAGGAGCCTTTGGGTTCACCTAATCCAGATCTCTCATGTGATATATAAGGAAATTATGACCCCCAAATGTGAAGACTTATTTCTGATTACCAAATGCTATGAGAGTTATTGGAAACTGTTACGATAAATCCCAAGTAAAAGAAATTAATTTTGTACCTACATTTGGAAATGCACTATTCCAGCCCCTACTCCATAAGTTATTCCATGGGACTTCCAAGGTCACAGGTTGCTAGAATCCAACACTGGTTATACTGTGTTATTCTTACCCAATCTCCACCTGGTGAAACTTCTGGCAAATTGAATGTGGCAAAGGAGCACAGTTACTCACAATCCAGATGATAATGATGCTAACATTGTCTTGCATTGGAGTAATCCAAGATTTCAGGGCATACAGCATCACCTGGAAGAAAAAGGACCCCAGCCCCATTCAACAATTCAAATTAGGGTTACTTGTTAGCCATTCATCAACTGGCATTATGGTACAAACCAGCAAATACTGGGTAGGTAGGTGAGAAGTATGCTTATGTACTAATTCAGGTGGCATTTTGCTTCATGAAAGACCAACATTAGTTAATGATGAGTGAAATCTCTCAATGGAAGCAACACACACTAGGCCTGTCAGATGGCAGGGGATGGAAGGAAGAAGAGGATCAGGAAGAACGGCTAATGGATGCTGGGCTTAATACCAGGGTGAGGGGATGATCTGTGCAGTAAACCACCATGGCACATGTTTACCTATGTAACAAACCTGCACATCCTGAACATGTACCCCTGAACTTAAAATAGAAGTTGGAAATTAAAAATAAATTAATTAATAATTAATTTCAGTGCAAAAAATAAAGAAATGCAAGTGGACTGACCTTAAACCTTTTGACTCTGAGCAAGGAGTTCTGTGGAAAAGAGGAATGGATGTTCAAATGTGTGACTCATTTTCCCTTTATCGTATATAAGTGGGTAAGAATTCCACACAGCCATTCATTCTTTCTTCCACTTGGCTTTCTTCATACCCCTTTTCCTTCTAGCTTCGTCCCCTATCCTTTTGATACCTCCATGCTCCCCTCCTCCCTCCCTCCTTCCATGCCCCCTCCTATCTCCCCATTACCTATCACCTAGATACCTCCATGGACCCTCCCATCTGGCTTCAGTTACAACCTCTTTTATCTACCTTTATGTCCCTCCCACCTCACTCGTTTTCTGGCTCCCTCCTTTTCAAGTGATTAACTATGTAATTCTTTCCAGTTTCTCACTCCTACCCTATTTCCTTCCTTTGAAATCACTTTCAGCCCTCCTCTCAGCTCTTTCCTCTGTAATTCTGTTAGTTCTTTCCCACTTCAGTTCCTCAGCTCTCACTCACACACTTCACCCTCACCGCCCAGACTCAACTTACCACCAGTCCTGAAGCCACACACACCTCTGACTCAACCCTTCCCTCTTTCTTCCCTTAGCTGGTCCTGGAATGCAGCAAATAAGAAATGTTTTCCAAATGAGAAGAAGAGCACTTTTTTATCATTTTGTTCATTGCCACATCTCTGCTCCCATAGCACCATATCAAATATGGTAGCATTTTTATTATTTGAGGCCAGGTGTGATGGTTCATACCTGTAATCCCAACGTTTTTGGAAGCACAAGCAGGAGAATTGCTTGAGCCCAGGAGTTCGACACTAGTCTGGGCAACATACCAAGAACTCCACCTCTATGAAAAACAAAACAAAACAAAAAATTGATTTGGTGAAGGTCTGTATTTCACTATCTTGCAATCCCTCAAACTATACATATACATTTATATATCTTAAACAATTCAAAGAACTCTCTAGGTTATTTTTGATCTTATCTGTATCTAGGAGAAGAACTTGTCCCTTTACAAGACCGGAAGGCCGATGAGAAACACATACCTGATATTTGTCTAGGGAAACAGAAGCCATGGTAATCACAGTTACATAGGCACAAGAGTATTGGACAAAATGACTGAAGTGACATGTCATTTTCCCAAACACCAAGGAATTACACAGATAATGCACCTATGGGAGAAAGGGCAATGTGAGGCACAGGAAATCACCTCTGAGTCCTCTTACAAGCCCCCAACACAAATAAAGCCCTCTTTGTTATAATAATGGCAAACCACTGGCATTATTGTCTCAGGAAGTGGAAACAAACAAACAAAAATAAAACATTTCCACACTGCAGCTCTCATGCCCTCTCCATCTTCTCACATGCAAACATTCGGGCTTGAAGAAAGGGACATCAAATCACAAAAGCTATTAGCCATCTTGGAGTCCAAGCAATGCATTTGAAAGGTGAGGAAACTGAGGCTGGGTCTTTGTGACATAGCTCTGAAACACATGTCACCCAAAGCTCACCTGCAACATGTCCCTGCTGCAGGCAACCTAAGTCTCTCTCAACAACTGCCAAGGTAGGAGATTAACTCAGCAAGCAACCACAGTCTTGTCTGCTGTAGTTTGTTTTCCCCAATTTGCAAACCCTTTGTGCTGTCTCTCAGCCATTCCCCTCTCTATGCAAACACTTTCCAAATCAGCCCAACCCATTCCGGGGCTCCCTCCAGCCAAAGAGATTTCTCCTTTGCAAATGCAAAGTTGTACCTTTGCTCTCACCCTGCACCCAAGGTCGCCCTCCTCAATTAATATACAGCTTTTCTTAGCTCCCCCTTCACCATGGTAAGCCTACTTACCATGAGCTAAGAAAACATGAGCTAAGAAAAGCCAGCATCATGTTGGTCACAGAGATACTGCAAATGAAGAGGCCAGTGGTGGTGTGCACCCTTTTGTACTTCATAATCACATGGTTTAAGACACAGTTGCCTAAAATGGCAACAACCACCACGGTGTACCCTATTATTAACCACAATTGCACCTGTTCGTACTGAGACACCATCTCCGAAGCTATGCGACCCGATGTGTTGGCCAGGTCGCCAGTGTTCCACGTGTGGTCAGGCAGCTTGTCAATCATGGATAGCAGGCTATCCTAGCCAGCGCTGCCAACTGCACCTGGGAGGTGGTGGAGGTGATTAGACCATTAAAGCCACTGGGCACACTCAGAGCTTCATGACTCATGGTGCCGGGATTCAGGAAAGTGCCATGGGGCGATTCTGTGGTTGGAGTGTCCAGCTTGACTCCTTTGGAGAACAGTGAGGTCCTTAATCTAATGGGTCAGGGAACACCTGGGGAAGGGCAAAGGAGGAGTGGAGCACCCGTGAAGCTCTGGGCTAGCAGAAAGGGAGTATTCTAAGGTGTATGAGTTAGGGAGAGGGAAGAAGCGCTGATAACCAGCAAGAAGAACTGGACTGGCTTGGAGTGGGCAAGTGCGCAATGCTGAGCTGGGCAATAGAGTGCTGGGTAGGAGAATGTGGCTGGCTCCAAATGCTCTTCAGCCTGGAGAGCTCAGGCAGCATCCATTCCGAACCTGGGGACAGTGTCAAGCATTACCCTAGCACCACTCCTCCTCTGTGCAGCCCAAGATCGTTCAATTGCCATTGCCTTCAATCAGTCTATGAGTCTGTCCATCCAAGGCCTGCAGGTGCTCTGGGCAGGGCAGAGTCAGACATTGCTACTAGCATTGGGAGCCAGTGCCAGTGCATGTGCCTTCTGCAGCTCTCCTCTACAGAAAATCGAGGGGCCATGCTGGAGCCCTATACCCTAGAAGAGATATTGAATGGGGGCTGGGAATCACTGATCTTCTTTGATCCCTCTGCAGCAGTTTCCACAGAAAGACTGCTAAGATACATCAACTGGAAATCCAAGGAGCACGTTCTCTGTATCTGACCTTAAACTGGTTTCCTAAGGGCCCAAAACAGCTTAAGGTTTGTTTGGGGAATGACAGATGTGTTGACAAGTAGCCGAAGACAAGACTTCAGAACTCTGTCTGGAGAAGTACAGAGGACTGGTAGAAAGGGGTTAATGTAGGAGGATCAGACAGGCAGAGGCAGGCCAAAGTGTGAAGATGTAGTCTTGGCCTATTAACTGTGGTCCTTGCTCTCTTTGGTCTCTCTGAATGCGAGTTCCTCTCTCTCTCTCTCTCTGTCTCTCTCTCTCTCTCTCTCTCTCTCTTCATCTCTCCCTCTGTGTTCATTCTTGCCTCGAGAATCAGACATTTAATTTCAGAAAAGATGACTTCAATAATTGTTAGAAGGATTCAACCTTTTCTCCAGGGCTTGACTTCCTAGTCAACCCTATCACACAGGGGCTGTGGAAGAGGTCAGCAGCTGCATCTATCTTCTCCTAGAGGATCTGGGAGAGGAGCCATTCAATGTCAATAATGTCAGTAACTACTTATTAAGGCATAAGCAGAAATTTGTTATCACCATTATTATTGTCATCATCATTATCCAGGCATGAGAAGTCACTAAGCAGCCATAAAAGAGGCAAGCAAACTTCAGCCATACACACTTGTGTGTGTGTGTGTGTGTGTGTGTACATGCAGGAACCCTGGTTACAACTTCTTGCTTATGGGTTAAGGAATGATTAAAGAAAAAATCTGAGTGTCTTGGAGCCTTTTTGGAGTGACCCAACTTGTGGGAAGATGGTGGCTGATAGGTTACCACTAAATGGCTAGTCAGAAAATTTAATTGAATCCTGGTATTCTGAGTGGGAGTTAAGCCTTCTGAATTGAGGTAGAATTAGGTTTGGAGAAATTATATGGCTACCAGATAAGTTTTTTGAAAAAAAAAAGAAAAAGGGACGAAAGAATAGGAAAAACAAGCTGTGCCTTTAGTCCACAGAGCAGAGATCATTAAAAACATTTGAAGGAGTTAATAAATGTTGGTTCTACATGGCAAAACAAACTACCATCAGAGTGAACAGGAAACCTACAGAATGGGAGAAAATGTTTGCAATCTACCCATCTGACAAAGGGCTAATATCCAGAACCTACAAAGAGCTCAAACAAATTTACAAGAAAATGACAAACAACCCCATCAAAAAGTGGGCAAAGGATATGAACAGACACTTCTCAAAAGAAGACATTTATGAAGCCAACAGGCATATGAAAAAATGCTCATCATCACTGATCATCAGAGAAATGCAAATCAAAACCACAATGAGATACCATCTCACACCAGTTAGAACGGCAATCATTAAAAAGTCGGGAAACAACAGGTAATGGAGAGGATGTGGAAAAATAGGAACACTTTTACATTGTTGGTGGGAGTGTAAAATAGTTCAACCATTGTGGAAGACAGTCTGGCAATTCCTCAAGAATCTAGAACTAGAATTGCCATTTGACCCAGCCATCCTGTTACTGGGTATATACCCAAAGGATTATAAATCATGCTACTATAAAGACACATGCACACATATGCTTATTGTGGCACTATTCACAATAGCAAAGACTTGGTACCAACCCAAATGTCCATCAATGATAAACTGGATTAAGAAAATGTGGCACATATACACCATGGAATACTATGCAGCCATAATGAAGGATGAGTTTCTGTCCTTTGCAGGGACATAGATGAAGCTAGAAACCATCATTCTCAGCAAACTATCACAAGGACAGAAAACCAAACACCGCATGTTTTTATTCATAGGTGGGAACTGAACAATGAGATCACTTGGACACGGGGTGGGGAACATCACACACCTGGGCCTGTCACAGGGTGGGAGGCGGGGGAGGGATGAGTTGTAATGTAATGTAAATGATGAGTTGATGGGTGCAGTAAACCAATATGGCACATGTATACCTATGTATCAAACCTGCACATTGTGCACATGTACCCTAGAACTTAAAGAATAACAAAAAAAAAAAGAAAGGAAGGAAGGAAGGAAGAAAGGGAGGAAGGAAGGAAGGAAGGAAGGAAGGAAGGAAGGAAGGAAGGAAGGAAGGAAGGAAGGAAAGAAAAAGAAAGAAAGAAAGAAAGAAAGAAAGAAAGAAAGAAAGAAAGAAAGAAAGGAAGAAAGGAAAGAAAGAAAGAAAGGAAGAAAGAAAGAAAGAAAGAAAGAAAGAAAGAAAGAAAGAAAGAAAGAAAGAAAGAAAGAAAGAAAGAAAGAAAGAAAAAGAGAAAGCCAGGCCAGCAAACTTTGAAATGCAAATGCCAGTAGTTAGAAACTGAGTCCATCCAACATGGCAATTCCTTCCCTCTTCTCTTTGTCATCATGTGTGCCAGGCATCATGGCCACTTCCAGATGACTCCATATGTGCAAGACATCATAGCAACCTGTATTTGCATATTAAAAAGCTAGGATGGGAGGGCCAGTTTCTTCATGCGCTATGTGAATGACACACTTGGTCAAACTAATCCCCTGAGCCGTATGCAAATCAGACACTGCCTTCTCCAGCCTCCCAATATAACCTACTACTTTCCTGCCACGCAGAGGGCTTTTTCTCTCTCTTCAGAGCCCCCCTCCCTCTGTATCTGTATGGGGGAGCTTTTTCCTTCTTTCTTGCTTATTAAACTCTCTGCTCCTTAAAACCAGTCCACGTATGTTCGTGTCATTTAATTGGCATGAGACAAAGGATCCTGATGTTTTTCTATTCATCAGAGCAATAACATTTTGGTGTGTTGGCTGGGAAACCAAGGTACAACATTCACTGAAGTGGTGAGAATGGAGTGAATCTCCACCTCAGATCTGTCCTTTAATTTCAAGGCTCTCTTCCAACTACCCTGTCACCAAATTTCCCTTTCTTTTTTATCCACAGTGGCTGTGTCTATTCTGTCTATATATGTAATGTGCAGGAATTTTTACAGCCCAAGGAAACAGGTGTGTCAGTAAAAGCAGGCAAATGCCACAGGCGGTAACTCCATAGGCATCTCTCCCTCTCCACCGTTTTTTTGGTGAGCACATGGTATTTATAGGCCAACAGAGCCACCTAGTGGAAAGAGAAATCCTCTTCACAAGACACATTGCTGGTTTTCTGTGGTACATTGCAACTTCACAACTTCTCCTTTTTGTGCTTTTCTACTGGAAACTAGGCTTTATGCTACCTTTGTGAATGAGAGAACTCTGCCTTCAACAGTTAGGAGCTAAATGTTTCCATAGACAAATTTTAGTCTTGATATTGTCCCATAGGCAGGAAAATCACCACTAGGTTCCCACATCCCTTTAAGGCACATATTCTGTCTCCGATTAAGACAGTACATAAAGGGGATTTTATGTTTGAAAGTTAATCAGAACTGTTTTTCTAAGGGTGAATGCTTTATTTAGTATGGACCATAATAGTGTTCAATTTAGCACATTTCCTCCATTAAAAGAGCTTTGCCTTTTTATAGTATTTCCCAAGATCCTTTTTTTCCTTTTTCTTTTTTTCTTTTCTTTTCTTTTTTTTTTTTTTTTTTTGGTAGGGAGGCACACATGTCACACAAGTTTGGGAGATCAAAAGGAAATAATAGGCAGAAGATTAGGGCTTCTTGGCCAAGCATGACTAGGCCTCAAAAGTGTAGTTCCTCTGGTGCCATGGCTTGAAGGGTCATGTCTGCAGCCATGGGTGGCACATTTAACAGGGTGCTAGGACCCAGGAACCAGAGAGGAAAAATACTCGGCGGGGGGAGGGGGGCGGGACACCATCACCTTTTTTTTTTCTCTCCACCCTGGGTCACATATGGAAAGAAAGAAGACTAAATGGATGCCTTCTCTCACATCTCTTTCTAGATGAGTAAGAGATTATCTTCAGCATGCACTCACCTGGAGTGTATTTTAAAGCACTGGGAATCCTTTGACCCTGAGACTTTGAAAAAAAAACCACCTCATATTCTATTGCACAAGGATTTGACATTCTTACCATCTTGGGGACAGACAAACCTGGCCTGCTGGTGGAGCCTTGAGTTTAATATTATTCAACAGTTCAATCTTTTCTGCAGATGGAAGGGCAAATGGACTGAGGTCCCCTATGTGCAGACTTTCTTTGCACAGCGAGAAAACCCAGACCTCTACAAGTTCTGTATTATCAACTCAGTTCTTTTAGCAGCCGTGGCAGGCAAGCCCACAGAGCTAAAGCAAATTCCAGGGGAGCAATCTGAGACAGCTATTGAATGTCCCAACCCTTCCAGTCTCCCTCCAATCATACCAACAGCCACTACCTCCTCCAGTTCCACCATTTCCTGTATTACCAACTCTTCCCACTTCATCTTACCTCTGCAGGAAATCCCTGATTGCAATGATGCCATGAGGGTTCAAGTTCCTGTCTCATTACAGAACCTTAGGAAGATAAAAGGAGACTTAGGCTAATTTTCTGACAACCCTAATAGGTATATAGAAGCTTTCCTCAATTTAACTCAGGTCTATGGTGTTTGTCCTTTTTCCACAGTTTAAAATGGCTTTTTTGTAATGTTCTTCCAACGTAGAAAAAGACAATTTTCCAAACCTTGAAGTGCTTGGCTTGGAGTTGAGCTGGGAGGAAGGGAACCCAGAAGCCTGACATCCCAGCAAAAGGGTCAAAATTTCTTACCAGTCAGGCTTTTGGCTTCTCTCTCCCTGTGCAAAACAGGGAAAGGGATAATAAGAATCATTCTTTATTCCCTGTAAACTTTTAATTAATGAAAAAGAATTTGTGAGGTTGGTCATGAGCTGCAGCCAATCTGGTGTGCTTTGTGTGTCTTTCTGTATGGTTCTGTCAAAAGAAGCGGTATCCTATGTTAAGATACAAGTCCAGAACTCCATAAGCCTGCTGTTCAAGCCAGCACAACAAAATGGTCAGTAACGAACTTGGCTACAGGTCTCTTTCTTGTTTCATGTCCTTGGGAACATGACCTGTAACCATGTGGCAATATCTTGCTTTAGCCTTTGCCATTTTATAGTGGTGACTTTCTTCTTGTGCTAAGTCAGTTCCTGGGTAAGGACTACAAGACCAGATAAGCCAGTTTGTCAACCTGGGTGGTGTCATTTGATCCATCAAGGGCAGGGTTTACAAAATATCTTAAGCACTGATCTTGAGACCGGTTAAGGGAGCATCAGAATCTTGTAGCCGCCAGTTCCATGATTCCCAAGCCATCGTTTTTAAACTTATGGCTAGTTTTTTAATCTGGTTTCCAGGCAAGAGGGAAGCATATTTTAATATGGGGTTATTATCATCTTTGTTTTAGACTATACACTGTAAACAAAGATCTTCCCAAAGTTGGTTCAGCCTATACCCAGAGATAGGCAAGGATAGCTTGGAGTCTGAAAACAAAATGGAGTTGGTTGGGTTGGATATCCTTCACTATCTCAGTCACAATTTTGCAATGACGGTTTCAAAAGCTGCCGCTAACCTCCTTTGAAACTATCTCATACACTCATGGTTAAGTCATAACCTAATTAAGGCTTGTTGGTTTCCACTGTAAGGTTACTTTTTGTAAAGTTCAAAAGCCGAAAATCTTAACTGCTTGGCATGGCTAAAATAGAGTAACAAGAGATTTAACAGAATTTTCTTAAAGAGTGTTCAGCTTAATTAAAAGTGGATATTCAACTTATAGGCATTTTTAAAATGTCTTTGTGTTTTTCTCTTCTTGATCTTGTTTTTCTGGAAAAGGTTTTTTCTTTTTTTCTTTCTTCTCAGTCAACTGAATTATTTTTCTTGTTTTCTGTTCTGTCTCTATTAATGCATGCATGAGAGGCTCTAAGATAACCTCTGGTAACATGGGACTCCATGGCAAGACAGAGGAGATGCCACAGACTCTATGTTTTGGGAAAAACAAAAACAAACAAACAAAAAACTCTGTTTTCCTTATGAAACCCCAGGAAATTAAAAGCAGATAGTTCCCTCTCAAAATCAAAGGCTCTGTTCTGTTTTCCATTGTGTTATCTGATCGTTTTGAGTTTTGGGGTATCAAATTACTTCACATTAGCAGAGAGCTTTGGTGTATAATAATTAGGTAGGAAATACACTTCAAGAAATGGCTTTCCCTCCTGTTGGGGATCCAAAATCCAGTGTAAAATGGTATCTTTAATTTTGGGAATCTGTCTTTGCCTTCAGCTGTGCTTGCTTATTAGGCCGTAAAAATGCATAGTGTCCTGGCCCTGTTTCTGCAAAAGCTCCACCCTAAAGCCAGTAATCCAATTCAGAAAGTGGCAAATAAAAAATCTTACAAGTGCTGAATCTTCTGTCTGTTTGTGTTATTTGTAATGTCTATAAAAAGAGCTGAAATTAACTGGGTTTGAGAAAAATTAGCACTTAAATCCATTTTTTTATTATTATACTTAAGTTCTGGGACACATGTGCAGAATGTGCAGGTGTGTTACATAGATATAAACATACCATGGTGACTTGGCGCACACATCAACCCATCATTTCCATTAGGTATTTTTCCTAATGCTATTCATGCCCTAGCCCCCAACCCTCTGACATGCCCCAGTGTGTAATGTTCCCTTCCCTGTGTCCATGTTTTCTTATTGTTCAACTCTCACTTATGAGTGAGAACATTCAATGTTCAATTTTTTTTTCTTGTGTTTGCTGAGAATGATCATTTCCAGCTACATCCATGTCCCTGCAAAGGACACGAACTGATCATTTCTTATGGCTGCATAGTATTCCATGGTATACATGAGCACAATTTTCTTTATCCAGTCTATCATTCATGAACATCTGGGTCATTTACAAGTCTTTGCTATTGTGAACAGTGCTGCAAAAAACATATGTGTGTGTGTGCCATTATAGCAGAATGATTTATAATCCTTTTGGTACATACCCAGTAATGGGATTGCCGGGTCAAATATTATTTCTACTTCTAGAACCTTGAGGAATTGCCACACTGTGTCACTGTCTTCCACAATGGTTGAACTAATTCACACTCCCACTAACAGTGTAAAAGCATTCTTATTTCTCCACATCCTCTCCAGCACCTGCTGTTTCCTGACTTTTTAATGATCACCATTCTAACTGACATGAGATGGTATCTCATCGTGGTGCTGATTTGCATTTCTCTAATGACCAGTGATGATGAGCTATGTTTGTTGACCACATAAATGTCTTCTTTTGAGAAGTGTCTGTTCATATCCTTTGCCTACATTCTGATGGGGTTGTTTGTTTTTTTCTTGTAAATTTGTTTAAGTTCCTTGTAGATTCTGGATATTAGCCCTTTGTCAGTGGATAGATTGCAAAAATTTTCTCTCATTCTGTAGGTTGTCTATTCACTCTGATGATAGTTTCTTTTGGTGTGCAGAATCTCTTTAGTTTAATTAGATCCCATTTGTCAATTTTGGCCTCTGTTGCCATTGCTTTTGGTGTTTTAGTGATAAAGTCTTTGTCCATGCCTATGTCCTGAATGATATTGCCTAGGTTTTTTTCTAAAATTTTTATGGTTTTAGGTCTTACATTTAAGTCTTTAATTCTTCTTGAGTTGATTTTTGTATGAAATGTAAGGAAGGGGTCCAGTTTCAGTTTTCTGCATATGGCTAGCCAGTTTTACCAACACCACTTAGAAAATAGGGAATCTTTTCTCCATTGCTTGCTTTTGTCAGGTACATCAAAGATCAGATGACTGTAGATGTGTGGCATTATTTATGAGGCCTCTGTTCTGTTCCATTGGTCTATATATTTGTTTTGGTAGCAGTACCATCCTGTTTTGGTTACTGTAGCCTTGTAGTATAGTTTGAAGTCAGGTAGCGTGATGCCTCCAGCTTTGTTCTTTTTGCTCAGGACTGTCTTGACTATACAGGCTCTTTTGTGGGTCCATATGAAATTTAAAGTAGTTTTTTCTAATTCTGTGAAGAAGTAAATTGTAGCTTGTTGGGGATGGCATTGAATTTATAACTTAATTTCGGTAGTATGGCCATTTTCACAATATTGATTCTTTCTATCCATAAGCATGGAATAATTTTCCATTTGTTTGTGTCCTTTCTTATATCCTTGAGCAGTGATCAAGGACCTTCACATCCCTTGTAAGTTGTATTTCTAGGTATTTTATTCTCTTTTTAACAATTGTGAATGGGAGTTCACTCATTATTTGACTCTCTCTTTGTCTATTATTTGTGTATAGGAATGCTTGGGATTTATGCACATTGATTTTTTTTTCCTGAGACTTTGCAGCAACATTACTTATCAGCTTAAGTAGATTTTGGGCTGAGACTATGGGGTTTTCAGATAATCATGTCATCTGCAAACAGAGACAATTTGACTTCCTCTCTTCCTATTTGAATACTTTTTACTTTTTTCTCTTGCCTGATTGCCCTGACCAGAACTTCCAATCCTATGTGGAATAGGATTGGTGAGAGAAGGCATCCTTGTCTTGTGTTAGTTTTCAAAGGGAATGCTTCCACCTTTTGCCCATTCAGTATGATATTGGCTGTACCTTTCATCAATACCTGGTTTATTGAGAGTTTTTAGCACGAAGGGGTGCTGAATTTTCTCAAAGCGCTTTTCTGCATCTATTGAGATAATTATGTGGTTTTTGTCATTGGTTCTGTTTATGTGATGGGTTGCATTTATTGATTTTTGTATGTTGATGCAGCCTTGGATTCCAGTAATGAAGCCAACTTGATCGTTGTAAACATGCTTTTTGATGTACTGCTGGATTTGGTTTGCAGCATTTTATTGAGGATTTTCACATATATGTTCATCAGGGTTATTGGCCTAAAATATTCTTTTTTTGTTATGTCTCTGCCGGGTTTTGGTATCAGGATGATACTGGCCTCATAAAATTAGCTAGGGAGGAGTCCCTCTTTTTGTATTGTTTGGCATAGTTTCAGAAGGAATGATACCAGCTCCTCTTTATACCTCTGATAGAATTCGGCTGTGAATACATCTGATCCTGGGCTTTTTTTTGTTTGTTGTTTTTTGGTTGGCAGGCTATTAATTACTGCCTCAATTTCAGAACTTGTTATTAGTCTATTCGAGGATTCAACTTCGTCCTGGTTTAGTCTTGGGAGGGTTTATGTGTCCAGGAATTTATCCATTTCTTCTAGATTTTCTAGTTTATTTGCATAGAGGTGTTTATAGTATTCTCTGATGGTAGTTTGTATTTCTGTGGGATCAATGGTGATATCCCCTTTATTGTTTTTTATTTTGTCTATTTGATTCTTCTCTATTTTTTTCTTTATTAGTCTGGCTAGTGGACTATTTGTTTCATTAATCTTTTCAAAACACCAGCTCCTGGATTCATTGATTTTTTGAAGGGTTTTTCATATCTGTATCTCCTTCAGTTCTGCTCTGATCTTAGTTATTTCTTGTCTTCTGCTAGCTATTGAATATTTTTGCTCTTGCTTCTCTAGTTTCTTCAATTTTAACAATTTTTCCTTCATTTCAACCTTGGTGAATCTGATGATTATTTGTCTTGGGACTGCCCTTCTTGAGGAGTATTTTTGTGGTGTTCTCTGTATTTCCTGAAGTTGAATGATGGTCTGTCTCACTAGATTGATGAAATTTTCCTGGGTAACATCCTGAAGAGTGTTTTCCAACTTGGTTCCATTCTCCCCAACACTTTCAGGTACACCAGTCAAACATAGGTTTGGTCTTTTCACATAGTCCCATATTTCTTGGAGACTTTGTTCATTTCTTTTAATTCTTTTTTCTTTAATCTTGACTTCATGCTTTATTTCACTAAGTTGATCTTCAATCTCTGATATAGTTTCTTCTGCTTGATTGATTCGGCTATTGATACTTGCATATGCTTCAAGAAGTTCATACCACTGGGGTATGAAAATAACTCCTGCAGCTAGCTCGGTGTCTGCTCAAACAGCTTTTATGCTTGAAACCCAGGGTCTTGATGGTGTAGGCACCTGAGGGAATCTCCTGGTGCGTGGGTTGCGAAGACTGTAGGAAAAGCATAGTATCTGGGCTGGAATGTAACATCCCTCACAACGCAATCCCTCAAGGCTTCGCTTGGGTAGGGGAGGGAGTTCCTTGACTCCTTGCACTTCCCAGGTAAGGTGATGACCCACCCTGCTTTGTCTTGCCCTCCATGGGCTGCACCCACTGTCTAACGAGTCCCAATGAGATGAGCTGGGTACCTCAGTTGGAAATGCAGAAACCACCTGCCTTCTGCGTTGATCTCGCTGGGAGATGCAGATTGGAGCTGTTCCTATTCCACTACCTTGCCAGCCACCCAAAATAGATCAAATGTGTTTTAGTTCATGTGACTTTAATCTTCAAGCTTGTACATAATTAATATTGCTTACTAACCAGGTTTTTCACCAGAAGTAAAAGTTGCTAAGAGTTAACAATGTAACATGTATTTGATATCATTAGACAGTTTTACATGCAAGGCATATAAAAACAGTAAAATGTGTTTTTTTTTTTTTTTAGTAAAAGATTATAAGAAAGTATGGAAATGTAACTTTTTCCCAGGGATAAGTGATTATCTTAAATTTAATAAGATAAAACTAAAAGTTTAAGTAAGTTGTGAAAAGATAGTAAAAATTAATCTTGCAAAAATGTGTAGACATTAAATTCAAAAAGGTATTACATGATCTTTTCATACATTAAGCATTGAAACACAAACTCAACGAGGTTGTCTTAAAACACTAATCTTCCCTTTAGTAAACGAGGTTATAAAAGGTTTGTAAAGATTTCACCTCATGGTCAAATTGATTAAGATTAGATGGAATCATTTATAAGGTTTCATGTAAACGAATTGGGGTTAACATTAATTAAAAAAAAAAAAGAGCATTAGTCTTTGCTGCCAAGGAGACCAGGGGTTTTGACTTCCTCTTGGTTCCTTTCTCCTTATATAAGCTAAGTCACCAAGTATCTCTAATTCTTGATTTGCTCAGCAGTAAAATGAGCATAATCATCTCTGCCCTGCTTTCCTTATAAGATGGCTCTGAGGCTCAAATATTTTTATATATAGGGAAGCACTGTTTAACAATATAAGACTGCTATCATTGTACATTTACGCGATTGTTTGGCATCTCTCTAATTCTTGCATGCCTCTGTGTCAGCTACTCATTTCCCTGCCTTGATCATTTCAACTTTTGAATTCAGAAATTATTTTCTAATCTCTGAGGGAGGTGTAAGATACGTGTTGATCATGGAGACTGCTCTGCCATGAACTGAAGAATGAGATTTAACAATTTTCTTTTTTTTTTTTTTTTTACCTGAGATCCAAAAAGAAGAGAATAAGATAAAGACAACTGACACTGACAGACAACTGTTTTGAATAATTCTTTTCTCCCACCTCCAGAAACCAGCATTGCAGATAACCACTAGCCCCTTATAATTCTAAGTGGGTCCCTGGAACAGCAGCATCCAAGTTACCTGGAAGCTCATTAAAAATGCACAACCTCTGGCCCCACTACAAGACTTGCTGAGTTAGAATCTGCATTTTGACAACATCCTTGAGAAACCTTGCCTTATCCCACAAGTTCAAATGGGGCACCCATGGTTTATAAAGGATGCTTGTTTTAAATGGAATAAATGGGAAGCTAATTAGCCTTGTAAATAACAACTTGCCAATAGTTTTTTCAAACTCGGCCACAGATTAAAATCACACAGGTAGCTTTAAATAACGCTGATGCCTGAGTCCAACCTCCAAAGATCTATATATGTTGGTCTTTTAGGAGTTTGGCTATTGGGAATTTTTAAAAGCTCCTTAAGTAATTCTAATATGCATCAAAGTTTGACAACCATTGCAATGCATGTGAAATACTGTGTAAAAGTAGCACGTATGAGCATAAAAGATGCTTGCTTTAATTAGAATACTTAGATTGTGCTTTTTAGAATAAAGAGGAATTAAGAACCATTAAGAGTAGACAACACATGGAGAAAATTCTGGATTCCAAAAAAAAAAAAAAAAAAAAAGGTGCCAGAGAGGGGACTTGTTAAATGCAAAATAATAACATATTCAGGGCAGAAGGGGCCTGTCCTTAACTTACCTTAACTTACCTTACCTTAACGTACCATTTGTTTTCATTTTAATAACCATAATTCTACACCTCGAGTTAAACAGGTACATGGAGGCTCCTCTTCTCTGATGCCTAATGAACTTTCTACAACCAGTCCCGAATAGCCATGCTGAATCAAATAGGCCTCAGTGAGAGTTCAGTTAGCAGCATGCTACGTTCACTTCTTGCTTGCCTTATTTTAGTTTTTTTTTTTCTTTTTTAGTTTTTTAGTTTTTTTTTCCCATGATATCGCTACTAAAAGAGTCTTATTTATTGGAAGACAGGGCCTGGATCTTGCTCATGTCCTTGTACTGATCCTTCTCTATATTTCCTGAATCCTTGGCACATGCCTTGTACAAGGCAGATGCTCATGTTTTTCAAAATGCATTCAATTGAAATAGTAAAGAAATACAAAGCACCATTCTGTATTTTGTCAGAATTCAGTGTTGACTTAGTTTTCACAGACTATTTGAGAGGAATGCAGGCTAGCAATGTCTGTTCTTTGCCACCCTGCAGAACAGCCTAT
The DNA here is from genome assembly GCF_043159975.1 of Macaca nemestrina. NCBI lineage: Eukaryota > Metazoa > Chordata > Mammalia > Primates > Cercopithecidae > Macaca > Macaca nemestrina. The sequence goes on from NC_092145.1 coordinate 88,633,599, forward strand.
TGGTTCTGTCCCCTTTCTATGTGGCTTGCTAGTCTCAGTTGCACCTTGGAAGCTAGCAGGACCTGCCCTGGCTTATTACAAGGCAACAAACTGAAAAAAAAAAAAAAAAAAAAAAAAAAAGAAAGAAAAAAAATTCTACAAATGAGGTGAAAAAAAAAAAAAAATAACTGGAAGCCAAAACTAACTAAACACTGAAATAATGAAAGTTCCCTGGCAAAAAGTCCTTGGATTTACTATATTTAGTCAGGTCTGCCAATCACTCTGTCCATGATCATGCCTCATAAAGAGCCTTAACGGTTTCCAAAGTGGAAGGAAGCATTGATTTCCCAAACCTGAAGATGCCTCAGGGATCACAGGGTGAAAGAGCTGAGACCCAAAACACAGAAGGGACTTGATCAAAGTCACGTAAGCAGTTAAAAGGTTTAGATCTAAAGTTTTGTCCACTACTGCTCCATAAGTATTCACTAATTATTGCCTTTTATGAAGACTTGTTAATGAAGCCACATAGAATAATAAAACCAACACTTGTCCTTCAATCACTCTGTGATTTCATTGTGATGAGTGTTGGGGGGACTCACAGGCAGTCCAGTATTTAACATCGACTAATTGAATGAAAATTAGTTTATCTGTTGGCTTGTAACAACATAAAATATTGCACTTTCATGAATTTTACTGGTACCTGCTTTATTATGCCAACATACTTGGGGGTTTTTAACCTCCTATTGGGGCCACTAAAAGACTGCTTACAGCAGCAGCTCTACTAGGTGCCTCATGAGTCATGGAGGTAGTGCCCATGTCCTCTTGCCTCAGCCCCAAATTTTGGGGCACTGATTACAGTGCCTCACCAGGTTAAGAGTTTCCCCAGAGTTGGAAGTGTGGCTTTATATTTTTCTTTTATGTCAGTGATTGGGCTCTTTGTGTACTGAATACTCCAGTTGTGCTGGTGAATGGAAGTCAGAAAGTCTTTCCTTGGTCTTGAGGGCTGGGTGTATAGGAGGCAAGAGGGAACCAGGTGCAACCACAATTCTTTCTTTTTTTGTGGGGTGGCTTTTGCTTTTTGTCCTTCAACTGTGTATTAGTCCGTTTTCACACTGCTGATAAAGATGTAACCAGGAATGGGAAGAAAAAGAGGTTTAATTGGACTCACGTTTCCACATAACTAGAGAGGCCTCAGAATCACGACGGGAGGCAAAAGGCACTTCTCACATGTTGGTGGCAAGAGAAAGTGAGGAAGAAGGAAAAGCAAAAATCCTTAATAAATCCATCAGATCTCATGAGACTTATTCACTGTCACAAGAACAGCACAGGAAACACCAGCCCCCATGATTCTATTACCTTCTCTTTGGTCCCTCCAACAACAAGTGGGAATTCTGGGTGATACAATTCAAGTTAAGGTTTGGGTGGGGACACAGTCAAATCATATCAAAGTGTTAGTTTAAGTTCAAGGGTACATGTGCAGGGTGTGCATGTTTGTTACATAGGTAAACAAGTGCCAGGGTGGTTTGCTGCATAGATCATTCTACCATCAAGGTATTAAGCCCAGCATCCATCAGCTATTCTTATTGATGATTTTCCTCCCTTACCCCCCGCAACGGGCCCCAGTGTGTGTTACTCTCCTCCATTTGTCCATATGTTCTCATCATTCAGTTTCCACTTATAAGTAAGAACATGCAGTGTGTTGGTTTTCTTATCCTGTGTTAGTTTGCTGACAATAATGGGTTCCAGCTTCATCCATGTCCCGGAAACTGACATGATTTCATTCATTTTTGTGGTGGCATAGTATTCCGTGGTGTATATATACCACATTTTCTTTATCCAGGTTATCATTAATGGGCATTTGGGTTGATTTCATCTCTTTTCTATTGTGAATAGTACTACAGTGAACAAACACATCCATGTGTCTTTATAATAAAATGATTTATATTCATTTGGGTATATACCCAGTAATGGGATTGCAGGGTTGAATGGTATTTCTGCTTCCGGATTTTTAAGGAATCACCATACTGTCTTTCACAGTGGTTGAACTAATTTACATTCCCACCAATAGTGTAAACGTGTTCCTTTTTCTCTGCAACCTCGCCAGTATCTGTTGTTTCCTGACTTTTTAATAATATCCATTCTGACTGATGTGAGATGGTATCACATTGTGGTTTTGACTTGCATTTCTCTGATTTTCGGTGATGTTGTGCTTTTTTTCATATGTTTGTTGGCTGCATGTATGTCTACTATTAAGAAGTCCTTTGCAAAACTTCTCAATTTTTGCAAAGAATCTCATGTCCTTTGCCCACTTTTCAGTGGGGTTGTTTGTTTCTTCTTGTACATTTAAGTTCCTTGTAGACTCTTGATAGTGCACCTTTGTCAGAAGAAAAGACTGCAAAAAATTTATCCAATTCTGTAGGTTGTCTGTGCACTCTGACGATAATTTCTTTTGCTGCACAGAACTTTTTAGTTTAATTAAATCCCATTTGTAAATTTTTGCTTTTGTTGCAATTGTTTTTCGTGTTTTTGTCATGAAATCTTTGCCTGTGCCTATGTCTTAAATGGTATTGCCTAGATTTTTTTTTTTCTAGGATTTTTGTAGTCTTGGGGTTTACATTTAAGTCTTTAAATTTTGTATCACGTGTAAAATTTTGTATCACGATAATGCTGGCCTCATAGAATGAGTTAGGGAAGAGTCTTTTCTTTTCAATTTATTAGAATAGTTTCAGTAGGAATGTTGTCATCTCTTCTTTGTATCTCTGGTAGAATTCGGCCATGAATCCATCTGGTCCTGGGCTTTTATTGGTTGGTAGGCTATTTATTACTGTCTTAATTTCAGAACTTGTTATTGACCTATTGGGGGATTCAATTTCTTCCTGGTTCAGTCTTGGATGGGTGTATGCGTCCAGGAATTTATCTATTTCTTCTAGATTTTCTGGCTTATGTGCATACATGTGTTTATAGTATTCTCTGGTGGTTGTTTGTATTTATGTGGAGTAGATGGTGATATCCTCCTTGTCATTTCTGATAATATTTATTTTGTTCTTCTCTCTTTTCTTCTTTATTAGTCTAGCTAGCAGTCTATTTTATTATTATTATTATTATTTTCAGAAAAACTGATTCTGAATTAGTTGATTTTTGAAGGGTTTTTGTGTCTCTATCTTTTTCAGTTTAGCTCTGATCTTAGCTATTTCTTCTCTTCTGCTAGCTTTGGAGTTTGCTCTTGGTTCTCTAAATCTTTTAGTTTTGAGGTTAGATTGTTAACTTGAGACCTTTCTAGCTTTTTTATGTGGGTATTTAGTGCTCTAAATTTCCCTCTTAACACTGCTTTAGTTGCATTCTAGAGATTCCAGTTGCACTGTATCTTTGTTCTCTTTAGTTTCAAAGCATGTCTTGATTTCTGACTTAATTTCATTATTTAACCAAGAGTCATTCAGGAACAGGTTGCTCGATCTCCATGTAGTTGTGTGGCCACCAAAATTCTAATCCGAAGTCCTAACAGAAGGACTTTTAAAGACCACTGTTTCAAGGCCTTACAATCCTGCAAAGAAGGCAAAGTAGAATTTATTGCTCCCATTTTACAATCTCAGAAACTGAGACACAGAGGTTAATGTAATGCCTAAAATCACAAGGCTACTAAGTACAAAGCAGACATTAAATATGTGTAAATCTGGTAAATAATTTAGAGCTTTTTCATAAAGGCAGATTACCCTCAAGGGGTTTTGTTTTAGAAATTCGAATAAAGGGCAACCCTACAATGGAATAACTTTGTACTAGAGAATCAAGAGTCTTGAGTTTTCTTCATTTATTTACACATTTCTTGAATCCAAAAGAATTTACTGAGTATCTAACCTATACAAGGCCCCATCTTTAACCTTAGAGTGCAGAGATAACTAAGACAAAATGTTTGACTTTGAGGAATCCCCTGTCCAATGATGTGACAGAAATGCTTACAGATTATTGCAGTGGGGTATAATAAAGGCATATCCACAGTTAGAGGGGGCACTGATAATCTGGGGTTGCTTCATGAAGGATTTGATGCCTAAACTGAGCTAGTGACACCTCTGTTTCTGAATTACATTATATTGTAAAAGACCCCCTTCCCCTTTTAAAGTGAGGAATTGAACTCTCTGGCCTCCAATAAAGCATCTAGTGTATTTCAACTGGTGGTAATTCAGAATAGGAGAGAGTTACATGTCTTTAAACATTCAAAGGGACCAAGATTACTAATTATGCTTCTTTCTTGTCTTACTGCCTTGATACTTGGAACCACCTGGCATGATGCAGAAATGACATGGCTTAAGATATCTTGAATAACTACACACAGGTGCTGTCTAACTTCTCAGGAATGTTAGGGTCCACAACCCATTGTTCCTGACTCTTGACATTTTCTGGTTCCTACTGGCACAACTCTTTAACAAATACTTTCAACTTTCCCTTCTTTACACCTTTTACCTCCCCAAATCATTTTAAACAGCCCAGCCCCTATCAGGCCCTGTCTTCTTCAGAATTTTAATCTATTGTACTTACCAAAAATGTTTAAATACCTAATATATGCCAGGTATGGTGCTTGTTGCTGGGGATAGAATCAATCATGAACCAAAACAGACTTGGTTCTTTTCTTCACTGACTTTGCATTTTACTTCAGGTAAAACAAATTAATTTTAAAAGTCACATGCATGAAAGTAAAATTACGGGTAGAATAAGTGCTGGGAAGAGGTACATGGTGCTATGAAAGTGTATTAAAAAGTGAAACTTTCTTTAATCAGGGATATCAGGGAAGGCTTCTCTGAGCAAGCCACATAAATTAAAATTTGAAGAAAGAACAGAAGACCACCAGGTAAAGAAAATGTGTTTATAAGGATGGGAAAAAATGTTCAAGATACAGCAGTATGTGCAGAGGCCCTGCAGCAAGATGCGTTCAAGGTACTGAAATAAGGGCAATAAAGCTGGAGCCCAGAAAATGTGGAAAAGCATAGCAAAAGTACAGCTGAAGTGGCAGGCCAGGCTAGTCCACGCAGGGCCTTCAGGTCATAGTAAGGATTTTGATCTTCATACTAACAGTAAAATAAATAAGCTCTTAAAGTGTTTCTAAGAAAGGATAAGGGTGGGTGATATTATCAGATTCATGTTTTGGGAAGATAACTTAGGCTGCAGTGCAAAGAACCAATTTGAAAGCATTAATTGAGTTATAATTAATGAGAGATCATTTTAGAAGTCTGAGTGAGAGAATAGAGTTGTGGCAGTAAGATTGGAAATAATATTATTATAAATATTCTAGAAATAATAATAACAAATTTAAAGGGATATTTCAGAGACAGGTGTCACTGACAGGATGATGCAATAGATTGGGTATGTGTATGAGGGAGAAGGAAATGTCAAGAATGACTTCCAGGTCTCTGGGTAGATGGTAAAGCCATCTACATTGAGAAGAAGCCTATAAAAGAATCAGATTTGAAAAGCAAGTTTATGCTGAACAGTGCTTAGATGGAGGAGGATTTGTTATATCCTAACTGAAAATTCAATCTGACTGTTTGATATAGAGATCTGCTTTTCAGAAAGGAAGGCTGGGCTGGAAATACAATTCTGGGAGTTTTCAGCATGTGCATGGTAATTAAAGCAATGGACTTGAATAAGATCACCTAGGGAAAGAGTAGATATAAAGATAATGAAGTAAAATGGTAGATCTGGGGCTCATTAAGGACTAAAGGGCACCTGGCCTCTATCAGGTAGAAGAAGCACATGACTTCTGTAGTGCTCCAAGGCGTGAGACAAAGGAGCACTTTCCAATAGCCTGAGCTCTCCTGAGATGGAATTTGATGCCTCGGTAAATAATGCTTGAGGTTTTATCACAGAGACTAGATGGTTTTCCACCAGAGATGCTATACAAAACCTTGAAGTACCAAATGATGGGGCTGTCACTAGATGCCTTCTAAGCTGTCACTATGCCCAAAAGTCAGGTCAATGCAATAAAATTCCACCATCAAATATGCAAAAAGTAAACCAGCAGTGTCTGTGTTTTGGGAAGAAAATTTGACATAAATGCAAAGATCTGAGGAGGCCCAGATCTCTTAAATCTAAACCTTATCCTGGGTGGTCAAATACCTGAAGTGCAAATCTGACTTACTACTCTCTTTATCTGGTAGATATTTGGTATATGAAAATGCTCTAAAACTTTGAAGTCTTTGCTTGAGTTGTTTTTCTGTGAATCCCAGAATCAACCAACAAAGTTTGGAATCCTAAATAACAGCTTTTTTTGTTGTTGTTTTTTTGAAACACTTGAAAGTTCTGGAAAGGGAACAGATACTGAGCACTCACTATGCTCTGGGTACTTTAAATCTCAATGCAACCAGGGAAGAAACTATTATTATCTTCATTTAACATAAATAAACTAAAGTGTCTAGAAGTCAAGAAACTTGTCCAAGATCATATAACTAGAAAGTAGCAGAACTGGGATTTTTACCCCAGATATTCCTGACTCCAAGTCCAGTGGACTGTCTCTGAGGTCCAGGCCATTCACTCCTGCCTCATAAGCAAAATATACAGTATCATTTACCCTCAGGGCATTCTTATTCACTGCTTTTTATTTTGAAAGGATTTTAGACACATAAAAGCTATAACATGTTACAGAGAGTTCCCATATACCCTTTGTTTAATTTTCCCTGATGATAGCAACTTGCATAGTTATAGTATACTATCAAAGCCAGGAAACTGACATTGGCTTAATACTATTAACTAAACTACACATCTTACTGAAATTTCATCAGTTTTTACATGCAATTATTGTGTGCATTTGTGTGTAGTCTTATGAAATTTTTATCATATTTATATATTTATGTAACCACACAAACATCAGAATATCAAACTCTTTCATTATGACAAAGAAATTCCCTGTGCTACTTCTTTATAATCACACTCTCTCAGAACTCTAACCAATGATAACTACTGATTTGTTCATAATTACAATTTTGCTATTCTGAGGATGTCTTATAGATGGGATCGTACAGTAAGCAATTTTTGGATATTGACTTTTTCACTTAGTATAATTGTCTTTGATCCTCATTCAAGTTGTGTGTATTAATAGTTCATTCCTTTTTATTGTTGAATAATATCAGTATAATACAGTTTAACCATTCACCTGTTCATGGAGAATAGATTGGGGAAAAGAGAGATAGAAGAGAAACTGCCTATTTTAAACTTCTAATTGTGTATGGAGGACTAGAAGAGGGGATAGGACTTACCAAACTTCAGCCAACTATAGCAGAGCTGAGACAACAACAGTAACTGCTAGTCTTTATATAGTACTTATCCGTTGCCAGCCACTATTTTAAGTACTTTATAGGTATCAATCCAGGAGGTAATAAAAACAATTATTCCCACATTACAGATGAGGAAACTGAAGCCAATAGAAGTTAAGTAACTTGTCTGATATTATGTTAAGTGAAATAAGCCAGGCACAGAATACAAATACTGCATAATCTCACTTATATGTGAAATCTAAAAATGTTGAACTTACAGAAACAGAGAGTTAAATGGTTGACAGGGCTGGAGTATGGGGATATATTGGTCAAGAGGAACAAAGTTTCAGGTAGACATAATGAAAAATGTCTGTATATCTATTGTACAGCATGGTGACTGTAATTCATAATAATATCTTGTATACTTGAAAATTTCTAATCTTAAACATTCTCAACACAAAAAATATAACTTTTTGTTATCTTATGTGCAATGTGAAGTTAACAAAAAGATAACTTTTTTATCTTATGTGAAGTGATGGGTATATTAATTAGCTTGATTATGGTAATAATTTGTATTATGGTAGACATAATCAAAACATCATGTTGTGTATGCTAAATAAATATTATTGTTGTTTGTTAATTATACTTAATAAAGGCAGAAAAACATCAAATATAAACACTCTTCATAGTGGGAAGGACAATTCAAAAGAAAAGGTCACTTGTCTGGCATCACATAGCTAGTAAGTTTCAGGACCAGGATTAAAACTCAGGTTGTTTGATTCCTGAATAACCATTACACTACACTGCAATGCCTGGCAAGGTTTTCTACCTCCTAGGCCAGGATGCATTCCTATGCATCAAGGCAGTTTCATGGACTTTAAGAGAGGAAAGGTCTTCCTTTACACCAGTAAATTGAATATTTCAGATGTCTTAACTGCTACTTTAGTCTTGAATGCCTCTGACTTCTCCACTCATACTTATACCCAAGTAACTCAAATTTGGCTTTCTATGGAAAATAGTCTTTAACCACTCCAGACTGCATTTACCAGAGAGTATTGAGACGGCAAATTTGGGATGCCCCCACTAGATACTACTTGGCCCATGCCCCACATAATCCAAATGGATAAACCATGGCCCACGTGGGTGGGGAACGACAGGTGGGGATAGATTTTGTCCAAACATTAATTTATCAAAAACTTTTCATTCGGGTAGTTAATTCAACAAATATTTACTAGGAGTTTACTATGTGTAAAGTACTATATTAGATGCCGTGTGTACAGAAGTGAGCAAAATATCGAGAATTTTTGCTCCCTAAGAGCTTATAAATTAATGAGAAGAAATATAATAATAATAAATTTATACTGTATCAGGTGATGATCATTGCTAAGGGAAAGAAAAGTTGATTAAGAAGAATAGAAAGTGATGATTTGTGGGTTGTGTTATATTAGATGGTCAGGAAAGTCTCTGAGGATGTAATCTTTGAGCAGAGAACTGAAGTGAGTAAGTCGTGAGGATATCTGGGAGAAGATCATTCCAGGCAGAGCCAACAGAACGTACAAACACCCTGAGGCAGGACAATATTTGGTATGTTCAATGAATAGGGCTTCATATTTCACAAACCACAGTCACATACATAACTCCATTTGATCTGTCAAATGACCATATGGCACAAGCAAAGTAGAACAGTTATTATTGTACATTTTTGTAATTGAGATTCTAATAGGTTAATGACTTGTCAAAGATAGCATAGCAAGTTATTATAAATTTTTCTATCTTCTAATAGTTGCAATTGGTATCCTTTTCTTACAACTACCTTGTAAAGTTCTTTAGTAACTTGATGTGCTGTATAGATGATTCTGAACAATGAATCACCTCCTTGGGCATGCCAGGATCTGTATAAGGAAGTATGATTGGGGGGCATATCAACAATAACTTTCTGCCCCATAGGAATCATAAACTCATGTATGTGAGGTGGAGAAATACAAAGGCCAGCTTGCAGAAAAGTGGTACTCCATTGCGCAAGCTTCCTTAGATAATGTACATGTTGTACTGTTAGGAAAGGGCAATATTGGACACTGATAGTCTACAAAATCTTCATAATTCAGTGGATTCTACTTAACTAGCCATACTAGTTGTGCTGTGTTTCAAGCATTTGGTTCTGACTTTTGACTCCATTAGCGCAAACCGTGATCTCTATTTGTGTAATCTCACCCAGGAAGCTACAGGAGTGTGTTTTTCCCTACCCTCTTCTGATTTACTTTCCACCCCAGGCTTCTTAAAAGTTGATGTTTCATTCTTAGGTCATCAGGACATGGAATGAGATGAACACATTGCAACAGTTACCATTAAACAAGTATTTTCTTGAGTCCTGTGTGCTGAAAGTTATCTTATGTGAAGAGATGGATGCATTAATTAGCTTGATTATATACAATATGCAAGATAAGTTTATGGACAGGTAAATAGAATCCAGGAAATCCATGCCACATTTCCCATCATTGATGCAGGAAACTAGGAGTTAATGGGTAGAAAAAGGGGGCATCTAGCTTCTTACTAATGATTGGTCTGGCATTCACTCACAGTGTTCCTGAGAGTCGTAGAAACAAGTAATCAGTCACCTGCCGGGTAAAGCATCTGCACGAGATTTAACAGCTGCCAGGAACCAATAAAAGTGGATATGTAATTTTCCTACAGGAGGTTAATGGAGAGTCACTACTAGGAGAGCAACTTACAGACTTTAAATTAAACCAAAAGCTGGGAGTTATTTCCTAAGATGGCAGAATATCCACATCTTGGGTGGGTGTCACCACCAGGACAAGAAAGCAATGAAGGTGACAGAAAAGTAGCAACCAGAATAAGGAGTTTGGGAAAACACAATATAAGGAGTTTGAGAAAACACAATGTTACTAAAAACAAAGGAAGGAGATCTGGGGACTGCTTTGGTTTAAATTCGAATGTTTGGGGCCAGACAAGGCTATAGATGAGGGAGAATAAAACCAGACACTGTGAAAAATAAAAGCCATTGGTCTTGGAAGGAAGCATGCTATTGAAGAGGAGCAGGTTGGAGTCAGAGCCATCTGGGGATAATGAAAGGTAGGAACAGACGAATATAGACTGTTAGGGAAGAGATAGGAACATGCAGGCACAAAGTACAGACTCCACATTTATGTTTTCATACGTGCTCTCCCACACACTCTAGATTTCTACAGTCAGAGGTGTGGGATTCAAAATAATAATATACTTGATGAGTTTGGATTTATCTGATACTGCAGCTCAGAGTAAAGGAATATGGGGCTTAGGAACAGCACAGACAAAATGACTTGTGATTTCAGGTGATAGTTTAATTGGAGTTAGCTATGGCTGGTGCTGCCAACAAAGCAAATAGAAAAAAAAAACTGCATTTATGGGATATTGGGTCCCAGAACAAATGCAGTGCTGGCCCCTCTTTATTCCAAGCAGCTCAGACTTTACCCGTAGCACTTTTGGCAGCCCTAGACCCATGCTTAGATAAGGACCTGCAAAAGCTGATCTTATCTATAAGAGAACAATTAGGATGGATCCAAGATTTTGTGAGGACCAGTTAAAGGAGCTGGGGCTATTTAGCCTGTGAAAAAGATGGAGGTGGGTAGAGGCTGGATGTGTTCTCTGTATTCAGACCTCCAAAGGGTCATCATGGGAAAGAAATAATATACAGGATCTGTGTGACTGTAGGGGAAGAATTAAATAGTTAAAGTTATTCAAAGATAAAATGAGTTGCCTCAGAAAATAGTGAGCTCTACCTCACTGAATATTTCCAAGTTCCAAATCCACAATTAGTTATTGGAGATGCAATAGTCAGTTGGTGAAAGGGTGAGTTTTTGAATGCTCTGAAGATTAAATGAATTCAGGTCTGATTATCCTGAAGAAGATGACTCAGGGGTCACAGTCTCAGTCCTCAGACTTCTCAAAGGCCATCACAGGGGAGAAAACAATTGGTGTGGCCCCAGGAGGCAGAGCTGGGACTCATGAGTAGAAACTACAGTTGAGACAAATTTTGACTCAAGTGGAAGAGAAATTTTAGAAGAGGCAGTGCTGTCCACAGATGGAATAGGCTCCTTTGGAAAGCTCCTTGTCTCAGAAGATGAGCAATGAGGGGCTATCAACTTACCTTTTACTCAATCCTGGCTGCTCATTTTAATCATCTGGGAACCAATCTCCCATCCCCAGAGATTCAGATTAATTAGTTTTGAGTGTAGCATGGGCATAGAGATTAAGTTCCCTAGGTAATTCTAATATGTAATCTAGGCTGACAACCACTACAGAGAAATGCCTACAATGGTAGTGCGTAGTGGGAGGAGAGCTTATGCAATGAGAAATGAAGTTAGGACCTGATGTGATTGAATAAAGTAATTTCTAAGATCACATCCAGCCTGATACTGTAACATTGAATGAGTCAAAATATGTTACCCCTTTTCAAAGAAATTTGCATTTAAAGAGGTCCATAGTAATCCAACAGTGTTAACCCTAAAAAAATGAGTTCTGATTGGTATAATTTCAGATCCCATAGTGCCCAGTGAGCAACATAGTTTGGAGCAGCTTTTAAATCACACCGTGTAGCTTGCAGTCTATATTGTTCTTCCTCAACACAGGCCCAGGGAATGAGAGTTCCTTGAGTTACATCTGAAACTCATATGGAAGCCTTTGACTCCCAACTTACTGACAATGAGCTGTGTTTGGGTTTGATTCAAAGTCCCAGGAGCTTTCTCAAGAATTACAGAGATGACTGTCCAGCAGATGTGGATAGCAATATGCAGTATGTATTTAGAGAGGAGGTGGGTAGGGGAGCAAAAGACAGAGCTAATGTGGATAAAGTAAAAGTCAAAAGAGACAGAAAGAGAGAGACAGAGAAACAGATGGAGAAAACAGAAAGAGATGGACAGAGATAGAGAAGCAGCAATAGAACACACACACGCACATGTGAGAAATAAGTAAGAACATCTGATCAGTAGTCCCCATTCCATTCGGCATCTAGATTTTTCTACAGACCTTCTCTTTTCTTCTTCAGAGCCTAAGGAATACCAGACAATATTCTAGGAAATCTAGCGTTCATCATATATTTCCAGCCAGAAAATCCATCATGCTCCTAAAGACCCAGTGCCTCCAGCACTTCCAGTGTATCCATTTGAATCAGTGCCTTATAGGTCAGATCTGTTGAAAATACAAACTATTTCGTGACCAGCCTGGCCAATATGGTGAAACCCTGTCTCTACTAAAAATACAAAAGTAGCCAGGCGTGGTGGCCATCGCCTGTAATCCCAGCTACTCAGAAGGCTAAGGCAGGATAATCACTTGAACCTGGGAGGCGGAGGTTTCAGTGCGCCGAGATCATGTCATTGCATTCCAGCATGGGCAAAAAGACAAATTTTGTCAAAAAAAAGAAAGAAAGAAAGAAAGAAAGAAAGAAAGAAAGAAAGAAAGAAAGAAAGAAAGAAAGAAAGAAAGAAAGAAAAGAAAAGAAAAGAAAAGAAAAGAAAAGAAAAGAAAAGAAAAGAAAAGAAAAGAAGAAAAGAAAAGAAAAGAAAAGAAAAGAAAAGAAAAGAAAAGAAAAGAAAAGAAAAGAAAAGAAAAGAAAAGAAAGAAAATACAAACTATATGTGGCTTTGGTTAAATCCACACTCCACATGGGAATCCCCAAGCAACACGTGTGGGATCTCAGGAGGCTGAAAAAATTTCTTCAGAATTCTAAAAAACAAAATCGCCTAGGGAAAGGTTCACTGTCATCCAGGACTCCCAATATTTCATCTGTATGTTCTAACCTTCTTCCCATGGAGTTGCACCTACATTTGGGGGCAGGGAGGTGTCAAATGTAAACTGTCTAAAACATCAACCTCAGCGTAGCATTGGGCTTTGGTCAATTTAAAAAGCAGAAAGGCTAGGTCTAAAGAAGTCTGACCAATGCAGAACTTCAAAGGTCTCTCATTGTTTTTTGACCATTTCCCATTGGATGCTTACTTATCTCAATGTTTACCTGGCAGGAACTCTGGCTTCAAGCCTTCTGTTTCACTGCACTTATGTCTCCCAGACACTTCTCATATTTGTAAGTTTTCCCAGTGTGACCCGGAACTGGCTCTGTTTGTCTGCTCTTTCTTTCTTGTAGTCTTGACTTCAAATTTCTGAAGACCCATGGATCACAGTCGCACTCTATCAAGTTCCCTAGCAGGGCAAAAATGTGAAGTCCTGAAATGTAACCCTAGAACAGTCCATACAAGAAACTCTTTGGGGTAACATTTCCTCTTCCACTTTGAGTAATTTTTTCTGACCCTGATATACTACCCTGGGCAGCTACAGATTCTTCTGAAGTTATGCCTTCAAAGATGTTCCCCTACTTTGCCTACTGCAGCTCAGTGTATACACAGTCCACTTAATTGGAGACTTCCTACCCATAGCACTAACGCATCAGAAGTTCTGCCAGTACATGCCAGTACGATCTTACCTGTTATCTAGGGTTTGTGACAATTCTGAACGATCATATTTCCTGCCATTAGTTGGTGCTATTGTCAAATCAATTAATTACTGTTTTAATCTCTTACTAGTAATAAACATTATGCCTCCTACTGAATAACTTAGCATATGTTAAAACATTGCTGAAAATCTTCTCAGTCTTCAGAATTTTGCCTCCAAATATATGGATGCTCCATCTCAATCTCAGCCTCTTGGGAACAATGATCTCCTCTATTTCTACTCATCTTATTATGTGGCTCTCAGAGACCAAATTCCTTCAAGCCATCCCTGCTTTAATTTTCTTCCTTTGCTTTTTTTCTGTTTTAAAGTAGTACCTATTCAACATTTATGTCAGTCTACCTGGTTTTCTGAAAACAATGGTTTTGGATTCCCCTCCGCCATGCTCCGAAACTATGAATCTCCACAAAGAGTGACCTGTCATCCAGGACTCTCAATCTTTCATCCACATATCCTAACCCCCTCCCTCATGAAACCAAACAAGATTCTGTCTTAAACATTATCACCTTGGAGTTATGAAATCCTAGAATGTCAGCTTTGGGGGGATCTTTAAGATAATCTATTCTAACCTTTCTGTTTTCAACAAGTGGAGAAACTGAGGCCTGGAAAGAGGGATGATGTTATGTAAGATCCCATATAAATTATGTGAAAGTTTTTTATCTGTCAGAGAACACTTAACTACTCATTGGGGTCTGTTTGTCTACACTGACACAGGCTCATATCTTTCTTGTTTTTGCTTGTTTGTTTGTTTTAACAGCTTTCTTTTGAAGTGCAATTCACAAATCTAAAGTGTACAAATTAAAGGATTTGGATATATCACTGATATAGTTTAGATGTTATTCCCTCTAAATCTCATGTTGAATTGTAATCCTCAATGTTGGAGTTAGAGCCTGGTGGGAGGTGTTTGGGTCATGGAGGTTGATTCCTCATGGTTTTGTGCTGTCCTTAAGATAGTAAGTAAGATCTCACGATATCTGGTTGTTTAAGTGTGTGGAACCTCACTCCCCAACTCTCTCCCTTGCTTCTGCTCTCAACATGTTATGTGCCTGCTCTTGCTTCACCTTCTGCTATGAGTAAAAGCTCTCTGAGGCTTCCCCAGTAGCCAGGTAGATGCTGGTGCCATGCTTATACAGTCTTTTGAACTGTCAGCCCATTAAACTTGTTGTCTTTATGAATTACCCAACCTCAGGTATTTCTTTACAGCAATACAAGAATGGCCTAACAAAAAGTTGGTACCAATAGTGGAGTATTGCTGAAAAGATACCTGAAAATGCGGAAGCAACTTTGGAACTGGGTAACAGGTAGAGGTTGGAAAAGTTTGGAGAGCTCAGAAGAAGATAGTAAAATAAGGGAAAATCTTGAACTTCTTAAGAACTAATTAAATCGTGGAGATAAAAATGCTTATGGTGATGTGAATGGTAAAGTCCAGGCTGATGAGATATCAGTCAGAAAGAAATGAAGAACTTTTGGTGAACTAGATCAAAGGTCACTCTTCTTATGCCTTAACAAAGAACTTGGCCGTATTGTGTTCATGCCCTAAATATCTGGGAAAGTTTGAACTAAAGAGTGATGACTTTGAGCATCTGTTGAATAAAAGTTTCTAACCAGCAAAATGTTCAAGATGTGGCCTGGCTTCTTCTAACAAACTATGCTCAGATGTGAGGACCAACAAGTGACTTAAAGTTGGAATTTATATTTAAAAGGTGAGCAGGCACATCACATGACAAGAGCAGGAGCAAAAAGAGAGAGAATAGAGGGAGGTGTCACAAACATTTACACAATCACATCTCATGAAAACTCATTCACTATCATAAGGTTAGCACCATGCCACGAGAAATCTACCACCATGATCCAAACATCTCCCAGCAGGCTCCATCTCCAACATTGGGGATTACAATTCAACATGAAATCTAGAAGGGACAACATCCAAACTATATCACCTACATTATTAATTTTTAAAAATTGTGGTAAATATGCATATACATTGCATACAAAATTAGACAGCTTAACCAATTACAAGTGTACAATTCAATGGCACTAATTACATTTATAAGATTGTGCCACAGTCACCACTATCAATTTCCAAGACTCTTTTACTACAAACAGTACTTCTGTACTAATTAAGCACTAAGTCTTCATTCCCCTTTCTCTATAATTTTGCCAACCTCTGATCTACTTTCTGCCTCTATACATTTGTTTCTTTTATGTGATTCATACAAGTGGAATTATATAATATTTGTCCTTTTGTGTCTAACTTATTTCACTTAGAACAGTGTCTTCAAGTAAACAGTCATGCTTTAGAAAATACCAGAACATTATTCATTTTAATTGTTGAATAATATTCCATTGTATGTATACATCACATTTTGTTTATTCATTCATTTGTTGACGGACATTTGTGTTGTTTTAATCTTTTAAATAATACAAATAATAGCTTAATGAACATTAGCATATAAGTATCTGTCCGCATCTCTGCTTTCAATTTATTTGGGTATATACCTAGGAGTAGATTGCTTTAATTTATAAATGGTAGTGATTTCCCTTCATTCATTTCTTACTTTGCTTATTGAGTCTTCTCTTTTTTTCACAGTCAATCTAGATAAAATTTGGTCAATTTTATTGATAGTTGCA
This sequence comes from Macaca nemestrina, assembly GCF_043159975.1. Lineage (NCBI taxonomy): Eukaryota > Metazoa > Chordata > Mammalia > Primates > Cercopithecidae > Macaca > Macaca nemestrina. Next base: position 88,649,942 of record NC_092145.1, read on the forward strand.
AGGAACCAACACTTCATTTTTCCTATTTTTCTATTTTCTATTTTACTTATCTCTGCTTCACTCTTTATTACTTTATTCCTTCTACCAGTTTTGAATTGTTTGTTCTTTTTAAATTTTGTCACAGGGTAATGTTAAGTTGTTGATTTGAGGTCTTTATTCTTTTTAATGTAAGCATTTATAGCTATACACTTCCAACTTAGGACTGTCTTCACAGTATTCACTAAGTTTTGGTATGCTGTGTTTTCATTTTCATGTGTTTCAAGACATGTTCTAATTTATTTTGTGATTTCTTCCTTGACTGAATGGTTGTTTAGAAGTATGTTGCAGAAACCACGGAGAGGGCAATATGGCCTACTAGACACAGCCAGGTGAAACGGCTCCTACCAGGGAACTGAGATGACTGGAGGTGCTCCTAATAGATCTTCAGAGGGAAGGCAACAGGAGTGGAGGTAGGGAAGACACAGAAGTTAGGCTGAATTGGAAGAAAGCTGGGAACACTACACAGGGCTGCAGTGCACCCAGACTTATTCCTGGTCACCAATGGCTCCAGGGGAATAGGTGAGTTGAACTGGCAAAGAGCAACCCACTCTCAACATAGGCCTTGGGACCCCAGCAGCAGTAGACCCCTTGACCACCACAGACACTCCAGTTGGCAGGAAGAGCTTCTTAAATAAGTGGTAGGAGCAGCAAACCAGGTAATGTGGAACCCAGAGCGTTTGATGCAGGAGCGTCTGTACAGAGAATGGCCAGAGACAGCCATCCTTCTAGGCTCAACTTGCTCCTGTAGGAGTTGTTAGCCTTAGGAGAACTGTCAGTCCTGAACTCTGCAGAGTGGTCTTGCCAATCAGAAGGAGCTGGTGAGAATTGAGCACCGTTTGGTCTACTGGCCTGTCCTGGGGTGTCATCTGGCCACACCTGCTTGCAGGGCAACCTTGGGTGTCCTAGGGGCCCACACTATACATTCTGCACTGGTGGACCATGCCTGACCGGCCAAGAGCTTCAGCAGGAAAGTCCCTAGGGTCATGCAAGCCCACATGCTCCCTCCCCACACTGCACCCTCCCCTGGAATGGAAACTTCTCAAATTGCTTTGCTGACGCATGTCTGTGCAGGTGGATTTTGCTTTCCTTTCCCTGCCAGCATGCAAAGGTACAGCCTGAACCACCTCACCCAAACTGGCATTGCAGACAAACCATTGGTGGGAAAAAATCCAGCCAGCCCTGTAATTTCCATCATTCCATCCTTACACTAACAATGCACAGAGAACAGAAGATGATCTCCTGCCCTGAACAACTAATCCTACTTGTAGGCCATAGAGAAGGCACCCAGACTTGCACTCATCAGTGCCCACCCCCCAAGCCACCACCATCTTCAGCATGACCACACACACTAGCTAGCAGTGTACCCCCTCATCCTAGCTGTGTTGCCTCCACCACTTTTGTGAAAGCTCACAGGTATCCAGGCACACCAGCATCTACTAGCACTCTGCTGCAGCTGCCAATACTGCTGTTGCTGCTGGCATGTGCAAATGAGAATGGATTTCACTGTCACTGCACAATGAAATGCTTTGGCTGACACCACCCATCGAAGTGTAGTGGCTAGCTGTCCAGGAGCACTTTGTCCCCACAGCACAGTGAATTTCTAACCTCAAAGACCCAGAGAACAAAGTCAAGGCCCAATACAAGTGCCCCAGAGTTAGAGCATGCAGTCTGGAGTTGGGAGCTAAGCTTTGGACCACAAAAGTCTTCCAGAAATGAAACTATTCAGCTGAATCCACCTTAAACTACAATCAAACCCTCAAGTTTATCAAATAAAATAAAACAAAAAAATCCAAACATCACCAACTTCAAAGACTGAAGAAAGATAAGCCCACAAAAATGAAAAAAAAAATCAGTGCAAGAATCCTGACAACTAAAAAACCATAGTGGGTTCTTTTCTCCAAATGATCACATCACTTCTTTAGCAAGGGTTTTGAACTGAGCTGAGATGGCTGAAATTACAGAAAAAGAATTCGGAATACGGATAAAAATAAAGATCATTCAGCTATAGAAGTACAATGAAACACAATCCATGAAAGAGAAAAATTATGATAAAACAATGCAGAGATGAGAGACAACATGAATAGTATAGAAAAAAAAAAACCAACATCATAGAGCTGAAAAGCACACTACAAGAATTTCATAATGCAATCACAAGTAGTAATAGCAGAATAGACCAAGTGGAGGAAAGAATCTCAGAGCTTGAAAACTGAATTTTCAAATAAGTTTCAAATAAGTTTTCAGAAAACTTATTTCTGAAATAAGACAGTCAGATAAGAATAGAACAAAAAGAATGAAGGAAAAAAAATTCTGATAAATGTGAGATTAGGTAAAGACACCAAATCTACAACTCTTTGCTGTTCCTGAAAATGATGTGGAGAAGAGAACCAACTTGGAAAAAATATTTCAGTATATCATTCATAAGGACTTTCTCAACCTAGCTAGAGAGGCCAACATTTAAATTCAGGGAATACAGAGAACCCCAGTAAAATATAAAAAGATTATCACCGAGACACATAATCATCAGGATTTCCAAGGTCAAAATGAAAGGAAAAAATGTTAAAGGCAACAAGTGAGAAAGCTCATGTCACCTACGAAGAGAGGCCAATCAGAATAGCAGTGGACCTCTTAGCAGAAACCCTACAAGCCAGAAGACATTTGGAGGCAATATTTAATATTCTAAAAAAAAAAAAAAAAAGAAATTCCAACCTAGAATTTCACAACAAGGCAAACTAAGCTTCATAAACAAAAGATAAATAAGATCCATCTCAGACAAGCAAATGCTGAGGAAATTCGTTACCACCAGAGCTGCCTTACAAGAGTTCCTAAAGGAAGCACTATATATAGAAAGGAAAGGAAAGCTTGTTACCAGCCACTACAAAAACACATTAAAGTACACAGACCAGTGACACTATAAGGCAACCACATAAACTATTCTGCAAAATAACCAGATAAAATTATGATGATAGGATTATATCCACACATACCATTATTATCCTTGAATGTAAGTGGACTAAATGCCCCAATTAAAAGGCACAGAGTAACAAGCTGCATAAAGAACCAAGATACCCACTGGTATGCTGTCTTCAAGAGACCTATTTCACATGCAGTGACACCCACAGGCTCAAAATAAAGAGATGAAGAAAAATCTACTAAGAACATGGAAAACAGAAAAAAGCAAGGGTTGCAAACTTACTTTCAGGCATAACAGACTTTAAACCAATGAAGATCAAAAAAGACAAAGAAGGGCATTGTATAATGGTAAAGGGATTAATTCAACAAGAAGACCTAACCATATATATATATATATATATATATATATATATATATATATATATATATAAAATAGTGGAGGAAAGAATATCAGAGCTTGAAAACTGAATATATATATGTATATATGTATATATCATGTATATACATACATAATATATATATGTATCTCCAACACAAGAGCACCTAGGTTCATAAAACAAGTTGTTGTAGACCTTAAGAAACTTAGACTCCCACACAGTAATAGTGGAAGACATCAACATCCCACTGACAATATTAGACAGACAATTGACACAGAAAATTAACTAATATATTCAAGACTTGAACTCAACACTGGATCAAATGGACCTGATAGTCATGGAGAGAATGCTCCACCCCCCAATAAAAACAGAATATACACTAGTCTCATTGCCATGTGTCATATACTCTAAAATGAATCACATAATCAGAAATAAAACACTACTCAGCAAATTCAAAAGAACTGATAACAATGTCTCAGACCATAGTGCAAGCAATTTAGCAATCAAGACTAAGAAATTCATCCAAAACCATAGAATTAAATGAAAATGGAATAACCTGCTCCTGAATGACTTTTGGGTAAACAATAAAATTAAGGCAGAAATCAAAAAGTTATTTGAACTTAATAGAAAGATAAATACAACATACCAAAATCACTGAGACACAGTTAAGGCAGTGTTAAGAGGAAAATTTACAGCACTAAACGCTCACATAAAGAAGTTAGAAAGATCTCAATTTAACAACCTAATAACGTAACTAAAAAAACTAGAGAACCAAGAAAGAAATCCAAAAGGTAGCAGAAGACAAGAATCAACATCAGAGATGAACTGAAAGAAATTAAGACACAAGAAACCATTCAAAAAGACAAACAAATCCAAGAACTGGTTTTCTGAAGAAGAATGATAAAATAGATAGATCACTAGTGACACTTATAAAAAACAAAGGAGAGAAGATTCAAATAAGCACAGTCAGAAAGAAAAAATGGTATTACCACTGACACCACAAAAATACAAATAAACAGAGCATAGTATGAATGCACACAAGCTAGAAAATCTAAAACCAAATGGATAAATTCCTGCACACATACATCCTCCCAAGACTGAACCAGAAAGAAATTAAATCCCTAAATAGACAATAGCAAGCTCTAAAATTGAGTCAGTTATAAACAGCCTACCAAGATGCCCAAGAACAGATGAATTCACAGCTGAATTCTACCAGCTGTACAAAGAAGAGCTGGAACTATTTCTGCTGAAAGTATTTCAAATAATTGAAAAGAAGGGATATCGTTCTAACTCATTCTATGTGTCCAGCGTTATCCTGATACCAAATCCTGGCAGAGACAAAACAGAAAGAGAAAACTTTAGGCTGATACCCTTGATGATCACTGATGCAAAATCCTTAACAAAATACTGGCAAAGTGAACCAAGCAGCACATCAAAAAGCTTACCCACCACAATTAAGTAGGCTTTTTCCTTGGAATGCAATGTTGACTCAACATAAACAAACCAATAAATGTGATTCATCACATAAACAGTACTAAAGACAAAACCACAGGATTATCTCAATAAATGCAGAAAACTCTTTCAATAAAATTAAACACCGCTTCATGTTAAAATCTCTCAATAAACTGGATATTGTGGTAACATACCTCAAAATAGTAAGAGCCATATATGACAAACCCACAGCCAGCATTATACCAAATAGGCAAAAGCTGAAAGCATTCCCCTTGAAAACTGGCACAAGACAAGGATGTCCTCTTTCACCACTCCTATTCAACATCGCTTTTAAAGTCCTGACCAGAGCAATCAAGCAAGAGAAAGAAATAAAGGGCATCCAAATAAGAAAAGAGAAAGTCAAAATATTCTCTTTTCCAGATGACATGATCCTATAATCACTGACGTTTCTATACACCAACCAATAGTCAAGCTGAGAAGCAAATCAGGAAACCAATCTCATCCACAATTGCCACAAAAAATAAAATAAATTACCTAGGAATACGGCTAACAAGGGAAATAAAAGATCTCTATCAAGAGAACCATAAGCCACATCTCCAAGAAATCAGAGATGACACAAATAGGAAAACATTCCATGGCGATGAATAGGAGAAACTAGTATAGTTAAAATGATCATATTGCCTAAAGTAATTTATAGATTCAATGTTATTCTCATTAAACTACCACTGACATTCTTCACAGAATTAGAAAAAAACTATTTTAAAATTCAGATGGAATCAAACAGGAGCCTAAATAGCCAAGGCAATCCTAAGCAAAAAGAACAAAGCTAAAGGCATCATGCTACACAACTTCAAACTGTACCACAGGGCTACAGTAACCAAAACAGCATGGCACTAGTCCAAGAACAGACACATAGAACAATGAAACCAAATTGAGAAGCCAGAAATAAAACCACACCTACAACTATCCATTCTTCAACAAACTTGGCAAAAACAGGCAATGGGGAAATGACTCCCTATTCAATAAATGGTGCTGAGAAAACTGGATAGTGATATGCAGAAAATTGAAACTGGACCTCTTCCTTAAATAAAAATCAACTCAAGGTGGATTAAAACTTAAATGTAAATCCCAAAACTATGAAAATATTGGAAGACAACCTAGGCTATACCGTTCAGAATACAGGCATAGGCAAAGATGTCATGATAAAGATGCCAAAAGCAATTGCAATGCAAGCAAAAACTGACCAGTTGGATTTGATTAAACTGAAGAGCTTCTGCACAGCAAAAGAAACTATCACCAGAGTAAACTGATAACCTATATAATGGAAGAAAAATTTTGCAAACTATGTATCTGACAAATGTCTAATATCCAGCATCTATCATGAGCTTAAGCAAATGTACAAAAATATAACTATTAAAAAGTGAACAAAGGACATGAACAGTTTTCAAAGAAGACATACATGCAGCCAACAACCATACTAAATAAAGCTCAACATCATTGACTATTAGAGAAATGTAAATCAAAACCACAATGAGATACTGTCTCACACCAGTCAGAATAGCTATTAATAAAAAGTCAAAAAATAACAGTTGCTGGCAAGGCTGTGGGGAAAAAGAACGCTTACACACTGTCGGTGAGAGTGTAAATTAGTTCAACTATTGTGGAAGACAGTGTGGTGATTCCTCAAAGGCTTAAAGTCAGAAATACCATTCGACCCAGCAATCTCATGACAGAGTATATACCAAAATGAATATAAACTGTTCTACTATAAAGACACATGCACACATATGTTTATTGCAGCACTATTACCAATAGCAAAGACATGGAATCAACCCAAATGCCCATCAATGATAGGCTGGATAAAGAAAATGTCATACATACACACTATGGAATACTATGTAGCCATAAAAATGACTAAGATATGTCCTTTGCAGGGACATGGTTGGAGTTGGTGGCCATTATCCTTAGCAAAATAACACAGGAACAGAAACCCAGATACCATACATTCTCACTTATAAGTAGGAGCTAAATGATGAGAACACATGGATACATAGAGGGAAACAATGCACCCTGGGGCCTATCAGAGGGTAGAGGGTGGGAGGAGGGAGAGGATTAAAAAAATGACCAATGGATACTAGGCTTAATACCTGGGTGAAGAAATAATGCTTACAATAAACATGTTCACCTATGTAACAAACCTGCACTTCCTGCACATGTACCCCTGTACTTAAAATAGAAGTTTAAAAAAATAAAGTACATTACTTAATTTCCACCAATTTTCAAGATTCTGGATTTTTTTTTCTTTATGATTTCTGGCTTTATTCTACTTAGCTTCAAAAGCTACTCTTTATTTCAATATTTTAAAAAACATAAAGACTTGTTTTTCGGCTTAGCATGTACAATATCCTGGAGAATGTTCCTTGTGTGCATTGAGAAATATGTGTATTTTTCTGTTGCTGGCTGGAGTACGTCTGTTAGATCAAGTTTCCTTATACTCTTATTTAAGTCCTCTCTTTCTGTATTGATTTTCTACCTGGTTATCTATTCATTATTGAAAGTGAGATAATGAAGTATGCTTCCATTAATAAAGAGATGCCAATTTCTCACTTCAATCCTGTCTATATTTACATTACGTATTTTGGAGTTTTGTGCATATATATTTGTAATAAATATTACTTCTTGGTAAGTGGATTCTTTTATAAACATCTAGTATCTTTTCTGGCTTCTTGTAATAGATTTTGACTTAAACTCTATTTTAGCAACATAGCCACCCATGTTCTCTTTTAATTACTTTTTGCATGGAGTATGTTTTTTCATACTTTCACTTTCAACTTATTTGAGCTTTTACATCTAAATTGAATCTCTTGTAGACAGCATATAGTTAGATTGATAATATATATCTTTTAAATTGGAAGTTAATCAATTTTATTAAAAGTAATTACTGATAGAGAATGACTTCCTTTTGCCATTTTGTTACTTGTTGCTGTATATATTATAGCTTTTTTAAAATTCTGCCTGCCTCTATTACTACTTTTCATTGGGTTTAATTGATTTTTCTGGTAGCATATTTCAATTTCTTCTCATTTCTATCGATATTTTCTCTATAACTAACCTGAGGATTACATATAACACCTAAAGTTATAACATATTTTATATTAATACCAACACAACGTTATTACATTCAAAAACTCTACACCTTTACTGTTCCACTCCTCCCTTGATTTTATTGATATTACTAACTGCATCTTTATGTATTATATACCCATAACGTAAGTTTATAATTATATTTATGCATTTATTTTTTAAGTTTGTAGAAAATAAAAGTAAAATTAAAAAATTAAAAAGTGGAGTTATAAATCAAAATTACAATAACACTTTCAAAAATATTTTTATGTGCTCAGTTTTACCAAAGAACTTCATGTTTTCATATTGATTATTACTGTCTAATGTCCTTTAATTTTAACTTCAATTACTCCCTTTATGATTTTATACAAGTTATGTCTAGTGGTAATAAAATGCCTCACTTTTTGTTTATCTGGGAAGTTATCAGTTTATGCTCCATTTTAGTAGAACAATTCTTTTTCAGATATAAAATTCTTGGTTGACATTTGTTTTCTATTCTCAGCACTTTAAATATATCAACCCACTGCCTTCTGGCCTTCCAGTTTCCTGGTGGGAAATCTACTAAGAGCATTATATAGATTTCTTGTACTTAATTTGTCATTTTTGTTTCTCAATGCATTTAAAATTGTCTCTTTGACTTTGACTTTGGACAGTTTGATCATATGTGTTAGTATGAATATTTCTTTTTCATTCTACTTGCAGTTGGCTAGACTTGCAAGGAAAGATCTACATCCTTCCTCAAATATGAAAGATTTTCAGCCCTTATTTCTTCAGTTAAAACTTCTTCCCATTTCTCTCTTTCTTCTCTCCTAAAGCATGTATAATGTGTATATTTGTCTGCTTGATGGAGTTTCAATATGTTTCTTAGGCTCTTTTCAGGTTTGCTGATCCTTTGTTCCACCTATTCAAATCTGCTATTAAACCCCTCTGTATTAGTTAGGGTTCTCTACAGAGACAGAACTGATAGGATATACATAGATAGACATAAAGGGGAGTTCATTAAGTATTAACTCACATGATCAAAAGGTTCCACAATAGGCCGTCTGCAAGCCTATTGTGGAGCTAGGAGAGCCATTCCAAGTCCCAAACTGAAGAACTTGGAGTCCAGTGTTTGAAGGCAGGAAGCATCCAGCATGGGAAAAAGGTGTAGGCTGAGAGGCTAGGCCAATCTAGTCTTTTCACGTTTTCCCACCTGTTTTATATTCTAGCTATGCTGGAAGCTGATTACATCGTGCCCACCAAGATTAAGGGTGGGTCTGCCTTTTCCAGCCCACTGACTTAAATGTTAATCTCCTTTGGCAACACCCTCACAGATGCACTCACAAACTATAATTTGCATCCTTTAATCTGATCAAGATGACACTCAGTATTAACCATCACAAGCACACCTCTTGTAAACTTGAACCCATACACATCTTCTGAGATCATACACAATCTTGAAATAAAGACAATAATGTCATAATTACACCAAACAATATATGACTATCCTTCATACAACCAAAAATACACCAATATCCAACCCAAATACTATAATGTAAACTTAACAATATGTTCATGTTGATATGATGTCAATTAATCTTATGTCACATGATAAAAGACACATAAAATAAAAAGATATTTTCTTAGTATAAGTGTATATACATGCACAAACCTGTTTTTAACTAAAGAAAGAGAAAATACTCATGACAATTGCAGTCCTCATTTCTGCAGCTAGTCACATGGTCATAGCTGGTATTGATTACTGCCTTCCTATACTACCCAATCTGTAACCGTTTGCCTTCAGCAAGCACCTCAGCAGGTCATTTTTTTTTTCTGGTGAAATGAACCAAATCTTCATTCTTAAAGCATCTGGGCCATTTGTAGTCCTTCCTAGCTTGGACTGTTGTAGCTTTCCATTGACCTTAATCACAAGGCATGGTAATACCAAGAGATGCCCTGATGGATCGCCTGTATTCCATGTATTCTCCTCCTTACCTCCGTTGTGGAGTACTAGACTGATTTTATTTTGAGAGTCTGGGTCAATCACCCCAGTCAGCACTGTAACTCCCTTCCTAGACTGTTGGCTTCAAGGTAGGAGGGGCCCAAAGTGTCCAGGTGACAATCTTAACTTCTAGTATAATGGAATCATTGTTGTGTCTCTTGGTTGCAGTGTTCCACCCTCTAGAACTAAGACATCTAGGCACAGCAGAATGTAATGTCACTGGAACAGGAAGCAAAAAATTTGCTAGTGGATCACTAGAAGTCATAGTGAATGGTGCCTCTTCCACTTCCACCCCTTGATTCCTGGACCCATGAAACCTGGCTATGGGAGAAACAGTACCATACATTGGAAGCTGATTAAGAAGACACATGGCTCTCTGGAGAACTTTTCCGCAGCCCTGCAAAGTATTGTCACCTACTTGGGATTTTAATATGAGTTCAAGAGGCCATTCTACCATTCTATCAATCCAGCTGTTTCGGGATAATGGGAAACATGGTAAGACCAGTGAATTCCATGAGCATGAGCCCACTATTGCACTTCTTTAGCCTTAAAGTGAGTGCCTTCATCAGAGGCAATGCTGTGTGGAATACCATGACGGTGGATAGGGCATTCCATGAGTCCACAGTTGATAGTCTTGGCAGAAGCATTGCATGCAGAATAGGCAAACCCATATCTGGAGTTAAGTGTCTATTCCAGTGAGGACAAAACTCTGCCCTTTTCATTATGGAAGAGGTCCAATATAATCAACCTGCGACCAAGTAGATGGCTGATAACCCCGAGGAGGGGTGCCATATTGAGGGCTCAGTGTTAGTCTTTGCTGCTGACAAATTGTGCATTCAGCAGTGACGGTACCCAGGTCAGCTTTGGTGAGTGGAAGTCCATGTTGCTGAACCCATGCAGAACCTCCATCCCCGCCACCATGGCCACTTTGTTCATGGGTCCATTGGGTGATGACAGGGGTGGCTGGAGAAAGAGGCTGTGCAGTGTCCACTTGATTATTAAACTCCTCCTCTGCTGAGATCACCCATTGGTGAACACTCACATGGAATACAAATATCTTCACAGTTTTTGACACTCAGAGAAGTCCATTCACATACATCTTCCATAAATTTCTCTGTCATCAATTTTTCAATCATGCTTCTTTTAAGTCCCTGGCCATCCAGCCAAACCTTTAGCTCATGAATCAGTATGTAATCACACATCTGGTCATTTATCCTTCCATGAAAAGTACACAACCAGTTGCACTGCTTGATGTTCTGCCCACTAGAAAGATTTTCCTTCACTGCTGTCCTTCAGGGATGTCCTAGAAAAGGGCTATAGTGCTGCAGCTGTCCACTTTTGGGTGGTACCTACATATTGTGCAGAACCGTTTGTGAACCAGGCCCTAGTCTTCTCTTTCTCTGTCAACTGATCATAGGGAACTCCCTATGAGGCCTTCAGTGCAGGCTGGGGGAGAGAAGACAGGGTGATAGGAGTGGAGGGTATGGGCATTTGAGACATTTTCTCATGTAACTTACTTGTGCCTTCAGGACCTGCTCAAGACCAAACACATATATACCACTTCCAGTTCATGATGGAATGCTTGTGTGCAGAACACACTTTATGACTAGATGGGTCAGAAAACACCCAGTTCATTATAGGCAGTTCAGTTTTGCCTACTGACTTGAATACACATAGTCAAACATTCAGTTTCCACCAAAGCCTAGTAACAGGACAAAAGCTGTCTCTCAAGAAAAGAGTAGTTATCTGCAGAAGACAGCAGGGCCTTGCTCCAAAATCTTAGAGGCTTCTGCTATGATTCACATATGGGAGCCTGCCCGAGGCTCCAAACAGCATTCCTATCTGTGACTGACACCTCAAGCACCATTGGATCTGCTTGGTCATATGGCCCAAGTAGGAGACCAGCTTGCACAGCAGCCTGGACCTGTTGCAGAGCACTCTCCTGTTCTGAGTCCCGACTTAAAAGTGTCAGCCCTTCAGGTCACTCAGTAAATGGGCCAGTGTAACATACCCAGATGAGGAATGTGTTTCCTCCAAAATCCAAATCGGCCCATAGGCATTGTGCCTCTTTCTGGTTCTAGGACAAATGCAGCAACTTATCCTTTACCTTGGAAGAAATAGCTCAACAGGCCTCATGCAACTGTACCCCTACAAATTTTATTGAGTTAGAAGGTCCCTGAATTTTAGTCAGATTTATTTCCAATCCTCTGTCATGTAAATGTGTCACCAATAAATTCAGTGTGTTACTTCTTGCTTATTGGATTCAATCAACATAATGTCATCAATGTAATGGACTAGTGTGATATCTTATGGAAGTGAAAAGCAATCAAGTTCTCTCTGAATAAGAGTATGACACAGAGCCGGAGAGTAGATATACCCCTGTGGTATAACAGTAAAGGTATATTGCTAGCTTTGCAAGCTGAAGCCAAATTGCTTCTGGTGGGCCTTGTGGACAGAAATGGAGAAAAAAAAAAAGCATTTGCCAAGTGAATGTCTCCATACCAGGAGATGTGTTCATTTGCTCAAGTAGTGGAACCACATCTAGTATAGCATCTGCAATTGGAGTCACCACTTGGGGAAGCTTACAATAATCTACTATAATTCTCCAAGATGCATCTGCCTTCTGCAAAGGCCAAATAGAAGAGTTGAAGACAGATGTGGTGGGAATCACCACCTCTGCCCCTTTCAAGTACTTGATGGTGTCACTAATCTCTGCAGTTCCTTCAGGGATGTGATATTGTTTTTGATTTACTATTTTTCTAGGTAGAGGCAGCTCTAATGGCTTCCTTTCTCACCATAGCAGCCCTCATTCTATTAGTCAGGGAGTCAATGTGGGGGTTCTGTCAGCTGCTAAGTATGTCCATGCCAACTATGCATTCTGGCACTGGGGAAATGACCACAGGATGAGTCCGGGACACACTGAACCCACTGTATGTCAGACCTTATATAAAACTCCACTTTGCCTATTGCCTATTGCCCAGTTCCAAAGTCACTCCCACATTTTCTGGTATCTTTTCAGCAGTGCCCCACTCTACTAGTACAAATTTACTGTATTAGTGCATTTTCACGCTTCTGATAAAGACACAACCAAGACTGAGCAATTTACAAAAGAAAGAGGTTTAATGGACTTACAGTTACACGTGGCTGGGGAGACCTCACAATCATGGCAGAAGGTAAAAGGCACATCTCACATGGCAGCAGACAAGAGAAGAGAATGAGGAGGAAGTGAAAGCAAAAACCCCTTAAGAATACGTCAGATATTGTAAGACTTCCTACCAGGAGAACAGTATGGGAGAAACTGCCCCCGTGATTCAATTATCTCCCATGGGTCCCTCCCACAATACATGGCAATTATGGGAAAAAATTCAAGATGAGATTTGGGTTGGGACACAGAGTCAAACCTTATCAGTTGTTGTAGTTCTTTTTATTGTTTTCTAGAGCTCCTTTAAAGAAGCTTTAGAGAGTCTTCAGGTTTTAAAAAAACATGTTTTCATAGAATGACAAAGAGTTTGAATTTCTGAAATTTCCTAGTTTCCTCAGTTCATCCTGGCTGCTATAACAAAATACCTGAGACTTGATAACTTATAAACAACAGAAATGTATTGCTTACAGTTCTGGAGGCTGAGAAGTCCACGATCAAGTTGCCAGTGGATTTTACATCTAGTGAATGCCTTCTGTCTCATAGTTGGCATCTCCTACCTGTGTTTTCACACAGGAGAAGGAGCTAGCTAGCTCTCTGGGGTCTTTTATTAATAAGGTCACAAATCTCACTCAAGAGGACTCTGCCGTCATGACCTAATCATTTCTTAAAACACCATTTTCTAAAACTATTACATTGGAGATTAGGTTTTGATTTGTAAATTTTGGGAGGGGAGGACACAAACATTCAGTTATCATGATGAGGTCATTCATTAATTTTTACTATAAGGATGATTGTGGTTTTGGATAATGGTTTTCTAATATATTTCCATTCTCATGTCTTTATTTCATTATCTGTAGAATACCTTTATGTTCACTTTATTTCATCTGTGGCCTCAAGTAGGCTAGACTTTTCCTTTTCAACTTCAAATTGATGGATTTTCCATAGAATAATAGTGGTGGCATCTGCAGGAAAAAAATCCAACTAAACTAACCAAAAACAGATCTTGAGCGTTTACTTTGTACATGGAGATAACTTTTACTCACAATTATCTTATTAAATGATCTGAAACACTTTCTGGCACAGGTAAATTATTGTCTTCTCATTTTTGTAAATAAAGGGGACTTCTTTGGAGAAGAGGTAAATGACATGATAGTTTTGCAGCTAGTAATAAAGGGCTGGATTTTGAGACTAAATCTGTCTGATTTCAAATTCCATGCTTTGAATTCCTACCTTATGCTACCCCTTCCCAGTGTCAATTGTTTGCTTTGCTGCTTATTATCTCTGCCCACCTAGTGGAACAGTTGGTGCCTTCATCTTGAAATTTTGCTACTTCTTACTAGCCAGCCTATTGGAGCTGTGGGCTGCCAGGGCTGCAATTTTATTGTGCCCTGTGTGGTAAATACTGTTGTGTGCCTACTTAAGAGCCATTACCCACTTTTTGGGTAAAATAACTCTGATTTTTTAAAAACTTTTATTTCATGTGTTTCAAGGGATGGTGCTCTCAACAGCCTTATCCTAATGGAGTTAAGCCAATCAAGAGGACATCATGCTTTTTGTCAATGATTTGTTTAGGTATTGGCAAGTAATAAAAAACTGGTCAGTTAGACATGAGAAGTCCACTGGAGATTCACTGAGAAAAGTTTTTCTTAATTTTAAACATAAATTTTTGCAAGAAACAGTCTTTTTTAATACCTCTGGATGTTGATAAGTGGGGGATATTGGGCCTGGGTCTGTCATTGCCTTTTTATCAGGTGAACGTTCATACTAAAATATAGTAAAGTAAACAACGAAAAATTGAGTTTTGATGATATTTTTGAGCTACCGAATCAACCAATCCAAGAACTGTCCTGTCTCTTCACTTTCAGTTATGTGAAATAAAAATATATTCTGAACCCTCAAGCCAGTAGTTCTCCTCAGCTGATCATTAGATGCACATAAGAACTTTAAAAATAGTATACTAGTGCTTGTGTCACACTTTCAGAGATTGTGATTTAGTCTGGGGATATACGTTTGTCCAGGTTTCTAGTTTTTTTTTTCTTTTATTGTATTGTATATTTTTAATTTATATCAACATAGTGTTTTGATATATTTTGCATTCCTGCTTCACTTTTGCCCCCAATAATGCACCATCCACTAATCTTCTAAGCTCAATTCCATCCCTGATTTTCTGTATTATCTTGGAGAAATTATTTTCTTTTTCTGGTCCTCACAATTAGATAGTGGATTGAATAGATGATCTCTAAAGTCTCTTCTACCTCTGATGTTTGAGTAATGATTTAGTGGGTGAACGCTCTGAAAGAGAACACAGAGAAAAGAAAAAAAGACTGGAGAACTGAACCTCAAGCAATAGCAGCATCTAAACCATATAATTTTATGGAGTGAAACTTAATTTCTCCTTACACACTGATAAGTCACAAATTTGTACCTCTGAGAAATCCCTCTGGGAAGAGATTCATGTACCCCACTATATAATAGAAAGCTGCATTTGAATATACAACAAACATTTCAAATTAGCATATTCTTGTATGATTTATTGGTTTATTTGTTCTCACAAACCTCCATTCATTGTAATTTCAGGAAATTACACCATTGCCATGTAGCTACTCAAGCCCAAAAGCTAGAGATTATTTTTGATTCTTCTCTCTTTCCCTACATACCAAAACCAACAGCAAATTATGCTGGCACTAACTTCAAAACATATCTTGAACGTGTCCTTTTAACTCAATTTCCACTGCACAATCCCAATCAAGGCTGCCATCGTCTTTTGCAGAAACGATTGCAAGTCTTGTAACAGATCTTCCTGCTTCACTCTTAACCCCTACAATCCATTGGCCATACAACAGTCAATGGAAGATTTTAAAAGCAAATAATAAAAGTATGCTACTTCTCTCCTTAGAACCCTCTATCTGCTTTTCTCACAGCACTATTTAAACTCATATGATGTATTTATTTGCTTATTTATTGTTTGTTTATAAACTCCCATTTGAATAGGAGCTTATGATGGCATGTACATTTTATCTCCATCTCTTGACACTAGGCACCAGACACAAAGCATTACATAGATAATTGTTGAATGAATGAATCAAGAGAAAAAAAGAAACTAAAGCAAAAGGAAGCTTTCTTAAGCAGGCACACCACTATTTTCAACCCCATCATTTTCAAATCCAGATAGGAGACAAAAAGATAATTATTATTTACTGAATGCGTACTATTTGCCTAATGCTATAATGGAAACTTGGTAATGAATGGGATTCATTAATTTCATGAATGAATGTAATTCAGTAACATCTCTACCAAGTTCTCATTATAGCATCAGGCACATAGTAACTTCTCTGAAAAACCATATTAAGTAGATAGGCCTACATTTTACAGATGAGAAATCTGTAAAGGGTATGATTGTTTAAGTCCCTTTTCTACAGTCACCAAGCTAAATATGGCTGACTCTGAAGTTAAAATTCTATTTGCCTTTTCTTATTCCATTACACGATTCTATCCCTCCCTTATCTCTCTCTACCCTGCTACTGTTTGCATGGTTCCTGTTTCCCAGTTTCCAACACAGCAAGGGTCCTTGCAAGTACAGAGCCCAATGTGACCACACCAATTTGATCTACCTTTAGGCTTATTTGATTGTACTAGTCTTCAGGGAAACAATCAAACATCATCCTCTAAAGAAAGTAAAGCAACCTGGCAGCCTGACTGGAGCTGCCTGTTTCCAAGCAGTGCCAAGTGGACATTAAAGGAGTCCAAGTGATGAAGTCATTATCTAGAAGTTCATCCAGGGACATTCTTAGCCCTCTTCCCTGTAACGTGGTAAGTCTTCTATTGACCCTTAGCACCACTTCATAAGAGCATAAATACCACAGTTAAGGAGGTCATCATTTGTTCATTAATTCCAGAAATATTAATTGAGCACCTATTCTTCACCAGGCAAGAATATAAGGATTCACACAAGTACATTTCTTACTTGCATGGAGCTTATAGTCTAATGGAGATTGACAGATAATAACATATGTATAGATAGATAGATAGATAGATAGATAGATAGATAGATAGATCAGTGATAATTGCCATAACAAAGATAAAGAGAGGAAGGAAACAAAATAATGTAGGAGGAAAATTTTAGATAGTATGAATGGTCTAAGGTATCTCTGAGAAGGTATAATCACAGATGAAATATTAATAACAAGTAGCTTCTAATGAGTGAATACAGTAGAAAAACAGTTTAGACAGAGGGAGTAGTAAGTATAAAACTCTCAGATAGGGCTAAGCTTTGTATGTTTAAGGAACATCTAAAAGGCAGAGGTGACTAGAGAAAAAAGTTAGAAAAGTAGAAAAAATAAGAAGAAAGTTTTATGAAGTGAAGATAGTAAAGTTAGCAAGGTCTAGATGAATTTGATTTAATTAAAATAGGAAGTAATTGGTAGATATTAAGCCAGAGAGTGACATAATTTAGCTTATATTTTAGCAGGAAAAACTGGCATAAATGTGGAAAGTGGATTGTAAGGTGCAAGAGTAGAGCCACAGAGACTGCTACTGTAATCTAGGTAAGATATGACAGTGGCATGGACAAGAAAAGTACAATGGAGGTGGAAATAATTGACTAGATTCAAAATATATGTTGGAGGTAGAGGGGATGGAAACATAGTGGTTTAGAAACATGCAGAGGCCCGGGAATTCCGATTTAATTCAGTCACGAACCAGTTTTGTGACTTGGAGCCAATTTTGCTCCCCTCCCTTCAGCTTCAATTTCACAATGTCTACTTCACATGATATGGTGAAATCCTTATTTAAAAATACACACATTTGGGCAGCATTTACAAAATGCCTTCAAATCATTTTCCCATTTTCATTTTGAGCCTCACAGCAACCCTGTGAAATAGTTAGACCAAGGGTAATTAGCCCCAATTAAATGGTGAGAAAAGTGAGATTAAGTCTAGTAAAATCCAGAGTGAAAGCTTCAGGGAAGTCATACAGCATCTGTAGATTTGATGAAAACACCTGGGGCTTGGAGCCAGAACACCGGAGATTTAATCATGGCATGGGAAAGTCACTTCTCTCAAATTTAAGTATTTTTATGTGCTATATTTACCTCTGAAGTTTGGTGGACAGGTTTGTATAAACTCTACCCTTTATAGCCAACATCACTGTTACATGGGTTTATCTTCCAACACATTGAGTTCATCTTAACAGCTGAGTTATTTATAGCTCTGGAGGCTACAGTCTCAGATTTTTCAGTAGTTCAATTATGATCTCTTGTTATATGATATAATACCAAGAAGTCAAGCTTTATCCATTTTGTATATCTGAGAATAATGGAAATAATCATACATTGGATATCTACTCTTTGCCTATTCCTTTGCATGCTTTGCCTCATTTAATCTTCACAGAAACTCTGGGAGGTAGGTTTTGTTCATTTCACTTGCTCCAAGTTACACTGTTAGTCAATAATAGAGCTAGGCTGTCTGGTTTAAATTCTATGTTTACTTCACTCTGCCATATTCTTGGTAGCCAGCCATTGCTTGTATCTCTCATTTCAGTCAGGTCCAAAATGGATTCACCTACCAAACTTCAGAAAATATCAGGGATCTTATAGAACTTCTAGGTTAGTAATTAGATTCTGTCACTTTGGTATACCAGTAACTGGTGTTGTGCATGAAATATAATATATTTTCACGAAGCTTGTTGTTGAGCCAATCCATTAATTAAACATTCATACAATCATCTATTCATATAGTCATCAACCAAGTATCTAGAGTGTGATGGTTGAGAGTATAGGCCTTTAAGTCAGATTATATGAATTTAAATCTCAGATCTTGCTTTCAATAATGTGACGATCTGGGCAATTTGCTTAATCTCTCTGTTCCTTGATTTTCTTATCTGTTAAATGATGGTAAAATTACCTTTTTTGTAAGCTTGTTGTGGGGATTAAATGAATCAATCTACGTAAAAGTTCTGAAAATAGTGCTGGGCATGTAGTAGATACTCAATAAATATTAATTCTTATTTTTAAGTGTTTCATCAATAAATCCATTTACTTAAAATGATATGTTACAATTAATTACATTAAGTGATATTACCAAACAATTTTAGAGTGGTTAGATCTAGAACAAGAAATGACACACTCTCTTGACCCAGTAATCCCATTACTGGGTATATACCCAAAAGATTATAAATCATTCTACGATAAAGACACATGCACACATGTGTTTGCTGTGGCACTGTTCACAATAGCAAAGACTTGAAACCAATCCAAATGTCCATCAACGATAGACTGAATAAAGAA
This sequence comes from Macaca nemestrina, assembly GCF_043159975.1. Taxonomy (NCBI): domain Eukaryota; kingdom Metazoa; phylum Chordata; class Mammalia; order Primates; family Cercopithecidae; genus Macaca; species Macaca nemestrina. Next base: position 88,669,249 of record NC_092145.1, read on the forward strand.
AATGTGGCACATATGCACCATGGAATACTAGGCAGCCATAGTAAAGGGTGAGTTCATGTCCTTTGCAGGGACATGGATGAAGCTGTAAACCATCATTCTCAGCAAACTACCACAGGAACAGAAAACCAAACACTGCATGTTCTCACTCATTAGTGGGATTTGAGCAATGAGAACACATGGACACAGGGAGGAGAATATCAGTTGACCAAGTGACCCAACCCCATATTACTCCTCTCTTCAATTCTATTCCTTCCCAGGGTCCTAAGCTTCCCATACACCCTAAACATTGCTAAGGAGTGAGCTGATGCTGTCCTGGTATGAATGAGGCCAGGTATAATATGCTCAGGTTTATGGAAAGAAGATGACAAGAAGTGGACCTGGAAGATGGAGAGCTAAAAAAGCACACCAACTGATTCTATTCACTTTCCCTCTTCCTCTGAGTATTCAACCACACCATCCCTCCAACAAAAGGAAGCTAATGTAACACAATGAAGCTGATGAATAAATAACAGTGTTATGGTGTCCTCCCCTTGTCCTAGTCCTAAGCACAGATACAGATATGTATATGCTAAGGGAAGCTTCTAGACATGAACGGAGCTCTAAAGGAGGAATTGGATAAATACTTCAAGGTCTTCATGCCTGGTCCATTTAATTTTATCCTTTAGTCACCTAGGCAAATAGCTTTGGGCTCCCTCTTGTAGTTCCAAACCCAATGCTTGGAGCAGCCAAATGGGGAACTGAGAGATGAAATCCCTCTTATCTAAGAATTTGCCACCTTATGGGCTAGGCACTTGGGAGGCAGTTTTCTTAAAGGGGACCACATCCTAGTTGACCTGAAATCTTTAGGCATGGAGGGACTACTGTGCCCTCCTTTCTCTCCATCATGCTGTATGGCTAGAATTATTCAACAGGAGAAACTGTTTGGTCTCTTTGACACAAGTATACTTATATTTCTTTAATTAATATTTATTCTTATTATTTCTATGTGCCAGGCATTATGCTAAACACTAGGTGTATATTTATAAGTAAAGCAGACAAGGCCTCTGCACTCTTGGAATTTATAGTTTAGTGTTGGAGACAAGCATTAAATAATTAAACAAACAAACATGTAAATACAGATTTTCATAAGTTGTAAAATGTAAATAAATATAACACAGTAATATAAAATAATTGTAAGGGGAGAGTATGGTGCCTATTCAGAGCAGGCATGGAAGACCTCTTTGAAGAAGTATCAAGTAAGCCTGAAGGTGAAAAAGGACCAAGTCATGCAATGAGCTGATGACAGAAGAAAGGCCAAGACATAAGTAGGATGCCCATATTTCCTAATTTTCTCAAAGACAGTTTCTTTCTTTACTTGTCCCAGCACAGTTACCATAGCACTCTCCCTCACTCTCAAAACTTTTACAGATTACAAGTGAAGAATGATCCAACCAATTAACTGCAAACCCCTCAAGCCCCAGTGTTTATTACCAGGTACCAACTTTGCTTTCTGAGTGAAAGCAGCAGTGTATGCTTGGAGACCTTCTGGGCTGTTGTGCACAAAAGAAACAGTGGCCCAGAAGTATTTCTGAGCCCATGTCATGGGTACCTGGACTGATCTATCTGGGAGAGGAGACTAGATTTGAGAAGCAGAAATTCCTTTCATGTGGCACGTCAGACCCCTCAAGAGTTTTGAACCAGCAGCCAAGCTACCTGCATCCATATTTTCCAGTGTAGAAGGTAACGATTCTTTAAAGAGTGACATTGGGAGAATTTTCCACCTAGATTATTTAAAGTCAGACAGATTAGGGTTACTTGAGTTTCAACACTGATTTTCTACTAAGCTAAAGAACCTTGGAAATGTCTCTGCATCTTTCTGATCCTCATTTTGCTTATCTGTGAAACGGAGAGAAGTCAGGCTCATCACTCTCATGAAATTAAAGTGAAAATATGTGAATCATCTAGCACAGTTCCTTCTATGTAGAAAATAGTTGTGAGCATTGATAATAACAATAATAACTCCCACTACCAAAAGCTAGCTGAGCCAGTCCCAGTACTGGCCTATCAGTCTTCAGCCTTCTTAAAAACTTCAGCGGCCGGGCGCGGTGGCTCAAGCCTGTAATCCCAGCACTTTGGGAGGCCGAGACGGGTGGATCACGAGGTCAGGAGATGGAGACCATCCTGGCTAACCCGGTGAAACCCCGTCTCTACTAAAAAATACAAAAAACTAGCCGGGCGAGGTGGCGGGCACCTGTAGTCCCAGCTACTCGGGAGGCTGAGGCAGGAGAATGGCGTAAACCCAGGAGGTGGAGCTTGCAGTGAGCTGAGATCCGGCCACTGCACTCCAGCCTGGGCGACAGAGCAAGACTCCGTCTCAAAAAAAAAAAAAAAAAAAAAAAAAAAAAAAAATCAGCCATCACTTGTACAGCCTCTGACTCTGCTGAGATTCTCCATTTCCCTGCCCTGAAATGTCAACCACTGCCCTGCCTTTGCAAATGCTTCTTTTCAGCCCTAGCTGAAACCCTTTTCTATCTAGTAAGCCATTTTCCTCACCCCAGCTAACACATAGTACACTCTCTCCAGAGCCTTCAAGATTGCAAAGGCTGTCAGCAGCCTTTGCATCCACTCCTAGGCTGCCTGATATCACTTTATTTTCTCACGTGTATGTTGCCTCATCTTTCCAATTTGTTGTAAACCTTCCACGGATACTTTGTACTTAAACTGAAAACAAGAATGCATCCCTGTTGACCCTCTTAACTCCTCACTGCAAAGCGATGGAATGCTGAATTTATCGCAACACCGAGCAAGTGGATTTCACTTAGCCTCTCTGCCATTCCTTCCTGTACGGTTAAAGAAGGTGTTATGGATAACTGGTGTTTCCACATTGAGTCCACGGGGACCTTCCATTTTCCATTTCCCTTCTCTCTCTCTCTCTCTGCCACAAGAAATGCAGCAAGAAACTTTGCTGTGATACATTTAACATTTACATTCTCCTGGAAAGGGGACTGAAGCCAGGGAGTCAAGTGGTCTAGCTCAGAGGAACCCACCCCCATGGAGCCAAGCAAGCTAAGATCCACCGGCTTGAAATTCTCATTGCCAGCATAGCAGTCTGAAGTCAACCTGGGACTAGCGAGCATTGTGGGCTTGAGTAGGCAGGTTTTCCCCTCACAGTGTAAACAAAGCAACTGGGAAGTTCAAACTGGGCAGAGCCCACCGCAACTCCACAAAGCTGCTGTAGCCAGACTGCCTCTCTAGATTCCTCCTCTCTGGGCAGGGCATTTCTGAAAGAAAGGTAGCAACCCCAGTCAGGGTCTGATAGATAAAACTCCCATATCCCTAGAACAAAGCACCTGGGGGAAGGGGCGGCTGTGGGCACAGCTTCAGCAGACTTAAATATTCCTGCCTGCTGGCTCTGAAGAGAGCAGTGGATCTTCCAGCACAGCTCTCGAGCTCTGCTAAGGGACAGACTGCCTCCTCAAGTGGGTCCCACAAACCCATGCCTCCTCACTAGGGGATGCCTCCCAGCAGGGGTTGATAGACACCTCATACAGGAGAGTGCTGGCTGGCATCTGGTGGGTGCCCCTCTGGGATGAAGTTTCCAGAGGAAGAAACAGGCAGTAAACTTTGTTGTTCTGCAGCTTCCACTGGAGATACCCAGGCAAACAGGGTCTGCAGTGGACGTCCAGTAAACTTCAGCAGACCTGCAGGAGAGGGCCCTGACTCTTGGAAGGAAAACTAACAAACAGATAGGAATAGCATCAACATCAACAACAGAAAAATCATCCACACAGAAACCCCATACGAATGTCACCAACATCAAAGACCAAAGGTAGATAAATCCATGAAGATGAGGAAAAAAACAGTGCAAAAAGACTGAAAATTCCAAAAACCGGAAAGCCTCTTCTCCAAATGATCACAATTCCATGCCAGCAAGGGAACAAAACTAGACAGACAATGAGTTTGATGAACTGACAGAAGTAGGCTTCAGAAGGTGGGTAATAACAAACTCCTGCAAGCTAAAGGAACATGTTCTAACCCAATGCAAGGAAGCTAAGAAGCTTGAAAAAAAAATTAGAAAAAATGCTAACTAGAATAACTAGCTTAGAGAAGAACATAAATGACCTGATGGAACTGAAAAACACAGCACAAGAACTTCGTGAAGCATATACAAATATCAATATCTGAACTGATCAAGTGGAAGAAAGGATATCAGAGACTGAAGATCATCTTGATTAAATAAAGTGTGAAGACAAAATTAGAGAAAAAAATGAAAAGGAATGAACAAAGCCTCCAAGAAATATGGGACTATGTGAAAAGACCAAACCTACGTTTGATTGGTGTACCTGAAAGTGAGGGGGAGAATGGAACCAAGTTGGAAAACACTCTTCAGGATAGTATCCAGGAGAACTTCCCCAACCTAGCAAGACAGGCCAATATTCAAAGTCAGGAAATACAGAGAACACCACTAAGATACCCTTTGAGAAAAGCAACCCCAAGACACATAATTGTCAGATTCACCAAGGTTGAAAAGGAGTAAAAAATGGTCAGGGCAGCCAGAGAGAAAGGTCAGGTTACCCACAAACGGAAGCCCATCATACTAACAGTGGATCCCTCTGCAGAAACTCTACAAGCCAGAAGAGTTTAGGGCCAATATTATACTCTTAAAGAAAAGAATTTTCAACCCAGAATTTCATATCCAGCCAAACTAAGCTTCATAAGTGAAGGAGAAATAAAATCCTTTACAGACAAGCAAATTCTGAGAGATTTTGTCACCATCAGGCCTTCCTTACAAGAGCTCCTGAAGGAAGCACTAAATATGGAGAAAAAAAAAAGTACCAGCCACTGCAAAAATATGCCAAGTTGTAAGACCATCAACACTATAAAGAAACTGCATCAACTAATGAGCAAAATAACCATCTAGCATCATAATGACAGTGTGAAATTCACAAATAACAATATTAACCTTAAATGTAAACAGGCTAAATGCCCCATTTAAAAGACACAGACTGGCAAGTTGGATAAAGAATCAAGACCCATTGGTGTGCTGTATTCAGGAGACCCATTTCATGTGCAAAGACACACATGGGATCAAAATAAAGGGATCAAGGAGTATTTACCACATAAATGGAAAGCAAAATAAAAGCAGGGATTGCAATTCTCGTCTCTAGTAAAACACACTTTTACCCAATGAAGATCAAAAAACACAAAGAAGAGCATCACAGTTAAAGGAAATAGAGAAGGAAGAGCAAAAAAATTCAAAATCTTGCAGAAGACAAGAAATAACTAAGATCAGAGCAGAACTGAAGAAGATAGAGACATTAAAAACACTTCAAAAAATCAGTGAATCCAGGAGCTGATTTTTTGTAAAGATTAACAAAGCAAATATCCCGCTAGCCAGACTAATAAACAAGAAAATAGAGAACAATCAAGTAGACTCAGTAAAAAATGATAAAGAAGATAACACCACTGATCCCACAGAAAGATAAACTACCATCAGAGAATATTGTAAACACCTCTAAGCAAATAAACTAGAAAATATAGAAGAAATGGATAAATTCTGGGACACACACACCCTCCCAAGACTAAACCAATAAGAAGTCAAATCCCTGAATAGACCAATAACAAGTTCTGAAACTGAGGCAGTATTAATAACCTACCAACCAAAAAAAAAGTCCTTGACCATACAGATTCACAGCCAAATATTACCAGAAGTACAAAGAGGATCTGGCACCATTTCTTCTGAAACTATTACAAACAATAGAAAAAGAATGACTCTTCCCTAACTCATTTTATGAGGCCAGTATCATCCTGATACTAAAACCTGGGAGAGACACAACAACAAAAAAAGAAAATTTCCGGCCAAAATCCCTGATGAACATCCACGCAAAAATCCTCAATAAAATACTGGCAAACCGAATCCAGTAGCACACTAAAAAGCTTATCCACCATGATCAAACCAGCTTCATCCCTGGCATGGAAGGCTGGTTCAACATACACAAATCAATAAACATAATTCATCACATAAACAGAACCAATGACAAAAACCACATGATTATCTCAATAGATGCCAAAAAAAAAAGGTCTTCAACAAAATTCAACACCCCTTCACGTTAAAAACTCTTAATAAACTAGGTATCGATGAAACATATTTCAAATTAATAAGAGCTATTTATGACAAATCCACAGCCAATATCTTACTGAATGGGCAAAAGCTGGAAGCATTCCCTTTGAAAACCATCACAAGACAAGGATGCCCTCTCTCACCACTCCTATTCGACATAGCATTGGAAGTTCTGGCCAAGGCAATCAGGAAAGAGAAAGAAATAAAGGGTATTCAAATTGAAAGAGAGGAAGTCAAATTTTCTCTCTTTGCAGATGACATGATTGTCTATTTAGAAAACCTCATAGTCTCTGACAAAAATCTCCTTAAGCGGATAAGTAACTTCAGTAAAGTCTCAGGATACAAAATCAATGTGCAAAAATTACAAGCATTCCTATAAACCAAAAATAGAGAGCAAAATAATGAGCAACTCCCCTTCACAATTGCTACAAAGAGAATAAAATACCTAGGAATACAATTTACAAGGGATGTGAAGGACCTCTTCAAGGAGAACTACAAACCACTGCTCGAGGAAATAAGAGAGGACACAAACAAATGGAAAAATATTCCATGCTCATGGATAGGAAGTATTAATACCATGGAAATGGCCATACTGCCCAATGTAATTTATAGATTCAATGCTACTCCCATTAAGCTACCATTGGCTTTCTTCACAGAATTAAAAAAACTGCTTTAACTTTCATATGGAACCAAAAAAGAGCCCGAATAGCTAAGACAATCCTCAGCAAAAAGAACAAACTGGAGGCATCATGCTACCTGACTTCAAACTATACTACAAGGCTACAGTAACCAATACAGCATGGTACTGGTACCAAAACAGATATATAGAACCATGGAACAGAACAGAGGCCTCAGAAATAACGTCACACATCTACAACCATCTGATCTTTGACAAATCTGACAAAAACAAGCAATGGGGAAAGCATTCCCTATTTACTAAATGGTGTTGGGAAAATTGGCTAGCCATATGCAGAAAACTGAAGCTGGATCCCTTCCTTACACTTTATACAATAATTAACTCAAGATGAATTAAAGACTTAAACATAACATCTAAAACCATAAAAAAATAAAAATAAAAAAGAAAGAAAGAAAGAAAAAAGAAAAACCCTAGAAGAAAACCTAGGCAATACCTTTCAGGACGTAAGCGTGGACAAAGACTTTATGATAAAAACATCAAAAGCAATGGCAACAAAATTCAAAATTGACAAATGGGATCTAATTAAACTAAAGAGCTTCTGCACAGCAAAATAAACTATCATCAGAGTGAACGGGCAACCTACAGAATGGGAGAAAATTTTTGCAATCTATCTATCTTACAAAGGGCTAATATCCAGAATCTACAAAGAACTTAAACAAATATACAAGAAAAAAGAAAACCCATGAAAAAGTGGATGAAGAATATGAACAGACACTTCTCAAAAGAAGACATTTATGTGGCCAACAAACATGAAAAAAAGCTCATTATTACTGGTCATTAAAGAAATGCGAATGAAAACCACAATGAGATACCATCTCTCGCCAGTTAGAATGGCAATCATTAAAAAAATCAGGAAACAACAGATGCTGGAGAGGATGTGAAGTAAGAATGCTTTTACACTGTTGGTGGGAGTGTAAATTACTTCAACCATTGTGGAAGACAGTTTGGCGATTTCTCAAGTATCTAGAACCAGAAATACCATTTGACCCATACCTAATGTAGATGACGGTTTGGTGGGTGCAGCAAACCACCATGGCACATGTATACCTATGTAACAAACATGTACATTCTGCACATGTATCCCAGAGCTTAAAGTATAATAAAAAAAAAAGAAAAGAGGAGAAAGAATGTGTAATTATTGTTTACTGTGTGAAAAAGCTTGACTATTTTGGTGTTAAAGATTGTAAAATAGAGAGGATGTAATCAGTGCCACTAAATTTTCCATATAAAATTGTAAAAATGGTGTGTTTTATGTTACATACTGTTTACTGTAACAAAATAAAACAAGAGAGTTCTAAAATTTATAACCTGACTTTACATCTTCTAAAACTAGAAAAAAGAGTGCACACTAAAACCAAAAGAAGCATAAGAAATTAAATAATAAATAATAGAATTAAGAAAAATGAGACAGAGAATAAATCAAAACAACAATACAGAGAATCAGTGAAAACAAGATTGGTTCTATTAAAAGATCAATAAAATTAAGAAACCTTTATAAAAACTTTAGACTGAGAAAAGATAGATGACTTAAATTAATTAAATCAGAAATGAAAACACAGGCATTGCTTTCAAATTTATAGAAGTAGAGTTGATTTTAAGAGAACATCTTGATAAATAGTAATTCAACAAATTATATAATCTATATCAAATGAACAAATTTATAGAAACAAACAACCAAAACCGAATCAAGGAGAAATAGACAACTCACATAGGCCTAACAAGTACAGAAATTGAATTAGTAATCAAACACCTCTCAACTAAGAAAAGCTCAAGACTAGATAGTTTCATGGTGAATTTTCTTGTTTAAAGAAAATTAACATAAGTCTTTTTTGAACTCCACCAGAAAATATAGCAGATAATGGAAAACTTCTAAACTTATTCTTGTGAGAACAGATGTAACTTGATACCAAAATCAGGCAAAGATATCAGAAGAAAATTACAGACCAATATCTCTTATCAATAAATATAAAACAATTCTCAACCTACAAGCAAATCAATCCATCAGCATATGAAAATCATTGCACACAATGATGAAGTGGAATTTATACCAGAAATACAACAGTTTCCACACTCAAATATCAATCAGTGTAATACACACATTAATAGGAATAAAAAAATAAAAGAAACACATGATCATCTCAACTGGTGCCGGAAAAATATTCAATACATCATAATGAAACGTATTTTTTATGATACAATATCATAAAACAGCAGTAGAAATAGATCTTAAACCCTAAAACTCATACAAGAAAACAGGTAAGTCTCCATGAACATTTGTTAGATAATAATTTCTTAGATACAAAACCAAGCACAAGAAAAAGGTGAATAAATATAACTTCATCAAAATTTAAGATGTTTTGCTTCAAAGGCAAATTCAAGAACATATAAAAACAACTCACAGTATGGTATATAATTTGCAAGGCATGTATCTGATAAGAAACTTGTGAGTAAAACACATAAATAACTTTTACAACTAAACAATGAAATGTAAAAGGTTAATAAAATATGCATAAAATATTTGCATAAATCTTTCTGTAAAGAAGATACACTAATTACTAATAAACATAAAAATGATGTTTGAGATTATTAGTCATCAGGGAAATCAATATCAAAATCTAAATGTAATATCACTTAATACTCACTGGGAAGAGTATAATAAAAACTGAACAACAACATGTGGTGTCAAGGTTACAGATTTATCAGACCACTCGTACACTGATGGTAAGATAGAAGATAATGGTATTTACAGTATGCAGAACAGTCTGGCTGTTCCAAAAATGGTTAAACATAGCGTTACCATATGAAGCAGCAATTCCACTCCTAGGTATAAATCCAAAAGAATAATAAACTATGTTCAAGCAAAAGTTCTACACCAACGCTCATAGCAGTATTTTTCATAGTAGCCAAAAAGTGAAAAGCAACCAATTACCATCAATCAAAGAATGGATACATAAAATGTAGTATATCCATACAACTGATATTATTTGGTAATATAATAAATGAAGTATTGGTATATACTAAAACATAAATGAACCCTGAAAACATCTTAAGTGAAAGTCAATCACAAGCAAGCACATATTGTATTGTTCCATTAATACAAAACATTAAAATAAACAAATCTATAGAAAAAGGAAATAGATTGTTGGTTGGCTATGACTAGAAGAATTGAGGGAAAGATAAGACTGACTGATAATGAGGAGAGCAATATCTTTTGGGATGATAAAACTATTTTAAAAGCAGCAATGATGATGGTTGCATAGATTTGTGAATATTTCAAAAACAAACTATACACTTTAAATGAGTAAATTATGTAAATTATATGTCAGTAAATCTGTTACTAAGATGACATCAAAACAATAGAAGCCTTAGGAATAAAACTAATAAAACCACAAACTTGTACAACAAAACGCACAAGTATTATATAAAGAAATTGAAAGGGGCAGAGCAGGATGGTAGACTAGAAGGCCCCACTGTTCGTGCCCACCAAGAGGAAAACATAATTTAACAACTATCTACACAAAAGAAGCACCTTTTTTTAAAAAAATTTATTTATTATTATTATACTTTAAGTTGTAGGGTACATGTGCATAACGTGCAGGTTTGTTACATATGTATACTTGTGCCATGTTGGTGTGCTGCACCCATCAACTCGTCATTTACATCAGGTATAACTCCCAATGCAATCCCTCCCCCCTCCCCCCTCCCCATGACAGGCCCCTGTGTGTGATGTTCCCCTTCCTGAGTCCAAGTGATCTCATTGTTCAGTTCCCACCTATGAGTGAGAACATGCGGTGTTTGGTTTTCTGTTCTTGTGATAGTTTGCTAAGAATGATGGTTTCCAGCTGCATCCATGTCCCTACAAAGGCCGCAAACTCATCCTTTTTGATGGCTGCATAGTATTCCATGGTGTATATGTGCCACATTTTCTTAATCCAATCTGTCACTGATGGACATTTGGGTTGATTCCAAGTCTTTGCTATTGTGAATAGTGCTGCAATAAACATACGTGTTCATGTGTCTTTATAGCAGCATGATTTATAATCCTTTGGGTATATACCCAGTAATGGGATGGCTGGGTCATATGGTACATCTAGTTCTAGATCCTTGAGGAATCGCCATACTGTTTTCCATAATGGTTGAACTAGTTTACAAATCCACCAACAGTGTAAAAGTGTTCCTATTTCTCCACATCCTCTCCAGCACCTGTTGTTTCCTGACTTTTTAATGATTGCCATTCTAACTGGTGTGAGATGGTATCTCATTGTGGTTTTGATTTGCATTTCTCTGATGGCCAGTGATGATGAGCATTTTTTCATGTGTCTGTTGGCTGTATGAATGTCTTCTTTTGAGAAATGTCTGTTCATATCCTTTGCCCACTTTTTGATGGGGTTGTTTGTTTTTTTCTTGTAAATTTGTTTGAGTTCTTTGTAGGTTCTGGATATTAGCCCTTTGTCAGATGAGTAGATTGCAAAAATTTTCTCCCATTCTGTAGGTTGCCTGTTCACTCTGATGGTAGTTTCTTTTGCTGTGCAGAAGCTCTTTAATTTAATGAGATCCCATTTGTCAATTTTGGCTTTTGCTGCCGTTGCTTTTGGTGTTTTAGACATGAAGTCTTTGCCCATGCCTATGTCCTGAATGGTACTACCTAGGTTTTCCTCTAGGATTTTTATGGTATTAGGTCTAACATTTAAGTCTCTAATCCATCTTGAATTAATTTTTGTATAAGGAGTAAGGAAAGGATCCAGTTTCAGCTTTCTACTTATGGCTAGCCAATTTTCCCAGCACCATTTATTAAATAGGGAATCCTTTCCCTGTTTCTTGTTTCTCTCAGGTTTGTCAAAGATCAGATGGCTGTAGATGTGTGGTATTATTTCTGAGGACTCTGTTCTGTTCCATTGGTCTATATCTCTGTTTTGGTACCAGTACCATGCTGTTTTGGTTACTGTAGCCTTGTAGTATAGTTTGAAGTCAGGTAGCGTGATGCCTCCAGCTTTGTTCTTTTGACTTAGTATTGTCTTGGAGATGCGGGCTCTTTTTTGGTTCCATATGAACTTTAAAGCAGTTTTTTCCAATTCTGTGAAGAAACTCATTGGTAGCTTGATGGGGATGGCAATGAATCTATAAATTGCATTGGGCAGTATGGCCATTTTCACGATATTGATTCTTCCTATCCATGAGCATGGCATCAAGTTCACACATAACAATCTTAACCTTAAATGTAAATGGACTAAATGCTCCAATTAAAAGACACAGACTGGCAAACTGGATAAAGAGTCAAGACCCATCAGTCTGCTGTATTCAGGAGACCCACCTCACACGCAGAGACATACATAGGCTCAAAATAAAGGGATGGAGGAAGATTTACCAAGCAAATGGAGAACAAAAAAAAGCGGGGGTTGCAATACTAGTCTCTGATAAAATAGACTTTAAACCATCAAAGATCAAAAGAGACAAAGAAGGCCATTACATAATGGTAAAGGGATCAATTCAACAGGAAGAGATAACTATCCTAAATATATATGCACCCAATACAGGAGCACCCAGATTCATAAAGCAAGTCCTTAGAGACTTACAAAGAGACTTAGACTCCCATACAATAATAATGGGAGACTTCAACACTCCACTGTCAACATTAGACAGATCAACGAGACAGAAAGTTAACAAGGATATCCAGGAATTGAACTCATCTCTGCAGCAAGCAGACCTAATAGACATCCATAGAACTCTCCACCCCAAATCAATAGAATATACATTCTTCTCAGCACCACATCGTACTTACTCCAAAATCGACCACATAATTGGAAGTAAAGCACTCCTCAGCAAATGTACAAGAACAGAAATTATAACAAACTGTCTCTCAGACCACAGTGCAATCAAACTAGAACTCAGGACTAAGAAACTCAATCAAAACCGCTCAACTACATGGAAACTGAACAACCTGCTCTTGAATGACTACTGGGTACATAACGAAATGAAGGCAGAAATAAAGATGTTCTTTGAAACCAATGAGAACAAAGATACAACATACCAGAATCTCTGGGACACATTTAAAGCAGTGTGTAGAGGGAAATTTATAGCACTAAATGCCCACAAGAGAAAGCAGGAAAGATCTAAAATTGACACTCTAGCATCACAATTAAAAGAACTAGAGAAGCAAGAGCAAACACATTCAAAAGCTAGCAGAAGGCAAGAAATAACTAAGATCCGAGCAGAACTGAAGGATATAGAGACACAAAAAACCCTCCAAAAAATGAGTGAATCCAGGAGTTGGTTTTGTGAAAAGATCAACAAAATTGATAGACCGCTAGCAAGACTAATAAAGAAGAAAAGAGAGAAGAATCAAATAGACGCAATAAAAAATGATAAAGGGGATATCACTACCTACCCCACAGAGAAACAAACTACCATCAGAGAATACTATAAACACCTCTACGCAAATAAACTGGAAAATCTAGAAGAAATGGATAATTTCCTGGACACTTACACTCTTCCAAGACTAAACCAGGAAGAAGCTGCATCCCTGAATAGACCAATAGCAGGCTCTGAAATTGAGGCAATAATTAATAGCATACCAACCAAAAAAAGTCCAGGACCAGATGGATTCACAGCTGAATTCTACCAGAGGTACAAGGAGGAGCTGGTACCATTCCTTCCGAAACTCTTCCAAACAATAGAAAAAGAGGAAATCCTCCCTAACTCATTTTATGAGGCCAACATCATCCTGATACCAAAGCCTGGCAGAGACACAACAAAAAAAGAGAATTTTAGACCAATATCCCTGATGAACATCGATGCAAAAATCCTCAATAAAATACTGGCAAACCAGATTCAGCAGCACATCAAAAAGCTTATCCACCATGATCAAGTGGGCTTCATCCATGGGATGCAAGGTTGGTTCAACATTCGCAAATCAATAAACTTAATCCAGCATATAAACAGAACCAAAGACAAGAACCACATGATTATCTCAATAGATGCAGAAAAGGCCTTGGGCAAAATTCAACAGCCCTTCATGCTAAAAACTCTCAAAAAATTTGGTATTGATGGAACGTATCTCAAAATAATAAGAGCTATTTATGACAAACCCACAGCCAATATCATACTGAATGGGCAAAAACTGGAAAAATTCCCTTTGAAAACTGGCACAAGACAGGGATGCCCTCTCTCACCACTCCGATTCAACATAGTGTTGGAAGTTCTGGCTAGGGCAATCAGGCAAGAGAAAGAAATCAAGGGTATTCAGTTAGGAAAAGAAGAAGTCAAATTGTCCCTGTTTGCAGATGACATGATTGTATGTTTAGAAAACCCCATCATCTCAGCCCCAAATCTCCTTGAGCTGATAACCAACTACAGCAAAGTCTCAGGATACAAAATGAAAGTGCAAAAATCACAAGCATTCTTATACACCAGTAACAGACAAACAGAGAGCCAAATCATGAGTGAACGTCCATTCACAATTGCTTCAAAGAGAATGAAATACCTAGGAATCCAACTTACAAGGGATGTTAAGGACCTCTTCCTGGAGTACTACAAACCACTGCTCAGCGAAATAAAAGAGGACACAATCAAATGGAAGAACATACCATGCTCATGGATAGGAAGAATTAATATCGTGAAAATGGCCATACTGCCCAAGGTAATTTATAGATTCAATGCCATCTCCATCAAGCTATGGGATCTAATTAAACTAAAGAGCTTCTGCACAGCAAAAGAAACTACCATCAGAGTGAACAGGCAACCTACAGAATGGGAGAAAATTTTTACAATCTACTCATCTGACAAAGAGGTAATATCCAGAACGTACAAATAACTCAAACAAATTTACAAGAAAAAACAAACATCCCCATCAAAAAGTGGGCAAAGGATATGAACAGACATTTCTCAAAAGAAGACATTCATACAGCCAACAGACACATGAAAAAATGCTCATCATCACTGGCCATCAGAGAAATGCAAATCAAAACCACAATGAGATACCATCTCACACCAGTGAGAATGGCAATCATTAAAAAGTCAGGAAACAACAGATGCTGGAGAGGATGTGCAGAAATAAGAACACAACATTTTTACACTGTTGGTGGGATTTTAAACTAGTTCAACCATTATGGAAAACAGTATGGCAATTCCTCAAGGATCTAGAACTAGAAGTACCATATGACCCAGCCATCCCATTAGTGGGTATATACCCAAAGGATTATAAATCATGCTGCTATAAAGACACATGCACACGTATGTTTATTGCGGCACTATTCACGAGAGCAAAGACTTGGAATCAACCCAAATGTCCATCAGTGACAGACTGGATTAAGAAAATGTGGCACATATACACCATGGAATACTATGCAGCCGTAAAAAAGGATGAGTTTCTGTCCTTTGTAGGGACATGCATGCAGCTGGAAACCATCATTCTCAGCAAACTATCGCAAGAACAGAGAACCAAACACCTCATGTTCTCACTCATAGGTGGGAACTAAACAATGAGATCACATGGACTCAGGAAGGGGAACATGACACACCAGGGCCTATCATGGGGAGGGGGGAAGGGGGAGGGGAGAGGGATTGCATTGGGAGTTATACCTGATGTAAATGACAAGTTGATGGGTGCTGATGAGTTGATGGATGCAGCACACCAACATGGCATAAGTATACATATGGAACAAACCTGCACATTATGCACATGTACCGTAGAACTTAAAGTATATATGTAAAAAAAAAAGAACTCAATCAATTTACAAGAAAAGAACAAACAACCTCTTCAAAAAGTGGGCAAAGGATATGAGTAGGTATTTCTCAAAAGAAGACATGCATACAGCCAACAGACACATGAAAAAATGCTCATCATCACTCGCCATCAGAGAAATGTAAATCAAAATCGCAATGAGATACCATCTCACACCAGTTAGAATGGCAATCATTAAAAAGTCAGGAAACAACAGGTGCTGGAGAGGATGTGGAGAAATAGGAACAATTTTACACTGTTGGTGGGATTGTAAACTGGTTCAACCATTGTGGAAAACAGTATGGTGATTCCTGAAGGATCTAGAACTAGAAATACCATATGACCCAGCCATCCCATTACTGGGTATATACCCAAAGGATTATAAATTATGCTGCTATAAAGACACATGCATACGTATGTTTATTGCTGCACTATTCACAATAGCAAAGACTTGGAATCAACCCAAATGTCCATCAGTGACAGACTGGATTAAGAAAATGTGACACTTATACACCATGGAATACTATGCAGCCATAAAAAAGGATGAATTCGTGTTCTTTGTAGGGATATGGATGCAACTGGAAATCATCATTCTCAGCAAACTATCACAAGAACAGAAAACCAAACACCGCATGTTCTCACTCATAGGTGGGAATTGAGCAATGAGATCACTTGGACTCTGGAAGGAGAACATCACACACTGGGGCCTATTATGGGGAGGGGGCAGGGGGCAGGGATTGCATTGGGAGTTATTCCTGATGTAAATGATGAGTTGATGGGTGCTGACGAGTTGATGGGTGCAGCACACCAACATGGCACAAGTATACATATGTAACAAACCTGCATGTTGTGAACATGTACCCTAGAACTTAAAGTATAATAAATAATAATAATAATAATAATAAAAAGTAAGACAACCAAAAAATCAGACACTAGTGAAGTTGCAGGGAAAAGAGAATGCTTATTCACTGCTGGTGGAAATGTAAATTAAGTCAGCCATTATGGAAAGCAGTGTGATTTCTTAAAGAACTAAAATAATGCTACCATTCCACCCAGCAATTACATTTCTGGTTATATATACAAAAATATAAATAATTTTACTATAAAGGCACATGCACACACATGTTCATCACAGAACTCTTCATTATAGGAAATATATTAAATCAATCTAGATGTTCATCAACAGTGGACTAGATATATCATTAGAATATCATGCGGCCTTAAAATGAAAAAGATCATGTTTGCAGAAACATGCATGGATCTGGAAGTCATTATCCTAAGAAAATTAACACAAGAACAGAAAGCTAAATACACCATGTTCTCACTTTTAAGTGAGAGATAAACATTGAGTACCCATGGACTGAAAGAAGGGAACAGTAGACACCGGGGTGTACTTGAGGTTGGAGGGTGGAATCGTGGTGAGGATTGAATATTTATCTATTGGGTATTATGCTGATTACATGGGTGACAAAATTATCTATACACCAACCTTCTAAGACATACAATATACCCATGTCAGAAACCTGCACATTACCCCTTCAACCTAAAATAAAATCTGAAAAGTAAAAAAAAAAAAAAGTAGAATGTAGATGTAGCAATCCTGAGTAGATTTATCACACTAAATGTTTCCATTAGAATAATATAAAGGTCTGAAATCAATAATAAAATTCTGCTTCAAAAACCTAGAAGAAAAAGAGTGAAATAATATGAAAGCAACCGGAAGGAAGAAAACCATAAACATATGAGTGGAAAGTAATAGAATTGAAAATACATAGACAGTAGAGAAGATTAATGACACGGAACTCTGGTTCTTTGAAAAAAATCAATGAAATTGATAAACCTTTAGCAATACTGAGAAAGAAAAATGAGAGAGGTGACACAAGTTACCAATGGCAGGAATGAAGCAGGAGACGTAACTAAAATGTTGCAGGCATTAAAGTAATGATAAGAGAATACTGTCACAATCAAAATGTCAACAAATGTAGTTTAAATATTGAATTGGCTTTTATTAGAAATTCATCAATCAGGTGGCATTTCATCTATGAAATAATAAGGTTTGATGAGCTGAGCAGAAGAGGTGGGCTTTATAGGCAGAAAAAGCCAAAGAAAGAAGAAACAAGGAAAAAAAAAAGTGGGTTGGTAATTTCAAAGTTATTTTACTTACAATGCTAAAGCAGATTGAACTTCCTTAGTACATCAGGTTGATAGAATCCCTTATAGTTGTTTGCTGTGAATCTCCTGTTCTATGAAAAACTGGTCTGCTTTTAAGTTCAGATTGATCACATGACACCTAGCACGAGTTACTCCATTCTGTTTTGATCTGGTCTATTGAGCCTAGAGCATAAGCTTAGTCTGGGACAGTTAACCCCCATCGACTTTATTTAGCAAATCTATGGGCAATTTTATATTCATAAATTTGACAACTTAGAAGGAAAAGACAAATTTCTCAGAAACCACCCAGTCCTAAAGTATAACCTATAGAAAATAGTGTGAGTAGTCTTATAATCATTAAGGAGTTTGAATTTGTAATTACAAGCCTCTCTAAAAAAAAATCCCCTAGGCCTGTTTGCTTCATTGGCAAATTCTACCAAAGACGTAAATACAAATTAACATCAATTTTACACAATCATTCCAGGAAATAGAAGAAGGAACATTTCTCAAATCATTTTATAAGGCTAGTATTACCCAGATGCCATAATTGGACAAATAGAATACAGAAAAAATCAAAACAAAACTATTGACCAATATCTCTCTTTAACTTATATGCAAAAATCCTCAGCAAAATACTTGTAAATCAAATCTAGAAATTTATAAAACCTTATGCAACCTAGCCAAGTGGGATTTATTCCAGGTATGCAAGACTGATTCTACATTTGGAAATCAACCACTATAATTCATCATGTCAACAAACTAATGAGAAAAAAAATCACATAATTATATAAATTGACATGGAAAAAAGTATTTGAAAAAATCCAATAGCCATTCATGAGAAAAAACAAATCTCAAAAATTAGGAATAGACGTGAACTTCCTCAACTGGATAAAGATAAACCTACATCTAATATTACACTTAATGGTGAAAGACTGAACACTTTTCCCCTAATGTCAGGAACAAGACAAGGAGATGTGCTTGTATGACTGATATTCAACATAGTGTTGGAAGTTTTAGCTGGAAACATAAAAGAATAAAAAGAAATGTAAAGCATTCATCTTGTAAAGAAAGAAATAGATTTTATCTCAGTGGTGAGATCCTGGGTGATTTTTGGTTTTCTTTTGTGGGGAGAGGCAGCATAACGTAGTGGTTAATAACCACTGGGATAGATTGCCTGAGTTTGAATCTTGGTGTTGTCTCTTATTGACTGCAAGACCTTGGACAAGTTTCATTTAACTTCTCTCATAGATATTTTGTCTTCCACAAAAAGAGTTTAAGCCTTGAGGTTGGCTTAAACAGTATGAGTTAATATTTTTAAGTGATTAGGCCAGAATATGTCGCATGGTACTCTATAAAAGTATCTGTGAAATAAATGAATCCTTGCATTAATAAAGCAAAGTAACAGACTCTCTCTCTCTCTCTCTCTCTAACAGAAACTAAGACTTTGTTTTTACTCATTATCTATTTCCAGTTGCTAGCTCATGATAGTAACAGCTAATGCCACTGCTCCATTTTACTGTTGATTAAGACAGGTTAAGTGACTTGCTGAAGGTCATACAGCTAGAAAGTAGATGGTCTGGCTCAGGTTGTAAGCTTTAACCATTATTATACACTGCCTGTGTTATAAGTACTTAAATATTTATTAAATTAGGGAATAAATGAGTACATGCCTTAGCTCATTTAATCTTATTAAAAGCCAATAGAGTCTGTCTTATTATCCTTATTTCACAAATTAGGAGGCACAGGGAGGTTATGTGACTTGTCCAAAGTCTGATAGCTAGTTAAGTGGTGGAACCAAAAATCAAACCCATAATTATTGGAATCCAAAGCAAGTGAACATTTCTCTAATCCATAGCTACTTCAGGCATGAACCACTATATGGGTTCACTATTGTTATGCCTCCTACGGTGGGTCCACTGAGAATATAAACCCACCTTGAAGATGTATTGTGTAGAAGTTAAGACAAGACCTCTAAAGCCAGACTGCCTAGGTTGTATCATGGAACTACCTTTTACTAACTCTGGGACTTGGGACAGGTCATTTTACCATTCAATGCTATTTGACTAACTGTGAAATAAATATTATAATAATAAGTAGCTTCCATGATTTCATGTATGTCTGATGATTAGAACAGTGCCTGACACATAGTAAGTGCTTAAGATATGTGGTCAGTGAAACCTTACAAACTTAAAATTACAATGGGCCATATCCTTTACCCTGCTTTGTTTTTCCATAGCACTTAGCACCGTCTAATAAACTAAATATTTTGCTTTACTATTTTTTGTCTTTCTCTATCCCAATGAGAATATAAATCATAAGGATAAAAGATTTTGTCCATTTTATCCACCCATGTATCTCCAGTGCCTAGCACCGTGACAGTGCATAGTAGGCATTCAAATATTGGTTGAATAAATAAATACACCTTTATTCACTATATTATTCATTAATACTATTATTATCATTTCATCCATGAAGATCTCACTTCACCTCCTCTCTTTAAGTTGGACAGCCATATGCGTCTTCTTCTTTTTTTTATATACCATCCAGAAAGGCCCTTCTAACCCATCCACATCCTTTCCCTGATATTACAGATGAGGTGCCTGGGGCTCAGAGAGGGTAAGGCACTTGTCTAGTGTCACCCATCAAATGACACAGTCCAAACCTATTTTATGAACACAGAGTCAAACCAGATTCTTGTCAGAGCCCTCAAATTTTATCTCTCTTTAGCAAAGGTCATACAAGTTCTTCTGGTTCTGTTCATTTGGAAAGCAGTAGATGACTCAGTCCAGCATTATGGGTGGCCATAATCTCCTCTATGGAAAGCGGTTGATGGTAGAAGCTAGATTGAGCACTGGAACACTGTCCTGGCTGAAGAAATAAATGCCTCAGCATATGGTTGTGTACACTGTGTGCATGCAAAGGCTGGTACAAAAACTATTTAGGTCTGGCTTTATCTCTCCTCCTACAACCCCCACCCATGCTATCATCTCTGCTACATTGTGGGTTTTTTTCCTGGAACTTAGAGTCTGGAGATGATAAGAACTTGGATAAAATAAAAATGTGAGTTCAGACTCATGGTTCAAAATCCTACAGTTAAAAGATAGAAATATATGGAAACTGATTGAAAACCAGCAGAGCTGCAGTTAGAATTTAAGAAATAAAAACCTTTAGAAGGAGCACGTGTTCTGTTGTGAAGTGCCTACAGGGAGGCCAAAACATGTGAATTAAAATTGAACTCCATAGTGTTCTAACTTCATCTACTTCTTCCCCTCCTCCTCCTCTTCTGGAGCCATAAGACTCACCCTAACTTTTCAGTTCCGCTTCTAGGGATGAGGGTACGATGACAGGCTTAAATCTAAGAGTTTGAATGGGAAGAAAGAATGAGAGATGGGTAAAGGCTCACAGATGCTGAAAATATGATAGCCATAAGGGTCGTTAGAAAGTTTCATTTGAGCCTTCTTGCAAGTTTTACATGTGGAAAAACTGAGCCCCATGTTTAGATTGTTATACCTCCCTTCACCAAAAGAATAGTGGCACAGAGAGGGTTGTGCTAAATATAACCAGAGAGCCCAGCCTGTGTGAAGGCCACCAAGGAGGGGACACTAGGGACAAACTTACCACTAAGATATTAATGGGAGAGACAGACAAACCGATGCATTTAAACCTCACAAATATTGTATACAGTGTCATGATTCGTATTTTAAAGATGTGAAGAGTGAAAACAGAGGCTTAGCAAAGAGAAGGGAGTTACCTAACGTCACAAAGCTAGAAAGTGGTAGGGCTGAGATTTGGACGTAAGATGGTCTGACTGCTTGCCTTCCCCCCAGCTTCACCCCCACAACTAAGTAAATTGTAAGACAACGCTACATTGCATAATATATTAGATTGAGTTGAATGCCTCTCTTGATTTAACTGACAAGGAAACTGAAACCCAGAGAAGAAAATTCACTTTCCCTAAGCCACACACAGAACAGAGGTCATCCCACTCCACAGTGATCATATCATTGAATGAGTTAAAAAGAACGATTAAATGCTCTGTGTGTTGAACTCAGTGCTGAGAAGGGAGAATATGGCAGTGAGGGGTGGAAAGAAACAAAACAGAAGATTTGGTTGATGCTTTGCCTGGAGGCTCTAACTGAAGAGATTACAAATGCACTCATGGAAAAGACGTATTAATATTTATTTATTTTTAAAATTACTTTACTGAGGTATAACTGGCATACATAAAACTGCATGTATTTAATTTATACAATTCAATGAATTTGAAGGTATGTATATACCCATGAAACCATCACAATCTATGTAATAAACATATCCACCCTCTCCAAAAGCTTCCTCCCACTCTCTTTATTTATGATTCTTATGTGTGCAAGAGAGAGACATAAGAACACTTAACATAAGACCTACACTCTTAGCAAATTTTTAAGTATATAATACAATATTTACTATAGGCACCATGCTGTATAGTGTATCTCTGAGACTGTTAAATATTGTATAACTGAAGCTTTATACTGTTTGACTAATTCCTCCACTTTTTTCTTCCCTTTTCCCCTGGCAACCACCATTCTATCTCTACTCCTATAAATTTTACTATTTTAGATTCTCCATACCAGTGGTATCATGTAGTATTTGTGTTTCTCTATCTGGCTAATTTCACTTAGCATAATGTCTTCCAGGTTCATCCATATAGTAACAAATTATGGAATTTTCTTATTTTTAATGCTAAATAATATTCCATTATATGGGTATGCCACAGTTTAATTTTTAGTTTTAATTTTGGGCGTACATAGTATATATATTTAAGGGGTACATGAGGTGTTTCGATACTGGCGTGCAGTGTAACAATTACATCATGTAAAATGGGGTATCCACCCCCTCAAGCTTTTATCCTTTGTGTTAAAAACAATCCAATTATATTATTTTAGTTATTTTAAAATGTACAATTAAATCATTGTTAACTATAGTCACCCTGTTGTGCTACCAAATAGTAGGTCTTATTCATTCTTTCTATTTTTATACCCATTAACTATCCCCATGTCCCCCGACACCCACACTCCTTCGCCACTTCTGGTAACCCTCTTTCTATTTTCTATCTCCATGAGTTCAATTGTTTTGATTTTTAGATCCCACAAGTAAAAGAAAGCATGAGGTTTTCTTTTTGTGCCTGCCTTATTTTACTTAGCATAATGACCTCCAGTTCTCCAGTTACATACATGTTACATACATACATGTTGTTGCAAATAACAGCATCTCATTCTTTTCTAAGGCTGAAGAGTACTCCATTGTGTATAAATGGCACATTTTATTTATTCATTCATCTGCTGATGGACACTTAGGTTACTTCCAAATCTCGGGTATTGTGAACAGTGCTGCAACCAATATGGGACTGCAGATATCTCTTCCATATACTGATGTCATTTCTTTTGAGTATATACACAGAAATGGAATTGCTGGATCTTATGGTAGCACTATTTTGAGTTTTTGAGAAACCTCCAAAATGTTCTCCACAGTAGTTGTACTAATTTATATCCCCACCAAAAGTTTATGAGGGTCCTCTTTTCTCCACATTTTTACCAGCATTTATCAATGCCTGTCTTTTGGATATAAGCCATTTAAACTGGGATGAGATACCTTATTAAAGTTTTGATTGGCATTTATCTAATGACTGATGTTGTTTAACACCTTTTCATATGCCTGTTTGCCATTCATATGTTTTATTTTATGAAATGTCTATTTAAATATTTTGCCCATTTTTAATCAGATTATTAGATTTTATTTCTATAGAGATGTTTGAGCTCCATATATGTTCTGATTATTAATCACTCATCAGATAGGGAGTTTAAAAATATTGTCTTCCACACTGTAGGTTGTCTCTTCACTTTGTTTGTTTCCTTTCTTGCACAGAAGCCTTTTAACTTGATGTGATTTCATTTGTTCATTTTTGCTTTGGTTGCCTGTGCTTGTGCAATATTACTCAAGATATTTTTGCCCAGACCAATGTCTTGGAAGTTTTCCCCAATGGGTTATCTTTTAGTAGTTTCATAGTTTGAGGTCTTAGATGTAAGTATTTAATCCATGGTGATTTGATTTTTGAACATGGTGAGAGAAAAGCATCTAGTTTTATTCTTCTGCAAATAGATACCCAGTTTTCCTGGCTCCATTAATTGAACAGGCTGTCTTTTCCCCAGTACATTCTTGGCACCTGTGTCAAAAATGTGTTCAGTGTAGGTGTGTGGATTTGTTTCTTGGTTCTCTACTCTGTTCCATTTGTCTATGTGTCTGTTTTTATGCCAGTACCATGCTGCCTTGAATACTATACCTCTGTAGTACAACATGAAATCAGGTAATGCGATTCCTCCAGTTTTGTTCTTTTTGCTTAGGATAGTTTTTTCTATTCTGGATCTTTTGCAGTTCCACAAAAATTTTAGAAAGTGTTTATTCTATTTCTGTGTAGAAAGTCTCTGGGATTTTGACAAGGATTGCATTGAATCTCTAGATTGCTTTGGGTAATATGGACATTTTAATAATATTGATTCTTACAGTTTAGGAACATGGAATATCTTTCCATTTTTTGGTGTTCTTTTCAATTTCTTTCACCTGTGTTTTATAGATTTTATTATAGATATTTAATTTTATTTGTGACCTTTGTAAATGGGATTTTTATTTTTATATTTTGGATTGTTCACTGTTGGTAGAAATGCTGCTGATTTTTTTTTTTTTTTTTTTTTTTTTTTTTTTTTTGAGACAGGCTGGAGTGCAGTGGCACAATCTTAGCTCACTGCAACCTCTGCCTCCTGGATTCAAGTGATTTTCCTGCCTCAGCCTCCCAAGTAACAGGGATTATAGGCATGTGCCACCATGCCCAGCTAATTTTTGAGTTTTTGGTAGAGATGGGGTTTCACCATGTTGGCTGGTCTGGTCTCCAATTCCTGATCTCAAGTAATCTGCCCACCTCAGCCTCTCAAGGGCTGGAATTACAGACATGAGCCAACGCGCCTGGCCTAGAAATGTTACTAATTTTTGTATGTGGATTTTGTGTTGTGTAACTTTCCTGAATTTTTTAATGAGTTCTAATTCTTTTTTGGTGAAGTCTTCCAAATATGAGATCATACAATCTGCAAACAAGGATAATTTGACTTCTTTCTTTCTAGTTTGAAAAACCTTTATTTTTTTTTCTTTTGTCTGATTGTTTTATGTAGGATTTCCAGTACTATGTTGAGTAACTGTGGTGAAAGTGGTCATCCTAGTCAAGTTCTAGATCTTAGAGGAAAGGCTTTCAGTTATTTTGTATTCAGTAGGATCCTATCTGTGGGTCTGTCATGTATGATTTTTATTATGTTGAGGTATGTTCCTTCTCTATACAGTTTTTTTTTTTTGAGGATTTTTATCATGAAGGGATGGTGAATTTTATCAAATGCTTTTTTAGCATCAATTGAAACTATTATATGCTTTTTTGTCTTCATTCTGTTGATATGATGCATCCCATTGACTGATGTGCATGTGTTGAACCATCTTTGTATCCAAAAATAAATCCCACTTGGTCGTGATAAATTATCTTTTTAATGTATTGTTGAATTTGACTTGCCATTATGTAGCTGAAGATTTTTGCATCAATATTCATCGGAGATATTAACATGTAAATTTCTTTTTTAATGTGTTTTTGTCTGGTTTTTGTATCAGAGCAATGCTAGCCTTACAAAATGACTATGAAAGTATTCATTCCTCCTCTGTTTTTCAGAATAGTTTGAGTAGGATTGGTATTCATTTTTATAAATTTTTGGTAGAATTTAACAGCGAAGGTATTGGTTCCTGTACTTTTCTTTACTAGTAGGCTTTTAATTATGGCTGCAATCTCATTACTTATTATCAGTCTTTTCAGGTATTTTTATTTCTTCTTGATTGAATAGATGTTCATGAATGGAAAGAATTAATATTATTAAAATGCCAATATTACCCAAAGCAAGCTACAGATTAAATCCAATCCCTATCAAAATACCAAAAGACATACAACCTGGTTGGTTGTATATGTCTAGGAATTTGTCCATTTCTTCTAGATTTTTCAATTTAATGGTATATAGTTGCTCATAATAGCTACTAATGGTTCTTTGAGTTTCTGCAGTATCAGTGGTAACATCTCCTGTCACCTCTGATTTTATTTGGACCTCCTTTCTTTTTGTCATTAGTCTAGCTAAATGTTTGTCAATTTAGTTTTACTTTTCAAATAATTCACCTTTTATTTCACTGATCTTTCATATTGTTTTCTTCATTTCAATTTTGTTTCTGCTCTGAGTTTTATTATTTTTTTCTTCTACTAATTTGAGTTTGGTTTGCTCTTTCTTTTCTAGTCCTTTAAGGTGTATCTTCAGTTTGTTTATTTCAAGTTTTACTCTTTTTGATATAGGCACTTACAGCTCTAAATTTCCCTCTTAGTATTGCTTTTGTTGTATTCCATAGGTTTTGATAAGTTGTGTTTCCATTATGATTTGTTCCAAGAATTCTTTTAAGATTTATTTCTCAATATCTTTATTGACCCAGTGGCCATACAGGAGCATATTGTTTAATCTCCATTTATTTGTATTGCTTCCAAAATTCCTCTTGTTATTGATTTCTAGTTTTATTGCATTGTGGTCGAAGAAGATGTTTGATATTATTTCATTTTCAAGAAATATTTTAAGACTTGTTTTGTGATCTAACACATGATCTTTTCCTAATATTGATTCATGTCCTGAGGAAAAGAATATGTATTCTATAGTTGTTGTAGGATACGTCCAGTGAATATCTGTTAGGTCCATTTGGTCTATAGTGTAGATTAAGTCTGATATTTTTGTTGTTAATTTTCTCTCTGGAAGATGCGCCCAGTGCTGAAAGTGGGGTGTTGAAATATCCAGGTATCATCTCTCTTTTAAGCTTTAATAATATTTTCTCTATGTATGTGGGTGCTCCAGTGTTTGGTGCATATGTATTTAAAATTATTACATTCCCTTGCTGAACTGACCAGTTTATCATTATATAGTGACTTTTGTTGTATCTTCTTACAGTTGTTGTCTTAAAATCTATTTTGTTTGACATAAGTTTAGTGACTCTTGCTCTTTTTTTGTTTGTTTGTTTCCATTAGCATGGAATATCTTTTTCCATCCCTTGATTTTAGTCTATATGTGTTTTTATAGGGACAGTGTGTTTCTTGTAGGAAACAGATCATTAGATCATACATTTATATCCATTCAGCCATTGTATGTCTTTGGTTAGAGAATTTATTTAGTCCATTTACAGTCATTGTTACTATTGATAAGTAAGCACATACTCCTGCAATTTTGTTATTTGTTTTCTGGTTGCTTGGGGTCTTCTTTTTCCTTCCTGTATTCCTTTTAGTGAGGTTGAGTTTCCTGGTGATGTGAATTAGTTTCTTGCTTTTTATTTTTTGAGTGTTTTTTTTATGCTTCTTGGTTTGAAATTACCATGATGTTTGCAAATACTCTTATGTACCATTATTTTAAACTGATAACAAATTAAAACTGTTTGCATAAACAAACACCTAACCAAGCAAAAATTAAACCAATACTCTATGCCTTAATCTGGACCCCACACTTTTTAAACTTTTTATTGTTTCTATTTATATTTCATTGTACTGTCTGTGGCTTGAAAGCTCGCTGTGGTTATTATTTTTGATTGGTTCATTATTTAGTTTTCATACTTAAGAGTAGTTTACACACCACAGTTACAGTGTTATAATATTCTGTGATTTTTGTGTGTACTTACTATTACCAGTGAGATTTTTACCTTCACATGATTTCTTATTACTCATTAACATTCTTTCTGCTTGAAGTACTCCCTTTGGCATTCTCTTTTTTCCCCTTGGAATCTAATTAAACTAATGAGCTTCTGCACAGCAAGGGAAACCACCAACAGAGTGGAGATAGAACCTCCAGAATGGAAGAAAATTTTTGCTTTATTTTCTTTTTTCATTTATTTTTATTATACTTTAAGTTCTGAGATACATGTGCAGAATGTGCAGACTTGTTACATAGGTACACATGTGCCATGGTGGTTTGCTGCACCCATTAACCCGCCATCTAGGTTTTAAACCCTGCATGCATTAGGTATTTGTCCTAATGCTCTCTGTTCCCTTGCCCCACTAACACAGGAACAGAAAATCAAACACTGTATGATCTCACTCATAAGTGGGAGTTGAACAATGAGAACACATGGATACAGGGAGGGGAAGAGCATTCCTTATAGAATAGGTCTGGTGTTGGTAAAATTCCTCAGCTTTTGTTTATATCGTAAAATCTTTGTGTCTCCTTCATATTTTTATTTGTTTGTTTGTTTGTTTGGTTGGTTGGGTTTTTTTGAGACAAGGTTGGACTCGTCAAGGCTGGAGTGCAGCGGTGCAATCTTGGCTCATTGCAACCTCTGCATCCCAGTCTCAAGCCATCTTGCTGTCTCAGCATCCCAAGTAACTGAGATTACAGGTGAACACCACTGTGCCTAGCTAATTTTTGTATTTTTTGTAGTGTTGAGGTATCACCGTGTTACCAAGGCTGTTCTCAAACTCCTGAACTCAAGCAATTTGCCCACCTCAGCCTCCCAAATGCTGGGATTACAGGCATGAGCCACTGTGCCTGGCCACTCGTGTTTGAGGGGTATTTTCACCAGATATACTATTATAAGGTAAAATGTTTTTGTTTTTGTGTTTCTTCAGTAATTTAAATGTGTCATGCCACTCTTTTCTGACTTGTAAGGTTCCACTGAAAAGTCTGCTGCAAGACATATTGGAGTTTCATTATATCCTATTTGTTTATTTCTCTTGCTGCTTTTAGCATACTTTCTTTATCCTTGACTTTTTGCACCTTGAATGATTATTAAGTGCCTTATGGTAGTCTTCTTTGGTTAAGTCTGCTTGGTGTTTTATAACCTTCTTGTAGTTGGATATTGTATTAGTCAGTTCTCACACTGCTAGAAAAAAAATACCTGAGACTGAGTAATTTATAAAGAAAGAAGTTTAATTGTCTCATGATTCTTCAGGCTGTACAGGAAGCATGACGGCTTCTGGGGAGGCCTCAGGAAAGTTATGATCAAGGCAGAAGGCAAAGAAACCGGTGTCTCACATTGCCAGAGCAGCAGGAAGAGAAAGAAGGATATGTTACACATTTATAAACAACCAGATATTGTAAAAATGCTATCATAGGAACAACAATAGGAGGATAATGTTAAACCACTTATGAGAAACTACTCCATGACCCAATTACCTCTCACCAGGCCCCACCTTCAATATTTAGGATTACAATTTGACATGAAATTTCAGTGGTGGCACAGATACAAACCATGTCATTCCACCCCTGGCTTCTCCAAAATCTCATGTCCTTCTCACATTGCAAAATTTAATCATGGCTTTCCAACAGTCGGACTTAACTTATTGCATCACAAAAACAAAGAGTCCAAAATCCAAAATCTCATCTGAGAAAACACTAGTCCCATTAATTCCTGGACACATACACTCTCCCAAGACTAAAACAGGAAGAAGTTGAATCCCTGAATAGACCAATTACAGGCTCTTAAATTGAGGCAAAAATTAATAACCTCCCAACCAAAAATAATCCAGGACCACACGGATTCACAGCCGAATTCTACCAGAGGTACAAGGAGGAGCTGGTACCATTCCTTTTGAAACTATTCCAATCAACAGAAAAAGAGGGACTCCTCCCTAACTCATTTTATGAGGTCAACATTATCCTGACACCAAAGTCTGGCAGAGACACAGTGAAAAAAGAGAATTTTAGACCAATATCCCTGGTGAACATCGATGCAAAAATTCTCAGTAAAATACTGGCAAACTGAATCCAGCGGCACATCAAAAAGCTTATCCACTATGATCAAGTGCGCTTCATCCCTGGGATGCAAGGCTTGTTCAATATACGCAAATCAATAAACATAACCCAGCATATAAACAGAACCAAAGACAAAAACCACATGATTATCTTAATAGATGCAGAAAAGGCCTTGGACAAAATTCAATAAACCTTCACGCTAAAAAAAACACTTTCAAGAAATGGGCAAAATCTGGAAGCATTCCCCTTGAAAACTGGCACAAGACAGGGATACCTTCTCTCACCACTCCTGTTCAACATTGTGTTGGAAGTTCTGGCCAGGGCAATCTGGCAAGAGAAAGAAATCAAGGGTATTCAATTAGGAAAAGAGGAAGTCAAATTGTACGTGTTTGCAGATGACACGATTGTATATTTAGAAAACCCCATCATCTCAGCCCAAAATCTCCTTAAGCTGATAAGCAACTTCAGCAAAGTCTCAGGATACAAAATCAAAGTGCAAAAATCGCAAGCATTCTTATTCACCAATAATAGGCAAACAGAGAGCCAAATCATGAGTGAACTCCCATTCACAATTGCTTCAAAGAGAATAAAATACCTAGGAATCCACCTTACAAGAGATGTAAAGGACCTCTTCAAGGAGAACTACAAACCACTGCTCAGTGAAATAAAAGAGGACACAAACAAATGGAAGAATATTCCATGCTCATGGATAGGAAGAATCAATATCATGAAAATGGCCATATTGCCCAAGGTAATTTATAGATTCAATGCCATCCCCATTAAGCCACCAAGGACTTTCTTCACAGAATTCGAAAAAACTACTTAAAAGTTCATATGGAACCAAAAAATAGTCCACATTGCCAAGAAAATCCTAAGCCAAAAGAACAAAGCTGGAGGCATCACGCTACCTCACTTCAAACTATACTACAAGGCTACAGTAACCAAAACAGCATGGTACTTGTACCAAAACAGAGATAGAGACCAACGGAATAGGACAGAGTCCTCCAAAATAATACCACACATCTACAACCGTCTGATCTTTGACAAACCTGAGAGAAACAAGAAATGGGGAAAGGATTCCCTATTTAATAGATGGTGCTGGGAAAACTGGCTAGCCATAAGTAGAAAGCTGAAACTAGATCTCTTCCTTACACCTTATACAAAAATGAATTCAAGATGGATTAGAGACTTAACTGTTAGACCTAAAACCATAAAAACCCTTGAAGAAAACCAAGGCAATACCATTCAGGACATAGGCATGGGCAAGGACTTCATGTCTAAAACACCAAAGCAGTGGCAACAAAAGCAGAAATTGACAAATGGGATCTAGTTAAACTAAAGAGCTTCTGCACAGTAAAAGAAATTACCATCAGAGTGAACAGGCAACCTACAGAATGGGAGAAAATTTTTGCAATCTACTCATCTGAAAAAGGGCTAATATCCAGAACCTACAAAGAACTCAAACACATTTACAAGAAAAAAACAAACAACCCCATCAAAAAGTGGGCAAAGGATGTGAACAGACACTTCTCAAAAGAAGACCTTTATGCAGCCAACAGACAGAGGAAAAAATGCTCATCATCACTGGCCATCAGAGAAATGCAAATCAAAACCACAATGAGACACCATCTCACACCAGTTAGAATGGTGATCATTAAAAAGTCAGGAAACAACAGGTGCTGGAGAAGATGTGGAGAAATAGGAACACTTTTACACTGTTGGTGGGGTTGTAAACTAGTTCAACCATTGTGGAAGACAGTATGGCAATTCCTCAAGGATCTAGAACTAGAAATACCATATGACCCAGCCATCCCATTACTGGGGATATACCCAAAGGATTATAAATCATGCTGCTACAAAGACACATGCACACTTATGTTTATTGTGGCACTATTCACAATAGCAAAGACTTGGAACCAACCCAAATGTCCATAGTGACTGACTGGATTAAGAAAATGTGGCACATATATACCACGGAATACTATGCAGCCATATAAAAGGATGAGTTCATGTCCTTTGTAGGGACATGGATGCAACTGGAAACCATCATTCTCAGCAAACTATCACAAGAACAGAAAACTGAACACCACATCTTCTCACTCACAAGTGGGAATTGAAAAATGAGAACACTTGGACACAGGAAAGGGAACATCACACACTGGGACCTGTTGTGGGATGAGGGAAGGCGGGGGGATGTAGCATTAGGGGATATACCTAATGTAAATGACGATTTAATGGGTGCAGCACACCAACATGGCACATGTATACATATGTAACAAACCTGCACTCTGTGCACATGTACCCTGAAACATAAATTATAATAATAATACAAAAAGAAAACACTAGTCCCTTTAGCCAATTAGTCTGGAGAAAAAATAAAACTAGTTAGTTATTTCCAAGATGCAATGAGCATACAGGCGTTGGTAAATACTCCTGTTACAAAGGAAGAAATCAGCCAAAAGAAAGGGGCTACAGGCCCCATGCAAGTATAAAACCTAGCAGGGGTGTCATTAAACCTAAAAACTGCAAAATGATCTCTTGGACCCCATGTCCACTTCCAGGGCACCCTGGTGCAATGCGTGGGCTCTCAAAGCCTTAGGCAGCTCTGCACTTGTGACTTTGCAGTGTTCAATCACCATGGCTGCTCTCAAGGGTTGGTGTAGAGTGCCTACAGCCTTTCCCGGCTCAGGTTGCAAGCTGCCAACGGATCTAGCATTCTGGGGTCTGGAGAAGAGCAATGGTGGCTCTCTTCTCACAGCTCTGCTAGGCAGTGCTGCAGTGAGGACTCTATGTGGAGGCTCCAATCTCACATTTTTCCTCTGCACTGCCCTAATGGAGGTTCTTTATGAGGCCTCCACTTCTGCAGCAGGCTTCTGCCTGAGCATCTAGGTTTTCCATACATCCTGGGAAACCTAGGCAGAGGTTCCCAAGCTTCATCTCTTGCACTCTGTTTACCAGCAGGCTGAACACCACATGAAAACTGTGAAAGTTTATGGGTTACACCCTGTGAAGCAGTGGCCTCAGCTATACATGTCCCTCTTTGAGCCATGGCTGGAGTTGGAGTGACTGGGATGGAGAAAACAATGTTTTGAGTCTGTACAGGGCAGTGGGGACCTGGTCCGGGCCCAGGAAAATATTATTCTCCCCTTGTTCTCTGCGTCTGTGATGGAGGGACTGCTGTGAATGTCTCTGAAATGCATTCAAAGCATTTTTCCCCATTGTCTTGACTATCAACAGTTGGCTCCTTTAAGTAAAAAGAAAAAGACTGCATTAAGTAAATGCAATTTTCTGCAATCAAGTTGAATTCCTCCCCAGTAAAAGCATTTTGTGGGGCGGAGCAAGATGGCCGAATAGGATCAGCTCCAGTCTCCAACTCCCAGCGCCAGCGACACAGAAGACAGGTGATTTCTGCATTTTCAACGGAGGTACTGGGTTCATCTCACTGGGGGGTGCCGGACGATCGGTGCTGGTCAGCTGCTGCAGCCCGACCTGCGAGAGCTGAAGCAGGGTGAGGCATTGCCTCACCTGGGAAGCGCAAGGGGGAAGGGAGTCCCTTTTCCTAGCCAGGGGAACTGAGACACACAACACCTGGAAAATCAGGTAAATCCCACCCCAATACTGCGCTTTAAGCAAACAGGCACACCAGGAGATCATATCCCACACCTGGCCGGGAGGGTCCCACACCCACGGAGCCTCCCTCATTGGTAGCACAGCAGTCTGTGATCTACCGGCAAGGCAGCAGCGAGGCTGGGGGAGGGGCGCCCGCCATTGCTGAGGCTTAAGTAGGTAAACAAAGTTGCTGGGAAGCTCGAACTGGGTGGAGCTCACAGCAGCTCAAGGAAACCTGCCTGTCTCTGTAGACTCCACCTCTGGGGACAGGGCACAGTAAACTTAACAAACGCAGCAGACACTTCTGCAGACGCAAACGACTCTGTCTGACAGCTTTGAAGAGAGCAGTGGATCTCCCAACACGGAGGTTGAGATCTGAGAAGGGACAGACTGCCTGCTCAAGTGGGTCCCTGACCCCGGAGTAGCCTAACTGGGAGACATCCCCCACTAGGGGCAGTCTGACACCCCACACCTCACAGAGAGGAGTACACCCCTGAGAGGAAGCTTCCAAAGCAAGAATCAGACAGGTACACTCGCTGTTCAGAAATATTCTATCTTCTGCAGCCTCTGCTGCTGACACCCAGGCAAACAGGGTCTGGAGTGGACCTCAAGCAATCTCCAACAGACCTACAGCTGAGGGTCCTGACTGTTAGAAGGAAAACTATCAAACAGGAAGGACACCTACAACAAAACCCCATCAGTACATCACCATCATCAAAGACCAGAGGCAGATAAAACCACAAAGATGGGGAAAAAGCAGGGCAGAAAAGCTGGAAATTCAAAAAATAGGAGCGCATCTCCCCCGGCAAAGGAGCGCAGCTCATCGCCAGCAACGGATCAAAGCTGGACGGAGAATGACTTTGACGAGATGAGAGAAGAAGGCTTCAGTCCATCAAATTTCTCAGAGCTAAAGGAGGAATTACATATCCAGCGCAAAGAAACTAAAAATCTTGAAAAAAAAGGGGAAGAATTGATGGCTAGAGTAATTAATGCAGAGAAGGTCATAAACGAAATGAAAGAGATGAAAACCATGACATGAGAAATACGTGACAAATGCACAAGCTTCAGTAACCGACTCGATCAACTGGAAGAAAGAGTATCAGTGATTGAGGATCAAATGAATGAAATGAAGTGAGAAGAGAAACCAAAAGAACAAAGAAGAAAAAGAAATGAACAAAGCCTGCAAGAAGTATGGGATTATGTAAAAAGACCAAATCTACGTCTGATTGGGGTGCCTGAAAGTGAGGAGGAAAATGGAACCAAGTTGGAAAACACTCTTCAGGATATCATCCAGGAGAACTTCCCCAACCTAGTAGGACAGGCCAACATTCAAATCCAGGAAATACAGAGAACGCCACAAAGATGCTCCTCGAGAAGAGCAACTCCAAGACACATAATTGCCAGATTCACCAAAGTTGAAATGAAGGAAAAAATCTTAAGGGCAGCCAGAGAGAAAGGTCGGGTTACCCACAAAGGGAAGCCCATCAGACTAACAGCAGATCACTCAGCAGAAACTCTACAAGCCAGAAGAGAGTGGGGGCCAATATTCAACATTCTTAAAGAAAAGAATTTTAAACCCAGAATTTCATATCCAGCCAAACTAAGTTTCATAAGTGAAGGAGAAATAAAATCCTTTACAGATAAGCAAATGCTTAGAGATTTTGTCACCACTAGGCCTGCCTTACAAGAGACCCTGAAGGAAGCACTAAACATGGAAAGGAACAACCGGTACCAGCCATTGCAAAAACATGCCAAAATGTAAAGACCATCGAGGCTAGGAAGAAACTGCATCAACTAACGAGCAAAATAACCAGTTAATATCATAATGGCAGGATCAAGTTCACACATAACAATCTTAACCTTAAATGTAAAAGGACTAAATGCTCCAATTAAAAGACACAGACTGGCAAACTGGATAAAGAGTCAAGACCCATCAGTCTGCTGTATTCAGGAGACCCATCTCACATGCAGAAACATACATAGGCTCAAAATAAAGGGATGGAGGAAGATTTACCAAGCAAATGGAGAACAAAAAAAAGCAGGGGATGCAATACTAGTCTCTGATAAAGCAGACTTTAAACCATCAAAGATCAAAAGAGACAAAGAAGGCCATTACATAATGGTAAAGGGATCAATTCAACAGGAAGAGATAACTATCCTAAATATATATGCACCCAATACAGGAGCACCCAGATTCATAAAGCAAGTCCTTAGAGACTTACAAAGAGACTTAGATTCCCATACAATAATAATGGGAGACTTCAACACTCCACTGTCAACATTAGACAGGTCA
Source organism: Macaca nemestrina (assembly GCF_043159975.1). Lineage (NCBI taxonomy): Eukaryota > Metazoa > Chordata > Mammalia > Primates > Cercopithecidae > Macaca > Macaca nemestrina. Next base: position 88,704,643 of record NC_092145.1, read on the forward strand.
ACGAGACAGAAAGTTAACAAGGATATCCAGGAATTGAACTCATCTCTGCAGCAAGCAGACCTAATAGACATCTATAGAACTCTCCACCCCAAATCAACAGAATATACATTCTTCTCAGCACCACATCGTACTTACTCCAAAACTGACCGCGTAATTGGAAGTAAAGCACTCCTCAGCAAATGTACAAGAACAGAAATTATAACAAACTGTCTCTCAGACCACAGTGCAATCAAACTAGAACTCAGGACTAAGAAACTCAATCAAAACCGCTCAACTACATGGAAACTGAACAACCTGCTCCTGAATGACTACTGGGTACATAACAAAATGAAGGCAGAAATAAAGATGTTCTTTGAAACCAATGAGAACAAAGATACAACATACCAGAATCTCTGGGACACATTAAAGCGGTGTGTAGAGGGAAATTTATAGCACTAAATGCCCACAAGAGAAAGCAGGAAAGATCTAAAATTGACACTCTAACATCGCAATTAAAAGAACTAGAGAAGCAAGAGCAAACACATTCGAAAGCTAGCAGAAGGCAAGAAATAACTAAGATCAGAGCAGAACTGAAGGAGATAGAGACACAAAAAATCCTCCAAAAAATCAATGAATCCAGGAGTTGGTTTTTTGAAAAGATCAACAAAATTGACAGACCACTAGCCAGACTAATAAAGAAGAAAAGAGAGATGAATCAAATCGACACAATAAAAAAAGATAAAGGGGATATCACCACCGACCCCACAGAAATACAAACTACCATCAGAGAATACTATAAACACCTCTACGCAAATAAACTGAAAAATCTAGAAGAAATGGATAATTTCCTGGACACTTACACTCTTCCAAGACTAAACCAGGAAGAAGTTGAATCCCTAAATAGACCAATAGCAGGCTCTGAAATTGAGGCAATAATTAATAGCCTACCAACCAAAAAAAGTCCAGGACCAGATGGATTCACAGCTGAATTCTACCAGAGGTACAAGGAGGAGTTGGTACCATTCCTTCTGAAACTATTCCAATCAATAGAAAAAGAGGGAATCCTCCCTAACTCATTTTATGAGGCCAACATCATCCTGATACCAAAGCCTGGCAGAGACACAACAAAAAAAGAGAATTTTAGACCAATATCCCTGATGAACATCGATGCAAAAATCCTCAATAAAATACTGGCAAACCGGATTCAGCAACACATCAAAAAGCTTATCCACCACGATCAAGTGGGCTTCATCCCTGGGATGCAAGGCTGGTTCAACATTCGCAAATCAATAAACATAATCCAGCATATAAACAGAACCAAAGACAAGAACCACATGATTATCTCAATAGATGCAGAAAAGGCTTTTGACAAAATTCAACAGCCCTTCATGCTAAAAACGCTCAATAAATTCGGTATTGATGGAACGTACCTCAAAATAATAAGAGCTATTTATGACAAACCCACAGCCAATATCATACTGAATGGGCAAAAACTGGAAAAATTCCCTTTGAAAACTGGCACAAGACAGGGATGCCCTCTCTCACCACTCCTATTCCACATAGTGTTGGAAGTTCTGGCTAGGGTAATCAGGCAAGAGAATGAAATCAAGGGTATTCAGTTAGGAAAAGAAGAAGTCAAATTGTCCCTGTTTGCAGATGACATGATTGTATATTTAGAAAACCCCATCATCTCAGCCCAAAATCTCCTTAAGCTGATAAGCAACTTCAGCAAAGTCTCAGGATACAAAATTAATGTGCAAAGTCACAAGCATTCTTATACACCAGTAACAGACTAACAGAGAGCCAACTCAGGAATGAACTTCCATTCACAATTGCTTCAAAGAGAATCAAATACCTAGGAATCCAACTTACTTGGGATGTAAAGGACCTCTTCAAGGAGAACTACAAACCACTGCTCAGTGAAATTAAAGAGGACACAAACAAATGGAAGAACATACCATGCTCATGGATAGGAAGAATCACTATCGTGAAAATGGCCATACTGCCCAAGGTAATTTATAGATTCAATGCCATCCCCATCAAGCTACCAATGAGTTTCTTCACAGAATTGGAAAAAACTGCTTTAAAGTTCATATGGAACCAAAAAAGAGCCCGCATCTCCAAGACAATACTAAGTCAAAAGAACAAAGCTGGAGGCATCACGCTACCTGACTTCAAACTATACTAGAAGGCTACAGTAACCAAAACAGCATGGTACTGGTACCAAAACAGAGATATAGACCAATGGAACAGAACAGAGTCCTCAGAAATAATACCACACATCTACAGCCATTTGATATTTGACAAACCTGAGAGAAACAAGAAATGGGGAAAGGATTCCCTATTTAATAAATGGTGCTGGGAAAATTGGCTAGCCATAAGTAGAAAGCTGAAACTGGATCCTTTCCTTACTCCTTATACCAAAATTAATTCAAGATGGATTAGAGACTTAAATGTTAGACCTAATACCATAAAAATCCTAGAGGAAAACCTAGGTAGTACCATTCAGGACATAGGCATGGGCAAAGACTTCATGTCTAAAACACCAAAAGCAACGGCAGCAAAAGCCAAAATTGACAAATGGGATCTCATTAAACTAAAGAGCTTCTGCACAGCAAAAGAAACTACCATCAGAGTGAACAGGCAACCTACAGAATGGGAGAAAATTTTTGCAATCTACTCATCTGACAAAGGGCTAATATCCAGAACCTACAAAGAACTCAAACAAATTTACAAGAAAAAAACAAACAACCCCATCAAAAAGTGGGCAAAGGATATGAACAGACATTTCTCAAAAGAAGACATTCATACAGCCAACAGACACATGAAAAACAGTGATTTCTAGAAGAAAAAATGGAAAAAATAGCCTGTGGTAACAGAAAGGTTTGGAATTACTACCTTAATGTCACAGTAAAAATCAGCAAGGCAAAAGAAGTGGTAAATTTATCATTCCATATCTTTTTTACAAGATGACAATGACTCCTGAGACTCTTTTTAGATACAACGCTGAACAAATCATGGTTACTTACCCAGCCTAGTAGATTGTTTAGTCTTAATGTGAAAAGAAGGACATGATATACTTCCTTTGATTCCAAAAACAAAAAATGGTAAAATGAATAAAATTAATCAAAATATTTAAAAAAAAATGCTCATCATCACTGGCCATCAGAGAAATGCAAATCAAAACCACAATGAGATACCATCTCACACCAGTTAGAATGGCAATCATTAAAAAGTCAGGAAACAACAGGTGCTGGAGAGGATGTGGAGAAATAGGAACACTTTTACACTGTTGGTGGGATTATAAACTAGTTCAACCATTATGGAAAACAGTATGGCGATTCCTCAAGGATCTAGAACTAGATGTACCATATGACCCAGCCATCCCATTACTGGGTATATACCCAAAGGATTATAAATTATGCTGCTATAAAGACACATGCACACGTATGTTTATTGCAGCACTATTCACAATAGCAAAGACTTGGAATCAACCCAAATGTCCATCAGTGACAGACTGGATTAAGAAAATGTGGCATGGCCGGGCGTGGTGGCTCATGCCTGTAATCCCAGCACTTTGGGAGGCCGAGGTGGGCAGATCACGAGGTCAGGAGATCAAGACCATCCTGGCTAACACGGTGAAACCCCGTCTCTACTAAAAGTACAAAAACTTAGCCGGGTGTGGTGGCGGGCGCCTGTAGTCCCAGCTACTCGGGAGGCTGAGGCAGAAGAATGGTGTGAACCCAGGAGGTGGAGCTTGCAGTGAGCCGAGATCGTGCCACTGCACTCTAGCCTGGGCAACAATGCAAGACTCTGTCTCAAAAAAAAAAAAAAAAAAAAGAAAAGAAAATGTGGCACATATACACCATGGAATACTATGCAGCCATAAAAAAAGATGAGTTTGAATCCTTTGTAGGGACTTGGATGCAGCTGGAATCCATTATTCTTAGCAAACTATCACAAGAACAGAAAACCAAACACCACATGTTCTCACTCATAGGTGGGAACTGAACAATGAGATCACTCGGACTCAGGAAGGGGAACATCACACACCGGGGCCTATCATGGGGAGGGGGGAGGGGGGAGGGATTGCATTGGGAGTTATACCTGATGTAAATGACGAGTTGATGGGTGCAGCACAGCAACATGGCACAAGTATACATATGTAACAAACCTGCACGTTATGCACATGTACCCTACAACTTAAAGTATAATAATAATAAATAAATTAAAAGAAAAAAAAAAGAAAACAACCCAAAAATCAGAAAATGTAATTTTTAAATAAAGCTAAACTTTTTTGATTTAAAAAAAAAAAAAAAAAAAAAGCATTTTTTTTTTCTACCACGTGGCCAGGCTGAAAATTTTCCAAACTTTTATACCCTTCTTCCCTTTTAAATATAAGTTCCACTTTCAGGTCATTTCTTTGCTCATGCATATGAGCACAGGTTGTTGCTACTTAGAAATTTATTACACCAGATGCCCTAAATCATCACTCACAAGTTCAAAGTTCCATTGATCACTAGAGCAGGGGCACAATGCAGGCTAACGTCTTTGCTAATGCATAAGTGACTTTCACTCCAGTTCCCAATAATTTCCTCATCTCAATCTGAGAACACCTCAGCTTGGCCATCTCTGTCTATATCACTATCACCATTTTGGTCACAACCATTCAATAAGTCTCTAGGAAGTTCCAAACTTTCCCTCATCTTCCTGTTTTCTTCTGAGTGCTTCAGACTGTTCCAACCACTGCTGGTTACCCAATTCCAAAGCTGCTTTCACATTTTCAGTTATATTTTTATCAATGTGCCCCCCGGTACGAATGTTCTATATTAATCCATTATTGCACTGCTATAAAGAAATACCTGAGATGGAGTAATTAATTTAAAATGATGTTTAATTAGCTCATGGCTCTGTAACCTGTACAGAAAGCATAGCAGCTTCTAGGGTGGCCTCAGGAAACTTTCAATCATGGCTGAAGCTAACGGGGAAGTAGACTCCTCTTACATGGTCAGAGCAGGCAGAAAGGACGGGGAGGTGCCACACGCTTTTAAAGAACCAGGTCTTGTGAGACTCTATCATGAGAACAGCATCAAAGGGGGAAATTCACCTCCATATCCTAATCAACTCTCACCATTCCCCACTTTTAACATTGGGGATTACAATTTGACATGAGATTTTGGTGGGGACACAAATACAAATCATATTAAATATTGATATATTTTTCTACGTTTGGTAAATTCTTTGTTATTATCCCTTTGAACAAATTGTCTACCCCATCTCTTTCTCTACCTTCTCTTTAAGTCCAATAACTCTTAGATTTGCCCTTTTGAGACTATTTTCTAGATCTTGTATGTGTGCCTCATTGATTTTTCTTCTTTTTTTTCCAGTCTTTTCTTACTATGTATGTTCAAGCAGCGTGTCTTCAAGATCACTAATTCTGTCTTCTGCTTGATGAATTCTGCTACTTAAAAGACTCCGATAAATTTTTTACTATACCAATTGGCTTCTTTTAGCTCCAGAATTTCTGCCTGATTCAGTGTAATTATTTTAATTTCTTTAAATTTTTTTTGTATAGTTCTGATTTTCTTCTTTGTGCTATCTTGAATTTCTTTGAATTTCCTAAAATCTGCTATTTTGAGTCTTTTGTCTGAAAAGTCACATATCTCTGTTTCTGCAGGATTGGTCCCTGGTGCATTATTTTGTTCATTTAGTGAGGACATGTTTTCCTGTATGGTCTTGATATTTGTAGATGTTCATCTGTGTCTGGGCATTGAAGAATTAGATGTGTATTGCAGTCTTCTCTGTCTGGGCTTGCTTGTACCCGCCCTTCTTGGGAATGGTTTCCAAATATTCAAAAAGACTTGAGTACTGTAATTTAAGCTGTATCTGCTAGGCACCACAATGCAGTAATGCCATAATTCTTGCAGACTTATAGTCGTACCTCCTTGATGGTCTTGAAGGAGACCTGGAAAAATTTTTTGAGTTACCTTGCTGAGACTCTTGCTCTCTTCCCTTAATCTCCTCCAAATAGACTCTTTCTTTTCTGAGCCATCTGGTGCTTGGGTTGGAGTGCCAATAGCAGACCTTTCACTGCCACCAGTAGGATTACACTGAGTCAGACCTGAAGCCAGCCGAGCACTAGGTCTCACTCAGGCACACTGCGATCAGTCCCCAGCTACTCTCTATCTTCACTGAAGACTCTACAATCAGCAGGTGAAAAAAATGAGCCAGGCCTGTGCCTTTTCTTTCAGGGTGTTGTGTGGTTCCCAGGCCCCATGTGAGGTCAGAGTTGCCATGTGGGAGGCACAGACTAGATTAAAAAACCTCAGAAGTCTACCTGGTGTTTTATTATACTGTGGTTGAACTGGCTGTCAATTCACAAGAAACAATCCTTCCCACTTTTTCTTCCCTTTTCCAAAAAGATGATCCTCACCCGGGGCCACTGCCACTGCAGGCCTACAGAGAGTACTGCCAGACTACTGCCAATGTTCTCTTAAAGCCCAATGGGTTTACAATCAGCTTGTGGTGAATGTTGCCTGGTCTGGGACTCATACTTAAAGGCAGTGGGCTCCCCTCTGCCCCAAGACAGGTCCGTAAATTCCATTCAAAAGCCAAGGCCTGGAATTAGGAACCCCAGGAAAACGCTTAGTGTTCTACCCTTTGCGTGCTACGTTTTCTTTATCCATTATTCTGTCAATAGACATTTAGTTTGCTTCCATGCCTTCATTATTGTGAAAAATGCTGCAATGAACATGGTGCAGATGTCTCTTCAAAATTCTGATTCCAGTATCTTTGGTTATTTAAACAGAAGCAAGATTTCTGTATTATTGGTAACTCTACTTTTAATTTTATGAAAGCGCTCTGTACTGGTTTCCACAGTGTCAGCATCCATTTACATTGCCACCCACAGTATACAAAGATTACCTTTTTTCAACATCCTCACCAATATTTGTTATCTTTTGTTATGTTGATAATAGCTGTTCTAATAGGTGTGAAGTGATATCTCATTGTTTTGACTTGCATTTCCCTAATTATTAGTAATGTCAAAATTTTTTTAATACACCCAGTGGTCATTTGTATGTCTTATTTGGAAAAAATGTCTGTTCAGGTTCTTTGGCAATTTTTAAGTTAGATTTCTTTCTTATTGATTTGTATTAGCTTCTTACATATTCTGTACATTAACCCTTTATCAGATATATAGTTTAAAAATATTTTCTCTCATTCTGTATTTTGTCTTTTTGTTCTGCTCATTGTTTCCTTTGCTATGCAGAAGTTTTTTAAGCTTGGTGTAATCCCATTTGTTTATTTTTGAATTTGTTGCCTGAGTTTTTGGTGTCATATCTAAGAAATCATGCCAAAGTCAATGTCAAAAAGCTGTTTCCCTATGTTTGCTTATAGGTGTTTCTCAGTTTGAGGTCTCATGTCTAAATAATTAATACATTCTGAGTTGATTTTTGTATACAGTGAGAAAAGAGTCCTTTTTCTTTTGGATGTGGATATACAGTGTTCTCAATGTCATTTGTTGAAGAGACTTTTTTCTTCATTGTGTATTATTGGCTCCTTTGTTGATGGTAAGTTGACTGTATGTGCATGAGTTTATTTCTGGGCTGTCTATTCTGTTCCATTGGTCTATATGTCTGCTTTTATGCCAGTGCCATACTCTTTTTATTACTGTAATTTTGCAACATATTTCAGAATTAGAAAATGTGGTTCCTGCAGCCTAGTTCTCCTTGTTCAAAATTGCTTTTACAAATTAGTATACTTGGTTGAGTGGAGGCGGCGGGGGGAAGCAGACCTTATTAATGCTGTAATGGCAATGAATAAATAAGATATCAGAAGCTAGGTAGATTTGGCAGAGGGGATGAGTTGAACAAAGTGAGCATGTAAAAATAATAAGAAGGGAATCTGTTAAAATTAGAAGGTGGCTCTTCTCTGGGCAGAAGCAGCATGATGTAATGAAAAATAACATGAGTTTTACATTTACATACATGTCAGTTTTGATTGTCCTGTCTCTTCCTACCACTTGCTTGCTATGTGACTTTGAGCAAGTAACTTAATCTTTCTGACTTTACAGTAAAGCAGTAACAATGACATGTGTTGACATTTAAAGGACACAAGGGGATGTAAAAGTGACTTGCCTGAAGCTTATCATAGAAGAGGTGCCAAAATATATTATCAAAATCAAAACAAAGACCAAAAACCTCTGTCCTAGTTTGTTTTCTACTGTTGTAACAGAATACTACAGACTGGCTATTTTAATACCTTTATTCTCATTTTCATCTGAGACCTCATCAGAATGGCCTTTTAAGTTCACATTTCTTCTATCAGCATTCTGGTCATGATCATTTAAGTTTCTCCAAAAAGATTCAGACTTTCCCTACGGTGCTCCTCTTCTCGGCCTTCACCAGAATTGCTTTTAATGCTCATGGTGATTCGAGCTTTTTCTAGCCTGCTCCTTCAAAATTTTCCATCCGCTACTCATCATCCTGTTCTAAAGCTGCTTCCAAATTTTTACATATTTGTTATAGCAACAATCCTCCTCTTGATACCAACTTTTTGTCTTTGTCTTCTTTCTCTTGCCATAACATAATATCTAAGACTAGGTAATTAATAAAGAAATAAATATTTAATTTACTCATCGTTCTGGAGGCTTGGAAGTCCAATATCTCACCTAGTGAGAAACTTCTTCTTGCATCATAACATGGTGGTAGGCCAAGTAAGCATTTGAGACAGAGAGGAAAAGGGGGTGACCTTCTATAACAATTAAACTACTCCTGTGATAATGGCATTAACACATTAATAAGGGCAAGGCCCTCATTAGCTAGTCACCTTTTAAAGATCTCACATCCTCATACTGTTCTGATAAAATTAAATGTCACTACAAGTTTTGGAGGGGCATTCAAACTATACCACACTGTCTCCTATGAATCTAATGAGCTTTCGGCATCAGCGCTCTCCTTCTTTGACATACAAAAGCAGTGAAGACTCTGTTCCATTGCATTAGTTTTGAACACAAAACAATGGAAAATCAAATCAGTAAAGTTGAGAAATTTTTATTCTGTACTCTAGGATATATATGGACTTTGGAGTCCATGATTCCCCTACAATTTAAGTAAAGCATTGTTTTATGTGTACTTTTATACACATAAAAGAGTGACATTGACTTCCATTAGTTTTTCAAAAATGTTTAAGAACACTGATCCAGTTGTTCTCTCATTGCATAGATGGGAACCTGACATTCAGAGAGAGAGAATAGAATATAGTCACATGCCGAGAAATAGAGGAGCTACATTTCAAAGTTGGGTATTCTCATTATCAATCCTGTACTCTTTTCTGAAAACACTTTTTAATAGATGAGCAAACAAAAACCTGAAGATTATAGTGTTCAATCTAAGGTCTCACGGTGAGTAGGTATTGGAGACAGGATCCAAATCTGAAATCCTAGTCTAGTATTCTTTACAGACCTCTAGATCTCGAGCAAGTTTGTGTATGACCCCAAAGATGTAATTGTGTGACAAACACATTTTAAAGAGGGATAGGAAGGAAGGTCCTGGGCTGACAGACCAAAATACTTTTTCAAAAAACATTTCTTTCTAATTCACAAATAATGCATGTTGATTGCATTTGGAATATACAGGCAAGGCACAGTGGCTCACACCTGTAATCCCAGCACTTTGGGAGGCTAAGGTGGGTGGATCACCTGAGGTCAGGAGTTTAAGATCAGCCTGGACAACATGGTGAAACTTCATCTCTAGTAAAAATACAAAAATTAGCCAGGTGTGGTGGCAGGCCCCTGTAATCCCAGCTACTCAGAAGGCTGAGGCAGGAGAATCACTTGAACCCAGGAGATGGAGGTTACAGTGAGCCCAAATGGCACCACTACATTCCAGCTTAGGTGACAAGAGCAAAATTCCACCTCAAAATAAATAAATAAATAAATTTGGAATATACAGAAGGACACGTAAAATCTATTTGCTTGGAATCTCAACAGATTTTTTACATTATGATATCTTTTTTTCTCCAGGGCTTCTGACATAATTCAAATTTATATAGTCTAAACTTTGGGTTCAACATGACTCTACCTATGGCTAAGGCATAGGCTCCTTAGGCTAGAATGGACATCACACTGTTATCAAATGCATCATCCTGCCTCCATTGCAGAGAATGGTTTATTAGCACAGAGGAAACTTTCATATACCTTCTCCCATGTAGTCACTCCGTTTTCTCCTTCCTATAATCTCAGCCTTGATTTTTTTCAGTGGTTCTGTGGAAACTGCCAGGTCATGCTCACCTTTAAGAGCAGAGCACATATCAAGCAGCACAGTCCCTCTCCCAGGACAAAATAATTAGTTCAAAAGTGAGCATGTGACCTATGTAGATCCTGTCAGAGAAAATACCAGAATTTTTGATGGGAATTCTGAGGCACAGGTATTTCCCTGACTTCCGTACAGTTTAGTGTGATAATGTGAAGTCTGAGACTGCTGCAGTTACTTTATTACCACAAGAGAAATCAACATGAAAATATATTAACAGATAAAAGAAGGAAGAGTTGGGAAAAACTTCATAAAAAGGGAGATGAGCCTAGACAGATTGGAACTCAAAACTCCTTCGACCATTTGAATTACATGAGCCATTAATTTTCTTTTATCCATTAAGCCAATTTCATTTAAGTTTTCTATTAATTGGAACTGAAAGCATACCAACTGATGTAAATAGGGCATTTTGGTTTTCAGTAACAGAAAACAAACTATTTTAAGCCATGAAAAGGAAATTCATTGGCTCAAAAAAGCCCAAACTTAGAATTCTAGTCATAGCAATGTAGGAAATGCAGCAGGATTTTAGGAACAATTGGACCCCAGTCTCAAATGCCATCAGAATTTTTTTTTTTTCTGGTACTTTGTGTTCTAGAATAGTGGTTCTTTCATTTTAATGCAGTCATTGTGGTGTCTTCCTTAAAGGTATATTATTGATTTCCAACAAACTTAACAGAAGATGTTGTGCTATTGGTGCACAGACCACATTTTAAGTAGCAAGGTTCTAGATAAAGATTTGGCAAATGTTTTCTAAAAGTGCCCGAACAGAAAATATTTTAGGTTTTTAAGGCCATGAAGTAAAATCAAAGACATTATGTAAGTATTTAACATAATCATTTAAGATGTACATAACCATTTTTTTCACTCTCAGTTTATTAAAATTTCCAATAAGCATCTCAAATGTAAAATGTCCAAAACAGAGTTATTTTTCCACCTTCACAGAAATTTAGTTCACTTCCAGTGTTCTCAAACCTAGTATATGACACTGCATTTACCCAGTTTCTTTGACCAAAACCCACTTCCTATCAGAAAATTCCCAAAATCGATCTTGAAATGTAATCAAAACCTAACCACTTTTCACCCTTTCTACTGCTACTAACCTAGTCTCATTCTTATTATATTTTACCTTATGTTATTTTCAAATCTCTAAAACTTACTTGTTATTTTATTGAGAAAACTTGAAAGGAAAGATAACTAAAAGATAAATTTTACAAAATTCTACCACCACATCTTCCTATTTATCTCCACATATGCCAGTGTACTCTCCTATTTGTCCTATTTTTATGAGTAAAATTTCCATATTCCAGGCTAAAAGCCAATCCGCACCCCTTGATTTGTGGACTACATCATTTTCCCCCTTGCTAACTCAAATATATTCCTCTAGCAATTCTTAAATCTCGTAATTATATATTTTATTTTTCCACTACTAGATTTTTCCCATAAGCATAAAGGTATACTAATATTTCTTCCATCCTGAAAATCCTTTCTTGACCTCACTCCCTCCTCCAGCTCCATTTCTCCCCTTTCCTTTACAGACAAAATTTCATAAAATAATTTTCTACAATAATTTTCTCCATTTTTTTCTTCTTAAATTCTGCACAATTTGGATTTTATCCCTACTACTTCATTTAAATTGTTCTTCTCAAAGTTTTAATAATCTCTGTGTTGCTACGTCCGTTCTCATTCTTCATCTTAAAGTATCAGCAATGTTTGGCACGACTGATTATTCTCTTTTTAAAATACTTTATTTGCATTATTTTCAGACACACACATTCTCTAGTTTTCCTCTTATGCCTCTGGCTGCTCAGTCTCAGCCTCCTTTGCTGGCGTCTCCTCTTTACTATACCATTTTCAGTGCCCCAGGCTTAGTCCTCACATCTTTTCTCTTCTTTATCTATGCTCCTTCATCCTGATGATCTCATTTAGTTTCATGGCTTAAAAGCCGAATATAAGCTGACAACTATTGATATACTCCACTCATACCTCTTACATGAACTCTAGTGTAACTACCCAATATTTCCACTTCAATGTCTAAGGAGCATTTCAGCCTGATTATATCCAAAATTGAGCTCCTAAATTCCCCACAAAAAAAAAAAAAGAAAGAAAAAAAGAAAGAAAAGGAAAAAAAAGAAAAAGATAAAAAACCCCTCATACTCCTTTATTTTTCTACATATGAATTAATAGAATCTTCATCTTTGTATTTACATAGGCAAACCAAACTTGTGGCCATCCATGCTTCAGCCTCCTCATTATTTTATAACATGATCTATCAGCAAACCCTCTCAGCTCTGTCTGCAACACATACTCTGAATTTTGCTACTGTTTAGCAACTCCAACTCCATCTTTTGAACTCTCCCTCTTATAAAAGTCTGTTTTTGTATCTCACAATTTCACATAATTTACATCTTCCAGTATCTCAGAAATCCCTCTTCTTACCTCTCCTCTACTCTCATTCTGACTTTGGTAGATAGCCATTCTCTCCAAACATTGTTGGGACTCATTGTTCTGCCTCAGTCAGAAAAAAAGAAGTTGGTTCCTTTTGCTGTGCAGAAGCTCTTTAGTTTAATTATATCCCATTTGTCAATTTTGGCTTTTTTTGCCATTGCTTTTGGTGTTTTAGACATGAAGTCCTTGCACATGCCTATGTCCTGAATGGTATTACCTAGCTTTTCTTTCAGGGTTTTTATGGTTTTAGGTCTAACATTTAAGTCTCTAATCCATCTTGAATTAATTTTCATATAAAGAGTAAGGAAAGGATCCAGTTTCAGCTTTCTACTTATGGCTAGCCAATTTTCCCAGCACCATTTATTAAATAGGGAATCCTTTCCCCATTTCTTGTTTCTCTCAGGTTTGTCAAAGATCAGATGGCTGTAGATGTGTGGTATTATTTCTGAGCACTCTGTTCTGTTCCATTGGTCTCTATCTCTGTTTTGGTACCAGTACCATGTTGTTTTGGTTACTGTAGCCTTGTAGTACAGTTTGAAGTCACGTAGCATGATGCCTCCAGCTTTGTTCTTTTGGTTTCGGATTGTCTTGGCAATGCGGGGTCTTTTTTGGTTCCATATGAACTTTAAAGAAGTTTTTTTTCTAGTTCTAGATCCTTGAGGAATCGCCATACTGTTTTCCATAATGGTTGAACTAGTTTACAATCCCACCAACAGTGTAAAAGTGTTCCTATTTCTCCACATCCTCTCCAGCACCTGTTGTTTCCTGACTTTTTAATGATCGCCATTCTAACTCATAGGTGGGAACTGAACAATGAGATCACTTGGACTCAGGAAGGGGAACATCACACACAGGGGCCTATCATGGGGAGGGGGGAGGGTGGAGGGATTGCATTGGGAGTTATACCTGATGTAAATGACGAGTTGATGGGTGCAGCACACCAACATGGCACAAGTATACATATGTAACAAACCTGCATGTTATGCACATGTACCCTACAACTTAAAGTATAATAATAATAAATAAATTTAAAAAAAAAAGAAGTTTTTTTCAAATTCTGTGAATAAAGTCCTTGGTGGCTTAATGGGGATGGCATTGAATCTATAAATTACCTTGGGCAATATGGCCATTTTCACAATATTGATTCTTCCTATCCATGAGCATGGTATGTTCTTCCATTTGCTTGTGTCCTCTTTTATTTCACTGAGCAGTGGTTTGTAGTTCTCCTTGAAGAGGTTCTTCACATCCCTTGTAAATTGGATTCCTAGGTATTTTATTCTCTTTGAAGCTATTGTGAATGGGAGTTCATTCATGATTTGGCTCTCTGTTTGTCTGTTACTGGTGTATACGAATGCTTGTGATTTTTGCACATTAATTTTGTATCCTGAGACTTTGCTGAAGTTGTTTATCAGCTTAAGGAGATTTTGGGCTGAGATGAAGGGGTTTTCTAAATATACAATCATGTCATCTGCAAACAGGGACAATTTGACTTCTTCTTTTCCTAACTGAATACCCTTGATTTCTTTCTCTTGCCTGGTTACCCTAACCAGAACTTCCAACACGATGTTGAATAGGAGTGGTGAGAGAGGGCATCCCTGTCTTGTGCCAGTTTTCAAAGGGAATGCTTCCAGTTTTTGCCCATTCAGTATGATATTGGCTGTTGGTTTGTCATAAATAGTTCTTATTATTTTGAGATACATTCCATCAATACCGAATTTATTGAGAGTTTTTAGCATGAAGGGCTGTTGAATTTTGTCAAAGGCCTTTTCTGCATCTACTGAGATAATCATGTGATTTTTGCCTTTGGTTCCGTTTATATGCTGGATTACATTTATTGATTTGTGTATGTTGAACTAAACAACTAAAGAGCTTCTGCACAGCAAAAGAAACTACCATCAGAGTGAACAGGCAATCTACAGAATGGGAGAAAATTTTTGCGATCTACTCATCTGACAACGGGCTAATATCCAAAACCTACAAAGAACTCAAACAAATTTAGAAGAGAAAAACAAACAAGCCCATCAAAAGGTGGGCAAAGTTATGAACAGACATTTCTCAAAAGATGACATTCATACAACCAACAGACACATGAAAAAATGCTCATCATCACTCGCCATCAGAGAAATGCAAATCAAAACCACAATGAGACACCATCTCACACCAGTTAGAATGGCAATCATTAAAAAGTCAGGAAACAACAGGTGCTGGAGAGGATGTGCAGAAATAGGAACACTTTTACACTGTTGGTGGGATTGTAAACTAGTTCAACCACTGTGGAAAACAGTATGGCAATTCCTCAAGGATCTAGAACTAGGAATACCATATGACCCAGCCATCCCATTACTGGGTATATACCCAAAGGATTATAAATCATGCTGCTATAAAGACACATGCACACGTATGTTTATTGCAGCACTATTCACAATAGCAAAGACTTGGAATCAACGCAAATGTCCATCAGTGACAGACTGGATTAAGAAAATGTGGCACATATACACCATGGAATACCATACAGCCATTAAAAAAGATGAGTTCGTGTCCTTTGTAGGGACATGGATGCAGTTGGAAACCATCATTCTCAGCAAACTATCACAAGAACAGAAAACCAAACACCGCATGTTCTCACTTATAGGTGGGAATTGAACAATGAGATCACTTGGACATGGGAAGGGGAACATCACACACCAGGACCTATTGTGGGGAGGGGGGAGGGATTGCATTGGGAGTTATACCTGATGTAAATGACGAGCTGAAGGTTGCTGACGAGTTGATGGGTGCAGCACACCAACATGGCACATCTATACATATGTAACAAATCTGCATGTTGTGAACATGTACCCTAGAACTTAAAGTATAAAAAAAAAAGAAGTTGAGTCCTTTTTTTATTGGTTTACCTACCACACAAACCTCAAAGCAACCTCAACTCAAACTCTTATGCAAAATGATGAACATTACAAACTCCATTCCAGCCATCCAATTGATCCCTCTGAAGGCCATTCTGGCCACAAATTGCATTCAACATCTTAAAAGTTGTTTCTTCAGATCAAGTTTAGACATAGACCTGATGGCAGTGCTTATCCTGTAAGTAGAAAGATCAGATGGTTTCAGCTGCAGGCAATGTTAATCCTGTCTGTAATTGAGGTAGTCCAAGTAGTCAAGCTGTAGGAAGAGGGAATAACATTCTAGACAACTGATTTTTTTTTTATTTTAAAATATTTATTTGACAAATAAAAATTGTATATGTGAGTAACAATATATAACATAACTTGATATATCTATTCAGTGTGTAATGATTACTACAGTATAGTTAATTAACACATACATAACCAGCCATATTTACCATTGTACATGTGTGTGTGTATTTGGTGAGGACATTACAATATGCTTTTTTATCAAATTTTAAATAAACAATATAGAATTACTAACTACAGTCACCATTCTAAACATTAAAGCCACAGAATTTATTCATCTTGTAACTTAACTTTGTATTGTTTAACCAACATTTTTCCATTTCCCCTTCTCTTCAGTCCCTGGCCACCACCATTGTACTCTGCTTCTGTAAGTTTAATGTTTTTAGATTCCACATGTGAGTAAGATTATATAGTCTTTGTCTTCCTGTGTCTGGCTTGTTTTATTTAGCTTATATATACTTATATTTATATGCTTATATATGTATACATACCACATTTTATTTATACATTCATCCATTGACGGCTACTTAGATTGTTGCCATAGCTTGGCTATTGTGATTAATGCTTTAAAAGGCAAGAGGGTGCAGATATCTCTTTGAGATACTGATTTTATATGCTCTGGACACAAATCCAAAAATAGGATTGATGGATCATACAATAGTTTTATTTTTAACTTTTTGAGGAATGTTCATACTGTTTCCATAATAGATTTACCAATTTACATTGCCACTAACAGTGTACAAGTATCCTCTTTGCTCCAAACCCTTGCCAACACTTACCTTTTATGTTTTAATAACTGCTACCCAACAGGAGTGATGAGATATCTCATTGAGGTTTTCATTTGCATTTCCCTAATGTTTAGTGCTGTTGAACACTTTTTTATATACCTGTTGGCCATATTTTTTCAACTTTTTAGTTTCAGGGGGTACATGGGCAGATTTGTTACATGGGTAAATTGTGCATCATTGAGGTTTGGGGAATGAATGATTCTGTCACCCACGTATGAGCATAGAACCCAATAAGTAGATATTTTTGCCCCCTCCTAGTGTCCCCACTCTAGCAGTCCTCAGTGTCTGTTGTTCCCATGTTTATGTCCTTGCGTAGTCAGTGTTTACCTCCCACTTTTAGGTGAGAAAATGTGGCATTTGGTTTTCTGTTCCTGTGTTGATTTGTTCAGATAATGGTCTTCAGCTGCATCCATGTTGTTGTAAAGCATGATTTTATTTCTTATGTCTGCATAGTGTTCCTTCATGTATAAGAACCATATTTTCTTTGTCACTTTGTCTAATCCACAATCTAGACATCTAGATTGATTCCATGTCTTTGCTATTTTGAATAGCACTGCGATGAACATGCGAGTGTATGTATCTTTTTGGTAGAACAATTTATTTTCTTTTAGGTGTATACCTAATAATGGGAATGCCGGGTTAATTGTAGGTCTGTTTTATCTTCTTTGATAAATCTTCAAACTGCTTTCCACTGTGACTGAACTATTTACATTCCCACCAGCAGTGTATAAGCATTCCCTTTTCTCCACAATCTCGGCAACATCAGTTATTTTTTGACTTTCTAATAATAGCCATTCTGACTGGTATGAGACGGTTTCTTATGTGATTTTGATCTTCGTTCCTCTAGTGATTAGTGATGATGAGCATCTTTATAAGTTTGTTGGCCAAATGTATGCCTTTTTTTGAGAAGTATCTGTTCGTGTGTTTTGCCCATTTTTAATGGGGTTATATGATTTTAGATTGTTCAATTTTTTTAAGTTTCTTATAGATTCTGGGTATCAAAGTTTGTCAGATTTTTAGTGTGTAAATATTGTCTCCCATTCTGTAAGTTATCTGTTTACCCTGTTCATCATTTCTTTTGCTGTGCAGAAGCTCTTTTGTTTAATTGAGTCTCATTGTCAATTTTTATTTTAGGTTGCAATTGATTTTGAGAACTTGGTCATACATTATTTGCCAAGACCAAAGTCCAGAATGATATTTTCTGGGTTTTCTTCTGGAATTTTATAGTTTGAGGTCTTACATTTAAGTCGAATTCATCTTTAGTTAGTCTTTCTATGTGGTGACAGGTAAGGGTCCAGTTTTACTCTTCTGCATATCGCTTGACAAATATTCTAGCACCATTTATTGAATAGTGAGTTTTTTCACCATTGCTTGTTATTGTAGACCCTATTGAAGATTAGATCATTGTGAATGCACAGATTTATTTCTGCATTCTTTATTCTGTTATATTGGTCTATGTGTCTGTTTGTGTAACAGTGCCATGCTGCTCTGGTTATTCTATCCTTGTAGTATAGTTTGAAGTCAGGTAGTGTGATACCTCTGGGTTTGCTCTTTTTGCTTTGGATTGCTTGAGTTACTATGGCGCTTTTTGGTTCCATATGAATTTTAGAATAGTTTTTTTTTTCTAATTCTATGAATAATGTCATTGGTAGTTTAATAGGAATAGCATTGAATCTTTAAATTGCCTTGGGTGGTATGATCATTTTAATAATATTGATTCTTCCTATCAATGAGCATGGAATGTTTTTCCATTTGTTTGTGTCATCTCTGATTTCTTTCAGCAGTGTTTTGTAATTCTCCTTGTAGAGATCATTTACCTCCTTGGTTACATGTATTCCTAGGTATTCCTGTTGACCATTTGTGTGCTTTCTTCTGAGAAATGTCTATTTGGGTCTTTTTCCAACTTTTTCAATTGGGTTATTTGTTTTAGTATTTTGTTGTTGTTGTATTTCTTTACTACTATTGAGTTACTTAGTTTCTTATATATTTTGGATATTCATCTATATGTATATGCATATTTGTAAACATTTTCTCCCATTCTATAGGTTGTCTTTTTATTTTGTTGATTATTGTCTTTGCTGTGCAGAAGATTTTTAGTTTGATGTAGTCCCACAGGTTTATCTTTGCTTTTTTGCCAATGCTTTTGGTGTTCATATAAACAAAATGATTGCCAAGACCAATGTCAAGAGGCTTTCTCTTTATGTTTTCTTCTGAGAGTTTTATGTTTTCTAATCTAAAATTTAAGTCTTGTATTATTTCTGAGTTTTTTATGGTATAAGACAAGAGTTTAAATTAATTTTTCTGCATGTGAATATTCAGTTTTCCAAACTCCATTTATTCTTCTTTGAGTATTCTTGTCTCCCTTGTCAAAGATTATGTCACCATATATGCCTGGGTTTATTACTGAGTTTTCTACTCTGCTCCATTCATTCATGTGTCTGCTTTTATGCCAATACCATACGGTTTTTACTATTACGATGGCTTCCTAATATAATTTTAAATCAGGGAGTGTAGTGGCTCCAGCTTTGTTCTTTCTCAAGATTATTTTGGCTATCCTGGGTCTTTGTGGTTCCATGTAAATTTTAGAATCATGTTTTCTATTTCTGTGAAAAATGACACTAGGATGTTTTGTTGTTGTTGTTATATGAGTAAGTTATTTAGTGGTGATTTGTGAAATTTTGGTGCACCCATCACCTATGTATACACTGCACCATATTTGTACTCTTTTATCCCTCTCCTCTCTCTTCCCCTCAAGTCCCAAAAGTCTATTTTATCATTTGTATGACTTTGTGTCCTCATAGTTTAGCTCCCACACGTAAGTGGGAATGTATAATGTTTGGTTTTCCATTCCTGGGTTACATCATTTAGAATAATAGTCTCCAATCTCATCCAGGTAACTGCAAATGCTGTTAATTCATTCTGTTTTATGGCTGTGTAGTATTCCACATTTTATATATATGTATATATATATTACATTATATATATTATATATAATATATAACATATATATCACAGTTTCTTTATCCACTCGTTGTGTGATGGGCATTTGAGTTGGTTCCACGATTTTGCAACTGTGAATTGTGCTGCTGTAAACATACGTATGCAAGTTTATTTTTCAAATAATGACTTTTTTTTGTCTGGGTAGATACCCAGTAGTGGGATTGATGGATCAAATGGATCGTAGCTCTACTTTTAGTTCTTTAAGGGATCTCCAGACTGTTTTCCATAGTGGCTATACTAGTATACATTCCCACCAGCAGTGTAGAAGTGATCCCTGTTCACCACATCCATGCCAACATCTACTGTTTTTTGATTTTTTAATTATGGCCATTCTTGCAGGAGTAAGGAGGTATTGCATTGTGGTTTTGTTTTGCATTTCCCCAGTCATTAGTGGTGTTGAGCATATCTTCATATGTTTGTTGGCCATTTGTATATCTTCTTTTGAGAATTGTCTATTCATGTCCTTAGCCCACTTTTGGATGGGATTGTTTGTTTCTTACTGATATGTTTGAGTTCATTGTAGATTCTAGATATTAGTCCCTTGTCATACGTATACATTGTGAAGATTTTCTCCCACTCTGTGGGTTGTGTTTACTCTGCTAACTTTCCTTTTTCCATACAGAAACTGTTTAGTTTAATTAGGTCCCAGCTATTTATTTTTGTTTTTATTGCATTTGCCTTTGGTTTCTTGGTCATTAAAATCCTTGCCTAAGCCAATGCCTAGAAGAGTTTTTCCAATATTAATTTCTAGAATTTTCATAGTATCAGGTCATATGTTTAAGTCTTTAATCCACCTTAATTTTTTCTTTTTTTTTTTTTTGTATAAGGTGAGAGATGAGGATCAAGTTTCATTCTCCTATATGTGGCTAGCCAATTATCCAAGCACTATTTGTTGAAAAGGTTGTCCTTTCCCCACTTTTTGTTTGCTGTGTCAAAGATTAGTTGGCCTTATGTATTTGTGTTTATTTCTGGGTTCTCTATTCTGTTCCATTGGTCTATGTGCCTATTTTTATACCAGTACCACACTCTTTCGGTGACTATGGCCTTATAGTATAGTTTGAAATCAGGTTATGTGATGCCTGCAGATTTGTTCTTTTTGTCTGGTCTTGCTTTGGCTATGTGGGCTCATTTTTCGTTCCATATAAATTTTAGAGTTATTTTTTTCGAATTCTGTGAAGAATGATGGTCATATTCTGATGGGGATTGCACTGAGTTTGTAGATTACTTTTAGCAGTATGGTCATTTCCACAATATTGATTCCACCCATCCATGAGCCTTAGATGTATTTCCATTTGTTTGTGTCATCAATGATTCCTTTCAGCAGTGTTTCATAGTTTTCCATGTGGAAGTTTTTGGATCTGCTCCTTTGTTAGGTATATTCCTAAGGTTTTTTTTTTGTTTTTTTTTTTTTTTTTTTTTTTTTTTGCAGCTATTGTAATTTGATTCTCTGCTTGGTTGCTGTTGGTGTATAAAAGAGCTGCTGATTTGTGTACGTTAATCTTGTATCCAAAAACTTTGCTGAATTATTTATCAGCTCTGGGAGCTTTCTGGATGAGTCTTTAGGTTTTTCAAGGTGAATGATCATATTGTCAGCAAACAGTGACAGTTTGACTTCCTCTTTACCAATTTGGATGCCCTTTCTTTCTGTTGTCTCGTTGCTCTGGTTAGGACTTCCAGTACTCTATTGAAGAGGAGTGGTGAGAGTGGGCATCTTTGTCTTGTTCCAGTTCTCAGAGAGAATGTTTTCAACTTATACCCATTCAGTATTATGTTGGCTCTGTGTTTGCCATAGATGGCTTTAATTACATTAAGGTATGTCCCTGGTATGCCAATTTTGCTGAGAGTTTTAATCATAAAGGGATGCTGGATTTGGTTGAATGTTTTTTATTTTTCTGCATCTATTGAGAAGATAATGTGCTTTTTGCTTTTTATTATGTTTATGTGGCGTATCACATTTCTTGACTGGTGCATGTTAAACCATTCCTGTGTCCCTGGTATGAACACATTTGATCATGGTGGATTATCTTCTTGATATGTTGTTTGATTTGCTTAGCTAGTATTTTCTTAAAGAATTTAAGACCCATGTTCATCAAAGATATTGGTCTATAATTTTCGTTTTTGGTTATGTCCTTTCCTGGTTTTAGTATTAGGATGATGCTGGCTTCATAAAATAAATGAGGGACTTTTCCTTATTTCTTTATGTGGAATAGTGTCAAAATATTTGGTACCAATTCTCTTTGAATGTCTGGGAGAATTCTGCTGTGAATCTGTCTGGTCCTGGACTTTTTTTGTTGGTAACTTTTTAAATTACAATTTCAACCTCATTGCTTGTTATGGTCTGTTCAGGGTATCTAATTATTCCTGATTTAAGCTGGGAGGGTTGTATTTTTCCAGGAATTTATCCATGTCTTCTAGGTTTTATAATTTATGTGTATAAAGTTGTTAATAGTATCCTTGAATAATCTTTTCTATTTCAGTGGTGTCAGTTGTAATACCTCCTGTTTTATTTCTTAGTGAGATTACCTGGATCTTCTCTCTTATTTTCTTGGTTAATCTTGCTAATGGCTGATCAACTTTATTTATCTTTTTAAAGAACCAGTTGTTTGTTTCATTTACCTTTGCATTTTTTGTTTGTTTGTTCATTTCTATCTAATTTAGTTCTGCTCTGATCTTGGTTATTTTCTTTCTTCTGCTGGGTTTATGTTTGGTTTGTTCTTGTTTCTCTGATTCCTTGAGGTGTGACCTTAGAATGTCAGTTTGTGCTCTTTCAATTTTTGTGATACTGGCATTTATGGCTATGATCTTTCCTCTTAGAATTATCTTTGTTGTATTCCAGAAGTTTTGATACATTGTGGCATTATTGTAATTCAGTTAGAAGAATGTTTTAATTAGCATCTTGATTTTATTTTTGATGAATAATAATGCAGGAGCAGATTATTTAATTTCAATTTATTAGCATGGTTTTGAAAGTTCCTTTTGGAGTTGATTTCCAGTTTCATTCCACTGTGGTCTGATCAAGCGCTTTATAAAATTTCAATTTTCTTAAATTTATTGAGCCTTGTTTTATTATCTATCATATGGTTTATCCTGGAGAAAGTTTCATGCACTGTTGAATAGAATGCATATTGTGTGGTTGTTGGATAAAATGTTCTCTATATATTTCAAGGTATAGTTTAAATCCATTGTTTCTTAGTTGATTTTCTCTCCTGATGACCTGTATAGTACAGTCAGTAGAGTATCGAAGTCCCCCACTATTATTGTGTTGCTGTGTATCACATTTCATAGGTTTATAATGAACTGTTTTACAAATTTGGGAGCTGCAGTGTTAGGTGCATATATGTTTAAGATTGTGATATTTTCCTGTTAGACAAGGCCTTTTACCATTATATAGTGTCCCTCATTGTCTCGTTTAACCACTGTTGCTTTAAAGTTTGTTTTGTCTGATATAAGAATACCTACCCCTGTTCACTTTTGTCATCCATTTGCATAAAATGCCACTTTCCTCTCCTTTACTTTTTTTTTAAAATTTATTTATTATTATTATATTTTAAGTTGTAGGGTACATGTGCATAACGTGCAGATTTGTTACAAATGTATACTTGTGCCATGTTGGTGTGCTGCACCCATCAACTTGTCATTTACATCAGGTATAACTCCCAATGCAATCCCTCCCCCCTCCCCCCCACCATGATAGGCCCCGGTGTGTGATGTTCCCCTTCCTGAGTCCGAGTGATCTCATTGTTCAGTTCCCACCTATGAGTGAGAACATGCGGTGTTTGGTTTTCTGTTCTTGTGATAGTTTGCTAAGAATGATGGTTTCCAGCTGCATCCATGTCCCTACAAAGGACACAAACTCATCCTTTTTGATGGCTGCATAGTATTCCATGATGTATATGTGCCACATTTTCTTAATCCAATCTGTCACTGATGGACATTTGGGTTGATTCCAAGTCTTTGCTATTGTGAATAGTGCTGCAATAAACATACGTGTGCATGTGTCTTTATAGCAGCATGATTTATAATCCTTTGGGTATATATCCAGTAATGGGATGGCTGGGTCATATGGTACATCTAGTTCTAGATCCTTGAGGAATCGCCATGCTGTTTTCCATAATGGATGAACTAGTTTACAATCCCACCAACAGTGTAAAAGTGTTCCTATTTCTCCACATCCTCTCCAGCACCTGTTGTTTCCTGACTTTTTAATGATCGCCATTCTAACTGGTGTGAGATGGTATCTCATTGTGGTTTTGATTTGCATTTCTCTGATGGCCAGTGATGATGAGCATTTTTTCATGTGTCTGGTGGCTGTATGAATGTCTTCTTTTGAGAAAGGTCTGTTCATATCCTTTGCCCACTTTTTGATAGGGCTGTTTGTTTTTTTCTTGTAAATTTGTTTGAGTTCTTTGTAGATTCTGGATATCAGCCCTTTGTCAGATGAGTAGATTGCAAAAATTTTCTCCCATTCTGTAGGTTGCCTGTTCACTCTGATGGTGGTTTCTTTTGCTGTGCAGAAGCTTTTTAGTTTAATGAGATCCCATTTGTCAATTTTGGCTTTTGCTGCCGTTGCTTTTGGTGTTTTAGACATGAAGTCTTTGCCCATGCCTATGTCCTGAATGGTACTACCTAGGTTTTCCTCTAGGATTTTTATGGTATTAGGTCTAACATTTAAGTCTCTAATCCATCTTGAATTAATTTTGGTATAAGGAGTAAGGAAAGGATCCAGTTTCAGCTTTCTACTTATGGCTAGCCAATTTTCCCAGCACCATTTATTAAATAGGGAATCCTTTCCCCATTTCTTGTTTAGCTCAGGTTTGTCAAAGATCAAATGGCTGTAGATGTGTGTTATTATTTCTGAGGACCCTGTTCTGTTCCATTGGTCTCTATCTCTGTTTTGGTACCAGTACCATGCTGTTTTGGTTACTGTAGCCTTGTAGTATAGTTTGAAGTCAGGTAGCGTGATGCCTCCAGCTTTGTTCTTTCGACTTAGTATTGTCTTGGAGATGCGGGCTCTTTTTTGATTCCATATGAACTTTAAAGCAGTTTTTTCCAATTCTGTGAAGAAACTCATTGGTAGCTTGATGGGGATGGCATTGAATCCATAAATAACCTTGGGCAGTATGGCCATTTTCACGATATTGATTCTTCCTATCCATGAGCATGGTATGTTCTTCCATTTGCTTGTGTCCTCTTTTATTTCACTGAGCAGTGGTTTGTAGTTCTACTTGAAGAGGTCCTTTACATCCCAAGTAAGTTGGATTCCTAGGTATTTTATTCTCTTCGAAGCAATTGTGAATGGAAGTTCATTCCTGATTTGGCTCTCTGTTTGTCTGTTACTGGTGTATAAGAATGCTTGTGATTTTTGCACATTAATTTTGTATCCTGAGACGTTGCTGAAGTTGCTTATCAGCTTAAGGAGATTTTGGGCTGAGACAATGGGGTTCTCTAAATATACAATCATGTCATCTGCAAAGAGGGACAATTTGATTTCTTCTTTTCCTAACTGAATACCCTTGATTTCTTTCTCTTGCCTAATTGCCCTAGCCAGAACTTCCAACACTATGTTGAATAGGAGTGGTGAGAGAGGGCATCCCTGTCTTGTGCCAGTTTTCAAAGGGAATTTTTCCAGTTTTTGCCCATTCAGTATGATATTGGCTGTGGGTTTGTCATAAATAGCTCTTATTATTTTGAGGTACGTTCCATCAATACCGAATTTATTGAGCATTTTTAGCATGAAGGGCTGTTGAATTTTGTCAAAAGCCTTTTCTGCATCTATTGAGATAATCATGTGGTTCTTGTCTTTGGTTCTGTTTATATGCTGGGTTATGTTTATTGATTTGTGTATGTTGAACCAGCCTTGCATCCCAGGGATGAAGCCCACTTGATCGTGGTGGATAAGCTTTTTGATGTGTTGCTGAATCCGGTTTGCCAGTATTTTATTGAGGATTTTTGCATCGATGTTCATCAGGGATATTGGTCTAAAATTCCCTTTTTTTGTTGTGTCTCTGCCAGGCTTTGGTATCAGGATGATGTTGGCCTCATAAAATGAGTTAGGGAGGATTCCCTCTTTTTCTATTGATTGGAATAGTTTCAGAAGGAATGGTACCAAATCCTCCTTGTACCTCTGGTAGAATTCAGCTGTGAATCCATCTGCTCCTGGACTTTTTTGGTTGGTATGCTATTAATTATTGCCTCAATTTCAGAGCCTGCTATTGGTCTATTCAGGGATTCAACTTCTTCCTGGTTTAGTCTTGGAAGAGTGTAAGTGTCCAGAAAATTATCCATTTCTTCTAGATTTTCCAGGTTATTTGCATAGAGGTGTTTATAGTATTCTCTGATGGTAGTTTGTATTTCTGTGGGGTCGGTGGTGATATCCCCTTTATCATTTTTAATTGCGTCGATTTGAGTCTTCTCTCTTTTCTTCTTTATTAGTCTTGCTAGTGGTGTGTCAATTTTGTTGATCTTTTCAAAAAACCAACTCCTGTATTCATTGATTTTTTGGAGGGTTTCTTGTGTCTCTATCTCCTTCAGTTCTACTCTGATCTTAGTTATTTCTTGCCTTCTGCTAGCTTTCGAATGTGTTTGCTCTTGCTTCTCTAATTCTTTTAATTGCGATGTTAGAGTGTCAATTTTAGATCATTCCTGCTTTCTCTTGTGGGCATTTAGTGCTATAAATTTCCCTCTACACACCGCTTTAATGTGTCCCAGAGATTCTGGTATGTTGTATCTTTGTTCTCATTGGTTTCAAAGAACATCGTTATTTCTGCCTTCATTTCGTTATGTACCCAGTAGTCATTCAGGAGCAGGTTTTTCAGTTGCCATGTAGTTGGGCGGTTTGGATTGAGTTTCTTAGTCCTGAGTTCTAGTTTGATTGCACTGTGGTCTGAGAGACAGTTTGTTACAATTTCTGTTCTTTTACATTTGCTGAGGCATGCTTTACTTCCAATTACGCGGTCAGTTTTGGAGTAAGTACGATGTGGTGTTGAGAAGAATGTATATTCTGTTGATTTGGGGTGGAGGGTTCTATAGATGTCTATTAGGTCTGCTTGCCGCAAAGATGAGTTCAATTCCTGGATATCCTTGTTAACTTTCTGTCTCGTTGATCTGTCTAATGTTGACAGTGGAGTGTTGAAGTCTCCCATTATTATTGTATGAGAGTCTAAGTCTCTTTGTAAGTCTCTAAGGACTTGCTTTATGAATCTGGGTGCTCCTGTATTGGGTGCATATATATTTAGGATAGTTAGCTCTTCCTGTCGAATTGATCCCTTTACCATTATGTAATGGCCTTCTTTGTCTCTTTTGATCTTTGATGGTTTAAAGTCTGTTTTATCAGAGACTAGGATTGCAACCCCCGCTTTTTTTTGTTCTCCATTTGCTTGGTAAATCTTCCTCCATCCCTTTATTTTGAGCCTATGTATGTCTCTGCGTGTGAGATGGGTCTCCTGAATACAGCAGACTGATGGGTCTTGACTCTTTATCCAGTTTGCCAGTCTGTGTCTTTTAATTGGAGCACGTAGTGCATTTACATTTAAGGTTAAGATTGTTATATGTGAACTTGATCCTGCCATTATGATATTAACTGGTTATTTTGCTCGTTAGTTGATGCAGTTTCTTCCTAGCCTCGATGGTCTTTACATTTTGGCATGTTTTTGCAATGGCTGGTACCGGTTGTTCCTTTCCATGTTTAGTGCTTCCTTCAGGGTCTCTTGTAAGGCAGGCCTAGTGATAACAAAATCTCTAAGCATTTGCTTATCTGTAAAGGATTTTATTTCTCCTTCACTTATGAAACTTAGTTTGGCTGGATATGAAATTCTGGGTTGAAAATTCTTTTCTTGAAGAATGTTGAATATTGGCCCCCACTCTCTTCTGGCTTGGAGAGTTTCTGCCAAGAGATCTGCTGTTATTCTGATGGGCTTCCCTTTCTGGGTAACCCGACCTTTCTCTCTGGCTGCCCTTAAGATTTTTTCCTTCATTTTAACTTTGGTGAATCTGGCAATTATGTGTCTTGGAGTTGCTCTTCTCGAGGAGTATCTTTGTGGCGTTCTCTGTATTTCCTGGATTTGAATGTTGGCCTGCCCTACTAGGTTGGGGAAGTTCTCCTGGATGATATCCTGAAGAGTGTTTTCCAACTTGGTTGGTTCCATATTCCCCCTCACTTTCAGGCACCCCAATCAGACGTAGATTTGGTCTTTTTACATAATCCCATACTTCTTGCAGGCTTTGTTCATTTCTTTTTCTTCTTTGTTCTTTTGGTTTCTCTTCTCACTTCATTTCATTCATTTGATCCTCAATCGGTGATACTCTTTCTTCCAGTTGATCAAGTCGGTTACTGAAGCTTGTGCCTTTGTCACGTATTTCTCGTGTCATGATTTTCATCTCTTTCATTTCGTTTATGACCTTCTCTGCATTAATTACTCTAGCCATCAATTCTTCCCCTTTTTTTTCAAGATTTTTAGTTTCTTTGAGCTGGGTACGTAATTCCTCCTTTAGCTCTGAGAAATTTGATGGACTGAAGACTTCTTCTCTCATCTCCTCATAGTCATTCACCGTCCAGCTTTGATCTGTTGCTGGCTATGAGCTGCGCTCCTTTGACGGGGGAGATGTGCTCTTATTTTTTGAATTTCCAGCTTTTCTGCCCTGCTTTTTCCCCATCTTTGTGGTTTTATCTGCCTCTGGTCTTTGATGATGGTGATGTACTGATGGGGTTTTGGTGTAGGTGTCCTTCCTGTTTGATAGTTTTCCTTCTCACAGTCAGGACCCTCAGGTGTAGGTCTGTTGGCGATTGCTTGAGGTCCACTCCAGACCCTGTTTGCCTGGGTATCAGCAGCAGAGGGTGCAGAAGATAGAATATTGCTGAACAGCGAGTGTACCTGTCTCATTCTTGCTTTGGAAGCTTCCTCTCAGGGGGGTACTCCACCCTGTGAGGTGTGGGGTGTCAGACTGCCCCTAGTGGGGGATGTCTCCCAGTTAGGCTACTCAGGGGTCAGGAACCCACTTGAGCAGGCAGTCTGTCCCTTCTCACATCTCAACCTCCGTGTTGGGAGATTCACTGCTCTCTTCAAAGCTGTCAGACAGAGTCGTTTGCATCTGCAGAGGTTTCTGCTGCGTTTGTTATTGTTTACTTTGCCCTGTCTCCAGAGGTGGAGTCTACAGAGACAGGTAGGTTTCCTTGAGCTGCTGTGAGCTCCACCCAGTTCGAGCTTTCCAGCAGCTTTGTTTACCTACTTAAGCCTCAGCAATGGCGGGCGCCCCTCTTCCAGCCTCATGGCTGCCTTGCCAGTAGATCACAGACTGCTGTGCTAGCAATGAGGGAGGCTCCGTTGGTGTGGGACCCTCCCTGCCAGGTGTGGGATATGATCTCCTGGTGTGCCTGTTTGCTTAAAGCGCAGTATTGGGGTGGGAGTTACCCGATTTTCCAGGTGTTGTGTGTCTCTGTTCCCCTGGCTAGGAAAAGGGATTCCCTTCCCCCCTTGCGCTTCCCAGATGAGGCAATGCCTCGCCCTGCTTCAGCTCTCGCTGGTCGGGCTGCAGCAGCTTACCAGCACCAATCGTGCGGCACTCCCCAGTGAGATGAACCCAGTACCTCAGTTGAAAATGCAGAAATCACCGGTCTTCTGTGTCGCTCTCGCTGGGAGTTGGAGACTGGAGCTGTTCCTATTTGGCCATCTTGCTCCGCCCCCCTCCTCCCCTTTACTTTAAGTTTATTTGAGTCCCCATGTGTCAGGTAAGTCTCCTGAAGACAACAGATAGTTGGTTTGTGAGTTCTTATCCATTCTGTGGTTCTGTATCTTTTAAATGGAGCATTTAGTCCATTTGCATTCAATGTTAGTATTGAAATGTGAGGTACCATTGCTTTCATTTTGCTCTTTGTTGCCTGTTCAGTTTTGCTTCTTGTGGGTGTTTTTTTTTTTTTATACATCCTGCGTGATTTATGCTTTAAAGAGGTTATGCTTTGACGTATTTCTACTATTTGTTTAAAGATCTAGAGTCCCTTATGGCAGTTCTTGTAGTGGTGATTTGGTAATGGTGAATCTTCGTGATATTTGTTTGCCTGAAAATGACTGTATCTTTCTTTCATATATGATGCTTAGTTTCACTAAATACAAAATTCTTGGCTGTTAATTGTTTTGCTTGAGAAGGGTGAAAATAGGTCCCTAATCCCTTCTAGCTTGTAGGGTTTCTGCTGAGAAATCTGCTGTTAATTGGATAGGGTTTCCTTTATAGATTACCTGGTGCTTCTGTCTTACAGAACTTAAGATTTTTTCCTTCATCTTAATTTTGAATAACCTGATGATGATGTGCCTAGGCAAAAATCTTTTTGTGAGGAATTTCCCAGGTCATCTTTGTGCTTCTTGTATTTGGCTGTCTAGGTCTCTCACAAGGCTAGGGAAGGCTTCCTCGATTATTCTCCCAAATATGTTTGCCAAGCTTTTAGAATTGTCTTCTTCCTTGGGTACACTAATTATTCTAAGGTTTGGTCATTTAACATAATCCCAGACTTCTTGGAGGTTCTGTTCATGCTTTTATTATACTTTTTTCTTTGTCTTTATTGGATTGGGTTAATGTGAAGACCTTGTCTTCAAGCTCTGAATTTCTTTCTTCTACTTGTTCAATTCTATTGCTGAGACTTTCCAGAGCATTTCAAATTTCTAAAAGTGTGTCCAAAGTTCCCTGAACATTTTACTGTTTTTTTGTTATGCTATCTATTCTGTGAATATTTCACCCTTCATTTCTTGTATCATTTTATTGTATTTCCTTGCATTGGGCTGTGCCTTTCTCTTATCCCTTCCTGATTAGCTGAATAACTAACCTCCTGAATTCCTTTTCAGGTAAATCAGGGATTTCTTCTTGGTTTGGATCCATTGCTGGTGAACTAGTGTATTGCGTGTGTGCGGGGGTGGCGGGTGTTGAAGAGCCTTGTTTTGTCATATTACCAGGGTCGGTCTTCTGATTCCTTTTCATTTCAGTAGGCTCTGCCAGAGGAAAGGTCTAGGGCTGATGGCTGTTGTTCAGATTCTTTTGTCCCATGGGGATTTCCTTTGATGTAGTCCTCGCCCCCTTTTCCTTTGGATGTGGCTTCCTGTTGTAAGATAACAATAAACTTTTCTGAGTTTCTCTTCAAAGGGTTTAGCCTGTTAACTTCCTTATCCTTTGTTCTCAAACTCAACTTTCTTGTTCTTTTTTGCTCCCAGTTACATTAAACAACCTACCCCCGATGGACAGCTCTAATCAATAACTCACATCTGTTCGTTTGGTTACCTGTACCCATTGTGAGACGTGTGTGCACATCTCACACACTCCACCTCTGTACCTCACGTTCCCCTTCCCTTCTTTATTTAGAAAAATATTTACAAGTAGTCAATCGGGTCAGCTCAGGTTGTGCGGTCCGACTCCAGTTCATGGGGAAGGACACAGAGATAGGGATTGTGTTCAGTATATAAAAACCTCCTGATCTCCTCTGTTCTCTGTGCTCTTGTGATCTTGGTTGATGTGAGTGGCACCCTTCTGCAGAAGTAAATTGCCTTATTGAGAGAATTAAACTTTTGCCTGAGTGCTGGTTTTACTTCACAGCACTGAGCATTTATTCCTGGAGCATTTTATATCCAACACTGTAAGCCAAACTGCAGTGATTGTTGTCTGTTTTCTGGGTCTAGCCACCCAGTGAGTCTACCTGGCTCCAGGCTGGTACTGGGGGTAGTTTGCACAGAGTTCTGTGATGTGAACCATCTTTGGGTCTCTCAGCCATGGATACCAGTGCCTGTCCTGGTGGAGGAGGTGGATGGTGCAATGGACTCCATGAAGGTCCTTAGCTTCGGTGGTTTAATGCTCCATTTTTTTGCTTGTTGGCCTTCTGCCAGGAAATGGCACTTTCCAGGAAGCATCAATTATAGTAGTGTGGAGAGGGACTGGCAGTGGATGGGGTCCTAGAACTCCAAAGATTATACTCCCTTTGTCTGCCACTACCAGTGGGGATAGGGAAGGACCATGAGATGGGGCTGGGGCTAAGCCTGTCTGAGCTCAGACTCTTCTTTGGTGGATCTTGCTGTGGATGCTCTGGGGAATGGGGGTGAGATTCCCAGGTCACTGGAGTTGTGTACTTAGGAGGATTATGGCTGCCTCTGCTGAGTCATGCCTGTTGTCAGAGAAGTGGAGAAAGCTAGCTCCCTTGCAAACTGAAGGGACGGTCTCGCTCCCACTCTGCCCCCACCAGCAGCCTTGAGTCTGTTTCCAGGCAGAGGATGAGAAGAGCTTGAAAATTTGCTCAAAGCTATCTACCTCTCAGCTGTGGGAGAAAACGTCTTTAGTTCTTCCCCCAACTGTGAAGCCTGCATGCCTGATTCATGCCCTCCCCTCAGTCCTGGCCAGAAGGCTTCTTCCCCCATTCATATTGTTACAAAGTTCAACTAGAGAATTCCTTCTCCCTCTGGAGTTTTACCCCTGTTCCTCTGGCCACCCTCCCAATGGACCACTGTGGTGCCAGCCAGGAATGGGAGGCTTGGTGACCCAGCAAGCTCCCAGGAACTTTCTGCTACTTTACCCCTATATTTTGCTCAGCTTTGTAACTTGACTCAGCCTCAGGTAAAGTTGGAAACTTCTCCCACAAACAGACTTTTGGCTTCTCCAGCGGGGGTGTACGTTCAGGAGAGGAGGGTCTCCCTTTCCTAATTCCGCAGTTGGGCACTTAGTATTTGGGTTGTCTCCGGGTCCTGCAGCAGCAATCTGTTTCCTTCTGAGTCTGTGGGTCCTGTTAGGATTACAGGTTTGTTCTTGCAATCAACCTGGAGCTAAAATTCAAAATACAATCCTTTGCATTGTTCTGTCTAGATCTGCAATCTAGTCCTGCCTCTCATCTGCCATGATCCCCTGGTATGGCATTGCTGAGACCAGCTCAGTCGGGGAGACCCTAACCCAGTGGTGCTAGAGTAATTAAAGACACATACACAGAAAAATAGAGGTGTGAAGTGGGAAATCAAGGGTCTCACAGCCTTCAGAGTTGAGAGCTCCGAACAGAGATTTACCCACATATTTATTAACAGCAAAGCAGTCATTAGCATTGTTTCTATAGATATTAAATTAACTAAAACTATTCCATATGGGAAACGAAGGGATGGGCCGAATTAAAGGAATAGGTTGGGCTAGTTAAATGCAGCAGGAACACGCCCTTAAGACACAGATTGCTCATGCTATTGTTTGCAGCTTAAGAATGCCTTTAAGCAGTTTTCTGCCCTAGGGGGGCCAGGTGTTCCTTGCCCTCATTCCTGTAAACCTACAACTTTCCAGCTTGGGTGTTAGGGCCATTATGAACATGTTACAGTGCTGCAGAGATTTTGTTTATGGCCAGTTTTGGGGCCAGTTTATAATCAGATTTTTGGGGGGCTTGCTCTCAACACTGCTGACACTAGGATTTTGGTAGGTATTGCACTAAATCTGGAAATTCTTTGGGTGATAGGAACATTTGTAAATTATTAATTCCTCCTATCTACAAACACAGGGTATCTTTTCATTTATTTGTGTATTTGTTCAATTTCTTTCATTGATATAGTTTTTAGTGTACAGATTTTTAACTTTCATTAAATTCATTCATAAGTACTTCATTATATTGCTGTTATTGTAAATGAGATAATGTTCTTATATTCTTTTTAAGATAGTTTGTTGTTAGTGTATAGAAATACAAGAGATTTTTGTACATTCCTCTTGTATCCTGAAACTTTACTAAACTGGTTTATTGGTTCTAAAAAATTTTTGGTGGCATCTGTAAGGTTTTCTATACAATTGACCCTTAAACAACAATGGTTTGAACAGCACAAATCCACATAAGTGGATTTTCTTCCACCCGTTCCACATCTAAGACAACAAGACTAACTCCTCCCCTTCTTCTTCTTCCTCAGTCTACTCATGCAAAGACAAAGATGAAGACTTTTACAGCCAGGTATGGTGGCTCACGCCTGTAATCGCAGCACTTTGGGAGGCCAAGGCAGGCAGATCACTCGAGGTCAGGAGTTCAAGATGATCCTGGCCAACACAGTGAAACTCTGTCTCTGCTAAAAATACAAAAATTAGCCAAATGTGGTGGTGCACACTTGTAATCCCAGCTACTTGGGAGGCTGAGGCCTGAGAATTGTTTGAACTCAGGAGGTAGAGATTACAGTGAGCTGAGATGATGACACTGCACTCCAGCCTGGGCAACAGTGTGAGACTCCACCTCAAAAAAATAAAAAATAAAAATAAAATAAAGAAAAAGAAAAATGGGAAGAAACAAGAAAGACTTTTATGATGATCCACTTCTACTTAATGAATAGTGAATACATTTTGTCTTCCTTATTATTTTCTTAATAACATTTTCTTTTTAGTTTGTTTTTTGTAGAAATACAGTGTAAGATACAAATACAAACTATGTGTTAATCAACTATTTATGTTACCAGCAAGGCTTTAAGTCAACCATAGGCTGTTAGTAGTTCAGTTTTTGGTAGCCAAAAGTTATACATTTATTTTTGACTGCACAAGGGGTTAGTGCCCCTAACTCCCATGTTGTTCTAAGATCAACTATATATTAGATAATGCCATCTGCAAACAGAGACAATTTTATTTCTTCTTTTTCAATTTGGATGTCTTTTACTTTTCTTCTTATGGAACTGTTCTAGCTAGGACTTCCAATACTATGTTGAGTAGATGTAGCAAGAGTGAGCATTCTTGTCTTATTTCTGATATTAGTCAAAGTTTTTCAGGGAGACAGAACTAATAGGAGAAATAGATAGATGAGAGAGAGAGAGAAACATATAAATATAGAGTATAGATATATGAGAAGGCATTTACTATGGGAATTGGCTCATGTGATTATGGAGGCTAAGTTGCATGACAGACCACTGTGAGCTGGAGAATCAGAGAAATTGGCAGCATGACTCAGTCCAAGTCTGAAGGCCACAGAATCAGAGGAGCTGATAATATACTCTCCATTTAAGGCTGAAGGTCTTGAAACTCTGAGGAGTGTTGGCATAAGTCCCTGAGTCGAAAGGCGGGAGAACCTGAAGTTCTATGTCCACAGACAGGAGAAAAGATGTCTTAGCTCCAGAAGGGAGGAATAAAGCAAATTTGCTTTCCTTTTCATATTTGTTCTGTCTGGTCCTTCAGTTTATTGGGTGGTGCCTGCCCATATTCCAGGAGGCTGGATCTTCTCTTCTGAGTCCACTGATTCAAATGCTAATTTATTCTAGAAACTACCTCACAGACACACTCAGAAATAATGCTTAACCAACTATTTGGGTATCCCTAAATCTAGTCAAGTTGACACCTAAAATTAACGATTACACTGAACTTCAAGGAAAAACTTTAAGCTATTCACTCTTGAGAATGAGGTTAACTATGGGCCTGGCATATACAGCTTTTATTATGTTAATTTAAATTACTTAATATTATTATTAGGTATTAGTATCCTATACTTAATACTATGTTAAGTATATTATACTTAATACTATATTAAGTATATTATTATACTTAATACTATATTAAGTATATTATTATACTTAATATATTAATAACATATTAAGTATAGTATACTAATAATTATTAAATTACTTAAATATTATTAACATAAGTATTACTTAACATAAGTATTATTAATAATATGTAACACTTAATGCATATTAAGTATATCCTATACTTAATTTTTGAGATCTTTTATGTTGACTTTTGTCAAGTGCTTTAGTTGCAACTATTGAGACTATTATATGACTTTTATCTTCATTCTGTTAAAGTGGTTATCATATATATCATTTTGTATATGTTGAAACATCCTTGCATTCCAGGGATAAATTCCAGTTGATCATGGTGTCTAATCACTTTAATGTGCTGTTTAGTTTGATTTGTTAATATTTTATTAAATATTTTTACATCTATGTTTATCAGAGATATTGGCCTGCAATTTATTTTTTGTAGTGTTCTTCTCTGGCTTTGACATAAAGGTAATGGCGGCCTTGTCAAATGAGTTGCAAGTGCCTTTTCCTTTTCAATTTTTTGAAAGAGCTTGAAAAGTATTGGCATTAATTCTTCTTTAAATGCTTGGTATAATTCAACCTTGAAACCCTTTAGACCAGTAGTTCCTAAATTGTGGACCCTTGTCATCAGCATCATCATTCAAGTTTATAGAAATGCATATTATTGAGTTTTACTTCAGATTTATGGAATTAAAACTTCTGGAGGAGAACTGGCCATCTGTGTTTTAACAATGCCTCAGAGGATTCTCATGCACAGTCAAGTTTGAGAACCACTGAAAGAATCTATAATTTATATAATATAGTAACTGAAAATCTGCTGAGTCTGTCTGCCAAGAAAAACCATAAAAAGTAAAACAGAAGATTGTCAAAGCAATATCTTATATTTCCTAGTGATAGTCTAAAATAGAAATAAAGACTAAAATAAAAGAACTGGAGACAGTTCCTGACTGATTGGAAGTACCAGGAAGCAGTAGATCTGAAGGCCAAACTTCAAATCCAACATACATAGCTACCTTGTGAACAATTTGTAGCTTAGGTGCTCATGTCAACATCCATAACTGTCATTGCCTTTATGAAGACTCTCATGGGTGGAAGTAGCTCTGGCAAGATACTTCCTAAAGAGATAAGGGATATGGTAATAGGGGAATATGAAGAAGGGTATAATTCTAAAGTCACTATTAACAGGAAATTGGGCACTCTTCTGTGGAAGCCTTTCCACTGGCATCTTCCCTTCAAAGCTAAGTTGCTGGCATATTGCAAAAGGAGGCAGATTCTGTATATTGACTTAAACTGTCATAAGTTTCCTTTACATCCTGTGATACCATCATAGCCGCTCCCCAAGCCCCACTTATAGCTCCCAGGCATCCCTGCAAGAGAAGAGGGAAGTGTTCTAACAACTGGGCACTAGCCTTGCTGAGAGACAACAGAACAGTCTGGTGAGGAAGAAAAAAAGGATATGGAGAATGCCTGGGTCAGGCAAGAATAGAGCATGGGGAAGGTGAACTGGATGGATGGCTAATTGAGTAAGATAGCAAAAAAGGTGACCTACTGTGGTATGGTCAACCTGGTCTTGAATCAGTAACATGCCAACGTCAAAAAAGATAGAATTTGGTGAGAAGAAGCACAGTGGAAAGAATCCAGGACAGTGAGAAGTACTATCATTAGTTTAGTCCTACTATACACCAAGAAAAAACCTAACTCGTTTTATATCATTTTTAACAAAATTAATGCTCACCACATTTTAGAAGACGAGTTATTATTCCTATTTTACAGATGAAGAAACTGAGGCTCAGAAATGAGATAGCATTTTCCCAAGGCCATACTATTATCAGAATGCAAATCCAGGGCTTTGTCATGTCAAATCCCACTCTTTATACTATGTTGTCTAAAAGTTATTAAATGTCAGTGACTTGCTGTCTAAACTCAAGAAGTTTACTTTCGCTTCTTAAGGTTTCATCTTCCTACCAATAGGCTGAGATGGCATGTGAGTGTCTGATTTCCAGAATTTGTCTCACTCCTCTATCCCCCACCCAACTGGGAACTCTAAACTCACACCTAAGCCTCAGTCTTGCCCCAGGATCCATACCTTGGAGCCTGAGGAACTGACACAGCCCAAACTCAAATCAAAGCTCTGTCATCACTTGCTACTTACCATCACTCTAGCCCTGACTTTGTGCCCCTTCTGATAATCAGTGGCAGTCCTTGTTGGCAAGACTTTACTCCACAATACAGCTGTTAACCTAGGGCCTCTAAGACTTGGGTCTTGCCTTGTTCTTGATTTTGTCCCCTTCCCTAGGCCTCAGGACATAGAGCAGAGTGTCTGAGCCCCTAAGTAGCTCTAGAGGCTGTGCTTCTTCCTGGGACATCTCTGAGCCTCTTCTCCTCAGATACCAATTTCTGGTTACTCTATCCTGTCTCCAGACTGGACTTCTAAAATTTGCAGCTAGTTCTGTCTGTCCCTCAGGAAAGACCAAACATAAAAACAGAACCATTTTCTGGCCCTATCCTTTTCTATTTTGCCCTATCTGGCCATCCTACATTGGGACATATTCAGTTGTGTCATAAGACACACTACTTCAAACTTCATCCCTTCCTAGAACTCCTTCTACCTCCTCACTAAAACCGTAGGTTAAGTTCTTTAAAAAATTCCTTTAGAAGATGTTTTTATTTATGGTGATAAAGGGCAAAGAGAAGTTACCTCATTAAATACAGTCATTAACTACAGTAAATTTACAAAATTTAGAAAACTTATCTACAAATCTTTTTTATCTTTCTTTCTCTTTCTTTTTCTCTCCCTCCTTCCTTCTCTCACTCCTTCCATCCCTTCATCTCCTTCTTCATTAAGTGAATAAACTGAATTTAAGGCAGAGAGACACCTGACTGGCTTATTTGCCTACTAAATTCCTGGTGGCGAGTGCAGACACAATTATGAAAATCCTGAGAATCCATTATTTTCTACTGAGTCAGGCGTGCCCATTGCTATGAACATGAAGTCCACTTTACCATATTGACTGAATCCTGATTTTACTATTGACATTTTGTTAACTGTATTCTACTTGTCTTGTAGTTCTTTTGCTCTTTTTTATTACTGTTGCCTTATTTTGCCTGTTGTGGTTTTTTAAATTGGTAAGTATTGAACACCTTCTCTTTTAATTGTGTGTGACTTCTATATGATTTTTGTGGCTGTCAAGGGGCTAACATGAAATGTCCTATACTTATAACAGTTTCCTTAGAGTTATCAGCTTAATTTCCCTTCCATGCAAGATCTATACAGTTTTACCACACCACTTCCTCATATTATATGCTATTGATGCCACCATTTATATATGCTTACATTATGTATTCAGTAACATACTTTACTTGTAGTTGTTTTGAGTATTTTTGTCTGTAACTTTTATAGTTGACTTGTAATTGATTTACCCACCAATGTTATAGTAATTCTTTTGTCTATAAATTTGCCTTCACCAACAAGTTTTATATCTCCTTATGGTCTTGCACTGCTGTTTAGCATCCTTTAATTTCAATTCAGAGGACTCTATTTAGCTTTTCTCATAAGTTAGGTCTAGTGGTTGTAAACTCCTCAGCTTTTCTTTGTCTGAGAATGTCTTTATCAACTTCTTTATTTTTGAGGGACAAATCTGATAGGTATAGCATTCTTTGTTGGCAGGTTTTTCTTTCTTGCAGTAGTTCAAACGTGTTAGCCAACTTCCTTCTGACCTGCAGATTTCTGCTACAAAATATATTGAATCATGTGGGGAATTAAGTTGCTTTTATCTTGCGACTTCTAAACTATTTAATACTGTCTCTGTCTTTCATTTTGACAATGTGATTGTAATAGGTTTTGACATGAGTCTCTTTGGATTCATCTTGTTTAGTGTTCTTTGGGTTTCCTGTGGCTAAATTTCTATTTCCTTCTTTAGTATTAGAAATTGTTCAGCCACTATTTCTTTGAATGAGCTTTGTATATTTTCTTTCTTTTCCTCTGGAATTTTTATAACATGTATATTGTCCTGCTTGATGGTCTCTCCTAGGTCTCTTCAGATATGTTCACTGTTTTTATTTGTATTTCTGTTCCGATTGGGTGATTCAAATGACATGTTTTCAAGTTCACTGATTCTTTTTTCTGCTGGATGTAGTCTTGCTTTACAAACCTTATATTGAATTTTAAGTTTGGTTATTCTGTTCTTCAACTTTATGATTTCTGCTTGGTTTTTTGTTTGTTTGTTTCTACTTTCTAAACTCTTTGTTGAAATTCTCACTTTGTTCATGTATATTTCTCTTGTGACTTCTGTGAGCATCTTCATGACCATTCTTCTTCAATTCTCCATTGGGTACATTGTTTATCGCCATCTAATTGGGGACAGTTTCTGCAGATTTATTTGGGTTTTGGGGAGCATATTCTTCAGTTTCTTCATTTTCCTTGACTGTGTTGATTTCTTCACATTAAATAAGACAAATAACCAAAGGTCAGGAAGGGTAGAGGGAGGGGGAAAGATGATAAGTTGATTAATGGGTACAAATATATTGTTTGACAGAAGAAATAAGACATAATATTAGATAGATCAGTAGGATGATTATAGTTTACAATAATCTATTGTATATTTTGAAATAGCTAGAGGAGAATAATCCAAGTGGTTGTAGCATAAAGAAAAGGCAAATATTTAAGTTGATAAAGATCCCAAATACACATATTTGATCTTTACAAATTATATGGCTGCATTAAATTATCACAGGTACCCCCAAACTGTGTACATCTATTATGTATCGTATACAAATATTTTAAAAATACAAACACCATTTCCAGTTTTATCAGGCTGGCCTTGTGTAAGAGATAGACCTCATCAATTAACCTCTCAAACCTTTGTGCTGATTGAAATTGCTATCTTTTCTCTTAGTGGTCCATGAAAAATTAAAGTGTGCCAAGTCCTCTCAGTACCTCAAGATAGGTAAGATAGAAACCAGTTCCTTGAGATGCAGAATAAAAAGTTGGATTGGGAAAAGGATCTTTAGCAAATGTCTTCTCTCTTGCTCAGACCATATTCTCTTTAACCCATTGCTTTGCACTTTCTCACCCTCAGGGACTTAGCAATGCTGCTCCATCTGCTCTCAGAGACAGGTGGGTTGGATGGAAGCTTGGCTGTACCTCTAGAATGACCCAACAGGATGCATTGTGGAAAATTCTCATGCACCTGTTATGGTTCCCAGAGAGCCACAGATTACCTCCTCCATTATCTCTCAGATGTAGGGTAATTAAAGGCCCGATGCATAGGCAGCAGCTGGGAAAGCTGTGATGTTAGGTATGTAGTGAAACCCCCTCACCAGTGAGAAATAGAGAAGAGGGATTTTTCACCTGTTCTTTCTGAGCCTAGACCAACTGGATATATTCACTTGCCCAGTAAATCCTCCTCTTTATTATCTATGATTCTGGGAGACTTACGGAAGCAAGTCTCATCAGCTCCCATAGCTAGGTGATTTAGAAGACACTTCTTGGGATGGAAACTATAAAAATTACAGTGCTCAATGTGTGGACAAACTCCTTCCAGAGAAATCTAGAGACCTAATTTTATTGCTGGAGTGAGCTGGGAGGGGGTGTACCAGGATGTGCCCACATTCCTGTCGAGGCTTATGGAAATCTGTTGTTTACCTGCCCTTTCATCTGCCAGACGTAAGCTTGTTAAAAGCCTGACCTTCAGGCAGCAGCTGGAACACCATGCAGATAAACTCTTTCTGGAGAGAGCTGCTAGTTTTTGCCAATCCTTTCTTTACTAAATGTGGAGCGATAGCTGCTGGAAGTGATCACACTTCTGGTTAAAATCCCCTTTGTGTTCTCTGTGGTCTAGAAAAACTTCAGAATGCAGAACCTTTTTAGTTCCCAGAGCTAGGTAATTTAGGCTGAAGCTCTTGGGTAAAAACCACAAATTTGAGGTGCTATGTGTGTGATCCAAACAATTCACTGCTCAGGGGGGAAGCTAGGAGTTGAGGATTCCTTCCCAATTATAAAGTGCTTTGTCAGGGATGGGGTTTGTTGTGCCAATGTGTTTCAGCTGTCTCTATTTTTATGTGGCTATATTCCCAGTTAATGGTGTGTAGTAGTCTCTCAACTAGTTTCTAGCTTTTTCTCAAAAAAGAATTCATCAGTGTGTAAATATTTACTTGGTGCATCTATGAGAGGAGAGGAAAGTCAGGAGCCTCCTATTCCATCATTTGGTTTATGTCCAGAGTAGTGATTTATATGCATTTTCAAATATAACTACCTTACTACTTTGAAAGAGAGCTACGACTCACTTTTAATTTCTGAGAAAAATATGACTTTGATAGGTTGAGTAACTTGCCTAAAGCCATAAAAATCCAAATGTACTGAACTGGAGGTCAGTTTGCTTCCAAAGTCTGTACTCTTTTAGGACCAATGACTGCTACAATAGACTGGAGAGGACATAGTATGACATAAATAAAGGAATGGGGGAGGAAATCATACAGTAGATGACATGAGAGTTATGTCTTGAAATACATAAGAGGTAGAAAAATGGGAAATAAGGAAAGGAAAAGGTGACATGGAGGGACATGCCATGCAGAGGGAGCTGTGTGAGTAAAAACACAGAGACATGAAACTTCCTGGTGCATTGCAGATCTAATTGGATTAACATGGCTCTGTTACTTATTAGCTGTGTTTTCTATGAAAATGACATCAGCTTTCTTGCTCCAGTTTCTTTAGTTGTAAATAGGAATACTACTAGTCCCTACCTCATAGGTTATTTTTTTCTTCTTCTTATTATTATTATTATTATACTTTAAGTTCTAGGGTACATGTGCATAACGTGCAGGTTTGTTACATATGTACACTTGTGCCATGTTGGTGTGCTGCACCCATCAACTCGTCAGCACCCATCAACTAGACATTTACATCAGGTATAACTCCCAGTGTAATCCCTCACCCCTCCCCCCTCCCCATGATAGGCCGCAGTGTGTGATGTTCCCCTTCCCGAGTCCAAGTGATCTCATTGTTCAGTTCCCACCTATAAGTGAGAACATGCGGTGTTTGGTTTTCTGTTATTTTGAATTTGACTTCTTCTTTTCCTAACTGAATACCCTTGATTTCTTTCACTTGCCTGATTGCCCTAGCCAGAACTTCCAACACTATGTTGAATAGGAGTGGTGAGAGAGGGCATCCCTGTCTTGTGCCAGTTTTCAAAGGGAATTTTTCCAGTTTTTGCCCATTCAGTATGATATTGGCTGTGGGTTTGTCATAAATAGCTCTTATTATTTTGAGGTACGTTCCATCAATACCGAATTTATTGAGCGTTTTTAGCATGAAGGGCTGTTGAATTTTGTCAAAAGACTTTTCTGCATCTATTGAGATAATCATGTGGTTATTGTCTTTGGTTCTGTTTATATGCTGGATTATGTTTATTGATTTGTGAATATTGAACCAACCTTGCATCCGAGGGATGAAGCCCACTTGATGGTGGTGGATAAGCTTTTTGATGTACTGCTGAATCTGGTTTGCCAGTATTTTATTGAGGATTTTTGCATCGATGTTCATCAGGGATATTGGTCTAAAATTCTCTTTTTTTGTTGTGTCTCTGCCAGGCTTTGGTATCAGGATGATGTTGGCCTCATAAAATGGGTTAGGGAGGATTCCCTCTTTTTCTATTGATTGGAATAGTTTCAGAAGGAATGGTACCAGCTCCTCCTTGTACCTCTGGTAGAATTCAGCTGTGAATCCATCTGGTCCTGGACTTTTTTTGGTTGGTAGGCTATTAATTATTGCCTCAATTTCAGAGCCTGCTATTGGTCTATTCAGGGATTCAACTTCTTCCTGGTTTAGTCTTGGAAGAGTGTAAGTGTCCAGGAAATTATCCATTTCTTCTAGATTTTCTAGTTTATTTGCATCGAGGTGTTTATAGTATTCTCTGACGGTAGTTTGTATTTCTGTGGGGTCGGTGGTGATATCCCCTTTATAATTTTTTATTGCATCTATTTGATTCTTCTCTCTTTTCTTCTTTATTAGTCTTGCTAGTGGTCTGTCAATTTTGTTGATCTTTTCAAAAAACCAACTCCTGGATTCATTGATTTTTTGGAGGATTTTTTGTGTCTCTATCTCCTTCAGTTCTGCTCTGATCTTAGTTATTTCTTGCCTTCTGCTAGCTTTTGAATGTGTTTGCTCTTGCTTCTCTAGTTCTTTTAATTGTGATGTTACAGTGTCAATTTTAGATCTTTCCTGCTTTCTCTTGTGGGCATTTAGTGCTATAAATTTCCCTCTACACACTGCTTTAAATGTGTCCCAGAGATTCTGGTATGTTGTATCTTTGTTCTCATTGGTTTCAAAGAACATCTTTATTTCTGCCTTCATTTCATTATATACCCAGTAGTCATTCAGGAGCAGGTTGTTCAGTTTCCATGTAGTTGAGCGGTTTTGATTGAGTTTCTTAGTCCGGAGTTCTAGTTGGATTGCACTGTGGTCTGAGAGACAGTTTGTTACAATTTCTGTTCTTGTACATTTGCTGAGGAGTGCTTTACTTCCAATTATGTGGTCAATTTTGGAATAAGTGCCATGTGGTGCTGAGAAGAATGTATATTCTGTTGATTTGGGGTGGAGAGTTCTATAGATGTCTATTAGGTCTGCTTGCTGCAGAGATGAGTTCAATTCCTGGATATCCTTGTTAACTTTCTGTCTCGTTGATCTGTCTAATGTTGACAGTGGAGTGTTGAAGTCTCCCATTATTATTGTATGGGAGTCTAAGTCTCTTTGTAAGTCTCTAAGGACTTGCTTTATGAATCTGGGTACTCCTGTATTGGTTGCATATATATTTAGG
Source organism: Macaca nemestrina (assembly GCF_043159975.1). Taxonomy (NCBI): domain Eukaryota; kingdom Metazoa; phylum Chordata; class Mammalia; order Primates; family Cercopithecidae; genus Macaca; species Macaca nemestrina. Next base: position 88,748,663 of record NC_092145.1, read on the forward strand.
ATAGTTAGCTCTTCCTGTTGAATTGATCCTTTTACCATTATGTAATGGCCTTCTTTGTCTCTTTTGATGTTTGATGGTTTAAAGTCTGTTTTATCAGAGACTAGTATTGCAACCCCCGCTTTTTTTTGTTCTCCATTTGCTTGGTAAATCTTCCTCCATCCCTTTATTTTGAGCCTATGTATGCCTCTGCATGTGAGATGGGTCTCCTGAATACAGCAGACTGATGGGTCTTGATTCTTTATCCAGTTTGCCAGTCTGTGTCTTTTAATTGGAGCATTTAGTCCATTTACATTTAAGGTTAAGATTGTTATGTGTGAACTTGATCCTGCCATTATGATATTAACTGGTTATTTTGCTCATTAGTTTATGCAGTTTCTTCCTAGCCTCGATGGTCTTTACATTTTGACATGTTTTTGCAATGGCTGGTACCGGTTGTTCCTTTCCATGTTTAGTGCTTCCTTCAGGGTCACTTGTAAGGCAGGCCTGGTGGTGACAAAATCTCTAAGCATTTGCTTATCTGTAAAGGATTTTATTTCTCCTTCACTGATGAAACTTAGTTTGGCTGGATATGAAATTCTGGGTTGAAAATTCTTTTCTTGAAGAATGTTGAATATTGGCCCCCACTCTCTTCTGGCTTGGAGAGTTTCTGCCGAGAGATCTGCTGTTAGTCTGATGGGCTTCCCTTTGTGGGTAACCCGACCTTTCTCTCTGGCTGCCCTTAAGATTTTTTCCTTCATTTCAACTTTGGTGAATCTGGCAATTATGTGTCTTGGAGTTGCTCTTCTCGAGGAGTATCTTTGTTGCGTTCTTTGTATTTCCTGGATTTGAATGTTGGCCTGCCCTACTAGGTTGGGGAAGTTCTCCTGGATGATATCCTGAAGAGTGTTTTCCAACTTGGTTGGTTCCATTTTCCCCCTCACTTTCAGGCACCCCAATCAGACATAGATTTGGTCTTTTTACATAATCCCATACTTCTTGCAGGCTTTGTTCATTTCTTTTTCTTCTTTGTTCTTTTGGTTTCTCTTCTCGCTTCATTTCGTTCATTTGATCCTCAATCGCTGATACTCTTTCTTCCAGTTGATCGAGTCGGTTACTGAAGCTTGTGCATTTGTCACGTATTTCTCGTGTCATGGTTTTCATCTCTTTCATTTCGTTTATGACCTTCTCTGCATTAATTACTCTAGCCATCAATTCTTCCACTTTTTTTTCAAGATTTTTAGTTTCTTTGCGCTGGATATGTAATTCCTCCTTTAGCTCTGAGAAATTTGATGGACTGAAGCCTTCTTCTCTCATCTCGTCAAAGTCATTCTCCGTCCAGCTTTGATCCGTTGCTGGCGATGAGCTGCGCTCCTTTGCCGGGGGAGATGCGCTCCTATTTTTTGAATTTCCAGCTTTCCTGCCCTGCTTTTTCCCCATCTTTGTGGTTTTATCTGCCTCTGGTCTTTGATGATGATGGTGACGTACTCATGGGGTTTTGGTGTAGGTGTCCTTCCTGTTTGATAGTTTTCCTTCTCACAGTCAGCACCCTCAGCTGTAGGTCTGTTGGAGATTGCTTGAGGTCCACTCCAGACCCTGTTTGCCTGGGTGTCAGCAGCAGAGGCTGCAGAAGATAGAATATTGCTGAACAGCAAGTGTACCTGTCTGATTCTTGCTTTGGAGGCTTCCTCTCAGGGGTGTACTCCACCCTGTGAGGTGTGGGGTGTCAGACTGCCCCTAGTGGGGGATGTCTCCCAGTTAGGCTACTCAGGGGTCAGGAACCCACTTGAGCAGGCAGTCTGTCCCTTCTCAGATCTCAACCTCCGTGTTGGGAGATCCACTGCTCTCTTCAAAGCTGTCAGACAGAGTCGTTTGCATCTGCAGAGGTTTCTGCTGGTTTTGTTGTTGTTTACTGTGCCTTGTCCCCAGAGGTGGAGTCTACAGAGACAGGCAGATTTCCTTGAGCTGCTGTGAGCTCCACCCAGTTCGAGCTTCCCAGTGGCTTTGTTTACCTACTTAAGCCTCAGCAATAGCAGGCGCCCCTCCCCCAGCCTCGCTGCTGCCTTGTGGCGAGATCGCAGACTGCTGTGGTAGCAATGAGGGAGGCTCTGTGGGCGCAGGACCCTCCCTGCCAGGTGTGGGATATAATCTCCTGGTGTGCCTGTTTGCTTAAAGCGCAGTATTGGGTTGGGAGTTACCCGATATTCCAGGTGTTGTGTGTCTCAGTTTCCCTGGCTAGGAAAAGGGATTCCCTTTCCCCTTGCACTTCCCAGGTGAGGCGATGTCCTTGCCCTGCTTCAGCTCTCGCTGGTTGGGCTGCAGCATCTGACCAGCACCAATTGTCCAGCACTCCCTAGTGAGATGAACTCAGTACCTCAGTTGAAAATGCAGAAATCACTGGTCTTCTGTGTCGCTCGTGCTGGGAGTTGGAGACTGGAGCTGTTCCTATTCGGCCATCTTGCTCTGCCCCCCAGGTTATTAAATTAATACTTGCAAGGTGCTTAAAACTAGGCCTGATCCCTGGTTAGTTATCAGTAAATGGTAGTTACTACCAGTATTATTCATTGTCTGATTTTTTTTTTTATATGTTTCAAATATGCTCACCTGCAATTCACTACCCAAACTGAAAACACAATGTACTCACTTGCTAACACCAGTTATAACATAAATTTGCCCTGGAATTTCCATGATAAAATTTAAATTTCTTTATTTAAGTCACAGTTGTTTGTTGTTGTTGTTTGAGATGGAGTCTCTGTTGCCCAGGTTGGAGTGCAATGGCATGATCTTGGCTCACTGGAACCTCTGCCTCCTGTGTTCAAGCGATTCTTCTGTCTCAGCCTCCCAAGTAGGTAGTATTACAGGCATGCACTACCACACTCAGCTAATTTTTGTGTTTTTAGTAGAGACAATGTTTCACCATGTTGGCCAGGCTGGTCTCGAACTCCCAACCTCAGATGATAGATGATCTGCCCACCCTAACCTCTCAAAGTGCTGGGATTACAGGCATGTGCCACTGTGCCCAGCCAAGGCCAAAGTTTGTTTGTTTGTTTTCATAAAGTTGTTGTACATTTTCTTCTTCTTTTTTTTTTTATTCTTTTCTTGAAAGTTTAGCAACCATTGGTCTCACAATTTGCTTCTCCCAGGTACCTGGGGTCACTAAAAACCTGGTTCAAATTAACAAAATATATTTAACATATTATTTTATTCTTTATTTACCTTACAATATATATTATAGGCAGTATAAAAGAAAGATGTAATTTCCACCTAATACTTTAGAGTGTTTTACATTATGCAAAGTCACACAGAAACAAGTTTATTAAGTGTTAAATGATTAGGCAATTGGCGCTATAAATGTTTTATGCCATACAGAATTTGTTGGTGGTCAATTATATAGGTGTTCAAGGATATTTTAATAATACTCAAGGGAGTTATATGGGTTTTTACTAAGTATGAAATACTTTTATTTTGCCTTTTAAAATAATATACTCTATGCAATGGTGTGAATGTCACCTAGAAAACTCATATTGAAACTTAATCACCAGTGTGGCAATATTGAGAGGTGGAGCCTTTCAAAGTTGATTGGATAATAAGGGTTCTGTTCTCATGAATGGTTTAATTCATTCATGGATTAATGGGTTAATGTATTAATCAGTTATCATCAAATGGGAATTGGTGGCTTTATAAGAACAGATGAGAGGCCTGACCTAGCACATTAACATTCTCAACCTCCAATTTTTGCTATGTAATTTCCTTCACCACCTCAGAACACTGTAGAGAGTCTCCACCAGCAAGAAGGCTCTCTCCAGTTTTTTCCCCCTCAAAACTAGTCTTCCCAGACTCCATAACCAGAGAAATATATTCCTTTTTCTTAAAAATTACCAAGTTTGGGGTGATCTGTTATAAGCCACAAAAAAATGGATTGCGACACTATAGTGTAGTTCTCACAATTCAAAAATGTACTATCCAGCATGGATTTAAAAGATGATTGAATTCATATAATGAGAGATGTCTCTATGTGATAACAATAGCAACTGGAGTATGGGGTGAAAGACATGCGGACATGGCAGTCTTAAGCTGGGCAAGGTCTCACATTCTGGTAGCAAGAGAAAGCAGGTTCACAGAGCGACAGGAAGAGATTGAACTCCAGAAATGAATTTGGAGTTCAAAATTAAGGGCTGAGGACGAGTTCTGAACAGTGACTGTTGTTAAACTTCAAAAAGTAAGATACTTAAGGTGGCTCCATACTCTATCTCTAGGTCTCTATTGCCCTGGATCTAGCCAAGGCTGAACCTTCAAGCAAAACTTTTATTTTTATTACTGTATTCCTTGTACGTCTCACAGTAAATGGCATGCAATAGAAACAAAATGTCTGTGCGCCCAATGAATGAGTGAATAATATGGTTTGGCTGTGTCCCCACCCAAATCTCATCTTTATTGTAGCTCACATAATTTCCACATGTTGTAGGAGGAACCCAGTGGGAGGTAATTGAATCATGGGAGCAAGTCTTTCTCGTTATAGTGAATAAGTCTCAAAAGATCTGATAGTTTTATAAACGGAAGTTCCACTGGCTCTTTTTGCTTGCTGTCATGTAAGACATGCCTTTCTCCTCCTTTACCTTCCTCCATGATTGTGAGGCCTCCTCAGCTATGTAGAACTGTGAGTCCATTAAACTTCTTTTTCTTTATAAATTACCCAGTTTGGGGTATGTATTTTTATTAGCAGTGTGAGAACAGACTAATACAGTGAATAATAAAGGCAGGGGTATAAATAAGCCCACCACTCACAGAAATTGTGTGAAAAGCACACATAATTTTGGATGGAGGTGAGGACAAAAAGGATAAAGAAAAGTACTTTGACTACAAACAGATAGGGATTTTAATCCTGCCTGTTGATCCCTTACTAGTTATGTGATCTTGGCTGTCTATTTATAAGTGAATCTGGGTGTAGGGAGCTGTAGCAGCTAGAAGAGAACAGAACAAACAGGGACCAGCATGGAAGTGAGAGCATGGAGTAAGTATAATGAAGTGACCTCGTTATCTTAAGACACAAAATGTAACCCAACAAGTGATGTCAGCAAAATGACTGAGCAAGCAATTCTAAGCTCCTATTCATCCACATAGACATTTACATGAAAATAGAAACTGTCAGAACAAAATTTTTCAGACTCTGTAAAACAGTCACATGTTTATAACAAACAAGTGGACACCAAGTAAAGACAAAAGCAACTTAAAAATAATTAAAACATTGAGACATTTTTTATTTTTCATTTTTCCCTTTCTCATTGGCTCAGCAGTGGTTTTCAAGATGGCAGCCCACATTTCCAGTGTGGTACCTCAGTCAACGATTCTGGAGGGAGCAAAGCAGACCTTATTTGCAGGTTATTGTGTAGCTGTATGTATTAGGGTTCTTTAGAGGGGCAGAACTAATAGTATAGGTGTATATATAAAAGGGAGTTTATAAAGGAGTATTGGCTCATACAATCACAAGATGAAGTCCCACAATACGTCATCTGAAAACTAAGGAGTAAGGAAGCCAGTCCCAATCATGAAACCTCAAAAGTAGGGAAGCAGAGAGTGTAGCCTTCAGTCTGGGGTCGAAGGTCCAAGAGTCCAAAAGGTTAAGAACCTGGAGTCCAACATTTCAGGGCAAGAAGAATCCAGCACAGGAGAAAGATGTAGGTCAGAAGACTTAAGCCAGTCTACCATTTCCATGTTCTTCTGCCTGCTTTTATCCTAGCCATGCTGGCAGCTGATTAGATGGTGCCCACCCAGATTGAGGGTGGGCCTGTGTCTCCCAGTTCACTACTTCAAACATTCATCTCTTTTGGCAACACTCTCACAGACGCACCCAAGAACAACATTTTGCATCCTTCAATCCAAACAAGTTGGCACTCAATATTTACCATCAAAAGTTCACACCTTGTCAACTTGAACCATACACATCTCCTGAAATTATATACAATCTTCAAATAAAGACAATAAAAAGTTCATAATTACACCTAACATAATACAGCTATTCTTCCTACAACCAGAAATGCACCAATCCCCAACCCAAATATTATTGCATAAAGTTAACAACACTTAATGGTTGATATGAAGTCAATAAATGTGATGTCACATGATAAACAAAAAAGAAAGAAAATAAAATGAAAATATTTTCTTAGTACAAGTGTATACATGCACAAACATGTTCTTAACAAAAGAAGGAGGAAATACTCATGATAATTACAGTCCTTGTTTCTGCAACTGGTCAGGTGGTCATAGCTGGTATTGATAACTACCTTCTTCTACTACCCATTCTGTATTCCCTTTGCCTTCAGCAAGTACCCCAGCAGGTCATGGTTTTTTGCCTGGTAGAGTGACCCAAACCTTCATTCCTGAAGGGTTTGTGCCATTTGTAGTTCTTCCTGGATTGGGCTGTTCTATTTTCCCATTGACCTTAATCATTGAGCATGGTAATAGTAAGAGATGCCTTAATGGATCTCCTGTATTCCATGCATACTCTTCCTTACCTCCTTTGTGGAGTAGTAGACTGATTTCATCTTTAAAGTCAAGGTCGATCACGCCAGCCTACACTGTAACTACGGTAACTCACTTCTTAGCCTCTTCACTTAGAAGTAGGAGCAGCCCAAAATGGCCAGGTGGCAATCTTAACTTCTAGTTTATTGGAATCTGGTGGTATCTCCTGGTGACAGCATTCCTCCCTCTAGAACTAAGTCCTGTAGGCCAGCAAGACGCAATGTCGTGGGAACAGAAAGCAAAATTTTTTCTACTAGGTCATTAGGGGTGATGGTAAGTTGTGTCACTTTCACTTCCACCCCTTGATTCCTGGATCCTTGAATCTTGGCTATGGGAGAATAGGTACCATACACTGCATGCTAATTCAGAGCAAACACAGCCTTCTGGAGAACTTTGCCACATCCCTGCAAAGTATTGTCACCTAGTTGGCATTATAATTGTGACTTCAAAAGGTCATTCCACTGTTCTATCAATCCAGCTGCTTCAGGATGATGGAGAATACGGTGAGACCAGTGAATTCCTCAGCATCAGCCCATTGCTGCACTTTCTTAGCTGTAAAGTGAGTGCCTTGGTCAGAGGCAATGCTATGTGAAATACCATGACGGTGGATAAGGCATTCTGTGAGTCCACAGATGGTAGTCTTGGCAGAAGCACTGCATGCAGGATAGGCAAACCCATATCCAGAGTAAGTGTCTATTCCAGTAAGGACAAGCTACTGGCTTTTCCATGATGGAAGAGGTTCAATATAATCAACCTGCCACCAAGAAGCTGGCTAATCACACCGAGGAATAGTGCCATATGGAGGACTCAGTGTTGGTCTCTCTGCTGTTGACAAATTAGGTACTCATCAGTGGCTGCAGCCAGATCAGCCTTGGAGAGTGGAAATCTATGTTGCTGAGCCCATGCATAACCTCCATCCCTGCCAATATTGCCACTTTGTTCATGGACTCATTGGGCAATGGCAGGGGTGGCTGAGAAAAGATGCTGAATTGTATCTACAGAACAAATAATAATATCCACTTGATTATTAAAATCCTCCTCTGCTGAGGTCACCCTTTGGTGAGCACTCACGTTAGATACAAATTTCTTCTCAGTTTTTGACCACTTAGAGAGGTCTATTTACATACCTTTTCCCCAAATTTGTAATCAATTTTCCAATCTTTCTTCTTCCAAGTCACTGACAATTTAGCCAAACCATTTGCTACAGCCTATGACTCAGTATATAATCGCACATCTGGCCATTTCTCCTTCCAAGCAAAGTGCACAATATGGTGCACTGCTCAAAGTTCTGCCCACTGGAAAGATTTCCCTTTTCCACTGCCCTTCAGGGATGTCCCAGAATGGGGTTGGAGTGTTGCAGCTGTCCACTTTCAGGTGGTGCCTGCATATCATGCAGAGTCATCTGTAAACCAGCCCCTACTCTTCTCTTCCTCTGTCAACTGATCATAGGTAACCTCCCATGAGGCCATCGGTGAAAGCTAGGGGAGAGAAGGCAGGGTGGCAGGAGTAGGAACCATGGGCATTTGAGCCACTTCCTCATGTAACTTGTGCCATCAGGACCTGCTCAAGCCAGATCACATATATACCACTTCCATTTGATGATAGAATGCTGCTGTGCACATCCCACTTTATGGCTAAATCGGTCAGAAAGCACCCAGTTCATGATAGGCAGTTTAGGTCACATGGTGACTTGATGACCCATAGTCAAATGTCCAATTTCTACCAAGGCCCAGTAACAGGCCAAGAGCTGTCTCTCAAAAAGAGAGTAGTTGTCAGCAAAGGTGGCACGGCCTTGCTCCAAAATCTTAGAGGCTTCCACTTTGACTCACCTATAGGTGTCTGCCAAACGCATCAAACAAGCACCATTGGATCTGCTGGGTCATATGACTAAAGTGGCAAAGACGCTTGCACAGCAGCCTGGACCTATTGCAGAACATTCTCCTGTTCTAGACCCCAATCAAAACTGGCAGCTGTTTCAGTCACTCAATAAATAGGCCAGAGTAACACATCCAAATGAGGAATGTGTTGCCTCCAAAATCCACATGAGCCCACTAGGTGTTCTGCTTTGTTCTTGGTTGTAGGAGGAGCCAAATGCAGCAACTTATCTTTCACCTTAGAAGAAATATCACCACAGGTCCCATACCACTGGATCCCTATAAATTTTACTGAGCTAGAAGGTCACTGAATTTTAGTTAAATTTATTTCCCATCCTCTGGCATGCAAACGTCTCACAATAAGTCCCGTGTGTTTGCTATTTCTCACTCACTGGATCCAATCACAATGTCATCAGTGTAACGGACCAGTGTGATATCTTATGTAAGGGAAAATCAATCAAGGTCTCTCCAAACAAGATTATGACACAAAGCAGAAGAGTTGATATACCTCTGAGGTAAGACAGTAAAGGTATATTTCTTTTTTTTTTATGATTATACTTTAAGTTCTAGGGTACATGTGCATAACATGCAGGTTTGTTACATATGTATACTTCTGCCATGTTGCTGTGCTGCACCCATCAACTGGTCATTTACATCAGGTATAACTCCCAATGCAATCCCTCCACCCTCCCCCTCCCCATAATAGGCCCCGATGTGTGATGCCCCCCTTCCCGAGTCCAAGTGATCTCATTGTTCAGTTCCCACCTATGAGTGAGAACATGTGGTGTTTGGTTTTCTGTTCTTGTGATAGTTTGCTAAGAATGATGGTTTCCAGCTGCATCCATGTCCCTACAAAGGCCGCAAACTCATCCTTTTTGATGGCTGCATAGTATTCCATGGTGTATATGTGCCACATTTTCTTAATCCAGTCTGTCACTGATGGACATTTGGGTTGATTCCAAGTCTTTGCTATTGTGAATAGTGCTGCAATAAACATACGTGTTCATGTGTCTTTATAGCAGCATGATTTATAATCCTTTGGGTATATACCCAGTAATGGGATGGCTGGGTCATATGGTACATCTAGTTCTAGATCCTTGAGGAATCGCCATACTGTTTTCCATAATGGTTGAACTAGTTTACAATCCCACCAATAGTGTAAAAGTGTTCCTATTTCTGCACATCCTCTACAGCACCTGTTGTTTCCTGACTTTTTACTGATCGCCATTCTAACTGGTGTGAGATAGTATCTCATTGTGGTTTTGATTTGCATTTCTCTGATGGCCAGTGATGATGAGCATTTTTTCATATATCTGTTGGCTGTATGAATGTCTTCTTTTGAGAAATGTCTGTTCATATCCTTTGCCCACTTTTTGATGGGGCTGTTTGTTTTTTTCTTGTAAATTTGTTTGAGTTCTTTGTAGATTCTGGATATCAGCCCTTTGTCAGATGAGTAGATTGCAAAAATTTTCTCCCATTCTGTAGGTTGCCTGTTCACTCTGATGGTGGTTTCTTTTGCTGTGCAGAAGTTTTTAGTTTAATGAGATCCCATTTGTCAATTTTGGCTTTTGCTGCCGTTGCTTTTGGTGTTTTAGACATGAAGTCTTTGCCCATGCCTATGTCCTGAATGGTACTACTTAGGTTTTCCTCTAGGGTTTTTATGGTATTAGGTCTAACATTTAAGTCTCTAATCCATCTTGAATTAATTTTGGTATAAGGAGTAAGGAAAGGATCCAGTTTCAGCTTTCTACTTATGGCTAGCCAATTTTCCCAGCACCATTTATTAAATAGGGAATCCTTTCCCCATTTCTTGTTTCTCTCAGGTTTGTCAAAGATCAGATGGCGTAGATGTGTGGTATTATTTCTGAGGACTCTGTTCTGTTCCATTGGTCTATATCTCTGTTTTGGTACCAGTACCATGCTGTTTTGGTTACTGTAGCCTTCTAGTATAGTTTGAAGTCTGGTAGCGTGATGCCTCCAGCTTTGTTCTTTCGACTTAGTATTGTCTTGGAGATGCGGGCTCTTTTTGGGTTCCATATGAACTTTAAAGCAGTTTTTTCCAATTCTGTGAAGAAACTCATTGGTAGCTTGATGGGGATGGCATTGAATCTATAAATAACCTTGGGCAGTATGGCCATTTTCACGATATTGATTCTTCCTATCCATGAGCATGGTATATTCTTCCATTTGTTTGTGTCCTCTTTTATTTCACTGAGCAGTGGTTTGTAGTTCTCCTTGAAGAGGTCCTTTACATCCCAAGTAAGTTGGATTCCTAGGTATTTTATTCTCTTTGAAGCAATTGTGAATGGAAGTTCATTCCTGATTTGGCTCTCTGTTTATCTGTTACTGGTGTATAAGAATGCTTGTGATTTTTGCACATTAATTTTGTATCCTGAGACTTTGCTGAAGTTGCTTATCAGCTTAAGCAGATTTTGGGCTGAGATGATGGGGTTTTCTAAATATACAATCATGTCATCTGCAAAGAGGAACAATTTGATTTCTTCTTTTCCTAACTGAATACCCTTGATTTCTTTCTCTTGCCTGATTGCCCTAGCCAGAACTTCCAACACTATGTTAAATAGGAGTGGTGAGAGAGGGCATCCCTGTCTTGTGCCAGTTTTCAAAGGGAATTTTTCCAATTTTTGCCCATTCAGTGTGATATTGGCTGTGGGTTTGTCATAAATAGGTCTTATTATTTTGAGGTACGTTCCATCAATACCGAATTTATTGAGCGTTTTTAGCATGAAGGGCTGTTGAATTTTGTCAAAAGCCTTTTCTGCATCTATTGAGATAATCATGTGGTTCTTGTCTTTGGTTCTGTTTATATGCTGGATTATGTTTATTGATTTGCGAATGTTGAACCAGCCTTGCATCCCAGGGATGAAGCCCACTTGATCATGGTGGATAAGCTTTTTGATGTGCTGCTGAATCTGGTTTGCCAGTATTTTATTGAGAATTTTTACATCGATGTTCATCAGGGATATTGGTCTAAAATTATCTTTTTTTGTTGTGTCTCTGCCAGGCTTTGGTATCAGGATGATGTTGGCCTCATAAAATGAGTTAGGGAGGATTTCCTCTTTTTCTATTGATTGGAATAATTTCAGAAGGAATGGTACCAGCTCCTCCTTGTACCTCTGGTAGAATTCAGCTGTGAATCCATCTGGTCCTGGACTTTTTTTGGTTGGTAGGCTATTAATTATTGCCTCAATTTCAGAGCCTGCTATTGGTCTATTCAGGGATTCAACTTCTTCCTGGTTTAGTCTTGGAAGAGTGTAAGTGTCCAGAAAATTATCGATTTCTTCTAGATTTTCTAATTTATTTGCGTAGAGGTGTTTATAGTATTCTCTGATGGTAGTTTGTATTTCTGTGGGGTCGGTGGTGATATCCCCTTTATCACTTTTTATTGCATCTATTTGATTCTTCTCTCTTTTCTTCTTTATTAGTCTTGCTAGTGGTCTGTCAATTTTGTTGATCTTTTCAAAAAACCAACTCCTGGATTCATCGATTTTTTGGAGGGTTTCTTGTGTCTCTATCTCCTTCAGTTCTACTCTGATCTTAGTTATTTCTTGCCTTCTGCTAGCTTTCGAATGTGTTTGCTCTTGCTTCTCTAGATCTTTTAATTGTGATGTTAGAGTGTCAATTTTAGATCTTTCCTGCTTTCTCTTGTGGGCATTTAGTGCTATAAATTTCCCTCTACACACTGCTTTAAATGTGTCCCAGAGATTCTGGTATGTTGTATCTTTGTTCTCATTGGTTTCAAAGAACATCTTTATTTCTGCCTTCATTTCGTTATGTACCCAGTAGTCATTCAGGAGCAGGTTGTTCAGTTTCCATGTAGTTGGGTGGTTTTGATTGAGTTACTTAGTCCTGAGTTCTAGTTTGATTGCACTGTGGTCTGAGAGACAGTTTAGTATAATTTCTGTTCTTGTACATTTGCTTAGGAGTGCTTTACTTCCAATTATGTGGTCAATTTTGGAATAAGTGCGATGTTGTGTTGAGAAGAATGTATATTCTGTTGATTTGGGGTGGAGAGTTCTATAGATGTCTATTAGGTCTGCTTGCTGCAGAGATGAGTTCAATTCCTGGATATCCTTGTTAACTTTCTGTCTCGTTGACCTGTCTAATGTTGACAGTGGAGTGTTGAAGTCTCCCATTATTATTGTATGGGAGTCTAAGTCTCATTGTAAGTCTCTAAGGACTTGCTTGATGAATCTGGGTGCTCCTGTATTGGGTGCATATATATTTAGGATAGTCAGTTCTTCCTGTTGAATTGATCCCTTTACCATTATGTAATGGCCTTCTTTGTCTCTTTTGATCTTTGATGGTTTAAAGTCTGTTTTATCAGAGACTAGTATTGCAACCCCTGCTTTCTTTTGTTCTCCATTTGCTTGGTAAATCTTCCTCCATCCCTTTATTTTGAGCCTATGTATGTCTCTGCATGTGAGATGGTTCTCCTGAATACAGCAGACTGATGGGTCTTGATTCTTCATCCAGTTTGCCAGTCTGTGTCTTTTAATTGGAGCATTTAGTCCTTTTACATTTAAGGTTAATATTGTTATGTGTGAACTTGATCCTGCCATTATGATATTAACTGGTTATTTTGCTCGTTAGTTGATGCAGTTTCTTCCTAGCCTCGATGGTCTTTACATTTTGGCATGTTTTTGCAATGGCTGGTACCGGTTGTTCCTTTCCATGTTTAGTGCTTCCTTCAGGGTCTCTTGTAAGGCAGGCCTAGTGGTGACAAAATCTCTAAGCATTTGCTTATCTGTAAAGGATTTTATTTCTCCTTCACTGATGAAACTTAGTTTGGCTGGATATGAAATTCTGGGTTGAAAATTCTTTTCTTGAAGAATGTTGAATATTGGCCCCCACTCTCTTCTGGCTTGGAGAGTTTCTGCCGAGAGATCTGCTGTTAGTCTGATGGGCTTCCCTTTGTGGGTAACCCGACCTTTCTCTCTGGCTGCCCTTAAGATTTTTTCCTTCATTTCAACTTTGGTGAATCTGGCAATTATGTGTCTTGGAGTTGCTCTTCTCGAGGAGTATCTTTGTGGCGTTCTCTGTATTTCCTGGATTTGAATGTTGGCCTGCCCTACTAGGTTGGGTAAGTTCTCCTGGATGATATCCTGAAGAGTGTTTTCCAACTTGGTTCCATTTTCCCCCTCACTTTTAGGCACCCCAATCAGACGTAGATTTGGTCTTTTTACATAATCCCATACTTCTTGCAGGCTTTGTTCATTTCTTTTTCTTCTTTGTTCTTTTGGTTTCTCTTCTCGCTTCATTTCGTTCATTTGATCCTCAATCGCTGATACTCTTTCTTCCAGTTGATCGAGTTGGTAACTGAAGCTTGTGCATTTGTCACGTATTTCTCGTGTCATGGTTTTCATCTCTTTCATTTTGTTTTTGACCTTCTCTGCATTACTTACTCTAGCCATCAATTCTTCCACTTTTTTTTCAAGATTTTTAGTTTCTTTGCGCTGGATATGTAATTCCTCCCTTAGCTCTGAGAATTTTGATGGACTGAAGCCTTCTTCTCTCATCTCGTCAAAGTCATTCTCCATCAAGCTTTGATCCGTTGCTGGCGATGAGCTGCGCTCCTTTGCCGGGGGAGATGCGCTCTTATTTTTTGAATTTCCAGCTTTCCTGCCCTGCTTTTTCCCCATCTTTGTGGTTTTATCTGCCTCTGGTCTTTGATGATGGTGACGTACTCATGGGGTTTTGGTGTAGGTGTCCTTCCTGTTTGATACTTTTCCTTCTCACAGTCAGCACCCTCAGCTGTAGGTCTGTTGGAGATTGCTTGAAGTCCACTCCAGACCCTGTTTGCCTGGGTGTCAGCAGCAGAGGCTGAAGAAGATAGAATATTGCTGAACAGCGAGTGTACCTGTCTGATTCTTGCTTTGGAGGCTTCCTCTCAGGGGTGTACTCCACCCTGTGAGGTGTGGGGTGTCAGACTGCCCCTAGTGGGGGATGTCTCCCAGTTAGGCTACTCCGGGGTCAGGGACCCACTTGAGCAGGCAGTCTGTCCCTTCTCAGCTCTTAACCTCCGTGTTGGGAGATCCACTGCTCTCTTCAAAGCTGTCAGACAGAGTCGTTTGCGTCTGCAGAGGTTTCTGCTGCTTTTGTTGTTATCTGTGCCCTGTCCCCAGAGGTGGAGTCTACAGAAACAGGCAGGCTTCCTTGAGCTGCTGTGAGCTCCACCCAGTTCGAGCTTCCCAGCGGCTTTACCTACTTAAGCCTCAGCAATGGCAGGCGCCCTTCCCCCAGCCTCCCTGCTGCCTTGCCGCGATTTCGCAGACTGCTGTGGTAGCAATGAGGGAGGCTCCGTGGGCGTGGGACCCTCCCGGCCAGGTGTGGGACATTATCTCCAGGTGTGCCTGTTTGCTTAAAGTGCAGTATTGGGGTGGGAGTTACCCGATTTTCTAGGTGTTGTGTGTCTGAGTTCCCCTGGCTAGGAAAAGGGATTTCCTTTCCCCTTGCGCTTCCCAGGTGAGGTGATGCCTCGCCCTGCTTCAGCTCTTGCTGTCGGGCTGCAGCAGCTGACCAGCACCGATTGTCCAGCACTCCCTAGTGAGATTAACCCAGTACCTCAGTTGAAAATGCAGAAATCACCGGTCTTCTGTGTCGCTCGCGCTGGGAGTTGGAGACTGGAGCTGTTCCTATTCGGCCATCTTGCTCCGCCCCCTATATTTCTAACCTTGCCAGCTGAAGGCAAATTGCTTCTGCTGGGCCTTATGGACAGGAATGGAGAAAAAGGCATTTGCCAAATCAATAGCTACATACCAGTTACCAGGAGATGTGTTAATTTCCTCAAACAATGACACCACATCTGTTACAGCAGCTGCAACTGGATTCACCACTTAGTTAAACTTATGATAATCCACAGTCATTCTCCAAGATCCATCTGTCTTCGGCATAGTCCAAATACGATAGTTGAATGGGAATGTGCTGGGAATCACCACCCCCACATTTTTCAAGTCCTTGATGGTGACACTAATCTCTGCAATTCCTTTACGAATTCAGTATTGTTTTTGATTTACTATTTTTTCTAGGTAGAGACAGCTCTAATGGTTTCCATTTGGCTTTTCCCACAGTAATAGCCCTCATCCTGCCAGTCAGGGAGCCAATGTGGGAGTTCTGCTAGCTGCTAAGTATTTTTATGCCAATTAAACATTCTGGCATTGAGAAAATGACCAGAGAATGAGTCTGGGGACCCACTGGATCCACTATAGGTCAGATATGAGCTAAAACTCCATTAATTCCCTGATCTCCATAAGCTCCTACATTAACTGGAGGATCACAATGACTTTTTGGGTTCCCAGGAATCAATGTCAGCTCAGAGCCAGTATCCAGCAGTCCCCAAAATGTCTGATTGTTTGCCTTTCTCCAATTCACAGTTATCCTCATAAAGAGCCAGAGGTCTCCTTGGGGAAGGATGGGAAGAAGGTTAACAGCATATATTTTCAGTTATGTAATGGGGTCCTTCTTCAAAGGGATATGGCCTCCTCTTCATTCAAGGGATTCTGGGTCTGTAAAGTGGTCCAAGTCTGGTAATTGATTGAAGGTCCATGACTCTCTGTTTTTACAATTCAAATTACCCTCTGGTTCACTCAACCTGGAAGTTTTCTGCTTATGTAATTAAGCAAGAATGCAGTAGGCTTCCTATCTATTTTACTTCTGGGAATACCATGATTAGTCAATGCAATAGTTCCATATGAATCAGAATATT
This sequence comes from Macaca nemestrina, assembly GCF_043159975.1. Taxonomy (NCBI): domain Eukaryota; kingdom Metazoa; phylum Chordata; class Mammalia; order Primates; family Cercopithecidae; genus Macaca; species Macaca nemestrina. The sequence continues at coordinate 88,764,755 of NC_092145.1, forward strand.
CCGATTGCTGCTTTGCCTCTCCTGTCCATTATGGTAGCTACGCCCACCTTGCCTTTGAGGGTTGAATGCTGCCACTCGGGCACTGCCACCTTAGGATCCAATTATTCTCATTGCATTTAAATTTTGTAGTTGAGTGATGGGGTTCCCACTGTAAGATCTGGCATACAGAGAAGAGTAATCACAAATCTCTTCAAGGATGCAGGTGCTGCTTTCACAAGTCTATTCCACAAAGCATTGGTCAAGGGTATATCTTTTGGACCCTCCCAGCTGGGATGAATAGGTCTAAATGTGACTAATTGACTCCAGCATCCCAGTCTCCCTAAACCTTTGGATCTCTTCCTCTACATTAAACCGAAGAATGTTGGGCATTTTCAGCTCGCTCATGGTGGGCCATCTCTTAATCCATATTTCAGCTAACCAAGCAAATTAACTATTAGAGCCTTTTTTTAACTCCCAAGCTACAACATTAAATGCAGAATCCCTGCTTATTTGGCCCAAATCAATTAATTTAGCCTTATCCAACTTTATGTTCCCTCCACTATTATCCCACATGCTTAATATCTATTCCCATGCCTGTTCTCCAGGTTTCTGCTTTATGTGACTAGAAAACTCAGCCAGTTCTTTTAGAGGGTCATGCACCTCCTCATGAATCACACTCTCCTCTAGGGGCCAGCCGGGACTTTAGTCAAGTTATAGGCCTAGAAGCAAACAGGTGTTGGGTGCATTTCCTGAGAAGAATCAACATTGTCTTGCCTGGAAATTGCCTCAGGGGAGACCATCACTGTTGTCTCAGGCAGTACAGAGTTTATCTTCTCAGACAAAAATTAAAAGGCTGATGGCAGCATGCGTCAGGGAGGGGATGTTGCCAACACGGGGATAAGGAAGCTCTTTCCTCTGGCAATAAAGGCTCATCAAAGTGTACAAGCTCAGTGTCCCCAGCTTCATCAGGGTCTTCCCATATGTCCCCATTTCAAGTTTCAGGGTCCCATTCTTTTCCAATCAATTACCTCAATTTAATGGTAGACAACTGGTGAGGTTGTGCATGCACCTTTCGTTACAGGTCACCCACTATCATGATAAGAGCTTGTGTCTGATTTTCCACAATTTCAGCTCTTTCTCTTCAGGAGATAAGACTCTTGCTCAGGGCAATCTTAGAAGATTTGAGGCTCAGTATGTGCTTTTGAAGCTGGGAGACAGAATCCCTGAGTTTATCATTTTCTTTCCTCACTTTGTCCAGTGAACTTAGGGGCAACCAACCAACTTCATTATATTCCTTGGTTCTCCACATATGGTCAAAGGTATTATGTATAGAGTCACTAAACTCTTAGGAATATCAAATGCATTTGTTTTGCATAACTCTCAAAAGAGTTCATGTCAAGGACTATCAGTGTTCTTTACACTATTAGAAGTAGAGTCCTTAGCATTTTGGGGTCTAATCATATTAAGATTCCATCTCCATAAACCCCCAAACCAATGAAAGAACCCCATCCTTAATACTCTGTTCCTTTAGAACCATTCCTGGTATGAACGTTTGTATTAGGGTTTTCTAGAGGGACAGAACTAATAAGATAGAAGTATATATAAAGAGGAGTTTATTAAGGAATATTGACTCACACAATCACAGAGTAAAGTCCCACATTAGGCCATCTGCAAGCTGAGGATCAAGGAAGCCAGTCCGAGTCCCAAAGCTGAAGAACTTGGATTCCAATGTTCAAGGGTAGGAAGTATTCAGCATGACAGAAAGATGTAGGCCAGAAGATTAAACCAATCTAGTTTTTCCATGTTCTTCTGCCTGCTTTTATTCTTGCCGTGCTGGCAGCTTATTAGATTGTGCCCACCCAGATTGAGGATGGGTCTGCCTTTCCTAGTCCGCTGACTCAAATGTTAATCTTCTTTGGCCAACACCCTCACAGACACACCCATGAATAATACTTTGCATCTTTCAACCTAATCAAGTTGATGCTCAATATTAGCCACCACTGTGGTTTCATGATGTATTTTATTGCTAAGTAGTAAACATAATATAAATGTGCTACAGTTTCTTTAAGCATAGCAAGCAAAGCTGTTAATAACATTCTGATACAGGTTTTTGTGTGAATAGGTTTTCATTTCTCCAGAGAAAATGTCCAAGAATGTCATTACTGAGTTGCAGAGTATTTGCATACTTTGTTTTCAAAAAATTGTCAAGCTGTTTTCCAGTGTGGCTATATTATTTTACATTCCCACCAGCAATGTATGAGTGATCCAGGGTCTGTGCCTCCTCACCAGCATTTGATGTAGTTATTATTTATTAATATTTTACCTTAGTCACTATGGGAAGTGTGTAGTTGTATTTCATTGAGATTTTAATTTGCATTTCTCTGATGGCTATTAACGTTGAATATTTTTCCTATGCTAATTGGTCATCTGTATATCTTCTTCAGTGAAATATCATTTGTTTATGTCTTTTGCTCATTTTCAAATTAGGCTGACTTTTTTTACTGTTGTTTTCTTTTTTCTATTTTCTTTGTTTAAATTAATGTAAAAGTCACATAATATAAAATTAACAAGCTTAAAATGGAAAAGTCAGTGTAATTTAGTACACTTATAATGTTTTTCTTTTTTCCCAATTCATATGCTTTTTATTCTTTTTGTTGCATTATTTAACTGCCTAAAACTTCAAGTACTGTGGTAAATAAGATGAATGTATTTATAAAATAAGTTTTATTCCTATACACTAGTAGCCATGATGGAAGGAAACTTAAAAAATTCCATTCATAATAGTATCAAAAAGAGTAACATACTTAGTAACAAATTTAACAAAAGAAGCAAGAAACTTGTAAACTGAAAACTACGAAACGTAGAAATAAAGAAAACCTAAATGAATGGAAAAATATTATATGCTCATGGGTTGAAAGAATTAATATTGTTAGGATGGCAATACTCCCCAAATCAATGCAGATTCAATTAATCTTTATTAAAATCCCAGTTGAGTTTTTTTGCAGAAATGAAAATGCTGAACTTAAAATGCATATAGAAATTTAAGGAACCCATAATAGCCAAAACAATCTTGAAAAAAGAACAAAGTTGAAGAACTTACATTTTCTAATTTCAAAACCTACTACAAAGCTACAGTGATCAAGACTGGCATCAAGTACTGGCATAAGGCTAGATATAAAGATCAACTGAACAGACTTGAGAATATATAAGTAACCTTACACATCTATGATCAACTGATATTCAATAAGGGTGAAAGATTATTCTATAGGTTAAGAATAGTTTTTTCAGACCAGGTGCATTGGCTCACACTTGTAATCTCAGCATGTTGGGAGGCTAAGGTGGGAGGATCACTTGAGGTCAGGAGTTCGAGACCAGCCTGGACAACATGGTGAAACCCCATCTCTACTAAACAAAACAAAATAAAACAAACAAAACTAGCCGGGTTAGGTGGTAGGCGCCTATAATTCCAATGCACTCCAGGCTGGGTGACAAAGTGAGATTCCATCTCAAAAAAAAAAAAAAAAAAAAAAAGTAAAAAGGTAGTCATTTCAACAAATAGTGCTGAAACCACTAAACATCCACAAGTAAATCAAATAGATTGAACCCCTGCCTTGCGCTATATAAAAAATTAACTAAAAATGAATCAAAGACTTAAATGTAAGAGCTAAAACTATAAAACTCTTAGAGGAAACCAGGGTTAAAGCTTCATTACCTTGTATCAGGCTGTTTTTTTAGAGACAACACCAAAAGCACAGGTGATAAAAGAAAAATACATAAATTGAACTTCATCAAAATTAGAAACTTTTGCATTAAAGGCCACTGTCATAGAAGGGAAAAGACAACCTACAAAATAGAAAATATTTGCAAATCACATATCTGACAAGAGCCTAGAATTCAGAACATATAAATGGGGCTTACAGATCAATAATAAAAAGACAAACAAACCAATTAAAAAGTAAAGTAGAATTAGAATATAAATTTTCCAAAGAATATATCAATGGCCAATAAGCATATGAAAAGCTGCTCGACATAATTAGTCATAAGAGAAAATGCAATCAAAACCATAATACCACTTCACATTCACTGGAGTGGCTATAATCAGAATGACACACAATAACACATGTTGGTCAGTATATGGAGAAATTGGAACCATCATATATTACAGGTGGAAATGTAAAGTTGTGCAGCTTTTTGGCAAACAGTTTATTAATTCTTCAAAATGTTAAACAGAACTACCATTGATGCAGGAATTCTACACATGTCTACGCAAAAATTTGTACATGAATGTTCATGGCAGTGTTATTCATAATAAACAAAAGCATAAAAAACTAAAATTTCCACTAACTGATAACTAAAATTTGGTATAGTTCACAATGATTTTATTTAAGAATAAAAAGGAATGCATTACTTGTACATTCAGCATCATGGATAAACCATGAACACTTTATTCTTTAGTGAAAGAACACATACAAAAAACTTCATATTTTGTGAGCCCATCAATATGAAATATCCAGAATAGGGAAATCCATTGCGGCAAAAATTTGATCAGTGACTGCTAGGAACAAGGGAGTGGGAAGAGTAGGTAGTACAAATTTGGGGAATGATGAACGTGTTCTAAATTATGATAATGGTGTTTTTTGCACAACTCTGTTAATATATTTGAAACAATTATGCACTTCAATTTGGTGAATTGAATGGTATATGAATTATACGTCAATAAAACTCTCAACAACAATAAATTCGCACAGGGTCCCACATTCTCTTTCAGTTAAAAATTTTTACTTTTTACCTTCCTTCATACCCAAACCTCCAAAAACAGCTGCTGACTCTTTACATTCACTTCCATATCTCCCTTTCACTCCTCAGTCCATCTAAACTGACTTCTGTTCCTATCATTCCATTGAAATAGCCGTTGTCAAGGTCACCAGTGACCTCCATGGTGCCAATCCAATGGTATATTTTCCCCCAAACTCCTTCTACCTCTCAGTAGCACATGACACATATAACCACAACCTACTTTTCAAAATATTCACCTTTCTGGCTGCGTGTGGTGGCTCACGCCTATAATCCCAGGACTTTGGGAGGTCGAGGCAGGCGGAACATGAGGTCAGGAGATCGAGACCATCCAGGCCAACATGGTGAAACCCCATCTCCACGAAAAATCCAAAAATTAGCTGGGTGTGGTGGCATGTGCCTGTAATCACAGCTATTCGGGAGACTGCAGCACGAGAATTACTTGAACCCAGGAGGTGGAGGTTTCAGTGAGCCAAGATTGTGCCACTGCACTGCAGCCTGGAGACAGAGTGAGCCTCAGTCTCTAAAAAAAAAAAAAAAAAAAAAAAAATTTATATATATATATATATATATATATATATATATATATATATATTTATATTTTTCACCTTTGCTTTCTTGGTGTTGCACTTTTCTTGATTCCTCCTACCTTCTGGTCATCTTCCCCACGTGACATTTAAATGCTGCAGTTCGCAGTTCCCCGGAACTCAGTCCTGGTCCTTATTTGCTCAACACACTCTTCCTAGGTTATTTAATTCAGTCACATGTCTTTAAAAATAATCTGAGGCAGGAGAATAGGGTCTGGAGGAAAGGAACTTAAGGCCAACTCATGCTGACTGGATATCAGAGGCTACTCCATTTTCAACCCTCCTTTTTCTGCATGGTAGTTGTTGCCTGGCAGTTGTAACCCTTTCTTTTGCTGTGTGGCAGTTGCCACGTGACAGTTGGAGAATGAAAGTACCTCTGATTGGTCCACTCTTGCAACCAATCAGCCTGGTAGTTGGAGAATGAAAGTACCTCTGACTGGTCCACTCCTGCAACCAATCAGTCTGGTGGCAGGCCTACTCTTCAACCAATCAGACTGGTCATGGGGCCACTAGCGTGAACCCATGGGAAATCTCTAGAGGGTATGTAAACCCCAGAAAATTCTGTAACCAGAGCTCTTGAGCTGCTTGCTTGAGCCCGTTCCCACCCTGTAGAGTGTACTTTGGTTTAAAATAAATCTGTGCTTTGGCTGCCTTGCTTGTTCATTTTGTCCAATTCTTTGTTCAAAACACAGAGAACCTGAACAACTAACTTCAACCGGTAACATAATCTACATGTTGACACCTTCCAAATGGATATCTCCAGCCCAATTCGTTCACACTCATACTTCTCATGTGTTTATACATCTGTTTACCCGACACCATTTCATAAATGTCTCATAGGCATCTAGAAATTAATGGGTTCAAAACAGAACTCTTGCTTTTCTCCTTAAACATGGTACTCACCTAGCTTTCTCTATCTCAGAATATAGCTCTGCAGCTTATCCATTTACTAAAGCGATTCATCCTGAATAAAAACGTGGTGTCCTAAGGCCGGGAGCTGTGGCTCACGCTTGTAATCCCAGCACTTTGGGAGGCCAAGGCTGGTGGATCACAAGGTTAAGAGATGGAGACCATCCTGGCCAACATGGTGAAACTCTGTGTCTACTAAAAATACAAAAATTAGCTGGATGTGGTGGTGCAGGCCTGTAGTCCCAGCTACTCGGGAGGCTGAGGCAGGAGAATTGCTTGAACCCAGGAGGCAGAGGTTGCAGTGAGCCGAGATCGTGCCACTGCACTCCAGCCTGGTGACAGAGAGAGACTGTTTATGGTCTATATATTATTAAATAATAAGGATTTCCTTCAATCTTGCTTTAGGCTATTCTTCCTCTTGTCCACTCTGCTCCATTTCAAGTTCTAAATTCCTTGTGAATAGAATAATCCTCCTTCTCCTCTTCCTATTGCTGGTCTGCAGGGATTGGTTTAAATGTCAATGCGTTAGAGATCTACAGCACAATTTTTTCTCAACTTTAACATATACATATAAATGTACGTGTGTGTGTGTGCGTGTTTGTGTATGCATGTGTGTTTCATTATTATCTGTTCTCAAACTGGATTATAGATTGTACGATAGTAGGCTATAAGCTACATTGAGGGCAAAGCCCTGTTTGTTCCTTGGTGCATCTCCATTGCCTAGAATAGCACCTCAATATAGTATGCTGTCAGATAGACATTAAATGGACACTATTATAGAATAATGAAGATAATAAGCAGATTTAACATGGAAGTCATGGTGGTGAATTTGCTTGGTTCTGCTAAGTCACAGTGGAATATTACGGCTTCATTCAATGTTTCAGGAAGGTACTGTAAATTTTAAAAATCAAATGTTTATGTAAACACTATTCTAAGCACTTTACATTGTATTATCTTATATAATCTTCACAACAATCATATAAAATAGATTTCCACTATTATCACTATTTTAACAGAAGGTAAATATGAAATACAAAGAGATAGTTACTTGCCTAATAATTCCAAATAGTTTGTAGTAGAGAGAGGATTTGAACACAAGAAGGCTTTCTAAATCCCATATACTTAAAAAGTGCATTGTGCTACCTTTCTGTCCTCTAAAATAGATGATAGTGCTCTATAATCTGTTGTAGAAGATAAATGAAGGCTAGTACTTTTCCGGACTTCGGTCTAGGAAATGGGCAATGCAGAACCAGAGGAATCCACAAGGCAAAAGGATAGTTTGCAGATTTGATGTCTTTCAAACTAAATAGCCCTTTCACCAGCAATGTGTTTGTTCCACAGATAATAAAAATCGAATGGTTTTAGAACTTCAAGAACACTTAGAGAGTTTCAACTGCCCTCTTCAGTCTGCCCTTCAATAGACAAGCGGTGAAAATGTTTCAGTAAGGAGACAAAATGATCTCTCAAAGTGAATTACTGTGAGCCAACCTCTATTGATATTTCCAGCTCTAGGTGCCTTCTTCCACTCCAAGTATAAGAAACCCTGGCAGCTGGGCATGGTGGCTCACACTTGTAATCTAAGCACTTTTGGAGGCCGAGGCAGGTGGATCACGAGGTCAGGAGTTCAAGACCAGCCTGTCCAACATGGTGAAACCCCACCTCTACTAAAAATACAAAAATTAACCTGGCATGGTGGCGCATGCCTGTAGTCCCAGCTACTCGGAAGGCTGAGGCAGGAGAATTGCTTGAACCTAGGAGACAGAGGTTGTAGTGAGCCGAGATCACACCACTGCACTCCATCCTGGGCAACAGAGCGAGACTGTCACAAAAGAAAAAAAAAAAAGAAAGAAAGAAAGAAAAGAAGAAAGAAACCCTGGCTTAGCAGTCTCAGCATTCCCTGCTGGTCCTGACTTCACTCTCCCAGTAAAATACCATTGTAAACATCCTGGTGCCTTTTGGTAAGGACTATTTGACTGATGCCAGAGGTGTCTGCTACTATTGTTAATACTTGATGTTTGCTTCTTTCCTTTTTGAGTTCAAATCTTTGTTGTTTAAATGGTTATGCTAAAAACTGTGTTCTAGAATGGGCCAGGAATCAAAGAAACAAAAATGAGTACATAATATACATTTTATTTTCTTTTTCTGCAAAAGCAATTATTGACTGAAACCTGGTGTTATTGCCTTTTTTATGATTTCCTGAAAAATAAATTTATCATTCCTCTTCCTAATCTTTCATTTTTGAAGCTTGCTGCGCTCTGCTAACAGCTTCTTTCTGATTTAGCTTTTGTTTAAGTTCCAGAATGTACATGCAGATTTGTTACATAGGTAAATTTATGTCATGGAGGTTTGTTGTACAAATTATTTCATCACCCAGGTATTAAGCCTAGCACCCATTAGTCATTTTTCCTGATCATCTCCTTGCTCCCATCCTGCAGTCCCCGATAGGCCCCAGTGTGTGTTATTCCTCTATATGTTTTCATCTGTGCCTATAAATTAGCTTACATTTATAATTAAGAACGTGCAGTATTTGGTTTTCTGTTTCTGTGTTAGTTTGCTATGGATAATGGCCTTCAGCTCCATCCGTGTTCCTGCCAAGGACATGATCTCATTCTTTTTGATGGCTGCAAAGTATTCCATGGCGTATATGTACCACATTTTTAAAATTCATTCTACCATTGGTGGGCATGTAGATTGGTTCCATGTCTTTGCTATTGTGAATAGTGCTGCAATGAACATATGTGCACATCATGTGTCTCATAATAGAACAACTTTTACTCCTTTGGGTATATACCAAGTAATGGAATTACAGGGTTGAATGATATTTCTGTTTTTAGGTCTCTGAGGAATCACCACACTGTCTTCCATAGGGGCTGAAATAATTTACACTCCCACAAACAGGGTATAAGTGTTCCTTTTTCTCTGCAAGCTTGCCGGCATTTGTTATTTCTTGACTTTTTAATAACAGCACTTCTAACTAGTGTGAGATGGTATCTCGTTGTAATTTTGATTTGCATTTCTCTAATAATCAGTGATATTGAGCTTTTTTTCATATGATTGTTGGTCAAATGAAGAGTGTCTTATGAAAGACACTTATGAAAAGTGTCTTATGAAAAGTGTCTGGTTATGCCCTTTGCCCACTTTTTAATGGAGTTGTTTCTACTTTTCTTGTAAATTTGTTAACATTCCTTATAGACGCTAAATATCAACCTTTGTCAGATACACAACTTGCAAAACTTTTCTCCCATTCCCTAGGTTGTTTGCATACTCTGTTGATAGTTTATTTTGCTGTGCAGAAGCTTCTTAGTTTCATTACATCTTATTTGTCAGTGTTTGCTTTTGTTGCAATTGCTTTTGACAACTCCGTCATGACATTGTTGACCATTCCTATGTTCAGAATGGTATTGCCTAGGTTGTCTTATAGTTTAGAATTTTGCATTTAAGTCTTTAATCCATCTTGAGTTAATTTTGCAGAGGATAAAAGAAAGAGGTTCGGTTTCAGTCTTCGCATATGGCTATCCAGTTACCCTGGCACCATTTATTGAATAGGGAGGGCTTTCCCCCATTGCTTTTTTTTTTTTTAATATTTGTCAAAGATCAGATAGTTGCAGGTGTGTGGCCTTATTTCTGGGTTCTCTGTTTTGTTTTGTTGGTCTATGTGTCTGTTTCTGAACCACTACCATGCTATTTTGGTTACTATAACCTTGAAGTATACATTGAAGATAGGTAACATGATGCCTCCAGCTTTTTTTTTTTTTTCAATTTCCATTTATTTTTGGCTCTTTGGGTGATGTCATCTTTTCAATATATAAAAAAAAGCAACAAGTTCAACACAAAATAGAAATATAAAATGTAGGATAGAACAAAACCAAGTGTGGAGGGGGAAGCAACAGCAAAATGAATAAAGATGTTGCAAAAAAGATGGAGGGTTCCCCTCTCCTCTGGGGATTGACTCAAACACTGATGTGGCAGTATACACCATTCCACAGTCAGGGATGTTCATTCTTTTTGGGGGGGTAATAAAAAGTGGGGATTAAGAGGACATTTCTGGAGGCTTAGGGACCAAGGCTGGTCTCTTCTCCACCGCCCCCACCCTGCCCTTGATTCCTTTCTCTGATCAGGGGAAAGGAGTTCGAGTAAGGGATGTAGAGTTGGAAAGGGAAAGATTCCACTTGACAGAGTGGGACAGACTCCTCCAAAGAGTAGAGCTTGGAGGGAGATTGAAAAAGGAGATAATACTGCTGACACGTCCCTTGAAGCTGAGATGGGAAAATGATATACATAGAGATTAGTGACTTTAATAGCCTGGATTTCCCTCTCCAAAACTTTTAGAACAGGAAATCCCATTCCCTTCATTATATAGTGACTTCTATCCACTACCTTCTGCCATTTTCTACTTTGGGCTTAGGATGGTGGCCGTTATCTACATGGGTTTTCAGCACCTGGTTGGTTCTCAATGGGATCTGGATGAGACCCAGCTTCTTGGAGATTTTTAAGAGGGAAATATTAACTGGATAGATGGAAGGAATGGACACCAGAAGGAAATACAGGGTCACCCAGAATGACAGAAATCTAGGTTTCCCAGAGTGGAAAGAGAGAGGAGACTTTCAACAAACAAGTATTTATTGAGTGCCTGCTATGTGCCAGGCACTGTTCTAGACTCCCCTCCCAGAAGAAAAAACAAAAAACAAGATAGAGGCAGCAAACACAAATTCTGAGGGAGAGGAAAGGGGCCGTTGAGTAAGACGGCTAAGGGAACTGAGAAACCTGAGGTGATGGGGGCTCTGGCTTAGGCCTCCTCTTCGGCCTCTTCACCCTGAAATGCTCCTCCTCTTCTACGGTGGCATCCTGGTACTCCTGATGCTCAGAGACGAGGTAGTTCATGTTGCTCTCAGCCTCCGTGAACTCCATCTTGTCCATGCCTTCGCCTGTGTACCAGTGGAGGAAGGCTTTCTGGCGGAACATGGCAGTTAACTGCTCCGAGATGCGCTTGAAGAGCTCCTGGATGTCAGTGCTGTTGCCGATGAAGGTGACTGCCATCTTGAGGCCACGTGGTGGGATGTCACAGACAGCTGTCTTGACGTTGTTGGGGATCCATTCCACAAAGTATCTGCTGTTCTTGTTCTGCACGTTAAGTATCTGCTCATCGACCTCCTTCATGGACATTCGACCACGGAAGACAGCAGCCACAGTGAGGTATCGGCTGTGGCGGGGGTCACAGGCAGCCATCATGTTCTTGGCATGGAACACCTGGGTGAGTTCCAGCACTGTGAGAGCTCAATACTGCTGGCTTTCATGGCTGGTGAGAGGGGCAAAGCCAGGCACAAAGAAATGGAGGCGTGGGAAGGGGACCATGTTGACTGCCAACTTGCCGAGGTCAGCATTGAGCTGGCCAGGGAAGTGGAGTCAGGTGGTGACACCGTTCATGGTGGGTGAGAGGAGGTGGTTCAGATCCCCGTAGGTTGGTGTGGTCAGCTTCAGAGTGTGGAAGCAGATATCATAGAGGGCCTCATTGTCAATGCAATTGGTCTCATCAGTGTTCTCTACCAACTGATGGATGAAGAGGTGGCATTGTAGGGCTCAACCACGGTGTCAGACACTTTGAGTGAAGGCACCACACTGAAGGTGTTCATGATGTGATCAGGGTTCTCTTCTCAGATCTTGCTGATAAGGAGAGTGCCCATTCCAGAGCATGTGCCCCCGCCCAGTGAGCGGGTCAGCTGGAAGCCCTGCAGGCAGACACAGCTCTCTTCCTCCTTCCAAACCACATCCAGAACAGAATCAACCAGCTCCGCTCCCTCTGTGCAGTGGTCTTTGACCCAGTTGTTACCTGCCCCAGACTGACCAAGTACAAAGTTGTCTGGTCTAAAGATCTGGCCAAAAGGACCTGAGTGAACAGAATCCATGGTCCCAGGTTCTAGATCCACCAGGATGGCACGAGGAACATATTTGCCACCTGTGGCTTCATTGTAGTACACAGAGATATGGTCCAGCTGCAGGTTGCTGTCCCCATGGTAGGTGCCGGTGGGGTCGACGTCATGTTCATCACTGATCACCTCCCAGAACTTGGCACGGGGATCTGGTTGCCACACTGACCGGCCTGGATGTGCACGATTTCCCTCATGGTTAAAATTTATTTATTTTTGCTCGCTTCAAGGTATGTATGGGGCAAGAAAATAAGTAATTTTTTTCTCTGCAGGTCGCAGGCTGCAAGGTTGGAATGCACCCCAGAGGCTGGAACAGCGAGGGGTTTTTTTTGTTGTTGTTGTTGTTTTGTTTGTTTGTTTGTTTTGCTTAGGACTGCCTTGGTTATTCAGGCTCTATTAGGTTCTATATACCTTTTTAAATAGTTTTTTTTTTAGTTTTTGTGAAAAATATCATTGGTAGTTTGATAAGAATAGCTTTGAATCTACACATTGCTTTGAGCAGTATGGCCGTTTTAATTATATTGACTCTTCCCATCCGTGAGCATGGAATGTTTTGCCATTTATATGTGTCATCTCTGATTTATTTGAGCAGTGTTTGGTAGTTCTTGTAGGGATCTTTTACCTCCCTGGTTAGCTGTATTTCTAGTTATTTTATTTTGGAGCCGGCAGTTGTGAATGGGATTGGCTCCCAGCTTAACTGCTGTTGGTGTATATGATTGGTAGTGATATTTGCACATTGGTTTTTGTATCCTGAGACTTTACTGCAGCTGCTTATCAGCTGAAAAAGCTTTATGACTGAAACTATGGGGATTTCTAGATAAATAATTATGTTATCTGCAAACTGGGATAGTTTGACTTCCTCTCTTCCTATTTGGAACCTTTATTTTTTTTTTTTCTCTTGTCTAATTGCCTTGGCTAGGACCTCCAATACTATCTTGAATAGGAAGGGTGAGTGAGGGCATCCTTGTCTTATGACGGTTTTCAAGGGGAATGCTTCCAGCTTTTGCTCATTCAGTATGATGTTGGCTGTGTTTGTCATAAATGGCTCTTATTATTTTGAGGTATGTTTCTTCAATACCTAGGTTATTTAGAGTTTTTAACATGAAAGCGTGTTGCATTTTTATTGAAAGTCTTTTTTACATCTAATGAAATAATCATGTAGTTTTTGTCTTTAGTTCTGTTTATGTGATGAATCATATTTATTGATTTGCATATGTTGAACTAACCTTGTGTCTCAGGGATAAAGCCAACTTGATCATGGTGGATTATCTTTTTGATGTGCTGTTTGACTAGGTTGACCAGCATTTTGTTGAGGATTTTTGCATCAGTGTTCATCAAAGATATTGACCTGAAGTTTTCTTTCTTTGTTGTATCTCTACCAAATTTTTGGTATTAGAATGATGCTGGCCTCATAGAATGAGTTGGGGAGAAGTCCCTTCTTCTCAATTTTTTTTGGAATAGTTTCAGCAGTTATGGCACCAGTTCTTTATACAACTGGTAATATTTATCTGTTAATCTGTCTGGTCCTGGACTTTTTTTTTTTTTGGTTGGTAATCTATTTGTTACTGACTTAGTTTCAGAGCTTGTTATTGGTATATTCAGGGATTCAATTTCTTCCTGGTTCAGTCTTGGGAGGATGTATGTGTTCAGAAATTTATCTATTTGTTCTAGATTTTCTAGTTTATCTGCATATAGGTGTTCATAATATACTCTGATACTTCTTTGTATTTCTGTGGGGGTCAGTTGTATTATCACCCTTGGTGTTTGAGTGTGTTTATTTAGATCTTCTCTCTTCTTCACTAGTCTAGCTAGCAGTCTATTTATTTCATTACTCTTTAAGAAAAACACATCTTGGATTTATTGATCTTTTGAATTTTTTGTGTCTCAATATCCTTCAGTTTCGTTCTGATTTTGGTTGTTTTTTTTGTCTTCTGCTAGCTTTGGGGTTGGTTTTCTATTGCTTCTCCAGTTCTTTTAGTTGTGAAGTTATGTTGTTAAATTGAGATCTTTCTAACTTTTCGATGTGGGCATTTAGTGCTATAAATTTCCCTGTTAACATTGCCTTAACTGTGTCCCAGAAATTCTGGTACATTGTATCTTTGTTCTCATTAGTTTCAAAGAACATCTTGATATAAGCCTTAAATTTATTATTTACCTAAAAGTCATCCAGGAGCAGTTTATTCAATATCCATTTAACTGTATGGTTTTGAGTGAATTTGTTAGTCTTAATTTTAATTTGATTGTGTTGTGGTCTGAGAGACTGTTTGTTATAATTTCACTTCTTTTGCATTTGCTGAGGCATGTTTTACTTCTGACTATGTAACTGATTTTAGAGTATGTGCCATGTGACAATGAGAAGAAGGTATATTCTGTTTTGTTTTTTTTTTTTTTTTTTTTTTTTTTGTGGAGCAGTCTCCCAATGTCTATCATGTCTATTTGATCCAGTGCTGATTTCAGGTCCTAAATAACTTTGTTAACTTCCTGTCTTGATAATCTGTTTATTATGGTCAATGTGGTGTTAAAGTCTCTCAGTATTATTTTGTGGGAGCCTAACTATCTTTGAAGGTCTCCAAGAACTTGATTTATAAATCTGGGTACTCCTGTGTTGGGAGCATATTATGTTTAGATCTTGTTGAATTGAACCCTTTATCATTTTGTAATGCCCTTCTTTTATCTTTTTTAATCTTTGCTGCTTTAAAATCTTTCTTGTCAGAAACTAGGAATGCAACCCCTACTTTTTTTGTTTTCTATTTTCTTGGTAGATTTTTCTCCATCCCTTTATTTTGAGGCTATGTGTGTCATTTCATATGAGATGGCTCTCTTGAAGACAGCAGACCAATGATTTTTGGTTATTTATCCTGCTTGCCACTCTGTGCCTTTTAATTGGAGCATTTAACCCATTTACATTCAAGGTTAGTATTGTTATGTGCGGATTTCATCCTGTCATCATGATGTCAGCTGGTTATCATTCAGACTTGTTAGTGTGGTTACTTTACAGTGTCAGTGGTCTGTGTACTTCAGTGTGTTTCTGTAATGGCCTTTAACAGTCTTTTCTTTTCATATTTAGTACTTCCTTCAAGAGCTATTGTAAGGCAGGTCTGGTGGTAACAAATTTCCTCAGCATTTGCTTGTCTGAAAAGGATCTTATTTCTACTTTGATTATGAAGCTTAAGTTTGCTGAATATGAAATTCTTGTTTGGAATTTCTTTTCTTTAAGAATATCAAATATAGGCCCCCGATCTCTTCTGGCTTGTAGGTTTCTGCTGAGAGCTCTGCTGTTAGTTTGATGGACTTCTCTTTGTATGTGACCTTCTCCTTCTCTCTAGCTGCCTTTATTCTTTTTTGTTTCTGTCTTGCAGAATCTGGTAACTATATATCTTGGGGATAGTCACTCTGTTGATCATCTCACATTAGTTCTCTGTATTTCCTGTATTTGAATGTTGGCCTCTCTAGCAAGGTTGGGAAAACATTAATGTATTATATCCTGAAATATGTTTTCCAAGTTGCTTACTTTCTATCCTTCTCTTTCAGGGACACCAATGTGTCATATATTTGGTCTCTTTACATAATCCTATATTTCACTTTTCTTCATTCTTCTTTATTATTTTTTATTTATTATTGTTTGACTGGCTTAATCCAGATAAACAAACTTTGAGCTCTGAGATTCTTTTCTCAATTTGGCCAATTCTGTTATTAATATTTCTGATTGTATTCTAAAATTCTTGAAGTGTTTTTTTTAGCTCTATTAGATCAGTTTGGTTCTTTCTTAAAATGTGCATTTTATCGCTTGCTTCTGCATCATTTTATTGTATTCCTTAGATTCCTTGAAGTAGGATTCAACTTTCTTCCTAAATGTCAATGATCTGTTTTTCTTTCTGTATTCTGAATTCTATTTCTGACATTTCAACCATTTCAGCCTGACTAAGGACCGTTGCTGGAGAAATGGTGAAATGGTTTGGAGTTAAGAGTACATTCTGGCTTTTTGAGTCACTGGAGTTCTTGCACTAGTTTTTTCTCATATGTATGGGCTGATGTTCCCTCAATTTTTGAAGTTACTGTCCTTTGGATGGGTTTTTGTTTTTCTCTTCTTTGATACCCTTGGCGGTTTGATTGTAGTATATGGTGAGCTCAGTTGATTTGTTTTGGATCCAGTCCACTCCTGGATCTTTGGGTAGCCCCCTCTGATTACATGACTTCATGCTCACATATCTTTTGTTGAGTGTTCTGCTCCACAGTGCTCCCTCAGGCAGGGACCACAGTTGGCAGACAGACCATATTCTCGCTAAGTCACCCCATTCTGCAATCCAAGTACTTCTTAGGGGAACACAGAGATGTGCCTGCCTATAAAGTTCTGGCAGAAGCTGGAAGCTCTAGCATGTGTAGCCTGTCATGCTATAAGAGTCAGGATTGAATAAAGTTGCCTGCCATGCCATCTAGGTGTTATGAGTGCAAAAGGAAGTATACCCCTTTACACTCCAAATATTTTAAACCATTATCTGATCCTGGGCCAAGGGAAGGGGGCAAATATTACTTAAAATGGATATAAAGTTATATTTTAAACTGTATTTGACTTACTCCAAATATCTGCAAGTAACCAGAATAATATAGCATCCATCCAAGATATCATCAAGAAAGGAGAACTAAACAGAACATAATTTAAAGACTGAATAATAAATTCAAACCATTTTATCCTACCATTCCTACTGTTGAGACTACTCTGTAAGCCAGTTTCACCTACAAAATGATAAACACTAAACACATACCATCCCCTCCATGATGTAGTTTATGCTTATGTTTTCAAACCTGCTTATTACCACTCTAGGACCACCTTATACTAATGTCACACCAATATGATTCTTTTTCCTGAGCACATCAAGTTTTCTCACTCCTTAGTGTCCTTGTACTTGTTGTTCCTTCTGACTGGGATAATTTTTCTAAACCCATGCTGACTTATAATATCATCTTCTCTTTCAATATTCAGTTAAAATGACACCAACTCTCTGAAGCTGACCTGATTCCTAGATGATTACTCATCTGCCCTTTTCCATTCCATTCCCCACCCTGGTCCCCTAATCCTTCAGTCATTATTTTTTTCAACACTAATAACTACAATTTAGAGTTATTTGAGAACTTGCCTGTCTCCTCCACTAGACTTGGTGCTCCAGTGTCTGACCCGTTGTTTTGTTTATTTGGTTTTCTATAAATATAAAAACAATTGAAGTTTGATTTTAAAATAAGATCCTAATATTTTTATATAAGCACAGCTGATCATGGAAACTAGGTACCATGCTAGAACAGATACATAAATTATTTTTCTGAACCAGTTCTTCTCAGAGTGAAAACTTTATTTATTCATGCACCAAATATTTACTTTGTTCTTATCATATGTTAGGATTTTGCTCAACAGTGAATAATTTGTTATATTTTATAGATTAAAAAGCTCTTTCATATTTACTTTTATCCTAAGAATTCAGTAAATATTTGCCAAATTGAATGAATTAATAATAATAATAACAATAATAATGGCAATTGCAGTTAGTAAGAATGAAATCTATACTGGGCGCTTGCTAAACATCTTGGTTAATCTTCATAACAGCTTTAAAGGGTCAGGTATCATTAACTTAATTTCACAGATGAGGATACTAAATCCCAAAAGGTTAACCTGCTATGGTTCCACAGCCAGTAAAAGGCAGAGTTATCATTGAAATCTAGGTTATGCTGGGGGTGTCTATGCTTGGGACAACTATACTCCATGGTGGAAATAGTGAATAATTACATGAAGGATCAGTTGTCATTTATGAACCACAGGCTAAGAAATAAAAACTGCTTTTTGTTTTGTCCATTTCAATCCAATGTTCTTGTCTTATTTTTTTTTTGGAATGCAAAATCCTGCTGTATGAATGCAAGATGCCAAGTTGACATTTTAGAAAAGTAAATCAGTTACAGCAAAACCAGTAGGGAAGATTTCTTTTTTTTTTTTTCTTTTTTTCTTTTTTTTTTAAATTTATTTATTATTATTATACTTTAAGTTGTAGGGTACATGTGCATAATGTGCAGGTTTGTTACATATGTATACTTGTGCCATGTTGGTGTGCTGCACCCATCAACTTGTCATTTACATCAGGTATAACTCCCAATGCAATCCCTCCCCCCTCCCCCCTCCCCATGACAGGCCCCTGTGTGTGATGTTCCCCTTCCTGAGTCCAAGTGATCTCATTGTTCAGTTCCCACCTATGATTGAGAACATGCGGTGTTTGGTTTTCTGTTCTTGTGATAGATTGCTAAGAATGATGGTTTCCAGCTGCATCCATGTCTCTACAAAGGACACAAACTCATCCTTTTTGATGGCTGCATAGTATTCCATGGTGTATATGTGCCACATTTTCTTAATCCAATCTGTCACTGATGGACATTTGGGTTGATTCCAAGTCTTTGCTATTGTGAATAGTGCTGCAATAAACATACGAGTGCATGTGTCTTTATAGCAGCATGATTTATAATCCTTTGGGTATATACCCAGTAATGGGATGGCTGGGTCATATGGTACATCTAGTTCTAGATCCTTGAGGAATTGCCATACTGTTTTCCATAATGGTTGAACTAGTTTACAATCCCACCAACAGTGTAAAAGTGTTCCTATTTCTCCACATCCTCTCCAGCACCTGTTGTTTCCTGACTTTTTAATGATCGCCATTCTAACTGGTGTGAGATGGTATCTCATTGTGGTTTTGATTTGCATTTCTCTGATGGCCAGTGATGATGAGCATTTTTTCATGTGTCTGTTGGCTGTATGAATGTCTTCTTTTGAGAAATGTCTGTTCATATCCTTTGCCCACTTTTTGATGGGGTGGTTTGTTTTTTTCTTGTAAATTTGTTTGAGTTCTTTGTAGGTTCTGGATATTAGCCCTTTGTCAGATGAGTAGATTGCAAAAATTTTCTCCCATTCTGTAGGTTGCCTGTTCACTCTGATGGTAATTTCTTTTGCTGTGCAGAAGCTCTTTAGTTTAATGAGATCCCATTTGTCAATTTTGGCTTTTGCTGCCGTTGCTTTTGGTGTTTTAGACATGAAGTCTTTGCCCATTCCTATGTCCTGAATGGTACTACCTAGGTTTTCCTCTAGGATTTTTATGGTATTAGGTCTAACATTTAAGCCTCTAATCCATCTTGAATTAATTTTCGTATAAGGAGTAAGGAAAGGATCCAGTTTCAGCTTTCTACTTATGGCTAGCCAATTTTCCCAGCACCATTTATTAAATAGGGAATCCTTTCCCCATTTCTTGTTTCTCTCAGGTTTGCCAAAGATCAGATGGCTGTAGATGGGTGGTATTATTTCTGAGGACTCTGTTCTGTTCCATTGGTCTATATCTCTGTTTTGGTACCAGTACCATGCTGTTTTGGTTACTGTAGCCTTGTAGTATAGTTTGAAGTCAGGTAGCGTGATGCCTCCAGCTTTGTTCTTTTGACTTAGGATTGTCTTGGAGATGCGGGCTCTTTTTTGGTTCCATATGAACTTTAAAGCAGTTTTCTCCAATTCTGTGAAGAAACTCATTGGTAGCTTGATGGGGATGGCATTGAATCTATAAATGACCTTGGGCAGTATGGCCATTTTCACGATATTGATTCTTCCTATCCATGAGCATGGTATATTCTTCCATTTGTTTGTGTCCTCTTTTATTTCACTGAGCAGTGCTTTGTAGTTCTCCTTGAAGAGGTCCTTTACATCCCTTGTAAGTTGGATTCCTAGGTATTTGATTCTCTTTGAAGCAATTGTGAATGGAAGTTCATTCCTGATTTGGCTCTCTGTTTGTCTGTTACTGGTGTATAAGAATGCTTGTGATTTTTGCACATTAATTTTGTATCCTGAGACTTTGCTGAAGTTGCTTATCAGCTTAAGGAGATTTTGGGCTGAGACAATGGGGTTTTCTAAATATACAATCATGTCATCTGCAAACAGGGACAGTTTGACTTCTTCTTTTTCTAACTGAATACCCTTGATTTGTTTCTCTTGCCTGATTGCCCTAGCCAGAACTTCCAACACTATGTTGAATAGGAGTGGTGAGAGAGGGCATCCCTGTCTTGTGCCAGTTTTCAAAGGGAATTTTTCCAGTTTTTGCCCATTCAGTATGATATTGGCTGTGGGTTTGTCATAAATAGCTCTTATTATTTTGAGGTACGTTCCATCAATACCGAATTTATTGAGCGTTTTTAGCATGAAGGGCTGTTGAATTTTGTCAAAAGCCTTTTCTGCATCTATTGAGATAATCATGTGGTTCTTGTCTTTGGTTCTGTTTATATGCTGGATTATGTTTATTGATTTGCCAATGTTGAACCAGCCTTGCATCCCAGGGATGAAGCCCACTTGATCATGGTGGATAAGCTTTTTGATGTGTTGCTGAATCCGGTTTGCCAGTATTTTATTGAGGATTTTTGCATCGATGTTCATCAGGGATATTGGTCTAAAATTCTCTTTTTTTGTTGTGTCTCTGCCAGGCTTTGATATCAGGATGATGTTGGCCTCATAAAATGAGTTAGGGGGGATTCCCTCTTTTTCTATTGATTGGAATAGTTTCAGAAGGAATGGTACCAGCTCCTCCTTGTACCTCTGGTAGAATTCAGCTGTGAATCCATCTGGTCCTGGACTTTTTTTGGTTAGTAGGCTATTAATTATTGCCTCAAATTCAGAGCCTGCTATTGGTCTATTCAGGGATTCAACTTCTTCCTGGTTTAGTCTTGGAAGAGTGTAAGTGTCCAGGAAATTATCCATTTCTTCTAGATTTTCCAGTTTATTTGCGTAGAGGTGTTTATAGTATTCTCTGATGGTAGTTTGTATTTCTGTGGGGTCGGTGGTGATATCCCCTTTATCATTTTTAATTGCATCAATTTGATTCTTCTCTCTTTTCTTCTTTATTAGTCTTGCTAGTGGTCTGTCAATTTTGTTGATCTTTTCAAAAAACCAACTCCTGGATTCATTGATTTTTTGGAGAGTTTTTTGTGTCTCTATCTCCTTCAGTTCTGCTCTGATCTTAGTTATTTCTAGCCTTCTGCTAGCTTTCGAATGTGTTTGCTCTTGCTTCTCTAGTTCTTTTAATTGCGATGTTAGAGTGTCAATTTTAGATCTTTCCTGCTTTCTCTTGTGGGCATTTAGTGCTATAAATTTCCCTCTACACACTGCTTTAAATGTGTCCCAGAGATTCTGGTATGTTGTACCTTTGTTCTCATTGGTTTCTAAGAACATCTTTATTTCTGCCTTCATTTCGTTATGTACCCAGTAGTCATTCAGGAGCAGGTTGTTCAGTTTCCATGTAGTTGAGCGGTTTTGATTGAGTTTCTTAGTACTGAGTTCTAGTTTGATTGCACTGTGGTCTGAGAGACAGTTTGTTATAATTTCTGTTCTTGTACATTTGCTGAGGAGTGCTTTACTTCCAATTACGTGGTCGATTTTGGAGTAAGTACGATGTGGTGCTGAGAAGAATGTATATTCTGTTGATTTGGGGTGGAGAGTTCTATAGATGTCTATTAGGTCTGCTTGCTGCAGAGATGAGTTCAATTCCTGGATATCCTTGTTAACTTTCTGTCTCGTTGATCTGTCTAATGTTGACAGTGGAGTGTTGAAGTCTCCCATTATTATTGTATGGGAGTCTAAGTCTCTTTGTAAGTCTCTAAGGACTTGCTTGATGAATCTGGGTGCTCCTGTATTGGGTGCATATATATTTAGGATAGTTAGCTCTTCCTGTTGAATTGATCCCATTACCATTATGTAATGGCCTTCTTTGTCTCTTTTGATCTTTGATGGTTTAAAGTCTGTTTTATCAGAGACTAGTATTGCAACCCCCGCTTTTTTTTGTTCTCCATTTGCTTGGTAAATCTTCTTCCATCCCTTTATTTTGAGCCTATGTATGTCTCTGCATGTGAGATGGGTCTCCTGAATACAGCAGACTGATGGGTCTTGACTCTTTATCCAGTTTGCCAGTCTGTGTCTTTTAATTGGAGCATTTAGTCCATTTACTTTTAAGGTTAAGATTGTTATGTGTGAACTTGATCCTGCCATTATGATATTAACTGGTTATTTTGCTCGTCAGTTGATGCAGTTTCTTCCTAGCCTCGATGGTCTTTACATTTTGGCATGTTTTTGCAATGGCTGATACCAGTTGTTCCTTTCCATGTTTAGTGCTTCCTTCAGGGTCTCTTGTAAGGCAGGCCTAGTGGTGACAAAATCTCTAAGCATTTGCTTATCTGTAAAGGATTTTATTTCTCCTTCACTGATGAAACTTAGTTTGGCTGGATATGAAATTCTGGGTTGAAAATTCTTTTCTTTAAGAATGTTGAATATTGGCCCCCACTCTCTTCTGGCTTGGAGAGTTTCTGCCGAGAGATCTGCTGTTAGTCTGATGGGCTTCCCTTTGTGGGTAACCCGACCTTTCTCTCTGGCTGCCCTTAAGATTTTTTCCTTCATTTCAACTTTGGTGAATCTGGCAATTATGTGTCTTGGAGTTGCTCTTCTCGAGGAGTATCTTTGTGGCGATCTCTGTATTTCCTGGATTTGAATGTTGGCCTGCCCTACTAGGTTGGGTAAGTTCTCCTGGATGATATCCTGAAGAGTGTTTTCCAACTTGGTTCCATTTTCCCCCTCACTTTCAGGCACCCCAATCAGACGTAGATTTGGTCTTTTTACATAATCCCATACTTCTTGCAGGCTTTGTTCATTTCTTTTTCTTCTTTTTTCTTTTGGTTTCTCTTCTTGCTTCATTTCATTCATTTCATCCTCAATCGCAGATACTCTTTCTTCCAGTTGATCGAGTCGGTTACTGAAGCTTGTGCATTTGTCACGTATTTCTCGTGTCATGGTTTTCATCTCTTTCATTTCGTTTATGGAAGATTTCTAGAAATCCTCTTGCCAAGTCTTACTTTTATAAATAAAAGAAATTCCAAAGAGACTGAAAATCAAGGCACGAGTTAGTGACAAACCTGAGATTCTGTATGATCTGTAGACAAACAACTTAACTTTGCTGATCCTCAATTTTCCCATGAGTAAATTAAAGATGCTATTATTATACTGTTCAAGATTGTTTAAAAAAAAAAGGTTTAAAAAGAGACTGCAGGTGAAAGTCTCTTCTATCATGACTATCTCAAAACAACTGCTCAATAAAGGTTTGAGAAAATGGTAAGGATCAATTTCCACTGTCTTAGTTTAGAAGCCCCTATAAATCAGAATGGCACTTTTCATTGTTTTTCTCCTCCACCCCCAAAACTCTGTAACACACATACATTGTTTCTATAGTGAGGCTTATCATCACTTGAGATGACATGTGACTTGACAACTAGTTTTTCAGTGAAAAATTAGTAAAGAGATTTGAGTTGCCTCCAAGCTCTGGGTGAGTTATGTGAGAAGGGACTACCAAAAAACCGAATGTCATTTTATATTGTGTTAATAGAAGCCTAATGTCTGCATAAGAGAACAACTATCAAAGGGAGCCTTCAAAGCTGCTTCAGAGAGATACACATGGCAACAAGGAAGGGGGCTTGGCTTTGCATGGTCCCAAACTCAATTTAAACAGTTCGCCCAAAGTTGAATAAGATCAGAAGCACTGACTCATGTTTCCCAAACTCGGTGGCACTCAGTGCAAAGATCATAGCCAACTTATTAATGAACCCCAAGAGGTATGCATGACGGGGCCCCTGACATGAGCCATTTATCAAATGTTCTGTCTCCTGAAGATGAGTCTGCTAAGAAGAGCAAATCACACCAGGAAGACTTCTAAGAGGATAAAGCATAGAGAAAATGGGGTTTGGAAACCCCTATGGGGAATTTTTTCAAAACCAAGTTATCTGGAAGAAATTATGTTCCCCAGTTTTAAGTTTTGTCTGTATGGCCTAAGTCAAGAGATAAATTAAGTGGCCTCTCAAGTTGGACAGAACCAAAATTATGATGATATATTACTTTTTCCTTGCTTCTCTCTCTCTGTTCTCCACAAAGAACTCTCTTTCCATTCCTCTGTTAAAACCACACAACAGTTACCAAGCCAGGTTGCAACACAATTGAGTAAGCTAGTTTTCTTAACATCTTTTTGGCTGAGGAGTAATTTGAACAGCAAGCATAAAAATTATACTTCTTACTTCCAGTTCTGCCACTTGATGAGACATTAGGCAAATAAGTAGTAATCTCATATCTTTGAACCTCTGTTTTCTCCTACATCAAATAGAATTATCAACCACTGATGTGTCTTTCTCTTATCATCAGAATAAGCATCAAATCAGTTAAAATATGGAAAAGAGCCTTGTAACCTCTGACAACCTGTGCACATATAAGGCACTGTTACTTTTGTCATTTACATTCCAGATGTCAGTTACATTCCTTAAGTCTATACCATAGACTTTTTCATGTATTCATTCAAAAATATTTTTTGAGCTTATAGTATCTGCCAGGCATTGTGGTAGTGTCTGAGAATATAGCAGTAAAAAAAAAAAAACCAAAACAAATACAAATCTCTGCTTTTGTGAAGTTTTATTAACGAATAGAAAATAAATGAGGAAACAAACCTATATGAACAAGATACTTTCAGATGGTTATGGGTGCTATGAAAGAAAATGAATGAGGAATTGTGATGAAGAATGTCTGGGATGAGGAAGCTACTTTATATCAAGTGATCAGAGAAAGACATTTCAGGAAAAAAGAATCACATTTAATATTGAGCATAAAGAAGCTTAGTGGACTCAGTAATAGAAAAACAATTGCTGACACATTTGACAATGTGGATGAGTTTGAAAAACATTTTGCTGAGTGAAAGAATCTTTACACAAAATAATACACATTGTATGATTTCATTTAGATAAAATTCAAGAACAGGTAAAACTAATCTGTTGGGGGAGAGGTTAGTATATTGGTTACCCCTACTGCTGACGTATAGGAATTGACTGAAAAGATGCATGAGGAAACTATCTGGGACTATGAAAATCTGTGCCTTGTTTTGAGTGGCGGGTAAATCACTTTATATATTTTTCAAAATGCATCAAACTGTACACTTAAGATTTGCTTATTTTACTCTGTGTAAATTGTATCTCAGTTAGGTAGAAAGAAAGGAAGGGAGGAAGGAAGGAAGGAAGGAAGGAAGGAAGGAAGGAAGGAAGGAAGGAAGGAAGGAAGGAAGGAAGGAAGGAAGGAGGGAAGGAAGAAGGGCAGCTAGTGAAGTGTTAACGATCAGGGAAGAAGGGGTATGAGATAAAATCATAAGAGACAAGAAGAAACCAAATCAAGTAGACTGTGATAAGTTTGACTTATACTCAAAATGTGATGGAAACTCAGTGAAGCGTTTTGAGCAAGAGTTATGTCATTTGGCTTAAGTTTATAAAAATAAATATCTGGCTTCTGTGTTGCAAACAGATTGTAGGGCAGGAGATGGAAGGGTGATGGTGCATGGAAGCAGGGCGACTAGATGAAAGTCTTCTGCAGCAATCTAGGCAGAAAATAGTGGCTCAGACCCTGGTGGTAGCAGTAGAAAAAATAAAGAAGTAAATGGATTAGTGATACATCTTAGAGGTAGAGACTACTAGACTTTTTTGTTTTTTAAACTGGTGAGAAAACAAGAGAAATTAAGGCAGACTTCTAAATATTTAGGCCTAGGCAACTTGTTACAACATATTTGCGGATGGGAAATACTGGAGCTGGAGCAGATTATGGTCATGTTAGGTTTAGCAATTTCTTAGGTCTCCATAAGTCCCGGGTTTACAGTCCAAGATGCAGTGAAAGGTGATGCAAGGGAGATCACATATGAAATTGTGTCACTTTTATGTCACAGCAGTATCTTTCTGAGACTTTGTAGCCTACTTCTGAATGTGTTCCTCATTTAGAAACTGGCTCTCTATGTATTTTTTAAAGTGACCAGAAGTGGAAAACAATTTTCTACTTGCCTCTGAATTGATCATGACTCACTTTAATGCTTTTGGTCATAGGTTCCACACATTTAAAAAGAGTCACAGATAGACCTGTGCCATGTGGGAGACAGCAAGCTGAAGACAGGGGTAAAATGTAGATCCTAGGAGAAACATTTGAA
The DNA here is from genome assembly GCF_043159975.1 of Macaca nemestrina. Classification (NCBI taxonomy): domain Eukaryota; kingdom Metazoa; phylum Chordata; class Mammalia; order Primates; family Cercopithecidae; genus Macaca; species Macaca nemestrina. Next base: position 88,790,996 of record NC_092145.1, read on the forward strand.
GGAGTTGGATCAGTTTGGCCCTGAGAATATTATAAAAGATATGACTAATGCCTTCAAACGTCTAAGGAGTTATTACAGTGCAAAGAGTACAGAAGACAGAAACTATGTCAAACCTGGAAACCATGGGCAGAAGCCACAAGATGACAAAATTCAGGTCAACGTAAGGAAGAATTTCCAAGCAATCACAGCTATCTATGAGCACAAGGCTGATTTTAGAGGTGGTTAGCTCCTTTACATGAAAATGTATAAGCAAGAGGCTGTTTTAAGTATTATGATGACAACACCCTCTGGATGAAATTTCAGTCTCATAGGGAAGGCTTATGGCATATTATGCCAATGGTATATTTGATACACATAGGAGCCAATGAATCTATTGTTATTCTCTTCGTGATTAGCATCCCAGTCACTAATGCATATCTGCTTTTTAGTCAAATCTTTTCTTCCCCCCCCCCTTCCTCTTTGGATGTAGTGCATTATTTTTCACTGCTGCAGTGTCACTAAGCCACAGAGTCCCCAGCTAAAATTCTGAAAGGGCACATGGAAATCTCCCAGGGCCTGACTCCCCCACACACCTATGAAACTCCCTTTCACAGTGGCAAGAAGCAGAATTACATCCCAACTGTAAGCTGATGTAAGTCTTCCTTCTCCTTTCCTTGCTTTTTCTTTTTCCTCACTCTTTACCTCTCTCAAATCTTCCCCATCTACCCCCTCTTCTACCACCTATGCTCTCTCTTCCTTTCTTCATCCTTCTACCTCTCTTTCCTTTGCCCCTACTTTTCCCTTAAACTTTGCTGCTATTTCTACGTCTTGTATATCCTGTTCTTGTAAATATGGTTCACAAGCTACTCCAGGTTAGACACAAAGTGATTATAACCCGCCAGTGATCACTTTCTTTTACCTGTTTCCTCCTGTCCTTTCCACCGCATCTCCAGTTAAAGGCTAGTTGGAGGTCAGTGCTCTCTTTCTAATATGGCCCCAAGTTCAGTAGGCGTGTATACCACTGAGAGTTAATGCTATCACTTCCTCCTGATAGCAACATTCACTCATTAAGTAGTTGATTTATTCAACAAGATCTGCTATATGTCAGGTACTATTCTAGGTGTTGAAGATATAGTGGTGAAAAAGTCTCTGCCTTCATAAAGCTTACATTCTAGTAAGGGAAGACGTACAATAAATAATGAAAAATACAACAGGGTACACAGTTTCAGACAGACTAGAGAGAGATATTTTTGTGATCTATTGCACTGCATGGTGACAACAGTTAATAGTAATAAACGTTCTCACCACCAAAAATTGATAAGTTGATGAGGCAATAGATATGTTAATTAGCTTGGTTGACTCTACAATGTATGAATAGATCAAAACATCACATTGTACCCCATAAATCTACACAATTATTATTTGTTAGATAAAAATTACTTTAAGAAGTAAAAATACAAATGAATAATATATTCTACATAGTGATTTGGCTTATAAAGAAAATAAGATAGAACAAGCAGACAGAGAATGACCAAGGAATGTCTATTCTTCTTAACAGAATGACCAGGACAGACTTATCTTGGTCAATGACATCCGAAAACAAAAATATGAAGGAAGGGAAAGAGTGAACCAAGAAAATACTGGAGAAAAAGCATTCCATGCATGGAAAACAGCAAATGCAAAGGCTTCGAAGGGGCAGCTTCCTGGTTGTTTTTCACAAATCACAAGAAGGTCAATATAGGTGAGGCAGAATAAATGAGGGGGTGAGTTGTAAGAGATAAGGAGATGAGAGACCAGATCATGTAGGCCTTAGAAGCCATTGTAGGAACTTAGCTTTTATTCTGGGAGAGGGTTTTGAGCTGAAGAGTAACTTGATCTGATGGACCTAGTAAATAAAGGAATACTCTGGCTGGTGCATAGAAAATATTTTGTCAAAGATAGAAACAGGGAGGGTAGTTAGAGGGCTACTGAAATAATCCAAGAAAGAGATGATGGTGATTTATAGTAAGGTATTAGTACTGGAGGTAGTTGAATGTGGGATATATTTGGAAAGGACAGTATCCTCAGAGGGCTAAAGGCAATGAGTAGAGGCAGAAGCCATCCCCAGGAATCAGGAGATTCATGACAATTAACAGGGACATTCTGGATATGAGATCTTCATTCTACCACCTACAAAGGTCACTTTATTGATTGGAATTTAAGGCCCTGAAGCAGGTTTATGAAAGAGAGATTTGAAATTAGGAGAACTTTATTCATTTACAAATCCAACCTATCCCGGTGAAAGATTATACAAGGACAGTGCTTTATCCATTGCTGCCCACCCTTGTTCCTACCTACACTATTTCTCCCTCCTCCTCTCCTACCAATCCAGTGCTGGGCACATTATCTGCTATGAGATAGGTCTTCAGTAAATCTCTAGTAAATAACATGTCCTGCCTGTGGCAGAGGAAGAAAGTAGCAGATTCTCAATAGAGGAGGTAGGAAGGCACCCGTGACCAAGGCCAGTAACCTGCTTGGGAAGGTGCACTCTGCTTATAACCATAAGTAACCAAGGCTCAGGACCTAACCTCTTATTTCTGTTTCTCCTTTATGCAACCTAGCATTTGCTTAGGCAGCCAGCACATGTTCTGGAGCTGTGCTAGAGAACTATGACTCTCAAGAACTTTCTGGGGGATGCCTACTGTGTGGAGAGTGTCTGGACTACTCATATTGTGAACTTTGTGCTGAGGCAGAGAGACAGAATTTATGCTCAACCAGGAAACAAAATAACATTTTTAACTACTGAAAAGTAATGTGTAGGTGGACAACAGTGACCACTGAGCCCTGATGACAGGAGACTGGAATGGGGCCTGAGGAGCCAAGTGTAATTAAAGTTCAGACTAAGAGTTGCTATGTGTAATAGAGCTGAGTGATTACATCTCAGAAAATGAGATATAATGCCGTAACACAAAACACTTGATCAATATGAAAGCTAACTGAATTTTGCTTTGTTGAGTCATAAGGCATTTTGAGGTCTTTTAGAATCTCCGGGTTAATTATGGAAAAATTTAACTGCTGACACACAGGATTTCAGGAAGTTTCATTCAGTATTAACTCAGCAAATAGTTTTTGGGTAGCAGGCACTGAACTAGTCAACTAACACCAAAGGCACAAAGAAAGGGAAGCAAACTATAATCTTGCATTTTAAAAAGTTCACAGTTTAACCAAGTAGATAGGCATTTATGCAGATAATTATTGCTGAAGAGAGATTGTGTTGCATGCTATAAGGAAAGCATTAAATAGGTCCCTGAGAGAACAAAGCAAGACTAGTGGAGTTTTATTTATGCTTGAAGGTATTTCAGGAATTTTTTAATGGCTTAAGTTGGCTCTTCAAATTAGAGACAGCTTTCTGTAGGTGGAAAAGGGAGAGAAGGCATTACAGATGAGTGGTACAATACAAGGAAATGCGCAGAGTTGTTTTTTTTTTTTTTTTTTTTTTTTTAAGACAGGATATGTTGGGGGACATATTGACTTTTCAGCTAGAGCTTTCTTTCCAAGGATAAGATATGTCAGATAAGGAAAAATTAAACAAAACTAGTCTGATGCCATGTCAAGGATTGGCAGGAACTGACATTTAATAACTATTTGCTGAGTACCCCCACTACATACTCTACACAGTACCTCATGATGCTGGGTTAAGGGTTTTGACAGGACAGGAGTGAGCTATAGAAATATTCTAAGCAGGTTAGTCACTTTATCAGAGCTGTGCTTTAGAAAAATGTCTCTGAAACCTACATGATGAGAAAGAGAAACTATAAATGGAAAAATCCAGTGACAGACTGTTGCAGTCATCTAAGAAAGCAATGACTGGGTAATCAGTCTCATAGATAATGTTTATAACCATTCTGTTCTGGTTTTCTGTTCTTACCTCTCCGAATTTGTTTCTAAGCCTTTTCTTCCTGCTCTGTGTCCTTGGAGGCTGATCTCTATATGCTGCATCACCTAAAACTTTTTTTGCCCTCTTGTTTCTTGTTGTTTTCAGGCAATGGGAGACACTGGCTAAGGGTTGGAAGATAAGAGAAGAGAGAAGTCAGTGTATTAATCAACCCCTTTCACTCTCTCACAGTCAAATTAGCTCTGATATTGGCAGTATTCTTCTACCTACAGCCATAGATGGGGTTGGGCAGCCCCTCTCCCAAAGTTAACAACTTTCTCTAGATTCTAGTAAGACTATTTCTTTCCCAAGTCCTTTAAGGCCTATGGGAGATAATGGCTTCCTCATATTGCTAGAAACTGGATGCTTCACCATCACTTTTTGATTCCTTGATTCCCATAAATCTTCCCTTGCCTCTGTAAATATTCCTTCATTAAATTTATTGCAAAATTTTTTAGCATGCCTTCTGTTTCCTGCCAGTATTCTGATTGATATATATTAATTATCTTCCTGACCTGTAACCTCACTGGTAATAATTTCTCAGATATCTACAGGACCTTAGTGTTTACAAAATGCTTTCACATTCCTTATCTCATTTGATTTGCACACAGAAACCAGAATGATTTTACAAAACATGAATAAGATCTTATCACCTGCTCAAAACTCTCCAATAGCCCCGCCACACTTAAAATACATCTAAAGTCATTATCATAGCCTAAAAGACTTCACATGATCTGGCTCCCAACATATCTCTGAGTACATATTCTACTACTGACTATGCCCCCTGCAATTAAAGCCCAACAGTCAAAGACCATAATGAACACATTCTCTCTTTCTCTCTCTCTCTCTCTCTCTCTCTATATATATATATATATATATATTTATATATATATATATACACACACACACACACACTCATACACATATATGCTTATATATAATATATATATATATATTTCTTGTTGTTATATTCTCTTTCATCTCCACAAGGAAATTGATTTAGTCTAGCTTGGACATTTTTGTCCCAAAGGGCTAGCACAGTGCCTCACACATTATGAACATATATATTCCTGCCCTGGGAATTAAATAAGCTAAGTTTTGTTCTTTCCATTTTACAGATAAAGAAAGTGAGGCCAAAAAAAAAAAAAAAGAAAAAAGAAAATGAGGCCACAAAAAATGAAGTGACTGGCCCATGATAAATGGTGCATTAATGGTAGACCTAGAACTGAGTCTCAGGCAAATACCCTGGTCAGTGTCCCAGTTTTACAGAGAGCTAGACAAACAATGATAGCAGGCGAAAGACTAAAAAGTTAGGAAGGAGGCTTGGACTATCAGTCTTCCAAATAAAATGCTGCTTCCAGAGTGAGAAATGGTTCACAATAAGTTGATAATTTACTTTGCAACTGAGACCTGAATTTGTATCAGAGAAATGGTATCAGAGATAGAAGCAAGTTCAGACAAGTTTGGACTCCTCACTCTTTATGCTTTTTTTTTTTTCCCCCAGAGAAAGAGATCATGTGGGAGTCAGTATGTGTGGATGTGTCCTATGAGGAAGAGAAGTGAAATGGTGTGATTATGGTTACTTATACCATGGAGAACCCAGGCAGACAGTTGGAATTCTTGCAGTTGAAGGCCCTTTGGAGGTATCAGGCCCACTTTGTGAATTTGTGACTCTATCTACTGCCTTAAAGATTTAACACATAACTGAAGAAAGATGCACTTGAGTGAAATTCAGAAATGGATAACCCAGAGAGAGACAGCAAAATCCAATGAGAAAAACAAAGCAAGATAGGGCTGAATTTCCATCCTGGTTCTATGACTAGCTGTGTTATAAGGGTTAATTTGTTCAGCTTCACTGAGCTTCAAGTTTTCTCATCTGTATAAAGGTGGTCATCATAATACCTATTCCACAGGGTAGGTATGAGACATCACAAGTCAAATATCTGGCACATACTAAGATGGGTATTCTCAGATTGTTTTAAGAATGTATTGGATGCTTTCTAAGAACAGTAAAAAATAAATGTTGTCTGTACAGGTTATGTTATGAGCTCTCCTACCATACTTTATGGTGGGGTTGAACTGGACCCTGGAGTCCCCAGGTAGGTCCACTCAATTCTGTTCAACTACATAGACAGCAGTGTAGGAAGGGCATTCTGTGGAGCATAAATACCAAGAGCAAAGAAAACACACAATTAGAAAACATTAAGTAATCCAGCAGGACTGAAACATAAAGTAGAGGAAGAGAGAAAGAGGCACATGAGGCTGGAAAGGAGAGTATAGATAGAAGCACTGTCACCAAGGTAAAATTGCAAGAACTCCTAAAATATGTATGGCATTTCACTATTCACAATGACTTCTGTACCCACTTACAAAAACTTCTACATCTGCTATATAACTTTGTCTTTGCAAAGACCCTGTGCATATATTTATTCATCCATTAAAAGTATTTATTCAGTGCCAGAAACTTTTCCAGGTGCAGAAATGTATCACTGAACAAAACAGTTTAAAACTCCTGCCTATGTGGAGCTTATACCCTGATCCATGAGGCATGTTCTACACTACAGGCATGCCCTGTTTTATTGCATTTTATTTTATTTTGCTTACCAGATATCACATTTTTTACAAATTGAAGGTTTCTGGCAACCTGCATCAAGAAAGTCTATTTGTGCCACTTTTCCAACAGCATATGCTTACTTCATATGTCTGCGTCACATTTTGGTAATTCTTACAATATTTTGAACTTTCTAAATTATTATATCTGTTATGGCGGTCTCTGAGCAGTGATCTTTGAATTTACTATTGCAATTTTTGGGAGTGCCATCAACAACATCCATGTAAAACAGGACACTTCATCAATAAATGTTATAAGTGTTCAGACCATTCTACTGACCAGCAGTTCCCCTGTTTCTCTCCCTCTTTTAGGTCCTCCTTATTCCTTGAAAGACAATAATAATAAAATCTGGCAAATTAATAACCCTACAATGGCCTCCAAGTGTTCACGTGAAAAGAAGAATTTCATGTCTCTCACTTTAAATCAAATCTAGTAATTGTTAAACTTAGTGAGAAAGGCATGATGAAAGTCAATACAGGCTGTAAACCAGGCTTCTGGGCTAGTCAGCCAAGTTGTGAATACAAATAAAAAGTTATTGAAGATAATCAAAAGTGCTACTCAAGTGAACACAAATAATGATAAGACAAAACATCTGTATTATCGAGATGCAGAAAGTTTTAGTTCTCTGGATAGAAGATTAAACCAGCCACAGCATTCCCTTAAACCAAAGCCTAATCCAGAAAAAGACTTTAACTCTCCTTAGTTCTATGAGGGCTGGGAGAAATGAGGATGATACAGAAGAAGAGTTGAAAGCTTTTCACGAGGTTCATATGGTTTATTGTTTCATGAGGTTTCAGGAAAGAAGCCGTGTCCATAACATAAAAGTGCAAGATGAAGAACCAAGTGCTGATGATGAAGTTGTAGCAAATTGTCCAGAAGATCCAGCTAAGATAATTAATGAAGGTAGTTACACAAGGAGTAGATTTTTTTTCTTTACAACTTTTATTTTAGGCTTGGAGAGGGGTACATGTGCAAGTTTGTTACATCAGTAAATTGCCTGTAACAGTGGTATGGTGTACAGCTTGTTTCATTAGCTAGCTGTATTAGTTCATTCTCATGCTGCTAATAAAAACATACGTGAGACTGGGTAATTTCTAAAGGGAAGAGCTTTAATGGACTTGCAGTACCACATGGGTGGGGAGGCCTCACAATTATGGCAGAAAATGAAGGAAGAACAAAGGGACATCTTACATGGTCGCAGGCAAGAGAGCGTGTGCAGGGGAACTGCCCTTTATAAAACCATCAGTTCTCATGAGACTTATTCACTATCATGAGACCAGCACAGAAAAATTCTGTCCCCATGATTCACTTACCTCATACCAGGTCCCTCCATGACATGTGGGGATTATGGGAGCTACAATTCAAGATGAAATTTGGATGGAGGCACAACCAAACTATATTACCAGGTAATGAGCATAATAACCAATAAGTAGATTTTCTGTTCTAACACTCCTCCTACGCTCTACTCTCAAGTAGTCCCTGGTATCTGTTCCCTTTTTTGTGTCCATGTGTATTTAATTAAAAAAATAGATTCTCAATGTAGGCAAAGCAGCCTTCTATTTGAAGAAGAAGAAATCTAAGGCTTTCAAAGCTGTAGAGAAGTCAACGCCTCACTTCAAAGCTTCCAAGGACAGGCTATTGCATAAGGACTAATGAAGCTGGTGACTCTAAGTTGAAGCCAACGTTAATTTACCATTCTGAAAATCTTTGGGGCCTTCAGAATAATGCTAAATCTATTCTATTCTGCCTCTGTCCTATAAATAAATTTAAAAAAGCAAAGCCTGGATGACAGCGTATCCATTTACAGCATAGTTTACTGAATATTTTAAGCCCATTGTTGAGATCCACTGCTCAGAAAAAGATAATCCTGTCAAAATATTACTGTTCAGTAACAATACATCTAGTCACCAAAAAGTAGTGATGGAGAGGTACAAGGAAGTTAATGTTGTTTTCATGTCTCCTAACACAACATCCATTCTGCAGCCATAGATCAAGGAGTAATTTTGACTTTCAAGTTTCATTATTTAATAAATACATTTTGTAAGTCTATAGCTTCTGTAGATAGTGATTCCTCTGAGAGGTCCGAGAAGAGTACATAGAAAGCCTTCTGTAAAAAAATTTATCTTTCTGGATATTATTATGAACATTCATAATTCATGGAAGGAGCTCAAAATATCAAAATTAAGAGGAATTTGGAAGAAGTTGATTCAAACCCTCCTAGATACCTTTGAGGGTTCAAGACTTCAGTGGAGGAAGGAACTGCAGACTTGGTAGAAATAGCAAAAGAATTAGAATTAAAAGTGGAGCCTGAAGATGTGACTGAATTGCTGCCATGTCATAATAAACTGTAACAGACAGGGAGTTGCTTCTTATAGATGAGCAAGGAAAGGAATTTCTTAAGATAGAATATACAACTGGTGAAGAATGATGTAAACATTGTTGGAATGACAACAAAGGACTTAGAATATTATGTAAACTTAGTTGATGAAGCAGTGACAGGGTTTGACAGGATTGACTTCAATTTTGAAAGAATTTCTACTGTGGGTAAAATGTTATCAAACAGCATTGCATGCTACCCTGATCAGTCAGCAACCACTAATATTGAGTCAAGACTCTCTACCATCAGAAAAATTACAACTCTCTGAAAGCTCAGATGATTATTAGCATTTTTAGCAGTAAAGTATTTTTCAGTAAGGTATGTGCATTTTTTAGACAATGCTATTGCATACTTGATAGGTTATAGTATAGCATAAACATAATATTTTTATGCACTGGGAAACAAAAAAAAAACTCATGTGACTTGTTTTATTGCAGTTGTCTGAAACAAAATCACACTATCTCACATGCCTGTATCGTAAATCTAATTTTACAGAACAGAAAATTTAGGCTTAGGTTGGGAAAATAATTCTCTCATTGTCCTATAAATGATAAATAGACTAACATTCAAACTCATAAGTCCAAGCTCCAGGCCCAGCGTCCTTGGCATGAAACCATGCTGTCCACCGGATCAAATTTATAAACTAACCAAATGAGGAAAACAAAGGAAAGAAAAATGTTCATTTTTGTTTCTGATGGCTTGTGAGTGGAATGTTGGCACTCACTGGGTAGGCTTATTAGAAGTCAAGCATTGCTCTCTGTGTCTTACAAATAATAGTTCATTTAATTCATTTAAACTTCTCCTCACAAAAGTCCTAGAAAAAGGTATTTTTAATCCTCATTTTACAGATGAGAAAATAGAAGCACAGGGAGGTTAAGTAACTTGCCTAAAATCATACAGCTGTTAAGCAGCAGAGATGAGCGTCATCTCTGGCAATCTAGCTACAGAGTCTGTATTCTTAACTCCATCACTATCAATGAAAGGAGATGAGTTCTATGGTTATAAAACATAGGTACACAGCTTCTCTAAAGCCTGTGAAAGCGTAACATAAAGTTAAGAACACCATTTCAATCTCCGGGACCTTGTTCTCTGCTGCTAATTCATGGCTGTGAGGCTTTAGATAAATCCCTTTCCCTCTCTAAGCTTTAACTTATTCATCGAGGAAAAAAACAAAACAAAACCAAACAAAACAAAACAAAAACAAAACAAACAAACAAAAAAACCTTAAAATCCAAGTTCTACTTTCCTCCTACTAGATAGATATTAGAAAAAAATGAAATTAAATAACAGATTTAAAGGTGCTTTGTGAGGTGTCAAACACTACATTCATATGATGGATGGCTGACGCTACACAGTCCAGCTCACCCAGAAGGAGTAGAAAAGGAATTTCTTGTATTCGTCCTGGACCAGAAAACCTGCCAAACAGCCTTAGTTCCTAAGGGTGGAGGGAATGCACAGGACGAGAGTATGCAGAGAGCTTTGGTGTTGCCCACTTTTGAGGCATATACTGCTGCCTAGGCTGTTGCCCTGTTTTTATTTGGCTGCCTACTTTTTACTCTATTATCAGAGCTAATTTTAGGTACCTTACCTGGCAGAGGAAGAAAAAAAAATGATGCATTTATACCAATATGAATTAACATTTTCCTGCATTTTCTGGTGGGCAGAGGAGAGAGGAGAAGCTGGAACAGCAGAACCCAAGTGGGGTGTTAACAAAGAAGTATGAATCTGAAACCCAGTGGAGGTAGCTAAATTCAGAGACCTGAGACAGAGGGAGTGGAGAAGAGAGAGAAAAAGGAAAGGGAGAATAATGGAGGAGGAAAGATAGAAAACAGAAAAACTGGAAAGATCAACACATTTTGGGCTCAGTGGCTTTGAAAATATGGAAAATCTAAGTGGCCCCCTTGATCTCTGTTTTACCCTTTCTCCATAGTCCCTTCTTCATTTCTGACTTCCTTGGTTAATGAGTTGCTTGACACTCTTGTAGTTGTTTTACTGTGTTTTATCCAAGCCTACCTACCCCAGAGCAAACTATTATGAGGAAGGCCTTTTGTTACTTCCTTCCAACCTACCCCATCCTTGTTCCATCCATTAAAATTTACCTTTCCTATTTGCTGTTAAAATTCATCTTAAGAAATTCATCTCTCCTGAGATGACCTAGTACAGAGCCTGAAACAAAGTAGGTACTTAATAAATATTTGCTGAGTGAATGGCAGAGGCAAAATCTTAAAGACTTTAAAGCAATAAGAATACTGAGCTCAGAGATGGCAAGTGAGTTGCTTAATGTCACACAGTAGGTTATTTAAAGAGAGGGATTAAAATTCAGGGCTCTTGACTTTTGGTCCTGTGTTCTTCCCACTGCACTGCACTTTGGGGAAACATATGAGAGTCCTATGCTTGTCCCAAGTTCCTGCCTGCATTCCAATTTAATATTTCATATTCTGAAGTCTAATTTTAGAGAGGCTTTGCTTGAAGTGATGAATAAATTGCCCAGGAAGTGTTGCCTCTCAGCAGAATGGTGATATTAGGGAAACATGTCTACCATATTCTCCATCCCACCTTTCTGTTGAACAAAAATTAAGTTTGGCCTCTAACTTGCTTATCTAATACAAATCATTTTCCTTCTCTGGAACTCAGTTTTCCCTCCTGTACAATATGGAGCTTGAACTAGACAATCTCTAAGACTCCTTCTAATTCAAGTATTATAGAATTTTATAAATCACATCACTGTGACATTCAACAAACATGATTACTTGAAGAAGTAATCATGGCACCACTGTTGATCATCTTTGAGGAAGTGTAGAAACAAGAGAGGTGCTAAAAGACTGGTGCTAAAATTTTTTTTCTCTTTTCCAAAGGGTAGTGATAATAATTCCAGGAGCTAAAGCCTAGTGAACTTGAAAAAGGTTCCAGAAAAAATTATTATAAACAGATAGTTTCTGAGTAAGTCAGGCCTCTGCATGCATGGGTTCTGCAAATTCAGATTCAACCAGCTGCAGATCAAAAATATTTGCAAAAAAATAATAATAATAATAAAGAAATAAATAAATAAAGACCAGGCATTTTGGCTCATGCCTGTAATCCCAGCATTTTGGGAGGCCAAGGCAGGCAAATTGCTTGAAGCCAGGAGTTGAAAACCAGGTTGGGAAACATGGTGAAACCCCATATCCACTGAAAATACAAAAATTAGCTGAGTGTGGTGGTGCACAGCTGTAATTCCAGCTAGTCAGGAGGATGAGGTTGGAGAATCATTTGAACTCAGGAGGCGCAGGCTGCAGTGAGCTGAGATTGCATCACTGCACTCCAGGGTAGGCAACAGAGCAAGACTCTGTCTCAAAATAAATAAATAAAAAATAAATAAATATAATTTCTAATTTGATTGCACTGTGGTCTGAGAGACTGTTTGTTATGATTTCCGTTCTTTTTCATTTGCTGAGGAGTCTTTTACTTACAATTATGTGGTCAATTTTAGAACAAGTGTGATGCGGTGCTGCGAAGAATGTATATTCTGTTGATGTGGGGTGGAGAGTTCTGTAGATGTCTATTAAGTCCGCTTGGTTCAGAGCTGAGTTCAAGTCCTGAATATCCTTGTTAATTTTCTGTTTTGTTGATCCATGTAATATGGACAGTAGGTGTTAAAGTCTCCCACTATTATTGTGGGGGAATCTAAGTCTCTCTGTAGGTCCCTAAGAACTTGCCTTATGATCTGGGTGCTCCTGTATTGGGCGTACATATATTTAAGATAGTTCGCTCTTCTTGTTACATTTATCACTTTACCATTTTGTAATGCCCTTCTTTGTCTTTTTTCATCTTTGTTGGTTTAAAGTCTGTTTTATCAGAGACTAGGATTGCAATCCCCTGCTTTGTTTTTCTTTCCATTTGCTTGGTAAATATTCCTCCACCTTTCATTTTGAGCCTATGTGTGTCTTTGCACATGAGATGGGTCACCTGAATACAGCACACTGATAGGTCTTGACACTTTATCCAATTTGCCTGTCTGTGTCTTTTAATCAGGGCATTTAGCCCACTGACATTTAAGGTTAACATTTTTATGTATGAAGCTGATCCTGTCATTATGATGCTAGCTGGTTATTTTGCCCGTTAGTTGATGGAGTTTCTTCACAGTATCAATGGTCTTTACAATTTGATATGTTTTTGCAGTGGCTGCTACCAGTTTTTCCTTTCCATGTTTAGTGCTTCCTTCAGGAGTTCTTGTAAAGCAGGCCTAGTGGTGACAAAATCTCTCAGCTTTTGCTTGTCTGTAAAAGATTTTATTTCTCCTTCACTTATGAAGCTTAGTTGGGCTGGATATGAAATTCTGGGTTGAAAATTCTTTTCTTTAAGAATGTTGAATATTGGCCCCCCCTCTCTTCTGGCATGGAGATTTCTGCAGAGATATCCCCTGTTATTCTGATGGGTTTCCCTTTGTGGGTAACCCAATCTTTCTCTCTGGCTGCCCTTAACATTTTTTTCCTTCATTTCAACCTTCGAGAATCTAACGATTATGTGTCTTGAGGTTGCTCTTCTCAAGGAGTATCTTTGTGGTGTTCTCTGAATTCTCTGAAATTGAATGTTGGCCTGTCTTGTTAGGTTGGGGAAGTTCTCCCGAATAATGTCCTGCAGAGTGTTTTCCAACTTGCTTCCATTCTCCCCATCATGTTCAGGTACACCAATTAAACATAGGTTTGGTCTTTTCACATAATCCCATATTCTTTGAGATTTTTTTCATTTTAGAAACTCACTGAAAACTGTACAACTACATGGAAACTGAACAAACTGCTTCTGAATGATTACTGGGTAAATTAAGGCAGAAATAAAGAAGTTCTTCGAAACCAATAGGAACAGCGAGGCAACGTACCAGAACCTCTGGGACACAGTTAAAGCAGTGTTTATAGGGAAATTTATAGCACTAAATGCTCACAAGAAGGTGGGAAATATCTAAAATCAACACCCTAATATTACAATTAAAAAAACTAGAGGAACAAGAGCAAACAAATACAAAAGCTAGCAGAAGACAAATAACTAAGGTCAGAGCAGAACTGAAGGAGATAGAGACACAAAAAACCCTTCAAAAAAATCAACGAATCCAGGATCTGATTTTTTGAAAGATCAACAAAGCAGGTAGTCCACTAGCCAGACTAATAATGAATAATAGAGAGAATAATCAAATAGACACAATAAGAAATGACAAAGGGGATATCACCACTGATCCCACAAAAATACAATCTACTATCAGACAATACTATAAACACCTCTACACAAATAAACTAGGAAATCTAGAAGAAATGGATAAATTCCTGGACACATACACCCTCCCAAGTCCAAACCAGAAAGAAGTCAAATCCCTGAATAGACCAATAACAAGTTCTGAAATTGAGGCAGTAATTAATAGCCTACGAACCAAAAAAAAGCCCAGGATAAGATGGATTCACTGTCAAATTATACCAAAGGTACAAAGAGGAGCTTGTATCATTCCTTCTGAAACTATTCCAAACAATACAAAAAGATGGACTCCTCCCTAACTCATTTTATGAGGCCAGCATCATCCTGATTCCAAAACCTGGCAGAGGCACAACAACAACAAATAATTACAGGCCATTATCCCTAACGAACATCGATGCAACACTCCTCAATAAAACACTAGAAAACAGAGTCCAGCAGCACATAAAAAAGCTTATTCACCATGATCAAGTCAGCTTCATCCCTGGGGTGCAAGGCTGCTTCAGCATACACAAATCTACAAATGTAATCCATCACAAAAACAGAACAAATAACAAAAACCACCTGATTATCTCAATAGAAGCAGAAAAGGCCTTTGACAAAATTCAACAGCCCTTCATGCTAAAAATTCTCAATAAACTAGGTATTGACGGAATGTATTCCAAAATAATAAAACTATTTGTGAAAAACCCACAGCCAATATCATACTGAATTGGCAAAAGCTGGAAACATTTCCTTTGAAGACCAGCACAAGACAAGGATGCCATCTCTCACCAATCCTATTCAACATAGTATTGGACGTTCTGGCCAGGGCAATTAGGTGAGAGAAAGAAATACAGGATATTCAAATAGGAAGAGAGGGAGTAAAATTGTCTCTGTTTGCAGATGACATGATTATATATTAAAAAACCTGGTCGTCTCAGCCCAAAATCCCCTCAAACTGATAAGGAACTTCAGCAAAGTCTCAGGATACAAAATCAAAGTGCAAAAATCACGAGCATTCTTATAGGCCAATAATAGACAAACAGAGAGCCAAATTGGGAGCCAACTCCCATTCTCAATTGCTACAAGGAGAATAAAATACCTAAGAATCCAACTTACAAGGGTTGTGAAGGACCTCTTCAAGGAGAACTACAAACCACTGCTCAAGGAAATAAGAGAGGACACAAACAAATGACAAAACATTTCATGCTCATGGACAGGAAGAATCAATATCGTGAAAACTGCCATACTGCCCAAAGTAATTTATAGGTTCAATGCTATCCCCATCAAGTTACCGTTGACTTTCTTCACAGAATTAGAAAAAAGCTACTTTAAATTTCATATGGAACCAAAAAAGAGCATATATAGCCTAGACAATCCTAAGCAAAAAGAACAAAACTTGAGGCATCACCCTACCTGAATTCAAACTATACTACAAGGTTACAGTAACCAAAACAGCATTATTCTGGTACCAAATCAGATAGATCAATGGAACAAAACAGAGGCCTCAGAAATAACACTACACATCTACAACCATCTGATCTTTGACAAACCTGAAGAAAACAAGCAATAGGGAAAGGGTTCCTTATTTAATAAATAGTGTTGGAAAAACTGGCTAGCCATATGGAGAAAATAAAAACTGGATCCTTTCCTTACACCTTATAAAAAATTAACTCAAGATGGATTAAAGACTTAAATGTAAGATTAAAACTGTAAAAACCTTATAAGAAAATCTAGGCAATAGCATTCAGGACATAGGCATGGGGAAAGGCTTCATGACTAAAACAGCAAAAGCAATTGCGACAAAAGCCTAAATAGACAAATGAGATATAATTAAACTAAAGAGCTTCCACACAGCAAAAGAAACTATCATCAGAGTGAACAGGCAGCCTACAGAATGTAAGAAAATTTTTGCAATCTATCCATCTGACAAAGGGATAATATCTAGAATCTACAAGGAACTTAAACAAATTTACAAGAAAAAAAAAACCATCAAAAAGTGGGTGAAGGATATGAATGGACACTTCTCAAAAGAAGGCATCTATGTGGCTGACAAACATGTGAAAAAAAGGTTATCATCACTGGTTGTTAGAGAAATGTAAATCAAAACCACAATGAGATACCATCTCACGCCAGTTAGAATGGCAATCATTAAAAAGTCAGGAAACAATAGATGCTGGAGAAGATGTGGAGAAATAAGAATGCTTTTACACTGTGGGTGGGGACGTAAATTAGTTCAACCATTGTGGAAGACAGTGTGACAATTCCTCAAAGATCTAGAAGCAGAAATACCATCTGACCCAGCAATCCCATTACTGGGTATATGCTCAAATGATTATAAATCATTCTACTACAAAGACACATGTACACATATGTTTATTGCAGCACTATTTACAATAGCAAAGACTTGGAACCAACCCAAATGCCCATCAATGATAGGCTGGATAAAGAAAATGTGACACATATACACCACGGAATACTATGCAACAATCAAAAAGGATGAGTTAATGTCCTTTGAAGGGAGATGGATGAAGCTGGAAACCATCATTCTCAGTAAACTAACACAGGAACAGGTAACCAAACACTGTATGTTCTCACTCATAAGTGGGATTTGAACAATGAGAACACATGGACACAGGGAGGGAAACATCACACACTGGGGCCTGTCAGGAGTGAGAAGCTAGGGGAGGGATAACATTAGGAGAACTACCTAATGTAGATGACGGGTTGATGGGTGCAGCAAACCACCATGCCACATGTATACCTATGTAATAAACATGCACGTTCTGCACATGTATCCCAGAACATAAAATATAACAATAAAAAATAGATAGGTAAATAAATAAATAAAATTTAAAATAACAATAACAATATGTCAATAAAATAAGAATTTAAAAAATACAGTATAACAACTATGCATATGCCATCTTCATTGTGTTAGTTATTACAAGTAATCCAGAGACTATTTATAAAGGTGGAATCACATAGATTACATGTAAACATTATATATAATGTGTGTTTACATGTATTATATGTAATGGACTTTTATATAATGGACTTGAACATCCACAGATCTTCCTATCTATGGGGGTCTTGAAACCATTATCCCTATGATACTGCAGGATGATCACACTTGGAAAAGTAATGATCACCAGAGATTCCAACGGTTTTACTAGAAACAACTTATTCCAAAACAATTAAATTTTCTTTGTTAATAGGGTCCCTATACTGGTAAATGATAGGAATGATGAAGACTTTAGGGCTTCATGGTTTTAGGAAACTATTTTACAAAGTTTGCTGTCACAGGCTAGTGTGCAAACCCAAATGTCAATTGAACTGGATAATGGCCCAGTTTAGTGGATGTTTATGCCTGTGAGAAACACCAAAGAGTATGAATTGATGACTTGTCAAGTGGCACACAATTTAGACTCTTGTCTAATCTATCCTCAATTTGTAACAAGGTTTGGATAAAGACACTAACATTTTGCTGATCAAATTTGCATCTGACACAAAGTTGGGAGGAAAAACTAATGTAAGGGATGATAAAATTGAGATCCAAAGAGATCTTAACTGAAACAATGGACCAATTTTTGCAAGATGAAATTTAATAGGAATAAATGTAAAATCAGGCACTTCAATTCAAAAAATCAGCTACCCAAGTACAAGATGGTCAAAATGTGGCTTATAGTCAAGATGCTCATGTGAAAAAGACCTTGGGAGTTTAGCTGGCAACAAAGCCTCCTATGAGTCAAGGGAAACTTAGTTGCATAAAAATGCTAATATCCTCTTAGCCTTTGTAGGTGTATACTAATATCTCCTTAGGCTATATTAATGGAAAAGAGTGTTGCTATAATCAATAGTAATAGCTCCCCTTTACTCTGCTCTTCGTTGTGTTTTGAGTTCGGTTCTGAACCACAGTAAAACAGGAGCTTGTTAATAGGAGAGTGAATATGAGTGCTCAGGGCAATCCAAATGTGCTCTGGAGAATTTCAGCCTGGATGTGGTGGTGTGGAGAGACAAGAGACCTGAGTGTTTTCTTAAAATGTCAGATTAACTGTTTATGAAAAGAGTTTCAAATAATTCCTATGGCCCTATGGAACTAGGATTAAAAGTAGATCTATTGAGGGTCTACTTAACAAATGTTAGCACAGTGCACAGTACCTGAAATAGTGAAGGCTTGAGAGAGATTTGTTTACTATAGAAGCAGATAATATATTAATGTCTAACACAATGGAAACCTTTCCAACTACTGAGAGACAGACAACAATTTAGTGATGAATATATGAAGTCATAAATTCACCATTACTAGAGGTATGTGAGCCAAGGCTGTGTGTATAATTGCCACAGTGTTGCAGGGCAGATGCAAATATTGGATGGGAGTTGGACTAGAGGGCCTCTAAGGCTCCTTTCAATCGCAAAATTTTACAAGTGTGTGAATGTCTCTCTAATGGTGAGCTGTAACAGGCACTTTCAAGGTTATTTGGTTCAGAAGGTTCTTACACATGTTCCCTAAAATCTCTGGGTATGTATCCAAAAATTCTGCCTGTAAGTTGGGTTTAGTCTACAGTGATGCTGAACCATCATGGTAACAGATTTTTGCCTTTCTATCAAATGGACATCTTGGGTCCTTGAAACTGATCTGCATTTTTCCTCCTCTAAGATTTTGTTCACCTGTTGCTCTCTTTACCTTGAATAATTGCCTCAGTACTTCCTCATAGACTTCTACAATATCTCAACAACTAAAGATCCTTAGGGGAAATTTACCCCCAACATTTTTTGTTGCTCAGGTATACACTGCTGGTGCTCAGAAAGATGTCTTGACCACTAACCCAGTGCTATTGCAGTTCTACTGTATTATGTTATGGGATTAAAAATCTTACTCAGTGATTCATAGGAAAAGAAAACCAAATAACTCAATAATACAGAGAGATGCTCTACCTGGCACATTATAATTTGCACTTAAAACTACATTTATTTTTTACACATCTTACTGTTAGGCACTAAAATGAATGAGAATCCTCTTTATATATTGAAGTGGAGCAATCTCCAAGCTATCTTAAATGGAAAAAGGGTCATAGAATATCTTGTATAGTGTGTGCACTGTCATTTATATTAAGAAAAAGGGGGGAGAGGCATAAAGATATAAATACATATACATGTATAAATGTTTGCTTGTATATTTGAGGTAGCAGATAAGCAAGGCTTGTTTTCATGAACCTGCTGATCAAAACAGGTTGTAGCAAATAAATTGGCTAAAACAAGTCAGGACTAGTAATTATAATACATTTTCATAGGGCACTCCCACTGGCACCATGACAGTTTACAAATGCCATGGCAACAACCCAGAATTTACCGTATATTGTTGCAGGAAATTCTCGTCCTTTTTCTAGACAATTTGTCAATAGCCTGCTCCTTATTTAGTATATAACTAGGAGTAAGTGTGAATGTAGCTAACCGGCACTCCACAAGTGCTACACTCCCTGTGGCATAGCCCTGCTCTGTGTATGGAGCAGCCATCTTGCTGTACGCTGTTGCTCTAATAAACTTGCTTTCTTTCACTGTTAGCTCACTCTTGAATACTTTCCTGAGTGAAGCCAATAATCCTCTTGGTCTGACCCCAGTTTTAAGGTTCACTTGCATCATATTTATATTATAAATTTGGAAAGACATTTAGAAAACTAGACATATTGGTAGCCACTACAGAGGGGAATTACATGGTTGGGGAATATAGGTAAAAAGAAGAATTTTCACCATTTATCTTTTTATAATTTTTGAATGTAGTACAGGTAAAATCCAACTACTACATTACTATTATAGGACGATTCTACATTTCTGTCCACACATTCAAAAAATATTTAAGAGGTACCTTTCGGTGGAGGCAAAATTACCACTTGGACACTTAAAGGAATTAATTTTGTCTACTTTGGATAAAGCAGTTGATTTCTTAAGTAAAAGCAAATTATAAAATATCATTTGGTTTGGAATATTAAGTAAGCAAATAAAAAACATGTTATGAAGCAAAAAAAGTTTGATGGGGAGAGAAAGAGGAGTTGGGTGGAGTTGGTCGAAATTAAGAGCATTCTGCTCCCATCATCTAATCTTGAACTTAACTGCAAAGCCAAGATTATCATACCGCTCAGAATTGTTACTTGTTGTGTGAAGCTTTACAGTTACAAACCTTGACATAAAGCTGAATGAAAATCACCATATATATCAACATAAAACAAACTTTCCTTTCTCTTAATCAGTTCCTGGCCCCCCAAGGTAGAAAAAACTCAGTGGAATAGCCATGAGCTTGCTCTCTGGTTGCAGAGGTCAATGATCAATGGAACTCTGAGTAGTAGATTTGCTAGACATGGTTGGTTGCTACAACGTCCCCAGCAAGTGTAAATGCATCACCACTTCTACCTCCAGACCTTTTCTTATGTCATTTTCCCATTTCTACCAATGGAGGACCCTCACTTCTTCTCCTATCTTACCTGAATTTTCATCATCCTTTAAGGCTGGACTGAAAGCTCCCTCATTCCTGCAAGTTTTTTATAACAACCTCATGATTTTGTCCATCTCTAACCACCTGCAGTCCTTACTGTCTTCATTAAGCACTTGATTCTTCTTTCCAGGGGACATTGTCAGCATCTTAGATATGCAGACATATTGTATTACCAAGAAATAAGACAAAGTCACTTGTTAGGGACTATGTGCTCCTCCTTGTGGTGGATAAGAAGAGCAAAAACGGTCTGTTTCCTACTCCTACCCTGGGTATGGAGTGCAGCAGAATCAAGTTAATTCCCAAATAATTATAACAGAAGTTCAAGAACAACAGGAACCATAAGAGAGAGAGATAACACATTGAAGCTTCAGAGGATACTCTTGCATCAGTAGGTCCAAACACTACAAAATGCCACTTTGCAAGATATTCAGATCTTTTTAGTGGAGTTATGATCATCATAATGGAAGCAATGTAATAAATGGAGGTGGGGCTTGAAACCGATTAATTAATTCAACAAATATTTATTAAGCCCATATCATGTGCTAGGCACAATACTCAGCACTAAGGATATATCAATGACCAAAAAAAAGAGACATGGACCCTGTGATAACAGAACTTACATTCTAGTGGAGGGAAACAGACAATAAACAAATAAACAAATAAACAAATATAGTAGCAAGATTCTATCAGAAGTGATGCAAAATGCTATAAATAATATGACATATGGTAAATGTGATAAGGAGTGGGCTGGTGGTCCAAGAGCTACTTTGGATAGTGCTATGGACTGAATGTTTGTGTCTCCCACAAAATTCATGTGTTTAAGCCCTAACCCGCAATTTGATGGTACTTGAAAATAGGACATTTGTTATGCAATTAAGGTTAGATTAAGTCATCGAGAGAAATCTTAGTACAATGGAGTAAACGTCCTTGTAAAAGAGATGTAAGAGAACTTGCTCTTGTTCTTTCTTTGTGTGAACTCAGAGGAAAGGTGATGTAAGCACATGGTAAGAAAGCATCCATCTACAAGCTAGTATGGGACCTTCACCAAAAGCCAACCATGCTGGCACCTTGATCTTCAACTTTCCAGCCTCCAGATCTGTGAGAAATAAATTTCTGTTCTTCATATCATCCAGTCTGTGGTATTTTGTTATTTTCAGCCCCAGCAGAGCATTACAGATAGGATGGTCAAAGAAGATTCCTGCGTGAAGGTGATTTTTGAGCTGATATCTGAAGTGTTCTGAAAAAGTCATGTGAATATTGAGTGAAGAGCATTCCAGAAAAATAGGAGGAAATAATGCAAGCCAAAGGATCTTGGTATGCTAGAGGAATAAAAAGGCCAATGAGACTGAAGAAGTGTGAGGAGAGGATAGGTAGGAGATAAAGTTGGAGAGATTGACATATATCAGGTCATACGGGGTAATGTAAGCCATGAGAACAAATTCACTGGAAAGTCACTAGAGCATCTTAAGCAGCAAGATAATACAATCTTATGAAAAGTTTAAGATGACTTTTTGCTGCTGTGAAATGCTGACAAAAACAGAAACAAAAGGCAAGATAGATTTATTGCAGTAGTCCAAATGAGAAATAATTGTAGCAGTGGCAGAGATTGAGAGAAGTGTCTAAATATAGGTATGCTTCAGAAATGACCAACTTTAAGTAAGACTGGCAGATTAAATGCCAGAATGGCCCCTAGGTTTCTGGTCTAAGCAACTGAGTGCAAGATGGAGACTTCACTGAGATGGGTAGTACTGATAGAGGAACACATGTTCTGGTCCCGTTCAGTTTGAGATATCTGTTAGAAATTCAAATAAAGATATCAAATAGAAAGTTGCATATAGAAATCTTGGAGTTCATTGGAAAAAATATTTTCTATCTTCTACCATATATTCTGCTGCTCACTATATAACCTATATCTCCTCTAATTTCTCCACAGTAAAGAAAAAATAAAAAAAGTAGGCCAGGCCTGGTGGCTCACACCTGTAATTCCAGTATTTTGGAGGGCCAAGGTTGGTGGATCACTGAAGCCCAGTAGTTCGAGAACAGCCTAGGAAACATGGCAAAACCCTGTTGTTAGTCAGGCATGGTAGTGCTCACCTGAAGTCCCAGCTACACGGGAGGCTAAAGTGATAGAATGACCTGAGCCCAAAATTCGAGTCTGCTGTGAGCTGTGATTGTGCCACTGAACTCCAGCTTAGGTGACAAAGCGAGAACCTGTCTCATAAATAAATAAATAAATAAATAAATAAATAAATAAATAAAATGTACTGTTTAGTCATCAGCTGTTCTTAGAATTTGATACTGGCTCAAGTCTCAAAACTAAGACCAAAAGGCAGTGGCCTTCCAAAACAAAAAAACAAAACAAAACAAAAAAAAAACAAACAAAATGGTGAAGCTGGCTTGCTAGTAATAACACTAAGTGCCTGAAAGTACTTATAATACCGCATACCTAATACACTTAGCAGCAGGAAAGCCTTTGGCCTATCGTTAGTCGAGTGGAGGTGGGGAGGTAACAAAAACCGAGTACAAGACTTGAGCCAGTTCTCACACCTGGACACTCTTATCCTTCAGTATATGGATGATTTACTTTTAGCTGTCTATTCAGAAACCTTGTGCCATCAAGCCACTCAAGTGCTCTTCAACTTCCTCGCCACCTGTGGCTACAAGGTTTCCAAACCAAAAACTCAGCTCTGCTCACAGCAGGTTAAATACTTAGGGCTAAAATTATCCAAAGGCACCAGGGCCTTCAGTGAGGAACTTATCCAGCCTATACTGGCTTATTCTCATCCCAGAACCCTAAAGCAACTAAGGTTTCCTTGGCATAACAGGCTTCTGCCGAATATGGATTCCCAGGTACGACAAAATATCCAGGCCATTATATACACTAAGGAAACTCAGAAAGTCAGTACCCATTTAGTAAGATGGACTCCTGAAGCAGAAGCGGCTTTCCAGGCCCTAAAGAAGGTCCTAACCCAAGGCCCATTGTTAAGCTTGCCAACAGGGCAAGATTTTTCTTTATATGTCACAAAAAATAAAAGAAATAAAAGCAGGAATAGCTCTAGGAGTCCTTACACAGATCCAAGGGATCAGTTTGCAAACCGTGGCATACCTGAGTAAGGAAATTGATGTGGTGGCAAAGGGTTGACCTCATTGTTTATGTGTAGTGGCGGCAGTAGCAGTCTTAGTATCTGAAGCAGTTAAAATAATACAGGGAAGAGATCTTACTGTGTGGACATCTCATGATGTAAAATGGCAAACTCACTGCTAAGGGAGACTTGTGGCTGTCAGACAACCATTTGCTTAAATATCAGGCTGTATTTCTTGAAGGGCTAGTGCTGCAACTGAGCCCTTGTGCAACTCTTAACCCAGCCACATTTCTTCCAGACAACAATGAAAAGACAGAGCATAACTGTCAACAAGTGATTGCTCAAACCTATGCTGCTTGAGGTAAATATATATACAGACTCTAAGTATGCTTACCTAGTCCTCCATGCCCATGCAGCAATATGGAGAGAAAGGGAATTCTTAACTTCCGAGGGAACACCTATCAAACACCAGAAAGCCATTAGGAGATTATTATTGGCTGTACAGAAACCTAAAGAGGTGGCAGTCTTACACTGCCAGGGTCATCAGAAAGGAAAGGAAAGAGAAATAGAAGGGAACCACCAAAGCAAATATTGAAACCAAAAGAGCTACAAGGCAGGACCCTCCATTAGAATTGCTTATAGAAGGACCCCTAGTATAGGGTAACCCCCTCCAGGAAACCAAGCCCAAGTACTCAGCAGGAGAAATAGAATGGGGAACCTCACGAGGACACAGTTTTCTCCCCTCAGGATGGCTAGCCACCAAAGAAGGAAAAATACTTTTGCCTGTTGCTAACCATTGGAAATTATTTAAAACCCTTCACCAAACCTTCCACTTAGGCATTGATAGCACCCATCACATGGCCAAATCATTATTTACTGAACCAGGCCTTTTCAAAACTATCAAGCACATAGTCAGGGCCTGTGAAGTGTGATAAAGAAATAATCCCCTACACAGCAGCCCATACATTTCAATCCCTGTATGTTTAACCTCCTTGTTAAGTTTGTTTCTTCCAGAATTGAAGCTATAAAACTACAAATGTTTCTTCAAATGGAGCCCCAGATGCAGTCCATTACTAAGATCTACCATGGACCCCTGGACTGGCCTGCTAGCCCATGCTCTGATGTTGATGACATCGAAGTCACCTCTCCCAAGGAAATCTCAACTGCACGACACCTACTATGCCCAATTCAGCAGGAAGCAGTTAGAGTGGTCATCAGCCAACTTCCCCAACAGCACTTGGGTTTTCCTGTTGAGAGGGGGGACTGAAAGACAGGACTAGCTGGATTTCCTAGGCCAACTAAGAATCACTAAGCCTATCTGAGAAGGTGACTGCATCCACCTTTAAACACAGGGCTTGCAACTTAGCTCACACCTGACCAATCAGGTAGTAAAGAGAGCTCACTAAAATGCTAATTAGGCAAAAACGGGATGTAAATAAGTAGCCAATCATCTATCACCTGAGAGCACAGGGGGAGGAATAATGATCAGGATATAAACACAAGCATTCAAACTGGCAACGGCTACCCCCTTTGGGTCCCCTCCCATTTTATGTGAGTTCTGTTTGCACTCTATTAAATCTTGCAACTGCAAAAAAAAAAAAAAAAAAAAAAAAAAAAAAAAAAACCCTGAGTACACTCTGGGCATTCCAGTCAATTGGGTGCTATAATGTGCATGTAACATCCTTAGGTCAGTTATCAGTACGAATATGAATAATAAAGCATGGTTGAGGTATCTCTTCTGGAATCAATTTCTGCTTAGGAAAGGTAACATCAAGTTGTACTTTATGTATCTGTGAAAGATAGAGATATGGGAAAATATATGTAGAGAGTTGGGATGGAAAAAGTTCAACTATGATTAACACAAAGGTGAATACATACTCATTCTTAACTCTTTCTCACTATATAGAGGCTAAAAATTTTAACACCTGCTTTATAAGGCTCCCTTGCAGCTAGAAATATGACATGATATAGGTCTTACCAAATAGACCTAAGGGAAAGGATGCTGGGAATTCTAGGAAGCTTATTTTTTGCTTATTTTAAAAAGACAGATGAGGAGCAAGATAGTGGAATAGAAGGTTCCATCAATTGTCGCTCCCCCAAAGACACCAATTTAACAACTGTCTACACAGAAAAAAAAAACACCTTCATAAGAACCAAAAATCAGGTAAGCATGCATAGTACCTGGTTTTAACTTTATATCACTGAAAGAGGCATTGAAGATACAGAAAAAATAGTTCTGAATCACTAACACCATCAATTCTCCACCCCTGGCAGTGGCAGCCTGGTGCAGAGAGCTTCTCTGGGTGCTGGGGGAGGGAGAATACAGAAATTGTGACACACTGAACTCGTGTTATCCTGTTAGAACAGAAAGGAAAACCAGACCAAACTCAGCTGATGCCCACCCATGGAGGGCATTTAAAGAATCCCTAGCCAGAGGGGAATCTTCAATCTCAGGGGCCTAAACATGAGTTCTGATAAACCTCACCACTGAGGTCTACAGTGTTCTGTGTCTCCAAGTAAATTTAATAGGCAGCCTAGGCGATAAGGACAGCAACCTTAGGTGAGTCCTAGTACTGAACTAGTACCAGAGAGAATGGACTGAAGGGGCACACAACATACTGAGGCACCAGCTGGGGCAGCCAAAGGAGTGCTGGCATCACTGCTCCCTTAAGTCCAGGCTGCACAGCTCATGGCTCTAAAGAAACGTGTTACTTCTGCTTGAGTAGAGGAGAGGGGTAAATGAAGAGATCTTTGTCTTACATTTTGGGTACCAGATCAGATCAGCCACAGTAAGATAAGTTACTGATCAGAGTCATGAGGCTTCTGTTCCAGGCCCTAGTTCCTGGAAAACATTTCTAGACATGCTCTGGGCCAGGAAAGAACCCACTGACTTGAAGGGAAGGATTCGGTTCTGGCAGTACTTATCATCTACTAACTGAAGAACTCTCCCACACTGAATAAACAGCAGTGATACTCAGTTACTACGTCAAGGGCTTTGGGTGAGCCTCTGAGACTTGCTGGCTTCAAGTGAGACTCAGCACATTACCAGCTGTGGTGGTTTGGGCAAAACTCCTTCTGCTTGGGAAAAGCAGAGGGAAATGTAAAGGGGACTTTGTCTTGCACCTTAGGTACCAGCACAGACACAGATTAGTAGAACAGCAAGTGGGCTCTTGGGATCCCTAATTCTAGGACTTGACTCCTGAATGGCATTTCTAGACCTGCCCTTGGTCAGAGGGGAGCCCACTTCCCTGAATGGTGAGTCTCAGGCAAGGCAGCATTCACCACAAACTGACTCAAGAGCCCTTGGGCCTTAAGGGAACATCTGAGGTAATCTGGCAGTACTCCTCTTGGCATGGAGTGACAGCAGCTACAGGGTGAGGGCCCTCTGTCTTTGGAAAGCAGAGAGAAAAGTGGAGAGGTTGCATCTTGTGGTTTTAGTGCCAGCTAAGCCACAGTAAAACACGAGGTGTACTTCTAAAGGGTTTGACTCTACTCCCTCACTCATGAATGGCACCTATTGACCTACTCAGGGCCTGAGGGAACTTACCATCCTGAAAGGAAGAACACAGGCCAGGCTGGCTTTGCCGTGGGTGGGTGTGGAGCCCCAGGTGATAGAGTGAACACAGGCAGTTGCCAGTGAATGATTACAGTGGTCCTTGGGCAAGACCCAGGGCTGTGCTGGCTTCAGGTCTGTCTCAGGCCTGAATTCACAGAGAATTCAAAACAACTGTGATGAGGAAACTAAAAAATTCAAGATAACACAGGAAAGAATGCAGAATTTTATCAGATAAATTTAACAAAGAGATTGAAATAATTAAAAAGAATCAACCAGAATTTCTGCAGCTGAAAGATACAATTGGCATACTGAAGAATGCATCAGAGTCCTTTAATAGCAGAATTGATAAGGCAGAAGAAACAATTAGTGAGCTTGACAAAAGGCTATTTGAAAATACACAGTAAGAGGAGAGAAAAGAAAAAGAATTAAAAACAATTATTTACCC
Source organism: Macaca nemestrina (assembly GCF_043159975.1). NCBI lineage: Eukaryota > Metazoa > Chordata > Mammalia > Primates > Cercopithecidae > Macaca > Macaca nemestrina. Next base: position 88,818,649 of record NC_092145.1, read on the forward strand.
CTATAGGATCTAGCAAAGAGCTTCAAAGGGGCAAATCTAAGAGTTATCAGACTAAAAAAAAAGGCAGAGAAACAGATAAAGATAGAAAGTTTATTCAGAAAGTAATAGGAGAGAAATTCCAAAACCTAGATAAAAATATGAATATACAAGTACAAGAAGGTAATGGAACACCAAGCAGATTCAATACATTGAAGACTACTTCAAGGCATTTAGTCATCAAAATCTCAAAGGTCAAGAATAAAATCCTAAAAGCAGCAAGAGAAGAGAAACAAACAACATGCAATAGAGTTCCAATACATTGAACAGCAGACTTTTCAGTGGAAACCTTACAGGTTAGGAGATAGGTCCATGGTATGTTTAAAGTGCTAATTGAAAAAACTTTTACCTTAGAATAGTAGATCTGGCAAAAATATCCTTCAAATGTGTAGGATAAATAAAGGCTTTCCCAGATAAACAAAAGCTGAGGGATTTCATCAATACCAGATCTGTTTTACAAGATACACTCAAGGAGTACTTCAATTAGAAATAAAAGGACATTCATGAGCAATAAGTAAGCACCTAATGGTATAAAACTTACTAGTAATGGTAAGTACATAGGAAAACACAAAATATCATAGCACCGTAACTGTGGTCTGTAAACTACTCTCAAGTAGAAATACTAAACAATGAATTAATAAAAAATAATAACTGCAACAACTTTTTGAGACACAGAGAGTACAATAAGATATAAATAGAACCAATGAAGCGTTAAAAAGTTGGGGGCAAGGTTAAGGATTCGAGTCTTTCTTAGTTTTCTTTTTGCTTGTTTGTATATGCAAACAGTATTAAAATATCAGCTTAAAATATTGGGTTATAAGATAATATTTTCAAGCCTCCTGGTAACCTCAAGCCAAAAAGCATACAACGGATACACAAAAAATAAAAAGAAAGAAACTAAATCGTGTCATGAGAGAAAAATTATCAATAAAGGAGTACAGGAGAGAAAGAAAGAAGGAAGGAAAAGAAGACCACAAACAACTAGAAAACAAATAACAAAATGACATAACCAAGTCCTTACTTATCAATAACAACATTGAATATAAATAGACTTCCCAATCAAAAGACATATAGTGGTTGAATGGATGAAAAGACAAGACCCATTGACCCATTGCCTACAAAAAATACAATTCAGCTATAAAGAAAGACATAGGTTGAAAGTAAAAGGATAGAAGAAAATATCATATGCCAATAGAAAGCAAAAAAGAGCAGGAATGCCCATACTTAGAAAAAATAGATTTCAAGATAAAAACTATCAGAAGAGACAAAGAAGGTCATTATATAATGATAAAGTGGTCCATTTAGCAAAAGGATATCACAATTTTAAATATCTTTGCACCCAAAACCAGAGCACCCAGATATATAAAGCAAATATTAGATCTAAAGACAGAGGCAGGTCCCAATACAATAATAGCTGGAGACTTGAACACCCCACATTCAGCGTTGAACAGATGTTCCAAACAGAAAATCAACAAACATTGGACTTAATTTGCACTACAGACCAAATGGACCTAATAAATATTTACAAAAAATATCATCCAATGCCTGCAGAATACACATCCTTTTTCTCAGCACACAGATTATTTTCAAAAATAGACCATATGTTAGGTCACAAAACAATTCTTAAAACATACAAAAACAATTGAAATAACATCAAACATATTCTCTGACCACAATAGAATAAAACTAGAAAACAATAAGAAGAGGAATTTTGGAAACTATACAAATACATGGAAATTAAACCATGTGCTCCTGAATGACCAGTGGGTCAATGAAGAAATTAAAAAGAAAAAGGAAATATTTATTGACAGAAATGATAATGGAAACAGAACATATCAAAACCAATGGGATATAGCTAATGCAGTACTCAGAGGGAAGTTTATAGCTATAAGCCTGCATCAAAGAAGAGGAAAATCTTTCAGTAAACAATCTAATGATGCATCTTAAGGAAATAGAAAAGCAAAAAATAAAATAAAATAAAATAAAAACCCAAATTGGTTTTAAAACAAGAAATAATAAAGATCAGAGCAGTAATAGATAAAATTCAAATTAAAAAAATGCAAAGGACCAATTCAACAAAAAGTTGTGTTTTTAAAAAGTTAAACAAAACTGAGAGACTTTTAGCCAGACTAAGAAAAAAGAGAAGAGCCAAATAAATAAAATCAGAAATGAAAAGGATACATTACAACTGATATGGTAGAAATTCAAAGGAACATTAATAACTACTATGAGGAACTAAATGCCAATAACTTGGAAAATCTAGAGGAAATTGACAAATTCCTAGACACATACAATCTACCAGGATGGAACCAGGGAGAAATTTAAAACCCAAACAGACCAATAACAATTAATGAGATCAAAGTCATAATAAAAAGTCTCTCCATAAAGGAGAGCCTGGGAACCGATGGCTTCACTCCTGAATTCTACCAAGCATATCAAAAGAATTAATCCCAATCCTACTCAAACTTTAAAAAAAAAGAAAGGAAGAGGGAGGACTTCCAAACGCATTTGAAGAGGATAGTATTACTCTGATATCAAAGTGAAACAGAGACACATGAAAAAAGGAAAACTACATACAAACATCTGCTGAATATTGATGCAAACATTCTCAACAAAATACTAGTCAACCAAATTCAACAATACATAAAAAATATCATTCATCATGACCAAGTGGGATTTATCCCTGAGATGCAAGTATGGTTCAAAATATGCAAATTAACCAATATGACGCATCATATCAACAGAATGAGAGATTAAATAACATGATTATTTCAATTGATACTGGAAAATCATTTGATAAAATTCAACATCCCTTCATGATAAAAACTCTCAAAAACATGGTTATAGAAGAAACATACCTCAACATAATAAAAGCCATATATGACAGTTCCATCGCTAATATTATACTGAATGGGGGAAAACTGAGAGCCTTTCCTCTAAGATTGGGAACATTACATGGACGCCCACTTTCACTCCTGCTATTTAACATAGTACTGGAAATCCTAGCTAGAGAAATCAGACAAGAGAAAGAAATAAAAGACATTCAAATTGGAATTTAAAAAGTCAAATTATCCTCATTTGCAGATAATCAAATTTTATATTTGGAGAAACCTAAATATTCCACAAAAACTATTAGAACTGATAAACAGATTCAAAAAATTTCAGAATAAAAAATCAACATACAAAAACAGTAATATATCTATATGCCTACAGTGATTAATCTGAAAAAAAACATTTAAACTCCACTTACAAAAGCCACAAATAAAATTACATATCTAGGAATTAACCAAATAACTAGAAGATTTTTATAATAAAAACTATAAAGTGCTGATGAAAGAAATTCAGAGGATACCAAAAATGGAAAACTATTCCATGTTCACAAATTGAAAAAAAAATCAATATTGTTAAAATTTTAATACTATCCAAAACAATCTACAGATGCAATGTAATCACTATTGAAATATCAATGACATTCTAGACAGAAACAGAAAAAAAAAAATTCTAACGTTTATATGAAACCACAGAAGACCTAGAATAGCCAAAGCCGTCCTAAACAAAAAGAACAAAACTGAAAGAATCACATTTCCTGACTTCAAATTGTGCTACAGAGCTATGGTAAACAAAACAACATGGTACTGGGAGAAAAAAGAAAAAAAGACACATAAATGGAACAGAATAGAGAACCCAGAAACAAATCTACACACCCACAGTGAACTCATTTTTGACAAATGTGCCAAGAACATACACTGGGTAAAAGACCGTCCCTTCAAGAAGTGATGCTGGGAATACTGGATATTTCTTATGCGGAAAAATAAAGCTACTCCCCTATCTCTCACCATACATAAAAATCGAATCAGAATGGAGTAAAAACTTAAATCCAAGACCTCAAACTACAAAACTACTATAAGAAAACATTGGAGGACATCTCCAGGATATTGGTCTGGGCAAAATTTTTCGAGCAATACCCCATAAGCACAGGCAGCCAAAGAAAAAATGGACAAATGGGATCACATCAAGTTAACAAGCTTCTACATAACAACAAAAAAAAAAATCAACAAAGTGAAGAGACATCCCACAAAATTGAAGAATATATTTGCAAACTACCCATCTGACAAGGGATTGACAATCAGAATACATAAGGAGTCTCAAACAACTTTATAGAAAGAAATCTAATAATTTGATCAAAAAATGGGCAAAAGACCTGAATAGACATTTTACAAAAGAAGTAATACAGGTAAACAAACAGGCATATAAAAAGATGCTGAACATCATCAATCATCAGAGAAACATAAATCAAAAGGACAATGAGATATTATCTCACTCCAGTTAAAATAGCTTACATCCAAAAGACAGGCAATAACAAATGCTGACAAGGATGTGGACAACAGGGAACACTTGTATATTGTTGGAGGGCATGCAAATTAGCATAACCATTATGGAGAACAGTTTGGAGTTTCCTGAAAAAAAAACAAAAAACAAAATATTTACCTACCACACAAGTCAGCAATCTCACTTCTGGGTATATACCCAAAAGAAAGGAAATCAATATATTGAAGCTATATCTACCTTTCTATGTTTGTTGCAACACCATTTACAATAGCTAATATTTAGAAGCAACCTAAGTGTCCATTAACAGATGAATGGATGAAGAAAATGTGGTACATATACACAATGAAGTACTATTCAGCCATTTAAATGAGTGAGATCCACTTACTTTCAACCAAATGGATGGAAGATCATCATGTTAAGTGAAATAAGCCAGGCACAGAAAGACAAACGTAGTATGTTCTCACTTATTTCTGTCATCTAAAAATCAAAATAATGTAACTCATGGCCATAGAGAGCATAAGGATGGTTACCAGAGGCTAGAAAGGGTAGTGGGAAGCTGAGTGGGGTGATGGGGATGGTTAATGGGTACAAAAAATAGTGAGAAAGAATAAGCAAGACCTAGTGTTTGATAGCACAACAGGGTGAATACAGTCAATAATAACTCAATTGTACATTTTAAAACAACTTAAAGGGTATAATTACATTGTTTGTAACTCAATGGATAAATGCTGGAGAGGATGGATATGCCATTCTTCATAATATGCATATTTCACATTGCATGCCAGTAGTACAAAATCTCATGTATCCCATAAAAATATACACCTATGTACTCACAAAAGAAATTAAAATTAAAAAAACAAATGTGTGAGCATTGCTTCTTCCTCCTTCTTCTTGCCTTAAATACAGTTATGATGGCTGCAGCAGCAGTAATCATTTTGTGTTTTTGAGGAAGATATCAAAATTATGTTACCTCAGCCCTGAAATGATTGAGTTACTGAACCAAAGCAACCACTTTATATTTCTTGATATGTGAGAAATAAAAACTTCTGTTTTTTTGTTTTGTTTTGTTTTGTTTTTTAAAGCCAATATATTTGGGTTTCTTGTACTTACAGCCAAATGCAACCCTAAGTTAAACTACTGGTTAGTGTGGGGTAGAAATTTATTACAGGTGTGCCTGAATATAAGTCTCATGTTCTTGACCAGTATCCTATACCATCTGCCCCACTGGGCACAATTTGTAAACAGCTCACAATACAATAGACTAAGAGATATGTAATGTGGTACAGATTCTTTATGGTATGGAAGTGTGGAAGCTCAGGTCACTGAAGGCTGGTGTAATCAGGAAGGGCCTCTTCCAAGGATGGAGACCTGCTGGAGAGACAGAAGGATAAAAAAGAGGGCATTCTATGTAAAAGAATGTGCATTAAAAATTGGCATTACTTTTTCTCCTGTCCTCTGGTAAACATCCTTCTGCTCTCTATGTCCATCAGTATAATTATTTTTATTTTTAGACAACAGAAATAAGTGAAAACATACTATGTTTTCCTTTCTGTGCCTGGTTTATTTCAGACAGGTGCAATGTCTGGCTTCTGTCCTCAGACCAAGATTCCTTCCTAGGTTCCATTTGTTTCCCAAAAGAGTCATCATCCCTTGACTCCATAAAACCAGGCATCTGACTTTTACCTCACAACTATCTATAAATAACATCCCATTCAACGTTAAAGTAACGTAAGTGGTAGGCCTGTTATATTCCCTAGGGCAGAGAGCTCTGGAGATGTGGTAGCCCCATCAGCACTGTTCAGCTTCTCTTGATAGAGATCAACATCGTGTGTACAGGCAGGCCACCAAAGAGATCAAGGTGAACTATGGAAACAGTTACTGTAGGGTTTGTAGGGTCTCTCTAAAAATCTTCATAGTCAACTTGGAGCCAAAATTCCTCAAACTTCCCACTCTGCCTCCACTGCAATGAAATGGTTGGGCCTAGCCTCACTTCTTTATGATTCTCAGTTTCAGCTCCCACACAACCATCCCCAAAACTTCATGCCACACTGGTTCAATCTCAGCTCGCAGATTCATACTCCAGATATGTGGTCCCTACTATTGGACTTGTCATGGGAGGTAATTAAGAAGGAATGAGGGCCGGGTGCATGGCTCACGCCTGTAATTCCAGCACTTTGGGAGGCCAAGGTGGGCATATCACAAGATCAGGAGTTAAAGACCAGCTTGGCCAACATGGTGAAACTCCGTCTCTAGTAAAAATACAAAAATTAGCTGGGCATGGTGGCACGTGCCTGTAATCCCAGCTACTCGGGAGGCTGAAGCAGGAGAATTGCTTGAACAGGGACCCGGGTGGCGGAGGTTGCTATGAGCTGAGATCGCACCACTGCACTCCAGCCTGGACTACAGAGCAAGACTCCATCTAAAAAAAAAAAAAAAAAAAAAGAAAGAAAGAATGAGACAATGGGAACTAAACAAAATTTTCATGCCACTTGTCTTTCATTTTTTAGTTCCATCACCTTAGGTTATTGCATTATCACACCAAGATTTACTTTACAAAATGGAAGATATTTCTGAATCAGATTATGCCTTCATCTGCTAACAGTCATTAATTCTAAACTGTAAAATAGTAATCTGAAAGAAATGATAAATGCTCTAAAAGAATGAGAATTCTGATGAGAAGAGGGAAGAATACATTTGAAACATGGGACATTATTCTAGGAGAGCATCATCTAGGGCCATTACTGAAAAATTAAGCATGATAATTTTGAGAGAGAGTAGGGAGGATATCAGGATGTATGTGATATTTGTCTTTGTTTTACTTTTTCTTAGTGGCGAGGAGACTACTCAGTCTCAAGACCACCTTCCTATGTTTACAGAATCCATCATTGTGTGAGATGAGTCCTGGTGGAACATAAGAAGCGTTGGCCAATTAGATATTCTTACCCAGGACTTTAAAAATGCAATGATGGCAAATAATCAGGGAAGGATTTGGAACGTATTTTACCAGGAGTGGCCAAAAAAAAAAAAAAAAAACAGTGTCGGGGTACCCTAAAGTGACCCTTTTCACCAATTCTGTGAGCCATCCAATAGTTTATTAACAAATTATTTTTCTTATAGTGTTAACTAGAAAAAGTTTCCATTATTTGCAACCAAGAACACTGGCCAGAACAAAGGAGATGAAAACTGATGGACAATGCTTTTTGCAACAATATCATGAATCAGGCAAGGATTAATGCCAAGATGGGAAATAGATAATTGCACTTGAGTGACACAGGCACCTGGTAGGGATGCCTGGATAACAAATGGGAGGGAGTTCAGACTTGCTCTGCATTTAGAAGAGTATGCTTGGAATCGAGACGAGTATGGTAACAGATTTGAGATAAGTTTTAGGGCAGCCCAGTAAAAGAGGCTGATCTATGAAGCACTTAGAATGCTTCCAGTTGTGAGATACACAATATGCAACTAAAAGTTGCATTTTTTCTATGCTTATTTTCCATCTGACTATCTTATGTGGTGAGGTATAAGTTCAGGGCTTTTTCCCATTTTTAAAATTTGGGTGTTTGGTTTTCCATTGCTGTATTTTAAGAGTTTATTTTATACTTTATTTGGGGAAGTTTTTGTTTTTTTAATTTTTTTACTAAATCTGAAATGAACAAATTTTTAAATTTTTAATTATATTTATTTTTAGAGACTGGGTCTTACTCTGTCACCCAGCTGGAGTGTGGTGGCGCAATCATAGCTCCCTGCAGTTTCAACCTCCTGGGCACAAGTGATCCTCCCACCTCAGCCTCCCAAGTAGCTAGGGTGACAGGCACATGCTATCATGTCTGGCTAATGTTATATATATATATATATATATATAAAATCACACACATATATATGAGATGGGGGTCTGTTTAGCTTGCCCAGGCTGGTATTGAACTCCTGGTCTCAAGCAATCCTCCCACCTTCGCCTCCCAAAATGCTGAGATTACAGGTGTAAGTTGTAATGCCTGGCCTCTTTTTATATTTTAGATAATAGTCCTTTATCAGATAGGCCTTTTGTGAATATTTTCTCTAATTTTGTAGCTCGACTTATTGCTTGACAGTCTTTATTTTAACCATTTAGGAAGGGGCACTATTTACACGTTGTAAGTAGCAAATGTTACATTTGAAAATTATATTAAAATCCTCTTTTTCTATAGCCTGAGAGTTACGGTTTTGTTCTATTTATTTGTTAATTTAAATGAGATACAATCCCGGAGCAAGATGGCCGAATAGGAGCAGCTCCAGCCTCCAGCTCCCAGTGCGAGCGACACAGAGGATAGGTGATTTCTGCATTTTCAACTGAGGAACCAGGTTCATCTCACTGGGGAGTGCCGGACAATCAGTGCTGGTCAGCCGGTGCAGCCCGACCAGCGAGAGCTGAAGCAGGGCGAGCCATCGCCTCACCTGGGAAGTGCAAGGGGGAAGGGAATACCTTTTCCTAGGCAAGGGAAACTGAGACACACAACACCTAGAAAATCGGGAAACTCCCACTCTAATACTGCACTTTACCAAGGGTCTCAGCAAATGGCACACCAGGAGATTATATCCCACACCTGGACAGGAGGGTCCTATGCCCATGGAACCTCCCTCGTTGCTAGCACAGCAGTCTGAGATCTAACTCCAAGGCAGCAGGGAGGCTGGGGTAGGGGTACCTGCCATTGCTGAGGTTTAAGTAGGTAAACAAAGCCTCCAGGAAGCTCGAACTGGGTGGAGCCCACCACAGGTCAAGGGGGCCTACTTGTCTTTGTAGACTCCATCTCTGGGGACAGGGTATAGCTAAACAAAAAGCAGCAAAAACCTTGGCAGAGATAAATGACCCTCTCTGACAGCTTTGAAGAGAGCAGTGGATCTCCCAGCATGGAGGTTGAGATCTGAGAATGGACAGACTGCCTGTTCAAGCGGGTCCCTGACTGCTGAGTAGCCTAACTGGGGGACATCCCCCACTAGGTGCAGACCGACACCTCACACCTCACACGGTGGGATACATCTCTGAGATGAAGCTTCCAGAGCAAGAAACAGACAGCAACACTTGCTGTTCAGCAATATTCTATCTTCTGCAGCCTCCACTGCTGATACCCAGGCAAACAGGGTCTGGAGTGGACCTCAAGCAATCTCCAACAGACCTACAGCTGAGGGTCCTGACTGTTAGAAGGAAAACTAACAAACAGAAAGGACACCCACACCAAAATCCCATCAGTTCATCACTATCATCAAAGACCAAAGGCAGATACAACCACAAAGATGGGAAAAAAGCAGGGCAGAAAAACTGGAAATTCAAAAAATCAGAGCGCATCTCCCCCTCCAAAGGAACACAACTCATCGCCAGCAACAGATCAAAGTTGGACGGAGAATGACTTTGACGAGTTGACAGAAGAAGGCTTCAGTCCATCAAACTTCTCAGAGCTAAAGGAGAAACTATGCAATCTTTAGCACAAAGAAACTAAATCTTGAAAAAAGAATGGAAGAATGGATAACTAGAATAATCAATGCAGAGAAGGCCATAAACGAACTGACAGAGATAAAAACCGTGATATGAGAAATATGTGACAAATGCACAAGCTTCAGTAACTGACTCGATCAACTGGAAGAAAGAGTATCAATGATTGAAGATCAAATGAATGAAATGAAGCAAGAAGAGAAGTCTAGAGAAAAAAGAGGAAAAAGAAATGAACAAAGCCTCCAAGAAAAATGGGATTATGTGAAAAGACCAAATCTATGTCTGATTAGTGTGCCTGAAAGTGAGGGGGAAAATGGAACCAAGTTGGAAAACGTTCTTCAGGATATCATCCAGGAGAACTTCCCCAATCTAGTAAGGCAGGCCAACATTCAAATTCAGGAAATACAGAGAATGCCACATTCTTCTCAGCACCACATCGCACTTATCCCAAAATTGACCACATAGTTGGAAGTAAAGTACTTCTCAGCAAATGTACAAGAACAGAAATTATAACAAACTGTCTCTCAGAACACAGTGCAATCAAACTAGAACTCAGGACTGAGAAACTCAGTCAAAATGGCTCAACTACATGGAAACTGGACAACCTGCTCCTGAATGACTACTGGGAGCATAACGAAATGAAGGCAGAAATAAAGATGCTCTTTGAAACCAATGAGAACAAAGATACAACATACCAGAATCTCTGGGACACATTTAGAGCCGTGTGTAGAGGGAAATTTATGGCAGCAAATGCCCACAAGAGAAAGCTGGAAAGATCTAAAATTGACACCCTAACATCACAATTAAAAGAACTAGAGAAGCAAAAGCAAACACATTCAAAAGCTAGCAGAAGGCAAGAAATAACTAAGATCAGAGCAGAACTGAAGGAGATAGAGACACAAAAAACCCTCCAAAAAATGAGTGAATCCAGGAGTTGTTTTTTTGAAAAGATCAACAAAATTGATAGACCGCTAGCAAGACCAATAAAGAAGAAAAAAGAGAAGAATCAAATAGACTCAATAAAAAAAAAAAAAAAAACTGAAGGGGGTATCACCACCAACCCCACAGAAATACAAACTACCATCAGAGAATACTTTAAATGCCTATGCAAATAAACTAGAAAACCTAGAAGAAATGCATAATTTCCTGGACACTTATGCTCCCCCAAGACTAAACCAGGAAGAAGATGAATCCCTGAATAGACCAACAGCAGGCTCTGAAATTGGGGCAATAATTAATAGCCTACCAACCAAAAAAAGTCCAGGACCAGTCGGATTCACAGCTGAATTCTACCAGAGGTACAAGGAGGAGCTGGTACCATTCCTTCTGAAACTATTCCAATCAATAGAAAAAGAGGGAATCCTCCCTAGCTCATTTTATGAGGCCAACATCATCCTGATACCAAAGTCTGACAGAGATACAAAAAAAAAAGAGAATTTTAGACCAATATCCCTGATGAACATCCATGCAAAAATCCTCAATAAAATACTGGCAAACCAAATCCAGTAGCACATCAAAAACCTTATCCACCATGATCAAGTGGGCTTCATCCCTGGGATGCAAAGCTGATTCAACATACGTAAATCAAAAAACATAATCCAGCACATAAACAGAACCAAAGGAAAAACCACATGATTATCTCAATAGATACAGAAAAGGCCTTGGACAAAATTCAACAGCTCTTCATGCTAAAAACTCTCAATAAATTCGGTGTTGATGGAACGTATCTCAAAATAATAAGAGCTATTTATGAAAAACCCACAGCCAATATCATACTGAATGCGCAAAAACTGGAAGCATTCCCTTTGAAAACTGGCACAAGACAGGAGTGCCCTCTCTCAACACTCCTATTCAACATAGTGTTGGAAGTTCTGGCTAGGGCAATCAGGCAAGAGTAAGAAATAAAGGGTATTCAGTTAGGAAAAGAAGAAGTCAAATTGTCTCTGATTGTAAATGACATGATTGTATATTTAGAAAACCCCATCATCTCAGCCCAAAGTCTTCTTAAGCTGATAAGAAACTTCAGCAAAGTCTCAGGATACAAAATCCATGTGCAAAACTCACAAGCATTCTTATACACCAGTAACAGACAAACAGAGAGCCAAATCAGGAATGAACTTCCATTCACAATTGCTTCAAAGAGAATAAAATACCTAGGAATCCAACTTACAAGGGATGTGAAGGACCTCTTCAAGGAGAACTACAAACCACTGCTCAGTGAAATAAAAGAGGACACAAACAAATGAAAGAACATACCATGCTCATGGATAAGAAGAATCAATATTGTGAAAATGGCCATACTGCCCAAGGTAATTTATAGAGTCAATGCCATCCCCATAAGCTACCAATGACATTCTTCACAGAATTGGAAAAAACTGCTTTAAATTTCATATGGAACCAAAAAAGACCCCGCATTGCCAAGATAATCCTAAGTCAAAAGATCAAAGCTAGAGGCATCATGCTACCTGACTTCAAACTATACTACAAGGCTACAGTAACCAAAACAGCATGGTACTGGTACCAAAACAGAGATAGAGACCAATGGAACAGAACAGAGCCCTCAGAAATAATACCACACATCTACAACCACCTGATCTTTGACAAACCTGAGAAAAACAAGCAACGGTGAAAGGATTCCCTGTTTAATAAATGGTCCTGCGAAAATTGACTAGTCATAAGCAGAAAGCTGAAACTGGATCCTTTCCTTACTCCTTATATGAAAATTAATTCAAGATAGATTAGAGACTTAAATGTTAGACCTAATACCATAAAAACCCTAGAAGAAAACCTAGGTAATACCATTCAGGACATAGGCATGGGCAAAGACTTCATGTCTAAAACACCAAAAGCAATGGCAAAAAAAAGCCAAAATTGACAAATGGGATCTAATTAAACTAAGGAATTTCTGCACAGCAAAAGAAACCATCATCACCGTGAACAGGCAACCTACAGAATGGGAGAAAATTTTTGCAATCTACTCATCAGACAAAGGGCTAATATCCAGAACCTACAAAGAACTCAAACAAATTTACAAGAAAAAGCAAATAACCCCATCAATAAGTGGGCTACCTTTTGTTCATATACTTTTATGAACAGACGTTTCTCAAAAGAAGACATTCATACAGCCAACAGACACATGAAAAAATGCTCGTCATCACTGGCCATCAGAGAAATGCAAATCAAACCCACAATGAGATACCGTCTCACACCAGTTAGAATGGCAATCATTAAAATGTCAGGAAACAACAGGTGCTGGAGAGGATGTAGAGAAATAGGAACACATTTACACTGTTGGTGGGAATGTAAACTAGTTAACCCATTGTGGAAAACAGTATGGCGATTCCTCAAGGATTTAGAACTAGAAATACAATATGACCCAGCCATTGCATTACTTGGGTATATACCCAAATGATTATAAATCATGCTGCTATAAAGACACATGCACACGTATGTTTATTGCGGCACTATTCACAATAGCAAAGACTTGGAATCAACCCAAATGTCCAACAGAGGCAGACTGGATTAAGAAAATGTGGCACATATACACTATGGAATACTATGCAGCCATAAAAAAGGATGAGTTCGTGTCCTTTGTAGGGACATGGGTGTAGCTGGAATCCATCATTCTCAGCAAACTTTCGCAAGAACAGAAAACCAAACACCGCATGTTGTCACTGAAAGGTGGGAATTGGACAATGAGATCACTTGGACATGGGAAGAGGACCATCACACACTGGGACCTATTATGGGGTGGGGGAGGGGGGAGGGATGGCATTGAGAGTTATACCTGATGTAAATGACTAGTTGATGGGTGCTGATGAGTTGATGGGTGTAGCACACCAACATGGCACATGTATACATACGTAACAAACCTGCTATTGTGCACATGTACCCTAGAACTTAAAGTATAATTAAAAAATAATAATAATAAAATAAATGAGATACAGATTTTTTCATTCCTCGCTTATAAGAAATCTTGCAGGGTCATCAGATTATTTCATGGGAAGAACTGTTTCAGTATTATTAACCTAGGAAAGTTGCTGAAACAGCCCCTTCGAACTCCCAAACCTGAGTGTTTGGAGGCACTTTCACAGGGCATAGTAACAACTTCTGAAGTTTTGGTATCATTAAACATAGCACTCACAAGGACCACTTTCTGACACAGAATTGTGGCTTCCTTTTAAGTTTTGGAGGAAGAGGAACATTTTCTACTCACCTTGCTGCGATATATCTTGACTACCAGTTAGGAGCCTGTAGATTTCAAGGTCAACTATGGGATTCCATTAGCACTTGGTGAGGAAAAATTGTGAACATCAAAATGTACAATGTGGAAAGTGAAAGGCCAAAGGAAGATTATTATACTGTAGACTAAGGGCAAGCAGAATTTTGCTTCCTCAATCCTTCACTAAGGGGCCTGTGTTTGACCCCTTACCTTAGATTTGAATCCTTCTGAGGTCCTTGTTCCTGACCTCAACATTCCTTCCCTTGCTTATTTTGTGTCCAGGGGAAGGGTTTGTTATGCAGCATTTAAGGTATAGTTGGACCTCATTCAATAAGGATTCATGCTGCCTATGAATTAGGGATTCTAGCATTCCTGCAACTCCTTGTATAATTGATTTATCCCAGAAATGTCCTCAAAGGTCCCCAGCCTCTCTGTCAGGCATGTTGTGGCTACTCCTTCCTAGCTGAGGCTGATTGACTCTTGGGTGACCTGTGTTTTGGCAGGATAAGGTTACTTATTCTTTGCCAGTAAAAGACCCCTCACATTCTTTCTCACTGGCCAAGGTGAAGTTTAAGACCATGTGGTTCTAATGTCCAAAGTCTTGAATGATCTCCAGTTGATACATTCAATTTGGTTGGTACTGACTTGTCCTAAATGGAATCTAGGCCCTGAGTCCTTAGAGTTTGCAGTCCCACGGAGTGGCTGTGGTCTCTGCTTGTCTTTGCTTTAGTTATACCATGGGGTCATATTGAAAGATGTGGCATGAAGCGGGAGTGGGCCACCAAGACCGACGATCTATTGGCATATACAGACACAAACTATTCCTGGCCTGGCAGGAATTCTCCAGGATGGCGCACAGCCTCTAGCCAGGGCCTTGTTAAATATTTTCAGCATTGTTCTACATTCAACATTGTATTCAACATAGTATTGCCTTTACTCCTTTGTCAAAGATCAGTTGACTATACTTATGTGGATCTATTTATGGCCTCTCTAGTCTGCTGAATTATCTACTTGTCTATTCTCTCACCAAAATCACGTTGTCTTATTACAATTGTATAATAAGTCTTAAAGTCAAGTAGTGTCATTCTTCTGATTTTGTTCTTTTCTTTTAATATTGTGTTAGCTATTCTGTCCTTTTTCTTTTCATATAAACTATAAAATAAATTTGTTGATATCCACAAAACAACTTGATGGGATTTTGATTGGAATTGCATCGAGTCTATATATCAACTTGGAAAAAGTAACATCTTGACAATACTGAGCCTTCCTATCTAACTCTTCATTATTTAGTTCTTTGATTTCTTTCATCAGTTTTGTAGTTTTCCTAATATAGATCTTGTACTTTTTTATTAGATTTATACATAAGCATTTTCGTTTAGGGGATGCTAATGTAAACAGTAATGTGTTCTTAATTCAAAATTTTTACTTCTTGTTGTTGGTATATGAGAATGTGACTTACTTTTATCCTGTCACCTTGCTATAATTGCCTTCTAGTTCCAGGAGTTTCATTATCTATTCCTTCAAATTTTTTGCACAGACAATCATGTCATTTGTGAACAAAGACTTTTATTTCTTCTTTCCCAATCTGTATAAATTTTCTTTCATTGTCCTGTCTTATTGCATTGACTAGGACTGTCAGTACAATGTTGAAAAGGAGTGGTGAGAGGAGATACCTTTGCCTTGTTCCAGACCTTAGTAGGAAAGTTTCTAGTTCATCATTAAGGGTGATGTTAACTGTAGGTTGTTGTAGATATTCTTTATCAAATTAAGGAAGTTCATGTATATTCTTAATTTGCTGAGAGTTTTTATCATGAATGGGCACTGGAAGTTTTCAAATACATTTTTCTTCATTTATTAGTATGATCATGCCATTTTTCTTCTTAGTGTGCAGATAAAATTAATTACACTTATTGATTGTTAAACCTTGAACCAGCATTGCATACATGAAATCAATCTCCCTTAGTCATGGTGTATAATTTTCATACATGATTAGATTTGATTTGCTAATATTTTGCTGAGAATTTTTACATTTATGGTCATGTGAGATAGTAGTCTGTAGTTATTTTTTCTGCATGTATTTGCTTTTTGTAATACAGTAATGCTGGCTGGCCATATAGAATGAGTTAAAAAATATTCCTTCTTCTGAAAGAGATTATGGAGAATTTGTGTGATTTCTTCCTTAAATATTGATAGACTTCACCAAGTAAATCCATTGGGGTCTAATGCTTTCTTTTTAAAAATATTGTTAATTATTGATTCATCTTTTCTAATAAATATGGGAGTATTCGGGTTATTTCTTCTTGTGTGAGTTTTGGCAGATAATGTCTTTCAAGGAATGGGTCAATTTCATCAAGGTTTTAACGTATAGGCATATAGTTGCTCATAGTATTCATGCGTTTTCCTTTCAATGTCTACAGAAACTGCAGTAATGACTCCTCTTGAATTTTTGGTATCAGTAATTTGCATCTTCTCTTATTTTTTGGTTGGCTTGTCTATTGTTATCTTCCAATCATCTATTTTTGGTTTTGTTGATTTTCTCTATTGATTTTCTATTGTTAGTTTCATTGCTTTCTGCTCCAATTTTTATTATTTTCTTATGTTTATTCTTGATTTAATTTGCTCTTCTGTTTCTAGTTTCCTAAATTAGGAAATTAGTTTATTAATTCTAAATCTTTCTCCTTTTCTAATATACTTATTCAATGCTATAAATTTTCCTCTAAACACTGCTTTAGCTGCATCTCACCAAGCAATACATTTATATTTAACACTTAGAAGCAATATACTGTAGTGGAAAGGGCACTCAACAATGCCAGCAGACCACCATTTGAGTCCCACCCTGGCTTTACGGCCTAATAAAGACCCCTATTATCTTTGACTCTTAGTTTCTTCATCTGTAAGAATGGAATTTGTTAGAAATTATAGAACAGCCCAAAGCCATGAGTTGTAAATGATAAATACTGCCCATTTTTAGATACTTTAAATCACTGTGAAGTGGAATGGTAATTAATACTCTATGGAGGGGGCAAGGCTTGACCTCTTCTAATGTAAGCATTTTAGTTCTACAAATTTCCTATTTAGCATGAGTATGGCTGCATCCCACAAATTTTGTTATGTTGTATTTTCACTTTCAACCAGTTCTATGTATTTCTTTAATTTCCTTTAAGAATTCTTTGATCCATGAATTATTAAGAAATGTGTTTTTAAATTTCCGACTGTTAAAGATTTTTCCTTTCTCTTTTGGTTAGTGATTTCTAGTTTGGTTCTATTCTTATTGGAGAACACACACTGTATGATTTCAGTTCTTTTAAATTTGCTGATGTTTGTTGTATGGTATATCCTGATTAATGCCATGGTTACTTGAAAACGTGTATTCTGCTATTCTTGGTAGAGTATTTTATATATATCAGTTAGATCTTGTTGATTGATGGTATTGTTCAAACCTTCTGTGTCCTCATTTATACATAGTTTTGCTTTCTGTTTCTGTTTTTTTTTTCTTTCCTTCCTAATGTTTCAGAATTTTTTTCCTTTATCATGTATTTTGCGTTTGAAGAACTTTCTTTTAGCCATTCTTTAAAAGTATGTCTGATACTAAAAATGTATCTTAAATTTTCTTAGTCTGAGAATGTCTTTATTTCTCCTTCATTCTTGATGCATAGTTTCACTGGATATAGATAATATTTTTTATTCATCATTTAAAAAATGGAATACAGGCCAGGTTCAGTGACTCATGCCTGTAATCACAGCACTTTGGAAGGCCGAGGCAGGTGGATCACCTGAGGTTAGGAGTTCCAGACCAGCATGGCTAACATGGTGAAACCCTGTCTCCACTAAAAATAGAAAAAAATTAGCCAGGTGTGGTGGTACGTGCAGGTAATCTCAGCTACTCTGGAGCTGAGGCAGGAGAATTGCTTGAACCTGGGAGGTGGAGGTTGCAGTGAGCCAAGATTGCGTCATTGCACTCCAGCCTGGGTGACAGAGTGAGACTCTGTCAAAAAAAAAAAAAAAAAAAAAAAAAAGGCATGCCACTTCCCTCTGGCCTCTAGAACTTCAGATAAATGCCCACTGTTATTCAAATTGATGTTCCACTATAGGTCATATGCTGTTTCTCTTTGGATCTTTTCAAGATTGGTTTTGGTCTTTAGTTTTCATAATTTAAGAATGCTGTGTCTTGGCATAGACTTATTTGGGATTATCATATTTGGGGAAAACTCAGCTTCTTAAATCTGTAGGAGCAAACCTTTTCCTAAATTTGGTAAGTTTTCAACCATTATGTCTTCAAATACTCTTTCAATTTCATCCATTTCTCCTTTTCTGAGACTCTTATAATATGAATTATGAATCTATTGTTATATAAGCCCCTGGGACTCTGTTCATTCAAGTCTGTTTTCTCTGCTGTTTGGATTTAGTAAATTTTGTTGACTTGGCCTCAGATTCGCTAATCCTATCTTCTGTTATCTCCATTCTACTGTTAAGTCCATCCATCTAGTAATCTTTTTTAATTTCAATTATATTTTCCAGATCTGTTTTTCACTTGTTTTCTTTTTCTGATGTCTGTTGCTTTGTTGAGATTTTATATTTTTCATTTTATATGGTTTGACTCTGTATTCTCACCCAAATCTCATATCGAATGGTAATCCCTAAAATCTCCACATGTTGAAGGCAGGACCTGTTGAGAGGTTATTAGATAATGGGGAAGTTTTTCCCATGTTAGTGAGTTCTCATAGTTTTCATAAGATCTAATGGTTTTATAAATGTATGACCATTCCTCTTACACACGCTCACTTTCTCTCTCTTGCCTGCCACTGTGTAAGTTATGCCTGCTTTCCCTTCCACCATTATTGTAAGTTTCCTGAGGCTTCCTCGACCATGTGGAACTGTGAGTCAATCAAACTTCTTTTCTTTGTAAATTACCAAATCTCAAGTAGTTCTTTATAGCAGTGTGAGAATGAACTAATACAGGATATTGGTAGTGAGAGTGGAGCACTGCTGTAAAGATAACCTAAAAATGTGGAAGCAACTTTGAAACTAGGCAATGGGCAGATACTGAAACAGTTTGGAGGCCTCAGAAGAAGACAGAAAAATGTGGGAAAGTTTGGAACTTCCTGGAGACTTGTTGAATGGTTTTGACCAGAATGTTGATAATGACATGGACAATGAAGTCCAGGCTGGGGTGGTCTCAGATGGAAATGAGGAACTTATTGGGAACTGGAGTAAACATCACTCTTGTTATGTTTTAGCAAAGAGATTGGTGGGCATTTTTCCCTGCCCTAGAGTTCTGTGGAATTTTGAACTTGAGAAACATGATCTGAAATTGGAAGTTATGTTTAAAAGGGAAGAGGAGTATAAAAGTTTGGAAAATTTGCAGGCTGACAATGTAATAGAAAAGAGAAACTTATTTTCTGGGGAGAAATACAAGTTGGCTGCAGAAATTTACATAAGTAACAAGGACCCAAATGTTATTTACCAAGCCCATGGGGAAAATGTCTCAAGGGATGTCAGAGATCTTGAGAGCAACCTCAGCCATCACAGGCCTAGAGGCTTAGGGAAAAAAATGGTTTAATGGGCTGGGCCCGGGGCCCCAGACCCCACTGTTGAGTGCAGCTTTGGAACTTGCTGCCCTGCATTTCAGCCACTCTAGCTCCAGCTGTGGGTAAAAGAGGCCCAGGTACAGCTCCAGGTTTTGCTTCAGAGGGTGCAAGCCCCAAACCTTGGCAGCTTCTATGTGGCGTTGGGACTGTGGCTGCACAGAAGTTAAGAATTGAGGTTTGAGAACCTCTGCCTGGATTTCAGAAGATGTATGGAAATGCCTAGATGTACAGGCAGAAGTCTGCTGCAGGGCCAGAGCCCCAATGAAGAACCTCTGCTAGGATAGTAGAAAAGGGAAATGTGGGATTGGAGCCCCCACACAGAGTCCCCACTATGGCACTGCCTAGTAAAGCTGCAAGAAGAGGACCACCATCCTCGAGACCCCAGAATGGTCAATCCACCAACAGCTTGCACTGTGAACCTGGAAAATCTGCAGGCACTCAATCCCAGTCAATGAGAGCAGCCACAGGAGCTAAACCCTGCAAGGCCACAGGGGAAGAGATGCCCAAGGTGTTGGGAGCCCATGCTTTGTTTGCATTTGGATGTTATAACTGCCCTGTTAGATATTGGACCGGCATGGAGCCTGTAGCACCTTCGTTTTGGCCAATTTCTCCTATTTGGAATGAGTGTATTTACCCAATGCCTGTACCCCCATTGTATCTTGGAGAAAGCTAACTTGTTTTCTGGTTTTACAGGCTCACAGGTGAAAAAGACTTTCCTTGACTCAGATGAGACTTTGGACTGTGAACTTTTGGGTTAAAGCTGGAAGGAGTTAAGACTGGGGGACTGTTGGGAAGGCATAACTGGTTTTGAAATATAAAAAGGACATGAGGTTTGGGAAAGTCAGAGGTGAAATAACATGGTTTGGCTCTGTGTCATCACTCAAATCTCATCTCAGACTGTAATCCCCATAATCTCCATGTGCTGAGGGCAGGACCTGGTGGGAGTTGATTGGATCATGGGGGAAGTTTTCTCCATGCTGTTCTCATGATAGTGAGTGGATTCTCATGAGATCTGATGGTTTTATAAGTGCTTGACAGTTCCTCCTACACACACACTCTCTCTCACCTGCCACTATATAACATGTGCCTGCTTCCCCTTCCATCATGACTGTAATTTTCCTAAGGCCTCCGCAGCCATGTGGGACTGTAAGTAATATGATTTGCCTCTTTTTCCCCACCCAAATTTCATCTTGACTTGGTCTCCCATAATTCCCACATGTTGTGGGAGGCACCCAGTGGGAGATAATTGAATTATAAGGACAGTTTCCCCCATACTGTTCTTGTGGTTGTGAATAAGTCACACAAGAGCTGATGGTTTTATCAGGGGTTTCTGCTTTTGCATCTTCCTCATTCTCTCTTTGCCTGCCACCATCCGCATAAAATGTAACTTGCTCCTCCTTGCCTTCTGCTATGATTCTGAGGCCTCCCCAACCACATGGAACTGTAAATCTCTTTCATTTGTAAATTACCCAGTCTTGGCCATGTCTTTATTAGCAGTGTGAAAATGGACTAATACCGTGAGTCAATTTAACCTCTTTTCTTTATAAATTACCCAATCTTGGGCAGGTCTTTATAGCAGTGTGAAAACAGACTAATACATCATTTGTTTCAGGAGCATTTATAATTGCTCATGGAAGCATTTTCATGATGGCTGCTGCTTTAAAATAATTTTTGGGTAATTCCCATACCTGATTGATATCAGTATTTGTGCCTACTGATTGACTTTTTTGAGTCAAGTTGTAATTTTCCTTGTTCTCCATATGATAAAATTCTGGGCTATATAGAAATTCTCTGTTTTAGCAGGCTGTCTCTCTGTTTATGTTTAGCAAACAGATCATGGCATAATTTTGAGTTCCAGTAACAAAATAATTTTCAGAGATTTTGATGTGCTGTATTATTTTGCCTGGATTCTCTGGTGTCATGAAGGCAAGGCTCGTATTGATCTTTGCCAGAGCCAACTGGTGTCTCTGGACAGTGGGAGGGATTCTCTAGCTTGAAGGAACAAAGAGTGCTTTCTGGGTTGGGCACCTTGCTGGGATGCGATCCACCCTTGCAAGTGCCACATCGTGTCTATTTGGGAGAGTGGAGTCACTGGCTAGTGGAGAGGAAGAGCAGTTCCCCTGACCACTTAGTGTTAACAAAGCTTACCAGTGTCTCTTGCCACTGCTGCCAGGCCCACCTGGAATTGTCAGTAGGACTCTCCTTTAACCTCAGGCTACATTGGGGCCTATATCAACTTCAATTTCTGGACTGAGGCTTCTGTGATGTCAAGTTTCTGTATTGCTCTCCCAGGTCTGTCCCTAGCCAGTCTGCCTTTCTCTTTTTAACATTTTAAATACTTTTATTGTTGTCTATATCATAATTTCCAGTGTCTGTTCATCTTAGAGGAGAGACAAGTCTATGACATTTTGTCCAAGACAGAAGCCTAATTTATTTGCAAAATATTACTTTTCTTTGTGAAGAATGGATGGGATGGAGCTAGAGAGAATGTGAGAAAATTAAGCCGAAGACTACTATAATAGTTCAGGTAACATATCATTGTGGGAATTTTTAATTTTTAGCATTCATGGGTACAAGTAAGTGTATATATTTATGAGGTACATGAGTACCCTCGATACATGCATTTAATGCATAATAATCACATTGTAGAGAATGGGGTACCCATCTCCTCAAGAATGTATGTTTTGTGTTACAAACAATACATTGATGCCCTTTCAGTTATTTTTAAATGTACAGTTATATTATTGTTGACTATAGTCACCCTGTTTGGTTATTAAATAAGTTTATGCATTTTTAAACTTTTTTACCCACTAACTTTATCTATCTCCCTGCTCACTACCCTTCTTGGCCTCTGGTAACCATCCTTCTACTTTCTATGTCCAGGAGTTCAATTGTTTTGGTTTGTAGATCTTAAAAATAATGAGAACCTGTGAAGTTTGTCTTTCCGTGTCTGCCTTATTTCACTTAACATAATGACCTCCAGTTCCATCCACATTGTTGCAAATGACAGGATCTCATTCTTTTATGGCTGAATAGTACTCTATTGTGTATTTGTACCACATTTTCTTTTTCATTCATCTGCTGATGGACACTTAGAGTGCTTTCAAATCTTCGCTATTGTTAACAGTGTTGCAACAAACATGGAAGTGCAGGTAGCTCTTCAATATACTAATTTATATTCTTTTGGTATACATACAGAAGTGAGGTTGCTGGATGCTATGGTACCTAAATTTTTAGGTTTTTTCTTTTTTTCTTTTTCTTTTAGGCTTGCAGGGTACATGTGAAAGTTTGTTACATAGGCAAACACCTGACACCAGATTTTTTTGTACATTTTTTTGTCACCCAAGTATTAAGCCCAGTACCCGATGGTTACTTTTTCTGCTCCTCTTCCTTCTCCCACCCTCCTGCATCAAATAGACCCCAGTGTCTGTTGTTTCCTTGTGTTCATAAGTTCTTATCATTTAGCTCCCAGTTATAAGTGAGAACACATGGTATTTGGTTTTCTGTTCCCGCCTTAGTTTGCTAAAAATAATAGCCTCCAGCTCCATCCATGTTCCCACAGAAGACATGATCTTGTTCTTATTTATGGCTGCATAATATTCCATGGTTGTATGTGTACCACATTTTCTTTATTCAATCTGTCATTGATGGGCATTTGTCTTCATTGCAGGTCATTGCTATTGTAAATAGTGCTGCAGTAAACCTTCACGTGCATGTGTCTTTATGGTAGAATGATTGATATTCTTCTGGGTATATACCCAGTAATGGGATTTCTGGGTTGAATGGTAGTTCTGCTTTAAGTTTTTTGAGGAATCACTATCTGGTGATTCACTATACACTGTTGGTGGGAGTGTAACCATACTGCTTTCTGCTATGGTTGAACTAATTTACACTCCCACAAACAGTGTATAAGTGTTCCCATTTCTCCACCACCTCACCACTATCTGTTGTTTTTTGACTTTTTATTAATAGCCATCCTGACTGGTGTGAGATGGCATCTCATTGTGGTTTTGATTTAAATTTCCCTAATGATCAGTGATACTAAACTTTTTTACATGCTTTTTTGGCCACATGTATGTCTTCTTTGGAAAAGTGTCAGTTCAAGTATTTTACCTTCTTTTTAATGGTGTTTTTGCTTGCAAATTTAAGTTCATATAGATGCTGGATATTAGACCTTTGTCAGGTGCAGAGTTTGCAAATAATGTCTCCCATTCTGTAGGCTGTTTACTCTGTTAATAGTTCCTTTTGCTGTGCAGAAGCTTTTTAGTTTAATTGTATCCTACTTGCCAATTTTTGCTTTTGTTGTGACAGGTTTTCGTTTCTTTGTCATGAAATCTTTGCCCATTCTTACGTCCAGAATAGTATTGCTGAGGTTGTCTTCCAAGGTTTTAATAATTTGGGGTTTACATTTAAGTCTTCAATATATCTTTATTTGGTTTTTGTGCATGGTATATGGAAGGGGTCAGCTTCAATCTTCTGCATATGGCTAGCCAGCTATCACATCACCATTTATTGAATAGGGAGTTGTTTCCTCCACTCCACTGCTTGTTTTTATAAGCTTTGTTGAAGATTAGATGGTCATAGATGTGTGGCCTTATTTTAGGGCTCACTATTCTGTTACATTGATCTCTGTTCCTGTTTTTAATACCAGCACCATGCTGTTTTGGTTGCTGTAGCCTTGTAGTATAGTTTGAAGTAGAGTAACAGGAGTCCTCCAGTTTTGTTCTTTTTGCTTAGAATTGCCTTGGCTATTTGGGCTCCTTTTTGGTTTCATATGAATTTCAAAACAGTTTTTTTCTAGTTCTGTGAAGAATGCCTATGGTAGTTTCAGAGAAATAGCATTAAATCTGTAAATTGCTTTGGGAACTATGACCATTTTAATAATATTTGTTTATTTATACTTCCTATTCATGAGCATGGGATGCTTTTTCCATTTGTTTGTGTCTTCTCTGATTTCATTGATCAGTGTTTTGTAATTCTCATTGTAGAGGACTTGCACCTCCCTGGTTAGCTGTATTCCTAGGTATTTTATTCTTTTTGTAGTAATTGTGAAAGGGATTGTCTTTCTGATTTGGCTCTTGGTTTGGCTGTTGTTGGTGTATAGAAATGCTAGTGATTTGTCTACATTAATTTTGTATCTTAAAACCTTTCTAAAGTTATTAATTGGCTGGAAGAGCTTTTGGGCTGATATTATGAGATTTTCTAGATATAGAATCATGTCATCTGCAAATAGATACACTTTGACGTTCTCTCTTCCTATATGAATGCTCTTTATTTTATTCCCTTGCCTGACTGCTCTGGTTTGGGCTTCCACTATGTTGAATAGAAGTGGTGAGAGAGGGCATCAATACCTTATGCTGATTTTAAGGGAAAATATTTCCAGCTTTTGCCTATTTGGTGTAATATTGGCGGTGCATTTGTCATAGATGACTTTTATTATTTTAAGATATGTTCCTTCAATACCTAATTTATTGAGAGTTTTTAATATAAAAGGGTATTGATATTTACTAAAAACCTTTTCAGCATTTATTGACATAGTCATGTGGTTTTTGTCTTCAGTTCTGTTTATGTGATGAATCACATTTATTGATTTGCATATGTTGAATCAATCTTGCATCCTGGAATGAAGCCTACTTGATGATGTGGATTGGCTTTGTGATGTGCTGCTGAATTTGGTTTGGAAGTATTTTGTTGACAATATTTGCATTGATGATCATCAAGAATATTGGCCTGAAATTTTTATTTTTTTGTCTCATCAGGTTTTGTTATCAAAATGATATTGGTCTCATAAAATGAGTTTGGAAAGGGTCCCTCCTTCTCAATTTTTAGAAATAGTTTTTTGTAGAAATGATACCATTGTTTTTGTAGAATTTGGCTGTGAATCCATCAGGTTTCAGGTTTTTTGTTTGTTTGTTTGTTTGTTTGTTTTTTGTAGGTAGACTATTCATTACTGATTCAATTTTGGAGCTTATTATTAGTCTGTTCAGGGAATTGATTTCTTCCTGGCTCAATCTTGTGAGGATGTAAGTATCCAGGAATTTATTCGTCTCTTCTAGGTTTTCTAGTTTGTGTGCATAGATGTGTTTGTAGTAGTTTTTGAGTGTTGTTTTTATTTCTGTGCAGTCAGTAGAAACATTCCCTTTACCATTTCTAATTGTGTTTATTTGGATCTTCTCCATCTTATTCCTTATTATTCCAGCTCATGTCCTGTTTTATTAATTTTTTCAAAAAACCAACTCTTGGATTCACTGATCTTTTGGATGGCTTTTCGTGTCTTAATTTTGTTCAGTTCAGCTCTATTTTTGTTGTTGTTGTTGTTGTTTCTTGTCTTCTGCTAGCTTTGGGGTTGATTTGTTCTTGCTTCTTAAGTTTTCAAGTTACATTATTGAGATCCAAGTTTTGGTGTTGGTATTTAATGCTATGAATTTCCCTCTTAACACTGCCTTAGCTGTGTCTCAGTGATTGTGGTATGTTTCATTTCATTATTTTAAAAGATCTTCTTGATTTCTGCCTTAATTTCATTATGTACCCCAAAATCATTCAGGAGCGTGTTGTTTAATTTCCATTTAATTTCATGGCTTTGACAAACTTTCACAGTGTTGACTTCCATTGTCATTGTGTTGTGGTTTGAGAGTATGTTAGGTATGAATTTGATGTTTTTTATATTTCATGAGAATTGTTTCATGTCTAATTTTGTGGTTGATTTTAGAGTATGTGCCATGTGGTGATGAGAAGAATATATATTCTGTTGCTTGGGGTTGAGGGTTCTGTAAACGTCTATCAGATGCATTTGGTCCAATGTTGAGTTTAGATCCTGAATATCTTTATTTTTTGCCTCATGATATATCTAACACTGTCAGTGGAGTATTGAAATCTCCCAGTATTATTGTGTGGGGATCTATGCCTCTTTGAAGGTCTCTAAGAACTTTTTATGAATCTGGATGATTATGTGTTAAGTGCATATATAATTAGGATCACTATTTCTTGTTGTTGAATTGAACTCTTTACCATTATGTAATGCCCTTCCTTGCTTTTTAAATTTTTGGTTTGAAATCTCCTTTGTCTGAATTAAGGATTGCAACACTTGCTTTTTTGTTTTGTTTTGTTTCCCATTGGCTTGGTATATTTTCCTCCATCCCTTTATTTTGAGCCTATGAGTGTCCTCACGTGTTAGATAGAGCTCTTGAAGACAGCATATCATCCAGTCTTGCTTCTTTATCCAGCTCACCACTCTGTACTTTTTAAGTGAGGCATTTTGCCCACTTATATAAAAGATTAGCATTGATATGTGTGAATTTGATCCCGCAATTGTGCTGTTAGCCTTGTTTGTGCAGTTGCTATGCATTGACACGGCTCTGTGTGTTTGAGTGTGTTTTTGCATTAACTGGTATCAGTTTTTCCTTTCCATATTTAGTGCACCTTTCAACATCTCTTATAAGGCAGGTCTGGTGGTAATAAATTCCCTCAACATTTGCTTGTCTGAAAAAGACATTATTTCTCTTTCACTTAGGAGGCTTAGTTTGGCTGGATGTGAAATTGTTGGTTGAAGATTTTTTTTTTCTTTAATAATGTTGAATGTAGGCTCCAAATGACTTCTGGCTTGTAGAGTTTCAGGTATAATGTTAGCCTGATGGGGTTACCTTTGTAGGTAACCTGCCCTTTTCTCCTAACTGATTTTAGCATTCTTTCTTTCATTTCAACCTTAGAATTTCTGAAAATTAAGTGTCCTGGAAATGATTTTCTTGTGTAGAATCTTGCAGGAGTTCTCTGCACTTGTTGAATTTGACTTTTGACATCTCTAGCAAGGTTGGTAAAGTTTTCATGGATGATATTCTGAAATATGTTTTCCAAGTTGTTTGCTATCTCCCCCTCCCTTTTAGGGATGCCAATAATTTGTAGATTTGGCTTTTTTACATAATCTCATACTTCTTTGAAAGATGCAGGTCAGCAATAGCTCAGTGCAATCAGCCCAGGATGGGGTACCTGTGCTGTGGGCCCAAGGTAGGCGTTCTCTGGTGATGAGCAGTAGCTGTGTGTGGGGGACTCATGGGGGACAGACTTGCCTCCTCTCCTTGGGTCCACTGCAGCTTGTTGGAGGTGTGGATAGGGGACTTAGAGTCTTTGCTCCTGCATTAGTCCATAAATGGCAGGAGCAATTCCACTGCAGAAGTAGTGGCAGAAAGGCTTTCAGTTGCTCCTGGAGGCTCTGTCCAGAGAGTTGCTGAGTTGTTACTGGCTCAATAGCTCTGGCAGGAAGTGGCTGGAGGCCCAGGTCTGGAGGACCTTTCTGGTGAGGAGAAACAGGAACAGGCAGTTATGTAACACTCTGGCCACTTTTCCACAGGGTTGCTGCAGTATGCTTGGAACCTGCTCCAGTCACCTCAGATTTTCCAGTACCTGGAAGTATCACCAGTAAAGGCGGTGAAACAGCAACAACGGCAGTCTGTTCCTCCCTCTGGGAGCTCTGTGTCAGGGAGATATGGGCCTGTTTCTAGCCCAAACACACCTATAGGAGGTGGCTGAAGACCCCAGTTGGGGGGTCCCACCCAGTGAGTAGGAACAGGATCAGTGATCCACTTTAAAAAGCAGTCTGGCCACATATTGGTAGAGCAGCTGTGCTGTGCTGGGGGTATGCTTAACCACACAAGTTGCCTCAGACACTCTGAAGCCTGAAGGCTGGAATAGATAGGTCACGCAGACAGAAAAGATAGTGGCCCACCCCTCCCTCTGGGAGCTCCATCCCAGGGAGGGTACAAATCTCTGTATGCTGTAGAATACCAACAGCAAAGGCTGGAGGCTCCAGTTGGATGTTCCCAAACCAGCGAGGAGAAATGAGATCAGGCACCAGATTAAAGCAGCAGCCTGGCCACGTTTTGGTAGAGCAGCTGGGCTGTGTTGATGGATCCCTTCTGCCGCCGATCAGCTTGGACTCTACAAAGCCTGAAGGTTGGAATGGCTAAGGCACCCAAACAGTAAAGATGGCAGTCCACCCCTCCTCCCAGGACCTCCTTCTTAGGGGGTGCAATGCTGTTACTGGAGGCTGGCTGGAATTACAAGCCAGTGGATCTTATCTTGTGACGTGCCATGTGCCATGGAAGTTGGGACTGCAGGCTGTTGCTGCTCAGCCCTGTGAATTTAGCCTCTTTCCCAGGGTCAATCAGTTATCCACCGATTTCCCTTATTTTCAGGTTATACACTTGACCAAAACTATGTCAAAGCCCACTTTGCCATTATATTTATAGGTGTAAATTTAACCTTCTTTCCACAGCATTTTCTCAGCTTATCTGGAATACTCCAGCGTTATTTCGACTACCCTGATGTATGGGGGTCTAACCTCCCACTTTGCCCAAGTTGCAGCTATTTTGCCAAAAAAAAACCAAATACCTAAGGCTCCAGGGTCTCCAAGCATACCTGAGCAGATGCCCTGCCAAGACTCCATGTAGCCCTGCATGTTCAGACTGAAGGCCACAGTGGAGTGGCTTCACCAGGTGATATCCTGACCTGAGGGCTGTAAAGATCCTTGGGAGAACCATGGTACCTCGGGGACAAACATTCACCCACCACTTCCCTAGGTGGGAGAAGTTCCCCTGGCTCTTTGTCGCCCCCAGGTGAGCCATTGTTCTGTCTTGCTTTTCTTCATTCTCCATGGGTCAAGTTGTTTCCTTGATTAGTCCCAATGTGAGTACCTGGATATTTCAGTTTAAAGTACTGTATTTCCTCGCCCCTTCCATTCCTCTCCATGAGAGAGAGAGCCATACACACTAGCTGCTTCTAGTGAGCCATCTTAGCCACTCCCTAACTTTTAGGCTTTTTTTTTTTTCTTTTTCATAAGTTCCAAACTGTTCTCTACAGTGGTTGTACTAATTTACATTCCTACCAAGAGTTATGAGGGTTACCTTTTCTCCTTTTCTCCACATCCTTGCCAGCATGTTATTGCTTATCTTTTGGATATAAGACATTTTATCTCGGGTGAGATGATATCTCACTGTAGTTTTGATTTGTATTTCTCTGATGACGGATGATGTTGAGTACCTTTTCACATGACTGTTTGCATTTATGTGTCTTCTTTTGAGGCATGTCTATTCAAATATTTTGCCAATTTTTGATTGGATTACTAGATTTTTTCCTGGAGACTTGTTTGAGCTCCTTATATATTCTGGTTATTAATCCCTTGTCAGATGGATAGTTTCCAAATATTTTCTTCTATTCTGTTTGGTGTCTCATCACTTCATTGATTGTTTCCTTTGCTTTGAAGAAGCTTTTTAACTTGATGTAGTCCCATTTGTCCATTTTGGCTTTGGTTGCCTGTGCTTGTAGGGTATTCCTTGAGGTATTTCTGCCCAGACCAATGTCATGGAGATGTTGCCTAATTTTTTCTTGTAGTAGTTTCATAGTTTGGGGTCTTAAATTTAAGTCTTTAGTCCATTTTTATTTGATTTTTATATATGGCAAGTGATAGTGGAACCAGTTTCATTCTTCCCCATAGGGATATCCAGTTTTCCCAGCACCATTTATTGAAGAGACTTTCTTTTTCCCAGTGTATGTTCTTGGCACTTTTGTTGAAAATGAGTTCACCACAGGTGTGTGGATTTGTTTCTGAGCTCTCTATTCTTTTCCAGTGGTCTATGTGACAGCTTTTGTTACTATAACTCTGTAGTATAATTTGAAATCAGGTAACGTAATTCCCCCAGTTTTCTTTTTCCTCGATAGCTGTGGGTATTCTGTGTCTTTTGTGGCTCTGTATAAATTTTAGGATTTTTTTTCTATTTCTGTGAGGAATGTCATTGGTATTTTGATAGGGATTTTATTGAATCTGTAGATTGCTTTGGGTCAGATGGTTGTGTTTTAAACTTAAGTGGTAGCAATGGAGATGGAAACAAATGGATAGCAATGGAGATAGAAACAAATGAATAAGATAATTATATTTTGGACATAAAACTAAGACTCACTGATGTGTTACACTGATAATTTCCAGCTTGAGGTGGCGGAGCAAGATGGCCGAATAGGAAGACCTCCAGTCTCCAGCTCCCAGCACGAGCAACACAGAAGACAAGAGATTGCTGCATTATCAACTGAGGTAGTCGGTTCATCTCACTGGGGAGTGCCGGACAATCGGTGCTGGTCAGATGCTGCACCCCGACCAGTGAGAGCTGAAGCAGGGCAAGGCATCACCTCACCTGGGAAGTGCAAGGGGGAAGAGAATCCCTTTTCCTAGCCAGGGGAACAGAGACACACAACACCTGGAAAATCAGGTAACTCCCTCCCCAATACTGCACTTTAAGCAAACAGGCACACTAGGAGATTATATCCCACACCTGGCTGGGAGGGTCCCATGCCCACGGACCCTCCCTCATTGCTAGCACACCAGTCTGTGATCTAACCGCAAGGCAGCAGCGAGGCTGGGGGAGGGGCACCCACCATTGCTGAGGCTTAAATAGGTAAACAAAGCCCTGGGAAGATCGAACTGGGTGGAGCTCACAGCAGCTGAAGGCGGCCTGCCAGTCTCTGTAGACTCCACCTCTGAGGACAGGGCACAGCTAAACAACAACAACAACAACAACAAAAGCAGCAGAAACCTCTGCAGACGCAAGCAACTCTGTCTGACAGCTTTGAAGAGAGTGGTGGATCTCCAAACACGGAGATTGAGATCTGAGAACGGACAGACTGCTTGCTCAAGTGGGTCCCCTGACCCCTGAGTAGCCTAACTGGGAGACATCCCCCACTAGGGGCAGACCGACACCCCACACCTCACACAGTGGAGTACAACCCTGAGAGGAAGCTTCCAAAGCAAGAATCAGACAGGTATACTCGCTGTTAAGCAGTAGTCAATCTTCTGCAGCCTCTGCTGATGACACCCAGGCAAACAGGGTCAGAGTGGACCTCAAGTAATCTCCAACAGACCTACAGCTGAGGGTCCTGATGGTTAGAAGGAAAACTAACAAACAGGAAGGACACCCACACCAAAACCCCATCAGTACGTCACCATCATCAAAGACCAGAGGCAGATAAAACCACAAAGATGGGGAAAAAGCAGGGCAGAAAAGCTGGAAATTCAAAAAATAAGAGCACATCTCCCTCTCCAAAGGAACGCAGCTCATCACCAGCAATGGATCAAAGCTGGATGGAGAATGACTTTGACGAGATGAGAGAAGAAGGCTTCAGTCCATCAAACTTCTCAGAGCTAAAGGAGGAATTACGTATCCAGTGCAAAGAAACTAAAAATCTTGAAAAAAGAGTGGAAGAATTGATAACCAGAATAATTAATGCAGAGAAGGCCATAAACGAACTGACAGAGATGAAAACCATGACACGAGAAATAAGTGACAAATGCACAAGCTTCAGTAACTGATTCAATCAACTGGAAGAAAGAGTATCAGCGATTGAGGATCAAATGAATGAAATGAAGCGAGAAGAGAAATCTAAAGAAAAAAGAAGCAAAAGAAATGAACAAAGCCTGCAAGAAGTATGGGATTATGTAAAAAGACCAAATCTACGTCTGATTGGGGTGCCTGAAAGTGAGGGGGAAAATGGAACCAAGTTGGAAAACACTCTTCAGGATATCATCCAGGAGAACTTCCCCAACCTAGTAGGGCAGGCCAACATTCAAATTCGGGAAATACACAGAACGCCACAAAGATACTCCTCGAGAAGAGCAACTCCAAGACACGTAATTGCCAGATTCACCAAAGTTGAAATGAAGGAAAAAATCTTAAGGGCAGCCAGAGAGAAAGGTTGGGTTACCCACAAAGGGAAGCCCATCAGACTAACAGCAGATCTCTTGGCAGAAACTCTCCAAGCCAGAAGAGAGTGGGGGCCAATATTCAACATTCTTAAAGAAAAGAATTTTCAACCCAGAATTTCATATCCAGCCAAACTAAGTTTCATAAGTGAAGGAGAAATAAAATCCTTTACAGATAAGCAAATGCTTAGAGATTTTGTCACCACCAGGCCTGCCTTACAAGAGACCCTGAAAGAAGCACTAAACATGGAGAGGAACAACCGGTACCAGCCATTGCAAAAACATGCCAAAATGTAAAGACCATCGAGGCTAGGAAGAAACTGCATCAACTAACAAGCAAAATAACCAGTTAATATCATAATGGAAGGATCAAGTTCACACATAACAATATTAACTTTAAATGTAAATGGATTAAATGCTCCAGTTAAAAGACACAGACTGGCAAACTGGATAAAGAGTCAAGACCCATCAGTCTGCTGTATTCAGGAGACCCATCTCACATGCAGAGACATACATAGACTCAAAATAAAGGTATGGAGGAAGATCTATGAAGCAAATGGAGAACAAAAAAAAGCAGGGGATGCAATACTAGTCTCTGATAAAACAAACTTTAAACCATCGAAGATCAAAAGAGACAAAGAAGGCCATTACATAATGGTAAAGGGATCAATTCGACAGGAAGAGCTAACTATCCTAAATATATATGCACCCAATATAGGAGCATCCAGATTCATAAAACAAGTCCTTAGAGACTTACAAAGAGACTTAGACTCCCATACAATAATAATGGGAGACTTCAAGACCCCACTGTCAACATTAGACAGATCAACGAGACAGAAAGCTAACAAGGATATCCAGGAATTGAACTCATCTCTGCAGCAAGCAGACCTAATAGACATCTACAGAAATCTGTACCCCAAATCAACAGAATATACATTCTACTCAGCACCACATCACACTTATTTCAAAATTGACCACATAATTGGAAGTAAAGCACTCCTCAGCAAATGTACAAGAACAGAAATTATAACAAACTGTCTCTCAGACCACAGTGCAATCAAACTAGAACTCAGGACTAAGAAACTCAATCAAAATCGCTCAACTACACGGAAACTGAATAACCTGCTCCTGAATGACTACTGGGTAGACAACAAAATGAAGGCAGGAATAAAGATGTTCTTTGAAACCAATGAGAACAAAGATACAACATACCAGAATCTCTGGGACACATTTAAAGCAGTGTGTAGAGGGAATTTATAGCACTAAATGCCCACAAGAGGAAGCAGGAAAGATCTAAAATTGACACCCTAATATCACAATTAAAAGAACTAGAGAAGCAACAGCAAACACATTCAAAAGCTAGCAGAAGGCAAGAAATAACTAAGATCAGAGCAGAACTGAAGGAGATAGAGACACAAAAAACCCTCCAAAACATCAGTGAATCCAGGAGTTGGTTTTTTGAAAACATCAACAAAATTGATAGACCGCCAGTAAGACTAATAAATAAGAAAAGAGAGAAGAATTTAATAGACGTAATAAAAAATGATAAAGGGGATATCACCACAGACCCCACAGAAATACAAACTACCATCAGAGAATACTATAAACACCTCTATACAAATAAAGTAGAAAATCTAGAAGAAATGGATAATTTCCTGGACACTTACACTCTCCCAAGACTAAATCAGGAAGAAGCTGAATCCTTGAATAGACCAATAGCAGGCTCTGAAATTGAGGCAATAATTAATAGCATACCAACCAAAAAAAGTCCAGGACCAGATGGATTCACAGCTGAATTCTACCAGAGGTACAAGGAGGAGCTGGTACCATTCCTTCCGAAACTATTCCAATCAATAGAAAACAAGGGAATCCTCCCTAGCTCATTTTATGAGGCCAACATCATCCTGATACCAAAGCCTGGCAGAGACACAACAAAAAAAGAGAATTTTAGACCAATATCCCTGATGAACATTGATGCAATAATCCTCAATAAAATACTGGCAAACCGGATCCAGCAGCACATCAAAAAGCTTATCCACCATGATCAAGTGGGCTTCATCCCTGGGATGCAAGGCTAGTTCAACATTCGCAAATCAATAAACGTAATCCAGCATATAAACAGAACCAAAGACAAAAACCACATGATTATCTCAATAGACACAGAAAAGGCCTTGGACAAAATTCAACAGCCCTTCATGCTAAAAACTCTCAATAAATTCGGTATTGATGGAACGTACCTCAAAATAATAAGAGCTATTTATGACAAACCCACAGCCAATATCATACTGAATGGGCAAAAACTGGAAAAATTCCCTTTGAAAACTGGCACAAGACAGGGATGCCCTCTCTCACCACTCCTATTCAACATGGTGTTGGAAGTTCTGGCTGGGGCAATCAGGCAAGAGAAAGAAATCAAGGGTATTCAGTTAGGAAAAGAAGAAGTCAAATTGTCCTTGTTGGCAGATGACATGATTGTATATTTAGAAAACCCCATTGTCTCAGCCCAAAATCTCCCTAAGCTGATAAGAAACTTCAGCAAAGTCTCAGGATACAAAATTAATGTGCAAAAGTCACAAGCATTCTTATACACCAGTAACAGACAAACATAGAGCCAAATCATGAATGAACTTCCATTTACAATTGCTTCAAAGAGAATAAAATAGCTAGGAATCCAACTTACAAGGGATGTAAAGGACCTCTTCAAGGAGAACTACAAACCCCTGCTCAGTGAAATAAAAGAGGACATAAACAAATGGAAAAACATACCATGCTCATGGATAGGAAGAGTCAATATCATCAAAATGGCCATACTGCCCAAGGTAATTTATAGATTCAATGCCATCCTCATTGAGCTACCAATGAGTTTCTTCACAGAATTGGAAAATATTGCTTTAAAGTTCGTATGGAACCAAAAAAGAGCCCACATCTCCAAGAAAATCCTAAGTCAAAAGAACAAAGCTGGAGGCATCACGCTACCTCACTTCAAACTGTACTACAAGGCTACAGTAACCAAAACAGCATGGTACTGGTACCAAAACAGAGATATAGACCAATGGAACAGAACAGAGTCCTCAGAAATAATACCACACATCTACAGCCATCTGATCTTTGATAAACATGAGAAAAACAAGAAATGGGGAAAGGATTCCCTATTTAATAAATTGTGCTGGGATAATTGGCTAGCCATAAGTAGAAAGCTGAAACTGGATCCTTTCCTTACTCCTTATAAAAAAATTAATTCAAGATGGATTAGAGACTTAAATGTTAGACCTAATACCATAAAAACCCTAGAAGAAAACCTAGGTAATACCATTGAGGACATAGGCATGGGCAAGGACTTCATGTCTAAAACACCAAAAGCAACGGCAGCAAAAGCCAAAATTGACAAATGGGATCTCATTAAACTAAAGAGCTTCTGCACAGCAAAAGAAACTACCATCAGAGTGAACAGGTAACCTACAAAATGGGAGAAAATTTTTGCAATCTACTCATTAGGCAAAGGGCTAATATCTAGAACCTGCAAAAACTCAAACAAATTTACAAGAAAAAAACAAACAACCCCATCAAAATTGGGCAAAGGATATGAATAGACATTTCTCAAAAGAGGACATTCATACAGCCAACAGACACATGAAAAAATGCTCATCATCACTGGCCATCAGAGAAATGCAAATCAAAACCACAATGAGATATCTTCTCACACCAGTTACAATGGCAATCATTAAAAAGTCAGGAAACAATAGGTGCTGGAGAGGATGTGGAGAAATAGGAACACTTTTACACTGTTGGTGTTGGTGGGATTGTAAACTAGTTCAACCGTTATGGAAAACACTATGGCGATTCCTCAAGGATCTAGAACTAGAAGTACCATACGACCCAGCCATACCATTACTGGGTATATACCCAAAGGATTATAAATCATGCTGCTATAAAGACACATGCACACATATATTTATTGTGGCACTATTCACAATAGCAAAGACTTGGAATCAACCCCAATGTCCATCCGTGACAGACTGGATTAAGAAAATGTGGCACATATACACCATGGAATACTACGCAGCCATAAAATAGAATGAGTTTGTGTCCTTTGTAGGGACATGGATGCAGCTGGAAACCATCATTCTCAGCAAACTATCGCAAGAACAGAAAACCAAACACCACATGTTCTCACTCATAGGTGGGAACTGAGCAATGAGATCACTTGGACTCGGGAAGGGGAACATCACACACTGGGGCCTATCAGGGGGAGGGGGGAGGGGGCGCGATTGCATTGAGAGTTATACCCGTTGTAAATGACGAGTTGATGGGTGCTGACGAGTTGATGGGTGCAGCACACCAACATGGCACAAGTATACATATGTAACAAACCTGCACGTTATGCACATGTACCTTAGTATAAAGTATAAAAAAAAAGTATTAAAAAAAAATTCCAGCTTGAGCAACTGAATAAATGGCAATGTCACTTGACTATCAAAAATAGCTACTTGCATCCCTACTTGGAGCAAACTTACAACAGAAATATATTTCTTTCTTAAATACATGGGCTCTGAGTTTCTATTCCTTGACCTGGAGTAAGATTACAGAATAAGAAGAAATGCACTCCATCTCATCCACCACTCCTAGTCTCTTAGATTTACAATTGAGACCAAGCTAAGAACCTCCCAGTTGCATGTAAAATATAACCATTAATTGACTGGAATTCCTAGCATGTACTTCGTCTTCATTAACATCCATGTTAACTGCAGGCCAAAAGAGTTCTGCTGCTGTTAAATGCATTGATTCTTCAATGGCTTAAATACTAACCCTTGGATAACTAGCCATCTAAATCCCCCTTCCACCCACATTGTATTTCTGAGATTCTCAGTAAAGCTCTCCAGGAACCCACTGACCATGGAAAAATAAGAGGAATAATACCCTCTGGATTGTGTTTTCCCCTCCAAACTTTAACATTATATTTTAACTGAACACCAGCTCTGTGGGTTTCTACATTTTATCTGCAAGAGGTTGCTATCTAGACAGACAGATTGCTGGACAGACAGAAAAGCTGGAATCAATATGGGTAAGGTGGATGGAGATTAGTGGATGTTTTCATGATATAGGAGGATGAAATAGGTATTTGGAGTCAAATAGATGAATATTTGAATCCCTGTTCAACTTCTAGCTGAGGGGTCTTGGATGAAGTTACTTAATGTCCATAAGTTTTGTTCATTCAAATGTATTAAGTGTATAACATTACTCAAATGTAAAATGTCTTGCTCTGATGTAATCCCAATGCAATCAGGAATTAAAATGCTTTTTAAAGTGTAAAACAGTGCATAATTGAATTATCATCTTTACTCTCCTTGATATCTCTTCTATTCTCCACTTGCCATGTGGTACAGTATTATGGATACTGCAGTGGGGTGGGCCATCTTACCCAATTTAAAATTTATCACTTATCTGTGCTCTCTAACCAATATTTTACAGAGCCTCAAATTTGCATGTAACAAAGGAATATTGCTGTAAAATACCAGAAAGAATGACTCCATCCTATAAGGAAGCCCCCAAAGTTGCAACTAGACCTTTCACACCACCACTGCCAAAAAGGCCCCACAAGATATAGTCCTACTTCTCCTGTCCCACTGGACAAGTTTGAGTCTCATCTCAGACTTCTATTTCCCTCTGACAAATTTTCTTGGCATGCAGAAAATTTTTGTCATTTATGCGATAGCTCCTTTTCTAGGGTGGTACCCAACACTCTTTGATGCTTCCTCTGGAACAGTTTCCTCATTTCTAAAACAAAAACTTGTAGGTTCTATAAAGGCTAGACAAATGCATACTATACTCACTCACACCCTAAGTGTTTTCTGTTTCAATCACAGAGACAGAAGTCACAGAGACCATCAAAAATCACCAAATTCAGTCTTTCAGGGTTCTAACAAGTACTTTAATGGATAGGGTTTGCTGTCTAAAACTTGAAGAGGTGACTCAACATTCCTTTCAGTGCCACTGTTCAGGAACCTGGAGGACTGCCTTTCTTGAGGAGCTTCTGGCTCCAGAGGTTGTACGTGCTCACAGCAGCAACAACCCATTCACCACTTCTCCAAAATAGTTCACTGCCAAGGAGAATCAAAATTCAATTTGGATTCCCAGTCCTCAGACTACCTTCAATTTCCCATCAAGCCTAAATTCTTAGCCTTTAATTTAAATGTGGGTTATCTTAACAGCTCACTTGGCCTCAGTTCAAAGTGAACTTTCCTGAGTCCTTGAAAGAAGCAGAAACCCAATCAATGAGTTTTTCTCTTAGTATCCACTTTGTGAGAAGGATACATTTCTAGAAATTTCAAGACCTTCCAAGTGTCAGAAGGCAATATAATGTAGCTGTTGAAATTTGTGATGTAAGATACTAAGGTATTCCCTTAGCCCCAGGTGCCCAAGTAGAGCAAAGGAACTAAAGAAAAAGTAAAATCCTATTATTTCCATGTAAAATAAATAAAGAAAGAAATATCCAGATAAGCTTAATTCCCCCCCCCCGACCACCCATGCCCCTTTGACACTGGGGTTAGTGATTAGTCCATGGCCTGCTGGGAGTGCATTACAGATGTGCTTCCTGAGGATATCTCCAGGCTCCAGATGTTACTGCTTGAAAGACAGAAGCTTGAAGCTGTCATCCAGGATGGACCTCCTATTGCGTCGTAGCTTTCTCTGTCGATGTTGGTACCAAACCATACCACCAAGAGCCAGAACAACAAGCAGGAGGGTGACACCAATGGCAACCAAAACAGAGGCCAGTATCTCAACATTCTTTATGGGGATCTGCATACCCAGCATCTTCACATTGCCTTCTTCAATGTCTCTGGGGGTCACTGCTGAAATGGAGAAAGAAAAAAATGGGCATCCTGAGATGGAGAGTACTCTAAAAGGTAACTTTCTATAGTCATCACCTGACAAAACAAGTCAATCCAAATAGGACAGGAGACCTGTCCTTATCCTTCACAAAACCAGCTGATGAAAACGGATTTAGAGGTTAAAGTAAAGAATCAAGGAAACATGATGTTACAGCTATAAGGGTCCTTGAGAATCACTGAGGCCCCAGGCCACCCATGGAAAGAGCTAAGACTCAGATTGGGAAGGCCCTTGATACATTTTCTCAAATATCTAAAGGACTGTGATATAAAAAAGGATGAATTTTACTTGTTCTGTATGGTTTCAGAGGGTAGAATTGGAAGCAATAAGGGAAACTTCAGAAAGAAGTTTGACTCAATTATC
Source organism: Macaca nemestrina (assembly GCF_043159975.1). NCBI lineage: Eukaryota > Metazoa > Chordata > Mammalia > Primates > Cercopithecidae > Macaca > Macaca nemestrina. Next base: position 88,858,278 of record NC_092145.1, read on the forward strand.
CAGCTTATCAATAGCAATTTTGACCATTAAACTATGACAAGAACCTGCTACTAGGCTGTCCAGTCTTACCTCTTTGGGTCATATTAACACTGATGTCACGTAGACCTTTCCAAGTGAAATATCTGATTGTTAGTTCTTGGCATACAAATTTTTGATGATTCCCAATTAGCCTACAGAGAAAAGCTCAGACTTTTAAATCAGACATTCCAACTCTCACTATCAGACTCTAATCTATCCTTCTAGTCCTATCTACTACTTTTCAGCCATAGTAACTCATTCTTTCCTCCTCATAAACAGTGATCCCCTTTCAGGCTTCTAAGACTTTGCTTATGCTAATCCTTTTGTCTGAACACACTTTACTCCTTCTTATCTTTCTAGCCCTACCTTAAATGTTACATGTCTCTGCAATGTTTTCTTTGACTTCATTAGAAAATTAATTGTTCTTTCCTTTATGTTTTCCAAGCACCTGTACCTTGCACTCCCATAATTTACTTATTGTGTGACCTTGGACCAAGTGACCCAATCCCTCACTTCCCATCTAAACCTCAGTTCCCTCTTTTATAAAATTAGAATAATAACCATACCTAATACAAAGGCATATTGTAAAATTTAAGTGAATCAATACTTATAAAATATCTAGTATAGCACCTAGCAGACAGGAAGTGCCCAATAAATGTTAACTGTTATTATTGTTTGCCCTTTTTGTACAGCAAACAGCATCCAGCATTGCAACTATTATTTCTCTGCCTCATTCCATTTTTAGACGCTGAAAAATAGCGACTATGTCTTACTTGTTTTGATATCCCTGGTACCTGACACTTCTTTGATGATTGTATAACTGGATGAATTAATGTTATAACACAACTGAGAGAAGACAGAATATAATGAGTTCAAATAGAAGCTCAAAACTTCCTGGTTCTGAGTTTACATTCTACCACATACTCTTTTTGTGACACTGAACAAATCACTTTCAATTTCTCAGCTTGTCATGTAGAAAATTATTGGGTTTTATTAGAACAACAGTTTCAAAGGCTTTTTTCCCCATTGTGAAAACTTTTTAACAAATGATAGCTTATGAGTAATATATATATGTACACAAAATATGTATGTATATATACAAATATACACACAAAGTATGTATGAATGCAAATATATATGTAAAATATTTAAATATATATAAAATAATTGAGTTGCTCAGGTTGAAAGAGATATGGCCTGAAGGCCCACCCACACAATCACACCTTACCTCTCCCCAACCCCTCCAGGGCATATCCTGGTCCCCTGGTTAACAGTCCATGTGATACTTAGGCAGATCATTAAGACTTCTCCAAAACAGCTGTAAAACCTCAGACTAAACTACTAATTATCTCTAATGTTCTTTTTAGCTCTCATAACTTTCTGGATCTTTCCTAGTCCAGAGACAAATGAGGTGGAGAATAACACACTATTTGGACCCGGGCTGTGCAGAAAAATAATCTCTATAGTATTCAATGTCAGAAATGGCTGGTTCCAAAGGTTTAAGTCCTTGGTATTCCATAGATGAAAGGGAAAGAGGCAAGAATAAAAATAGCTGTTGAAGAACATGTGGTGTTTCATCTAGTTTCACACTGTCCCTAGGGGGAATTCATATTTGTGCTACAACTTTTCCATGTCCCACCCAGCAGGACCTAGATTTTACATATATATATATATATATATATATATATATATTCAACAGCTTTAGGAGTACAAGTACAAGTGGTTTTTGGTTACATGGATGAATCGTATAGTGGTAAAGTCTGAGATTTTAGGGCACCCATTACCCAAGTAGTGTACATTGTACCTAATAGGTAGTTTTTTATTCCTCACTGCTCTTCTACTCTCCTTGCTTCTGAGTCTCCAATGTCCATTATGCCATTCTGTATACCTTTGCATACTCATAGCTTAACTCCCATTTATAAGTGAGAACATGCAGTATTTGGTTTTTGACTAGCATCTAGAATTTTCTTCTCCTCTCACATGTTAGATGAAAAGCTAAAATAGCAGCCTTTAAATGGGGAGGAGGCTGTTTTCCCCAACTCAGGAGGTCTGGGGTGGAAGCCAGAGAGAATTAACCTGCTGAGGGAAGTTAAACCTTCATTCTTTGGCTTCTGAAGTCTTGCGGACGTCTCAGGATACTTTCTGCTGATGTATTCTAACTTTCAGTCACATAAGTCCCATTCCCTAAATGTACCTCACCCACCCTACACACAGACACACTACGTATAACTACCCAGTCTGTGCATCATTTTACGTACCTTTTTCAGCCTCTTTGGTGATGGTGGTGATAGTGCTTAAGTGCTCTGGTTGGGAGGGAAAAAGACAAGAGGTTAGCCTTGTTGTTCTTCCTACCAATTCATAGACCCCCCTATGAAAGGTCAACATTGGTTGCAGAATTTCTCTGTGATAAAGTAAGCAAAATAAAGGTAGAATTTACTACTTTATAGTCAAAGTCAATATTAGCATGTTGATTTGATTTTGAACAGTGACATGAAATATGGGCAAGATAACAGGCTTGGAGTCCAAAATGTAAATCACCCCTCTGCTATTATTTACATATTTCTTGTCACTTCCTCTATTCCCATTATTGCTCTTTTTCCCACCATTTGCCACACTTCCTTCAGGAAATCCCTGCTCCTTGCCAAACATACTTCCCTACACATTCAACATCTTCTCAGAACACTTCTTCCTCTCCTTGATTTAATAAAGCTGAGTTCTTCTCTGAGGACCATACTTCATTTACATCCCCTCAATGCTTCTTTGAGATAATTGTTTCTCCTCTTTTTGTAAAGATATATCTCTTCTGAGGCTCATATTATTTGGCTAGAACTACAATCATTTCTTATTATTGTTAGCTAGCAGTTCTCTTCATTTATGGAAGTCTTTAGTAGCTGGCTCAGTCTTCCTCTCCCTCAATTCCAGCCATGGATGCTGACACATCAAATACTCAAGCCTCACAGTTTCCGGACCTTTTAACTCCAATGACTTTGATGTCTACTCCAATTCTACCAACCACTCAAATGGTCACATTAACCTTGTTGTCAAGAATTGTTACATCTCAGAAATCTAAAATCTAACAACAACCTCCCATCCTTTCAGTGCTCTAATACACTGTATTTCAAAAACTTGTTATCCTCCCCTGCCATGAAACCTCTAGCTTTCAAACCCTTCAATTTTTTCCCTCAACCTAATAGCTTCATCCTGTCTTTTCTTCCATTCCTGACCAAGTGAGACTCCAAGGTCTATCACTTCAACTCCTAATCTACCAAGAGTGTTGCAATAATCTACTCAAACTCCAGTAACTGTAATTTCCCTGTATTTTGTCTGGTATGCTGAATGCTGCCAGAGAAAATCACACAATTGTAAAGATTAATATTCTTCGTGTCCAATTTCAGCTAAATCATCAATGCTGCCTGGCGATAATTTATTTCCCATTCACCAGAGTGGCTATTTCAAACTTTTGTCCACTTTTCTCAAACTCTGTACCCTATCACCTGCCCTTCATTCTCAGCAGATGGCTCTGTTTGCTCCATCAGAGAGAAGAGAAAGACCATAGGCTGAAATTCTCTGTCAGTCTGTCAAACCCCCTGGCCAAACCTACACATTGATCCTTATATTTTCTGTCTTCTTTCTTCTTACAGTAGAAAGATTACTTTCCTCCACTCTTGCACTAATCTTTCATGTTAGCTCTGATTCTCATTCCCTGCTGCCTTATCAGAAACCTTGTTTCAAGAATTAGTCTTTTCCCTCTATCTTTTCAACTCTTCCTTCCTGTTGACCTGTGAACACATATGGAGTTGAAACAACATGAAATTAGGCCATAGTGGGTTTAAAAAAAACCAAAAAGGCAAATAGAAAATATTTATGGGCTGGCTCATTGTCACAGAGAGACATGAGCTATACTTCCTCATGGAAGTACCCTGGCAATATGTATTGAAATGGTCTCATATATTGGATGGCTCATATTTGGGATATCCCATTACTACATATAGAGAAAACCTGTTGTTCTGGATCTATATCTCCCTGATGATGTATCAATTGATCACTTGACTTTTGTTCTATGTACTTACAACAAAACAAAGAAGTTTCTGTAAATCTGGGTGCTAGGGAATAGCTCCTGAGTAGTTAAGTGGAAGCTGCATTCTAGGAGTATTAGTTGACAGAGAATAAATCTTTTAAATGATATAGGAAGTCATAATGTACAATCATTCATCTCCCTCCCTGAGGATAAACAGAAGATTTGTATTCTCTACCCTCATTTGCTAAGTTTATTTGAATATTCAAAGACATTTTCCCATTCACTATTCCTGTTGATAGAGTGCCAGTGACTGACAACCCCAGAATACCATTTTTGTTTAAATAGTGTCTATATATTCTTTAAAAGCATAGGAAAAAAAAAAAACAGCCTTGATTTCTGTGGACCCCAAAAGGCTCTATAGGGCTTCTTGGAAGGCAAATAGTGTTGGCAGCTGGACTCAGGTCAAGAACCTTAAGAAGTAAGATATTTGACCCTTTAATTACCCAAAGACACAAAAGCCAACACAGCCTACCCATCTACATTTTTTGGTGAAGAACAAAGAGTGGCTGGTGAAGAAATTGCCCCAGCTGTTCCCTCTCCATATAAAATATAAAGAAAAAGTTTTTTCCACCCTTGGTAGTAACTCTGAGATAAGCTGTAATTGAAGGTCAATATCTCTTTCTAGCCTTAGATGAAGATATTCAAAAACCAAAAAGAACTGTCTTGCTAGATGTGGGGGCTCATTCCTGTAATCCCAGTGACTTGGGAGGCTGATGTGGAAGGATGGTTTGAGCCCAGAAATTTGAAACCAGCCTAGGCAAAACCCTATGCCTAAAGATAAAAGCTAGGCCAGGTGCAGTGGCTTATGCCTGCAATCCCAGCACTTTGGGAGACCAAGGCAGGAGGATTGCTGCTGCAGAAGGAGGCCAAGAGTTTGGAACCAGCCTGCGTAACATAGGTAGACCCTCTTCTCTACAAAAAGTATAAAAATTAGCCTTGTGTGGTGGCACATTCCTGCAGTCCCAGCTACTTGGGAGGCTCATGTGGTAGGATCGCTTGAGCCTAAGAGTCTGAAGCTCCAATGAGCCATGATTGCACCACTGTACTCCAGCCTGGGTGATAGATCAATACCCTGACTCTAAGAAAAAAAAAAAAGAAAAGAAAAGAAAAGAAAAGGAAAGAATTGCCTTTCACAACCCCACAAAACAAATTAATTTAATGGGTGACTGTTAGACTTATTTTTATTCTCTTTTTAGAAAGACTAATTAGCAATATTCCTTGAAATAATCAGTTACTCTAATACAGTCAAGTAATACATTTGTATATAAGTTAAATTTATTTGAAAAGAAGCAGACCTGCACTAGACTTCAATGCATAGAGCCAAACCAGTTTCAGGCTGGGTCAACCCATGCGAGCTCAACAGGTTTTGAAGTAATTAGGAGAGGGACAGGTGTCAGGGGATTAGAAATATCAGTTGGGGCAATGGAGGGACAGGTGGAATGGAGGATTAGAAATATTGGTTGGGGCAATATCTAGAGGGAGTCTATGCTCTGTCTTAAGACATGCTTATTCTGGGATCAGAAGGAGACAATCAAGAGGCTTTTTGGTATTATCTGGTTCCTATAGGCTAAAGTGTTAAAAGATGATCGTTTTGGGGAAGTTAGGACTTACCTGTTCGAGAAAAAACAGTGAAGAGGGTCTCCATGCCAGCATGGACATGGTCAGTCACATGGCAGTGCAACAACCATGTCCCAGGGTTGCTGGCCACCATCTCTACCACCTCAAAAGTCCCTGGGAACAGATCCACCACATCTGCCCGGTAGTTCTCACCATTCTGCAAGAGAGATTGGGAATGAGGAAGAGGAAGTGAAGGATATAAAGATCATCTTAGAGCTTTCAGGAACTAAAAATTTGTGATGTCCACATTAGGGAGCTGAGACTCCAAGATTCCTAGACCAGTGAATGGCTTTAAAAGTCTACTTTATCGAAACCATCCTGGCTAACGCAGTGAAATCTCGTCTCTACTAAAAAATACAAAAAAAAAAAAAATAGCCTGGTGTGGTGGCAGACGCCTGCAGTCCCAGCTACTCAGAAGGCAGAAACAGTAGAATGGTGTGAACCTGGGAGATGGAGCTTGCAGTAAGCTGAGATCACGCCACTGCATTCCAGCCTGGACGACAGAGTGAGACTCCATCTCAAAAAAAAAAAAAAAAGTCCACTTTATTCGTATCTCCAATGAACCCACCCACAGAAACTAAATCAACAGAGATGACTTTCTCCTCTTAAAGTGTCCCAAAGTAAGATAATTTCTAGGTTACTTTAGAGAGTTCAAAACAAGTATCTTTATAATTTTCAGCAGGCTAAAATATGAAGAATTTGGTGTAAGCTTTCACCCCTATGAATGAGGCATATATTTCCTTTAGAAATTGATTCAAATAGGCCAGGCGTGGTGGCTCAAGCCTGTAATCCCAGCACTTTGGGAGGCCGAGACGGGCGGATCACGAGGTCAGGAGATCGAGACCATCCTGCCTAACACGGTGAAACCCCATCTCTACCAAAAAATACAAAAAAAATTAGCCAGGCGAGGTGGCAGGCGCCTGTAGTCCCAGCTACTCGGGAGGCTGAGGCGGAGCTTACAGTGAGCCGAGATCCAGCCACTGCACTCCAGCCTGGGCGACAGAGCGAGACTCCGTCTCAAAAAAAAAAAAAAAAAAAAAAAAAAAAAAGAAAAGAAATTGATTGAAATAAAGTTATCTTTGCCATTGTCTTTTTCAGCACTTCTAAATCTTGAAGTCTATATCAGTGCCCCCAACTCTTCCACCTTTACCTAAGACTAAACTGTTTTCAAAATCTACATATTGTTCCATGTGCCCTCTAAGTTGAAGCTCTTCTTTTAATAGATTAAGGACTTTCAGCAATTCTGAGATGCCACTCTGAAATTCCTTGTTCTTAAAAATCACTGCTCATTGAGTCTCAAGTCCTTGACATTGATTCCTTGACATTGAGTCCTTGACATTGAGTCTTGATATTGATTCCTTCAGTCTCCTTACCGATAAATGGACCATTTTTTCTCTTCCACATCAGAAGAGAAAGCTAGGGCCTAGCAGGAAGTTATTGACCCTGGGATATACAGCCAGACTAAAATTTCCAGCTCAGTGCTCCATGTACTAGACCTCTGCTCTTTTAACTAGTTGTTACCTTGTTCCACGCTATTACCCTTTTTCTCAATTGCTGCTAAACCACTGTTCTAATCATCCTTGAGGGACTCAGCCCCCTTTCCAGCTCACCCGATAGAGGAAGCTCTCTGCATGAAAGTGGATGGTATGCAGGTCCACATCTTGGCCCATGCCCAGCATGTACCAGGCCACTCGTTCTCCTTGGTACATGGTAAGACCCCTAAGGTTGGCATAGAGTTTCCCATTGATTGCTGTCAAAAAAAAGAAGAAGAAGAAGAAGAAGAAGAAGAAGAAGAAGAAGAAGAAGAAGAAGAAGAAGAAGAAGAAGAAGAAGAAGAAGAAGAAGCTTTTTACATCTCTCCTTTTGACTTCCCATTGCCACTGACCTGGTCCTAATCTTTTTTCTCGAAGATAGCAATGGGCTCCTAATTTGTCTCATCTTTATTCCATCTGTCCCTTTTCAAGGTATCTTCTTACATTAATATTATCAAAATTATCTCTCTAAATAACTGAATGTGATGACATAATTCTGCTGCTTCAAATATTTTAATTACTCTCTCCTGCTCCAAAGAGCAAATCCATGGATCCTTACTTCACCCAACAAGATCCTTCAAAATATAACTTCAAACCACCTTCCCAGATTTAACTCCCACTACCCAACATGCTTATTCTAATTAGGGTGATTTCTTCACCATCCCTCAAATGGTCTATGCATGTTCTTTTTATCCTTGTGTTTCTAAGATTCCCTACTAGAAATCCTGCCTTCTTTTATAAAATTTTTAAAGCCTAGTCAAGTCTTCACTCCCCCAGAAAGACTTTCCTGATCTCCTAGTTCCTCTCCATACCTCTCATTCCCTGCATGCCCTTCCACCTGTGAACTCCTCCAGTACTGTCTCATGACTCATTGGAACTCATAAGAAATTGTCTTCTACATTTACCTGTCTTTTCATGTGTGAAAGCTTACATCTCAGGGTTTTAAAATAGAGAGGCACTAAGCAGTCAGCTTGACAAGTACATTGAAGGTCATACATGTCCATTTTGCCTTCTCTAATATGTTAAAATTTGCTGGTATCACCATGGCAATTTTACACAGTCAACTTCCTGCTTTCTGGGCACCCAATCTAACCTGGACCACATATCTGCCTTTGTATATGTAAATGTACGATAGTAGGAAATGCTTCTTCTGACTCATTCTCATTTCACCTTACCATGTTCGTGTCCTTTCTGGGATTATGTTCCCTTAGATAGTAATAGGCCTATTAGATATCCCCATGTAACCAGTAGGGACTGCTTTGGAAAAAGAGTAGGTTTTTTACTACTGACCATGCATTTTATTACTCTCCAAGAAAGTTTCATCCTGTAGATTAATACTGCCTGGATCCTGGGACCCATGGGTTGCCACATTTTCCTCCAAATACCAAGACTGATTTTCATCAAAAATCAAAAACAACAACGCAAATTCCCGATCCATGTCACTCCGTCCTCCGTGGGGCTCCAGGATGCCCTTTCGGCAGATAGTCAAGGGCCCCACCAGGCCACTATACATGTCCTGAGGAAGGGAGGAAGTGGGAGAGACAGAAAGAGATGGAGTTGTTTCTGGGTAGCAGTACTCTGCAGGGAGCCAGTTTCTCATACAAGCCCACTGTGCCTCTCAGCATTTCCTCATGATATCTTACATTTATAAGTACCCCACTATGTTATTTGAATTCATTCTAACAATTATCTTGGGACTTAGTTAAGATGCACTATCTGACCTATGCTTTGTCTAGGCTAAAGTATTTATTGACCTCTTAGCCTACCCAGCATCTTTACAACCTAGTGTCTTTTTTGTGCTGTTTCCTCTGCCTGCAATGCCCTCCCCATCATCATATCGCTTATCTGATGGCATAATGTGACTCAGCTTTTAAGGCCAAGAGTACATGCACCTCCCATTGTGATGCCTTCTCCAGGTTCTCTCTTGCTTAACTAGACAATACTCTTTGAAGGTGGAAATGTATCTTAAATTTATATCATCCAAAGCACCAAGTAAAATGCCTAAAATGTGGTAGGCACTCAATAAATGATTGTTAATGGCTGGCTGTAGATGGATGGCTAGATCGATAAATCCATTTTCCAGATGAGGAAACAGAGGCAGAATGACTTATTTAAGGTCATTCTAAAAGCATGCTATAACCAAATTTGGGACTAGAGCCTCAATCTCTGTACAACCAACCCCAGGTTTCTTTTGTGTTTTCTGTTTGCTTGTGTGTGTTTTTTTTTTTTTTTTGTTTTGTTTTTTTTTTTTTTGTAATGAGAGCATGTTACTATATAGGATCCAAAATGAAAAGATAAGAAAGAAAATCTTTGTGACAAGTATCTGGTGCTGCCCATTCCCTTCCTCCCTCCTCCTGTCTATTAAAATAAGTCCAGCTTTTGAGGAATGTTCCCCAAATTCTAGGCTGTAGTATCTCAGGAGCAAGCTTCTTACTACACCTGGTTAATAGCTTCTTTTTGCCGGGAGTTTGACCCACTTCCAGGTAGCCAATCTTGTATTTACCTTGATGGGATCCACTGCAGAATAATAGATCCAGGAAACACAAGCAGAGTCATTGGGCCCAGGGCCAGATCTTTCTGGGATGTTCCACTGATAAGTGAGCACCTCACCTAGGAAGTGTAACAAGGAACCTCCAGTTGCACTGGGTCAGAAATTTCTCTCAATTCCCAGGTCTCCCCAAGAGGCAGTGGTGGGTGAATCCCATCCTCTTTAAGATCTTCATCCTTTCTCCATCATTTTATTTTTGTGACCTTGTGCTTCTCCCTCCTGGGATACCCTCAACCTTTCTTTTCTGCTTTCCCTTTCCTCAAAGGCCCAGGTCCAATACTCTGGTAAGGCAGCCTTGCTACTTTTTTTTCCTGCTTTTAATATCCTCTTTATCTTTGCGGGGAAGGCAGGGGACGGGGGAGGCAGGGTGAGGTTCTCTGCTGTGGTTTATTTTTTCCAGCTGCTGTCTCCTAAATGCAGTTGTTTGCACAAAGTTCTGTCTCAGTTCTCTTCTCTCTTTCCATACTCTCTCCTTGGAACCTTTAGTCACCTTTCTGATGTCAACTATGATCTGTGCATCAATGACTCTTAAATACTTAGTTCCAGCCAGACTCACCTTGTTACTCAGTTCCAATTCCAAATATTCTATTAGATACTGAATATATTTTAAAGATTGTCCTGACAGCACCAGGAAAATAGATTGTATGAACTCACCTCCCTCCTTTGAAAAACCACCCTCTTTCCCAATCTGTGCTCCCAGTGTCTATCTAGAAATAACACTATCACTCTTGTACTTACTCAGACTCAAAACTTTAATCTTCTTTACTTCTTCACTTTCATAATTCAACATCTAACCAAATGGCAGGTCTTATTGATTCTACCTCTACATTATATTTTAGAACCGTCCTCTTCTCCTTTCAATTATCATTACTCTTGCCCTAGTTTAGACCCTTGTTTTCTTAACTGAACCATTACAAAGCCTCCTAACATGTTTCTCTGCCTCCAGCCTTGCCCTCTCCAATTCATCTTCCAAATAATGTTACATTAATCTTTTCTAACAACTTTATTGAGATATAATTTGCATACAATACAATTCAACCATTTAAAATGTTCAATTCAATGTTTTTTAGTATATTACCAGAAGTTTGTAACTACCACGATTCATTTTGCATTTCATTACCACCAAAAGAACTCCTGTACTGCCCTCACCCTCTCATCCACCCACCCACCCCCACCACACCCCACCCAAGGTAATCAATATTCTACTTTCTGTCTCTATAGACTTGTCCACTTTGGGCATTCCATAGATATTGAATTATATCATACATTTCATTTTGTGACTGATTTTTTATTTAATATGTTTTCATTGTCCATCCACGTTGTAGCACATATCAATACTTAATTGTGTTTATTGACAAATATTCCATTGAATAGATATACCACATTTTATTCATTCATTCTTCAGTTGATGAACATTTGGGTCATTTCCACTTTTTAGTTATTATGAATAGTGCTGCTATCAGCATTTGTTTACAAGTTTTTATGTGGATATATGTTTTCATTTATTCCTGAGTTTATGGTAACGCTGTGTTTAACCACTTAAAGAATTGCCAAACTGCTTCCAAAGCACCTGCACCATTTTGCATTCTCACCAGCAACATATTAGGGTTCCAATTTCTCAACATCTGCATGAACACTAGCTATCGTCTGCTTTTTAAAAAAAATTATTTTCGTTATCCTAGCATGTGAAAAGTGTTATCTCACTACAGTTTTTATTTCCAATTCTCTGATGGCTAACAATATTGAGCATCTTCTCTTGTGCTTAATAGCCATTTTAACATCTTCTTGGGAGCAATGTTTATTCAAATCCTTTGCCCATTTTAAATTGGGTTATGTGTTTTTTGATAATAGCATTGTCAAATAACAATGACATCAAGCAATAGTTCCTTATGGATTCTGGATACAAGTCCCTTATCAGATATATGATTATGGAATTATTTCATATCCTGTGGATTGCCTTTTCACTTTTTATGGTGTCCTTTAAAGGATACTTTAAATTTTAAGCTATTTCAATTTATTTGTTCACTTGTGCTTTTAGTGGTGTATAAAGGAAACCATTGCCTAATCCAAGGTTATGAATGCTCATTTATTTTCTCCTAGAAGTATAGCTTTAGCTTTTATATTTGGGTCTTTGATCCATTTTGAGTTGATTTTGATTTTTCTGTATGTTGTGAGTTAGAGGTTCAATTTCATAGTTTTGTATGTGGATATTCAGTTGCCTCTGCACCATTTATTGAAAAGACTATTTTTTTTTCCATTGAAAGGTCTTGGCACTTTTGTTGAAAATCAGTTGACCAAAATGAGAGGGTTTATTTCTGGATCTTCAATTCTATTCTGTTGATCTATCTGCCTATCCTTATGCCAATGCCACACAGTCTTGAGTTATACACTTTGTAATAAGTTTAGAAACCAGTAAGTATGAGTTCTCCAACTTTGTTTTTCTTTTGTGACATTGTTTTGGCTGTGTGATATTAATCTTTCAAAAATCTTTCTTTGTTCATGTCACACCTTTTGTCAAAGACCTGTAATGGCTCTCTCATATTCAAATAATAAATTCCAAAAATTTCCCCATCAGCTAAGCCCTCTCTAACTCAGCCCTGGCCTGCCTTTCCAGCAATGTCTCTTACTCTTTCTGGTTCTACAAAATATATACTGGTCAAACCTAACCACTTGCTCACCTCTGGTCATACCTCATACTTTCATAGCTCTGTATCTTTTGTCATGTTGTTCTGTTTACATGAACTTCTCTCCAACCTCTCCACTGAGTTCAAGACTTATTCAACAGTCTTCTTGGCACCTCCATTTGTCTAGTTTTTATCTCAGACTCAACATATTAAAAATAAATATTTGACCTCTCACCCAAACCTTCTCTTCAGTCTTCCTTTTCTCACTAGAGAGTGCCACCAGTTATGAAAGCCAAAACCTCAAGAGTTATCTTTGATTATTCTCACTCCCTCACATCTCATATCCATCATCAAAATTCTGAGGGATCTACCTGAAAAGTATATGCTACCACCATAGTCTGTGCCATTATCTTCTGTCACCTGAAAAACTACAATTGTCACCTATCTTGTTCCTCTCATAACATGTGATTCACATAACAACAAGTGTAACCTTTTAAAATACAATATAAGCCATGCCACATCTCTGCAACAGCTCCTCACTGTGAGTAAAACTAAATAAAAATTCCCTACCATGGCTTGCGAGACTCTACATGATCTTACTTATCCTTCTTTATATCTACAAACTCATTTCTTATTATTCTTCATCTTTCTTAGTATACTACAGCCACACTGTCTTCTTCTTATTCCTTAAATACACTGAGATCATTCCTGTCTCAAGGTATTTACACCTGCAGTTGAAGCTGTCCTGTAGCTTTCTTAATATGGCTGATTTCTATGCTACATTCAAGTATCAGCCTAAATATAATTTCCTCAGAGAGCCTGGGACTGACCGTAGTAGTCAAGGCTTCACTCTTGTATCCAAAATACATAAAGAACACTTAAATTTTAACAAAATAAAAACAACCCAATTAAAAATAGGCAAAAAATCTGAACTGATATTTCACAACACAAGATATAAGAATGACAAATAAACATATGATAGATGTTAAACATTATTAGCCATTTAGAAAATGCAAATCAAAATTACAACGAGATATCATTACATACCTGTCACAATGGCCTTTAAAAATCAGTGATAACACCAAATGCTGGCAAGGATGTGGAACAACTAAATCACTCACACTTTGCTGATGGGAATGTAAAATGGTTCAGACACTCTGGAAAAAAGTTTGTCAGTTCCTTATAAAGTTAAATATCCCCTTACTGTATGATCCAGAAATCCTAGTTCTAGGTATCTACCATAGAGAAATGTGAATGATGTTCACACAAAAGCTTCTACACAGCACCTGTAATCCCAGCACACTAGGAGGCCAAGGCAGGTGGATCACTTGAGGTCAGGAGTTTGAGACCAGCCTGACCAATATGGCAAAACGTATCTGTGCTAAAAATACAAAAATTAGCTTAGTGTGGTGGCAGGCACCTGTAATCCCAGCTACTCAGGAGGCTGATGCACGAGAATCACTTGAACCTGGGGGGCAGAGGTTACAGTTAGCCAAGATCGTGCCACTGAACTCCAGCCTAAGTGACAGAGCGAGACTCTGCCTCAATCAATCAATCAATCAATGCCTCTATACACATAGTCGTAGCAATTTTATTAATAAGAGCCAATAACTGGATAAAATCTAAATTCCCTTTAACAGTGAAAAGTTGTACAAAATGTGATACATTCTTACCATGAAATACTACTCAGCGCTAAAAACAGTAAACTATTGACACATACAACAACTTAGAAGAATCTCCAGAGAATTATGCTGTGTGAAAAAGGTTAATCCTGAAAGATTGCATACTGTATTATTCCATTTATATGTAGATATCACTTACGTAAATCATAGAATATGTATACATATATATGCATCTTTTTTTCTAGGAAAGATGTAATAATAGGGATTGAGAACAGATCAGTGGTTCAAAGAGGGTGGGAATAGCAAGAGAGTTAACTGCTCTAATTCCTAATTGCGGTGGTGATTATACTAATCTATACATCAAAAAAGTTAATTATACTGTAAGACTTTAACAACTATAGGAGTTTAGATTTATTAATCCCTGGAGAAAGTGTTATAGGAGAGTTTAGGCTTGGTCTGAGTCTCAAGGAATGAGGAGAGCTTAAAGAAGAAGAGTCAGAGGTGAAAGCATGCAATTTTTTTTTTCACCCATACAATCAACAAAGCTGTATTGAACACATACTACATGTTGAGTGTTGGAAAGAGTCATAAACAAAACAACATAGTGCCTGTCCTCTTAGAATCTAGTTGGGAGAGGAAACAACATACAAGTAAACCAACAACAACAACAACAACAACAAAAAGAAAACATGTAGAATTACAAACGGATAAGTGCTATGTCCTTGTGAAGATCCCTACCCTCCTTTACCTTTTTAAATCAGGTCCCTCCTGACTCCATCCTTTTCCCTATCTGGTCCAAATTCCCTCACTGCCATGGTCAGCATTTGAACTACTCTTTTACAAATATCCTGCACTCTCATGTATTCTTGCCTGTTACTCTATTCTACACAATGCATCCCCTTCACCACTCCCACTCCATAATAACTTCATGGAAATCAGTGGTCCTCAAAGTATATTGCTTCCACCAGCAGCATCAGAATTCACTTAGCAGTTTGTAGAAATGCAAATTATTGGGAATCTCTCCACACCTGAAGATTCAGAAACTCTGGGCGTGGGCTCAGCAACCTATGGGCAATATAACAATCCCTCCAAGTGATTCTCATGTTCACTAAAGTTGGGTACCAGTAACCTCCCTAGGTGTATCTTATAATCTGCCTCTTCTGATCTTAAACTGTGGTTGAACACAGCTGGGGAAAATTGTACAGCCTTCTGTAGTGTTGCTTCTTCAAATTTCAATTTTCCAGTCTCATTGTGTCCTCAGTGCTATTTGATTCGATAGCTTTTAATCCTGTTCCTCTTGGTGACAATTCCAGACTTTCACTACACTCCTCAAGCCTCATTTGTTCCTTACCTTCTCACTCTAAAAAACTGAATTCAACTCAGATTTCACAGAATAAGAATAATATTGTCAAAAACTTGCATAGCATTTATAAGACATTAATTCAAAATCCCTATGAGACAGATATTACTATTAATTTCATTGTATATATGAAATAACTAAGGCTTCAACTCTTAGATATTATATCATTTTCTAAGGATCACACATCATAGCTGAAATTTGAGCCCATGCAGTTTAGCTTCAGAATTCCTTTTACCACTACTCTACAAAGACTCTCATCCTTTAAAATTCCATTCTTTATCCACATCTACCAAGCCCTGGAGCCTCAGAGGGGGAAGTGATCCTACTCCAATTCAAGGTTCATACTTTCTCCCACTTCTTGACAGATTTGAATTTCCTCTTCCTCCTGGATCTTCTACTTCTCCTCTGCTTGTTCCTTTCCCCATGTAAGCCATGATCAAGTCTCTCCTTTCTCTCTCCTGTGACCCTCAAGCTACTGCAATCCCTTGTTCTGTCTTCTTCAACGGCAAAGTATTTTTAAAGTCCTGCCGACATCTACTTTCTTTACTTCCTCATTTCCTGTATACTCCTTAATGAGTCTTTCTTCATAGTCAAAAAAAAAAAAAAAAAAAAACCAGAAAAAACTGCTGACACCTTGATTTGGAATTCTGGCCTCCAGAATTATGAGACAATACATTTATGTTGTTTAAGTCACTCAGTTTATGGTACTTCATAATGGCAGCCCTAGCAAACTAATACAGCCTCCAACACTTTCATGCTATCTGATGTAGTTTGAATTTTTGTCCCCTCCAAATATCATGCTGAAACTTGATCCCCAGTGCTGGAGGTGCCACCTAATGGGAGGGTCATAGGAGTAGATCCTTCACGAATGGCTTGGTGCTGTCCGCTCAGCAATGAGTGAGTTCTTGGTCTATTACTTCACACAAGAGCTGATTGTTTAAAAGATCATGGCACCCCTCCTCTCCTTCTCTCTTGCTCCCTCTCTCATCATGTAACACACTTGCTCCCCTTTCACCTTCCATTACAACTGAAAGCTTTCTTGGGCCTTCAGTAGAAGCAGATGCTGGTGCCATGCTTCTTATATAGTGTGAAGAAACATGAGCCAAATAAATCTCCTTTATTTATAAATGACCCCGGTTCAGGTAATCCTTTATATAGCAAGCAAAATGGACTAAGACACTATCAAAAGAAATAGATAATTTAAATCCTTTCTTTCTTTCCTGATCTTGTGTCTCATTCCTGAAAGCTTAGCTAAAACAATATGCTAACACACAATCATCCAAAAATATGCAAATGTTTGATACCATAAAGGTGTCTCCAGCAACTACTCAGAAACCTCCTCTCTTAGCTCCTGATGCTCTCTTACTCTGATTCAAGTCTCTTTCTCCACTTCACTTCTGCATGTTAGGTCCGTCTCCCATTGCAGCTTTGCTCCTGTACTTTAGAATCTAGCTTTTACAATTGAATGAATGGAACTAGCAGTGCCTGACCACTTCCATTTTCACTGAAGGTCCCAAACCTGATATCACATCTTCATTTGCTCTGAGCTACTTCTTTACTAAATGTGCTCCAACCTAAGAAGTTAGCCATATGAAGTTTATGAATCATCTGCTGTAATGTCAAGCATCCATCTCCTCATTAAGGAAAAGTAGCTAAAACCTGTGGAGCAATATGATACTGAGTCAGACTGCATTAGAGTAAATGTTACAGATACGTTTTGTTTTCAGATTTAAAAAACAAGCAAACAAACCAAAAAAAACTTTTGTTCATTCTTTCAAGAATCAGAGGTTAATTAAAGAAAGTGAGTTCCAAACTGTATCTCCTCTGGCACTTCCCATATTGGGCTGTCTTCCAGTCTACAATAGAACCTTCTAGCTATAGCATCTCAAAACAACTTCCAAGCCAGTCTGCCTACCTGGTCAGCCAGATGAAGACTTCCTAGCCGTTCAAGGGTGAGGAATGGAAATATGGATGGAATTCAGACACTATTCTTACCATTTGCACTATCTGACCCCTTAGACCATCCTTTTCTTAAAACTCTATTTGACTTCCAAACACCATTGCCTCCTGGTTCACTCACCAATCTTGCATTCCCCTTTCATTGCTTTATTTTTCTCTACCCATCTCTTTCTTTTTATTTTAACATAAAGTTAACAAATAACAATTTTTAGTTATTAAAGTAATATATTTATATGAAAGTGTATGCAAATACAGAGAAAGAAGACTAGATGGAAATGCACCAAACCAATAAGAAGTCTAGATGGAAACGCACCAAACTTTCAAGAGTGGTGCACATTACACTGTATTCCCAGTAACAGGATAATTTTTAAAAATCTTTGCAAATTGAAAATCAAAAGACAAAAAAAAAAAACAAAAATAAAACAAGAAAATTGACTTTTCTTGGAATTCATTATCTGAAACCTCACGTGGGTCCTCTGTGCTGTTCATCAGTCTTATTCCATTTCTCAGAAAAGTTTGTTTTTCTACCCTTTGAATCAACAGTTTCACACATTTTTTCCTTTCCTTCAAACCTCCTACCCCAGTGCACCCACCTCCACAACACTAATGGCCTTTACTCAGATCTGAATCAGAAAATTGAAACCATCAGACAAAAACTCTCATTACACTATTGTAAAATCCGCAAATTTCTCTCACTATACGGTAGTCCCCTCTATCCATGCAGGATACATTCCAAAACCAGTGAAAATCTGAAAGCACAGATAGTACTGAAGCTGATTACTGTCAATTGAAACACATTTCTGTTTTTATCTTCCACCCACAAATGTAATGCCTTTTTCGTCTTAACTAAGCACTTATCATACATTGTGGCCATAGCCTTTGTAATTTGAGGTGTTACAGAAAAACTTGCATGAATTTATTTTTCCTTCTTCACAATTCCATAGACAGAATATTCGTTCTTACCATCAATCCTGGCAACCTTAGCATACAACTTTTTTCATTATTAATTCAAGAATTTTCACCTTTTCACTAAAAGCAGCACTATATGGCTTCTCTTTGGCACATACAAATTGCCAGCATCACTACTCTAGCACTTTGGGGCCTTTATTAACTAAAATAAAAGCTACTTTAAAACAAGCATTGCAAAACTGTGACAGTTGATCTGGTAACTGAGACAGCTGAGTGCCAAATGGGCAGGTAGCATATCCAGTGTGGATATGCTGGACAAAGGAAAGATTCACATCCCAGGTGGGATAGTATGAGATGTTATCACAGCACTTATAATGATACAAAATTTAAAACTTTTAAATTGTTTATTTCTGGAAGTTTTCACTTAATATTATCAGATTATGATTGACCATGAATAACTGAAAGCATAGAAAGTGAAACCAGGAATGAAGTAGTACTACTGTACTAGAGTGTGTCGATCTAGCAGAGAGGGAGAGACTGATAATTAGGTGGAAGAGAGAGAGAGATAATAACCATAGGACTTAGGTAAGTAAAAAAAAAAAAAAAAAAAAAATGGAGAGGAAATGGGATCCAGAGCATGAATGATAGGAATTAATATTTAATTAGAGAAAAGATGCCTTATTATTTGTAACTGGAAGAAAGGGAAGATGGTGCAAATTAGAGGAGCTTTCAGTGCTGTCCAATACAGTAGTCATATGTAGCTAATATAACTGAAGAACTTAATTTATAATTTAATTATAATGAATTTAAGTTTATATAGCCATATGTAACTAGTGGCTGTGGTATTGGGCAGTTCAGCCCAAACTATGCCATTTAAAAAACCTACCTTAGTCACACATTTCTATCGAACTACAATATCCCATTTTTTAATACCCTTTAAAATAAGCCTTGAGAAAAGTTGTTGATACTCCCTATTTTCATTCCCACAACTCCTTTTCACTCTTTGGTTCATGTAACTTGACTTTTGTTCCCACGATTTCACTGAAATAATTACTTATAACAGCTGTTTAAATATGCTTAAAGAACTGAAAACATAAATAAAAAGTAAAGAAAAGCTAAAACTGTATCTGAACAAAATTCAAATATAAATAAAGATACAGAAATAAGAAGGAACCAAACAAATTCTAGAATAGAAAAGTAAAATTGAAATTTTAATTCACTAGAAGAGTTAAACAGCGGATTTGAGCAGGCAGAAGGCAGAGTCAGATAACTTGATGATAGGACAATTTAAAATATCTAGTATGAGGAGCAGGAGGAGAGAATAATGAAGAAAAGTGAACAGAGCATACGGGACCTGTAGGATAACATGACAAGCGGATTAATACATACATTATGGAAGTCAAAGAAGGGGGAGAGAGAAAGGAGAAAAAACATCTGAAAAAATAATGGCTAAAAATGTCTCACATTTGACAAAACATATGAATCTATACATCCAAGAAGCTCAACTGACTAAAAGTAGGCTTAGCAAAACTCTACCCACACCAAGGAGCATTGTAATGAAACTATTTAAATAAAGATAAAGAGAACCTGAAAAGATGCAAAACAAGATTTGTCACAGAAAAGAAATTCTCAATAAGATTAATAGCCAATTTCTTCTCTGAGACCATGGAGGTTAGAAATAAGTCAATTGACATATTTAAAGTGCTGACAGAAAAAAAAATACTCTTCATCAAAGAATTCTATATTTGACAAAATGGCCCTTCAAAAAGGAGAGAGTGGGAGGGGCCAATATGGCAGAATAAAAGCAGCAAATGTACTCCACTCTCACAGAGAGGAAACAAAAAGGTTAGTAAACACTGTCCCTTCGGGCCAATCAACAGAGAAACCATGTCAGGATTCATCAAGGCAGTAGGGCTACGGAGATCAGGGAAGAGGGAAGCTGAGCACCGGGCTGTATGGGCACAGCAAAGAGCCAGAAGAACCTCTCCAACAGGGGGAAGGGTGAGTAAGTAAGAATATTCTGGGAAATTCACATCCTCCACAGGAACCTATGCAAGACTGGGAACAGCAGAATCACCCTGGCCCCCCTACACCGCCCCCACCATGCTTCTAGACTGAGGCAGAGAACCACCTGGATGTTTTGCAGGGGAAACTCTTGACTCCAAGAGGAACTCTACAAGTCTTAAGCCACAGAATAGACCAGTACTGACACCACAGCCCCAATAGAGACTAAAGTCATGGTGCCTAGAAGGAGTAAGATTGCTCTACTGCTCCTCATCAGACAGGGCTCAGCATCAGCTTCTGACACAGTGGTCTCACTTCTACCTAAACTCAGCCAACATCTGTAGCCTCTGCTGTCTTAAAAAGCACCCAGATGGCAGGAATGACAATCCCACCCACTCCTGCCACTGGTAGCCAGGCAGGTAATGCCTGCTAAATTTTCTAACCCAACAGTCTCACTCTGTCTGAACTCAGTCCTGTTCAGCTTCCTGCTGTCCCAGGAAATACCCGGACAACAGGGCAATTAATTCCATCTACCTCCTCTCATGGTCAGACAGGCCACATCTGCTAGAGCTTCCAATCCAGTAGTCCCACTTCTGCTGGAACTCTGTGGGCAGGCACAACCCCAAGTTCCCCCAGGACACACTCTGACAGCAGATTACAGCTGACCCGGCAAGGATATGGCCTGTCTGCAACTGCAGCGTTTGCCTAAGGGAGCTTCATGGACAAGAACACCCAACAAAAGAAACACAGGCACAGAGACAGTAATCAGAGGGAGTTATTTAAAGACCAAAGAGTGGACTAGAATCAAAACCATTTCACTGAACCCACCTTGCACCACAATCAAACCCCCAAAGGCATCAAAGAATACAAAAGCAAGAAAAACCTATCCGAAAGACAGCAACTTCAAAGACTGAAGGAACATCAGCATACACAGATGAAAAAGAATCAGCACACAAACTCTGAAAACTCAAAAAGCCAGAGGGTCCTCTTACCTCCAAATGACCACACTAGTTATCCAGCCATGGTTCTTAATCAGGCTGAAATGGGTAAAATGTCAGAAATAAAATTCAGAATATGGATAGGAATGAAGATCAACATTCAGGAGAAAGTAGAAACCCAATTTAAATAATCTAAGTAATACAATAAAATGATACAGGAGATAAAAGAAAATAGACATTTTAAGAAAGAACCAAGCTAATCTAATAGAACTGAATAATTCACCTCAATAATTTCATAATAAAATTGCAAGTATTAACAGCAGAATCAACCAAGCTGAGGAAAGAATCTCAGAGCTCAAAGACTAGTTCTCTAAAATAACCCGCTAAGACAAAAATAAAGAAAAATAGAAGAATGAATAAAATCTCTGAGAAATATGAGATTATATAAAGATACCAAATCTATGACTCATTGACAACCCTGAAAAAGGGAGAGAGCAAGCAACTTGAAAAACACACTTGAAAATATCCATGAAAATTTCACCTAGCTCACTTGAGAAGCCAGCATTCAAATCCAGGAATTGCAGAGCACACCTCAAAGATACTATACCAGATGATTATTCCTATTGTGCACAGTCTTCAGTTTTCTTCAAGGTCAAAATGAAGGAAAAAAAATGTTAAAGACAGATAGAGGAAAGGGGCAGGTCACCTGTAAACAAAACCCCATCAGGCTAACAGTGTACTTCTCAGCAGAAACTCTACAAGTCAGAAGAGATTGGGGGCCTATATAAAGCATCTTTAAAGAAAAGAAATTCAAACCAAGAATTTCATAACCAGTGAAACTAAGCTGTATAGGAGAAGGAGAAATGAGATCCTAAGATCCTTTTCAGGCAAGCAAATGCTAAGGGAATTAGTTATCATCACACTTGCCTTACAAGAGGCAATTAAGGAAGTGCCAAACATGGAAAAGGAAAGACCCTTACCAGTGACCACAAAAACATGCTTAAATATATAGACCATTGACACTATAAAGAAAGCACACAATCAAGTCTTCATAATAACCAGGTAACAACACAACGACAGGATCAAACCTACATGTATCAATAATAACCTAATGTAAACGGGCTAAATGCCTCAATGAAAAGGCATGTAGTGCCAAGTTGGATAAAGAAGCAAGACTCAACTGTATGCTGTTTAAAAGACATCCATATCACATGTAATGACACCTATAGGGTCAAAGTATAGAGATGAATAAAAATCCACCAAGCAAATGGAAAACAGAAGAAAGCAGGAGTTGCTATTCCAATTTCAGACAAAACAGACTTTAAACCAACAATGATCAAAAAAGACAAAGAAGAGCATTCCGTAATGGTACAGGGTTCAATTCAACAAGAAGACCTAACTAGCTTTTTGATCCTTAGCTTCCTGGCATGCTCTACCCTCAAGTACGCCCTGTACTCACTTGTACTCAAAGTTTAGCTCCCACTTGTGAGTGAAAACTTGCAGTATTTGGGTTTCTGTTTCTGCATTAGTTCACTTAGGATTATGGCCTCCAGTTCCATCTATGTTGCCTCAAAATTATGTCATTCTTTTTCATGGATACCTAGTATACCATAGTGAATAGTACCACTTTTTATTATCCAATACACTGTTGGCTTGAAGATTGATTCCGTGTCTTTGCTATCATGAAAAGTGCTGTGATGAATACACACGTCAGGTGTCTTTATGATAGAATTATTTATATTTCTTTGGTTATATATCCATTAATAAAACTGCTGGGTCAAACAGTAATTCTGTTTTAATTTCCTGGAGAAATCTCCAAGCTGCTTTCTACAGTGACTAAACTAATTTACATTTTTCCCAGCAGTGTATGAGCATTCCCTTTTATCCACAATCTCATTGGCATTTGTTAGCTTTTGACTATTTAATAACAGCTACTCTGACTGGTGTGAGATGGCATATCATTGTGGTTTTGATCTGCATTTCTCTAATAATTAGTGTTGTTGAGAATTTTTTCATATGCTTTTTGGCCACAGGATATAACGTCTATGCCTTCAAGAAGTATCTGTTCATGTCCTTTTTTCCATAAGGTTGTTTGATTCTTGCTTGTTGATTTAAGTTCTTTATAGATTCTGGATATTAGACCTTTGTTGGATACATAGTTTGAAAATATTTTCTCCCATTCTGTAGATTGTCTGTTGGCTTTGCTGGTAGTTTATTTTGTACAGAAACTTTTTAGTTTTATTAGATTCCACTTGACAATGTTTGTTTTTGCCACAATTGCTTTTGGAGTATTTGTCATAAAATCTTGCCAAGGCCTATGTGCATAATGATATGTCCTAGGTTTCTTCTAGGGGCTTTATAGTTTTAGGTTTTACTTTTGAGTCTTTAATCCATTTTGAGTTGATTCTTGTATATGATTAAAGAAAGGGTCCAGTTTCAATCTTCTGCATATGGCTAGTCATTTATCCCAGCACCATTTATTGACTAGGGACTTCTTTTCCCATTCCTTGCTTTTGTCATATTTGGAAAAAATCAGATGGTTTTATGTGTGCAGCTTTATTTTTTCATTCTCTAACCTGATATATTGGTCTATGTGTCTGCTTTTGTACCAATACCCCACTGTTTTGGTTACCATAGCCTTGTAGTATAGTTTAAAGTTGGATGACGTGATGTCTTCAGGTTTTTTTTTTTTTCTGCTTAGTATTGTCTTGTCTACTCAAGCTCTTTTTTGGCCCCATGTTTATTTTCAAATAGTTTTTTTCTAATTCTGTGAAGAATGTCCTTAGTGGTTTGATAGGAATACCATTGAATCTACAAATTGTTTTGGGTGGTATGGCCATTTTAACAATAGTGATTCTTTCTATCCATGAACATGGAATCTTCTTCCATTTGTTTATGTCATCTCTGATTTCTTTGAGCAGTGTTTTGTAATTCTGTTGCAGACATCTTCCACCTCCCTGAATTGCTCTATTCGTAAGTATTTTATTCTTTTTGTAGCTATTGTGAATGAAATTGCAGTCTTGATTTGGCTCTCAGCTTGGATGCTACTGGTGTGTAGAAATGCTACTAATTTTTGCACATTGATTTTGTATCATGAGATTTTACTAAAGTTGTTTATCAGTTCTAGGAGTGTTTGGGCAGAGACTACATGATATTTTAGGTATAGAATTATATCATTTATATGATAGCTTGACTTCTCTTCCAAAGTGAATGCCTTTCTTTCTCTTTCCTAATTTCTCTAGCTAGGATTTCCAGTGCTATGTTTAATAGGAGTAGTGAGAGTGGGCTTCCTTGTCTCGTTCCAATGCTCAAGGGGAATGCTTCCCTTTTGTTCATTCAGTATGATGCTGGCTGTGGGTTTATTATACATGGCTGTTATTTTTAGGTATAATCCTTCAAAGCCTAGTTGTTGAGGATTTTTAACATGAAGGGATACTAAATTTTATCAAAAAGCCTTTTCTGTATCTACTGAAATAATCATGTGGTTTTTGTTTTTTGTTCTCTTTATGTGGTAAATCACATATATTGATTTGCACATGCTGAATCAGCCTTACATACCAGGAATAAAGCCTAGCTGATCACGGTGGATTAGCTTTTTGATGTGCTGCTAGATTCTATTTGCTAGGATTTTGTTGAGTATTTTCGTGTCTAAGTTCATCAGGCATATTGGTCTGAAGTTTTCTCTTTTGTTGTGTTTATGCCGGGTTTTAGTATAAAGATGATTATTGCCTCATAGAGTGAGTTAGAGAGGTTTCCCTCCTTTTTGATTTTTTGGAATAGTGTTAGTAGGATTGGTACTAGCTCTTCTTTGTATATCTCATAGACTTGGGCCGTAAAGCTGACTATTCCAGGGCTTTTTCTGCTTCATAGGTTTTTTTTTTTTTTTAATTGCTAATTCAATTTCAGAACTCATTATTGGTCTGTTATCACTTTCCATTTATTTCTGATTCAATTTTGGAGCTTGTATCTTTCCAGGAATTTACCCAATTTCTTGTAGGTTTTCTAGTTTGTGTGCACAGAGGTGATTGTAATAGCCTTTGAGGGTTTTTTATATTTTTGTGAAGCTAGTGGTAATATCCCCTTGGTCTTTGCTGTTTGCATTTATCTGGAACTTCTCTCTTTGTTATTAACCTAGATAGTAACCTATCCATTTTATTTGTTATTTCACAGACCCACATTTTGGTTTTATTGATCTTTTTATGGTTTTACTCATCTGCATTTCATTCTGTTCAGCTCTGATTTTGGTTATTGCTTTTATTCTGCTAGCTTTGTTGTTAGTTTGCTGTTGTTACTCTGGTTCTTCTAGATGTGATATTTGGATGTTACTTTAAGATATTTCTTTTTAATGTGGGCATTTAGTGTCATAAACTGTCCTCTTAATACTGCCTTACCTGTGTCCCAGAGATTGTAGTAAATTGCACTTTTGTCTTCATTAGTTTCAAAGAATTTGATTTCTGCCTTAATTTCATTGCTTACCCAAAAGTCCTTCAGGAGCAAGTTGTTTAATTTTCATGTAATTGTATGGTTTTGAGATATCTTCTTGGTATTGATTCCCGGTTTTATTTTGCTAAGGTCTAAGAATGAGGTTGGTATAATTTTGGTTTTAATTTGTGAGAATTGCTTTATGACTGAGTATGTGGTCGATCTTAGAGTATGTGCCATGTGCAGATGAGAAGCATGTATATTCTGTTGTGGGGTGGAGTGTTCTGTAGATTTCTGTTAGGTACATTTGGTTGAATGTCAAGGTTATGTCCCAAATGTCTTTGTTAATATTATCTCTTGATAATCTGTCCAACACTGTCATTGGGGTGTTGCAGTCTCCCACTGTTATTGTTTGGTTATCTAAGTATCTTCATAGGTCTCTAAGAACTTGTTTTATCAATCTGGGTGCTCCAGTGTTGAATGAATATATGTTTAAGATAGTTATGTCTTCCTGTTGAATTGAACCCTTTATCATTATGTAGTACCCCTGTTTGGCCTTTTTGATTGTTGTTGGTTTAAAGTCTGTTTTATCTTGAACAATAATAGCTACCTCTGCTCTTTTTTGTTTTCTGTTTTCTTGATAGATCTTCCTCCATCACTTTACTTTGATCCTATGGGTGTCATTGCATGTGAGTTGGGTTTCTTGAAGACAGCATAGAGTTGGGTATTGCTTCTTTATCCAACTTGGCACTCCATGTCTTTGAATTGAGGTGTTTAGCCCATTTTCATTCAAGGCCAATACTGATATGTGGAGATAAGATCCTATCATAATGCTGTTAGCTGGTTTTTATTTAGGCATGATATGATAGTTGCTTAATAGTGTCCATGGACTATTCACCTAAGTTGGTTTTTGTCATGGCTGGTAGTGGTTTTTTATTTCCATGTTTAGCACTTCCTTAAGGACTTCCTGTAAGACAGGTGTGGTGTTAATGAATTCCCTTAACAAATGCTAAGTGCTTGTCTATATTTTTAGTAGAGATAGGGTTTCTTCAAGTTGGCCAGGCTTATCTCAAACTCCTGACCTCAAGCAATCTGCCTGCCTTGGCCTCCCAAAGTGCTGGGATTACAGGCATGATCCACTGTGCCTGGTGTAATATTTTTTCTTTTATGATGGCCTTGCAGAATCTGATGACTATGTGTATTGGAGGTGTTCATTCTGAAGTAGTTTATTTAACATGTTTTTTAGTATAGGTGTGTAGGTAATGAATCCTCATAGACTTTTTTTTTTTCTGAAAATGTGTTTGTGTTTTCTTTTTATTTTCAGTGTACAGAATTCTGAGTAAACTATTTTTTGTTTCAGCACATAAAAGATTTTTGCAACATTATCTTCTGGCTTCTATGGTTTCTGATGAAAACATTGCTCTAATTTTTGTTTCTTTCTATATTTAGTTTTGTTTTCTCGGTTTTTAAGATTTTCTGAATGTCTTTGGTTTTCAGTAGATTTTACGTTGTATGCTTAGGGGTGGGTACATTTATTTATTTATTTTTTTAATAATTAGTCAAGTTGTGGTTCTTTGAGTTTTTTGGGTCTGTGGTTTAATATTTGTCAACAATTTTGGAAAATTATCAGCCATTTTATTTGAAATCTTTCTTCTGTCACATATTTCTTTCCTTTATACAATTAGAATTTCATTTATGTTAAGGAATTTGATATTATCTCACAGATCCTGGATGATATATTTCATTTTTTTCCTTTTTTTCCCCCTAGTGATTCAGTTTGGATGAGTTTTATCGACATATCTCTAATGTCACTAATGATTTTCTCAGCTGTGCCAAGTCTCCTGATAAGGTCAATAAAGAGACTATATGTATTATTGTGTTTTTAATTTCTAGCATTCCATTTTATTCTGTTATATTTTCATCTCTCTAATGAATTACCCAGCCCATTTTGCATGTGGTTCACCTTTTCTATTAGAGCCTTTAACGTTTTAATTGTAGTTATTTTTACTTCCCTTTCAGGCATTACTAACATCTATATCATTATCAGAATCTAGTTTGTTTGATTTATTTGTTTCTCAGAAGTATGGTCTGTATTATTCTATTTATACGCCATTGTGAAGAAGATAAAGCTTAGAAATATAGAAAATAGTGGCAGTGTTTACCAAGGGTGAGAAAGTGGGGGAAGGGCTTGACAACAAACGGACAGCATAAGGGATAATTCTGAGGTGATTTAATTTTTCTTTATCTTGATTGTTATGGTAGATATATGACTCATTTTGTAAACTCATAAAAACACTACATTATGAGAGAATTTTACTAAATATAAAGTTTTAATTTAAATGTTAAACATCTTAGAAGAGTGTGTCCTTTCTGCTCTGGAACCATAGGATTTGGCCAGGCCATGCTCTATGCGGTCAGGGTCTAGATCCTGCTTGGTTTCATATTTTTCTCTGTCTATGAATCATGCAAATCTTCACGTGATGAAGTAAACAACAATTAAAATATCTGGGAACCCAAAGCCATTATGTGGAAGTAATTATCACATAGAGGATGGTCTGTTCCATCTATGAACAAGAAATCTTAACCATTTAAAAACATGTGTCAGGTAAAGCGGTCGACGAGACACAGCCAGGTGGAACAGGTGCCACTGAGGTACTGAGACAAATGGCATGCTTCTAACAAGTATTCAAAGGGAAGATATCGAGAATGGATGGAGGGAAGACACAGAAGCTGGGTTGAAGTGGGAGGAAGCTGTGGACTCTACAAGGGGCTACCATGCACCCGGACTCATTCCTGGTACCCAACAACTCAGGGGGAATGGGTGAGTTGAACCAACAAGCAGCAACCTCCTGTCACCATGGGCCTCTGAAATCCCAGCAGAAAGAGACCCTTCAACCACCAGGGATACTGGACTTGGCAGGGATAAATGCTTAGGGAAGTGGTGGGGGCAGCAAGTCAACTGACGTGGAGCCCAGAGGATTTGGTGTAGGAGTGTCTGTAGCAGAACATGGCCAGGATGGCCATTCCCCTAGACTCAATTTGCTTCCATAGGAGACTTTAGCCCTATGGGAATTGTCAGACATAAATTCTGCAGTGTGATCTTGCCCATCAGACAAAACTGGCCCAATCTGAGAACGGTTTGGTTTGCTGGCCTCTACCAAGGGCCCAGCCTGGCTGTGCCTGCTTCCAGGGCAGCCTGAAGTTCCCTGGGGACAAACAGAGTTCCTCCATGGAGGACTGTGTCTGGCAGGTGGAGAGCTACAGCGGGATGGCCCTAATGGCCATACACCAGCCCATCTGCTCCCTTCTCACACTGCAGCTATGTCCCCAGACCCACAGCAACCCCCACATCACTTTGCTGGCACAAGTGTACACAAGTGAGTTTTGCCTTTCTTGCCCCAGTGGAGTACGTGTGTGGGTGCACCTTGCCATGCCACTGCTTCAGCCAGAGAACAGTCCAATCGCTGTACCCCCACTGAGCCATCATTGCAGTGAAAAGTTTTGGTGAGCACAGAGCCAGCCAGCCCTACCCCTGCCAGTGCATCACCCCGTGCCAACAAGGCCACTGGAATGAAACTAGGCACAGAGGACAGTGGACTCTTCTCCACCCTGAGTGACCACCTCTGCCTGTGGTGTTTAGAAAGTGCACGCAGAGATGCACCTGCAACTGTCCCAACCCTGTGCTAACACCACAACCAGCACAATCACACACACAGTCACTAGAAAGGGCCCCCACCCCACCCGAGCCAGACTACCTCTACCACTGTGGTGAATGGCCACATGGAGGCAGGCACCCTGGCATTCAGTAGCATTCTGCCACAGTCAATGAGTGTGCTCCCTGCTACACAGTTGCTGCTACAGCTATTGGCACAAGCGAACAAGAAGAGATCCTACTGCCACCGCACTATGAAACACTTTGGCTGACACCACTCATCAGTGTAGTGACCAGTGGTCTGGGAGTAACTTGGCCCTATCAGCACAGTGGATTCCTAACCTTGAGAAGCAAGAGAACAAATTAAAGGCCCAATACAATTCCTCCAGAGTTAGAGCACACAGTCCAAAAGTTGGGAGCTCAGCTGGCCCCCTAAAATCTCCCATATAAGAAGCCAGTCAGTTGAATCTAGCTTATACTACAATCAAACCCTCAAGGTCATCAAACAGGATAAAAGAAAAAAGAATATCCAAAGGTCACCAACTTCAAATATTGAAAAAGCATATACCCACAAAGATGAGAAAAACACATCACAAGAACTCTGACACTTTAAAAAAACTAAGTGCCTTCTTTTCTCCATACTATCATAACACCTCTCCAGGTAGAGTTATGAACTGGGCTAAGATGGCTGAAATTACAGAAATAAAATTCAAACTATAAATAGGAGTGAAGATCATTAAGATACAGGATTACACTGAAGCCCAATCCAAGCAAACTAAAAATGACAATAAAACATTACAGTAGCTGGTAGACAAAATAGCCAGTATAGTAAAGAATGTAACTGATATGATGGACCTGAAAAACATACTATAAGAATTTCATAATGAAATCACAAGTAGTAATAGCAGAATAGACCAAGAAGAGGAAAGAATCCAGAACTTGACTAGTTTTCTGAAATAAGACAAGCTACAGCCATACCACCCAGAACATGCCCGATCTCATCCGAAATAAGACAGTCACAATGAATGGAAATCAAAAGAATAGCAAAAAAAAAAAAAAAAAAAAAAAAGACAGAAAAAAGAAAACAAACAAAGCCTCCAAGAAATACGGAATTATGTAAAGAGACCAAATCTATGACTAATTAGTGTCTCTGAAAGAAATGGAAAGAATGTAAGCAACATAAAATCATATTTCAAGATATCATCCATAAAAACTTCCTTAATCTAGCTAGAGAGGCTAACATTGAAATTCAGGAAATCCAGAGAACTCCAGCAAGATACTTCACAAGAAGATCATTCCCAAGACACACAGTCATCAGATTCTCCAAGGTCAAAATAAAAGGAAAAAAAAAATGTTAAAGGCAGCTAGACAGAAAGGGCAGGTCACCTACAAAAGGACGCCCATCAGACTAACAGTGAACCTCTCAGCAGAAACCCTACAAGCCAGCCAATATTCAACATTCTTTTTGTTTGTTTGTTTGTTTGTTTTG
Source organism: Macaca nemestrina (assembly GCF_043159975.1). Classification (NCBI taxonomy): domain Eukaryota; kingdom Metazoa; phylum Chordata; class Mammalia; order Primates; family Cercopithecidae; genus Macaca; species Macaca nemestrina. The sequence goes on from NC_092145.1 coordinate 88,889,050, forward strand.
ACAGGGTCTCACTTTGTCACACAGGCTGGAGTGCAGTGGCATGATCATAGCTACATGCAACCTTGAATTCCTGGGCTCAAGGGATCCTCACACTTCAACCACCCAAGTACAACATTCTTTTTTTATTATTATTTTTATTTTATTTTTATTTTTTTTTTATTTTTTTTTGAGACGGAGTCTCGCTCTGTCACCCAGGCTGGAGTGCAGTGGCCGGATCTCAGCTCACTGCAAGCTCCGCCTCCCGGGTTCACGCCATTCTCCAGCCTCAGCCTCCCGAGTAGCTGGGACTACAGGCGCCCGCCACCTCGCCCAGCTAGTTTTTTTTGTATTTCTTAATAGAGACGGGGTTTCACCGTGTTAGCCAGGATGGTCTCGATCTCCTGACCTCGTGATCCGCCCGTCTCGGTCTCCCAAAGTGCTGGGATTACAGGCTTGAGCCAAGTACAACATTCTTAAAGAAAATAAATTGCAACTCAGAATTGCATATCTGGCCAAGCTAAGCTTCATAAGCAAAGGAAAAATAAGATCCTTTTCAGACAAGCAAATGTCAAGGGAATTTGCTCCCACCAGAACTGCCTTACAAGAGCTCCTGAAGGAAACACTAAATATGGAAAGGAAAGACCATTACTAGTCACTCCAGAAACATACTGAAGTACACAGACTAGTGACACTATAAATCAACCACACTAATGAGTCTGCATAATAACAAGCTAATATGATGACACATTCAAATCCACACATACCTATACTAACCTTGAATGTAAATGGGCTAAAGGCCCCCATTTAGAAAGCACAAAGTGGCAAGTAGCATAAGGATCCAAGACCCTACTGACGTGCTGTCCTCAAGAAACCTATCTCACATGCAATGACACCTGCAGACTTAAAATAAAGGGATGAAAAAAATCTACCAAGCAAATGGAAAATACAAAGAAGCAGGGGTTGCAATCCAAGTTTCTGACAAAACAGACTTTAAACCAACAAAGATCAAGATAAAAAAAAAAAAAGAAAGATATTACATAATAGCAAAGGGTTCACTTCAACAAGAACACCTAACTATCCCAAATATATATGCATCCAACACAAGAGCACACAGATTCATAAAGCAAATTCTTAGAGACCTTCAAAGATATTTAGACTCCCACACAATAACAGTGGAAGACTACAACACTCCACTTACAGTATTAGACTGATCACTGAGGCAGAAAATGAACAAAGATATTCAACATGTGAACTCAGCACTGGATAAAATAGACCTGATGGAAATCTACATTAACTATCCACCCAAAACAACAGAATATACATTTTTCTTGTCACCACATGGTACATCAAAATCAACCACATAATCGAACAGAGGACACTGCTAAGCAAATGCAAAAAAACTGAAATCATAACAGTCTCTTAGAACACAGTCCAATCATATTAGAAATCAAGACTAAGAAATTCACTCAAAACCATACAATTACATGGAAACTGAATAACCTGCTTATGAATGACTTTTTGGTAAATAATGAAAATAAGGCAAAAATCAAGGCCTTCTTTGAAACCAGTGAGAACAAAGATGCAGCATTACAGAATCTCTGGGACACAGCTAAGGCAGTGTGAAAAGGGAAAGGGAAAGTTTACAGCACAAAATGCCCATATCACAAAGTTGTAAAGATCTCGATTTAACAACCTAACAACACAACTAAAAGAACTAAAGAAGCACACGAAAAAAACAATCCCAAAGCTAGCAGAAGATAAGAAAAAAAAAATCAGAGCTGAACTGAAGGAGACAGACACACACACACACACGCACACACACACACACACACACACACACATAAAATCAAAAGATTAATGAATCCAGGAGTTTATTTTTTGAAATAACTAATACAATAGATAGACTTCTAGTTAGATTAATAAAGAAGAAAGAAAGAATATCCAAATAAACGCGATTAGAAATGACAAAGGGGATATTACCATTGACCCCACAGAAATGCAAGTAACCAACAAAGAATATTATGAACACCTCTATGCACATAAACTAGAAAATCTAGAAGAGATGGATAAATTTCTGGACATATACACCCTCCCAAGACTGAGCCAGGAAAAAATTGAATTTCTGGAAAGACCAATAAAAAGCCCTGAAGTTGAATCAGTAATAGCCTACCAGCCACACCTCCCATAAAAAAAGAGCACAGGACCAGACTGATTCACAACTAAATTCTACAAGATGTACAAAGATCTGCTACCATTCCTACTAAACCTATTGCAAAAAAAATGAGAAGGAGGGACTCCTCCCTAACTCACTCTATGAGGCCGGCATCATCCTGATACTAAAACCCTGCAGAGACACAACAAAAATAGAAAACTTCAGGCCATATCCTTGATGAACACTGATGCAAAAATCATCAACAAAATACTGGCAAACCAAATTCCACAGCACATCAAAAGGCTTATCCACCATGATAAAATCGGCTTTATCCCTGGGATGCAAGGTCAGTTCAACATATCCACATCAATAAATGGGATTCATCTCATAAACAGAACTAAAGACAAAAGCCACATTATTATCACAACAGATGCAGAAAAGGCTTTCAATAAAATTCAACACTCCTTCATGTTAAAAACTCTCAATAAACTAGGTAATGAGGTAACATATCTCAAAATAATAAGAGCCATCTATGACAAACACACAGCCAACATCATACTGAATGGACAAAAACTGGAAACCAGCACAAGAAGAGGATGCACTCTCCCACAACTCCCATTCAATATAGTATTGGAAGTTCCAGCCAGAGCATTCAGGCAAGAGAAATAAAGAAAGGAATAGGAATATGAATAGGAAGAGAGGAAGTCAAACTATCCCTGTCTGCAGGCAACATGATCCTATATCTAGAAACCACATAGTGTCAGCCCAAAAGTTCCTTAAGCTGACAAGCAACTTCAGCAAAGTCTCAGGAAAATCACTAGCATTCCTATACACCAACAATAGTTAAGTCGTGAGCCAAATCAGGAATGCTATTCCATTCCATTCTATTCCTAAAACACTGCCCGGAGAAATCAGAGATGATACTAATGCAAATATAGGATCATGAATAGAAAGAATCAATAACATTAAAATGGCCATACAGTCCAAAGCAATGCATAGATTCAATGCTATTCCTATCAAACTACAGATGGCATTCTTCAAATAACTAGAAAATACTATTTTAAAATTCATATGGAACCAAAAAGAGCTCAAATAGCAATCCAAAGCAATCCAAAGAAAAAGAACAAAGCTGGAGGCATCACAATACCTGATTTCAAACTATAATACCAAGCTACAGTAACCAAAGCAGCATGGTACTGGTACAAAAACAGACACATAGATCAATATAACAGGATAATGAGCCCAAAAAGAAGGCCTACAACTATCTGATCTTCAACAAAGCTAAAAATTAAACAAGCAGTGGGGAAACAATCCCCTAATTCAATAAATGGTGCTAGGATAACTAACTAGCCATATGCAGAAGACTGAAACTGGACCCCTTCCTTACACCTTGTTCAAAAATCAACTCAAGATGGATTAAAGACTTAAATGTGTAATCCAAAAGTATAAAAACACTGGAAGAAAACTTAGGCAATACTATCCTGGATCTACAAAAAGGCAATGATTTCATGACACAGACACTGGAAGCAATTGCGACAAAAGTAAAAATTCACAAATGGCACCTAGTTAAACTAAAGAGTTTCTACACAGTAAAAGAAACTATCAATGGAGTGAACTGGAAACCTACATACAGAATGGAAAAAAGTTTTGCAAACTATGCATCCAAGAAGGGTTTAATGTTGAATATCAATAAGGAACTTAAACAAATTTATAAGGTAAAAACAACCCAATTTAAAAGTGGGCGAAGGACATGAACAGACCCTTCTCAAAAGAAGACATACATGCAGCCAACAAACATAGAAAAAAAAAATGCTCAATGGCTGCATGTGGTGGCTCACGCCTGTAATCCCAGCACTTTAGGAGGCTGAGGCAGGCAGACTACTTGAGGTCGGGAGTTTGAGACCAACCTGCCCAACATGGTGAAATCCCATCTCTATTGAAAATACAAAAAAAAAAAAAAAGAAAAGAAAAAAATAGCCAAGTGTGGTGGCATGTGCCTGTAATCCCACCTACTCACAAGGCTGAGGCATGAGTATTGCTTGAACCCAGGAGGCGGAGGTTGCAGCGAGCTGAGATCATGCAACTTCAGTCCAGCCTGGGCGACAGAGCAAAACTCCTTCTGAAAAAAAAAAAAAAAAAAAGGTTCAACATTACTGATCATTAGAGAAAAACAAATCAAAACCACATGAGATAACATCTCATACCCGTACAGCTATTCCTAAAATGTCAATAAATAAATAAATAAATAACAGATGGTGGCAAGATTGCAGATAAAAGGGAATGCTTATACACTGTTGGTGGGAGTATAAATTAATTCAACTGTAGTGGAAAACAGTAGGGCGATTCCTCACAGACCTATAAACAGAACTACCATTCAAGTCAGCAACCCCATTACTGGGTATATGCCCAAATAATATGAATTGTTCTATCATAAAGACAGATGCATGCATGTGGTCATTGCAGCACTATTTGCAATAGCAAAGACACAGAGTCAAATGAAATGCCCATCAACAGTAGACTGGATTTTTTAAAAAAGCGTTATAAGTACACTGTAGAATGTTATGCAGCCATAAAAAATAATGAGATCATGTCCTTGGCAGAAACATGGATGGAGTTGATGCCATTATCCTTAGCAAACTAACACAGGAACAGAAAACCAAATACTGCATGTTCTCACTTACAAGTGGGAGCTAAATGATGAGAACACATGGACACATATCGGGGAACAACAGACACTGGAGCCTACTTGAGGGTGAGCAGTGGGAAAAGGGAAAGGATCAGAAAAAATAACTATTGGGTACTAGGCTTAGTACCTCAGTTAGATAATAGTCTGTACAACAAATGCCCATGACACAAGTTTACCTATATAACAAACTTGAACATGTACCCCTGAACTTAAAATAAAAAATAAAAAATTAAACTAACTAAATAAAAATAAAAACATGTTTTGACAGCCTTGGTCTAGAATCATGACTGACCAGTGAATTCTGAAAATCAAGACTTTGGTTAAGTACATGAATTTGATGAATGCCTTGATTTCCATGTTATGCTTTTTAGAAATGTATATATTCAATTTAATTTTAATATATAGTATGGTCACTAATAATGTTTCCTTGAGAAAGACAAAAATCTAATACTAGATGCACAGATTAGCCATTGTTAAAGAAGATTTTTTTCACTGAGTTACTTAATTTTTTTTTATGTTGATGGTTTTAATGTTTAATGTCAGCAGTGAAGTAGTTAAAAGTTTAACATTGGGCAAAAGAAAATATTCTGTCCAAACAGATTGCTCAGTAAGTCCAGTGCTCATAAATCCACTGTAGGAAAGCTCCTCACAAATAGCTGGCAATTAAGGCAGACACAAAGAGCAACCCTATCAACCAAAGCACTACAAAGCCTCCTCACAGACCCAGAACTGTTATTATTACCAGACATGAACAAAGCATCTAATTTGACATCTGTTGTCTGGGGTCTCAAAACAGGCTTGAGGTTTGGTAATGCAGTTATGGATGCCTTTCAGGAGACTGGTGAAGCATACCTGGTGGGATTTTTCAACATGCTTGCCTGTGTACCATCCTTTCTCAATAATTAGTTCATCATACACACACATACCCACTTGGCCAATTGGTTATGAAGAGAGGCAGTTCATATGGTGTTTTGTAATTAATTGTGTAAACTATGTTAATTTTAATGCGTGATGTATTTGTAAAAAATTGTTTATAAGATGCTGCATTTTTACTTAAGTAAGACCATTTTTTGCTTAGATCATAATCATGCTTCTGTAGGTTAATTATTTGTTGGTTAGCTCTTAAGGTACTATAATTGATATACTTGTATACAGGGTCCTTATAAAATACAACATATAACTAAATCCAGATATTTAATAATTGGGCCCATTAAGTCCAATCACACATCACTATGACAGAGCAAAAGCTTTTCCAAGGGTATAATTTTTCTATGTAATAATTTATGTTATCCTATAAAAAGTAAATCTGGCATCTGGTTTACTGATAGAATATATCATATTCATTTATCATAACTATTTTATGTATTTTGGTGCTATTTATGTATTTTTTATGTATTTTAAAATTAAATATAGTACATTGATACACAGGAGAGCTTATCATTAAGGTGGGTATACAGGTAGTTTTCTCCTGATTAGACTGTAATTGTTTTCATAAAAATAAGATGTTATGCCACATTATAACTTGCATATGTCCCCATTGCATCATATATTAACCAACCTTATAACTGACAATACTAATACTACACTAGGATTTAATAAGGACATTATATTAAAATATAAAATTGCTCATGCCAGCATTCTGAAGCAGACACTGCAGATTTTCAATAGTGGTATGGTTGATGTCATAACTAGGTTGGATTTTTATTCTCTATTAAGAGAAAACTAAATAGAGGAGAAGCTGTATGCCTTCTACAGTATTATTGTAACAACCCTTAGAGTAAATTTTCTTTGGAGAGTAGGATGAAAGGGACAAATTCCAAGCTTATCAAAGCTTATCAGAATCTATGCCATCTAATACAATTTAGAGATTAAGATATGTCTGGTATAAACATCTTGGAAAAGATACCTTATAGAGGTAGTCTTCAAAATGTTTTATTTTTATTTCAATAGGTTTTTGAGGAACAGGTCATATTTTGTTACATGAATGAGTTCTTTAGTGGTGATTTCTGATACTTTTGTGCACCCATCACCTGAGCAGTGTACAATGCATTCAATGCATAGTCTTTTATCCCTCACTTACCTCCCACCCTTTCCGCTGAATCCCCAAAGTTCATTCTATCATTCTTATGCATTTGTGTCCTCATAGCTCAGCTCTCGCTTATGAGTGAGAATATGTGATGTTTGGTTTTCCATTCCTGAGTTACTTCATTTAGAATAACGGTCTCCAATTCCATCCAGGTTGCTGCGAATGCCACTATTTCATTTCTTTTTCTGGCTGAGTAGTATTCCATGGTGCATCTATATCTATATCTATATCTATATCTATGTCTATATCTATCTCACATTTTCTTTTTCCTCTCTTTGATTGATGGGCATTTAGGCTGGTTCCATATTTTTGCAATTACAAATTGTGCCGCTCTAAAAATGCATGTGGAAGTATCTTTTTTGTATAATGACTTCTTGTCACTGGGTAGTTACGCAGGAGTGGAATTGCTGGATCAAAGAGTAGTTCTACTTTTAGTTCTTTAAGGAATCTCCACACTGTTTTCCATAGAGGTTGTGTTAGTCTACATTTCCACCAACAGTTTAAAAGTGTGCCCTTTTCACCATATCCACGTCAACACCCATTACTTTTTTGATTTTTTTGACTACGGCCATTCTTGCAGAAGTAATGTGATATCACACTGTGGTTTTGATTTGATTTTCCCTGATCATTAGTGGTGTTGAGCATTTTTTCCATGTTTTTGGCCATTTGTATATCTTCTTTTGAGAACTGTCTATTCATGTCCTTAGTCCACCTTTTGATGGGATTTTTTTTTTCTTGCTGATTTGTTTGACTTCCTTGTAGATTCCAGATATTAGTACTTTGTCAGATATATAGATTATGAAGATTTTTTCCCACTCTCTGGGATGTCTGTTTATTCTACTGATTATTTCTTTTGCTGTGCAGAAACCTTAGTTTATTTAAGTCCCATCTATTTCTCTTTGATTTTGTTACATTTGCTTTTGGGTTCTTGGTCATAAAGTCTTGGCATAAGCCAATGTCTAGAAGGATTTTTCCAATGTTATCTTCTAGAATTTTTATGGTTTCAGGTCTTAGATTTCAGACTTTGATCCATCTTGAGTTGATTTTTGTATAAGGTGAGTGATATGGTTTGGCTGTGTTCCACAAAATCTCATCTTGAATTGTAGCTCCATAATTCATGTTGTGGGAGAAACTCAGTGGGAGATCATTGAATCATGGGCATGGTTTCCTCCATACTGTCTCGTGGTAGTAAATAAGTCTCACAAGGACTGATGGTTTTATAAGAGGAAACCCCTTTTGCTTGATTTTCATTCTCTTCTCTTTTCTGCTGCCATGTGGGATGTGACTTTCACCTTCCGCCATGATTGTGAGATCTCCCCAGCTGCATGGAACTCTGAGTCCATTAAACCTCTTTCTTTTATAAATTGCCCAGTCTCAGGTATGTATTTGTCAGCAGCATGAAAATGGACCAATACAGTGAGAGGTGAGGATTCAGTTTCATTTTTTTTTTTTTACATTCAATGCAATTTCCATCAAAATACCAACATAATTCTTCATGAAACTAGAAAAAAAAATTCATGTGGAACCAACAAAGATCCCATATAGCCAAAGCAAGGTGAAGCAAAAAGAAGAAATCTGGAGGCATCACATTACCTAACTTTAAACTACACTATAAGGCCATAGTCACCAAAAGAGCGTGGTACTAGTATTTAAAAAAAGGCACATAGACAAATGGAACAGAATAACCCAGAAATAAAGCCAAATATTTACAGCCAACTAATCTTCAATAAAGCAAACAAAACCATAAAGTGTAGAAAGAATACCCTATTCAACAGAAGGTGCTGGGTACTGGTATGACAAATGGTACCGATTTGTGTACATTAATTTTGTATTCTGAAACTCTGCTAAATTCATTTACCAGTTCTAGGAGCTTTCCGGATGTGTCTTTAGGGTTTTGTAGGTATACAATCATGCCATCAGCAAACAGTGAGTTTGACTTCCTCTTTACCGATTTGGATGCCCTTGATTTCTTTCCCTTGTGTGATTTCCAGTAATTTGTTGAATAGAAGTGGTGAGAGTGGGCATCTTTGTCTTGTATTAGTTCTCAGGGGGAATGCTTCCAACTTTTTCCCCATTCAATATAATGTTGGTTGTGGGTTTGTCATAGATGGCTTGACATATCTTAAGGTATAGCTTGTGAAACCTTAAGGTATGCACCTTCTATGCCAATTTTAATGAGGGATGGTAGATTTTGTCAAATGCCTTTTCTGCATCTATTGAAATGGCCATGTAATTTTTGTTTTTAATTCTGTTTATGTGATGTATCACATTTATTGACTTTCAGGTGTTAAAACATCCCTGCATCCCTTGTATGAAACCCACTTGATCATGGTGGATTATTTTTCATATGCTGTTGGATTCAGTTCACCAGTATTTCGTTGAGGATTTTTGCATCTATGTTCATCAGGGATATTGGTCCGTAGTTTTCTTTTTTTGTTTTGTCCTTTCCTGGTTTTAGTATTAGGGTGATACTGGCTTCATAAAATGATTTGAGGAAGATTCCATCTTTCTCTATATTTTGAAATAGAGTCAATAGGATGGGAACCAAATCTTCTTTGAATGTCTGATAGAATTCAGCTGTTGTACGCTGGGCTTTTTGTTGTTGTTGACAATTTTTATTGCCATTTCAATCTCGTTGCTTGTTTTTGGTCTGTACAGGTTTCTATTTCTTTCTGCTTTAAACTAGGAGTGTTGTATATTTCCAGGAATTTATCCATCTCCTCTAGGTTTTCTAGTTTGTGCATGTAAAGGTGTTCATAGTAGCCTTGAGTGAAGTTTTGTATTTTTGTGGTATCGGTAGTAATATCTACTGTTTCTTTTTTAGTTGAACTTATTTGTTTCTTATTTTCTTGGTTAATCTCCATTATGGTCGACCAATTTTGTCTTTTCAAAAGAACCAGCTTTTTATTTCATTTATCTTTTGTATTATTTTTGTTTCAGTTTTATTTAGTTCTGCTCTGATCTTGGTTATTTCCTTTCTTATGCTGAGTTTGGGCTTGATTTGTTCTTGTTTCTCCAGTTCCTTGAGGCATGACCATAGATTGTCTATATATGCATTTTCAGAATTCTTGATGTAGGCATTTAAATGTATAAACTTTCCCCTTAGTAAGGGAGGAGACCACCCCTCATATTGTCTTATGCCCAATTTCTGCCTCCAAAGAAACAAGAAGAAGTAAAAACTAAAAGGCAGAAATGAAATCCACAAGCAGACAGCCCGGCACCACACCCTGGGCCTGGTAGTTAAAGATTGACCCCTGACCTAATCGGTTATGTTATCTATAGATTACAGACATTGTATAGAAAAGCACTGTGAAAATCCCTGTCCTGTTCTGTTCCATTCTAATTACTGGTGCATGCAGCCCCCAGTCACATACCCATTGCTTGCACAATCATGACCCTCTCACATGGACCCCCTTAAAGTTGTGAGCCCTTAAAGGGGACAGGAATTGCTCATTCAGGGAGCTCAGTCATTGGAGACATGAGTTTTGCCGAAGCTCCCAGGTGGATAAAGCCCTTCCTTCTTTAACTCAGTGTCTGAAGGGTTTTGTCTGCGGCTTGTCCTGCTACATTTGCACCACTATTGCTGCATCCCAGAGGTTTCGATAGGTTGTGGCACTATTACTGCTCATGTCAAAAGGTTTTTTAATTTCTATCTTGATGTCACTGTTGACCCAATGATCATTCAGGAGCAGATTATTTAACATCTAGGTATTTGAGTGGTTCTGAGGGTATCTTTTGGAGTTGATTTCTCATTTTATTCCACTGTGGTCTGAGGGAATATATAATTTCAGTTTCGTTAAATTTGTTGAGACTTGTTTTGTGTATCTTGAACTTTGTCTGTCGTATAGTGTATCTTGGAGAACATTCCATGTGCTGATGAATAGAATGCATATTCTGCAGTTGCTGGTAAAATGTTCTGTAAATATCTGTTAAGTCCAATTGTTCTAGGAATAGTTTAAGTCCGTTCTTTGTTGACTTTCTGTCTTAATGACCTATCTAGTGCTGTCAGTGGAATATTAAAGTCCCCCACTATTATTGTGTTGCTGTCTACCTCATTTCTTAGGTCTTGTTTTATAAATTTGGGAGCTCCAGTGTTAGGTGCATATATATTTAAGATGATTATATTTTCCTGTTGAATTAGTCCTTTTATTATTATATGATGTCTGTTCCTCTTTGTCTTTTTTAACTGCTGTTGCTTTAAAGTTTGTTTTGTCTGATATAAGAATAGCTACTCCTGCTCACTTTTGGTGTCCTTTTGCATGGAATATCTTTTTCCACCCTTTTACCTTAAGTTTATGTGAGTCATTATGTATTAGGTGAGTCTCTTGAAGACAGTAGATACTTCGTTGGTGAATTCTTATCTACTCTGCTATTCTGTATCATTCAAGTGGAACATTTAGGCCATTTACATTAAATGTTAGTAGTGAGATGTGAGGTATTGTTCTATTCATTATGCTGTTTGTTGCCTGAATACCTTGACTTTTTTCTAATTGTTGCTGTTTTATAGGTCCTGTAGGATTTATGCTTTAAGGAGATTCTATTTTGGTATAGTTGGAGAACTGGTTTCAAGTTTTAGATTTCCTTTTAGCAGTTCTTGTAGTGCTGGCTTGGTAGTGGCAAATTCTTTTCAGCATTTGTTTGTCTGAAAAAAAAAACTGTATCTTTCCTTCATTTATGAAGCTTAGTTTTGCTGGTCAAAAAATTCTTGTCTGATAATTGTTTAGTTTGAGGAGGCTGATGATAGGACACCAAACCCTTCTAGTTCTTAGGGTTTTTGCTGAGAAATCTTCTTTTAATCTGATAGGTTTTCCTTTATAGGTTACCTGGTGCTTTTGCCTCCCAACTCTTAAAATTCTTTCCTTACTTTTGACTTTAGATAACCTGGTAGATACGTACCTAGGGAACGATCTGTTTGAGAGGAATTTCCCAAGTGTTCTTTGAGCTTCCTGTTTTGGGATGTCTAGGCCAGGGAAATGTTCCTCTATTATTCCCTTAAATATGTTTTCCAAACTTTTAGGTTTATATTCTTCCTCCTGAACACCAATTATTCTTAGGTTTGGTCGTTTAACATAATTCCAAACTTCTTTGAGGCTTTTTAAATTATCTTTTCTTTATCTTTGTTGCATTGAGTTAATTTGAAAGCCTTGTCTTTGAACTCTGAAGCTCTTTCTTCTACTTCTTAAGTTCTATTGCTGTGACTTTTCAGTGTATTTTGTCATTCTGTAACTATGTCCTTATGCTATCTATTTCACTGGAGATTTTTTCATTTATATCCTGTATCCCGTTTTTAATTTCTTTAAGTTGATATTTATCTTTCTCTGTTGCCTTTTTGATTAGCTTAATAGTCTACCTTCTGAATTCTTTTTCTGGCAATTCAGAGATTTTTATCTTGGTTTGAATCCATTGCTGGTAAGGTAGTGTGATCTTTGGGGATTGTTAAAGAATTTGTTTTGTCATATTACCAGAATTGGTGCTCTGGTTCCTTCTTACTCAGGTAGACTATGTCAGAGGGAAGATCTGGGACTCAGCGACTGCTGTTCAAACTATTTTGTCCCACAGAGTGCTCCCTCGATGTGGTGCTCTCCCCTTTCCCCTAGGGATAGGGAGAGCACCATATCCTGAGAGGTAAACTGCAGTGATTGTTATTTCTCTTCTGGATTCAGCCACCCAGCAGACCTACTGGGCTCCAGACTGGCAATGGGGAGTGACTGCAAAGAGTCTTGTGATATAATCCATCTTCATGTCTCTCAGCCATGGATATCAACACCTGCTCCATTGGAGGTAGCAGGGGAGTGAAGTGGACAATGTGAGGGTCCTTGGTTGTATTTTTATTAAGTGCATTGGTTTTGTGTTGTTTGGACTCCAATCAGGAAGTGGTGCTTCCAAGAACACATCAGCTGCAGGTGTATAGGGAGGATACATGGTTCTCATAGGGTCGCCTTTGGATAAGTGTTCAGTTTTATCAGGTGGTACGAAGGGCCATAAAGCTCCCCAGAGATTATGTTCATTGTCTTTGGCTAACAGGAGTGCAGAATTAGGCATGCCTGAACTCAGACTCTCTTTGGGCAGGGCTTGCTGTGGCTGCTTTGGGGGATGCGAGTGTGTTTCCCAGGCCAATGGAGTTATGTTCCTAGGGGGATTATGGCTGCCTCTGCTACATCACACAGGACACCAGGGAAGTGAAAGAAAGATGGCAGCCCACAGCTGAAAAGGCCAGTCTCAATAGCATCGTGCCTTCCCAATAGCACTGAGTTTATTTCCAGGCAGTTGGTGAGCAGGACTGACAACCTTCCCCAGGCTACAAGCCTCCCAACTGAGAAAGCAAGACAACTCACAGTCCCTCAGCTGTCCCATGGAGCTTACAGTGGCAATGCACCTCCTTCAAAGGGTCTGTGGATTCTCTCAGTGGTATGTTTCTACGGTAGTTCCTGGAGCAAAAGTTGATAATATGGATCTCCACATGCTGCTCTGTCCATTCCAGTGGGAGTTGCAAGTTAGTCTACTTCCTATCCACCATTTTCTCCTCCACCACCAAAATGGTTTCAAAATTATTCTTCTATTGAAGGTTTTAGATCAGTTATCTTGATTAAAAACTTAAATAAATTTTTGTTCTCTTAGAAATTTAAATAAATTTCCAAAAAAATCATAGCAAACAGAGAGAAACTTTTCATGCATTCCCTTGAGATTGGTAGAGAGTTGAAGATGACCACTACCATCACTAGTATTGGTGATCCTGGCAAAAATATATGGAAATGGAAAGAATAAGAGATAGAATAAAACTCTCAATATTTCTGGAATCAACAAACTAGTAAAACTAACAATGGAGTTCAGGAAGACTACCAGATACAGGTTCGACTTACACAAATGAATAGCATTTCTCTACATTATAAATAATCTATTAGAAATATAATTTAAAAGTAGTATGAAAAACTAAGAAGCATTAATGGATTAACTTAACCAAGCATATGTACAACCTTTATGATGACATTTTTACAACACTATAAAGTCATAGAAGGCCATCTGAATAAATGGAGATCCATTCCAACAAATAATGCAAAGATGCAAATTATCTCCTAATTAATCTATAAATTTAATACAATGTCAATCAAAATTTCAGCTGTATTTGAGAAACTTGAAACTTACTCTAAAATCTATATGGAAAAATAACATACACCTAAGTAAATCCTGAATAAAAGAGGTTTGTTCTTCAAATATTAAGACAACTTTCAAGCCTATGATAATAAAAATAATACGATATTGTTTCAATAACTGAATAGACAAATATAACAGAATAGATTGGAGACTGATTAATGTATTTAATGAAATTAAACATGAAATAATGATGGCAAAGCAACTCAAAGGGGGGATCGTCAAATGGTTTAGAAGATGGTATCAATAACATTTTCTTTCTATATAAAGAAAAATTAAAAATGGATCTCTAGCTAATAGAATATAAAAATGCAAACTCTGGTCTGATTACAGATTTGAATGTGAAAAAAGAAACTTATAAATTTAACAGAAGATAATGCAGCAGAATGTCTTTGTGTCCAAGGGTTGGGAAGAACTTGATAAACAAAATTTCAAAAGCACAAACTATGAGGCCAAAATTCCATCGATTTGATCACATTACATCAAGGATTTCTGTTCAACAAAGGATATCACACACAAAGTTAACAAACTGGGAAAAGATATCTGCCATGTTTAAATCATAGAAGGGATTAATGACTAAAATATAGCAACTACCGAAAATAAAAAAGACAGCATCTAGAAACCCCAATTCACCAGCTAATTTCTTAACCATCAAAATAAATACAGAATTAGAAAACTACTCACCCTTTCCACTTTATCCAGCTGGTCCAAGCTACCATCATCTCTTACCTGAATTAATCCAGCCACCTTTGCCACTACTTACTGTATAACTCACTCTTTGAGTGATCTCATCCATATTATGACTTTAAATATCATCTACATGCTGATTACTCTCAAATTTCATTAAATTAAGATAGCTAGATCTGCAGCACAGACCCTCTACTAACTCACATATCCAGCTTACCCAGTTGCAGGCATAGGTCAACTTACCACATGGAAAGGGGCAGTGCAATAGGGAGTGCTGAGATAAAAGAAACAGTAATCCTGCCCACTGGTAAGACATTTCCAGCGAACATTTTAGGTTCTGACTAATCAAATTAACATCTTTCTTGTCTGAAGCTGATGGAGGTAGAAGGCAGAAGTGTGCAGTTAGTAATAGACTAGCATTATCTGTATTCCCATTGCTATTGACAAAGGCAGAAGCGTGGGTCTGTTTCATGAATGTTTGTTTTGTCCTATTGATTTTTATTTACAGTATCATGTCACTTTAATTATTGTATCTTCATCTTCATAATATGCTATACTATTGGGTTATGCTAGTATGATTTCATTAGTATTTTTTAAGTGTTTTGGCTCTTCTTGCTCAGGTATTCTTTATTTTTCCAAATGAACTTTGCATACAATAATTTCATTGCAGTACAAAAATATATCCAGTTGTAGTTATACAAAATAATAAAATACCTAGGAATAATAAAAATACCTAGTAAAAATTTTAACCAAAGAGATGAAAGATCTCTACAATGAAAACTACAAACACTGATGAAAGAAATTGAAGAGGATATAAACAAATGAAAAAATATCAAAATAATTAATATCATTAAAATGACCATATTGTCCAAAGCAATCTGCAGATTCAATGCAATTCCTCTAAAAATATCAATGTCATACTTAACAAAACTTTTCAAAAATTTGAACATTTATATGACACCAAAAAAGAACCCAAATAGCCAAAGCAGTCCTGAGCCATAAACAAATAAACAAATAAACCACTGGAGGCATTACATTACCTGACTTCAAAATATATTAAAAGGCTATGGTAACCAAAACAGCATGGTATAAAAATAGACACATAGACCAATGAAACAGAATAGAAAATCCAAAAATATTGCCACATATTTACAATCAACTGATCTTTGACAAAACTGACAAAAAGTTACATTGGAGAAAGAACATCCTCTTTAGTAAATAGTGCTGAGAAAATTGGATAGCCACATGCAGAAGAATAAAACTGGACCTCTATCTCTCACCATATACAAAATTATCTTACAATGGATTAAAGACTAAAATGTCAGATGTGAAACTATAAAAATAGTAGAAGAAAACTGGAGAGAAACTCTCCTGAACATTGGTTGAGTCAAAGAATTGATGACCTCAAAAGTACAGTTAATAAAAGCAAAAATAGGCAAATGGGACTATATTTAACTAAATATTGCACAGCAAAGGAAATAACAGAGTGAAAAGACAACCTGTTGAATGGGAGAAAACAATTACAAAGTATTCATTTGGCAGGGGACTAATACTAGAATACCAAGAAACTCAAGCAGGTTAAAAGGAAAAAAAAAAAAAAAACATTAAAAAGTGGGTAAAAGACATGAATAGACATTTCTCAAAATAAGACATACAAATGGGCAACAGGTATATGAAAACATGCTCAACATTACTAATTATCAGGAAAATGCACATTAAAACCACAATGACAGATCATCTTATCCTAGTCAGAATGGCTATTACTAAAAAGACAAAAAATAATAATAATAACAGATGCTGGCAAGGATGCAGAGAAAAGGGAACTCTTACACACTATTGGTGGAAATGTAAACTAGTGGAGGCACTATAAAACATGGTACAAAAACTTCTAAAAAAACTAAAAAATTACTATTCAATACAGGAATGTCACTACTAGATATTTACCCAAATGAAAAGAAATCAATATATCAAAGGAATACCTGCACTTATATATAGCACTATTCACAATAGCAAATATATGAAATCAACCTGTGTTCATCAAGGGATGAATGGATAAAGAAAATGTGGTATATATACACAATGGAACACTATTCAGCCATAAAAAAGAATGAAATCATATCATCTGCAGCAACATGGATGGAAATGGAGGTCATTATCTTAAGTAAAATAAATCAGACCCAAAAAGACAAATATTGCATTTTCTCACTTATATGTAATAGCTAAAACCTTTGATCATATGGAAATAAAGAGTGGAAAGGTAGATAACGGAGACTAGGAAGGGTGGTGAGTGTTAAAGAAAGGGAAAGATGAAGAAAACTGATTTAAACGGTAAAAATATACAGTAAAATGGAATGAATTCAATGTCTGATAGCAGATTAAGATTACTATACTTAACAAAAATATATTATACTCGGATGATGGACACTATACATATTCTGACTTGATCATTATACGTAATATACATGTAACAAAATTTCTCACATACTCCTTACATTTGTACAAATAAAATAAAATATCCAACTGTGATTGGATATAGTAGTTAGAACTACTTTAAACCTATACATTATTTAAGATAGATTACCTCCTCTTAAATAGTAGTATGTTCCAAAGTTTCATTCTCAGCTAATATCATTGTCACTTTACACACTATCTCACTGGGTGATTACATACATATCATGATTTCAACTATCATCCATTGTAATTACTTACAACTGCTAAACCTCTATGTCTATCCCAGGTGTCTCTTCCAAGTTACAGATCCATATCTCAAACTGATGATAATCTCCTATCCATACAGCTGTCTCATTTCCACCTGGAGTGTGGTGGCATGATCTTGGCTCACTGCAGCCTCCACCTCCTGGGTTCAAGAGATTCTCCTGACTAAACCTCCTGAGTAGCTGGGACTGCAGGTGCACGCCACTGCACCCAGCTAATTTTTGTATTTTTGGTAGAGATGAGGGTTCACCATGTTGACCAGGCTAGTCTTGAACTCCTGACCTCAAGTGATCCACCCGCCTCAGCCCCTCAAAATGCTGGGATTATAGGAATAAGCCACCACTCCAGTCTGAAGTACATAATTTTTAAAGGAACAATCCAGAAGCCTGAAGCAGAGGTGATACATGTCCTTTGTTCTTTCACTAAGTGTCCTCACTCACCAGGCTCAGCAGCCAGTGGCCAGCCAGTAGTAGATTCTAGCACTCCATGAGCATGAACAGAGTAGGGGCGGCTGGCATTATTCTTGAATACCACAGTCAGGATATCACCAACTTCTCCTTTGATAAGTGGACCTAATGTAAACAAAAATAAGTAAATAAATAAAGTTTCATTAATGAAGGAGTAGGACAGGGAACATTAAAGAAAGGGACATACATGGGCACTTCATAGAATTAGGAGTTTACCCTGAAAAAACATCCTTCTAAGACCTAGAAGGCATGGCTGGCTCCATTTTTAGATTCAGAAGTCCTTAAACTGTTACTATTACCCACAGGATGAAGGTACTTCAACGACAAGATTATACTTTCAATTACCTCCACTTTTCCCACCCCTACCCTCTATCTATAACAGCCCTAAGGTCTAAAGAATCAAGGTGCTGTGGAATCATTGATGATAAGGAGTGATAAGTTTGGCAGACAATATAGAATTGAGAGGATCTCTTCAGGAGTCAATGAGTCCCTTCTGTACCATAACTAGAATAAGGGGGAAAACACCTAAAGCAATAGTTAAACAGGGGTACAATGAAAAAACTGATTCCTTGTATATATATATTTTTTTTTCACTTTTTGATGTTCCTAAGTTCTCCTGCCCCTAGCATTTATTACAACTTACCATCCTCAGAAACTCATACCTTGAAGATACAGAAAACCCAGTAAAACCTGGTTCATGTTGCAACAGAATTCATGATTTCCCTCCTCCTCCTTCACTGTTTATTGTCGTGATTGTTTCATAAAATATTCCATAATTCCAGTGTATCATATGAAAACACTGAGAATGGGGAATAGTGAGGCCATCCTGGTACAACATAGCTGCCCTAGGTGCAGATCAGGCTGTTAAACATTAGGAGGGAAGTGGAATTCCCTTACCCAAGATTCCCAAGTGTTCTTCTGGTCCAGTCCTTGGCCGAGGGATCCTGAATGTACCATCAGTGTATTCCCTGAATACAGCTTTCTTGTATCTGGAACCCAGGAGCCCATCCTTGTTGTTCAGGAAAATGTAACCATAACTAGAGGAATCCAAAGAGTACTATCAGCACCTGGCCATCCACCCCTCATTTTCATTTGAATATTTATGGGGAAGCTAAGTCAGAACCAGCTTCATGTCACAGATAGAAAAAAAAAGGGGGGATATATTTCTTTTTTTTCTTTTTAAAAAATTTTATTTATTATTTTTTTTTTAGAGGGAGTTTCGCTCTTGTTGCCTAGGCTGGAGTGCAATGGCACGATCTCGGCTCACCACAACCTCCGCCTCCCAGTTTCAAGCGATTCTTCTGTCTCAGCCTCCAGAATAGCTGGGATTACAGGCATGCGCCCCCATGCCCGGCTAATTTTTGTATTTTTTAGTAGAGATGGGGTTTCTCCATGTTGGTCAGGCTAGTTTTGAACTCCTGACTTCAGGTGATTCACCCGCCTTGGCCTGCCAAGGTGCTGGGATTACAGGCGTGAGCCACCACGCCTGGTCCCTATTTCTTCTAATGTCAGACTTCTCACCACATTGGCTGCATAACCACAATTAAAGATGGCAGGTATGCCATACACGGTGGCTCATGCCTGTAATCCCAGCACTTTGGGATGCTAAGGCTGGTAGACTGCTTAAGCTCAGGAGTTTAAGACCAGCCTGGGCAACATGGCAAAACCCCATCTCTACTAAAAATAAAAATTAAAAAAATTAGCTGGGTGTAGTGGCTTGTGCCTGTAATCCCAACTACTTGGTTGGCTGAGGCACAAGAATCCCTTGAACCTGGGAGGCAGAGGTTGCTGTGAGCCAAGATCATGCCACTGCACTCCAGCCTGGGCAACAGAGTGAGGCTTTGTCAAAAAAAAGAAAAAAGAATAAAGGATGGCAGGTTTCCTTGTTTGCCATCATCCAGATAGAAATTTGGTATATAATTAATACTACAAGAGAACTGAGCTAAGAATCGGAAGCCACAGGCTTTAGCTGCAGCCCTAATGATGTCTTGATGAAATTAGTTTTACAAAAGGGCAAGGTACAAGGTGGCAGGAAAGCATTAACTATGGTGAGGCATAGGAAGGGAATGAAATCTTACAGATTTTATCCTTATAGGATTCTGTCTAGTTTACAAACAGATTTGTCATTTGACATTTCTAATAGGCCTATGGGGTTTAGGTAGGTGCCAGAGGTGTAATCAGTTGCACAGAGATGACAGGACTTATTCTACAAGAGACATTGTTAGCCAGAAAGTGAGCCAGGATATAGATTCAAGCCTGCTGCTCCTTCCCTCCCTCCTTTTCTAGTCCTGTTCTTTCATCTTATATAGCATAATTTTCAAGATGAGTATACTCAGGCTCAGAGAGAGGAAGTCACTTTTTAAAATTTCCAAAAACTGAAACAATTCAGAAGCAAAATCAAATAACCTCATTAAAAATGGGCAAGAAATGGGTGTGGCGGTGTGTGCCTGTAGTCCCAGCTACTTGGGAGGCCAAGGCATGAGAATTGCTTGAACCCGGGAGGCGGGGGTTGCAGTCAGCCGAAATCAAGCCACTGCACTCCAGCCTGCGTGACAAAGTGAGACTCCATCTCAAAAAAAAAAAGCAAGAAAAATAAATCATTCTACCAAAAAGACACATGCACTCATATGTTCATCACAGCACTATTCACAATAGCAAAGACATAGAATCAATCTAGCTGCCCATCAATGGTGGACTGGATAAAGGAAATGTGGTACTTATAAACCATGGAATTCTACGCAGACTTTAAAAAGAATGAAATTATGTCCTTTTCAGCAACATGGATGTAGCTGGAAGCCATTAATTTCTCAGCAAATGAATGCAGGAACAGAAAGCAAAAATGTTCTCACTTATACATTGGGTACTTATGGACATAAAGATGGCAACAATAGAAACTGGTATGGGGGGCAAGGGTTGAAAACCTATTGGGTACTATGCTTACTACCTATGAGATGGGATCTGTACCCCAAACCTCAGCATCACATAATACACCCATGTAACAAACCTGCACAGGTACCCCCATACCTAAAATAAAAGTTGAAATTAATTAAAAGAAAGATTTAACAAGAGACACTGGGGATTACTAAAGGGGGACGGGAGGATGGGGAAAATGGTTGAAAAACTAACTATTGGATAGTATGCTCACTACCTGGATGACAGGATCATTCATACTCTAAAACGTAGCATTGCACAATATACCCATGTAACAAACCTGCACATGTACTCCCTGAATCTAAAATAAAAGTCAAAATAATTTAAAAAAAGTATTCTCACTTGGCCTTACCTGAATGCTAGCAACTAATAATACATTTTTTAAAAAACTGATGTAAATATCTCTTTTCTGGTTTCTTTTTTTTTTTTAATTAAAAGATCTCGTTAGATGTTTCTCACTGGTTTCTGATCAGAAACAAATGAGAGGAACTAAATAAATAACTGATTTGATACCATTCCTTCTGAAACTATTTCAATCAATAGAAAAAGAGGGAATCCTCCCTAACTCATTTTATGAGGCCAATATCATCCTGATACCAAAGTCTGACAGAGATACAACAAAAAAAGAGAATTTTAGACCAATATCCCTGATGAATATCAATGCAAAAATCCTCAATAAAATACTGGCAAACCGAATCCAGCAGCACATCAAGAAGTTTAGTCCACCATGATCAAGTGGGCTTCATCCCTGGGATGCAAGACTGGTTCAACATATGCAAATCAATAAATGTAATCCAGCATATAAACAGAACCAAAGACAAAAACCACATGATTATCTCAAAAGATGCAGAAAAGGCCTTCGACAAAATTCAACAGTCCTTCATGCTAAAAACTCTCAATAAATTTGGTATTGATGGAACATATCTCAAAATAATAAGAGCTATTTATGACAAATCCACAGCCAATATCATACTGAATGAGCAAAAACTGGAAGCATTCCCCTTGAAAACTGGCACAAGACAGGGATGCCCTCTCTTACCACTCCTATTCAACATAGTGTTGGAAGTTCTGGCTAGGGCAATCAGGCAAGAGAAAGAAATCAAGGGTATTCAGTTAGGAAAAGAAGAAGTCAAATTGTCCCGGTTTGCAGATGACATGATTGTATATTTAGAAAACCCCATCGTCTCAGCCCAAAATCTTCCTAAGCTGATAAGCAATGTCAGCAAAGTCTGAGGATACAAAATCAATGTGCAAAAATCACAAGCATTCTTATACACCAGTAACAGACAAACAGAGAGCCAAATCAGGAATGAACTCTCATTCACAATTGCTTCGAAGAGAATAAAATAGCTAGGAATCCAACTTACAAGGGATGTAAAGGATCTCTTCAAGGAGAACTACAAACCACTGCTCAATGAAATAAAAGAGGACACAAACAAATGGAAGAACATACCATGCTCATGGATAGGAAGAATCAATATTGTGAAAATGGCCATACTGCCCAAGGTAATTTATAGATTCAATGCCATCCCCATTGAGCTACCAATGACATTCTTCACAGAATGGGAAAAAACTGCTTTAAAGTTCCTAAGGAACCAAAAAACACCCCGCATTGCCAAGAAAATCCTAAGCCAAAAGAACAAAGCTGGAGGGATCACACTACCTGACTTCAAACTATACTGTAAGGCTACAGTAACCAAAACAGCATCGTACTGGTACCAAAACAGAGATAGAGACCAATGGAACAGAACAGAGCCCTCAGAAATAATACCACACATCTACAGCCATCTGATCTTTGACAAAACTGAGAAAAACAAGAAATGGGGAAAGGATTCCCCATTTAATGGTGCTGGGAAAATTGGCTAGCCAGAAGTAAAAAGCTGAAACTAGATCCTTTCCTTACTCCTTATATGAAAATTAATTCAAGATGGATTACAAACTTAAATGTTAGACCTAAAATCATAGAAACCCTAGAAGAAAACGTAGGTAATACCATTCAGGACATAGGCATGGGCAAGGTCTTCATGTGTAAAACACTAAAAGCAATGGCAACAAAAGCCAAAATTGACAAATGGGATCTCATTAAACTAAAGAGTTTCTGCACAGCAAAAGACACTACCATCACAGTGAACAGGCAACCCACAGAACAGGAGAAAATTTTTGCAATCTTCTCATCTGACAAACGGCTAATATCCAGAACCTATAAAGAACTCAATCAAATTTATAAGAAAAAAACAAACAACCCCATCAAAAAGTGGGCAAAGGATATGAACAGACACTTCTCAAAAGAAGACATTCATACAGCCAACAGACACATGAAAAAATGCTCCTCATCACTCACCATCAGAGAAATGCAAATCAAAACCACAATGAGATACCATCTCCCACCAGTTAGAATGGTGATCATTAAAAAGTCAGGAAACAACAATAGTTGGAGAGGATGTGGAGAAATAGGAACACTTTTACACTGTTGGTAGGACTGTAAACTAGTTCAACCATTGTGGAAGACAGTGTGGCAATTCCTCAAGGATCTAGAACTAGAAATACCATTTGACCCAGCCATCCCATTACTGGGTATATACCTAAAGGATTATAAATCATGCTGCTATAAAGACACATGCACATGTATGTTTATTGTGGCACTATTCACAATAGCAAAGACTTGGAATCAACCCACATGTCCATCAATGACAGACTGGATTAAGAAAATGTGGCACATATACACCATGGAATACTATGCAGCCATAAAAAATGATGAGTTCATGTCATTTGTAGGGACATGGATGCAGCTGGAAACCATCATTCTCAGCAAACTATCACTAGAACAGAAAACCAAACACCGCATGTTCTCACTCATAGGTGGGAACTGAACAATGAGAACACTTGGATACAGGAAGGGGAACATCACACACACCGGGGCCTTTTGTGGGTTGGGGGGAGAGGGGAAGGATAGCATTAGGAGATATACCTAATGTAAGTGACGGGTTAATGGGTGCAGCACACCAACATGGCGCATGTATACATATGTAACAATCCTGCACGTTGTGCACAAGCGCCCTTGAACTTAAAGTATAATAAAAAATAAATTTTAAAAAAAGTGATGTATACAACTTCCATGCTGTGTCCTTATAAACGAAGCTGCTTGCCCTAGACTTCCTTCTTTCTTCATGATAGCTGGGAATAGCTACAACTGGAATAGACATCTTGACCCCAGAAAGGAAAACAAGTGCTGAGGATGATAGGGTTCACCTGCCAGCCCTGAATTGCTCATATTTGTATTATTATGTGAAAAAGAAATAAAATTCTATCATATTTAAATCACTCTGTTTTAGACATTTTCTGCTACATAGCTTAGTCTGTACCTTAATAAATGCAATGCCATTTTGTCAAGGGGCAGCTGAGCTTGAGACATTCAGTCCCTTGAGTAAATCCTGTAAAATTTAAGTCCCAGGGTAAATACTTCAGTTAACTGAAAGAAGAGAGACAAAGATTAAGAGCGTGAAAGTGTGGGCAAGCTTTATTCCCTCACTATGTCAATATAGAAGCAGCACTGAGCTAGAATTCATAAGAGCTGCATTATAGCCCCATCTCCCAAATCTGTTGGTATCATATTAGGAGACCTGAGATAAGAGTCTCCTCATCTCAGAATTTCAGTATTCTCATTTGCAAAACACTTTTCTAAAAGTGTAATCTCTCCATTTCTGAAGCCTTACCTGTCCTTCTCAGACTGGTTGTGCCATTCCAATTCCCAGCTCCTGTCAGGGCAATAGTCCCACTCTACTTCTTCTGCCATGATATAGTAGATTCTTGCAGCTTGGTAGCGTTGGCGAGGGGTGGCTTGGTGGCCAGGACACTGGGAGACATTATAGATTGCCCTCATCCCTGCTTCTCGATGGCTGCCTGCCTGGCAATAAATCTCAAATGTCCCTAAGGGAGGATCAGAGAGAAAAATCTGACTCAGAACACCCCTGGGTGGTGCCTGGGGGATTTCCTGCCTTTCCCTAGGCATACTGTAGAAAATAATTAGTCTCAGATAGACTCAGATAAGGCTTTTGTCTTAACTACACATAGATAAAAGAGTATTAAAAGTTTATTGAGAGTAATGAGCTCAAAGGTTAAGAGCTCCAGCTCCAAAGCTACATACACTGGGTTTATTAAAACTAAACTCAGACACTAGAATAACCAACTTCTTCCAGGGTGTTTCTAGTTTTAGCACTGTAAGTCCCATATTCCTAGAAACCCCGTAGTACTAGGCAAACTGCCATGGTTGGTAACCCTATCTTTCATTTATTATATATAAATCATATACATACATATATAATATATGTGTGTGTGTATATATATATACACACATAAAACCTTGTGGCAATTGCTAAACCTCTGTGTTTTTCAGTTCCCTCATCAGTAAAATGAGGATTATTTTACTTTATTTGGTTGTTTTACAACTAAACCCAATAATTTGTGAACAGTGCTTAGTATAGAACATATTCAATGCTCAGTTAAGTGATGCTATAAATAAGTAAATATAGCTATAATAATACTTATTCCAAGAAAAACAATGATGAGTTGTTTCCCACCAAGTACCAAAGAAATAAAATAGAATTTAATAGTTAGCTAAAAAGAAAGAGAATGTCTTGATTGCAGAGGGATGCTTACCTAAGACAGCTTTAGAAGGTCCTTCACTCTTTTTTTACAATGGAATGTGCAGGTAACAGTCTTAAATGTCTGTGTTGTGGAGTTGCCGCAACCGGATCTTAAGCTCCAAATTTCTACCTCAAGGATACTCAAACTCAACGTCGATCAAAGAAGCTAACTTTCGTAGAACATTACTCTCATCTTTTCCTTACTTTGCTGCTCAGTGCTTATCCCATCACTACAAACTCTTCTTCCTGGCTTTCAAAGCCTTCTATGAGTTAGCCCCAAACTACCTATCCAGTTCTACTTCCCACACATTGTCTCAAATTCAACTATCACTCCAACTACACGGAACTCTGACTGCTTCTCTCACACATTTCATTCATTCCTACCTTGAAATCTTCATTCATTTTGTCACCCTCTTTGTGGAACTTACCTGTCCACCCAACCCCCAAGTATCAATGAGAGTCCACTCATTATCCAAGACCCAATTCATGTTTCTTTTCCAGAAAGCCCTCCCTGACTATTTTGGCCCAAACAGAGTTCTGCATTCTTCGCTTCTCCACCCCTAATGCACTTTATATCTAAAGCATATGTTAAAGGGCTAAGTGCCCCTCTCTTTTAAAATGATCCCTTCTACTAGTTTATAAACACCTTGAAAGAAAGGGTCTGTTCATTTCTTTCCACATCTACTTCTTTTATTTCCCTTACCACCCTTATCTATTGCATCAGTAAATCCTATCAGCAATTCCTTCAAAATTATTTTTTCATTTCCACTGCCTCTTCCCTAGTCCAAGCCACAAGCTTCTCTCACGAGAAAACTACAATAGCCTCCAAACTGTCCTTTCTATTTCTGAAGAGACCAGCTTTATGTCAAGTGTTTGTCAAACTCAGGACTAGGTTAAATTTATTAAAGTGTTGAAGACACTTGTTTAAGGATGTTTTTGCCCCGAAATATGCATGGAATTTACAGGAGTAAAACAAAAGTTTAATAGGAACTGTGTGGAGCTGACAGGTTGTTCTTACAAACACTATTGTCATCTAATGGCTGGGAAAAAAAATACACCATAGGGACAAAAGAAAAGATAACTGCTCCATTATGAAATGCTAGAAATACCTAGAATCTGAAGAAACGTTATAGTCAAACATCTTCATAAAAGGAAGAAAAAGGATATGGAGGGAAGGAGAGATGGAGGGAGGACAAAAGGACAGAAGGAAGGAAGGCAGAAAGGAAAGAATCAAGGAAGGAAGAAATCTAGCTAGAGAGAAAGGAAGTAATTAGACCAAAGTTCGCAGCAAGTTAATGAAAGAGCCTGAACTAGGGCTCCTGTGTTCTGATTTCCAGGCTGAAATTGTTACATCACCACACACACACACATACAAACACACACAATGGGGTGGCCGGGGGCAGCAGGGGAGGAGGGGTGTGTCACGGGGAGAAAGAGAGAGAGGGAGAGACCAGAAATGCGAAAGTCTGTAGAAATCCTCAGAGTATCAATTTGATAGCACTTATAAGTGCATTTTATTTACCTTCCTCCCAATAAAAGTACTATATCTAAAAAATCTCTATGTGGTCAAGTCCACTCCCTGCCATGTAAGAACTGCACTAAAGCTGATCAACATCCCAACTTCCCTTCTGTTGTTCCAGAAAAGAGCTTCCTCTACCTTCTACTAACTCTATTCTGCCTGCAGCTGAGTAGGGAACCCAAGTAACCAGAACATGGAGAGCACATTGAAGAAGAAAAAGACAAAAGTGTTTTTAAAAACTTCCTAGAACCGTCAGCATGCCTCTTCTTTTCTCTTCACCATCCCTCCCTCGTCCCGACCCCATTCCTGGCCCTATACCCAATAAAGCCTCTAGGGCCAGCCGCTAAGGCACTTACCAAGGTTGTCAGGCTGCATGATGGCCATGACAAAGGTATGAGGAAAGAGCATGGCTGCACCCTTCCTCATGCCCTGAAGCTGCACAGTGTTGCCCTGGAACATGACTCCGTGCACATCAGTCTCTGTGCCCAGGCCGAGCAGGTGCCAGGCCACTGTGTCACCTTTGCACATGTCCAGCCTGGGCAGGTTGGAGAACAGAAACCCATTAATGGCTGGAAAACAAAAACACAAGACAAGATGGGGAGATGAGACCAGACTACTCCAGCATTGGCCAGCAGCATGGTATCAGCTATGTACTATGGTTTCACACAACTTGAAACTGCTGAGTCATCCTCAACACCTCTGCCTTCTTCTCTAATCCACTTTAACTCTACTCGTGATTATCTGCGTCTTTGAGATGAGCACTCAACTGTCCTTTCTTGCCTCACCTCCACCATGATCCACATCCTGACAACATTGAACCACTACTACACACACACACACACACACGCACACCAATCTCTCCTATTCCCTATTTCTTGAAACTCTCCTTCCTTGGTTTCTGTGGCAACATACTTTCTGGTCCCTTTACAACCACTCTGATTGTTCCTTTTCTACATTGATCTCATTTTCCACCCCTCCATAATGTGTTGGGGATCTGAAAATTCCATCTTCAGCTCTCAACCTGTTTCCTCCTCTTCATCTTCACTGCTACTGCCCTAGTTCTGGCCCTCATCCTCCCTGGCCTGAACTCCTACAATAGCCTCCTCTCTGGTACTCCTACCTGAAATCTGTCCTCCCATCCTCTTACACACACACAAACACACACACACACACACGCCATTGTCCTTATCTATGAGCTCTATTTGTCTCTGCATTACCGAAACTTTAAACATTGTAGGCGCTTTGATAATACCTGTTGACTTTTCACATAGTTTCCTCTTTCTGGAATAAACTTCCCTTATGGTCTCTTTCTATGGCATCCTACCACTTACCCATCGTATCTTTGTTCAGATATCCTCTGTAAATCAGTTATAACACTCTCTTTGATCCATGAAACTTTTATCCCACAAAATTCTGCAGTATCAGTTGCTGTGGAATGTAATTGATATACTTTCTGGTGATTTACTTACAAATCTATTTCCTGCACTGGATTGACATAACAGGAAGCATATCATTTTTTTTCTATATCTATGTGACTGCCTGAGCACCTAGCACATTACCTAGTACCAATTAGGCACTCAGTAAATTCTAACTGGAATGAACTTTGCTCATGAGACAGTTTTACTTTTTCCAAATGATGAAACTAACTAGTAATGGGAACCAAGAGATGGAGCATTTCAAGTGAAGGGAACAGCACTGCAAAAGCATGACATCAGCATGTTCACAAGAAAAATAGCCCCAGTTGGCTGGAGTATGGGGTGGGGGAGCAAAGGTACTAAAATATAAGGAAGAGGGAGATAAGATTGGAAAGGTATCATCTGGCTTATTCTTCACAATCCCTTGTAGATTTCTTGTGCACAATCCTCATTTTGCAGTACTTTCTTCCAGTGCCCCCCATACTGTGTAACACAGAACACAGCACCCAAAGGTACTAAGTATAAGATCTGTTGTGTTTGGTTTAACCTCTCAATCTATCTCGCCTCTTGGACAGAGATGACCAATAAAATCAGTGTTTTCAGGATTGGTCATGATTACGGTTAAAGTTAGATTTTACTTGGGACCCCTCAATTTAGCCCAGGGCAAAAGTACTCCCAATACCATGCATCCGATTGGAGTCTTGGAAGCCCTCAATATCCTCTGAAAGCAGTCGGAAATCCAACATAGCAGCTGCTTGATTGGCATTGCTGTACCAGCTCTTGTTCTCATCCAACACAGTGAAGAGAAGAAAGAATTCTTTATCCACCCCTTTCTGCAGGCCCAATAGAAGAAAGTAGAGGGAAAAATAACAATGGTTTCAGCAGTTGTGGACTGTGTCGTTACAGATCAAGGGATGCCAGATTCTTTGCCATTTCCTTTTCCCATTTTGAGCCCATACCTCCTATCCAGAGCTGCAGCAGTTTTTCCTTAGGTAACCTCAAATTGCAGATGAGAGAAGAAGATCAGAATAAAAGGACAAGCCTGACAGGGAAGAACGTATGAAAGTGGGCAGGGAAGGAGCATAGGGATAAGACATAAGAGGTATACAGTGTAAAAGAAAAGAGCTGGGAATCACCTGGGGAGAGGAATGAGGGGAGGTGGCTAGAAAAGCAGGGGGGCATCTTGGGGGAAAACCAGAAAATAAAAGATAAGTAATATCAGTATTAATTATTGTTACCACTAACATTTATTGAGTGCTTACTACGTGCCAGACCCTGTGCTAAGCACTTTATATGGATTATTTTAATTAATCTTCACAGAAACCCAAGGTGTCTTCTTCCATTGTTATGCCATTTTTACAAATGAAGGAGTGGAGTCAAAGAGAAGTTAAGTAGCTCAACCAGTGTTACACAGCTAGAAATCGTGGGCTGAATACAAAAGAAGACAAGCAAACATTAAAGCAGATTTACCAATCAGGAGCAAGGTTTAGGGGCCACCAAGGTGGGTGAGAGGGAGAGGGAAGAAGGAGAGGGGGAGGAAGGGAGGGAAGGAGGGAAGAAAGGAGGGAGGAAAGAAGGAGATGATGAAAGGATATCGTGAATTATCTGCAAGGCTAAAGAAGATATATATTTGTCAGTACAAAAAATAACATGCAAGATAGCATGAGGTCACCAACTATTAATTTCTGATGGACCAGATTGATTATTTTTCCTCTATTCCATAAACTTTAGAACCCAGTTCCATGCTTAACTCCTATCCAGCAACCCAGCTTCATCCTTCTCCCAGCAGGCTTCCTAGCCAGATAACCCCGACAATACCTGCTTGCCATCTGCACCCAAGGCACCAGCCCTGCACACAAGCAGCGGGCCCACCAGGCCAGAATTTGTGTCTTTTATGGGATCTGCGGCAGAGAAGTACATCCAGGTGAGACAAGCAGGATCCTGAGCAGTGGGACCGGCATGCGGGGGGACTGTCCAGCGGTACGTTACTTTCTCAAAGGGCTTGGCAACCAAGCCAGGGTGAGATGAGCCTGTAGGGAAAATATGGGACTAATTACTTAGATTGACTAGAATGAGAATCATCAGCTCCAAACAGCGAAATAAAGATTATGAACTACAAAGGCATTTTGGAGCAGCAGTAGCAGCAACATGGAATATTGAATATTGAGGAGAACTCTGGTCAAGGAGTCAAGAGATGAGTTTATTTTCTCGTTCTGCCACTACTTGCTATATGAAATGCAGCAATTTAATCTTCCCTATGTTTCAGTTTTCCAAGATCATAGGACCTTGGGACTAAAAGGGACTTTAAGTCTTATTTGGAACATCTCTCACTTGAAAACATACATTAATCTGCTCTTACATCCCTACTTCTGCTTAAAACTCTGCAGTGATGAGGGACTCACTACCTGCCATTATAGCCCATGTCATCTTTGAACAGCTCTGATTATTTAATATTTTTTATTTTAATATGTATTATGTACATGTGGGTGTGTATATGTTATGTATGTATGTGTATATATATATACACACATATATATAAAAAACACTAAGGCTGTAATTTCTAAATGGACACAAGACATGGTCAAGCAATGCACAGACTTTTTTCAAATTTTCATGCCATCAGTAATTAAAGAAGTACAATTGAAAATAGCTAGATAACTTTTTTACAAATTAATTTAGCAAAGATTTTACAAATTGTAATAATGCATGATGGTAAGAAGTGGTTTAGATGGCAACTGCCCTACTCACTCATCTATAAAGAGTGTAAATGTAAAAGGAAATAACACTTTTGAAAAAAAGTAGACAAAATTTGAAAAAAAAAATGTAGACAAAAGTGTAGACAAAGCTAGTTATTTAAAAGGTTCATATCCACAAGTAGAATAGTATATGCAATAAGTACTGAATGTTCAACATAAAATAATCAAACAAACATAAATCAAATCAACAGTGAGTTTTGCTGATGTTGTCATTTGCCTACAAGACTGCCATTTCGACAATATTGAAAAGATTTCCCCATTGCTGATGAGGTTGTCAGAAAAGGAGCCCTCCTCAGGTACCGCTAATGGAACTCTAAACTGATAGGGCTGCAAATCTTTCCAGAGAGTAATTTGGGTGTAGGTACCAAAAATTTTAATGTGCATACCCTCTGATATAGCAATTCCTCATCTTAAAAATATATTCTGAAGAAAGGTTTATAAAAATGTTCAAAGAAACATATGGAAGGATATTTGTAGTATAGCTTAAAACAAGGGGCTATAATTTAGGATGGTTTTAACCTATCTTTTCTTATTCATTCATTATTTCTTACACTCTTGTGTATTTTTGAATACACAGAAAACTTTAAAAAACAGTGCAATGATCACCCTGTCACCTAGAATCTATTGCTAACATTTTGCCATCTTTATCCAATCTATGTATATGTACATCTACACACACATACACAGTTTTTGTTGGTTTGCTTTTGTTGAATCATTTGGAAGTAGAATGCAGCCATCATGATATTAGCAAGCATCTCCTATGTCACTATAATGCCATTATTCCACCTAAGAAAATTCCCTAATAACATCTAATATCCAGTCTATATCAAGAATTTTGCAATCATCTCCAAAATGTCTCCTGAAGCTATTTTTATAAGCAGAATCAATCAAAATTTGCACATTCCATTTGTTATGTCTCTAATCCCCCTATTGATGGTATTGACTTCTTAAAGAGACTAGACCAGTTGCCTTATAGAAGATTTGTCTGCAACTTTGCTCTTTATGCTTTCAGTTTTTATTTTATATTTTAGCTAGAATTAGCATGCATTAATATTCTCAGATAAAGTTAAAAATTAATTACACAATACTCTCACTTCTAAGATTCTCTCCTGATACAGTAATCCAAAATGCAAGCTAAGATATATGCATTCATTCATTGCAACCTGACTTACAATATTCAAAGTACTGATAAAACCTACATGTCCAAGCAATAGAGGAAAAAGTAAATAAATTATGACAAATCCTTGAGATAAAATGTTATATAGTCATCAAAATGTTTGTAGCATTATAATGGCATGGAAAAACAAACACAATACAATGGTAAGTGAGGATAGTAGGATGCGAAACTGTATAAACCATATGATCACATATCTCTATATACAGACTTGTATAAACACATAAAAATATTTAAAGGTATATCAAAATTTATATAACTGTCTATAAATGATGTTTATTTACTTTGTAATTGTCTGCTTTTCAGAGTTCTATAATACACTTATGTTTAGAATTAGGATATATTTAAAAGAGATTTTATCTTATTATTGAAGCCTAGCTCTGTTTTACTATTATATTTTTCATTCATTCAACAACATCCACATAAGGGAACTATTTCTGCCTACTTCGTCCTCCCCATCCCCCATTTATTTGTTTTCTAGAGACATCTGGTACCACCTAGAGCCCACATTTACCAGAAACCCTGTTGACTCACCATCATTGTACACAGTGCCTTCATAGTCTTTCTCATAAAAGACCCCATGGGGCTGCATGCTGAATGGCTGGGAGGCACGATTGTAGAAGACCACCTGAATGGTGTCACCCACCTCAGCCCGGATCACTGGCCCTGGAAAATGGGAAGGAGAGATAATGAGAATGACGAAAGGGATAAACAGGGAGGAAGGAAATGGAAGAAGAAGGAGGGAAAGAAAAGGAAAGTGAAAGTGAAGAAGAAAATAAAAAACTCTTTTCTTTGTAATAATAAGAATAATCCCTTTCAAGTGTACTGCAATTTACAGTTACAGAAAACACTGGAAAACCCATTATCTTATTTTGATTCTCAAACATCATTTTAAGGCATATAGGGCAGGAATTATTAACTCCAATTTACAGATGAGAAAATTTCAGCTGAGAGAGGTGGAATTTACCTACGCAAATTTAAATGGTTGATTAGCCATTCAGCCAGGACCAGAGGCCAAGAATTTCTCTCATCCCACTGTCAGCCCCAATCTAATTTTCACTTACTTTATTGTCCCAGATCCCATAGCTACATCTCTTGGTGGACCTATCTAAGATCTGCGCTCGCCTCAATCTGAAACCAATTCTGAGCAAAGAGAATTATTATATCTTCTATTCAGGCACTGGGCTAGGTAATCTAGCCACAACTCCTGGACTCTTCTGAACTTCACTACCCGCCACATATAATCTAGCTTAGGTCACCTTTGAAGCAGACCAAAAGTACCAAAACTGGGCACCTATTCTGGCTCTAACCCTTGGTCAGAGTTTCTACCTTGGTTTCCTATTCAATTTCCACATCTAATGTTTCACCTCTTCTCAAAGACTGGGCACCCATACTGAAGTCCAGCCAATGACAATTCCTTCACGCTGACCACCATCTCTCTTTCCTGTGGTGGATGTCTCCTCATTATATCTGCCTATCCAGCTGATGTAAGATCTATTGTCCATTATTAGATCTAGAATCAACTGGCACACACCTATCCCAAGTATGGTCCATTATATTAATTTCTCAAGTTTTTTCCATCTGGCCTATTTTATTTTCTGGTTCCATCATGTTACTAACCCACATCTAACCGTGGTTTAGCCCTTCTAGATACCTTCTTCGAGTTCAGACACTAAGCCTATTTCGCATTCCTCCTATTTCAAGTATGTCTGTATGTCATGCCAATCTGCTACTGTCCCCAGATTGCTGAGAACATATACAGTCTTAATTCCTCATGTAGCCCTTTAGGAATATTTCTAGACAAGGAATTCTAAAAGTGTTTACTGTACATCAGTGGTATTGGAAGACATTCACTGAAAAAAAGTGGAGATTCATGATAAACAAAAATAAACCTAAGGCTCTTAGAAATCCTGTAGCATAAAAAGCACTATTTAACTGCTTAATTTAGTGGTTTTACAAACACATTCAGACTCATAACCCTTTTTCACAAAACAATCGTCTCATAAGACTCACTTTGGGAGATACTAGTCTATACCGTGCTCCTAAGTGATGTCCAGGCCTCAGCTTCAAAGTCTTCCTCAATTCAATTATCTGGCTCTAGTAAATGAATTTCAGAATTAAAAAATTCCTCACCCAGGATTCCAAGATGCCTATCTTCCTCCAACTGCATCTTCTCTTGGAATGTCTCATCTTGAAAGGCTTCATATCGCACTTTCCAGTAAGTGCCCCCAATTCGGCTGGAGCTCTTCTGGAAAAACTTATCTGAGATACTGATGTATAAAAAGGAAAATACGATACGATTTCATTTGGTATCAAATAGACTCCCATCTCACCCTTAGTCTCATCAAGTTATGAATCTTTATGTTTAGGAAGGACCTCAGAGCTCATCTAAGTTAACTCCCACCAGTGAAGATATCTTCTTTGGCGACACCACTAGAAAGTTATATACAGCTTCTGCTTGAGCCTTTCCAAAAATAGGAAACTCATATCCAGAGGAGACAATCTCCCTTACTGTTGGGTATTTTAAATTATTGGAATTCTATTTTAGCGTAAATTGGAATATTCTTGCTTATAATTTCCAGGCACTGGGGACCAGTTCTGCCCCTCAGAGATTCATGGTCTACATCTGTCCTTAATCATCCTTAGGCATTAATAATCCTTTCACTCCAAAATGAAAGCCCACTATGTTAATAAGCCCAGTTATAAATCCTGGAATCCATGCTGAGACTCAAACACCAACTTTCCTAAGTTTTCTCCAGATTTACTCTATTATTTCCTGCTAGAAGTATAACCATGAAGGACCTTCTCCCAACCCCTCTCTTAGTTGTCTATCAAGCACCTCCTCTGTGGTGTATCATCATCAATTGCCCAGTGAGTGGTATGACTTAAGACCCAGCAACTGAGTAGGGCACTAACCTCCTACTCTTTCTTGCCCACATCTGGATCATGAATGAGGCAGGAGAACTTGGAGAAATTCCTTGAAAAGAATGGGCATGCAATAGCCAAAAAGCAGGTTGCCTCTCTTCCTACATTCCTCAGAGTGCTTTTTATACTCCTGCTCAAACGCCTCATTCAGACTATAGAAAATAAATGAAGGAGCAAGGAGGTAAATAATGGGTAAAGTGAAGAAACCTGGAAAAACAGCTATTTCAACTGATACAAGAACTGGTCCCACCTGGACTTTCCTTTATGAAAATGGCCAGGAATTATAGTAGGACCGACTTCAAACTCTGCTTGGACTCGTTGTGGGGATATGGAATAATCCCACAAAAAGCTTTGTTACCTGTATCTCCCCAAGAGCAAGCTCTCCAGGGGCCACAAGAACTTGGCTAACAGTTGGTTCATGTAATCCCAGTCAGACAATGATTTCGATTCCCGAGTAAAGTGAGAGATTTCTAGAAGAAAGATAGTAAGTGTTTGGAGTTGGACCCAGAAGTAAAGAGAGGGATCCCATTGCCTCTTACCTGCCTGGCTCTCTCAAATTCTTCCCAGTACTCCCATCATGCCCCATCGGGCCATAGTTCCATTGAATCTCATGGGCTTCAATGAAGTACTGTCGAACTTTGCCTGTGAGCAGGTCCACAGGATGGGCCATGGAGCAAGACTTGACCTTGTAGAGTGCCTGCATGCCATCTGAAGGAAGAACATTATGGCTGACCCCATTCTATCCAATAGGATTTTAACGCAGAGGACTCACCTTCCTCCTTCTGTTAGTGTTTCCTCCTCCCACCCTCCACTAATCTCTACTCCTGCTCCAAAAAGGGCCACTTTCTCTCCCTCTTAAAATGCCTGACTGAGAGAGAGAGTCCAGGTTAGAATTCAAGTACCTCCACTTGCTTATACCACCACTGATGCATTTACTAGATCTTCATTCCTGCCTCTGAATATAGACTCACATTGTAGCAACATCACAGAGACGGAAGTAAGGAAACGAGTCAAGCCCAAGCTTTAAGCACTATCTATAGGACCTTAGGCAAGTCACTTCCTCAATCTGAGCTTCCCTCTTTTGCCAAAGGAGAGAATAGGAAAGTCTACCTCATGTGGCTGGTAGGAGCATCAAATTTAAAATAGGGGTTAATTATTTATAAATTGGGAAGCTCCCAGAATAATAGAACATCTTCTATCAGTGGAGATAAAGCTTCAGACTTGGGACTGTAAGGAAAATGTAGATTCTAAGTAGTGTTTTCAAATGTGGAATATACTACATTGGGTCATAATGGCAATGGATAGTACTGTCTTATATTGGCTTAGCAACTTATAGAGGTCACTTAGTATATTATTTTATTAGAGTCCCACAACATCCCAGGGAGATTTGAAATCTGTAAATTAGAAACCTGAGGTATGATGAAGGGAGTGGAAAAAAATATTCTTTTTCTTCAACATGTATTATGTTAGGTAGGTTCTGTGTCAGGTGTTTTACATATTTTTTAAAATTTCAGTCCCAGGGAGTACATATGTTACCCCTATCAATCTTTACAACCATTGTATGAAATATACTTTTAATGTCCCCTTTTGCAGATGAAGAAAACTAAAGGTCAGACAGGTTAAATAACTTGCCAAGGTTGCACAGCTAGTCAGAAGTGGAGTTGAGACTTAAATTCCCATCTTTCAACTACAGATCTTAAGTGTTCATTTTATTTTCTTATATCTACTATCTTGGTTACATCATCCCCCTATTCTCTAAGACTCAAAATCACATTTTTACTCTAAAACCTCATTACAATTTTATACATCACCACTGCTATTAAGAGGCTCAGAGAAGTGACATGATTTATCAAAGGTGGCTAAACAAGTGATAGAACCAGGATTTGAATCCAGGCATGTCTGTCTCTAAGGTCCATGCTTATTCCACTATCATGCTGCCTCTCTAACCCCAATTCATATTTATAGTCTCTTACCTAAGAAGCTTTGGGGCTAAGACATACCCTGGATAATGGAGCACATGTAACTGGCCCCTATTGTGTCAAACCTAACACCTAAGATTTATTATCCTATTAGTCTACGACTCCTAACCTACTCAAATCCACTTCAAGAACTCGCATGTCATTTTTGTGACACCCATTCTAATTTACCATAAATCAAATAATTCTAGAAAATGAAAGCTGAATAGGATTTAAGAGGCTATTTAGACAAACTTTCCCATTTTACGGATGTGGCAAATGTGACCTAGATATGGAAAGGCACCTGTCTAAAGTCATATAAAGTTTTTCACAAACCTGAGACTACAATTCAAACCTAATCACTTATCTACTATTCTTTCCATTGCCTCATATGCTCTTCCTCTCCTCTGACGCATCTGATGCTCCTCAATATGTTGCTCTGCAATGACATTACTTTAATGTTTCTCCCTTTGAAAATGAAACCTTCCACTACTATTGCTATTGAGTTCCAACCAGAATGTAACTATGTACCCACAATACACCATGATCTCCTACAGAAATGTTACTGTCTTTTAATTAATCTCTCCTTCACTCCCTGTTCAATATGTTGAAAATGTCTCCAGGCATTAATTGTTTAGAATTCTAAGCAAATAACAAAACGCTGATTAAAAGTCTACCTATTCATCCCCAAGCTATCTTATGTTCAAGGTGGGGAAGATTAAACACAGAGAGATGTGCCCAAAGTTACCCAGCAAGTTTCACAGCAGATTCAGGAAAAAACCTGGGTCCCCTGACTTCTAATCTAGTGTGCTATCCTTTATCCCAAGATGCCTCAACTGGAAGACTTATCTATGGCTTCAGGCCAGAAGCCCAGCCTCCTTTGACCATTATCGTACCTCTGTCTTACAACCCAAGGGTCAGAAATCTTGGATCTCACCTCGAAAGTGACTGTTCACTTGACAGCTAACTAACCAGGTACCAGGTTCCCAGGGCACCATCTCGGCAGTCACAAAGGTGGCTGGAAAGATCTGAGCCACATCAGTGTGGTGTCCACGGGTAGTCAGCATCTGTCCATGGAAAAATGCTGTGTGGACATCAACTTCATTGCCCATGCCAAACAAGTGCCAGGCCACACGTCTCTGTGCACACATGTTCAGCTCTGGTAAATTCCCAAAAACAAAGCCATTGATTGCTGCAAAAGAAAATCGAAGGAAAATATCAAGATTAGGAAAGGACACCCGAATGGAAGAAGCCTTACCATTTGACAGTAATAGATGACATTTAAATGAGGTTATAAAGAGCACACTGTGTTGACCATATCTTCTTTAAATCTCAAAAAATCCCTGAGAAATAGGCAGATATCATTAGTCTCATTAAAAAAAGAGAGAGAGAGAAAAAACAAGGCTTAGAGAGGTGAAGTTACTTCTTTCCCAATGCCATAGAGCTAATAAATTCTTAAAGCCAATATTCCAAACTAGAAATGTGAAGAAGCACTCTAAGGAATTTAGTTATTTTGCAGGCTATTATTTCAGGGTGGTTTCATTCTAAAAATTTCAACAGGACAATTGTCAAACTGGCTGACTAATTAACATGGCTATTATAATCAATTGGTATAAAATTCAAGAGAAAGTTGAGCTGTCCAAGCCATCCTTTACATCTTCCTTCTGAATTTCCACCTCATTTTGGGGCTGTATGGTTTTTAGCCCACCCCTGTCACCAGTGGCCAGTAAATGACTTCCTTAATGAAATAAAAACAAAATCGACTTGTTTATATTCCTAAAATCAGTTCACCATTCATGCCTCAGATCTTCTGTGCCTTTAGTTTCTTTTTTAATTTAATTAATATGGTCAATGCCCTTATAGACATAAGCACAGAGTAGGATGGGAGATATAAACAAGGTAGCTTGAAAGCAACCATTTTTCTCCTCAAAGTGGATAATTTTGCTAACTTCTTCCTTTTTAAAACAAATCAATATTAATTAATTGTATCAGTGGGAAACCCACAGCAAAGTAATTGAGTATATACTATATAACTTTAGGCTGTGTGCTATTCCACAGGCCATCATCAGCCTATGTGCTATTCTACATTATGAGGCAGAATAGCCTAAGGGCAAGAGCACAATCTATGTAGTCAGAGAGATCAGGGTTGGAATTTTAGCTGTGCCATTTATCTGCTGCATAATCTTAGGAGCCTTGGTGTCCTCACATGTAAAACAGGGAAGAGCCATCTACTACTCCTTGTCCTTGTGATGACTAAAAAGGATTATGTATGTGAAAGCATCCACCAAATACTAGGCCCAGTGGATACCCTCCAACAATGTTCCCTGTCACAATGTGGCCACCTTTTCCCAACTCACCATGCATCTTATTGCTCTCCTGAAATGTTTCATCTTCTTTGTCCACTGAAGCAGGATCTGAGCAGTAAGTGGCAATGTTCTCATCGAGATGCCAACTGAGGTTCTCATCTACCACACTGAAGAGCAGGAAGAAATCATGGTCTACATCCCGCCGTTGAGGAGGGGAGTTCCCATCCAGGGCTCCTAGAGCAAGTAAGAAAGTTTCCCTTGAGAAAATCCTTTCCTTAGCAATAGTAAGCTGAAAGGGGTACTCATAAGAAAGGAATAGAAAGAGAGGGGCCTTAAGAATCTGTAAGCAACAGAAAAGCAGATATAACCTTCTTGGGTTAATTTCTATTTCCGAACTCCCCATTTAAAACCACCAATTCAGTTGAACCTAGAACTTGATGTTAAGACACATAGAATCTACAATAATTCCCTCCCACCATCCCTGCCTATGTCTTCAACCCAGGGCCTAAACCTGACCACATTCCTGCCACCCTCTGGTCTTCAAGTCTGACTCTTCCTGGAGCATGTCCTATTACCAGCAAAATCCTCCCAAACCCTGATGACCACACTTTCAGTCTTATCCATATCTAAACTCTTACCACATATCTGATTTCAATGTGACTTGACTCCTATAATGACTAATTTGAGATTTAAAAGTGAAACAGGCCGGGCGCGGTGGCTCAAGCCTGTAATCCCAGCACTTTGGGAGGCCGAGACGGGCGGATCACGAGGTCAGGAGATCGAGACCATCCTGGCTAACACGGTGAAACCCCGTCTCTACTAAAAAAAAAAAAAACTAGCCGGGCGAGGTGGCGGGTGCCTGTAGTCCCAGCTACTCGGGAGGCTGAGGCAGGAGAATGGCGTAAACCCGGGAGGCGGAGCTTGCAGTGAGCTGAGATCCGGCCACTGCACTCCAGCCTGGACCACAAAGCGAGACTCCGTCTCAAAAAAAAAAAAAAAAAAAAAAAAAAAGTGAAACAACAAAAAATAAAAAGGAGAAAAGTTCGGTGTTTTGTTGTTTTTAATAACAATAATTTTATTTATTTATTTTTTTTAATTTATTTATTATTATTATACTTTAAGTTGTAGGGTACATGTGCATAACGTGCAGGTTTGTTACATATGTATACTTGTGCCATGTTGGTGTGCTGCACCCATCAATTCATCATTTACATCAGGTATAACTCCCAATGCAATCCCTCCCCCCTCCCTCCTCCCCATGATAGGCCCCTGTGTGTGATGTTCCCCTTCCTGAGTCCAAGTGATCTCATTGTTCAGTTCCCACCTATGAGTGAAAACATGCGGTGTTTGGTTTTCTGTTCTTGTGATAGTTTGCTAAGAATGATGGTTTCCAGCTGCATCCATGTCCCTACAAAGGACACAAACTCATCCTTTTTGATGGCTGCATAGTATTCCATGGTGTATATGTGCCACATTTTCTTAATCCAATCTGTCACTGATGGACATTTGGGTTGATTCCAAGTCTTTGCTATTGTGAATAGTGCTGCAATAAACATACGTGTGCATGTGTCTTTATAGCAGCATAATTTATAATCCTTTGGGTATATACCCAGTAATGGGATGGCTGGGTCATATGGTACATCTAGTTCTAGATCCTTGAGGAATCACCATACTGTTTTCCATAATGGTTGAACTAGTTTACAATCCCACCAACAGTGTAAAAGTGTTCCTATTTCTCCACATCCTCTCCAGAAAGAGCTTCTGCACAGCAAAAGAAACTACCATCAGAGTGAACAGGCAACCTACAGAATGGGAGAAAATTTTTGCAATCTACTCATCTGACAAAGGGCTAATATCCAGAACCTACAAAGAACTCAAACAAATTTACAAGAAAAAACAAACAACCCCATCAAAAACTGGGCAAAGGATATGAACAGACATTTCTCAAAAGAAGACATTCATACAGCCAACAGACACATGAAAAAATGCTCATCATCACTGGCCATCAGAGAAATGCAAATCAAAACCACAATGAGATACCATCTCACACCAGTTAGAATGGCGATCATTAAAAAGTCAGGAAATAACAATAATTTTTAAAAAGGTTCCTACGATCATCATGGTGGACAAGAGTCAGGACTAGATTGCAGCTCAGACTTGAACAGACAGAGCAGCATGTGGAGGCTTGCATCATGAATTTTAGCTCCAGCACCCTGCATGAACACACCAGGAATCCCAAGAGGACCCACAGACCCTCTGAAGGAAATGGACTGCTCCTGCAGGACTCGGGAGACACCCCAAATACTGCGCTGGTATTCACAGCAGAGAGACCCATACACAGTTCACATCACAGGACTCTGTGCAGACAACCTCCAGTATCAGTCCAGAGTCAGGTAGACTTGCTGGGTGGCTAGACCCAAAAGAGAGACAACAATCACTGGAGCTCAGCTCACAGGAAGCCGCATCCATAAAAAAGAAGGGAGAGATCAAGGGAACACCCTTTGAGACAAAAGAACCTGAAGAACAGCCTTGAGCCTTAGACCTTCCCTCTGACAGAGCTCACCCAAATGAGAAGGAACCAGAAACCCAACTCAGGTAATATGACAAAACAAGGTTCTTTAACACCCCCAAAAAATCACGCTAGCTCACCAGCAATGGATCCAAACCAAGATTAAAAAAAAAAAAAAAAAAAAAATCCCTGATTTACCTGAAAAAGAATTCAGGAGGTTAGCTATTAAGCTAATCAGGGAGGCACCAGAGAAAGGTGAAGCCTAATGAAAGGAAATAAAGAAAAAACAACAACTACAAAAATAAGAAGTGAAGGGAGAAATATTCAAGGAAATAGATAGCATAAAGAAAAAACAATCAAAACTTCAGGAAACATTGGACACACTTATAGAAATGCAAAATCCTTTGGAAAGTCTCAGCAATAGAATTGAACAAGTAGAAGAAA
The DNA here is from genome assembly GCF_043159975.1 of Macaca nemestrina. NCBI lineage: Eukaryota > Metazoa > Chordata > Mammalia > Primates > Cercopithecidae > Macaca > Macaca nemestrina. The sequence continues at coordinate 88,931,548 of NC_092145.1, forward strand.
AAAATTCGAAGGCTGATAACAAGGTCTTCAAATTAACCCAATCCAACAAAGACAAAGAAAAAAGAATAAGAAAACATGAACAAAGCCTCCAAGAAGTCTGGGATTATGTTAAATGACCAAACCTAAGAATAATTGCTATTCTCGAGGAAGAAGGGAATTCTAAAAGTTTGGGAAACATATTTGGAGGAGTAATAGGGGAAAACTTCGCTGGCCTTGCTAGAGACCTAGACATCCAAATACAAGAAGCACAAAGAACACCTGGGAAATTCATCACAAAAACATTATCCCCTAGGCACATTGTCATCAGGCTATATAAAGTTAAGACAAAGAAGGAAAGAATCTTAAGAGCTGTGAGACAAAAACACCAGGTCACCTATAAAGGAAAACCTATCAGATAAACAGCATATTTCTCAGCAGAAACCCTACAGGCTAGAAGGGATTGTGGCTCTATCTTCAGCTTCCTCAAACAAAACAATTACCAGCCAAGAATTTTGTATCAAGCAAAACTCAGCATCATATATGAAGGAAAGGTACAGTCTTTTTCAGACAAACATATGCTGAGAGAATTTGCCACTACCAAGCCACCACTACAAGAACTGCTAAAATGAGTTCTAAATATTTAAACAAATCCAGAAAATACATAAAAATGGAAACTCTTGAAAACATAAATCAATCACACAGGACCTATGAAACAAAAATAAAATTTAAAAAGCAAAAACAAAACAAAACAAAACAAAACAAAAAAACCCAAGGTACACAGGCAACAAATAGCATGATGAATGCAATGGTACCTCATATCTCAATACTAACATTGAATGTAAATGGCCTAAATGCCCCACTTAAAAAATACAAAAATGCAAAACGGATAAGAAATCACCAACCATCTCCTGCTTCAGGAGACTCACCTAACACATAAGGACTCACATAAACTTAAAGTCAAGGGGTGGAAAAAGGTATTTCATGCAAAAGGAAACCAAAAGTGAGTAGGAGAAGCTATTCTCATATCAGACAAAACAAACATGAAAGCAACAACAGTTAAAAGGGACAAAGAGGGACATTATATAATGGTAAAAGGCCTTGTCCATGAGGAAAATATTACAATCCTAAACATATACGCACCTAACACTGGAGGTCCCAAATTTATAAAGCAGTTACTAATAGACCTAAGAAATGCCATACACAGCAACACAATAATAGTGGGAGACTTCAATACTCCACTGACAGCACTAGACAGGTCACCAAGGCAGAAAGTCAACAAAGAAACAACAGACTTAAACTATACTTTGGAACAAATAGGCTTAACAGATATATACAGAATATTTCATCCAACAAACGCAGATTACACATTCTATTCAACCACACATGGAACTTTCTCCAAGATAGATAATATGATAGGCAATAAAACAAGCCTCAATAAATTTAAGAAAATTGAAATTATATCAAGCGCTCTCTCGGATCACTGTAGAATAAAACTGGAAATCAACTCTGAAAGAACCTTCAAAACCATGGAAATAAATGGAAATTAATCTGCTCCTGAATGAGCATTGGGCAAAAAATGAAATCAAACCTGATTTCAAACTATACTATAAGGCCATTTCACCAAAACAGCATGGTACTGGTATAAAAATAGGCACTTGGACCAATGGAACAGAATAGAGAACTCAGAAATAAACCCAAATACTTACAGCCAACTGATCTTTGACAGAGCAAACAAAAACATAAAGTAGAGTAAAGACACCCTTTTCAACAAATGGTACTGAGATAATTGGCTAGCACATGTAAGAGAAAGAAACTGGATCCTTATCTCTCACCTTATACAAAAATCAAATCAAGATGAATTAAGGACTTAAATATAAAACCTAAAACTGTAAAAATTCTAGAAGAAAACATTAGATAAATCCTTCTAGACATTGGCTTAGGCAAGGATTTCATGAGTAAGAACCCAAAGGCAAATGCAATAAAAACAAAGAAAAATAGTTGGGACTTAATTAAACTAAAGAGTTTTTGCACGCTAACAGGAACAGTCAGCAGAGTAAACAGACAACCCACAGAGTGGGAAAAAATCTTCACAATCCATACGTCTGACAAAGGACTAATATCCAGAATCTACAGTGAACTCCAACAAATCAACAAGAAAAAAACAAACGAACAATCTCATCAAAAAGTGGGCTAAGAACAGGAATAGACAATTCTCACAACAAGATATACAAATGGCCAACAAACATATGAAAAAATCCTCAACATCACTAATGATTAGCGAAATGCAAGTCAAAACCACAGTGCACTACCACCTTACTCTTGCAAGAAAGACCAAAATCAAAAAATCAAAAAACAGTAGATGTTGGCTTGGATGTGGTGAACAGGGAACAGTTACTTCTACACTGCTGGTGGAAATGTAAACTAGTAGAGCCACATGGAAAACAGTGTGGAGATTGCTTAATGAACTAAAAGTAGAATTACCATTTGATCCAGCAATCCCACTACTGGGTATCTACCCAGAGGAAAAGAAGTCATTATACAAAAAAGATATTTGCACATGCATGTTTATAGTGGCACAATTCACAATTGCAAAATCAATCATGGAACGAACTCAAATACCCATCAATCAACAAGTGAATAAAGAAACTGTGAGATAGATAGATAGATAGATAGATAGATAGATAGATAGATATACACGATGGACTAACTCAGCCATAAAAAGGAATGAATTAATGGCATTTGCAGTGACCTGGATGAGATTGAAGACTATTATTGTAGGTGAAGTCACTCAGGAATGGAAAACTAAACATTGTATGTTCTCACTGAATGTGGGAGTTAAGGTATGAGGGTGCAAAAGAATAAGAATGATACAATGGACTTTGGGGATTTGGGGAAAAGGCTGGGAGGTGGGCGAAGGATAAAAGGCTACAAATAGGGTGTAGTGTGTAGTGCTCAGGAGATAGGTGCACCAAAATCTCACAAATCACCGCTAAAGAACTTATTCATGTAACCAAATACCACCTGCACCACAATAACCTATTGAAAAAAAAAAAATTGTTCCTAACCCACAAACAAAGAAAAAAGTAATGAAATTGAAAAAAAAAATAGTGGAAAGTGAGTTTAGCAGAGATTTTCCTTGCTAATAAACAAGAGTGCTGAATTAGCACTCCTCAAGCTGCTGCCCAATATGTAGGTGGTTCAACCATATCACTGCTACCCCTAGATGTCCCAAACTGCACCTCATAGCTTATCCTTGGGACCTGTACCTCTTTTACAGGTGATGAGAGGCCCAATTAGGCCAGTTGCAATGTCTCGTGGAGCATCTACATGAGAATGGTAGATCCAGGTGAGGCACACTGGGTCAGCATCGGTGGGTGCATGGCTTTCTGGAATGGTCCAGTTGTAGGTATGGCTGCCCCCCGGGGGAACAGAGTCATCGGCTTTCAGTGGCCCAGAGGAGCCATCTGGATATAGGGAACCTAGAAATGAAATTGCACATGCCCAGGCCCAGAATAAGTGAGGGACCGTGGCAAATACATAAATTAAGACACAGCTGACATGTAGAACCCTAGGTCCGGTCTTATAAAATGTAGCATTCTAATGACTTGCATAGTGTTCCTCACAACCTAAGGAGAGCACAGATTTAGGTAACATTTAACCTAAAAAATCCAGTCTTCACATTAACAATGGGTGGAAAGATTGTAGCCACTTGAAAAGTTCTATGGCTAGGAAAAGTACAGCTCGGCCTGATCTGGTAATGCCATAGCATAAAGCTGGTGGCATAGAAGCAAGGAAGAAGACATGATTCCCGCCCTTCAAGCACTCACTTAAAAAAAAAAAAAAAGCAGGCAATCACATAATTTCGGTCTACAGTCAACTTAATGAATAGTTGGTTCGCTTCTCCATTGTATGGAAGAGAAAACTAAGGAAAAGCAACTTGTCCAGGATCATACAGGGATTCAGTGGCCCAGCCAGAGTCTTCTGACTTCCCTTTCTATTCCTCTCACTCACTGTTGTCAGTATTATAAATCACTGGGCCAGGAATAAGGGAAGTAGAGATAAATAAGCTGAACTCCCCTTTAGGGAAAAACGAAATGGAACTTTCAGAAGACTGTGACACTGGGATGACAATCCTTCACATTTATAGCATTCTCTTTTCTTTTCATAGAATATTCAAATATTCTATGGAAATGCCATTCAAATAGTTCCTTGTGTTAAGAGGTAGACTGTGTCTTCACATTTCTGAGAAGGAATCTGAGACCTAGAGAGAGACAATGACTTGTCCAAGTCACACAATATATGAATGGCAGAGCTGATACCAGTGCCCACCCTTGTTTACTCTGAGGAGAGTCTTTGCAACCTCAGATAAATAGGAAGAAAAGACAATCTTCACTGCCAACTCTTCTCCTTTAAATGGCAGTAAAGGAAAAGTGATATTTGTTGGGCATGGGGGAAAGAAACGGCAAAATGGTTTACCTTCGGAGTCCTTCTCGTAGAAGACACCATGAGGGTGGATGGTATAGGGACGAGTGGCAAAATTCTTCAGGTGGATAAGAATGACATCCCCCACTTCAGCCTGCAACACTGGCCCCAGGAAGCCCAACCAGGCAGGCTGGGCCACTTCATCTGTGTATGAGTCATCCTTGTATTCCTTATAGATGGTCTTCTTGTAGATTCCCCCTATCCGGTTCTTGTCAGACTTTAAGAAGCTGGAAGCCACTCTGGGAAAGAAGAAAGAGAGTCATAATTTTGCCCCCCATCTTCAAGCCTTGGAAGGCTCCTTTTCCAGAGGAGACTGGCCAAAAAGTGAATATCTTTGCTTAGGACAAAATAAGAGGAAACGGGATTGTACTGATCAAAACACTAAAGTTTTAGATTTAACTGTTAAAAATTTCAAATATCAGCATATGAAATTGCTGATATTTGACCACTTTAAACCCACATAAAAGGCAATTTCACATAGTTTGACACAATATATAGTAACAAAGAGACAACCAACTGTGGACTGACTCTTTAAGTGATCGACTCCTCGTCGACGTAGCCTGACTTAACATCATTCTGAGACATATGGGAGACTTTAGGGCATAGTGGTTATAACTCCAAACTTTGGAGCCAAGCCACTTGGACTGATTGCTTACTCTGTCACTTCCAAATTAGTGGGATGTTGAACAAGTTATTTAACTACTCCGTACACAATTTGCCCATCTGTAAAATGAAAATAATCATAGTTCCTAACTCAGAGAGCTTTTATTGGTGACTAAAAGACATTCAAATACACGAAGAGCTTAGGACAGTGGCAAATAGTAAAAGCTCAATAAATATGGACTATTACTTCAAAGTACTAGGGATGGAAGATAATGAATTTATTCCCTCAAAAAAATTAATACAAGGACTCTGACTCTGAAACTAGATGAATACTTTGTGTCAAAAAAGACAGAATTGTTATTCCTACTATACTCTAATTCTTCTCAGAGAACTCAGAGATGTTACAATCAACTTTGGAAAACTCCAAAGCTTTGGAGAGAAAAAATGAGTCACGGTCACAAAAGATTTTTTCGTACATTCATTTATTCTTTAACAGATACTTGTGGAGCACTTGCTATTTTCTAAGATCAGGAAAGGTGAATCCTATGGGATCTATGAGGGACAGAGTGGTGAGAAGAGCATTAGTTTACATTCACATTATCCAGGTTCAAATCCTATCTCTTTCATTTACTAGTTATAGGACTTGGATAAGTCACTTGCCCTCCCTGAGCCTCAGTTTTCTCATCTATAAAATAACTACACACATACCTTCTAGAGTTTTTGTGAGAGTTGAGACAAAGAATGTAAATTTCTAGTATGGTCTGTATCACAGAGTATTACATAAGTGAGAGCTATTACCATTAATTCCTTGATTCTAAGGTTTACTTTCTTTTTTTACATTTTCACATATCTGAAATAAATATACAGTAGCTTCACCAAACTATAGAAGCATAGCTCCCACACATACATCTTATAAACACTGTATATATTTCATTATTTTTTTTAAAATCAAACAGCTGTTATTAAATAAGTAAACATTGTGGGTTTCAGATTAGAAAACAGCAAATATGGAATTCTCTTTAAGACTCTAAAAATGTTATGGCAAACTCCAGATGAAACACTGGCTTCTGAGTCAACTAGCCTTCTTCCCAGGAAATATGCCATTAAGTATGCACAGCTCGGAGTGATCAGGAGTTGGAGGCTACCACATCCAGGGAAAGGGGCCACAAGAGGCTACTTCCTGACCTCAAGGGTGCTCCCACAACTTCCCCACAAATACCACAAGAAATTAAACCTACATGTCACTGTCCAGAGGCTGGTTCGTGATGACATTTCTTCCCTTGGGAGCATAGTTCCACTGCACATCCTGGATGCCCAGGTAGTAGACTCGAGTGGCTCCATCAGTCAGTTGAGGCCACAAGGACTGCATGAACAGCAGAGCCCAGAGGAGGTGGCCTGACTCCATGGCCCACATTACTCTGGGAAACAGGCAAATAAAAACTGCTGGTGTAGAAGAAAGAGAACAAAAGGGCTTTCTACGTGTCCAGAAAACTGAAGAGGCATGAGCCAGATTTAGTGACTGAGAAAGCAAAACCCAATTAGCCCAGTTTCTTTAGCTTACCTGATTCCTTCTGGTTCAATAAGTGTTCAGTGATTGGATTTTGAAGGGCATAGTTAAAAAGTCACCCATGCTGCTAATCGGGTATTACTAGTTCCTTCAGAAGAGAGATCTGGATCCAGTTTTTTCTTTTTTTTTTTTTAATTTTTATTTTATTTATTTATTTATTTATTTATTTATTTTTTATTATTATACTTTAAGTTCTAGGGTACATGTCCATAACGTGCAGGTTTGTTACATATGTATACTTGTGCCATGTTGCTGTGCTGCACCCATCAACTCGTCAGCACCCATCAACTGGTCATTTACATCAGGTATAACTCCCAATGCAATCCCTCCCCCCTCCCCCTCCCCCCTCCCAATGAGAGGCCCCGGTGTGTGATGTTCCCCTTCCCGAGTCCAAGTGATCTCATTGTTCAGTTCCCACCTATGAGTGAGAACATGCGGTGTTTGGTTTTCTGTTCTTGTGATACTTTGCTAAGAATGATGGTTTCCAGCTGCATCCATGTCCCTGTTTTTTCAAAGGTGTAGCAGGAAGAATATTCTCTCGCCCAAGAATCAGGAAACAGGCACCAGAAGCCTTATTGGGCCGCTAACACTAATTCTCCCTTTGCCTCCGTTTTCCCATAGGCAAAAGGGGAACACTCATTGTTGCCACTTCCTATCCTCTCTAAATTGTACTTAACAACAAGTGAGAATTTACCAAAAAATATTTACTAGAATATTCATAAACCCAAAATAGAAACAGTCAAAATGTTCACGAACACTATAATGAACACATTGCATTTTATTCATAAAATGAAATTCTTTATAGCAATAATAATGAACAAACTGCAACTACACACAACAATATGAATGACTATGACAAATGTAATGTTTAAAAAAATAGACACAAAATAGTACATATTGTATGATTTCATTTAAATAAAGTACAAAATCAGGCCAACATAATCTATACTGGTAGAAGTAAGGATAATGTTTGCCTTGGAGTAGGATTCTGTGACTGGGAAGGGAAGAGGAGGGCTTCTAAGTAATGCTCTGTTTCTTGATCTACATGCTGGTTGAAAAAGCGTGCTCAGTTTATGAAGATACATTGAGCTATAAACAAGATTTGTGCACTTTATGTGTATTATACTTCAAAAGTTAACAATGAACCAAAAATAAATGATAGTATGTGAGGGAAGTATTTTGAACTTCTCAGAAGAAATGTTGTCTGCTGATTCCCAAGGCTATTCATAAACTCATTTCATAGGTCTAATCCTGAGTCAGAAGCAGACCCAAGATTCTAACCTCTCACTTCAATGCATAAGTCAGGACGTTAGATTTCCTGGGACTAGGACGAAGCACTCAGTGATACCATACACAGTTACAGTCAAACACAGAAACATGGACAGCATTACATAAATACATAAACTTGCACACACAGGTACATGTAGTCTTACCTAAAAGCAGAGATGCACACACTTCCATTTACACATAAAATCACTCTGTTACATAAAATCTTAGTCAACTTCAGGACAATAACAATAATAATAATAATAAAGCTATATTTATTGTATGTGCATGGTGCACCTGTTCCAAGTGTTTTACACAGATTAAATCATTTATTCCTCACAACCACCCTATGAAGTAGACACCATTATTATCCCCTTATTACAACAGAGAAACTGCAGAACAGAGGTGTAAAGTAGTTTGCCCAAAGCCATCTAGATAAAAATCGGTAGAGTTGGGATTTGAGCTCAGGAAGTGTGGCTCCAGCATAATCACCATGCTGTATTACCTTCCACAAAAATATACTTGCACACTCACATGTATATACACAGAGAACATACATATGCCCATAGCTACAGCCATATTTGTGAAAAAAACACATACATTCTGAAACAAGCAATTACATGCAGTTACAATCATTTTACAAACAGACACACATACTCTTGTAGGCAGAAATATACCTAATAGATTGTATTAATGATAATGATGATAATGGCTACTATTCACTGAGAGATTATTACATAGTAGCACCATGTCCAGTGCTTTATATAAATTATTTCACTAAATCTTCAACCCAAGCACATGAAATAGGCATTGTTAATAAAAAATAGAGAATCAAATGTATGCACAGATTTACATATGGATAGAAAATGCCCAGATATTTACCCTTTTTAAGAAACAAACTTATAGACTACTTCACAAACTCCCAGTCCTCTCCATATGCAGCAGTGACCCAAGTGTTAATCCCTAGATTCCATATTATATTTGGCAGAAAGCCCTTGATGTAAGAGAGGATCTGTTTTGTGGTTCTTTATTCCAAAACCTGGCTCTCCTACTGACCAGCTGTGTAGCCTTGAGAATTTCTTAACCACTCAGAACCGGTTTTCTCATCTGTAAAATGGGTATAATAATACCAGCCTTGGAGAAATAAATAAGAAAGCTTACATGAAAGGGACAAGTATAATCCATGTTTGGAATATAGTAGGCAGTAGTAACTACTGGTTGCCTTCCTCTTCCTTTTCCCTCCTGGCTACAGTTTGCTAATTCATCTCTACAGTCTCCCATGCATCATACTTTCTATTTTCCTACTCCAAGGGTTAATTTGAATACTTGCTGCTCCAGAAGGCCACCTCTAGCCTCTCCATATCACTATCCTCTGAAGGGCTACTTACTAGCACCCAATTAGATTAAGTCAGACTCTGTATTATTGTTACCTTTCCATCTCATGACCTGCTTCGTGAACTGTCTTCATTTCTCAGATTGGACTACACACTCCTTGAAAGAGAATGTCATTTTTTAGAGGTCGCTGTGTATCTATTACCAGACATGGTGATGAAGGCCAAGTAGATGGGCAATAACAGCTATTGTTAAAGTGACATAAAGAAACACAAGCATACATTTTTCCATCAGTTGGGTCTGGTTCAAGTTCTAATACTTGTTCAGGGTGAATTTAGGCAAGTTTCTTCACCTCATTTTTCCCATCTATAAAATAATTGACTATATAAAGCTGGACTATATAGTTCTTACTTTTTGAGGGAGTCACAGAAGTTTGGTAATCTAAGTGCAGAACCATAAAAATGTGGTTTATAATGAGCTCTCAAAGAGTCCTTCCAGCTTTCACATGCTGCCAATACTCACATTCACTGATGAAACACAGGCATACTCATATACACCTACATATAGCTCTATATATCCTACACATAGCTCTATATATGGTCACACAAATAGTCATGTCTTGGAATCCTCAACAGGGAGGGAGTGTCCTTGGTTCATCCCAAGTCTGAATGCAACATGGAACCCTTTCAATCTTCTGTCTCAGAGAGGTGTCAACAAAGCAGTTGTGCCTTGAACTCATTTACCTAGACAGAAAACTGTCCCAGGCAAGAGCTCCACAACTGGAGAAACACATGATAAAACTGAAAATATTCCTAGAAGAGACTAGTACAGGCCTTCAGCATACAGTGAACAAGCATTCAACAGTGGTGACTTATGATCCAAATTGCTTAGACAATAGAATCTGGGGAGTGGGGGGAAGTGCCACCTAACATATCTCTAGCAGTTTCCAGATTACAATGTGTTTTTCATATCTTCCATCTTACATAATTCTCAAGATCTTGAGAGATAAGGAATACTTACTCGATTTTGCATCCAGGGCACAGGCTTTGGTATCAGGCTACCTAAGTGAATCTTGGCTCCAGTTTTCCTAGCTGTATGACTTGGGAAACTTCTTCATTTATTTAACCACAATGTCTTTATTTTTTAAATGGTATTAATACTATTAGCTACCTCATAGAGTTTTGTGGGGATTAAATTAATTAAGATCTGTAAGTACTTTAAGGGCATATGTAAGTGATCAAAAGGTATTAGTGGCTATTACTATCGCAAGTAAGGAAATCGTTTGGGAATGAAACTTGACAGGGCCATAAATATTTTCCATTTTATGAATAGCAACAAATATGTGCACACTCATAAATTCCCATGTATGGTAACACATTCTAAGCGTACGGGAATATATACACAGGTATGAAACCACACACAGCCCAAGCTGAACTCTCTTCTTGGAAACAACACGCTATAATGTAAAGAACTAGAACTTTTGAGTCAGACGAACTTAGGTTTAAGTACTGTTTTACTCTGTATTTAAATAAGATAACTTTTTGCAGTATCTGGGACTTAGTAGGCACCTGATAAGTATTTTTCTTCCTTCTAATTATTGACATCCTTTCTTTCCTCCTCAAATCTGAATTTGTCATTGTTATTGCTATTTAATTTGGATTTATCTTATACTATAAGAGCAGAAAAAATGGAAAACCCATAAAATCCTTTGTAACCACTTAGATATTAGGCCGGGTGTGGTGGCTCATGCCTGTAATCCCAGCACTTTGGGAGACCGAGGTGGGCGGATCTTCTGAGGTCGGGAGTTCGAGACCAGCCTGACCAACATGGAGAAACCCCCGTCTCTACTAAAAATACAAAAAATTGGCCGGGCGTGGTGGCACATGCTTGTAATCCCAGCTACTAGGGAGGCTGAGGCAGGAGAATCGCTTGAACCCGGGAGGCAGAGGTTGTGGTGAGCTGAAATCGCTCCATTGCACTCCAGCCTGGGCAACAAGAGCAAAACACGGTCGCAATAAATAAATAAATAAATAAACAAACAAACAAAATAAAATAAAATATAACCACTTAGATATTTCATGGTAAAGTGGACTGCGTTCAGGTACAAGAAAAAAGTCAGTTCTAGCTCTGGATTCATCATTTATTGGTTATATGACCTTGAACAAGTCCCTAACTTCCTGAGCCTCAGTTTCCTCCTGTCTTAAATGAGAATTGTCTCTACTTTGGGCCCCTCATTAGGTTGTAATAAAGGTCAAATAATATGAAAGATGTGAAAACCCTGTGTAAGCTTTTCACTTGGGCAAGGCTATTTTTTTCTCAGCTAAGCCGATAGAGAAGAACCAGACTGCATCTATTGAGATAATCATGTGTTTTTTGTCTTTGGTTCTATTTATATGCTGGATTACATTTATTGATTTGCATATGTTGAACCAGCCTTGCATCCCAGGGATGAAGCCAACTTGATCATGGTGGATAGGATTTTTGATGTGCTGCTGGATCCGGTTTGCCAGTATTTTATTGAGGATTTTTGCATTGATGTTCATCAGGGATATTGGTCTAAAATTCTCTTTTTCTGTTGTGTCTCTGCCAGGCTTTGGTATCAGGATGATGTTTGCCTCATAAAATTAGTTAGGGAGGATTCCCTCTTTTTCTATTGATTGGAATAGTTTCAGAAGGAATGGTACCAGCTCCTCCGTGTGCCTCTGGTAGAATTCAGCTGTGAATCCATCTGGTCCTGGACTTTTTTTGGTTGGTAGGCTATTAATTATTGCCTCAATTTCAGAGCCTACTAAAAGCCTTTGATAAAATTCAACAGCCCTTCATGCTAAAAACTCTCAATAAATTCAGTATTGATGGAACGTATCTCAAAATCATAAGCGCTATTTATGACAAACCCACAGCCAATATCATACTGAATGGGCAAAAACTGGAAAAATTCCCTTTGAAAACTGGCACAAGACAGGGATGCCCTCTCTCAGCACTCCTATTCAACAGAGTGTTGGAAGTTCTGGCTAGGGCAATCAGACAAGAGAAAGAAATCAAGGGTATTCAGTTAGGAAAAGAAGAAGTCAAATTGTCTCTGATTGCAAATGACATGATTGTATATTTGGAAAACCCCATCATCTGAGCCCAAAATCTTCTTAAGCTGATAAGAAACTTCAGCAAAGTCTCAGGATACAAAATCCATATGCAAAACTCACATGCATTCTTATACACCAGTAACAGACAGAGAGCCAAATCAGGAATGAACTTCCATTCACAATTGCTTCAAAGAGAATAAAATACCTAGGAATCCAACTTACAAGGGATGTAAAGGACCTCTTCAAGGAGAACTACAAACCACTGCTCAGTGAAATAAAAGAGGACACAAACAAATGGAAGAACATACCATGCTCATGGATAGGAAGAATCAATATCGTGAAAATGGTCATACTGCCCAAGGTAATTTATAGATTCAATGCCATCCCCATCAAGCTACCAATGAGTTTCTTCAGAGAATTGGAAAACACTGCTTTAAAGTTCATATGGAAGCAAAAAAGAGCCCGCATCTCCAAGACAATCCTAAGTCAAAAGAACAAAAGAACAAAGGCATCACGCTACCTGACTTCAAACTATACTGAAAGGCTACAGTAACCAAAACAGCATGGTACTGGTACCAAAATAGACATATAGACCAATTGAACAGAACAGAGTCCTCAGAAATAATACCACACATCTACAGCCATCTGATCTTTGATAAACATGAGAAAAACAAGAAATGGGGAAAGGATTCCCTATTTAATAAATGGTGCTGGGATAATTGACTAGCCATAAGTAGAAAGCTGAAACTGGATCCTTTCCTTACTCCTTATATGAAAATTAATTCAAGATGGATTAGAGACTTAAATGTTAGACCTAATACCATAAAAACCCTAGAAGAAAACCTAGGTAATACCTTTCAGGACATAGGCATGGGCAAGGACTTCATGTCTAAAACACCAAAAGCAATGGCAACAAAAGCCAAAATTGACAAATGGGATCTCATTAAACTAAAGAGCTTCTGCACAGCAAAAGAAACTACCATCAGAGTGAGCAGGCAACCTACAGAATGGGAGAAAATTTTTGCAATCTACTCATCAGACAAAGGGCTAATATCCAGAACCTACAAAGAACTCAAACAAATTTACAAGAAAAAAACAAACAACCCCATCAAAAAGTGGGTAAACGATATGAATAGACATTTCTCACAAGAGGACATTCATACAGCCAGCAGACACATGAAAAAATGCTCTTCATCACTGGCCATCAGAGAAATGCAAATCAAAACAACAATGAGATACCATCTCACACCAGTTAGAATGGCAATCATTAAAAAGTCAGGAAACAACAGGTGCTGGAGAGGATGTGGAGAAATAGGAACACTTTTACACTGTTGGTGGGATTGTAAACTAGGTCAACCATTATGGAAAACAGTATGGCGATTCCTCAAGGATCTAGAACTAGAAGTACCATATGACCCAGCCATCCCATTACTGGGTATATACCCAAAGGATTATAAATCATGCTGTTTTAAAGACACATGCACATGTATGTTTATTGCAGCACTATTCACAATAGCAAAGACTTGGAATCAACCCAAATGTCCACCAGAGACAGACTGGATTAAGAAAATGTGGCACATATACACCATGGAATACTATGCAGCCATAAAAAAGGATGAGTTTGTGTCCTTTGTAGGGACATGGATGCAGCTGGAAACCATCATTCTCAGCAAACTATCGCAAGAACACAAAACCAAACACCACATGTTCTCACTCATAGGTGGGAACTGAACAATGAGATCACTTGGACTCGGGAAGGGGAACATCACGCACCGGGGCCTATCACAGGGACGGGGGAGGGGGGAGGGATTGCATTTGGAGTTATACCTGATGTAAGTGACGAGTTGATGGTTGCTGACAAGTTGATGGGTGCAGCACACCAACATGGCACAAGTATACATATGTAACAAACCTGCACGTTATGCACATGTACCCTAGAACTTAAAGTATAATAAAAAAAAGAAAAAAAAAAAAGTTCCAGGTTAAAAAAAAAAAAAAAAAAAAAAAGAACCAGACTGATGAGGAAAAAGAACAGGAAGAAATAAAAGGAGAAATGAAGTAAGTAAGTTGAGAAAGAATCCTGGGAAAAAGTAAAAAATAATAATAATAATAATAATTAATTAATTAAAAAGGAAGGCAGAAGGAAGAGGCACTCAAAGGAAGGATAAGAGAAAGGAAATTTCTAGGCTATTTGGATAGTTTAGTTAAGATATAATGAAACCTTGCGCCAACCTGGAGAGAAGATCAGCCAATATGAAGTTAAGCCTCCCTTAGCTTTACCTTACATTCCTGTCATCCCAATGTTACCTGGGTCTGGTCCCTATTATTCATAACAATTTGCATTGCTGTGTTCCCTGGAATTTGCAAACTTTTCTTTTATTGTGACAATGCTCTTTTCTCTTCCTCCATCTCCCTTTCTCAGTTTTAGTACTTTGGGCTAGACAGGCTCATCCTAAACAAAGGATTACTCCACTGAGTAAAGGAATGCTGAGCCAAATTTGGGGCCCTGTCTCCAATCTCTCAGCAGCCTTCCTAATAAACCCTGCATCAAAATTCACCTTTTGGTCCTCTGCCTTCTTAACTCTGTGATAGAACACATACCGATTTGAAGTTAAAGACCTTGATTCAAATCCCATCTCTTGTCTGTGATAGCTATGTGACCTTTCAATAAATTATTTTAGCCTTAGTCATCTCATCCAAAAAATGGGATGATATTTATTTCACAGGATTGTCTTGAGGCCCAAACAAAACCATGGATATTTGAGTCCCTAGCAAAAGGATTGCTTGTCATATAACAGATGCTGAGTAATGAAAAACTGAACGTGTTATAGATTCACACATGCATGAAACCTTTAGAAACGATCTTTTTCAATCACCCTCATGTGATATATAAAAAACTGAGACCAGAGAGGTGCAGGCATTTGCTCAAAGTCAGGGAGCCGGTTGTTAAAAATAGCAAGAATTTGAACCAATGATTTCTAAAAGATTTTTGCTATTTAGACACTAAGACTACGCAAATTCAGATGTTTAGCTTAGTTCAGCTATCATTTATTGGCTTACTCTGTGCCAATCTGGTCTCAAAATATGAAACCAGACATGGTTATTTTTAAGTATTTGAGTTCCCACTTATATAATCCTCAGATCCATCACCTCAATAAATTCCTCAACCTGTGAGACAGAAGATGAGCAAGCTGTTTCGACAGGAAAATGAACTACTCTGTATGGCTCCAGGATTGGCCCTGAAACAGACAAGCCAGTGTGGTCCTGGCTACGTGGGCGAGAGGAACAAAAGGAGCCTATTGTCTCCTTTAACTTTCCTGCACACCAGCCAAACCTCCTCCAACTTTTGGCCACGGACTTTTTCTCTCAATTGCCAGGACTCACCTAAGCCCAACTAAATAAACGTTTTTGCACAGGAAGGCAGGTGAAGTAGGGTTTGAAAAGAGAAAATAAAGCTTACCTTTGCTAGAGAAAACTACTCCATATTCATGTCAGCGGCCCATTAATGCTGCACTGCAGACTCCAGCCTGAGTCCGCCAGCCATGTTCAGTCAGTATCTTGGTTACAGGGCCTTTCTCCTAAATTAAGTCCAGGATTTCAATTTGGCAGGGGTTACTGGGATGGGAGGATGAGGGAGGGGGAAGGGCTGGGTGCCCTCTTTTCCAGAAACAAAACTACTGGAATGTCCTGTTCCTCTGGGGCCTGGTTTGATACAAAACCCGGGATGGTTCTTTACCCATATCCGGGTGTTTTACAAATCCTGGTTAGGATCTCAGGAGGAATTACAAGGGGGTGGGTTGTACTTCTGTTTTCAGAACTTGTTAATTGGTCTTTGCTAAGAGGAGGACACTGTCAGTGTGGCCAGCCAAAGCTCATGGGTAGATTTTAACAGCTCCGTTTAAGAAATGAGGTAGAAATGGAAAGAGTCTCCACGTCACCAGTTGTTTCCCTTCTTGCTTTGAAGCACAATTGTCAGCCCTGACTATTATTCTGAGGTCATGGCTGCTTGGTCATAAGTAAAAATAAAACTGGCAGAAAAACAAAGAGCTTTTTTTTTGTACATTCTAAGTCCTATGTTAACCATTTTACATGCATTCTCTTATTTAAGTCTCACAATTATCCTGTGAGATGAATACTCTAATTCTCTCTATTTTACAACTGAGGAAAATTCAGCTGTGTGAGAGGGAAGGTAGCTTGTCCAAGGTCACACACTTAGGAAGTAAAAGAGAAGAGAGATTTACTGGGCCTGTCTAAACTTTTAACCATGAAACCACCACATACACTGTGCTGCTTAGGGGAGAAACACAGTCCTTTCGAGGGGGTAGAAGGGACTTCACAATTATTGAAAGTCTACTGGCCACCAGACACTGGTGAATTTTTTGGTATTTTTTTTATATACATTAACTTTGCCTCTGTCATTTCTAACAGATTCTAGAGTGAAATTTTATATTAACTATATTTAACATTTTCCACTTGAGGAAACCAGATATAGCTAGAAGATAGCTTGGATTAACACCGATCAACACCCTAAAAACTAAGACACGGAAGAATTGAAAATACTAAAAAGAAAAAAAAAAAAAAAAACCTAAACGTTCTCCCAAAAATTCAGGGTAAAACTGAGGTCTGGATTTGTTTAAAGTCAAAGGTCATTACTGTTCCTGGTGGAAAGAGAGAACAGTGAAAAGTCACCGTCCTGAGTCAAGTGACCAAGGTTCTCGTCCCACTTGCTCTAGCAGTAATCAGCTATGTGGATTTTGTGGATTTGGCCCACTCCCTTCACTTCTCTAGGCCTTTTTCTATTTCTACAATGAGGGTCTTAAACTAGATATGGACCCTCCTAGCCCTGTAAATTTACATATTTAGAATTCCATGAAGAAAGTATAGTCTAGATATTAAACATAGAAGATGAAGAGGTTTCAAAGACACAAAGTATAGGAAAAGAATGAGTGGGGAGCAATTTGTGGCGACAGGTCTGAGAATACTATGCCTCTCTAAAAATGACTGCATCTACCCAACAGACCCAGGTATAGGAAGGGGACAGGTATGATGGAGGTTCCACCACCTGATATTCTTACTTTGTGATGAGGAGATCTTGGCTAGGAGCAGATGCTTTTCTCCAGGCAGGCTGGGCACATTTTCCTCTTGTGAATTTAAAGTGTCTGGAGCAGGGTCCAGGGAAGAGAACATTCAGAAGTCTGAGCTGGTAGGGCAAAGTCTGCGTCATAAACCACTAGAGATTCTTAAGTTAAGTGTGCTCAGACACTTAGGCGCTGCCCCATGGACTGCAACTCAGACCAAGGCAGGTGGAAGCACCAGTAGGAAGGAGGGAGGAGCCACCAGCCTCAACTCCCTTAGAAATGCTCAGTGGTCAAGGGAAGCTTAGCCAAGCCACGGCAGCCCCTAGAATTATCGGCCTGGCACACATGTGAACCTTGAAGCAAGAAAGGGGAAGTGGAGACAAAACTCATTAAGCTGAGATCCAAGTCCAAGCTCTAAGGCATTTATGACAGGGAGGGGAAGGGATAAGGCCTCTGCTCTGACTCATGAAAGACAACAAGAACAGGTCATAATAGACTTGAATCAACACAGTGAAGACTGCAGGAGGCCAGGTAGGCCAGGTTTCCAGGCTTGTATTATTCATTCACCAATTTCACTGACAATACAAGCAGCACCCACCTCTTCTGCAAATCCAGGGTATATTTCTGGTTCCTTCTCCTGGAGGTCACTTGAAAAACATTTTCAAGTTGATGTCTATGGACCAGAGGTTGGCAAACCTTTTCTGTAAAGGGCTAGTTACTAAATATTTTATTTCCAGAACATACAGTTTCTGTTTGCCATAACTACACAAATTTGTCTTTGTAGCTCGCAAGGTATATCATTGTTCCAATAAAAATTTATTTACAAAACAAGCAGCAAGCTAAATAATAGACTTTTTTTTCCAATATAGACATTTGAAATATGGCATCACTATTAAGAGCATGAAAACTGAAATCAGATATTCTGAACTGAAATCCCAACTGTGCCATTTCCTGATTCTATGATTAAAGTAATTTAATCCCCTTAAACCTCGGTTTTCACCTCTTTAAAATGGAGATAATAATATTACCCATTTTATAAGGCTGTTATAAGAACTTAAATAAGGCTATACATATTAACTATTTACCACAATAACTGGAACATAGTAAAGGCAAAAATTAGAGTTATAATTTTTAATATTTCAATTCTAAATAATTGTTTAAATCTAAATAATTGTTTCTTCATTAGGACACAAACTGTATTAACTTGTGTTAAAAAAGAAGAATGTTTCAAGAATCCTGGCTTCATGTTCTAGTTATGCTACTAAAGAGCACACAGTGACCCTGGACAAGTCTTTTTGCCTTTCTATCACTCAGTTTCTTCACCTATAACATGAAAAAGGTGGTCTAGATTTGGATTTCTCAAAATTAATTTTGGCAGCAGAACCCTTTCCCTAAACAGAATCTTAGTAAACACCCACTACTTATGGAAGATGAAAGTGGATTTGTTCTAGGTAAGGCAGGGAAGGAGATAGGAATGGGCAAGGGTGAAGGGACAGAGGAACCTGGCCACTGGTTATGACTGGTTTCCCAGACAGTGTGTATGTCCAGAGCACCAGTAAGAAATGTCTAGTACACTAAAAACATATTTGAAACCCATAAGACCAGAATATCCTTAAGGGGCCTTCACGTGTTAAAATCTGTCACTAGAACATCTTTTCATTTATTCATTCAACCAATATTTCCAGGTTACTCATCTATGGGCCATCACTAACACATGGCCCTGGGGTGGCTATAAAGAGGAGAGGACCTCAGGGACCTTCACATTAGAGTCAACATGGTCTAGTGTGAGAAGCATGGCGTTTGGAGTCAGAAAGACTAAGGATTGTATCTTGGCTGCCTTTTTCTGAGCTATGTGACCTTGGGCAAATCACTTAACTTTTTCGAGCCTCTGGTTCCTCATCTGCAGAATAGGAATAATAACACTTCCATGACTGAAATATTGTGAGGATTAAATCAGTTGGCATTTGTGTGAACCCTTAGCACAGTGTTCAGCATGTTGGGACCCCCAATAAATGTTGTTTTCCTTCCCATATTTTCCACGGTAAAATTTTGTGACAGTATCAGGTACCAGGAGAAAATTAAAGTGCCTTGGCACAGACAGTCTAACTCCTTTACCTCAGAATCCTCTGATGAGCTTGCTCTTAGCAGTTTCTTAGAAAGAAGACCTCTGGGGAAAGGTGGAGGGGTGCAGGGAAGAGGGGGTTGTCCCCCAGAGACCACATCTCTGAAGCCACTCCCCATCACCACTTCTGACCAGCAGACTCTGTTATGCTTTGGAAAGGTTGCTCTGCTTTGCTGTGATGTGCGACAGTCCCAGGCTTGCTCTGGGTATACTGTTTGGCTCTTGTACTCTGGCTCTTGAACTCCACTCCCTGCTTTCCCTAGTCCTCTAACACTGTCAAGACTGTAGTTCTCAAACTTAAACATGTATCAGAATCCCTTACAGGGGTTGTTAAGACATTGAGTTTTTGCTTCAGTTAATCTTGGGTGATGCCCAGGACCTTGCATTTCTGGCAAGTTCCCAGGTGATGCTGATGCTGCTGGTTTGAGGACCACACTTTGAGGACCACTGCCCTAAGGGATGCTTGCTCTGAAGCTCACCTCCCCCACCCCCCAACACTACCAGCTTACTTGCGCCTGCAGACTGATTCTTTAGCTCCAGACTCCCCTGGTCTTTGAGTATTCACTCTTTGGCCCTAGATCAAAAATATGTTTTATTCATCTTCCTGGTACCTCATTCATGTGGCATCTCCCTGAGAGTCCTCCCAACACCTATTTCCCCACTTCCCTTGCCCAATAATCTTTCTGCTTGCCTGGGTGAAGCTTCCTCTCCTCTCCCTGTGCAATTAACATGTTTTCCTCTACACTGCCTGCCTGGAGCAGCTCTATACATGGCATCAGCTCCTCCTCCCAACTCTTCTATACTTTGTCATTTGGTTTCCTGATGGTGGGCTCTGGGCATGGACAAACCTGGTTTGAATATTAGCTCTGTCTCTCCCTAAAATGTGTGATCTTGGGGAAGTCACTTGAGTTCTCTGAGCCTCCATTTTGTTATTTGTAAAATCAGGCTGTGAAAATAAAATGCAATATCTGAAAAAGGGCCCTGTGCAGCCCCTGTTACATAGTAAATGATCAGTAAATGTCAGGTTTTTTTTTTTTTTTTTTTTTTTTTTTTTTTTTTTTTTTTGAGACGGAGTCTCACGCTGTTGCCCAGGCTGGAGTGCAGTGGCGCGATCTCGGCTCACTGCAAGCTCCGCCTCCCGGGTTCCCGCCATTCTCCTGCCTCAGCCTCCTGAGTAGCTGGGACTACAGGCGCCCGCCACCGCGCCCGGCTAATTTTCAGGTTTTTTTTTTCTTCCTCTATTTTCCTCATGCCTTCCTACTTCAAGCCACACTACTAAGGAGTACATAGCATGTAAGAAGGCTAAAACAATGTACAAATAAAGTGTTTCATTACCATAAATGGACATAGTAAGTAAGAGAATAGAGGTCTGTACAATGTGATGCAACATTTTAGAGTAGGAAGAGGATATTTTCAATGGGTGAGTGTCATTCAGAATAAGCCTCCTGAACGACTGAATGATATAATTAGGATTCTCATTCCTATATACCAAGCCAGAGACTTGAATGTCATCTGAGATTACTCCCTTCTCTCTCACTCTCTACAACCATTTCATTGATAAGTCCTGTCATATTTATATTTTACATCTTTTCAATCCAGCCACTTCTCTCTATTTCCACTGCCATGGACTTGGTCTAAGCCACCACAATCTTTTAATTGGACCAGCATAATAGCCTCCTTATAATTCTTTATGACTTCACTCTTGACCCCCCATAATCTGGTCTTCAAATAACAGCCAAAGCTATTTTTCCCATAACACAAAAGTGGTTGTAAACCCTTATTGCTTAAAATCTCCCAGCAATCCCTCCCTTATTGACTAAAGTTGGAATAATAATGAGATTAGTAAGACTCCCTAGTAATGACGGCATTCAAACTGATGAAATATTTCGTGTGTGTGTGTGTGTGTGAATGCACATATGAAAATATTTTCAATATATGTCATTAAATAAAGAGCAAGGTGCAGAAGAGTGAGCATCTTGTGATTGGTTATATATAGAGATGTAGATAACTCCATATATATACACACACACATATACACACACACACACACATATATATACAGACTTACATGAGGGAACAAGGGATACTTCTTCTGGAAATAACACAAAATATTCTTAATAGTGGTTTTCCTTGGGGAGAGCAACTTGGTTGGGAGAAGCGTGACTTTCATTTTTCATTTTGAACTGTTTAGATTTCAAGCTTTACACATTAGTTACATTTATAAAAAAAAAAAGTCACCTGGAAAGTGAATATGAAGCCACTTTTGTTTTCTTCTTTGTATTTTTATTCTCTCAAGAAAGAAACTCATATCTGTTACATTAAGAAAATAAATTCCTTATTATTTCACTAGTATAAAGATCAAACTTCTTAACATGGCCTATATGATATTTTATGGCCCAGCCCTTCCTAATCTTTCTAGGTCACTGCTTGCCCTTCCTCATCTCACACTCAATGCATCCCACCCATGCCAGAGCACTGTCAGTTTGTCAGTTTCCAATGTGCATGGTGCTCTCTCTTCCCTCCAACAGATTCTGATATGTTGTTTCATCTGCCTCAATCACTTTTTCACCTGTTCATTCACCCACTCATCTTGTGGGTCTCAGTTTAGAAGTCCCTTCATTCAAGAGGTTTTCCCTGACTTTCTATGCTTCTGGGCGAGGTCCCCCTGTGATGTGCTCCCAAGTCACCCCGTACATCTAACCACAATTTGTTGAAATTGTTTGCTTAACTACTCTCCTCACCTTATAATGGAAGCTCTATGGGGTCAGGGATTACATTTTTCTTGCTCCCTACTGTAGCCTCAATGCCTAGCACAGCACTTGATACAGAGTTGGTGCTCAATAAATAGTTTCTGGATGAATGAATACATGAATGATTAGTGAAAGAATAAGACAGCAACCTTAGAGCTGACCTTTAAGGTAAGCAAGATCCTACTAGAAAAAAAGTGTTTGCTAACTTCACATTTCAGAAGATGACTTGAGACTTTTCTAGTTGAAAGGTTGACTTGATTGTACCTGACAGTTTCATTGTTTGACCAAGTTTGTTTCTAAAAAGCCTGTGTGTATGTCACTACAAACCCCTGTGCTATTCCAATCAATCCATCCACTGGCCCAGCCCTATTCCTCTAAGCACCTAATCCCCAAATTATCTTAGGTTACCTTGGGTTAGAAGAATAGTGAACAAAATGAAGCCTCAGAAGGCATGGTTGTCATTTGCTTTCAAATTATGTTGCCTCATAGGGCTCTTCAGAAGGCTGCATTTATCCATTTAATAGACTGGATACATATTAAATGGGTAAATGAAACCCCATAGACTTTCATTCGAAGGAATAAATTTTGGTAAAATTAACTTGAAAACTCCCAAATGTACCCACAGCATTATTTCCAAACGGCTATACGAACTCTGCTTGGATACATGTAATAACTGAGAACTCACTCAATTATCTCTTAAGGCAACTCTAGATTATCTTTTCCCATATTAAATAGCCAAACATATGCCGCCTTCAACCTTCTGTTCATTGGTTCCTTTTTCTAGTGAATTTAGAACTCCTCAGCAAAAATGCCAGTTAGTGCCATCTTGCCCTCCTCTAACAGCAAAACAACTAGCTCTCTTTGTGAGAGTGTATTTTTTTTTCTTGAGCACCTACAATGCAGTTCTGACTTTCAAGTCCCATTCTTCTTTGTTTTCATGCCCAATACTTTCTTCATCCCCACAGAACTGTGTTAGAAAATGCCTCTATGATGGCTGGCCTAACCACTGGTTGAAGGAAGTGATCATGTTCATGATATTATTTAAGGGACTAAAAAAATTCCATGCTTCCTCTCCAAAATGACAACTTAGTTTGATATAATTGGGCACAATAGTGAGGACTTCATTCCAGTCCTCTCTGCCACAAACTTATGTGTTACCTGGAGTAGGCTATTTCCCTTCTTTGGACCTCAGTCCTCTCACACGGAAAATAAGAGCCTTGTATTAATTGGCCTTTGAGGTCCCTTTCAGCTCTCATATTCCAAGGTTCTGTGACTGAGGCTTTTGGATTAGCACCCACAAACATCCAGAAGGCATGCACATGTGTCTGAACACAACTTACAGATTCTGTGTTTGCGTGACTCTATGGCAAGTTCACCATTATGAAAAAATGAATTGTGTGCAATTTCAAACTCTGACTCTGTTTATATACAGAACTCCCAGAAATACTTAAAATACAACTGCTCTTCTAAGAAATAATGTGAACACAATCAAAGGTATATCCTAAGTAGTGGCAGTTGTGTCCCTTCTCAACCCTACTTTCCAAACCTATTGATCTTAGCCCTACTACTCCTCTGGCTACTTGTTAGTCTGTTAAGTGAAAAAGACAGTGGATTAAGGGTTGAGGTAGACAGAATAACGCTTCTCCCAAAAATGTCCATGTTCCAATCCCTGGAACCTGTGAATGTGTTATATTACATAGCAAAGTTCCAGTTAAAGTGGAAGAGAGAAATAGAAGAGAAGGTTGGAATAATGATGTATGAGAAGTACTCAATTCACTGTTGCCAGCTTTGAAGATAGAGGAAGAGGGCCATGAAGTGGGGAATTTACGTCTCTAGAAGCCAGAAAAGTCAAGTAAATATATTGTCCCTAGACATTCCAGAAGTAAGCACAGTGAGACCCCATTTTAGATGTCTAACCTATTAAAACTATAAGATAAAAAATACATGCTGTTACATGGAAGCATGGGAGGGAAACAACACATACTGGGGCCTGTTGGAGGAGGCAGGGTGGGGTTGGGGGAGGGAGAGTATCAGGAAGAATAGTCAATGGATTCTGGGCTTAATACCTAAGTGATTGGATGATCTGTGCAGCAGACCACCATGTACCAATGTAACAAACCTGCACATCCTGCATATGTACCCTTGAACTTAAAATAAAAGTTGAAGAAAAAACCCAAATAAATAAATATGTGTTGTTTTAAGAAACCAGGTTTTTACTAATTTATTATAGTAGCAATAGGAAACTAACACAGGAGTCAACAGACCTAACTCTGAGTCCTGCTATTGAAACATACTAGCTGCTTGTTATTGGACAGGATTTTTTTTTTAAAAAAATCTCTCTACAATTTAGAGTCCTATTCTATAAAATGAGGATAAAACCATCTTGCTTGTGAACTTCACAGGTAGCCCTGAAGATCAACTAAAAGTGCCATATAAATGTAAGATGGAATAGTTCTGTACACAAAAACATAAGTAAAGTGGAAAGATGAGCAATAGACAAGGAAAATTATTCACCACATATATAACAGATAATTACTATTCAGAATATATGTGGAAAAGATAATCCAATGAAACTGTAGTCAACGGATAAGAATAAAAACAAGAACCAAAGTGGACAATCAAACATGGAAAGAAGTTCAAATCACTAGTAATCAGAGAAATAAAAATTGCAAATAAAAGCAGCAAAATACATCACCAATCCACTATATTGACTAACATTTTTAAAACACTTTAGAAATTGACGAAGGCTTGTGAAAGTATGTGAGGAAACAAGCCTCTCATACGCTAATGAGAACTATAAATTGGTAGAACTACTGTGGAAAGTAATTTGTTAATATCTACTAAATATTTAAAATATATTTACTATGTATATTACAGAAATCCCTGCTCCTAATTATTCACTGAAATGGGCACAAATAACCAGAATATTAATTACAGCATTGTATGTAATAGAAATAAACCTCAGACAAACTATGTTATCACAATTCTACAAAATGTTATGTGACAGTTTAAAACAAGGCAAAAAATTTAAGATGCATTTATGGCTAAATACAGCAATTCATAGATTCATAGATGTGATAAAGGAAGCATAGTAACATGTTAATGGTAGAATCTACGTAGTATGTATATGGACATTTCCTGTTAGATTCTTTCAAGTTTGCTGTTTATTGAATTTTTTCATAATAGAATAATAGGAAAAAAATAATATGCTGATTAGATTAAAAAACAGCATCAACAATGAAAAACAGTAAATCAATTTTGTGTTACAAAGATATACATTTAAGACCGACTGGAGCAGGCACAAAATGATATACCACTTATGTTCAAAAATATGCTAATTAATATTGCATATTTTCTTTAGGTAAAACACATGTACTTGTACAACTATAAACATACGTACTTGTACAGCTATAAAACAACACATACACTGCATAAATACACATTCCATTACACAGGTTACATAATTTATGTAAAACATACACATAAGCACACACATACAAAGACACAAATTAATAAAATCATGTAAAGAACCTAAGGGGTAGAAGACAATGTATGTATGTACACTGTCTGTGCACCATTAAGTCTGTAATGTTTTAATAGTTTACAAAACTAGTGTTACCAGAAATTACTTTAAAAATAAAAACAAAATATTAATTCTAATTCATGAATATGGAATATCTTTCCATTTATCTGTGCTTTTTTATTCCTATTTCTTTCATCAGTGTTTTATAGTTCTCAGTTTTACACCTAAGTATTTAATGTTTTGTTTCTATTGTAAATGGGATTGCTTTCTTAATTTCCTTTTTGTATTGTTCATTATTACTATATAGAAACATTATTATTTTTTGTATGCTGACTTTGTATTCTACAACTTCACTGGATACAGTTCTAATAGTTTTTTGGTAGAGTCTTTAGTGTTTTCTACATATAAGATCGTGTCACCAGCAAATAGAGACAGTTTGATTTCTCGTTTTCCTATTAAGGTGCATTTTACTTCTTTCTCTTGCCAATTGCTCAGCTAGTTCTAGCACTTTGTTAAAAAGAAGTGGTGAGAGTGAGCATCCTTGTCTTGTTCCTTAAAGGAATGTGCCTTAGAGGAAAATATTTCAACTTTTTACTGTTGACAATGACGTTATCTGCAGGTTTGTCACATAAGGCCTTTCTTGTATTGAGATACATTCCCTCTATACATAATCTGTTGAAAGTTTTTATCGTGAAAGGGTATTAGATCTTTTCCTTTTTTTTTCTATTGAGATGATCATATGATTTTTATCCTTTATTGTTTTCTATGTTGTGTATTATATTAGTTGATTAGCATTTGTTGAACCATCTTTGTATCCCCTAGATAAATCCTGTTTGATCATGAAGTAGTTATTTTTAATGTGTTCTTGAATTCACTTTGCTAATACTTGGTTGAGGATTTTTGCATCTATGTTCATTAGGGATATTGGACTATAAATTTCTTTTCTTGTAGTGTCCCCGTCTGGCTTTGATATCAGAGTAATGCTAGCCTCTTATAATGAGTTTGAAAGTCTTACCTTTATTTTAATTTTTTGGAAGTGTTTGAGAAGAATTGGTATTAATTCTTCTTTAAATGTTTGGTAGAATTTACCAGTGAAGCTGTCTGGTTCTGGGCATTTCCCTGGTGGAAAACATTTTATTACTGATTCCATCTCCTTATTCTTTGTCTGTTCAGATTTTCTATTTCTTTCGTGATTCAGTCTTAATCGGTTATATCTGTCTAGGGATTTATCCATTTTTCTAGGTTACCTAGTTAATAATGTGAAACTGTCCGTACTACCCAAAATGATCTACAGATTCAATGCAATCCTTGTTGAAATTCCAATTTTATTTTTAAATAAATGAAAAAAAATCCAAAAAACCGTGAATAAATGAAACCTTTTTTTTTTTTTTTTTTTTTTTTTTTTTTTTTGACAGAGTCTTGCACTCTCGCCCAGGCTGGAGTGCAGTGGCGCGATCTCGGCTTACTGCAAGCTCCGCCTCCCAGGTTCACACCATTATCCTGCCTAGGCCTCCCAAGTAGCTGGGACTACAGGTGCCTGCTACCACTCCTGGCTAATTTTTTGTATTTTTAATAGAGACCGTGTTTTAATTCACCGTGTTAGCCAGGATGGCCTCGATCTCCTGACCTCGTGATCCACTTGCCTTGGTCTCCCAAAGTGGAAACAATCTTTACAGAAATAAATCTGGGTGCATCACACTCACTAATTTCAAAACATATTATGAAGTGATTGCAATCAAAATAGCATAGTACTGGCATAAAAACAGACACATAAACCAATGGAATAGAATATAGAACACAAAAATAAACCCATGTATTTACCATCAGCTTACCTCAACAAAGGTGCCAAGAACACACAGTGGGGGGAAGAACAGTCTCTTCAATAAATGGTGTTGAAAAAAGTGAATATCCACATAAAGAAGAATGAAATTAGACCCTTATACCATATACAAAAATCAACTAAAAATGAATTAAAGACTTAGATATAAGACCTGAAACTGTAAAACTACTAGAATAAAACATAGGAGAAAAGCCTTCACAATACTTGCCTGGGAAATGATTTTTTGAATATGACCCTAAAAGCACAGACAACCAAAGCAAAAATAGATAAATGGAATGGCATCAAACTAAAAAGCCTTTGCACAGCAAAGCAATCAATCAACAAAGTGAAGACATTACTTCCAGAATAGGAGAAAATATTTGCAAACCATACATTTGATAAAGGATTAATATCCAAAATATATAAAAAGCTCAACAACTAAATAGCAGGAAAACAAATAACCTGATTTTTAAAAGGGAAAAAGATCTGAAGAGACATTACTCCAAAGAAGACCTACGAATGGCCAATAGGTATGTGGAAAAAAAATCTTTAAAATCACTAATCATTAAGGAAATGCAAATTAAAACCACAATAAGATATTAACTCACAACTGCTAGAATAGTTTTTATCAAAAAGATGAAAGATAAGAGTTGGAGAGGACGAAGAGAAAAGGAAACTCTTATGCATTGTTGGTGGGAACATAAATTAATAGAACCATTATGGAAGAGTATGACAGTTCCTCAAAAAAACTAAAAATGGAAGTACCATACAACCTAGTAATCCCACGTCTGGGCATATACCCAAAATAACTGAAATCAACGTGTCAAAGGGATATCTGCACTCTCATGGTCATTGCAGCATTACTCACAGTAGCCAAGCTATGAAAAAAACTTGATTGTTCATCAATGGATGAGTAGATAAAGAAAATGTGGTATAGGCCTGGTTTAGTGTCTCACACCTGTAATCCCAGCACTTTGGGAAGCTGAGGCAGGTGGATCGTGAGGTCAGGAGTTCGAGACCAGCTTGGCCAACATAGTGAAATCCTGTCTTTACTAAAAATACCCCCCAAAAAAAAAAAATTAGCCAAGTAGCCTGTAATCCTAGCTACTTGGAAGGCTGAGGCAGCAGAATCATTTGAACCTGCGAGGCAGAGGTTGCAGTGAGCCGAGATTGCACCACTGTACACCAGCCCAGGCGACAGTATGAGACTCTACCTAAAAAAAAAAAAAAAGAAAAAGAAAGAAAAGAAAATATGGAAATGTGGTATATATACACAATGAAATACTAAACAGCTTTTACTTTTAAAAAGGGGGTGGGATCCTGTCATTTGTGACACCATGGATTAATCTGTAAGACATTATGCTAAGTGAAATAAGCCAGGCTCATAAAGACAAATATGGCATGATCTCTCTTATGTCAGCAATCTAATGAAGTTGAACTCACAGAAGTGAAAAGGAGAACGATGGTTACCAGAGACTGGTGTGGGGTAGAGGGACTGGAGAGCTATTGATCAAAGGCTACGAAGTTTTATATAGACTGGTAGAATAGGTTTTGACGTCTATTGAACAGTAAGGAGACAACAGTCAATAATAATGTATAATTAAAAATGAGTAAATTTCAAATGTGTAACCATAAAAAACGATAGGTAAACATGGTGAGGGATATGTCAATTAGCTTGATTTAATTATATTTTTATTGTATATATATATCAAAACATCATATGGTACCCATAAATGCATATAACTATGATTTGTCAATAAAATACATATATGTAATCATTCTCTAAATGCCAAATGTAAGTTAGCATTATCTGTGAAGTCTCCATAATTTTGACCAAGAGTTCTGACTGCTATGTTTTAGTCAAAGAAAGCTATCATTCTGCTTTTCGGATTTATTTCAATTTTTATAAGAACTTTTTTGGACATTTTTTATCTCCAGCAATGGTTAGTTGTAAAAATAATGTAAGGCAAAAGAACATTATAGATGCCAAAAGGCAATGTCAGTTTACACCCAGAGCCTAGTTTAGGGGTATAAACATATTTGACCCACCACCACCATTCCACTTAAAATGCTCTTCTCCTCAATTTCCATTAATACAAGTCTTTCCTATCTTTCAAGGACAAATCGAAGTCCCACCTTGCCCAGAAAGTCTCCTCTGAAAACTCCAGCCTTCATGAATTACTTTCTCCTCCTAAATCCTGAGCATTTTTAATTGGTATCAAGCAGCATAGCTTTTAGTTCCATAACCTCTTAAAACACTTTCTGGCAATTCAATGTGGGAGTTTTGTCTTAGGTGTGAGAGTGACCTCACTGAGAGATCTATCATCTCCCTAATCACCAGGAACAAACTACATGACTCACATGGCATGTTATCTTTCCTTCCTGACTCACTCTGGCAGTGGAAAGAAGAACAGTGGCTATTGCAGACACTTAGAAGTCTGATTCCCAAGTCCAATGTGAATGAAAATATGAGTATTGTTTAAAAGCAGGATTACTGGGTTTGTTACTGGGATCTCTTACAGCCTGGCATAATGTTCTGCAGATAAGTAAGTACCTGTTGGATAGATGCATCAAAGGATAGTAATGCTGGCACGCACTACAAAAAGTATAAAGTAGATCCACCAAAATCTAATCACTTGATGGATGCTTAGATTTAAATGGCTATTCTGGCAAAAACCAAAAACAAACAAACAAACAAAAAACGTGGTTTCAGGAAAAGTGAAGACTTAGCTACACTCTTTTAAAAACAAAGACTTTTTACTACATAAATCTTGATCAATAGAGAGAAGTTTTGATGAATAAAGTGAAATTTCTAGGAGTGAGGCTCAATCCCTGTTATGTGATATTTTCGATCAACAAGGGAACTTTCCGGAAGGAAGAACCCTGTTATGTGATCTGTGACAGGTAAATTCATCAGGGTAAAATACAGAATCTAAATTCCATCATGCACTGAAATGGCTTATTGCTAAAGAAAACACTTCATTCCGTTAGGAGACTGAGAGAAAAATAGTAATACAGTGTTTAAATACATGTAACCATGACTTGCATTTTTATACTAGTTTTCTTACAAGGTCCCTGTAAATTCACTTTTTGTTTCAGAGTTCTCAGCTAGAAGAGAATAAAGGAAAAAGGTTATAAAGTCTGGGCATCCTAAATAAGTCATTTCTATGAGATAATGTATTTGAGGGGCTTTGTAAATTTAAAAGTGATAACTTACAGAGATATATACAGGCAAGAAACTTTTCTAAGAATTATTCCACTGCTCACCACCATCAGTTGCCTATATGCCATTCTGTAGCCATGGTTATGACCACAACTCAGTACCTGATTGCACAGCTCCATGTCTGAAATGCATTAAAAAATAAAAATAACTAAGATAACCTCTTTTGTGTGTGTGTCTTATAGTCTCTTACTTAAAAAAAGTTTTCTTCTTTCTGCATCTGTCTCCTCTCCTTTTTTCTCATTCACTTCTCTCTCATATTAAGTCCATTTCCTTGTACCATTTTCTACTCACATTTTCTTATCTCTTCGTCTTTATTCTCTTCTCCCTCACTCCTCATTCCTGTTTTTCTCTGTTCTTCGGTCTTTTTTCTATTTCACTCTTCCTTCTTTGCCTCACAACTCTCTTCTTTTGCTGTTTCCAGCTTCTGTATGTGTCTCTGCCTTTGTCTTTCTGCATCTTTGGTGGTCTCTGTCTCTCCTTATCTGTTACTTACTTTCTCTTTAACACAACCCCAACTGAGCTCAAATCTCTCTTATGCTAGACTACCCACTATGAATGTTATTCCTCAAACTCTCTAAAATGTAACTTTTCATCCTTTTGTAAGGTTTTATGGCAATTCCCATGCCTCATAGAGCCACTTGCTCTTATTTATGGTGGTTTTTAAATAATTTCTCTCTAGAAAATTAACTTTATATTCTTGCAAAGTTGATGACACTAAATGGAATCATTCTGGGTTTTGCAACAACAGAACAGGAAATAGTTGCCCAGGCTGAAACAAATCACTCAGTAAGACTGCTTCAAAGGACTTGAGCAAATTCTAAGGAAATATGATTCTGGGCATTTTTGTTTCATTTTCTTTTTTCTGTGATATGATACGATAGTGGAAAGGTGGGTGGCCTGGATATGATCTTGGCTTTGGCACTAATTTTTTTCTTCTTTTTGTGATCTCAGAACTTTCACTTAATAGCAATGGCCTTGAAATCCTCATCTGTTAAATAAGAAATAAAAAATCCTGGCCACCAGGCCCACATCCTGGGGTCTCTAAAGATCAAATGAGATCATAGATATGAAAATGTTATTGGAAGGCTTAAAATCCTTTATACAGAGGTTCAGGATTCTTCTGACAACTCACTCGACCGAGAAAGAGTTTAGGATTTTTACCTAAATCTTAAGGTTCACCATCACAGAGATTGAATGAAAGGATTTTGAAATGGAACCAATGGTGAACTCTGAGGTGAACCTATGTTCAAACCTGAATCCACATCCAAGACTAGAATACTGAATTTCTCCCTGATGACTTTGACTTTGATTAATTGGTTGCTGGTTAGGAAATGGCTTCCTCAAAGTGATATTAGAAACAAAATATACTTTTGTTCTTTTTTCTTCCTTTCCCTTAAATGTATGTTGTCATCATTATTAGAAAGCAACAATTATACATCTTGTTCTTCCTGGTGCCATGTCAATCCTGGTACAGATGTAACTGCCCTCTGAGCACTTATAACCTAAGACAAACAACACAAATGAGTTTTTTTTAAAAACATATCGACATTTGAAGATAATAAAAATGTTGATGAGAGGCAGAATGGTTTAGTGAAAAGGGCTGGGGGTTCAAATGACTAGTTTCTAGTTTTGGTACCATTTCCAATTTGCTGTGTGATTTAGAGCAAGTCCTACTATTTATTTTGAACTTTGTTTTTTCTACTGTAAAATGAGAAAGTGAAACTATATTATGTAAGACCCCCCTTCAGCCTGGAAGTTCAATGAGTTAATGACAAGATGAAGCATTTTAGTTGAACTGATTTTTGGTTTTCCTTTCAGGACCTGATGCCTACCAATGATAAGGATGCAATGAAACAGTTTTTCCTAGAAAAGAGTAAAGATAACTTCCAATTTTGCCGAGATTGAGTAACCCATTTCTCCTAGGTCCTCCTACTTACAACTAAAAAATCCTGTACCTAACAAAGAACAAGCATAGGAAGGCTCTGAAAGATAGAAAGAAGAAGGTAGGCTGCTAGAGACCTCGGGACTTGAGGAATGACAAGGTGGTGAGTTTCCTGGGCTTCCTGATTGTCCCCACATATTCTGAACAAGCCACTCCAAAAGCCTCCTACCTAGAACTATCAATGGGCAGACATAGAAATGCTACCAGAAAAGTCCGTTTCCCATATTCAAAGATCTAGGAAAAGAATAATCTAACAAAAGGAAATATTTCTGATAATTCCCACCCTATTCTAGCAAAAAATCAATGAAAAATACACAGCCCTACTTCCAGTTGATATTCCAGCCTACTGAACCCCCTTTACTACTCCCCAAAGAAGCAGATGGTACAGCAGGGCCAAGCAGGGAATTAATCTTCTTATCTCCTGAACAGGAGACTGTTGTTCCATCTCCACTTGACAGGAGCAGAACTGGGATTCTCTCATTTAGTGCTGTCAATAGGGTCCAGTAGAAAGCTGATGTTCCACTTCTACCTAAAGGAAGCAAGTAGTGCTCGACTGATTCCGTCATCAGGGTAGTGCCAATGTCACCCAACATCAGGGAGGCAGAATGAGATGGAGGGAGATGGAATGGCAGTAAATAAGTGTAAAACAAAAATTTTAAAATTCCACTTACAATATCATTAAAAACTTAAGCATTAATTTAACAAAAGGAGTGCAAAACTTATACCCTGAAACAACAAAATTGTCGAAAAATTAAAGACCTAAATAAACAGAAAAACATCCCATACTGATCACGATATCTAGTATTTTAAGAAGGCAAAACTCCCCAGAATTGACCTACACATTTGTTTTAGTCCATTTGTGCTGCTGTAACAAAATACCTGTGACTGGGTAATTTACAAGAACAGAAATTTATCGCTCACAGTTCTGGAGGTTGCAATTCCGAGATCAAGGCACTGGCAAGTTTGGTGTCTGGTGAGAGCCCCATCTCTGCTTACAAGATGATGCTTTGTTGCTGCAGATTCTGGAGAGGAAGAATGCTGTGTCCTCACATGGCAGAAGGTCTGCAAGGGGTAAAAATGGACTAAACTCCCTTCTTATCTAACTATCTACAGTCCATCTCTCCAGCTGATTTTCAACTAAGTGCCAAGGAAATTCGGTGAGGGAAGGATCATCTTTACAATGAAGGTTGCTGAGACAGCTAGATATTCATGTGCAAAATAACTAATAATAACAATTAACCAATACCATATACAAAAATTAACCCAAAATGAATCAAAGACCTAAATATGTGAAATAAAACTATAAAACCCTTAGAAGAAAATATGGGTTTAAATTTTCATGACTTTGTATCAGTCAGTCACTTCTTACATATGACAAAGCACAAGAGACAAAAGAAAATAATAGATACATTGAACTTCATCAAAATTAAAACATTCTGTGCTTCAAAGGACACCATCAAGAAGTGAAAAGATAACCCACACAATGGAAGAAAACTTTTACGAATCATGTATCTGATAAGAGACTTGTATCTAGAATATCTATCCAAGCAACTACTAAAATTCAATAATGAAGACAAAAAGGAAAATCATGCAATGAAAAAAAGATGGGGGGGTAGTGATTAGAAGGGTACACAAGGGCTTCCAGGGTTCTGGAAATGCTGAAAGTATTCTGTTTCTTGACATGCCTAATGCTTCTATAGGTTTGTGAAAATTGTTTTGTGAAAATTTACTGAGCTTCCCATCTATGATCTATGCACTGTGCGCTTTTCTGAATGTATATGCCAATACATTTGTTTGTTAAAAACAAAAACAAGAAAATAAATGCTGTTTCAATCCAATCAAACAAAACCTGAAATTTTGAAATAAGAAGTATGGGAAAGTTTAGTTAGGTTAGTGTGTGACATCTCCCCAGTTTGTGACTATCCTCACAATACCTGGTTTTAATTGGTTTGTCAAAAAAAAAAAATTAATACTGAATTTAGCACTATGGATAGAACTCTCCTGAGAATTCCGTAGTACTTTTTTTCCAACTAATGCAGAGCCTTCCTGGCTCTCTAATAGTTAATAAGATTGGATTAGGAAAAATATAAAGATAGAAGCTGTTTGACTTCCTGTGGAACTTCAATTTTATCTTGAGACAACCCTGGAATTTCCAGTCTACATGAAAAAAACCTACATCTTCTAGTGTAAGAGCTCACAAATTATCTTCTTGCTATGTTGATATAAGTGTGGCCTACTCAAATACTCTCAAATTTCTCACTTAGAGAGTGAAAATAGGCGAGTGAAGTCAACAAGATGGCAGAATATGTGTTTTCAGTGCTTTTTCCCTCACAGAAACATCAATTTCAACAACCATCTATTGCAGGTCTTTACCTCAGTTCACCTAAAGACAGGTCCTTGTCCCATGGCCATCAAAATTTAGGTTCACAGACTATTTGAAGGGTGAGTAAGGCAGGGTTTTATTGGGTGAAATGGAAAAAAAAAAAAAAAGGTTGGGTGAACAGACACTCTCCGCAAGGTCAGAGTTCCTGCTAGTGTGTTTTCTGCCTTGCAGCTTGAATCCCAGATTTCACACAGGAAGAGGAGGGGCGGGGCTCCTCCCCACTGCAAATGGCATGAACTTCTGTGGCTCTGCCACAGTGTGCAGGTCAGTCGGAAACTCTGCCAGGGAGCCCTTTTCACCTGACTGTCTCACATCCATGCATGAAAATCTTTTCACAAAAGCTAAGGAATCCAGGTGAAAGATTACAGTACCTAGATAGAGCATGAAAATAAAAAAGGGTATTGAAATAATGTACAAAGGACGGTTTCACACTACCCACTTCTCCCTTCCCCCAAGCCCATACAGCACACTGCAGAGACAGATACCCTCCCTGTGAGAGAAGAAGAGTAAAGTGGCCACTCAACTTTACCATGGACCCCAGAAACAGGCACACCAGCTTCTATGAACTATAGCACCAGGCCATTCCCCAAGGCCACAGGCTTCAGGCCTACCTCAGCAACAGGACAGGCTCTGTGGACCCAGCCTCCAGACTGACCCCCATAGTTCCAAGCTCCAGGCCTACTCTAGCACTAGGATAGCCCAGCCTATAACAGCCCCAGTCTCCAGGCCAGCCCCTGCAGACCCAGGATCCAGGCTGACCCTAGAATAAGGACAGTGCCAATGGCCCCAGGCACTAAGTTAAAAATTCAGACCCAGGCCACAGCTTGTGGACCCAGGCATAAAGTCAGTTGCTGCAGAACCAGGTGCCAGGCCCAACACTACTGACCTAGGCACCAGGTCAGCAATCCCAAGGAATCCAGCAACGGGTCCTCCTGTGGACTCCAGCAGCCAGCCCACACAGAATTTCTAAACATGCAGACAGAAAAAGTCATTTACCTGCCATAGCCAGCCTGAAAAGACTAGAGAAGGTGACTGTTTTCTCAAATGTGCAAATACTAGCTGGAACAGCTAAGGAGGCCTTGTGCCACCTTCCCCAAAACCCCCATCTTTTGGCTCCAAAAGAGACCTTTTCCCTCCACTTTAAGAGATAAGAGAGAAGAGTAAAGAAGACTTTATATTCCCTCTTGGATACCAGCTTAGCCACAGTAGTTTGGGGCAACAGTCAGAGTCATGTGGCCCCCTTTCCAGGCCCTGGCTACTAGACAACATTTCTAGAAATATGCTGGGCCAAAAGGGAACATACTGCCTTAGACAGAAGGATACAGTCCTGGGAGAACCCATCACCTGCTGACCAAAAGGACTTTCAGTCCTGAATAGCAAACAGTAATACCCAGGTAGTAGGCCATGGGCCTTAGGTAAGACTCTGAGACTTTCTGGCTTCAGGTGAGACTCAGCACATTCCCAGCTGTGGTGGCTATGGGGAAAAGTCCTTCTGCTTGAGAAAAGCAGAGAGAAATGTAAAGGAGACTTTGTTTTACACCTTAGGTACCAGCTCAGACACACGGTAGTAGAGAACCAGGTGGGCTCTTGGAGTATGCGATTCAGACTTTGGCTCTTGGACAGCATTCTGGACATGTGCTAGGCCACAAGGGAGCCCACTGCCATGAAGGGTGAGTCCCAGGCAAGGCAGCATTCACCACAAGCTGAATTAACAGCCCTTGAAGCTTTAGGAGTCTGGCAGTACTTGTCATGCTCTGTGATGATGGTGGCTACTGGGGGAGGCTCCTCTGCCTTTGCAAAGGTGAGGGAAGAATGGGGAGGACTGCATCTTATGGTTTGAGTGTCAGCTGAGCTTCAGTGCAACAGAACATCAGGTAGACTTCTAAAGTTTGTGACTGTAGTCCCTGACTCCAGGATGGCATTTCTGGACACTCCTGGGGCCTAGCGGGCCTCGCCATCTTGAAGGAAAGGAAACAGGCTTCGCTGGCATTGCCACCTGCTGGTTTTAGAGCCCCTAGGTCTTGAGCAAACAGCCAGGAAGTGGTTACAACAGGCCTTGAGTGAGACCCAGTGCTATACTGGCTTCAAGTCTAAATCAGAGCAATCATAGTGGTGGTGACCACAGAGGTGCTCATGTCACTCCACTCCCAGCTTTATATGGCTCAGAACAGAGAGATAAATACTCCATTTATTTGGGAGGAAGTAAGAGAAGAGAACAAGAATCTGTCTGGTAATCCACATAATTCTCACTGATTTTGTCCAAGACAGTCAAGACAATACCTCAATGAGCCTGCAAGAAAAATATGACCTCACCAAAGGAACTATATTAAAGCATCAGTGACCAATCAAAAACAGAGATATATGACCTTTCAAACAGAAAATTCAAAATAATTCTGTTGAGGAAACACAAAGAAATTCAAGATAACACAGAGAAGGAATTCAGATTTCTATCAGAAATTTAACAAAGAGTTTAAAATAATAAAGAAGAAGCAAACAAAAGTGTTGGAGCTGAAAAAATGCAATTGGTATACTGAAGAATGCATTGAAGTCCTTTAATAGCAGAATTTATCACACAGAATAAAAGAATTAGTGAGCTTGAATTAAACTTAAGAACTTCTACACAACAAAAGAAACTGTCAACAGAGCAATCAGACAACACACATAATGGGAGAAAAATTTTGCAAACTATGTATCTGACAAAGGTCTAATATCCAGTGTCTATAAAGATCTTAAACAAATTTACAAGAGTAAAACAAACAACCCCATTAAAAAGTGGGCAAAAAACAAGGACTCTTTTCAAAAGAAGCATACATGCAGTCAACAAGTGTATGAAAAAAAATCTCAATATCACTTATCATTAGAGAAACACAAATCATAACCACAGTGAGTTATCATCTCACACCAGTCAGAATGGCTACTATGAAAAAATGAAAACGTAACAGATGCTGGCAAGATTGTGGAGAAAAAGGAATGCTTGTATGCTTTTGGTGGGATTGTAAATTCGTTCAACCATTGTGGAAAGCAGTGTGGCAATTCCTCAAAGAGCTAAAAGCAGAACTACCATTTAACCCAGCAATCCCATTTCTGGGTATATACCCAGAGGAATATAAATCATTCTACCATAAAGACATGCACGTGAATGACCATTGCAACACTACTCACAATAGCAAAGACATAGAAACAACCTGCATACCCATAAATAGTAGACTGGATAAAGAAAATATGGTACATATACACCATGGAATACTATGCAGCCATAAAAAAGAATGAGATTTTGTCTTTTGCAGGAACATGGATGGAGCTGGAGGCTACTATCCTTAGGAAACTAACACAGGAACAGAAAACCAAGTACCGCATGTTCGCACTGATAAGTGGGAGCTAAATGATGAGAACTCATGAACACAAAGAAGGAAACAACAGAAACTGGGGTGTATTTGAAGGAGGAGTGTAGGAGGAGGCAGAGGAGCAGAAGAATAATTATTGAGTACTGGGTTTAATAAGTGGGTGATAAAAATAATCTGCATAACAACCCCCCCTCACCCCCGTGACAAGAGTTTAGCTGCATAACAAACCTTCACATGTACCTTAAAACCTAAAATAGAAAATTTTAAAGGTCAGGTGCAGTGGCTCATGCCTGTATTCCCAGCACTTTGAGAGGCTGAGGTGGATGGATCGCTTGAAATCAAGAGTTTGAGACCAGCCTGGGCAACATGGTGAAAACCCATCTCTACTAAAAATACATAAATTAACTGGGTGTGTTAACACATGCTTGTAGTCCCAGCTACTCGGAAGGCTGAGGTAGGAGAACGGTTTAAGCCCTGGAGGTGGAGGTTACAGTGAGCCAACATCATGCCACTGCACTCCAGCCTGACCAACAGAGTCATACCTTGTCTTAAAAAAATATAGTGAGCTTTGAGGTCAAGAGATCGAGACCATCCCGGCCAACATGGTAAAACCCCGTCTCTACTAAAAATACAAAAATTAGCTGGGTGTGGTGGCACACACCTGTAGTCCCAGCTACTCAGGAGGTTGAGGCAGGAGAATCACTTAAACCCAGGAGGCGGAGCTTTCAGTGAGCCGAGATCACACCACTGCACTCCAGCCTGGTGACTGAGGAGACTCCATCTAAAAAAAAAGAAAAAGAAAAAGAAAAGAATAGTGAGCTTAAAGGTGTGCTATGTGGAAATACATGTTCAGAGAAGACAAAACAGAAAACAATAAAAAACATAAAGGACACCTACAAGGAACTAGAAAATAGCTTAAACAGGAAATATCTAAGTTATTGACTTTAAAGAGGAGGTAGAGAAACAAATAAGGGTAGAATGCCTATTGAAAGGAATAGTGATAGAAAACTTCCTAAACCTAAAGAAAGATAGCAATATCCAAGTACAAGAAGGTTATAGAACACCAAGCAGACTTAACCCAAGAAAGACTACCTCAAGGTGTTTAATAATCAAACTCCCAAAGATCAAGGATTTAAGAAGGGATCCTAAAAGCAGCAAAAGAAAATAAACAAATAACACACAATGGAGCTCCAATACATCTGGCAGCAGATTTTTCAGTGGAAATCAGGCCTGTAAGGTTTCCACTGAAAAGAGAATTGGAATAGTTTATTTAAAATCTTGAAGGAAAAAAGATAAAAACTTTTACCCTAGAATAGTATATCCAGTAAAAGTGTATTTCAAACATGGAGAAATGAAGTGTTACCAGAATAACAAAAGTAAGGTATTTAATCAACACTAGACCTGTCCTACAAAAAATGCTAATACTTCAATCAGAATACTTCAATCAGAAAGAAAATAACGTTAATGAAAAATAAGTAATCACTTTAAGGTACAAAACTCAATGGTAATAGTAAGTACACAGAGAAACATAGAATATTACAACACTGTAACTGTGACCTTAAAACAATGCTTTTCCTAAGTAGAATGACTAATTAACTAATCATGAATAATAACTACAACAACTTTTCAAGAGATAGTACACAAATATATAAATAGAAATATCAAGAAGTTGAAAATGGGGGAAAAAAGTTAAGGCATAGAGTTTTTATTAGTTTTCCTTTGTTTGTTTGTGCAAACAGTGCTAACAGGTTAAAATGTTAATAGTTTAAAATGTTGGGTTATAAAGTAATATTTGCTAGCCTTATTGTTACCTCAATCCAAAAAATGTACAATGGAGACATAAAAATATAAAAGGCAAGAAACTAATCATATCACCAGATAAAATCACCTTCACAAAACTAAGACAGAAAGAAAAGAATGAAGAGAAGACTAGAAAACAAATAACAAAATGACAGCAGTAAGTCCTTACTTATCAATAATATTGAATATAAATGGATTAAACTCTCCAATCAAAAGACATAGACTGGCTGAATGGATGAAAAAATAAAAAACAAGACCTATTGACATGTTTCCTACAAGAAACACACTGAATCTATAAAAAACACATGTAAACTGAAAATAAAAATGTGTAAAAAAAAATTCCCTGCTAATGGAAACAAAAAAAAAGCATCAAAATTGCTATATTTATATCAGACAAAATAGATTTCAAGATGAAAACTATGAGACAAAGGAGGTAAAAATGTAATGATAAAGGGGTCAATTCACCAAGAGGATACAAGAATTTTAAGTATATATGCACCTAACACTAAAGCACAGCACCCAGCTATATAAAGGAAGTATTATTAGAGCCAAAGAGACAGATAAGCTCAAGTGCTATAATAGCTGGAGACGTCGACACCTTACTCTCAGCATTGGGCAGATCCTGCAGACACAAAAACAACAGTGAAATGTCAGACTTAATCTGCACAATAGACCAAATGTATCTAATAGATATTTACAGAACATTTCATCCAATGGCTGCAAAATATAATTCCTTCCTCAGCACATGGATTATTCTCAAGGATAAGCCATATGCTAGGTGACAAAACAAGTTATAAAAACATTCAAAAAACTGAAATTATATCAAACATCTTCTCTTACCACAATGGAAGAAGTTAAAAATGAATAACAAAATGAATTTTGGAAACTATACAAACACATGGAAATTAAACAATATGCCCCTGAATGACCA
This sequence comes from Macaca nemestrina, assembly GCF_043159975.1. Classification (NCBI taxonomy): domain Eukaryota; kingdom Metazoa; phylum Chordata; class Mammalia; order Primates; family Cercopithecidae; genus Macaca; species Macaca nemestrina. The sequence continues at coordinate 88,972,772 of NC_092145.1, forward strand.
GTGGGTCAATGAAATTAAGAAGAAAATATAATTTCTTGAAATAAATGATAATGGAAACACATCATACCAAAACCTACAGTACGTAACAAAAGCAGTACTAGGAGGGAAGTTTATAGAGGTGCCTACATAAAAAAAAATGGAAATTTTTCGAAAAAACAATCCAATAATGCACCTTAATTTTTTTTTTTTTTTTTTTTTTTTTTTTTTTTTTTTTTTTTTTTGAGACGCAGTCTCGCTCTGTCGCCCAGGCTGGAGTGCAGTGGCGCGATCTCGGCTCACTGCAAGCTCGGCCTCCCGGGTTCACGCCATTCTCCTGCCTCAGCCTCCTGAGTAGCTGGGACTACAGGCGCCCACAACCGCGCCCGGCTAATTTTTTGTATTTTTAGTAGAGACGGGGTTTCACCGTGGTCTCGATCTCCTGACCTTGTGATCCGCCCGCCTCGGCCTCCCAAAGTGCTGGGATTACAGGCGTGAGCCACCGCGCCCAGCCTAATGCACCTTAATTAACTAGAAAAGCCAGAGCAAACCAAACCCACAATCAGTAGAAGAAAATAAAGATCGTAGTAGAAATAAATAAAACTGAAATGAAAATATATATATAAAAGATCAATGAAAAAAGGAAAACCAAAGAAAAAATAGATGAAACTGAGTTGTTTTTTTGAAAAGTTAAAAAATTAGCAAACCTTTAGCTAGACTAGCTATGAAAAAAAGAGAGAAGATCGAAATAAAATCAGAAATGCAAAAGGAGACATTACAACTTATACAGCAGACATTAAAATAATCATTAGTGGCTGCTAAGAGCAACTATGTGCCAATAAATTGGAAAATCTAGGTTAAATAGACAAATTCTTAGATACATACAACCTACCAAGATTAAACCAGGTATGAATCCACAACCTGAACAGACCAATAACAAGTAACAAGATCAAAGTTGTAATACAAAGTCTCCCAGCAAAGAAGAGCCTGAAATCTGATGGCTTCACTGCTTAATTCTACCAAACATTTAAAGAACTAATACCGATTTTACTCAAATGATTCCAAAATATAGAGAAGGAGAGAATACTTCCAAACTCATTCTATGAGGCCAGTATTACCCTACTATGAAAATCAGACAAATACACATTAAGAAAAAAAAAAAAAAAAAAGAAAACTACAGGCCAATATCTCTGGTTAATAATGATGCAAATATTCTCAACAAAATATTAGCAAACAGAATTCAACAATACTTTTAAAAGAATGGGATCTGATTAAGTAGTTTCTGCACAGCAAAAGAAACTATCATCAGAATGAACAGGCAACCTACAGAATGGGATTAAATTTTTGCAATCTATCCATCTGACAAAGGGCTAATATCCAGAATCTACAAAGAACATAAACAAATTTATAAGAAAACAAACAAACAAACCCATCACAAAGTTGGCGAAGCATATAAACAGACATTTCTCAAAAGAAGACATTTATATGGCCAACAAATATATATAAAAAAAGCTCCTCATCCACTGGTCATTAGAGAAATGAAAACCAAAACCGCAATGGGATACCATATCACGCCAGTCAGAATGTCGATTATTAAAAAGTCAGGAAACAACAGATGCTGGAGAGGACATGGAGAAATAGAAATGCTTTCACACTGTTGGTGGAGGTGTAAATTAGTTCAACCATTGTGGAAGACAGTGTGGTGAATCCTCAAAGATCTAGAACCAGAAATACCATTTGACCCAGCAATCCCATTATTGAGTATATACCCAAAGGATTATAAATCATTCTACTATAAAGACACATGCACATGTATGCTATTGCAGCACTATTCACAATAGCAAAAACTTGGAACCAACCCAAATACCCATCAATGATAAACTGGATAAAGAAACTGTGGCACATATACACCATAGAATACTATGCAGCCATCAAAAAGGATGAGTTCATGTCCTTTGCAGGGACATGGATGAAACTGGAAACTATCATTCTCAGCAAACTAACACAAGAACAGAAAACCAAACACTACGTATTCTCACTCATAAGTGAGAGGTGAACAATGAGAACACATGAACACAGGGAGGGGAACATCACACCAGGGTGTGTTGGGGGTTGGGTGGCTAGGGGAGCGATAGCATTAGGAGAAATGCCTAATGTAGATGGTGGGCTGATGGGTTCAGCAAACCACCATGGCACATGTAAACCTATGTAATAAAACTTTAGTTCTACACATGTACCACAGAACTTAAAGTATAATAACACACACAAAAAAAGATTATTCATCATGCCACGTGTGATTTATCCCTGGGATGCAAGCATGGTTTAACATACAAAAATAAATCACTGTGATACATCATATTGATAGAATGAAGGATAAAATCAATATGATCACTTCAATTGATGCTTAAGAAACATTTGATAAAATGCAACATCCCTTCATGAATGATAAAAATCCTCAAAAAAACTGTACAGTGGGGGCATACCTCAACACAATAAAAGCTACGTACAACACACCCACAGCTAGTACCACACTGAATGGGGGAAAACTAAAAGTCTTTCCTCTAAAATCTGTAATACGACAAGGATGCCCACTTTTACTACTGTTATTCAACAGAGTACTGGAAGTCCTAGGTATAGCAATCACACAAAAAGAAAGATATAAAGGGGCATTCAAATTAGAAAGAAAGATGTCAAATTATCCTTGTTTGCATGTGATATAATCTTATATTTGGAAAAACCTAAAGACTCCACAGGAAAACTCTGAGAACTGATATGTTCAGTCAAGTTGTGGAACACAAAAATCAACATACAAAAATCAGTAGCATTTCTACATGCCAACAGTGAACAATGTGAAGAAAATAATTCTAAAAGCAATCCCATTTACAATAGTGACGCATAAAAGTAAATATCTAGGAATTAACCAAAGAAGTGAAAGATCTCTATAATGAAAATTATAAAACACTGATTAAAAAAATTAAAGAGGGTCCCCAAAATGGAAAATATTCTATATTCATGGATTGAAAGAATCAATAGTTAAAATGTCCTTACTACCCAAAGTAATCTACAGATTCAGGGCAATTACTATCAAAATATCAACAGCATTATTCACAAAAATAGAAAAAACAGTCTTAAAATTTATATGGAACCACAAAAGACCCAAAATAGCCATGCTATCCAGAGCAAAAAGAACAAAACTGGAGGAATCACATTGCCTGACTTTAAATTATACTACAGAGCTCTAGTAACAAAAATGACATGGTACTGGTATAAAAACAGACACATGGATCAGTGGATTAGAATAGACAACCCAGATGTAAATCCACATTCATCTACAGTGAGCTCATTTTTGACAAAGGTACCAAGAGCATACACTGGGGAAAGCACAGTCTCTTCAATAGCTGGTGCTGGAAAAACTGGATATGCACACGTAGAAGAATAAAACTAGACCCATGTATCTCTCCATATAAAAGTATCAAATCAAAATTAATTAAAGTCTTAGAGCTAAGACATCAAACCATGAAACTACTACAAGAAATCATAGGGGGAAATCCCCCAGGACATTGGTCTGGGCAAAAATTTATCAAGTAACACCCCACAAGCAGAGGCAATCAAAGAAAAAATGGACAAATGGAATGAAATAAAGTTAAAAAGCTTCTGCACAGCAAAAGAGACAATCAACAAAGTGAAGAGACAATCCGCATAATTGAAGAAAATATTTTCAAACTACCCATCCAACAAGGGATTAATAACCAGAATATATAAGGACCTCAAACTACTCTCTAGAAAAAAAAAGAAAAAGTCTAATCATCCAATCAAAAGATGAGCAAAAGATTTCAACTGAAATCCCTCAAAAGAAGAGATACAAATGACAGTCATAGAAAAAGGTGCTCAACATTATTGATCATCAGAGAAATGCAAGTCGAAACTACAATAAGGTATCATCTCACCCCAGTTAAAATGGCTTTCATCCAAAAGACAAGCAATAACAAATGCTGGTGAGGATGTGAAGAAAAGAGAATGCTTATACACTCTTGGTGGGAATGTAAATTAGTATAACCACTATGGAGAACAGTTTGGCGGTTCCTCAGCAAACTAAAAATTGACCTACCATATGATCCAACAATCCCACTGCTGGTATATACCCCACCCCATCTCCCCCAAAAAAGGAAACTAATGTATCAAAGAGATATCTACAGTCCTGTGTTTGTTGCAGCACTGTTTACAGTAACTGAGATTTGGAAGCAACCTCAGTGTACATCTATAGATGAATAAATAAAGACAGTGTGGTACATATACAAGATGGAGTTCTATTCACCCATAAAAGAATGAGATTCAGTAATTTTTAACAACATAGATGGAACTGGAGATCATTATGTTAAGTGAAATAAGCTAGACACAGAAAGACAAACATCACGTGTTCTCACTTATTTGTGGAATTTAAAAATCAAAACAAACTCACGTACATAGAGAGTAGAAGCCTCTTACCAGAGGCTAAGAAAGGTAGTGAGGGGCTGTCAGAGAGGTTGGAATGCTTAATGTGTACAAAAAAAAAAAATGAATAAGATCTACTATTTGATAGCACCATAGGTTGCCTATAGTCAGTAATAATGTAACTGTACAATTGAAAATAAAGAATGTAATTAGATTGTTTACAACTCAGTGGATAAATACTTAAGGGAATAGATACCACATTCTTCATGATGTGCTTATTTCACATTGCATGATTGTATCAAAACATCTCATGTACCCCATATGTACACCTACTATGTAGCCACAAAAAATAATTTTTTTTTTCTGAGACAGAGTTTTGCTATTGTTATCCAGGCTGGAGTACAGTGGCACGATCTCAGCTCACTGCAACCTCCACCTCTCAGGTTCAAGTGATTCTCTTGCCTCAACCTCCCGAGTAGCTGGGATTACAAGCATGTGCCACCACACCCAGCTAATTTTGTATTTTTAGTAGAGATGGAGTTTCTCCATGTTGGTTGGGTGGCCTTGAACTCCCAAATGCAGGTAGTCCGCCTGCCTTGGTTTCCCAAAGTGCTGGGATTACAGGAGTTGGCCACCGTGACCAGCCTAAAAATTTAAAAATTAAAAATAAATAAAATAAATTCAACATAGTTTAAAGACCTAAAAATAATATTTTTAAACTGTAAAACTACTAAAAGGAAATATAGAAAAATACTTTTTGATATACTTCTAGACAATGATTTTTCTTGATATGACCCACAAAACACAGGTAGCAAAAGAAAAAAATAGACAAATGAGATTACATCAAACTTAAATGCTTATGACCAGCAAAGAAAACAATAAACAGAGTGAAGAAACAACCCACAGAATGGAGAATATATGTGCAAACCATGCATCTGATAGGGGGTTGATATCCCAAACAACTCAATAGTAAGAAATCTAATAACCTGATTAATACATGGGCAAAGGATGGCCGGGCGCGGTGGCTCAAGCCTGTAATCCCAGCACTTTGGGAGGCCGAGACGGGCGGATCACGAGGTCAGGAGTTCGAGACCATCCTGGCTAACACGGTGAAACCCCGTCTCTACTAAAAAATACAAAAAACTAGCCGGGCGAGGTGGCGGGCGCCTGTAGTCCCGGCTACTCGGGAGGCTGAGGCAGGAGAATGGCGTAAAAACCCGGGAGGCGGAGCTTGCAGTGAGCTGAGATCCGGCCACGGCACTCCAGCCTGGGCTACAGAGCAAGACTCCGTCTCAAAAAAAAAAAAAAAAAAAAAAAAAAAATACATGGGCAAAGGACCTGAATAAACATTTATCAAAGGAAGACAAACGATCTACAAGTATTTGAAAAAATGCTCGACATCACTAATCACCAGGAAAATATAGAGTAAAAACACAATGAGATAACAACTCATACTTCTTAGAATGAATATTATTTAAAAAGACCAAAGTTAATAAATATTTGCAAGGATTTGGTTAAAAGGGACAATTTACATGCTATTTGTGGAAATATACATTGTTACAGACGTTATGAAAAACACTATTAAAGTTTCTCAAAAAATTAACACATAACTACCATACGATCCAGTAGTCCCATTTCTGGGTATACATCCAAAAAAAAAAAAAAAAAAAAGGGGAAATCTGGGTATCAGAGAGAGATATCTGCCGTCCCAAGTGTATGCCAGCACTATTCACAATATCCAAGATATGAAATCAACCTAGGTGTCTATCGACAAATGAATGGATAAATAAAATGTGATGTATATCACATTTTACATGTATATTTTATTATATATATTTATTTTTTTATATCATTCAGTCTTTAAAAATAAGGAGGGAATATTGGATTAAGATGGCAGATAGGAGGCAGGACTAGCTTGCAGCTCCCACTTGGAAAGACAGAGCAGCATGTGGAGACTCACATTGTAAACTTTTGCTCCAAGAACTACTGCAGGAACATGCCAGGAAAGCCAAGACAATCCACAGACCCTTTCAAGGAACTGGATCACCGTTGCAGGCTCCCTGTGATGCCAAAAAACTGTGAGTTGGCTTACTTTCTCAATGGGGAGGCTCATGGTCTGAGGCAAGCTCTCAGCACTGCTCACCGCCTACGTGGAAGTAGAGTCGGTGCTGTTGGGAGGGCACAGTGGGAGTGAGATGGCCTCTAGGACTGTGAGCTGCTTGTGAGCAGGATTAGACCTGTGACTGTTGGTTTTTCCTCACTTCCTTGGAGACCCCTTTGACTCAGGAGAGGCAGCCATAATCCAGGAAGTTTGGGACTACTTTAAACATCCAAACCTAAGAATAATTGGTGTTTCCAAGGGAGAAGATAAATCTGAAAGTCTGGAAAACATATTCAATGAAATAATCGATGAAAAGTTCCCCTGCTTTGCTAGAGATCTAGTCATCCAAATACCATAAGCTTGAAAAATACCTGGGAAATTCATCATAACAGGATCAGCGCCTAGGTTCATAGTCATCAGGTTATCTAAAGTCAAGACTAAGAAAATAATCTTAAGAGCTGTGAGGCAAAAGCATTAGCTAACCTATAAAGGAAAACAAATCAGAGTAACAGAAGATTTGTCAGCAGAAACCCTACAAGCTAGAGGGTATTGCTGTCCTATTTTTAGCCTCCTTAAAACAATTATCAGGCAAAAATTTTGTATCCAGTGAAACTAACCTTCAAAAATGAAGGAAAGATAGTCTTTTTCAGACTAATAGTGAAAGAATTCATCACTACCAAGCCAGAACAACAAGAACTGCTGAAAGGAGCTCTAAATCTTGAAACCAATCCCCAAAATACACCAAAATAGAACCTCCTTAAAGCATAAATCTCATAGGATCTGTATAACAATAACACAATGATGAAAACACAACAAATAAGCAAAAAATAGCACGATGAATAAAATAGTACCTCACATCTCAATACTAACATTTAATGTAAATGGCCTAACTACTCCACTTAAAAGATACAAAAAGGCAGAATGGATAAGAATTCACCAGCCAAGTTACTGCTGTCTTCACAAGACTCACCTAGCACATAAGTACTCAATAAACTTAAGGCAAAGGAGTGGAAAAAGATTTTCCATGCAAATGGACACCAAAAGTGAGCAGCAGTAGCTAGTTTTTGTTGTTGTTGTTATTGTTATTATTGTTGTTGATTGCTGTATTGTTGTTGCTATTGTTTGTTCTTGAGATGGAGTCTCGCTCTGTTGCACAGGCTAGAGTGCAATGGCATGATCTTGGACCTTAGCTAACTGCAACCTCTGCCTCCTGGGTTCAAGCAATTCTCCAGCCTCAGTCTCCTGAGTAGCTGGGATTACAGGCACCCACCCCTGTGCCCAGCTAATTTTTGTATTTTTATTTTTAGTTTTATTTATTTATTTATTTATTTTTAATTATACTTTAAGTTCTAGGGTACATGTGCATAACGTGCAGGTTTGTTACATATGTATACTTGTGCCATGTTGGTGTACTGCACCCATCAACTCGTCAGCAACCATCAACTCGTCATTTACATCAGGTATAACTCCCAGTGCAATCCCTCCCCCCACCCCACTCCCCGTGATAGGCCCCGGTGTGTGATGTCCCCCTTCGCAAGTCCAAGTGATTTCACTGTTCAGTTCCCACCTAGGAGTGAGAACATGAAGTGTTTGGATTTCTGTTCTTGTGATAGTTTGCTGAGAATGATGGTTTTCAGCTGCATCCGTGTACCTACAAAGCACACAAACTCATCCTTTTTTATGGCTGCATAGTATTCCATGGTGTATATGTGCCACATTCTTTTAATCCAGTCTGTCATTGATGGACATTTGGGTTGATTCCAAGTCTTTGCTATTGTGAATACTGCCGCAATAAACATACGTGTGCATGTGTCTTTATAGCAGCATGATTTATAATCCTTTGGGTATACACCCAATAATGGGATGGCTGGGTCATATGGTACTTCTAGTTCTAGATCCTTGAGGAATCGCCATACTGTTTTCCATAATGGTTGAACTAGTTTACAATCCCACCAACAGTGTAAAAGTGTTCCTATTTCTCCACACTCCCATTCTGTAGGTTGCCTGTTCACTCTGATGGTAGTTTCTTTTGCTGTGCAGAAGCTCTTTAGTTTAATGAGATCCCATTTGTCAATTTTGGCTTTTGTTGCCATTGCTTTTGGTGTTTTAGACATGAAGTCCTTGCCCATGCCTATGTCCTGAAAGGTATTACCTAGGTTTTCTTCTAGGGTTTTTATGGTATTAGGTCTACCATTTAAGTCTCTAATCCATCTTGAATTAATTTTCGTATAAGGAGTAAGGAAAGGATCCAGTTTCAGCTTTCTACTTATGGCTAGCCAATTTTCCCAGCACCATTTAGTAAATAGGGAATCCTTTCCCCATTTCTTGTTTCTCTCAGGTTTGTCAAAGATCAGATGGCTGTAGATGTGTGGTATTATTTCTGAGGACTCTGTTCTGTTCCATTGGTCTCTATCTCTGTTTTGGTACCAGTACCATGCTGTTTTGGTTACTGTAGCCTTGTAGTATATTTTGAAGTCAGGTAGCGTGATGCCTTTGTTCTTTTGACTTAGGGTTGTCTTGGAGATGCGGGCTCTCTTTTGGTTCCATATGAACTTTAAAGCAGTTTTATTCCAATTCTGTGAAGAAACTCATTGGTAGCTTCATGGGTATGGCATTGAATCTATAAATAACCTTGGGCAGTATGGCATTTTTCACAATATTGATTCTTCCTATCCATGAGCATGGTATGTTCTTCCATTTGTTTATGTCCTCTTTTATTTCACTGAGCAGTGGTTTGTAGTTCTCCTTGAAGAGGTCCTTTACATACCTTGTAAGTTGGATTCCTAGGTATTTTATTCTCTTTGAAGCAATTGTGAATGGAAGTTCATTCATGATTTGGCTCTCTGTTTGTCTGTTACTGGTGTATAAGAATGCTTGTGATTTTTGCACATTGATTTTGTATCCTGAGACGTTGCTGAAGTTTCTTATCAGCTTAAGGAGATTTTGGGCTGAGACAATGGGGTTTTCTAAATATACAATCATGTCATCTGCAAAGAGGGACAATTTGACTTCTTCTTTTCCTAACTGAATACCCTTGATTTCTTTCTCTTGCCTAACTGCCCCAGGCAGAACTTCCAACACTATGTTGAATAGGAGTGGTGAGAGAGGTCATCCCTGTCTTGTGCCAGTTTTCAAAGGGAATTTTTCCAGTTTTTGCCCATTCAGTATGATATTGGCTGTGGGTTTGTCATAAATAGCTCTTATGATTTTGAGATACGTTCATCAATACCGAATTTATTGAGAGTTTTTAGCATGAAGGGCTGTTGAATTTTGTCCAAGGCCTTTTCTGCATCTATTGAGATAATCATGTGATTTTTGTCTTTGGTTCTGTTTATATGCTGGATTACGTTTATTGATTTGCGAATGTTGAACCAGCCTTGCATCCCAGGGATGAAGCCCACTTGATCATGGTGGATAAGCTTTTTGATGTGCTGCTGGATCCGGTTTGCCAGTATTTTATTGAGGATTTTTGCATCGATGTTCATCAGGGATATTGGTCTAAAATTCTCTTTTTTTGTTGTGTCTCTGCCAGGCTTTGGTATCAGGATGATGTTGGCCTCATAAAATGAGTTAGGGAGGATTCTCTCTTTTTCTATTGATTAGAATAGTTTCAAAAGGAATGGTACCAGCTCCTCCTTGTACCTCTGGTAGAATTCAGCTGTGAATCCATCTGCTCCTGGACTTTCTTTGGTTGGTAGGCTGTTAATTATTGTCTCAATTTCAGAGCCTGCTATTGGTCTATTCAGGGATTCAGCTTCTTCCTGCTTTAGTCTTGGGATAGTGTAAGTGTTCAGGAAATTATCCATTTCTTCTAGATTTTCTACTTTATTTGTGTAGAGGTGTTTGTAGTATTCTCTGATGGTAGTTTGTATTTCTGTGGGGTCGGTGGTGATATCCCCTTTATCATTTTTTATTGCGTCTATTTGATTCTTCTCTCTTTTCTTCTTCATTAGTCTTGCTAGTGGTCTATCAATTTTGTTGATCTTTTCAAAAAACCAACTCCTGGATTCATTGATGTTTTGGAGGGTTTTTTGTGTCTCTATCTCCTTCATTTCTGCTAGGATCTTTGTTATTTCTTGCCTTCTGCTAGCTTTTGAATGTGTTTGCTCTTGCTTCTCTAGTTCTTTTAATTGTGATGTTAGAGTGTCAATTTTAGATCTTTCCTGATTTATCTTGTGGGCATTTAGTGCTATAAATTTCCCTCTACACACTGCTTTAAATGTGTCCCAGAGATTCTGGTATGTTGTATCTTTGTTCTCATTGGTTTCAAAGAACATCTTTATTTCTGCCTTCATTTTGTTGTGTACCCAGTAGTCATTCAGGAGCAGGTTATTCAGTTTCCATGTAGTTGAGCGGTTTGGATTGAGTTTCTTAGTCCTGAGTTCTAGTTTGATTGCACTGTGGTCTGAGAGACACTTTGTTATAATTTCTGTTCTTGTACATTTGCTGAGGAGTGCTTTCCTTCCAATTATGTGGTCAATTTTGGAATAAGTGCCATGTGGTGCTGAGAAGAATGTATATTCTGTTGATTTGGGGTGGAGAGTTCTGTAGATGTCTATTAGGTCTGCTTGCTGCAGAGATGAGTTCAATTCCTGGATATCCTCGTTAATTGTCTGTCTCGTTGATCTGTCTAATGTTGACAGTGGGGTCTTGAAGTCTCCCTTTATTATTGTATGGGAGTCTAAGTCTCTTTGTAAGTCTCTAAGGACTTGCTTTATGAATCTGGGTGCTCCTGTATGGGTGCATATATATTTAGGATAGTTAGCTCTTCCTGTTGAATTGATCCCTTTACCATTATGTAATGGCCTTCTTTGTCTCTTTTGATCTTTGATGGTTTAAAGTCTGTTTTATCAGAGACCAGTATTGCAACCCCTGCTTTTTTTTTGTTCTCCATTTGCTTCATAGATCTTCCTCCATCCCATTATTTTGAGCCTATGTATGTCTCTGCGTGTGAGATGGGTCTCCTGGATACAGCAGACTGATGTGTCTTGACTCTTTTTCCAGTTTGCCAGTCTTTGTCTTTTAATTGGATCATTTAGTCCATTTAAATTTAAAGTTAATATTGTTATGTGTGAACTTGATCCTTCCATTATGATATTAACTGGTTATTTTGCTCATTAGTTGATGCAGTTTCTTCCTAGCCTAGATGGTCTTTACATTTTGGCATGTTTTTGCAATGGCTGGTACCGGTTGTTCCTTTCCATGTTTAGTGCTTCCTTCAGGGTCACTTGTAAGGCAGGCCTGGTGGTGACAAAATCTCTAAGCATTTGCTTATCTGTAAAGGATTTTATTTCTCCTTCACTTCTGAAACTTAGTTTGGCTGGATATGAAATTCTGGGTTGAAAATTCTTTTCTTGAAGAATGTTGAATATTGGCCCCCACTCTCTTCTGGCTTGGAGAGTTTCTGCCGAGAGATCTGCTGTTAGTCTGATGGGCTTCCCTTTGTGGGTAACGTGACCTTTCTCTCTGGCTGCCCTTAAGATTTTTTCCTTCATTTCAACTTTGGTGTATCTGGCAATTATGTGTCTTGGAGTTGCTCTTCTCAAGGAGTATCTTTGTGGCGTTCTCTGTATTTCCTGAATTTGAATGTTGGCCTGCCCTACTAGGTTGGGGAAGTTCTCCTGGATGATATCCTGAAGAGTGTTTTCCAACTTGGTTCCATTTTCCCCCTCACTTTCAGGCACCCCAAGCAGACGTAGATTTGGTCTTTTTACATAATCCCATACTTCTTGCAGGCTTTGTTCATTTCTTTTTCTTCTTTTTTCTTTAGATTTCTCTTCTCGCTTCATTTCATTCATTTGATCCTCAATTGCTGATACTCTTTCTTCCAGTTGATCGAGTCGGTTACTGAAGTTTGTGCATTTGTCACGTATTTCTCGTGTCATGGTTTTCATCTCTGTCAGTTCGTTTATGGCCTTCTCTGCATTAATTATTCTGGTTATCAATTCTTCCACTCTTTCTTCAAGATTTTCAGTTTCTTTGCTCTGGGTATGTAATTCCTCCTTTAGCTCTGAGAAGTTTGATGTACTGAAGCCTTCTTCTCTCATCTCGTCAAAGTCATTCTCTGTCCAGCTTTGTTCTGTTGCTGGTGATGAGCTGCATTCCTTTGGAGAGGGAGATGCACTCTTATTTTTTGTATTTCCGGCTTTTCTGCCCTGCTTTTTCCCCATCTTTGTGGTTTTATCTGCCTCTGGTCTTTGATGATGGTGACGTACTGGTGGTGTTTTGTTGTGGGTGTCCTTCTTGTTTGTTAGTTTTCCTTCTAACCATCAGGACTCTCATCTGTAGGTCTGTTTGAGATTGCTTGAGTTCCACTCCGACCCTGTTTGCCTGGGTATTAGCAGCAGAGGCTGCAGAAGATAGAATACTGCTGAACAGCGAGTGTACCTGTCTGATTCTTGCTTTGGAAGCTTCCTGTCAGCGGTGTACTCCACCGTGTGAGGTGTGGGCTGTCGGTCTGCCCCTAGTGGAGAATGTCTCCCAGTTAGGCTTCTCAGGGGTCACAGACCCACTTGAGCAGGCAGTCTTTCCATTCTCAGATCTCAACCTCTGTGTTGGGAGATCCACCGCTCTCTTCAAAGCTACCAGACAGAGTTGCTTGCGTCTGCAGAGGTTTCTGCTGCTTTTTGTTGTTGTTGTTGCTGTTGTTGTTTAGCTGTGCCCTGTCCCCAGAGGTGGAGTCCACAGAGACTGGCAGGCCTCCTTCAGCTGCTGTGAGCTCCACCCACTTCGATCTTCCCAGGGCTTTGTTTACCTACTTAAGCCTCAGCAATGGCGGGCGCCCCTCCCCCAGCCTCGCTGCTGCCTTGCCATTAGATTGCAGACTGCTGTGCTAGCAATGAGGGAGGCTCCGTGGGCATGGGACCCTCCCAGCAAGGTGTGGGTTACAATCTCCTGGTGTGCCCCATTGCTTAAAACGCAGTATTGGGGTGGGAGTTACCCGATTTTCCAGGTGTTGTGTGTCTCAGTTCCCCTGGCTAGGAAAAGGGATTCCCTTCTCCCTTGTGCTTCCCAGGTGAGGCGATGTCTCGCCCTGCTTCAGCTCTCGCTGGTCAGGCTGCAACAGCGGACCAGCACCGATTGTCTGGCACTCCCCAGTGAGATGCACCCAGTACCTCAGTTGATAGTGTAGAAATCACCTGTCTTCAATGTCGCTCACGCTGGGAGCTGGAGACTGGAGCTGTTCCTATTCGGCCATCTTGCTCCGCCCCCATTTTTGTATTTTTATTAGAGAGAGGGTTTCACCATCTTGGCCAGGCTTATCTCAAACTCTCCTGACCTCATGGTCCACCCACCTCAGTCTCACAAAGTGCTGGGATTACAGGCGTGAACCACCGTGCCTGGCCAGGAGTGGCTAGTCTTCTATCAGACAAAACAAATATTAAAGTAACAACAGTTAAAAAAGACAAAGAGAGACATTATCTAATAACAAAAGAACTAGTCTAACAGGAAAATATCACAATTCTAAGTGTAGATGCACCTAACCCTGGAGTTCCCAAATTTATAAAACAATTATTACTAGACATAAGAAATGAGATAGATGGCAACACAATAATAGTGTGGGAATTAAATATTCCACTGACAACACTAGACAGGTCAAGACAGAAAGCCAACAAAGAAACAATGAACTTAAACTATACCTTAGAACCAATGGACTCAATGGATATTTACAGAACATTCTACACAACAACTGCAGAATATACATTATATTCATCAGCACATGGGATACTCTCCAAGATACACCACATGATAGGCAACAAAATAAGACTCAGTAAATTTAAGAAAGTCAAAATTATATCAAGTACTCTCTCAGACCACAGTGGAATAAAATTGGAAATCAATTCCAAAAGGAACCATCAAAATCATGCAAATACGTGAAAATTAAATGACCTGCTTCTGAGTGATCATTGGTTCAACAATGAAATCACGATGGAAATTTAAAAATTCTTTGAACTGAATGATAATAGTGACACAACCTATCAAAATCTTTGGGATACAGCAAAATATGTACTAAGAGAAAAGTTCACAGCATTACATCAAAAGTCTGAAATAACACAAATAGACAATCTAAAGTCACACTTCATGGAACTGGGAAAAAATACAAATCCAAACCCAAACGAAGCAGGAAAAAAGAAAAAATAAAGATCAGAGCAGAATTAAATAAAATTGAAACAAAAAATTTGCAAAAGATAAATGAAAAAAGATGGTTCTTTGAAAAGATAAATAAAATTGATAGACCATTAACAAGATCAACCAAGAAGAGAGAAGATCCAAATAAGCTCAATTATAACAGAAATGAAATAAAAGATCTTACAACTGATAACACAGAAATATAAAAGATTATTCAAGGCTACTATGAACAGCTTTATGTGCATAAACTAGAAAACTTAGAGGAGATGGATAAATTCCTGGAAAGATACAACCTTCCTACATCAAACCAGGAAAATATAGAATATCTGAACATACCAATAGCAAGGAGCGAGATTAAAATGGTAATTTAAAAATTGCCAAGAATAACAACAACAAAAAGCCCAGGATGAGAAAGATTCATGACTGAATTTTATCAGACATTTAAGGAATTGGTACGATCCTATTGATGCTATTCCAAAAGATAAACAGAGAATCCTCCCTAAGTCATTCTATGAAGCCAATATCACCCTAATACCAAAACCAGGGAAGGGCATAACAAAAAAAAAGAAAACTACAGACCAATATCCCCGATGAACATAGATGAAAAAATCTCAACAAAATACTAGCTAACAAACTCCAATAGCATATCAAAAAGTTGATCCACCATGATCAACTAAGTTTTATGTCAGAGATGCAGGGATGGTTTAACATACACAAGTCCACAAGTCAATAAATGTGATAAACCACATAAACAGAATTAACAAAAATCACATTATCATCTTAATAGACAAAGAAAAAGCATTTGACAAAATCCAGCATCCTTTTATGATTAAAACCCTTAGTGAAATTGGCATAGAAGGGACACATCTTAAGATAATAAAAGCCATCTATGACAAACCCACAGCTAACATTATACTAAATGAGAAAAAGTTGAAAGCATTCCCCCTGAGGACTGGAAAAAGACAAAGATGCCTACTTTCACCACTTTTATTTATCATACTACTGGAAGTCCTAGCCAGAGCAATCATACAAGAGAAACAAATCAGGGGCATCCAAATGGGGAAAGAGGAAGTCAAACTGTTACTGTTTGCTGATGATATAATCATACACCTAGAAAACCCTAAATACTCATTCAAAAAGCTCCTAGAACTGGTAAACAAATTCAGCAAAGTTTCAGGATACAAAATTAATGTACGCAAATCAGTAGCTCTGCTATACACCAACAACAATTAAGCTGAGAATCAAATCAAGAACTCAACCCCAGAAGGGCCAAATAGAAACAGCTCTGGTCTGCAGCTCCCAGTGAGACCAATGCAGAAGGTGGGTGATTTCTGCATTTCCAAAGGAAGTATCCAGTTCATCTCATTGGGACTGGTTAGGCAGTTGGTACAGCCCATGGAAAGTGAGCAGAAGCACGATGGGGCATTACTTCACCAGAGAGGTGCAAGGAGTGAGGCGACCTCCCTTCCCCAGCCAAGAGAAGCCATCAGGGACTGTGCTCCCTGGCCTGGGTAATACTCTTTTCCCATGGTTTTTGCAATCTGCAGATCAGGAAATTCCCTCATGAGCCTATACCACCTATATCACCAGGGCCCTGGGTTTCAAATACAAAACTCAGTGGCTGTTTTGGCAGACACTGAGCTAGCTGCAGGAGTTTTTTTCATACCCCAGTGGTGCCTGGAAGCCCAGTGAGACAGAACCATTCACTCTCCTGGAAAGGGGACTGAAGCCAGGGAGCCAAGGGGTCTAGCTCAGTGGATCTCACTGCCACAGACCCCAGCAAGCTAAGATCCCCTGGCTTGAAATTATCACTCCCAACACAACAGTCTGGAGTTGACCTGGGATGATTGAGCTTGGTGGGAGAGGGGCATCTGCCATTACTGACGCTTTAGTAGGTGGTTCCCAACCAACCATGCTAGGGAGACTGGGAGGTTTGGACTGAGCATAATTTACCACAGCATGGTAAAGCAGCTGTGGCCAGATTGCTTCTCCAGCTTCCTTCTCACTAGGCAGGGCATCTCTGAAGGAAATTCAGCAGTCCCAGTCAGGGGGTTACAGATAAAACTCTAATCTCCCTGGGACAGAGCGGGGAGGGGCAGCTGTGGGCACAGCTTCGGTGGACTTAATCTTTTTTGCCTGCCAGGTCTGAAGAGAGCAGCTGATCCTGACAAAGGGGATTCTCCCAGCACAGCACACCAGCTCTGCTAAGGGACAGATTGCCTCCTCAAGTGGGTCCCTGACATTTGTGCCTCGTGACTGGGAGAGACTTCCCAACAGGGGTCAAAAGACACCTCTCACAGGAGAGCTCCAGCTGGCATCAGGCCAGTGCCCCTCTGGGACTAAGCTTCCAGAGGAAGGAGCAGGCAGCAATCTTTGCTGGTCTGCAGCCTCCACTGGTGATACCAAGGCAAACAGGGTCAGGAGTGGACTGCCAGCAAACCACAGCAGACCTGCAGAAGAGAGAGCTGACTGTCAAAACATAAACTAACAAACAGAAAGCAACAACATCAACATCAACAAAAAGGACACCCACACAAAGACCCTATCCAAAGGTCATCAGCCAAAAAATCAAAAGTAGATAAATCCACAAAGATGAGGAAATACTAGTACAAAAGCATTGAAAATTCAAAAAACCAGAATGAGTCTTCTCCTCCAAATGATTGCAACTTCTCTCCAGCAAGGACAGAGAATGACATTGAGGAATTGACAGAACTAGGCTTCAGAAAGTGGGTAATAACAAACTCTTCTGAGCCAAAGGAGCATGTTCTAACCCAATGCAAGGAAGCTAAGAACTTTGATAAAATGTTACAGAAACTGCTAACTAGAATAATCAGTTTAGAGAGGAACATAAAAGACCTGATGGAGCTGAAAAACACAGCATGACAACTTCATAAAGCATACACAAGTATCAATAGCTGAATTGATCAAGTGGAAGAAAGAATATCAGAAATTGAAGATCACCTTGCTGAAATAAGGTGACAAGACAAGATTAGAGAAAAAAGAATGAAAAGAAATGAACAAAGCCTTCAAGGAATATGAGACTATGTGAAAAGACCAAACCTAAGACTGATTAGTATGCCTGAAAGTGATGTGAAGAATGGAATGAAAGTGGAAAACACACTTCAGGATATTATCCAGGAGAATTTCCCCAACCTAGCAACACAAGTCAACATTCAGATTCAGGAAATACAGAGAACACCACTAAGATACTACTCGAGAAGAACAACCCCAAGACACATAATCATCAGATTTTTCAAGGTTGAAATGAATGAAAGGAGATATACCTAATGTAAATGATGAGCTAATGCATGCAGCACACCGACATGGCACATGTATACATATGTAACAAACCTGCACGTTGTGCACATATACCCTAGAACTTAAAGTATAATAATACAAAAGAAAAAATGTTAAGGGCAGCCAAAGAGAAAGGTCAGGTCACCTACAAAGGGAAGCCTATCAAACTAACAGTAGGTCTCTCTGCAGAAACTCTACAAGCTAGAAGAGAGTGGGGGCCAATATTCGACATTCTTAAAGAAAAGAATGTTCAACCCAGAATTTCATATCCAGCCAAAATAAGCTTCATAAGTTAAGGAGAAATGAAATCCTTTTCGGACAAGCAAATGCTGAGATTTTGTCACCACCAGGCCTGCCTTACAAGAGCTCCTGAAGGAAACACTAAGTATGGAAGAGAAAAAAAAACAAAAACAAAAACAAACAAACAAACAAAAAAACAGTACAAGCCACTGCAGAAGCACACTAAAATATAAAGAGCAACAGCACTATGAATAAACTGCAACTAAACTGCAAAATAACCAGCTAGCATCATGATGACAGGATTAAATTCACACATAACAATATTAACCTTAAATATGAAGGGGCTAAATGCCCCAATTAAGACACAGACTGGCAAATTGGATAAAGAGTCAAGACCCATCAGTGTGCTGTATTCAGGAGACACATCTTATGTACAAAGACACACAAATGCTCAAAATAAAGGGATGGAGTAATATTTACCAAGCAAATGGAAAGCAAAAAATAAAAAAAATAAAAAAATAAAAAGGCAGGGGTTGCAATCCTAGTCTCTGATAAAACAGACTTTAAACCAACAAAGATTAAAAAAGACAAAGAAGAGCATTGTATAATGGTAAAGGGATAAATGCAACAAGAAGAGTTAACTATCCTAAATATAGATGCACTCAATACAGAGCACCCAGATTCATAAAACAAGTTCCTAGAGACCTACAAAAAAGCTAGACTCTCACATAATAATAGTGGGAGACTTTTACATGCCACTGTCAATATTAGACAGATCAATGAAACAGCAAATTAACAAGAATATTTGGGACTTCAACTCAGCTCTGTATCAGCTAGACTTAATAGACATCTACAGAACTCTTCAAACAAATCAACAGAATGTACATTCTTCTTAGGGCCACACGGCACTTATTCTAAAATTGACCACATAATTGGAAGTAAAACACTCCTCAGCAAATGCAAAAAAAAAAAAAAAATGGAAATCATAACAAAGAGTCCCTTAGACAACAGTGCAATCAAATTAGAACTCAGAATTAAGAAACTCACTCAAAACCTCACAACTACATGGAAATTAAATGACCGCTCCTGAGTGACTTCTGGGTAAATAATAAAATTAAGGCAGAAATAAAAAAGTTCTTCAAAACCAATGAGAACAAAGAGAAAACATAACAGAAACTCTGAGACACAGCTAAAGCAGTGTTAAGAGGGATATTTATAGCACTAAATGCCCATATTAGAAAGCTGGCAATATCTGAAATTGGCACCCTAACATCACAATTAAAAGAACTCGAGAAGCAAGCAAATTCAAAAGCTAGCAGAAGACAAGATAAAACTAAGATCAGAGCGGAACTGAAGGAGGTAGAGACACGAAAAACCCTTCAAAAAAAGCAATGAATCAAGGAGTTGTTTTTTGAAAAAGTTAACAAAATAAATAGACTTCTAGCTAGACTAATAAAGAAGAAATGAGAGAAGAATCAAATAAACACAATAAAAATGACAAAGAAGATATCACCACTGATCCCACGGAAATACAAACTACCGTCAGAGAATACTATACACTTCACCATGTAAATAAACTAGAAAATCTAGAAGAGGTGGGTAAATTCCTGGACACATACACCCTCCCAACACTAACCCAGGAAGAGGTGAAATTCCTGAATAGACCAAAAACAAGTTCTGAAATGGAGGCAGTAATTAATAGCCTACCAGCCCCCCCCCCCAAAAAAAAAAAAAAAAAAAAAAAAAAAAAAAAAAAAACGACCTGAGGGATTTCAGTCAAAGAATCCTAACAGAGGTACAAAGAGGAGCTGGTACCATTCCTTCTGAAACTATTTCAAACAATAGAAAAGAAGGACTCCTCCCAAACTCATTTTAGGAGGCCAGTTCATCATCCTGATACCAAAAGCTGGCAGAGACACAGCAAAAAAAAAAGAAAAATTTAGGCCAATATCCCTGATGAGCATCAATGCAGAAATCCTCAGTAAAATACTGGCAAACCTAATCCAGCAGCACATCAAAAAGCTTATCAATACAATCAAGTCGGCTTCATCCATGGGATGCAAGGCTTGTTCAACATATGAAAATCAATAAACATACTCCATCACGTAAACAGAACCAATGACCAAAAACACATGAATATCTCAATTGTGCTGAAAAGGGCTCTGATAAAATTCAACAGCCCTTCATGTTAAAAACTCTTAATAAACTAGGTATTGATGGTATTGATGAACATATCTCAAAATAATAAGAGCTACTTATGACAAACCCATAGCCAATATCACACTGAATGGGCAAAAGCTGAAAGCATTCCCTTAAAAATGGGCACAAGACAAGGATGCCCTCTCTCACCACTCCTATTCAACACAGTGTTGGAAGTTCTGGCCAGGGCAATCAGGCAAGGGAAAGAAATAAAGGTATCCAAATAGAAAGAGAGGAAGTGAAATTGTCTCTGTTTGCAGAAGATATGATTGCATATTTAGAAAACCCCATCATCTCAGCACAAAAACTTTTTAAGCTGATAATAAACTTCAGCAAAATCTCAGGATACAAAATCAATGTGCAAAAATCATAAGCATTCCTATATCCCAACAATAGACAAGCAGAGAGCCAAATCATGAGTAAAGTCCCATTCATAATTGCGACAAAGAGAATAAAATACCTAGGAATACAACTTACGAGGGATGTGAGGGATCTGTTCAAGGAGAACTACAAACTACTGCTCAAGGAAATAAGAGAGGACACAAACAAATGGAAAAACATTCCATGCCCATGGATGGGAAGAATCAGTATCTTGAAAATGGCCATAATTCCCAAAGTAATTTGTAGATTCAATGCTATTTACATTAAGCTACATTGGCTTTCTCTGCAGAAGTAGGAAAAAAAAAACTACTTTAAAATTAATATGGAACCAAAAAATTTGTATAGCAAAAACAACCCTAAGCAAAAGAACAAAGCTGGAGGCATCACACTGCCAGATCTGACCTGCAGACCCTGGCCAAATGGTGGATGAAAAAATGCATTCAGATACAGGTAACCAGTGAAAGAGTGGGCTAGAGGACCAGGCCGCTCACAGAAAGAGTTGTAGCATCCATGGCCCTGATAAGCTGGTGCTACAGGCATTTATTCAGTACAGATTTAATGACAAAGGCCTTGAGTCAACACACTTGTGTGTAATTAACATGGTCGCCCTCCCACTCCCACCCCCAGAGAGCAGTCCTGCACAGATGATTAAAGGCCAGGTTCTGAGGTCTAAGTAAACTAACTTATCCAGATCAATTCCCTTACACTTCCTTGTTATCTACTCTGAGAAAATTCAGTTGCCTTCAGTCAAATTATCTTTTGAGGCTTTTGCAAAACCACCTGGCCTTCCAAGAAGGTTTGCTTCTTTTCCTACACTTTCTCCCACCACCCTGACTTATCTCCTACACGTGTATGTTTACCGCAACATTATTTACAATAGCAAAGACTTGTAACCAACCCAAATGCTCATCAATGATAGACTGAATAAAGAAAATATGGCACATATACACCATGGAATACAATGCAGTCACATAAAATAATGAGTTAATGTCCTTTGCAGGGACATGGATGAAGCTAGAAGCCATCATTCTCAGCAAAGTAACACAGGAACCGAAAACCAAACACCACATTGATGGGCTAACTGTTAGGTTACCTTGCTGATCATCCTCCAATTGCAAGTCCTGCTCTAACTTAACTCAGAGATGAGGGAATAAACCCCAGAGAGATGCCTGGAGCATCTCTACAGTAGATGGACTGATATGAGTAATCCCCAATTAAGGGACTCAGTGGTGACCAAGCCAATTAAGATACTAATATAAACATTTGTTTATTCTAAAATAAATACAAGTAGAGAAGATCTCTACATAAAGGTCAAGATGATGAAAGCAGACAGTAAAACAGAATCCATAAGGTAATGTTAAAAGAAGTGTCACGTTTGACATGAGTAGAATGGGCTAATGTATCCAGTAAGGACCAAAAAGAAGACAGTTTGCTTATCTACAGACCAAAGAGTTTAGACATTAAAATGAACTTTGTGAGAGCTAAATACTGATGTGAACAAAAGCAACAGTTAACAAACATGTATTGAGTGACTACTACATATGTCACTGTGCTGACAGTGAATGAAAAACTTCATTAGAGACTTAATTTTATGAAGAGATAAAGATACCACAACTCCAAAAGGATTATATAAAGCTTACCAAAAGGTAGAGGGAGTGGCCTCAAAAGAGCAGCTATCTTCAAATTACCTAGTGGTCACAAATCCTTTGTACCTGGAAGGAAACTGAGCCTCCAGAAAAAGAAAGGAGTTGGTCTAGCTTTAAAAGCAACCATGGTCTCCTGGTTGCCAGGCCACTCTTTTTTCTGCTCTGTATTCTAACTTTCTCTGTACTGAATTACTGCCAAAGTATGTTGTCCCTACAACATTGTAGTCATTTTACATCACATCTACACACAAACATCAATTTAAGAATCAAAAGCAGTTTTTTTCATCATCGAATCATCTCGAAAATAGATATATATTTGGCAGCAACTTTCTGTACATGGTTCAAAAATGGTGCTGGGAAAACTGGAAAGCCACACACAGAAGAATGAAACTATATCTTCATCTCCCACCTTATACAAAAATCAACTCTAGATGGATCAAAGACTTAAGTCTAAGACATGAAACCACAAAAATTCTAGAGGATAACATTGGAAAAATCCTTCTAGACATTGCCTTAGGCAAATAATTCATGACTAAGATACCAAAAGCAAGTGCAACAAAAACAAAAATAAATAATTGGGACCTAATTAAACTACAAAGCTTCTGCACAGGAAAAGAAGTAATCAAAAGAGTATATAACCCACAGAGTGGGACAACCCACAGAGTGGGAGAATATATTCAGAAATTATGCATCTGAAAAAAAAAACCTATATCCAGAATCTAAAAGGAACTCAAACAAACCAGCAAGAAAAAAATTAAATAATCCCATCCAAAAGTGGACAAAGGACATGAATAGACATTTCTCAAAAGAAGATAAACAAGCAGCCAAAAAACATATGAAAAAAATACTCAACATCACTAATCATCAGGGAAAATGCAATTCAAAACCACAATGTGATACCACCTCACTCCTGCAAGAATGGCCATAATTAAAAAGTCAAAAAGTAATAGATGCAGGTGTGGGTGTGGTGAAAATAAAACACCTTTACACTGCTGTTGGGAATGTAAGTTAGTACAGCCACTATAGAAAACAGTATGGAGATTCCTTTAAAAACTAAAAGCAAAACTATCATTTGCTCCAGCAATCCCACTACTAGGTACCTACCCAAAGGAAAATAAGTCATCACAAGTGAAAAAGACACGTGCACATGCATGTTTACAGCAGCACAATTCACAATGGCAAAGATATAAAACCAACCTAAGTGCCTATCAACTGGTGAGTGGATTAAAAAAATGTAGTATATATACACCATTAAATACTACTCAGCCATAAAAAGGAATGGAATAATGTCTTTTGCAACAACCTGGATGGAGCTGAAGGCCATTATTCTAAGTGAAGTAACTCAAGAATGGAAAATCAAGTACTGTATATTTTCACTTAAAAGTGGGAGCTAAGCTATGAGGACACAAAGACATACAGAGTGGTATACTGGACTTTGGAGACTTGTAGGGGTGGAGTTTGGAAAGGGGATATGGGATAAAATACTACATATTGGGCATAGTGTGTGCTTCTCAGATGACGGGTACACTAAAATTTCAGCATTCACCACTAAAGAACTCATCCACGTAACCAAAAACCACCTGTACCCCAAAAACTAACGAAATAAAAAAAATCCTGGATTTGCCCTCTGGTGCCTTTTGGGGTTGTGATGATCCATTTAACCTGTAAAGACATAACTAAATGTTCTGTCAGGTAATACGGAGAAATGACAGATAAGCTGGGTTTTTTTGTTTGTTTTTTCTTTGTTTGTTTGTTTTTTTAAATCTTAATCCAAGTGGACAATGAAATTTACACAACATAATACTTGTCATTTTATTTCATTACAATTTCATCAAATACAATAAATTTATAATTTAAGAGAATGAGCAATATGTACCATATGTATGTATATAATCAGCTTTGCCTACTTTTAAAATAGGTTTTCATCACAGTATTATATGCTTGTTGTAGAAAATTTAGAAAACCCAAATGAGCAAAAAAAAATAATGTTTATATTATCATCTAGTGATAACCACTGTTAACATTTTGTGGTCTATTATTTTGTGAACGTGGGTATTTTTATTATTTATAAAATAATTTATTTTATTTTATACTACCTGGAAATTTTCTTTTTTTACTTAAAATACCTTATGAATATTGCCATTCATTAAGCATTCTTATATAGCTTAATTTTTCATGCAACTAATATTATAGAATTTAGGTTGTTTCCAGTTTTTATTTTTTTATTTTATTTTATTTTTTTTTTTTGAGTCAGAGTCTCGCTCTGTCACCCAGGCTGGAGTGCGGTGGCACGATCTCGGCTCACTGCAAGCTCAGCCTCCCAGGTTCAAGCCATTCTCCTGCCTCAGCCTCCACGAGTAGCTGGGACTACAGGCGCCCGCCACCACACCTGGCTTATTTTTTGTATTTTTAGTAGAGATGGGTTTTCACTGTGTTAGCCAGGATGGTCTGGATCTCCTGACCTCGTGATCCGCCCATCTCAGCTTCCCAAAGTGCTGGGATTACAGGTGTGAGCCACCGTGCCCGGCTCCAGTTTTTAATATTATATACAACTATTTAAGTATTTAAGTAATAACTCAGAGGTGAATCTTGACACATATCCATAATTAGTCCCTATACATACTTGAAATGAGGTTTCCAAGCCAAAGACTGAATATCTTAAGGTTTTATATAAATATTGTTAGAGATGTTAAATTCCCACCACTAGAGTGTCATTGCCTATTTATTTGAACTCTCACCAATCTGCCAACACTGGAGATTAACACTGTTTTTAATCTTTGCCAATTTGATATGCAAAGGATTATAGCTCCTTGCTGTTATAATTTGCATTTTGACCACATTTTTCCAAACCTTAACTGACTGATTATTTGAAATGCCACTCTACGCCTTTGTCCATTTATTTTTCTGATGAAGTTTTTGTCTTTTAGTAATTTATAAGAGCTTATTGCATGCAAACAACAGTAATTCTTTGTTAAATGTGTTGAAAATATTTCCCAATTTTGTATTTTACCTTTTAATTTTGTTTATATTTTACTTTCTAACTTATGATATTCATGTACATAGTTTTTTATTTTGTAGTCAAATCCATTACATTTTTTAATGGTTTTTCTCTGTGGCAAATTCTGTCTCTATAGGAGAGTATTTTGATAACAATTTTTGGCTATACATTTGCACAAGTCTTTGAAGTTTATGGTTTCTGATGCATTGTTGTTGAATTGTTGCTCTGTTGAAACTTTATTGCAGCATTTCAAGACCATTGTTTGGTCTTCTCTTATTTCTAGAATGGTCAGAGCTTTCACATTATGAATGAACAAACCTTTGCCAAAGACTTTCCAAAATATTTGAAGCAAAAGAATATGATCATCTTCTGACAGCTCAACATGTGTAAGTATGACTGTTTTATTCCTACAACCATTGTGATAATTCAGTGGAATATTGCAGAAAAATTAACCGGTTTTTTTTAAACATATGAATATCACTCTGAGTTGAGTGGGGGCTATTACAACAGTTTATTCTTGAAAATCTACTTAGCTTGATTGGGAAACAAATTTTAGTGATTAGGGTTCCAAACAAAAATTTCCTTTCATCCTCAGCAAACACAGGAACAGAAAACCAAACATCGCATGTTCTCACATAAGTGGGAGTTGAACAATGAGAACACATCGACACAGAGAGGGGAATAATGCACACCAGGACCTGCTGTGGGGTCGGGGATGAGGAGAGAGAACTTAGAGGACAGGTCTACAGGTGCAGCAAACCACCATGGCACACAAATACCTATGTGACAAACCTGCACGGTCTGCACATGTATCCCCCCTCCCCAACCCTATTTTTTTGTTTTATTTTGTTTTAGAATAAGAAAAAAATTTCTTTCTGGCAAAATATCTGCATTAATCCTTTTAAGTTATAGAATCTTAGAGCTGAATGGAACTGAATTTATCCGGTTCTATTCTGTTATATTTCAGCTTAGGAATGGAGCACAAGAAGATTAAATATACTTGTGCCAGGTAATAAAGCTAGAGAAGTCAGGTCTGGACTCCATTAGTTTGAGTAAAAGTGGATTATCTTCCTCTCTCAGATCTTTGGAATTTAAGTTCTGACACTGCACATATGTGAGTTCTACTGCTGCCCAAAACTTCTTTTTTATTAATACATGATTTTTTGTGTTACCGTTATAAATAATTGAGAAATGCATAAACATATATATATACCAAATTAATAGACGTTTCACATAGAAATAGTGCATTTGATTCTTACTCTTCCATAATATTTCATATTTCTAAACTAATTTGTTTTATAGTAACATATATTCTTTTTATAAAATGTTTGAATCCAGTGGTTATTGTTGTGGCTCGTAGATAGAAAAAATACTCCCCACTATTTTAAGAATGAGAAATTACAGTAAATTAGTCGAAGTCCATGGTAAGAAAATGCAGCTTGACTAATAGGATAGGCAGTAAGAAATGTAATAGTATTCCCTTTTAAGGTTTGTGTGTGTGTGTGTGTGTGTGTGTGTGTGTGTGTGTAAGTTGACATATGTCCAGTTAAGAAACTTTAGAAAATAAAACCACAAAAGGAGGGGGGTAATCATCCGTATTCTTAGAATCCAAATTCAACTGCTGATTGATATTTTATATACTCTAATTTTCTTAGTGCTTATGTAGTAAAGATTAGCAAGCTCCTATTTTTCCTAGTGCCCCTCCTTTCCACTTTCTCACTGTCCAAGAGTAGTTTCCTAGTATTTCAGGCTTTAACCCTTTCTAATAAATTATAAACATTGCTTATTCTAATTAGTGATACCTATTACTGTCTGTTGTACCTTTTCAAAATATAATGTTTCTTTTTTTTTTAGACAGAGTCTTGTTCTGTATTCCAAGCTGGAATACAATAGTGCAATCACAGCTGACTGCAGCATCCACCTCTCGTACTCAAGTGATCCTCCTGCCTCAGCCTCCCAAGTAGCTGGGACCATAGGTTTGTTTTTTACTTTTTTTTTTTTTTGTAGGGATGGGGGTCTCACTATGTTGCCCAGGCTGGCCTTAAACTCCTGTGCTCAAGCTATCTTCCTGCCTCAGCCTCCAAGGTGTAGTGATTACAGGTGTGAGCTACTGCACCTGGCCAGAATGTGTCATTCTTATTCAAAACTCTCAGCTGATTCCCACCACAGTACATGAAATAAGTCCAGCATCTGAGTCTGACATTTACATTCTTCAACAGTTCAGCCTTATCCTCTGTTTTTTATTCCATCTTTCCTCACCTCTGTTCTCATGCATGTTGTGTGTGTGTTACACACACGCAGACACACACACATCTTTTCACCACACAGGGTAATTATTATCTTTCCATGCTTTATACCACTGTTTCTCAAGCTGACTATGGTGAAGGACATTTTCTTTAAAGTTCTAATCTATCACAAATCAATACTTTATGAAATATAAGAATGAATTATTAGAAAAAAATGATGACATTTGGATGTCACAACAATGGCACATTACTATGTAAGTTTCGAAAGGAACTACTCTCAGTTTTTATACTTATGTGATCAACAACCAATAACAAATGGTCTGCAGACAAGCATCATTCCATGGGCCACACTTTGTATAACACTGCCATTAACTTTCCTATATCAATGCCTTTCATCATGCCATTTTCTTTCCTGGATTGCCCTTTCTTCCCAAATTCATTCCTAGTATTTGCTTACCAGAGTTTTCATCTTTCAAGTCCCAGCTCAAATTTTACCTCCCTCAAGAAGTCTCATATACCCTAGTCAGAATTAATCTCTTTTCACAAATGCCCACCGTGCTTCATATAAAAGACAAACACAGTACTTATCACAGCCTGATCTTTTTTACTGAGATTTAATTCACATACTATACAATTCACCCATTTAAAGTGGTCAATTCTATCATATTTAATATATACACAGTGGTGCAACCATAATTACAATCTAATTCTAGAATATTTCCGTCACACCAAAAGAAATCCCCTGCTGATTAGCAATGATACCCCAGTTCCCCCACTCCACCCAGCCTGACTTTATTATAGCTATTTTGATATGTATGTCTCCCTTTTGAAAAGTTGCATATTCTTAGAAGAGGGAGATTGGCAAGGGGATGTTACTCATCTCTAAAGCGGGAACTATGAAGAAGTCTAGATAGGCTACAGTGTTGTTTTTACAATACTTATCATCACACATTTGCTAATGGTTGAATTGTCTGTTTTATAGATAAGTTATAGACAAATCATTTGCTGAATGTTAGACAAGTTTCAGAAACCTCTGCTTTAGAAACACCTTTCTTCAATAGCAGCATTTATTTCTCATAGCTTTATTCTCTGGGAATGTACAGATGTTAAGGAAAACTACATCTGTTGATGATCACTCACTCTCAAATGACTTAGCCTTTTTCTTTTTTTTTTCTTGTTTTCATTTTCTGTGTTCAACATGTTAGCAGGGTTTTTTTTTTTTTCAATAAAGCAATATACATGAGATTCATCAAATATCCTGATGCGTATTTTCTTCCTATGGAATTCTGTGAGAGAATTTTTATTCCTGTAGCAAATTTTCTAGAAAGATAAGTCTGAATTTTTCTATTTTGTGAGGTTTCTTGTGGAGATATATGATATATCCCCATCCACTGCAGGCATAATTCACTATTCCCTCCTGTATTCTCCCAAACACTTTTTCCAGTCCTTACTCTAATATTCAATCATGTTGTGTTAACAGTAGTCATGAATGTATTTGTATTTCCTGCTAAATTATTAGCTTCTTGAAGACAGAAATTGCATCTGATTGGCCTGTTTATCCTCCACAGAGCCTAGTCAACTACCTGAGATGGAGTTAAGTGTTCAGTAAATGTTTGTTAAATGGATAAATAAGAAAATTAAAAGTTTTAGAGTGGAATGGACATGGGGATATATGTTAGCTCATTTGGTTTTAAATATATTCTAAATTGAGAAATAATTTATCTTTATTTTTAAAATGTGGATCTTTAATAAGAAAAAACTAGAACCCTAAGTCATTAACTTATATATTATCTCCTGTAATAGAGGATGCAGGAATTAGAAATGAAAGTTAAACCTCTCACCACATGGGGGAGAAGCATTGCTTCAGAAAGTAATTCCTGAGGGAAATATGTCCCCTTTTAAAATATTTTCTGGCAACTCCCACTAGTAGTTAGGCATAGATTTGCAGCTGCCGTTGTTTAATCCCTTTCACCCCAATGCTAGGGGAGGGGGATGTCGGGCTCTGTTTACTTAAAGTATTTTTGCCTTTGACACATATGCCAAGAAAACCTGAGGGAGAGTTTTTATTAAAAAGCAAATGATGATTTTCCTAGAATAGAAAATTCCCATGAAATTATTATTCTTAGTGAATATCAGCAGGGTGCCTGAACTACACATAACATGCCTTATCATGTAAGACAGATGCCCTCTAGAAAATGCCCCTCGGTATATTTCAGGGAAGTATAATCAGATAGGGTATGCATACAAACTTCAGAGCAAAAGTGTATGATCTATTCAGGAGGATCCTGACAATCCTTTGGAAGGGCAAGGTACCAAAGAGAGTAAGTAGACTGTAATATCTCCTTCTTACCTGTGGCAAAATATATAAGTTGGATAGGAATCAAGAATTCAAAATTCAGAGAGGAATTCAAATGCCTGTGTTTAAAGTATTGTAGCTCAAATAAATGTAGAGAAGATGGAGAAGTTTATGTTTAAAGAAAAAAAGGGGAAAACTACTAAAGAAAAATAAGAACAAGAGATAAAGTGAATAGAACCTAATAAAAGATCAAAGAAAAAAATTGTGTTTTCTTCCCATATCCAGTTTGAGTCTGTGGAGAAATTTTAAGATGGAAAAATGTAGTCTCATTTGTAGCTTTTTCCATAGCAAGAACATTTTATTTATTGCTCCAAGTTATCCAGGAAATTGAAGCTGATCAGGCCCCAGAAATAAAGTAGTCACTACTCAAATGAATTGACACATGAAGGTCTAGTGTCTAATATTTCAAAGGAAGTATTTATAAAGTTGAGGTTGTCTTTGGTTAGAATTCAGCTGTAGCTTTCTTCCTAGCAAAGTACATTGGGATTCCTCATGCTCGACACAGGAGAAAAAGTTTAATATCTTATCACTTAAAGTATGCTGATCTTTATAATTATAAAATTCTGAAAATTAGGATTAATAATTTAAAGCACAAATTTTAGTCATTCTTGAGACTTATGTTTAAAATACGAGATAAAAAGTTCCCTTTTGCTACTCAACAAAACAGTTATGAGTGGTATTTTAAGCCCAAGAAGAAGACTTCTATGCCAAGTTTTGTTGCTAGATTATGATGCTATAAAGGATGTGATTCATATCCTCAACAGGGCATTTGAAAAACACTGCTCAAAAACTGGAATAGGACAGAATCTGCCTACATGTCTTTGGAAACCAATGCCTTCCTGAGGGAAGGCACAAAGGGAAAGTTAGACTTCTTAACACGTGAAAAAACAATATTTCAGAAATAGTGTTTTCATGTATACTTACTCTTGCTACCAGTTACTGGTATACTTTGCTACTTTCCTTACTTAGTTTCTGTGAACTATGAATTTCTGTGTGTGTTCATTAATCCACATTCCTACATGAGCTTAAAGGAGCAGGGTAGGTAAGCCACATCTACTTTCAACAAACATTTCAAAGTACCTCACTATGCCTGACCGTTACCATCCTTTCCTGACTTGCTCTTAAGATAAACCAGACTGCACCGGGAAAGTAGCAGTTCCTCGCATATTAACAAGTATCTTACTGATACCTAATTTGCTTTCTCTGGATTAGTTAAGTAGTCATTGTTGTGACTTTTTTCTTACATTAGAATGCATACATATGCATATGCAACGCCTCCAATTCTTGTTTATTCAGGGACAGATGATCTAGTTTGTCATCTCTTCAAGTCTCTTTGCTTCTTCTTTCTCGTACTACCTTTCTTTACATCTTTTCCAAAGAGTAAGCAGAGCATTAAAAGGAGATGAAATTCAAATCAGTTAAGTCAGGCTTTGGGTTCCAAGATGGCCAAATAGGAGCAGCTCCGGTCTGCAGCTCCCAGTGTGATTGATGCAGAAGATGGGTGATTTCTGCATTTCCAACTGAGGTACCTGGCTCATCTCACTGGGACTGGTTGCACAGTAGGTGTAGGCCGTGGAGGGTGAGCCAAAGCAGGGCAGGGTGTCGCCTCACCCAGGAAGTGCAAGGGGTCAGGGAATTGCCTTTCCTAGCCAAGGGAAGCCGTGACAGATGGTACGTGGAAAATCAGGACACTCCAGCCCTAATACTGCACTTTTCCAATGGTCTTACCACACGGCACACCAGGAGATTATATCCTGTGCCTGGTTCAGCAACTCCCACACCAACAGAGCCTGCTTACTGCTAGTGTAGCAATCCGAGATTGAACTGCCAGGCAGCAGCCTAGGCTGGAGGAGGGCCTCTGCCATTGTTGAGGCTTGAGTAGGTAAACAAAGCCACCAGGAAGCTCAAACTGGGTGGAGCTCACCTCAGCTCAACCAGGCCTGCTTGCCTCTGTAGACTCCACCTCTGGGGGCAGGGCATAGCTGAACAAAAGGCAGGAGAAACTGCTGCAGACTTAAATGTCCCGGTCTGACAGCTCCGAAGAGAGCAGTGGTTCTCCCAGCATGGAGTTTGAGCTCTGAGAACGGACAGACTACCCCCTCAAGTGGCTCCCTGACTCTCATGTAGCCTAACTGGGAGACATCTGCCAGTAGGGGCCGACTGACACCTCATACAGTTGGGTGCCCTTCTGAGATGAAACTTCCAGAGGAAAGATCAGGCAGCAATATTTGCTGTTCTGCAGCCTCCGCTAGTGATACCCAGGCAAACAGGGTCTGAAGTAGACCTCCGGCAAACTCCAATAGACCTGCAGCTGAGGGTACTGACTGTTAGAAGGAAAACTAATAAACAGAAAGTAATAGCATCAACAACAACAAAAAGGACATCCACACCAAAACCCTGTCTGTAGGTCACCACCATCAAAGACCAAAGGTAGATAAAACCACAAAGATGGGGAGAAATCAGAGCAGAAAAGCAGAAAATTCTAAAACCCAAAGCACCCCTTCTCCTCCAAAGGATCACAGCTCCTCGCCAGCAATCGAACAAAACAAGACAACAAATTACTTTGACAAGTTCACAGAAGTATGCTTCGGAAAGTCGGTAATAACAAAATATCCCCAGCTAAAGCAGGATGTCCGAAAACATCACAAGGAAGCTAA
Source organism: Macaca nemestrina (assembly GCF_043159975.1). Classification (NCBI taxonomy): domain Eukaryota; kingdom Metazoa; phylum Chordata; class Mammalia; order Primates; family Cercopithecidae; genus Macaca; species Macaca nemestrina. The sequence goes on from NC_092145.1 coordinate 89,005,430, forward strand.
AAACCTTGAAAAAAGATGAGATGAATGGCAAACTAGAATAAACACTGTAGAGAAGACCTTAAGTGATCTGATGGAGCTGAAAACCATGGCATGAGAACTACGTAATGCATGCACAAGCTTCAGTAGCCGATTCGATCAAGTGGTAGAAAGGGTATCAGTGATTGAAGATTAAATTAATGAAATGAAGCAAGAAGAGAAGTGTAGAGGAAAAAGAGTAAAAAGAAATGAACAAAGCCTCCAAGAAATATGGGACTATGTGAAAAGACCAAATCTATGTTTGATTGGTGTACCTGAAAGTGACGGGGAGAATGGAACCAAGTTGGAGCACTCTTCAGAATATTATCCAGGAGAACTTCTCCAACCTAGTAAGTCAGGCCAACATTCAAATTCAGGAAATACAGGGAACTCCACAAAGATACTCCTCGAGAAGGACAACTCCAAGAAACATAATTGTCAGATTCACCAAGTTGAACTGAAGGAAAAAGTATTAAGGGCAGCAAGAGAGAAAGGTCGGGTTACCCACAAACGGAAGCACATCAGAGTAACAGCAGATCTCTCGGCAGTAATTCTACAAGCCAGGAGAGAGTGGGGGCCAGTACTCAACACTCTTAAAGAGAAGAATTTTAAACCCAGAATTTCATATCCAGCCAAACTAAGCATAAGTGAAGGAAAATAAAATCCTTCACAGACAAGCAAATGCTGAGAGATTTTGTCACCACCAGGCCTGCCTTACAAGACCTCCTGAAAAAAGCATAAAACATGGAAAGGAACAATTGGTACCAGCCACGGCAAAAACATGCCAAATTGTAAAGACCATTAATGGTAGGAAGAAACTGCATTAACTAATGAGCAAAATAACCAGTTAACATTATAATGACAGGATCAAATTCACACATAACAATATTAACCTTAAATGCAAAAGGGCTAAATGCCCCAATAAAAAGACACAGACAGGCAAATTGGATAAAGAGTCAAGACCCATCAGTGTGCTGTATTCAGAAGACCCAACTCATGTGCAGAGACACACATAGGCTCAAAATAAACGAATGGAGGAAGATCTACCAAGCAAATGGAGAATAAAAAAAAGCAGGGGTTGCAATACTAGTCTCTGATAAAACAGACTTTAAACCATCAAAGATCAAAAGAGACAAAGAAGGCCATTACATAATAGTAAAGGGATCAATTCAACAAGAAGAGCTAACTATCCTAAATATACATGCACCCAACACAGGAGCACCCAGATTCATAAAGCAAGTCCTTAGAGACTTACAAAGAGACTTAGACTCCCACACAATAATAGTGGGAGACTTTAAAACCCCACTGTCAACATTAGACAGATCAACGAGACAGAAAGTTAACAAGGATATCCAGGAATTGAACTCAGCTCTGCAGCAAGCAGACGTAATAGACATCTACAGAACTCTCCACCACAAATCAACAGAATATACATTCTTCTCAACACCACATTGCACTTATTCCAAAACTGACCACATAGTTGCAAGTAAAGCACTCCTCAGCAAATGTAAAATAACAGAAATTATAACAAGCTGTCTCTCAGTCCACAGTGCAATCAAACTAGAACTCAGGATTATGAAACTCACTCAAAACCACTCAACTACATGGAAACTGAATAACCTGCTCCTGAATGACTACAGGGCATATAACGAAATGAAGGCAGAAATAAAGATGTTCTTCGAAACCAATGGAACAAAGACACAACATACCAGAATCTCTGGGATGCATTTAAAGCAGTGTGTAGAGGGAAATTTATAGTGCTAAATACCCACAAAAGAAAGCTGGAAAGATCTAAAATTGACACCCTAACATCACAATTAAAAGAACTAGAGAAGCAAGAGCAAACACATTCAAAAGCTAGCAGAAGGCAAGAAATAACTCAGATCAGAGCAGAACTGAAGGATATAGAGACACAAAAAAAACCTTCAAAAAAATAAACGAATCTAGGACCTGGTTTTTTGAAAAGATCAACAAAATTGATAGATCACAAGCAGGATTAATAAAGAAGAAAAGAAAGAAGAATCAAACAGAAACAATAAAAAACGATAAAGGGAATATCACCACTGATCCCACAGAAATACAAATTACCATCATAGAATACTATAAACACCTCTATGCAAATAAACTACAACATCTAGAAGAAATGATTAAATTCCAGGACACATACACCCTCCCAACACTAAACCAGGAATAAGTTGAATCCGTGAAGAGACCAATAACAGGCTCTGAAATTGAGGCAATAATTAATAGCCTACCAACCAAAAGAAGTCCAGGAAAAGATGGATTCACAGCTGAAATCTACCAGAGGTACAAGGAGGAGCTGGCACCATACCTTCTGAAAGTATACCAATCAATAGAAAAAGAGGGAATCCTCCCTAACTCATTTTATGAGGCCAACATCATCCTGATACCAAAGCCTGGCAGAGACACAACAAATAAAGAGAATTTTGACCAATATCCCAGATGAACATTGATGCAAAATTCCTCAATAAAATACTCGCAAATTGAATCTGGCAGCACATCAAAAAGCTTATCCACCATGATCAAGTGGGCTTCATCCATGGGATGCAAATCTGCTACAACATACGCAAATCAGTAAATGTAATCCATCATATAAACAGAACCAAAGACAAAAACCACATGATTATCTCAATAGATGCAGAAAAGGCCTTCAACAGTAACATACTGAATGGGGAAAAACTAACAGCATTCCTTATGAAAACTGGCAAAAGACAGGGATGCCCTCTCTCACCATTCCTATTCAACATAGTGTTGGAAGTTCTGCTCAGGGAAATCAGGCAGGAGAAAGAAATAAAGGGTATTAAATTAGGAAAAGAGGAAGTCAAATTGTCCCTCTTTGCAGATGACAGGACCGTCCATTTAGAAAATCCCATCGTCTCAGCCCCAAATCTCATTAAGCTGATAAGCAATTTCAGCAAAGTCTCAGGACACAAAATCAATGTGCAAAAATCACAAGCATTCTTACACACCAATAACAGACAAACAGACAGCCAAATCATGAGTGAACTCCTATTCACAATTGCTTCAAAGAGAATAAAATACCTAGGAATCCAACTTACAAGGATGTGAAGGACCTCTTCAAGGAGAACTACAAACCACTGCTCAATGAAATAAAAGAGGACACAAACAAATGAAAGAACATTCCATGCTCATGGATAGGAAGAATCAATATTGTGAAAATGGCCATACTGCCCTAGGTAATTTATAGATTCAATACCATCCCCATCAAGCTACCAATGACTTTCTTCACATAATTGGAAAAAACTACTTAAAAGTTCATATGGAACCAAAAAAGAGCCCACATTGCCAAGATAATCCTAAGCCAAAAAAACAAAGCTGGAGGTATCATGCTACCTGATTTCACACTATACTACAAGGCTACAGTAACCAAAACAGCATGGTACTGGTACCAAAACAGACATATAGACCAATGGAACAGAACCGAGCCCTCAGAAATAATGCCACACATCTTCAACCACTTGATCTTTGACAAACCTGACAAAAACAAGAAATGGGGAAAAGATTCCCTATTTAATAAATGGTGCTGAGAAAACTGGTAGTCGTATGTAGAAAGCTGAAACTAGGTCTTTTCCTAACACCTCATACAAAAATTGATTGAAAATGGATTAAAGACTTAAATTTAGAACTAAAACCATAAAAACCCTAGAAGAAAACCTAGGCAATGCCATTCAGGACACAGGCATGGGAAAGGACTTCATGTCTAAAACACCAAAACCAATGGCAAAAAAAAGCCAAAATTGACAAATGGGATCTAATTAAACTAAAGAGCTTCTGCACGGCAAAAGAAACTATCATCAGAGTGAACAGGCAACCTACAGAATGGTAGAAAATTTTTGCAATCTACTCATCTGACAAAGAGCAAATATCCAGAATCTACAAAGAATTCAAACAAATTTATAAGAAATAAATCATAGAACCCCATCCAAAAGTGGGCAAAATATATGAACAGACACTTCTCAAAAGAACACATTTATGCAGTCGATAGACACATGAGAAAATGCTCATCATCACTGGTCATCAGAGAAATGCAAAATAAAACCACAATGAGATACCATCTCACACCAGTTAGAATGGTGATCATTAAAATGTCAGGACACAATAGGTGCTGGAGAAGATGTGGAGAAATAGGAACACTTTCACACTGATGTTGGGACTGTAAACTAGTTCAACCATTGTGGAAGAGAGTGTTGTGACCTCAAGCATCTAGAACTAGAAATACTCTTTGACCCAGCAATCCCATTACTGCGTATATACCCAAAGGATTCTAAATTATGCTGCTATAAAGACACATGCACACGTATGTTTATTGTGGCACTATTCACAATAGCAAAGAATTGGGACCAACCTGAATGTCCATCAATGATAGACTGAATTAAGAAAGTGTGGCAAGTGTTACTCTGGAGTGAACCTCAAGCAATCTCCAACAGAACTACAGCTGAGGGTCCTGACTGTTAGAAGGAAAACTAACAAGCAGGAAGGACACCTACACCAAAACCCCATCAGTACATCACCATCATCAAAGATCAGAGTCAGATAAAACCAAAAAGATGGGGAAAAAGCAGGGCAGAAAAGCTGGAAATTCAAAAAATAAGAGCGCATCTCCCCCTCCAAAGGAACGTAGCTCATCGCCAGCAATGGATCAAAGCTGGACAGAGAATGACTTTGACGAGATGAGAGAAGAATGCTTCAGTCCATCAAACTTCTCAGAGCTAAAGGAGGAATTACACACCCAGTGCAAAGAAACTAAAAATCTTGAAAAAAGAGTGGAAGAATTGATAACCAGAATAATTAATGCAGAGAAGGCCATAAACGAATGGAGAGAGATGAAAACCATGACATGAGAAATACGTGACGAATGCACAAGCTTCAGTAACCAACTCGATCAACTGGAAGAAAGAGTATCAGGGATTGAGGATCAAATGAATGAAATGAAGTGAGAAGAGAAATCTAAAGAAAAAAGAAGCAAAAGAAATGAAAAAAGCCTGCAAGAAGCATGGGATTATGTAAAAAGACCAAATCTACGTCTGCTTGGGGTGCCTGAAAGTGAGGGGGAAAATAGAACCAAGTTGGAAAACACTCTTCAGGATATCATCCAGGAGAACTTCCCCAACCTAGTAGGGCAGGCCAACATTCAAATTCAGGAAATACAGAGAACGCCACAAAGATACTCCTTGAGAAGAGCAACTCTAAGACACATAATTGCCAGATTCACCAAAGTTGAAATGAAGGAAAAAATCTTAAGGGCAGCCAGAGAGAAAGGTCGGGTTACCCACAAATGGAAGCCTATCAGACTAGCAGCAGATCTCTTGGCAGAAACTCTCCAAGCCAGAAGAGAGTGGGGGCCAATATTCAACATTCTTAAAGAAAAGAATTTTCAACCCAGAATTTCATATCCAGCCAAACTAAGTTTCAGAAGTGAAGGAGAAATAAGATCCTTTACAGACAAGCAAATGTTTAGAGATTTTGTCACCACCAGGCCTGCCTTACAAGAGGCCCTGAAGGAAGCACTAAACATGGAAAGGAACAACCGGTACCAGCCATTGCAAAAACATGCCAAAATGTAAAGACCATTGAGGCTAGGAAGAAACTGCATCAACTAATGAGCAAAATAACCAGTTAATATCATAATGGCAGGATCAAGTTCACACATAACAATATTAACCTTAAATGTAAATGGACTAAATGCTCCAATTAAAAGACACAGACTGGCAAACTGGAAAAAGAGTCAAGACCCATCAGTCTGTTGTATTCAGGAGATATATCTCACATGCAGAGACGTACATAGGCTCAAAATAAAGGGATGGAGGAAATCTACCAAGCAAATGGAGAATAAAAAAAAGCAGGGGTTGCAATACTAGTCTCTGATAAAATAGACTTTAAACCATCAAAGATCAAAAGAGACAAAGAAGGCCATTACATAATGGTAAAGGGATCAATTCAACAGGAAGAGCTAACTATCCTAAATATATATGCACCCAATACAGGAACACCCAGATTCATAAAGCAAGTCCTTAGAGACTTACAAAGAGACTTAGACTCCCATAAAATAATAATGGGCGACTTCAAGACCCCACTGTCAACATTAGACAGATCAACGAGACAGAAAGTTAATGAGAATATCCAGGAATTGAACTCATCTCTGCAGCAAGCAGACCTAATAGACATCTACAGAACTCTCCACCCCAAATCAACAGAATATACATTCTTCTCAGCACCACATGGCACTTATTCCAAAATTGACCACATAATTGGAAGTAAAGCACTCCTCAGCAAATGTACAAGAACAGAAATTATAACAAACTGTCTCTCAGACCACAGTGCAATCAAACTAGAACTCAGGACTAAGAAACTCAATCAAAACCGCTCAACTACATGGAAACTGAATAACCTGCTCCTGAATGACTACTGGGTACACAACAAAATGAAGGCAGAAATAAAGATGTTCTTTGAAACCAATGAGAACAAAGATACAACATACCAGAATCTCTGGGACACATTTAAAGCAGTGTGTAGAGGGAAATTTATAGCACTAAATACCCACAAGGGAAAGGTGGAAAGATCTAAAATTGACACTCTAACATCACAATTAAAAGAACTAGAGAAGCAAGAGCAAACACATTCAAAAGCTAGCAGAAGGCAAGAAATAACTAAGATCAGAGCAGAACTGAAGGAGATAGAGACACAAAAAACCCTCCAAAACATCAATGAATCCAGGAGTTGGTTTTTTGAAAAGATCAACAAAATTGATAGACTGCTAGCAAGACTAATAAGGAAGAAAAGAGAGAAGAATCAAATAGACGCAATAAAAAATGATACAGGGGATATCACCACCGACCCCACAGAAATACAAACTACCATCAGAGAATACTACAAACACCTCTACACAAATAAAGTAGAAAATCTAGAAGAAATGGATAATTTCCTGGACACTTACACTCTCCCAACACTAAACTAGGAAGAAGCTGAATTCCTGAATAGACCAATAGCAGACTCTGAAATTGAGGCAATAATTAATAGCCTACCAACCAAAGAAAGTCCAGGAGCAGATGGATTCACAGCTGAATTCTACCAGAGGTACAAGGAGGAGCTGGTACCATTCCTTCTGAAACTATTCCAATCAATAGAAAAAGAGGGAATCCTCCGTAACTCATTTTATGAGGCCAACATCATCCTGATACCAAAGCCTGGCAGAGACACAACAAAAAAAGAGAATTTTAGACCAATGTCCCTGATGAATACTGATGCAAAAATCCTCAATAAAATACTGGCAAACCGGATCCAGCAGCACATCAAAAATGTTATCCACCATGATCAAGTTGGCTTCATCCCTGGGATGCAAGGCTGGTTCAACATTCGCAAATCAATAAACGTAATCCAGCATATAAACAGAACCAAAGACAAAAACCACATGATTATCTCAATAGATGCAGAAAAGGCCTTGGACAAAATTCAACAGCCCTTCATGCTAAAAACTCTCAATAAATTCAGTATTGATGGAACGTATCTCAAAATCATAAGAGCTATTTATGACAAACCCACAGCCAATATCATACTGAATGGGCAAAAACTGGAAAAATTCCCTTTGAAAACTGGCACAAGACAGGGATGCCCTCTCTCAGCACTCCTATTCAACATAGTGTTGGAAGTTCTGGCTAGGGCAATCAGGCAAGAGAAAGAAATCAAGGGTATTCAGTTAGGAAAAGAAGAAGTCAAATTGTCCCTGTTTGCAGATGACATGATTGTATATTCAGAAAACCCCATTGTCTCAGCCCTAAATCTCCTTAACTGTTAAGAAACTTCAGCAACGTCTCAGGATACAAAATCAATGTGCAAAAATCACAAGCATTCTTATACACCAGTAACAGACAAACAGAGAGCCAAATCATGAATGAACTTCCATTCACAATTGCTTCAAAGAGAATAAAATACCTAGGAATCCAACTTACAAGGGATGTAAAGGACCTCTTCAAGTAGAACTACAAACCACTGCTCAGTGAAATAAAAGAGGACATAAAGAAATGGAAGAACATACTATGCTCATGGATAGGAAGAATCAATATCATGAAAATGGCCATACTGCCCAAGGTAATTTATAGATTCAATGCCATCCCCATCAAGCTACCAATGGGTTTCTTCACAGAATTGGAAAAAACTGCTTTAATGTTCATATGGAACCAAAAAAAGGCCCACATCTCCAAGACAATCCTAAGTCAAAAGAACAAAGCTGGAGGCATCATGCTACCTGACTTCAAACTATACTACAAGGCTACAGTAACCAAAACAGCATGGTACTGGTACCAAAACAGAGATATAGACCAATGGAACAGAACAGAGTCCTCAGAAATAATACCACACATCTACAGCCATCTGATCTTTGATAAACCTGAGAAAAACAAGAAATGGGGAAGGGATTCCCTATTTAATAAATGGTGCTGGAAAAAATGGCTAGCCATCAGTAGAAAGCTGGAACTGGATCCTTTCCTTACTCCTTATACAAAAATTAATTCAAGATGGATTAGAGACCTCAATGTTAGACCTAATACCATAAAAATACTAGAAGAAAACCTAGGTAATACCGTTCAGGACATAGGCATGGGCAAGGACTTCATGTCTAAAACACCAAAAGCAATGGCAACAAAAGCCAAAATTGACAAATGGGATCTAATTAAACTAAAGAGCTTCTGCACAGCAAAAGAAACTACCATCAGACTGAACAGGCAACCTACAGAATGGGAGAAAATTTTTGCAATCTACTCATCAGACAAAGGGCTAATATCCAGAACCTACAAAGAACTCAAACAAATTTTCAAGAAAAAAAACAAACAACCCCATCAAAAAGTGGGCAAAGGATATGAATAGACATTTCTCAAAAGAGGACATTCATACAGCCAACGGACACATGAGAAAATGCTCATCATCACTGGCCATCAGAGAAATGCAAATCAAAACCACAATGAGATACCATCTCACACCAGTTAGAATGGCAATCATTAAAAAGTCAGGAAACAACAGGTGCTGGAGAGGATGTGGAGAAGTAGGAACACTTTTACACTGTTGGTGGGATTGTAAACTAGTTCAACCATTATGGAAAACAGTATGGCGATTCCTCAAGGATCTAGAACTAGAAGTACCATATAACCCAGCCATCCCATTACTGGGTATATACCCAAAGGATTATAAATCATGCTGCTATAAAGACACATGCACACGTATGTTTATTGTGGCACTATTCACAATAGCAAAGACTTGGAATCAACCCAAATGTCCATCAGTGACAGACTGGATTAAGACAATGTGGCACATATACACCATGGAATACTATGCAGCCATCAAAAAGGATGAGTTTGTGTCCTTTGTAGGGACATGGATGCAGCTGGAATCCATCATTCTTAGCAAACTATCACAAGAACAGAAAACCAAACACTGCATGTTCTCACTCATAATTGGGAACTGAACAATGCGATCACTTGGACTCGGGAAGGGGAACATCACACACCGGGGCCTATCACAGGGATGGGGGAAGGGAGAGGGATTGCATTGGGAGTTATACCTGATGTAAATGATGAGTTGATGGTTGCTGATGAGTTGATGGGTGCAGCACACCAACATGGGACAAGTATACATATGTAACAAACCTGCATATTATGCACATGTACCCTAGAACTTAAAGTATAATTAAAAAAAAAAAAAAAGAAAGTGTGGCACATACACACCATGGAATACTATGCAGCCATGAAAAGGGATGGGTTCATGTCTTTTGTAGGGGCATGGATGCAGCTGGAAACCATCATTCTCAGCAAACTATCGCAAGGACAGAAAGTCAAACACTGCATGTTCTCACTCATAGATGGGAACTGAACAATGAGAACACTTGGACACAGGATGGGGAATATCACACACCAAGGCCTGTCTTGGGAAGGGATAGCATTAGGAGATATACCTAATGTAAAGGACGAGTTAATGGGTGCAGCACACCAACATGGCACATGTATAGATATGTAACAAACCTGCACGTTGTGCACATGTACCGTAGAACTTAAAGTGTAATAATTTTTTTAATAAAAGAAAGATGATCTTTAGATATCAATTTATCCAAAAACTTATGACCACTCTTCCAAAGACACATTTTATCACCTGTTGTATTCCCATGTAGATGGGGATATATTTAGAAAGTAGGCAGGGCTGGCCACGGTGGGTCACGCTTGCAATCCCAGCCCTTTGGCAGGCCAAGGTGGGTGGATCACTTGAGACCAGGAGTTCCGGAACAGCCTAGGCAACATGGCGAAACCTTGTCTCTACTGAAAATACAAAAATTAGCTGGGTGTGGTGGCACATGCCTGTAATCCCAGCTACTCGGGAGGCTGAGGCTCTAGAATCACTTAAAATCAGGAAGCAGAGGTTGCAGTGAGCCAAAATAGTGCTACTGCACTCCAGCCTGGGCGACAGAGTGAGATTCTGTCTCAGAAAAAAAAAAAAAAAAAGAAAAAAAGAAAAAGAAAAATGTAGGCACATGAGACTAGGAATAGTTATGAAGCCATAACTTTATTTTGATATTTTTCTTATTAAGCAAAATATCTGCTGAACCTGCCTGCTCACCCACAGAGCTGCTTATAAGTCAATAGTAACACAGTTTCTCACTTATGAGATGTCTGTGTATGTTGATGTTTTGCATGAACCTTATATATAGATGATGTCTATGTATTGGAAGTTAGAGACAAAAAGCAAAACCACAAGTATTTGGTATATAAATTAGATCAGTGGTCCTCAAAGCATGATTTGTGAACCCCTGGGAGTCTCAAGACATTTCATGTAATATGTGAGTTCAGAATTATTTTTATAATAATATCAAGATATGAGTAGCCTTTTTTTACTCTTCATTCTCTAATAAGTACAGAATTTTCCAAAGGATACATAATGTTTTATAATGTAATTCTAATGTTAACATGTAATGTTCATATTATTACAATTTTTAAAGAAATTTGTAAATATTCAAAATTTTTATTAATTTTACATTTTAATATTGTATATATTGATAGATACAACCCATATAAACAAAAGCTTTTGGAGTTCCTAAAAAGTTTTAAGAGTGGTAAGGGGCCCTAAGACTAAAGAGTGAAGAATCACTGGAATAGACCAAACTTGGTTCACAGTGCACTTTTTTCATAATACAAAAGCAGTATGGTCTTTGTTTTAGTTGTAGTGACCTTGTAATAACCTTCTTTATTATGTGAGGTAGAAGAAGAAAGAGAAAGGTAACTAAGATGAATCATTATCCATTGCCATTGAAAAAGAAGCCATGTACAGACATCTCTGAGTCTACGTAGCTCTTCATCTTGTTGGTCTCACTGAGAATTATATTTAGACACATGAACTGAACAATATTAATTTGAGTTTAAGGCTTCCAAATATGAAACAATGATTTTCATATCTGATTAGTAAGTGCAAGTGACCACCAGTATACTAAAAGAGATGCCAGATTTTTCTTCTATTTTCTTGTAGAAGAAAACAAAAACTTCAAATGCTTTTTCTAGTATTGCATTGGCTGGTTAGCTTTTGTGCCCATTGGTTTACTGATATTTGGGAAATGGTAAATGCCTTCTACTAATAAAGGCGTGGGCTCTGGCCTAAACAGATTGCAGGCAATTTTTTCATTATCACAGAATCAAAACAGATGTCTGGTTCATTCCAAATGATATTGCTCTCTCTTTTTAATGCTGATAAAATATAATATCTGTGCTATTTATTTGTTATTTATTACATACTGCTTTTCAGATACAGTCATCTTTTCATGTCTAAATATCTAACCTCCATTCCCGATCTGTTAACTCCATGAGGGATCTTTGATAGATCAGCTTATTCAACAGACACCTTTACAGCAGATGAAAACAAGTTATCAGTTTCCATTCACATTTCCCATTCCAACTTGAGGTACCTATAGTCTATAGTTCTTTGCTTGCTAGAACCCAGGCTTACTTAGACAGTAGTGGGAAAATGTAAAGATTTCAAGTTAGAGTATTACGTGATTATGTGATGTGTTGCTTTACTCTGTTAAATTTTTATTGTCGTTACTTATCTATGCTTACTAAATGAAAATTTTTGTTCTGCCTATACCATGAGATTCTGAAAAAAATAAGACTTTCTTGAAAAGATCTATTAAATGTAACGATATTGCATCTTATAGGTATACTCAAGCAGTGCAGGTCCAAATCATTAAAGCCTGCTTAGTCACCACCTGTGGACATAATTACATCACTATTATAGACATTATTCTGCATTTAACTGTAGAACTCTAGCATGGTGCTTCATTTTATGAAACACCTAGTTCAATATGTTCCTAACCTAGTTGGCCTATAAAATGAAACTAGGCTACTTTGGATACTTAGGATTGTTTCTGAGAATTAACCACACTGTGGATTATCCATGAGATAAAGCCTCCTCTCCAACACTACTCATAATCACTTCCAACAGGGAAGAGCTGGGCAAAGGTCAGAGGTCAAGTCTAAACAGAATGAGGTTTGTTTCTAAATAATACACTTCCCTGCCTATAAAAGTCACATCCAATTTCTTTACTATCTTCTGTAATTATGTATATTCTCTCACTGTAAGTTATTTTCAATTCTTTCCAGATAGAAGCTACTACTTACTAATCCTTGCAGTACCCTCACAGTTCTTAATGTATAAAATTTACTCAAAAATATATGCTTAATCAAGTAAACATTTATTGTTGGTCTACTATGTGTAAGGTATTGTTCTGGGAATTGGGGGGAAGGATGGGAGAGACTACATTTGTAATCTTCTTCTAAATTAGTAGGAGAGATGAGAATGTATGTAATAATGATTATGAGGTATTCTTTTCTTAGTGCTATAAAAGAGGTACATTTGTAAAATTTAGTCTATTGTTTTAGGTTAATAATGCTTCCTCTCTTTCATTAGTGTCCTTAATGGAGAGTCAGTGGTATGTGAAATTTCTAACCAATACAAGTGTACTGTTTCCATTTTAGGTGCCAACAATGAAAATTGAGGATGTCAGAATCTACCCTGATGTGTTCCAGAGAATGATGGCTGAAGTACAAGAAATGAGAGAGAAGCAGAGCAACATGGATGCCAAATTTGCAGAACTGAAGAAGTGCTTATTTTTGTGAAGATTTCCAGTGCTTGTTTCCAAAGTTTTTAAGTTTGATTGCCTCAAGTTTAGAAACTGAACTCTTGTTTTCCATGGCACTTTAGTGAGTTTTACTTCTTTTAAGTAAAGCTACAGCACTGAATCAAATGTTTTAGTGCTGGACTGCTGTTCATGTTCCAATGGCTTGGATCATATAACTCTGGCTGACTAGTAGACCACTGTATAAATCAGAAACGAAGTCACCAGCATCCAAGATAGCCATTCAGGTATGAATAATATAGCAGCTAGCAGTTTCTATTTGACACTACAAAAACAGAAAAGGATGTTAAATGTATAGGTTCTGAATTTAAGTACTCTAACCTACATTCCTGACTTATTTGCTAGTTCTTGGTGGCTTCAAGGATAATCTATGATTCCTTTCTTTGAAGATGTTTTTTAATTTTATCTATAAAATAGATACTTTAATATATTTTTCAGTGCTTTATAAAGAACCATATAGTGTATAAAACAGCATACAATGACCCTAACATTAGGGTATTTGCTAAGGCAGTAGCATTCAAAGGCAAAATTTCTTTTTTTCAACTTTTATTTTAGATTCAGGGTGATACATGTGCAGGATTGTTACTTGGGTACATTTTGTGAGGCTAAGGTGTAGGGTATGAATAATCCCATCACTCAGGTACTGAGCATAGTACCCAATGGTTGGGTTTATTTTTTCTATTTTAATTTTTATTGAGTAAGAATCTTCAGTTAAAGAGCACACATTTAAGGTTTACAACGTGATAATTTAGTACACACACACGTTTTAAAATTATCATAATCAAGCTAATTAATCCTTCTAATTCATAAACTTGGAATATCATTCCATTTATCTGTATTGTCTTTAATGTCCTTAATTATTTACATATATGTGTGTATATATGTGTGTGTGTGTGTGTGTATATATATATATATATACACATATATATACACATATATTACTTTAAGTTCTGGGATACATGTAGAGAATGTGCAGGTTTGTTACATAGCTTATACATGCGCCATGGTGGTTTGCTGCACCTATTGACCTCTAAGTTCCTTCCCCTCACCCTCCACACCACAACAGTCCCTGGTATATGCTGTTCCCCTCCCTGTGTCCATGTATTCTCATTGTTCAGCTCCCATTTATGAGTGAGAACATGCAGTGTTTTGTTTTCTGTTTCTGTGTTAGTTTGCTGAGGATGATGGCTTCCGGCTTCATCCATGTTCCTGCAAAGGACATGATCTCATTAACTTGTATGGCTGCATAGTATTTCATGATGTATGGGTGTCACATTTTCTTTATCCAGTCTATTATTGATGGGCATTTGGGTTAGTTCCATGACATTGCTATTGTAAATAATGCTGCAATAAACATGTGTGTGCATGTGTCTTTATAGTAGGATAATTTATATTCCTTTGGGTGTATACCTAGTAATGGGATTGCTGGGTCAAATGGTATTTCTGATTCTAGATCCTTTAGCAATTGCCACACTGTCTTCCACAATGGTTGAACTGATTTACATTCCCAAAAGTATTCCTATTTCTCCACAGCCTCACCAGCATCTGTTTTTTATTGACTTTTTAATAATTGCCATTCTGAGTGGTGTGAGATGGTATCTTGTGGTTTTGATTTGCATTTCTCTTATATCAGTGATTTTGAGTTTTTTCCCATATATTTGTTGGCTGCATAAATACCTTCTTTTGAGAAGTGTCTGTTCATATCCTTTGTCCACTTTTTGATGTTTTTTTTTTTGTTGTTGTTGTTCTTGTAAATTTGTTTAAGTTTCTTGTAAATTCTGGATACTAGACCTTTGTCAGATGGGTAGATTGAAAAACTTTTCTCCCATTCTGTAAGTTGCCTGTTCACTCTGATGATAGTTTCTTTTGCTGAGCAGAAGCTCTTTAGTTTAATTAGATCCCATTTGTCAATTTTGACTTTTGTTGCAATTGCTTTTGGGATTTTCATCATGAAGTCTTTGCCCATGCCTATGTCCTGAATGGTATTGCCTAAGATTTCTTCTAGGGTTTTTATGGTTTAAGTATTTAATCCATCTCGAGTTAATTTTTGTATAAGGTGTAAGGAAGGGGTCCAGTTTCAGTTTTCTGAATGTGGCTAACCAGTTTTCCCAGCACCATTTGTTTAATAGGGGATCTTCTCCCCATTGCTTGTTTCTGTCAGGTTTGTAGAAAATCAGATGGTGTAGATGTGTAGTGTTAGTTCTGAGGTCTTTGTTCTGTTCAATTGGCTATATGTCTGTTTTGGTACCAGCGCCATGCTGTTTTAGTTACTGTAGCCTTGTAGTACAGTTCAAAGTCAGGTAGCATGATGCCTCCAGCTTTGTTCTTTTTGCTTAAGATTGTCTTGGCTATACATGGTCTTCTTTAATTCCACATGAAATTTAAAGGTTTTTTTTTTTTTTTTCTAATTCTGTGAAAAATGTCGATGGTAGTTTGATGGGAATAGCACTGAATCTACAAATTACTTTGGGCGGTATGGTCATTTTCACGATATTGATTCTTCCTATACATGAAGATGGAATGTTTTTCCATTTGTTTGTGTCCTCTCTCATTTCCTCGAGCAGTGGTTTGTAGTTCTCCTTGATGAGGTCCTTCACATCCCTTCTTAGCTGTATTCCCACGTATTTTCTTTTTGTAGCAATTCCGAATGGGAGTTCATTCATGATATGGCTCTCTGCTTGTTTATTATTAGTGTAAAGGAATGCTTGTGATTTTTGCATGTTAATTTTGTATCCTGAGACTTTGCTAAAGTTGCTTATTATTTTAAGAAATTTTGGTGCTAAGATGAAGGGTTTTCTAAATATAAAATAATGTCGTCTGCAAACAGAGACAATTTGACTTCCTTTCTTCCTATTTGAATACTCTTTATTCATTTGTGCGATTGCCCTGGCCAGAACTTCCAATAAGATGTTGAATAGGAGTGTTGAGAAAGAGCATCCTTGTCCTGCACTGGTTTTCAAAGTGAATGCTTCCAGCTTTTGCTCATGCAATATGATATTGACTGTGGGTTTATCATAAAAAGTTCCTATTATTTTGAGATATGTTCCATCAATACATAGTTTATTGAGAGTTTTTAACATGAAGGGATGTTGAATTTTATCAAAGGCCTTTTCCGCATCTATTGAGTTAATCATGTGGGTTTTGTCTTTGGTTCTGTTTATGTGATGGATTACGTTTATTGATTTGCGTATGTTGAACCAGACTTGCATTCCAGGGGTGAAGCTAACTCAATCATGATGGACAAGTTTTTGGTGTGCTGCTAGTTCAATTTGCCAGAATTTTATTGAGGATATTCGCATCAATGTTTATCAGAGATATTGGCCTGAAGTGTTCTTTGTTGTGTCTCTTCCCGATTTTGGTATCAGGATGATGCTGGCTTCATAAAATGAGTTAGGGAGGTGTCCCTCCTTTTCAATTGTTTGTTTGGAATAGTTTCAGAAGGAATGGTACCAGCTTTTCTTTGTACCTGTGGTAGAATTTGGCTTTGAGTCTTCCCTCCTGGGATTTTCTTTCTTCTTCTTTTTTTTTTTTTTTTTTTTGGTTTGTAGGCTTTTAATTATTGCCTCAATTTCAGAACGTGTCCCAACCATTAGTTTTTCAATCCTTTCCCGTCTCCCCGTCTCCTCCCTCTGGTAGCCTTCAGCTTCTATTGTTGCTGTCTTTATATCCATGAGTACTCAACATTTAGCCCCCACTTATAAGTGAGAACATGTGTTTTTTTATTTTCTTTTCCTGTGTCAATTTGCTTAGGATAATGGCCTCCAGCTGAATTCATGTTGCTGCAAAGAATCTGATTTCATTCTTTCATGGCTGCATAGTATTTCATGGTGTATATGTAGCACATTTTCTTTATCTGGTTTACCATTGATGGGTACCTAGGTCAATTCAATGTCTTTGCTATTGTGAATAGTGTGACCATGAACACGTCAGTCCCTGACCTTTTGGAAGAACAATATGTTGTCCTGTAGATACACACTCAGTAATGGGATTGCTGGGTCAAATGGTTGTTTTCAGTTCTTTGAGAGGATTATGGCAGATGGGAGGGAGGGATCGTGGCATACTGGAGGAAGGACTAGATTGCAGCTCTTACTCAGATGAACAGAGCAGGGTGTGGAGGCCCACATCATAAATTTTTGCTCCAGAACGACGGGAGGAATAAATCAGGAAACACAAGAGGAACCACAGACCCTCTGAAGGAAGAGGATTTCTCCTTCAGGACCTGGGATATAAATACTGTGCTGGTATCCATGGTTGAGAGACCCACAGACTGTTCACATCACAAGACTCTGTGCAGACAACCCCCAGTTCCAGTCCAGAGCTGGGTAGGCTTGCTGCGTGGCTAGATCCAGAATAGAGATAACAATCGCTACAGCTTGGCTCTAAGGAAGCTACATCCATAGAAAAAGGGGGTGAGTACTACATCAAAAGCACACCCTGCAAGACAAAAGAATCTGAACAACAGCCTTCAGCCCTAGACATTCCCTCTGACGAGCCTACCCAAATGAGAAAGAATGAGAAAACAACTCAAGTAACATGACCAAACAAGGTTCATAACACCCCCCAAAAATCACACTAGCTCACCAGGAATGGATCCAAACCAAGAAGAAATCCCTGAATTACTTGAAAAATAATTCAGGAGGTTAGTTATTAAGATAATCAAGGAGGCACCAGAGAAAGGCAAAGCCCCATGGAAGAAAATTAAAAAAAAAAAAAAGATACAAGAAGTGAAGGGGGAAATATTTAAAGAAATAGACAACATAAAGAAAAAACAATCAAAACTTCAGGAAACAATGGACAGTTATAGAAATGCAAAATGCTCTGGAAAGTCTCAACAATAAAATCTAACAAGTAGAAGAAAGAAATTCAGAGCTCAAAGGCAAGGTTTTCAAATTAACACAATCCAACAAACACAAAGGAAAAAAAGAATAAGAAAATGTGGAGAAAGCATCCGAGAAGTCTGGGATTATGTTAAATGACCAAACCTAAGAAGAATTGGTATTCCTGAGTTATAAGAGAAATCTAAAAGTTTGGAAAACTTATTTGGGAGAATAATCAAGGAAAAATTCCTTGGCCTTGTTAGAGATATAGACATCCAAAAACAAGAAACACAAAGAAAACCTGGAAAATACATAGCAGAAAGATCATCACCTAATCACATTGTCATCAGATTGTCTAAAATTAAGATGAAGAAAATAATCTTAAGAGCTGTGAGACAAAAATACAAGGTTACAAAAAACAAAAACAAAAACAAAACCTACCAGATAAACGGTAGATTTCTCAGCAGAAACACTATGAGCTAGAAGGGATTGGGGCTCTATTTTCAGGCTCCTCAAACAAAACAATTATCAGCCAAAAATTTTGTATCCAACAAAACTAAGTTTCACATATGATGAATTTGTTTTTCTTTTTCAGACAAACAAATACTGAGATAATTCACCCCTACCAAGCCACCACTACAAGAACTGCTGAAAGGAGCTCTATATCTTGAAACCAATTCTGGAAATATATCTAAACAGAATCTCTTTAAAGCATAAATCACACAGGACCTATAAAACAAAAATACAAGTTAAAAAACAAAAACCAAGGTATACAGGCAACAAATAGCATGATTAATGGAATGGGACCGCACATCTCAATACTAACACTGAATGTAAATGGCCTAATTACTTCACTTAAAAGGTATAGAATTGCAGAATGGATAAGAATTCACCAACCATCTACTGCCTTCCAGAGACTCACCTAACACATAAGGACTCATATAAACTTATGGTAAATGAGTGGAAAAATACATTTCATGCAAATGGACACCAAAAGTGAGCAGGGGTAGCTATTCTTACATCAGACAAACTTTAAAGCAACAGCCGTTAAAAAAGACAAAGGGGGACATTATATAATGGTAAAAGGCCTTGTCCAACAGAAAAATATCACAATCCTAAACATATATGCACCTAACACAGGAGCTCCCAAATTTATGAAATAAATACTAATACACCTAAGAAATGAGACAAACAGCAACACAATAACAGTGGGGGACTTCAGTAATCCACTGACAGCAATAGACAGGTCATCAAGACAGAAAGACAACAAAGAAACAATGAATTTAAACTATACCCTGGAACAAATACAGATATATACAGAACATTCCATCCAACAACCGAGAATATACATTCTATTCAACAGTGCATGGAACTTTCTCCAAGATAGACCATATGATAGGACACAAAATGAGCCTCAATAAATTTTTAAAAATTGAAATTATATCAAGCACTCTCTCAGACCACAGTGGAATAAAATTGGAAATCAACTTCAAAAGGAACCTTCAAAACCATGCAAATACATAAAAATTAACCTGCTACTGAATGATAATTGGATCAAAAATGAAATCAAAACAAACCTTAAAATATTCTTCAAACTTAACGACAATAGTGACACAACCTATCAAAACCTCTGAGATAAAGCAAAGGCGGTGCTAAGAGGAAAGGTCATAGCCCTAAAAGCCTATGTCAAAAAGTCTGAAAGAGCACAGACAATCTAAGGTCACACCCTAAGGAACTAGAGAAACAAGAACAAACCAAACCCAAACCCAGCAGAAGAAAGGAAATAACTAAGATCAAAACAGAACGAATGAAATTGAAACAAAATAAAACAATACAAAAGATAAATGAGAGAAAAAGCTGGTTCTTTGGAAAGATAAATAAAACCGATAGATCATAAGCAAAATTAACCAAGAAAAGAAGAGAGAAAATCCAAGTAACTTTAATAAGAAATGAAATGGGAGATATTACAACTGACACCACAGAAATACAAAAGATCATTCAAGGCTACTATGAACACCTTTATGCACATAAACTAGAAAACCTAGAAGAGATGGATAAATTCTTGGAAAGATACAACCCTCCTAGCTTAAATCAGGAAGAATCAGAAACCTTGAACAGACCAAGGTTTGAAATGGTAATTTTAAAATTACCAACAACAACAAAAAAAGTCTAGGACCAGAAGGATGCACACCAGAGTTCTACCAGACATTCAAAGAATAATTGGTACCAATCCTGTTGACTCTATTCCACAAGACAGAGAAAGAGGGAACCCTGTGCATCATTCTTTGAAATCAGTATCACTCTAATACCAAAACTAAGAAAGGACATAACCAAAAAAGAAAACTATAAACTAACATCCCTGATGAATATAGATACTAAAATTTTTAACAAAATTCTGGCTAACCAAACCTAACAATATATCAAATGGATAATCCACCATGATCAAGTGGGTTTCACACCAGGGAAGCAGGGATGGTTTAACTTTGAGCAAGTCAATAAATGTGATACAGCACAGAAACAGAATGTTTTTAAAATTACACGATCATTTTAATAGATGCAGAGAAAGCATTTGACAAAATCCAACATTGCTTTATGATTAAAACTCTCAGCAAAATCAACATACAAGGGACATACTTCAATGTAATAAAAGCCATCTAAGACAAACTGACAGAAAACATAACAATGGGGAAAAGCTGAAAGCATTCCCTCTGAGAACTGGAACAAGACAAGGATGCCCATTCTCACCACTCCTCTTCAACATAGTACGACACCCTTTTCAACAAATGGTGCTGGGATAATTGAATAGCCACATGTAAGATAATGAAATGAAATCTTCTTCTCTAACCTTATACTCTAACTTTCAACTTAAGATGGATTAAGGACTTAAATCTAAGACCTGAAACTATAAAAATTCAAGAAGATAACATTGGAAAAACCCTTCTAAACATTGGCTTAGGCAAGGATTTCATGACCAAGAACCCAAAAGCAAATGCAATAAAAACAAAGATAAATAACTAGGACTTTATTAAACTAAAGTGCTTTTGCATGGCAAAAAGCAGTCAGCAGAGTACAGAGACAACCCACAGAGTGGGAAGAAGTCTTCACAATCTATACATCTGACAAAGTACTAATATCCAGAATCTACAATGAACTCAAACAAATCAGCAAGAAAAAACAAACAAGACCATCAAAAAGTGGGTTAAAGACATAAACAGAAAATTCTCAAAACAAGATATACAAATAGTCAACAAACATATGAAAAAATGCTCAACAGCACTAATAATCAGAGAAATGAAAACCAAAACCACAATGTATTACCACCTTACTCCTGCAAGAATGGCCATAATCAAAAAATTAAAAAAAAAAAAATAGATGTTGGCATGGATGCAGTGAACAGGGAACACTTCTACACTGCTGGTAGGAATGTAAACTAGTACAACTACTGTGAAATACAGTGTGGAGATTCCTTAAAGAACTAAAAGTAGAACTAACACTCAATGCAGCAATCCCACTACTGGGTATCTTCCCAGAGGAAAAAAGTCATTATATGAAAAGATACTTGTACATGCATGTTTATAGCAGCACAATTTGCAATTGCAAAAACGTGGAGCCAACCCAAATGCCCATCAATCAACTAGTGGACAAAGAAACTGAGACATATATAGCAGCATTCCATTATATATATATATAAAATGGAATACTATATATCTTAGATATGATGGAATACTATATATGTATAATGGAATACTATATATATATGATGGAATACTACTCAGCCATAAAAAAGAATGAATTAATGGCATTCGCAGCAACCTGGATGAGATTGGAGACTACTATTCTAAGTGAAGTAACTCAGGAATGGAAAACCAAACATCGTATGTTCTCACTCATATGTGGGAACTAAGCTATGAGGATGCAAAGGTGTAAAAATGACACAGTGGATTTTGAGGACTTGGGGGGAAAGGGTGGGAAGGGGATGAGGGATAAAAGACTACAAATGGGGCGCAGTGTATACTGCTCATGTGGTGAGTGCACCAGAATCTCACAAATCACCACGAAAGATCTTACTTATGTAACCAAACACCATCTGTTCTTCAATAACCTATGGAAATTAAAAAAAAAAAAAGTAACTTCTTTGAGAAATCACCAAACTGTTTTTCACAGTGGCTAAGCTAATTTACATTCCCACAAACAGTGTATAAGCATTCTTTTTTCTCCACAGCATCCCAAATGCAAAATTTAAATGGTTAACCATTTCACAATAATTTCTGTGAGAAAAGGTTATAACCTATTATTTACCTTAGAGGAGACATGCATGCATTTGTTCTAACAAATGTTCATTATATTAAAATTAAACTTGGGCTCGCCTGTCAATCGTTCAATGAAGTACAAATGTATTTTTAATTGTATGAGTCTCTCTTTTGTAATTGACTTAACAAATTAATCTTTTCACATCCACAAGGAATAAAAGAGAGAGAGAGTAAAGTAGAAGTATTTTTCTTGCCTTTTCAGCAACATTGAATATAAGCCAAGATTTTTATTGACATCAACCATAAGCCAACCCTTCATGTTAATTTTGGACATCAGTCTGTTGTTGAATGTTAACCATTACATACATATATATCATGTGTTTAATGATGCTCCAGTGGGTTCTGACTTGTTTTATAGGTAAACCAGACCAAAAACTTTGTCTATAGCAAACTAGATGGCCTTCAGAGTTTCCTTCTAGCCAAATATTGGTGATACTCTCCCACTGTGGAATTTGGATTGTATTAGATCATACTTAAAGTTAATTCTATATATGAAGTTTGTAGTTTATTAATCTGATACAAGATGTCTCTTTCCATATCCTTCAAAGGAAGTATAGATATGTTAGTTTGATATATACCCACTGGCCTAGAGACTTAGTTGTTCTCTCAGCCTTCTATGAAGTATTTTTCTACCCCTTTGATTGTTAGTAAAGAATCTGCATTTGTATTATCTTGGTTTGCAAAGATTCTTATATTCTCAAGTTTAGAAGGTATTAGTCTGTATTTCCAAAAATGTTACAGTAATACCTGTATGGACTATTGACTGATGGAAAGGTTAAAAGGAGTTAAATTTTAAGTTTGGAATAATCAGAGTAATGGGATAATTCTTATGAAGAAAATTAAAACTGTTAACTCATACAGTTCAATATGTTATTAGATATATCTTCAAAATTCTATAGACATCTTTCTGTCTTGCTTCATTTTGGCAATATGTAAATGTTGCTGGAAATACGCAACCTCTGCCTTGAAATAACAAACCTAAGACAAAAGTACTGGAAGCAACAGCAGATATTAACATAGGTGCCAGTTCAGTCTTTCGAAGTTTTTTATTCTTTCTTTTCTGTAAATTATTAATTATAGCTATTCTATAACATTCTTGGCTTAGATACAAAATAATTATAATATATAATTCCATGAAGGTCAAAAGAAAAATGTATTAATTTTCATTGTGCTTAGTTGTATCTCTTATAACATTCCTCTTTATTTGTTTCCTTAAATAGTGAGCATTATGTCCTTATTGAAGTGTTCTCCATGGTTTGTTAGATTCTCCTGTTTATATTGAGTTTGACGAGTGGAAATTATGTAGTAGACATGAATAGAAAAAGGTGAGTTTATTGATTCTACATATTTTCTTGCTTATAGAAGCCCCCTCTATGCTCACATCCCATACTTCTTCTCTTTCCAAGTTTATTCTTATCTTTTAGATCAGAGCAGTTAGACAGCATGTATAAATTGTGTGTCAGAATAAAGAAGATAGCTGCCAAGGAAAGACAAACATATCATCAGTTCAGTATATATTGTGTTTTCTTCTGTTTTTATACTTTTAAAATGATAACAGGCTAACTTGCTGTGGCACAATCATGATAGGTGCACCCTAGTTGCTGGCTGTTGGTTGTAGGTTACTTCTGTCTGTATCCTTAAGGTGGCTCCAGCAATGTCTTTGATAACTAACATAGGAAAAATACCAGTTATTCTAAGGTTCTAAGGAGCCTAATAGAACTTACACCTCACCTGGGATTCTCCTAGAATAAATTGGAAGCAACCCCTCAGCTCTACCTTGCTAAAGCGCCGTGGATCTTCCATAGAGGTTCTTTACACAAAAGATTAGACTGGCCAGAGGAACAAAACAATTTCACGTATGATTTCTGATATAATTAGGAGTTCCCAGTTCCATTTTTACTGGCCTCTTGCAACCTAAGATTGTAGGGTTTTTGTTTTAAGTCCTTCGAATACAGAATATCTAATCATAAACAATTTTCTTGCAGGGTGCTATCTAGGTGTACCTCAGGCAGGAAGTCTTAAGTTATTGGTTTGACTCCTCAGACTTGATTAAGCAACTTAGAACCATTAGATAATAATTAATGGCTGATGTTTATTGAGTACTTACGATGTGCTGGATACTGTACTAAGTGCCTTACATAGATTGTCTTATTTAATTTTCAGAAAATATTTCTATCAGATAGGCTCTAATATTATTCTCATTTCACAAATGAGGGAATTGAGTTATGGCAAGTTTAACTGTTTTGTACAAGGTCACATAGTTAATATATGATAGACTCAAAATTCAAACCCAGGTAGTAGAGTCATTGACTACAGAGTTTTGCCTCCCATTTGAGTGGGCCCTCCTTTCCACTTTTGATTTTTTTGGTAACTTAAAATTTTGATATAATTGAAATAGAACATTTATGAGAATTCTACAAAGGACTCCCAGATAGCCTTTACCTAAATTCTCCAATTTTAACATTTTAATTATCATTTGTTTCTCTCTCTCTCTCCATCCTCCACTGACACATACAAACACTTTTTTCTGAACTTTTTGAGAGTAAGTTGTAGACATGGTGCCTGTTTCCTCTAAACACGTTAACATGTGTTTTCTAATAACAATGACATATTCTTACATAACCACTGTACCATATCAAAATCAGGAAACTTAGCACTGACTTAATACTATGTCTTAATTCCTATTTCTAATCCCTATTTTCTAATTCCTAATCTACATTCAAATTTCAGCAATTTTTTTCACAAATATTATAGCCACAACCACACCCTCTCCCCTGTTTTCAATCTAGGGTTCAAGCCAGGATCATACACAACATTTTGTTGTTATGTCTGTTAATTCTCTTTTAATATAGAAGAGTTCCTCAGCCTGTGTTTGTCTTTCATGACTGCAATACTTTTGAGGAGTACAGGCCAGTATTTTTTGTAGGATGTTCCTCACTTTGAGTTTAGTGTGGTGTCATGGGTAGAATCACGCTGTATGTTTTCGACAGTAATATAAAGAAGTGATGCTGTGTCCTTGCTGCATAATATCATTGGTGACATCAACTTTGATCATTTGTTTAAGGTGATATACTCCAAGTTTATCCACTCTTATTATTTTTTCTTTGTAATTAATATTAGTAGGGAGATACTTTTGAGTCTTTACAAATATTCTATTCCTCAAAATTTTATCCTTTAATTTTAGCATGAATTGAGGACTCTTAACTGAATCATGTATTACCGTGATGGTTGTACAACAGTAATTTTCTAGTTACATCATTCTTCTGTGTTTTTATTTTGCATTCTACCACAAGGAAGAGCTTTTCTTTCTTCCCTGTTTATTTATTTATATCAGCATGGATTCATTGATTCTTATTTACCTCGAAGATTTATAATTCATTACTAGAATATACCCATTGATAGATATATCCTCATTATTTTGAGCCTTTACTTTTGTCAAAATAGGATGCTTCAGGCTCAATTTGTACTTTGCCTGCCCAGTCCTGGAATCAGGCATTACTCCCAGGAGGCTGGTTTTTCCCTTTGTTCTTCAGTTTTATCTTACCCTGTGTATACTTAAAACGCCAAGCTTTTAGAATGTCTTAATGTAGACACTCAGAAGCTAAAACATAGGGACAATTCTAAATTGTCACTAATTCTTCTAAACCTCCCATTTAAATGCACTGGGTCTTTTTCTTTTTCCACTTTGATGTTGAGATCCTAAAATATTTGTTTAGTGAAAACATTTCCGACAAAGGATGATTAAAATTTTGTTTTGTACAACAAAGTTGTCTGACCATTGCAGCATTCAGGTAGCTAATGGCAATAAAATGTGGGTCTCATTGCAGGTCATTACCAGTCACATCTGGGGCTTCAGCTTCCCCATGTGCTCATCAATATTTCCACATTCCAGCAGAGAAGATGCTGTAACATTCTGAGATAATATGGTGGAGGATGGGTAAAAAAAAAATCCCATGCTTGTTGCTATTATTTCTCATATCATTATTAAATATTATCAATAGGAATCACATCAAATATGACCTGAGGAAGACCTGATTATGAATGGGTACATAATCAAGTATCATTTCCTCTAAACTATTTAGATGGAAATATTTAAAAATGATCATGCACTTGTTGAAGACAAAAATAAAAGTCTCCTTGACAGTGTCTTACCTATTTGAAAGATGAATCCAAAAACTTAGTTTCATCTATCAACCCAGCAGATAGAGACAATGGGTGAGCAGTCTTGTCGGCAATGTGTTGGTAATTTAATAGGGGCTACAGCTATGTTAAAATGTGAGGGCATATCTTATTTTCAACTAAACAAATAGTGCTTTCCTTCAATTACAAAAATAACATCATTGGTACTCTGCCAGTATATTATGCATTTGAGTTTTTTTCTTAGTGGTGGCAATGGTACTGCTCTCTATATTCTTGCTCAGTTCCCTTTATGACCACCAAAACGTACTTGCAAAATAACTAGTCTGACCTGTTATTTTGTGGCTACAGAATAGAACAATGACAACCAGCCCATTGAAAATACATTCAGTAGTATCATGATTGAAGAAATAAGATATTAAAACAAAGTTTACTTAGTATAAAATATGGGTATAAAATTAACACTTTTGCAATATGTAAGCAATAGCTAGTTAAAATTCTAGCCAAAAAAAATCCATTCCCCAAAACAACAAAAATTTAAATTAGCAAATACTATAAACGTAATAAAAAATATAGAGTAACTATTTGGGAAAAAAAATGGTCTGCAAATTTGAGATTTTCTATACATGTTAAAGGAAACAGGAGAATAAACATGTATATCATTTTCAAGTGTATTTTACGGATGGCAGATATTTGGGTATCTTCTGAGGAGAGTTACCTGTTAAGACGTCTATGTTTTATTGATGTCTATTTGGGTAGAAGGAAGGGCCAAGTGAAGAATCATTAAGTCTGGTGAAGGAAGGTGGAAGTTTTAGAAAAGGAAATCTGAGAAGGAAATGACTGGAGAAGACTTCCAGTGGAAGATCATTTAGGAGGCAGAATATTCTGAAATATCTTTTGAGGGTATACGGAGGAAACCTGAAGAGCTAGAATCTTTTGGGAGAGATAATGTGTTTGAGGGAACGGTAATTACAGGTGTAAGTAGGGGTATCCTAGCGCCTGGGTACTATAAAGAGAAGCGAGCCATTAAATCAATTGTATCTGGGAGCTGAGGTGTTTAAGAAGTAAGACAATGGGAATGACATATTTTTGGAGAAGGAGGTATGAATGGTAAACTTCTGTTCATAAATTAAATTTTTGCAGATACTGACTGCTAAAGCCAACAGCATAAAAGCCATCTATCTACCTGGGTGTTGGCCCAGGAGAGTGGCATACATGTGTTGTCTTCATCACATCCATCAACTGAACAGAGGTGCAGAATGCTAACAATAGGCACATCTGAAAAACAGTGCACCAGAAAAGCTTTCCTAAAGGCATCAGAGAGAAAGAAGTTTGTGGCTCTCAGACTTTATGACATCTAGAATGTTGTAATAAATGCTATTTGTTTTTTAATTTTATTTTTATTGATACATAACAGAGGTATATATTTTTGGAGTACCTATGGTAATTTAATAAATTCATATCACTTGTAAAGATCAAATCAGTATAATTGGAATATCCATTATTTTAAATATTTTTCTTTATGCTAAGAACGTTTGAATTATTCTCTTCTATGTATTTTTTATCCTCATTCTTAGACAGAATTTTTTTTTTTTTTTTTGAGACAGGGTCTCATTCTGTCACCCAGGCTGAAGTGCAGTAGCATGATCATAGCTCACCGTAGACTCAAACTCCTGTGCTCAAGTGATCCTCCCACCTCTGCTTCTCAAGTAGCTGAGACTACGGGCATGACCAACCCACCTCAGCCTCTTCTAGATATTTTGAGACACACAAGGCCAGGTGCGGTGGTTCACACTTGTAAGTACTCCCAGCGCTTTGGGAGGCTGAGGTGAGTGAATAACCTGAGCCCAGGAGTTTGAGACCAGCCTGGGAAACATAGGTGGACCCTCATCTCTACAAAACATTTTTTCTTTAATTAGCCAGACACGGAGTGCCTGTGGTCCCAGATACTCAGGAGGCTGAGGTAGGAGGATCACTTGAACCTGGGAGGTTGAGGCTGCAGTGAGCCATGATTGTACCATTGCACTCCAGCCTGAGCTACAGAGCAAGATCCTGTCTCTGGAAAAAAGAAAAAAAGAAATACATATTAGATTATTGTCAACTATAGTAATAAATGATAATTAAACAACTACACATTAAATCTTAGAACCTAATTTAACAATTCAACTGTCAGAGAAGCTGTCCAGTTACATGTATTTGACAGTTTTCTAAAATATAAATTCAAAAAGAATATGGAAAAATGTGGTTACATATCTAAATTAATTATCCTATTGAAAATGAAAATTTAATCCTATGATAAAATTAACCTCTGCTGTATCTGTATGCTATTTCAGTGGAAATTTTAAGCTGTAGTTTAGCTTTTTCAATCTTTTTTACAGAGCCCTCACACAACTTAAGTAAGTTGGTCAAAAATATGAGAAACAATCTGGGAATTATTTGTGTTCTCTTAAGACTACCTCCTTTACCTGAAAAGCAAATCATTGTCCAATTCTATTTCTTTCCCATTCGAAACTGAGGTGTCTGTTTAGTCCCTACACCACAGAATGGAAACACGGCCTGTGAGCTGCAAATCCTGACCCTTGGGGGTACTATTACATTGCTGTGTTATTTGCTATGTGCTATACAGTCTCTCTAAATGATACATATATATTGATAAAAATTCATATATGTATGATATTTACATATATACACATATTATATATAGCTAAAATTTATATGTGTAAACAACATTATAGAGATATAATTTGTAGGTAGGGCAGGGTGGCTCACACCTGTAATCCCAGCACTTTGGGAGGCCAAGGCGGGCAGATCACTTGAGATCAGGAGTTTGAGACTAGGCTTGGCCAACACGGTAAAACCCCTTCTCTACTGAAAATACAAAAATTAGCCAGGCATGGTGGCACACACCTGTAATTCCAGCTACTAGGGAGGTTGAGGCAGGAAAATCGTTTGAACCCAGGAGGTGGAGGTTACAGTGAGCCAAGATCATGCCACTGCACTCCAGCCTGGGTGACAGAGTAAGACTCTGTACCCAAAAAAAGAAAAAAGAGAGAGAAAGAGAAAGATAACTTATATATCATAAAATTTGCCCATTTTAAGTGTAGAATTCAATTTGTAGTGGATTTACTGAGTTGTGTTACTATCACCATAATCCCATCTTAGAACATTTTCATCAATCTAATAAGATCCCTCAGGGTCATTTACTAATCTACTTGCTGTTTCTGTAGATTTTACTCTTCTGGACATTTCATATGAATAGAATAATACAAGTGGTCATTTGTGTCTGGCACATTTCACATAGCATAGTGTTTTCATCTATGCTGTGACATGAATCACTACTTCAACTCTTTGTATTGCTGAATAGTATTTCATTGTATAGATATACTACATTTTACTTACACATTAATCAGTTAATGGACACTTCTGTTGTTTTCCAATTCTTTGCTATTATAAATGATGCTGCTATGAACATTCACAGGAAAATCTTTATGTGGAAATGTGTTTGCAATTCTTTTGCATAGATACCAAAAATGGAATTGCTGGAAGTAATTGGAACTGAGTGGAAAAAATTATACTTAACTTTTTAAGA
The DNA here is from genome assembly GCF_043159975.1 of Macaca nemestrina. Taxonomy (NCBI): domain Eukaryota; kingdom Metazoa; phylum Chordata; class Mammalia; order Primates; family Cercopithecidae; genus Macaca; species Macaca nemestrina. The sequence continues at coordinate 89,035,502 of NC_092145.1, forward strand.
AATAGCTAAACTATTTTCCAAAGTGGATATACCATTTCACATTTATTTATTTCAGCAATGTATAGGGATTCCTATTTTTTTCACATCCTCACCAACACTTGTTGTCTGTCTCTTTTGTAATAGCTATTCCAGGTGTGATGTCTTTTTTTTTTTTTCCATTAAATTGAAGTGATCGAGTTGTTGTCCTGTGAGAATGTTTGGACATTGTATTATATAATATGCAAATAAAATGAAAGGAGAATTTGTGAGCACATTATTGTTTAGTTGACCTAAACACTGCAAATCATCTGTTGATATTATGTAACTAATAGATACGCTACAGCCCATATAATTTGAGCTCTTGCAATATGTAGGATTAATATTTTCCTGCGTTGATTATTTCTCAGGAAATACCCTGAAATATCAGTTCAGGATGTACCTATGAGTGAAGATTCACTGGCCATTGGTTTGGATTTGGTGGTACCAGATTTCCAAGAACTAATGATCCAGGAATTATTTGGAGAGGCAACTATAAATATTTCTTTGGAGTAGGTGTTTTCTCCTTTTCATGTCAATGCTCCAATCTTGATTGAAGACAACCAGATACTCAATCTAATGTTATAATGAACAGGTACAAAATCTCTTTCTTCTTTAACCTAGGGGGTTCACATGTTTTTAAAAGGAATGCTTGCTTTGTAATTGTTTTCATAATCTGGAAATCACTTTGGATAGAGTGGAAGAAAAGCAGGAATATATCAACAGAAGCTTGTAGAGACTTTGAAGGGTACCTCTGTGCACTCTTTCACTTTCCTTTCTGAGAAACCAAGAAACATTATTTACGATGGTGATGGGGATTTGGAAACTCAAGTATAAAGCTAGTGAACCTCTGAGCTGAAAAGTAGCGTAATTCTATGATACATCCCTGAATGTACATTTGAATATTGATTCAATGTTTACTTTGAAACCTTAACCAATCAGACCTTTTTTAGGAGAAAACTAAATTATGATCAGTATCTAATACTGGGTCTTAGCTCTGGTGTATGATTTGTGTTTCTGAAGAAATCTGGATATTGATTTTCAGGCATATTCTTCTGAGGTTAGAAAATTACTTGTCGCCAGATACAGTGGCTCATGCCTGTTATCCCAGCAGTTTGGGAGGCCAAGGCAGGAGGATTGCTTGAGTTCAGGAGTTTGAGACCAGCCTGGGCATGACAAAATGCTGTCTCTACTAAAAACACAAAAATTAGCTGGACGTGGTGGTGTGCATGTGTAGTCCCAACTACCCAGGAGGCTGAGGTGGGAGGATTGCTTGAGCCTGGGGTGGTCAAGGGAAGGGTTCTTGTTAGTCCAAAGTGTAATATTATAATATTATGGTGAGGGGAACAAAACATAATTAAGGAAATGTTTCCCCTGTACTTGCACTCCCACATATTATCATTGTTTCTCATATACCACAGATGCACTCTTTGATAATATATTTGGTATTTGTTCTTTTGCAATCTTCTAAAATTGAAAGCCAGGCATTGGTAGTGTAAAATACCCCCTCCTCCCATCTTATATCTGAAATTAACTCTGTAAGTAGGGTGAAACCTCCTGCGTGGCACAAAACTATAGGAAGAAAAATAAAAGTTGTCTTCATTTCCTGAAACTAGGAGGTTGTGGGTGCTTCAGCAGAAATACTACTAAATTGGAGCCACAAAGTCACTATTGTCAGCAAACCTCTACCCATGAAAATCTTGAGTAGCATGTGGAGGAAGGGAGTCTGCCTGAATTTCACCTTCATCAGCAGTGCTTACATTTGTCTGCTTACATGCTTTATCATTTTATTCCCTGCTACTGATCCTCATTTACTGTCCAACCCCAGTGAGAAAAGCTTCCTGAGAAACACACCCAAAACTCTTTCCCTCTTCCAACATGGTGGCCTCAGCAAAAAAGAAGAAGAAGAAGGGGAAGACTATCTTCCTAACAGACTTTCTGGCTGAGGATGGGAGGACTGGTAGAGGAAGCACCTATGTTTCCAAACCAGTCCCCTGGGCTGATGAAACAGATGACCTGGAAGGAGATGTTTCAACAACTTGGCACAGTAGTGATGATGATGTGTATAGGTCGCCTTCAGTTGACCGTTCCATCCTTCCCACTGCTCCACGGGCTACTCGGGAACCCAATATTGACCAGAGCCATCTTCCTAAATCACCACCCTACACTGCTTTTCTAGGGAACCTATCCTATGATATGACAGAAGAATCAATTAAGGAACTCTTTTGAGGATTAAATATCAGTGCAGTGCCTTTACCACGTGAACCCAGCAATCCAGAGAGGTTGAAAGGTTTTGATTATGCTGAAATTGAGGACCTGGATTCCCTGCTCAGTTCCATGAGTCTCAATGAAGAGTCTCTAGGTAACAGGAAAATTCAAGTGGACGTTGCTGATCAAGCACAGGGGAAAGACAGGGAAGATCGTTCTTTTGGCCATGATAGAAAGCGGGATTCTGACAAAACAGATACAGACTGGAGGACTCCTCCTGCCACAGACAGCTTTGATGACTACCTGCCTAGAAGAGGTGATAATAGCTTTGGAGACTAGTATCGAGATCGTTGTGATTCAGACCGGTATCACGATGGGTATCGGCATGGGTAACGGTATGGCCCACACTGGGATATGGATTGATACGGCAGCCGGGATGGCTATGTTGACCGAGGCAGCAGAGACTATGATAGAGGCTATGATTCTCGGATAGGCAGTGGCAGAAGAGCATTTGACAGTGGGTGCGGCAGAGATGATGACTACAGAGGAGGCAGGAATGGCTATGAAGACCGATACGACAGATAGGATGATCAGTCATGGAGCTCCAGAGATGATTACTCTCGGGATGATTATATGCGTGATGATAGAGGTCTCTCCCAAAGACCCAAACTGAATCTAAAGCCTCGGAGTACTCCTAAGGAAGATGATTCCTCTGCCAGCTACAGAAGGAACACGAGAAGTTGCAGCGTTAGCTGGATGAGCCAAAACTAGAACGACAGCCTCGAGAGAGACACCCAAGCTGGCAAAGTGAAGAAACTCAGGAACGGGAACAGTCGAGGACAGGAAGTGAGTCATCGCAGACTGGGACCTCCGCCACATCCGGCAGAAATGCACGAAGGAGAGAGAGAAGTCACTAGAAAATGAAACACTCAATAAGGAGGAAGATTGTCAGTCTCTAACTTCTAAACCTCCCAAACCTGATAAGCCCCTAAAGGTAACGCCAGCCCCTTCACCAAAGGAGAATGGTTGGGTGAAGTGAAGTTCTAAACCTCCTGCTCAATCTCAGAGCTCAGACACAGAGCAGCAATCCCCTACAACTGGTGGGGTAAAGTAGCTCCAGCTCAACCATCTGAGTAAGGACCAGCAAGGAAAGATGAAAAGGAAGTAGATGGGATGAATGTCCCAAAAGGCCAAACTGGGAACTCTAGCCATGGTCCAGGAGAGGGAGGGAACAAAGACCACTGGAAGGAGTCAGATAGGAAAGATGGCAAAAAGGATAAAGACTCCAGATCTGCACCTGAGTCAAAAAAACCTGAGGAAAATCCAGCTTCCAAGTTCAGTTCTGCAAGGAAGTGTGCTGCTCTCTCCATTGACGGTGAAGATGAAAACGAGGGAGATGATTAAGCCGAAGAGACCTCGACATCCTGTGCTTTATCCTAATTTATCTCCACCCTGGAACATTCGAGAGCAAGTGAAACCTCTATCCAGACAAGACAAAATAAAACTCACCATCTCCTGGACCTTTATTACCTTTTTTTTTTAAAAAAAAAGGAAATTATTTTGCATACTGTTGCAGCCTTTAAAGTGCTGAAATAATTGGAGAATCGCCAATATAGCCAGGGAGAAAGAGACTAGAGATTTTTACTGGAAAAATTGTGGTGTGTTATGTCACCATGCAGTTGCCAGTGTAATGTGGGTGCCGAGGGGCCTCAATTTAGCAGAAATGGTAATGACAGTGATATAAGGTCTGGAATCTGGTTGGGCAGTAGGGGAGGGAGGTATAAGGAAAAGTGTGAGATTTCTATTGTTTAGTTTTTATCCTATTGTGGTGTATATGAATTCTCAAACATTATCTGAATAAATTTTCCACTCTCGGAAAGGTAGATTTAGCCTCAGGTTGTTTTAGTCTCCAGGTGGATGCCAGCAGCTCCTCCTATTTAATTCTGAGTTTGGGGGCCAACCTAGGAGGAATTCCTTCATTTCTTTTTTTTACCCCATGAGTTGGGAGTGAGTCTATAGGCCATAAAGAATAGGACTGCATTTGGTTTTTTTGTTTGTTTTTTTTAATATATGAGTATGCTTTTTTAAAATTATTTTTTATTATTATACTTTAAGTTCTAGGGTACATGTGCATAACGTGCAGGTTTGTTATATATGTATACTTGTGCCATGATGTTGTGCTGCACCCATCAACTCGTCAGCACCCATCAACTCGTCATTTACATCAGGTATAACTCCCAATGCAATCCCTCCCCCCTCCCCCCTCCCCATGATAGGCCTCGGTGTGTGATGTTTCCCTTCCCGAGCATTTGATCAAAATAAAGGGGAAAATCGTGGTTTGAAAAGAAGCTTTTGGGAGGTGATGAGTCATTTTGCACCAGGTAATAGGGGAAAATTTTGTGACCTCCAGCAAACACATGAATGGTTATTTCCTGGAGCCAGAAGCACTTGGGGGTCATAGTAATTCCCAATGTTTTGTGTGTCCTGGTTTTCCCTTTCTAAACACTCTCCTTTTTGAAAGTTCGAATATATCCACATTCTGTTGAAACCTTGAAACTTTAAAAATTCAGACTCTTGTCATCATCTTAAGTTCTTCATGCTACTCTTAACCTCTGAAAAAGCAGTCTCTAAGTCACAGAGATGATCTCTTGGGCATTGTCTCTCTCAGCCATGGAGAGCTGTAAAAGGAAGAATCTCTGCTTTTCTCAAGCAAATTGGTTTCTTGTCTTTTGGTTCTTACACCTGCCTGCTCCTGATGCTTTGACCCCCTTTATAGATCAGAGTGCTCTAGAATAATAGTGGTCTTGGGTGGTGAATAAAGGTGGATAAATAGGGACAGGGACAGTTAAATTGGGAGCCCTTCTTACAACCTTGATGAGTTTTTCCCCCCCCAAGTTTCCTTCTCCACTGAAATGCCACACCAATGCTTGTTGGATTTATGAGGTGGTCAAACCAATTTGTTGTTCTTTCTTTTTCTTTTTTTTAAAGCTTCCCTTGAGAGAATAAATGGTAATGGAGAGAACTATTTAACAAGGTCCTGGTTTCTCTTGCAACACAGTAGCTAAACGTGCCTGCTTTTATGTGAATTTTTGTAGGGATCAGTTTGGTAGAGAGTATTAGCAGAGAAATGACATCTTGATCTTGGTTTGCAAGCTCTTCTCCCATCAGTCCTAGATTAGGCCCTGTTCAGCCATGCAGGGGTGTTGGTTTATGCATGCTGCAGCAGTGGGCATAATGAATATAATTTACCCAGTGCACAAAGGTGTGTACCAAGTGAATTTAAATAATTGGTGTGGATTGGCTAGCAGCTAAGAAGTGGGCTTTTAAAGATATACTGAAGATTGGAAGGTTTTTAAAAGAAAAAAAAACATGGATTTTAGATAATGAAAAGCTAGAATTTGGCATCTTCATATCTATTCTCCTTCGAAATAGTTGTATCCAAAGCTGTTTTTCGCTCTCCCCTACTTTGCCCCTGTTAAAATAGAAACAGGAATTAATTAATGGCCCGCTCCTGAATACATGCAAAATTTGTACAAAAATATCTTCTATGAAAATAATCTGTAATCTGTAGACTTATTACATGGGAGACACCTTGAGATATAAAATCCCATCCTTTGGGTTGTGGCTTTTTTGCTTTCTCTGAATAAATATGATCTTTGAAGTTCAAAAAAAGAGAGAAAGAGAAAGAAACACATCCAAAAGGGGGCCACGTGAGCTTCCTTAGCCTGATGTCAAACTTAAGTGTGGACCAGCCCCTCAAACCTACACCAAAATGAACTACTTTAAGCAGCAAAATAATCATCACTCTTCAGGGCACTGAGTTGACTCAGAAAGCAACTCTGTAGTTTGAGAAGATTATTAGTTGGCCATCAAAGCTGAGTTCAAGTTCCACTAGATTGAGAAAGCTACAGGGAAGACCAAAGGCTCCTGACCTGTTAGAATGTACTGGCATTTTGAGCTCTTGAAATCAGGTTAAATAATAGTTGATAATAATACTACAAATGGTCCTCACAGCACTTCCTTTTAATAATGAATGGCACTACAAAATGAAGTCAAGATCTATATCACTGGGTAAGGCAAAAATACAGAAATTTTTTACACTGTGACGATTGACATAAGTCCCACTCCCCAAGTCTTGTGGCTCTCATCTACTGATGAGATTCAGACTGAGTGCTGTTCATTAAGAGAAATACAGTCATTTCAAAGCCTAGGCTGCATATATATATATATATATATATATATATATATATATATATATATATATATATATACACATAAAATCTCATAGATAGAAGGACCCTAGAGGTCATTTGGACTAGCCAGTTACGTTGTTGAAATATCTCGCATTTCACTTCTGATTAGAGACAGTGAAGTGATTTATCATCTTTACCTGGCACCACGTAGGCAAAAAGGCATCTTGTGGGCTGAAAGTTTTCCCAGGTTGAAGAGTACTTCCTATTCAGGATTCCTAGGGAACAGAGTAATCTGGTTTTTGCCTTTATCCTTCTTTTCTGGACCTCTTCAGTTTGAAAACTCTGGTATTTTATTCGACTGTGGTCCACTCTGGCTAAATTATAACAAGTTAATTACATACTGAAATCTTCTGAATAGCAGTAAGCTTTATAGTCTGGAAGTGAAATATCTATAACTGGAAAATACTATAAGGCTTGTGTTTTCTTGGTCAAGGACCTGCAATAATCTATGAAATTTATTGTTTGTGGTATTTTCTCAAAGATTGCCTCCTGGTTGCTAGATTACCACTTTTTCAATTCACCTTCATCCTGCTGGCAACAGTGCTTGTTGATTCCCCACCCGTCTGCTTTTCATTTACAGGATGAGATGCACAGGCTCTGTATTGAAGCTAATCTGGCAGAGCTAGTCATTGCTATCTAGGAAGAAAGTGAATTATGACTCTTATCATGTCAGTGAGGTAAGCCTATTTTTGAGACTTTACTGTACTTGTGTATATTATTGCAAAAGAAAAATGGTGTATGACCACTGACCCTGAGGATATTATTCGTCCTGGAATTCAAGAATACTTGAATTCTTATCTTGGCTTTTCTACTGATTTCGTGTACATGGTGTTTCTGTCTTGGCTTTCTGAACTAAAATGGAAGAAGTTATTATATCCCTCTTTCCCATAGTAATATCAAAATTTATTTGTTATGTGGTGTTTTCCTTTGCTCCAATCACTTAAAAATTATCAATATGAAATTAGCCATTGTGTAGAATTGTAATGCTTTAGTAATAGTTCTTCATGTATCCAAACTTCCTCTTCTTGTTGTATTATCCCTCAATATTGTGTACAAAGCCTTTTCTCCTTAAGTAACCTAAGGCTTAGAATTTAAATTATGGTATTTAGAGGATTTTATTTATAATTCTTTCTCTTTTTTTTCTTTTTAGCCAGTCGGTTCTGAACTTCCAAGTTTGATGACAAAGGAAGCTGAAACTTTACTCAACATGAATGTCATGGCAGAAATAGATGTGTAAGATCCATTTTTCTACTTTTCTTTACTGCTTTTTTATATACCACCTAGTTGTAAGGCCCTGTATTGTACCTGTACAATGAAGATTGAGGTAATAGCAGGTTATTTGCTGAATAACTTTTCAGTTAAGTGAATGAAGTCAGATGACTTATGGTATGCCATCCATATCTTCTTATTGCTCTAGTCATGCTTTTTCTCCACTGTCTTAATATTGACTAATTAAAGTCTAGTCTCAATTAGTAAAATTTTTTTAAAATATTTAATTGTTTTGCTATACATACAAGATACGTCAGAGACCTGTTTGGTGAAGTAGAAATTCTTTGTTCACACATTTGCAAATGACGACTGATGAAATAGTTAACATATTCTTCTCTTAAGTAAACTGCTGTTTATTTGGCAGTTGCTTTCTTTATAAACTATAAAAAGAGGAATCTTATTCTCTGACTATAAGATCACAAACTGGAATACATATCTGATTCATTGGGCTTTTACTTTAGTTACCATGTTGAATAACAGAACTTTCTTAAAACATGTGGTTAAGGAACTGTAGAGAGTACTTAAGGAAATATTTTAAGGGACTCGTCCATCAAAAAAATGTATGAATGGATTAATCATCAGCATTACCACATTATTCATCTGCTTGATTTTCTCTAATATTACTTTATATCCTAGGGGATATTTTTATACCATAATTTTTATCATCTTTTTATACCATAATTTTATGGCTATGGGTTGCATTTAATGAAAACATTTGATAAATGGAGAATCTGTACATTTTACACTGTGACATGGATAGGTGTCTAAACATTAAATATACTACTGTCTAAATATTGGATAGGTAACCAAATTTTAGCCATATGAAGAAATCACGCATTCTGACTGGACTGAGTAAGATAGTAAATAGCCATAATTATGACTGGAAATTGTAAGAGGATCAAAAACAATAGGGCATCTGCTTTGTAAAATTATCTTTATTAAGCTCTTTCTCAACCTCCTGGGAATAGCAAGGAACCCTAATTCCTAGCAGATAATTGTCTTTAATGCTGTTCTTACAAATCCCTTTCTTAGCTTAGTGAGGTATTATTATTGGTGTTTCTATTTTAAGACAAAAAATAAAACCTTTCGACTTTCCCATAACTGTTTTCTCCAACTATGAAAGATCTCCAGATGGATTTTTTTTTGTCATTGACCATTAAGTAATGGGACTAGACCCTGATAGGCATTCACTCTTGTTAAATTGTTTAGCTAAGATGACTTGAAAGAAGTGTTCTTTTCTTTCTGCCAGACAGACTAGGCATGTTTGATGAGTCACATTATTCAGATTCAAACACTCGTGTTTAAATCCAATATTTACTGCATTTGCTTCAGTCTTGGCAGAAAATACTGGTCAATATTTGTTCAAGCTAAATGACAACTGGATCCATATTGTACAGTTGACTCTCACTGTACTATTGATTTTCTGCCTCTTGTCTAAAGATCAGTTAGCAAAGACAACTACAGCCTCTACAAAATTTTAAAAAGTATAAACATTATTTTCTCTATTTTGTTAATCTTCAAGATATAGGTTTTTTTAACTAAAGTGTTTAACTTAATCTCTAAGAATGATTGGCTGAAAAAGACATCAGTGTTTTCTCTTCCTATCTAGAGTCTGTGTTTAAAGAAAAATGAAGGAGAGAGAACTCCACTTGAAGCCAATGGAAAAAGAGGTACAAAAGCATACTTGTGGAGGAATAAGAAGACTTATATCTTAGTCCCAACTGCATGGTTTACTATCCAGATGACCCTGGGCAAGTCACTAAATTATCTGAACCCAAATCTACTCTTGTGTGAACCAATGATAATACTAACTGCTTTTCTTGCTTTGTGAGCTTTTGAGAATATTAAATAAAGTAGAATATGAAAAGGCCTGAAAATTACTACATAAACTTAAAAGATCATATATTATCATGTCTCTGATTTTAAGACAAAAATTAGAAAAATAATATCATCAAACAGATGTACTGTAAAATGATGTTGGGTTTTTCACATGACATGCAAAGAAGTTCTTTCTCAGAAAGTAGTTCTTTTGTTATTTACTAAGCCTAGTCCTCCACAGTCAGCTTTAGATTTTTATAAGAAGTGCATCCTGCAAAGATCTATATTCTAAGATGTTAACGCTATTCCTAAATCCAAAACAGCATTTTTACATAATTATATCACAGATCTTTATTATTCTCCTATAGAAGCATCAAAAGGGTTGAAATAGTAGATATATTAAAGAAGGCTGATAGTAGCGTCTAAGACCAGAGGCCAGTGTGCATTATTCATAGTTAAAATGTCCTTCCAGTTGGCTGTATGAATGTCTTCTTTTGAGAAATGTCTGTTCATATCCTTTGCCCACTTTTTGATGGGGTTGTTTGTTTTTTTCTTGTAAATTTGTTTGAGTTCTTTGTAGGTTCTGGATATTAGCCCTTTGTCAGATGAGTAGATTGCAAAAAATTTCTCCCATTCTGTAGGTTGCCTGTTCACTCTGATGGTAGTTTCTTTTGCTGTGCAGAAGCTCTTTAGTTTAATGAGACCCCATTTGTCAATTTTGGCTTTTGCTGCCGTTGCTTTTGGTGTTTTAGACATGAAGTCTTTGCCCATGCCTATGTCCTGAATGGTACTACCTAGGTTTTCCTCTAGGGTTTTTATGGTATTAGGTCTAACATTTAAGTCTCTAATCCATCTTGAATTAATTTTCGTATAAGGAGTAAGGAAAGGATCCAGTTTCAGCTTTCTACTTATGGCTGGCCAATTTTCCCAGCACCATTTATTAAATAGGGAATCCTTTCCCCATTTCTTGTTTCTCTCAAGTTTGTCAAAGATCAGATGGCTGTAGATGTGTGGTATTATTTCTGAGGACTTGGTTCTGTTCCATTGGTCTATATCTCTGTTTTGGTACCAGTACCATGCTGTTTTGGTTACTGTAGCCTTGTAGTATAGTTTGAAGTCAGGTAGCGTGATGCCTTTGTTCTTTTGTTCTTTTGACTTAGGATTGTCTTGGAGATGCGGGGTCTTTTTTGGTTCCATATGAACTTTAAAGCAGTTTTTTCCAATTCTGTGAAGAAACTCATTGGTAGCTTGATGGGGATGGCATTGAATCTATAAATAACCTTGGGCAGTATGGCCATTTTCACAATATTGATTCTTCCTATCCATGAGCATAGTATGTTCTTCCACTTGTTTGTGTCCTCTTTTATTTCACTGTGCAGTGGTTTGTAGTTCTCCTTGAAGAGGTCCTTTACATCCCTTGTAAGTTGGATTCCTAGGTATTTTATTGTCTTTGAAGCAATTGTGAATGGAAGTTCATTCATGATTTGGCTCTCTGTTTGTCTGTTACTGGTGTATAAGAATGCTTGTGATTTTTGCACATTAATTTTGTATCCTGGGACTTTGCTGACATTCATACAGCCAACAGACACATGAAAAAATGCTCATCATCACTGGCCATCAGAGAAATGCAAATCAAAACCACAATGAGATACCATCTCACACCAGTTAGAATGGCGATCATTAAAAAGTCAGGAAACAGCAGGTGTTGGAGAGGATGTGGAGAAACAGGAACACTTTTACACTGTTGGTGGGATTGTAAACTAGTTCAACCATTATGGAAAACAGTATGGCGATTCCTCAAGGATCTAGAACTAGAAGTACCATATAACCCAGCCATCCCATTACTGGGTATATACCCGAAGGATTATAAATCATGCTGCTATAAAGACACATGCACACGTATGTTTATTGCAGCACTATTCACAATAGCAAAGACTTGGAATCAACCCAAATGTCCATCAATGACAGACTGGATTAAGACAATGTGGCACATATACACCATGGAATACTATGCAGCCATCAAAAAGGATGAGTTTGTGTCCTTTGTAGGGACATGGATGCAGCTGGAAACCATCATTCTTAGCAAACTATCACAAGAACAGAAAACCAAACACCGCATGTTCTCACTCATAGGTGGGAACTGAACAATGAGATCACTTGGACTCGGGAAGGGGAACATCACACACTGGGGCCTATCATGGGGAGGGGGGAGGGGGGAGGGATTGCATTGGGAGTTACACATGATGTAAATGACGAGTTGATGGGTGCTGATGAGTTGATGGCTGCAGCACACCAACATGGCACAAGTATACATATGTAACAAACCTGCACATTATGCACATGTACCCTAGAACTCAAAGTATAATAATAAAAAAAATAAATAAAAAATAAAAAAATTAAAAAAAATAAAATGTCCTTCCAGATAGGGAGAGACTTTTTAAGGGATACAAAGTAGCTAGATAGGAGGAATAGGTTCTAGTGTTCTATACCACTGTAGGATGATTATAGTTAACAATAACACATTGTTTAGTTTCAAATAGCTAGAAGGAGGATCTTGGACATTCCCAACACAAATAAATGATAAATGTTTGAGATGATAGATATGATAATTACCCTGATCTGATCATAATACATTATATGTATCAAAACATCACTATGTACCCCATGATTATGTACAATTACTATTTTTCAAAAAATTTATTAGCCTCTGACATACTTGGGAAAAAAGAAAGTAAAATAAGGCTTTAAAAAAGACACTCCTCCATAATGCTGTGATGTATTTAACAGTGTAAGACTTGTGAATTATACTTTGTCATATTCCCTGTCCTTCCACGTCATGTATAACACAACACTGCCTCCACAGACAAGCAGATGGTACAAAACATGAAAACTCCCCTACTTTCCCTGTTAGATGAGGTGCTAATAAGAAACTCTGGAGAAAAACTTTGAGACTGTAATGACCTTCTTTTGGATGATCTGAAGAACCCATCGGATGTCTCATCAGATTTAGGTGACCATGATTATACAGGCCTAAATGTTTCTTGTTCAAACATTTAGGCCTGTATAATCATGGTCACCTAACATTTTCAACATTAGGTGTTGCAAATCCTATGGAAAACTTCGAACCTCAATTAGCCACAGAAACCAACTATTCCCTTTGCTCTTTCTCAACCCTCTTGCCAACTTTATTGAGGAGTCTACTAAAATTGACCCATCTGTTTGAATTTATTTTTAGATCCTCCTCCCAATCCAGCTTCCTTCTGGAAAATACACAGGACTTGACTATCTTTGACTGTCTAGTGTATTTCCCTCCATCTCTTAACCTCTGTACCTTAAAAATTATAGTTAAAATTGTTACCTCCTGGTACCAGAACAAGGTTTCATGGCTGGGATGAAATTCAGACCATATAAAAAATATTAGAAATACATCAAAGTTGGAGGGGATTAAAAAAACTTTTTAAATGAACATTTTTCCAATACCTTCTGTGAGTCTAGAATAAAAAATTCTGTTAAATACCATATGTTATAGCAGTTTTCTAAATAATTAGCAAATCCATGTAGCTTGATTTTGCTTCTAGCAAATGAGTTATCTCATTCCAAAGTTTCTTGGGACAATTAGATCTGTTTTTGGAAAGCAAGATTTACCCAGGCGTAGTGACTCTCACTTGCAATCCAAGCTACTTAAGAGGCTGAGGTAGGAGGATCGCTTGAGTCCAGGAGCTCAAGACCAACCTCGGCAACATAAGAAGATGCCTACCTCAGAAAAACAAAAAAACAAAAAAACAAAAAACAAAGGAAGGAAGGAAGGAAGGAAGGAAGGAAGGAAGGATTTTTTTTGTTAATACAGTCATGTGTCACTTAACAGGGATATGTTCTGAGAAATGCATTGTTATGCTATTTTGTCATTGTTTGAACATCACAGAATACACTTATTTAGTAGAGGGAACACTTTAAAATGTGCAAGATTTTACATTTTGAAAATGAAGGTATAGATCATCATGGCAAACGAGAGGAATGACTAGATTGCAGCTCAGACTCGGACGGACAGAACAGTGTAAGAAGGCTTGCATTGTGAATTTTAGCTCCAGATTGACTGAAAGAACAGACCAGCAATCACAAGAGGAGCCACAAATCTGCTGAAGGAAGCACACTGTTCCTGCAGGACCTAGGAGACACCCCAAATATTGTGAGTTCCCCAAAGGCAGAAGTGGGAAAGGGGGAACCTCCTCTCCCAAACACATACCCCCACTGGAGAAACTGAATGTCTGTTTGCAGAAGAAGTTTCTGACCTTACCTGGAGCTGAGTCAATTTAGAGATCCAAGCAAAATACAGGGGTAGAGGAAGCAGCACAAAGGCTCTGGGAGCTTACTGGGTCCCCAAGCAGGCCATTCCTGCCTGGGACCACAGGGATCCATTTGGAGGGTGGCCAGAGGAGCGGGGCCAGATGGTGAGGAAAACACCACAAGGAGAGGGAAATCTCCAGCTGAAATTCATAACAATTTGAATGGGGCGAGAAACCTCCTGGCCAGAACTCAGGGAAGGGTGTGAATTCAGTGTACAGACTCCATAGGTAGGGGAAGAACCAAACTGTTTTTTTTTTTTGCAGCTGGGAGGTACGTATCCTGGGGCAAGTTCTCAAGCCTTGCTCACCCACTGTCTGAAACAGACTCAGGACTGCTAGATGGGACACGGTGGGAGTGAGACCAGCCATTTTGTTTGCATGGGAGCTGGGTGAGGTCTGTGACTGCGAGCTTTCCTCCACTTCCATGACAACTTGCATGACTCAGCAGAAGCAGCCATAATCCTCCTAGGTACACAACTCCATTAACCTGGGAACCTCATCCCCATCCCCCACACGGCCACAGCAAGACCAGCCCAAGGAGAGTCTAAGCTCAGATGTGCCTAACCATGCCCCCACCTAATCGTCCTTCCCTACTCACCCATGGCTGAGAGACCCATAGATGGTTTACATCATAGGACTCTATGCAGACAAACCCCAGTACCAGCCTGGAGCCAGGTAGACTTGCTAGGTTGAAAGATCCAGAAGACATACAACAATCACTGCAGTTTGGCTCACAGAAAGCCACATCCATAGGAAAAGGGGGAGAGTACTACATCAAAAACACACTCTGTGGAACAAAAGAATCTGAACAACAGCTTTCAGCCCTAGACCTTCCCTCTGACAAAACCTAACCAAATGAGAAAGAACCAGAAAACCAACTCTGGTAATATGACAAAACAAGGCTCTTCAACAGCCCCCAAAAAATCAGACTAGTTCACCAGCAATCGAACCAAACCAAGAAGAAATCCCTGATTTACCAGAAAAATAATTCACGAGGTTAGTTATTAGGCTAATGAGAGAGGCAGCAGAGAAATGCAAAGCCCAATGCAAGGAAATCCAAAAAATGGCATAAGAATTAAAGGGAGAAATTTTCAAGGAAATAGCTTAAAGAAAAAACAAAAAAATTCAGGAAACATTGAACACACTAACAGAAATGCAAAATGGCCTGGAAAGTCTCAGCAGTAGAATTGAACAACTAGAAGAAAGGATTTCAGAGTTAGAAGACAAGGTCTTCAAATTAACACAATTCAACAAAGACAAAGAAAAAAGAATAAGAAAATATGAACAAAGCCTCCAAAAAGTCTGGGATTATGCTAAACAATCAAAACTAAGAATACTCAGTGTTCCTGAGGAAGAAAAGAATTCTAAAAGCTTGGAAAACAAATTCAGAAGAATATTTGAGGAAAGATTCCCTGGCCTTGCTAAACACCTAAACATCCGAAAACAAGAAGCACAAAGAACACCTGGGAAATTCATTGCAAAAATATCATCACCTAGGCACATTATCATTAGGTTAGCTAAAGTTAAGACAAAGAAGGAAAGAATCTTAAGAGCTGTGAGACAGAAGCACCATGTAACCTGTAAAGGAAAACCTATCAGATTAACAGCAGATTTCTATAAGCTAGAAGGGATTGGGGCCCTATCTTCAGCCTCCTCAAACAAAACAATTATCAGCCAAGAATTCTGTACACAGTGAAACTAAGCATCCTATATGAAGGAAAGATACGGCCTTTTTCAAACAAACAAATGCTGAGAGAATTTGCCACTACCAAGCCATCACTACAAGAACTGCTAAAAGGAGCTCTAAATCTTCAAACCAATCTTGGAAACACATCAAAACAGAACTTCTTTGAAGCATAAATCAGATAAGACCTATTAAACAAAAATACAAGTTAAAAAGCAAAAACAGGCCGGGCGCGGTGGCTCAAGCCTGTAATCCCAGCACTTTGGGAGGCTGAGATGGGTGGATCACGAGGTCAGGAGATCGAGACCATCCTGGCTAACGCGCTGAAACCCCATCTCTACTAAAAAATACAAAAAAACTAGTCGAGCCGGGAGCGGTGGCTCAAGCCTGTAATCCCAGCACTTTGGGAGGCCGAGACGGGCGGATCACGAGGTCAGGAGATCGAGACCATCCTGGCTAACACAGTGAAACCCCGTCTCTACTAAAAATACAAAAACTTAGCCGGGCGAGGTGGCAGGCGCCTATAGTCCCAGCTACTCGGGAGGCTGAGGCAGGAGAATGGCGTAAACCCGGGAGGCGGAGCTTGCAGTGAGCTGAGATCTGGCCACTGCACTCCAGCCTGGGTGACAGAGTGAGACTCCGTCTCAAAAAAAAAAAAAAAAAAAAAAAACTAGTCGGGCGAGGTGGCAGGCACCTGTAGTCCTGGCTACTTGGGAGGCTGAGGCAGGAGAATGGCATAAACCTGGGAGATGGAGCGCTTACAGTGAGCTGAGATCCGGCCACTGCACTCCAGCCTGGGCGACAGAACGAGACTCCATCTCAAAAAAAAAAAAAAAAAAAAAAAAGCAAAAACAATGAACAAAAAACCAAAGTACACAGGCAACAAATAGCATGATGAATGCAATGGTACCTTGCATCTCAATAGTAAAATTGAATGTAAATGGCCTAAATGCTCCACTTAAAAAAATACAGAACTGCAGAATGGATAAGAACTCACCAACCAACTATCTGCTGGCTTCTAGAGACTCACCTAACACTTAAGGACTCACATAAACTTAAAGTAAAAGGGTGGAAAAAGGCATTTCATGAAAATGGACACCAAAAGTGAGCAGGGGTAGCTATTCTTATATCAGAAAAAACAAACTTTTAAGCAGCAGCAGTTAAGAGAGACAAAGAGGGACATTATATAATGGTAAAAGGCCTTGACCAAAAGAAAAAATACCATAATCCTAAACATATATGCACCTAACACTGGAGCTCCAAAATTTATGAAACAATTACTAATAGACCTAAGAAATGAGATAGACAGCAACCCAATAATAGTGGGGGACTTTAATACTGCACTGACAGCACTAAACAGGTCATCAAGACAGAAAGTCAACAAATATTGGGGGAACCCACTCCCGATAATTCAACGTAGGTTATTTTCTATTTTTCCTAAGTATCGGCTGTCTAAGAAATAAAGGGAAAGAGTACAAAAGAGAGAAATTTTAAAGCTGGGTATCAGGGAGAGACATCACGTGTCGGCAGGTTCCATGATGCCCCCTGAGCTGTAAAACCAGCAAGTTTTTATCAGCAATTTTCAAGGGGGAGGGAGTGTATGAATAGGATGTGGGTCACAGAGATCACATGCTTCAAGGGCAACAAGAGATCACAAGGGAGAAGGTCAGGGTGGGATCACAAGGTCAGGGCAAAACCAGAATCACTAATGAACTTCAATGTCCCACTGTGCACGCATTGTCATTGATAAACACCTTAACAGGGTTCAAGAGCAGAGAATTGGTCTGACTAGAATTCATCAGGCTGGAATTTCCTAATCCTAGCAAGCCTGTGGGTGCTGCAGGAGGCCAGGGTGTGTTTCATCCCTTATCTGCAACTGCATAAGGTAGACACCCCCAGAGCGGCCATTTTAGAGGCCCCCCCCAGGAATGCATTCTTTCCCAGGGCTGTTAATTATTAATATTCCTTACTGGGGAAAGAATTCAGTGATATTTGGCTTACGCATAAGAAATACGGCTCTGTTCTGACTGGCTCCCAGGCAGTCAGACTGAATGGTTATCTCCCTTATTCCCTGAACATCACTGTTACCCTATTCTTTTTTAAGGTGCCCAGATTTCATATTGTTCAAACACACATGCTTTATGAACAATTTGTGCAGTTAACGCAATCATCACAGGGTTCTGAGGCGACATACATTCTCAGCTTATGAAGATGATGGGATTAAGAGATTAAACTAAAGACAGGCATAGGGAATTATAAGATTATTGATTGGGGAAGTGATAAATGTCCATGAAATCTTCACAATTTATGTTCAGAAATTACAGTAAAGACAGGTGTAAGAGACTGTAAAAGTATTAATTTGGGGAACTAATAAATGTCCATAAAATCTTCATAATTTATTTTCTTCTGCCATGGCTTCAGCTGGTCCCTCCATTCGGGGTCCCTGACTTCCTGCAACAAACAAAGAAACAATGGATTTAAACTATACCTTGGAAAAAATAGAATTAACTGATATATACAGAACATTTCATTCAACAACCACAGACTACATATTCTATTCAACAGTGCATGGAACTTTCTCCAAGATAGGTCATATGATAGGCCATAAAATGAGGCTTAATAGATTTAAGAAAATTGAAATTATATCAAGCAGTCTCTCAGATCACAGTGGAATAAAACTGGAAATCAACTCCAAAAGGAACCTTCAAAACTATGGAAGTTAAATAACCTGATCCTGAATGAGCATTGGGTCAAAAACGAAATGAAGGTGAAAAATTAAAAATTTTTTGAAACTGAATGACAATAATGACACAACCTATCGAAATTTCTGAGATACAGCAAAGTCGGTGCTAAGAGGAAAGTTTATAGCCCTAAATGCCTGTATAAAAAAGACAAAAAGAGTACAAACTGACATTCTAAGGTCACACCTCAAGGAAATAGAGAAACAAGAACAAACCAAACCCAAACCCAGCAGAAGAAAGGAAATAACCAAGATCAGAGCAGAACTAAATGAAATTTAAACAAAAAAATACAAAAGATAAATGAAACAACAAAACCTGGTTCTTTGAAAAAATAAATAAAATTGATAGACCATTAGCAAAATTAACCAAGAAAAGTAGAGAGAAAATCCAAATAACCTCATTAAGAAATGAAACAGAAGGTATTACAGCTGACAGTACAAAAGATCATTCAAGGCTACTATGAACACCTTTATGCACATAAACTAGAAAATCCAGAACAGGTGGATAAATTCCTGTAAAAATACAACCCCACTAGCTTAAATCAGGAAGAATTAGATATCCTGAGCAGACCAATAACAAGCAAAGAGACTAAAATAGTAATTTTTAAATTACCAACAAAAAGAAATCCAGGACCAGATAGATTCACAGGAGAATTCTACCAGACATTCAAATAATTGGTACCAATTCTTTTGACACTATTTCACAAGCTAGAGAAAGAAGAAACTCTCCCTAATTCATTTTATGAAGCCAGCATCACCCTAATACCAAAACTAGGAAGGAACATAACCAAAAAAGAAAACTACCGACCAATATCCTTGATGAACATAGATGCTAAAATCCTTAACAAAATACCAGCTAACCGAATCCAACAACACATCCAAAAGATAATCCCCCATGATCAATGTATACTGCTTGGGTGATGGGTGCACCAAAATCTCACAAATCACCACTAAAGAACTTACACATGTAACCAAATACTACCTGTACCCCAATACCTTAAGCAAAAAAAAATTTAAAGATAAGAATTAAAATTAAATAACACAAAATGAATACAAAACTTCAAGCTATTTTTAAAGAGATCAGTTTGTACTGCTTCCCCACTCTTTCACTTCCACCTGCTAAACTCCCCTTACATGTTTACTCATTTTATTCCCTTTTATTTCGCAAAGTTCTACATGTGCTTCCATAGCCTCTCCAATAAACTTAACTTCAAAGGAAAGGAAGGATTTTGTCATCGCTTTCAGTCAATATATCTTATAAAAAACACATTCACTTAAATATAATGTTTACACAAGGTTTAAAATTCTCAAGAAAGTCCAGGCTTCATTTTACCCAGGACTGAGCTTTTGATATGCAGGAATGAACCTAGCATACTTCAAAAAGTAAAAGAACTATGTTGTCACTACAGTGTTGCTCCAACATGTTACATAATATTAACAAAGAACTTATTATGCATTTCATAGGGTCCTCTTCTTTTTGGTAGACTGGACCCTATTAAAAGAAAGAATACAGCTTCTAGAACACATGTTCATGTAGGTATTGAGACTGTGTAAAAGAGACATATATATGAACTTCTGTTTTAATTATTTTTTGCACTTCAGAAAAAATCTCCTAGACTGAGTGCCCTCTGGTTTTATGGTAAAAACATCATAGAGTCATATATATCACAAAGTAGCATGAGCAAAAGTGATTGGGATTTATAGGTAGTTCTATGATAACCAGAGAAGTAGACATCAAACTTAGTCTTTAAAGGCTGTGGAGAGTTTTAAAGACATGACAGAGAAAGAACTAAAGGTGAGAATAGCATAGCTGGAGCAGGAGCTACCAATAAGATCAAAGAGGTGGGTGAATTAGGCCAACTAAGGTGGTATCTTTAAGTCCATAGTTCAGGAGGACTCAATATAGCAAATGAGTTACATCATTCCAGGGTTTCCTGGGACAATTAGATCTGCATCAGTAGAAAGCAGCCAAGAAGATCTGAGGAGTAAAATGATGTCAAATTGCCATGCTATGGAAATAATCAAACTGTAGTTTGGATAGCTTCAAGAATCAAACATTTCTAAATCTCCAAATGTTCTGTATTTTCCTAGGGCCCACAGCCCATACTAAAAAGGTAATGAAATAATCAGCATACTTTGCTGCTAGCCTCAAACCAAATGACTGAGGAGTCTTAATGTTTACCAAATGAATATTAAACCTTGGCTTTTCCTGGTTTGGGAAATTTTTTTTTCCTAATCCTATCACTACATTGTTTTAGACAGCCTACAGAAGAAAAAGCAATCACTGTGCTGAATGGTAAGACCACCACAAAATAATCTGGGTAAATTGTCCTGGTGTCAGTTCACTAAATAAGTTTCAATAACGTAGGCCTTGCTTCTCTTCTCCCCTGAAGAGCCATGGTCTCTTCTACTAAGCCAAGCAAGTACCAATGTCTTTCGTGGACGTTCTTATTTGGGCATATGTCTGAGAAACGGTAAAATGTTACATTGGACAAAAACTCAGTAATGCAGTGGGTTGTAACTTCCCCCAAATTAGAAACACTATGTACATTCTGAAATGTATAAGTAAAATATATTATTATTATTATTTTATTATTATTATTATACTTTAAGTTCTAGGGTACATGTGCATAATATGCAGGTTTGTTACATATGTATACTTGTGCCATGTTGGTGTGCTGCAGCCATCAATTCGTCAGCACCCATCAACTCGTCATTTACATCAGGTATAACTCCCAGTGCAATCCCTCCCCCCTCCCCCCTCCCCATGATAGGCCCCGGTGTGTGACGTTCCCCTTCCCGAGTCCAAGTGATCTCATTGTTCAGTTCCCACCTATGAGTGAGAACATGCAGTGTTTGGTTTTCTGTTCTTGCAATAGTTTGCTGAGAATGATGGTTTCCAGCTGCATTCATGTCCCTACAAAGGACACAAACTCATCCTTTTTTATGGCTGCATAGTATTCCATGGTATATATGTGCCACATTTTCTTAATCCAGTCTGTCATTGATGGACATTGGGGTTGATTCCAAGTCTTTGCTATTGTGAATAGTGCCGCAATAAACATACGTGTGCATGTGTCTTTATAGCAGCATGATTTATAATCCTTTGGGTATATACCCAGTAATGGGATGGCTGGGTTATATGGTACTTCTAGTTCTAGATCCTTGAGGAATCGCCATACTGTTTTCCATAATGGTTGAACTAGTTTACAATCCCACCAACAGTGTAAAAGTGTTCCTATTTCTCCACATCCTCTCCAGCACCTGTTGTTTCCTGACTTTTTTATGATTGCCATTCTAACTGGTGTGAGATGGTATCTCATTGTGGTTTTGATTTGCATTTCTCTGATGGCCAGTGATGATGAGCATTTTTTCATGTGTCTGTTGGCTGTATGAATGTCCTCTTTTGAGAAATGTCTATTCATATCCTTCGCCCACTTTTGATGGGGTTGTTTGTTTTTTTCTTGTAAATTTGTTTGAGTTCTTCGTAGGTTCTAGATATTAGCCCTTTGATGAGTAGATTGCAAAAATTTTCTCCCATTCTGTAGGTTGCCTGTTCACTCTGATGGTAGTTTCTTTTGCTGTGCAGAAGCTCTTTAGTTTAATTAGATCTCATTTGTCAATTTTGGCTTTTGTTGCCATTGCTTTTGGTGTTTTAGACATAAAGTCCTTGCCCATGCCTATGTCCTGAATGGTATTACCTAGGTTTTCTTCTAGGATTTTTATGGTATTAGGTCTAACATTGAAGTCTCTAATCCATCTTGAATTAATTTTCATATAAGGAGTAAGGAAAGGATCCAGTTTCAGCTTTCTACTTATGGCTAGCCAATTTTCCCAGCACCATTTATTAAATAGGGTGCTTTATATATATATAAATATATATATAAATAATATATTTAAGTGAAATATATTATTAACCAACTTTCTCAATGAAGACTAGGAAGCTACTAACAGCTGCCCCTAGATTTCAAAATGATGAAAGAATTCATCTCATAAAATGGAAAGCTTTCAAACAAATGCTTTAGCTCATTTTACTTTGCCTGTGCTCATGGCGCTGCCCTTCAGAACGTAGTACTGGTAGATGTGATTTTAGAACAATGGAGGAAGATCTCGGTTCCCTTTCCAAGACACAAGATCTTTAGGCAAAAATTAGTCTTTCCTGACTGCTTGACTGTTGAGCTATTGTCAAAAACAGAGTACAATGAAGAAAGTAGTAAAACTCATGAACTCAAAATATAACAAACCACCATTTGCTTTTCTATTGCTCTGAGTTCTTTCATTTAACAAATATTTATTTAGTGCTTACTCTGCACCAAGAACTGGAAATATAGTGGTGAACAAAACAGGGTCCCATACCTCATGAATTTTAGTCTCTAAAAGGAGACAATACAAATATATAATTATTTAAAGTGCAAAGAGAAAAGGTGAAAAAAGAGATTTACTTGTTCATTGTCAGTTCTTCTTAACCAGACTGTAAGTTCAAAGAGCAAGTAATTTGTCTTGTCCCCTTTTCTACTTTTGTATCATCAGTGC
This sequence comes from Macaca nemestrina, assembly GCF_043159975.1. NCBI lineage: Eukaryota > Metazoa > Chordata > Mammalia > Primates > Cercopithecidae > Macaca > Macaca nemestrina. Next base: position 89,058,365 of record NC_092145.1, read on the forward strand.
CTAGAACATAGTAGTCATTCCCTCAATACAAGTTTATTGAATGAAAAAAATTTATTGAATGAATATATATATATAAACTATATATGAATGAATATATATTATATGAATGTATATATATATATATATATATATATATATAGAGAGAGAGAGAGAGAGAGAGAGAGAGAGAGAGAGAGACCGAGTCTTGCTCTGTCACCCAGGCTAGAGTGGAGTGGCACGATCTCGGCTTGCTGCAACCTCTGCCTCCTGGGTTCCAGCGAGTCTCCTGCCTCAGCCTCCTGGGTAGCTGAGATTACAGGCACATGCCACCACACCCAGCTAATTTTTGTATTTTTAGTAGAGACAGGGTTTCACCATGTTTGCCAGGCTAGTCTCAAACTCCTGATCTCACTCAGGTGATCTGCCCACTTCGGCCTCCCAAAGTGCTGGGATTACACCATGCCCGGCCAACTACAAAATCTTGAGACAAAGAAATGCCTCTCCATCAATGAAATTTCTAAGACAAATGCTCAGTTTGGATTATTCCACTTAGAACCAAGAAATATGCCTGAGGCAAGTGCTTGAAATAAAGCAAGAGTCCATTGTACTTCTTCTAGAGAGCCTGAACCTATCCTTTTGGAGAGCCTGAACCTATTTTATTTTGGAAGCCATGTACAGGATAGACAAAACAGTCTGCCTTTGTTTTTATAATTGAAATTCTATTAACCATTTGATATTCTTTTTTCCAGTCTTCCAATACTAATTTCTTTCTTTAAATATATATACATATTTGTTCCACACTGCTGTACTGACCTGAAAAAGTGAGAACTCAAACAGAATATTGCCAGATGTTTCCTATTCTAATTTATCTTAGCCTAATAAATATATTTATTGCTTATTTTATGAGATGTATAGATCCCAACAAAGTTGCCTATAACATTAAATTTATTAAAATAAGACTTTAGGTAACTTGGTTCCCATAAAAAAATAAATAAGAGAAGGAATTCATAGGGTAGGAAACTTACCAAAGAATCAAGTAATATGATATTAACTCTTTGAATACTGGATAGTATTATGTCCAAGTAATAGGGCGTGCTGACGTGGGAGGGCATTTTGTATCTGTTATCTAATTTCAGACTCTCTCCTTACCCTTTATCCCATTTAGGCACTGTTTCAAATACTAAGAATTCTTCCTATGCCTGGCGAGGCCCTGACTCTACGTTTTGATCACACACTCATCAAGGACAGTATTTAAGTTTGATTTCACAGAATAATATTTATTATGTATGCCCATACCAAAAAGTGGAAAGGAAGAAGAAATAGTAATTTCTGCAAATGTTGCTAGTTATATCTCTTGTCACAGTAACTGAAATGGCATCTAGATTTACACAGTGATTACTCTAATGTGGTGGTTCTTAACCTTGGCTGCATGTTGAAATTAGACTGGGGGCTTGATATGGTTTGGCTCTATGTCCCCACCCAAATCTCACCTCGAATTGTAATAATCCCGGAGTGTTGTGGGAGAGACCCAGTGGGAGGTAACTGAATCATGGGGACAGGTGTTTTCTGTACTGTCCTCCTGATAGTGAATAAGTCTCATGAGGTCTGATGGTTTTATAAAAAGGAATTCCTCTGCATATGCCCTCTTGCCTGCTGCTGTGTAAGACGTGCCTTTGCTTCTCCTTTGCCTTCCACCATGATTGTGAGGCCTCCTCAGCCATATGGAACTATGAGTTATTTAAACCTCTTTCCTTTATAAAGTATCCAGTCTCAGGTATGTCTTTATTAGCAGCATGAGAACAGACTAATACAGAGCTCTAATAAATACTGATATCTGGGACCTACTCCTAAAGACTTCGATTTAATTTGTCTGAGGTAATATCTGGATATTTGAACTTTTAAAGTTTTCCAGGTGACTCTAAAGTGTAGCCAAGATGGCGCAGAGGACTGTGCTGGGGCAGGGTAGGTGAGGAGGAGGAGGCGGCGATTCGATAAGAAGGGAGGGGAAGAGGCCATGGCCGCCCGGTGAGGCGGTGAGGCAGGAAGGAGGCCCAACCACTGGCCGGGCCTTGGGCCCCAAGGAGAGGTGAGAATGGACCAACGGACATGGGGTTCTGGAGAAGCCGCCCCCAGAGAATACGTCCCTGAGAGACTGCCTGACCACCCCTCTCTTTCTCCCCACTCCCCCATTCCTCCTTCTCCACCCCCCACCCCCCGCCCACCTGCTGTGCTATGAACAGTCAGAGCCTCCTCTCCACAAGAGTTTATAAATGAAAATGGAGGAAATGCCTTTGTCTGGCCTGAATAACAGCAAGCTAGAGGCCATAGCTAGGGAAACATAAGCGGACCTGGTCTAGAATTCTTGTTCGGGATTCTGCTTTGAGGTACATCAGGCTGCCAAGTGTGGCTACTTCTTCCTGGATGACATGGACCCTGATAGCGTGAACGATTTTGGTTTTCAACCAGTGGGAGAGCAAGGAGTGTGTCTGCACTGGTTGCAACTGTAGCATTCCTGCCTCCCGTTTTGCTCCCCATCTGGATAAGTGCCTGGGAATGGGTGGGAATAACAGCCGAATCGCCAACCACCGGATTGCCAATAGCAACAATATGGGCAAGTCTGAGAGTGACCAAGAGGATAATGATGACATCAATGACAACGACTGATCCTATGGCTCAGAGAATAAAGCTGAAAAGAGAAAATCAGGCAAGAACCCCGATTCCCCTCGAAGATCTGAGTCTTTAAAATGCAAAAATGGGGAACTTAGTGATTTGATTTTTTTTTAAGTATAACAACTCAACTGGGATCAGCTATGAAACCTGGGGCCAGAGGAGTTTCATATCCTGCTAAGCATGCAATGTAGGGTGATTTCTGAAGATACCAAGAAGATGTGCACAAAGTCTCTGCACTGCCCACAGCACACAGATGAGCAGAGGTGAACCTTGCAGATGTATTTCTTCAGGGCCTCAGCTGTCCATCCAGAGGTGGAGAGTTCCCAGGATAATGACAGTTTTGATATGACTGACAGCCAGGCCCTGATCAGCCAGCTTAAGTGCGACTGCTTCTCTGATCTCTCACCCTCTGATTCAGACTCCCCCAAGACAAGGGAAAATCAGGGATCAGGTCTAGGTACCAACAGCTCTGAGACACAGAAAACGTAGAAAAAGGAGTCCCATCTGAGCCTGATAGGGACTTCCTCCAACCTGGGCTCCAACAAGAAGCCAAAGTTACCGATACCTCTGATGGCCAACATCTATGATGACATCAACTGACTTCAGTGCAAAAGATAGCCTTTGGCTGAGCAGAACCCTCTCTCCTGATCCCTACCCAGGTGCCATAGCCTGGAAAATGAATGGCTGCTGAGGGTTGGGGCTTGGGAATCTCGGTGTGCCAGGCAGGCAGAGGATCTGATTATGTGCCCCTGGGGGATGTCAAGGTCCTCTACAATGGAGCACAACTCCTCGGCGTGCATGACTCAGACCTGGACATATTATGCCTTGGACATAAGTTTGGTGGGGAGGCTGTTTTTCTATTTATTCTGTGAGTTACTGAATGTCCAGCTAGGCCAGGGGCCTGACTGGGCACTGTGTCAGGGCACTGCCTGTCCCCCACCGTAGGAATTGGACTAAGCCCGCTGAGGAGCAATGTGGTGGTCTGGAAGGCTGTGGGTTGGAAGCTGAGCCTGAAGGGGGCCTGCCCTCATTGTCCTCAGCAATGTAAATGGGTCCAGTACTTGGAGCTGAGGGGCAAGGATGGGCATGTCCTGTCTGTGAGGAGGGTCCTATCAAATGTCCCCAGTCCCAGGGGTAGGCAGGAACAGAGTACTCTCTGCTGAGGTGGGCATCCAGAATTGCCGCCATCTTCCCTGCCCTTCACAGGGACAGCCCTTTCTCCTTAGTCCCCAATGGCTTCCTTGGCAGCAGGAGCTGTCCTTTTGTTGTTGGGTGCCAAGAAAGGACCTCCAGCCTCTACAACTTCAAGGAATGGGAAAGGGAGGGTATGGAGAGGGAGCTGTGTCAGAATTACTCCCCATGACTCTCCTCCCTGACCCAGGTCTGGTGAGGAGTGGGGCCCCAAGGTGCGAGGGAACTGTGCTGCTTTATTTGAAATGTTTTCTTACCTCATTCCCTGCCCCAGGAAGGGGCCCAGCCTCAATCTCCTGGGGTGGCCCTGTGTTCTTCCTACCCACCCTGCCCCACTGCCCTACCAGGGTAGCCCAAGTTCCCAACTGCTGCTCGCCACCCCCCCTTCACCTTGACTGGCTTCTCTTCCTATCTCAGAGCTCCTGCCTCGAAAGCCCCCCATTTCCCTTCCTTAGTGCTTTTAAGTTATTTATTCTGTACTTGTGGTTTGGGACTCTGAGGAAAATCGTATCTTGTGCCTCTTCCCCCTTTGCTAGGATTTCTGTGGGAAGAAAGGGTGGCTTCTGTGTTCTGCGTTGTCAGTGGAGGGGAAGAGGTATCAATTACCCTTCTGTGGGACTGTCAAATGCCAATGTGCCCACCTGCCTTGTCTACATCTTAAAGAGATGTACCATCCACCCTCCATGCGGGCACCACTGCTCCCAGGAGCCAAGCTGGAGGACCACAACCTGGGCTGAGAGCAGAGCTGACTGACACGGGTGGAGGTGATCCTGAGCCAAGTTCTCTGGCACTTGCTGGACATGTCCCCTGCCCTCTTCCCAAGAGGAGCTATCCTACATTTGGGTAGTTAGTACCCAGGATTGGTTGGACTGATTGGGTTAGAGACCCTAGGGGGTTAAGGGAACAACAGAGATGGAGCTACAGCACCCTGTTTGGAACCCCACTGTCCCCCTAGGGTGATTCTGACTCTGTCTGATGCCTGGTTACAAATTAGTTTTTGACCTACAAATTGTGATTATTTTAAAAAAAACAGATTTTAGCAGGAGTTAGAATAAATCCTGGGGCCTTGACTCCTCTGTTCTTGGCCCCATAGCCTTCTTCCTCCCAGGGGAGGCCAGAGATAGAGGAGAATCTCACCAGGCCTCCAGGCTCCTTCCAGATGCATTCTTGGGAGTAGGCGGAAGGTGAAGGGAGGAAGGCTGTGGGCCACTGTCCCTTCTGAAAGACAGTTACAACTCAGGCCCTAATACATCCTTTTCTCTTCTCTTTTTCCCCCTTCTGGTTAGAGGAGGGAGAAGTGGGAAGTAGTTTGGGAACCGGTTTGTCCATATAAACTTTCCCGTTGTTCCTTGGCCCACCCTCAGGGCAGAGCCCCCTGCCCAGACTGGGTAAGAGATGGGCTTTGCAGCACCCTGAGGGAAAAACCCTTTTCCTTCTGAAAAGAGAGTTTCCCTGTACCATGTAGTTGAACAGTGGCTAGGAGCTTCCCACTCCCCTCCCTCTTACAGCAGGCTGTATAGACTTCAATTCCTATCCTTCCCATCCCAGCTAGGTGTCATCTGCCCTATGTCTGTATCCTATCATGTGTCTGAGTGTGTGTGTGGGGGGGGTCGGGGGCGGTTATTCTCTAGTAATTTCCATGGCCAGTGGCTTTTCCTTCCATGCATCACTCCCACCCCCACCCCCTACATACTCTGGGGCCACCCGCCTGGGATTACCACATGCTCGGGTGATTGAAGGAGTGGGGTGGAGCTTACGCTGTCCTGTCGTCTTGAGATTTTTATTTTTGCACGTGTAATTCATTCTGTACAGGTAGCTAACTCTGTAAATGCTATGTATTCCCTCTGACCTCATGGCTGCTTTCTTGAACTGCATCTCCTATTGGTAAAAAATAAAATAAAATAAAATAAAACAAAATAAAATAAAATAAAAAATAAAGTGCAGCCAAGACTGAGCGACACTGTTTTACACCTTTGATTAATTTGACACTATCAGAATTGATAATGGTGACAGCTTGGATCCATAAATTTGAGAACCTACCCTGAAATAGTAGGAACCAAACCAACTCTTAAAGCTCCATCAACCAGCAACAGCATGGACATGTGCCCAACATAGCATGAGTAGTACACGTTTCTTCCAAGTACCAGAAAGATATAAAATGTTTATCAGGGCTTTGGAAAAATGAAATGCTCTTGAAAATGCCATATATATATATATATATGTATATATATATATATATATATATGTATTTACATATCAGTGATATGTAACTCTCACTTCAAGAGATTATAGCAAAGGAAGACAGCCAGATGAAAATATTATTAACTGAATTTTTCCTTGCAATAGCTTCCAAAATGGAGATGAGCAGCAGCTGCATTTGAGTTAAGTGATTCATATATATTGAAAAGGTAGCCTCTACTGTTTGACACTTTGCACCTCCTCACATGGCTCAGTACCAGTACAGTTCCATTAAGACAGTTTGCCCCAGGTATCTCAGCCTTTAGATCTGCCTGCCTGTTTAGATCTGCTGGCACAACCTCAGTAGTGCCAGCCAGGAACAGCCTTACAAAGAATCATTAAATTTAATGTCATCACTCTTCATCTAGGTGACAGTGACCAAGTCAATCAAAGATGTGCAAGTGGTGGTGACCTCTGCGACTCTGGGCACTCTGGCGACTCCTGTTAAGTCTGTCTTGTTTATTTCCACATGTCTTCTCTGTCCCACAGTTACATTGCTACACCACCCTAGTTGCTCCATGGGAGTGAAGGGCTGATTTCACTATTAGGTTATTCAGGACATTTTTCCATCTAAGTCAGCACACCCTCAGTGAGTGCTCGAATTTCCCAACTCCCCAGTCATGGGGTTGACTATCATAGCTTACTAGAATAGTTAGTACTTAGGAAGAAAACCTACTTAGTACTCTCAAAAAGTGTTCTGGGTCATGAGACCATAACCTGTAAAAGAAGGCTAACGGAACTGTGATTATATACTACAGAGAAGAAAAGACCTGGGGAGGGAGTACTTGGGGAAAGGGACATCTTTGCAGTCTGTAATATTGGAAGCTATGCCAAAAAACACCTCATTTGGCACCTGCTAAGACTTTAATGGGCTTAGTTGCCATGGATAGATTACCTACACTGGGAGTTACTTTGTTTCTGTTTTTGCTTTTTTGAGACGGAGTCTCTCTCTGTTGCCCAGGCTGAAGTGCAGTGGCACGATCTCCGCTCACTGCAATCTCTGCCTCCCGGGTTCAGCCTCCCTAGTAACTAGGACTACAGGGACATGCCGCCATGCCTGGCTTTTTTTTTTTTTTTTTTTTTTTTTGTATTTTAGTAGAGATGAGGTTTCATCATGTTGCCCAGGTTGGTCTCAAACTCCTGAGCTCAGGCAATCAGCCTGCCTCAGCCTCCCAAATTTCTAGGATTACAGGTGTGAGCCACCGCGCCTGGCGAGATTTCTTTTCTGATTCCAGAATTCAAGGTGATCTCTCTCCTTTCTACCCCTGGACTATTTAGTATATATTACAGGGCACTTACTATGTGTGGCCTAAAATTCTAGTTACTTGTCATGCGTCTGTGTTTCCCTCTGGATTTTTGGGTTTTCTGAAAGCAGTATTATTTTGTACTCATTTTTGTATTTCCAGTGCCAGCTCAGGGTCAGGCACAGAGTAGGCATGCAGGAACTAAATGAATAACATGAACAAAAGAATACATTCCCTAGCAGTGAGCAGTTTTATAGATTGGACAGTGCTTTCAAGAAAACTTGTAGAGTCTTATTCCTTGGAATATATGACCTCTAAACTTTACATGGCAGATTTTATTCCTATTTGAGTACTGCAAAGGAAGAAAATTAACTACAAGATCTTAGAATGTTTATACATTCACCCATTCAATAAATATTTATTGAGCTCCCAAGGTTTCAAGCCAATTTCTAGGCACTTGTGACATATCAGTAAATGAAATACACAAAATCTCTACCTCACAAAGTTTATACTATAGCAGATAGTAAAAATTAGAAGTAAATTATATTTACATTTCCTACTTTTATCTGCCTGATAACTGCATATGTCCAGGTTTAAATCCTAAGATAATGAAACCTGATCATGAGGAGGAGTTGGTGAAGCATTTCGAGGACTAAGAAAAGATAATAAAAATAGACTGTTTGGGATACATTTAAACATAAATTTGAGATAGGTAGACCCATGACAAGACATTTGTAGTAGTCCAGATGTGAGCTACACAGACCCTCAATGAGAAATTTGACTATGAAGATGAAGAGGAGAATAGCACAGCTAGGCACCTGAAATATGGGGCAAAAGAGAATGGAAGAGTAGCTCCAAGATTAGCTACAAGGTAACAGAAAGTATAAGCACAGGAGCAGGAATAAATTTAGAACATTTATATTGATTGTGTCCACAGGGCATGTATATTTGTGTCCATTTCAACATCCCTGCTCCAGCTGGGCTTTGTCAGCTTTTGACACTTCTGCTTTGCTCCCAAACCAGTGAGATACAAGAATTTAGTTTGCTCAAGGGTTCTCAACCTCTGTGGTCAGTGAAAGTCCATGACCTAGCAGGACACACAGCTACTCTTGGCTCACCCCGGAAATATCCCAGAACAGAACATAGGGGGTTCCACTTCCACTTTCCAGTCCCTAAAGCAAAGAAACAGTCTGGGTATGTGAAAGGCAATGACTGTGCAAGAGGCTAAGGGATGCACCAGAAAATGTTCACTCCCCACTTGAATTAATCTGGACAGTGTTGTGCAATATGAAAAAGCATGAATTTGGAGTCAAACAGAACCTGGTAAGATTCAAGGTTCCACCATGTGTGACTTTGGGGAAGTTACTTAACTTCAGAGCCTCTGCCTTATCTATAGAGTAATAATAACTGACAGATTTGGGATAATGCATGTAAAAATGCTTCAGTTTCCAATAAATTTTAAGAATAGAGATCTAAGGCTTTCCCTATCTGAGGAGCTCCTTTGTAGGTTACCAGATATTCTGCTTCTCATGGGGAGGTTTTATGCAGTTTCTGTTCATCTTACTTGATACTCTGACAAAGTCACCAAACCATTATTTGAACGTAGATTGTCAATCTTCTTCTCACCTTCTCTTCTGATTTTAGAAAAATGTGTAAAAATTGTTAAAAATTATAGTAGTATACAGCAAAATAACATATTTATTGCCTACATCTTAAATAACTGATATTTATTAGTTACATTAGTTATCTTCAAGGTAACTTTATGAAATACATACAATTGTTAGCCCCATTACATATGAGAAAATGGAAACTAACTTATATAAGGCCTCATGCCTAGGTAAGCAGAAAATCTAGGATTAAAACTCAGTTTTCCTCCTTTGTTGAAACTGAAAGTCCCCCATAAACCTACCCCACAGATAACAATTTGTTGTCTGCCCTTCACAGAATTTTTCTGTGTATATATTAACCTATATTTTTCAACAAAAATGGACTCATACATTCTTGTTTAAATTTTGCTTTCTTCATCTAGAATATGTTGTAGGCATTTTTCTGTATGTGTACATATAAAACTACACCCATTCTTTTTAATAGCTTTGTAGTATTCTTCAGTATATTGATGAACTAAAATTTATTTAAGCAATCTCTTATTGATAGGCATTTAAGTTGCTTCTAACTTTTCCATATTACCATGAATGATGCAATAAACATCTTGTATTTCATCATACACTTGTGTAAATGTTTCTGTTGAATAACATCCTAAAACTTTAATTGCTCAGTAAATTTTTTTTATCTTAATAGGTATTGTCAAATTACTTTCTGGAGTGGTGGCACAAGTCTACACTCCAACTATCCCTGTATGAAAGTGTCTTTTTCCCTACACCTTCAACAAAAATGGGCAACATCAATTGCTTTTATACTTTTGCTGTTATAAATGAGGTTTAGCATATTTCTATGTATTTACTAGCCAAACATATTATTTCTTGTGCAGATTGTTCCCTGAGTGTTCATTCTTTCATTAATTGACTTAAATTATTCTTATTTATTTGTAGATGCTATGATGTATGATGGATATTTTATAGTATTTTCAAATACATTAGTTTTGTTTGACTATTAAACCTGTACATTTTAATTGTAGAAAATCAGAAAATGGAACAAAGTAAAAAGTACAAAAGAAAAATTATTTTAGGTCTACCAATTAAAATATGTATTTTATGCATATTTAAAGAAAATTATAAAAATAAATTATTAAAGGGAATGTATGATTATTAGAAAAATTGGAAAATACAAAAAAAAGAAAAAAAATTAAACATTATCTGCAAGCTTGTCATACTTTTAACCTAGTTTGGATTATGGCTTATGTACAATTTCATATTCTGCTTTATTACTTAACATTATATTGTAAACTTTTTCCCAAGCCATTACAACTTCTTCCAAAACTGTAATGAATTTTTCAACAGCTTCATTGAGATGTAATTTAAAGAGCATAAACTTTACCCACTTAAAGTGTACAAGTCAGTGGTTTTTAGTATATTCACAAAACTGTGCAACTTTTGCCATAATCAATTTTAGAATATTTTCACAACTCCAGAAAGAAATCTTATGCCCATTAGCAGTCACTTCCCCATTTTTTCACTGGCCTTAAGCAGCAATTTCTTCTAACCCCAATCAGCAATTAACCTGCTTTATGACTCTAGATTAATTTGCCTATTTTTTGGAGAACTTTTAATACTGGCTTATTTGTTTCAACCTAATATGAGCATGGACGCCTTGAAATCCTCCAGATAGTATGTGCTTAGGGAAAGCAAACATAAGGTTAATACAGCAGAAATGTTATTACATTGTTTGTATTACATGCATTTGGGTATAGCATAGGTCAAATCCTGTCCTGAAGCAAAACAGCTGCCTCACATCTGGAGTCTGCAGTCTAGCAAACTAGTCAAGGCTAGAGATGCTAAAAATTAAGTTATTCAACTGTACACAAGTTGTCCTGCTTCACCCCGAACTTCAATTTGAAACAACCTCCTTATTTACTCTTAATTCTTCCTATAAAAAACCTACCCAGGTGGTGTGCACCAATAGTCCCAGGTACTCAGGAGGCTGAGTGGGGAGGATTGCTGAGCCTAGGAGTTTGAGGCTGGAGTGAGCAGTGGTCATGACACTGCACACTCCAGCCTGGGAAAAACAGGGAGGCTCTGTCAAAAAAAGAGAGAGAGAGAGAGAGAGAGAGAGAGAGAGAGAGAGAGAGAGAAGAGAAAGAAAGAAAGAAAGAAAGAAAGAAAGAAAGAAAGAAAGAAAGAAAGAAAGAAAGAAAGAAAGAAAGAAAGAAAGAAAGAAAGAAAGAAAGAAAGAAAGAGAAAGAGAAAGAGAAAGAAAGAAAGAAAGAGAGAGAAAGGAAAAAGAAAAAGCAAAAAGACCTACCCAATCTTCAAAATACACTGCAAATGCCACCACCTCTCCCTTCAAAGCCTTTCCTGACTCTGACGGGAATTTGGGTCTTTGTTTCCTTGTAGTTTTATAGTGGTTTAACCTCCTAGGATAGTACTTTCTACATTCAATTTGATTATACCTAATAGACAAAACCTGACACATATGAGGCTCTTGGCCTGGCCTAGAGTTACAGAGTTAACACTCATATTACAAGAGTCAGTATTGGAGAGTGGTAGCCAGAACATGGACTCTATCTACAAATTGTATAGTTCAATTCCCAGCTCCATTTCAAATTAAATTTGGAGCCCAGGCCTTGAGCCTTACACTCTTTGTAAAATGTGAATAAATTAGTACCTTTCTCATAGAGCTACTATGAAGGAATAAAGGAGAAAATTTTTGTAAGGGCCCAGATACAAGCCTGACACACACAGTAAGTACTCAAGTCTTTTGATGAAATTAATTGTATTTAAATTGAAAGTCCATTTAAGAGGAACCAGGAAAAAGGTTTGCAGGCCTAACCTACCAGGGGTCTTCCTAGGCTGTTCCTTGTTCAACTCTCCAAGTCAGTAGGTAGAGTGGGTGGAAGTAGGAAAATGACAAAATTTTTTCAGTTTATGTATCACATCCACCCACTCACAGCCACAACTGTCTCACTTCCTCTTTTTCTGTCACCTTAAAAACCAGAGCTCAGAAAACACTGTTTTTTATTGTTCAATCAAAAATAAGGGTGGTGGCATATAGTTTATTTTTTGTTTGTTTTCCATTCTGTATACATGCATGTAACCAATAGATCCCAATTTGATTTTCAAGCATACTAGTGGTTGTTTTAGTTGACTAATACTATTAGCCTTACACTTCAGAGAGAGCAACTAGGGCTCAGTAAAGACAAAGCAGCTCCACTCTGTCCAGTCTAAAAATGACCTCTCCCAAATGCATTTTTTTAGGGTAATTTCTTAGAACCTGCATAATTAGAGGATGTAGCAGCACGAGTGGCAGTGTGATGTAAATAAAGGTAGTCTGGGTTCTAGTCCTACCTCTGCCATTGATCTTCACTGTGTATCATTAAACACATTCCATTCCATCACTAAGCTTCATTTTCTTTCCCCCTGTGAAGTTGAGGTGAAGGAAGAGGACTCATTGTGGTCTCAAAGGGCCCTCTAGGCTCTGACTTTCTGTTATTTTAAGTATGGATCTAGAATTGGTGATGAAAGAGAGAGTTGGGTGCAGCATAGAACTCTCAGCTCTCCATCCTTAGATACCTGCTTCTTTCTGCACTCTCCTATACTGAGGGATATGACATTCTCCCATGGCTTCACCATCACATGTCTATAAATGATTGTCAAAGTTCTCCCTCTAGGCATGATCTCCCCTGAACTCCAGTCCTACCTTCTTCACTCTATGAGGACATCTCACTGCAGGAATTCCATCACCTCTGTTTCCACATGGCTAGTCTGAAACTATCTTCTGCTAAAAATAACCCCTCTCCTTGAAACTTTCTGAGCTCTGTTTATGGCCTTATTGTTGCCCAGGCCAACCATATCTACAGCATGAGTAGTATCCATGCTTTCCACTTAGCCATGATTCACTCTGCCACATAATCAAAACCTAGCTACTCTTCTTTCCACAGTCTCTGGCATCCACCCCCTTATATTCTGATTTCACTGTCACTGTCCTGCATTTACTATTTGTTGCAAATCCAGACTGGTTTCCCTGCTTCTACCCTTCCTCATCTATAGTCTACAATAGAGAAGCAAGGACAATACTTTTAAAACATAGTTAAGATTATGTCATCCTCCTGTTCAGATCCCTCCAATTGTTCCTTATCTCAGAATAAAAGTTAAAATCATTTACATGCCCTACAAGACCCTGCATACTACACTCTCCCTCACCCTTTTCTATTCCCATCTTATTTTCTCCCGATTTTCTCCTTCACTCCCTCTGCTCCAAACACACCTCTTTGAACATTCTAGGCATGTTCTTGTCTCAAGGTCTTTGCACTTGCAGTCCTCCATGCCTGGAGTTATCTTTCCCCAGATATCTGCTAAGCCTACTCTCATATTTCATTCAGGTCTGTTCAAATATTACTTCCTCTGAGAATACATGCTATCTCATTACTCTCTGTATTAGTGTTACATCACTGTCATAACAAATTAGAACAACTTTACTGGCTTAACACAACATAAATTAATCATCATACAGTCCTGGAGATGAGAAGTCTGCTATGAATCGTATTGAGCTACAATGAAGATGTCAGAGGACTGCATTCCTTTCTGTAGGGTCTAGGGGAGAATCCATTTCTTTGCCTTCTCAAGCTTCTAGAGGTCACCCCTTTTCCTTGGCACATGTTTCCCTTCCTCCATTTTCAAAGTTAGCAGTGTTGCACCTATTTGTGCCTTTCTCCCATAGTCACATTTCCCCCTACCTAACTGACTCCTCTTCCTCCCTTTTCCACTTTTAAGGACTCTTGTGATTACAGTGGACCCACCTGGATAATCCAAAATAATCTCCCTACATTAAGGTTGGTTGATTCGCAACCTTAACTCCATCTGCAAATTTAATACTCCTTTGCCATGTAACCTAACTTATTCACAGGTTCTGGGGATTAGTATGAAGACATCTTTGGGGGTTCAGTACTCTGCCTATCACACTCTAACACTCTCTATCCCATAGCCCTGCTTTATTTTACTTCATGGTACTCATCACCATTTGACATATTATATACAATATACATATTTGTTAGTTAGATAGACATAGTCAAGAAAATCAGATCTTTCTATGAAGCTTGTTAAAATATTTCCCTTTCCCCAAGACAATCATTTTCAACTTTGTTAGCTATTTTTTTTTTTTTGGCCAAGGGTTGACTTCATAACTCTGAAAAACATGCTCATATTGCTATTGTCATTCTTAAGAATTTAGCTCTAATTCACTCCCTCACCTCTATTCACCCGAATCCTGCACATCCACATATGAGTATTTCCTGTCTTCATATTTCCCGATTTATTATTAATAAATAAACTATTTATAGACAATGTTGGTGGTGAGAGCAAGATTCAGTGTTTATGTTACTGGTACATCATGTCTGAGCCACATAATATATAATTATATAATTATTGATTTTCATTTTCATATTTGTTTGGTTGTTTCTTAAACTTTTTTCTTTCTACTAAAATTTAAGTTTCATGTCTGTTTCTTTACTACTATATCCCCCAGGACCTAGAACAGTGTCAGAAACATCAAAAGTGCATAATATGCATTTATTCAATACCTATTATGTGCCTGGTCTTACATCTAGGGTCTTGTAAATATCTTCATCATGGCTTCTTTCAAACTACCAACACAATGTCACTAAAAACAGAGTTAGGAATAAATTCACAAAATCAGCTCTTAGAATTTAAGTTGGCCATTTAAGTTATTAAAGAATTAAGTTGGCCGTTTAAGTACTTAAATGGAATTTAAGTACACCATTGGTTGAAATTCAGTCACCTCAATTTCTCTCTGTTCCCTTCCTCTTCCCTGCTACAGAACTCCTAGGGATCCCAAGAACATAAGTTGAGAATCCACTGGTGAGTATGACACCTTTAGAGTATAGATGGGAGCACTGAGACCTAGAGAGGTGAATGAACCCAGATCTCCTAATGCCTATTCCCATTCTCTTTCCATTGCATTATACAACCAATAGTCTAATTAGTCTCTCATTTTTCTGCTTCCAATTTCCCCATCCTATTCCATTGATATTCTGCAAACAGATTTGGTCCTAAGAAACTGCTTTCAACCGCAGCAGGCCCCTATTTCACTATAGAACCTTCTACAGCTCCCACATAAGTCTTTAAGATCAAGTCTAGGCATCTTGGTCTTCTTTTCAAGACCCTCCACAACCTGGTTTAGCTTTTTCTTCTCCTGCCTTTCTAAATATACACCAAGCTAGAGTCCAACTGACTCTCCCTGTTCATCAGAATCATTCTTGCCTTTGATTGTCTGTGGACTTTGGCTCTTTCCCTACTACTTACCTGGAATTTTTCCCCATCCTCTTTGTCTGTCCAATGCTAACCAAATCTCACATCCAAGCCCACACTCCAGCTCCTCTAGAAAGCTTTCCTAAACCACTGAAGTCCATAGGGATTGCTACCACCTCTGAACTCCCATTGCACAAAAGAGTTTCTGCCATTCCTTTGTCCCTTAATATGTAAGGTCTGTTATTGTTAGTTTTCTTCTAAACCCTCATGTTTATCTTTCTATGTATCTTTAGGTTGATGTTTATATGTGTATTTCTCTGTATATGTATGTTATATCTGTGTTTTTATTTAAATGTTCATATGCTTATGTGCATGTATTATCTGCCTATGTCCAGATTGAGTGTATGAATCTGTGTTTCATTGCTTGTTTTCTCAGGTCTATGTGCAAGTCTATGTATATTTGTGTGTTTGCCTGAATATTTTGTGTGCCTGTGTCCCATGTGCTTACATGTGTCTGTGTGTATATTTTGTGTATTGTGCATCAATGTGCTCATGTTTGTGCTTAAGGCCATATTATATACATATGCATAGCTATACGCAAAAGTGTGACCATATGTATCTGTGCATTTATGTTTATTTGTGGTATTTATAGGTGTGTGTGTGTGGGTGGGTGTGGGTGTGTGTGTGTCCTTGAGCAGGGCCTGTGTGGATTTCCTCTTTGTACCACTGCTTCTCTCCAGCTCAGTAAGCCCAAGGTGCACATACACACAGGAGGGTCTCAGATAATGTTTACACATTGATAAATTTCTCCAATCTGACCTTTCAACCTTTGTCTAGAAAGATGGCCTATGGGGGTAGAAATAGACATACAGTCACAGTGACCTCTGAATACTCGACCCCAAAGGGTGTGAGTCGTTTTCTCTGCTGCTCACCCACAACCTGTGAACTCTTACCACATGCACGCTATCATCTCATGAAGCACAGAGTTTGAAAATAAGAAAAAGGTGGACTCCCTGAATTAAAGTAACTACCCATCTCTCTCCTCTTCAACCACTTCATCTTTTCTGGCTCATGCCCTGGTGCATGGAGGATCAAAGGTACAATTTTTTGAAACACCAACTTGGATGGTAAGTTGTACTTCTGTCATTTATCAGTTGTGTGACCATGGGCAGGTTCCACAGTACCTCCAGATCTCAGTTCTCTCAATAAGGAAAGGTTATTCACAATGCCTTCCTTGTGAGGTAAGGCCTAGGGATAATGTGCACAACACAGAGCAGGAGTTCTACAAATGGTAGTTTTAGTATCACTTTACCTGGGAAGCCTTCCCACGCTACTATTGCCTTCACTAAATACTGCCCAAACCAGAAGTTTTACAGTTAAGTTAAGAATTCTCCTTGTATTAGTGTGTTCATGTGTTTGTTTTTCCTTTACACTAAAATCTCACTTATGCAGGGACCATATCTAACATTTCTTTTCTCTCCCTCACAACATCCATAGAAAATCTGGAACTGTTGTAGAAGTGGTCATTAAAGGTATCAATGAAGCAGAATAGTGTGTTACTTAACAGTATCATTTCTGGAGGCACATAGATAGGAGTTTGAATCTTGTCTAGGCACCCTCTATACAAGTAAGCGATTTCACTATTCTGGGTTTTAGACACATTTGTAAAATGGAGTTTTATTGAATTCATTCATTCAACAAATATTTATTGAGTGTCTTATATGTTAGGCACTGGAAATACAACAATGAACAGGACATACAAAAATTCCTGCCTTCAGAAGCCTTACACTCCAGTCTTACATTCTGGAGATGGAAAACAAACAAGTAAGACAGTAAATATACAATATGTCAAGTAGTGGTGGGCTCTACAACGAAAAAGAAAAGTAGCGTAAGGGAGTACAGTGTGGTAGAGAGAGATACAAGTGTACATACAATAATACCCACCCGAGGGATTGCAAGGGAAATAACCCATGCAAGGTGCTTAATTTAGTGACTGGAAGAGTAAAAGATTTTAAATAGCAACTATCATTATATAGTTGTTAGTGTATGTATAGTATAGTTTGATTTTTATAAATCTGAGAAGATACAAGCATTAAGTCTAATTATGTTCATGTTACAATTAGGGAAGCTGAGGTTCAGAGATATTTGACTTGTTCAAGGCCTCAGAATGAAGTAGACACTGAGTCAGGCTTACTTCCAGGTTTCTGACTTCTCGTCCAATTCTTTTACTAATCAAGAGGGCTACTGAGCCTACTGCAAGACTGGAAGTCTTTCCCAGTCTTGAAGTAATGTTGTACATACTCCCCAGGACATTTCTTTATCTTCAGATCCAGGAGGTCCTAACAAAATGCAAGGGACAGCTCAAAATATACACAATCACCTGGCCAGGCAAAAATTGACACCAGTTCTGTAGGCTTTTTAGTGGGGAAGGGGAGTGGTGTGTGTGTGTTGGGGGTGGTGGTGGTGGTAGTGGTGATAGGGTGTTGGTTGAAAAATATCAAAGGAAGGTTCTCCAAAGTTCAGGGTTTCCTGAGTGAGAATCCCCTTGGGAAAAAATGGCTAAAAGTTCCAGCGAGATGGAATGAGTGCAGTACTCAAAAAACAAGGAACAACAAGTCAAGGGGGATTGGGCCCTAGAGGCAGAGGTGATTGATAGAATTTCATGTAATAATGGGTCCTGAAATGCTGGAATGTCTCCTTAGCCCGTGCAAGCTCCAAATCATCTGTATGCAGCCACCCCTTGGCAAGTATGTTTCTTTATATTCCCACTCCCCATCTCTGCACAAACTCCTCCCTCCCCTGACCAAGGCCTTTCCTATCCCTCCAATCAAAAAGTAAACTAAGCTTAGATGCTACTTACAGTGCAGTATGAATTTTTTGGATGTATTTGTGCTTTTGAAAGTGCTTATAGTTTCAAAGCTTAGTAGACAAAGGGCAGTGCCAAACCTAGTTAGACTGCTGATGAAATTACAGTCACTCTGGGGCCTGTGAAGAGGAGCAATTTCTGGAGCAGTTGAGCTTTGCTAGGAGGCATAATATCACTCTATTGTAGGTTAAGGGCTTGTACCAATTGGAAGTCAATGAAAAATTTGACCTAATAGAGCGTACTACTAATGGGCTGCTGCACTGGAGGCTGGGCTTAACTTTCCCTTAAAAGAAGTAAATAATAAATAAATTCCTTATGAAAAAGCATAGAGAATATTAATGAAAATGAATTCTCCCTTACCACCAGAGAGGTGGAGCCATTGTAGAAAGTGATTCAGAGCTTCCCCAATATGAGATATGAGGCATATTCACCCATAACAGCCTTATCCATTGGCTTGCCAATTATTCAAGCTTTGATGTGTAGAAAGCCCTTTAATACACTAAGCTGTTGTACTCTTAAGCCCAAAGGCACACCAGACCCAACACCCTGTCCGTTTGCATAGGCTGCACAGGCAAGGGTTAACAGTACAACTGATGAAAATTGAATAGGCCAGCAAAGTTGTTTCCTTCTCCCTGGGCTCACCACAAAGGAAAACACTCCCATACTGAAGTGAGAAGACTCATCCCAAAGGTCACCCCCACAACCTCTGAGTCTTGTGGAGGAGACTCAAAATAAATACAGCCTGGGACATCAAAGACCAGAGAGCCCCATTGGCTCCAGGAAAAGTCAAGTCAATACCCTAGCAGGAGAGAAGAATTGCTTCACTCACCCTGGAACCTCCAACGCCAGGAAAGTGGGGGAAGGGGAGCACCCCACATGACCTGTGCTGAAATAGGGAAGGAAGGGGAATGTGTGATGGGACTAGGAGTTTGAGTGAGAGATATAGGGAAGGAGGGGAAGTAAACACACACAGACACTGGTGGCCACCAGAAGTTGGAGCCTCTTTGGTAGCTGGAGGCTGGAAGAAAGGACAGAAATGGCTCTGGCTGTGATGGGGATCTTACTGGGCCTGCTACTCCTGGGGCACCTAACAGTGGACACTTATGGTAAGGCAGAAAGTGGGGTCCTGGCTGCCATTGCTGGCTTAGGCAAAAGGCTAGGGGGTTGGTGTTTAAGGTCTACTAAGGAAAGCCTATTCCTGCTGGGCAGGTGAGTGTTCTCAACCAAACTCTGCAGGTTCTCTCAGCCTTGAGCAAAAGGGACGGATGTAGTTGAAGTCTGCTGAAGAAGTCAGAAGGCAAGTTTGGGCAGAAATTGAAAAAGGATTTTTCTCTTGGAAAACATCTGCATGATTTTCTAGGGCTTGTATCTCAGGGGCATCAAGAAGGCTCCCAGTGACACCCGAATTTTTCCTCCATCTGTGTCTCTCATCTAAAATTCTACCATTAGACTTAACCCCTCTGCTTCCAAGCTTTGGTCTCTGTTAAAATATATAGCCCCTGAAGAAGGAGTGTTTTCTAAGAGTTGGACAGGATTGTAGAAGTAACCTATACCACCCTTCATTGTCATGAATAAGTGCTCAGAAACATTCAGTAGTGATTGAGATTTCACTGTTGACCACTACCTCCGCAGACCATCTAGTCTATCCAGGAGCAGCTCCAACTGTTAGAAAGTTATTATTTGTGTTGAACTAAATTCAGTTCCCTCTGACTTCCATCCAAAAGCCCCAGCTTTGCTTCTTGGGGCTACACAGAACATAGATACTTCCTTGCCCTGTGATAGCCCTTCAAAGGCCTGAAGACAAGTACTATATCTCCTTGACTCTTCTCTCCTCCAAGCTGAACAGCTCCAGCTTTTTCAACTGGTCTTCATAGGACTCAGTTTTTTACACATTCCTGGGCTAACTCACTTCCCTATAGACATGGCTCAATTTGTCTGGGCTATTTACGGGTTGGATACAAATCCCAAAGGAGGATGGACTATTCCATAGTCACATTATTTCCTTGGAGCTTGGGAAGCTCCATCCTCATTTACACTCCTGAGAAGTGAGATGGATTTTCAGGAAACTAAACCTGGGTAACAGCTAAGTGAGATCCAATATAGGGTAAAGGGGTTTTTTTCTGCTTCCCTATCATCCCTAGAGAAAAAGGCTGGATAGGTGTTAGTTTGGTGTCACTTGTGAGGTCAGAAAGAATCCAGCTTTCCATAGCTGACTCTGATTAGATTACCCTATCCTGGGGCTCTGTGACCCATCAGACTCTGGAACCTCAGAGTTAGAAAAGACTCTGAATTAAGTCAACCAAAAGAAAAAATAATTTGCCCCCAAGCCAAAGAGCATTAGTGGCAGAGTTAATACTCCTGAAAAAATATTTTTCTTTCTATAACTACCATATTTCCATTCTCTAGTAAGCTTTATAATGTATCTCTCTACCTTCTCCAAGTCTGTTGGTGTGAGCTAGGGCTCAAGCCTGGGGCTTGAGGGAGCATTTTAGAAATGTTAAATTTAAATCCTGTGTTTGTGTGTGTGTGTGTGTGTGTGTGTGTGTGTGTGTGTGTGTGTGTGTGAGAGAGAGAGAGAGAGAGAGAGAGAGAGAGAGAGAGAGAGGAGAGAATACTCATGTGTCTTGTTCCTTCCCCAGCCTATGAGCTTTTCTAGACCTGGAAGCAGGCCTTCCATTTGTATATAGAATCTTACACTATAGACCTGAGGCTCAGGTTATGCTGAGCTGTAAATAATACCTTCCTTCTCCCTGGACCTCATTGTTCCCAGCCCATCTGTACAGTGAGGAGGTTGACTTGACTGGCCTCAAAGGGGTTTCTCAACTGGACAGCTCTGTGGGACTGCAACTTCACTGCTAAAAAGCCTGTAGGGGCCAGAATAAGTTGCTAGCCTCTTCCTGTGGGGCTAAGAGATATGTCAAGATAATCAAAATTTTAAAAGTTCTAATCTTCACATTTTATACACATTTTAAACATTTCAGAAACATTTTATAAACATCTATTATATAAGCTAATCCTCTATCCAGGAGGCATTCCAGGAAAGGAAGAGAACCCAGTCATGTGGGGGAATGGGATAGAGACATGGAAAATGTCACCCTCTTTGTGATGACGGGAGGAAGGGGATTCAGAAAGAGACCTAGAATGGGTCTTATAAAGGAGCACACACCTAGTAAATTCAGCCTTTCTTTTCTTCAGTGCCATTACACAGGCGTCAGACATTTGCTTTTATAAGACTGGGACCCAGGACCACAATAAGCTCAATACTGTTCCCTCTTTCTCAAGCCAAATCCTCCCCCAACAAAGCTCCTTGAGTCGGTATCCAGCGCTGGTCTTTCCCCTGAAGAAGGCCAATATTTGAAGGAAATACAAACATTTCCTGAGGGAGGAGAGCAAAGCTCAGGCATTATGGGAAAGATTTTTCAGAAAGCAGCTGGCAGATGGGGGCATATTTTTTTTCAGACAATCATGGGATAATATCTAACCCTGAGATAACATCCAGAAGCCATGTCAGGTAGGCCCAAGTAAGAGGTTGCTGGTTTCTATTGTGACTGATGGTTTAATAATTTAAGAAGGTAAGAAAGCAGTGTGGCTTCTGAAAACCTGTATTCTAGGCCTCTAGGCCTAGCTTTGACCTTGCTATCCATGTGACTTTGAGTAAGCATCTTCCTATCTCTGGGTTTCAGCTTACTCATATGTACCATAAGGGAATGTAACTAAGTGATTTCTAAAAGCTCTTCCAGCTATGCCATTCCAGAAGACTCCAAATTCTATCCTCTTTTGTACCTCAACCCCTGTTATACCAAGTGGCTTGCCATTTGGTGGTTTTAAGGTATCCATAATGGGCACAGTGTTCTGCCAGGAGATGGGGGGTTTCCCGAAATGGATTTTTCATACCCAATCTTCCAGGAAAACCAGGAGTATTGTTTAATTTGGCCAACATTTTACATTGGTTGCTAAGACAGCCCTGTTATTGGAGACACAGGCTGTTGTTTCCTCTCTGGCTGCCCTACAACCCACAGACAACCTAGTACCTGCCCATAACTCAGTAGATTGTCTCAGACAGGAGAGAGTGGTTCCTTACCTTACCATATGATGACTTCTCCTTCATGTCAATATTAAATCTGACAACGTTCCAACCTAATGAATCTGTTTATCCAGGGAATGACATATTGAAGACTGCTATAGGATCGGAATAATTTAAGACAACTACAACAAGTTTCACTTAGGGCATGGGACAAGACTGACATTTATCCAGCACCCACTGAATGCCAGCCACATGCTAGGTGCTTTCACATGTATGAACTCATTTAACCTTCACAATTATTCTCTATAGAATCTTTATTATTATTTCCACTTTACTGATAATGACCTGAAGTTCAGATAGGTTTGGTATTTTACCCAAGGTCACACAGAGAGATATGCGGTAAGGCAGACCTTGCGCTTACATCAGTGGTATTCCTACTACATCATACAGTCCTTCATTACCCTCCTGCTCTCATTAGGGGCTCCTACTTGATTCTAAGAAAATTACAAGGAAAGGTAGAAGGTAAAAGTCAGTGGTATTGTGGTTTACTTCACTTTGGAGATCAAATAACATGAGGAATAGTACAATGTCATTTTTCTTGTGATGCCCTGTACCTATAATCCAGTCACTATGCAACCAATGAAGCAGGAGGAGGAAGAGGAGATAAGAATAAGAAAAAGGAGAAGGAACAAAAAGGAACAGAAGCATAATGGAAGAAAGAGTGGAAGAAATAAAGGAGCAAGAAGGGAGAGGAAAAGAAAAATAAGTAAAAGGAGGAAAAACATGCCATTTTGGGAAGTCTAGTTACAAACTCTGTCCTATTCATTCTGAGACAGAGGAGTCAAGCCTGACCTACTTCCAGAAGTGATTTTCAAAACTGAGAAATTGAAACTAGCTAGCAATTTTTTTGATAGGCCACACTGAGCTTTGTGAGAATTTCCAGCAAATTCCCAGGGAGGGAAAACACAAGCCAGGCCTTGTAGCTCCCCTAAGGTCAGAAGGAAGACATGCATATGCATAGACAAAGGCATTTTCAACTGCTCCAGATGTCCTCACAGCAGAATGCTGCTTTGTTGCCCAAGAGGGAAATGTGAGAGTGCTTTTCAGAGAAGAGGAGGGACATTGGGAAAGTCCAGAGGAAGATTAATGGGAAATAGCCTATTAAACCAAGAGGCTTAGATAGTTTTCATGGGGTTTAAGGATGGTATATTTGTGCTTGCATGTGGCCAAAAATATGCATGGGCATGTGTGTCGATGATAATGAAAAGCTACATCTGCAATCACATGGAGGTGTGAACTGTCTATAGCACAGTGAAACCTACTACCTGGTGAAAATTTACTGCCAGCTGGAACATATAATTATATAACTTCTATTTCTATTATAGTCTATTAGCACTGGACCACCTAAGATTAGAAGGGACCTTAAAGAGCAATGCTAAGACCCAAACAAAGCCTAGAACTCCCCCAGACAGCTTAATTCATCCATAGATAGCTCTGATTAATCACAAAGGCCATTGTAAGGCAAACCATCCCTTCTGCGATGTGGAAGGCAGAAAAGAATATCATAAAAAGAAATAGAATTAGGAAAATAGGGCTAACCAAAATCTGCCCCTCTTGTATTCCCATTTGTAGGTCTGCATTCTGCTCTCTGCCAAATTTGAAGCATTCCAGGAAGTATGTAGTGGATCTAGCAACATGGACTTATGTTTATTTATTTTTTTCTACTCAAAGGTTTTTTCTTGGGTAAAATTTGCTATTGATATCCTAAGAGTCCCTGGTGAGGGCACAGGCTAGAGGCTTGACTTTAGTATCTCTATTAACAGAAGCCATGATGCTGGACAGTACATTCTGGGAGTTAGAAAGCATACACTCAACCCATCCCAAAGATGTCATCTTCCATTTGCTTGACTGAATACTGGGAATTCTAGGCTCAATTAAAAGCTTTTGAATAAATATGACTGAATAGTAATATCTCATATCTTTGAAACCACCTCTCTTAGGAGAGACATGAATATATTGCCTAAATATACCCACCCCACACTCCTGGCCCCAGTTAAATAAAACAAAAAAATCTTCAAAATAAGAGCTTATGGATGGAAAATTGTGATGGGAGGCAATGGTTGTTTCAACATCCCCACCTCCTTCCCCCAGCCCCATCCCTACCCCTAAGTGTTTCCTTCTCAAGCACGCCAAGGAGCAATCTCCCATTGCTTCTATCACCATCCCCACTACAGCCAGCTTCAGGATTTCACTCAGAACCTTTTCCTTTCTAGACCAAGATTGGATGCAATCTTTTCCCCCTCAGGATGAAATTTTCCTATGTATCCTTGCTAGGAACTAAGAGAAATCAAAAGGAAAATAAACAAAAGAAATCGGGGAAAAAAAGTCAGGTTTACAAAGTGCAGGTTTCAAATTTAACAATAACTAATGATTTTGTTAAACAGAAATGTATATCCAGACTTCTTCCTCTCACCTGGTTCTACCCTCAGTATTTCCTTTTTCCTGTCTTTCAGAGAACAGCTTAGGGTTGGGACCCCAGTCACTGAGTATTTCTAAGGGAACAAGAGAAAATAACAGGGCAGAGGGCCCTTTCTTGCTGATCTCAAAAGCCTACACTTTTCTCCAGGTGCATATTTACACAAAATGAAATAGTCCAGACCCAAATGCTTAGCATTTTTGCTTCCACATCTCTTTTGGAAAATGTGAAAAGAAATTTTTTTCATGGATTTGCAGAATGACAGAGTTGATAGAATATCTAGGGCATCTACCATCCAAACTCTCCACATTATAGATGAAGTAAATTAATCTTCCATGGTAGAAAGTTGACTTACCTAGGATCACCTCCATAGCAAGACAGTAACATAAAAAGGGCTTGAAACTCACAAATCTAAACAATGTTAAAGGCTTTCATTCTGAAGACTGGTTCTGATTGACGAGAAGGCTGGCAAAGAGCAAAAGGGCACAGGTACACAAAAGTGTGATAGAAAGAAAGTTGAGTGTTTTTTCTCAGAAACCTTTTGAGGTCTGTCGCTGCCACCTTAGTTGCCAGATAGGTATGCAATCTACGTTTGCTTCTTTCCTCTGTTCTGCTTCTTCAGGCCGTCCCATCCTGGAAGTGCCAGAGAGCATAACAGGACCTTGGAAAGGGGATGTGAATATTCCTTGCACCTATGGCCCCCTGCAAGGCTACACCCAAGTCTTGGTGAAGTGGCTGGTACAACGTGGCTCAGACCCTGTCACCATCTTCCTACGTGACTCTTCTGGAGACCATATCCAGCAGGCGAAGTACCAGGGCCGCCTGCATGTGAACCAAAACGTTCCAGGAGATGTATCCCTCCAATTGAGCACCCTGGAGATGGATGACCAGAGCCACTACACGTGTGAAGTCACCTGGCAGACTCCTGATGGCAACCAAGTAGTGAGAGATAAGATTACTGAGCTCCGTGTCCAGAAACGTGAGTCACTATGGGGGTTAGAAAGTACTGATAATCAATGAATCAATAGTGGATGTAATTCTAGAAACTCCTGAAAAACCCAGAGGCCTTTGTTTATCTATACAGAGGCTCTCCACAGGTATATGTGCTTATCAGAGAAAGTGGACAGGCAAAGAATTATTAGGGTTAGCATTCCCATGGTTAAATTTAAGAAGTGCTGGGAACGGTTCCTGACCTGCAAATCTGTATCCCTTCAAGTGTCCCAGAAATGCCAGCATCCATAGCCTAGTTACCCTGCTTGGGTTCTGGGATTTACAACTCAAAAATCAGTATATTTAATTTGTAGATAGATGCTGATAGAGAAGCTCTGGGGAAGGGGAGGCAGAGGTTAGCCAGGATAAGTTTGCTTGGTGGACAATTTTACAAAGGTCTGGCCCTGAAAACCCGCAACTGCAAAACTCAAAACTTGAGCCCCAGAACAAACTACATTATTTTTAAAGGTCAGTTGATTTTTACTTCCAAATATTCCAAAATCCCAGGTAATACCAAAAAGTACCTACCTTCAAAGGAAGCCATTTTGTTTGTATTACCCTTTCCTTCCTATTTCCTCCAAAGTCAGAAGCCCCCTTTAGTTCCAGTTGCAGATATATGCATGCCCTTATGCCCAACAAGAGTGATTCGGCCTTGTGGTCCCATATCCTTATGACTGCCCAGAGTTTCCTGTCTTGTCTTTTCTTCACAGTCTCTGTCTCCAAGCCCACAGTGACAACTGGCAGCGGCTATGGCTTCACAGTGCCCCAGGGAATGAGGATTAGCCTTCAATGCCAGGCTCGGGGTTCTCCTCCCATCAGTTATATTTGGTATAAGGAACAGACTAATAACCAGGAACCCATCAAAGTAGCAACCTTAAGTACCTTACTTTTCAAGCCTGCAATGGTAGCTGACTCGGGCTCCTATTTCTGTGCTGCCAAGGGCCGAGTTGGCTCTGAGCAGCGCAGCGACATTGTGAAGTTTGTGGTCAAAGGTGAGTGGCCCTCTTTCCTGGTGAGCATCTTAACAGACCAGTTTGAACCAAAGACACTCAAAATGTGCCCTTATGCAAAAGAAGAATTGGGAGAACAGGGTCCCAAGCAGGCAATGGTTGTACAATCCCAAATTAAAAAAAAATGGGACTGGGGACAACAGGGATAGAGACATTGCCCGTCATGCCATAGGTTAAGTAGATAAAGACAGTGAAGGAAAGAGTGAGATTTACTAGCACATTGTATTTGCCAGACACAAAGTACAAGAACTTGACACATATTTTCTCATTGAATCGCCACAACTGTCCCATGAGATAGTTATCATTACTTTTACTTTACAGAAGAGGAAATAGAGTCAGAAAGGGTAATCTACTTGCCCGTGGTCTCACAGCAAGGAAGTATAAATCTGGATTTGCACTCAGATTTCATGCTCTTTCTACTATGTCTGATTGTTTCTCATGGTTGAATCTATATTAGATCCTGGGCACCCTTCGAAAGCTGTTGTTTTTTGTTTGTTTGTGTGTGTGTTCTGTTTGTTTGGTCATTGTTTTGCTTGTTTGATTAGGCTTGATCTAATATATTTACATGCTTTCTTTTCACTTCCCTCCCCCACTTCATTGTAAAGCCAAATACAAGTTCTGGTTGAAGTATCCTTGAAGATGGGTTCTGGTTCATCAAGATTTGACTATTTCTAACAGCACTGTCCTGGGAGCACTACGAACTATGTATATAAACACTGTAAGCTGAGGCTTAAATGAAGAGTCCAGCAGTGATATGTCCAGATGAGTTTTCTTAGCTTTCAAGAGATATCCTTGGAAAGAAAGACACTCCAACAAGATTACCATTGCCCAAAACATGTTAGAAACTAACTGATTTTAGGGAATTGCCCTCAGAACCATCTGAAAATTATTGTCTTCTGAGGATAGATCTGTATAAGGAGAGGACGTAAAGCTAGCCCAAATGGCTTATTACCATTTGGGCTAGGAGACTGATGTTGGTTTGAGACTCTTGTGTTTGCCTGGAGGAATTTGTTTCCCAAAGTTAAGCTGTAGTGAGGATGTGTGTGCTGTAGATCATGGTTTGTTAGTTTGGGGAGGAACAGGAGTGGTCCACCCTGAAACAGTTATATGAACAGTGTCCCAGTTCTCTAAGAGCTGACAGTTTGGTCAAGCAAAGAGGGCAGGGCATGACCAGAAAGCCCAAGAATGCATACTTCATAAAGAGACTAACTGAACATTCTCGCCTTTCTGTGAGTTACTTCTCAGACCATCTAGGCAAGAACTTGCTCACAGTAAACCCGCCTGCCTATTCCTTCTCACAGTCAATGCTTATCACAGTGCTGTTAAGCAGTGCTCGCCATTGCCCCCTACTGATAGATAAGAAAACTGAGGCTCAGGGAAGTTATTCTCAGCCTTCCACTCTTCCCTGCTCTGTGAGCCAAGGTAATCTTTCCTGGCTACCTCTACCTGCCTCCCTGTCCAGCCAACCTTGTCCCCTGAGTCTGACTCCCTGTTTCACCTCTGCCCTATGGAACTCTCAGCCCTTCACCCTTCCACCTCACTCTGCACTGTTCTTTAGTTCTAGAAGGACTCTGGAGGCCCTGCTTTTGCTCATATTCTTGGACTGCTGAGCTTTGCTGACAAACAAAACAAAACACAGATATGAATTGACTCCACTTTAATTTGATGCTCTGCGACATCCACTGCCGGCCCTCATACTGTGTGTCTATCTAT
Organism: Macaca nemestrina; assembly: GCF_043159975.1. Taxonomy (NCBI): domain Eukaryota; kingdom Metazoa; phylum Chordata; class Mammalia; order Primates; family Cercopithecidae; genus Macaca; species Macaca nemestrina. The sequence continues at coordinate 89,086,646 of NC_092145.1, forward strand.
TTGCTTATCTTTGTCTCATTCCTCGTAGCAGCTTTTCAGAACATTTCTACCTTATTTAAGGCCCCCAGCCCCACTCCTAAAAGATAAGGTAACTTTCTTCCTCTGTAAGAAGGTCCAGGCCCTCTTCAGATGTGAATTTTATCAACTACCCTCCTCTCTGCCTTGATATTTCCCTATCCATTTCCTCTTGGCTCAGAGTAAGGTATGCTTTGCTCCTCTCCACAACAAGCCCCTCCTCCTGAACTCAACATCAGCTACTCCAATGCCCTGCAATACCCTTTATCCTCTACCTAAGTCAAATATATATGCATGCATAATATATGTATATATGTCAGTATGCAAGCCTAATACATACATATATATATATATATATGTATTATATGTAATATATATATATATATTATTTTTAAAAAATTTTTTTCTCCATCTGCCACCTAATCTCTCCTATGGTCACTACCAACCTTCTCATGAAGGTAGCTTCCACCAGCTGAACCTCTCAATTCATTCACCACACATAACTTTGTAATTTGGGGTCATCATTAACCTCTGTATCACCAAATCCCAAGGCCTCTGCATTCATACTTTTCCTCCTCAACATCTCTGTGACAGTGGTCCCTGTTGGCCATTTATTCCTCCTCAGTATTCTTTCAGTCACTGCTATCAATGACACCAATTTCTCTTGGTTCTTCTAAGACCTTCCTGAATGATCCTTCTGAGACACCTTTGTTGGCTCTTTTTTCATTCACTCCTTAATTGTAAATGTTCTCAAAGACTCAATTCTTATTCATCTCTGCATGTATTTCTATATTATCAGGAGATTTTATTTACTTCTGTGGCTTCAAATATCACCTGTAGGCTGATGACTCTCAAACCATAATATTATCTGTAATTTTTTTTTCCTGACTGCTAAATCCCAGTGTCTAGTTACCTTCTGGACAGCTTCATTTCTAATCTCAGCTTGTTCAAAACTGAAGGTACCTTTTACTCACCAAACCTGTTCCTCAAACCTGTTAGAAAACACAGCAGTATCTTTGACTCCTCCTTATCTTTTAACTCGCATGGTCAAATAATCATCAAGATTACCAAGTGCTGTGAATTCACCTACTGAATCATGTATCTTATTAGGATCTTTCTTTCTCTTCCTATACCCTCATGGTCTCATATTCTCTTTTAAAAAACAATTTCAATCATCTTCTAAATGCTCTCCCCATGTCCATTCATTCTTATGAAATCATCAACTTATTCAATATTTATTGAGTATATATTTTATGTCGCTAGATTATAAAATTCAAGAGTGCAGAATTCTACCTATCTACTTCATGACTGTTCTCCAGAGCCCAGCAAAGTATTTGGCACAAAGAAGACACTAGACACTAGACGAATATTGTATTTGTTAATGAATGGGCAAAATATGCTATTGCCTCATCTTTGAAAATCCTACCACACTGTTGTCAGAATTATTTCCAAAAAAAGAGGCTGAACAATTTTTGCTTCCTTTCTCAAAAGGAAGTAAACTTTTCTCAAAAGGTGTAACCTTCTGTTACCCCCCATGGATCCTTCCAACCAAAGAACAAAGCCCAAACTCTTTCAGTCTGTTTTCAGCCTACCTGTCCAGCTTTATCTACTAATATGTTTCTCCACATCTAAAACAGAGCATGCTGTTTCCTCTGCTAGCAGGAGGGAGGAGCTTATGGTTTTCTCATGTCTTTCCTGAGCAGGTACATGGCCCTGTGCTTGTGTGTGGCCTTCTAGTTTCCCAGAACTGTGTCAGAACTCTTCAAAATCCCTAGGGAAATCTTATTCCTCAACCGTTTTTAAGGCTACTTTGGTTAGTTTTTGTTTGTTTGTTTGTTTCTCTCACTTATTATCCATTGCCTCAGGCAGCTGTGTGACAAATGCTACCCCATCCCTGGGGAGAGGCTCTTAGCACTGGGTTACCAATAAAACAAGTCTTTTGAGTCAGGTCTTTCAGGGAACCACGAGACAGGCCAAACAATGGCAATTGTTAAAAAATGAAGTTTGTTGGGCCCACTCCAGCACCTGGAATGAGGTTGTATGTTCAATATTACCTCTGAAGTAGAAGGGGTAAGGGGACGAGGATAAGTTAAAACAACATAAAGCTTGCTGTTCTTACCAAAACTGGAATATTTTTCTTCCATAAATTCTCCCTAAGGTGCTGCAAACCTTTGGCTATTTTGCAAAATTCTAAAAAAAAAGTTGATTGTGTCAAATTTTGCATTATTTCACTGATGTTGTTAAAAGGTAAATTTCTGGAGGTTATTATGCCACCATTTTCACTGATGTCACCCATTGCCACCTTCTTTGTGATACTTGCCAAGTTTCTCTCAAGAGAATTAACTACTAGGTCTCAGTTAGAAGTTAGTAAAAAATAAAATATATTTTCCCATCCAAGTTGACTCACCCTCTGAACTCTAAATACAAGTTACTTCCAGATCTATTAATCCTGGGTTTAAAACTCTGTCCTTGATTGATGTATGAAAGCTGAACAAGCAACACAGAACTTACCAGCGTCATGACAGAAGAGACAGGTCCAAGTATGGAACTGAATGGCCTTTACTTACTTCCTCTTTCCCTAGGGCATTAAACTATTCACCCAAGGGTACAAGATCCCTTGAATCAGTTCCCTTTTCCTTGCAGACTCCTCAAAACTACTCAAGACCAAGACTGAGGCACCTACAACCATGAGACACCCCTTGAAAGGTGAGTTTTACTATTGTTTGAGGAAGTAGTAGAGGTCCAAAATGGTGTCATGGTAGCCAAGGAAGGAATCACAATGCCATTGAATGGCTAATAAATAGTCAATTGGTTCCTCAGCGAGAACATAGCAGTAAAGGAATGGAAACAAAAGAAAGGTAACGATGATGAATATATACTCTTTTTTTGTGAAAACTTCTGAGGCAAAAGGAAAGAGAGAGTTATAATACTCCCATTGGAAATACAAAAAAGGAGAACACCAAATTCTATTCTGCTCCTAGTTTGACTTGCTGTGTGACTTTGGGTATATTACCTCCCCTCTATGGGACTTCTTCTCACTGCCCACACCTAAAGTAAGAAACAAAGATGCCTCATCTCATGGTACTAGTGGTTGATAACATGGCCAGGCACTCTGGAAAGTAGAGCACAAATGGCCAGAGAAGGACTCCAACCTTTGCAACCATCTCTTACCTCTCAGCTTTTTGATAGAAGAGAGATCTCTGACCCTATTTTCTATATTCATAGCAACATCTACAGTGAAGCAATCCTGGGACTGGACCACTGACGTGGATGGCTACCTTGGAGCAACCAGTGCTGGGCCAGGTAAGAATATTGTCAGGATTTCTATCTTTTCTTCTTGACTCTAAGCTTTGTGACCAAAACTTTCCATTATGCACACTGTTCTACAGGATTGAACTCTGCAAGTCATTACCTGCTATGTGCCAAGCAATGGTCAAGGACACTGAGGATGGGTAAGGTGGGTGGGATGTAGAGAGAGAGATACAGATCCAGGGATGAGTGAAGTCAGAGTGAGGTTAAGGGAAGTGATAAATCTGTCCTTTATTTAGTTCTCTGTTGCCATAGTAATATACTTTCCAAACATTCTGAGCAAGAAATAGGGATAGGGACATTATGACATCATGACCTCAGCCAGGTAAGGATAATGGCAGAGCGTCATTGCTTGAGCTCTTAACCAGGGCTCTTCAAGCCACTTGAAGCTGATTTCTGATTCCTCCAAGGCCTTGAATATTCCCAAGTCAGGGTCTCAGAGAATCAAATCCCAGATAAATCTTTTGTGTTTCACCTGCATCTGATAGTCAGGTGGTGTGCATTGACATGACTACATTGACTGTTGAAATAATAGAACACTCTCACACCAGTTGATAATTAGCTGCTCCCCTTAACCCCTGAACCCTCCATTATTACCTGGGGCCGCCTTGTCCCATTCCTCGGAACTCTCTAGACCACTCCCACGGTCATGCAACAAAAGGTATACCAAAGAATCTCTAAGACTCCAAGTCTACAGTAGGCATCTGTTGTGATTGGTTGGAATTAAATAGTTTGATAACTATCACTCCTGGTACTCATTCTCTGCCTGTGTATAATTGAGAGTGGACTTACAAATGTTCTTTGTACCTCTCCTTTCCTGATTGTAGAGCTTTTTGGCTATCTCTGGGCAGCACTCAAACCTGTTTTATGTGCCACATTTGCATTGCCATCTTTGGCTTCAAGACTTCCATAGCTCCATTCCTGTCCCAAAAGAACATCTCTTGGGAGAATGGAAGTTAGAAAATGCCTCATAGGGAGTTGGTTTGGAAAAATGAGAAAATAACCTTGGGCAAAGTCAAAGTTCTTAGATATTAGGTCTGCACCCTATTTTCTCTACCAAGTTTTTAGGACTTGACTCTCTTCAAAAGAGAATATTTCTTCAATTTGTACCAGCTTATAACTTGAGTTCTCTCAGTTCCAACAAGACACTCTGAGGACCACAAATACTGGATTCCTAGGACACGATATCTTAGAGTCTCATGAAAACAAGCCAGTTGCAGCAACAAATCCTAAGTACACTGAGGTTCCTTTCCTTACACCTCTCTATCACCTGACCTAGCTTCTTAGATTCAGAATATTATAGCTAAAAGTGCATTAGACATCATTCAATCTTTTCATTGAACTTATGGGGCAACTAAGGCCTAGTAACAAAACTAAGTTTTGTCTAAGGTCACTGTATTCATTTTTCCATGGCTGCTGTAAAAACTTACCCAAACCTAGTATCTTAAAACAGCGTAAATATATTATCTTCCACTACTGGAAATAAGTCTGACACAATTATCATTGAGCTAAAATCAAAATATCAGTCAGCAAGGCTGTGTTCCTTTTGGAGGGTTTGGAGCAGAATTAATTTCCTTGTCTTTTCTGGCTTATAGAAGCTACCCACATTCCTTGGCTCATGGCCCCCTTCCTCCATTTTCAAAACTAACAATGTGGCATTCTCAAATCTCTATTCCTTTTTACTATGTAAACTAACATACTGACAGGTTCCAGGAATGTAGATGTGAATATATTTAGAGGACCATTATTCTGCCTACCATAGTCATATAGCAAGTAAATAAGAGATCTAGGACTGGAAGCCCAGTTCAGTTGATTCTTTCAGCTTTTAAGCATAATGGGAGTATGTGTCTCAAGTGGCTCAGTGGAAATATGTTTTGATAAAGAAGGAAGCTGGGGACTTGACCAGAGAGTGTGATGGGAAGAATCTTTGTGGCTAGAAGTAACTGATCAGAATCTTAATAAGGTATGTAGCATTTTTGGTGAAGTTGGAAAGTCAGAATATTATTTTCTTTTTTCTAAAGGAAGGTGAAAACCTTCTGTCTTGGCCCTATAGAAAGCATGGACAACTAGCTCAAATGCCCAGGCCAATCAGCCCACCGTTGAGTCTCTAAGAACCTATTTACACATGGCATCCTTTCTCAAGTTTTTCTCATGAGCCTGGAGGTTTTTCTCTCTGGCTAGCTAAGAAGGTTAGGAGAATATGGAAAATGAAAAAGAAAAAGGCTTGGCCTAGTCTGGGTTATTCCTTAGAGTTTTTGTTTCTGGCCTTATTTTCAACCAAATACCACTTGATCTTGTTTTACCATCTAGGAAAGAGCCTGCCTATCTTTGCCATCATCCTCATCATCTCTTTGTGCTGTATGGTGGTTTTTACCATGGCCTATATCATGCTCTGTCGGAAGACATCCCAACAAGGTTAGTCATGAATATGAGAAGGTGGCTTTGGCTCCTTTGTTCTTTCTGTCAGTATACTTGAGCCTAAATTCTGTATCAGGCATTGTGTTAGGCACTTCAAGAAGCTCCCAGCCTAGTTTGGGAGTGAAGGTGGGGGTGCAGGGAGACAGATGTTCAAGCAAACAATGGCATAAGACTTATGGAACTAAAAGCACTAGGCTTTTGTACTCAGTCAAGTACAGCCATCTTTCTAATGAGTCACCTTGTAATGATGCAAGAGAAAGAGAAGTCACAATCCCTGCCCTCGAGTTGCTTACAATTTATTTAGGAGATTCAAGGTAGAAACATGGAATTTATCAATAACAATATATAGCAATAGAGGCTATAAGCTCAAAAACTAGAGAAGATAATCAATGCTAAAGGGATCCAGAGGAGAAGAGAGTCATTTAAGGCTTGAGTAATTAGCAAGGGATTTCAGAAGGAATAATATCTTAGACCACATTTTGGAGGATGAAAACAAGTTGTAAGGAGACAATATTTCAGGAAGAGAGAACTACATCAGCAAAGTTGTAAGGGCCTAAAAGACAACTGGGAGTGGGATCATCAATAAAGAAAACTTCTGTAGATGGGCAACAGAGAAGTACAGTGGGAAAGGAAAGTTTATTCCTGATTATAGAAGGCCTTAAACGCCAGGTTAAATAATTTGGACTTTCTTCACCAGGCCTTGCAAGGGTACTAAAAATTACCAATTTTTTCAAGCATGGAAGTGGCATAATGACAGCACAGTTGTCAGGGCCATTTAAAAACTATGAACCAACCAAGGAGGAAAAAAACTTGGGATGCTTGTTTCTAAAAGGAAAAAAAAAACAAAAAACAACAAAAAAAACTAGCTATCTCTCAATGCCCAGTGTGCTAGTCATTTTGCCTAACATCAGTTTGTCTTATTCTCTGTACTATCTCTTACTCCAAAATAGCCTGGTTACTACCATGGGTCTGATGGATTTCCACCATCAGAAGAGAGCCTTGAATATCTCCTCCCAGGTTTTAATTATAAGCTCTGGCTTTTGCCAGTTAGCATGGCTATCACCATGAGGCTGAACTTGATAGCAGATGCCTCACATGACCACAAACCCCAGGGGCACTAAAATGAAAGTATTCTCATATAGTCTTGATGAGGCTAGGCATAAACGGTAACCACATTAAATTGTTTCTCTCTCAAAAACCTTCCATGGTTTCTTATGGCCCAGGGGATATAGGTCAAAATGCAGCATTCTATTCCAGGCTCTCTGTGATGTGGCTCTAGCCAATTTTCTCAACACCCACCACTTCCTTATACCTAGTCTCATTTCCAAAAATTCCTCTTTCCTATCTTTCTATAAGGGAGACGGCCTCAGGGCATCAATTTAATTTAACATAATTACTGAGCACCTATTGTGTGACAGGTGCTGGGCATATTAAGATGAAAAAGTCACGACCCTTGCAGTACAGGTGCTCATAGGCCAATGGGGGAGGCAAGACACAGAAATGCAGGGCTCTACCATAAGGCAGAATTCCTGTGGTTTCTCTTGTTTACTTTGTTGTCATTTAATGCTTGAATTTCCAGTTGCATCCCCGAAAAATTATAAGCACCTAGAGGGCAGTACCAAGAAACATCTGTCTTTGCACTAACCTAAGCCTTTGAACCTGTACGGAATATAGGACACTCCTCCTCCACAGACTCTAGGGGGCAATAGTGACCAATACCATGGTTTTTCCTGGGTATATGGTGGGAATGAGTGCATTTGGGAGTGGCTTGGGTCATGGTCATCAGCATCAGGCTAATCCAGCCCCTTCTTCCTGGTATCCGGCCTTACAGTCAAGTTTCCCACAAGGACTCTCTGGGGATCCTTGGGGGAGATTCCTGGGTAAAGAGCAGGTCCAGTTCCGGTGCCCTCCCTAAACCCATACCCAGAAACTGCTCCAGCCCAATATCCTGAGTCCAAGATGACAAAAGGGATAGTGACCATATGTGCTTCCCCTTCCTTTACCTGATAAATTTGCATCTCTGTGTTTCAATTCATCTCCCCAATATCTACCAGGTGTTGGAAAGCTGAGACATATTAAAATCCCCTCCTCTGTACCCTTCCCTCATCTTTTGACTGGTACCCGGGATCCATGCTTGACCTTTGTCCACTTGCCCTGAAAACTTTTGACATGATTCCTCCTTCTTTTCTAGAGCATGTCTATGAAGCGGCCAGGTAAGAAAGCCTCTCCTCTTCCATTTTTACCCGTCCTTGCCCTCAATTTTGATTACTGGCAGGAAACATGGAGGAAGGGGGGTGTGGCACAGACCCAGTCCTAAGGCCAGAGGCCTTCAGAGTCAGGACATAGCTGTCTTCCCTCTCTCAGGCACCTCCTGAGGTTGTTGTGGCCCCCTGAACACAAAGGATAATTTAGATCCATCTGCCTTCTGCTTCCAGAATCCCTGGGTGGCAGGATCCTGTGAATTAATTGGCAAGAATTCAGGCAGAAGGGTGGGAAACCAGGACACCAGCCCCAAGCTCCTTCTTATGGGTGGTGGGCTCTTGGGCCATAGGGTACATGCCAGAGAGGCCAACGACTCTGGAGATACCATGAGGGTGGCCATCTTCGCAAGTGGCTGCCCCAGTGATGAACCAGCTTCTCAGAATCTAGGCAACAACTACTCTGATGAGCCCTGCATAGGACAGGAGTACCAGATCATTGCCCAGATCAATGGCGACTACGCCCACCTACTGGACACAGTTCCTCTGGATTATGAGTTTCTGGCCACTGAGGGCAAGACTGCCTGTTAAAAATGCCCCACTAGGCCAGGATCTGCTGACATAATTGTCTATTCAGTCCTTGCCTTCTGCATGGCCTTCTTCCCTGCTACATATCTTCCTGGGTAGCCCAAAGTGTCTGCCTGCCAACACTGGGGCCCCTGGGAGTCACTGGCTTTGCCTTAGAATTTGCCAGATGCATCTCAAGTAAGCCAGCTGCTGGATTTGGCCCTGTGCCCTTCTAGTATCTCTGCTGGGGGCTTCTGGTACTCCTCTCTAAATACCAGAAGGAAGATGCCCATAGCACTGGGACTTGGTCATCATGCCTACAGACACTATTCAACTTTGGCATCTTGCCACCAGAAGACCAGAGGGAGGCTCAGCTCTGCCAGCTCAGAGGACCAATTGTATCCAGGATCATTTCTCTTTCTTCAGGGCCAGACAGCTTTTAATTGAAATTGTCATTTCACAGACCAGGGTTCAGTTCTGCTCCTACACTGTAAGTCTAATGTTCTGACTCTCTTCTGGTGCTCAATAAATAATCATAACAGCAACTTCAGTCATGTTGGTATTCTCTCACAGTATGGTAGGAACTACTAAAAGTAATGAAAGTGAGACTAGTTAAGAAGCCTGGGGCCCCTGAGAGTATGTATGTCACTTTTGCTTTTTTGGTCTTTTCCCTTCCCACACATGCCACTCCTACTTCACTCCACTGGTAAGTCCAGTGAGGCACAGTGAATACCTGATTAAACAGTACTCCCCTGGCTTCCCTTACCCAACATGTCATCCTGCCAGGTCCACCTAGATGATTCTTCCCACATCAGCTGGAAGCCTGAGAAAGAAAAAGTCCTGGGCTGGGCATGGTGGCTCACACCTGCAATCCCAGCACTTTGGGAGGCCGAGGAGGGCAGATCACGAGGTCAGGAGATCGAGACCATCCTGGCTAACACGGCGAAACCCCGTCTCTACTAAAAGTACAAAAAAATCAGCCGGGCGTGGTGGCGGGCGCCTGTAGTCCCAGCTACTTGGGACACTGAGGCAGGAGAATGGCTTGAACCCGGGAGGCGGAGCTTGCAGTGAACTGAGATCGCGCCACTGCACTCCAGCCTGGGCCACAGAGCGAGACTCTGCCTCAAAAAAAAGAAAAAAGAAAAAAGAAAGAAAATAAAATAAAAAGTCTTTCTGTCTCAGGGGACTATGAATGCAGAGACGAAGGAATTTCCTTCTTTCCAAAGTATGGATGCACCACTTCCACTTCTTTGAAGCTTAAAATTTTGGGGGTAGTTGCATTTTTCACAGGTTATCTGCTTTAGCTCCTGTCCCCTTCTTACAATGTGAGGTGGGGATAAGAGCAAGAAAGCCTTTCTCTTCAAGGAGGAATAGGGCTCGGAAGTGTGTGTGTGTGTGTGTGTGTGTGTGTGTGTGTGTGTGTGAGAGAGAGAGAGAGAGAGAGAGAGAGAGAGAGAGAGAGAGTTTGTATGTGTACATAAGTTCCTACACCTACACTTTTAAATCAGGCTCCCCTGTGAGGAGGACCTGTTCTGACCCAGGTCGACATAGCTTTGTTTTCTCCGTGTGATTAATGTCAAATCAACTTCTGCACTCTTCAAGGAAGTTGCCATGTTGCCACTTCTGGTTCCCACGCAGCCCCTAGGTCAGTTCATGTTTCACAAGGAGTTGCTCCCCTTTTGCGATGATTACAGAAGTCAAAATAGTACACAAAAGTAACAAAAAGGAGTTCTCCACTTCACCACCCAACATACTAAATCCATGGTAAAACCTCAACATTTTCTTCATTCCAGACGCTAGCTTCTCCTAGTTGGCAAAAGGAACAACTCTTTCTTCCCTGTAGTGCTTACAAGCCTCTGAAATAGGGTCTCCACCCAGTGGAAACCTCAACTTCCTTCATGAAACAACTTTGTGTCCAGACCCTATAGCCTTTGAAAATAACCATTATCTTTCCCTACTACCCATAGAAAAATGAGTTCCAGGTGTTGGAAAGAGAATCCTGGTTGCATTTTCACCGGTAAAAGGAGCCACACATCCAGGGATGCTTCTCCATAAGAGCTAAGGACTCCCAGGGATATCTCAGTCATTCGTCTTAAAGAGCCTAGAGATTACTGATTCTAATACTCCCATATTAAAGATGAGAAAATGAAGCTCAGAGAGGAACAAAAACACAGTTAGTGGTAGAACAGAGACCAAAGGTCAGGCCTGTGAACTCCTCAGTGCATGTATTTATTGCAGAATCTGGATCACCTTTGCTTCAAAACTGAGAATTTTTTTAAATACAGGACAAGCTAGTAAAGAATTCCAATGTAATAGAGATAGTCCACAGCTGCAGGATAGGCTAAACAAAAATCAGGTGGGGACCTTCCTTAGGCAGATGGCTGGTTGGGGAAAGTAGATGAGTGAAAAGAGGAAAAGATCTCCAGAAGATAGGGAAGGTATAAAGTTTCTCTACAACCGTTTCCCAAATCATGCTTCATTGGACATTGACACAGGAGAAGGCCTGTGGGGGAAAAGAAATTCATGATCAGATAGGTATGGCAAAGGCCTCATTCTATGGTTTCCTCTTTGAGTTTCTCAATGCAACGTTAGACTATTAAAGGCTCTGAAAAATCCTACAAGAAAGCACCTGTATAACTCTGCGTAATCAAGTAATACCAAAATTTATTTGCCCTCTGAGTCTGCTATTTTGCCTTCTTCCCTCAGCCCTTAACACTGTTTCTCAGGAATAAAAAAATCCTTCATGCTGGCTACTACCTCATATGCTCTATAACATTGTGGTGTTCACAGTTTGATTTTTTTTCAAAATCCAGAGGACAATTTGGCCCCAAAGCCTAAACCCAAAGCTAGTGGACTAGAGGAAAATCAGTCAATCGGTAAATGTTTATTATTTTCTGTAACTAAAGTACTGGGTTTTGGTAGGGGAGACAGCAATCATAGACATAGCCTTGTCTTCTAGAAGCTCACAATCTAGTTGGGAATTCAAGAAAACCCCCTAGAAAAGTTCACTGCAATTCAAGAGTTGTCAGTTGTCACTGACAATTCAAGAGGGCAATTCTCTCCTATTGCTGTTAGACAGTAGGAGAGAAAGGGGCACATACCAGGGCCCAGGCAAGAAGTGCTTTGTGAATGAAGAAGGAAAAAGTATAAGTTGACTTTCAAAAGTCTCTGGAAACACTGGACTGTAGCTGATACAGGAAATATAGGGAAGAACTGGATAGGCAGAAATAAACGGAGAAAGTGTTCCTAGAGGAAAAGACATGTGGAAAAGGGAAGAGGTAGGCAAGATCAAGGAGTATTTAGAAGGCAAGACTGAGTGTCAAGAAAGTGAATTTCTAACCCCTGCTTACTCACATAAACCGTGATGCTTGTGTGAGAATTCTGATGTCCTACATGGGAGACTCTGGGAGGGGAATGTGAAGGAAGAAAATAATAAAGAATCAAAGAACACTTCCATTCTTGAACCCATTATACATTTTCAAGTCTATTGCACCACCGTCAGCACTCTCATGGTGTGTGTAGACTCAGCCCAGGGCTGTATTTCCCAGAGATGCTACACTTTTTCTCTGGTGTCCTCAGAAAAAAATGCCTCAGTTCCTGCAGAGTCACATAAAATAACTTGTGAGAACTTGGTGCTTGGTGAGCATCCTTGTATCCAGCTGGCAGTCCATTCGTCATATGCCATCTGCCCTGGCCTGGAGCTGGTAAGCATATGCCGCACTTGGGGTATTTGACAAACTGACACTCTACCACACGGAGTGTCCAACTCAGCTTGTCAAATACACGGAGCGTGGCACTGCAGGAGGCCGGGCCAGGAGATTCTGTGGGGAAGTGAGATCTTCCTGGGAGATATGACCCTAGAGGGAAAGAGAGAGAAAGGAGTGATGAAGTCACACCCTTAGCCCCAGGGAGCTTGCTGAAAGAACCAGACAAAGCAGCAGAATACGAAAGTGAGCAAAACAGGCATAAGGTTCCTAACCAGAAGAGAGATCCTGAGGATAAGCAGGTAAAGCCCAAGTGACACCCGGTGCTCAGCTGGAAGCTCATCAGGCCTGAATCCTGTAGCTATGGTATTTCTAGGGGTCCCAAGCTTCAATGAGTTCCTCTGTGCAGCAAAGAGGGGAAAATTTGGTCATCATCCTGCCTCCCTGACTTGAGGAAAGTACCAGACCCCAGAGACAGCATCCTTGCTCCCTCTTTCTCAATTCTCCCAAGCTGTGTTTTCACAGTGTTGTGGTTATGCACATAGGCTTTGAGGTTAAACGTGAGCTTAAATCCTAGTTCTTCCATTAGCTAGCTAGGCAACCTTCGATCAATCCTTTCACCTCTGTGAGTTCAAGTTTGCTACACCCACAAAATGTATTAAGTATAGTACCTACCTCATAAGATTATTGTGAGAATGACAGGAGATAATGCATGTAAAGCCTTTGGTTCAGTATTCAATACATAAAAAATGCTCAAAAAGCAGTGGTTGTACCACTAAAATGAAAGAAAGAGCTATTGGCAATTGATTTAGCAGGATCTGGACAGGTGTGACATTGATTTCTTGTGGTCTCGGCCTTGCCTAACATGATCCTCTTGTCCCATAGGGACTCAAGAATGGCAGCTATTAAAGTGCCCTTAAAGATCATCTAGTCTCACTCACTTAGGTTATAAATGAGAGAACGAAGGTTCATGTTGGGGAGGAGACTTGTAAAGTTTACGCAATAAGTTTTTTACAGTTCAGCAGTATGCCTTATAAAGCTTTCCTCATTGGTTATTTTGCCTCCCTTCTCTGTATATCCCTCTAGGAAAGGGGAGACACATCAACAAAGAGGGCAAAAACAGGCAATAGCTTTGCAATGCAGCATTTGGGATCAGTGAACCCACAAGCCACCAGGGCAATAAGGAAGCTGCCAGGAGCAGGGTCAGGTCTGAGACTTCTGGGAGAATTCCCTTGGCAGCAATCAGATCCTGTTGCTAAAAATGCCAGGCTGCTGGTATCAAATTACTGCCCTTACCAGCTGTGGCAGTTGATCTGTGAGCAGGTAGCTGGTCTACATTAAATATTGTCATGAAAAGTTGCAAACTTCCCAAGGTTGCCAGAAATGGTAAACTGTCCCCATGAGGCCGGAAAGCCTTGTCCCAGCCAAGGCAAGACAGAGGGATTCAGCCTTGTCTTTCAGCAAGAAAACACTGTATTTTTTCTTGCTCATTTCTTTTAATTGAATGTAAGGGGGTAACATACCCCTTCAATTTAAGTTCTGGCAGTAATCTCAAAACTAAAGCTCTTTCACCCCCTCACTTCCTTTTCTACCTACCCAATTCAGCCTAAGCCAACCAGCAGCAAAAGCAGCAGTCATGGTCACCAGATATGCCATGAAAGAATCAGACAAACTTGTGTTCTAATGCTGTCTTGGCCATCAACTAGCCAATCATGGCTTGGGCATGTCTTTCTTTGGGCTTTAGTTGTCTTCTCTGGAAATGGGGACAAGAAGACTTACCTGGCAAAGTTGTTGGAAAGTGTTGCTAAGCTTTCCAGAACCTCCCACATGGGAGCTCAAAAGGACCCTTGTCTCAGCTCCTGGACCTGTGATTGGAGGCCAGCCAAGCATGCTGATTAACAGAGTCTGAGTTGGGGATGGCAGGGAAGAAAGAAATGGATTGTTACCTTTTTTGTATCATTACCCTCATTGGTTGCCAGCTCCAGTAAGAAGACCTATATAAGGTGGAGGTGTTCACAGCCTTTTGAATGCCCTTTCTGACTTTATTCACCTCCAGAAACCCTGGAAAGGAGGCATGAAAGGGGCAAAAAATTATTAGTACTTTGAAATTTGGAAAGCCTTATAGACAACATTGCTCCAGTATTAATGGAAGGAGTTAGTAGCTGAGCTGAAACTAAACTGATTTCATTTCCACTCTTGCTGTTCCAGTCCATGCCTCTCCAATGGAGTGTGTGTAAGAAAATCAGATTCAGTTGAGAAATGTTCACCAGACCCATAGAAAGAAGAGATAAATGTCTATGTGGGATGATATTAAGGGAATTTGAAAGCTCTTCTCTTGGGCAGATATTACTTAGAATAACATCATTTTTACCCATATGAAATGCAAAATCCTCTATTGAAGAGCTTCACCAAGCCTCTATTGTTGACACAAAGGGTGGGTCAGTTTTTATGGAAGGAATTGGAGGGAATAGACCAGAAGAACGAGGGGTAAGTAGGTGTCTAGGAATCTCTGAACACTCAGAGAGAACCAAGTACCTGAAAGAAAAATAGAAGAAAAGAAGAAGTCTTCAGGACCATGCCTAAAACTTCCAGACTGCCTCTAGTATGAGGAGGCCCAACTGGGTCAGTTACAGGACAGGTCCTGCTGCTTGATGTCTCAGTCCTCCTAGGATAGAGCAAAAAGAGGACTGATCTGGGAGCCACCCAGCTCTGCTACAGATTCTCTGTATGACTTTGGGCAAGTCCCTTTCTTCCTCTTTCTGGACCTCAGTTTTTTCCATAAGTACCTAGTCCCTAAGAGCCTTTCAATTTTGAACTTTTAGGAGTCAAAGATTGGACTAGAGAAGAGGCTTTCATCTTCGAGTCATGCCTCTCAGAGAGTGCTATATGGATTACCACCAGCACTTTCCTCTTGGATGTGTTCAGTCCCCCCACCCCACAGTTACATATGCAAAGATTACACTCATCTTCTTTCTTGACAGAGGGCTGACAATCATGAAAATAAGGAATCTAATAACTATGAGTCTCTAGACAGCATTTATCTAATCATTCTTTTCCTCTTTTTAATTTTTTATTTTGCAAAAGGGGTGAAAAAAACTGTGTCCTAGATTGGAGAAAGGACTTAAACAAAGATACACATTGGGTAAATGGTAAAATCAGGACTGCTACTAAGATTTCCTGACTCCTGGGTCCAAAGAACATTCCATTTCCATGTGACTGTCTCCTAAACATCCTATTGTATAGAAAATATCCTATCCCCTTTTCCCCTCTACTAGAAGCTTAGAATAAAAGGCCAGTGGAAACCTTCTTCCTCCCACCTTTGACCTTGATTCCTGAGGAGGGCCTGAAGAGAATGGGATGGGCAGATCCAAGCCACCGTTGACTGCCATGGACACTGCCCCAGCTTGGGAATCCAAGAAGAGAGGGCAAATGGATACCATACCTGTCAGTGGAGTGGTGCCTTGGTCATGGAGGGGACACTGATTCCCCAGTGCTGAGCCAACCTGCGGGGGCCAGAGGGAATTGGGCTTTATGCCGTGAGCAAGAAGCTTGTGTGTTTTGAAGGGCCCTTGGTGTCTTCAACAGGAAACAGAAATGAGGAAGATAAGACTGAGGTTAGCCAACGGAAATCTGGGTGCAAAATGACAAAACAATGCTGTTGTGAAAGGGTCTGCTACTGCAGCAATAGTAGCAGGCCACTGCCCTGCCTCCACCAACTCCCAGCTGACCTTCAACAGACAATAACTTTCCAAGCTGCAGAGAGAGACAGTAGAAAGCACCTGACTGCCCTAGGCTCTGCCTGTGGATCAAGGAGGTTTTCCCAGAATAATTGAGGGAAATCTGGAATGCCAGAACCGAGACATTATCTAATGAAAAAACCCGTAGTCAAAATTGAGAAATGGAGCCCCTAAGGGATAAAAGGAAATGCCCAGAATCACAAAGCAAATTAGTGGCAAAGCTGAAATTTAAACCCATCCCTATGGACTCCAAATCACGTGTTCTTTCACTCTGTCAGAATACCTCCTGGTCCTGGAATACCATTTTATTTCCAACATCTCTCCTGGCATACAGAACCAGCTACATAGTTTGCAAGGTGCAGTAAAACATGAAAATGATAGGGTCCTTATTTAAAACTTAAGAATATCAAGATGATGACAGCAGAACATTAAACTAAGTGTGGGGTCCTGCTAAGCATGGAGCCCTGTGAAGCTGTACAGGTCATATGCCTATGAAGCTGGCCCTGGGGCACAGCTATGACCACAAGCCACATTCTGTCATCTTGGGGCTTGCAGAAGGAAATAAATAAGGAAATTTACAATTATTAGAGTACTTATGATATTCTTTTATGTGTATTATCTAATTTATTCAACTACTTTCTGGTATGGTATTATTATTCTTATTTATAGGTGAGGAAACTGAGGCACACAGAAATAAAGTGACTTGTCTAAGGAAACAAAACTAGAAAATAATAGAGAAGGCAGATTTTTCACTCAGGTCTAACTCCAAATGTTGAGGTTTTCTTCTACTTTCCCACACTGGCTACAAGGAAGGGAGAAGAAAATAGTTGACTTTGAGAAAGAAAAGATAGTGCCAGATCCCTAAGTTCAACTGTGACCTTCAGGCTAATGAGGGACATGAAAAGTGTGAAAAGAGGGTGAGTGGTTTCCTAGTGCCTCATGTTTGCAGTCTCCAGGAAGTCCCCATTAACAGCCAGGAAGATGACAAATTCCTACCATGCAGTGCCCTCCACCATGAATCTTGATGGCATGAAGGATGGGAGGGGCAATGTTTTCAGGGTATACTTTGACAGCTTTCAATGACTGCAGTGCCCTGCACAGTCCTCTGTCTACACTAGTGGAAGTATGGCCCTGAGTGGTACTCAAGCTGTGGTAAATAATCTTTCCAAGCTACATACATTCTTATAAATTCAGGTTCAAAGAAAGACCACATCCTGTGAGCCAAGAGCCCTGGGCCCCAGTCCCTACTCTACTACCTCCTGGGGCATTAGTTTCTCCTTTAACCAACAGAGGTTGGACTAAATGGTCTTGGAGATCACTCCAACTCAAACATTCCCTGGTTCCTTTGTGGCTCTTCGTTACTCACTGTGGGCTTCCCCGTGGTTGTAGGACCTGAGGCTCTGTGGAAGCCTGAGATAGGGATTCACTTGCACTAACATCACTCTGTAGAAAACTTCCTTCTATCAGAATAATTTATTGGCTCAGGCCTCAAGACCCCAGATCTAGCTTCTAGAAAGATTCAGTTCTTGTTTCTTTTTGGTTTCTGACTAAAGCTTGGAGCAGAAGTAGGGTGGTCCTGTGGGCACTTTGCTAAAAAGGGACCCCCTTCTTCCTATGCACACCATGGAGATTAAGTTTAGCTACACATGTTTTTTTTTTTTCCTCCCCTATCAATCAGAGTACTCTACAGGCCTTTTAACAGGGGTTTCTGGAGACAATGTGTTTACCTAAAGTAGTGATTAATGGTATCCATTTTGAGCCCAACAACAGGGCAATAAAAGAGAGCATTAGGAACCAGAAGGCTCTGAAAATCATACCACCTATGCATAGGGCCTGAATGAGAGAAAAGGGAACTGGGCTCAGAGTTCCTCTTTAGCCCACAAACACAAACTATGCTGGGAAGGGCCAAATTTCCAATAACAGTACAAAGGAGCTTCTTCTTTTTGATCTGTTGTCCAGGCTTCTGCGGAGAGTAACCAAAAGTCACAAAGTATTCCCATTTTGTATGATTTCTGCCTTGCCTGTGCCTGTGGAGGGAGATAAGAAAGAAGGGAAAATAGTTGACAAGGGGAGCAAGCAGGCAGTGCTGGGGTCCCACACTGCAGACACACTCATTTGTTTCCTCAGTACTGGAATGGAAAGAACACTGAATCAGAGTCCTTGCATCTTAGACCCTAGGTTATAGACCAAGCTCTGTAACTCATTAATTATGTGACCTTAAACAAACATACACAGCCTGTCTGAGTCTTAGTCCCCACATCAGATTGAAGGATTCTCAGGCTAAAGGGAAATGGAAGACAGGTGTGCACCCCAAGAGCTATGTTACCCTACAGAATATGATAAGTAATTTGACAAAGGCATGAAGTGCTATCAGATATGTATATAAGATTCTCCCAGGGCAGAAGATGAGGAGGTGATGGTAACTGGAAAGGTTCTCAGAAGAGTAGGATTTGGGCTACATCTTAAAGGATAGAGAGGAAAAACTGATGCGCACTGTCTCTGGAAAGCCTTCTCTGACAACCACCTGCAAAATTAGTTGCTTCCCACCTTGCCCTCCTCTACTCTTGAAAAACATTCACACTGCATTTAGGTGTCAGTCTCTCCAAGAAGACCAAGCACTCCCCAAAGTAGGAACTATGCTTGATCTTTACTGTCTTCTTAGGCCTAGGAATAAACTACTCATCCCAGAACTGTCAGGTGAATAAGTGAATGAGTTAATGCATAAGCAAAAGAAAGAGACCTCATAGCCCAATGTCTCCACATTGCTTAGCTTACCCTACCTTCATGAAGGAGCTGAGAAGCCCCCATCCTTCACTTTGAGTTTATCTTTCCCCCCACTTCCTTTCAGAAGACTTTCAAGAAGAGGCCCTAGGGAAAATTGCAAAGCTAAGGCCACTTCCTGTGCAAGTGGCTGGTGTCCACACACTCTACCTCAACCCTGGTGATTGCTATGCATAGGATTGCATCAGGGTTTTCTCTGAAAGGAAATACAAAGGCTGGTGCAATGTGTAGGGCACCCGCAGGCCAGGACTAAATAACTTTTTGTACACCTGGGCCTGGGGACAGAGGTTTCACTGTGAGGCTCCCACAAAACAGTGATATTGACAAGATAAATGGCAACAATTAACCCAATAACTACAGCTTAACTATATTCAGCAAGGGTGTGTTCAGCCCCTACTGGCTACAAAGCTCTATGCTTGGCAAAAGGGGAAAAAAAATAAACATACAACAGGACAGAAATGTACAACAATCTAACTTAAATGTAATGTGAGCCACAATTATTATAATAATCACATTACAATTTTTTAATAAGCAAAACTAATTTAATAACATATTTTATTTAGCTCAATACATCCACAATGTTATTTCAACCTGTAAACAATGTAAGCTTTTATTAATAAGATATTTTACATTATTTGAAATGTAGTATGTATTTTATACAAACAGTACATCTCAATTTGAACTTGCTATGTTTCTAGTGTTAAATTGCCATATGTGGCTAGTGACTACCGTATTGACCAAAACAGGTATAAGATATGTTCTCTACCCTCTAGGAATTCACAGTCTAGTCCAGAAACCAGAATGCTACATAGGCATGTTCAAAAAATGAGTACAATAGTGGAGGTGCATATCTGGAAAAGAGAACTGCACTAAGAGTCAGGAGATCTGGGCTACATTCTTTTCTCTGCCACTAATTCTCTGTGTGACCTTGAGCAAATCCCTCTCCCTTTCTGGGCCTCCATATTTCCATCTCTACAATAAGTCTGATTAAATTTATTCATGAAACAAATATATGTTGAATGTTTTCTTAGTGTCAGGCATGGTGCAATGTAGTCAAGATGCAGAAGTAAACAAGACATATAAAACGCCTGCCTTCTTGACATATACAGTGCGGTGGAAAATAGCCATTAAACAAATTTTTTAAACATGTCAAGAAAGGGGGAAGATCAGAGACCAGGGAGAACACAAAACAGGATAGCATAATCCACCAGACTTGGATAGGTCAAGAAAACTTCTCAAAGGAAGTAACTTTTAATGTGAGACTGAAAAATAAAAAGTAGTGAGCCAAGTGGATAATAGGTACAAGGCAGTTCCAAGCAGAAGAAGCAACATGTATAAAGGTTCTGAGATGGAGAATAATGTGGCATATTCCAAGAAGATAAAAGGCTGGTATGGCTTGAAAAAGAGTGAGCAAAAGGAAAAAAAAAAAGCATAAAGCAAGTAGAAGAGATAAGCAGGGGGCCAAACTAAGAAAGGCCTTGTATGCTAGGTTGGGCATTTGAGACATGAGAAGCCAGAAAGTGTATATAGGTGATGCAGTGCCTTTCTATATTCAAGCCTAGGAATTTAGGGGTCCAGACCATGGCAACAAAGACAAAAAAAAAAGTTAATTCCAACTGGTTGGATTAGAGACTTCACAGAAGAGGCCGAATTTTAAAAGAGCCTTTAAGGATAACAGGATCAATAATCAGAGAAAGGCATTTCAGGCAGAGGAAAGGACCCAAGTAAAGGTGCAGAGATAGGAAAGAATATGGTGAGCTTGTGTGAATAGGTAGACTACCAATGCAAAATGGCAAAAATAAGCCTAGGAGTATTTTTAGTATTTTTGAGTATCTATAGACATAGTAGAATAATAGTAGCCCAAAGGCCTATCCAACACACCAAATGTGCTCTGGAGGAAACCTGGCAAAGACCTTGGATCTATCAAGAGATCCATTTTGTACTGGCATAACAATAATTAGCAAGTATTGTAAGCTTACTAAGTACTAGGCACTGTTTGAAGCCCTTTACATATGTTAGCTTATGTAATCCTAGCAACAACCTTATGAGGGAGATACTATAATTACTTAGTAAATGGCAGATGTAGGATTTAAATATTATGCAACAATTTATGAATGGTAGAAATTTTGGAGCAATCTACAAAAAATATATAATATGTCTCTGGCTAGGAAATGTCAAATTCAAGTCAGTTATCATCCCAGTCTTTAAGGACAGTTTTTTCCAGGAAAACCTCATTAATTTCCAATTTATGATCATTAGACAAGTCTGAGCTGAAGCTGACTTTTGTTTAGCTTCTTAGAAAGACAAAATAAGTGAAGTAAATAAAATGGGAGTTCCAGGGAGTTGTTTAAAGACAGAAAATCAAACTGGTTCTACTTACTCCCCATACCTTACTCCCAGTCAGAGTCCTTCATAAGCTTCCATCTATGGCAGAAATAACTGAAGTGACCCTAACCAACCATTTTAATCCATTTCCTATAATGGCCCACCTACTACTACTAAGCAGCAGCTGGATTAAAAATGGATTAAAACAACTACTAAGCAGCAGTTGTTTTTTTCTTAAATTGAGTAAAGAGTTTATTTGGGCCAAGCTTGAGAGCTGCAACTCGGGAGCAGATTCCAGTTGCCCTAAATATACAATCCTTTGGGAACAGTTTTTAATGGACAATGAAGAAAGGAATGAGGAATGCACTTTCAATAACCTATTGTAAATAGTGTATTTGGAAGGAACAAACATGCATTTATTTAAAATATATATTCTCACTCCAGTCTGTCCCTCACTCCCACTATTCACATCACACCTGTAGTCCCAGCTACTGGGGAGGCTGAGGCAGGAGGATCACTTGAGCCCAGGAGTTCAAGGCTGTAGTGCACTATGATCACCTGTGAATAGCCACTGCACTCCAGCCTAGGCAACAGAAATAAATAAATAAATAAATAAGAGGAAATTCTGTCATTTTCAACAACATAAATGGAATTGGAGATTACGTGAAGTGAAAGAAGCCAGGCACAGAAAGACAAATGACACATAATCTCACCTACATGTGGATTCTAAGATAATGAAAGTTATAGAAGCAGAGAATAGAATGGCGGTTACAGAGGCTTGGGGGTGGGTGGAATGGGGAGATAATTTTGAAAGGGTACAAAGTTTCAGACAGAAGGAAAAGGGTTTTTTTGAGATCTATTGCACAGCATGGTGAATACAGTTAATAATAGTATATTGCATGTTTCAGAATTGCTAAGAGAGTATATTTCAAAGTATTCAATAAATTATAAGCATTTGAGGCAATGGATATATTAATGAAATTTAATTACTCCACATTGTATTCATAAATCATAACATCATTTTGTATCCCACAAATACAATTATAAACTTAAGCAATAAAAAATTAAACGAATATATCTATATCTATATCTGTATCTATATATCAGTATAGAGATATTTCCTAATTCATACTGGGGTGGTTGCCCCTGATATCACTGACTTGGCACACACACACTATTTTCATCTTCTTAGTTTGTCTTCTGAGTAAAGGAAGGGAAAGAATTGCACCTTTTGGGAAACAAAAAGAAAATTTAGACCAGACGCTTGAGCTTTCACCACAGCTAAACATTTGCTAGAACTAGATTTGGCACTGATTCAGGAATCAGTCAATCCCTAAAAATGTGATACCTCATGGGCTTTCAAAGCGGGATCCTGAGAGCTCCTGTAAAAGCCAGATAATGCAAGGTAAGAAGCAGAAAATCTTCATATTGGCATCAGAAGGGACACTGCCCTCTATTCTCAGTTCTAGGCAGAATAAGGAGTGGCAATTGGAAGAAAAACACTTTTCTGAGTGCTTAGTATGTACCACCTACTCTCACTCTCTATTGTATCACTTATTACTCTCAATAACGTTATAAAATAAGAATCATTTCTATTTCACAAATGGAGGCATTGAAGCATCAAGAAATTAAGCAACTTTCTTCAACGTCACATATTTAGTAAGTAGCAGAGATGAGATTTATAATTTTGTTAGAATTTAGAATTCCAAATTCTAAAATTTAGAATTTTATCCCTAAGATGGCATAAGAGAGGCTACTCAATGACTCACCATATCCTTTGGCCCCCTCAAACCCTGCAGCCTAGCTGTTTCCCCTAGCCTTAAAGAAAAAAGGGGGTTATTTCACTCAATTGCAAACTCCATGAGAGCAGGAACCATGTCTGTCATACCCACTTTTCAATTGGTCTGTTGATTTCTTTTTCTTAATTGATTTTGGGAATACTTTGTATGTTAGAGAGATTTGCCTTTGTATGTAATGAGAATTGTAATTATTTCCACTAGTTTGTCATTT
The DNA here is from genome assembly GCF_043159975.1 of Macaca nemestrina. Taxonomy (NCBI): domain Eukaryota; kingdom Metazoa; phylum Chordata; class Mammalia; order Primates; family Cercopithecidae; genus Macaca; species Macaca nemestrina. The sequence continues at coordinate 89,109,710 of NC_092145.1, forward strand.
GCCTTTTGACTTTGTTTCTAGCATGTTGTAGTTTTGTTTATTGTTTATGTCCCCTACTAGAGTGTAAGCTCCATGAGGGTAGTTATTTTATTTTATTTTTAACTATATCCCTAATGCCTAGAGCTGCCCTGCTTATATAGTAGGTGCTCAGTAAATATTTGTTGATGAAAAAAATCTTCCTGTTCTGCAAGGCCAGAAAATGAGGTGATACCTGAATACTGAAAGCTTTGACCTTCCTTGGACTCTGGTTCCTGATGACCTGGTTCCTGGAAGCCATCAAGTTTGAAGGCTCATTGAGAATAGCTCTAGACAGAGTGTCAGGAGACCTGAGTTCCAGGTTCAGCTGTGTCATGGCTTATAACATGACCTTGGGAAGTTTCCTTTTTGCTCTGGGTATTGGTCTCCCTGTATCAGTTCATTCTCATATTGCTGTAAAGAAATACCTGAGACTGGGCAATTTATATATTTTTTAAAAAGTTTAATTGACACATGGTTCTACAGGCTATACAGGAAGCATAGCAGCATCTGCTTCTGGGGAGGCCTCAGGAAGCTTCCCATGGTGGAAGACAAAAGGGTGCAGGCACATCACATGGTGAGAGAGATGAAGGAGAAAGGACGGAGGTGTTACACACTTTTAAACAACCAGATCTCATGAGAACTCAATCACTATTGCGACAATAGTACCAAGGGGGATGGAGTTAAACCTTTCATGAGAAACCACCCCCATAATCCAATTAGGATTCCCACCAGGCCCCACCTCCAACATTGGGGATTACATTTCAACATGAGATTTGGGTGGGGACACATATCCAAACTATATCACTCCCTCATCCCCCATTTATAAATAGGGTAAACTGTATGGTCTTTAAAGGGCCCTTCTCTCTCCCATTCACAGATTGGTCAAGTTGTCTAGTAACAAGGGTGCCAAAGATAGCAAGACTGACCAAGGCCCTGCCATCCTGGAACTCACATTGAAATGAGGGACACAGGCACTTGCCAAAATATCTCGGAATACAAATATAAGTGTTATACAGGATAAATATAGGGTATCATAAGATCAAATAATAGTAAACCTAATCTGGTATGAGAGTTTAGGAAAGGGTTTCTTCAAAAAATATTTAAGACCTAAAGAATGATCCAGACTAAGTGAAGTTCTCGGGCCTTGTATATATGTGTACATATATAATATTAACATTAATTATACTATATATTACTAGTTACTTGTTAATTTCTCATTATTGTAATGAATATGATTACTTGTTGTAGATAATTTATGATACTATATACTATACTTATATACTATATATTATATATATATATCACTATAAACTATAATTTATAGTGATACTATAAACATTATATTATATTAAATATATACATATATGTATAAAAAAAAAAAGCTTTCTAAACTGCAAAGTGATAATACAACTGTGAGGGATGAATTTTCTCATTTGTCTGGGGATTTCTCCTGACCTGTTTTGGACTTCCATGGGTGGCCCTCAGTGAAGGTTTCTTTGAGACAGGTCCTGAACCTAAATCTGAGTCCCCTTGGGATTTGTAGGGTGACCAGCTGGTGCACTTATTAGTACGAAGTAGACATCATCTATCTCTGACAAGGAAAGAAATATTTTGGAGCCTGGAACTAACTCTAACTATATATTAGGCTCATTTGCCTGAGCTACTGGTGATACAAGACATCTTAGAAGCTGCCTGACTTATCTGCAAGTGTTGGCAATGGAGGCAGACAGAAAAGGGGAAGAAGCTCTGTGGGTCCCTCTAGCAACCTTGACTATCCAGGAGATGATCAGTTCTTGGACATTGTGGCATAAATTCCCAGCATACACAGGATTTCCCACCTTGTCATTATCTCGCTCTTTTTTTTTTTTTTTTTTTTTTTTTTTTTTTTTTTTTTTAGACGGAGTCTTGCTCTATTGACAGGCTGAAGTGCAGCGGCGCCATCTCAGCTCACTGCGATCTCAGCCTCCTGGATTCAAGCAATTCTCCTGCCTCAGCCTCCCGAGTAGCTGGGACTACAGGTGTGTGCCACCACGCCCAGCTAATTTTTGTATTTTCAGTAGAGATGAGGTTTCACCATGTTGGCCAGGATGGTCTCCATCTCTTGACCGCGTGATCCGCCCGCCTCAGCCTCCCAAAGTGCTGGGATTACAGGGGTGAGCCACTAGTCTGGCCCTCATTATCTCATTATCTCCAGCAGGACTGGAGACTTCAGCACACTGTGTTGATAGGGCTAGGGAACCAGAGGAAGTGGGGGAAGAGAGACAACAGTTGAAGAAGGACTACTGTGTCCCAAGCTAGATGCTTTATGCACATCCTCTTATGTAATCTTCATAACAACTCTATAAGGTGAGAGTTGTCATATCTTTCACTGATAAGGAAATTGAACCCCAGAGTGCTCAAATGACTTATTTCAAGTAATCCACTAAACTGGAGTTCAAACCAATTTTTCTACTGTCTTCCATACCACATGCCACTTGGAAGGTCCATTTTAGTGTCTTTTGCTGCCTTCAGGCTGGACCATATCAATTTTTACTCCAAAGCAGGATAATTATATCTAAGTTTAGGGGGATCACAAATAAGGAAATTCTCTCACTTCTCTTCACATGAACTGGTGCTCCTCTGGCAGGAAGTTGAACCTCCCATCTAATCTGAACCAGGCCTATTGTGGTTTAAGTCAACTTCCTCTTCCTTTATCCTACTTTTCTTCTGAACATCCTTCTCTGAGCTACAAGCTGCAGCCTGAAACCTCTCAGGAACCTCTCATTTTACTCCTAAGCAAAGGGGTTTTGGAACTGGAATCTACTACTCCTACTTCACTTTCTTCTTACTACTCCATTGGCTCTGTTCTCGCAAAGCTCATCAACCAAATAGCCTGTTCTCAGACATTGTCCTATTTTGTCCCTCATCTGTTGATCTCTGAGCCTGTACATGTAATCACATCACAACCAACTTTTTAAAAAATCTCTTTCTAGTGACCACCACATCACTCTTCAGATCACTCTAAAAAGTAGTTTCCATAGATTACCTCACTGTTTAACCTCCTAATCTGTGATAATTTAGCTTTTTGTCCTTTATTCGCATTTCTGCACTAACCTTGGTAACTGTTGTCATGAAATTACCATGAACTCCTAATCAACAAAGCCAAAAGCCTCTCTACTAGCCCTCATCCCCTTCAATGTCTCTGCAACAGATGACTGGTAGCCATTTCTTCTTCCCTAAAACCTGTCATCAGATGGCTTAGAGAATACCCTCCCTCTCCAGACTGAATTTGATCACCAGAACCACAGAAGTATGGTTCAGATGAGATGTAAAGATCAAATTCATGCCAGAGGATCATAGCCAATTGCAGAGACTGTCTTCTCTATTTGTGTCCCTGATACCTAGCAGAGCACCTGATCCCAAATAGTGCTCAGTGAGAATTGTTGAATTTACCTATACTCCTCTGATTCACCTATCTTTCTAACCATTCTCTTTGGTTCTCTTAATGACATCTCTTTCTTTCCTGTTCTTTATTAAATGTGTTTCCAAATATTCTGTACTTTGGTCTTTTTATTGTGTCTCTGCATGCTTGCTTACTCTCTTTCTATCTTCTCCACCTCCAGATCGGTAGATTCAATCTAATATTGAACATATCTCCCTGAATGCCTAAGTGCTTATGTCCTAGACCCTACACCTAAAACAAACTTGGTCATAATACTGTGTTTCTTATCTCCATGGAGAAAATCCAAGCTAGAAATATCAGTCATCATTGATCACCATTATATATTTTTACTAATACTCTGATTATAACACGACCTTACAGTGTGATACTTTTTGTCCATGCCTTTTTTTCATGAGTAGCCTGTAGTTCCCTCAAGAAAAGGTATCTCTGTTTAGATTTATTTCTGTATCACCAGTGTTTGGCACATAGTAAGGGGCCTTAGTGTTAGCAATTGTTAGCTACATTAATAAAGGGTGATGAAGTCAGCTCCCAGGGTGCCTGTATTTGAGGAAGAGAATAATGTTGTTCCCAATGATGAAGAAGAATATAGAAAAAAAGATGAAAATGATGTTCATTTTCATACAGGAATCTTTTTATCCTTAAAGTTTGATATTTATTGCCTGGATGATCTTTTAACAACACAACTCCAGTGGTGTTATTGCACTGCTTATAAAAGATGAGTGGCTCTTTATTGCTTTAAGCTTAAAGTTCAAAATCTGTCAGCTAGGTGATCAGGATCTTTCACCATCTACACAACCTATGTCTTCACTGTTCTCTTCCCATCCTATATTCTGACTACTATATGCCCTATATTCTAGTATACCTCCAGCCTTTACACATGCCTTTCTGTGGACCTGGAAAAATTCCTGGTCCTTTCACATCTATTCTGTCAGGAGATCTTGTGTTTCTTCCTCAGACCCAACTCAATTATCATCTCCTCTGGGAAACCTCTTTTAACTGTCCTAGACACATTCTTCTGTACTTTGTATGTATCTAAATTACAGCCTGATTACATTGCATTTAGATTACCTGTTTACATGGTTACTAAGTGTGCTCTACCAGGCACTGGCTTTAACTTAATAATTTTTAGATTCCCAGAGCCTAGATTAAGTTCTACCACAAAGTAGATTTTCTGTAAATGTTGGTTTAATCTGACTAAAATGCCTACTGAAATAAATATTAATATTTGTGTTATATAGTCTGACTCCATCTTGGCTTATGGACACTTTCCACACATGTTTAGTCCACAACTCCAGTTCTGCCTCAGTTAAAATCTCTTCAGATGGCAGGGGTGAGTCATTTCTTAGGCTCCATACCTAGAACACAGTAGACTTTTAGTGAACAATTTGGAATCACGATGTGTCTGGAGGTGAATATAGGCCAGCACAGCAATTGGGTTGATGAGTAGTTTTTTTTTTTTTTTTTGAGATGGAGTCTTGCTCTGTTGCCCAGACTGGAGTGCAATGGCGCAATGTCGGCTAACTGCGACCTCCACCTCCTGGGTTGGTTCAAGCAATTCTCCTGCCTCAGCTTCCCCAGTAGCTGAGATTACAGGTGTGTGCCACCACGCCAGCTAATTTTTGTATTTTTAGTAAAGATAGGGTTTCACCATGTTGGCCATGCTGGTCTCGAACTCCTGACCTCATGATCTGCCTGCCTCGGCCTCCCAAAGTGCTGGGATTACAGGTGTTAGCCACCCCGCCTAGCCAGTAATGTCTTCCAAACCTCTGTTTTCTTCCTATGGACATAATGAGACAAAATTTGAATAGAGAAAAACACAATTGCAACCAGGGTTACATTCCTGTCACCTTAGGTAAGGAAGAAGAGGAAATGAAAATCAGAGAGAGGCTGCAAAGCTGTGTGGGCTGAAGGGAGGAAATCTGTTGTAAATGTCAAAAGGCAAAGCCGAAAATAAACCTCAGTCCTTTGGAGAATTACTAGTGAAGTTAAGTTTGATTGATTTAAAGATTGTTTTTCAGAGAGTTCATAAAACTCATGATCCTGAATTGAGGGTTGTTTGGGATAAACCCCAAACCATTTTTTTCCTCTGCTTTCACATCAACACAACAATCAACGTGGAAGATTACTGTGGCCAAATGTGTGGGATAGTTTCCCCCACGCACAAAGCAGCAGACACCAGCTGAGTGTCCTCTAATTCAATTCCAACACCATCTACCTAAAGATAGCCTCAGGTCTCACAAATTGAGGGCTTATTTCCCAAGACTTCCCTTCACCAAAGACACCAATCCCAAGTCCAGGCCTCCAGAACTTCTGACTGGGCAGTGTCAAGTTGGGGTTCTCACTACCTTCTTTCTGAGTTCAATTAATTAGATAGAGTGGCTCACAGAACTCAGGGAAACACATGTGCAGTTTTACTATAGAGAATATTACAAAGGGTACAGATAATGAGATGCATATGGTGGGGTACGGAGGAAGTTGTGTGGAGCTTCCATACTCTCCCAGGGCACACCACTCTCCAGGAACCTTCACGTGTTCAGCTATCCAGAAGCTCTCCAAACTCTGTCCTTTTGAGTTTTCATGGAGGCTTCATTACATAAGCATGATTGACACTCATGTATAAATGTGATTGGATAAAAAGGGTATTATATCATACTAACAGACTGGGTTGAGGAAGCCAGCAAGGTTTATCTATTCAGATTCTTCTTGGCCTCTCTACACAGCATTCTTTCCTCCTGGGTATGAGTCAGGACCTTCTCTGGAATGAAGGTCTTAGGATCCACAATCAAATTAGAATGCTGCCTTGGACAAGTGGAAGGAGAGCAGGAGAATATCAGAGAGAGAGAGAGAGATTCTGTTTTCTGAGGCCTAAAGGAACTGTGGATGAAAACCTACACACACATACACACGGGCCAAGAAAGAGACTGCAAAATCTAGACATAGAATGCTGTAGGACAAGAGCCTGTGTAGAACAAGATTATGACCTACACTTAGCTCCTGGCTTTACCACTGATCCACTGAGGAAAATTAGACAAGTTTCTTCCCTTCTCTGGGCTTCAGTGTTCCCATGTGCAAAATAAAGGACTAAGCTTCTTTATATAACAAAAAGAGTGAGATAGAAATGCCCTTCAAGGATGTGGCTTACTTCTCAAGCAGAGACCTCTTACTATGGACCACACAGTTTAGTTTTACAGAACCCGTACAGTTCAGTTTTGAGAAGACACCTGGAGTTGACCTGATCATACTGCATGAACTGACCCACACAATTCAAACTCACAGAAAGCTGATATAACACACAGGAGCTTTTTTTGTTTGGTTTTGTTTTAATTCCAGAGATAATATAACCCAAAAACAGCTGGGAATGCTCATGTTGGCTGAACAGCAATCTCTGTCTTGCTTGGAAAAATATATTCTGAAAGCCAAATTAATCAGAAAGTTGCTTGATGAAAACATGGACAAGACAAAACAGATTAAATGAGCTTAACAAACTCTTCTTCTCCCCAAACCTCATCAACTAAGATAGAATGAAAGGAGGGGTCAGGATCACCTCTTTCTTTTATCTTTCCTTTAGACACACCATGAACACAATGACCACTTTCAGTTCTTGGCACTGTTTTTTTCCAGTCTTCATGCAAAATCCCCACCTGCCCTTCTGCATTGTTTCTGCAGCTGAGTTAATCCTTTTGATGAGGCTTCTACAACTTATTTAACATTCAGTCAGACCTCTTGAGATTCCACCTTAATTAGATTTCCGATTTCTTCAAGGCCCTGTTATTTCCAACTTTGATTAGTGAGAGCTCTTGTTCCATTAACAACGTCTCCAGATGTCTCATGTATTATATGATGATTTTATTGTTTGAAATCTCGGGAGAAACTTTTGTTCTGGGTTGTGGGGAAAGGGGGAGGAGAATCTTACTTTGCTCCTACCCCTATATACAAAGAGCTCTGCTTTCTCCCCTGGTAGAAATAGCACTGGGCTTGGGGGACTCTGGAAGTTTCAGAGGATTTGCAGATACACTTTCTTCCTTTTGAGGGAATCAATTTAAGGAGCTTGGTAACCAATGTGCTAGGTTCTTATCAAGATAAAATACTATTTCATGGGAAAAGCCTTGGGTCCTACTGAAATCCCTTCTATGATAAAGAGGAGTTGGTGAGCCTACTAGTCAAAGAGGGCAGGTTATCTTCTTTCCTTGCTTTTCCTTTTTTCTCCTTTCCTTCTTCTACTTGTCCCTCTCCTACCTTCTCTTCCTTCTTTCTTCTCTGTTTTTTTCTCCCCTTCCCTTCTTCACTTTCTCCTATCTTCTCCAACAATCTGGAATAGATATTAGAACCAGTGCTAGGATGAGCCTGAGCATGGAACTGGGTTTATAACCATATCTAGCCACCATGTGCATTCTAAGTTGCAAAAGCCAGAAGAAAAAGAGAAAGAAGAAGGAAAAAAAAAGGACAAGAAAGAGGAGGAGGAGGAGGAGGAGGAACAGAACAAATATCATCCTCGTCATCACCATCATCAGCAGCAGCAACAAAAAAGGCAATTGGAAACAAATGAAAATGTATTTGATCTCTCTCCAGGTCTTGTTGCACTAAAAAAAAAAAAAAAAAAAAAAAAAAAAATCTAAAAATGGATTTACAACACCAGATCCCCTCCCAGGAAAGCATATAGATTTTGGACTCACCCCCTTCCAGGGCCTCTCTCCCCACCAGGCTAAGCCTTATCTACCCAAAACACTGTGCTGCAGTTTCTGCTCTTCCTGAAAATATCTGTAGCCGGGAGAAGCTTTGCTCATATTCAAAGCCACAACCACACCATAAAAGAGCTCCCAGATAACTTTTATCCTCTACATTCAAGAAAGAGTAGTCCTCCCATCCATATCTTCTTCCTGGGCAGTGCCAAGGGTCTGGCTTGCCCACTTGGGTTATAGTTTAGATGAGACTCTTTCAGCTTTACCTTGGTCAATCAGGCATAGAGTTAAAAAGGAATGTACTTATCCATTGGGCAACTGAGGCAAAAGCACTTCATCTTCCAGGACCTCGGCCTCCTAACTGGAGGATGGGATCATAGATTAGATCAACTAATCTCTCCAAGTTATAAAAGCTCTTAGAGGCCAAAAAGTTTCACTTCCTTGTTACAACTATGAGAATGCTGAGGTTCAGGGAAATTAAAAAAAAAAAAAAATCCATGTGAGAAAGGGACTAGTTTGTGCCTGGTTCGGCATGATACATAGTAGGCTAGGTACAGTGGTTGTAATCCCAGTACTTCAGGAGCCTGAAGTGGGAGGATTACTTGAGCCAAGGAGTTCAAGACTAGCCTGGGCAACATGGTAAAATCCTGTCTCTACAAAAAAATACAAAAATTAGCCTGGCATGGTAGTGTCCACCTGTAGTCCCAGCTGCTCAGGAGGCTGAGGTAATAGAATCTCTTGAGCATGGGAGGTCGAGGCTGCAGTGAGCTGTGACAATGCCACTGCACTCCAGCCTAGACAACAGAGTGAGAATCTGCAAAAAAAAAAAAAAAAAAAAAAAAAAAAAAAAAAAAAGACACACAGTACATGCCAGTTCCCTTCTGACCTCTTAGCAGGGATGGGTCAAAAAAACAAGGGGATTCCTAAGGTTGCATCCAGTGCCTTTCACCTTCCCTGTATACCACACTGCCTTAAGATGGCTATGAATCCTAGTTGGCTTGACTATGTGCACCATTGGCACTTTCTTATCTCAAGGTCTTTGAAATTCCCTTCAACCCATGGCTGACTCCTTCTCATTCTTCAGGTCTTAACTTAAAATATTCTCTCTACGGAATAGCCTCCCTGCCAAACCAAGATAAAATAGCTCTTCTTACCCCTGTTCACTCATACGCTTGGAACCCTACTGATTTTCTTAATAGCGCACTCTACCATTTGGAATAATTGATTTTTTGATCAATTTATATGTTTACTGCTGATCACTTCCCTGGCTCTAAACACTGCATTCTTGTGATTGGTAGTTCTGTGACATAAACAGAGACTGTTTTATTCACTGCTGTATTGGATATTGCTTAGCTTAGTAGTTGACACGTGGTAGGAGGTATTAAATAATATTCAGTGAGTAAATGGTGCCTCTGACACAACATAAGTTAGGATGGGAGGAGTTGACATCACTAGGTCAATGTTATGATTGAGTTGAAATTAAGAAGTTGAAGGCATGGAAAGACTGGGGAGCTATTAAGTTGAATGAATATGAGACTCTAGTCAGGGCAAGGCTCACACGCTATACATGGAGGGGCCACGAGGTAAGGGCAACTGAGCAGTTGAGTTTGGAAAGAGACTGCCTCATGGCTCACTTTCCTGGAACTTGACATACTCAAGCGTAAAATAGAGGTCATAATCTTTGCCCTGCCTATATCATGGGGCTATTGTCAGATCTGATGTAAGAAAGATGTGAAAAAGGAAAGTAGGATGGGGAGGGAACTCATGGGTGGGTGGCTTATCTGCCACCACCTCTACCCCAGGCTTGGCCTGAAGTGGCCTCTGTAACTGCCTCCCCAGCTTCTGGACTGCAGAGTCATTGTGGAAGGGAAGTCCCAGCAGCAACAGTCTGGACTTCTAGCCCATACCTCCTCAGTTGCTCAAGAATGACGGTTGGTTTTTTGCATCAGCCTCTCTGTACCATTCTGTCCCCTACCCCATTCCCATACTGTCTCCCCAAAGTCTATGTGTGGCAATTTCCATGCTGACATTTCTCCATCAATGTGGCAATGTTCTGGTCTCCCATAGTTTGCTCAGGGACCCTAGGGTCGTGATAGGAGTGGGAGGGACCAGGTTCTCTGGGCCCCTCAACATGATAACTGGTCTGCCAGGAACATGTCTGTCAGGTCATCTTGCCCTCCCACAACTACTAATACCTTTGAGGGTTTAGGTTAATCTGACGAGTGAGATTAGTCCTTTTGGGGCCCAGCACTGGAAACTTGGTTTAGATCAGATCAGGTCCCGTAACTGATAAACAAAGTAGAAGACTAGTCTGAGCTATATAAACCAGATGCTAGCCCTACCTCACTCCCATCTCATCCTCTTAATCATAAGAAATTCCACCCTGGGCAACACGGTGAAACCCCATCTCTATAAAAATAGAAAAATTAGCCAGACATAGTGGTGCATGCCTGTAGTCCCAGGTACTTGGGAGGCTGAGGTAGGAGGATCGCTTGAGCCTGGAAGGTCAAGGCTGCAGTGAGTGGAGGTCACACAACTGCACTTTGGCCTGGGCAACAGAATGAAATGCTGCCTCAAAAATAATAAAGAAAGGAATTGCGTTAATTATGTTGGAAGATGGAGAGATGCAGATGCTCATCCTTGGTAATGCCCTTTTCCTATTAGTTCTTTCATTCATTTAATAAACACATGGGTACTTATTGTAAGTCAGACTGTAAGTCAGGTCCCTGTCTACTGGGAAAGATAGCCAAATAAAATGGTGTTCCAGTTAGCCCACTGTGTTCATCATTATAACATGTTCAAGTATAATATATAATATAGTATGTATAAGCTACAGTGGCAAAACAGAAAGAGTGATTGACTTTCTAGGGGTGTCAGGAACAGTTTCACAGAGGAGATTTGAACTGAAACTTGAAGGATTAACAGAATAGCAGGCAGTTTACAGGTAACAATGGGTGGAGCACCATAGGTATTCTAGAAGAGTGTCCTAACACACCATGTGCAAAAGCATGAATATATAAAATGGACAGGCAAGTTTGGTGACTAAAATTCTGTATGGTTTGAGTACATGACTTATCTTGAATAGTGGTAGGAGATGAAGCTGGCTAGATGTGGAAGTCTGCATTAATGAGGACTTTTAAATCTGTGGTGAGTTTAGAATTTGTCTCCAAAACAATGTAAAGTAATTGACGAGAATACTTAAACCCATTCAGCACATTCCAAAGTATATTTTCTGGGCCCACATTAGAACAACCAGTCTAACAAATGTGCATGTGGTTACAGAAGCAATAAGACCAAATATTTGAACCTGGACTGTGCTGGAAAATCTGATATCTATGTTCACTATATTTATTACCGCCGCTGCTTAAAGACAAAACTTGTTCATTTTTGGATCAAAGGTCTGTAGATATAGTCAGAATTCTCATTTTGCATACTTGTCTCTAGTTCAACCATTATGGAAAACAGTATGGCGATTCCTCAAGGATCTAGAACTAGATGTACCATATGACCCAGCCATCCCATTACTGGGTATATACCCAAAGGATTATAAATCATGCTGCTATAAAGACACATGCACACGTATGTTTATTGCGGCACTATTCACAATAGCAAAGACTTGGAATCAACCCAAATGTCCATCAGTGACAGACTGGATTAAGAAAATGTGGCACATATACACCATGGAATACTATGCAGCCATCAAAAAGGATGAGTTTGTGTCCTTTGTAGGGACATGGATGCAGCTGGAAACCATCATTCTTAGCAAACTATCACAAGAACAGAAAACCAAACACCGCATGTTCTCACTCATAAGTGGGAACTGAACAATGAGATCACTTGGACTCGGGAAGGGGAACATCACACACCGGGGCCTATCATGGGGAGGGGGGAGGGGGGAGGGATTGCATTGGGAGTTATACCTGATGTAAATGACGAGTTGATGGGTGCTGACGAGTTAATGGGTGCAGCACAGCAACATGGCACAAGTATACATATGTAACAAACCTGCATGTTATGCACATGTACCTTAGAACTTAAAGTATAATAATAATAAATATATATATATATTATACTCAATCACCTTCATCTCAAAAGTATCTTATTTATTATCTCTTTATCCAGCTGTTCTCTATTTATTTAAGCCTAAAAGATTAACTAGTTTCAGTCCATGAGCTAAGAAACAAAGGACAATGTTCCCCTGCCAAAATTCATATGTTGAAATCCTAACCCCCAGTATATCAGAATGTAACTGTATTTGGAGATAGGGCCTTTAAAGAGGTTATTAAGTTAAAATGAGGTTGTTAGGGTAGTCCCTAATGCAATCTGACTGTTATCTTTATAACAAGAAAAAATTGGGGCACAAAAAGAAGCCAAGGATGCACAGGAACAGAGCAGAGCATTTGAGAATACAATGAGAAGGTGGCCATCTGCAAGCCAATGAGAGAGGTCTCAGAAAAAAAACAAACTTGCTGACACCTAATCTTAGACTTCTGGCCTCCAGAACTGTGAGAAAATACATTTCTACTGTTTAAGCTACCCAGTGTGTGGCATTTTATTATTGTAGCCCTAGCAATGTAATATACACAAAGACCATTTTTTAAGTTTGCTGTCCACTGATGCCCCTCTTAGACCATCATGGGTTCCTGGCAAAGGGAGGTCTTCTGAGTGTGTAGTATGGTCTCTGTCCTCTTTAACCACTATGACCAGGTCACTTCATGGGCAGCAGAACTTAAGCAGTGAAGCCAGCTTCCTATATCTTCTACTTTATGTCTGGGAAAGGTGGCAAGTGATTATGTCACTGGCAGGTTTCTCCCTTCTGTGAGGTCCCCAGAAATGGTCAGAAACAGGAAAGCCCTGGCAAGAGTAGCATTGATGGGAGTTCCTACAAATTTTTAGGTAAAGACACAGGAAAAAGCAGAAAAGTTCTGGATTTTTAATCAAGAGACTTGGATTCAGCTCTGCTCATAGTCAAGTAACTCTTAAAGAAAGTCCTTTCTCTCTCTGAACATTGGTTTTATTATTCATGAACAGGGTGACAATATATCTCTCACTGATATGGTGACTACATTAAATGATATGTAAGAGCTGATTATTATCAGTTCTGAGTTGAGCCTTGGATAGTTATTGTGATAATGTGCCAAATCCCACAAGAGGCACACCCTCCACCCAACCCCAGCTCCTCTACTTGCTCATGGAGAGGTCAAGTTAGACCAAACGGCTCTTGGAAACTGATGAAAACAAAATCAACAAGGAACCTATGAACTCAGCCCTTTGCAGAAAGAGTTGAGCCTGAGAAAGAATTTGGACACATATTACTAATGTGATGGGAACTGGATGTGTCTCAAGTCTCCATCAAGGGACAACGTTGTGTCCCAAGTCCAATCTTTAGTAAGACATAGAAGGAATGGAATTTGGTGTACAGAAAACAGCAACCTACTCAATTATGTTGTGACTTGGCTGAGGTTACTGTTGTGTAGTCATAACAGAGGAGTGGTTGGCTGGCTGGTGGGTGGAGGTGTCTCCATGGAGGTTAGAGAAAGAGGAGACAAAAACAAAAGAATGTGTTAATGTTCCTCTGACACTACCCAAAGAGAGGGGCCACTGAGTCTATGGATCAACCTGCTCCACAGAGACAGAAGTCTCCTAAAAGCTAATTCATCCAGCTACCCCAGCTTTAAGAAAATGTTCCAGAATGTCATCCAAGCCATTTTGCCTTACTTTTCCATTCGTCAAACACCCCTGTGCTCTCAAGTCTGACATCTGAGTATACTCACACTAGGACAGGGCAGCATGAATGAATGGCAGGTGTGGGTAATTCAACTTTATTTCTGGAGAATAGAAATCAGTTTCCCTGTGCCCGACCAACTCAGATGAGGTGATAGTTAAGTTTCCGGTCTCACCAAGTTGAATTCAGACCTTGAAGTTATGGTGATCTCCCTCTGAGGCCTACTCCCTGCCTGTAGTCATCTCTTGGTAAAAACACTTTACTAATTTGTTGGAACCCCTCTGGATCAGAAGTTCTTACTCAGTTCTGAATTCTTCCTGGTTCTCTCCTTCTTTATTCCCCAAACTTGCTATACACACACAAACACATACACAGACACACACAAACACACACTCACACTCACACACACACACACAAACACACACACACACACACACACACACCCAGGATGGAGAAGATGTGGCTTAAAAGTAGCAAGTGTCGCACAGTCTAGGGATTTGGGAGGACAGTGAGCTCAATATGTGTCAGTTAGGAGGTAGGGTGGCGAAAACCTAATGCTATCTTTAACAGTAATCATAAAAATGCAGTGTTCAGAACCAGGGAGGTGACAATCCTGCTCTACTTAGCATTGGTCAGATCACAAATAGAATGCTTTCCCTTCTAGGAAACACACTCTGAGAAGAACACTAACAAAGTGAGACAGCCCCAGACCCCACGTTTCCCTAGAGACGGCTGTGTGTTCAAACTTCCCTCTGGAGCAGCCCTAGCCTCCAGAGTCATAACAGCCCAACCCTGTTTGTCACCCAGTCTTGAGCCATATCAGAAGCTGTGAGTTCTAAATAATTGAGGATTTTATGTTCTCATGCCTCTCTAGTTTGGGAGCTTAAAATAACTAGTCAATTCAAGTGAAGACCATTCTGTTTTGTTGTAAAGCATTGTAAGTAGCAACCCGCAGTCCAAACCCTTTTTGGCCTTAGAAAGGCTTTCCTAGGTTCCAAGCCTAGGTGGGGATCTCATAGTCAATCATTAAAAGGGTGGAAATGTTGGGGTACAAAATAGAGTAACTGGACCACTTCCCCAAATTCTGTGGATCTGTCCTTATAAAATTATTTGAAGCAGTTCTTGCTCAGTATTGTGATATTTTTCACGGTGAATGATGTCTCTCCAGTGAATCAATTGCAATGTGATAGATCACACTCTGAGACCACACTTTATTCTCCATTCTATTAATACATCTCTTGAGGTTGAAGGTGGTTTCTGGAGAATTCTGAGGTGGTGATCTTTCTTGAGCATGGTGTTACTGTCTTCTTGAAAGAGTAGGTACAAAAAGTCTGAGGTGTTGTCTGTATCATTCTCTCTTCTGACACTGCCTGTTGATGTGGCTGATAATATTTCCACTCTTGTTTATGTTGTTGCTTTTGTTCTTCTGGACTTTGATATTCTTGCCATTGCTCTGGTTTTTATGTTGCTAATGGTGCTTTTGCTGCTCTTGCTGGGGTTGATAATGATCTAACGAAGTGCACAGTCCCACTGGATTCCCCCAAGTCATAGCATTCCATGTTTCTTTAGAAGACACTTGGCCTATCCATCACGTTTCTTATGGCTTTCCTAGAGAAATTCTGGCACTGGGCTTACAAGTCATTGGGGATACAGAGGATAGTCTCTACCTCTGCATTTTTGGCCAGAGATTAATATTGAAGTGTTTGGCCAGTGTTTTTATAACTTATTCCATTTTATAAAATATTATCTTTCAAGCAGATTGTGATCCCAAAGCTAATATTCCTTAGGGAAGGAGTATCAGAGATGAGACCCTTTCTTATTAGCTATGGCCCTTTGAATAAGAGCATCTGCTACCCACCCTTTCTCTATTCCAGTATGCCCAATGATCCAGCATCCTGGCTACCTCAAGCTTTTTGATCAAGGTACTTTTCTTTTACAACACTTATAACTATTTGTAATTATATATTTATATGTGTGATTGTTTAATCAATGTTCATCTTGCCGACTTGATTGATTACCAGTTTCAAAGGAACAGGAACTATCTGTCTTTTCCTCAACATTGTATCCTCAGGAGTTTGGCAGGTACCAGGTATTCAACAAATACGTGAATAAAATGGGTGCCAAGTAAAGCATACTCTCCTAATAACATTCAGAATGTTAACACAAGCTAATACGCATATTTACTTAGTGGCATTTCGTTTATAAACATTTAATGTTATTAAAAAACAACAAGGTAGAAAAA
Organism: Macaca nemestrina; assembly: GCF_043159975.1. Lineage (NCBI taxonomy): Eukaryota > Metazoa > Chordata > Mammalia > Primates > Cercopithecidae > Macaca > Macaca nemestrina. The sequence goes on from NC_092145.1 coordinate 89,125,816, forward strand.
TGGGCAAAAAGGATAACCAAAGTGGAAAAATGGGCAAAGGATTTGAACAGGCAGTTTGCAGAAGGAGAAATACAAATAGTTGTTAAGGATATGAAAAGATGCCAAATTTCACTAGTAGTCAGAGAAATGCAAATTGAAAAAATAAAATGCTCTTTCTGATTAGCAAAAAATTTAAAGTTTGATGATTTTAAGTTTGGCAAAGGTATGGAAAATAGGTAATCTGAAACACTGCTGATGAAAGTATAAATTGGCATAATCATTTTGGAGACACTTTTTCAGGATATACTAAATTTTAAAATGTGCATCCAAATGATATGACTTGCTTCAGGGTAATCCAATGTGATCTGGGGCAAGTGTAAATGAAGCATAAATGAAACAAGATTGGCCATGTATTGATAATTGTAGAATCTGATTTTTAGTACACATGTCGGTTCATTATAAAATTTTGTACTTTTAAAACATGTATTTGAAAATTTCCACATTTATTACAAAAAAATGTATTTCATTTTTTATATTATCAATTGAAACAGTATTCTGAATATGTTGGCTTAAATCAAATACCTCATTAAAGATTTTTAAAGCAATGTAATAAAAAGTATACATTCTATGACCTATTAATTTTTCTCCTTGCTATCGATACTAAAGGAACATTCCCACACATATGCACAAGGAGTCATGACAAAAATATTTATTCCAGTGCTATTTGTAACAGTGAAAAATTGGATATGACTTAAATCTACATCAATAGTGACATGATTGAATAAACAATGATATATCTGTACTACACTATACTATGCATTCATTAAATAGAATGAGATATATCTAGATATTTATGTTACTGAATAAAAAAGCAAGTTTCAGATTAATATGTACAGTATGATACAATTTGTATAGAAAATAAACACCATACCTACCACTCAAAATAATGTCATACATCTCCTATGAATACATATATATGTATGGAAATCTTTAGAGAACCACATATAAGAATACATGACAGATGACAATAGTGGTTATTTCTCAGAAGTGGGGAGGGGACCAGGATTGAGGTAGGGGTACGACAGGTGATCAAAAATGACATTAATCTTATCTGTTAGTTTTGTAGATTTCAAATTTCAAGGATAATGTATTATTTGAGTACATAAAAGTGACTTTCAAAAGATCCAAAAATAAAAATATTAAATAACCTGGAAAGATGTTTATATTAAATTGCTAAGTGAAAAGAAATAGGTTACAAAACAGCATGGTCATATTACAAGAATAAATATACACATTTCAAGAGTAAAAAACTTCTTGGTAGAAAAATTTTCTAAAAAAGAATAAATATACACACAGAAAAATGTCTGAAGGAATGTACACCAAAATGTTTACAGGGTTATCTTTGGGTCGTGATGGTGGTAGAATTGTAGATAATTTTATTTTTTTAAATTTGCTTACCTGCATTTTTGCATTTTTCTACCATAAATATATAATATCTTTATAATAAAAATAATAACGAGTTTAAAAAATATGATAGTCACTGAGTATGCCTAAATAAGGAAATAGCACCCTCCCCCAACCCCTGCACACACACACAAAGTGAAGCAGAGGAAAATCCTAGATGGCTAGATGGAAATCTCTGGGTAGAAGGGCCTTTGTCTCTGTGTTACTCAAAGTTCTGGTCAGCAAACACTGAACAGCTTATTCTGTCAGGTCCTGTACAGAGCATGGGGATTGGAGTGGGAGTGGCAGGACTACATCCAAATCCCTGCCCTAAAGTTGAACTTGTGCTTGAGGCTCCTTCAGTGTATTTCCCACTGCAATCACCTTAACCAGACACCCATTCCCTCTCTCCTCAACTCCCACTGTTAACAGAACATACAAATACAGAAAAATAATTTCCAATACCTCCATTACAGGTTCTACATTCCTTCTGAAAAGCGACAAAGAAGCTCTGAGTCTTCTAAATAGCTACTTATAGCTTTCAGTGAGCTACTCTAACCTATTCCTTTTCTTCCACTTCCCTTCCTAGTCCCAGGAACAATCTTATTTTCTTTATTCACCATTGGTATTTTTCTACCCTTACTCCCAGGCAAACGTACACGCACAAACCTTTCTTTTTTAAAAAATACTTATCTTTTCCCTTGCTATTACAGAATTAAAACTTGCTGGGAGCAGAAAACTCTGAAAGGATAGGGAGCAAAATATATGTAAAGAAAAACAATCCATCATAATTCTATAACCCAGTGGCAAACACAGTTAATATTTTTGGTGCTTTTCCTTCTAGACCTTTTTCTGAGTATGTATGTGTATTTTGTTTCATTCTAATTGAGATCATACTTTTCATACTACTTTGTGTTCTCCTTTATTCACTTAACACCATAAAACTGACATTTCCCCATGTTGCTAAATATTCTTTGAAACCATGACTTTTAATGGCTGCATAATATCTCTTATAGTTATACCACACTTATTTAGCCACTCATCAGAACATTTTAATGTGATCCATTAAAGTATCTATCTATTATCTATCATTTATCTGTCTAGATAATAATTCTTAAATAATTTCCTTTATAAAGAGTCTTTAAATCAGTTAAATTACACCTTCCTACCTATCTTTCTCTTTATCTCTTTCTCTCTAAAGCACCTAATAAAAATAAAAAATAAAAAAATCAACCTCAGGCCCTTTTGCTAGTTCAATGATTCCACTAAAAGTCCTCTTCCAACCTTAGTCCTAATTTATAATAAGGCACCAGCTTAGTCTGCAACCGTTTAGAAGGAGATGAGCTTAGAACTCTTGCCCCTCCATACTAAGAGAATTCAACTCTTCTGCTTTGGAGAACTCCCATTAAAGACTGACCCTGGTGAGACCGTTCCCATGAAAAGTGTCTTGACATGTAACAGTGCTTTTGCATGCAAGTCATAAAAATTATCTAATTCTGTAAGTGGGAATTCATTCTCAGGGATAATATGAGGGTTTTATAAAAAATATTTTTAATATTGCCCAGTGCAGTGCTTAGCATGTAGTAGGCACTTAATATTGTAGTTTAATCTGCTGATAACATTCTGGTAAGCTTGAGATGATTAACTGGTAAGGCAAATAATTATTTAATTGAGCCAGTGTTTGTTACACAAGCCAAAGTCTACCCTATGGACTGGGACTATTTATTCCAGATTCAGATAATCTGACCCATTGTCAAACCCATATTTATTTACATTTGGAAAATAGATTCATTCGAAATATGTGCCTTGGTATTGCACTAAAGGTAAGTGAGTGCCACCAAAGAAGTGTCTCTGCTCTGGAAACAGTGAAAATGGAATTGAAAAGATATTTATCCTTGAATAACAGGAGACAATGAAAAGGTATTCGAATATTCCATGCTAACCATGATCAAAATGTCAGGTGTTCTGGAGTATTAAGAAAAGGCTTTGTGTAGAACTTTGAAGTAAGCCTCCAAATATCTGCACAGGTGCAGAGAAGTAGAAAGAGAATGGAGGTGGGGTGGGGGTTGCAGCTTAAGCAAAGATATAAGGAATGGAATAAACCTAGCTCCCTAGGGTAACTGACTGGGGCAAGATGTAGAGAGTGAAAGGCCCTGAATGCTGAAATTAAAAGCAAGACAAAATGAATGGCAATTTAGCATACTGGCTCTAAGATCAGACTGTCTGGGTTCAGACCTGCCACTTACAAGTAATTTAACCTTTTTGGGCCTCAGTTTCCTCATCTGCTAAAAAGGATAATAATGCTACACACCTAACTCATAGTATTTTGTGAGGATTTAAAAGAAAATTATATGTAATTGAGGCTCATCCCCTGACATCAGACGAAGAGAAAGTCAGTTATCAAAGAAAAGCAGCTAAAGGCAGAAGAAGCGCAAGGGTTGTTTTATCTGGTAACAAAAACTACATTAATTATTTGGTATATTTCCAGTTCCTGAATCCGTAAGCATAAATGTTGTTCAACTTGCCATGCATTTCCAAGGGTTCTCTCTATTCCCGAAGAACCCTATTTTGTAAGGTAAGAATGACCTTTGACTGGGTGCAGTGGCTTATGCCTGTAATCCCAGTACTTTGAGAAGCTGAGGCAGGAGGATCATTTGAGGTCAGGAGTTCAAGATCAGCCTGGCTAACATGGTGAAACCCTGTCTCTACTAAAAATACAAAAATTATCCAGGCATGGTGGTGCATGCCTGTAATCCCAGCTACTTGGGAGCCAGAGGCAGGAGAATTGCTTGAACTCAGGAGGCAGAGGTTACAATGAGCCCAGATCGCACCACTGTACTCCAACCTAGGTGAGAGAATGAGACGCTGTCTGAAAAAAAAAAAAAAAAAAAGAAGGACCTTTATTGAAAATTTGGCTCAGAATGGAAACATGTCACGCTGACCAGAGCAATGGCTCAGTGTGACTCCTCTAGGTCTCAGGACCCTGAGTCTGGAGAAATTGTGCAGGAAATGGAAATTAACCATGAGGTATGTTAATGAAAGTGTTGTTAATGAGGCTTCACTAAGCTTGTGGCTTTAGTGCTTCTTTAAGCACACTTCCTGACAGGAACTGGAGGGGTAGCAAAAGCACTGAACTTGGAATCCTGCTCTGCCTCCTTCCCCTAGTTGGGGGCAAGTTCATCTCTGAACCTTTGTTTCTTCTTCTGAAAAATGAGGAACTGAATTCACCTCTTTAATTCTCTCCTAGGGTTGCTGAAGAACCCAGTGCTTGTGAGAAGGCTTTGTCCATGGGAAGCCTTATACATGTGAGGAAGTAATTTGGGAGACTGATAATTATTAATACATGCACCCAAATAAGATGTGGGGAAAGAAGAAGCACTATTTGTAAGTATTATGAGAATAACTGTGTGGTTTGAGGTCAATGTATTGTGACCTGCATGTTTTTCATGGAACAGCAACCACCCCTGAAAATATTCTGGAGGTCAGTGGATAAATATACTTTGATAAACAAACATTTGCTTCCCACCCAATCTCTAGGCCTGTAAGTTAAGAGAAAGCCAGAGCAAACAGGATATAGTCTGCATATTGATTTGTTTGAGGCTGGTCCAGATGTCTGGAATCTATCCCATTATTTTTCAGTTAATTTCTCCACATTTCCCCCCCTCCTCATTTTTATCATCTGAAGACCTAGAAGGCAGACCAGGGTTTGGTTCCCATTTGGTCCTGGGCTCATATTATACCCCTGGACAGGCTTAAAAATAGTTCGTTTTGTTATTTTTGACCCGCCTGACAAATAAACTAAACAACTTAGTGTGTGGGGGTATGGTAATAGCCTAGAAAATGTATTTACTTATAAGCTTCAGAAATTGTGTAAAAAGAGAGAACGAGGCTAAAGTCCACAGTACTTTGCCTGGCACACAAAGGCTGCCACAATCTGGCTCCAGGCCCTACTCCCCCAACTCCTTTATCCCCTTACTCTGTATCTGAAAATGTCTTATTCTTTCCTCAAACCTATACCTTAGTGCTGACTGGTTTTTTGTCCTAATATAATCTTCCCTTCTCCCTCTTCTCTGACAGGTAAATTACCCTATATCCTTGATGACCCAGCACATCCAACATGACTCTATCAACAATATAATCACATTGGGTTATAATTATTTTTGTCTGTCTGTCATAAGAAACTGGGAGTTCCCTTTAAGACAGTACCTATTTATTTCTATATCTTAACATTATTCCTGCCACAGAATTGTCAACTGGAATTTATGGAAGGGACAGTGAATGAAAAGGGAGAGATGGAAGGAGGGAGAACAGAAAGGAAGAAGGGAGGAAGGTGAATTGGATAAAAACCAGAATTCCAGATTAAGATATATGGTTTGAATTCTAATCCAGTCACTTTGTAATTAAGATGCTTTGTAGCTGAATGTGTAGAGCAAATTAACTTCACATTTCTAAGACTCAATTTCCTTATCTGTAACACTGGGATAATTCTCTCTAGGCCTGTCTGTTTCACTCACTCCACTCCATGGAATAAGGGAGTGAGATATAAGAGAAGGTAGAGATGAAAGAGAAAACAAAGAGAGACAGAAAAGAAAACTGCAATCCCTGAGAAAGGGAAAAGTTTAAGGCTGGGGTAAGTGTACCTCTGGTTGTAGGAAACAAAAACCACCAGAGGGCAATGTTAACACAGGGAAATTTTCCCCAGTAGCAAAGGGAACAACCCACAAGTGGATGGGCCAGGTCACACAGGAGCCAGTCCTGAAGGAGCTCAGTCAGAACTGTGAGTCCCCTGTTAGGTTTGGTATGTCGCACCCCAGATGACTGACATATATATGAGCCACAGCTGCCTAGCATTCACAAATGGTAAGAGTGATTCATTATTTGTTAAAATAAGGCTGCTCGAGATTGTTAGCGTCTATCACTAAGTTACAATGTGTTTGAGTTCTCATAAGCATGCTGGAATGGCACACTTCTTCCACCTCACAGCAGGGTCTAGAGTCTGTCTTCTTGCCTGCCAGGCTGTCTTGTGTCACTACACAAACTCCAAGATCATCCCGGGCACCAGCTTTTTACTCCTTTCCATCAAGCACACCTTGGATTACAGTGTTTACCTGTTCAGAAGCCACCTGATGCTCTTCATTGCTTCCTAAAGAAAATTCAAAACCTTCAGCCTGGTTCTAAAGGTTTATTATAATCTGGTACAAACAAACTTTACCAGCGTCCCTCTTTGCCCTTTCATCAACCTCTGTGGAGCAGCCAGGCTGGACTGTTCCCTAGTCTCTGAACATATCCCTCTGCATAGTTCTATTGACTTGACTTGGCTCCCTCCATTGGAATCTTCCATGAGATGAAACCCTGATTATCTTTAATGACATTGTCATACAACATTATTCCCATAGAAGCTTTCCCAATTCTACTAGTCACAAATTATCAGATGCTTGAGGCTCTTCTGTGCTTTATCTATACCTTTCACTTTTGGCATTGATCAAATGCCAAAATGTTATGTTAGATTTGTTTCATTTATTTACTTATTTATTCTTTTGCTTAGCATATATTGGTTGTTTATTTTATATCAGTTCCCATGTGAAGGGCTCATAAATGACTAAGGCTTAATTTTGGCTCTCCAGGATCTAAGTGTCAAGCTAGAGAATGACAGATATATAACACCACATTAGTTTTGCACATGTTATGTGATAACAAAGGCACATCAAAGGACTGAGGAAGCTAGACTGCAGCCATACTGGAGTGCCAAAAAACAGTTAGATAACAAGACAGAGAGTGTATCTTCAGATAACTGCTCTATCAAATACTTAGCATGTCAATAAGTATTGACTCAATCCAGTAGAAAATGCGGCATTATAAGGGATTTTTGAATTGGAGAGTGGGCCAAGGATTTGTGAATTGGGCCAAGAATTCCACAGGAGAAAAGAGGGGCAATTACAATACATGTCTATTGCCCCCATGTCACTTGGAAGAGGGCCTTTGTTATTGGAAATTTATGCATTTGTGGAGTTTCCAGATTGGAAGAGACTTTAAGGATTATCTAGTCTTTGTTCTACAAATAAGAAAGGGAAACTATGAGAAATGAAGTGGGTTTTTTTTTCAGTCACCCAGTTTCTTTTTCCTTAAAAAAAAAATCATTATATTTTAAATTCCAGGATACATGTGCAAAACGTGCAGGTTTATTACACAGGTAAACATGTGCCATGGTGGTTTGCTGTACTATCAACTCATCACCTAAGTATTAAGCCCAGCATGCATTAGCTATTTATCCTGATGCTCTCTCTCCTCCACCCTCCTGACAGGTCCCCGTGTGTGTTGTTTCCCTCCCTGTGTCCATGTGTTCTCATTGTTCAGCTCCCACGTATGAGTGAGAACATGCTGTGTTTGGTTTTCCGTTCCTGTTTTAGTTTGCTGAAGATGATGGCTTCTAGGTTGATCCATGTTACTACAAAGGACATTATCTCATGTTTTGTTTTATTTTATTTTGACTGCATAGTGTTCCATGGTATATATGTACCCCATTTTCTTTATCCAGTCTACCATTGATGGGCATTTGGTTTGATTTCATGTACTTGCTATTGTGAATAGTGCTGCAATAAACATATATGAGCATGTTATTGTTAAAACAGAATGATTTCTGTTCCTTTGGGTATATACCCAGTAATGGGATTGTTGGGCCAAATGATATTTCTGGTTTCAGATCCCTGAAGAATCTCCACACTGTCTTCCACAATGGTTTAATTTACATTCCCACCAATGGTGTAAAAGCATTCGTATTTCTCCACAGCCTTGCCAGCATCTGTTGTTTCTTGACTTTTTAATAATCGTGATTCTGACTGGTGTGAGATGCTATCTCATTGTGGTTTCAATTTGCAATTCTCTAATGACCAGTGATGTTGAACTTTTTTTTAAATATGTTTGTTGGCCGCATAAATGTCTTCTTTTGAGAAGTGTCTGTTCATGTCCTTTGCCCACTTTTTAATGGGGTTGTTTATTTTCTTGTAAATTTATTTAAGTTCCTTATAAATTCTGGATATTAGAACTCTGTCAGATGGGTAGATTGCAAAAATTTTCTCCCATTTTGTAGGCTGTCTGTTCACTGTGATCATTGTTTATTTTTCTGTGCAGAAGCTCTTTAGTTTAATTAGATCCCATTTGTCAATTCTGGCTTTTGTTGAAATTGCTTTTGGAGTTTTCATCATGAAGTCTTTGCCCATGCCTATGTCCTGAATGGTACTGTCTACATTTTCTTCTATGGCTTTGGGTTTTACATTTAAGTCTTTAATCCATCTTGAGTTAATTTTTGTGTAAAGTGTAAGGAAGGGGTCCAGTTTCAGTTTTCCACATATGGCTAGTCAGTTTTCCCAGCATTGTTTATTAAATACGGAATCCTTTCCTGATTGCTTGTTTTTGTCAGGTTCATTGAAGATCAGATGGTTGTAGATGTGTGGTCTTATTTCTGAGATATCCATTCTGTTCCGTTTGTCTATGTGTCTCTTTTGGTATCAGTACCATGTTGTTTTGGTTACTGTAGCGTTGTAGTATAGTTTGAAGTCAGGTAGTGTGATGCCTCCAGCTTTGTTCTTTTTGTTTAGGATTGTCTTGGCTATATGGGCACTTTTTTGGTTCCATATGAATTTTAAAGTAGATTTTTCTAATTCTAATTTTAAAAATTCTAAAAAAATTCTAATTTTTCTAATTGTGAAGAATGTCAATGGGAGTTTCATGGGAATAGCATTGAATCTATAAATTACTTTGGGTAGTATGGCCACTTTCATGATATTGATTCTTCCTATCCACGAGGGTGTAATGTTTTTCCATTTGTTTGTGTCCTCTCTTATTTCCTTGAGCAGTGGTTTGTATTTCATGAGGAGGTCCTTCACATCCTTTGTTAGCTGTCTTCACTGGTAATTTATTCTTTTTGTAGCAATTGAAGCCACCCAGTTTCTATTGTAAGAACTAAGACCAGATACTTAAAGTTCCGTGTTCTTTTAACTCCTCTACATATCACTTCTCAAAACTGTCAACAGTCTTCATTGTGGCTGAGACTTCTAACGGTAGAGATCTGACATATGTCTCTGGCATATTAGTTTGAAAAGGAACACTAAGGAAGATCCAGATCTCATTGTATACCTGAGGAGACTGAGACTCAAAGAGAAAAAGTGACTGGTCCATGATCATAGATCTGGAGCCAGACCTGGGCCTAAACTCATAAGATATTTGGTGAGAAATGAATACATTCTCTGTAATCAAGACATCATGCCTTGCATTAGCTAAGAAGTGATTACTCTTCACTTTAGAGAATAAACAGGCCCCCATCTGACATCATTTGTTGTTTAATCTTCATCTCAAACATGTATACTTTTGCATGTCTTTTCATAGCCTGGAACATTTGCCTTAGCAACAAGCATAATAACCAATGAGCTTCTCTGAGACCTCTAAGCAATTTGTAACTACCCAGAGAAAAGTTTCCCCACTCCCTCCATCTGTCTCTTCCCCTTCTTCCCTACTGCTGCCAAAGGGTAAAAGAAAGAAGAAAATAAAACATATATAATAATTTCCAGACAGCAGTTTTCTTTGTGCAAGTTGAAAGGCCATCTTTCAGAAGCTCTGAGATCAGAGGGCATTGAGGCTGAGCTGGGCAGAGGAAAAGCAGCTGGGCACCAGAAACTACCAGTCCTCGATGTTCAGACATTGGTTTGGAGTAGAAATGGAACTGTTTGGAAGAGCAATGGTAGAGAGGATTAGGGCTGCCAGGTACTATGCAAGGGCTTGAACTCAAAGATATGTTTTTTGTTTTTTAAGCAAATCTAAGCCAAATTCTCATCACAGTTTAACAAGAGCACCAGAGAATGAGTTATTCTAGCCAAGATAAACATTCTCTACGGTCCCTGAACCTGGATCCCATACAAATGTGAGCAAAATTTTTAAACAGGGTCTTCTTTATATGGAACTTTGGAGATCAGTTGTTCTGCCCCATTTTATAGGGAGAAAACTGAACGTCAGAGTAGTGACAAGAGGTACCCCAGTTCACTAGTTTATTACAGAGAAAATACAAACATTTGAGTTCTGATTCCAAATTGATTGCCCCTTCCATGACACCAAATGCTGTTCAACATTCTTGCTTATTCCCCAAGTCTTCTGGGAAAGGAAACACTTGTGGGTCTGAAGATCCCTTATTCTAGCACATTTCTCCTGTTTCTCTCTTTCTTCTTCCAGAATTCCATGTTTGTCTGGTGCAGATGACCATCTTGGTGACTTCTTTGACTTCTCTCACCATAAACAAATGTAGACACACACACACACACACACATATAAAATTGTATGTGTGGTGATCTGAAAGATGGTTTCTAGGGTCATTTTCAAAGACAAAATAAGATCCTATGGTCCCCAGATAAAATTCAGGTCCTAAATCTGTTATTTCACTAGCACCATGGATAAGTATGCCTGAATCATAAGCCTCTTAGTGTTTGGGCCAAGTAAGCCAGAGAGAATGAAATGAGTATGAGAGCAAATTAATGGAGTTTTTGGGATATCTTATCAAGGTCTTGGACCCAGACAGGTGAGCTTCCTTCTAACAGTAGGCTAAAAATTAGACAAGTTGTAAGAATGGAGTAACGGTATTAAATTCCTACTGTTTATCCTATAATGTCAGGCAAGTCCCGTAGGCTCTCTGAACTTCAGTTTCCTCATGTATAAAATGGAACGGATAAAGCCCTGTCTCACAGGGTTATTTTTTTTTAAAAAAAGGGCAAAATCCCAAGTAAGTAATGAATATTATCAATAAATGTTCACTTCCCCATCATTCACCAATTTTCCTGACTGTACCTTTTATCTTTTACTGGTTCATTCCCCTTTTGAAAATGTAGGCACATCTCAAAGTTCTCTCCTTGTCCCCTGTCTTTTCTCTAAACCCTCTTCCTGGCACTCCCATTATTCCTATTGTATTAATTTTTACTTATTTTCAAAGGAGTCCCATGTCTTTCCCTGTATCACTCCAGAGTCTCTTCTCTATTTCCAAATACCTATTGGTTAACTGCACTTGGATAACTCACCCAAGACTAAAAAGTTGATAAAGACCATTTGTTTAAATGTCTATGCTCACTGAGAAATTATCAGTTCCTTAGATCCTGCAACATTTTTCTCTTTTATTTCTTCATTCTTTCTCCATCCAGTTCCTACTACAGTTCACGAAAGTTAATAGATGATCAATAAATCTATTCTGAAGAAATGAATAAACAAATATTCAAATAAATAAATGAAGAAAGGTGGATACTGTGTTGGCTAAGGATTTATATAAACAATGAAGGTCCTCATTTAGTCTGAATTTTCCAGAGCAATCTTAATTTTGTATGTTCTGTTTGTTTTTATTTCAGTTCAAGTGTTAGTCTCCGTGTCAGATTCTGTGGATAGGTAGATTTTCAATGAGGAAAATGCAGTTCCTATAACAATAGGCTAGGTGAGAGAAGATAAAAATCTGAACTGCAACAGTGGCAGTGGATTTGGATTGGGGGATCATGACGAGAGACACAGAGGTAGAATCATATATAGTGTCATCTTTGTATAGCAAGAAGAGCAGAGTTGTGTGAGAGGCAGCACACAATTTCTATTAGCATTTCAATGAGATAATATGAGCCTCTCTTTGAATTTGCTTTGTTCCCTGAGCCCTGTCTGGTACCCAGATGAGCTTCCATCTGAGTCTCAGTGTAGTTCTCAGTAAATAAGGACCAGCCTCTTGCTCCAACACTACACAAAGACATCTAAGCCCTTTCAGAATTTTTTTGGCATGAAGTTTGCTGGTTCTAGTAAGATGCTCAATGCATCCTTATTACTCTAACCCATCATAAGTGCTTGCTCAAACCTAATCCAGCACCACTTAATTATTGTGGCAATCTGACCCTTCCTCTATTTCTCAGATGTGTCTTTCCCTGGGAGACTGGGCACTTCCAAGTACCTCTCATATGTCCTGCCTCTTCCTATCACCAGCTTCGCTTATGCTCTGCTGCTCACCACTCCCTTGGTATGGTTTTCTTCATTCATTATCTCTTCCATTCATTTATCCATCCAACAACCATTTCAATCCAAATTAGTTCATCAAGCATTACCGACTATGAATGCATGCCAGGCCTTTCACTAGGCACCAAAGTTGCAGAGATGACAATCACTGAATACAAGGATCCCTCAGGTTGGTGGAGAAGGTAGTCATCTATTGCTGCTTAACAAACCACCTCAAAACTAGAGATATGTAAAGCAACCATTTTATCCTGCTCATGGTTTCTGTGAGCAAAGAATTGGAATAGAGTACAGTGGAGATGGCTTGTCTCTGTTTCACAATGTCTTGAGAATTTGAAGGACTCTAAGACTGGAGGTAATTTAACAGCTGGACGATATCACTGTGGAGGAATTAACTTAAATGTTGGCCTGAACCTCAGCTGGAGTTATACTCAGAAGCTGGCAGGACAGAAACAAGGAGGCATTATTACCAGGTACTTCACAAAAAAACTGGCCAGAGACACCAGTTCTCAATTCTTTTTGGTTTATAAAAACCTTACCCAAGCACTTAATATGCACAAGGATTTGCTGCTCACATCTCTTTCTATCTCATATCCCAGTTTTTCAGGTGTTTATCTCAAAGGATTTTCCCAACCATGCTTAAAGGTCAGTGTGACAAAAGTGAGGTTTGGAGTCCCCCACTGATCCTCATGCAGAGTTGAGCATCAAGCAAGTCCAAAAGGAAATATTCATCCTGTTGATTTATATCAAAATCCAAAGGAATTTGGCTGGGCAACTGTGTGTGTGTGTGTGTGTGTGTGTGTGTGTGTGTGTGGTGTCAGGCTTCTGCCTCCGTATGGGGCTGAGTGTGAGGCCAGCCAGGGTGAATGGTGTGGAAGATTGATATACTTGGCTCCAGTGGTCTGAGGTTTTTCAACTTTAGATCTTTCACCTTGCTGTGTTTAGCACATCTTTCAGCCACTCATTACCCAGAGTGAGAGTGCAGGTGGTGTTCAGATCTGTAAAGAAAAGGGTAGGATGGCTGAAACACCTGTGAGTGGCCTGAAATTGCAACCAAAAATAATAAGGCCTCTCCAGATTAATTCTCCATAGGTTATCCCATCTAGCCCGCTATCCCTCAGACATTTGAGGAAGAGATAGAAAACAGCTCAAAGTGGTAAAATGAGCCCTGGGCAAGGAGAGACCAGGGCACATATCAAAAGCTCATATTTTCACCAAAAACTGTCAAGCCAAGAGCCAAATCAGGAACGATCTCCCATTCACAATTGCCACAAAAAGAATAAAATATCTAGAAATACAACTAACAAGGGAGGTGAAAGATCTCTACATGGAGAACTATAAATCACTGCTCAAAGAAATCAGAGATGACACAAACAAATGGAAAAACATTCCTTGCTCATGGAAAGACAAAATCAATATCATTAAAATGGCCATACTGCCCAAAGCCATTTATACATTCAATGCCATTCCTATTAAACTACCATTGAGATTCTTCACAGAACTAGAGAAAACTATTTTAAAATTCTTATGGAACCAAAAAAGAATCCAAATAGCTGAGACAGCAAAAAGAACAGAACTGGAGGCATCATGCTACCCGACTTCAAAGTATACTACAGGGCTACCATAACCAAAACGACATGTTACTGGCACAAAAATAGACACAAAGACCAATGGAGCAGGATAGAGAACCCAGAAATAAAATCACACACCTACAGCCATCTGATCTTCGACAAACCTGACAAAAACAATCAATAGAGAAAGGATTCCCTATTCAATAAATGATGCTTTGATAACTGGCTAGTCATATGCAGAAGACTGAAACTGGACCCCTTCCTTATACCATATATAAAAATTAACTCAAGATGGATTAAAGACTTAAATGTAAAACCCAAAACTATGAAAACCCTGGAAGACAACCTAGGCTATATCATTCAGGACATAGCCACAGACAAAGATTTCATGATGAAGATGCCAAAAGCAATTGTAAAAAAAGCAAAAATTGACAAATGGAATCTAATTAAACTAAAGAGCTTCAGCAAGAAAAAAAAAAAAAAACCTATCAATAGAGTAAACAGACAACCTACAGCATGGAAGAAAACTTTTGCAAACTATGCATCTGACAAAGTTCTAATATTCAGCATCTATAAGGAACTCAAACAGATTTACAAGCAAAAAAGGCAAACAATTCCATTAAAAAATGGACAAAGGACATGAACACACTTCTCAGAAGACACACAGCCAACAATCGTATGAAAACAAGCTCAACATCACTGACAATTAGAGAAATGCAAATCAAAATCACAATGACATACCATCTTACACCAGTCAGAATGGCTATTAAAAAGTCAAAAAATAACAGATGCTGGCCAGGTTATGGAGAAAAAGGAAGGCTTATACACTGTTGGTGGGAATGTAAATTAGGTCAGCCGTTGTGGAAGACAGTGTGGCAATTCCTTAAAGACCTAAAGACAGACATACCACTTGACCCGGCAATTCCATTACTGGGTATACACCCAAATAAATATAAATCATTCTATTATAAAAACACATGCACGCTTATGTTTGTTGCCACACTATTCACATTAGGAAAGACACGAAATCAATCTAAATGCCCATCAATGATAGAGTGGATTAAAAAAAAAAGGTGATACATACACAATGGAATATTATTCAGCCTTAAAAAAGAACAAGATTGTGCCCTTTTCAGGGACATGGATGGAGCTGGAGGTCATTATCCTTAGCAAACTAATGCAGGAACAGAAAACCAAATACTCAATACTGCATGTTCTCATTTACAAGTGGAAGATAAATGATGAGAACACATGGACACATAGAAGGAAACAACACACACTGGGGCCTATTAGAGGCTGGAGGGTGGGAGGAGGGAGAGGATCAGGAAAAATAACTAATGGATACTAGGCTTAATACCTAGGTGATAAAATAATCTGTACAACAAACCCCCATGACACAAGTTTACCTAATAATATATCTGTACATGTACTCCTGAACTTAAAAACATCGAAGCAAGGCTCTCCACCAGCAAAAAGATTATAACTTGCTGAAGGCTCTGATGATTGTTAGCGTTTTTAGCAATAACGTATTTTTAATTTTTAAAGAAGCCTATATTTGGCTTACCACTTAAAGAGCATGCTTGCAGTTTCATTTGAATTCTAATCCCTAAAAAGGGCATTTTGTTTATTTTCTTCTGAAGTTCTAACATAGCTGTATGGTAAGTAAAGTGCATTAATTTCAACTGTACATTTGATGAGTTTTGATTAAAATATACACGTGGGTAGTCAATATTCAGATCAAGATATGGAATATTTTGTTTGTTCTCAGATGCTCCCTTAATGCCCCTTCCATTCGATAACTTCCTAGAGGTAATCCTTTTTCTGAGTTTTATCACCATAGATTAGTTTTACTCGTTGTTCATATAATGTATGAACATACAATGCCTAAACTTCATGCAAATGTAATCACACAATATGTGTACTTTTGGGTCTGGTCTCTTTCACTAAGCATGTTTTTGAAATCCATTTATATTGTTCCATTATATTAGTCATCTATTTCTGTGTAACATTATTACCAGAAACTTAGCACATTAAAGTAACAGACATCTATTATCTCATAGTTTCTGTGGGTCAGGAGTCTGTGCATGGCTTGGCTGGGTCTTCTGCTTCAGGAAATCAAGATACTAGCAAAGGCTGTGGTCTCAACTGGGAACGGGAAAATATCCACTTCCAAACTCACGTAGTTAATAGCAACATTCAGTTGCATGCAGGCTACTGACTGAGGGCCTCAATTTCCTGATGCCTATTGAAAATATATTATCAATGTAGCTATAAACACTCACTTTAATTGAATGCATCCCCAGGACTACTCCTGGGGATCTCTGGGTCATAGATCACATGTATATTTAGCTTTAGTAGGTATTTATAGATGCTTATTCTTAATCCTCACAGTTACCTTGGAGGTAGCTATCATTATCTCTATTTTATAGATGAGGAATTGGAAGCTTAGAGAGAGAAGAAAACTTGACCAAGAATCCATGATAGTAGGAAGCATCTTAGTTAGGTTCAAACCCAGGCTTTGCTGGCCCCAAGACCCTTTATACCACTACAGTGTTTCACCAACCACAACTATTGGTATACTACCTTCATGATTTCTACCATATCTTAAACAATACTATCCATGAAATCATTGCTCTGATCTGCCAGTGATTTTTTCTTAATACAGCACAAATAGATATACGTAACTATGAAAATTAAAAAGTCATCCATATACCACCTAAAATTGTCTTGCTTATCACAGACCAGTGGTGCTGGTACAAAAACTTAGGAAACACTGTTGGGCTACGTATTGTAGTCAGGGATTGGATTCTTCCTGTCTCGGCCCTGTCACTGATTCTCTGTTTCCTTAGGCAAATCCTTTTCTCTCTCTGAACTCCGGCTGCCCCATATGTACAATGAGAGGCTTGCAGTCAACCATTTAGAGACCCTTCCAGGTTTATCTTCTGTTCTGGATCAAAGATAGGAATAAGAAGAATCAGATGACAGTTGCACCTCGGCACCAGGATTGGGATGTTTCAGCCAATCAGTTTCCCTCTCTTGTGCAATGGCAAAGTCCTTGCTTTCTGTCATCTACATCTATGTGCACATTTATTTATTTGAAATAGGGCAGTACATATGTGCATACATACATGTCTCTCTATTGAGGTTGAGAGGGGGACTATGTACATATATGGTTGGGTAGGGACACCTATGTTTCACGGAATTTCTCCCACAACCCTTCATGTCCTCCAGAGTGCCACATGACTTCAGCTTTACAACTATTTGTACTCAAAGTGTAGAAAACCTACCTGTGTAATTATTGCTGTTGCTATTTGTTTTTTCCAGCACAACTCCTTTTGAATCCAGTAGCTTGGGGAGCAAAACATGGCCACAGGATCATACTCCCTTCTCAATGGGGTGTTATAATTGTATGAAATTGTTGTCATTATTTAGAAAATATCACAAAGGGTTGTACTTTCAGTTCCAGGCTATATGGATTTCAGTTAGTTGTTATGATCATCCTTCTCCTGCTAGCAAGAACTCCCAGTCTCTGCTAAGCCATGAGCAACAGCAGGGACCTTGTTTATGTGATGAATTGATTAATTTGATGAATTAATGTTATGGTACTAGGAGAACATTTACACTCTGAACCACACACCCACTTACTAGTTCAAAAACATTTTAGGTACCTCCATAGGCTTGACTGCAGACTCAGCAATCAATCTGAATTATGAACAAACCAGCGTTGACAGAGAGCTTGCTAGGTGCCCCCTGTATCAGCCTAAACCACGGAGCAGAGAAGCACAGGAAAGGGGCAAGGAAGAGAAAAACTGCATTTGGGCGTCTACTCTAGGTGATAGGTTAAGCACTACCATTTATAAATTTACTCTCAGAAACCCTCTCAAGGAGGTATTACTACTATACTGCTTTTATAGAAAATACTCTGAAAAATCACATAGTCACATAATAGTGGCAGAGCCAGTATCTCTTTCCAGGCCCAACTCCAAATCTATGTTTTTGCCACTACAGTATACTGTTATTACAAGTGTCCCTGCCCTTCAGCTCTAGGAAATGGAAAATAATCTATGAAAGACATACCTAGCTTTCTACTAGGTCTTGTTCGTGTTTTACCTCCTTCAAGATGTCTTTCTTGACCTTCCCAGCCCATAGGGTTCTTCTCCTGCTTATAATCTATGTAGCAATCACTGAATCTATATCCCTTTTTCGGGAAATTGTGTAACACGGTGGGAAGTGTCCTTGGAGACTAGTCCAAACCCTTACTTGTACTGATGAGGAAAACTGGAGCCGAAAGCAGGGAAAAGGAATTGCCCAGGGTCACACAGCAGATTAGATTAATAACTGGGGCTAGATCATAGGCCTTCTGATTCTTGGTCTAGTACTTTTGTTCCTACATCCAGGTTGGGGCAAGAGATGCAGAAGAGAGATGACTATTAACTTGGTATAGGGGAACAATCAAATCTGATATTCAGAAACCAAATGGAAATAATCCAATGCATGTAAAATTGCATAGCATGCTCACAGATATATAATAGTTTCTTAATATGTTTTGGTTGTCTGAATCAAAGAACTCCCTTCTACCACCTGCTCAGGGTCTACACAGCCAGGGATTAGAGCAACCAAAGCAATCTGTGACTACAATTTAGTTCTTTAGATAGAGAGTCTCTACTCTTCTCATTTATCTGTTTTCATGTATTTATAATTTATATGCTTATTTCCTTTTTCCTTTGTTTAATTTTTAACAAAATTTCCTTTTGCAATTTCAACTTCAACTTCCTATTAATCCTCTACATTTCTGTTCATGTCACTTTTCTGAGAAAAATGCAAAGATTCCCAATCAACAGGATAAGACCAACTTCTCAGTGATCAAAATTAGATCCCAAAGTTCCTCTCTATTCTTATTCTTTATATCCTGTTGCCTCTTCCCTTGGATACACGCCCTAATCTGAAGTAATTACAACTTACTGTCAATTTGCTATGTCCTTTCATTCACCTGTCTCTTTGCACATGATGTTCCCTCAGTATACCAGCATGCTCTATCCCTACTTCTGTGCTTAGCAAGCTCAATTTTAAAAACCCACTGCGAATGTCATATTAAGTGTTAAATCTTCCCCAACTTTCCCAGGGTAAATTAGCTGCTTCCTCCTAAATGCAGTTTATCCATCTTTAAGAAGATTGATTATACTGTATTCCGTGTGCATATCTGTTATTCCCTCAGTGCCTCTATCCTTTGCTGTGAAATGTTTGAAAAAATAAATGAAGTCTTCCTTATCTCTCTCTTGTTTTATGTGCTCCGTAAATGTTTGTGATTGATGGCACAACTCAAGCAGAGAAAGTGCAGAGGCCAATCTATAATTGTTTCTCCCTAACTTAGAGCTGCTTCCTGCACACTCTTCCCATTTTAACCAGGGTATTCTGAGCCAGGGTGAGAAAGCAGAGTTGCTTCCCTATCTCTCCTCCTTCTCTTTTTAACATGAACAATACTACAAGAGGGAAGGAGAGGCGCTAAGCTAACAGGACTCAGTGGGGAGGAAGAGTCAAGGATTCTCCCACCATGGGCAAGCTCACCCCAGAGGCATAGCACTCCGCGGCTGGTCGCTGGCGCTCAGGTACAGCCCCTGCGGTTCGTCTGCCCCTCAGACAAGAAAGAGACTGCAGCCGGGGGAAGCCTCAGGGCCCCTGGGACCCAACCAGGAAGCGCTGCTGGGCGAGGGGGTGATCCCGCGGCACACTGGGAGCTCTGAGACAGACCCTAGCACGATGCCGCCACCACTTTCTGTTTCCAGAGGTTGGCCCTGTGGGAAGGAGGCAGGCAAAAGATGCATAATATATGCATGCCGCTCTCTGGTTTCAGAGTCACTTCTTCTACCCAAGTTAGGTCTTGGACTCTACAAGAAAAACAGTTGATGTACTACTTCCTCAGTCATGGGTATTGGAAGCATCAGAGGATTGGGTCTGGCCCTGTGCATCTGTATCCTGAGAAATACCTGGAACCTAAACTGGAGGCTGGAATCCAGGTCTCAGGTGAAAGGGTCTGAGGAGAAGGGACTATTTATCCTGAAGCCAAAAAGCCATAGGATAATGGGTTTCAGTCTTCAGAGTTATGAAGGGGTCAGGTGGAGCAGACCTGAAAGCAGATTCCAGTTCAGTATAATGTAGAACTTTCTAAAATCGGAGTCCCCTGAATGAAGAAGTAACAGGCTGCCTTGACAGAAAATGAATTCTCCAATCCTGATGGTGTTCAAGTAGGAGCAGAGTGATTGACTTGTGAAGATTCAAAGTAATTGAAAGTATTACTTTTTTAAATTAAGATTCAAAGTAACTTAGTTGCCCTTGGAGCCCAACCTTATGGTGCTCCTACCATCCATCAAGGAAGATTCAAACTCTTACACCTTTTCTAGTTGAAGGAGGTAGTAGTGGACTCCTCTACCGTGTTAATTCTCCTGCTAACCCAGGAGACAAAGCTACCTCACTTTGATGCACAGGCATAGAGTAGCACTTATTAAATAGATGATAATATCTGTGTGCTCAGCATGTGAGACTTCCATACTTTATGCCTAGAAAGGACTTACTACTTTTCAAACTGAACTTCTCAACTACCCTGAAGGAAAGATGGGGTTAACAATCTCACTCTACAGATTAAGAAAATAATGCTAAGAGTGGTTAACTTTCCTAAAATAGCTATAAAGAATATAGCTATTTATTCTTTATAAAGTGTCAGATTATGCTCTTCTGCAGTACAGTGTCACCCACAGCCAGATCAGCCTGGCAGATTTCCTCCTCAGCAGTATTTATTGACCATCTATCATATACCAAACACTGTAGAATGCAATTTACAGGTCGTTCTTCACTTCCCATATTTTAATTCTGAAAATCTTCAAGCTTACAGATAAGTTGAAAAATAGCACACATTCTAAAAAGAAAGTGCAATGAATATTTCTTTTCCATCCATCTACACACACACACACACACACACACACACACACACACACGATTGTTGTTAAACCATTTAAAGAGTTAATTGCAGACATCATAAAATTTCACCCAGGACACTTCAGCCTGTATCTCCAAAACATAAATAGACTCCTATATAATCACAGTGGTATTATCACACTTTAAAAAGTAAGTGTTGATTCAATGTTAACTAATATGCATTCTACCTTCTAATTTCCTCAGTTGTTTAAAAAATGTGCTTTTTAGATTTACTGTTTGTTTTCTGTCTGGAAACCCATTGATGTCTATAAATTTTGTGTCGTGTCTCTTCAGTCCTTTTAAATCTAGAATGTCCCCCAACAGACACCTTTTTTGTTTCTCACAACTGACATTTTCGAAGACTCCAGGACAACTGGCTTACAGAATGTTGTAGGTCTCTTTTAATGAAGAAGATAGGCCACATAGCTTCCCTGCTTTAAATGTTCCAATTCTTTCCCATTGTGATTAGAGTAAAATCCAAACTCCTCACTTATAGTGTGGCCTCTGCTTACCTCTCCAGTTTCGTGTTCTATGACTCTTTCTTTTACGCGCTATGCTTTAACAACATTATCCTCCTTATGTCTCTTGAATATTTCAACCTTGCTCCTGTCTCAGGGCCTTAGCAGCCTGCTTTTTCTGTCTGCAGTGCTTTTTGCCCAGAACTTGGTATGGTTGGCTTCTTTGCACCATTCAGGTCTCAGCTCAAATATTACTTCCTCTGGTCTTCAAAGGTGAGACTCCCCAAGGAATCATACCACCATTATTCACATCCTTATGTAGTTTATATTCTTGAATCTGAGCTGGTCCTCTAACTCCCTTTTAACCAGTAGAATATGGCAGAATTAATTCTGTAAAGCTTCACAGGCTAAATCAGAAGAGCACTGTAGCAAGAACCTGGAACAGTGCCTGGCACAGACTAGGCCCTCATTTTCTGTTGGACTGATGAGTTTCCTCATTGGTCTCTTGAAATGCTTGTCCTGAGGAAAGCCAACCACTTTGTAACAAGTATGACTACCCTAAGAACACCATGCTATGAAAAAGCCCATGCTACCTATGTGGAGAAGTCACATGAAGAGAGAGATGTCCAGCGAGTTTCCAGAGTATCTAGCCATCCCAGTTTAAGTTCTCCTAGTTCATCTGTGGGCCCAGCTTAAGCACCATCCATGTGAGTGAAGAAGCCATCCTGCACATTTTATTTTCTTCACAGTACTTATCACCATCCAAAATTGTCTTGTTTACCAGATTACACGTCTATTGTATTGTCTCTTTCTGCTAGAATGCAATCTCTGTGAGAAACAGAGGCCTTGGCTGCCTTGTTCACTACTGTATCCCCAGCACGTAAGCAGTGCTTCTCAGACTTTGTTGTGCATACAAATCACCTCAAATTCTTTTTTAAATACAGGTTCTAATTCAGAAGGTCTGGAATATGGCCTGAGATTTAGCATTTCAAACAGGCTCCTAGATGATGCAGATGCTGCTAGCCTAGACCACAAATCGACAGCACGACAGTAGAGGTCTCTAGGTAGGAGTGAAAGAATTTGGAATCTGTCTGAGTGAAGCACATCCCCTTCTCCATGATCTTTTGCATCTCCTGTTTCTCTTGAAAGAATCAGAAGGTCTGGCAGTCCTGGGCTGGCATTCGCACACTGCAACAATTAGCTGGAGCTGGGTGCAGGTATTAGAGGACAGCCCCTGCCTAATGTATCCTTCCTTTCCTGGGCAGTCATTCAAATAGTGGCCCCTGCTCTTCAGAGTTCTCTATCATTTTTATTACCACTTCACAGATTCAGGAGACAAAACCTAAAATGTCCATGCCCTCAAACAGGTTTTTATTTTTTCTCTAGGAAAGGCCACATTCATATTCAAGAAATGTGGCCTGTCTAGAACAGTGCTTCTCAAATGTTAATGTCAGTTGATTTTCTTGTTGAAATGCAGATTCTAAGTGTACTAAGACCTACATTTCCAATAAGTTCCCTGGTGATGCCAGTGTTGCTAGTCTGCAGAACACACTTTGAGGCATGAATATCTAGAACAGTGCCTGGCACAGAGTAGAAACTCAATATTTGTTGGACAAGAAAACTGAGATGCAGAGAATTAAGTGACTTGCCTAAGGTCACACAACTGATATATAACAGAGTCTACCCTCAAACAAGTCCATCTGATGACAAAGCTAACCTATGATATCCTAAAATCTCAGCTTGGTTTAACACTTGAGTGGCCTTATGCATAGGTACAGTATGATTTCAAAGGCAGCAATAGACACTCACCATCATAAGACCCTCCCACCTGCCTGGAATTCCTTATACAGGCTACAAAATCTTAAACCCCACAACTGGGCTGCTGCTGGCCTTTGAATGCAAACATCTGGAGGAGTGAAGGTCAGACAGTAGAACTAACAACTGGGAACAAGTCAGGATCCCGAATAGTGAGGAATGATCTAAAAGATTGGGCAAAGGCCAGGTGCAGTGGCTCACGCCTGTAATCCTAGCACTTTGGGAGGCCAAGGTGGGCGGACCACTTGAGGTCAGGAATTCAAGACCAACCTGGCCAACATGGTGGAACTCTGTCTCTACAAAAATACAAAAATTAGCCAGGCATGATGGCGGATGCCTGTAATTCCAGCTACGAGGGAGGCTGAAGTGGGAGAATTGTTTGTACCCAGTAAGTGGAGGTTGCACTGAGCGGAGATTGCACCATTGCACTCCAGGCTGGGTGACAAAGCGAGACTCCGTCTTGGGAAAAAAAAAAAAAAGATTGGGCACACATAGAAGTAATATTCAAAATATTTAGTATCCTGTATGATATAGTTTGGCTGTGTCCCCACCCAAATGTTATCTTGAATTGTAGCTCCCATAATTCCCACTGTCGTGGGAGGAACATGGTGGGAGGTAATTGAATCATTGGGGTGGGTCTTTCCTGTGCTATTCTCTTGATAGTGAATAAGTCTCATGAGATCTCATGATTTTATAAAGGGGAGTTCCCTTGGATATACTCTCTTGCCTGCCACCATGTAAGACGTGACTTTGCTCTGCCTTTGCCTTCTGCCATGATTGTGAGGCCTTACCAGCCATGTTGAACTGTGAGTCCATTAAACCTTTTTCTTTTTAAATTACCCAGTCTTGCATATGTCTTTATTAGCAGCATGAGAACAGGCTAATACACTGTATAATATTGGCTGCAATCTATCTGAAGGGATATAGGCCTGTAATACTGAAGCAGAGTTCTAGAGGCATTACCACTTTAGTTCCTGGATTCCAGGAAGGTATGGGAGTAGAAAGTGAGGGACTGGAATAACAGGGGGCACACAAGGGACTTAACGCAGTTACTATTTACCAACTGGTATGAAGTATTTCAGTATTTAGGAACTGGCACTGCCATATAAGTGTAATTTGCCTGAATATTAGCCCTGAGCATCAGGTTAAAGCAAGTCAAACAATCTTGGGAGCCAAGTCCCAGATAAAGATCAGCAGCAAACCCCAGACATTAGACTGGCAGCTGATTATAGACTCAGAAATAATAAATGCCATGTGAATGCTATCTATGGCAGCAGATCCCATCAGTCTGAGGCAGGACATTAGAATTATCTGGATAGTAGGTGTCTGGGCAGACAGAACCTCATAAGCTGAAATGCATCCACATCAAGGTGTAATAAGCCAGTCAGACAATTCTTAGAGCAGATGTCACCTGTTGGCAAAGGAATAGAGGTGGACTGTCTTTAGCAGTTCTTCTCCAGATGTGGTCTCTGGACCACTTGTCTCAGAATCACCTGGTATGAGTGTTTAAAAATAAGTAATTTTAAGGACTCACTTCAGGCCTATTAAGTCAGAATTTGGGGGAGAAGTATATAGGCATTTTGTAACAGACATTCCAAAAGATTCTGATATGTTCTCAAGTTTAAGACCCATTTACCTAAAGTGTGTATGAAGGACAAGAAGGTAGGTGCTATATGAGAATGGCTGCCTACTTTGCTTAGAGAGGTTGAGGTCAGGTTACAAAAGAGCCTATATGGTCAGGCTAAGAGGGGTGGATGAATATGATGTAATAGGGATCATCTGAAGGTTTATAATAAGAGGGAAAATTAAGAGGTATTGGGGAAGACAATTCTGGTGGCAGTGTAGATGGATTAAATAGGAGAGATACTTGAGAGATAAAGATAAGTTACAGGATTTTAGAGTAAACTGAAGTGTTTTCTACTTGCTAAATTTTAGCAGTCATGGCTTGGAGCACCTCTGTCATGTTGGTCAACCCAGGAAACCTTCTGCTGAAAAAGAACCTAGACTGACAATACCTGGCTCTCACTATTTCCTGTCTACAGATCCCACTAATTTGGCTCCCATGGCTCCTCTTTTATAAGTTGAAGTCATATTCTGCCTTCCACCTGGCACTTGGAAGTGCCAGTCATGGGCCCAGGCCCACCCTGTGGTATAGCTAGAAATTTAGCAACCATTCATCCCATAATTGCCAAGATGTTACATTTCCATAACTTTTAGTTTAGTTTGAATAAATATTTATTGAATAACCACTTTGTTCCAGAAATTGTGCTACGCCCTGGAAATACAGAGGTAACTTAAAGTATGATTTTTTTTGAGACAGAGCCTCATAAAGGCAGACATGTAGACCAATGGAACAGAATAGGGGCCCAGAAATAAATCCACACAAATACAGTCAACTGATCTATCCAAAATTTTTGCAGCCTGTCCAGCTGACAAGGTCTAATATCCAGAGCCTAATAGGAATTTAGGTAAATTTACAAGAAAAAAAAACCCTATTTAAAAAATGGGCAAAGGACATGAACAGACACTTCTTGAAAGATGACATTTATGCAACCAAACAACATACGGAAAGATGCTCAACATCACTGATAGTTAGAGAAATGCAAATCAAAACCACAATGAGATACCATCACATGCCAGTCAGAATGGCAATTATTAAAAAGACAAAAAACAACAGATGCTTGTGAGGCTGCAGAGAGATAAGAACACTTTTACTCTGTTGGTTGGAATGTAAATTAGTTTAACCATTGTAGAATACAGTGCGATGATTCCTCAAAGACCTAAAAACAGAACTACCATTTGACCCAGCTTCTGTATCAGTCTATTGCAGACTCTACCCTTTTAATTGCCACTCCATGCAGTGTTCTTCTCCTCTTTCTGCCTTGGTTCCTCATTTTTTATGTTTTTTTTTTTTTCCACCCAGTAACAGGATAAGGGACATTCTGACACTTTCCCAAGGCTCTTAACATGAAATGTTGCCTGTTAAATATTCTACAGAGTCTTCCATTTTTTTCAATAATCCATGCCCCATCCTCAGCTCCCACATGCCTCACACACTTTTTCTCTCATCTCTGCATCTTACCCTCTTACCCTCTCTCTAGACCAGTGGTTCTTGAGCTTGGTCACACATTAGAATCATCTAGGGAGCTTTAACAAAAAACAATGTCCAAGTCATATGTCAGCCCAATAAGGAGGGAATCTCTAAGGGTGTAGTTCAGGCATCCACAATATTAAAACTCCCCAAATTATTCCAGTGTTGAGTTAAGGTTGAAAGCCATTGCTCTAGACAACTCTAATATAGTATTTCTTGGCCTTTTTATTGTTTCTAAATATTTTTTCCATAAAATGTTAATATCATGCATTTATATCTGTTTATATATCTGTTTATATACTGTTTATATATCTGTTTATATACTGTGACCCTTTGGTGGTCCATAAACCAGTGTAATAGCTAAGATTCCTCCCTCCCCCACCAAGAGTAAATTTTTACCCTTTGGGGAACTATATCATCCCAATTTAAAATTCATGCTAATGACTTGCTACCTTCACTTAGAATTTTATAGAAATGCAGAATCTCAGGCCCCATTCCTGACCTACTGAATCTGAACTTACTTTTTAACAAGTATTTAGCATGCATTTTAAATTCGAGACACACTGCTTTACAAGTCTTCTCCTCCGCCAGCAAAGCCATTGGACCTAGGGATCTGAGTAAGGTGATTAGGAGCAGTAGCATTTATGGAGACCTAGAACATCACGACTGAGATGGAGGTTAAAAGCATCTAGTGCAAGCCTCTGTCCCATGTTTGAACTTCTCAAAAAAAGTCCTGCTGAGTAGTCATCCAGCCATTGATGGAATAACTCTGACGATGAGAAATGATTACTCCAGGCTGACTTTTCCAAGATCACTTTTAGAATGAGATTCTTTGTGTTGAGCTGAAATTATTCTTCCCATGATATTTACCCTTGTATCCTGCTTTGCACCCTGTCACCACCCAAAATGTACCTACTCATTCTGCCCCATGACTGCTCTAAGCTCTGGAAACAGAGGCCACAGTCCCCTCAGTCTTCTTTTCTTTTAAGGTAATTCAGCCACTCTTCATAGGTCACATTTCCTCTTCTTTCTCCAGACTGCTCATTCTCTTCTGGATATACATTGAACTGTTTGAGCCACAGTTAATGGTCTGGACCTACAGCTTGTGTGGCCTGTGTCCCAGGTGCAGACTGACTTAAGAGAAATAAAGTAAAACTGTCGCTTCCCTTGTCCAAGATCGTAAATTTTATTAATGCCCTCCTAAATTTAAATTAACTTTATTGGCAACTACATTACGCTGTTGGTTTATACTGAATTGACTGTCGACTAAAACCCTGAGAAGTTTCCACATAAGCTGCTTTACAGCCACATCTACAGCAGCCTGTTCTTCAGTTAGTTTCTGGTACCTGAGGGCAAATCTTGATATTATCTGCACTGAGCTTCACTTTTTTTCTTTTTTAAGAGACAGGGTCTTGCTCTGTTGCCCAGCCCTGGAGTGCAGTGCACAGTCATAGCTCACTACAGCCTTGAACTCCTGGGCTTAAGGGATCCTCCTGCCCCGGCCTCCTGAGTTGCTAGAGCTACAGGTGCATGCCAGCACACCCAGTTCTTTTTTAATTTTTTTATCGAGATGGGGTCTGGCTATGTTGCCCAGGCTGGTCTCGAATTCCTGGCCTCAAGCAATCTTCCCTCCTAGGCCTCCCAAAATGTTGGGATTGCAGGCATGAGCCACATTGTTAAACAATTTTAAAAATGTTAGTAATCCAAAAAGTACAAATTAAAGTGATATATCATCTGGAGACAGATACTATTAAATTAGTAAATAATTTATAAGTGCTAATACCCCGGGTTTGGGTGAGTATAGGAAAACAGATACTGAGTGGGAGTAAAAAATTAAGTGTAATCTTTCTGAATGGCAATTTGGCAATATCACAAAAAGAACATCTAAACGTGCATCCTTCTTATCCAAAAATTTTACTTCTAAGAATTTACTCTAAGGAAATAATCAGAATTATACAAGAAATATATATACATAAATGTTTATTGCTGCATTTCATATTCATTGAACAATTGGGAACAACCTTAATACTCTACAAAAGAGGACTGGTTCAATAAAACTAAGTAAATAATTTGAATAAAATATGGCAATTAAAATCACACAAAAAACCCTTACAGATATTGAAAAATGTTGATATTGTTAAATAATAAAAGTAGGTTACAATATGTGTATATATGTATATATATGTATGTACATATAAATACACACACACACACACACACATATATATATACACACACAGTTTGATCCCAATGTGTATATGGAAACAGCTGCATATAAATTTCTATTAAAGTATATTCCCCAACAAGGTTTGTTTGTTTTTTGATTTTTCCTATGAGTGCATAATAGGTGTATATATTTGTGGAATACCTGAAATATTTTGATACAGGCATACAAAGTGTAATAATTGCATCAGGGTAAATGAGGTATCCATCACCTCAAGCATTTATTATTAATCTTTGTGTTACAAACATTTCAATTGTATGTTTTTAGTTATTTTTAAACATACAATAAGTTGTTGACTGTAGTCACCCTGTTGTGCTATCAAATACCAGCATCTGCTAGACATCATTCTACTTGATATCCCCATGAGTTCAATTGTTTTAATTTTTAGCTAGTGTTTTCTATTTTACATTGTGCTCCTGTTACTGATGATAAAATATCAAAAGGTTTGTATTACATAAGACTGAGCTCAAACTGACAGTGTAATGCTAATTGAAAATCCATTTGTTAGAGAACTCACAGAAAACTGCTAATGCTATATGTAAACTTGTCAAAAGTTCAATGTGATATGGCCCATGAGTAACTAACAAGAGTCATTCTAAAGCAAATGGATTTATAATTTAATTTATTCAGAGATTTCCCTGACACCTGAGCAAGTCCAAAACAAGAAGGAAAACACAATTCAGATAATACTTCAGCTACTATTCAGGTGAAATGAGACTCTTAAACTTCCCTCAGACTGGGATGTAAGTCTCCCTAAAACAGAAATACCTTCTGGAATATGACCCATTCTGGTCGTTCATTAAGAGGAAATATAACGAATAATATATCAAGTATTAAACATTCACTATGAATTAGACAATATTTATTCTTTTCTTATTTGTTTCTTTGTCTTTGAGAGAGAGTCTTGCTCTGTCATCCTGGCTGGAGTGCAGTGGCATGATTATGGCTCATTGTAGCCTCACCCTCCTGAACTCAAGTGATTCTCCTACCTCAGGCTCCCAAGTGTCTGGGACTACAGGTGCACACCCCCATACCCAACTACTTTTTTTTTTTTTTGTAGAAATGGAGGTCTCACTATGTTGTCCAGGCTAGTAGTCAATGCTCCTTCTACATATGTTCATTAGCTAATATAATCTTCCCTATTTGTTTATAAGGTAGGTGTCATCTTTACTTTTGGGATAAAGAAAGTGGAACATCAAAATATTAAGTATCTTGATCACATCTCATAGCTAATCAGTATCCAAGGTGTAATATGAACTCACACTACCTAACTCCAGATTATACACTCAAATCAATTTTTACATGAATTGAACTTCCCTCCAGGCAAGCTGGGGATAGAATGGGCATTCTGAATTTGGAAGGAAAGATGGGGAGCTTTGGAAGGTGAAACTAGGAGAGCGTCTTAAAGAGAGCAGTGTGCAGAAGAGGAGACCCTTGACAGGCTGCTTGTGATCAACCTGAGAAATTGAGCTGTTTTAGACTCAAGAAAAAGAGCTAGGTCAGTGGAACTTAGGAAGTAATCTGAATTGGCATAATCTTAAAATAAAATGCAATTTACAGTCAGCAATTTCTCTTCTAAGGATTCATCCTAAGGAAATAATGTGAGAAATGTGTGAAGGTGTATATGTGTACGTACCAGAATGTCCATTGAAATGTGAATTGTGACAGCAAAAAGTTGTGATTTAAAAAACTTAAATGCACAACAGTAAGGAATTGGATTTAAAATTAGGTTTTTACCCCTGGGATACAGCAAAGGCAATGCTAAGAGGAAAGTTCATAGCCCTAAATGCCTACATCAAAAAATCTGAAAGAGCTCAAAGAGGCATTCTAAGGTCACACCTCAAGGAATTAGAGAAACAAGAACAAACCAAACCCAAACTCAGCAGAAGAAAGGAAATAAGCAAGATCAAATCATAAATAAACAAAATTGAAACAAAACAAAGAAAAAAAGATAAAGGAAACAAAAAACTGGTTCTTTGAATAAATAAATAAAACCGATAAACTGTTAGCAAGATTCACCAAGAAAAGAAGAGATAAAAATCCAAATAACCTCCAGAAGAAACAAAACGAAGCCGGCCGCGGTGGCTCACGCCTGTAATTCCAGCACTTTGAGTGACTGAGGCTGGCAGATCACAAAGTCAGGAGTTCGAGACCAGCCTGACCAACATGGTGAAACC
Source organism: Macaca nemestrina (assembly GCF_043159975.1). Classification (NCBI taxonomy): domain Eukaryota; kingdom Metazoa; phylum Chordata; class Mammalia; order Primates; family Cercopithecidae; genus Macaca; species Macaca nemestrina. Next base: position 89,156,556 of record NC_092145.1, read on the forward strand.
CTGTCTCTACTAAAAATACACAAATTAGTCAGGTGTGGTGGTGAGCATCTGTAATGCCAGCTACTCAGGAGGCAGAGTCAGGAGAATAACTTAAACCCAGAAGGTGGAGGTTGCAGTGAGCCGAGATCGCACCACTCCACTCCAGCCTGGGTGACAGAGCAAGACACTGTCTCAAAAAAAAAAAAAAAAGAAAAGAAAAGAAAAGAAAAAAGAAACAAAATGGGAGATATTACAACTGACATCACAGAAATACAAAAGATCATTCAAGGCAACTATGAACACCTTTTATGCACATAAACTAGAAAACCTAGAGGAGATGAATAAATTCGTGGAAAGATACAACCTTCCTAGCTTAAATCAGGAGAATTACATACACTGGGCAGACCAATAACAAGCAGCGAGATTGAAATGGTAATCAAAAATTACGGCCGGGCGCGGTGACTCACACCTGTAATCCCCGCACTTTGGGATGCCCAGGTGGGCAGATCATGAGGTCAGGAGATCGAGACTATCCTGGCTAACACAGTGAAACCCCGTCTCTACTAAAAAATACAAAAAATTAGACGGGCGTGGTGGGAGGCACCTGTAGTCCCAGCTACTTGGGGGGCTGAGGCAGGAGAATGGCATGAACCCAGGAGGCAGAGCTTGCAGTGAGCAGAGATAGTGCCACTGCACTCCAGCAACAGAGTGAGATTCCCGCTCAAAATAAATAAATAATAATTTTTTAAAAAACTAAATAAATAAATAAATAACGAACAAATAGAAGTCCAGGACCAGACGGATTCACAGCAGAATTCTACCAGACATTCAAAGAAGAATTGGTACCAATGATTTTGACACTATTTCACAATATAGAGAAAGGGGAAACCCTCCGTAAATCATTCTATGAAGCCAATATCACCCTAATACCAAAACCAGGAAAAGACATAATCAAAAAGGAAAACTACAGACCAATATCCCTAATGAACATAGATGTAAAAAAATCCTTAACAAAATATTAGCTAACTTAATGCAACAACATATCAAAAAGATAACACACAGCCAACATAATTCTGAATGGGAAAATGTGGGAAGCATTCCCTCTGAGAACTAGAACAACACAAGGATTCCTACTCTCACCACTCCTCTTCAACATAGTACTGGAATTCTTAGCCAGAGCTATCAGACAAGAGAAAGAAAGAAATAAAGGGCATCCAAATCATAAAGAGGAAGTCAAACTCTTGCTGTTTGCTGATGATATGATTATTTACCTAGAAAACCCTGAGACTTTTCCAGAAAGCTCCTAGAAATGATAAAATAATTCCGCAAAGTTCTGGATGCAACATTAATGTACACAAATCAGTAGCTTTTTTATATACTAACAGCGACCAAGTGGAGAATCAAATAAAGAACTGGACCCCTTTTACAATAGCTGGAAAACAAATAAAATACTTAGGAATATACCTAACCAAGGAGGTGAAAGACCTCTACAAGAAAAACTACAAAATACTCCTGAAAGAAATCATACATGACACAAACAAAGAATTGAAACACATTGCTTGCTCATGAATGGGTAGAATCAATGTTATGAAAATGACTATACTTAGCCAGGTGTGGTGGTTCATGCCTGTAATCCCAGCACTTTGGGAGGCTGAGGTGGACAGATCACTTGAGGTCAGGAGTACTCAAGACCAGGCTAGCCAACATGGTGAAACCCTATCTCTACTAAAAATGCAAAATCAGCTGGGCATGGTGGTGTGTGCCTGTAGTTCCAACTACTGGGGAGGCTGAGGCAGGAGAATCACTTGAATCTGGGAGGCGGAGGTTGCAGTAGGCCGAGATTGTACCACTGCACTGCATTGCAGCCTTGCAGCCTGGGGTGACAATCCATCTCAAACAAAAAAAAAAAAAAAAGAAAGAGAAAAGAAAAAAAGAAAATGACCATACTTTCAAAAGCAATCTACAAATTGAATGCAATTCCCATCAAAATACCACCATCATTCTTCACAGAATTAGAAAAAAAAAATCCTAAAATTCATATAGAACAAAATGAGTCCTCATAGCCAAAGCAAGACTAAGCAAATAAAACAAATCTGGAGGCATCACATTACCTGATTTCAAACGATACTATAAGTCCATAGTCACTAAAGCAGCATGGTACTTGTATAAAAATAGGCACATTGACCAAAGGAACAGAATAGAGAACCAAGAAATAAATCCAAATAGTTACAACCAAATGATCTTTGACAAAGCAAACAAAAACATAAAGTAGAGAAAGGACACCCTATTCAACAAATGGTGCTGGGTTAATTGGCAAGTCACATATAGAAGAATGAAACTGGATCCCCATCTCTCACCTTACACAAAAATCAACTCAAGATGGATCAAGGTGTTAAAATCTCAGAACTGAAAGTAAAAATTCTGGAAGATAACATTGGAAAAGCCCTTCTAGACATTGGCTTAGGCAATTCTTGTCCTAAAATAAATTAACTGGTTGTTTAAAAAAAGGAATGTTTGTGACAAGTCAGAAAGTTGAGGCATGTCGGAGAATTGTCTGTGAAAGTCGTGAAAAAAAAAGTTATAAAAAGGGATTTATGCAAGAAATGTTGTATAATTTAAAGGTAATTAGGCCTCCTGAATGTAAAATTATTGAAGAAAGAGTTTATGTGCAATGTGTGTAAGGAAAGTAAAATAAACTTTTGGTAAGAGGATTATAAGGAGGCATAAGAATGTGGATTTTTACCTACATTAAAAGGTTAAAAAAATTGTTTTAAAGGTTTAAGCAAGTTTTGAAATGTTAATTGTAAAGGAAATTCTGTGTGTAACCATATTAAAGCGGTATCATCCGGTTTCTCTGTGAACTGGACATTAAAAAAAAAGCACGGGGGCGGAGCAAGATGGCCGAATAGGAACAGCTCCAGTCTCCAACTCCCAGTGCGAGCGACACAGAAGACCGGTGATTTCTGCATTTTCAACTGAGGTACTGGGTTCATCTCACTGGGGAGTGCCGGACGATCGGTGCTGGTCAGCTGCTGCAGCCCAACCAGCAAGAGCTGAAGCAGGGCAAGGCATCGCCTCACCTGGGAAGCGCAAGGGGGAAGGGAATCCCTTTTCCTAGCCAGGGGAACTGAGACACACAACACCTGGAAAATCGGGTAACTCCCACCCCAATACTGCGCTTTAAGCAAACAGGCACACCAGGAGATCATATCCCACACCTGGCTGGGAGGGTCCCACGCCCATGGAGACTCCCTCATTGCTAGCACAGCAGTCTGTGATCTACCAGCAAGGCAGTAGCAAGGCTGGGAGAGGGGCGCCCGCCATTGCTGAGGCTTAAGTAAGTAAACAAAGCTGCTGGGAAGCTCGAACTGGGTGGAGCTCACAGCAGCTCAAGGAAACCTGCCTGTCTCTGTAGACTCCACCTCTGGGGACAGGGCACAGTAAACAATAACAAAAGCAGCAGAAACCTCTGCAGATGCAAACGACTCTGTCTGACAGCTTTGAAGAGAGCAGTGGATCTCCCAACACGGAGGTTGAGATCTGAGAAGGGACAGACTCCCTGCTCAAGTGGGTCCCTGACCCCTGAGTAGCCTAACTGGGAGACATCCCCCACTAGGGGCAGTCTGACACCCCACACCTCACAGGGTGGAGTACAACCCTGAGAGGAAGCTTCCAAAGCAAGAATCAGACAGGTACACTCACTGTTCAGAAATATTCTATCTTCTGCAGCCTCTGCTGCTGACACCCAGGCAAACAGGGCCTGGAGTGGACCTCAAGCAATCTCCAACAGACCTACAGCTGAGGGTCCTGACTGTTAGAAGGAAAACTATCAAACAGGAAGGACACCTACACCAAAACCCCATCAGTACATCACCATCATCAAAGACCAGAGGCAGATAAAACCACAAAGATGGGGAAAAAGCAGGGCAGAAAGGCTGGAAATTCAAAAAATAAGAGCGCATCTCCCCCGGCAAAGGAGCGCAGCTCATCGCCAGAAACGGATCAAAGCTGGACGGAGGATGACTTTGACGAGATGAGAGAAGAAGGCTTCAGTCCATCAAATTTCTCAGAGCTAAAGGAGGAATTACGTACCCAGTGCAAAGAAACTAAAAATCTTGAAAAAAGAGTGGAAGAATTGATGGCTAGAGTAATTAATGCAGAGAAGGTCATAAACGAAATGAAAGAGATGAAAACCATGACACGAGAAATACGTGACAAATGCACAAGCTTCAGTAACCGACTCGATCAACTGGAAGAAAGAGTATCAGCGATTGAGGATCAAATAAATGAAATGAAGCGAGAAGAGAAACCAAAAGAAAAAAGAAGAAAAAGAAATGAAGAAAGCCTGCAAGAAGTATGGGATTATGTAAAAAGACCAAATCTACGTCTGATTGGGGTGCCTGAAAGTGAGGTGGAAGATGGAACCAAGTTGGAAAACACTCTTCAGGATATCATCCAGGAGAACTTCCCCAACCTAGTAGGGCAGGCCAATATTCAAATCCAGGAAATACAGAGAACGCCACAAAGATACTCCTCGAGAAGAGCAACTCCAAGACACATAATTGCCAGATTCACCAAAGTTGAAATGAAGGAAAAAATATTAAGGGCAGCCAGAGAGAAAGGTCGGGTTACCCACAAAGGGAAGCCCATCAGACTAACAGCAGATCTCTTGGCAGAAACTCTCCAAGCCAGAAGAGAGTGGGGGCCAATATTCAACATTCTTAAAGAAAAGAATTTTAAACCCAGAATTTCATATCCAGCCAAACTAAGTTTCATAAGTGAAGGAGAAATAAAATCCTTTACAGATAAGCAAATGCTTAGAGATTTTGTCTCCACCAGGCCTGCCTTACAAGAGACCCTGAAGGAAGCACTCAACATGGAAAGGAACAACCGGTACCAGCCATTGCAAAAACATGCCAAAATGTAAAGACCATCGAGGCTAGGAAGAAACTGCATCAACTAACGAGCAAAATAACCAGTTAATATCATAATGGCAGGATCAAGTTCACACATAACAATCTTAACCTTAAATGTAAAAGGACTAAATGCTCCAATTAAAAGACACAGACTGGCAAACTGGATAGAGTCAAGACCCATCAGTCTGCTATATTCAGGAGACCCATCTCACATGCAGACACATACATAGGCTCAAAATAAAGGGATGGAGGAAGATTTACCAAGCAAATGGAGAACAAAAAAAAGCGGGGGTTGCAATACTAGTCTCTGATAAAACAGACTTTAAACCATCAAAGATCAAAAGAGACAAAGAAGGCCATTACATAATGGTAAAGGGATCAATTCAACAGGAAGAGCTAACTATCCTAAATATATATGCACCCAATACAGGAGCACCCAGATTCATCAAGCAAGTCCTTAGAGACTTACAAAGAGACTTAGACTCCCATACAATAATAATGGGAGACTTCAACACTCCACTGTCAACATTAGACAGATCAACGAGACAGAAAGTTAACAAGGATATCCAGGAATTGAACTCATCTCTGCAGCAAGCAGACCTAATAGACATCTATAGAACTCTCCACCCCAAATCAACAGAATATACATTCTTCTCAGCACAACATCGCACTTATTCCAAAATTGACCACATAATTGGAAGTAAAGCACTCCTCAGCAAATGTACAAGAACAGAAATTATAACAAACTGTCTCTCAGACCACAGTGCAATCAAACTAGAACTCAGGACTAAGAAACTCAATCAAAACCGCTCAACTACATGGAAACTGAACAACCTGCTCCTGAATGACTACTGGGAACATAACGAAATGAAGGCAGAAATAAAGATGTTCTTTGAAACCAATGAGAACAAAGATACAACATACTGGAATCTCTGGGACACATTTAAAGCAGTGTGTAGAGGGAAATTTATAGCACTAAATGCCCACAAGAGTAACCTGGAAAGATCTAAAATTGACACTCTAACATCACAATTAAAAGAACTAGAGAAGCAAGAGCAAACACATTCAAAAGCTAGCAGAAGGCAAGAAATAACTAAGATCCGAGCAGAACTGAAGGAGACAGAGACACAAAAAACCCTCCAAATAATCAATGAATCCAGGCGGTTGGTTTCTTGAAAAGATCAACAAAATTGATAGACCGCTAGCAAGACTAATAAAGAAGAAAAGAGAGAAGAATCAAATAGATGCAATAAAAAATGATAAAGGGGATATCACCACCGACCCCACAGAAATACAAACTACCATCAGAGAATACTATAAACACCTCTATGCAAATAAACTAGAAAACCTAGAAGAAATGGATAATTTCCTGGACACTTACACTCTCCCAAGACTAAACCAGGAAGAAGTTGAATTCCTGAATAGACCAATAGCAGGCTCTGAAATTGAGGCAATAATTAACAGCCTACCAACCAAAGAAAGTCCAGGACCAGATGGACTCACAGCTGAATTCTACCAGAGGTACAAGGGTGAGCTGGTACCATTCCTTCTGAAACTATTCCAGTCATTAGAAAAAGAGGGAATCCTCCCTAACTCATTTTATGAGGCCAACATCATCCTGATACCAAAGCCTGGCAGAGACACAACAAAAAAAAGAGAATTTTAGACCAATATCCCTGATGAACATTGATGCAAAAATCCTCAATAAAATACTGGCAAACCGAATCCAGCAGCACATCAAAAAGCTTATCCACCATGATCAAGTGGGCTTCATCCCTGGGATGCAAGGCAGGTTCAACATATGCAAATCAATAAATGTAATCCAGCATATAAACAGAACCAAAGACAAAAACCACATGATTATCTCAATAGATGCAGAAAAGGCCTCTGACAAAATTCAACAGCCCTTCATGCTAAAAACTCTCAATAAATTTGGTATTGATGGAATGTATCACAAAATAATAAGAGCTATTTATGACAAACCCACAGCCAATATCATACTGAATGGGCAAAAACTGGAAAAATTCCCTTTGAAAACTGGCACAAGACAGGAATGTCCTCTCTCACCACTCCTATTCAACATAGTGTTGGAAGTTCTGACCAGGGCAATCAGGCAAGAGAAAGGAATCAAGGGTATTCAGTTAGGAAAAGAAGAAGTCAAATTGTCCCTGTTTGTAGATGACATGATTGTATATTTAGAAAACACCATTGTCTCAGCCCAAAATCTCCTTAAGCTGATAAGCAACTTCAGCAAAGTCTCAGGATACAAAATTAATGTGCAAAAATCACAAGCATTCTTATACACCAGTAACAGACAAACAGAGAGCCAAATCATGAATGAACTTCCATTCACAATTGCTTCAAAGAGAATCAAATACCTAGGAATCCAACTTACAAGGGATGTAAAAGACCTCTTTAAGGAGAACTACAAACCACTGCTCAGTGAAATAAAAGAGGACACAAACAAATGGAAGAACATACCATGCTCATGGATAGGAAGAATCAATATCATTAAAATGGCCATACTGCCCAAGGTAATTTATAGATTCAATGCCATCCCCATCAAGTTACCAATGACTTTCTTCACAGAATTGGGAAAAACTGCTTTAAAGTTCATATGGAACCAAAAAAGAGCCCGCATTGCCAAAACAACCCTAAGTCAAAAGAACAAAGCTGGAGGCATCACGCTACCTGACTTCAAACTATACTGCAAGGCTACAGTAACCAAAACAGCATGGTACTGGTACCAAAACAGAGATATAGACCAATGGAACAGAGCAGAGTTCTCAGAAATAATACCACACATCTACAGCCATCTGATCTTTGACAAACCTGAGAGAAACAAGAAATGGGGAAAGGATTCCCTATTTACTAAATGGTGCTGGGAAAATTGGCTAGCCATAAGTAGAAAGCTGAAACTGGATCCTTTCCTTACTCCTTATACGAAAATTAATTCAAGATGGATTAGAGACTTAAATGTTAGACCTGATACCATAAAAACCCTAGAAGAAAACCTAGGTAATACCATTCAGGACATAGGCATGGGCAAGGACTTCATGTCTAAAACACCAAAAGCAACGGCAACAAAAGCCAAAATTGACAAATGGCATCTAATTAAACTAAAGAGCTTCTGCACAGCAAAAGAAACTACCATCAGAGTGAACAGGCAACCTACAGAATGGGAGAAAATTTTTGCAATCTACTCATCTGACAAAGGGCTCATATCCAGAACCTACAAAGAACTCAAACAAATTTACAAGAAAAAAACAAACAACTCCATCAAAAAGTGGGCAAAGCATATGAACAGACATTTCTCAAAAGAAGACATTCATACAGCCAACAGACACATGAAAAAATGCTCATCATCACTGGCCATCAGAGAAATGCAAATCAAAACCACAATGAGATACTATCTCACACCAGTTAAAATGGCAATCATTAAGAAGTCAGGAAACAACAGGTGCTGGAGAGGATGTGGAGAAATAGGAACACTTTTCCACTGTTGGTGGGATTGTAAACTAGTTCAACCATTATGGAAAACAGTATGGTGATTCCTCAAGGATCTAGAACTAGAAGTACCATATGACCCAGCCATACCATTACTGATTATATAGCCAAAGGATTATAAATCATGCTGCTATAAAGACACATGCACACATATATTTATTGCGGCACTATTCACAGTAGCAAAGACTTGGAATCAACCCAAATGTCCATCAGTGACAGACTGGATTAAGAAAATGTGGCACATATACACCATGGAATACTATGCAGTCATAAAAAAGGATGAGTTTGTGTCCTTTGTAGGGACATGGATGCAGCTGGAAACCATCATTCTTAGCAAACTATCGCAAGAACAGAAAAGCAAACTATCGCAAGAACAGAAAAGCAAACACCGCATGTTCTCACTCATAGGTAGGAACTGAACAATGAGGTCCCTTGGACTTGGGAAGGGGAACATCACACACCGGGGCCTATCATGGGGAGGGGGGAGGGGGGAAGGATTGCGTTGGGAGTTATACCTGATGTAAATGACGAGTTGATGGGTGCTGACGAGTTGATGGGTGCAGCACACCAACATGGCACAAGTATACGTATGTAACAAACCTGCACGTTATGCACCTATACCCTAGAACTTAAAGTATAATAATAATAATTTAAAAATTAGAAAAGCTGCTCATAATTCCACCACCTAAATACCACTCTCTTCATGTTTGCTTATTCTTTTTTTATATATATATACATAATTTAAATGGTCCGCAACTAGGATGGCCAGGGAATTTGGTAATGATATTTTCACTTACCATTCTGTCATAAGTATTCTGTCACATACCTGTACACTCTTCCTAATTACTTTTTTACAAGGCTGCCTTATGTTCCATTCTGTTGACACACCAACATGAATCCATTGGCAAACGGCCAATGGTGGACAATTTTGTTGTTGTTATTTCTTCATCAAGAAGGCTTTAACATCGCTGTACACATAACTTTTCTGTGCCTTTTGGCATCATTTCTTTGACAAATTTATGTTCATTAGAATTACTGGATCATACAGTATGAGCTTACTTATGACTTACTGAATATTGTCATAGTGCTTTTCCAAGGGCTCAACAGATTATTTACAAGATGTCTAAGAGTATGTCAGTATACCTATTTCTCTAGTTTTACCAGCACTGAATATTATGAACTGAAATCTTTTTTTTCTTTTATCTACTCCAGTATGTCCCATTTGCTAAGGCTTCCTAACTTGGAATGTAATGGTGTCATAGCTGTTTGGATTACAAGTTCTAGAGGCTGGACACAATCACTCACTCATGCCTGTAATCCCATCAACTTGGGAGGCTGAAGAGGGAGGATCACTTGAGCCCAGGAGTTTGATGTTGCAGTGAACTATGATCACACCACTGCACTTCAGCCTGGGTGACAAAGCAAGACTCTATCTCTAAAGAAAAAAGTTACAAGTTCTGGAGCATCCTGACTCCACCACAATACACAATGTGAGACTTGTGGCAAGTTATGAGGGCGATAATAGTATCCAGCTTATGAGGTCTTTGTAAGAATTAAATGAATTAATATATGTAAAATGCCTATAATAGAGCTGTGTACAGGATAAATACTAAGCGTTAATATTACTATTATTAATAATATTATTATTGCTTTTTTGTTGTTGTTGAGATGGAGTTTTGCTCTTATTGCCCAGGCTGGAGTGCAATGGCATGATCTCTGCTCACCGCAAATTCTGCCTCCTGGGTTCAAGAGATTCTCCTGCCTCAGCCTCCCGACTAGCTGGGATTGCAGGCGCCCACCACCATTTTTGTATTTTTAATAGAGACAGGGTTTTACCATGTTGGCCAGATGGTCTGGAACTCCTGGTTTCAGGTCATCCGCCTGCCTTAGCCTCACAAACTGCTGGGATTACAGACGTGAGTCACCACGCCCGGCCCTATTGTTGCATTTTTGCTATTTATTTTAGCAAGGTATCCTAGCTCAGAATATACAGAACCTAACCCTCCTGTATTTCTTTCTTCATGAATTGATATGCAAGAGGTTTTTCTTCTTTGCTAAAAGAATAAGGAAGAAGTCTGTGCTGGAGCACCGGAGACAGAAGGGAGGAACAGGAAGATAGAGGGAAATGACAGTGTGTATCCCTAGTCCCTTGGATTAGTTTTTAAGCACTTTTTAAATAGAAATACTGTTAGTAATTCTGGGTCTTCCAAGCAGCAGGACCCCAATGATCATCTATGGCTTAGAATTAAAGAAAAGACAATTTTGCTCACTTCCGCCAAGAACACAGAACTACTTTGGCATTTGGAGGACTGGTAGCTTGGCAAACATCAGGAGACAAACTTGGCAAAGGTTTGTGTTTTCATAAAAGGAACTGGAAGCAGCAGTGAAGATGAGGTGGAAAATCTTGAGTTTGTATGTTTCTAAACCCACTTGAGGCAATTCTCTGAGATAAAAAGGGATAATACTAGTGAAGATTTTGATGGAAGCTTAACTTTTGCATAAGCAGCTGCAAGTTAAGGGTCCCCATTATCTAGGTCAAATGTTAATGTGACTTTATTATACTCACAGGCTCTCAAGGCCAGCAAGAAAGTCAATTTTCTTTTTTATGAGAAGGCCTATGCATTATCAATTTTTTGTGTTAGATTTTATTTGCATTTATTCTGGTATTATTTGTTCATATTATATGCATGTTTTTTATCATATCTTTTTCTCTCTTTTTTTGTATATTTTAGAGATAGGATCTCATTCTGTTGCCCAGGTTGTAGGAGAGTGGCACAATGATAGCTCACTGCAACCTCAAGTACCTGGGCTCAAGCAATTCTCCCACCTCAGCCTTCTGAGTAGCTAGAAATGCAGGTGCCTGCCCCTATGCCCAGCTAATTTTAAAGATTTTATAGAGACAGGGATCTCACTATGTTGCCCAGGCTGATCTCGATCTCCTGGCATCAAGTGATCCTCTTGCCTTTTCCTCCCAAACCACTGGGATTACAGGTATGATCCACCATGCCTGGTCCACATTTTTAAAAAATAAGTTGGAGATTTTAAAAAAGTGAAGCATAGTTATTAAATCTATGCTTCATATAAGAGGAGCTACTTTCACAGAGGTTGCAATTCGTTCCATCTACTCCATGTGTGTTAGACCTCAGCAGGCAACAGGCTGGAGAGAAGATAGTAAGTCATTCTTGCCAGGTCAGGAAGAACACTTCTCAAGCTAGGCAGAGAAAAGCAAACTTGAAAACTACTTGCTCTGACTTTCAGAGTTCGGGTAGGCAAAGGCAGACAAATGTGACTCGTACATAGCACCGTGACACTACTAAAATGGCATCTGGAATGTGGTCCAAAGGAGTTGACATTTGAATGACTTTAAACTACAAAGAAATTCTACATTAAGGCCTCAAGCATGCAATATCAAATTTTTCTGAGCCTTTTAGGTCATTCCAGTAGACCTAAAGGCTATCCCAACTACTAAATATGCTAGGTTTCCTCAGGTCTAAAAGCACGACTAGTGCTCTTAACTCCTTTCTGCCTTTCCAGATAGCCAAATGATGCCTTCATTATAGGTCAATACTGATAATGACAGTATTGTAATGACAGTATTTAATTGACAGCTTATACCTCAGCTGACAAACAGTTAAGAATCTTTTGTCCTGAGACTAGGACAATAGATCAATATAGGACAAGAGGAAAGGAAGACACAATTGATTTCAAAATTGTAGGTTATAGGTTTAGAATTATAGGATTATAATTTTTTTGATTATGTAATACTAAAACTCTTTGGTTTTAAGATTATTATATATCTGGAGATGATTCATTGCAACCATCCCCAACCCTTCCTATGCAGGATTTTACACGTGAAGAAAATAATAACTGACTGGTCCAAAGCCACACAATTGCTAAGTGGTAGAGGAGAGATGAACAGATAAGACTGCATATGTCACAATTTTTCCAGGATCTGTGACCTTAATTCTCTGCACTCAATTTGAATGAATGAAGTTTAAATAATATTGGACCTAATTGAAAATTTTGGCTACAATTTCGTTGATTTCAGCCCTCATGGGTAGGAGGCTTGTGGTGCAGGAAGGAGCAGAGGACATGAACAGCCAGCTTTCCCTTTGGCCCCATAGTACTCTGACTTTCCCTCTGACCCCTGCAGCAAAGAGAATCTGCAAACACAAGTCCCTTTCCCACTAGGCTTTTGAGTAGTGCTCCAACCTCAGGAAGGGGCCTCCCACCTGCTAAAACAGTTTTCAAAGATCTAGGCACACAGCTTAGTCAGCAATATCTTGAGGGCTAGGAGGAACAGAACATACTCACATGCACATAATTGCCCTATATATCTTCCCCCAAACTAGACTCTCTGCTGGGCTGCCGGCAACTACAGAAATCAAGGTAAGAAAAGGCAGCACCTGCAATTACAGAAGGCATTTCCACCTCCTAATACATAAGCAACATAAGGTCAAGGAAACACAAGCAGAAGAAACCTGAGGAAACTTAGGAATGATGGGAGCTAGGCTCTAAGCTGTGCTACACCACAGCTTGACTGACTTCCAAAAAGTTGCTTCCCCTCTCTAAGCCTCAGTTTCCTCATGTATTGTTAAAATATGAGAACTTTCTTTTACTTCTTATATTGGCATTTATAAAATAGCCAGAACAATGTATATCATAATAATAGCCAGCATGATGCCTTGCAAAACAAATATGTCTTTCTCTGTGCTCCATCTTTGTTTCCTATCAAGAGTATGAGTCCCTTGATTCGAGCACTTGCCTAGTACTTTCTTCTTTTAAGTTTGGAGCCCAGCCTTGCTGTCACCAGTTTGTGCCAGGAACCTCAGTCCAAACTGTGGCTGTGGGAGTGGACCCAGTGAAATCTAAATTACCTTTAAGTTTTAACAAACTGGTATTCTTTTTTTTTTTTTTTTTTTTTTTTGGATAGAGTCTTCCTCTGTTGCCCAGGTTAGAGTGCAGTGGCGTAATCTGGGCTTACTGCAACCTCTGCCCCCCGAGTTCAAGTGATTCTCCTGCCTCAGCCTCCTGAATAGCTAGGATTACAGGTGCCTGCCACAGAGCCCGGCTAATTGTTTTGCATTTTTTAGTAGAGACGGCGTTTCATCATATTGGCCAGGCTGGTCTCGAACTCCTGACCTCATGATCCACACCCCTCAGCCTCCCAAAGTGCTGGGATTACTATGCCCGGCCAACAATCGGATTTTCTTTGAGATTGGGTCTTTTTTAGTTCATTGTCCATTTAGTGCCTCTGGTATTTTTTTCATTTTTATTTTTTGGCCTCAAGATGAGCTCATCTCTTTCCTCTTTACATTTGCCTTCTGGATAGGGCCCCTTCCTCTGAGCCAATCTGATGAGCCCACTGATAGCCAGGCCACAGTCGACATGCTCTAGGACAGGGGTGATAGCTATCTTATGCCTGAGCACCCTGGAAAGGCCTCCAGTTTAAGTTATCTCTCCATCCCAAGCAGTTACTTCAAAATCAGCATCCTCTGCTCCCAGCATTCTCTACACACATCCCTGACCTGGGGTCATTCTGTCAAGTTGGTTAAAACTTTGGCCCCAGCTTCAAAATCTGTACTTTCTCTCACTTTAGGGTCAGGATTTGCTGTCTACCTGCAATTCTAAGTACTCAAGAATATCTTGTTCTAGCCCTCTCTTTAACTATCATAAGCTAAAGAAGAAATCAAAATTAATCCACACTGAGGCAGTAGTAGCTATTAACATCTACACGTGCGAATGAACAGAGAAAGGACTGCTGCTTTCAAACAGGAATTAAAGCCTTTATTTATTTGGCAACTCATAAGGTAAAGAGAAATAGGGCATGGTGGTGATGAAGGTGAGGTAGTGAGAGGAGACTCAGCGTCACAGAGGAAATATTAGCAGTGACACTATCTAAATTGTTTCTGGATCTCCAGAGAAGAAAAAAGATTTTTCCAAGGTTGCACAGCACAATGCATTTCATTAAGCATTTACTGTGTTTGCATTATTCTTTATTTGGCATTGGACCAAGCACTGGGGATCCAGCGGTAATTTAGACACAAGGATCTTACAATGTAGTAAGAGATCTAGTCACAATGATGAATTGATAAACAGTTTCTTGACAATTATAGGTAAAGCGTGATGGTTATATAGACGAAAGAAATTCATGCCAACAGAGCCATTGGAAAGTTTCTGGGAGTGTGACATATTCACTGGGACTTTGACAATATATAAGATCTCTTTTTTTTTCTTTGACAATATATATGATTTCAACAGGTCAAGATATGCACATTTGACAATCCAGAAAGGAGTAGAATGTGAGTAGAGGCACACATTACTCATTAATAGATTTATTTAGGGAAATACAAGTAATTCAATGTGTTTGAATGAAGGGTTGTGGTGTTATGAGGTATAATGAAAGATATGGCTAAGAAGGTAGAAAGGACCCAATGGTGGGGAGTCTAGAGGACTGGTCCAAGGAGTATCAACTTAACTTGGTAGGCAATGAGAAGCCATCAATCAAAGAAGCCACATAACCAAAAAATTTAAAATGACTAGTCAAATCTATTGCATCCTGTTTTTTCTCCTTATAGTAAATAACACCACTACTCATGCAATTGCACAAGCCAGATATCTGTGAGTCACTCTTGATTCTACCATCTCCCTTATTACCCACATCCATCATAGTAGAAGGTCCTGACAATTCTATCTGCAAAACTTATTTCAAATCTTTCTAATTCTTTCCATCACCACTGCTACTTGCCTAGTTCAAGCAACATTATCTTCCCCCAGATTATGCCATAACCCCCTCACTGATCCTTCCATTCTGCATATAACTCCTATCCAATCCAATAATCACTCAAGGAACAGAGAAGACTTAAAATTTATGTTACATCATGCCACTCCCAGGTTTAAAACCTCCAAAGGTTTTTCATTGTACTTAGGATGAAATCCAAATTTCACACTACAATCTAAAAGGCCCTGAATGGTGTGGCTGCTTCTATAATGACTCTCTTGCCTACTATTTTAATTCATCCTAGGCCTCCTTCAGTTCTTCAACCACAAGAAGCACTTTTGAATCTCAGGTATTCACATGTTACCAGAAAAACTTTTCTCCCTTTCTCTGCATGATTGATGCATTCTCATCCTACAGATGTAAGCTTGAATGTTGAGTCTATGCCTTTTTTCTTGCAAAACAGCCCTTCAGATAACTTATTCATTTGACCTATAATTGCTTTATTCTTTTCTGGGCCTCAGATAAACACCTTTGAACTAATTATATTCTGCAGATGAAGGCATATTTCTACCACTAATCACTACAAGATCCCTCTCTTGTTTCATTTTATTTCATTAAGTTCCATTACCCTCAATCCCCACTCACATTCTACTCTACACCATAGGTACTCATTTCAATATGTGCAATATATGTTATAAAATATAGCTGTATCCTAAAAATTTATGTATATTCCATATGTGTATGTATTCTTAATTTGCCTAAATAAAATTGTGCTATAGATCTTGTTTTATAGTTTTTAAATTCAAGATTGATTTTTAATATCTACCCATGTTGCTGTAATGAATCTATTACATTTATACTCAGTCTCAGCAAAACTTACTCATTCATTCTCCAAATGAGGGATAATTAAGTTGCCTCCAAATGCTTATTACCACTAAGTAATACCATGATAATCATCTCTGTATTTCCTTATAAAACCTTAGCAAATTTTTTCTAGACATAAATCTAAGGATAGAATTTCTGAACCATAAGTTATACACATACTTAATTTGAGACTCATTTCTAATAGTGTGGCAGACTAGATACCCTGATTATCCTTCCAAATGAAACAACTAAATTGATTTTAAAATGCTTTTTAAAATCTTGTAAACACAAAATGAAGCCAGCAAAAAAGTAAGGAAACCAAAGAGGTCAAACGTAAAAATTAAAATAGAAACTCCGCGAGGTAAAAAAAGTGCCAGCACTGGAGTCTGCTTTTAAAGTTACTGTTAAACCATGGTTAAAATCTGGAAAAAGGTAATGTCTAGGGCCTATTCATAGTAGAAAGCCTGATAGGAGAACTCTGAATGAAGCAGGAACATCAAATGATGAATGAAAATAAACCCATTATGTAGAAAGAATAACAAAGAAACTTGCTTGCCTCAATCTTGGCAGTATGTAGAAGGAAAATTTAAAATTTCTCTGTTGATTTCATTACCATAAGTTGACTTTAAAAGGACTAACTTGAAGGGATTCAACTGAGTTTGAGGTATGAACTCATGCTGATTAGCCCAAAAGGTCTCAAGAAAAAAATTAATTTAAATGGTTCATGTTAGTACCAAGAGAATGTTGTAAAATAAGTTTTCCTCGATTGGAAGTGTCCCACATATCTGGCAGAAGCTGATTTCAATTGTAATCTTCTCTGGGGAAATGCCTCAAAGAATTTCCACAGGCAATATTTTAAGGAAAATGATAATCTCACAATCAAAATATTATGAGTGAAAGCCAGTAAAAACAATAAAAAGTAGAATCATATATCTTATATCTTGAGATGCTGGAATTACTAGACATGGAATATAGAATAACTAAAATAATTTAATATTTTTAAAAGTGAAATAGAAGTTTTAAAAATAGAAGATCCTGGGCTTGGTGACTTATGCCTGTAATCCCAGTACTTTGGGAGGCTCAGTCGGGTAGATCACTTGAGGTCAGGAGTTCGAGACCAGCCTGGCCAAGATGGTGAAACCCTGTCTCTACTAAAAATACAAAAGTTAGCTGGGCATGGTGGCACGCTCCTGTAGTCCCAGCTACTCAGGAGGCTGAGGCAGGAGAATAGCTTGAACCTAGGAGGCGTGCAGTGAGTCAAGATCACACCACTACACTCCAGCCTGGGCAACAGAGGGAGACTCTGTCTCAAAACAAGCCAAACAAACAAACAAAAAAATCCATATATATGTGTGTGTGTGTGTGTATGTGTGTGTGTGTGTAAATATATATATATGTGTGTGTGCGTGTGTGTGTGTGTATGGAATAAGAGACTATAAAGATTATCCAAACCAGCCAGATCAATGTAGTTAAACCTCATCTCTACAAATAATTTTTTAAAATTAAACAGGAGTGGTGGTGCATGTCTGTGGTCCCAGCTACTTGGGAGGCTGAAGTGGGATGATCACTTGAGCCTGGGTGGTTGACACTGCAGTGAGCCATTGTGCCACTGCAGTGTGCCACTGCACTCCAGCATGGGTTACTGACTGCGACCCCATCTCAAGAAAAAAAAAATTGTCCAAGAAGTTTTGATATAACTTATAGAAATAAAAATGTAATAATTGATATTAAATATTCAATGAACAGATTAAAACAGCAGATTGGACACAACTAAAAAGAGAATTCGTGAACTAGAAGGTATTTCCAAAGAAATAATCTAGATTGCAAGATGGAGTCATAAAGAAAGGGAAACTATGAAAGAGGGGTTAATAAACTCAGAAAAAAAGAACAAGACACAGCAAAGTAGGTAATAGAGACAATAGGAAGGAAGCAACATTTGAATACAACATGCCTCCGAATTTCCAAGAGTTGTTGAAAGGTACCAATCTTCAGAACAATGGGGTGCAATAAATTTCCACCAGAATAAATAAAATGAAACCTAGGGCTAGTAACATCATAATGAAACTACAAAACTCTTCCCCACCCCCTCAAAAAAAGTTCTCAAGAACGACCGAAGATTAAAGACAGAGCCTGCAAAGAAATGAAAATTAGAGTGATTATTGTTCAAAATCAATAATGGAAGCCAGAAAACAGTAGAATGGCTTTAATGTGCTAAAGAAAATAACCTTCAATCTAGAATTAAATACCCAGGAAAATTTTCTTTCAAGATCAAGGGTAATGGACTTTTTCAGACAAGCAAAAACAGGAAGGGTTTACCACCAACAGATATTTTCTAAAGGAGAAAATTCAAGTGGATAGAGTTCTAATCTAAGTGAAGGGCATAAGATTCAAGAAGAAATAATGAGCAGACATTGGCAAATGTTTAGGTAAATCTAAACATGCACTGGTTGTATTAAAAAAAGCCAATGTCTAATTTAAGGGAGGTAAAAATAAAATGGAACTAATGTAATTGACAAAAAAGCATATAAGTGGAAATGGATGATTGAAGTTAAGCTATTCTAAGGTCCTCTTATGGTTTTGGAGGAATAGTAAAACATGCACTAAAAGTAGACTTGTTAGTTGCACATGCATATTAAAATAAAAGTAAAGTCTAAAAGGATTGACAGACCATATAACTTTCAAACAATAGATGGAGAAAAGCAGAGTAAGAAGGAAAATCTCCAATCATTTCAAAATATGATGTATTAGAGTTCTCCAGAGAAAAATAATAGGAAAGATAGACAGATGATATGTAGATAGATTCATAGATAGATAGATAGATAGATAGATAGATAGATAGATAGATAGATAGACAGACAGAGATAAGGAAAGATTTGTTATGAGAATTAGCTCATAGGATTATGGAGACTGAGAAGTCCCACCATACGCTATCTCCAAGCTGAAGAACCAAAGAAGCCAGTAGCGCAACTCAGTTCAAATCTGAAGAACCGAGAACTTTGGGAGCTGATGTCATAACACTCAGTCTGAGGCCAAAGGCCCGAGAAACTGGGGGACTGCTGGTGCAAGTCCCAGAGTGTGAAGACCCAGGAATCTGGAGTTCTGGTGTTCAAGGACAGAAGAGGATAATTGTCTAAGCTCCAGAAGACAGAGATCAAATTTACCTTTCCTCTGCATTTCTGTTCTATCCAGGTCCTCAACAAATTGGATGGTTCCCACCTACATTGGTTGAAGAAAGATCTCCTTTACTCAATCCACTGATTAAAACGACAATCTCTTCTGTAAATATTCCCACAGATATACCCAGAAATAATGTTTACCAGCTATCTGGGTATCCCTTAATCCAGTCAAATTGACACCTAAAGTTAACCATCATAAATTCATCACTTGTCAACTTAACACCTGTATACATCTTTTTAAAGCCTACTTAATCTTCAAATAGACAATATCAAGGTCTTAGGTCCACCTAACATGACACAACTTCCTGTGTACAACTAAAAACATTAATTTCTTCCCCAGAAAAGGAAGTAAAATTTTTGAGTAAACTCTTCTCTTTTTATCTCTTAACTTAAGTGCTATGATGTAAAATTAACAGTAAATACTGATATAAACTCAATATATTATATGTTACATGATAAAGTAATAAGAGAGGAAAGAAAACAAAGATAATTGCTTCACACACAAAAACACACACACATATACACACATAAACCTATTCTTAACAAAATAAGGAGGAAATACTTATGACAATTATAGCCCACATTTCTGTAACTGGTCACATGGTCGTAGATGGTATTTTTGCTACCCATTCTGTATTCACTTTGCCTTCAGCAAGAACACCAACTTGTTTTGTTCTTTTTTTTCCTGGTGATGTGACCCAAAACCCCATTCCTGAATGGTTTGAGCCATTCATAGTCCTGCCTGAATTCAGTTGTTGTAGTTTTCCATTTATGTTAATCACAGGGCATGGAACACTAAGATAAGTCCTAACAGGTCTACTGTATTCCAGATATATTCTTCCTTACCTCCATTGTGGAGTAGTAGTCCAATTACCCCTTGCAACCATCCTAGCCAACAGCATAATTCCATTCTTGGCCTTTTGACTCAGTGTTATGAGGAGCCCAAAGTGGTCAGGTGGCAGTCTCAACTTCTATTCCAATAGAATCATTGTTGTGTCTCCTGCAGAAGCATTCCTCCCTCTGAAACTAAGACCTCTAGGTAAGCATATCATAAAGTTGTGGGAACAGGAAGCAAAAATTCTACTAGTAGGTCACTGAGAATAATGGTGAGTAGTGTCACTCTCATATCCATCCCTTGATTCCTGAAGGCATGAATCTCAGCTATGGGAGAAACACTGTTATATTGGACACTGACATAAAGCACGTACATCCTTCTGAAGAAACTTGTCCCAGCCCTACAAGGTATTGTCACTTAACTGGCACTGTAACTGCATCTTTATAAGGACATTTTACCATTCTATCAAGCCAGCTACTTCAGGATGGTGGGAAACATGGTAAGACTGATTAATTCCATGAGTATGAGCCCATTGCCACAGTTTTTTGGCTGTGAAGTGAATCCCTTAGAAACAATGCTGTGTGTAATACCATCATAGTGGATATGGCATTCTGTAACTTCCACAGATGATAGTTTTGGCAGAAACAATGTGTGAAGGGAAGGCAAATTAATACCTGAAGTGTCTATTAGAGTAAGGACAAAATGCTGCCCATACCAGGATGCAAGTAGTCCAATGTAATCAACCTGCCACTAGGGAGCTGACTGATTACCCTGAAGAATGGGGCCACATAGGGTGCTCAGTGTTTGTCTCTGTTGCTGGCAGATTGGGCACTTAGGTATGACCCTAATCAGTTTATCCTAGGTAAGCAGAAGTGCATGTTGCTGAGTCCATGCATATGGACGTCTATCCCTTTCACCAGGGCTAATTTGTTCCTGAGCCCATTGGATGATGACAGGTGTGGCTAGGAGAAAAGGCTAACTGGTATCCACAGAAGGAGTTATCCTATCTATCTCATTATTAAAATCCTCCTCTGATGAGGTTATTCTTTGGTGAGCATTCACATGGAACACAAACATACTTTGCTCACACAGACAAGTCTATTTACCTCCTCCCCGTATTTATTTGTTACCAATTTTCCAAACATGTCCCTTCCAAGCCCCTGACCATCCAACCAAATCCCTGACTACAGCCCATGAATTGGTACATAATCACACATCTGACCATTTCTCCTTCCAAGCAAAATGCACAACCAGTTTCACGTCTCAAAGTTCTGAAAACTGGAAATACTCCCCTTCACTACTCTGCTACAGTACTGTCTCAGAAAGGGAGTGTAGTGTTATAGCTGTCCACTTCCAGGTGGTGCCTGCATATCCTGCGGGACCATCTGTAAACCAGACTCTAGTCTTCTCTTTCTCTGTCAACTGATGGTAGGGTATTCCCCATATGATCATAGGTGTAGGCTATGAGAGAGAAGGTGGAGTGAAAACCATGGGCATTTAGGCCACTTCATGTAACTTACTTGTGACTTCAGGGCATTCTCAGGCTAGATCACATATATATTCCTTTCATTTAATAATGGAATGCTGCTGTGCACACCAAACTTTATGACTTGAAGGGTCAGATAACACACAGTTCATGCTGGGCAGCTGAGGTTGCATGGTAACTTGGTGGCCCATGGTCAAATGTTCATTTTATTCTAAGGGCCAGTAGCAGGTCTAAAGCAGTCTCTCAAAAGGAGACTAGTTACTTGTAGATGCTGATAGGGCCTTGCTCCAAAATTCTAAAAGCCTGCACTGCAGTTGACCTATAGAAGCCTGCCAAAAATCCTATCTACTGCTGACACCTCAAGCACCAGTGAAGCTACTGGATCATATGACTCAGGTGGCAGAGAAGCTTGCACAGAAGCATGGACCTTTTGTGGAGCCTTCTCATGTTCTGGGTCTCACCCAAAACTAGCAGCTTTTCAGGTCACGTGTTAAATGGGCTGGAGTAACGCACCCAAATGAATATGTTGCCTCCAAAATCCAAATAGGCCAACTAGCTATTGTGCTCCTTTCGTGGCTGTAGGAGAGGCCAGATGCAACAACTTATTCTTCACCTTACAAGGAATATCTCTACATGTCCCACACCACTGGACCCCTAGAAATTTTACTGAGGTATAAAGCCCCTGAATTTTGGTTAGATTTATTTCTTGCCTTCTGACATGCAAATGTATTACCAGTAAGTCTAGAGTAGTTGGTACTTCTTGCTCACTAGGTCCAATCAGCATAATGTCATCAACGTAATGAACCAGTGTAGTATCTTGTGGAAGGGAAAGGCAATCAAGTTCCCTACAAACTAAATTATGACATAGGGCTTAAAAGTTGATATACTTCCCAAGTAGGTCAATGAAGATGTACTGTTGCCCTTGCCAGTTGGAAGCAAACTACTTCAGGTGGGCTCGTGGACAGGTATGGATAAAAAGCCATTTGCTAGATCAATAGCTGTCCACCAGGGACTAGGAAGTATGTTAATTTGCTCAAACAATGAAACCACATCTGTTACAGCAGCTGCAGTTAGAGTCACCACTAAGTTAAGTTTACTGTCATTCTGTGAGATCCATCTGTCTTTCACATGGCCACATTGGCCAGTGGAAGGAAGATATGGTGGGAATCATTGCCCCTACATTATTGAAATATTTGATGATAGCACTAATATCTGCAATACCTCCAAGAATGCAATATTGCTTTTGATTTACTATTTTCCTAGGTGGAGGCAGTGCTAATGGCTTCCATTTGGCCTTTCCCACTATAGTAGTCCTTGCTTCACAAGTCAGGGAACCAATGTGGTGAATCTGTCAGCTGCTAAGTATACCTACTGCAATTATTCTGGAACTGGGGAAATAACCACAAGATGGATTCAGAAACCCAATGGATTTACTATGAATAAAACCTGAGCTATTGATCATCTGATGTCCATAAGCCCCTACTCTTACTAGAGGATCATGGTGATGTTTTGGGTCTTTTGAAATTAATATCAATTTGGAGCCAGTGTTCAGTAGTCCCCCAGAAGTCTGATTATTTCTTATTCCCCAATGTGCAGTTACTCTTGTGAAAACCTATAGGCCCCTTTGGGGAAGGCTGTAAGAAAGATTTACAGTATAAATTTTTGGTAGCGTAACAGAGTCTCTCCTCTAGGGGACCCAGCCTCCACTTCATTCAAGAAATTATGGGTCAATAACCTAGCTCAAGTCTGGGAATTGATTGAAGGGCCATGTTTCTCTGCTTTTATGATTTGAGTTAGGCTTTTGTTCCCCTGACCTGAGAGTTTTTGCTTATACAGGACAAGTTAGTAGTAGGCTTCCGATTTATTTAACCTCTAGGAACGCATGAGTAACTAACTAATGCAATAGATCCACAAAAGTCAAACTATTCTGATTGTTGCTTTGACTCTCCTCTTCTTTACAGTACCTACACCTACATTGATTTTGGTAGTTAAGTGTTGTCACTTGGCCCTCACTGCCCCAGGATTCAATTATTCCCATTGCATTCCAGTTTTACAACTGAGTTCGGGCACAGTGGCTCCTGCCTGTAATCCTAGCACTTTGGGAGGCCGAGGTGGGTGGATCACCTGAGATCAGGATTTCAAGACCAGCCTGGTCCAACATGGCGAAACCCCATCTCTACTACGAATACAAAAATTAGCCAAGCATGGTGGCAGGCACCTGTAATCCCAGCTACTTGGGAGGCTGAGGCAGGAGAATCACTTGAACCTGGGAGGCGGAGGTTGCAATGAGCCAAGATTGTGCCACTGCACTCCAGCCTGGACAAAAGAGTGAGACTCTGCCTCAAAAAAAAAAAATTACAATTGAGTGAGTGCATTTTCCACTATAAGGTTTGGCCTGCATAGAAGAGCAATCACAGAGCTCTTCAAGAATGCTAGAGCTCTCCTTAGAAATATCTTTCTCAAAGTATTGGTGAAAGGTATATCTCTGGACCCTCTGAGCGTGAGTGGATAACTCTTAAGTGAGAAATCCACTCTAGCATTCTAATCTCCCTAAGACTTTGAATCCCTTTCTCTATGATGAACCAAGGGAGATTGGGCATCTCTGACTTGCTCATTGTGGGCCATTTTTTTTAACAGTCAATGAAAGAAATCAAGCTCTGTAAAATATTTAAAAATATTTATTCTGAGTCAAATACAAATAACCATGGTCTAATGCCCAGTCTCAAGAGGTCGTGAGAACATATGCCCAAGGTGATTGGGTTATAGCTAGACATACGCTGGGCCACAAGGGAACCCACTGCCTTGAAGGAAAGAACCCATTCCTGCCAGCATAAATCACCTGTTAACTGAAGAACCCTTGGTCCCTAAAGAACCAGCAGTGATACCCAGGTACTACCTCAAGGGCCTGGGTGAGCCTCTAACACTAGCTGGCTTCAGGTGAGACTTGGTGCATTCCCAGCAGTGGAGGTTATGGTGCAAAATTCCTTCTTGAGAAAAGCAGTGGGAAAAGTAAAGGAGGCTTTGTCTTCCACCTTAGGTACCAACACCACCACAGAGGGGAAAAGAACCACATGGGCTCCTGGGGCCCCAATTCCAGGACTAGACTCTTGGATGATATTTCTGGACCTGTTCTGGGACAGAGGGGAGCCTACTACTCTGAAGGGTGAGTCCCAGACCAGGCAGTATTCACCACAACCTGACTTAAGAGACCATGGGTCATAAGAGAACACTGGTGGTAGTCTGGCAGTACTCCTCATGGCCAAAGGTGGCAGTGCCTCCTTGCCTTTGGAAAAGGGAGGCTCCTCTGCCTTTGGAAAGAGGAGGAAAGAGTGAGAAGAATTGTGTCTTGTGGTTTGAGTGCCAGATCAGCCAAAATACAACAGAATACCAGTAGACTTCTAAGGTTTTTGGCTCTAGTTCCTGAGTCCCACACAGCACTTCTGGACCAATCTGGGGCCTGGAGGACCTTGCCACATAAAGGGAAGGACATAGGCCTGCCTGGCTTTCCCACCTGCTGATTGTAAAGCCCAGGGCCTTGAGCAAACATAGATAATAGCCAGGGAATGATTACATGACTAGACTCAGTGCTGTACTGGCTTCAAGTCTGATCCCGTGCAGTCATAGTGGTGGTGGTCACAGTGGTGCCTATGTCACTCTACCTCCAAATTTAGGTGGTTCAGAACAGAGACAGACTCTGTATGTTTGGGAGAAAGTAAGGGGAGAGAACAAGCATCTCTGTCTGGTAATCCAGAGAATTTTTCCAAGCCTTGTCCAAGACCATAAAGGTGTTACCTCTATGAGTCTGTAAAGACCACAGGCTTGTAAAGCCAGGCTTGGGATGCACCCTAAAGCAGAATCTGCTTACATCACAATACCCAAGTCCCTTCAAATAACTTGAAAACATTCCAAAGAATGATGGCTGCAAATAAACCCAGACAATAAAGACTACAATAAATACTTAACCCTTCAATGCCCAGACACCCTGAAGAACATCTACTAGCATCAGCACCAGCCAGGAAAACATGATCTCACCAAATGAACCAAATAAGACAACAGGAATTAATCTTGGAAAAACAGAGATATGTGACTTTTCAGACAGAGAATTCAAAGTAGCTGTGTTGAGGAAACTCAAAGAAATTCAAGATAACACAGAAAAGACATTTAGAATTCTACCAGATAAGTTTAACAAAGAGATTACAATAGTTAAAAACAATCAAGCAGAAATTTTGGAGCTGCAAAACACAATTGGCATACTAAAGAATGCAACAGTGCCCTTTAATAGCAGAATGAACCAAGCAGAAGAAAGAATTAGTGAGCTTGAAGACAGGATATTTGAAAATACACAGTCAGAAGAGACAAAAAAAAAAAAAAAAGAATAAAAAACGGTCCAGTGCAGTAGCTCATGCCTGTAATCCCAGCACTTTGGAAAGTCAAGGCAGGTGGATCACTTAAGGTAAGGAGTTTGAGACAGGCCTGGCCAACATGGCAAAACCCAGTCTCTACTAAAAATACAAAAATTAGCCAGGCATGGTGGCAGGCACTGGTAATGCCAGCTACTCTTGGGGGAAGCTGAGGCAGGAGAATCACTTGAACTCAGGAGGCAGAGGTTGCAGTGAGCTGAGATTGTGCCATTGCGCTCCAGCCTGGGTGACAGAATGAGACCCTGTCTCAAAAATAAATAAATAAATAACAATAAAGCATGCCTACAGGATCTAGAAAATAGCCTCAAAATAACCAATCTAGAGTTATTGGCCTTTAAGTGGAGGTAGAGAAAGAGATAGGCATAAAATGTTTATTCAAAGGGATAATAACAGAGAACTTCCCCATCCTAGAGAAAGATATTAATATCCATCTACAAGAAGGTTGTAGAACCCCAGGTAGATTTAACCCAAAGAAGACTACCTCAAGGAATGTAATAATCAAACCCCCAAAGGTTAAGGGTAAAGAAAGGATCCTAAAAGCAGCAAGAGAAAAGAAACAAATAACATAAAATGGAGCCCCAATACGTCTGGCAGCAGACTTTTGAGTGGAAACCTTACAGGCCAGGATAAAGTGGCATGACATTTTTAAAGCGTTGAAGGGAAAATCTTTTACCCTAGAATAATATATTTGGAAAAAATACTCTCCAAACGTGAAGGAGAAATATTTTCTCAGACAAACAAAAGCTGAAGGATTTCATCAATACTAGACCCACTCTACAAGAAATGCTTAAGTGAGTACCTCAACCAGAAAGAAAAAAGACCATTAATGAGCAATAAATACTCATCTGAAGGTACAAAACTTACTGATAATAGTAAGTACACAGGAAAACACAGAATATTATAACACTGTAACTGTGGTATGTAAACTACACTTATGCTAAGTAGAAAGACTAAATGATGAACCAATAAAAATAATAACTACAACAACTTTTTAAGACATAGTCAGTACAATAAAATATAAGTAAAAGCAACAAAATGTTAAAAAGGAGGGGAATGAAGTTAAGGCAAATTTTTATTAGTTTCTTTTTCTGCTCATTGGTTTGTGTATGCAAAGAGTGTTAAGTTGCTATCAGGTTAAAATAATGGGTTGTAAGACAGTATTTGCAAGCCTCATGGTAAACTCAAACCAAAAAAACATAGAATGGATACACAAAAAAAGGAAGCAAGAAATGAAATCATATTACCAGAGAAAATTATCTTTACTGGGGGAAGACAGGAATTAAAGAAAGGAAGAAAAGATTACAAAACAAACAGAAAACAAATAACAGAATGGCAGGAATAAGTCTTTATCAATAATAACATTGAATGCAAATGGACTAAACTCTTTAATCAGAAGACATAGACTGACTGAATGCATGTAAAACAATGCTCATTGGTCTGTTGCCTACAAGAAACACCCTTAACTTATAAAGACACACATAGACTGAAAATAAAGGAATAGAAAAAGGCATTCCATGCCAATGAAAACCAAAAAATCAAGAGTAGCTACACTTACATCAGACAAAATAGATTTTAAGAAAAAACCTATGAGATACAATGAAGTTCATTGTATAATGATAAAGGAGTCAATTTAGCAAGAAGATACAATAATTTTAAATATATATGAACCCACCTCAGGAGCACTCAGATATATAAAGGAAATATTATTACAACTAAAGAGAAAGATAGACTCCAATATAATAATAGCTGGAGACTCGAAAACACCACTTTCAGCACTGGACAGATCTTTCAGGTGAAATCAGCAAAGAAACATCAGACTTAATCTTCACTACAAATCAAATAGACCTAAAAGATATATACAGAACATTTCATCCAGGAGCTGCAGAATACACATTCTTTTCCTCAGCACATAGATCAATCTCATAGATAGACCATATGTTAGGTCACAAAACAAGTCTGTTTTAAGAGACTTGAGTCTGTTCCTCCAAAATCTGGAACACGACAAGGATGCCCACTGTCACCACTATTATTCAACATTGTACTGGTATGAGCCCATTTTCACATTGCTTTAAAGAATTACTCGAGACTGGGTAATTTATAAACAAAAGTCAAAAAATTGAAAAAATATGAAGCATCTTCTCTGACCACAATGGAATAAACCTGCAAATTAATAACAATATAAATTTTGGAAACTATACAAATATATGGAAAGTAAGCAATGTCTTCCTAAATGAATGGTGGATCAATGAAGGAATTAAAGAGAAAATTTTAGAAGTTCTTGAAACAAATGATAATAGAAACAAAACATACCAAAACCTATGGGATACAGCAAAAGCAGCTCTAAGAGGGAAATGTATAGCTATTAAGTGTCTACGTCAAAAAAGAAAAAAGAAAACTTCAAATAAACAATCTAACAATTATTCAAATAAATAAATCTAACAATGCATCTTAAAAACTAGAAAAGCGAGAGCAAACCAAACACAAAATTAGTAATAGAAAATTAATCATAAATATTAGAGTAGAAATAAATGAAATTGAAATTTTAAAACAAGGCAAAAAAAAATCAATAAAACAAAAGATTTTTTTTTAAGTTAAATAAAATTGAGAAACCTTTAACCAGACTAAAAAAAAAAAAAAAAAAAGAGGGAAGGTCCAAATAAATAAAAGTGGAGATAAAGGAAGGAGATATTACAACTGATACTGCAGAAATTCAAAGGATCATTAGTGGTCACTATGAGCAACTAAAGACCAATAAATTGGAAAATCTAGAAGAAATGAACAAATTCCTAAATACATACAACCTATGAAGATTGAACTGGGAAGAAATCCAAAACATGAACAGACCAATAACAAATAGTAAGAGTGAACCCATAATAAAACATCTTCCAGTAAAGAAAAGCCCAGGATCTGATGACTTTATGGCTGAATTGTACCAAATATATAAAGAACTAATATCAATCCTGCTCATACAATTTTGAAAAATACAAGAGAAGGGAATATTTCCAAATTCATTCCGTAAAGCAAGTATTACCCTGATACTGAAACCAAAGACACATCAAAAAATAAAACTAAAGACCAATATCTCCGATGAATATTGATGTGAAAATCTTTAACAAAGTGAACCAAATTCAAGCATACATTAGAAAGATTATTCATCATGACCAAGTGAAATGTATCCCTGAGATGCAAGAATGGTTCAAAATATGCAAATCAAACAACCTGATGCATCATATCAACAGAATGAAAGATAAACACCATATGATCATTATAACTGATGCTGAAAAAGAATGTGATAAAATTCAACATTGCTTCACAACAAAAACCCTCAAAACACAAGGGCTAGAAGGAATATACCTCAACATAATGAAAGCCAAATACACCAGACTCACCACTAATATTATACTGAGTGGCGAAAAACTGCAAGATTGTCCTCCAAAATCTGGAACACGACAAGGATGCCCACTGTCACCACTGTTATTCAACATTGTACTGGTATGAGTCCATTTTCACACTGCTTTAAAGAATTACCTGAGACTGGGTCATTCATAAACAAAAAAGGTTTAATTAACTCACAGTTCTGCATGGCTGGAGAGGCCTCAGAAAACTTACAATCATGGTGGAAGGTCAAGGGGAAGCAAGGCAGGTCTTACATGGCAGCAGGAGAGAGAGACTGATAGGTGAACTGCCAAAACCTTTTAAACCATCAAATCTCATGAGAGCTCACTCAGTATCATGAGAACAGCATAGGGGAGACCACCTCCATGATCCAATCACCTCCCACCAGGTCCCTCCCCATGACACATGGGGATCATAAATTGAGATGAGATTTGGGTAAGGGCACAGAGTCAAACCGTATCATTTCACCCCTACCCCCTCCCAAATCTCATATCCTTTTCACTTTTCAAAACCAATCATACCTTCCCATCAGTCCTCCAAAGTCTTAACTAATTCCAACATTAACTCAAAACTCCAAGTCCAAAGTCTCATCTGAAACAAGTCAAGTCCCTTCTGCCTATGAGCCTGTAAAATAAAAAATGAGTAAGTTACTTCCAAGATACAATGTGGGTTCCGGCATTGCGTAAGTGTTCCTGTTCCAAATGGGAGAAATCGGCCAAAACAAAGGGGCCACAGGCCCCAAGCAAGTACAAAACCCACCAGGGCACTCATTAAATCTCAAAGCTTCAAAATAATCACCTTTGACTCCATGTCTTACATCCAGAACACACTGATGCAAGGGGTGATCTTCCAAGACCATGGGCAGCTCTGACCCTCTGGCTTTGTAGGATACAGCCCAAATGGTTGCTTTCACAGGCTGGCATTGAGTGCCTGAAGCTTTTCCAAGCACACAGTGCAAACTGTCAGTGAATCTACAGTTCTAGGATCTGGAGGACAGTGGCCTTCTTCTCATAGCTCCAGTGCCCCAGAAGGGACTCTGTGTGGGGGCTCCAACCTCACATTTCCCCTCTACATTGCCCTAGTAGAGGTTCTTCATGAGGGCTCTTCCCCTGCAGTAGATTTCTACCTGAACTTCCAGGCATTTCCATACATCCTCTGAAATCTAGGCAGAGTCTCCCAAAGCTCAACTCTTGTCTTCTGCACACCCACAGATCGAATGTCACATGGAAGTTGCCAAGACTTGGGACTCATGACCTCTGAAGCCATGACTTGAGCTACACCTTGCCTCCTTTTTAGCCACAGCTGGAGATGGAGCAGCTGGGACACAAGGCACCATGTCCTGAGGCTGCACAGAGTAGCTGGGCCCTGGGCCCAGCCCACAAAACCATTTTCCCTCCTAGGCCTCCAGGCTAGTAATGGAAGGAGCTGCCTTGAAGATCTCTGAAATGCCCTGGAGACATTTTCCCCATTGTCTTGGCTATTAACATTCAGTTCCTCATTACTTATGCAAATTTCTGTAGCCAACTTGAATTTCTCCCCAGAAATTTTTTTTTCTTTTTTACCACGTGGTCAGGCTGCACATTTTCTAATCTTTTATGCTCTGCTTCTCTTTTAAATATAAGTTCCAATTTCAGATCATCCCCTCATGAATGTGTAAAAGGAAAATATGTTGGCCTCCCAAAATCGCTAAGGAAAACTCAAGCTAGAAAATATTTAGGGCAAGCCTGCCTTCCATTCTACTCAGCTATTCCTCTGTTTACTGACATAGATGAATATCTGATTACTTCCTTTGAAAAGGCTAATCAGAAACTCAAAAGAGTGCAACCGTTTGTGCCTCATCTATCTGTGACCTGGAAGCTCCCTCTCTGCTTCAAGTCTTCCTGCCTTTGCTTCAAGTGGTCCTGCCTTTCCGGGCTGAACCAATGTACTTCTTACATATATTGATTGACGTCTCATGTCTTCCTAAAATGTAAAAAACCAAGCTGTGTCTCGACCACCTTGGGCACATGTCATCAGGACTTCCTGAGGCTATGTAATGGGTGCATTCTCAACACTGGCAAAATAAATTTTCTAAATTAACTGAGACCTGTCTCAGATTTTCTGGGTTTACAAATGCATATGATTACATACTCTCAGAAAAAAACAGGTCACATCTTGGATGCTTTGCTGTTTAGCGATTTGTTCCACCAGATACTCTAAATTTTTTTCTCAAGTTCAAAGTTTCACAGATCTCTAGGGTAGGGGCACTATGCCACCAGTCTCTTTGCTAAGTATAGCAAGAGTTACCTTTGCTACAGTTCCCAATAACTTCCTCATCTCCATCTGAAACCACTTCAGCCTGGACTTCACTGTCCTTATCACTAACAACATTTTAATCAAAACCATTTAACAAGTCTCTATGAAGTTCCAAACTTTACCAAATCTTCCTGTCTGCTTCTGAGCCCTCTAAACTGTTCCAACCTCTACCTGTTATGCAATTCCAAAGTCACTTCCACATTTTTAAGTATCTTTATAGTACTGCCCCACTCCCAGTACCAATTTCTGTATTAATCCCTTTTCACGTTGTTATAAAGAACTACCTGAGTCTAGGTAATTTATGAACAAAAAGGGTTTAAACTGACACACAGTTCCATATGGCTGGGAAGGCCTCAGGAAACTTACAATCATGGCAGAAGACAAAGGGGGAAACAAGGCACATATTACATGATGGAAGGAGAGAGAACGGGGGGGACTGCCAAACACTTTTAAACCATCAGATTTCATGAGAGCTCACCCACATCAAGAGAACAGCATGGAGGAAACCGACCCCATGATCCAATCACCTCCCACCAGGTCCCTCCCTTGACATATGGGGATTACAATTCGAGATGAGATTTGAGTGAAGGCACACAGACAAACCATATAATTAGTGGAAGTCCTAGCTAGAGCAATCAGACAAGAGGAAGATATTAATCACATCCAAATTTGAAAGGAATAAGTCAAATTATCCTTGTTTGCAGATGGTATAATCTTATATTAGGAAAAATCTAAAGACCACAAGAAAACTATTAGAACTGATTAACAAATTTAGTAAAGTTGCAAGATACAACATCAACATATAAAAATCAGTAGCATTTTTTTTTTTTTTTTTTTTTGAGGGAGAGATGAGGTCTCACTATGTTGCCCAGGCTGGTCTCAAACTCATGGACTCAAGTGATCCACCAGCTTCGGCCTCCCAAAGTACTGGCACTACAGGCATGAGCCACCATGCCTGGCCCAAAATTCAGAAGTATTTCTATATGCCAGCAGTGAACAATGTGAAAAATAAATTTAAAATGTAATGATGGCCAGGTGTGGTGGCTCACACCTGTAATGCCAGCACTCTGGGAGCCCAAGGCAGGTGGATCACGATATCAAGAGATCAAGACCATCCTGGCCAACATGGTGAAACCTCATCTCTACTAAAAATACAAAAATTAGCTGGGTGTGGTGGTCCGCACCTGTAGTCCCAGCTACTCGGGAGGCTGAGGCAGGAGAATCACTTGAACCCGGGAGACAGAGTTTGCTGTGAGCTGAGATTGTGCCACTACACTCCAGCCTGATGACAGAGCAAGATTCAGTCTTGAAAAATAAAATAAAATAGAATAAATAAAAAATAAATAAACTGTAATCCCATTTTCAATAGCCACACGTAATATTAAATACCTAGGAATTAAGTTAACCAAAGAAGTGAAAGGTCTCTATAATGTGAACTATAAAACACTGATGAAAGAAATTAAAGTGGACAACATAAAATGGAAAAATATTCCATGTTCATGGACTGAAAGAATAAATATTGTTAAAATGTCAATACTACCCAAAGCAATCTACAGATTCAATGCAATTCCTATCAAAATACCAATGATATTTTTCATGGACATAGTAAAAACAATCCTAAAATTTATATCAGCATGACCTGGATGTGAGACCTGGAGTCAAAGGAGAACATTCTGGAACTTTACAATTTGACTGCCCCACTGGATTTTGGACTTGCATGGAGTTTGTAATCCCTTTTTTGACCAGTTTTTCTCATTTGGAACAGCTGTATTTACCCAATACCCGTACCCCCATTGAATCTAGGAAATAACTAGCTTGCTTTTGATTTTACAAGCTCAAAGGTGGAAGGGACTTGCCTTGTCTCAGATGAGACTTTGGACTTTGGACTTTGGGGTTAATACTGAAATGAGTTAAGACATTGGGGAACTGTTGGGAAGGCATGATGGGTTTTGAAATGTGAAGACATGAAATTTGGAGGGGCTGGGGCAGAATGATATGGTTTGACTGTGTCCCCCCTCCATATTTCAACTTGAATTGTATCTCCCAGAATTCCTACCTATTGTGGGAGGGACCCAGGGGGAGGTAATTGAAACAGGGGGGCTGGTCTTTCCCACACTATTCTCATGATAGTGATTAAGTATCATGAGATCTGATGGGTTTTTCAGGGGTTTCTGCTTTTGCTTCTTCCTCACTTTCTCTTGCCATCACTATGTGAAGAAGTGCCTTTCACCTCCTGCCATGATTCTAAGTCCTCCCCAGCCATTTGAAACTCTAAGTCCAATTAAACCTCTTTTTCTTCCCAGTCTTGAGTGTGTCTTTATCAGCCGTGTGAAAACAGACTAATACAACACTCTATGAGATTGAGAGTTCAACTTTCACGATTCAGTCAATGGCACTATGAGGACTTATTTTTTATTTTCAGCTATTTCACTCTGTGGCTATGAAAGATAAGATTCTCCCTCAGGGCACACATAAAAGCTTTTAGGTCATTTATACAGTGTTTGAGTTGGGAATTCAAACCCTAAGCTCATTTTTTTCCACCACTTTTCCCAGAAACATTAGTAGCAACCAATCAACATCATTATACTTGTTCTTTATCTAAAAATCTACAAATTATTATATACAGAGGCATTATGTTCCTTGTCTCTTATAAGTGGTTAATTAGGAGTATCCAATGTAGATATTTTGCATATCTCTCTATACAGTTCATGTTATGATTTCTCAGTGTTCTCTACTGTTGGAAATGGAGTCCTAAGCATCTTTAAGTCTAATCAGATTAAAGAACCAGTTTCAGAAACTCCAAAAACAATTCAAGAATCACATAATTGAAATTCTATTCCTCTAGACCACTTCTGATACCAAAATCTATATTAGTCAGGGTTCTCCCAAGAAAGAGAACCGATAGAATACATAGATATATAAAGATAAATAAGAGATGATTTATTATGATAATTGGCTCATACAATTATGGTGGCTGAGAAATCCCACTATTTGCTATCTGCAAGCTGAAGAACTAGGGAAGCCAATGGTGTAGCTCAGTCCAAGTCTGAAGACCTGAGAACCAGGGGAGCTGATGGCGTAACTCTCAATCTGAGGCCAAAGGCCTAAGAACCTTGGGGAGCTGCTGGTGCAAGTCCCAGAGTTCAAAAGCCTAAGACCCTAAAATTGTGGTGTCCAAGGTCAGGAGAAGATGAGTGTCTCAGCTCCAGAAGAGAGCTTGAATTTCCCTTTCCTCTGTTTACTCTGCCTTTTTGTTCTATCTGGGCCCTCAACCAATTGGATGATGCCTGCCCACACTAAGCGAGGGCAGGTGATCCTTGGTCAACTGATTCAAATGCTAATCTCTTCTGGAAACACTCTCACAGACATATGTAGAAATAGTGTTCTACCAATTATCTGGGTATCCCTTAATCCAGGCAAGTTGACACCTAAAATTAAGCATCACGTATGGTAAATAAATAAATAAATAAATAAAAATAAATAAAGCAGGAAAAAGGGGGAAACAATAAATGGGACTAGTCAGGCATGGTGGCTCATGCTTGTAATTCCAGCACTTTGGGAGGCTGAGGTAAGAGGATCACTTGAGCTCAGGAGTTCAATACTAGCCTGCTCTCTCTATTAAAAAAAAAATTAGTCAGGTATGATGATGCTTGCCTGTGGTCCCAGCTATGCTGTAGGCTGAGTCAGGAGGATTGCCTGAGCCCAGGAGGTCGAGGCTACAGTGAGCCATGTTTGTGTCACTGCACTCCAGCCTAGGCAACAGACTGAGACCCTCTCTCAAAAAACTAAATAAATAAATAAAATAAATGGGACACATAGAAAAAGACACAATAAGTTTATAAAATAAATTGAAATTGCCACTAATTACAAGTATAAATACACAAATTTATCCAGTTAAAAGACAAATGTCATCGGACTTTTTTTAAAATCTTGCTATAAGAATTTCACACTAGATATATCTAAAACATAAGGGCACAGAAAAAGGTGGATGTCAAAGTACAGAAAAAACATAACAGAAAATAGTAACAAAAAAGGCCCTTGTGGCTATATTAATATCAGTCAAAATAGATTGTAAAGCAAAAAGCATTGGTAGGGGTAAAAATGATTATTACATAGTAATAAAAGGAAAAATGTAACAAATATAACAAGTACAATCATATGTATCTAACTACATAGGTTAAAAATTATATTAAAAACAGAAGAGCAAGGAGGTATTGACAAATTACATTACTAAAATAAGAAATATAACACACCTTTTTCTCAGTGTTGATGAAGCAAACAAAAAGTCAGTAAAGATATAGACAACTTGAACAAAATGATGTACACATTTGAAATAATACATATGTTACAGAATTTTGCACCCAGCAGTTGAATAACACATGTTTTAAGTCATGCATGAGCATTTGTGAAAATTTACCATAAAGTTAACCTCAACAAATTGCAAATAATTGGTATCCTGCAGTTAACAGAATGCAATTAATTTAGAAATTAATAGCAAAAAGATAATTAAAGATACATTTAGGTATAGAAAAAATATACTTTTAAACAACTCATGAATCAAAGAAGATATCAATGGGAAATCTGAGAATATTTAGAGCTGAAAAAAGAAAATAGTACATAGCAAGACTAAAACAGTATCTGTTAAGAAATTTTTGGCTATATGTGTTTACATTAGAAAAGAAGAAAGGCTCAAAATTGAAGATATAAATATTCAACTTAAATTAGAAAAGTAAAAGTATAGTAAGCCCAAAGAAAGTAGAAGGAAGGAATAACACACACATAATTTCACAAAGTATTGTCAGATTTTTCTTCAGATTACCCTCCCACTAGTAGTGCCTAAGTAGTGCCTATTTCCTGGTATGCTCACCAATACTTAATGTTTTTCTCTTACTTTTTGTCAATCTTATCCATGTAAAGTGGCTTTTCATTGTTTTGACACTTACTTCTCTGTTAACCAGATAAACTGAATATTTTTTTACATACTAATGAACTGTTCAGGTTTCTTTTTGTGAATTATTTTATTCTATCATCTTCCAATTTTGTATTAGATATTTGAGAAATATTCAAGAGATACAACTACATAATTGGTGACTGAACATGGGCATTAGAGAGAGGGAAGAGTCAAGAATAAGAATATCAATTTTGTTTGTTTGATTGTTTGTTTCTTTTTTGACACGGATTCTCATTCTGTCACCCAGGCTGGAGTGTGGTAGCATGATCTCAGCTCACTGCAACCTCTGCCTCCCAGGTTCAAGTGATTCTACTGCCTCAGCCTCCCAAGTAGCTAGGATTGCAGGCACCCACCACCACACTGGGCTAACTTTTGTATTTTTAGCAGAGAGGGGATTTCACCATGTTGGCCAGTCTGGTCTTGAACTCCTGACCTCAGAAGATCCACCTGCATTGGCCTCCCAAAGTGCTGGGATTACAGGTGTGGGCCACTGAGCCTGGCCGAGAATATCAATTTGTACCTTGAAGTTACTTCCTCTCACCAAACAGCCCCATTTCTGCCATTATTCATGGGCTATGGTGTCCTGCTATTTTGTAATTTGACTTTTTGTCCTCTGAGCCAGTGCATTTTGTTAATATTCTTTTAAAACAGTAAGTCTCAGAGTTGGAAAAAGTACTCCAGGTCATCTTCCCATTATAGACTTCCATGAATTCACATTAGATATAGTTACACCATTAACTGTGGATTAATGCAACAACTATAACTTACCAATGCAATGGTTCTATGGTAAGCCTTTCTATATTCAGGGTCTGTGGTATTCCTCACTTTGTGAGATTACAAACTGATCTTAAGTATCTGTAGAACTGTGTATAACACCACCTTTCCTCACTACTTAGAAACTCTAGTCTCTGCAGTATCTGGTCATTCATTCCACATATATTTTCTCAGGTTTATGATCTGAATTAGGAGTGTAACATATATTAGTGAGGCTAGGGTATGGGTTACATCTTTCTTGGAAGTAGGTTGATTCCAACAGAAAGAAGCAAATTGTCCAAACACAGACTGCCCTTCTTCTTTTTCATTCATCTATTTCATATATGCTTTCTGTCAGTCATATAGTACTTCTGTTTACTGAGACTATGCCTTTTCCTTGGCACACAAGCCAAATCACATGCTCCACTCAAAGTAAGTCAAAAGTATCCTTTAAAACAACAGAATGAAGTAGTATTTATCAGCACAGGCACTGAAGTCAGTCAGACATCAGGATTTGAATCCTGTTTTCACAATTTGTTATCTGTGAAATTTTGCACAAATTACTTGATATCTCTGAGTCTCAGTTTCCTCACCTGGAAAGTAATACCTATATCTTTGAAATGTTGTTAAGATTAAATGAGATAATGCAATATCAAGATATTTGAACACAGTTATTCCTCCATGAACATAAATAATTTTATGCTATTATTATTTGCCAATATAATTGTGCATGATTAAAAAGCAGAAACAAATTACACAAGAAGCATAATTAAATGTAAAGAACACTGATTCTGGAGTTAGGAAGCCTGAGTTCAAGTTCTAACTCTATCACTACTATTGAGAAATCTTGAGAATGAAGAATAAATCTGTTTCATGATAAATAACTAGGTTGCTTCTAAGATGACCAAATAGGAACAGCTCCGATCTACAGCTCCGAGTGAGATTGACACAGAAGATGGGCGATTTCTGCATTTCCAACTGAGGTAGCTGGTTCATCTCACTGAAACTGATTGGACAGTGGATGCAGCCCATGGAGGGTGAGCCAAAGCAGGGCAGGGCGTTGCCTCACCCGGGAAGTGCAAGGGGTCAGGGAATTTCCTTTTCTTAGCCAAGGGAAGCCATGAGTGACTGTACCTGGAGAAATGGTACACTCTTGCCCAAATACTGCACTTTTCCCATGGTCTTCACAACCAGCAGATTAGGACCTTCCCCACCATGCCTGGCTCAGAGGGTCCCACACCCACAGAGCCTTGTTCGGGGCTAGTGCAGCAGTCTGAGATCAACCTGGGATGCTGGAGCTTGTTGGGGGAGGGGCATCTGCCAATGCTCAGGCTTGAATAGGCAGTTCTATGCTAACAGTGCAAACAAAGTGGCAGGGAAGCTTGAACTGGCAGGGAGGCTTGCTGCTCAGCAAGGCCTACTGCTTCTCTAGATTCCACCTCTGGGGGCAGGGCATATCTGAAAAGGCAGCAGACAGCTTCTGCAGACTTAAATGTCCCTGCCTGACAGCTCTGAAGAGAGAAGAGATTCGCCCAGTATGGTGTTCAAGCTCCAATAACAGACAAACTGACTCCTCAAGTGAGTCTCTGATCCCCGTGTAGCCTGACTGGGAGACACCTCCCAGTAGGGGCTGACAGACACCTCATACAGGAGGGTGCCCATCTGGAACGAAGCTTCCAGAGGAATAATCAAGCAGCAATATTTGCTGTTCTGCAGCCTCTGCTGGTGATACCCAGGCAAACAGGGTCTGGAGAGGACCTCCAGCAAACTCCAACAGACTTGCAGCTGAGGGGCCTGTCCATTAGAAGGAAAACTAAAAAGCAGAAAGGAATAGCATCAACATCAACAAAAAGGACATCCATACCAAAACCACATCCATAGGTCACCAACATCAAGAACTAAAGGGAGATAAAACCAAACAGATGGGGAGAAAAAAGAGCAGTAAGGCTGAAAATTCCAAAAACCAGAATGCCTCTTCCCCTCCAAAGAAACACTACTCCTTGCCAGAAAGGGAACAAAACTCGACAGAGAATGAGTTTGACTAGTTGACAGAAGTAGGTTTCAGAAGGTCAGTAATAACAAACTTCTCCAAGCTAAAGGAGCTTGTTCTAACCCAACACAAGAAAATGAAAAACTTTGAAAAATGGTCAGATGAATGGCTAACTGAAATAACCACAATAGAGAAGAGCTTAAATGACCTGATGGAGCTGAAAATTACAGTATGATAACTTCGTGAAGCATAAACAAGCCTCAATGGCTGATTCGATCAAGTAGAAGAAAGGATATTAGTGACTGAAGATCAAATTAATGAAATAAAGTGAGAAGATAAGAGAAAAAAGAGGGAAAATAAATGAACAAAGCCTCTAAGAAATAAGGGACTATGTGAAAAGACCAAATCTACCTTTGATTGATGTACCTGAAAGTGACAGGGAGAATGGAACCAAGTTAGAAAACACAATTCAGGATATTCTCAGGAGAACTTCCCCAACCTAGCAAGGCAGGCCAACATTCAAATTCAGAGAACACCACAAAGATACACCTCGAGAAGAGCAACCCCAAGACACATAATTGCCAGAATCACCAAGTTTGAAATGAAGGAAAAAATGTTAAGGGCAGCCAGAGAGAAAGGTCAGGTTACCCACAAAGGGAAGCCGATTAGACCAAAAGCAGATCTCTTGGAAGAAACCCTGCAAGCCAGAAGAGAGTGGGGGCCAATATTCAACATTTTTAAAGAAAAGATTTTTCAACTCAGAATTTCATATCCAGCCAAACTAAGCTTCATAAGTGAAGGAGAAATAAAATCCTTTACAGACAAGCAAATGTGAGAGATTTTGTCACACACCAGGCCTGCCTTACAAGAGCACCTGAAGCAAGCACTAAACATGGAAAGGAACAACTGGTACCAGCCACTGTAAAAGCATGCCAAATTGTAAAGACAATAGATGCTATGAAGAAAACACATAAATTAATGGGTGAAATAATCAGCTAGCATCATAATGACAGGATCAAATGCATGCATAACAATATTAACCTTAAATATCAACAGGCTAAATGCCCCAATTAAATGATACAGACTGGCAAATTGGATAAAGAGTCAAGATCCATTGGTGTGCTGTATTCAGGAGACACATCTCATGAACAAAGACACACATAGGCTCAAAATGAAGGGATGGAGGCAGATCTACCAAGCAAATGGAAAGCAAAAAAAAAAAAGCAGGGGTTGCAATTCTGGTCTCTGATAAAACAAACTTTAAACCAACAAAGATCAAAAGAGACAAAGAAGGCCATTGCATAATGGTAAAGGGATCAATTCAACAAGAAAAGCTAACTATAATAAATACATGTGTACCCAATACAGGAGTACCCAGATTCAAAAAGCAAGTTCTTAGAGATGTACGAAGAGACTTAGACTCCCACACAATAATAGTGGGAGACTTTAACACCCCACTGTCAATATTAGACAGATCAACAAAACAGAAAATTAACAAGGATATCCAGGACTTGAACTCAGCTCTGCACCAAGCGGACTTAATAGACATCTACAGAACTCTCCACCCCAAATCAACAGAGTATACATTCTTCTCAGCACCACATTGCACCTATTCTGAAGTTGACCACATAATTGGAAGTAAAACACTCCTCAGCAAATGTAAAAGAACACACAACAAATTGTCTCTCAGACCACAGTGCAATCAAATTAGAACTCAGGATTCAGAAACTCACTCAAAACTGCGTAACTATATGGAAACTGAACAACCTGCTCTTGAATGACTACTGGGTACATAACAAAATGAAGGCAGAAATAAAGATGTTCTTTGAAACCAATGAGAGCAAAGACACAACGTGCCAGAATCTCTGGGACACATTTAAAGCAGTGTGTAGAGGGAAATTTATAGCACTAAATGCCCACAAGAGAAAGCAGAAAAGTTCTAAAATCGACACCCTAACATCACAATTAAAAGAACTAGAGAAGCAAGAGCAAACAAATTCAAAAGCTAGCAGAAGACAAGAAATAACTAAGATCAGAGCAGAACTGAAGGAGATAGAAACACGAAAAAAAAAACTTCAAAAAAGTCAATGAATCCAGGAACTGGTTTTTTAAAAAAATCAACGGAATTGATAGATGGCTACCAAGACTAATAAAAAAGAAAAGAGAGAAGAATCAAATAGAGTCAATAAAAAATGATAAAAAGGATATCACCACCAATCTCACAGAACGCAAACTACCATCAGAGAATATTATAAACATCTCTACTCAAATACACTAGAAAATCTAGATGAAATTGACAACTTCCTGGACACATACACCCTCCCAATACTAAATCAGAAGGAGGCTGAATCTCTGAATAGACCAATAACATGTTCTGAAACTGAGGCAATAATTAACAGCTTACCAACCAAAAAAAAAAAAAAAAAAAAAAAAATCTAGGACTAGACGGATTCACATCCAAATTCTACCAGAGG
Organism: Macaca nemestrina; assembly: GCF_043159975.1. Lineage (NCBI taxonomy): Eukaryota > Metazoa > Chordata > Mammalia > Primates > Cercopithecidae > Macaca > Macaca nemestrina. The sequence goes on from NC_092145.1 coordinate 89,198,320, forward strand.
TACAATCTGGAGCTGGTACCATTCCTTCTGAAACTATTCCAATCAATAGAAAAAAGGGAATCCTCCCTAACTCATTTTATGAGGCCAGCATCATCCTGATACCAAAGCCTGACAGAGATACAACAACAAAAAGAGAATTTTAGGTCAATATCCCTGAAGAACATCGATGTGAAAATCCTCAATAAAATACTGGCAAACCGAATCCAGCAGCACATCAAAAAGCTTATCCACCAAAATCAAGTTGGCTTCATCCCTGAGATGCAAGGCTGCTTCAACATATGGAAATCAATAAATGTAATCCATCACATAAACAGAACCAACAACAAAAACCACAAGAGTATCTCAATAGACGCAGAAAAGGCCTTCGACAAAAGTCAACAGGCTTTCATGCTAAAAATTCTCAATAAACTTGGTATTGATAGAACGGATCTCAAAATAATACGAGCTATTTATGACAAACCCACAGTCAATAGCATACTGAATGGGCAAAAACTGGAAGCATTCCCTTTGAAAACCAGCACAAGACATGGAGGCCCTCTCTCACCACTCCTATTCAACATAGTGTTGGAAGTTCTGGCTAGGGCAATCAGGCAAGGGAAAGAAATAAAGGGCATTCAATTAGGAAAAGAGGAAGTCAAATTATTTCTGTTTGCAGATGACATGATTGTATATTTAGAAAACCCCATCGTCTCAGACCAAAATCTCTTTCAGCCGATAAGCAACTTCAGCAAAGTCTCAGGATACAAAATCAATGTGCAAAAATCACAAGCATTCTTATACACCAGTAAGAGACAAACAGAGAGCCAAATCATGAATGAACTTCCATTAACAATTGCTTCAAAGAGAATAAAATAACTAGGAATCCAACTTACAAGGGATGTAAAAGACCTCTTCAAGGAGAACTACAAACCACTGCTTAGTGAAATAAAAGAGGACACAAACAAATGGAAGAACATACCATGCTTATGGATAGGAAGAATCAATATCGTGAAAATGGCCATACTGCCCAAGGTAATTTATAGATTCAATGCCATCCCCATCAGGCTGCCAACGACATTCTTCACAGAATTGGAAAAACCTGCTTTAAAGTTCATATGGAACCAAAAAAGAGCCCACATTGCCAAGATAATCCTAAGTCAAAAGATCAAAGCTAGAGGCATCACGCTACCTGACTTCAAACTATACTACAAGGCTACAGTACTCAAAACAGCATGGTACTGGTACCAAAACAGAGATAGAGACCAATGGAACAGAACAGAGACCTCAGAAATAACACCACACATCTACAACCATCTGATCTTTGAAAACCTGACAAAAACAAGCAATGGGGAAAGTATTCCCTATTTAATAAATTGTGCTGGGAAAACTGGCTAGCCATATATAGAAAGCTGAAACTGGATCCCTTCCTTACACCTTATACAAAAATTAACTCAAGATGGATTAAAGACTTAAATGTAAGACCTAAAACCATAAAAAAAAAAAAAAAAAAAAAAACCCTAGAAGAAAACCTAGGCAACACCATTCAGGACACAGGCACAGGCAAAGACTTCATGACTAAAACACAAAAAGCAGTGACAACAAAAGTCAAAATTGACAAATGGGATCTAATTAAATGAAAGAGCTTCTGCACAGCAAAATAAACCATCATCAGAGTGAGCAGACCACCTATAGAATGGGAGAAAATTTTTGTAATCTATCCATCTGACAAAGGACTAATATCCAGAATCTACAAAGAACTTAAGCAAATTTACAAGAGAAAAACAAACAACCCCATCAAAAAGTGGGCAAAGATATGAGCTGACACTTCACAAAAGATGACATTTATTCAGCCAACAGACATATGAAAAAACGCTCATCATCACTGGTCATCAGAAAAATGTAAATCAAAACCACAATGAGATACCATCTCATGCCAGTTAGAATGGCAATCATCAAAAAGTCAGGAAACAACAGGTGCTGGAGAGGATGTGGAGAAATAGGAATGATTTTACACTGTTGGTGGGAGTGTAAATTAGTTCAACCATTGTGGAAGACAGTGTGGTGATTCCTCAAGAATCTAGAACTAGAAATACCATTTGACCCAGAGATCCCATTACTGGGTATATACCCAAAGGATTATAAATCATGCTACTATAAAGACACATGCACACATATGTTTATTGTGGCACTATTCACAATAGCAAAGACTTGGAACCAACCCAGATGTCCATCAGTGATAGATTGGATAAAGAAAATGTGACACATATACACCATGGAATACTATGCAGCCATATAAAAGGATGAGTTCATGTCCTTTGCAGGGACATGGATGCAGCTGGAAACCATCATTCCCAGCAAAATATTACAAGGACAGAAAACCAAACACCGCATGTTCTCAATCATAAGTGGGAGTTGAACAATGAAAACACTTGGACACAGGGAAGGGATCATCACACACCAGGGCCTGTCACAGGGTGGGGGCCTGGGGGAGGGATAGCATTAGGAGAAATATCTAATGTAAATGATGAGTTGATGGGTGCAGCAAACCAACTTGGTATATGTATACTTATGTTACAAATCTGCATGTTGTACACATGTACCCTAGAACTTAAAGTATAATAACAAAAAAAGAAAAACAAGTAGTATAGAATGGGTATGAGGCATAGGTTTTATGGGAGAGCATGGTAGGATGGTGATTCCATGGAGAATGTTGAATGCCAAGTTCGGGATCTTTTAAAGATTCAGAAGATGAATGCCTTTGTGCTTTATGATAATAGTCCAAAAGTAAAATGGGGGCTGAATCTGCACCCAAGATTCTTTGCTTTGTGGATCTTTCTACAGATTATTTTAATCTTTAGTCTTTCTCATTATTCACCAGTTTAACTATCTGTGCATCTACACCTTCATGCTCAGTACAGTCTTTTTCTTTTTCCTCTGTAGAAGAAACTCCAATTCTGGCCAGGTCTATCCATGTTGGTATAACGTTTCCAACATGTACCAATATCACAGTCTGGCAGGGGTAGGGAAGACCTTCCACAAAATTGACAGCTAGTCTGCAAGAGGCCAGAACATGGAGAATGTGGAGTTCAGGCCAGAGCAGCCGTACTTCCTCCAGTCTTGGGGGAAAAAAGGAATAGACAGCTACTGTCTTTCAGAAGCCAGAAAGACACCATGACTGTGGAGCCTAAGGATCTCCAGACTGATCAGAGTCTCTGATCAAATGATTGCTGCCCTTTCAGGGACATCATTCACCTCACTATAAGTTCATGAAGTTTGGCTTCCACTCTCAAAATAATCTTAGAACATGACGAGGTGTCATTTTGGGAATTGAAAATAACTTCACGGCAGCACAACGCATCTGTGAAAAGAGTAGTTAACCAGGAGTCAACAGTCTCAGCTCTGGTGCTGATAATTTGTGAGACCCTTAGGCCAAACTCTCTTTAGGCTACAATCTCCCTATTTGCCAAATAAAGGGAGAAGGAATTAAGCTGGGTGATATTTGAGGTCCCTTTGAACTCTGATGTTGTCTGTGTCAATACTGTCTCATCCCTACCTCTCGATCATAAGGTGAACTTTGATGTTCTAAAAGCAATGAGAAAGGAAAACACCAAACCAGCTCCTCCCTCACGTGGACAGTGTATATATTTCCACCTCTGATATGCATCTCCACCAGTTCAAATAAGCTGACATAATGTCCTTTGCATTATCCACGGTGAATGAGAACAGCAAAAAGAAATGACCCACAGGGGTGATGAATTGGGCCTGTTGGCCTCACTAATGAGTTGCTTTACTCAACCAAGCTAATCTGCTATATGCTAATAAAGCAGCTTAATGACCTTATCTAAGCTTCCCATGGGAAGGTGTCACGAAGAGGTTCCAAAATACTTATTTTCCTCTGTGAAAGAAAGCATAGAAATAAGAAAACTAGTAATTCTTAAGGACTTACCATATCAGCCCTTGTGCTTATTATACACTTTCTCATCCATTATCTCATTCTGATATGAAAGGGTTCCAGGTATGGCATCTTGTCACCCCATTGACTCTCAAGGTTGAATCATTTTTATCTCTCATCATCCCCTTTATATCACTTTACTTTGGTTGAAGAGGATGACTTACCCACATAGAGAAGGACTATTCTTTTGTGGATGAGGAAATTGACATTTCGAGAGCTGAAATAGTTTACCCAAAGCAGCACATTTACATGTGTCAGAGCTGAAATTGGTCAAAACCTATGGTCATTTACATGTGTCAGAGCTGAAATTGGTCAAAACCTATGGTTTTGAACTCCATGTCCAGTCTTTTTCTGCTTCCCCTTATAAGTGCACTTAGATATCTTTCTCCTTGGGTACTAGAAATAGCAGGAGGGGGTAAATCTCAGGAATATTACATTAGCAACCCAGCGAATTTGTGAGCTATGATTTTCAGCGAATGCTTTAGACTGGGAGTACTGAAATCAGGAAAATAGCTCAGAGAGCTGCAGAATAAATTTTATTTCCATTTAAAGCAAATCACGTTGTGAGACCAGTGAGACATCAGTACAGCCTGAGTTGGCTTTAGTCCACTCCTTCAGTCACCCTGCTTTCTGTGTTATTAAAATGTTCTTGTCTTCTCTGGCTCTTACCTGCTTCTTGGCAGAGAAAGAAAGCCTCAAAACTGAAAAGAGATGTCAGTCTTCTGGAGCCCCCAAGCCTGCACCAGACCTCAGCTTCATGAGACACCCACAACAAAGAGCAACGAAAGGAGTGGGAACATCACAGTAAGGTGGCATGAGCTAAATTGCTTGTTCTCACAATGAAATAAACTAATGGAAACAGGGCCCTCAACAATTTTCTCCTCTCATTCTGTCCAAATCATCTGACACAAGCCAGAACGCCTCCACTGACACTGTCACAACACCTACACAGCCTAATGCATTTCACATGCATGGGCTTTCTACCTGGTGCTAAATCCTATACCAGATGTACTGACCAATCTTATTGTATTAACTTCTCCAAACAACCCTAGAGAATGGGGGCAATATTCGTTAATATTCATTGAGTACTTTTTTTTTTCACATTCAGGATAATTTATTTATTTATTTATTTATTTATTTTTAATTATTTTTTATTATTATACTTTAAGTTCTAGGGTACATGTGCATAACGTGCAGGTTTGTTACATATGTATACTTGTGCAATGTTGCTGTGCTGCACCCATCAACTCGTCAGCACCCATCAACTCGTCATTTACATCAGGTATAACTCCCAATGCAATCCCTCCCCCCTCCCCCCTCCCCATGATAGGCCCTGGTGTGTGATGTTCCCCTTCCCGAGTCCAAGTGATCTCATTCTTCAGTTCCCACTTATGAGTGAGAACATGCGGTGTTTGGTTTTCTGTTCTTGTGATAGTTTGCTGAGAATGATGGTTTCCAGCTGCATCTATGTCCCTACAAAGGACACAAACTCATCCTTTTTTATGGCTGCATAGTATTCCATGGTGTATATGTGCCACATTTTCTTAATCCAGTCTGTCACTGATGGACATTTGGGCTGATTCCAAGTCTTTGCTATTGTGAACAGTGCCGCAATAAACATACATGTGCATGTGTCTTTATAGCAGCATAATTTATAATCCTTTGGGTATATACCCAGTAATGGGATGGCTGGGTCATATGGTACATCTAGTTCTAGATCCTTGAGGAATCGCCATACTGTTTTCCATAATGGTTGAACTAGTTTACAATCCCACCAACAGTGTAAAAGTGTTCCTATTTCTCCACATCCTCTCCAGCACCTGTTGTTTCCTGACTTTTTAAAGATTGCCATTCTAACTGGTGTGAGATGGTATCTCATTGTGGTTTTGATTTGCATTTCTCTGATGGCCAGTGATGATGAGCATTTTTTCATGTGTCTGTTGGCTGTATGAATGTCTTCTTTTGAGAAATGTCTGTTCATATCCTTTGCCCACTTTTTGATGGGGTTGTTTGTTTTTTTCTTGTAAATGTGTTTGAGTTCTTTGTAGGTTCTGGATATTAGCCTTTTGTCAGATGAGTAGATTGCAAAAATTTTCTCCCATTCTGTAGGTTGCCTGTTCACTCTGATGGTAGTTTCTTTTGCTGTGCAGAAGCTCTTTAGTTTAATTAGATCCCATTTGTCAATTTTGGCTTTTGCTGCCGTTGCTTTTGGTGTTTTAGACAAGGAGAACTACAAACCACTGCTCAGTGAAATAAAAGAGGACTCAAACAAATGGAAGAACATACCATGCTCATGGATAGGAAGAATCAATATCGAGAAAATGGTCATACTGCCCAAGGTTATTTATAGATTCAATGCCATCCCCATCAAGCTACCAACGAGTTTCTTCACAGAATTGGAAAAAAACTGCTTTAAAGTTCATATGGAACCAAAAAAGAGCCCGCATCTCCAAGACAATCCTAAGTCAAAAGAACAAAGCTGGAGGCATCACGCTACCTGACTTCAAACTATACTACAAGGCTACAGTAACCAAAACAGCATGGTACTGGTACCAAAACAGAGATATAGACCAATGGAACAGAACAGAGTCCTCAGAAATAATACCACACATCTACAGCCATCTGATCTTTGACAAACCTGAGAGAAACAAGAAATGGGGAAAGGATTTCCTATTTACTAAATGGTGCTGCGAAAATTGGCTAGCCATAAGTAGAAAGCTGAAACTGGATCCTTTCCTTACTCCTTACACGAAAATTAATTCAAGATGGATTAGAGACTTAAATGTTAGACCTGATACCATAAAAACCCTAGAGGAAAACCTAGGTAGTACCATTCAGGACATAGGCATAGGCAAAGACTTCATGTCTAAAACATCATTGAGTACTTATTATGTTCCAGGATCTATTCTCTAGGCTTTGCATATATTAACTCATTTAATATTTACAACAATGAATCTTTTAGGAAAATTCATCAATTTTCAGGTGTATCTTTTAAAAAACATTTTAACTTCATTGAAATCTGAGTGTATCTTGTTTTCTTTTAATATTCTGTAATTTTATTTTATAGCCCTTAGTCTGTTCAGCTGCTATAACAAAGTTCCATGAACTGAGTAGCTTATAAAAAACACAAATTTATTTCTCACTGTTCTAGAGGCTGAAAAGTCAAGAAAAAGCCACCAGCATATTAAGTGTCTGGTGAGGACCCACTTCTTGGTTTAAAAAAGGCATCTTCTTGCTGCATCCTCAGATGGTGGAAGGGACAAATGAGCTCCCTAAGGCCTATTTTATAAGGGCACTAATTCCATTCATGAAGGTTTGAACCTTGTGACCTAATCGCCTTTTGGAAGTCTCCACCTCTTAATACCATCACTTTGGGGGTTAGGATATTAACAAGAATTTTGGTGGGACAAAAACATTTAGACCATAGCAAGCACTTACCACAAAGTATACATTTGTTAGTGATTACATCTCCCACTAAACCATGAGCCCTGTGAGGACAAAAAAATCTTTGGCCTTCTTTGACCTTCTTCTTCACTATTTTATCCCCAGAATTCAGTGCATTTGCTAACATACAGTAAGTGCTCAGAAAATATTGAATTAATTAATCATACAGTGAATGAATTGACAACTCAAACTGGAAAGGGGATTGAAATAATTGTAACTATCCCATTGTTTCCAGGCAGAAATATTTGCAAAGTTGACCCACATTGATAAACCCTTCTATAGGAAATCTGATTCAATATCAGTTACATCTGTTGATGTGAAATTTTATCCACCCTTACAGCCAAGCCAATTATCATTCTTGCTGCAGCAAGTTGATTCCAGGAAAATAGAAGTATCCCAATCCTGCATACCCCCACTTGCTTCCTAAAGCCTTCTTCCAGGTTGAGGGTCACCCTCTGTTCTTACCATGTATCAGTGCTCCCTGGTCCCTTCCCTGTTGCCTGAGCATCACCCTAATATTAAGAACATCAAAGTGAAAAATGGAAAGCCCTAAATTCAGAGAGGTATGAGAGAAAATCCTTTTCCCTCTGCCCATTTGCTGAGAGCCCTGTGTTTGAGCAGTATTCCTACCACCCACAAGGGTGGCAGATTAATTTGGCTGAGTCAAAAACAAGTTTAAGGAATTTCACTGAGATGCTAAAAGAAAACCACCTACAGAGATTGTGAATCATAGGGTAAGGTGAGGCCCTGGAATCTGTAATGCACACAAGCTTCCAGGTGATTCTGATATGTAGCTAGGTTTGGGGACCACTCCACTGTACCACACTGAAACCTAGATTTCTCTCTCTCTCCCTCTCTCTATTTCTCAATCTCTGTCTTAAACAGTAACAGGGTCTCACCATGTTGTCCAGGCTGGTCTCAAGCTCCTAGCCTTAAGCAATCCTCCTGCCTAGGCCTCACAAAGTGCTGGGATTACAGGCATGAGCCACTGAGCCTGACCTGAAAACTAGATTTTAAAAGTAAATGTGCAAAGACTTGTTCAACTGTCAAATTCTACACAAATTTGGGGTATGACAGATCAAGGGAGAAGGATGTAAAAGGGCCTTGTAAACCACAAAGTACTGTGTAAGTGTGACAGAACTATTTTTTTCTGAGGAGAGAGTGGGGAATGTGTGGTCCTAGACAGTGAGAGGTGTGGAATGGAGGGAGTGAATGATAGAGGGAGAGAGGTTTAGAAAAAGGGATGGAGGGAGAAAGAGAAGAGATGGAGAACCACGTTAGGGAAGAGTTGTACTGACATAAGCCATGATTATAGAAGAAATTGGTGGGGGGCTCCAGTCTTGGAAGAAACTGAAGCTCAGAGAATGCACTAGTGTCTTGTCCAAACTTGCACAGTAAATGGTGATTTTTTTTGACCATTGTGTGATAGGTACTTAGTAAATAGAAATTACGGTGCAGATGCTAGTTGTCATTCATATGTTCACCCTGTGCTAGTTCAAGTGGAGATAAATTATCCAAAATAATGTACTGCCAACACAGTCCCTAGCCAAGACTCTCCTTGGATTTTTCTTTAGGAGGCAATATTGGGTGCATTCTCTCCTTGTGCTGCATTGAAAGTTATTTAGGTCAGATTATTCATATGCAGCATCTGTCAGTCAGCCTGTCGGTAATATACAGGTCTACCTGTCTTTATTGACTTGTTGTAGCAGGACCTCTGGGGTTCCCACACATGAATTGAATGTTGTAGAAAAGATGACAAAAGAGACATATCCCAGAAAGCAGTGTAGTACAAGGGGGGGGAAACTTTGGACTTCAAAGTCAAAGAGGTCTTGCTTTAAATTTTCAGCTGTGTCACATACTGGCTGGGTGACCTTAGACAAGTCCCACCCCTTCTCTGAGATTCAGTTTCCTCAGCTGTAAAATATGAAAATAATACCTACCTAACAAAATCCTGAAAATCACTAATGAGACAAGAGATATATGGCTTGGAGAATGTGCCAGTGAAAATGACTCTCTTTTCTTCCCTACTCTTAAGGAATTCCAGTCTAATTGATGATGACAAGACACATACATCAAATAGATAAACCTTGTTAGGCAGACTAGAATCAAGTGGGGAACTGATTTCAAAAGCACTCTTGAATCTGTCCATGTCTGTTCACCTCAGTTCCCACTACCCTGGTCCAAACCACCATTATATTTCATCTGGGCAATTGCAATAGCCTTCTCACTGAGCCTTCTGCTTCCACTTTTGCCCCCCTCCAATCAAACCACTCTTCCTAAAGTTGCCAGATTGATCTTTTAAATATGTAAGTCACATCATGTTATCACCTTCTTAAAATCCTCCAGTGGGTCCCTATTGGACTTGGCATAAAATCCAAACTTCAGATAGAGGGGAAAAACAAGGACTTTTACATCAGACTGCCTGAACTCTGATCCTAGCTCTACCATTTACTAGTTATGTGACCTTGGGCAGTTATTTAATTGTTCTGTGCCTGTAAAAGTGAGATAATTATAGTAGTTTATAAGGCTACAGTGAGGATTACAGGTGTGTATATGTGTGTATCCACTTGGTATAATACATGATAAGTGCTACATTATCATGACGCTATAGCATCTGGACCCTGCCTTACTCTTCAACTCTGTGCTGCCCTAATTCCTCCCTGCTGGCCTTCCTTCAGTTCCTTGAATATGCCAAACTCTTTCCCATTCTTGGAAACTTGACACATACATTTCTTCTTGCTTTGGAAATTCTTTCCACATCCTCTTCTTCCTTCCAACCCATATCGCTCCTCCTGTTCTTTTCATGATTGGATTTTTATTCTGTCAGCTAAGCCATACTTGATTCCCTGATTAGACTCCACCTTGTTATTCTCTTTGACAGCAACTTATTTTCTCCATAACACATATCACAATCTATAGATATTTTATTTAGTTATTTGTTTACTTGTTCGTTGTCTGCTTCCCCCATGAAAATATAAAGCCTATGTGGTCAGGTCTTTGTCTGTCTTATTCAAGTAGGGTAAAATGCTATGAAGAAAAATAAAGCAAGGTAAGAATGATACTGGCTAGTTAGATGCATAAGTGGAAACTGGGATATTCCAAGTGAGTCACGTAGCAGTACAGATGAGGGTACTCAGTATTCTTGGAGGCAGATAACAGTGTAATGAAAGTTAAAAGGATTGTGAGGAGTGGGATGCTCCAGGGGAGTCTAGCTGGGAACTTCTTCTATGGTCCTTCTGTTGTTATTGTTAGGTAGGAAGAGAAGGAGAAGCTGCAACCTCTACCAAGCTGAACTTCCAAAGCTCTGCCCAGCAGCAATGGACTCAAGCTGCCCTGCAATATCTCTTAGACCAGAGCAAAGTGGAGAGCCTGTTAGGCATTATAGGGCTCAGCACTTCCAGTGATGGGCTGTGTGACCTTGGGTAAATCGTTGGTGCTCTCTGATCTCTGCCTTCCACATCTGTAACATGTGGGCTTTGGATTACCTTGTCTGTGAGGGTGCTTTTGGCCAGGACATCCCACAAGTCTATGAAATCTGAACAGGTACACTCCCTGGCCCCTTACATGGGATCTTCTGCTCCAGTTCTCTCTTCATTTATCCCTGGAATGAGGGTCTCATTCGTCTCCACCATCCTCTGCATAGAATCATACTCCCAGCTCTGGCTGGAAGGATGTGAATGGAGCAGGGGAGGAGGCCATTCCGTGAAGAGATAGCAAGAGTTTTCCATGAAATGAGCAAAGAAGTGGAAAATTAGCAGGCTATGGAAATGACCTTGCTAGCTACAGAACACCTCCCAGGTTCCTTTCAAGTTTTAGGGGGAAGGAAGAGGAATGGGAACCAAAACAAGAGACACAGAGCAGTTTTTATTTTGACGATGAACTCCTGCCATGGTGACTCCAGGGTTTGAAGGAAATTTTGGGTAACAGACTTTCTAAGGGATCATCATGTTTTTGTGTGGTATCTGAAGAGCACCCTTTGCTCCACGAAGTTCCAGAGGCCAGCTCCTGGCACTAGGTTAGTGCTGATTTGAGATAAGAGTAACCCAGTATTTTCAGCTTTGCAAAGAGATTGTCCACCATTGCAAAGAGCTTGTCTTACCAGACTCTTGTTATGAGAATTCCTGAGAGATTGAAATAACAATTGCAAACCCCCATAGCTAAAAGTGGAAAAGCTAAAGCTCAGGGAAAGGGACTGATTTTCCCAAGGTCTTACATAAAGTCATTGGCAGAGTTAGGACCTGGCTCTAGTCTTACCTTCCAATATTCTATGCTTCCTATGGGCTCTTCCTTTTGGTCTTCTTCAGTCACCAACTTGTCACTACTATCTGGGGCCTCAAGCCACAAGACTTTACAGGTTCTCGGAAGTAATACTATATCACTGAGATCTAGAATGTTCAGGCTAAAAAGGTGCCTAGAGACCATCCAGAAAGGGGTTCTCATGAAATCTTACACATGTCTTGGAGTGTGGGGGTAGCAGGGACAGGGTATAGTATCAATGACTCTCAATGAGTGGTTCATCAGAATCTTGTGCAGAAAGAGCAGAGTTGCATGCCATGTGAAATCAAGGGAATTTGAATTCTAGAGTCAGCACAAAAGCAAAAATTTTTGTGCTGGTCAAAAATTTTGACTGGTCAAAATTTCCCTTGAAAATTCTTTAAATCACCAGGACCTAGATAGTCATTTAGAAGCTAAAAAGTCAAGGTTTAACTTCTGTTTGTTTCTCTGTATATTTTTGTCATGCCCCCTCTTCTTTCTCTGGATCAGTGGAGATCAGTCTAAATTGGGGAAACAATGACATAGTAAATAAAGCACCTTTTGTCTTTTGCCAAGCAGCATACAACTAAATTTCTATAAATTAATATATTAAATATATAGTAAATATAAATATAATAAGTTAAATATATGTATCATCAACAGCACAGTAATAAGGGAAACTACTCCCTCTATTTCACCTCTACATTCGTTGGCCCTGACCACAGCCTTCTCTAGGATTGGACCTCATTATTGTTCACATCCCTCTCCTCAACTGTCCTCTCACTTTTCTCATTACCTATCATAATGAACCATATAGGCAGCCTGTTTTGCTTGTGCTTGGTCTTGGACCCAAGATCTCATTAAACGTGCATCTCATAACAGCCTTGTAGGGTATTTAGATCATGGCTTATTCCCTCCATTTTACAAAGGAAGAAACTGAGGCCTAAATCACACACTGACAGTGGCAGAGCGGTCTTGGTTCCCATTTTAGTGTTCTTTCTACCACACTATTCTCTCTCTGGACATGAAAAAGAATAATAATAGCTGCAATTTATAAAGCATTTATTTTTTGCCAAGCTCTGTGCTAAGCCATTTGTATTTATTAACTGAATTGAGAAAATGGTAGGTGATGTATGCAGAATGAATGGGAGAAAAGATTGGGGATCATCACAAGATAGAAGGCTGTTGACATTGGTTAGATGGAATAAAAACACATACTAGGAAACTTGGTGGGAATGGAAAGGAAAAGTGAGAGGCTTTTATTGGATTAGCTAGCAAACAGGATTTTGAGGTTACAGGACACATGAGTTTGAATGGAAGGAAAGACAAGTAAATGTGTGCTTTAAAGAAGGATGCTGTCTGCTGGGCGCAGTAGCTCACACCTGTAATCCCAGCACTTTGGGAGGCCAAGGCGGGTGGATTACGAGGTCAAGAGATCGAGACCATCCTGGCCAACATGGTGAAACCCCGTCTCTACTAAAAATACAAAAATTAGCCGGGTGTGTGGCAGGTGCCTGTAGTCCCAGCTACTTGGGAGGCTGAGACAGGAGAATCACTTGAACCCGGGAGGTGGAGGTTGCAGTGAGCCGAGATTGTGCCACTGCACTCCAGTCTGGTGACAGAGCGAGACTCCGTATTTAAAAAAAAAAAAAAAAAAAAAAAAAAAAGGATGCTCTCCAGATTGCTATCCAGCATCTAGGATGGCTATTCAGCATAGCCAGATAGTTTCTGGAAGAATTCCATCTCAGCATATACACGTTTTAGTCACCATACACCTGTCTAATCCTCCTTAAAGATGGAATTTCTCTCAAACATAGGTCTTCATTCATAGCTCAAAATTCGCCTCACTCCCCTCCATGTGCTGTCCATAAATTCTGCGACACAGACCCTCAAAATGTTATCTGCTTTCACTTATGTAATGGGTGTATCTGAGTAAAGGGGGAGTTTAGCAGAATCATCCTCAAGATTCTGGGTCTACATAATCTAAATGAGGAGGCTCCCTTCTGTGTCCAGCTCCATCCTATCCTTCAAACACAAATTTTTACCTAAATCTCAAGTTAAAAATGCTTAAAGCATGCCCTTCATTCAACCTGTTTGATTTCCTACTTTCTATAGACAGTCTCCCCATCCTCCCAACCCCAAGACTCCAAGCCTTAGGAATCACCTCACACTTCTCCCTCCCTTTGACTCCCCACATCAAATCAATCACAGGGCCCTGCCAATTCTCCCACTGCAGCAGGACTGACATCAATGTGGGTCTTTTTATCTGCACTGCTTAAGTTAAAGCCTCATTGCCACTGATCTGGATTATTGTAATAATTGTTTTTCCAGACTCCTGTCTCTCACTACTCTGATGTATTCTGTACCAAACAGTTACCTACTTACTGGCCCCTTATGATTATCTGTGTAACAGACTAGTCAATGGAGACACAGAGGTAACAATGGTCTTACCTTCAAGAAACTCACCATCTACTTATGGAACACATGTGAAATAACAATGAAAAAATAACCCCCCATTAAGTGTTAGGTTGGAAGCATAAACCAAAATTCTATAGAAATGTCGAAAAGGGAATAAATGCAATATTTTGTTGTGGTTTTGGGGCAAAAAGGCTTTATAGAAAGGCCTCACAGAGGAGATGACACTTGAACAAGCTATTAAAGGTTAAACAGTTGGCTTGGTGAAGAAGGGGAAGAAAGGTATTGTAGGGAGAGTCAAGTGTGTGTGTGATGGTATGAGGTGTCGTACTGTAAAACAGCCTGAAAGGCCAAAATACAAGAATATTGTCAGTAAGGCAGGACACAGAGTTCAGACAGACCTCTTTTGGAGAAAGTGGGGGTAGGGGTGGAACTACAGAGCGACCTCAGGCAGAATTCAAGCTCAGGGCACTGTCCAGGTGGTGGCTTGTTTCTTGGCAAAAGGATGACAGCCCAAGAAATGTGTCCAAGGGGTCTGCCAGCAGCAAGCTCCTGGCCCCATTTTACCAGTGAGCCTAGCCCATGGTGGCTTGCTCTTTTCCCCAGGGACAAAGTCAGGATTGGCCCTAGTCCTGTTTCTGCCAAAACACAGTCAGCTAGCCCCACCTATCTTTCCACCAGCTGCTCCAGAACCCCTCCCCATCCTAACCCAGGACCTGCCTGCACTTTTTTTCAAAAGCCTATCTGGCCCTCACACATTCCTCTCCTGACTTCATCAGCATTCTACAGACACAGATCCGGAGCACCCAGATATTTGCTTTTAATTCCTTGTTACAGTTGGTAACTAGTCAGACATGAACAGTGCAGGAGAGGACACCACCCCCACAAGGAATGTCAGGCAACTATAAGGTGATGGTCAGGCAGTTGTTACACTGTGTCTCTAAAATAATAACTGGTGGCAGCCAGTGCCAGGGAAAGGCAGTCTCCCAATAGAAAAACTCTTGAAACATGATCAGCAGCTTCCCAATAAGATCTCACGAGGTGGGCAAGTGGGCTCAAGCATGTGCATTAAGCGGAAAAATGGTGGTGCTCAACTGGTATATGACCTTCTATGAACATTCAGCTGGTAAGGGAAGAACACCTCAAGTGAGTATGCATAATTACTGGAGCAGTTAACTCTGGTAAACACTGTGCATGCTCTCCTCCCAAGTGCTAGTAGGCCACTGCACATACAGACAGCCCACCCCAAGGGAAGAATCTGGGGAGAAGGGCTGCAAGACCCCCAAAATATGCCAACTCCAAGTCAAAAGGTCAAGCAGTGCACTTGATCTCTTAAGTCACCCACTTGGCCCTCTCCCAAGGGTACTTCACTTCCTGTTCTAAATCATTTTAATAAACTTTCGCTCCTGCCCTAGAACTTGCCTCAGTTTCTCCTTCTGCTTTATGCCCCTCAGTCGAATTCTTTCATCTGATGAGGCAAGAATTGAGGTTGCTGCAGACTCATATGGATATGGATTCGTTGCCAGTAACACCCTCATCCCAAAGTGCTCACTCTTGGCTTAAGCCTCTTAGCTTATAGCCTTGCTGACTCATACTCTGAGTGCTGCTTGAACTCACTCCTAAGTGAGATATTTCCACTCATTCCTTCAGAACAGGGATTTTCTGTGCTTTTGCCACTTGTGGATTCCCTATAGCACTCAGTGCAGGGCTGTGTGGATTGAAGGGATCCAGTGATGTTTGCTGAGTGATTGAGAATGTACTGAGCTCTAAACCTCAGTGCTTCAAGTCCTTCCCTGTGATCTTGGAATGTAATTTGTCACTACACGTTTGGCCAGAAATTGTCCCCAAACTTGCCAGCCCATTTCTTGATCTCTCAGTGACCCCTCCCTTCAATCACAGCTCTCTTTAATATCACTCACCTAGAGCCTTAACTCACCTAGAGTCTTGCCATGGACTCTTTTTCTCTCCTCTGGACCTCCAACTCCAGTCTGTCTCCCCTGGGTTCCCCTAGCCCCTGCCCTTCTCTACAATGGCCCAAGCCTCACCCCCTCCCTTCTCTCAGCCTCCTCTCAGCCCAATTCAATACAGCCTTATTCTCTAGAGCCTTCTCTGCATCTCCTGTTCCTGTCCCTGTCCCTGTGCTGTTGGATTTACACCAGACTCTCTCTCCTCCCCTCTACAGCTCTCCCACAGCCCTTCCCCAGGACGGTCTTAGGGCCAGAGGCTCTCCCCAGCCCAACCCGGACCAACACATTCCACTCTGGTGCAGCAGGGTCCTAGGTGACTCATGCCCTTATTTAGCAGGCAAGGAGAAGCCTAGCTGGATGGCCAGAAGGCAGGCTACCGGGAAGTTCGAAACCCTTTAACAGAGCCAGCAGGCTGACCACATCATCTCTGGTCACTGAGCTGTTTTGTGACTGTACAGGTTGCAGTCCAGGAGCAAGTTGTACAGTCCAGGAGCAAGTTGTGCAACCGAGCTCCAATCCTGTAGGCCCTCTTCTCTCTCTCCCTCTCTACTGATACCTAGGCCACACTCACTCCCTGGCCTTCTAGGCACCCCGACCCGTTGGGGCCACCAGTACTCTGGGCGATAGGTTGCCAAAGAGAGCTTTGCAGCTGCGGCATCCCCACCACAGCCCCAGCTGCAGGCACTGCAGGTTTCTCACCTGCTGGAATTGTAACCCTGTGGGGCACATCTCCCACATCCTTCGGGTGAAGGTGGCGCAAGACAAGTCCTGCACTAGCCAGCCGCGCCCCAAATCTGGTTAGCCAAGGCACGTGGACACCTGAAACAAGGATCTGAGCAAGGTTAAGTAGTTGGGGCGGCAGGAAAAGAATAGGTGGATGCTGCACTCTACAGTGCAACCAGGCTCTCGACAGGAGGATGCACACAATGGTGTGGTGGGGGCTAGGGCTGAAAGAGGGAATACCTCAGGACCAACTACAGCCCTGATAACTTTGAAGCCCTGCCAAGATCCCACTTTCACACCCCAAACTTTTTCTTTCCCGCTATGCTGGGAGCGCGCCCTGCAGAGTCAGATCCTGAAAGAGTAGGCTGCCAGGGACCTCTGTAGAGCTGGATTCTCCCTAGTCTGAGAGGTGCAGACTGGGCAGAAATGCCTGAGCCCCTCCCTAGACTGCAGGTGATGACTCCCTACCCTACCTAACACTTGGAGAGGGCGAAGATTTCCCTCTGCTCCATCCAGCTCCAAGAAGCTTTTCTCCACTAAGCCACAGTTTATTCATATGTCAAATGGGGATACCAAAATCCATGCACAGCGCTACTGTGAGGATTGCAGTCGGTAATGCATGTGTAAAAGCACAACACAGATCTTGGCATACAGTGTGCACTCACCTTTACTTCTTTCCTCTCAACTCTCCAACCTTTAAGTGGTAGAATTCTGGCACATTTCTTGCGGGGTTGGATTCTGCACCACCTAAGCACAAATCATGCTGAACTAGCCACCTTAGCGTCAGGCTTAGTAGGAAAGTGGGAGTTGGCAGGAAAGGTCCAGAAAAAAATAAAAATAAAATAAAATAAACACCAGAGAGGAGAAACCAAGGTGACTGAAGAAATTCAGGAAGAGAAAGAGGCCAAGAAAGTAGAAAGAGACACCAGCAGGGACATAGAATCTGAGAACAAAGTGGAACTTTGAACAGAGAAACCACAGGAAAAAAATTAGACCCCAGAAAAAAATGGGTGAAGCCTCAGAGATCTAGAGAGGATACTGGAAAAAAGATTATGCCACAGAGACATAGGGGATAGGGAACTCCAAGAGACCAAGAAACCCCAGAAACCTAGGAAAGAGATAAGATTACAGAAAATGGATGAAGCACCAGTGATACAGGGAGGGGTCTCAAAGAAACAGGACTGCCGAAAAGGCGTGGAATCATAGGAGGAACAGAAGAGTTCCCAAGAGAAAAGAAAACTGCAGAAAAATATTAGAAAGGTAATGTGCCAGGGATTTAGGTAGGGGAACATGGAAAAGAGAAAAGCCCACAGGTCCCAGATGGCAGATAGGAGGCAGAACTAGCTTGCAGCTCCCACTCGGACAGACAGAGCAGCATGTGAAGACTCATATCATGAACTTTTGCTCCAAGAACTACCACAGGAACATACCAGGAAAACTGAGAGAATCCACAGACCCTCTGAAGGAACTGGAGCCACTGTAGGCTCCCTGAGATGCCAAAAAATTGAGTCTGCTTGCTTTCTCAGCAAGGATGCTGATGGTCACTTGGTGCTGTTGGGGGTGGGTGGGCACAATGGGAGTGAGACTGGCCTTTAGAACTGTGGGCTCCTTGGGAGCAAGGTGAAGCCTGTGACTATCTGCTTTCTCCTACTTCCCTGGTTACCAGTATGACTCAGCAGAGGCAGGCATAATTCCCCTGGGACTATAATTCCCTTTTCCTGGGAACCACACCCCCATTCCCCACAACAATCGCAATAAGCCCTGCCTAAGGACAGTGTGAGCTCAGGCGGTCCTATCCCTGGATCTACCTGGTGGTGTTTCTCTACTGGCTTTGGTTGACAAAGACAAATGACATAGTCTCTTGGGAGCTCTGTGACCCTGCCCACCACCTGAGAAACCTGAATACTAAACCAGGCGACCCCAAGGCAAGTTTCTCCCTATACCACTGCAGCTGATACATTCTTGAAAGCACTACCTCCTGGTTGGATGCCAACAAACAACCCTCCTAGATTAAAGCAGGAAGAAATAGGAACTCTGAACAGAACAATAACAGGCAATAGGAAAAGGATTCCCTATTTAATAAAAGGTACTGGGAGAACTGGCTAGCCATATGCAGAAAATTGAAGCTGGATCCCTTCCTTACACCTTATACAAAAATTAACTCAAGATGGATTAAAGACTTAAATGTAAAACCCAAAACTATAAAAACCTTAGAAGAAAATCTAGGCAATACCATTCAGGATATAGGCATGGGGAAAGATTTCATGATGAAAACACCAAAAGCAAAAATTAACAAATGGTATCTAATTAAACTAAAGAGCTTCTGCACAACAAAGAGGCTATCATCACAGTGAACAGACCACTTACAGAATGGGAGAAAATTTTCGCAATCTATCCATATGACTGAGGTCTAATATCCAGAGTCTGTAAGGAACTTATACAAATTTACAAGAAAATAAAAAGCAACCCCATTAAAAAGTGGGTAAAGAACATGAACAGACACTTCTTAAAAGAAGACATTTATGCAGCCAACAAACATATGAAAAAAAGCTCAACGTATCTGATCATTAGAAAAATGCAAATCAAAACCACAATGAGATACCATCTCACACCAGTCAGAATGGTGATTATTAAAAAGACAAAAAACATTAGATGCTGGCAAGCCTGTGGAGAAATAGGAACACTTTTACCCTGTTGGTGGGAATGTAAATTAGTTCAATCATTGTGGAAGACAGTGTGGCGATTCCTCAAAGACTTAGAAGTAGAAATACCATTTGAGCCAGCAATCCCATCACTGGGTATATACCAAAAGGAATATAAATTATTTTATTATAATAGAATAATTTTAATAATAATTATAATACATACATGCATGTGTATGTTCATTGCAGCACTATTCACAACAGCAAAGACATGGAATTAACCTAAACGCCCATCAATGATATCCTGGATAAAGAAGATCTGGTACATACACACTATGGAATACTATGCAGCCATAAAAAGGAAGGAGATCATGTCCTTTGCAGGGACATGGATGGAACTGGAAGCCATTATCCTTAGCAAACTAACACCAGAAACAGAAAACCAAATACTGCGTGTTCTCACTTATAAGTGGGAGCTGAATGATGAGAACACTTGGACACAAGTGGGGAACGACATACACTGGGGCATTTCAGAGGGTGGGGGGTGGCAGGAGAGAGAGCATCAGGAAGAATAGCTAGTGGATGCTGGGTTTAATAACTAGGTGGTGGGATGATCTGTACAGCAAACCACTGTAGCACACGTTTACCTATGTAACAAACCTGTACATCCTGCACATGTACCTCTGAACTTAAAATAAAAGTTGAAAATTAAAAGAAAAAAATGAAATCCTTTTTTGCCCCTAGGTCACAAATATATTTTCCTAATTTTTTATTAACTTTACAAATTTTTACTAACTTTACAGATTTCATCTTTAGTATTTAGCTATTTAATCTATTTTGAATCCATCCTTGTATGTAGTGTTAGCTAGGGGTTCAGTTTTATTTTTCTTAATATAGTGAGCCAGTTTTTCCAGCTTTATCTACTAAATAGTCAATTCTGTCCCCATTAATTTTTGGTGGAACCTTTATTGTATATTAGATTTTCATTTATACCGAATTTTTTTCTTACTTGTCTGCTTCCTTCAAATGAGAAGATCTACTTGACAGCAGGGACTGTCTGCCTTGTATGCTCAGGACATAGCACAGTGCCTAATGCACAGTGAGTGCTCCATAAATATCTCCTGATTGAAATAATAAATAAATGCAGCAACCATAATATTTATTCTGAGCCTATTAATTGACCACAACTTGGGATAAAATATTTTTGACTGGCCGGGCGCGGTGGCTCAAGCCTGTAATCCCAGCACTTTGGGAGGCCGAGACGGGCGAATCACGAGGTCAGGAGCTCGAGACCATCCTGGCTAACATGGTGAAACCCCGTCTCTACTAAAAAAATACAAAAAACTAGCTAGGTGAGGTGGCGGGCGCCTGTAGTCCCAGCTACTCGGGAGGCTGAGGCAGGAGAATGGCGTAAACCCGGGAGGCGGAGCTTGCAGTGAGCTGAGATCCAGCACTGCACTCCCGCCTGGATGACAGAGCGAGACTCCGTCTCAAAAAAAAAAAAAAAATATATATATATATATATATATGTATTTTTTTTTACTTTAAAATGAACATTTATGTTTCATGTATTTTGCAAAGCCCATAAAAAAATGGCCCCATTCTCTCCCTTCAGCTAGCTTGTGATCTGAGGAAGAGCTCACAACGAAGAAAATAAAATAATTCATCATTTTATTTTCTGAACACCTCCCATGTGCAAAGCCTTGTGCGAGGTATTTTACATGCATTATCTCATTTAATTAAAATAGAGTTGTAAAAATTAGAATGTGTCCAAGGGCATTTATATCTGTAATAAGTTGAGTTTTGAAATGAATATGATATGAATTTTGTTGTGATGAACATTGGTTTTCAAAATTTTTAGCAGTTGATTAATTTTTATATTTTAACAAACCCTTAACCAATAGATAAAACAACCAAAAGAGATACATGGATTCTTCAAGTCATTTAAATTTTTGCTGCTTGGTCAGTTGTGAGACAGCCACCCTGCCCTGCCGCCAGAAGCCTCAGCTTCTGAGCAGCACAGTGTGCAAATCACTGCAGTGGGCAAGAAAGAACTGTAGGTTCCAATGCTTCATAAAACTAAAGTATTAAGACAGGCCACCTTCACTACTTTTCTCCATTGTCTTGATTCCTTGCTGCATTCCAGAACAGGGTCCTTTCTTCAAACCCTGGATTTCAGTGACTTCTGTCCATCTCTAATATGTTTCTCATTTACTTTGTTACTTTGGTAAAATGTGAATAACATAAAATTTGCCCTTTAAATCATTTTAAGTGTACATTTTAAGTGTACAGTTCAGTGGCATTAAGTACATTCACATTGTTGTACAAACATCACCACCATCCACCTCCAGAACTTATCGTCATCCAAAACTGAAAACCCACATGAAACATAAATGTTCATTTTAAAGTCAAAAATTTATTAAATTATGGGTTATTAAACAATAGCTCTCCATTGTCTCCTGATCCCAACCTCTGGCAACCCCTGTTCTACTTTCTGTCTCTATGAACTTGACAACCATAGGTATCTCGTATAAGTGGAATTATACAATATTTGTCCTTTTCTGACTGGCTTATTTCACTGAGCATGTCTTGAGGCTCATCCATGTTGTAGCATTTGTCAGAATTTCCTTTGTTTTTAAGATTAAATGATATTCAATTGAAAGTATATACCCCATTTTGTTTATTCATCTATTGATGGACATTTGGGTGCTTCCACTTTTTGGTTATTGTGATTAATGCTGCTATGAACATTGGTATACAAATATCAATTTGAGTTGCTGCTTTCAATTCCTTTAGGAATTATACCCAGAAGTGGAATTGCTGGATCATACAGTAATTCTGTTTAGTTTTTTGAGGAACTGCCGTACTGTTTTCCACGGCAGCTGCAGAATTTTAAATCCTCACAAGCAATGCATGAGTTCCAATTTCTCCTCATAATTGACAACACTTGTTGTTTTCTGATTTTCTTATAGTAGCCATCCTAATAAGTGTGAAGTGGTATCTCATTGTGGTTTTGATTTGTATTTCCTAATGATTAGTGGTGTTGAGCATCTTTTCATGTGTTCATTGAACACTTGTATATCACCATTGGAGAAATTTCTATTCAAGTTACTTGCCCATTTTTACTTGAGTTGTGTGTTGAATTACAAGAGTTCTTTATATATTCTAAATACTTGACCCTTATCAGATTTATTATTTGCAAATATTATCTTCCACTCTTAGGTTGTCTTTTTGCTTTCTTGATAGTATCCTTTGAGGCACAAAGATTTTTAATTTTAATTGAATTCAACTTATCTTTTTTTCCTTTTAAATCTTGTGCTTTTTGTGTCATATCTAAGAATCTATTGCCAAACCCAAGTTCATTAAGATTTACCCATGTATTTTCTTTTAAGAGTTTCATAGTTTTAGTTCTTACATTTAGTTCTTTGATCCATTTTGAGTTAATTTTTGTATGTGGTTGAGGTAGGGGCCCAAATTTATTCTTTTGCATGCAGCTATGTGGTTGCCTTGGCACCATTTGTTTAGAAGACTATGCTTGCCCATTAACATGTTTTGACAGTCTTATCAAAAATCAATACTGAAGATATAAGGGTTTATTTCTGGATTCTCAGTTGTAGTCCACTGATATATATGCCTATCCATATACCAGAACCACATTTTTTGATTACTGTATCTTCGTAGTAAGTTTTGAAATCAGGAAGTGTGAGTCCTCCAATTTTGCTGTTCTTTTTAAAGATTGTTTTCATTATTTGCAATTCCTTGAGATTTCATATAAATTTTCAGATGGACTTTCCTATTTCTGCAAAAAAACATCATTGAGATCTTGACCGTGATTATATTGATACTAGAGATCACTGTGTAGTATTGACATCTTGATACTATTAAGTCTTCCAATCCATGAGCTTAAAATGTCTTTCCATTTATGTGTGTCTTTAATTTCTTTAGGCTATGTTTTGTAGTTTTCAGTGTATAAGTGTTTTTTTGTTTTGTTTTGTTTTGTTTTGTTTTTTGAGACAGAGTCTTACTCTGTCACCCAGGCTGGGGTACAGTAGCAAGATCTTGGCTCACCGAAACAGCAACCTCCACCTCCTGGGTTCAAGCAATTCTCCTAGCTCAGCCTCCCGAGTCGCTGGAATTACAGGTACACACCACCATGCCCGGCTAATTTTGTTGTTGTTGTATTTTTAGAAGAGATGGGGTTTCTCCATGTTGGCCTGGTCTCAAACTCCAGACCTCGAGTGATCCACCTGCCTTGGCCTCCCAAAGTACTGGGATTACAGGCATGAGTCACCACGCCCAGCCAGTGTATAACTCTTTAGCCTCTTTGGTTAAGTTTAATCCTAATCATTTTCACTATTTTGAAATTTTTACAGTTCTTATACTTTTGCTGTATGCAATGGAATCATTTGTCATTTTTCACAGTGTACACAAGTTTTTAAAATATATTTTTGACAATTCTGTTGTGTTCCTCTTCTGGTAAGGGAGCTCTCAATGTTACTCTTGGCTCTAGTTTCAGTTCTGACACTAATATCCTGTGTGGTCTCAACCAGGTCCCCTTCTACTCTCTAGGCATAAGTTTCCCCATGTACCATTAGGAGGTGAAGAGTGGCTTAGAACAGTGATTTTTTTTTTTAAATGTATTTTGCTATTCCCAAGATGTGTTTCCAAGAATATGAAGGCCAGAGTGGGATGATCAAACAGGGGTTCTGCTTTTATCTGTTTAATATATTGTGCATATAATTTTGCTCAAAGAAATAATTTTTTTCTTCAAAAGTAGGAGAAATAGCTGAAATTTAAGAGTCCTTCTAAGTCTGCAGTTCTGTATTCTTAAGCCAGTAAGTGTGAAGAGGAGATGTGTGATGAAGAGGGTATAAATTGGATAAAGGGCAAATACTTTTGGGGAGGAAAGAAAGGGACAAAGCAAGTGAAGAAAAATCAAGTGAATACACTTGCTTCCCACCCCCTCCCTGAACACTCAAGGGTTTTCAGGCCCTTAAGAACCATTCTATGGGCTCAGGAAGCATGACCTTAGCCTTCAGAAATGCCCACAACAACATTCTCTTCTGGAAAGCCCCACCCCTGTAGCACCCCCTCTCACCATGACTACTACTGCTGTTTTGCTGAAGACATAGATCACTGTAAGGCAAGCTACCACTAAACTTGTCTTTCACTGGCTTTATGACTTGAACTGGGTGTCTCTCATCTTAGGTATCATCTTGCCTAAGGTATACCTCAGAAGCTAACCACAGTCCTAAGCAGGCCCTGGATTGACCTTCAGTACAGGAAACAAGAAGCAAAGCAAGAAAACAGACAGGAGCAGTACTATTCTGAGGTTTTTCTTAACTTAAATATATGATTTAAAGAATACATACAGAAAAAGAACATGAACCACACAAGTAGCATGTAATAAATAACTATGAAGTAAAACACTTGTATAACCACTACCAGGTCAAGAAATAGAACAATACAAACACCTCAACATTACTTCATGTGCTCCTCTTTATTTCTGTCTCCATCTTTCCCCACTAGAGGTAACTACTATCCTAGTTTTTACAGTAATCATTTCTTTGCTATTCTTTATAATTTTATACCATAAATAGGCAATGTGTTTCCTTATACTTCTCTACCTTTGGCCTATAGTAGTTAAAAGCCCAAGCTCTGAAAAAGATGGCTTGAAAGTCTATTTTTGCTACCTATTAGCCATGTGACCTTGGGAAAGTTACTTCTCTTAGTATGTTAGATTTCATACCTAATAGGCTAATAATTGTATATTGTACAATTCTAATGAGACTCTGATGAACGGATCCAAATAAATTAGAAAAGTACTTGGTATATAGCTTGTGCTCGTTAATACTCAGCTATTATTGTTATTCCAACAATGTGGAAAGGAAAATATGTTCTGCTCAGAGGAGGGTGCTAGGACATGGAAGTCATCAAAGGGGTGGCAGGAAAGCTACCAGGTTCCTGCCTAAAGGCCTCATTCTTCTGCAGAAAAATTAAGCTGACTATAAAACACTTTCAAAGTGGCAGTAGTGCCATAAGAAATTATCATACTAAGAGTTACAGTAGCACCAGCAACCAGGAGTGTCAGTGTCCCAAGCAGCTCTAAGATTATAAATACTAGTGGAAACTCCATTGCTAGTGAAATCACAGTGGCCATTGAGAACACAAGCAGCAGCAACAGCAACAATGCTAGCATAGAAGCAAGCACCAATGCAGACATGAGCATCAGTGAAGAGGTGGGCACCTGCAGAATTGAGACTGGCAGCAAAACTGCAAGTGCGGCCAATACTATGATGTTCAATGAAGACATCAGTGTCAATCATAGCTGAGTGCCAATGAAGGCTTCAACACCTTCAGGAGCTTGAGCCTGAGCACACTTGAGAGTCTGAGTTCCAGTGGGTGTCTGAGTTCCAGTAGGAGTGAGAGTGGCAAACAGCAGTCCACCATTTTGGCCCTCAACCAGTCATACTATAGCTCCAGGTGAGTATCATGCTTGTCACTACCTCCTGCATCCTGGCTTCCTTGCTTACAGGTCTGTCCAAAGGAGCCCAAGAAATGAAAGCCTAGTTAAGTAGAAAAACGTCATAGGAAAGGCAGCTCTGGAGGGTTTCAAGAAGAAGGGGATTAAGCATTTTCATAGATAATATGCAGAGAAATTTACTGAAATCCTCAGAGAAGTTAGAGCAGAAAGAATCCTCCTTCTTTGCCTGCCCCTAAGCACCCTAGCAGCTTCCCACATGAGGAAGATACTGGAGATTTTTCACTTTGTTTTGACTCATACTAGGACCATCTAACCTAGGTAGAAGGAAAGGCCAACTTGGGAAGAAAGATAATTGTTTTTAGGACCCCTTTCCATCTCAGCACCAGCTGCCAGCCAGTGTTCATGAATAGGAATGTGGAAACCATGCCTCTCCCCACTCCATATTTCAGGACTCTTTCACTGCCCATCAGTAGGACTCTACCTCTTTCTCCTTTTTATTCTCCATCTATTATAGTACCCCTACCTACCTAATTTCAGATCCATGCCTACATGGGTTCTTTTTCTGATAATCTTGACTTACTGAGCCCTGAGCTGGGCACCAGTGGTTCCAACTCTTTCCATGCTTTGGGAACCTTAAAATCAGGGGTGCAAGCTGAGTGCAGTGGCTCACACCTGTAATCCCTGCTACTCAGGAGGCTGAGGCAGGTGGATCATTTAACCCCAGGAGTTTCAGGTTGTAGTGAGCTATGATCACGTCGCTGCACTCCAGTCTGAGGGACAAAACAAGACCCTTTCTCTAAAGAAAAAAAAGAAAGTTACAAGTACTAAAGACAGATTGCCAAGGTTTGCATCCTGGTTACATCACTAAACACAATGTGAGATTTGGGGCAAGTTAAGGGGGTTAATAATATTATCTAGCTTATGATGTTTAATGAATTTTTAAAAATCAGGGCCCCAAGAGTCTAAAGAAGAGAAATCCCAGCAAGAAAAAGACCCCATTTTGGGAGGGGAAGAATACACTATTTGTATGTGGTAGTACCAGGGAGGGCTTTAACATGACATTTGAACTCGGTGGCAAAGGATTAGGCATTTACTACTTGGGAGCAGATAGGCATACCAGGCTGATTAACTACCATAAGCAATGGCCAAGAGGCATGAACCAAGCACGTCATGTTCAAAGAAAAGTGAGCAGCTGGAATACAGGATACAAAGGGGGAAAGGGCAGGATATAAATCAGAAAAGCAGGATAGGGATCAGCAAAGGAGCTTGGACTTTATCCTGTAAACAAAGAGGAGCCATTGAGGGATTTTAAGCTGGAGAGAGGCATGACCAGAATTGAGGTTTACAAAGAGGATGGAAATGCATCTGAAACAATCAACAAAGTGGTCTCTAGGTGAGGTTGTCTGCAGTGTTTATCTCACTAGTTCATGACATATGGATTTTTCATTTCCCATCTCACCTCTCCCAGGTACCAACTCTGGGAGGCCAGTTAGCCAGACAATGGGGCCCTGATGGGAACTCTCCATGGGCTCAGTCCACCTTCATCATGGATGATGAGACTTAACTATATCATTATAGCCAAGCCTAAGTAGGATACTTCTGGTCCCCAGGATGGTGGAATTGGGAAGGGATGGGGGAGGTTGGAATGGTTCCTTCTATAGGATGCCTTTGCAATAAGGCAAAGTTGCCTATGGGAGCCCTTCGATGGTCCAGTAGGTCAAATTTTCTGTCTCTGTTGTGTCTAGGATACAGGTACCACTCCATTTTAGCCAGGGAAGATACAGAGGGAAACCCAACACCTAAGACAGGAGAAGAAGCACAATTCCAGGCACTCATCAGGATGGAAGAGGGAAGTTAACAAGCAGAAAGCCACCTTTTAGCCCAAGCCCCCAAGGCCCATCCCAGGGTCCATGGGAAGTAGGTAGCAGACTCCTTTCTGCAGACTCAGACTGATCTGCCATGGTCATAAATCCTAGGTCCACCAAGAGCCTGAAACTTAAGAAGCAGGTGCGTCTGAGTGAGATGCGGTTTGCCTCCTGCCTAGATGAAGTGACAGTAAAGGAGATCTGTGCAGACACCTCCTTCATGATCAGTTGGCACACAACCAACACTGTGGTCATCTTCTGGTAAGGCAGTCATGAGAATTACCTTCTCTTCCGTATTATTCATTCCTTCTTACCTTATCTCTTCTTTTAAAATTCTTGTGAAATTATTTTTTACCAAATTGTGAAATGTAGACAGTCATCCCTCACTGTCTGCAGGGTGTGAACACTTATTGAACATTCTGTCCTGCCATGCCTGGATTTTAGGAATTACAGGCACCAGAAAAGACACAGAGATAAAAGGAAAAAAAAAATTTAAAAAAAAATTGCACTGACAGCTGGTTTTGAAGGTCTACACAGACTTCCTTCGTGTACCCACACCTAATTTATTGAGTGGCCACCAAGGCTGTTTACTTAGTGGATGTTTAATAAATACTTTTAGGAAATTAAAAACTGAAACAGCCATACACTGAGACCCAGGAATGCAGTCTTACATGTGAATACTCAGACCTACTCTATACACTGCTGTTTAACAAACCCATGTGAGCCCAACCACCTCAGTGCCTTCTCACGTGCACTTGCATAGTACATATATCCATACTTATATTTACCCATACATACTTGTAGATGCACACATCTCTGTTTCTACATACCCATACATGTCCATTTATATTTTTCTCATACATTATTCTCACAATAAAGCATATTCCTACATAAACCATGCTGCTACACTGACCCACACACATGCTTCTCCATCAATGCCCACACACATTCACCCACATGTACATGCAATCACATGTACATATTCTTCTGCTTATATACACACCATATCCAACACATACTAACTCACAACTCATATTTTACACACACTCACATTTCATGCACAGGTACATTTCCACACACAGGCTTACACACATACACCTGTATTTATAGGCACGGCCACACTCCTAGACATACCCATGCTCATGTACTTACATACACCTCTGATCACATTCCCTACACCTACACATACCTATGATCATCTACACACTCACACCTGAGTTTTTTCTATTTATTGCACACACATACACATTTCCATGCACAAGCACATTCACATAATTAGTTCTACATACAGATGCGTGCCCAAGGTTTTCTTTTTTTTCTTGCTCCTTAAGAAGAAATTATCTCAAAGAGGAAAGTCATTCATCACTCCTCTCCGTGCTCTTTCTTAGATAACCATTCCAGTTTTGTGTGTGTATATTGTCATTATTCCCCCCCCCCAAAAAAAAAACAAGAATTGCTGGTTTCCTGCTCTGTGCTGGTAAGTTGTTTCCTCTGTTTCCTCCTTTCCCTCTCCCCATCTCAGTCTCTACCTCAAGTTCACCTCAGAGTGGGATTGGCCAGGCCAGTTTCCCTCAGGTGCAGTACTTCGAGTGGTGCATTACTTCTCTGATCTAGGCACTCTCACAGGACCCTTTACTACGAAGCCAGAAAGGTCTTTGCAATCTCTCACTCTGCTCCAGTTAGCCCTTGATATACTACGCAAGAGAAGATAAATAAATGCTGACTCTTTAGGGGTTTTATTAATTGAAAAGATGAAAAGATAATTCCACAGCCTCCTAAAGAGTTTAGCAGCCCTCACTCTCAGTAGGTTTATCCTTAAGTTTGACTCAAATCCTCATACCGTAGCCAAAGTCCATTTCTTTTCTAACAGCGTCTAAAGAGAGAAACTAGCCACCTCCCTCCTTTATATAAACACAATAGACTAAAACACTGTTAATCTTTAGGCCTGGTCTTCACTGAGTTAAACATTGGAAACAATAGTTTTTCAGTATTTGTGAGAAATTTGTGGTGATTTATGGGATCAGATGAAAAGAAAGACCTTTTAGCCAGAGAACAGCCTTGATCCCACATCTTAGCTTCCTTTAGTTCTCAAACCCAACATTCATCCCTTCTGTTTGATGACAGAGATTTTGAAACCTTCACTCTGAAATATGAGAAATGTATCCCCCTTCAACATATTTGCCTGAAGGATTTGTGTTTTCCAAGGGGAGTCCACAGAGGTCAAGGCATAAGCCAAGGACTGATGTTCAGGTGTGAGGTGGATAGGATTAGGGAGGCAACAGATATTTCTTGTCCCCAACAAAGCCTTCCCCTTAACTAGCCCTAAGTGGCCCTTGGTCAGCATTGCTGGCTAAGTCCCTGCTTTCTGCATTCCTATCCACCACTCCCCACTCCATCCTTTACCTACTTCTCCAGACAGTAATATCCAAGAGCAGAAGCAGAATCATTGTCCAAAGAACATGACTCAGGATTCTACTGATGGAGGTCAATTAACTTACCTCAGTGAGTCCCACTGACTCTCTACCTGTGAGTGTCCCTGAAAGAGCAGGTTAGTGGGCAGGGGATTAGAGGCCTTGGGGATGCCTTCAGGGAATGCATGCCTGGCTAACAACTCCACATCCTTCCCAAGTCCCCTGGGTGGTCCTACATGCACATTCTCAGGCCCATGGGGCCCTACAGGGCCCCATCTCTCATCTCCATAAAGGTGACATTAGTGTGTTTTCTAAACTGGTAACATCTGTTTCTTGCCTTGAACCAGGTCTCATCAGAAGAAAACCTTACCCTGGAGATCATTTGCTGATGTAAGTAATTTACCAGCTTGTGATTTCTCCACCTAACAAATTCTCCCGGCCTTCTGTCTTTCCTTGGTCCTTCCCATTGGCCTCTGTACATGAGGAAGGCTAGTGTCTGGTCTGTGTCATCTCAATTCGTGCTACCATCCAGCTCCGGAGAGATCATGTCAGTGACGCTCGCTGACCTGGCACTCCATTTGCTCTCTCTCATGAATTTATGTCTTAATCCTACCATGCCCAGTGTGTTATCTTTACCCAGACTGTTCTAATAACTGTGACCAACATTGGGACTTCAGAGAAGATCACTGGGAGAGCAGTACATCAGCGGGGACTTTCTGTAAGTAGACACTGGTTTCAGTAAATTAGGCCCAATGTTCAGCAAGTGCCTCTGATGCACTAGGCACTATGCCAGAGGCTGAGGAGGATGATGGATAGAGAAATCATGGGTCAGTTCTGACCCTAGCATGTGCTCCTTAGGACCTCTCTGGAGAGGGCAAGAGGTAAATAAATCAAGTCCACACAGAATGAGCTTTGACCCAGGAGCAGTAAGAGGGAGGGCAGGTTAGGGAGAGCTTCCCTGGGGAGGTGACATTTGAGCAGAACCTTGAAGGAGAGGGAGAATCTCTTCAGGAGAAAGGGAGGGAAGGCCATGCTGACTGGAGAGAGATACTTATGTAGGGAGACAGAGTCGAAGAAGTATGAGAAGTAAAAGTGAAGAACAGCAAGTAGATTTGAAATGTCACTACATACTCCAGAGTTGTAAGGGACAAGATCAGAGAGTTTTGTGACTCAACCAAGACAGGCATCTGAATACGAGGTTGAAGATTGGACTTGATCTGCCAGACAATAAAAAGCCACTGGTTTTTTAGCAGGAGAGTGACACGATTGGAGTTGCACCTTGGGAAAGGCCTGTAATATATGGAAGTGGCATCCAAAGACAGTAAGAAGCAGCTAGATTAATTCCAAACCTTGTCTCTGAGACAGCAATTTCCTCCATCTCATGACCTCAAAGTAGTTTATAGACCCTAGTAGGAAGCCCTGGTGTGTATATGTTTGAAGGGTATGTTAGTTTGCATGTGCACACTTCTGTATGGATATGTGTGAATCCTTGCTAATATATATGTAAGTATGTGTATATAAGAATGCACTTGCATGGCCTATATGCTGGTGTATCAGTGTGGAGGCATGTATAAATAGAATGCCTAGGTGTGTATGTGTACAAGTACTTGCTTGTTTGTGTGTATGTGAATATATGTACCCACACGGAAGTACATGGGAGGGTCCATGTAGGAAGATATATGTATGTAGTTCTATGAATATGTCTAAAAAATACCTGTCTGCATGTACATGTTGCTGTCTGCATTTGTGTGCATCTACTGACATGTATGTGAGTATGTATCTTGACACACAATTAAGCTTTAATTGCAGAGTATCCCCTTTTGGATTGCAAAGGATGGATTTTTAGTCCCAGACTGGTCTTTTCATACCCTCCACCACCCTCCTGGCCCACTTATATCCACTACAAGCTGCTGAGGGAATGTACATCGTCCTTAATATTTGCTTTCACAAAACAGAATAGGAAAGGTAAAACATTCTCGGGTCCCCTTGAGGTCTGAGAGAGTTTGCTCTGGGACCTCCAAGCCCATTGAGGGAACTAAGGCTTTCTGTAAATCAGGTTGGCAGAAAAAAACAGAACACAGCTGCGTACAGCTAGTCAGTGGAGAAAGCCTGCTGATTTCTGAATGTGTTAACCATGTGCAAGTGGGAGACAGGCTGGGACACCCTGGTAGAAGTAGGGAAAGCCCAATATGGAGTTGATCCCTGATCAGAATGCTTCAGTAAGCATTTGACATGCTTTCCTTTGGACAATGGCAGCTGGCTTCCACTCACCAGTGACCCTAATGGCCAGTATACAGGCCCTAGGCCCTTACCCCTTGCCCTCTCTTTCTTTAGATTTATCCTTCTCCTTAACATTGTCACATCCTTGACTATCAGCACTGCCCTAGATCCCTTCCTCTCAGCACTAACACAACACCCCTATAGTAGACAGAATGATCGCCTCCCTAATATATCTTTATCCTAATCTCCAGAGCCCAAGAAAATGTTACCTTCCATGGCAAAAGATAATTTGTAGATGTGATAAGGTTAAGAATCTTTTTTTTTTTTTAATACTTTAAGTTCTAGGGTACATGTGCATAACGTGCAGGTTTGTTACATATGTATACTTGTGCCATGTTGGTGTGCTGCACCCATCAACTCGTCAGCAACCATCAACTCGTCATTTACATCAGGTATAACTCCCACTGCAATCCCTCCCACCTCCCCCCTCCCCGTGATAGGCCCCGGTGTGTGATGTTCCCCTTCACAAGTCCAAGTGATCTCATTGTTCAGTGCCCACCTATGAGTGAGAACATGCGGTGTTTGCTTTTCTGTTCTTGCGATAGTTTGCTGAGAATGATGGTTTCTAGCTGCATCCATGTCCCTACAAAGGACACAAACTCATCCTTTTTTATGGCTGCATAGTATTCCATGGTGTATATATGCCACATTCTCTTAATCCAGTCTGTCACTGATGGACATGTGGGTTCATTCCAAGTCTTTGCTATTGTGAATAGTGCCACAATAAACATACGTGTGCATGTGTCTTTATAGCAGCATGATTTATAATCCTTTGGGTATATACCCAGTAATGGGATGGCTGGGTCATATGGTACTTCTAATTCTAGATACTTGAGGAATCGCCATACTGTTTTCCATAATGGTTGAACTAGTTTACAATCCCACAAACAGTGTAAAAGTGTTCCTATTTCTCCACATCCTCTCCAGCACCTGTTTCCTGACTTTTTAATGATTGCCATTCTAACTAGTGTGAGATGGTGTCTCATTGTGGTTTTGATTTGCATTTCTCTGATGGCCAGTGATGATGAGCATTTTTTCATGTGTCTGTTGGCTGTATGAATGTCCGCTTTTGAGAAATGTCTATTCATATCCTTTGCCCACTTTTTAATGGGGTTGCTTGTTTTTTTCTTGTAAATTTGTTTGAGTTCTTTGTAGGTTCTGGATATTAGCCCTTTGTCTGATGAGTAGATTGCAAAAATTTTCTCCCATTCTGTAGGTTGCCTGTTCACTGTGATGGTAGTTTCTTTTGCTGTGCGGAAGCTCTTTAGTTTAATGAGATCCCATTTGTCAATTTTGGCTTTTGCTGCCGTTGCTTTTGGTGTTTTAGACATGAAGTCTTTGCCCATGCCTATGTCCTGAATGGTATTACCTAGGTTTTCTTCTAGGGTTTTTATGGTATTAGGTCTAACATTTAAGTCTCTAATCCATCTTGAATTAATTTTCATATAAGGAGTAAGGAAAGGATCCAGTTTCAGCTTTCTACTTATAGCTAGCCAATTTTCCCAGCACCATTTATTAAATAGGGAATCATTTCCCCATTTCTTGTTTTTCTCAGGTTTGTCAAAGATCAGATGGCTGTAGATGTGTGGTATTATTTCTGAGGACTCTGTTCTGTTCCATTAGTCTGTATCTCTGTTTTGGTACCAGTACCATGCTGTTTTGGTTACTGTAGCCTTGTAGTATAGTTTGAAGTCAGGTAGTGTGATGCTTCCAGCTTTCTTCTTTTGACTTAGGATTGTCTTGGCAAAGCGGGCTCTTTTTTGGTTCCATATGAACTTTAAAGCAGGTTTTTCCAATTCTGTGAAGAAACTCATTGGTACCTTGATGGGGATGGCATTGAATCTGTAAATGACTTTGGGCAGTATGGCTATTTTCACGATATTGATTCTTCCTATCCATGAGCATGGTATGTTCTTCTATTTGTTTATGTCCTCTTCTATTTCACTGAGCAGTAGTTTGTAGTTCTCCTTGAAGAGGTCCTTTACATCCCTTGTAAGTTGGATTCCTAGGTATTTTATTCTCTTTGAAGCAATTGTGAATGGAAGTTCATTCATGATTTGGCTCTCTGTTTGTCTGTTACTGGTGTATAAGAATGCTTGTGATTTTTGCACATTCATTTTGTATCCTGAGACTTTGCTGAAGTTTCTTATCAGCTTAAGGAGATTTTGGGCTGAGACCAATGGGGTTTTCTAAATATTCAATCATGTCATCTGCAAAGAGGGACAATTTGACTTCTTCTTTTCCTAACTGAATACCCTTGATTTCTTTCTCTTGCCTGATTGCCCTAGCCAGAACTTCCAACACTATGTTGAATAGGAGTGGTGAGAGAGGGCATCCTTGTCTTCTGCCAGTTTTTAAAGGGAATTTTTCCAGTTTTTGCTCATTCAGTATGATATTGGCTGTGGGTTTGTCATAAATAGCTCCTATGATTTTGAGATACGTTCCATCAATACTGAATTTATTGAGAGTTTTTAGCATGAAGGGCTGTTGAATTTTGTCAGAGGCCTTTTCTGCATCTATTGAGATAATCATGTGGTTTTTGTCTTTGGTTCTGTTTATATGCTGGATTAAGTTTATTGATTTGCGTATGTTGAACCAGCCTTGCATCCCAGGGATGAAGCCCACTTGATCATGGTAGATAAGCTTTTTGATGTGCTGCTGGATCCGGTTTGCCAGTATTTTATTGAGGATTTTTGCATGGATGTTCATCAGGGATATTGGTCTAAAATTCTCTTTTTTTGTTGTGTCTCTGCCAGGCTTTGGTATCAGGATGATGTTGGCCTCATAAAATGAGTTAGAGAGGATTCCCTCTTTTTCTATTGATTGGAATAGTTTCAGAAGGTATGGTACCAGCTCCTCCTTGTACCTCTGGTAGAATTCAGCTGTGAATCCATCTGGTCCTGGACTTTTTTTGGTTGGTAGGCTATTAATTATTGCCTCAATTTCAGAGCCTGCTATTGGTCTATTCAGGGATTCGGCTTCCTCCTGGTTTAGTCTTGGGAGAGTGTAGGTGTCCAGGAAATTATCCATTTCTTCTAGGTTTTCTAGTTTATTTGCGTAGAGGTGTTTATAGTATTCTCTGATGGTAGTTTGTATTTCTGTGGGGTCGGTGGTGATATCCGCTTTATCATTTTTTATTGTGTCTATTTTATTCTTCTCTCTTTTCTTCTTTATTAGTCTTGCTAGTGGTCTATCAATTTTGTTGATCTTTTCAAAAAACCAACTCCTGGATTCATTGATTTTTTGGAGGGTTTTTTGTGTCTCTATCTCCTTCAGTTCTGCTCTGATCTTAGTTATTTCTTGCCTTCTGCTAGCTTTTGAATGTGTTTGCTCTTGCTTCTCTAGTTCTTTTAATTGTGATGTTAGAGTGTCAATTTTAGATCTTTCCTGCTTTCTCTTGTGGGCATTTAGTGCTATAAATTTCCCTCTACACACTGCTTTAAATGTGTCCCAGAGATTCTGGTATGTTGTATCTTTGTTCTCATTGGTTTCAAAGAACATCTTTATTTCTGCCTTCATTTCATTATGTACCCGGTAGTCATTCAGGAGCAGATTATTCAGTTTCCATGAAGTTGAGTGGTTTTGATTGAGTTTCTTAGTCCTGAGTTCTAGTTTGATTGCACTGTGGTCTGAGAGACTGTTTGTTATAATTTTAGTTCTTGTACATTTGCTGAGGAGTGCTTTACTTCCAATTATGTAGTCAATTTTGGAATAAGTGTGATGTGGTGCTGAGTAGAATGTATATTCTGTTGATTTGAGGTGGAGAGTTCTATAGATGTCTATTAGGTCCGCTTGGTGCAGAGATGAGTTCAATTCCTGGACATCCTTGCTAACCTTCTGTCTCGTTGGTCTGTCTAATGTTGACAGTGGAGTGTTGAAGTCTCCCATTATTATTGTATGGGAGTCTATGTCTCTTTGTAAGTCTCTAAGGACTTGCTTTATGAATCTGGGTGCTTTGATCTGTTGCAGGCGATGAGCTGCGTTCCTTTGCAGGGGGAGATGCGCTCTTATTTTTTGAATTTCCAACTTTTCTGCCCTGCTTTTTCCCCATCTTTGTGGTTTTATCTGCCTCTGGTCTTTGATGATGGTGACGTACTGATGGGGTTTTCGTGTGGGTGTCTTTCCTGTTTGTTAGTTTTCCTTCTAACAGTCAGGACTCTCAGCTGTAGGTCTGTTGGATATTGCTTGAGGTCCACTCCAGACCCTGTTTGCCTGGGTATCAGCAGCAGAGGCTGCAGAAGATAGAATACTACCAAACAGTGAGTGTACCTGTCTGATTCTTGCTTTGGAAGCTTCCTGTCAGGGGTGTACTCCACCGTGTGAGGTGTGGGGTGTCGGTCTGTCCCTAGTGGGGGATGTCTCCCAGTTAGGCTACTCAGGGGTCAGGGACCCACTTGAGCAGGCAGTCTGTCCCTTCTCAGATCTCAACCTCCGTGTTGAGAGATCCACTGCTCTTTTCAAAGCTGTCAGATAGAGTCGTTTGCGTCTGCAGAGGTTTCTGCTGCTTTTGTTGTTGTTGTTGTTGTTGTTGTTGTTGTTGTTGTTATTGTTTAGCTGTGCTCTGTCCCCAGAGATGGAGTCTACAGAGACAGGCAGGTTTCCTTGAGCTGCTGTGAGCTCCACCCAGTTCGAGCTTTGCAGCCGCTTTGTTTATCTACTTAAGCCTCAGCAATGGCGGACACCCCTCCCCCAGCCTTGTTGCTGCCTTGTGGTTAGATGACAGACTGCTGTGTTAGCAATGAGGAAGGCTCCGTGGGCGTGGGACCCTCCCGGCCAGGTGTGGGATATAATCTCCTGGTGTGCCCGTTTGCTTAAAGCGCAGTATTGGGGTGGGAGTTACTCAATTTTCCAGGTGTTGTGTGTCTCTGTTCCCCTCGCTTGGAAAAGGGATTGCCTTCCCCCTTGAGCTTCCCAGGTGAGGTGATGCCTCACCCTGCTTCAGCTCTCGCTGGTCGGGCTGCAACAGCTGACCAGCACCGATTGTCTGGCACTCCCCAGTGAGATGAACCCAGTACCTCAGTTGATAATGCAGAAATCACCTGTCTTCTGTGTCGATATCCTGGATTATCTGGGTGGGCCCAGTGTAATAACAAGGGTCCTTATAAGAAGGAGGTGAGAGAGTCAAAGTTAGAAAAAAAGTAATGGAAGATGTAAGCAGAGAGAAGAAGACAGAGAGGGAGGAAGGGAGCGGAGAGATTGGAAGATGCTACACTTCTGCCTCTGAAGATGAAGAAAGGGGTCAGCAGTTAAGGAATGTAGACATTCGATAGAAGCTGGAAAAGGCAAGGAAAATGATTTTCCCCTAGAACCACAAGAAGGAATGGAGCTCTGCTGAACCATTTTAGACTTCTGTTTTCGAGAGCTGTAAAAGAATGCCTTTGCATTGTTTCAAGCCACTATGTTGGTGGTGATATTTTAGAGAAGCATTAGGAAACTAATATAACCTTCTTCAATATTG
Organism: Macaca nemestrina; assembly: GCF_043159975.1. NCBI lineage: Eukaryota > Metazoa > Chordata > Mammalia > Primates > Cercopithecidae > Macaca > Macaca nemestrina. The sequence continues at coordinate 89,236,194 of NC_092145.1, forward strand.
CCTGGGCTCTACCTATTCAGAGTTTTCCCAAACCTTCCCCCCAGTTTGCATTGTCCAGGCCTCCTCCCTCTCCATATTATTCTTGACTTCCCTTCAGCATTGCCCTGTGCCTACCCCAGCACCCCCTCTATTAGTCCTACCCTACCCTGCCTTTGTTTCCTTGGTGGTTCCTGGCATCAACTCTGATTCTCTTTGGTGACCATGGCTTGGTGTCCTCCATGAAGACCCCCACAGTCTACAGAGCCTCATGGAGGAGGATGTAGGGAAAACCTGGCTGCTTTCTTCAGGAAACACCATGGCCTCTCCTGGTTGTGAAAGGCGAGGAGAAGGCAGTCTTGCCAGGTCCCACCCTGATGTGCTTGCACCTGTCTCCTCTTCATATCATTACCTTGCCCTTGACTTTCCTTAGGGCCAATACTGTGATTTTTTGCTGTGGGTGAATTCATCAAAAGAGGCCCTGTCTTATTCACTCATTAGTAAGGTTTCTGAGTTCTACGAGGGCTTGAACTAGGTTCCATTTTGGCCTGAGGATCTCAGCAGCTTGGGATCTATGTTCAGTGGGCCCCTAGCTGCAAGGATCACTGGTTTAAACATGGGAGAGGAGATCAGGAAGGGGAGGCCACAGGAGTTACAGAGGACTCTGGAAATACAGAGAGATCTGCAATTTACTCAGTGGGCATCTGATAGATTAAGAAGACAAATTCAAGACAAAGAGAACTGGATTTACATCTTAGCAGCAGGGATTGAAAAGAGACATCCAAAGGACTTATTGAATAGTATTGTCACTTAAAAGCAGTGTGTCCTAAGCCCGGGTTTCTGTTCACTCTTATTTTGTAGGGAAAAGGGGGTTGTTCAGTGCCTGAGTGAATTGGGAAGTGTTGGTTTAAGAAAGTGAAATGTGGGGATCCGTTCCAAGATGGCCAAATAGGAACAGCTCCGGTCTGCAGCTCCCAGTGTGATCGATGCAGAAGAGGGATGATTTCTGCATTTCCAACTGAGGTACCTGGTTCATCTCATTGGGACTGGTCGGAAAGTGGGTGCAGCCCACGGAGGGTGAGCCAAAGCAGGGAGGGGCATCGTCTCACCCGAAAAGCACAAGGGGTTGGGGGATTTCCCTTTCCTCGCCAAGGGAAGCCATGACCAAACGTACCCGGAAAATCAGGACACTGTCACCTAAACACTGCTCTTTTCCAACAGCCTTAGCAAGTGGCGCACCAGGAGATTATATTCAGCGCCTGGCTCAGCAGGTCCCACGCCCACGGAGCCTTGCTCACAGCTAGTCCGAGATGGAACTGCGAGGCGGCAAGCCTGGCTGGGGGAGGGGCATCCACCATTGCCGAGGCCTGAGTAGGTAAACAAAGCAGCTGGGAAGCTCGAACTGGGTGGAGCTCACTGCAGCTCAAGGACGCCCTCCTGCCTCCATAGATTCCACCTCTTGGGGCAGAGCATAGCTGAACAAAAGGCACCAGAAACTTCTGCAGACTTAAATGTCCCTGTCTGACAGCTCTGAAGAGAGCAGTGGTTTGAGCTCTGAGAATAGACAGACCGCCTCCTCAAGTGGGTCCCTGACCCCCATGTAGCCTAACTTGGAGACGACTCCCAGTAGGGACCGACTGACACTCTCATACAGCTGGGTGCCCCTCTGAGACAAAGCTTCCAGAGGAAGGATCAGGCAGCAATAATTGCTGTACTGCAATATTTGCTGTTCTGCAGCCTCTACTGGTGATACCCAGGCAAACAGGCTCTGGAGTGGACCTCCAGAAACTCCAACAAACCTGCAGCTGAGGGACCTGACTGTTAGAAGGAAAACTAACAAGCAGAAAGGAATAGCATCAACGTCAACAAAAAGGACATCCACACCAACACCCCATTTGTAGGTCACCATCATCAAAGACTAAAGGTAGATAAAACCACAAACATGGGGAGAAACCAGAGCAGAAAAGCTGAAAATTCTAAAAACCAGAGCACAACTTCTCCTCCAAAGGATCGCAGCTCCTCGCCAGCAATGGAACAAAGCAAGACAGAGAATGACTTTGACAAGCTGACAGAAGTAGGCTTCAGAAAGTCGGTAATAATAAACTTCTCCACACTAAAGGAGAATGTTGGAACACATCGCAAGGAAGTTAAAACCTTGAAAAAAGGTTAGACGAATGGCTAACTAGAATAAACAGTGTAGAGAAGACCTTAAATGACCTGATGGAGCTGAAAACCACGGCACGAGAACTATGTGACACATGTACAAGCTTCAGTAGCCGATTAGATCAAGTGGAAGAAAGGGTTCAGTGACTGAAGATCAAATTAATGAAATTAAGTGAAAAGAGAAGTTTAGAGAAAAAAGAGTAACAAGAAATGAACAAAGCCTCCAAGAAATATGGGACTATGTGAAAAGACCAAATCTATGTTTGATTGGTGTACCTGAAAGTGACAGGGAGAATGGAACCAAGCTCGAAAACACTTTTCAGGATATTATCCCAGAGAAGTTCCCCAACCTAGCAAGGCAGGCCAACATTCAAATTCAGGAAATACAGAGAACACCACAAAGATACTCCTTGAGAAGAGCAACCCCAAGACACATACTTGTCAGATTCACCAAGGTTGAAATGAAGGAAAAAAATGCTAAGGGCAGCCAGAGAGAAAGGTCGGGTTACCCACAAAGGGAAGCCCATCAGACTAACAGCGGATCTATCTGCAGAAACCCTGCAGGCCAGAAGAGAGTGGGGGCCAATATTCAACATTCTTAAAGAAAAGAATTTTCAACCCAGAACTTCATATCGAGCCAAAGTAACCTTCATAAGTGAAGAAGAAATAAAATCCTTTACAGATAGGCAAATGCTGAGAGATTTTGTCACCACCAGGCCTGCCTTACAAGAACTACTGAAGGATGCACTAAACATGGAAAGGAACAACTGATACCAGTCACTGCAAAAACATGCCAAATTGTAAAGACCATCAATGCTAGGAAGACACTGCATCAACTAACAGGCAAAATAACAGCTAACATCATAATGACAGGATCAAATTCACACATAACAATATTAACCTTAAATGTAAATGGGCTACATATCCCAATTAAAAGACACAGACTGGCAAATTGGATAAAGAGTCAAGACCCATCAGTGGGCTGTATTCAGGAGACCCATCTCATGTGCTAAGACACACATAGGCTCAATATAAAGGGATGGAGGAAGATCTACCAAGCAAATGGAAAGAAAAAAAAAAAAAGCAAGGGTTGCAATCCCAGTCTCAAATAAAACAGACTTTAAACCAACAAAGATGAAAAGAGACAAAGAAGGCCATTACATAATGGTAAATGGATCCATTCAACAAGAAGAGCTAACTATCCTAAATATATATGCACCCAATACAGGAGCACCCAGATTCATAAAGCAAGTCCTTAGAGACCTAAAAAGAGACCTAGACTCCCCACACAATGAAAATGGGAGATTTTAAAACCCCATTGTCAATATTAGACAGATCAACGAGACAGAAGGTTAACAAGGATATCCAGGACTTGAACTCAACTCTGCACCAAGCAGATCGAATAGACGTCTAGAGAACTCTCCACCCGAAATCAACAGAATATACATTCTTCTCAGCACCCCATTGCACTTATTCCAAAATTGACCACATCGTTGGAAGTAAAGCACTCCTCAGCAAATGTAAAAGAACAGAAATTACAACAAACTGTCTCTCAGACCACAGTATAATGAAATTAGAACTCAGGATTAAGAAACTCACTCAAAACTGCACAATTACATGGAAACTGAAAAGCCTGCTCCTGAATGACTACTGGGTAAATGATGAAATGAAGGCAGAAATAGATATTCTTTGAAACCAATGAGAACAAAGACACAATGTACCAGAATCTCTGGGACACATTTAAAGCAGTGTGTAGAAGCATTGCCTTTGAAAGCTGACACAAGACAGGGATGCTCTCTCTCACCACCTCTCTTCAACATAGTGTTAGAAGTTCTGGCCAGGGCAATCAGGCAAGAGAAAGAAACAAAGGGTATTCAACTAGGAAAAGAGGAAGTCAAATTGTCTCTGTTTGCAGATGATATGATTGTATATTTAGAAAACCCCATCATCTCATCCCAAAATCTCCTTAAGCTGACAAGCAACTCAGCAAAGTCTCAGGATACAAAATAAATGTGCAAAAATCACAAGCATTCTTATACACCAATAACACACAAATAGAGAGTCAAATCATGAAGGAACTCCCATTCACAATTGCTAAAAAGAGAATAAAGTACCTAGGAATCCAACTTACAAGGGATGTGAAGGACCTCTTCAAGGAGAATTACAAGCCACTGCACAACAAAATAAAAGAGGACACAAATGGAAGACCATTCCATGCTTATTGATAGGAAGATTCAATATCGTGAAAATGGCCATACTGCCCAAGGCAATCTATAGATTCAATGCCATCCCCATCAAGCTACCAATAACTTTCTTCACAGAATTGGAAAAATCTACTTTAAAGTTCATATGGAACCAAAAAAGAGCCTGCATTGACAAGATAATCCTAAGCAAAAAGAACAAAGATGGAAGCATCACACTACCTGACTTCAAACTATACTAGAAGTCTACCATAACCAAAACAGCATGGTACTGGTACCAAAACAGAGATACAGACCAATGGAACAGAACAGAGTCCTCAGAAATAACACTACACAGCTACAACCATCTGATCTTTGACAAACCTGACAAAAACAAGCAATAGGGAAAGGATTTCCTATTTAATAAATGGTGCTTGGAAAACTGGCTAGCCATATGTAGAAAGCTGAAACTGGATCCCTTCGTTACACCTTATACAAAAATTAACTCAAGATGGATTAACGACTTAAATGTTTGACCTAATACCATAAAAACCCTAGAAGAAAAGTTAGGCAATACCATTCAGGACATAGGCATAGGCAAGGACTTCATGACTAAAACGCCAAAAGCAATGGCAACAAAAGCCAAAATTGACATATGGGATCTAATTAAACCAAAGAGCTTCTGCATGGCAAAAGAAACCACCATCACAGTGAACAGGCAACCTAGAGAACGGGAGAAAAATTTTGCAATCCACCCATCTGACAAAGGGCTAATATCCAGAATCTACAAAGAACATAAACAAATTTACAAGAAAAATCAAACAATGCCATCAAAAGTGGGCAAAGGATATGAACAGACACTTTTCAAAAGAAGACATTTATGCAGCCAACAGACTCATGAAAAAATGCTCATCATCACTGGTCATCAGAGAAATGCAAATCAAGACCACAATGAGATACCACCTCATGCCAGTTAGAATGGCGATCATTAAAAAGTCAGGAAACACCAGGTGCTGAAAAGAATGTGGAGAAATTGGAACACTTTTACATTGTTGATGGGAGTGTAAACTAGTTCAACCATTGTGGAAGACACTGTGGTGATTCCTTAAGGATCTAGAGCTAGAAATACCATTTGACCCAGCCATCCCATTACTGGGTATATACCCAAAGGTTTATAAATCATGCTGCTATAAAGACACATGCACATGTATGTTTATTGTGGCACTATTCACAATAGCAAAGACTTGGAACCAATCCATATGTCCATCAATGATAGACTGGATTAAGAAAATGTGGCATAGATATGCTACGGAATACTATGCAGCCATAAAAATGGATGAGGTCATGTCCTTTGCAGCGACATGGATGAAGCTGGAAATCATCATTCTCAACAAACTATCACAAGGACAGAAAACCAAACCGCATGTTCTCACTCATAGGTGGGAATTGAACAATGAGAACACTTGGACACAGGGTGGGGAACATCACACACTGGGGCCTGTCATAGGGTGAGGTTATGGGAGAGGGATAACATTAGGAGAAATACCTAATGTAAATGACGAGTTAATGGGTGCAGCAAACCAACACAACACATGTATACGTATGTAACAAACCTGCACATTGTGCACATGTGCTCTAGAACTTAAAGTATAATTTAAAAAGAAAAAGAAAGTGAAATGCATTTCTTTACCGTAGGATTTATCTAAGCTATGAATGTATTAGTATGTGTAACAAAGGGACCAGTCTAGAATGCAGTATTTCCCAATTTGTTTAATTCTGAGAATCTTGAGAGCTACTGCTATTGCCACCTCATGCAACAAAAATAATCAGAACAAAGTTTGGGGAATAATCATTTAAATTGCTGAAAAAAACAGTGATGTGAAGAGAAATTAGACTTTTCTCTCCTCCTCCAGAAGGCAAAATTATAAAATTTACCAATAAAATCCAATAAATCCCTTGAATCAGCTACATGCTGGACAACTGGGTAGCTATATTTTTCAGTGTCTGTGGAAGGAAAATTGAGGCGGAGCAAGAGAACAACAAAACAAACTCTTGTTCAGTTCCTGATTGAAAATACTCCTGAAATATTTGGAGAATATACCCTCATGCTGTTACTGTAAACACAGGCTGTAAGTGCCAGCTGCGCTGAAGACATGCCATGTAAGAGGGTAGCCCTCAAGTCCTCAGGGGCCAGGGAACTTTGTTTTCAATGTGTAGTGTGCTAGAAAAAGCACTAGACTAGAAGCCAGGAGGGCAGAACCGAGTTCCAGTCCCATCTGTGTCACTGGGACTAGATCTTGGGAAAGATCCTTTCCTTCTCTAAGCCTTTGCTTCTCACATGTGGGCCACTGGGAAAATCACAATTGCTGCCTAAAATGGGAATGAATTGTGACTGGATATGTGGAGGGAATGCCTGACCTAGAGAGCATGTTCTAGTCCCATCGCTACTAGTTTTCCTTCTTCACTCCCAAAAGATGTGATGAGAAGCACTGTGACCCAGGTAAACAGAGGTGCAGATTTGCAAAGGGCCCTGATCCTACAGGCAGAGAGGCATAAATAGAAGAAGTTTTATTTGTTTCCACTGGGAACCATAGGTAGTAGCTGAAAGAGTAGCAGGAGTAGAGTGTCAGCAGCTGGTGGTCAACCCCAATGCCTCACGAATGGCCCACAGTTGGGGAAGTTGGTCCTCAGAGTAGAGGTTAGGGAGCTCATATTCTCACGCATATGTATGCCCACATAGGCACACACTAAGGCAGCACAGATATTACAGGATGGGGTATATATGTATGTCCTGAGCCACTAAGTCCTATGCCTATTTGACCCATGGCTAATAGTAGGATTTGTAAATTTGCCTTCTCAGCTTACCACCTCCTTTCTTAATGGTCTCATTCTTACAATGTGATGCCCACTCTTGATACTTTTCCCCAACAGATAGTCATTACTCTCTACTTTCTCTCCTGATAAATTATTCAGAACATGCCCTGGGTTTTAACCCCAGCTCTGAAATGTCCTAGGTATGTTACCTTGGGCAAGGCGCATCATCTCAGTGAGTCTCAGTGTCCTTGTCTGAGAAATGGGGAGAATGAGAACTTTGCTTAAGTGTGGGTGAGGCTTTTTAATTGGATGAGTGTAAAGTACCTACTGCAATGCTGGCTGCTAGCAGGGGCTTAGTAAAATGGCAGTTCTCTCTCTCTCCTCTCTCTCTCTCTCTCTCTCTCTCTCTCTCTCTCTCGATAGAGTTTTGCTCTGTTGCCCAGGCTGGAGTGTAGTGGCATGACTTTGGCTCACTGCAACCTCTGCCTACTAGGTTCAAGCGATTCTCCTGCCTCAGCCTCCTGAGTAGCTGGGATTACAGGCTCACACCACCATGCCCAGCTAATTTTTTATACTTTTGGTAGAGATGGGGTTTCACCATGTTGGCCAGACTGGTCTTGAACTCCTGACCTCAAGTGATCCACCCACCTCAGACTTCCAAAGTGTTGGGATTACAGATGTGGGCCACCGCACCCAGCCATGACAGTTCTCTCTTCTTCCCTGCTTTCACTCTACATCTCAAAGGTTGCTCTGAGTGAAGAAGAAAAGGGGTCCTCAGCATGTGGGACTTTGAACCTTCATCCCCTGTTCCATTTCTATCTTCTTTACATCTTTGACCTTCTTGGAATACTGAATAAAGGTTTGGGCTTGTTTAAAAAGAGGCATCCATAACTCTGGAACAAAGCAAACCCTGGAAGGAATTAAAACCTATGCCTCATCGACTTACTGTTCCATAAAACTTCAAATCCAGAAGGTTCCTTACAATTCCTAGTTTACCTCCGTAAGTTACAGATGGGCCTCAAGAAAAGCAGATTTATGCCTGAAGTTGCACAGCAAATTGATGGCAAAATAGATTTCAGAGCCCAGGAAATGCTGTCTCATAAGCCCCCAGTACGTGCTCCATTGCCTTCTGGGAGTTCATGACCCTGTTCTTCATGGTATCCAGAACTCGTCCCCACTTCCTCCCTCCCCCACCCCCCCACCTCCCGCCCCACAGACATGGGCCATATCCTATGCCAAAACTTATGGGCTTTGCTTAGCTCTGAGAGGTAGATCTAGGCCACAAAGAAGAGGGCATGGTAGGAATGGACACGCAGGATCCCAGCAGAGGCAGAGATGGTGGTGCTTGGAGGCTTACTTAGCAATCTGAGCAGGACCTGACACTTGAGTAGCCCATCATTACCCACTATACCTCTGAGCCCAGTACCCCTAATCCTGGCAAAATCCCATGGTCTACTCCTCTGTCTCTGATGCCACCCTCACCTGCACTCCGGACACCTTCTATATGGTTGCTCCTATGGCTGCCACTGTAGCACCCCAAGTTCCTAGGCAAGGGCTTGGAGCCCCAGTGTCTTCAGAAGGTGGCCCATGTTAGATCTCTGGGGACATACGCAGAGGTGGGAACATTACCCACCAGCATCTCCACTGCCTCAGCCCCCTTTTGCCTTCCATGTTAACCCTCTGGAGCATGCCTTTTCCTAGTGGTCTAAGCCATCTTGCTTCATCCCTCTGACTGTGCTAACCCTGCTCTTCAAGTTGAGCAAGTCTACCTCATTTCCGATCCCTTCAACACTGCCAAGCATGCCATCCATTTTAAAGGAGTCAGTGATCACCACTGCCCCCAGTACCTACCCACATATGAAGCTATAACTATGTCCTGAGGAAATTGAAGAGGGCAGCAATGGTGACAGGGAGAAGCCTACAGCATTCTGGAGGATGCTGAGCACCCAAGCGTCCACTAAATAGAAGCAGAGGGGAAGCAAAATAATGACCTTCAAGGGCTTCTGTAATCAAGTCACCTGACTCTAGTTGACAGCCACCCTTCAAAACCAAGAAGGACTCCCCAGAAAGCAGCAGAAAAATCAACCTGGAGATGGCTAAAAAGTGAATCAAAACAGGATGTTTGAAATAGGGAGTCAGAACAAGGAAGGGTCTAACCACATTCACATCACATACTATCTGATCCCCAAGAAAGGGAAGGTTAGAACTAATCCTCAGACTCCCTGAAGAACTACCCATGCCTAGATGGCATGATGTTCTAAGGGCAGCATAGACCTCTGGAGCCTATGGATACCACTTATACAACACAGTCACAAGCTTCTGAGCTAAAAGTGGCATCTCAAGCCACCCTCAACAGTATTTATCATGCTGGTGTCCACAGAAATTGGGTCAAAAGTGCTTTCAGCAGTTGGACCTTCTCTTATTTAAGTAAATACCTGCTCCCATCACTGTTTTGGAGAGTCATGTGATGCTTGATCCAGTCCAGTACAAGTGAAACCCTAAGATATCAGATGACCAAAACCTTCAGTGAAGCTCAAAGCTCTTATCAAGGAAATTGTAATCTGATAGAAGGAAGGAGGGCTATGGAAGGAGGGATTGAGGTGGTACAGAGAACAAGTCAGAAGTAGCAATGACTTTGGTGTATGGTTCAGTTGGGATGCCACCTCAGTTGGGATCTTCATCCCAGAGCTAGACCTCCCTTGAGGTATTCCAGAATCTACTGAGATCCCACTGCTTCCTCCTTATAGCTTCTGGTTTTAGAACCAGACAGCACCAGCAAAATGGCCTCCTCCATAACTGGAAGTTTCTTGCAGAAGGGATGTTGATCTCTCCAGGGGTACTTGAACTTGGGGCATAAGGTAGGAAAAAGATTCTTAATTTCTGTTTTACCTATAGAGGGAGAGGTCAGAAAGGCATTTGCAGAATCCAGAGTGTTGGGGGATTTGAGCAAGTAAAGGAGGTGACAGAGGTGATGCAAAAGAGGTCCTCACAGTGTGGGAAATAATAGCATAAGAAAGTACACAGAGCTTCTTGAATCTCCTTCACCTAAAATCCTCCCATAAGGGATGCCCTGGGTCTAACCAAGTGTGAGAGCCCAAAGAAGGGGTATTGGGGTATCTAGCTCTTTCCTGAGACCATGGAGGCCAAGTTTTTGGGATATGGGATATGAAGTAAGAAGCCAGCAGTGGCAAGAAAAGCCAGAAAGAGAGGGCTAAATAAATTGGGGAGAAGGCCTGAGAGATATACATTGTTCTTACAGCCATCAAAACAGTGGATGGGTAGAGAGATGAGGCTAGAATTCCAGTCACTATATTTAATGGATCTATCAAACATAAAGAATCCTGGTCCTCTGTGTGCCCAACAAAAAGCAAACTAACCACTGTTAGCCCTTCCTCCTGTTTCTCCCAGTCAGTAAAAGCACCATACATTCCACTGCATATATTCCTGAAGAACAGTCAAGGATCACTGGCAGCATAGGCTCAAATCCTAAGGCCTTCTGCACCTTCCTCCCTGAATTGGTCAACCCCAAAGTGAGTACTCACCCAGGCCCAAAAGACTCTCCACCCCTGTTCTGTGGGTTATCGCAACTGAGTTAATAATTTAAAAGGACCCATCTGGGCTCTAGGTAGCTCTGCATTTGCTGTCAATGTGCTCTTACCATTTATCTTTTCTGGGACGGACATGTACTGAAAATGCCTGGGAACTACTAGCAAGATGTCAACCCTGTGATGGGAAGACTGGCAAAAGAGTACAAAGAGACAGTACAAACACAGGCTCAAGTTGCAATACCAGGGCCTCTCCCACTGGACCCAACATCTTCCCCCATACTCATGTCCATTCTCAAAGTGAACTCTAGCCTTCTCTCCCAGAAACTCCCTCACTTCTGTACTTTTACAGTTTCCTCTTCCCACTGCATTTGGCCCTTCCCCATGGTTCCTAGAAATCCCTCAGCCTTCACCAGTACCCCATGAGAAGGCCAGTGTTAGCTGGAAAGCAGAGTATTAGCAATATCCTTAACCTTCTGTGTGCTCCTGGGAGTTACTTCCCCTTCTCTGAATTTAAATTTACTTACTTGGAGCCTGAGATTAATAATCTCCATTTTGCATGCTACATATGAGTAGTGAGAGTTGAGTTCAAGCCAACAAATATTTATTAAAACCTGTCTACGATATGTCAGGTATCAGGGATGTAGAAATGAAACAAATATTTTCCCTGCCCTCAGGAAGCTTACAACCTAGTTGGATAATTAAGTGAAAGAGAGTCAAAAAGGCAGGACACTGTGGAGGTTGGGTGGTGAGGTTTCTGAAAGCTTTAGAAGTTTCTAGACAGTGGTGAGATACTGAAAGTAGTAGAAACTACCACTAGGAAGATTTTTGAATCCACTTCCTGCCTCCCAGGCAACTTCAAGGCAGGTTTCCTTGGCTCTAAGCCCTCCCACGGCTGGGTACTTGGGAGGGGTGCAAGTAAACACAAGTAAGCATTTGAGATCCACTATTTAGGTGTCCAAGATTCAGCTTGTCCTTTGAGGATCTGGAAGTTCAGATTGTCCATACCTTGGTCATATCTCACTGACCAGTGAGGCATGATTTATAGAGAAAAAGCAGTGAGGTGGCAGGGAGATACCACCAAACTGAGGAGCTGTACACCTAGGTACTAGACCTAGCTCTGGCTCTAAAGTGGGCTTCAGGAGTCCCCATCGGTGTCATCAGCAGGAAGTGCAGGGTGAACTAGGTTTCATAGTTTTTCAACTGTGCTCTCAGCATCCTGAAGTTCCTCAGGGACACCTTAGGCAGAGCAAGGGATCATAAGGAATTAATCAGGCAGCTTCTTGGACTGTAGTCTTTATTCTTAATAATTCTACTTGAATTGCTTTCATAGGCATCCATGTGTGTTATCATTGGAAGAAAAGCTGAGTCTACACAAGTTGAAAATCACCATGCTATGAATGACTTCTGATTATGCTTGTTTTTGACTTTGCTGGGCTGTGGGTCTAACTCTCTGTGAAAATTTAAGCAAATTCTATAACCATTCCAGGTCTTGGTGGCTATCATTTCTTCCCCACTGAGAGGAGAACTTGGCTCACACCTGTGGCCCCCAACCTCTCCACCACTAGGACCATCTCATCATGTTTCCTGCACCGGGACTCATATTTGGGAAATTTTTGTCTGCTGAACAGGTTGAATTTTTTTAATAATCCAGTTTCCCACTTTTTCATGATTCAAAGACACATAAAGACCAGTCAAAGCCTTTGATCACCATGAGACAAGCTGTGCTTCCGAGCCCAAAAAAAATTGATATTTGAGTGAAGCTTGCGATGCAGCTTTATTGTGGGCAAATGTACAATTTCTGCTATTCCTCTTACAATATCAGAAATCATTCCCCACCCTCCACTGCTCTCTTAGAGGGTCTAGGTTGGAATCCACCAAGGAGGAAGATTTGGTTTCTACGACCCCTTTCCAGCTTTGCTATGCCTGGGGGTGTTAATAGAATAAGGGACAGGAGTCTGAAGGGAAGGGTTTATTGCCACCTGCATGGAGACAAATGATAACAAAGACTATACAGGTTTAGGCAGGGTCTGTCTCCAGCTTGTTTGGTAGGGAACAGCCAAGCCAATGTGGCTCCTCTGTTGCTTCCCATATGCTGCTTCTGCCTTCCCACTGACTCATTCTGCCCAAATCTTCAACTGCAGTGCTGAAGACCATCAAAGGATGTCATGAGTTTCAGCTTCAGGAGGATGAAGACAAAGAAGCAGATGCCCAGAAGGACACTGAAGTGGAGGCCCCACCCACCCAGACAGAGGCACAGGTCAAGCCAGCCCAGGAGATCAAGAAGCAGGCTCAGCCAGCAGAGATGCAGACTGAAGTTGCCCAGGAGATGGCCAATGCATAAGCTGAGCCTATGGAAACATAGGATGAACCAGTTGATGCAAAAGCCATGCTGGCCCACATGCAGTTCAAGCTAGCCAAGCTAACCACAAAGCTAAGACAAAGGCCAATGCAAAAGCCAACATGGCCCTGGCACTAACTGAACCAGTTGAGGTACAGGCTAAGTTACCTAAGATAAAATTCAAGCTGACTCTGGTGCTCTCTGTGACTGTGAGGTACAGGTGAACTCACCCAAGACAAAGGTCAAACTAGCCCCTGCACTTGTTGAACCAGCTGAGTCACAAGCCAAGCCAGTCAAGGTGCAGGCTGAACCCACTGAGTTATGGTTCAAACTATGGGAGGTGCAGGCTGAGGAACATACTGAAGCAGCCAAGGGGCAGGCCAAAGTAGCTGAGAAACAAGCCCAGCTAGCTGATGAGCAGCCTAAGTCACAGGCCAAAGCAAATGAGCAGCAGGCCCAGGGGCAGCCTGAGGCACAGGTGGAAGCTGCCAAAGGAGCAAACAGAATCTGCTGGAAAACAGGTCAAACCAGCCCAGAAACCAGTTAAGGAACAGGTAGTGGCACAGGGCAAATTAGCCAAGAAGCAATCCAAAAATGCCAATAAACAGGCTGAGGCATAAGCCAAGTTATCCAGGGTGTAAGTATGGTCTGTACCATCCCAGGTGCAAACTGAGGCACTGGCCAAGGCATCCAAGGAACAGGCTGACACACAGGTCAAACCAGCTGAAGTACAGACTCAACAAGCCAAAAAGCAGGCCAAACCTGATAAAAAGTAGGCTGAGGCACAGACTAAACCAGCCAAAGAACAGCTGAGCCATATGAGGAACAGGCCATACCAGCCAACAAACAGGCTCAACCACTCAGGAAGGAAGTTGAGCCAGGTGAGAATCAGACAGAGGCACAGGAGGAGCTGACTGAAGTCCAGGCAAAGAAGCAGGCTGAACGCCCCAAGATTCAGGGTGAAATCTGTGAGGTATAGACTGAGCTGGGCAAGGCACAGGCTAAGTCAGCTGAAGAGCAGACCAGAGAGCATGCTGAGCTACAGACCGAAGTAGCTAAGCTAGCAGTTGAGGTGACTGAGGCTCAGGCCAAACCAACTGAGGAGTAGAGCAAGGAACAGCATAAACTAGGTGAGCCAACCAAGCCACAGCCCAAGCCACCTGAAAAGCAGCCTGACCCAACAAATGTACAGGCTATGCCAGTCACCACGGCACTGTCACCATCAGAACCTATTGCATGCCCCAAGGAATCAAGCCAGCCAGCACTGAACCACAAACACTCAGGTTTCTGTCATTCTGCAGGTCAAGACAATCGTGTCCAGCTCATCCTCAGAGATGGGTCTGAGGCACCAAAAATCCTTCTCCTCCAAGTTGAGGTGATAGATGGAACTGGCCAGGGAGCCCTCACAGGCATCTGCTCAGGCAGTGAAGCAAGAAAGAGCACAAGTCAATGCCTGCATGCAAGGTTTGACATGTTCTGCTCTGCTATCTGATGGTGGCCTTCTCAGCAATTTAAAACCTCAGATCATAAGGACCCTTAGGGAGGTTAACAACCCATTCTCTTGCTAGAGTATGTAAGGATCTTTAAGGGTCCATTTTAAATGGGCAAAGGGAGTATCCAACTCACTCTGAATCCTGGGCATCCTTTTGGAACTGTTGGGTGCTCGCTAGTAAAGAATCTCACCAGTTGTGGTTGGGTAGACAAGTGGGCCACACAGGGCTGCAGGGCCTGAACCTGGCTTAGGGTACCATGGAACGGCATACTGGTTGGGCTGGCTTGCTTCTCTGGATTCTGCCCTCCTGCTGTGCCAGATGCCTACTGGCTCTGTAGTAGAACCTGGCTTCTTCTATAGGGGTGAGGCCAGCCCATTTCATCCTTCTATGGACTGGGACTAGAAGTATGCATGACTAGAAACTAGGTAAGAGAGAGAAAGGGGATAAGTTTGGAGTAGTTGCTCTGCATCCTGGGTCCCCCACCCACCCTACCCCATAAAGTGTATAGACCACAGGTATTTCCAGAACGATTTCCACAGCTTTAAGAATGGCACTTTGGTTTCAGGCAGGAAATGGCCATTGTTCAGTTTGACTGCAGGCTAATTGCTAGAAGAGACCATAGCTTTCAGTTGGTTCAAAATTTGCATCTTACAGAAGAGGAAGAAGGCCCAGGGTCACATAGCACATTTTAATTCTAGTGGCAGAGCCAGGTCTGAAAAACAGTAGTCCAGATTCTATAATTTTATTCTGGATATTTTTTCTTCAGGAAATGAAGGTGAATTATAAACAACCAAAGTCTGAGAAAGGGTATTGCATAGTGATTTAAGACACAGGCTCCAGAACCATCTTGCTTCTATTCAAACATCAGTTCTTGTTGCTTTGAAGCTGTGTGACTTTGTGCTATTTACTTATACCCAGCCTGTTTCCTTATCTTGTAAATGAGGATATTAATATCTAAGACTATTATAAGGATTAAATGATATAATACATTTAAGAGCTACTAAAGGACCCCTGGCACAGAGTATGCACTCAATGACATATTAACCAGTATTTTCTGGCAAACTTGGTGAGGTATATTTTATTTCAAATAGGGACATGTGAGATAAACATACTCATCTAGGATGTGGCTGAAGATTCAACATAATAACTGATGTGTTGTGTGATCTTGGATGGGCAACTTTATTTCTCCATGCCTCTGCTCTTCATCTATGTAATGAGGAAAATTACTGATAAGAAGTGATAGTGAGGGGTTGTGTATAACACTACTTTGGGGAATAAAAAGAAGTTCACAGGGGTGAGGAAAAGAATGGTTATATAATTGATAGGGTGATTGGTTGGAAGTGGGAAACACATTTAGCATAGGAGAATTCAGACTTGCAGTGATCAAACCATGTTTGCCTTTTCCATAGAATAGAGAAGTATAGGGCACAGGGGAGCAAATCCAGGATTCTCAGTTCTCAGCCACATAATGGCATTGAAACTGGCTCAGGACAGTTCTGTCAAGCTGGGATGGAAAGAAAAGTGTATTCAAAGACTTCACAAGTCCTCTTCCATCCCCATCATTGACACTTCTTTCAGACTTTTGTGTTCTTTAATGATCCTCTCAAACTCCCAGTGGTCCAAGCATATAGCACATAGCCTGATCCTCTTGTTATTCTCCTTCTCTCCCCTCATAATTCCCCTATATCCACTGTCACTCACATCCATGCCCCACCATTATGCATAGGTCAGGCCCCTCATCAACTCTCACCTGGACTAATATATCCTAATATAGCTTCTCACAATTCTATCCTCCCTATTGACAGACAAATTTTCTCAGATAATAGGAGTATTAAAATAAGAGGCAAAAAGGAGAAATTATTGTAATGAATAATGAGGAAACATTTTCCTGGAATCTAGAAAAGAGACCACAGGTGAATAGTGATCAAAGTGCTCAATAGGGAGATAAAGTAAAGCATCTGAACACATCGTAGTAAAATTTAAGCATATTAAAAAGAAAGAGAAAAAATGTAAAAGCTAGCTGAAGAAAGAAAAGCTCATCTCCAAAGGAACAATAATCAGATTAAACTTAAACTTCTCAACAGGAATATGGGATGCAAGAATTGTAGCTTCTATGACACTGTTCTAAGCACTTTACATATATTAAATCAATTCCCTAGAAACTCTATGGAGTAGGTACTATTATTATTCATTTTGTAGATGGAAAAACTGAGAAAGAGAAAGGCTAAATAACTTATACAAGTTTATACATCTAGTAAGTGGCAGAGCCAGGACTTACTTAAAACCAGGCGGTTTGGTTCTAGAATCCATGCTTTTAACCACTATACCATATAGCCTGTATTGAAGTAACATTTGAGAAGATTTTAAATGAAATAATTTTTTGCTTTTGGTTCTCATCAAAATAACATAAATTCACATTTCTCTGATCTTTCCCTATTACTACACTTAAAAACCCTGGAAGTAACACAATAGACAATTATAAAAGAACTCAAGAAGTTGAAAAGAGGAAGGCAGACTGACTAGATATTTCAATCTTGATGAATGACAATACAGTGAATTCCTTGAATTTTTCTTTCTCTTTTCTTTTTTTTTTTTTTTTTTTATCTTCTATATATCCTAGGCTGGGCACTGCAACCAAGAACTGCCAACAGTAATAGATTTTGTTGTTGTTGCTGCTGTCGTAAGATAGATGTTGTGGTCTATTTTTTGTTAGAATAGATTTTTTAAGACTAAAGAAAAGATTGTTCTCTCTAGCCAAAGGAAAGGGAAGGGAACAGCAAAGCAGGATAGAAACCATTTTTTTTTTTTTAACAATGCCAGCCATACAACAGCATAACAGAATGGACAATCCTCTTTTTTGCGGTGCCAGCAGAGATCAGATACAAAGTACTATTTCTCACTCTTCACTTAGTCAGCAGGCAGGCCCAGGTGAGCTCTTTCTGCCTCTGCTAGGAGGGTGCCCGCACACACAAGCAGGGAGTTCTAACTCCTGTACCCCACCCAGTAGCAGCAGGCAGAATCAGGTAAGTGCTTTTCTCCCATGCCAGCATTGTCAATAGAGAAGGAACAGAATGTCCATCTCCTTCCCCACAACTGGAAGCAGTAGAAGACCCAGGGTGGTGCCCCCCATCTGTAATAATTCATTGTCAGAGGAAACATAGTGAAGAGTTTGGACTCTCACCCCTGTTCAGTGGTGGTAGGCAATGCCCTCACTTTTACAACTAGAGAGTAAGAGGAGAATCTAGGAAAAGAAAGGGAGATTCTTTAAACCTGCATAGGAAGTACTGGGCAGACTCCTGACAGATCCCAAAATGAAACTGATCAGAATCAAGATCCAAAAGGTATGAAAACTGAACCAAAGTATGGAATGCCATCCAGACTTTCAGAGCGGCCTCTGAGTGACACACAAACTAAACAGACTCAAATAGAAATACAAAGGATAGGAAATTTGTAACATTGAAACCACAGCTCTCAAAAGTAGGCCAGGATTCAGTTTAAGTTCATTGTTTCTTTGTTGACTTTCTGTGTTGATTACCTGTCTACTGCTGTCAGTGGAGTATTGAAGTCCCCCATTATTATTGTGTTGCCATCTATCTCACTTCTTAGGTCTTGTAGTAAATGTTTAATAAATTTGGTAACTCCAGTGTTAGCTGCATATATATTTAGATTGTGATAGACCTTTTATCATTATATGATATCCTTCTTTGTCTTTTTTAACTGCTGTTCCTTAAAGTTTGTTTTGTCTGATATAAGAATAGCTACTGCTTTTGGTGTCCATTTGCATGGAATATCTTTTTCCACCCCTTTACCTTATGTTTATATGAATCCTTATATGTTAAGTAAGTCTCTTGAAGACAGCAGATACTTGGTTGGTGAATTCTTATCCATTACGCTATTCTGTATCTTTTAAGTGGAGCATTTAGGCCATTTACATTTAGCATTAGTATTGAGATGTGAGGTACTATTCTATTCATCATGCTAGTCGTTGCCTTAATACCTTTCAATTTTTTTATTGTGTTATTGTTTTATCAGTCCTGTGAGATTTATGCTTTAAGAAGGTTTTATTTTTGTGTATTTTGACTAAGAAGGTTCTATTTTCATGTATTTTCAGATTTTGTTTCAAGATTTAGAGGTCCTTTTAGGAGTTCTTGTAGTGCTGGCTTGGTAGTCGCAGATTCTGTCAGAATTTGTTTGTCTGAAAAAGACTGTGTCTTTCCTTCATTTTTGAAGCTTAGTTTCACTGAATACAAAATTCTTGGCTGACAATTGTTTTGTTTAAAGCTAAAGATAGGACCCCAATCCCTTCTAGCCTGTAAGATTTCTGCTGAGAAATCAGCTGTTAATCTGATTAGTTTTGTTTTATAGGTTACCTGATACTTTTGCCTCACAGCTTTTAAGATTCTTTCCTTCATCTTGACTTTAGATAATCTGATAAATATGTGCCTAGGCAATAATCTCTTTGCAATAAATTTTCTTGGTGTTTTTGAGCTTCTTGTATTTGGATGTCTAGATCTCTAGCAAGGCCAGGAAAGTTTTCCTCAATTATTCCCTCAAATATGTTTTTCAAACTTTTAGATTTCTCTTCTTCCTCAGGAACACCAGTTATTCTGAGGTTTGGTCATTTAACATAATCTCAAAATTCTTGGAAGATTTGTTCACTTTTTAAAATTCTTTTTTGTTTATCTTTGACAGATTTGGTTAATTCAAAACCTTGTCTTCCAGCTCTAAAGTTTTTACTTCTGTTTGTTTAATTCTATTATTGAGACTTTCAGTTTTATTTTGCATTTCTCTAAGTGTGTCCTTCATTTCTAGAAGTTGTGATTGTTTTTTATTTATGCTTTCTATTTCTCTGGAGATTTCTTTATTCATATCCTCTAACATTAAAAAATTTTTAAGTTGGTATTCACCTTTCTCTTGTGCCTCCTTGAGTAGCTTAATAATTAACCTTCTGAATTATTCATCTGGCAATTCAAAGTTTCATTATTGGTTTGGATCCATTGATAGTGAGCTAGTGTGATCTTTTTGGGGATGTTAAAGAACATTGTTTTGACATATTACCAGAATTGTTTTTTTGGTTCCTTCTCATCTAAGTAGACTATATCAGAGGAAAGATTTGGGGCTCAAGGGCTACTTTCATATTGTTTTTGTCCCACAAAGTGCTCCCTTGATGTAATGCTCTCTCCCTTTCCCTAGGGATGGGGCTTCCTGAGAGCCAGACTGCAGTGATTGTTATTTCTCTTCTGAGTTTATCCACCAATGGAGCTATCAGGCACTGGGCTGGTACTAAGGAGTGTCTGCAAAGAGTTCTGTGATGTGATCCATCTTCAGGTCTCTCAGCTACGGAGACCAGCACCTACTCCAGTGGAGGTAACAGGGGAGTGAAGTGGACTGTGTGGGACCTTGATTGTAGTTTTGTTTAGTGTGCTGTTTTTCTCTACTGCTGGTTGTGCTGGCTGTAAAATTGTCATGTGGATAGCCTCAGGACCTCTGGCTAGCCAGGATGTTACAGGTGGTGGGATTAGCTGTTGACTTCTCCTCTCATGGGGCAGGATTGTTCTGTTATGAGTTGCTGTAGTGGTTAAGTTGGTTGCCCCTAAGCTAGGAAGTGGCACTTTCAAAAGAGAGCATCAGCTGTGGTAGTATAGAGAGCATACAAGCTTACCCTAGGGTTGCCTGGATAAGTACTTGGGTTTCTCAGGTGGTGCATGGGGCCATACAGCTCCCAAGAGATTATGTTTCTTGTCTTTGGCTACCAGTGTGGGTAAAGAAAGACCATCAGGTGGGGAAAGGGTTAGGCATATCTAACCTTAGGCTCTTCTTTGGTGGGGCTTGTTGTGGCCGCTGTGGGGGATGGGGGTGTGTTTCCCAGGCAGATGAACTTATGTTCCCAGGGGATTATGGCTGCCTCTGTTGTGTTATACAGGTCACCAGGGAAGTGGGGGAAAGCCAGCAGTGACAGGCCTCACCCAGCTCCTACTCAGGCAGAAAGGCCAATCTCACTCCTGCCATGCTCCCCCAATGGCACAAGTTTATATCAAGGCAGCTGGTGAGCAGGGCTTGGAACTTGCCCCAGGCTACAAGCATCCTTTCTGAGAAAGCAAACGGATTTTCTTGCTGAGAAAGCAAACAGGGCTTTCAGCTTTGCCCCTCCCCACTGTGGCTTCTGTGCTCTTATCTGTGCTTCTTGTTCACCCCCACCCCCAGATTCTGCCTTGGAAAATTTGCACGTGGTCGAAATTATTACAAAGTTCAGCTGGAAGTTTCCTTCTCCCTGTGGTCTTTCCCCAATTCCACTGGCAGCCCTCCCCAAAGACCCCTGTGAGATAACGTCAGAAATGGGTTCTCTGGGCTTCCTTGCGGGCCAGGAGTGCCTACAGGGTCCTTCCCACTGCTTCTTCTACTTTTATATTTCACTTGGCTCTCTAAATTTGTTTCAGTTCTAGGTAAGGTTAAATCCTTCTCCTGTGATCTGGATTTTCAGGCTCCCCACTGAGGATGTGTGTTCAGAGGCAGACTTTCCCCCTCTCACACTTTGGGCACTCAGTTTTTCAGCTCCTTCTCAGAGTTTGCCACAGCACATTCCTTCTTTTAAAGGGTCTGTGAATTCTTTGGTTTTCCTGGTATGTTCCTGCAGTAGTTCTTGGAGCAAAAGTCTACATGCTCTTCTGTCCATCCAAGTGAAACCTGCATCTTGCCTCCTATCCACCACTGTCCTAAAAGTCTAAAAAGGAAATTATTTTTGAGAGAATAGATGTGATGTTTAACTATTCATGGAATTAATGTTTGTGCATTAGTCACAGCAATACAAAGTCTTCCCAAGAATGTGAGTGTAATTTTTATTTATCATCCATGTGTTTTCATATCCTTAGAAGCACAATGTATACTCAATCAATGTTATTACACTTTGCAACTACTAACAGAATTATTATTTTTGTTTGTTTGGATCATAAAGGCATAGTAATATTTTGATTTTGCAAGTTTACTCCCAACAATTCTAGGTATTTAGTAAGCCCTTTAAGCTAATTGTAAATGATAAACATAATCACAGAATACCTGTGAACATATTCACACTCTTCTCAGAAAGCCTGTCCTTGTAGAAACCAGGCTGTTTGTCAAAAGTGATTGACAAAATCAAGTTTGGTGTCATGTCCTGAAGCTGAGAGGATGTTTAACCTGGCCTGAGAAAACAGGCCCCTACTTCACATCTGCTATCTTTGCCTTTGTCAAAAAATCCTACAAAAAATATGAAACCTCAGAACCTCTCTTTAGAAAAAGTGTAATCCACTGAGTTAGAGCAGAAACAAACTACTGTAACCCAACCTCACACCGCAGCATTTAGTGGAGTCCCCCACCTAGTACTGCAGAATCAGAAACAGGAGCTGATTCTAGCCACAGGGTGCTCTAGCTTTCTCCTTAGCAAGACCCGTATCCCCATAGAAACCAAGTGAGTCAACCAGAAAGCCTGCAGCTTGCAGAGAAGGGTTCCTAGAAAAGAAGGTCTGGCACATGGCCCTATCCTCTATCCTGGTTCCTTTGAAAACCAGCAAAAAATGATACTGGGCCATAAACTGCCTCTTACACTCTGTGCCCACAAAGATGGGAAGCCAGATTTATGGAAAAAAAGGATGAGGTTTCCCTCTATGTTCCAGTTTTCCCTACATCCCCTAAAATAGAAGGTTACATAGGCAGAAAACAGTTTTGCCTGGCTCTTAATATCTAAATCCTTACACTACTAACTTACATAGTATATCAGGCCATCTAATGTTAGCAGCTACCATTTGTCAAGTAACTACTATGTGCCTTGTCACTATCTACACACTTTACAAACATTGTCTCATTTAAATTTGATTTTCACAACAACCCTCTAAGATAGGTAATACTCTAAGCCTCATTTTACAAATGAAGAAACCAAGGTTAAGAAACATGCCCAAGGTCTCATAACCTTGAAGTGATAAGGCTGGGATTTGAACGTACATATGACATCCACTCTGCTGTGCTCTCTCTAATACTGAAGACCTGCCTCTCTTTGCCACTTCTCCTACCCAACCTCCCATCTCCAGCAACCCCACATATACTATACCTTATTACACTTCCAACAGTCATCTGCTCAGACTATCACCTATGAAACCTTCTCATCTCATCTACCGGGTTTTTGTCTACTTATTTTGTTAGCTATTGAGAGAAGTATATTTATGTCTTTTGGTTTACTAATCATTTCTTTTAGATCATTTCATTGGTCTAAGCTGCTTTTAAATCTGTCTGTTGAGATCTTTATTTCAATTTTTATACTCTTTTCCTTCTAGAATTCCCATCTGGTTCTTTCAAATCGATTTTAGCTCTCTGGAATTCTCCTCATTTCATCTATCTTTTCTCTTTTTCTTTTCTATTTTCGTGAACATATTAGTCATAATCATTTAAAAGTCCTTGTCTGATAACAGTAATATCTGAAACATCTATGGGTCTGTTTTGTTTCTATTGGCTATTTTTATTCTTTCTCTTTCATGGTAAACCAGAACACCTCTGGTTTCTGGGGTGTTAGCTCTCCAGGGTTTCCAATGGAGAATTTGGCATGTTTACCCTTGATGGGTCCAGAATTTTAATCCTTGACTTCACATAGTTTAATGGCAAAATCTTCACTTTACTTTCTGAAAGCTTTCTATTTAGCTTTTTAGCCTTCTGAGCTCCAGAATTTGGCAAACATCTTAAGGCGAAAACCAGCTATTCATAGGCTCAGTTCTCTACATTTCCCATGTAACTGGGCTCTGTCATATTCTGTTTTGTTTCTCCAGCACCAAGGCACTATCAAAAGCTCTGTTTGTTTCTCTAACTCTCAGCAGCAGCCTTCTGACTGGAGCCATGTCTGTGTTTTCAGCCTAATGCAAACCAGAAAGCAGAAAATACACACAGAGGAAAAATAGCTGTACAAATGTTAGTTTACCACTGCAGATTTTACAGGCTCATAAGTGGAAGGAGCTTGCCTTATCTCAGATGAGACTTTGAACTGTGGAATTTTGAGTTAATGCTGAAATGAGTTAAGAGTTTGGGGGACTGTTGGGAAGGCATGATTGGTTTTGAAATATGAGGACATGAGATTTGGCAAGGGCCGGGGTGGAATAATATGGTTTGGCTCTGTGTCCCCACACAAATCTCATCTTGAATTGTACTCCCATAATTCCCATGTGTAATGGGAGGGACCCGGTAGGAGACAATTGAATCATGGGGGTGGTTTCCCCCATACTGTTCCCATGGTAGTGAATAAGTCTCACAAATCTGATGATTTTATCAGGGGTTTCCGCTTTTGCGTCTTCCTCATTCTCTCTGCCTACTGCCGTCCATGTAAGATCTGACTTGATCCTCCTTGCCTTCTGCCATGATTGTGAGGTTTCCCCAGCCACATGGAACTGTAAGTCCAATTAAACCTCTTTCTTTTGTAAATTGCCCAGTCTCAGGTATGTCTTTATCAGCAGCGTGAAAACGGACTAACACACCAACCTACACCATCCTACCTCAGTCTTAAGATGCATGCATCCACACACACCCTCACCTACACTATTTCCCATTCTCTGATTTTGCAACTTGCCTTGCATCCTAACATCAAATCTAAAATGGTCTCTCTGACATTCCAATTTCTTTTTAGTAGCAACATAGCAACAATATTCTGTTGTCTTACTTTGAACCATGATTAGTTAAAATCCCCAGATATCATAACTCCAAAGAGTTGCCAGGCTAGGCCTCCTCCTTTACTTCTCATGGAATTCATTAAAAACATATATATTTTTTAGGTCAGGGGTACATGTGCAAGTTTGTTATACAGGTAAACTTGTGTCATTTTTTTTTTTTGTAAAGATTAGTCCATCACATAGGTACTAAGCTTAGTACCCAATAATTATTCTTCCTGATTGTCTCTCTTCTCCCACCCTCCACCCTCAAGTAGGCCCCAGTGTCTGTTGTTCCCCTCTCTGTGTCCATGTGTTCCAATCATTGAGCTCCCATTTATAAGTGAGGGCATGCGGTATTTTGTTAGCTGTTCATGCATTAGTTTGCTAAGTAAAATGGCCTCCAGCACCATCCATGTTCCTGCAAAGGACATGATCTCATTCTTGTTTATAGCTGCATATTCTTCCATGGTCTACATGTACATTTTCTTTATGCAGTCTGTGATTGATGGGTATTTAGGTTGATTCCATGTCTTTGGTATTGTGAATAGTGCTGGGGTGAATATACACATACATGTGTCTTTACAGTAGAAGTATTTTTATTGCTTTGAGTATATACCCAGTAATGGGATTACTGAGTTTAATAGTAGTTCTGTTTTTACCTCTTTGAGGAATCACCACACTGCTTTCCACCATGACTGAACTCCCACCAACAGTATATAAGTGTTCTCTTGGCAGACAAGTCGGCTCAGGGGAGGCGGCAGCTGCGCGGGGGTGGGGGTGCGGCCCAGGCCCCAGCCCTGCCCGGGGCACGGCTGCAGGGCGGACGGGTGAACCCTGGGTGAGGTGGCCTCTGCTTGGCGCGGTGTTGCCGCGCCATTGTTGGGGGAGGGGGCCGCTGCTGAGCGAGGCAGAGTAGGAGACACGCGAAGGCGCCAACGGCGGCGGAGAGGAGCGGAGGCGCCCCACGGGGAACACACTGACTTGTTGCGTGTCCCTCAATGCCAGCTCCAAGCTGGGCCGGCGCGCGGGGTCCGCGCGTCCGACATCTGCGAGGCGGCGTCCGGGGACGCGGTGGCGGTAGCGCCTGCTGCCGTGGAGCCTGCCGAGTTTGATTTCGGAGAAGGTGAGGGCCACCACCTGCAGCACCTCAGCGACCGCGAGATGCCGGAAGATTTAGCTTTGGAGTCAAACCATTCTGACCATCCCAGGGCAAGCACAATTTTCCGGCGCAAATCTCAAACCGATGTGAGAGAAAAGAGGAAGAGCAATCATTTAAACTGTGTATCTCCAGGGTAGCTTACTAAAAAGTATAGCTCACGCTCAACAATATTTCTACATGACAGCACAATCAACCAGTCTAATCTTAGAACCACAGTAAAATGTGTGACCCTAGCAATATATCACCACATAAAGAACCGAGATGCAAATAGATCCCTAGATATTTTTGATGAGAGATCACATCCACTTACACAAGAAAAGATTCCAGAAGAATAGTTTAAGCATGATCCTGAGCACAAATTTATTTACAGATCTGTTCATACGCCTTTTAGTGCCGCACAGCTAACAGCTGAATGTGCAATAGTAACTTTGGTTTACTTAGAAAAAATTTTAACTTATGCTGAAACCGACATTTGTCCCACTAACTGGAAAAGGATTGGTCTGGGAGCCATTCTTCTTGCCTCCAAGATTTGGGACGATCAGGCTGTATGGAATATGTACTACTGCCAGATCTTCAAGGACATTACAGTTGAGGACATGAATGAAATGGAAAGGCATTTTTTTGAGTTTCTTCAGTTTAATATTAATGTTCCTACCAGTGTTTATGCCAAATACTATTTTGACCTTCGCTCCTTAGCAGATGACAATAACCTTAATTTTCTGTTCGCTCCTCTTAGCAAAGAAAGAGCACAGAACCTAGAGGCTATTTCTAGGTTGTGAAGACAAAGACTTGTGTAGAGCCCCTATGAGAAGGTTATATGAGGGGTTATAACGTCACGTCATGGCACCTTTATCTACAAAGATTGGAGAAATATCACCTTTCCTGCTCAAAACCCGGCAAAATTAGTGTTTTCATCAATAGGATGGATCTCGAATTCGAGAGATTTATGGACAACAAGGATTATACTCCATAGAAAAGAATGGGACCTTGTCAATGCAACAAAACATTCTTCTGTCCTTTTAAATGTAAACAGTTACAAAAACGACTCCAAAGTGAAGGTTCCTTTCACACACAGATATTTGCTTACTATGTGGGCCGATAGCTGTGAACTATGTAAGGTTTTTTAAACAATAGTTTTAATTTTTAGACTTTAAAGACACTAACCATGTAACTTTTATGTTTTTTCCAATTTTTCTCCCTCCCCACATTTCGCTGCATATGCCTTTAGAATCAATGCAGTATTACTAAAACATGGGACTCAAAGCCACTTAGGAGCAGACTGCAGCATAGTTAGGTATTGAAGCGTTCTTCCTCCCTACTGTTACCATTGAAGTTGCTAGTCATCGGCAATCATTTTAAACCAAAATGCTGCTGGATAACATTTGTCATTCATATTCTTTGCAAACATTACTTTAGCATTTTAGCGTGTTTGGGGGCATAAACAGAGGCAGTATTAGTTATTGGTATCTACTTCTTTTATTTATTTATTTATTTTTTATTATACTTTAAGTTCTGGGGTACATGTGTAGAACGTGCAGTTTTTTTACACAGGTATACACGTGCCATGGTGGTTTGCTGCATCCATCAACCCGTCACGTACATTAGGTATTTCTCCTAATGCTAACCCTCCCCTATTCCCTCACCCCCCAACAAGCCCCGGTGTGATGTTTCCCTCTCTGTGTCCATGTGTTCTCATTGTTCAAATCCCATTTATGAGTGAGAACATGAGGTGTTTGGTTTTATGTCCTTGCGATAGTTTTCTGAGAATGATGGTTTCCAGCATCATCCATGTCCCAGCAAAGGACATGAACTCATCCTTTTTTATGGCTGCATAGTATTCCATGGTGTATATGTGCCACATTTTCTTTATCCAGCCTATCATTGATGGACATTCGGTTTGGTTCCAAGTCTTTCCTATTGTGAATAGTGCCACAGTAAACACACGTGTGTCTTTATAGTAGCATGATTTATAATCCTTTGGGTATATACCCAGTAATGGGATTGCTGGGTCAAATGGTATTTCTAGTTCTAGATCCTTGAGGAATCACCACACTGTCTTCCACAATGATTGAACTAGTTTACACTCCCACCAACAGTGTAAAAGTGCTCCTATTTCTCCACATCCTCTCCAGCATTGTTGTTTCCTGACTTTTTAATGATCACCATTCTAACTGGCATGACATGGATTTGCATTTCTCTAATGACCAGTGATGATGAGCATTTTTTCATATGTTTGTTGGTTGCATAAATGACTTATCCTACTTCTATTGGGATCCATGTTGCATTTCTTGTGAACTAAGAATGATGCTTCTCATTTTCTGATAATTTTTCCCTTGTTAAATAAATGTATTAATAGATATTTTCATAATGCCAACCAACATGGTGGCTTAGTGACAATTGAAAAAAAGTAAAGCGGTTTTAAACTGTAATACAGCTTGGGCCCTCGAAGTCACTGAAGCATGAGTATAAATGCCATAAACCTTTTAAAAAACATCCTTTGAAAGTTTTTTTTCTTTTAAGAGATGAGGTCTTGCTGTGTTGTCCAGGCTGGAGTGCAGTGGCTGTTCACAGGTGCAATCATGGTGCACTGCAGCCTAGAACTTCTGGCCTCAAGCCATCCTCTAGCATCAGCCAGTGGCTGGGACTACAGGCACACCCAGCACTTGTCTCCTGAATAGTAAACTTTTAATTCTTTTGTTTCAGTCACTTTCAAAGATAGCAGACATTGACTGAGGCAAACAATTAAGAGCTTTATGTTCAAAATTTGCAAAATGAAGCTGAGTGTGGTGGTGCACACCTATAGTCCCAGCTGCTTGTGGGGCTGGGGCTGGAGGACTGTTTGAGGTCAAGTATTGGAGGCTGCAGTGCACCATAATGGTGCCTATAGGAATTGCTCCTGCACTCCAAACTGGACAACACAGTGAGACCCCATCTCTTTAAAAAATGCAAAATTAAATGCAAAAGAAATGGACTGGACTTAGTGATTCACGCCTATAATCTCAGTACTTCGGATGGCTGAGGTGAGAGGATTGCTTGAGCATGGGAGTTCAAGACCAGTCTAGGCAACATAGTGAGACCCTGTCTGTAAAAACATAATGATAAATAAAAATAATTAGCTGGATGTGGTTGCATGTGTCTGTAGTCCTAGCTACTCTGGAGGCTGAGTTGGGAGGATCACTTGAGCCCAGGAAATCAAGGCTGCAGTGGGCCATGATCATGCCACTGCCCTCCAGCCTGGGTAACTTCCAGACCCTGTCTAAAAAACAGAAAAAGAAAAAGAAAAAGAAAGAAAGAAAGAAAGGAAGAGAGGAAGAGAGAGAGAGAAAGAGAGAGAGAGAAAGAAAGGAAGGAAGGAAGGAAGGAAGGAAGGAAGGAAGGAAGGAAGGAAGGAAGGAAGGAAGGAAGGAAGGAAGGAAGGAGAAGGGAAGGGAAGGGAAGGGAAGAAGGAAAGAAAGAAAGAAAAAAAGAAAAGCATTCAAACAAGTTTTTGTAAAGGTTTGTGTTTATAGCAGTTATACTTCTACATGTATCAAAGCTTAAAATTACACTAAACTTTTGGAATATCTTGTATCTCCATAAAATGTAGATTTTAAAAGTAGCTCCTCTTTTTAAAAGTAGCTACTTGCAGGGCTGTGCTCTATATGCTTTGATCACCAAAGTTTCTTTAATGTAAAGGAAGATTTTGAAGAGCAGTGTTAATTAACATGTAATAAAAGGAAATGGACCCTAATGATAGAAGCTGGTATGAACAGCTCTTTTATCATCCTACATGTTACCAAGCTGTAGGTGTCCCGTTAAGTCCTGCTATTTAAGAAACTACTTACGTAACCCTTAGGAAGTCTTACTTCAGGCTTTAAAAGGCAAGGAGCAAATAATTTTAGGAGACTGATAACAATGCCACCTAAATTTGAAATATTGAAAAGAGATTAATGTTCTAAACTAGGTGAAATCTATTTCTCCTACTTTCTCAAATATAATCATAAGAATCT
This sequence comes from Macaca nemestrina, assembly GCF_043159975.1. Taxonomy (NCBI): domain Eukaryota; kingdom Metazoa; phylum Chordata; class Mammalia; order Primates; family Cercopithecidae; genus Macaca; species Macaca nemestrina. The sequence continues at coordinate 89,265,513 of NC_092145.1, forward strand.
TGCTTATAAAAAAAGCATTTCTGGGCCAAGAATACTTCCTCTAATATAGCAATGCTTCACATCATATTGTGCTGCAGTTTATTATTTTTGAAAGACACAGACATTAACAGTAAATAATAGTATAAAAATATTATGATCTACCACCTCAAAAAAAAAGCATTTGGAGTTCAGAGTTTAGAGATTCAAGTATTGATTGCAGTTTTATTTTGAAAAGAATGCTGCAATTTTATGTGATTTTAATTTCTTATGTTTATATTAAAAGAAAAACTGGCCAGGCATGGTAGCTCATGCCTGTAATCCTAGCACTTTGAAAAGCTAAGGCCGGCAGATTACCTGAGGTCATGAATTTGAGACCACACTGGCCAGCATGGGGAAACCCTGTCTCTACTAGGAATATAAAAATTGGCCGGGCATAGTGTCGTGTGCCTGTGGTCTCAGCTATTTGGTAGGCTGAGGCAGGAAAATTGCTTGAACCTGGTAGGTGGAGGTTGCAATGAGCAGAGATGGTGCCACTGCATTCCAGCCTGGGCAACAGAGAAAGACTCTGTCTCAAAAAGAAAAAAAAATAAAATAAAATAGAAAAGAAAAGCTAATGAACTCTTTTAATTTTACAAGAGAAATGTTCTCTTTTCTCCACAAGCTTGCCAGTATTTTTTATTTTTTTGATATATTAATAATAGCCATTCTGACTGCTGTGAGATTGTATCTCATTGTAGTTTTGATTTGCATTTCTCTAGTAATCAGGAATATTGAGCTTTATTTCATATGCATGTTGGCCACAAGTATGTCTTCTTTTGAAAAGTGTCTATTAATGTTCTTTGCCCACCTTCTACACTTTTTAATATGGTTGTTTGCATTTTTCTTGGAAATTTGTTAAAGTTTCTTATAGATGCTGGATGTTAGATCTTTGTATGTTGCATGGTTTGCAAATATTTTCTCCTGTTCTCTAGGTTGTCTGTTTACTCCGTTGATAGTTTCTGTTGCTCTGCAAAAGCTCTTTAGTTTAACTGTTTCACATTTGTCAATTTTTGCTTCTGTTGCAGTTGCTTTTGGTGGATTCATCATGAACTCTTTGCCAGTTCTTATGTCCAGAATGATATTGCCTACATTGTCTTCCAGGGTTTTTATAGTTCTGGGACTTGCATTTAAGTCTTTAATCGATATAGAGTTGATTTTTATATATTGTATAAGGATGAGGTCCAGTTTCATTCTTCTGCATATTGCTAGCCGGTTATCTCAGCACCACTTATTGAACAGGGAGTCCTTTCCCCGTTGTTTTTATCAGCTTTGTCAAAGTTCAGATGGTTGTAGGTGTGTATCCTTATTTCTGGGTTTTTTAGTCTGTTTAATTGGTCTATGCATCTGTTTTTCTATGAGTACCATGCTGTTTTGGTTGTTGTAGCCCTGTAGTATAGTTTGAAGTTTGGTGATGTGATGCCTCCAGCTTTGCTCTTTTTGCTTAGAATTGCTTGGCTACTTGGGATCTTTTTTGGTTTCATATATATATATATATTTTTTTTTTTAGAATTTTTAATTACATTTCATTGTAGTGAATAATATTATGTCATCATAATACTATTAACAACTTGTATTCTTTTTCTTTTTTTATTTTTTTATTTTTTATTATTATTATACTTTAAGTTCTAGGGTACATGTGCATAACGTGCAGGTTTGTTACATATGTATACTTGTGCCATGTTGCTGTGCTGCACCCATCAACTCGTCAGCACCCATCAACACGTCATTTACATCAGGTATAACTCCCAATGCAATCCCTCCCCCCTCCCCCTTCCCCATGATAGGCCCCGGTGTGTGATGTTCCCCTTCCCGAGTCCAGGTGATCTCATTGTTCAGTTCCAACCTATGAGTGAGAACATGAGGTGTTTGGTTTTCTGTTCTTGTGATAGTTTACTAAGAATGATGGTTTCCAGCTACATCCATGTCCCTACAAAGGACACAAACTCATCCTTTTTGATGGCTGCATAGTATTCCATGGTGTATATGTGCCACATTTTCTTAATCCAGTCTGTCACTGATGGACATTGGGGTTGATTCCAAGTCTTTGCTATTGTGAATAGTGCTGCAATAAACATACGTGTGCATGTGTCTTTATAGCAGCATGATTTATAATCCTTTGGGTATATACACAGTAATGGGATGGCTGGGTCAAATGCTACTTCTAGTTCTAGATCCTTGAGGAATCGCCATACTGTTTTCCATAATGGTTGAACTAGTTTACAATCCCACCAACAGTGTAAAAGTGTTCCTATTTCTCCACATCCTCTCCAGCACCTGTTGTTTCCTGACTTTTTAATGATTGCCATTCTAACTGGTGTGAGATGGTATCTCATTGTGGTTTTGATTTGCATTTCTCTGATGGCCAGTGATGATGAGCATTTCTTCATGTGTCTGTTGGCTGTATGAATGTCTTCTTTTGAGAAATGTCTGTTCATATCCTTTGCCCACTTTTTGATGGGGTTGTTTGTTTTTATCTTGTAAATTTGTTTGAGTTCTTTGTAGGTTCTGGATATTAGCCCTTTGTCAGATGAGTAGATTGCAAAAACTTTCTCTCATTCTGTAGGTTGCCTGTTCACTCTGGTGGTAGTTTCTTTTGCTCTGCAGAAGCTCCTTAGTTTAATGAAATCCCATTTGTCAATTTTGGCTTTTGCTGCCGTTGCTTTTGGTGTTTTAGACATGAAGTCTTTGCCCATGCCTATGTCCTGAATGGTACTACCTAGGTTTTCCTCTAGGGTTTTTATGGTATTAGGTCTAACATTTAAGTCTCTAATCCATCTTGAATTAATTTTCGTATAAGGAGTAAGGAAAGGATCCAGTTTCAGCTTTCTACTTATGGCTAGCCAATTTTCCCAGCACCATTTATTAAATAGGGAATCCTTTCCCCATTTCTTGTTTCTCTCAGGATTATCAAAGATCAGATGGCTGTAGATGTGTGGTATTATTTCTGAGGACTCTGTTCTGTTCTATTGGTCTATATCTCTGTTTTGGTACCAGTACCATGCTGTTTTGGTTACTGTAGCCTTGTAGTATAGTTTGAAGTCAGGTAGCGTGATGCCTCCAGCTTTGTTCTTTTGACTTAGGATTGTCTTGGAGATGCGGGCTCTTTTTTGGTTCCATATGAACTTTAAAGCAGTTTTTTCCAATTCTGTGAAGAAACTCGTTGGTCGCTTACTGGGGATGGCATTGAATCTATAAATAACCTTGGGCAGTATGGCCATTTTCACGATATTGATTCTTCCTATCCATGAGCATGGTATGTTCTTCCATTTGTTTGTGTCCTCTTTTATTTCACTGAGCAGTAGTTTGTAATTCTCCTTGAAGAGGTCCTTTACATCCCTTGTAAGTTAGATTCCTAGGTATTTTATTCTCTTTGAAGCAATTGTGAATGGAAGTTCATTCATGATTTGGCTCTCTGTTTGTCTGTTACTGGTGTATAAGAATGCTTGTGATTTTTGCACATTTATTTTGTATCCTGAGACTTTGCTAAAGTCGCTTATCAGCTTAAGGAGATTTTGGGCTGAGACAATGGGGTTTTCTAAATATACAATCATGTCATCTGCAAAGAGGGACAATTTGACTTCTTCTTTTCCTAACTGAATACCCTTGATTTCTTTCTCTTGCCTGATTGCCCTAGCCAGAACTTCCAACACTATGTTGAATAGGAGTGCTGAGAGAGGGCATCCCTGTCTTGTGCCAGTTTTCAAAGGGAATTTTTCCAGTTTTTGCCCATTCAGTATGATATTGGCTGTGGGTTTGTCATAAATAGCTCTTATTATTTTGAGGTACGTTCCATCAATACCGAATTTATTGAGCATTTTTAGCATGAAGGGCTGTTGAATTTTGTCAAAAGCCTTTTCTGCATCTATTGAGATAATCATGTGGTTCTTGTCTTTGGTTCTGTTTCAAAAGCAACGGCAACAAAAGCCAAAATTGACAAATGGGATCTAATTAAACTAAAGAGCTTCTGCACAGCAAAAGAAGCTACCATCAGAGTGAACAGGCAACCTACAGAATGAGAGAAAATTTTTGCAATCTACTCATCTGACAAAGGGCTAATATCCAGAACCTACAAAGAACTCAAACAAATTTACAAGATAAAAACAAGCAACCCCTTCAAAAAGTGGGCAAAGGATATGAACAGACATTTCTCAAAAGAAGACATTCATACAGCCAACAGACACATGAAGAAATGCTCATCATCACTGGCCATCAGAGAAATGCAAATCAAAACCACAATGAGATACCATCTCACACCAGTTAGAATGGCAATCATTAAAAAGTCAGGAAACAACAGGTGCTGGAGAGGATGTGGGGAAATAGGAACACTTTTACACTGTTGGTGGGATTGTAAACTAGTTCAACCATTATGGAAAACAGTATGGCGATTCCTCAAGGATCTAGAACTAGAAGTAGCATTTGACCCAGCCATCCCATTACTGTGTATATACCCAAAGGATTATAAATCATGCTGCTATAAAGACACATGCACACGTATGTTTATTGCAGCACTATTCACAATAGCAAAGACTTGGAATCAACCCCAATGTCCATCAGTGACAGATTGGATTAAGAGAATGTGGCACATATACACCATGGAATACTATGCAGCCATAAAAAAGGATGAGTTTGTGTCCTTTGTAGGGACATGGATGCAGCTGGAAACCATCATTCTCAGCAAACTATCGCAAGAACAGAAAACCAAACACTGCATGTTCTCACTCATAGTTGGGAACTGAACAATGAGATCACTTCGACTCGGGAAGGGGAACATCATACACTTGCGCCTTTCATGGGGAGGGAGAAGGGGGAGGGATTGCATTGGAAGTTATACCTGATGTAAATGATGAGTTGATGGGTGTTGACGAGTTGATGGGTGCAGCACGCCAACATGGCACAAGTATACATATGTAATAAACCTGCACATTATGCACCTGTACCCTAGAACTTAAAGTATAATAATAATAATAATAAAAAAACATTTACTCTGTAAATTGCTTTGGGCAGTATGGCCATTTTAATGATACTGATTTTTCCTGTCCATGAGCATGGAATGTTTTTCCCTTTGTTTGTGTCATCTCTGATTTCTTTGAGCAGTGTTTTGTAATTATCATTATAGAGATCTTTCTCCTCACTGGTTAGTTGTATTCCTAGGTATTTTATAATTGTTGTGGCAAATGTGAATGTGATAACATTCCCGATTTGGCTCTCAGCTTGACTGTTGTTGTTTAGGAATGCTAGTGATTTTCTTACATTGATTTAGTATTCTGAAACTTTATGAAGTTATTAGCTTAAAGAGCTTTTGGGCTGTGACTATGGGGATTTTCTAGGTATAGAATCATGTTGTCTGCAAACAGAAATTGTTCAAATTTCTCTCTTCCTATTTGGATGATTGTGATGGTTAATATCGAGTGTCAACTTGATTGGATTGAAGAATGCAAAGTATTGTTCCTGGGTGGGTTTGTGAGGGTGTTGCAAAGGGGATTAACATTTGAGTCAGTGGACTAAGAGAGGCAGACCCACCCTCAATCTGGGTTGGCACCATCTATCAGCTGCCAGCATGGCTAGGATAAAAGCAGGGAGAAGACATGGAAGGACCTGTATGGCTACATCTTCTGGCCTCCATCTTTCTCCCATGCCAGGTGCTTCCTGCCTTAGAACATCAGACTCCAAGTTCTTCTTCTTTTGGACTCTTGGACCTACACCAGTGGTTTTCCAGGTACTCTCTGGCCTTTGACCACATACTGAAGGCTGCACTGTTGGCTTCCCCACTTTTGAGGTTTTGGGACTCAGACTGGCTTCCTTGCTCCTCAGCTTGCAGACAGCCTACTATGGGACTTCACCTTATGATTGCGTGAGTCAATACTCCTTAACAAACTCCCTTTCATATATACATCTATCCTATTAGTACTGTGCCTCTAGAGAACCCTGAATAATACAATGCCCTTTATTTCTTTCTCTTGCCTGATTTCTCTGTCTAGGACTTCCAATAGTATGTTGCATAGGAGTGGTGAGAGAGGGCATCCTTGTGTTATGCTGGTTTTTAAGTGGAATGCTTCTAGCTTTTGCCCATTCTGTGTGATGTTGGATGTGAGTTTCTCATAGATGGCTCTCATTCTTTTGAAATATATTCCTTCAATAAATAGCTTATTGAGAGTTTTTAACATGAAGGGATGTCGAATTTTTTCAAAAGGATTTTTACATCTATTGAGATAATAATGTGGTTTTTGTCTTTAGTTCTTTTTAAGTAACGAATCACATTTATTGACTTGCATATGTTGAACCAACCTTACACCCCAGGGATAAAGCCTACTTGATTATGGTGGATTAGCTTTTTGATGTGCTGCTGGATTTGGTTTGCAAACATTTTGATGTCTTCCTAACTTTTTGATATGGGCATTTACTGCTATATATTTCCTTCATAACACTTTCTTATCTGTATCCCAGAGATCTGGAATGTTATATCTTTGCTCTCATTAGCTTCAAAGAACTTCTCAATTTGTCTTAATGTTATTATTTACCCAAAAGTCATACAGGAGCAGGTTGTTTAATTTCGATGTTATTGCATGATTTTGAACATTTTTTATTCTTTATTTCTATTTTTATTGCATTGTGGTCTGAAAGTGTGTTTGTTATGATTTTGACACTTTTGCATTTGCTAAGGATTGTTTTATGTCCAATTGTGTGGTCTATTTTAGAGTACGTGCCATGTGGCAATGAACAGAATGTATATTCTGTTGTTTGGACATGGAATGTTCTGTAGAGGTCTATCAGATCCATTTGGTCTAATTTTGAGCTCAGGTCCTGAATATCTTTGCTAATTTTCTGCCTTGATGATCTGTCTAATACCGTCAGTGTAGTGTTCAAGTCTCCCATTTTTACTGTGCTGCAGTCTACATCTCTTTTTAGGTCTCTAAGAAGTTTCTTTATAAATCTGGGCACTACTGCGTTGGGTACATATATATTTAGGATAGTTAGTCTTCTTGTTGAATTGAATCTTTTACCATTATTGAATGCCATTTTTTGTTTTTCTTTTTAATCTTTGTTGATGTAAAGTCTATTTTATCTGAATTTAGGATTGCAAGCATTGCTTTTTATCTGATTTCCATTTGCTTAGTAAATATTCCTCTATCCCTTTCTTTTGAGACGACATGTGCCATTGTACGTGATATGGGTCTCTTAAAGACAGCATACCATTGGGTATTGCTTTTTTGTCCAGCTTGCCACTCTGTGCCTTTTAAATGGGGCATTTAGCTTATTACGTTCAACGTTAGTATGGATATGGGTAGATTGGATGTTGTCATTTTGTTGTCAGCTGGTTACTATGCCAGCTTATTTGTGTGAGTGCTTTATAGTGTCACTGGTCTGTGTATTTAAGTGTGTTTTTATAATGGCTGGTGAATTAGTCTGTTCTCACACCACTATAAAGAAATACCTGAGTCTTGGTAATTTATAAAGAAAAAAGGTTTAATTTGCTCACCATTCTTCAGGCTGCACAGGAAGCAAGGCAGCATCTGCTCAGCTTCTGTGGAGGCCTCAGGAAACTTACAATTGTGATGGAGGACAAAGGGGGAGCCAACACTTCACATGGTTAGAGTAGGAGGAATCAAGAGAGGGGGGAGGTACCACACACTTTTTAAACAACCAGATCTCACCATCATGATAACAGCACCAAGGAGATGGTGTTAAACCATTCATGCAGGATCCACTCCCATGATCCAATCACCTCCCACCAAGCACCACCTCCAACATTGAGGATTATAATTGAACATGACATTTGGATGGAGACACAGATTCAAACCACATCATTCTTCCCCTGACCTCTCCCAAATCTCATGTCCTTCTCACATTGCAAAATACTATCATTCTTTTCTGACAGTCCCCCAAAGTCTCAACTCATTCCTCATTAACTCAAAAGTCCAAAGTTTCATCTGAGACAATGCTAGTCCATTCTGCTTATGGGCCTTTAAAATTTTTAAAAGCTAGCTACTTCCAAGATACAATGGAGGAATAAGCATTGGTTAAGTATTCACATTTCAAGAGGGAAAAATCAGACCAAAAAAAAGGGCTACAAGCGCCATGCAAGTCCAAAACCCAGCAGAGAGCCATTAAATTCTAAAACCCCAAAATAGTTTCCTTTGACTCCAGGTCACACATCCAGGGCATATTGGTGCAAGTGGTGGGCTCCCAAGACCTTGGACAGTCCCACCCCTGTGGCCTTGCAGGGTTCAGTCACCACAGCTGCTCTCAAGGTCTGGCATTGAGTGCCTGCAGCTTTTCCAGGCACAGAGTGCAAACTTCCAATGAATCTACAATTCTGGGGTCTGGAAAATGGTTGCCCTCTTCTCACAGCTCCGCTAGGCAGTGCCCCAGTGGGGACTCAGTGTGGGGAATCCAACTCCACATTTCCCTTCCTCACTGCCCTAAAAGAGGTTCTATATGAGGGCTATCCCTGCAGCAGACTTCTGCATGGACATCTAGGCATTGCCACAGAGCCTCTGAAATCTAGCTGGAGACTCCCAAGCCTCAACTCTTGCCCTCTGTACACCCACAGGCTTAGCACCACATGGAAGCCACTGAGGCTTGTGGCTTGAGCCCTCTGGAGCAGCACCCTGAGACATATCTGGGGATCTTTTAGCCATGGCTGGAGCTGGACTAACAGGAACACAGGGATCAGTGTCCTAAGGTTGTGCAGGGCACTGGGACTCTGGGCTCAGCTCACAGAACCATTCTTCCTTCCTAAGTCTGTGGGCCTGTGATGGAAGGCACTATGGCAAAGGTCTCTTAAATGCCTTCAAGGCATTTCCCAATTGTCTTGGCAATTAACAGCTTTTCTTTAGTTACGCAAATTTCTACAGCTAGCTTGAATTTCTACCCCAGAAAATGGGTTTTTCTTTTCTACCACATGGTCAGGCTGCACATTTTCTAAACTTTTATGCTCTACTTCCCTTTCAAATATAAGTTCCAATTTCAGATCATTTCTTTGCTCTCCCACATATGAGCATATGCTGTTAGAAGCAGCCAAGACACATCTTGAACACTTTGCTTCTTAGAAATTTCTTCCACCAGATACTCTAAATCATCAGTCTCAAATTCAAAGTTCCACAGATCCCTAGAGCAGGGGCGCAATGCTGCCAGTCTCTTTACTAAAGCATAGCAAGAGTGACCATTACTCTAGTTCCCAATAAGTTCCTCATCTCCATCTGAAACCTCCTGAGTCTGGACTTCACTGTCCATAGCACTACAACAATTTAACAAGTCTCTGAAGTTCCAAACTTTCCCTCATCTTCCTGTTTTCTTCTGAGCCCTCCAAACTACTCCAACCTCTGCCCATTACCCAGTTTCAAAGCTGCTTCCACATTTTCAAGTATCTTTATGGCAATATCTAACTCCTGGTACCAATTTTCTGTATTAACTTGTTCTTGAACTGCTATAAAAAAAAATCTGAGATGGGAAATTTATAAAGAAAAAAGTTTAATTGACTTACAGTTCTGCAGGCTGTACAGGAAGCATGGCAGCATCTGCTTTGCTTCTGGGGAGGCCTCAGGAAACTTACAACTATGGTGGGAGGCAAAGGAGAACTAGCACTTCACATGGCCAGAGAAGGAGGAAGAGAGAGAATGGGAGGTGCCACACTCATTTAAACAATCAGATTTTATGAGAACTCACCATCATGAAAACAGCACCAAATGGATGGTGTTAAACCATTTATGAAAGATCCACTCCCATGATCCAATCACCTCCCACCAGGCCCCACCTCCAGCATTGAGGATTATAATTGAACTTAAGATTTGAGTGGGGACACAGATCCAAACCATATCAGCTGGTAATAATGGTTCCTTTTCATATTTAGTGCTCCTTTCAAGATATCTTGTAAGGTGGGTCTGGTGATAACAAACTCCCTTAGCATTTACTTATCTGAAAAGGATCCTGTTTCTTCTTCACTGAGGAAGCTTAGTTGGACAGGGTACGAAATACCCGATTGTAGATTTTTTTTATCTAAGAATGTTGAATATAGGCCCTCAATCTCATCTGGCTTATAGGGTTTCTGCTGAGTGGTTCACTGTTAGCCTGGTGGAGTTGCTTTTGTAGGTGACCTGCCCTTTCTCGCTGTCTTTAATTTTTTTCTTTCATTTCAACCTTGGAAAATTCAATGATGATGTGTCTTGGAGATAATTTTTTTGTGTAGAATCTTGCAGAGGTTCTCTGTGTTTCCTGAATTTGACTGTTGGCCTCTCTAGTGAGATTGGGAAAGTTTTCATGGATAGTATCCTTAAATGTACCAAGTTTTCCAAGTTGTTTGTTTTCTCTCATCACTTTCAGGGATGCCAGTGATTCATAGATTTGGCCTCTTTACATAATCCCATATTTCTCAGAGGTTTTGTTCATTCCTATTCATTCATTTCTCTTTAATTTTGTCTGACTGTCTTATTTCAGAGAGCCAGTCGACAAGTTGCAATATTCTTTCCTCAGCTTGGTCTACTCTACTTTTAATATGGGTGCGGTGGCTCACACCTGTAATCCCAGCACTTTGGGAGGCCGAGGTGGGTGGATCACCTGAGGTCAGGAGTTTGAGACCAGCCTGGCCAGCATGGTGAAACTCTGTCCGTACTAAAAACACAAAAAGAAATTAGTCAAGCATGGTGGCAGGCACCCATAATTCCAGCTACTCAGGAGGCTGAGGCAGGAGAATTGCTTGAACCTGGGAGGTGGGAGTTGCAGCAAGCCAAGATTGCACCATTGCACTCCAGCCTGGGCAACAAAAGGGAAACTCCATCAAAAAAATAAATAAATAAAATAACCTCTGATTGCATTCTGAAATTCTTGTAGTGAGTTTTTCAGCTCTCTCTTATCAATTATGTTCTTTTTTATACTAGCTATTTTGTCTGTCAGCTCCTGCATCATTTTATTGTGATTCTTAGTTTCCTTGGATTGGGTTTTGTCACACTAAATCTTGATGATCTTTGTTCCTATCCATACTCTGAATCGTATTTCTGTCATTTCAGCAAACTAATTCTGGTTAAGAACACTTGTTGGAGACCTAGTGTAATCATTTGGAGGACATAGGACACTCTAGTCGTTTGAGTTGCCAGAGTTATTTCATTGGTTCTTTCTCATCTCTGCTTGTGGGTGTTTCTTTAACTACTGGGCTGTCTCTGATTGAAATGGTCAGGCAAGTACAAGGTGGATGTACTGGGGTCCCAGGTAGGGTGACCCTGCCCAGTGAGGAGAAGTGAGGACCAGGACCTACGTGGAGAACAGTCTGGCCACTTTTCCATGACGTGGGGGTCTGGACAGGCCCCTGGTTCTCCTGGACTCTCCAAAGCCAGAAGACAGCAAGGATGAGCATTGCAAGACAGCAAATATAGCAACCCACTCCTCCCACTGGGAGCTCTCTCTCTCTCTCTCAAGGAGGTGCAAAGCTGCTACTGGCTTGATACGCCCAGTGGGTTGTGGCTGGAGACCCAGGCTGGGAGACCCCACCCGGTGAGGAGATATGGGAATGGGGACCCATGTAGCAGTCCATCCACTTTTCTGTAAAGCTGCTGCAGTATTCTGGGGATCCACTCCAGTCCCTAGTCACCTCAGATTTTATAGCACCTGAAGTATCAACAGTGAAGGCTGCAAAATAGCAGAGATGGCAGCCTGCCCCTCCCTCTGGAAGCTGTGTCTCCAGGAGGTATAGGTCTGTTGCTGGCCCAAACACATTGGTGGGGGTCGTTGTAGACTTTGGCTGGGAGATTCCTCCCAATGAAGTAAAAAGGGATCTGGGACCCACATGAAAAAGCAGTCTGGCCACTTCACCGTAGAGCTGCTGCACTGTGCTGGGGGACCGCTCCAGTCCCTAGTCACCTTAGACTCCATAGAGCCTGAAGGCAACAATGACTAAGGCAGTGAAACAACAAAGATGGCTGCCCATCCCTCTCCCTGGGAATTCCATTCCAGGGAGGCCCAGAACTGCCAGCTGGTAAACACCAGGAAAAGTGGCTGATAACCCCGGTCAAGAGGTCTCACCCAGTGAGAAGAAGCAAGATCAGGGACCCGAATTAAAAAAGCAGCCTGTCTACTTTTCTGTAGGCTGATTCCAAAAACAGCAAAGGCTGCAAAACAGAAAAGATGGTGGCCTGCCCCACCCCTCTCTGGAAGCTCTATCTCAGAGAGGTGTAATGCCGCTACCACCTGCTGGCTAGAGTTCCAAGCCAGTGGGTCTTATTCTGTGAGGTGACATGGAAGCAGGGCCTGTAGACCATCATTGCTCAGCCCCCTGGATTCAACCCCTTTCCTAAGGGGTATGTATGGCAGTCTAACCTCCCACTTCACTGAAGTTGCAGCCACTTTTGCTAGGAAGCCCAGGTATCTAAGGCTCCCTAGGGGTCTGTGTGTGTCTGAGTATCTGCTCTGCCAAGACTCCACATAGCTCTGCATATTAGAATGTGGGCCATGGTGGAGTGGGTTTATGAGGAAATCTCCTGACCCAAGAGTTGCAAAGACCCATGGGAGAAGCATGGGTCCTCGAGGTCACTCACTCACTCACTGCTTTCCTGGGCGGGGGTGGCTTCTCTGCCTCTGTGTTGTTTCTGGGTGGGCAGTCATCCTGCCTTGCTTTTCTCCATCCTCCATGGGTTGAGTTATTTTCTTGATGGCTGGTAGTGGTTTTTCCTTTCCATATTTATCCACATTCTGATGTCTACGTCTATCATTCCTTAAGGAGCTCTTGTACGGCAGGTCTGATGGCAGTGAATTTCCTCAGCATTTGCTTGTCTGAAAAGGATTTTATTTCTCCTTCAATTATGAAGCTTGGTTTGGCCAGATATGAAACTGTGGGTTGGAATTGATTTTCTTTAAGAATGTTAAATATTGACCCCCAATGTCTTCTGGCTTGTAGGGTTTCCACCGAGAAGTCTGCTTCTCAATGCATCAGTCTGATGGGCTTCCCTTTGTAAGTGACCTGGCCTTTCTCTCTGACTGCCCTTAACATTTTTTCTTTCATTTCAGTTTTGGAGAATCTGATAATTATGTGTCTTGGAGATAATCTTCTCATGAAATATTTTACTGGGGTTCTCTGCATTTCCCAAATTTGAATGTTGGCCTATCTAACAAGGTTGGGGAAGTTCTTATGGATGATATCCTGAAATACATTTTCCAAATTGGTTCCATTCTCCCCTGAAAGAGCAAAATATTTCATACTTTGGAAAACGTCTATGACCAATCAGTCATAGAATCGGTCTCTTTACGTAATACCATATTTCTCAGAGGTTTTGTGTATTCCTTTTCAATCTTTTTTTCCTCTATTCTTGTCTGCCTGTCTTATTTCAGAAAGACAGTCTTTAAGCTCTGAGATTCTTTCCTCCACTTGGTCTATTCTGCTATTAATATGTACAAATGCATTATGAAATTCTTGTATTGTGTTTTTCAGCTCCATCAGACCGGTTATGCTCTTCTCTATCCTAGCTGTTTTGTCAGCTCCTGCAATGTTTTATTGTGATTTTTAGCTTCCTTGCATTGAGTTAGAACGTGCTCCTTGAGATCAGCGAAGTTCACTTTTATCCATATGCTGAGGTCTACTTCTGTTATTTCAGCCATGTCAGCCTCAGCCCCATTTTGAACCCTTTCTGGAGAGGTGATGTGGTCATTTGGAGGAGAGACGGCACTCTGGGTTTTTGAGTTTTCCATATTCTTGCACTGATTCTTTTTCATCTTTGTGGGCTTATCTACCTTCAATATTTGAGATTGGCCTTTGAATGGGGTTTTTGAAGGGAGGGTTCCCTTTTAACGGTCTGACCACTTTACTGTAGTGATACTACGGTTTGCTGGTCATCCATTCCAGAACATAGTCACCTCAGATTTTCTAGTACCTGGAGGTGTCATCAGTTAAGGTTGTGAAACAGCAAAGATGGCAGCCTGCCCCTTCTTCTTGGAGCTCTGTCCCAGGGGGGTACAAATCTATTGCCAGCCTGAACCCACCTGTAGGAGGTGACTGGAGACCCTGGTTGAAAGGTCTCACCCAGCCAGTAGAAACAGGATCAGGGACCCACTTGAAGAAGCAGTCTAGCCCCACTTTTGTAGAACAGCTGAGCTATGCTGGGATACCATTTCTGCCCCTCATGGTGTTGGGCTCTCCAAAACTTGGAAGCTGGAATGGCTAAATTGTGGAAACAGCAAAGAGGGCGGCCTGCCACTCTCTCTAGTAACTCTGTCCCAGGAAGTTTCCAAACCCTTGTCAGCCAGAGAACATCAGTGGGAGTGGCTGAAGACCCTGGTTGGGAAGTTCTTCTCAGTGAGGAGGAACAGATCAGGCACCTGCTTAAAGAAGCAGTCTGGCCATGCTTTTGTAGAGCAGTTGTGTCATGCTGGGGTACCACTTCTGCCCTCAGATGGTTTGAACTTTCCTAAGCCAAGAGACTGGAATGACTGAGTTGTCCAAACAGCAAAGATAATGGCCCTTCCCTACTCCTCCACACTCCATCCCAGGGAGAAATCAAAACTCTGTCTGCCAGAGAATATGGGTGGAGTTGGCTAGAGGCCTTGGTTGGGAGGCCCTGCCCTAAGATGAAGAATGGATCAGGTCCCACTTAAAGAAGCAGTCTGGCCATGTTTTGGTAGAGCAGTTGTGCTGTGCTGGGAGGTCCCGTCAGTCCCCAGTTGTCCAAACAGAAAAGATAGCTGCCTGCTCCCACCCCTGGGAACTCCATCCCATCCCAGGTAGGCAAAACACCATTGCCAGCGGGCTGGCTGGAAATCCAAACCAGTGAGTCTTATCCTGTGAGGTGCCAAGGAAGTGGGAATCACAGGCCGACACTACTTGGCCTCTGGGATTCAACTCCCTTCCTAGGGGTGTGTGTGGAGGTTCAACCTCCCACCTTGCCTGAGTTGCAATCACTCTGACCAGGGATCCTGGCGCTAGAGTATGTAAAGCTCCTGGGACTCTGTGCACACCTGGGCAGTTGCTCAGCAGAGACTTCATGCAGCTTTGTGTGTCAGACCAAGTCCTGGTGGAGTGGATTCATGAGGGGATCTCCTGACCCAAGGGTTGCAAAGGTCCATGGGAGAAGTGTGGTTGCTAGGGATCACATATTCATTCACTGCTTCCCTGGGCAGGGAGAGGTTCCCTTGGCTCCATGTTGCTCCCGAGTAGACTGTCGCCCTGCTTTGCTTTTCTCCTTTCTCCATGGGTTGAGCTCTTTCCCTGATCAGTCTCAATGTGAGAACGTGAATGTTTCAGTTGAAATTGCTGTCTTTACTTGCCCCTTTCATTTCTCTCCATGAGAGCCAAGAGTCCTTGCTGCTTCTAGTCAGCCATCTTTGGTCCAGCTTTGTTTCCTTGATGAATCCCAATGCATGTACCCAGAAGTACAGTTAAAGGTGCTGTATTTACTCACTCCTTCTATTTCTCTCTATGAGAACAGTGCATACTAGCTGTTTATAGTAAGCCATCTTCAGAATTTATTTTTTAATCTAAATATGAAGTTTACACCTATATATTACAAATTTTGTCTTACTGATTTCAGCCAGTCAGTCTTTGCTCATTTAATTCTCATAACTTTGAGGAAAGTATGGCTTATTCCCTTTACAAAGAAAGTGAGGCTCAGCAACGTGACTTCCCTCAATTTTGCCAGCAAGATTGAAGCAGTCAAGGCTGTAACCCAGGTATTCTAACACACAATCCAGTTCATGGGTCCCTCTACATATCTCTGCAGTTTCTAGCCCTACCATAGGCTTTCAGGAAATGTTTAGAAACTGGATTATGCTGAATGGCCTGAGCCCTGTGGCAGAGACTCAGACATGTCAGATGAGATTAATTTACCCCTGTTGTGGACTAGCTTGTGTCACTCCAAAATTTACACATTGAAGCCCTATACTCCAATATGGTGACATTTGGAGATGGGACCTTTGGAGGTAATTAGGTTGGATGAGATCATAAGGATATAATCCTCATGATAGAATTAATGCCCTTATTAGAAGAGGAAGAGAACAGAGCTCATTCATTGGTTCTGTCTCCCCAGCCCCCTCCTCTGGCTTTCTCCCTCCCATGTGAGGACATAGTGAGAAGCCAGTCATCTGTTTGCAAGCCAGGAAGATAGCCCTCATCAGGACCCCACCTTACTGGCTCCCTGATTTCAGACATCCCAGCCTCGGTAATCGTGAGAAATAAATATCTGTTGCTGAAGCCAGCCACCCAGCCTATAGTATT
Organism: Macaca nemestrina; assembly: GCF_043159975.1. Classification (NCBI taxonomy): domain Eukaryota; kingdom Metazoa; phylum Chordata; class Mammalia; order Primates; family Cercopithecidae; genus Macaca; species Macaca nemestrina. Next base: position 89,281,720 of record NC_092145.1, read on the forward strand.
TTGTTACAGCAACCCATCAGACAAAGGCAACCTCTTCCACAGGATTGCCAAGAGAAGACTTGTATGGGAATTAAACCAGATATTTGACAAACTCGAGATAGTCTTGTGGATAAACTTATGAAATATGAAACTACAAGACCAGTCAAGTGCCATTGTAACTGGTTAAATGCAGTATCCAAAGAGGGCAACTGTTTGATGGTAACTTGAAAGGTTTTATATTTGGCTGGATTTGAGAAGCATGCTTATACTGGACTTGAATATAGATATGGAAGAAGCACTTTAATATCTGCAGGTGACCTCAATCTGGGACATGAAACAGGCATCAGAAAAGACCCAAAGTGAAAGATGGGCTTAATTTTTAAAATGGCAATTGAAGAAAATTGTCACCATTTTGTGCTAGGTCCTGGGTGAGGCCCTTTCTATAAATAAGCACATTTAAAATAGATTAAATCAAGCCTTGCAATTAGATCCAGACCCAAAAAAAGGAAGATTAAAACAGAGCATTGTTACATGTGCAATCAATTTTAGGGTCTCCTTACTCTTCCATGAACTTGCCAAGTATGCTCTTGCCTTAAGGCAAAGCAAAGATGTCCTCTCTCACTACTTGTCAATATTATACTAGAAGCTCTAGCTAGTGAACTAAGACATGAAAAAGAAATGAAAGATATACAGATTGGAAAGGAAGAAGTAAAATTGTCTTTATTTGCAGATAACATAATTCTGTATAGAAAAATCTAAAGGATTTATAAACAAAACTCTCCTGTGAATATAAGCAATTATAGCAATGTCACAGGATACAAGGTCAATCTATAACTGTCAAATTCTTTCTCATATACTAGCAATGAACAGTTAGAATTTGAAAATCTTAAAGCAATACTATTTTGAATAGCATAAAAATGGTAAAATATGTGTAAGTCTCACAAAATACGTATATAATGTGCTTATGAAAAACTACAAAACATTTGTGAAAAAATAAAAAAGATTTATATCTTCAAAATAAAAGGAAAGAAATTTCACAATTATGAATTGGAAGATTCAATATTGTTAAGATGTCAAAACCTCCCATTTGATGTATACGTTCAATGCAATCCAAATGACAACAAACTATTTTCAGATAAACAGATTCTAAAATATATTTGATGCTTAAAGTATCTCAGATTTGGTCAGTGGGACCCCTTTCAAACTGGCTCATGTGTCCTTTTGACATGCCCTTATCATTCTTTGATACTCCCTTAATTTCTAGCACAAAAAGATGTTCTAGGCTCTTGTGTTTCCTTGGTTCTAGGACTGAAATAAGCCATTTATCCAAGGTTCCCTGGTTCAATTTAGTGGAGAATGGTATAGACGTCCCTCGACTTACGATGGGGTTACATCCCAATAAACCCATGTAAGTCAAAAATATCGTAAGTCAAAAATGCATTTAGTACTCCAGTAAGCCCCTCATAAAGTCAAAAATGGAAAATTGAACCATCATAAGTGAGGAACTGTCTGTATGTAGAAATCCAGATTTGGGTGCAAGGTGTGCTTACTGCTACTGTAATGTCAATGCTTCTAGTTATTCTCAGTGGGCAGTCCTATCATACACATGCATGCAGATACACACATACACACACAAAAAAATGTGTTTAAGTATATACATATATATTTTATAAGCAATATGTATGAAATAAACCATAAGCTATTCTTACGTATCCAATTCCATTCCAACACCATGAGGTTTATTTAACCTTCCTTTTTCTATATTTTTAATTCCTGTCTTCAAGAATGAGGGAACTACTTTACATTATCCACAACATATTCGTAATTTGTACATACACAAAGCAATTTGGGAATGCTAATTCATAACTGCAAAACAAACCTATTAACTGGAATCCAATATTTGTTTACACATTTTTTGTCTTTATAGGGAATATAGTCAAATTACCGTGTTCAAAACTTACTTGGATTAATTTGTTTTTCCTCTGTTTATTCTAGTCTTTTTATTCATCTGAAATACTTTTATATTCATTTGTTTCCATTTATATTCTATTTTTAAACCTCCATGTTTGTGAATTTTGTTTTATTTTTGAGAATGTGAAACATCAACATGGTTTGAAAGGTCAGAACTATACAAAAAATTATATTCAGAGAAATGCCCCCCATTCTTTGCATCTTGTTCTAATTCCTAATCGTTTCCACCCAATTCTCACCTACCTTCAGAGGTAATCATTCTCATTAATTTTTGGTTTATCCTTTCTGTGTTTCATTTTGCATGAATGAACAGATGTATGTATATTTTCTTATTACCTTTTTTCTTCTTAAACATAAAGTAGCATACTGTAGGTTTTTTTGCAGTCTGATTTTTTAATTAACATTCTAGAATCACTCCATAAGAAATCATCCAGATACTCCTCATTCTTTTTCTTTTACAAATGTATAATACTCCATTTTGTGGATGTACTATAGTTTACTCAACCATTGTTCTATGTATCAGCACTTAGGCTGATTGTAATATTTTCAATTGCAAACAAAGCTAAGATGTCTAACATTATGTATGCATATGTATTGCTGGAGATGTATGTAGAGTAAAGGGTTTCTGGATCAAAAGGCAATGGAAATCCCTGCCAGGGTCATATTGTTGTGACTGAGAGAAGAGTTGAACTTCTATAACTCTCCTGGAAAAAGCAGGCAGTGCTTCAATTTTCCCACCAGAGTAGAGTCAGTGGGGTCCAACAATCAGCTGAAACTTCAACCCTACCCAGCAGCAAAGAGACATAGGAGGTGAGGTGGTTTAAGGCATAGAGGCTAGTTATCACTACAGTTAATCCTCTCAACCCCAAGTCATCAAGGCCTAATGGAGAGCTGACTATCCACCTGAATCCAACAACATGTGACTGAAAAAAGCAGTGAGAGTTGGTGCTAGTCAGCAATCTATTATCACCAAATGCCTAGTTTTACTGGGACCTAGTGAAGAGCTAAACCTATACATCCACCCAGCAGCAAAAAGACTAAACAAGGCAGTTTGAAGCAGGGGTACTGACCATTCTTGTTCTTTCCTATTATGAACTGAATGTGTGTGTCCTCCCCCACCATTCATATGTTGATGTATAATCTCTAATCTGATGATATTTGGAGGTGGCACCTTTGGAAAGTAATTAGGTCGTGAAGGTGGAGCCCACACAAGTGAGATTAGTGTTCTTATAAAAGGCCAGAGAACTAGATCACTCTCTTACCCCATGTGAGGATACAAGTAGAAGTCAACTGTCTACAACTTGGAAAAGGGCCCTCACCAGGACCCGACCAGGCTGATACCCTCTTCTCAGACTCCCAGCCTCCAGAACTGTGAGAAATAAGCATGTTTAATTCTTAAATATGGTTTAATATTCTTTTCCATTTCTGTACATCACAACACCAAGATTTTGCTGCTTAGGATCTCTCCGAAGAAGCTATAGAGAATGCAAAGGCTACAATTTTCACCCCCTCTTATTTATGTGTTTGTATGTGTAAGTATAATACATGTCAGTATATATTAATACAAACATCAATATATCATGCAATATATATCACCAAAGAGAACACATTGATTAAAGAAATACAAAAGTTAGGCATCATTTCCAAACTTAAATAGTAAAAATTAAATCTACAAAAGGAGCCTCATACCCTAAATGTATCATGTGAAACAACAAGCATATTCAAAAATGTAAATTTACCTCCAATTTCTCTGGTCTTGTCATATCACTTCAGACCCATTTACAATGGCAAAATCCTAAGATACTTCTGTGAAGAGAGCGTTTTTACTCACTCTTGGGTGTTCTACAAACAAATAGCAGAGCCCAAAGCAAAAAAAAAAAAAAAAAAGCTTGTTCCAGTAAACTGTCTCCCATGTTGGTGAACACCAAATAATCAACTCCTCTCACTGGGGGTTGAGACATCAGGTTACACATTAACAGACAGTCATTTGGACCTCAGAGTACAGTGTGAGAACCAGAAGCTTTACATTTAAGACATACTCCCTTCATTTAAGTGAAATAGGATTATTGGAAAGATCTGTAACCTGGGAACAAGATGCTGGTTCAGATCAATAAAGTTACGAGTGACTAAGTCAAGTCAGCAAAGAACAGCAGTCAGGCACTAAAGTGTTAAAAGTACCCAGTTTGAAAACCAAATGCACCCCACTATCCTAGTCAGTGTGGAAGTGATATCAATTGACTTTGGTCCTTCAAAGTCCATTCATTATACTTTTTTCCATTGCTACCACTGGGCACATACTATACACTTTGTTAGCTGTCACCACATCAAGCATGGCATGCATGTCAACTGGGTTCAAGTCTGACTTATAGCCCAGATGTGAAGCATAAGCTTCAAGGTTTCAGGCCAACTCTTGAATCCAAAATAGTCTTAAGTCCATGGTGCCAGAGCTGTGTCCTATCCCTTTCCACCTGCCCCTAATTTCTCATGTGAGAGGTGATTGTAAGTCCCACATTTGAAACAGATGTCCCAACCCCACCAGGAGGTCGGGAGTTTATAATTACATGTAGTTATACATGTCTGTCGTTTCTGTGAAAAACCTTGCAGTTCAGTTTAATAAATCAAAACATTCACATAATTTCATGCCATCCAACACAAGGAAAACACGCCCACCTCCCTTTAAACGAGAATTGGCCCTAACAAAATAAAATCATCTTTAAATTTCTTCATTTCCACTTAGATTGCATGTTTTATTTCTCCCAATCCCGGCAGCAGACAGAAGCCCCATCATATCCATCCCAAACTGGTTTCTAGTAGGCTAAGGTTATAAGGACCTTTGTCAAAACAATTGATTCAAAGGGCTCCCAAATGCTGGCACAAATGTGTCTGCCAAACAAATGGAAGCAAACAGTGCATTGTCCCAAATACTTCAGGGGTCAGTTTGATTTTGCAATGCAATTTGCATCCTTGAAACTGCCAGACTGGCAGGGGAGTGGGTAGCGTGAGGGAGTGAAGTTGAAATTGCCTCCTATTAGCTCACCCTTTCAACATCAAACAGAGACCAAGAGAGAAATGGTTCCAACATTTCACCACATATATTTTTTCTTATGCAGTCTAAGCTGAGAATGCCATGTAAATGGGTCACTGCAAAATGCAATAATTTAATTTTTCTCCAATCAAAATAAGAAACAAACCAGTCTGATCTCACTTCTATTAACTTTTGAAAGTTTACAACAATTAAAGTATTTTTGCTTCTACGTATGAAGGTTAAAAAAAAGATTTTTTTTTTCATAAAATACAAGAGCAACCAATTTTACTACCAAGTAAAGTGAAAACTGGGATTCCTTTTTACACTAGTCCAAAGGTGCATTTAGGAACTTAGTTGTAGGCTGCTGTGTTAACACCATGACAAACCAAAGTGTAGGATTGGGTCTGGTTTTGTTTCGGTTTTCTTTTCAATATCCAATGCTCATGGATTAAATTCCGAAAATGTTCCAATTGTGAGGCAGGGATATGTTTGGATTCGACCATGGGTATGCTCCTTGGGTTGGATGTTGGAGGGTGAGGCACGTTTTGCTGACTACCTACTAGTCACTAAGGTAAAAAAAATTCATCGTCTCCTGGTATTCTATTCCCTGGAAATCTACTCGGTACCACAAGATACCTGCACTTCTACCAAATCCTTTCACAAACTGAGACATTTCTTGTGATTTATCTGTGACAATTTCCAACGTAGCTCCACATTTTTTATAGTTGTTAGCAAACCATTCCAACAGGGGTATGCTCTCAATAAGCTCATGTTCCCATCCAGTCTCTTTGTCTATGAAATGAGATGTATCCTTTTGTTGCTCTGTAGTTAGAGAATTTTCTCCTCTTCTGTGCTTTGTCAATGAAGAACGTATCTCATTATCCAGATTTTCAAAGACTATTAGAGTCTCTACAGCTCCCATTTTCAAAGCCTTTAGCGAATCTTCAATGCCAAAACAGTACTTGCCCATGTCATGGCTGATTTTATCAAACTATCGTCCTATTAATTTCTTCTCTTGAATGAATTTCACGTTGGAGAGGACTTCAGTAGATAACTCAATAGCTTAGTTGAATCCATTTTCACCACCATAGGATATACAAACTAACTTTAAAACTTTTTATTGCAACTTTTGATCAAATATATCAGATTGACTTAGTTCAGTTTTAAAGTTAGCGGATCCAGCTAAAACTAGACCAGTCACATTCACTTTGTCTCCAGAAATAAACAGCTACACAGCAGTCTCTGCTACTTTCCAAACGTAGTTATATCGCTTTTCCATTCTTAAAGAGGCAAAACACAGGGATGACTGACCTCCTTTACCGTGTTTCTTTGGGAGATCCACAATGAATTTGTGCAGGACTTGTGTTTCCTTGGAGTGTGCCAAAAACTGCACCACTACCATCTATTACAATAAAGCCAAATTTGCTATAATCTGAAAGTAGTGCTATAAGAGCCTCTGTATGGAATTTGTTGTCACACAAGTACAATGATGTATTAATTGGTTTGAAAGGTTCAAAGTCAATGTTGACTTTCTTTTCCTTTCCTTCTTCTGTTACAGTTGTTCCACAGTAAACAACCAGACCATTTGAAGGTACTTTGTTATAAAGTTTGAGCCTTTGTTGTACAGATGTAATGGCTCCCAGGACTGAAAGACAGTTTACTCATGACTCAATGTTAGATGCAATTCCAAACTCGTCTGCTAATAATTTTGTCACTCAGAGCATTTGTTTTTTTTTTAAACCATGCAGTATATAGTACTTTGTTATGGCAACCTAAACTAAGACAACTCCCCCACCATTCCCCATTGTCAGCAGGGTCCAACTAGAAACTGAGCTTCCGTTTTTACCATGCAGCAACAAAGCGGCATAATTCAGCGCTCCACTTCCATACTCCCTGGTGTCAGTGAGGCCAACAGGAAGCTGAACATATCCAGCTGTTGTGCTACTTCAACATAGAGACTATGTGCTTTAAAATAATGTTAAGTGTAATTAAACATCTCACAGTATAATTTCCAGAATGTTTGGAATACAATAAAAAATCACTCATCATACCAACAACCAGGAAAACCACAATTTGAATAAGAAAAGACAATCAATAGATGCCAACACTGAGTTGATAGAGATGTTAGAATTGCCTTACAAGGATTTTAAGGTATCCATCATACAATTGCTTTAATAAGGACTTACAAATTTCCTTGAAATAAATGAAAAAAAAAGAAAATGTCAGAAAAGAAATTCAAGTTATATTTTAAAATAACAAATGGAAATTATAGAACATAAAAAGGCAATAAGCAAATTTTTTTAAATTACTCGATGGGCTTAATAGTAGAGTCGAGATGACAGAGGAGAGAATCAGTAAATTTGAAGACAGATAAATAGAATTTATTCAATCTTAACAACGGGGGTAAATAGAATTTTTAAAAAAGAAGAGGACCTGAGGGACGTGTGAGAATGTATAAAAAATATAGATATAAAAGTTCGTATTACCAGAGTTCCAGAAGTAAAGGGGAGTATGGCTGAGAGAATACTCAAAAAAAAATACTGGCTGAAAACTTCCCAAATTTGGTGAAACACATAAACCCACAGATTCAAGAAGTTCAGTGAATTGCAAATAGGATAAATCCAAAGAAATACATGTCAAGACACGTGATATTTAGCTTCTGAAAACTAAATATAAAGAAAACATCTTGAAAGCAGCCAGAGACAAAAACACATTTCCTCTAGGATGATACTAATCCAAACGAAAATGTATTTCTCATCTAAAACCATAAAGGCCAGAAATAAGTAACAACATATTTTAAGTGCTGAAAGAAAGGACTTGTCAAACACAAATTGTATATCCAGCAAAAATATCTGTCAGGAATGAAGAGTAAATCGAGACATTCTCAGATGAAGAAAAATAAACAGAATTTGTTGCTAGCAAATCTATCCTTAAAAAATAGCTAAAAGAAGTTCTTTAAACTTTCTTAGAAAGGAAATTATAACAGAAGAAGCCTTGGAACTTCAGAAAAGGAAGAACATAGGAATACAAAAAAGAGGTGTAATAGCAAGAGATAATCTTACTTTTCCTGAGTTTTTAAATCTTATCTGAAGATTGAAGCGAAAATTATGACACTATGTGATATGGTACTCAATATATGCACAGTAAGTATTTAAGACAGTTATATTTTATTTTTTTTTGTATATTTATTTATTTATTTTTTTAAATTTATTTATTATTATTATACTTTAAGTTGTAGGGTACATGTGCATAACGTGCAGGTTTGTTACATATGTATACTTGTGCCATGTTGCTGTGCTGCACCCATCAACTCGTCATTTACATCAGGTATAACTCCCAATGCAATCCCTCCCCCCGACCCCCTTCCCATGATAGGCCCCGGTGTGTGATGTTCCCCTTTCTGAGTCCAAGTGATCTCATTGTTCAGTTGCCACCTATGAGTGAGAACATGCGGTGTTTGGTTTTCTGTTCTTGTGATAGTCTGCTAAGAATGATGGTTTCCAGCTGCATCCATGTCCCTACAAAGGACACAAACTCATCCTTTTTGATGGCTGCATAGTATTCCATGGTGTATATGTGCCACATTTTCTTAATCCAATCTGTCACTGATGGACATTGGGGTTGATTCCAAGTCTTTGCTATTGTGAATAGTGCTGCAATAAACATACGTGTGCATGTGTCTTTATAGCAGCATGATTTATAATCCTTTGGGTATATACCCAATAATGGGATGGCTGGGTCATATGGTACATCTAGTTCTAGATCCTTGAGGAATCGCCATACTGTTTTCCATAATGGTTGAACTAGTTTACAATCCCACCAACAGTGTAAAAGTGTTCCTATTTCTCCACATCCTCTCCAGCACCTGTGGTTTCCTGACTTTTTAATGATCGCCATTCTAACTGGTGTGAGATGGTATCTCATTGTGGTTATGATTTGCATTTCTCTGATGGCCAGTGATGATGAGCATTTTTTCATGTGTCTGTTGGCTGTATGAATGTCCTCTTTTGAGAAATGTCTGTTCATACCCTTTGCCCACTTTTTGATGGGGTTGTTTGTTTTTTCTTCTAAATTTGTTTGAGTTCTTTGTAGGTTCTGGATATTAGCCCTTTGTCTGATGAGTAGATTGAAAAAATTTTCTCCCATTCTGTAGGTTGCCTGTTCACTCTGATGGTAGTTTCTTTTGCTGTGCAGAAGCTCTTTAGTTTAATGAGATCCCATTTGTCAATTTTGGCTTTTGTTGCCATTGCTTTTGGTGTTTTAGACATGAAGTCCTTGCCCATGCCTATGTCCTGAAAGGTATTACCTAGGTTTTCTTCTAGGGTTTTTATGGTATTAGGTCTAACATTTAAGTCTCTAATCCATCTTGAATTAATTTTCGTATAAGGAGTAAGGAAAGGATCCAGTTTCAGCTTTCTACTTATGGCTAGCCAATTTTCCCAGCACCATTTAGTAAATAGGGAATCCTTTCCCCATTTCTTGTTTCTCTCAGGTTTGTCAAAGATCAGATGGCTGTAGATGTGTGGTATTATTTCTGAGGACTCTGTTCTGTTCCATGGGTCTCTATCTCTGTTTTGGTACCAGTACCATGCTGTTTTGGTTACTGTAGCCTTGTAGTATATTTTGAAGTCAGGTAGCGTGATGCCTTTGTTCTTTTGACTTAGGGTTGTCTTGGAGATGCGGGCTCTCTTTTGGTTCCATATGAACTTTAAAGCAGTTTTTTTCCAATTCTGTGAAGAAAATCATTGGTAGCTTGATGGGTATGGCATTGAATCTATAAATAACCTTGGGCAGTATGGCCATTTTCACAAGATTGATTCTTCCTATCCATGAGCATGGGATGTTCTTCCATTTGTTTGTGTCCTCTTTTATTTCACTGAGCAGTGGTTTGTAGTTCTCCTTGAAGAGGTCCTTTACATCCCTTGTCAGTTGGATTCCTAGGTATTTGATTCTCTTTGAAGCAATTGTGAATGGAAGTTCATTCATGATTTGGCTCTCTGTTTGTCTGTTACTGGTGTATAAGAATGCTTGTGATTTTTGCACATTGATTTTGTATCCTGAGACGTTGCTGAAGTTTCTTATCAGCTTAAGGAGATTTTGGGCTGAGACAATGGGGTTTTCTAAATATACAATCATGTCATCTGCAAAGAGGGACAATTTGACTTCTTCTTTTCCTAACTGAATACCCTTGATTTCTTTCTCTTGCCTAACTGCCCCAGGCAGAACTTCCAACACTATGTTGAATAGGAGTGGTGAGAGAGGGCATCCCTGTCTTGTGCCAGTTTTCAAAGGGAATTTTTCCAGTTTTTGCCCATTCAGTATGATATTGGCTGTGGGTTTGTCATAAATAGCTCTTATGATTTTGAGATACGTTCATCAATACCGAATTTATTGAGAGTTTTTAGCATGAAGGGCTGTTGAATTTTGTCCAAGGCCTTTTCTGCATCTATTGAGATAATCATGTGATTTTTGTCTTTGGTTCTGTTTATATGCTGGATTACGTTTATTGATTTGCGAATGTTGAACCAGCCTTGCATCCCAGGGATGAAGCCCACTTGATCATGGTGGATAAGCTTTTTGATGTGCTGCTGGATCCGGTTTGCCAGTATTTTATTGAGGATTTTTGCATCGATGTTCATCAGGGATATTGGTCTAAAATTCTCTTTTTTTGTTGTGTCTCTGCCAGGCTTTGGTATCTGGATGATGTTGGTCTCATAAAATGAGTTAGGGAGGATTCCCTCTTTTTCTATTGATTGGAATAGTTTCAGAAGGAATGGTACCAACTCCTCCTTGTACCTCTGGTAGAATTCAGCTGTGAATCCATCTGGTCCTGGACTTTTTTTGGTCGGTAGGCTATTAATTATTGCCTCAATTTCAGAACCTGCTATTGGTCTATTCAGGGATTCAACTTCTTCCTGGTTTAGTCTTGGAAGAGTGTAAGTGTCCAGGAAATTATCCATTTCTTCTAGATTTTCCAGTTTATTTGCGTAGAGGTGTTTATAGTATTCTCTGATGGTAGTTTGTATTTCTGTGGGGTTGGTGGTGATATCCCCTTTATCATTTTTAATTGTGTCGATTTGATTCTTCTCTCTTTTCTTCTTTATTAGTCTTGCTAGTGGTCTGTCAATTTTGTTGATCTTTTCAAAAAACCAACTCCTGGAATCATTGATTTTTTGGAGAGTTTTTTGTGTCTCTATCTCCTTCAGTTCTGCTCTGATCTTAGTTATTTCTTGCCTTCTGCTAGCTTTTGAATGTGTTTGCTCTTGCTTCTCTAGTTGTTTTAATTGTGATGTTAGAGTGTCAATTTTAGATCTTTCCTGCTTTCTCTTGTGGGCATTTAGTGCTATAAATTTCCCTCTACACACTGCTTTAAATGTGTCCCAGAGATTCTGGTATGTTGTATCTTTCTTCTCATTGGTTTCAAAGAACATCTTTATTTCTGCCTTCATTTCGTTATGTACCCAGTAGTCATTCAGGAGCAGGTTGTTCAGTTTCCATGTAGTTGAGCGGTTTTGATTGAGTTTCTTAGTCCTGAGTTCTAGTTTGATTGCACTGTGGTCTGAGAGACAGTTTGTTATAATTTCTGTTCTTGTACATTTCCTGAGGAGTGCTTTACTTCCAATTACGTGGTCGATTTTGGAGTAAGTACGATGTGGTGCTGAGAAGAATGTATATTCTGTTGATTTGAGGTGGAGAGTTCTATAGATGTCTATTAGGTCTGCTTGCTGCAGAGATGAGTTCAATTCCTGGATATCCTTGTTAACTTTCTGTCTCGTTGATCTGTCTAATGTTGACAGTGGAGTGTTGAAGTCTCCCATTATTATTGTATGGGAGTCTAAGTCTCTTTGTAAGTCTCTAAGGACTTGCTTTATGAATCTGGGTGCTCCTGTATTGGGTGCATATATATTTAGGATAGTTAGCTCTTCCTGTTGAATTGATCCCTTTACCATTATGTAATGGCCTTCTTTGTCTCTTTTGATCTTCGATGGTTTAAAGTCTGTTTTATCAGAGACTAGTATTGCAACCCCCACTTTTTTTTGTTCTCCATTTGCTTGGTAAATCTTCCTCCATCCCTTTATTTTGAGCCTATGTATGTCTCTGCGTGTGAGATGGGTCTCCTGAATACAGCAGACTGATGGGTCTTGACTCTTTATCCAGTTTGCCAGTCTGTGTCTTTTAATTGGAGCATTTAGTCCATTTACATTTAAGGTTAAGATTGTTATGTGTGAACTTGTTCCTGCCATTATGTTATTAACTGGTTATTTTGCTCGTTAGTTGATGCAGTTTCTTCCTAGCCTCGATGGTCTTTACATTTTGGCATGTTTTTGCAATGGCTGCTACCGGTTGTTCCTTTCCATGTTTAGTGCTTCCTTCAAGGTCTCTTGTAAGGCAGGCCTGGTGGTGACAAAATCTCTAAGCATTTGCTTATCTGTAAAGGATTTTATTTCTCCTTCACTTCTGAAACTTAGTTTGGCTGGATATGAAATTCTGGGTTGAAAATTCTTTTCTTTAAGAATGTTGAATATTGGCCCCCACTCTCTTCTGGCTTGGAGAGTTTCTGCCGAGAGATCTGCTGTTAGTCTGATGGGCTTCCCTTTGTGGGTAACCCGACCTTTCTCTCTGGCTGCCCTTAAGATTTTTTCCTTCATTTCAACTTTGGTGAATCTAGCAATTATGTGTCTTGGAGTTGCTCTTCTCGAGGAGTATCTTTGTGGTGTTCTCTGTATTTCCTGGATTTGAATGTTGGCCTGCCCTACTAGGTTGGGGAAGTTCTCCTGGATGATATCCTGAAGAGTGTTTTCCAACTTGGTTCCATCTTCCCCCTCACTTTCAGGCACCCCAATCAGACGTAGATTTGGTCTTTTTACATAATCCCATACTTCTTGCAGGCTTTGTTCATTTCTTTTTCTTCTTTTTTCTTTTGGTTTCTCTTCTCGCTTCATTTCATTCATTTGATCCTCAATCGCAGATACTCTTTCTTCCAGTTGATCGAGTCGGTTACTGAAGCTTGTGCATTTGTCACGTATTTCTCATGTCATGGTTTTCATCTCTTTCATTTCGTTTATGACCTTCTCTGCATTAATTACTCTAGCCATCAATTCTTCCACTCTTTTTTCAAGATTTTTAGTTTCTTTGCGCTGGGTACGTAATTCCTCCTTTAGCTCTGAGAAATTTGATGGACTGAAGCTTTCTTCTCTCGTCTCGTCAAAGTCATTCTCCGTCCAGCTTTGATCCGTTGCTGGCGATGAGCTGCGTTCCTTTGCCGGGGGAGATGCGCTCTTATTTTTTGAATTTCCAGCTTTTCTGCCCTGCTTTTTCCCCATCTTTGTGGTTTTATCTGCCTCTGGTCTTTGATGATGGTGATGTACTGATGAGGTTTTGGTGTAGGTGTCCTTCCTGTTTGATAGTTTTCCTTCTAACAGTCAGGACCCTCAGCTGTAGGTCTGTTGGAGATTGCTTGAGGTCCACTCCAGACCCTGTTTGCCTGGGTATCAGCAGCAGAGGCTGCAGAAGATAGAATATTTCTGAACAGTGAGTGTACCTGTCTGATTCTTGCTTTGGAAGCTTCCTCTCAGGGGTGTACTCCACCCTGTGAGGTGTGGGGTGTCAGACTGCCCCTAGTGGGGGATGTCTCTCAGTTAGGCTACTCAGGGGTCAGGGACCCACTTGAGCAGGGAGTCTGTCCCTTCTCAGATCTCAACCTCCGTGTTGGGAGATCCACTGCTCTCTTCAAAGCTGTCAGACAGAGTCGTTTGCGTCTGCAGAGGTTTCGGCTGCGTTTGTTATTGCCCTGTCCCCAGAGGTGGAGTCTACAGAGACAGGCAGGTTTCCTTGAGCTGCTGTGAGCTCCACCCAGTTCGAGCTTCCCAGCAGCTTTGTTTACCTACTTAAGCCTCAGCAATGGCGGGCGCCCCTCCCCCAGCCTCGCTGCTGCCTTGCCGGTAGATCACAGACTGCTGTGCTAGCAATGAGGAAGGCTCCGTGGGTGTGGGACCCTCCCGACCAGGTGTGGGATATGATCTCCTGGTGTGCCTGTTTGCTTAAAGCACAGTATTGGGGTGGGAGTTCCCCGATTTTCCAGGTGTTGTGTGTCTCAGTTCCCCTGGCTAGGAAAAGGGATTCCCTTCCCCCTTGCGCTTCCCAGGTGAGGCAATGCCTCGCCCTGCTTCAGCTCTCGCTCGTCGGGCTGCAGCAGCTGACCAGCACCGATCATCCGGTACTCCCCAGTGAGATGAACCCAGTACCTCAGTTGAAAATGGAGAAATCACCGGTCTTCTGTGCCGCTCGTGCTGGGAGTTGGAGACTGGAGCTGTTCCTATTCGGCCGTCTTGCTCCGCCCCCTAGACAGTTATATTTTATTTGAATGCACAGGATAAAATGACCTAAGTAGAAGCAAGGTTTGTATATTTAATATTAGTATTAAAAATCCGATACCAGTACACAGTGATATGTTAGTATACATATGGTAATCTCTAAAGCAATTATAAAGAAAACTATGCAAAGTGGTATACTCAAAAACAGTATATGGTGTGAGTTGGTTGCAGGTAATATTTTAAAGAGAAAGAAAAAAATGGTATAAATAAATCAAGGTGTAATCCAAAATATTCTACTTAACCAACAAGATGTTAAAAATTAAAAGGCAAATAAAAGAATTGAGAAATAACGAAAACTAGTAGAGCACACATAATAAGGTGGCAGACATAAGCATTAATATATTAATAATTACCTTATGTGTAAATCATCTAAATACACCAATTAAAAGAGAGAGATTTGGGGGAGGGAATTATGTTTAAAATTATGGTTTACAAGAAATTCACCTTAAATACAAAGGTATGGCAAAAATTAGGGAAAAATGCATATTATGTAAACATTAATATCAGATAAAACAGACTTCAAAGCAAAGCATTGAAGGAGGGCCCCAACACAGTGTCCATATTCAAAAACTGGGAGAGTATTTTGTGGGGGTGAGTTTCAGGCATTTAAGAAAATGCTTTCAAAATATGAGCGTCCACTAAGCTAACAGAATGCAGACTTCAGTAGCCACACATAAAGAATACAGGCTTTATAAAAAATGGTTTACAAAAGTCACTAAAAAGTAACAACAAGCAGCAAAACAAATTTAGGGGAACAGGGATAATCTGACACCAAGTGCTGCCACTTCATAATACATAAAATGTTCAGATTTCAACAATAAATTATGAGACATGCAAAGGTGCACTCAGTATTAAATAAAAGAAGAAGAAGAAGAAGAAATTAATAGAAACATTCCCTGAGAAAGGCTAGGCATTGGACAAAGGCTTTAAATCTCCTCTCTTTGGCCAGGCATGGTGGCTCACCCCTTTAATCCCAGCACTATGGGAAGCAGGTGGATCACAATGTCAGGAGATTGAGACCCTGGCTAACACAGTGAAATTCCATCTCTACTAAAAATACAAAAAAATAGCTGGATGTGGTGGCATGCACCTGTAGTCTCAGCTACTTGGGAGGCTGAGGCAGGAGAATCGCTTGAACCCAGGAGGCGGAGGTTGGTTGCAGTGAGCCAAGATCGTGCCACTGCACTCCAGCCTGAGTGACAGAGTAAGACTCCATCTCAAAAAAAAAAAAAAAATCTAGCTCCAAGAGCTATAGTAATCATGGATAAATAAATAAATAAATAAATAAATAAATAAATAAAAGGAAACCAGGAGAACAAAGTCTCAACAAATAAAGAATATCAATAAAGAGAAGTCATTTCTTAAAAAGAAACAAATACAAAATCTGGAGAACAAAAGTAAAATAACAGAAATAAAGACTTCACTAGAGGAGCTCAATGGTAGATTAGGGCTGGTATAAGAAATAATCAGTAAAGTTGAAGATAGGTCAAACAAGAGTGTGCAGTAAGAGGAACAGAAATACAAAGAAAAAATAAAAATAAATAGAGTCTTAGAGACCTGAGGGAAACCATCAGGCATACCAACATTTGAATAGTGAAACCTCCAGAAGGGAACATAAAATGAATGGGCAAAAGAATGTTTAAAGTAGTAATGTCCAAAAGTTTCTTGAATAATCATGAAAGATAGGAATCTACACATCCAAGAAGCATAATTTACTCCAAGCAGGAAAAGCTAAAACATATCCACACTGAGACAAGTTATGATCAAAGTGTAAAAAGCCAAAGACAAAGAGAGAATATTGAAAGCAGCAAGAGAAAAGTGACTTTCCCACAAATGAAAAAGGGATCTTCAATGAGAAACAAATCAATTTCTCTTCAGAAACCATAGACTTCAGAAGATGGGCATAATATATTTTAAGTGCCAAAGGGAGGGGGGGAACTATTAACCAATAATTCTACATTCAGCAAAACTTTTGTCCTTCAAAACTAAAGGCAAAATTAAGACATTCCCAGGCAACAAAAAACTGAGGGAATTTGTCACTAACAGACCTACCCTAAAAGAAATTATAAAGGAGTTGTTCAACCTGAAATGAAAGAACACTAGACAGTAACCCAAAATCATACAAACAAATAAAGAACAATGGTAAAAGTAGCTGCATAGGTAAATATAAAAGTCCCTGTTACTGCATTTTTGAGGTTTTTTGTTTCTTTGTTTTTTGTTTTTGTGTTGTTCTTGTTGTTTGTTTGCTTTTTGAGATAGGGTCTTACTTTATTGCCCAGGCTGGTCAACAAAGATGTTAATTGTAAGATGTTAACTGTAATCTCCAGTGTAAGAAAAAAAGTTTAAAACTATACAGAAAAAGATAAGTAAATTCATATGGTATATTTTGGGTGGGGTGGATGATGAGCAATTACTTAACGGGTACAGTGTACATTATTTGAGCAATGGTTACCCTAAAAGCCCTGACTTCACCACTACACAGTCTATGCATGTAACAAAATTACACTTGCATCCCATAAATTTACACAAATTTTAAAAATAAAAACAAAACAAAATAATCAAATATATATATATTTATATTTTTTCTTATATTACCAAGTAATTCATATTCATGCTACAAAGATTAGAAAATACACACCAAAAAAAAAAAAATATATATATATATATAGAAAAGATTCTACACTTTTCTTCACTCAGATCTATTGATTCCAGGGAGTCTCCCAATGTTTGTCCAAAGGGACTGCACATGATTTGTTTTGGGGCAAGATGGGACTACTCCATCCTCTATCTAGAGATTCCCTCTCTCTACATGGTGGCTGGAATGGAGCAGTGCTCAGCTAATAACCATGTTTAACATAAGTGATGATAAATAAACTCAAGAATGCTCTTCTGATGCAGGGATTAACCTGTCTGTCTGAGCACAAGCCCATCACTGAGTGTTTGGGTTTCTTGCACTTGCAAAAAAATGCTAGGATGACATCCCCCAACATTTGTGGTTTCTTAGGCTACTTTCTTGGGACAATTCTGAGTCTATCTCAGTTGACAGGATGCCCACTGCCCCTGTCTCTCTAAGTCTTTGTTTAAATGTCTTCCCTGACAACGCCCAGCCAGTCCTCTTTCCTCAACATTGTCCACACGTGACTCTGCAGTCTCTGCTGCATGGGGCCTGTTTTCTCAGGTAGGACCTCAAAGGGAAGGCACCTGTTTCTGGACAGGAGTCAGAAGCTCCTGAGCCCAAGAGCATCCCTAGAAGGGGAGTTTCAAGCCACACCAGCCCACAGTCAGACTGAAGTCATTTGAAGACTAGGAAACTAGAAGGTTTTCCTCTTAAAATAACACAGAATACATATCCATTATACAAAAATTCAGACTATACAGAAAAGTGCGAAGAAAGTGAAGGCCACCCCCACCCTGCCTCCCTGACAGTCAGGCTATGCTGTCTGTGCATTTGACAGGCTTTGTTCCTAACATTCACTTTATTGCAAAAATGGGTTTATCATAAATTCAATTTTCTAAACTACTTATCTCAATTAAGTGAGAATTCCTCTGTCAGAAGGGTTGGTGCTCTCTTGCCAGGCAGTCAAGCCAGCCACTGCTGTCCCTTCTTATTTGTCAAGTGCCTTGGAGGGTGTCCACGCTGTGTCTGTGGACACCACCAAGTCTCTTGTTGTGGAGTAGGGGCCCAGGACCCTAGGACTGAATGGAGGAAACACAGGCTCAGATTCCTCTTGGCCACCTTCTCATTGGGCAGTCTTCCTGGACACTGCTGGGGTTCTGAACCCTGAGCACGTGGGTGTGCCATGGGAGGTCAGGACCATAGAGGGCTCATGACACAGGGATATCAGCAGGGAGTCCAGGCACACATCCTGGAGCCAGGAGGTCCTGGGGTACCTAGCGCCACCCCACCCCAGGCAGCCTGTGAAGGCTTAGGGTACTGGGCCCCACCCTGAGAGCTGAGAGTGGTCCTACCCAGGCCCCCCGGCAGGATACGGGCCAGCAAGTCCCACACAGCACTGGGGGACACCTGAGGAGAGAGCTGGGGCAGGGGGAACCCCAGCTGGGCCTCAGGGGGCTGGGAACGCACTGCCCTCTCACTTTCCATATCCTGAAATCAAGGGCTGACCAGTCAGTGATTTGCACTCCAACAACCAAACTCCAAATCCCAATGGCTTCTAACAACAAACGTCAATCCGTCTTGCTTCTGAGTCAGCTGAGAGGCTTCACCACTGGGCCTGCTCCACATTTCCTCAGTGCAAGAAGGCCCTCCCTTCTGACATCACCAAAGTGAGATCTTGAGAGTCCTGGGCTCAGAGCTGGCAGGAGCAAGGCAAAGGGAGTGGGTACAACAAGTGAGAAAGCAAGTGGAGGGTGGGGGGTGCTCACAAGTGCCAACTTAACCCTTGTGACTAAGAGGGGGTTGAGGGGCAGACTCCAAGGCCAGGAGAGCCCGGAGCCACCCTTGGCTCCAGACTTCACAGGCCTGAGTGCTCCTGGACCCCACCAGGGCCACAGCAGAAACTCAGGCTGAAGCAAAAGACACCGGTTTGTGGCAGAACCCAGCACAGCAGGCCGTCCCCTCCCAGGTGCCTTTCTCATAGTTAATAATGCATACAGTTACACAGATTCCTGCATCTAACACAGCCAGGAAGCCATACAGCAGTCTAGGAGTGGGGTGCGTCTACACCTGTTTAGTGACAGAATCAAGGACTTGGCAGGCCATAAGTTTCCTGCAAGTGTAGCCCCCACAAACCCACCACTTTGGTCATCTTCACTCTGCATGGGAGTTTGGAGGCCCCCAGCTTGGGGCACACGACTTGTCATCCTGAGGGGAGAGAGGGCAGTTCTCCCAGAGTCGGCCCAGCCCTAGCCCTTGGAGGCGCAAGGGAAGGAGTTCATAGAGCACTTTATTGGTTCTCACAACCAGCTCTCTTCACTTATCCCGTAACATGGCAAAAAGACCAAATAGGAGGGTGCCCAGCAGACTCAGGCCACGGTCTTCAAGATGCCGGCCAACTTCTTGGCATCTCGGCCTACATGTGTGTCCCACATCACCTTCCAGCTGCACCTGGTGGGTCAGCTGCTGCCTTATAGCCAGCAGGGGGCTAGCTCTGTTGGCCTGGAGCTCCTGAAACCTGGTCCTTTCTCTGGGCTGCACCCATCTGACTGAGCTCCGTTGGCCTGGGCTTGCTGCTCACCCTGTCATGAGCCTGGTTCTAGGTGCTGGCCTCCAGCCTCAGCAGCTCCGCCAGAGTGTGCCTCAGTGGGTGCAGGTTCCTTACCACCACAGTGGCCCTCTGCCTCTGCTCTTTGCACTTCTGCTCAGCCAACTTTTGGCTTTGGTTTTCTGCAGCCATCATTGGCTCCTCAGCTTCAGTTTCTCATTCTTGGGCAAAATAGCCTTGGCATCTGCATCTCTCCTGATAGAAGTAATGCTCCTCGTGTCCAGATCCAGCTCTCCATCACTTTCCCCATTTTCCCATGCGGAGACCTTCAGTTGGCTCCAGCTTCCAGTGCACACATGGAAGAACCTTCTTTCAAATATGTATACAATATATATGTAATTACATATATATTATGTCATATGTAATTACATATATATTATGTCATATGTAATACAATATATTATATATATAGGAATTAATGGAGGAAATGAAGAACAAAAAAGACTAGTACATATAGAAAATAAATAGCAAAATACAGAACTATACCCTTTCTTACCAATAATTGCTTTCTATGTAAATGAGTTTATTCTCAAATCAAAAAGCAGATATGGCAGAGAGAGGGTTTTTTTAAAGGATCTATCTATATGCTCACTTTAGATCAAAAAGTTATCTAAAAGATATATTCATAGTTATTAATGGCCCTATTCCTACTACAAATTTTGAAGTGCTCTTAAGCCCATAACTTGCCTGTTTTAACTATGGTAATGGGTGGAAAGAGTAGTTCACCAGTTTTAAAGATCAGACTCTGTATCAAAAGCACCTTTGCCATTAGGAAGAGTGAGTATCAGACTCATCCTGGAGTATATTGGAGTCATCTTATCTATTGCTTCAAACCTCTCTTTTTATTTCCTGAGCCTTGCTTGAACCTTGACATTCCATTTGAATTCCTTCTGACTGGAACATTTGTGTTGTATCTGTAACATTGGCACTGAAATAAAGACCACATGGTTAAAGAAATCTTCCCTATATTGTACTTTATGGTGTTGGAGTGAAGCCTTGTAACTTCCTTGCCCCCATGTCAGAGGAAGTCTTACGGACACCATAGGGTATGAATAGCTTTTCCTGAGTCTGAGAAATTGGCCTCTTTTAAAAGACAAATCTCACAAATATCCACATCAAAGGCTTGAGTTTTTTAAACTAGTGAGAGTGCCAAGTGCTTTTTAGAAAGGACCTATGTGTTGTTAAACTTTGAAATTGAGTTGCTGGAATGAAGTAGAGGTGACTCTCTCTGTGGTACACGATGAATGTACTATGTACGTTCAAGTATTCAGGCACTATGTCTTATACACTGAAGAAGAAAGAAAAAGTGTGGCCCACCTTGCTCTTATAATGTTTGCAATTGTTACTGTATTGAATACAGTATAATGACTATTTTGGCTTCAATCTTAAACCTGGAAACAAATATCCTTTATTTCCCCTCCATTTCACCAAGCCTTTACTTAAAATCTTCAGTGTCTTGTCAAATATAGCTCTGTTTCAGATGCTAGACTATTCCTAACATTTGACAAACTGGAGTTTAACTAAAGGCTCCACAGGGGAAAGTTTCTGGTCTTATTAGTATGTATGAGCAAGATCTGCTAAAACCTACTCCACTGGGTAAATGGTTGACTGAGTCAATCACAGGATATTATCTCCTCCATAGTTTTCAGTAATGTAAGTGTGGACTAGTGCATATTTCAGACAACTGCTCTGCCTGTACAATGAAAAATAGCCTTTAATGGGTTTCTTTGCCGACTGATTTCACTGGATGGATACGTAATGCTGTGAAACATGATAGGATTAACATAATGTTGGTGGATTTCTTGAATAGAATTTATCTTAACACTCCTCTTTGTTAGATAAAATAAAGCTCTTTGTATAGAGGCTTTGGTGGATGTCTTGAATAGAATTTGTCTTAACATTCCTCTTTGTCAGATAAAATAAAGCTCTTTGTATAGAGGCTTTATTTTTCTCTCTTATATTTGTATCTAACCAGCTCAGGTTTTTTATTTTAATTTGAACTGGATTGAATCTCTGAAGAAATCTGTTCAAGACCATGCTATAAGACAGTGTCAGCTAATGGAGTTGGAAAGGGTCTACTCCACTGACAGAGCATTTCCTTGGGTGACCATAGTTTTGAAGTAGAGTTTATGATCATCCATAGCTTTGTCTAGGAGTAAAATATCATGGCTTTAACACAAAGGTGCTGCATAGAATATGAATTGATTTCGGAAATTGAACACAAGCACCATACTGAAGGACTAGCAGCCAAATAACTACTTAGGATACTGTTGGTTGTGAAGACTAATTCAAATGATTGATTCTTTGAAAGCTTCAGCGTACCTTAGTTTCTAGGATCAGAATTAGTTTTCCTCTCATTTGGCCTTGCAGCTAAAAGGAGAAACTTTTCAATTTCTGTGAATACTTGCACATTTTAATAATTCATTTCCCGAGTATAATCACTCAAGGGGGAGCAAATTTGGATGGATTTACAACTTCAGAGGCATTATGAGGAAAGAGCAATTTCCAAGGCTGTTTTGATAACCCTGGGGTGATAAGCAGTGATCTATCACATGCTTACTTCAAAAATTCCACATGCACTTGTACCTCATTATTTCCCTCCTCACAAGTCAATTTTATTCTAGTCTCTGCCCCATCCCAGGGAATCCTAAAGGAGAATTAATTCATATAAGTAATCTCAAAAAACTGTAGGAGGGGTGCTCTGCCCGAGAAGCTTCACCCACAGTGCTTTGATGCTGTTACCTTGAGGTGCTTTGGACAGTCATGGAAGTTTCAGACTGTGTATAGTGATCATCTGTTAATTTTAAGGCCTTTCTCATTTAAAGATACATTCCTCAGTGTAACATTTGGGAAGAGATTCTTTCCTCTTGCTAGTTTAAAGGTGCAATTTGTACCCCTTGTTTATCCCATTTATATGTGAAAATAGACTTTTAAAACTATCCAACACTAATGGTTGATATAGCATGCTTTCCATTTTTTTATGTCCTTCTAGAAGAGATTGGAAGTTAGGAAGTACTGCTTTTGAGGTTCAACTTCATTATCTTCTGCATTGGAAAATATTTGGGCCATGAGAACTAGGGGAAATGAGTTTGAATGTGTGGTTTTTTTTTTTTTTTTTTTTTTTCTAGTGAATGTGTTTGAACCGCAGTGTCCTAAACTGAGAAATCTAGAGAGGAAAAAGTGGGTGTTCACAAACTTTGTGATTGGGGGAGTGATTTTACACGTCTGTATATTCATGACTTTGGAAGTGGAGATGATCATTGAAGAGAGAATTGCACAGAAAGTCCTGAAATTTAAAACACTTTTGACCAGCTTTGGCTCGGGAGAGTGGGGCTGCTTGCAGAACCGGAAGTGAATAACTTTTTCAAGCAATATCAGTGAGTCCCATTGACAGGGTTCCAGGACCTGGAACATTTTAACAGAAGGAATTGGTGAAGCAGCTTGCATAGTTGCTTTACAAACTTCTAAGAGGCTGATTCTGGCTTCAAGATGGAGCATTGGAGTTGGTTTTGTTTTCCTCAAAGAACCTGTGGTTGTGCTTTGTGTGTTTTGTTTTTGTTTTCTACTTGGGGGCCCCAGGAGAAGAGCTTCTGAACTCTTTCCTTATGAACTCCCACTGTGTTCCTGTAAAGTTCCTTTTCTTTCATAGTGTTTTAAGTTACATTTTCGTTATGTCCCATCACGTCTTCTTTACTGTAAAAATATTAAAAACCTGTTTCCAAGTGGGACAGCTAATGAAGCTCTAATTATTGCAGACATATTTTTGAGATGTAAAAAAAATTTTAATTAAATGATAAGTCTTAGAGGTGAGTGAGGAATAAAATGGATGTAAAATGAAATGCATTAGAATTCTGTTGTGTGTATTGTCTTTTGGTTGAAACAAATTATGAACATTGACTAATAATAAAAAATCAACTCTCAAAAATAATTCAAAGAACTCACTTTAGATCAAAATTCACAAATAAATTGAAAGTAAAATAATACCAAAAGACATTCCATGCAAATAGCAAACCAAAAAAAGAAGAGCTAAGGTAGCTATATTAATATCAGACAAAATAGACTTAAAGACAGAAATTGTTACAAGAGACAAAGGACATTATATATTGATAAAAGGATTAATCTGTCAAGAAATTAGATAAAGTATAAACGTGTATGCACCTAACAAGGAGCCCCAAACCTATGAAGAAAAACTGACAGAATTAAAGGGAAAAAGTAGACAGTTCTAAAATAATATTTGGAGATTTTAAAATCCCACTTTCATTAATGGATAGAATAACTAGACAGAAGAAAAATAAAGGGCTTAAGCCACACTAAACCAACTAGACCTACTATCTATGGAACACTACACCCAGTAATATCAGGATACCATTGTTTTGTTTATTCTATTGTTCCGTTTTTCTCAGATGCATGTTAAACCTTCTCTAAAATATACCATATATTGGCCACAAAAAAGTAAAAGCATATATGTTCTCTGACAACAATGTAATGAAACTAAAACTCAATAACAAAAGGGAAACTGGAAAACTGACAAACATAGAAATATTAAACAACATTAAACAAAGAAGAAATTATAAGTAAAATCAGAAAATACTTTGAGTCAAATGAAAAAGAAAACACAACACATCAAAACTCATGAGAAGGCTCAGAGGTGAATTTATATCTGTAAGTGACTATATTAAAAAATAAGAAATAAATCCAAAATCAATAACCTATCTTTGCACATTAAGAACAAGAAAAAAAAAGTAAAATAAAACCAAAGATAGGAGAAGGAAGGAAATTTTAAAAATTAGGAGATCAGATGGTGTCTGAATATACAGACGTGTAAAATTACTCCCCCAACCACAAAGTTTGTGAATACCCACTGACTAAGAAAAAAAAGGCTCAAATTATTAAAATCAGAAATTAAAGTGAGAACTTTACTATAGATCTTACAGAAATAAAAAGAGCAATGAGATAATACTTATGAACAATTATACACACAAAAAAACAGCCTAAATGAAATGTATAAATTCCTGGAAACATATAAGCTACCAAAACTGATTGAAGAGGAAACAGAAAATCTGAACGAATCTATACCAACGGAACAGATTGAGTCAGCAACCAAAACCCTTCCAACAAAGAAAATTCTAGGACCAGACAGCTTCACTGTTGAATCCAACCAAAGAACGAATTCACATCAATCCTTCTCAAACCCTTCCAAAAACAAAAGAGGAGGGAATACTTTCTAAAGCATTTCGTGTGGCTAGCATTCCCTGATGCCAAAAGCAGACAAAGACTCTACAAGGAAGAAAACTGTAGCAAAATGAATCCAACAGCATATTAAGATTATACATAATGACCAAATGTAATTTATTCTAGGAATGCAAGTTTGATTCAGGAAAAGCAGCCAGTGAAATATAAAACATTACTAAAATGAAAAAAAGAAAAAAACTAAAGGATCATCTCAATTGATGCAGAAGAAACACTTTCTATGATTGAATACCACTTCCTTAAAAATTCAACAAACTAGAAATGTAAGGAAACTTCCTCAACATGAAAAAGGACACTTATGAAAAACCCACAACTAATATTATATTACTATTATTACACTTTAACTTCTAGGGTACATGTGCACAATGTGCACATCTGTTACATAGGTATACATGTGCCATAGGTATACATGTGCCATGTTGGTTTGCTGCACCAGTCAACTCATTAGTTACATTAGGTATTTCTCCTAATGCTATCCCTCCCCCAGCCTCCCACCCTATGACAGGCCCCGGTGTGTGATGTTCCCCACCCTATGTCCAAATGTTTCCATTGTTCAATTCCAGCCCATGTGTGAGAACATGAGGTGTTTGGTTTTCTGTCCTTCTGATAGTTTGCTGAGAATGATGGTTTCCAGCTGTATCCATGTCCCTGCAAAGGACATGAACTCATTTTTTTATAGCTGCATAGTATGCCATGGTGTATATGTGCTACATTTTCTTAATCCAGTCTATCATTGATGGACATTTGGAATGGTTCCAAGTCTTTGTTATTGTGAATAGTGCCGCAATAAACATATGTGTGCATGTGTCTTTCTAGTAGCATGATTTATAATCCTTTGGATATATACCCAGTAATGGGATCGCTGGGTCAAATGGTATTTCTGGTTCTAGATCCTTGAGGAATGGCCACGCTGTCTTCCACGATGATTGAACTAATTTACACACCCACCAACAGTGTAAAAGCATTCTTATTTCTCCACATCCTCTCCAGAATCTGTGTTTTCCTGACTTTTTAATGATCGCCATTCTAACTCGCGTGAGATGATATCTCATTGTGGTTTTGATTTGCATTTCTCTGATGACCAATGATGATGAGCATTTTTTCATGTGCCTGCTGGCTGTGTAAATGCCTTCTTTTGAGAAATGTCTGTTCATATCCTTTGCCCACTTTTTGATGGGGTTGTTTTTTTCTCGCAAATTTGTTTTAAATTTTTGTAGATTCTGGATATGAGCCCATTGTCAGATGGGTAGATTGTAAAAATTTTCTCCCATTCTGTAGATTGCCTGTTCACTCTGATGGTAGTTTCTTTTGCCATGCAGAAGCTGTTTAGTTTAATTAGATCCCATTTGTCTATTTTGGCTTTGTTACCATTGTTTTTGATGTTTTAGTCATGAAGTCCTTGCCCATGCCTATGTCCTGAATGGTATTGCCTAGATTTTCTTCTAGGGTTTTTATGGTTTTAGATCTTCCATTTAAGTCTTTAATCCATCTTGAATTAATTTTTGTATAAGGTGTAAGGAAAGGATCCAATTTCAGCTTTCTACATGTGACTAGCCAGTTATCCCAGCACCATATATTAAATAGGAAATCCTTTCCCTGTTTCTTGTTTTTGTCAGGGTTGTCAAAGATCAGATGGTTGTAGATGTGTGATGTTATTTCTGATAACATCTGTTATGTTCCATTGGTCTATATCTCTGTTTTGGTACCAGTACTATGCTGTTTTGGTTACTGTAGCCTTGTAGTATAGTTTGAAGTCAGATAGCATGATGCCTCCAGCTTTGTTCTTTTGGCTTAGGATTGTCTTGGCAATGTAGGCTCTTCTGTGGTTCCATATGAACATTAAAGTAGTTTTTTCCAATTTTTTCCAATTCTGTGAAGAAAGTCAGTGGTAGCTTGATGGGGATAGCACTGAATCTATAAATTACCTTGGGCAGTATGGCCATTTTCACAAGATTGATTCTTCCTATCCATGAGCATGGGATGTTCTTCCATTTGTTTATGTCCTCTTTTATTTCATTGAGCAATGGTTTGTAGTTCTCCTTGAAGAGGTCCTTCACATGCCTTGTAAGTTAGATTCCTAGGTATTTTATTCTCTTCATAGCAATTGTGAATGGGAGTTCACTCATGATTTGGCTCTCTGTTTGTCTGTTACTGGTGTATAAGAATGCTTGTGATTTTTGCACATTTATTTTGTATCCTGAGACTTTGCTAAAGTTGCTTATCAGCTTAAGGAGATTTTGGGCTGAGACAATGGGGGTTTCTAAATATACAATCATGTCATCTGCAAAGAGGGACAATTTGACTTCTTCTTTTCCTAACTGAATACCCTTTATTTCTTTCTCTTGCCTGATTGCCCTGGTCAGAACTTCCAACACTATGTTGAATAGGAGTGGTGAAAGAGGGCATCCATGTCTGGTGCCAGTTTTCAAAGGGAATTCTTCCAGTTTTTGCCCATTCAGTATGATATTGGCTGTAGGTTTGTCATAAATAGCTCTTATTATTTTGAGATACATTCCATCAATACCTAGTTTACTGAGAGTTTTTAGCATGAAGGGCTGTTGAATTTTGTCAAAAGTCTTTTCTACATCTATTGAGATAATTATGTGGTTTTTGTCTTTGGCTCTACTTATGTGATTGATTATGTTTATTGATTTGTGTATGTTGAAGCAGCTTTGCATCCCAGGGATGAAGCCAACTTGATCGTGGTGGATAAGTTTTTTGATGTGCTGCTGGATATGATTTGCCAGTATTTTATTGAGGATTTTTGCATCGATGTTCATCAGGGATATTGGTCTAAAATTCTTTTTTTGTTGCGTCTCTGACAAGCGTTGGTATCAGGATGATGCTGGCCTCATAAAATGAGTTAGGGAGGATTCCCTCTTTTTCTATTGATTAGAATAGTTTCAGAAGGAATGATACCAGCTCCCCTTTGTACCTCCGGTAGAACTCGGCTGTGAATCTGTCTGGTCCTGGACTATTTGTGGTTGGTAGGCTATTAATTACTGCCCCAATTTCAGAACCTGTTATTGGTCTATTCAGAGATTCAACTTCTTCCTGGTTTAATCTTGGGAGGGTGTAAGTGTCCAGGAACTTATCCATTTCTTCTAGATTTTCTAGTTTATTTGTGCAGAGGTGTTTATAGTATTCTCTGATGGTAGTTTGTGTTTCTGTGGGATTGGTGGTGATATCCCTTTATCATTTTTTATTGCGTCTATTTGATTCTTCTCTCTTTTCTTATTTATTAGTCTTGCTGGTGGTCTATCAGTTTCGTTGATCTTTTCGAAAAAAACCAGCCCCTGGATTCATTGATTTTTTGGAGGGTTTTTTGTGTCTCTATCTCCTTCAGTTCTGCTCTGATCTTTGTTATTTCTTGCCTTCTGCTAGCTTTTGAGGTTGTTTGGTCGTGCATCTCTAGTTCTTTTAATTGTGATGTTAGGGTGCCGATTTTAGATCTTTCCTGCTTCCTCTTGTGGGCATTTAGTGCTATAAATTTTCCTCTACACACTGCTTCAAATATGTCCCAGATATTATGGTACGTGCCCACAGCTAACATTATACACAATGATGAAAACTGAAAAATTTTCCCCCTAAAATCAGAAAAAAAGACAAAAATGCTCCCTTTCCCAACTTCCATCAAACATTTTATGTGAAGATTTAGCCTGGGCAATTAGGCAAGGAAAAGAAATAGAATACATCAAAATTGGAAAGGAAGACATAAAACTATCTCTGTTTGTAGATAAAATGATCTTTTATATACAAAATCACTTAAACTCCACAAACTTGCTCATTTAATGAATTCAGCCATGTTTCAGGATACACAATCAATACAGAAAAATCAGTTGTATATGTATAAACAAACAATTAACAATCTGCAAAGGAAATTAAGAAAACAATTTCATTTACAATAGAATCAAAAAAATAAAATACTTAGGAACAAATTTAACCAAGACAATGCAAGATATATACATTGAAAAACTATAAAACATTGCTGAAAATATTATAGATCTAAATAAATGAGAAGACATCTTGTGTTCATTGATTGGAAAACTTCATATTGCTAAGATGCCAATACTACACAAAGTGACCTAGGAATTCCATGTAATCCTGGTCAAATTTTCAAAGGTGTTTGTCGCAGAAATGAAAAAGCTGATTCTAAAATTCAGGTAGAATTTGTAAGGGGCCCTGTATAGCCAAAACAATTTAGAGAAAGAAAAATAAAATTAGAAGACTCACATTTCCCTATTTCAAAACTTACTACAGAGCCACAGTAATTAAAATATTGTCATAGCAGCATAAGGATGGACATATAAATTAATGGGATAGAATAGAGATTCCAGAAATAAACAGTTACATGTGTGGTCCATTGATTTTTTATTTTTATTTATTTATTTATTTATTTTTGAGACAGAGTCTTGCCCTGTCACCCAGGCTGGAGTATACTGACCTGATCTCAGCTCACTGCAACCTCCGCCTCCCAGGTTCAAACTATTCTCCTGCTTCAGCCTCCAGAGCAGCTGAGATTATAGGCACCTGCCACCACACCCGGCTAAGTTTTGTATTTTTAGTAGCAACGGGGTTTCACCATGTTGGCCAGACTGGTCTTGAACTCCTGACCTCAAGTGATCCACCCACCTTGGCCTCCCAAACTGCTGGTATTACAGGCATGAGCCACTGCTCCCAGCTGGTCCACTGGTTTTTAACAAGGATGTCGAAATCCTTCAATATGGAAAAAATATTCAACAAAGAATGCTAGAAAAACTGAATATCTACATGCAAAAACAGTGGACATTCTACCTCACACCATGTACAAAAATTAACTCAAAATGAAACACCTAAGGGTAAGAGGGAAAAGTATAAAACTCAGAAAAAATATGTAGTGAGTCTTCAAGACATCGGATTTGGCAATGAAGTCTTAGGTATGCACCAAATGCACACACACACAC
Organism: Macaca nemestrina; assembly: GCF_043159975.1. NCBI lineage: Eukaryota > Metazoa > Chordata > Mammalia > Primates > Cercopithecidae > Macaca > Macaca nemestrina. Next base: position 89,311,484 of record NC_092145.1, read on the forward strand.
AAAAAAGATAAATTAGACAGTGTCAAAATTAAAAATTTTTGTGCATCAAAGGTTACTTACTACAAAGGAAGTAAAAACACCAACCCCAGAATGGGAGAAAATACTTGCAAATCACATGTCTGATAAGGTTCTAGTACCCAGAACTGTTACAACTCAACAACCAAGTGACAATTGACCAAATTAAAACGTAAAAAGGATTAGAATTGACATTTTTCCAAAGAAGACGTGCAAATGATCAGCCAGCATATGAAAAGATTTTCAACATCATTAGCTATTGGGGAAATACAAATCAAAATGACAGCAGGATACCACTTTATACCCACTAGGGTGGCTATAATTCCTTTAAAATGGAAAAAAAATCAAGTGTTAGGAATGATATGGAAAGATTGCAGCCCTTGTACTTTTCTGTTAGGAAATTCTACTTTTAAGCATATATCCAAGAAACAAGTATTCAAACAGAAACATGTGCATGATGTCCATGGCACTATTTACAATAGCGAAAAAGCGGAAAGAATCCAAATGTCAACTGAGGAACGGATGAACAAAATGCAGTATATGCATAAAGTGGAATATTAATTGGTCTTAAAAAGAATGAAGCACTGGGCTGGGTGTGGTGGTTCACGCCTGTAATCACAGCACTTTGGGAGGCCGAGGTGGGCAGATCACGACATCAGGAGATCAAGACCACTCTGGCTAACATGGTGAAACCCATCTCTACTAAAAATACAAAAACTTAGCTGATTGTGGTGGAACATGCCTGTAGTCCCAGCTTCTCAGGAGGTTGAGGCAGGAGAATCGTTTGAACTCGGGAGGCAGAGGTTGCAGTGAGCAGAGATCGTGCTACTGCACTCCAGCCTGGGCGACAGAGTGAGACTCCTTCTCAAGAAAAAAGAAGAAGAAGAAGAAGAAGAAGAAGAAGAAGAAGAAGAAGAAGAAGAAGAAGAAGAAGGAGGAGGAGGAGGGGGAGGGGGAGGGGGAGGAGGGGGAGGGGGAGGAGGAGGAGGAGGGGGAGGGGGAGGGGAGGAGGGGGAGGGGGAGGGGGAGGGGAGGAGGGGGGGAGGGGGAGGGGGAGGGGGAGGGGGAGGGGAGGAGGGGAGGAGGAGGGGGGGGAGGAGGAGGGGGAGGAGGGGGGAGGGGGGAGGAGGGGGAGGGGGGAGGAGGGGGAGGGGGAGGAGGGGGAGGGGGAGGAGGGGGAGGGGGGAGGAGGGGGAGGGGGAGGAGGGGGAGGGGGAGGAGGGGGAGGGGGAGGGGGAGGAGGAGGAGGAGGGGGAGGGGGAGGGGGGAGGGGGAGGGGGAGGGGGAGGGAGGGGGAGGGGGAGGAGGGGGAGGAGGAGGGGGAGGAGGGGGAGGGGGAGGAGGGGGAGGGGGAGGGGGAGGGAGGAGGAGGAGGGGGAGGGGGAGGAGGGGGAGGGGCGAGGAGGAGGAGGAGGAGGGCATTAATACATGCTACAATATGAATGAACTTCCAAAACATTATGTTAAGTGAATGAAGCCAGATGTAAAAGGTCACTAATGTATGATTCCATTGATAGAAATATCCAGCATACGTAAATGCAGAGAAACAGAAAGCAGATTAGTGGTTGCTCAGGGCTGGGGGTAAAGGCAGTGGGCAGTGTCTACTTAATGGTTATGTCATTTACCCTTTGTAGGGATAAAAATGTTTGGGAACCAGATAGAAGTTATGGCTATACAACATGGTCAATATAGTAGCTTTCACTAAAATGTACACTTTAAAATGGTTAATTTTACATTACCTGAATTTTACCTCAATTAGAAAACCATAGAGCTTAATGAAAACAAAATAGAATATATTAAAATAGATGGGATGAGTTAAAATAGTGCCGAGAGGAAAAACTACATCATTAAATGTTAATTTTAAAAGGTCTTCTCTTTTTTAAAATGTCTACTGCAAAAATAAAAAACTAGTAAAAGAAGAGCAAAGTAAGCCCAAGGTGAACAGAAGGAAGGAATGAACAGAAGGAAGGAATTGGTAAAGCCTTTTTGTTTGTTTGTTTGTTTTGAGACAGAATCTTGCTCTGTCACCCAGACTGGAGTGCAGTGATGCAATCTTGGCTCACTGCAACCTCCGCTTCCCGGGTTCAAGCAATTCTCCTGCCTCACCCTCCTGGGTAGCTGGATTATAGGCGTGCGCCACCACGCCTGGCTAATTTTGTATTTTTAGTAGACACTGGGTTTCACCATGTTGGTCAGGCTGGTCTCGAACTCCTGACCTCGTGATCCGCCGGCCTCAGCCTCCCAAAGCGCTGGGATTGCAGGCGTGAGCCACCTTGCCTGGCCCAAAGATCTTTTTAATTAATGAGATTTAATATTAAAAAAACAACCAGCTGGGGCACAGTAGCACATAAGTATAATCCCAGCACTTCAAAAGGCTAAGATGGGCAGATAACTTTAGCCAGAAGAGTTTGAGACAAGCCTAGACAACATGACAAAAATCTGTCTCTACAAAAAAATATAAAAATTAGCCTGGCATGGTGGTGTGTGTCTGTGGTTCCCGCTACTTGGGAGGCTGAGGATCACTTGAACCCAGGAGGTCGAGGCTGCAATGAACCATGATAGCACCCCTGCACTGCAGCCTAGGCAACAGAGTGAGGTATTGAAAAAACAAAACAAAACAAAACAGAAAAGTTAATGAACACAAAGAGCTGGTTTTCTAGGAAAAAAAATTAACAAAATTGATAAACCTCTAGCGAAACTGACAAAGATTAAGACAGAGACAGTATATCCAAATATTAGGAATAAAGTAGAGAGTATCTCTATAGAACCTGCAACTATTAAAAAGATAATAAGGAATACTATTTTAAAAGTTACACTTGAAAATTTGACAAGAAAAAAGGACCAATTTCTTAAAAATCTCAAACTTCCAAAACTCAATGAAGATGAAATGTGCAATCTGGATATTTCTATAATTATTAACAAAAATTAATTTAAAAGCTCCTGAATGAAAAATCTATAGGACCAGATGTTTTCACTAGATAATTCTTACAAACATTTAAGTATAATTAACACTGATTTTACACAAACTCTTCCAGAAAATAGAAAACACTACTCAATTCATCTTATAAAGCTAGTATTACTTTAAAACCAAAATCAGTCAAAGACAGTGCAAACCAAGAAAAGCATAGACAGCATCTTGTAAACTTAGATGTGGAGGTCTTCATTTGAATTTAAGTAAATCTAATCCAACAGTCTATATTGTAGTTCGTTCAGGTTGCTATAACAAAGTACTATAAACTAAGTAGTTTATAAATAATACAAATTTATTTTTCATAGCTCTGGACACTGGGAAGTCCAACATCAAGTTAACAGCAGATTCATTGTCTGGTGACGGCCTATTTTCTGACTGAAAGATGGCACATGTTGAAGAAGATAGCTAGCTTCCGGGAGTTTTTTATGAGGGCACTAATCCCAACAATGAGGGTTTTGCCTTCATGATCTAATCACCTTCCAAAATTCCCCACCTCTTAATGGTCTCACCTTGGTGACTAGATTTCAACATATGAATGTTGGAGGGACACAAACATTCAGACCATAGCCGTCTATAAAAAAGAATAATACACCATAAAAGTGTAAGAGTTAGTCTATCTATGTCTGCAGGGTTCTTTCAATATTTAAAAAGCAGTTTTGCTGGACTGAGCTGGTTGCCTTCGGTTATTGTGGCGGTGACTCACTTCATCCGAACTTCTTGATACTTTTGCTTCTGGAGGTCATATTTCTCTAAGATCTTCAGAAAAAAAGTCTTAAAACCACCTTAGCCTTTTTTCCAGTCCAACTCTTAAATTTTTTCCTCCTCTTCCCCAATAATGACATGAGTGTGGATCCAGCTTGTCCACAAAGCCTGCCTTGCTCCGAAGCATCCGACTGTAAAGACTCTTCACCTACACCTGTAATTTGTGGGCCTGAAGAAAACTATCCATTCTTGCAATTGTCTTCTGCTGAGATGCCTCACACAGAGACTGTCTCTCCTCTTCCTTCCTCCATGGATCTTGCTTATTCAGGACAGCCCTGATTCTTCCACAGTCCCAAAGGCAAACAACCCACTTCTGCAGAGAAGAGTGCCACAAAAAAGGAAAACAAGGGTCCCGGTCAAGAAACAGAAGACCAGAACTGTGTTCTCTTCCAACCAGCTGTGTGTACTCAATGATAGATTTCAGAGACAGAAATACTTCAGCCTCCAGCAGATGCAAGAACTTTCCAACATCCTGAACCTCAGCTACAAAGGTGAAGACCTGGTTCCAGAACCAGAGAACAAAATCTAAGAGGTCGCAGAGAACAACTGGCCAAAGAATAGCAATGGTGTGATTCAGAAGGCCTCAGCACGTACCTATCCCAGTCTCGACTCTTCCTACCACCAGGGATGCCTGGTGAACGTGACTGGAAACCTTCCAATGTGGAGCAACCAAACCTAGAACAATTCAACCTGGAGCAACCAGATCCAGAACATCCAGTCCTGGAGCAACCACTCCTGGAACACTCAGACCTGGTGCACCCAGTCCTGGAACAATCAGGCCTGAAACAGTTCCTTCTATAACTATGGAGAGGAATCTCTGCAGTCCTGCATGCAGTTCTAGCCAAATTTTCCTGACTTGGAGGTTTCCTTGGAAACTGCTGGGGAAAGCCATAATGTAGTACAGCAGACCACTAGGTATTTTAGTACTCCACAATTCATAGATTTATTCCTGAAGTACTCCACAAACATGCAACCTTAAGATGTGTGAAGATGAGTGAAGTCGACATTACTCAGTTTCAGTCTGGGCACTGGCTGAATCCTTCCTCTCCCCTCCCTTTCCTCATAGGATTTCTGTTGTTTGGAAACCACGTGTTCTGGTTTCCATTATGCCTACCCAGTCAATTTGATGGAGGGTGGGGAATGCTTGGAGCCTAATCAGAGAGGTTTCTTTCTTTTTTCCTATTAGATCTTCCTGGAGAAAAGACATTTTAATAACCTTGGCTGCTAAGGACAACATGATAGAAGCTGTCTCTGGCTATAGATAAGTAGATCTAATACTAGTTTGGATACCTTTAGGGTTTAGAATCTAACCTCAAGAATAAGAAACAAAAGTACAGATTGGTGTGATGAAGGTATATTCCTATTGTTTGGGATTGGGCTTTACTTATTTTTAGAAAAAAAATATTGAGTCCGGGTGTGGTGGCTCATGCCTGTAATCCCAGCACTTTGGGAGGCCAAGTCAGGCAGATCACCTCAGGTTAGGAGTTCAATACCAGTCTGGCCAACATGATGAAACCCTCTCTCTACTAAAACATAAAAATTAGCCTGGTGTGGTCTCAGGAGCCTGTAATCCCAGCTACTCGGGAGACTGAGGCAGGAGAATCACTTGACCCCAGGAGGTGGAGGTTGCAGTGAGTCGAGATAGAGTCACAGCAATCCAGCCTGGGTGACAGAGCCAGATTCTGTCTCAAAAAAATAAAATAAAATAAGATAAAATAAAAACTCTATTGAGGTGAAGGGTGAAGGACTGAGGTGAAGGGTGAAGAGTTAAGCTATAACACACTTCGTTGACTTCCTCAGCCCTTTATGGCTCTGTTTTACTATACCCCCTATTTTGTTGGTTATGCTAATATTTGTGGAAAGAAGTCTTGTATTTGCTGCGTTATAATGATATCAATACTACTTTGGCTGGTTTAAGTACAAATGAATAAAACAACCATTTTTTTCTTTAAAAATATTTAAAAAGCAACAAATGTAATATCAATGGGCTAAAGAAGAAAAACTGTATGATCATATTAACTGATAGAGAAATAACATTCAACAAAACTCAGTAACCATTAATAATAAAAACTCTCGGCAAACTAGGAATACAGGGAAATCTGATACAGAGTGTCTACATTATACCTAAGGTTGGCATGATATTTAATAATTAAAGACTGAATGCTTTCCCATGAAATTGGGAACAAATCAAGAATGTTCACTCCCTATAATCCCAGCACTTTGGGAGGCCGAGGCAGGCAGATCACAAGGTCAGGAGTTCGAGACCAGCCTGACCAACATGGTGAAACCCCGTCTCTACTAAAAATACAAAAATTACCCGGGCATGGTGTTGGGTGCCTGTAGTCCCAGCTACTCAGGAGGCTGAGGCAGGAGAATCCTTGAACCCAGGAGGTGGAGGTTGCAGTGAGCCAAGATTGCATCACTGCACCCCAGCCTGGGCAACAGAGAGAGACTCTGTCTCAAAAAAAAAAAAAAAAAAAAAAAAGAAATATATATATATATATAAAAAATAAAAAAGAATGTTTACTCTTATCTCTCTTTTTGTTGTTGTTGTTGTTGTTGTTGTTGAGACAGAGTCTTGCTTTGTCACTCAGGCGGGAGCGCAGTGGTGTGATCTCAGCTCACTGCAACCTCCATCTCCCTGGTTCAAGCGATTCTCCTGCCTCAGTCTCCTGAGTAACTGAGATTACAGGCATGTGCCACCATACCCAGCCAATTTTTGTATTTTTAGTAGAGATGAGGTTTCACCATGTTGGCCAAGATGGTCTCGATCTCCTGACCTTGTGATCTGCCTGCCTTGGCCTCCCAAAGTACTGTGATTACACACATCAGCCACCGCGCCTGGCCCTTATCACTCTTGTTTCTAGCCATCACAATAAATCAAAAGAGGAAACAAAAGAAAACAGATTGTGAAGGGAGAAGTAAAATTGTCCCTATTTACATGTGAAATGATGATGTACGTAGGAAATATCAAGAGATATACAAAAAACTTATTAGAACTAATATGGGAACTCATCAAGGTCACAGGACACAACAACACACAAAAATCATTTGCATTTTTATATAGTAATAATGACCATGTGGAAATCAAAATTTAAAACACAATATAATGTACAATCACTCAAAGAAAATATTTAGTTATACATACAAGAAAACATGTATAGTTCTGTAGGCTAAAAATTACCAATGCTAATGAGAGAAAACAATGAAGATCTGAATAAATAGAAAGCCATTTGTATTCGTCCACACTCGCATTGCTATAAAGAACTACCTGAGACTGGATAATTTATTTTAAAAAAGAGGCTTAATTGGCTCATGATTCCACAGACTGTACAGGAAGCATGTCTGAGGAGGCCTCAGGAAATTGACAATCATGGCAAAAGGTGAAGAGGAAAGAAGCACATCTTACAAGGCCAAAGAAGGATGAAGAAAGGGTGAAGGGGGAGGTGCTACACACTTTTAAACAACTAGATCTTGTGAGAACTCACTATGACAAGAACAGCAAGGGGGAAGTTTACCCCCAGGATCCAATCACCCCCTACAAGGCCCCTTATCTAACATTAGGGATTATAATTTGACATGAGATTTGGGTGGGGACATAAATTCAAACTGTATCATTCTGCCCTGGATCCTCTCAAATCTCATATACTTCTCACATTGTAAAATACAATAATCCCTTCTCAACAGTCCCCCAAGTCTTAACTCATTTCAAGATTAACTCAAAAGTCCATAGTGCAAAGTCTCATTTGAAACAAGGCAAATCCCTTTCACCTACGTGAAAGTCTGTAAAATCAAAAACAAGTTAGTTATTTCCAAGATACAGTCAGGTACAGGCATTGGGTAAATACAATTATTCTAAAAGGGAGAAATCAGGCAAAACAAAGAGACTACAGGCCCCATGCAAGTCCACAACCCAGCAGGGCAGTCATTACATCTTAAAACTCCAAAATAACCTCTTTTGACTCCATGTCTCAAATCCAGGCCACACTGATGCAAGGGTTGGGCTCCCAAGGCCCAGAGCATGTGTTCCCCTGTGGCTCTGCAGGGTACAGCTCCCTCAGCTGCTTTCATGGGCTGGCATTGAGTCCCTGTAGCTTTTAAAGATGCATGGTGGAAGCTGTCAGTGGATCTACCATTCTGGGGTCTGGAGGATGGTGGCTGTCTTCTCACAGCTCCACTATGCAGTGCCCCAGTGGAGACTTTGTGTAGGGGATCCACCCCACATTTCCCCTCCTCACTGCCCTACTAGAGGTTCTCCATGAGGTCTCTGCTCCTGCAGCAGACTTCTGAATGGACATCTAGGTGTTTCCATACATCCTCCAAAATCTAGGTGGAGGCTCCCAAGCCTCAACTCTGTCCTTATGTGCACCTGGAGGCCTAACACCATGTTGAAACTGTCAAGAATTACAGCTTGCACTCTGTGGAGCAGTGGTCTGAGACATGTCTCGGGCCACTTTTAGTCATAACTGGAGCTGGAGTGACTAAGATGCAGGGTGCAGTGTCCCAAGGTTGAGCAGGGCAGCGGGCTCTGGGCCTGGCCATGAAACTATTCTTCCCTTCTAGGCCAGGCCTGTGATGAGAGGGGTTGCCACAATGGTCTCTGAAATGCCTTCAAGGCATTTTCCCCATTGTCTTGGCTATTAACATTCAGCTCCTCTTAATTTATGCAAATTTATGCAGCTGGCTTGAATTTCTCCCAAGAAAATCAAATTTTTTTCTACCACATGGTCAGGCTGAACATTTTCTAAACTTTTATGTTCTGCTTCCCTTTCAAATATAAGTTCCAGTTTCAGATCATCTCTTTGCTCATGCATATGATGATACAGTGTTAGAAGCAGTCTGGCGACATTCTGAATACTTTGCTGCTTAGAAATTTCTTCCATCAGATACCCTAAATCATCACTCTCAAGTTCAAAGTTCCACAGATCCCTAGAGCAGGGGCACAATATTGCCAGTCTCTTTGCTAAAGCATAGCAAGAATGACCTTTTTTCTAGTCCTCAATAAGTTCCTCATCTCCATCTGAAACGTCCTGAGCCTGGGTTTTATTGTCTATATCACTATCAGTATTTTGGTCACAACCATTCAACAAATCTCTAAGAAGTTCCAAACTTTCCCTCAACTTGCTGTCTTCTATTGAGCTCTACAAACTGTTCCAACCTCTGCCCATTGCCCAGTTCTAAAGTTACTTACAGATTTTCAGGTATCTTTATAGCAATGCCCCACTCCTAGGTACCAATTTTCTGTATTAGTCTATTCTCTCATTGTTATAAAGAAATACCTGAGACTGGGTAATTTGCAAAGAAAGGAAGTTTAATTGGCTCATGGTTCTTCAGACTGTACAGGAAGCATGGCTGGGGAGGCCTCAGGAAATTTACAATGATGGTGGAAGGCAAAGAAAAAGGAAGCATGTTTTACAAGGCCAGAGCAGGAGGAAAAGAGGGTGAAGTGGGAGATGTTACATACTTTTAAACAACCAGATCTCATGAGAGCTCACTCACTATCATGATAACAGCAAGGGGGAAATGCACTCCTATGATCCACTCACCTCTCACCAGGCCCCTTCTCGAACACTGGGGATTACAATTCAACATGAGATTTGGGCGAGGACACAAATCCAAACCATATCAGCATTCTACGTCCATGGATTGGAAGACTAAACATTCTTAGTATGGCAATACTATTCAAATTGAGCTAGAAATTCAACACAATTCCTAACAGAACCCCAGCTAAGTTATTTGTAGAAATTGACAAGCTGATCCTAAAATTCGTATGTAAATTCAAAGAAACCAAAATAGCCAAAACAATTTTTAAAAAGAAGAGCAATAATGGAATACTAGTACTTCTTAATTTCGAATTTTACTACACAGCTACTGTAGTCAATGCAGTGTGCTACCTGCATAAGGACAGACACATAAAATTTTTAGTTCTGAAATAAACCTTCATATTTACAGTCAATGATTTTCAACAAAAATGCCAAGACAGTTCAATTGGGAAAGAATAATCTTTAAAAAACAGTGCTAGGACAATTGGATAAACACACATAAAAAATAAAGTTGAACCCCCTACTTCACACCATATATAACGATTAACTCAAAATTGGTAAAATGTAAGAGCTGAAACTATAGCACTCTTAGAATAAAATATTAGGAGTAAATCTTTGTAACCTTCTATGAAGCAATGATTTCTTAGATATGACACTATAGGCAAAAGGAACAAAAGAAAAAATAGGTAAACTGGACATCATCAAAGTTAAAACCTTTGTGCTTCAAAGGATGCTATCAAGAAAGTAGAAAGGCAACCCATAGAATGTAAAAATACATTTGTAAAACATACATCTAATAGGAGACTTAAATCTAAAATATATAAAGAAAATTTTAACATCAACAATAAAAAACAACATAAGTAGGTAAAGGATCTATATAGACATTTCTCCAAAGAAAATATTTAAATGGCCAATAAACATATGGAAAGTTTCCCAACATTATTTTTTATTATGGTAGCGAAAATTAAAACCACAGTGAGATAACACTTTACACCCACTGGAATAGTATCTTAGTTAATTTTGTGTTGCTATGAAAGAATACCTGAGACTGGGTAATTTATGAAGAAAGGAGATTTATTTTGCTCACAGTTCTACAGGCTGAGAAGTTCAAGGGCACAGCCCTGGTTTCTGATGAGGGCTTTTTTGCTGCATCACAACATGGCAAAGAGGGTCAAAGGGGAAGCAGGCACCTGTGAAGACAGGAAAATCTGAGGGACATCCTGACTTTATAATAATCTACTCTCACGGTAACTAATCCATTCCTACAAGAACTAATCCAGTCTTGCAAGAGTAAGAACCCACTGCTACGAGAATGTCACCAAGCCATCCACAAGGAATCAGTTTCAATTACCCAAATACTACTTACCAGGCCCCACCTCCCAACATCACCACACTGGGAATCAAATTTCAGCATGAACTTTCCTAGGGACAAACAAACTATATCCAAACAATAGCAGATGGCTACAATTTTAAAATGATAAAAATAAATGTTAGCAAGAATGTATACAAATTGAAATTCTAAAACATTGCATCCAAGATTGTAAAATGGTGCAGCTGCTTTTGAAGACTGACAGTTTCTCAAAACATTAAACAGAGTTATCATACAGATCATATAGATATAGATAGTTCTATTTCTAAGTATTTACTCAAGGTAATTTTGAATGTATGTTTACACAAAAACTTCTTCATGAAAAATACAGTAGCATTGCTCATACAGCCAAAAAGAGAATCAGATATTTACCAATTGATGAATAGGTAAATAAAATGTAGTATATCCATACAATGCAATATTATTCAGCTTTAAAAACAACAAAATACTGACACGTGTTACAATATGGATGAAACTTGAAAATACTATGCTAAGTGAAAGAAGCCAGACAAAAATCATTAAATATTGCATGATTCCATTTATATGAAATGTCTAGAAAAGGCAAATTTATAGAGGAAGAGAGTAGATTAGTGGTTTTCTTGGGGTGAAGTGATATGGAGGAGTAGGATTGGCAGTGGTTTCTCACACAAATGATTCATAGTTTGTTTTGGGAATAATAAAAATATTCTAAAATTGATTTTGGTTATGGATGCATAATAGGTACCAAAAGCTATTAAATTGTACATGTCAGGCCGGGCGCTGACATGTGATTCATGCCTGTAATCCTAGCTCTTTGGGAGGCCAAGGTGGGTGGATCACCTGAGGTCAAGAGTTCTCGACTAGCCTGGCCAACATGGCAAAACTTCATCTCTACTAAAAATACAAAAATTAGCCAGGCATGGTGGCATGCTCCTGTAATCCCAGCTATTCAGGAGACTGAGGCAGGAGAATCGCTTGAACCCAGGAGGCAGAGGTTGCAGTGAGCTGGGATCATGCCACTGCACTCCATCCTGGGCGATAAGAGCAAAACTGTGTCTCAAAAAAAAAAAAAAAATTATACATGTCAAATGGGTGATTGTGTAAAACAAATTATATTTCAATAAAATTGTTTTAAAGAAACTAAACATGGTACTACCATAGACACAGCAATTGCACTCTTGGGCATTTATTTAGAGAAATGAAACATGTTCACACACACAAAAAAATGAACACATTAATTAGACACAAATGTGAATAGCAGCTTTCTTTGTAATATCCAAGAATCGGACTCAACCCAGGTCCTTCAATGGGTGAATGGTTAAACAAACTGTGGTACATCCATCCCATGTAATACTACTCAGCAATAAAAATGAACAAATGACTGATACATGAATTGCCTATCCTGGACATTTTATTTAACTAGAAACATGCAATATGCAATCCTTTTTGTCTGGCTTCTTTCACTTAGCATATTTTCAAGGCTCATCCGTATTGTAACATATATCAGCACTTTGTTCTTTTTATGGCTAAATAATATTCCATTGTATCTATATATAACACATTTTGCTTATCCATTCATTAATTTATTTATATTTGTTTTTACTTTTGGCTGTATGAATAATGCTTCTGTACTATTTGTTAATAACATATCTCCAGGTAATTATACTGAATTTAAAAATTAAAACCAAAATGTTACATATTGTATAATTCCATTTATTTAATATTTTTAAAACAAATATTTAGAATGAGAACAGATTAATAGTTGCCAGTTGTTTGGGACAGAGACCAGAGGGAGGTGGGTGTGGTTATTAAAGAGTAACGTGAGTAATTCTTCTTATAGAACTGTTCTGTATCTTGACTGTGGGGGTGCACACACAAACTTACATATGTGGTAAAATTTTATAACACTAAGTACACACATACAAATAAGGCTAAATAAAATGGTGAAGTCTGAATAAGATCTGTGGATTGTATCAATGTCAATATTTTGGTATCAGCAATGGGTCTGATTTCTTGAGAGATAGCACTGTCATGTCTAGTCCTGGCCCTCTGATTGAATCTCCTTAATTTATGGTACTTTATGCTTCCTTAAAGGGCCAGTGTGGAGGGGGTGAGGGCAGGTCAAAAGAGTGTCTCTGGTCAGCATCAAATAGCTTTCCTGTGCTTTGTTATTTGTTTGTTTGTTATGGAAGATGCATTGTTTTGAACATTGTACCTGTCTGGCATCAATGGGCCCTGCTGACTGACCCTTTTGGCTTTGAATCCTTGGGTGAAAGTAAACACAGCCTTTAGCTCCGGGATGAAGCTGGAGGCTTTGAGGGATGAGTTGCCTTATGTTTGTAATTACTCAACCAGACAGCTTTTCCTGCCCTCTTCTACAAGTAATCAGTAGGGAGCATAATTTTCCAAATCTTTTTCATGGCTCTGCATACACTACCTGGTAGGTGCTCCTCTACTGCCGCCTGTGTTCTTGGAAGGAATTCCATTTAGAGAAGAGTTAGCCAAAGTGGATCCACAATGCCCTACCTTCAGGTACATCGGGTTGTGTCAGCCACCTCACTTTACCCTTCTGAGTCCCCAAGGGGAATTTACTTATCCAAGTCTACTTCTTCTCTTCCTCCTCTTCCCCTTCAGTGATAGTCAGAATGGTTCTTGGATCACAACAAGGCCATGTGTGTTGACACAGGCCAAGGCAGACCACATGAATGCCAACAACATCAAAAACATTTAGATGGCTGGATACATTTTGTATCTCAATACTCAACCCTCAACTACCTCAATAGGAATGGAAAGAAAGTATATACAATAAGTCACATTCAGGGTAAGGTCATCTGAAAAACATGTCCTTTGACTAATTCCACTGCATTCTTCAAATCTGTCAAAAGACTGATTTAATTTTAATGAAACATGTGCTGGGCCCCTGCTATTTGCAAAGTCCTGCCATAGACACCATGGAGGATAAGAAAAAAACTAGTTTCTATTCTTAAGGCACAAGCAGTTGCAAAAGCTAAAATTAAACTCAAATTAAGGAAGAAATCAAATATATGACTAAAAGAAAATATTCTGAATGCTTAAACCCATGCATCTGTGTGCACACACATACACCATAAACAAAGTTGACAAATGGGAGGAAGGGTATATTTAAATTATCTTTAACAAAGGATATATTTCATGAATTGTATAAATAATTATTTTAAATCATAAAGAAAAATCAATTCCTCAATTTAAAAAAAGGCAAGGAACATGGAAAGGCAATTCAAATGAGAACAAACACGAGTAATCAGTACCCATGAGAAAAAGTCATTTATATTTAAAAAAAAAATTTTAATTTAAATATTTAACCTGTTAATTCAGCACCTAATAACATAAAAGAAGATTGTTAGAATTAACCACATGGAAATACAAATTAATACAACTTTTTGATGCATAAATTAACACAACAGTTTGGCCATACACATTAAAACTTTAGGTAGGTTGCAAGCAAGATGGCCAAATAGGAACATCTCCAGTCTGCAGCTCCCAGCGAGGTCAATGCAGAAGGTGGGTGACATCTGCATTTCCAACTAAGGTACTCAGCTCATCTCATAGGGAATGGTTAGACAATGGTTGCAGACATGGAGGGTGAGCTGAAGCAGAGTGGGGCATTACCTCACCCGAGAAGCACAAGGGGTCAGTGAACTCCCTCCCTAGACAAGGGAAGCCTTGAAAGACTGTGACTTGAGGAACAATGCTCTCTGACTCAGATACTACGTTTTTCCCATGGTCATCGCAACTGGCAGACCAGGAGATTCCCCCTGGTGCCTATGCACCAGGGTACTGATTTTCAAGCACAAAAGTGGGTGGCCATTTGGGCAGACATTGAGCTAGCTGCAGGAGTGTTTTTTCATACCCCAGTGGTGTCTGGAATGCCAGTGAGACAGAACCATTCACTCCCCTGGAAAGGAGGCTGAGGCCAGGAAGCCAAGTGATCCAGCTTAGTGGATCCTACCCCCATGGAGCCCAGCAAGCTAAGATCCACTGGCTTGAAATTCTTGCTGCCAGCACAGCAGTCTGAAGTCAACCTGGGAGGCTCAAGCTTGGTGGGGGGAGGGGAATCTGCTGTTACTGAGGCTTGTGTCAGTGGTTTTCCCCTCACAGTGTAAACAAAGCCACAGAGAAGTTCCAACTGGCACAGCCCTCCACAGCTCAGAAAACCCTCTGAAGCCAGATTGCCTCTCTAGATTCCTCTTCTCTGGGCAGGGCATCTCTGAAAAATAAGACAACAGCCCCAGTCAGGACTTATAGATAAAACACCCAACTCCCTAGGACAGAGCACCTGGGGGAAGGGGCAGCTGTGGGCGCAGCTTCAGCAGACTTAAACATTTCTGTATGCCAGCACTGAAGAGAGCAGCGGATCTCCCAGCACAGTGCTCCAGCTCTGCTAAGGGACAGACTGGCTCCTCAAGTGGATCCCTGACCTCTGTGCCTCCTGACTGGGAGACACCTCCAAGCAGGTGTTGACAGACACCACATACAGGAGAGCTCCAGCTGGTATCTGGCAGGTGCCCCTCTGGGGCGAAGCTTCCAGAAGAAGGAACAGGCAGCAATCTTTGCTGTTCTGCAGCCTCCACTTGTGATACCCAGGCAAACAGGGTCTGGAGTGGACCGCCACCAAACTCCAGCAGACCTGCAGCAGAGGAGCCTAACTATTACAAGGAAAACTAACAAACAGAAAGGAATAGCATCAACATCAACAAAAAGGACATCCACACAGAAACCCCATCCAAAAGTCACCAACATCAAAGACCAAAGGTAGATAAATCCACGAAGATGGGGAGGAATCCACGCAAAAAGGCTGAAAATTCCAAAAATGCCTTTTCTCCTCCAAAGGATTACAACTCCTCACCAGCAAGGAGACAAAACTGGATGGAGAATGAGTTTGATGAATTGACAGAAGTAGACTTCAGAAGGTGGGTAACAACAAACTCTTCAAAGCTAAAGGAGCATGGCCTAACCCAGTGCAAGGAAGCTAAGATCCTTGAAAAAATGTTAGATGAATTGCTAACTGGAATAACCAATTTAAAGAAGAACATAAATAACCAGATGGACCTGAAAAACACAGCACAAGAACTTTGTGAGCATACACAAGTATCAATAGCTGAATTGATCCAGCAGAAAAAAAAGATATCAGATATTGAAATCAGCTTAATGAAATAAAGCGTGAAGACAAGATTAGAGAAAAAAAATAATGAAAAGGCATGAACAAAGCATCCAAGAAATATGGGACTATGTGAAAAGACCAAACCTACGTTTGATTGGTGTACATGAAAATGATGAGGAGAATGGAAACAAGTTGGAAAACGCTCTTCAGGATATTATCCAGAAGAACTTCTGCATGCTATCAAGACAGGCCAACATTCAAATTCGGGAAATACAGAGAGCACCACAGTGATACTCATCGAGAGAGCAACCCCAACACACATAATCATCAGATTCACCAAGGTTGAAATGAAGTAAAAAATGTTAAGGGCAGCCAGAGAGAAAGGTTGGGTTACCCACAAAGGGAAGCTCATCAGACTAACAGTGGATCTCTCTGCAGAAACCCTACAAGCCAGAAGAGAGTGGGGGTCAATATTCAACATTCTTAAAGAAAACAATTTTCAACCCAGAATTTCATATCCAGCTTCATAAGCTGGAGAAATAAAACCCTTGACAGACAAGCAAATGCTGAGAGATTTTGTCACCACCAGGCCTGCCTTACAAGAACTCCTGAAGGTAGCACTAAACATGGAAAGGAAAAACCCTTACCAGCCACCACAAAAACATGCCAAATTGTAAAGACCATCGATACTATGAAGAAACTGCATCAACTAATGGCCAAAATAACCAGCCAGCATCATAATGACAGGATCAACTTCACACATAACAATATTAACCTTAAATGTAAATAGGCAAAATGTCCCAGTTGAAAGACACAGACTGGCAAATTGGATAAAGAGATGAGACCCATCGATGTGTTGTATTCAGGAGACTCATCTCACTTGCAAAGACACATATAGGCTGAAAATAAAGAGATGGAGGAATATTTCCAAAGCAAATGGAAAGCGAAAGATAGCAGGGGTTGCAATCCTGGTCTCTGATAAAACAGACTTGAAACCAACAAAGATAAAAAGAGACAAAGAAGGGCATTAACATTAGGTAAAGGGATCAATGCAAGAAGAGCTAACTATCCTAAATATATATGTACCCAATACAGGAGCATGCAGATTCATACAGCAAGTTCTTGGAGACCTACAAAGAGACTTAGACTTCCACATAATGATAGTGGGAGACTTTAATACACCGTTGTCAATATTAGACAGATCAACAAGACAGAAAATTAACAAGGATATCCAGGACTTGAACTCAGCTTTGGACCAAGCAGAACTAATACACATTTACAGAACTCTCTATCCCCAATCAACAGAATATACATCCTTCACAGCCCCACATCACACTTATTCTAAAATTGACCATATAATTGGAAATAAAGCACTCCTTAGCAAATGAAAAAACACGGAAATCATAATGGTCTCTCAGATCACAGTGCAATCAAATTAGAACTCAGGATTAAGAAACTCACTCAAAACCACACAACAACTACATGGAAACTGAACAACCTGCCCCTGAATGACTACAGGGGAAATAACGAAATTAAGGCAGTTATAAATAAGTTCTTTGAAATACATGAGAACAAAGACACAGTGTACCAGAATCTCTGGGACACAATTAAAGCAGTGTCTAGAGGGAAATTTATAGCACTAAATGCCCACAAGAGAAAGCAGGAAAGATCTAAAATTGACACCCTAACATCACAATTAAAAGAACTAGAGAAGCAAGAGTAAACAAATTCAAAAGCTAGCAGAAGGCAAGAAATAACTAAAA
This sequence comes from Macaca nemestrina, assembly GCF_043159975.1. Lineage (NCBI taxonomy): Eukaryota > Metazoa > Chordata > Mammalia > Primates > Cercopithecidae > Macaca > Macaca nemestrina. The sequence continues at coordinate 89,329,026 of NC_092145.1, forward strand.
TCAGAGCAGAACTGAAGGAGATAGAGACACGAAAAACCCTTCAAAAAAAATCAATGAATCCAGAAGCTGGATTTTTGAAAAGATCAACAAAATAGACCACTATCCAGACTAATAAATAAGAAAGGAGAGAAGAATCATAGATGCAATAAAAAATGATAAAAGGAATATGACAACTGATCCCACAGAAATACAAACTACTATCAGAGTTTGTATTCAACTCTGCGTATAAACACCCTTACGCAGATGAACTAGAAAATCTAGAAGAAATGGATAAATTCCTGGACACATACACTCTCCCAAAACTAAACCAGGAAGAAGTCAAATCCTTGAATAGACCCATAACACCTTCTGAAATTGAGGCAGTAATTAATAGCCTATCAACCAGAAAAAGTCCAGGACCAGACAGATTGACAGCCAAATTCTACCAGAGGTACAAAGAGGAGCTGGTATCATTCCTTCTGAAACTATTCCAAACAATAGAAAAAGAGGGACTGCTCCCTAACTTATTTTATGAGACCAGCATTGTCCTGATACCAAAACCTAGCAGAGACACACACACACACACAAAGAAAATTTCAGGCCAAGATCCCAGAGGAACATCAATGTGAAAATCCTCAGAAAAATACGGGAAAAGTGAATCCAGCAGCACATTAAAAAGCTTATCCACCATGATCAAGTTGGTTTCATCCCTGGGATGCAAGGCTGGCTCAACATATGCAAATCAATAAACGTAATCCATCACATAAACAAACCAATGACAAACTCCACATGATTATCTCAATAGATACAGAAAAGGCTTTTGATAAAATTCAACACACATTCATGCTAAAAACTCTCAATAAACTAGCTATTGATGGAATGCATCTCAAAATAGTAAGAGCTATTTCTGACAAACCCACAGCCAATATCATACTGAATGGGCAAAACTAAAAGCATTCCCTTTGAAAACCAGCACGAGACAAAGATGCCCTCTCCCACCGCTCTTATTCAAAATAGTATTGGAAATTCTATCCAAGGCAATCAGGCAAGAAAAAGAAATAAAGGGTATTCATTTAGGAAATGAGGAAGTCAAATTGTCCCTGTTTGCAGATGACATGATTGTATTTTTAGAAAACCTTGTTGTCTCAGCCCAAAATCTCCTTAAGCTGATAAGCAACTTCAGCAAAATCTCAGGATAGAAAATCAATGTGCAAAAATCACAAGCATTCCTATACACCAATAATAGACAGAGAGCAAAATCATGAGTGAACTCCCATTCACAATTGCTACAAAGAGAATAAAATACCTAGGAATCTAACTTACAAGGAATGTGAAGGACCTCTTCAAGGAGAACTACAAACCACTGCTCAAGGAAATAAGAGGGGACACAAACAGGTGGAAAGACTGGCTCATGAATAGGAAGAGTCGATATTGTGAAAATGGCCATACTGTCCAAAGTAATTCATAGATTCAATGCTGTACCCATCAAGCCACCACTGACTTTCTTCACAGAATTAGAAATACTACCTTAAATTTCATATGGACCAAAAAAGTGCCCACAGAGCCAAGACAATCCTCAGCAAAAAGGACAAAGCTGGAGGCTCATGCTACCTGACTTCAAACTATACTACAAGCCTACAGTAACCAAAACAGCATGGTACTGGTACCAATACAAATATATAGACCAATGGAACAGAACAGAGGCTTTAGAAATAATGCCACACATCTACAACCATCTGATCTTTGACAAACCTGACAAAAACAAGCAATGGGGAAAGAATTCTCTATTTAATAAATCATGTTGGGAAAACTGGCTAGCCATATACAGAAAACTGAAACTGGACCCCTTCCTTACACCTTATACAAAAATTAATTCATGATGAATTAAAGATGTAAACGTAAGACCTAAACCATAAAAACCCTAGAGAAAAACCTAGGCAAAACCATTCAGGACATAGGCATGGGCAAGGACTTCATGACTGAAACACAAAAAGCAATGGCAACAAAAGCCAAAATTGACAAATGAGATCTAATTGAACTAAAGAGTTTCTGCACAGCAAAAAACAAAACAAAACAAAACAAAAAACAAAAAAACAAAAAAAAAAACCTCTCATCAGAGTGAACCAGCAACCTACAGAATGGAAGAAAATTTTTGCAATCTATCCATCTGGTAAAGGGCTAATATCCAGAATCTACAAAGAACTTAAATTTACAAGAAAAAAATCAAACAACCTCATCAAAAAGTGGGCAAAGGATATGAACAGACACTTCTCAAAAGAAGACATTTGTGCAGCCAAGAAACATATGAAAAAAGCTCATCATCATTGGTCTTTAGTGAAATGCAAACCAAAACCACAATGAGATACCATTTCACAGCAGTTAGAATGGCGATTATTAAAAAGTCAGGAAACAACAGATGCTGGAGAGGATGTGGAGAAATAGGAATGCTTTTACATTGTTGGTGGGAGTGTAAATTAGCTCAATCATTGTGGAAGACAGTGTGGCGATTCCTCAGAGATCCAGAACCAGAAATACCATTTGACCCAGCAATCCCATTACTGGGTATATATCCAAAGGATTATAAATCATTCTACTACAAAGACACATGTACACGTATGTTTATTGCAGCACTATTCACAAGAGCAAAGACTTGGAACCAACCCAAATGCCCATCAATGATAGACTGGATAAAGAAAATGTGGCACATATACACCATGAAATACTATGCAGCCATAAAAAAGGATGAGTTCGTGTCCTTTGCAGGGACATGGATGAAGCTGGAAACCATCATTCTCAGCAAACTAACACGGGAACAGCAAAGCAAACACCACATGTTCTCACTTATAAGTGGGAGTGGAACAATAAGAACATATGGACACAGAGATGGGAATATTACACACTGGGGCCTGTCAAGAGATAGAGGGCTAGGGGAGGGATAGCATTAGGAGAAATACCTAGTGTAGATGACGGGTTGATGGGTGCAGCAAACCACCATGGCAAGTGCATACCTATGTAACAAATCTGCACCTTCTGCACATATATCCCAGAACTTAAAGTATAATTTTAAAAAAAAAGAGTCCATAGTAGTCCCATTCTACCCAGAGAAATCATTCTTCCAGCCAATCTGCCTAACAAAAGTAATAAAAGAAATGCACGAGCCCCAAATCGTCCAGCTTGTCAGTGGCTTGCTTCATAATAATAATAATGATAATTTTATTTAGTATGTATCTTCCTGCTCCCATGCTGTCAGATGTCCCTTCTCTCCTTTGGTGGTTCAGTGCCACTAAATACATTTTGAACACTTATTTGTTTAGACCTGCTGGGGATCATGTTTTGTTTTGTTGAGCAGATCTTTCCCTGTGCAGCTTTTCCTGAGTTGAGAACCAGCCAACAAATTTGAAACCCCCTCACCATCTGTTCCAATTTTTACATCTGTGTTGTTGGGCATAAATGAAAAGGCGAAAGTGCTACTGTGCCCCCAGGGACCGGAAAACAGTGGAATCACCTGGATGCTGCCAGATCTTATACCAGACAACAGAAAGCACTTAGGCCATGTAGTTTTCACCCCAAATAAGAGCTTCAATTCAGAAGCATTGAACATGGAAGGGTTCTGACGTTGTCTGTAGAGAATAAAGTAGTATTAGAGATTGTTGGGGTTGGGGACTGACTGGATAACTGGAGACTTTGGAGATTCTAGGCCTTTGGGTCTGTTTCATGTACGTCTGGTGTCAGCTTCTGCTACCTTTCTTTTTGAGTCACCGATGCCCATCCACCTTCCCAACCTGCTGTCTCATTCTTTCAAAATTATCCTAACCACTGAATCACCATGGACAATTCTTTTTTTAACAAAGCATGTTTTTTATTGTGGTAAATTATACATAGCATAAAATTTACCATTTTAAATGTACAATTCAGTGACAGTAACTGCATTCACAATGTTGTGGAACCATCACCACTCTATTTCCAGAACTTTTTCATCATCTCAAACAGAAATTCTAATCATTAAGCAAAAACTCTCCATCCACATTCCCCATCCTCTGATAACATTTTTTCCACTTTTTATCTCTATTAATTAACCTATTATAGTTATTTCATATAAGTGGACTCATACAATGTTTTCATTTGTGTCTTGTATACTGTATTTTTAAGGCTCATCCATGTTATAGCATGTATCAGAACTTCATTCATTCTTAAGGTTGAATAATATTCCATTATACGTATGTACCACATTTTGTTTATCTATTCAATTGTTGATGGACTCATGGGTTGTTTTCACCTTTTAGTGATTGTAAGTAATGCTGCCATGAACATTGGTGTACATGTCCCATTCTTGAACAAATCCCAACCTTGCCTTAAGGTAGGTCAGTGACATCATACAGTAGGACTGTGACTTAGTTTAGACATGTTATTGGGGTGAGTTCTGAGCAACTTAGAAGTGTGTGAGTAACAACTACCTACTCTCCTTCGGTATATACTAAACTTCTGCCTCAGTGTCCTTGTTTAGTATGTCTTCAGGGGGGATTTTTTTTTTTTTTTTTGAAACGGAGTCTCATTCTGTCACCCAAGCTGGAGTACAGTGGTGTGATCTCTGCTCACTGCAACTTCTGCCTCTTGGGTTCAAGCAATCCTCACACCTCAGCCTCTGGAGTAGCTAGGATTAAAGGCATGTGTCACCAAGCCTGGCTAATTTTTTTGTATTTTTAGTAGAGACAGGGTTTCACCATGTTGACCAGGCTGGTCTCGAACTCCTGACCTCAAGAGATCTGCCTGCCTCAGCCTCCCAAAGTGCTGGGATTACAGACGTGAGCCACCTTACCCAGCCTTCAGGAGGGATTTTATAAATAACCAGCAATAGTAAAGGCACAGGGCACCAACCTATCTTAAAGCAAGCTGGCCATAGAGCTGGAGCAGAGTCTCAGAAACCCTCAGTTAAGGCAGATGCTTGATTGTAGGAAAATCTAGGGAGTCCTAGAAAGGGGTCTATAGTGGACAGGGCAATGTTGAGAAGGAAGACTAACGACCATGGAATCAAAGTGCTTTAATATTTAAAAAAAACAGCTGGTTTGGACATACTAGTGTGTTGTGCCTGATACCAGTCCTGGGCATGTCCATCCTGGAGCCCCAGCTTCCCAACTTGCCCAATCTTCCTTATGATTTCTGGATAGCCACTAACTGGCCTCTGCACCTCAGGAAGGCCATTCTTGTGAACTGACAGATTATCTGACAGCTGGCCTGGCTAATTACTCACTCCCCCATCTGGAACTGCTTTCAATGGTGGTTTCATACTTCCTGGTCCATTCCTACAGAGAGATCTGTCATCAGTTTCAGTTTCCTGGAATTTAACAAATTCTGGGCCTGACTTGTGCCTTTTGCCTCCACCCTCAGGTAGTTCTGCTCTTTGGATATTTTGTGCAACTCCACAGGAGCTCAAACTCTGAAGCCCAATTCTCTTCCCGTGCCCCATCTCAGGTTGTCTCTGCCCTGCCAAATATGAATACTTAGTACCTTGGCCTCAGCTGTCCACACAACTGAATCTTACCCTTTGTGAGCTCTCTTGTCTGGTCTTCTCAGGACACATAGTTTAATAGGCAATTTTTCTCCAAAGTGTATTTTTCTAATGTTACCAGCTTTCAATACTTTTTACGCAGCAATTAAGACAGTGTGATATTAGTGCAAAGATAGACAAATGGACAATGGAACAAAACACAGAGTCTTGAATTAGACTCCTACATATACAGTCACTTGATTTATAACATATCTATCATTGCACTTGAAGGTTCATGGGTGTGGAAGGATAGTTTTTTCAACAAATCTTGCTGAAGTAAATTGATATCTATAGGAAAAAAAGAGCCTTGACACCTACCACCATACATGAAAATTTATTCAAGATGATGCAACATAAAAGCTAAAAAAAAAATCTGCTAGATAAAAATGCACTTTGTGAACTTGGGGTAGACAAAGATTTAAAAACGGAGCATAATAAAAAGCATAGACTATAAAAATTAATAGGCCGGGCATGGTGGCTCACGCCTGTAATCCCAGCACTTTGGGAGGCCGAGGCGGGCAGATCACGTGGTCAGGAGAGCAAGACCATCTTGGCTAATGCGGTGAAACCCTGTTTCTACTAAAAATACAAAAAATGAGCCGGGCATGGTGGCGTGCGCCTGTAGTCCCAGCTACTCGGGAGGCTGAGGCAGGAGAATTGTTTGAACCCAGGAGGTGGAGATTGCAGTGAGTTGAGATCATGTCACTGCACTCCAGCCTGGGCAACAGAGCAACATTCCGTCTCAAAAACAAACAAACAAACAGCAACAACAACAACAAATTGGTCTTCATTAAAATTACTTCATCCAAAAACATCATAAAGAAAGTGAATAGACCAGCCACAGCTGGGAGCAAATATTTATTATATATATGACAAAATAGTCATTCCAGAATATATTTAATAAACGTCTACAAATTAGTAAGAAAAAGACAACACAATTAAAAATAGAACTTCACAATGTAGCATTTCACAAAAGGTGATATCCAAATATCAACAAATATACTAAGATGTGTTCAACGTCAGTAGTCATCAGGGAAATGCATATTAAAACCACAATAAGATACCACTTATGGTATCTTATTGGCTAAAAATGACTAGAATTGACTAGAATGGCTAAAATTAAAACACCAACATAAATTGGCGAAGATGTAGAGCAACTGAAAATTTCACATATTGCTGATAGGAATGTAGATTGGCTTAACCATTTTGAAAACTGTTTGGCACTACTGGTTAAAACTAAAATAATTACCATATAATTCAGAATTCCACTCTTAGAAATATACCCAAAAAAATAAGTGCACAGGACCATTAAAAGACTTCTATCAGAATATTCATAGTAACTTTATCCATAATAGGCAAAAACTGGAGCCATCCCAAACATCCATCAAAAGGAGACTATTCCAGGTCACTGGAATACAACTTGGCATACTGTAATATGGATGAATCTCACAGACATTATGTTGAGGAAAAGAAGCCAAACACAAAAGATGACATACTGCATATAAAGTTTATACAAAGTTTATATACAAACATACTATATATAAACTTTATACAACCTCTTTATAGTTTAACATATTATATATAAACATTATATAAACTTTTTATATAAAGTTTATATACAAATGTACTGTATGTAAACTTTGTATAACCTTTATATGAAGTTCAAAAAAGGCAAAACAAATCTGTGATGACAGAGGTCATCAATCGCTACCTCTTGGGGGAAGGCATTGATGGGAGAATCATGGAGAAGTTAGGCAGTTTTTTACAAAACTAAACATACTCTTACCATATAATTCAGGAATCATACTTCTTGGTATTTATCCAAATGAGTAAAAACTTATGTCCGTGCAAGAAAAGGTACACAGATGTTTATAGCAGCTTTATTCATAATTGCCAAAACTTAGAAGCAACCAAGATATCCCTTCAGCAGGTAAATGAATAAATAAACTGTGGTACAGCCCCATAATAGAATACTATTCAGTGGCAAAAAGAAATGAACTATCAAGCAATGAAAAGAAATGGAGGGACCTTAAATGCATATTACTAAGTGAAAGAAATCAGCCTATAGAAAAAACAAAACTACAGAAACAGTAAAAAGATCAGTGGGTGTTGGGGGTTAGGGAGAGGGAAGGATGAATAGGTAAAGTACAAATGATTTTAGGGCAGTGAAAATACTCTGTGTAATTCTATGATGGTGGATACATGTTATACATTTTTCAAAGCCCACAGAATGCACAACACCAAGAGTGAACCCTAATGTAAACTATGGACTTTTAGTGATAATGAGATGCCAAGGTAGGTTCATCAGTTGTAACAGATATACCACTCTGTTGTGAGATGTTGATAAAGTAGGAGGTTATGCATGTGTGGGGGCAGAGTATATAGAAACTCTATATTTTCACTCAATGTTGCTGTGAACATAAAATTGCGCACAAATAAAGTACATTAAAAAATAATGTGCAAAGAACTAAAGGAAATCATTCTTAAAGAAAAAAAGGAAGGAGTAAAAATGAAGGAGTAAGAACATCTATATATTCTATCCTCCATAAATACACTAAGACAACTGGTTTTAAAACTGTCAGAATCAACTCTTTTGGACACAGACATTAACTAAAGTCTTACAGCCATCCGGGGACCATTCATTTAATATATATATATATATATATATATATATATATATATATATATATATATATATATATATGGCTGAATCTTACTAAGAACAGCAAGCCACAAGTCTTACGGCATTTTTATCTTTAGTGTTTCCACCTCCTCTTTCCCAGTTCCGTGGTAGTTTTGAAAACCAACAGCCCACTATCATGATGAAAATTAGCAACATGGTAACAACTACATAGGGCAAAACAGGGTTGAGAGCTTCAAAGCCTCATTCAGAGAGAATTTGCTATTATATGACCTCTTTGGTTGTTCCCTTGAAGACCTGACTGAGTACAAAAAGACCTCTCCCAGGGGGTTTATCAGAAACAGAGGCAACTGTTTTACCAATACACTACCTAAACACTAAACCAAAAAGTTTAAAATAAAATTTTTTAAAAACCTGAAAAATGGGACACTCATAGGGGCTTTGATAATCTCCTACATATTCCTGGGACTGTAGAGGGCCATTCACATGTTTAGGGTTGTATCCATGGTCAGGGCTGGGCACATGCTCATAAAAGACTTGAGAAGACCACAAGCTCTCACCTCTGGCTGTCATTAAGGCGCTGCACAAGCAGGAAGTAAAGGTTAAAGTGAAGTTGTAAACTGCCTGGCTGAGGGTTGAAATCGTGTTTCAACATGTACACAAAGCCCTTCAGTGAAGACTGTTAGACTTATTGGCTCTAGGCATTTAAGTTAATATTTGTCGAATTTTTAGCTGGCCACTAAGATAAGCAAGCAGAGGTTTCAATAGCTACACATGAGGAAAAAAAAAAAAAAAAAGGCTTTGCAGAATTAGTAGTGAAAATTCATGAAATAAACAAATAGAGACAAGAACAAACCCTGGGGAGGAGGAATACCTCATTCCAGCATACTATATATCTATATCTATTTATCTACATTTTAAAAGAAAAAGAAATTAAAAGGATTAAAACCACACAAAATATGTTCTCTGAAAACAATGGAATAAAATTAGAAATCAATAAAAATAAAATTCTGAAAATATATATAAATATGTTAAACAACACATTCCATTCCTTAACAACAGGAGATCAAAGAAGAAATTACAAGAAAAATTAGAAAATAATTTGAGATGAGTGAAAACAAAAACCTAACTTAGACAAACTTATGGGAAGCAGCTAAAGCACTGCTTAGAGGGAAGTTTATAGCTGTAAATGCCTACATTAAAAAGAAGAATGATCTTAAATTAATAACCTAGTGTTCCACCTTAAGAAACTAGAAAAAAAGAAAAATAAACACAAGGCAAACAGAAAGAATGAAAGGGTAATTATTAAAGCAGAAATAAATTTTAAAAACTCTACAAACAATAAAGAAAATCAACAAAACCAAAGTTGGATCTTTGAAAAGATCAACAAAATTGACAAAGCTTTAGCTAATCTGACCAAGAATAAAAGGGAAAATTCAGATGACTAAAATCAGCATTGAAAGGGAATATGTTAACCTGAAGCTTACAGAAATAAGGATTATAAGAGGATACGATGAAAATATGTATGCCAACAAATTAAATAACCTAGATGAAGTGGACAAATTCCTAGAAAAATACATATTACTGAAAGTGACTCGAAAAGAAATAGAAATTTGAATGGACTTATAAGTAAAGAGATTGGATTTGTCTTCAGAAAGCTGCTCACAAAGAAATCAGAACAAGATGGTTTTACTGGTGAATTGTACCAAACACTTAAACAATTGAAACCAATTGTTCACAAACCTTTCCAAAAAATTGAAGAAGATACATTCTCCAACTTAAACAAATGGTAGTTTGACTTTTAGTTTTCTGAGGAAACTTCATACTGTTTTCCACAATGGTTATACTAGTTTACATTCCCACCAGCAGTGTAAAAGTAGTCCCTTGCCAACATCTATTTTTTTTTAACTTTTAATTATGGCCATTCTTGCAGGAGTAGGATGGTATTGCATTGTGATTTTAATTTGCATTTCCCTGACAGTGATGTTGAACTTTTTTTATATATTCGTTGGCCATTTGTATATCTTCTTTTGAGAATTGTCTATTCATATACTTTGCCCACTTTTTGATGGGATTGTTTGTTTCTTTCTCACTGATTTGTTTGAGTTTCTTATGGATTCTGGATATTACTGCTTTGTCGGATGCATAGTTTGTGAAGATTTTCTCCTACTTGGTGAGTTGTGTGTTTACTCTGCTGACTATTTTGGTGAGCAGATGCTTTTTAGTTTAATTAAATTCCATCAATTTATCTCTGTTTTTGTTGCATTTGCTTTTGGGTTCTTGGTCATGAAGTCTTTGCCTAAGTCAATGTCTAAAAGAGTTTTTCCAATGTTATCTTCTAGTATTTTGATGGTTTCAAGTCTTAGATTTAAGTCTTTGATCCATCTTGAGTTTATTTTTGTATAAGGTAAAAGACGAGGATCCAGTTTCATTCTTCTACATGTGGCTTGCCAATTATCCCAACACCATTTGTCGAATAGTGTGCCATTTCCCCACTTTATGGTTTTGTGTGCGTTTTCAAAGATCACTTGACTATAAGTATATGGCTTTATTTCTGGGTTCTCTATTTTATTCCATTGGTCTATGTACCCATTTTTATACAAGTGTCATGCTGTTTTGGTAACTATAGCCTTGTAGTATAGTTTGAAATCAGGTAATGTGATGCCTCCAGATTTGTTCTTTTTGCTTAATCTTGATTTGGCTATGCAGGCTCTTTTTAAATTCCATATGAATTTTAGGATTGTTTTTTCTAGTTCTGTGAAGAATGATGATGGTATTTTGATGAGAATTGCATTGAATATATAGATTGCAGCTGGGCACAGTGATTCATGCCTGTAATCCCAGCACTCTGGGAGGTTGAGGCAGGCAGATGACTTAAGGTCAGAAGTTCGAAACCAGCCTGGCCAACATGGTGAAACCTCGTCTCTGCTAAAAATACAAAAATTAGCTGGGCATGGTGGCACACCCTTGTAATCCCAGCTACTCAGGAGGCTGAGGCAGTAGAATTGCTTGAACTCAAGAGGCAGAGGTTGCAGTGAGCCGAGATTGTGCCACTGCATTCCAGGTTGGGTGACAGAAAGAGACTCTGTCTCAAAAAAAAAAAAAAAAAAGAAAGAAAGAAAGAAAAAGAATATGTAGATTGCTTTTGGTAGTGACATACTTGTTGGACTATCTAACTTGTACTGGACATCCTCTTTTCTTAAGCAACCAGTTATTTTACTTTAGGACAAGAATTTCCCATACAAGATTCTTTCTTTGTAACATTTCTTACCAAAAATACCTCTTCACCTTTATAATCTTTTAACTAGACAAGGTACTTTTATTCTGTTAGGAAGTTATGGTTTGTATTACATGCTGTTGTGTGAGTCCTGAGAAGAGAGAGCAGATAAGGAGGTTATCTACATGATGTAGAAGTTATCCCCCATCAAGTGATTGCTCAGTTAGATTTCTTGCTTGTTTGAATAAGTGTGGGCTATTTTTAAAACCCCTGAGGTAGGAATATTTAGTTTGAAGTTATTGGTTATAGATCTGGGTAGCTTTTCTGGGAGAAACAGGGCTAATTATTAGAGGGAAAGAGGAATTTAGAGGTTGGGAAAATATGAAGCAGACACCCATCATAGAAAGTATATTTTTGTCCCAAAGAGGGGTGGGGTATTTAGATATTACCAGAAACTCTTGGGAGAATAGTAATTTATCCTTTAAGTAGAATAAAGTGGTGTGAATTTTTCTACTGAAGGAAGGGATGCCATTTGGCCCTATTACCCAACAGGATTTGGAGGAGAGTTGCTTAGAGAAGATTAGTACAGAGTAGGCAGTTCTTGAACTTAAAAAAGAAATTTATTTTATTTGCCACTTCCAGAGTTGCCCTTGGCTTTGTCTTGTTGATGGTGACTCTGATTTGGAAGCCAGTCAGAGAAGAGAGTACCTGTAGCTCAAAGCCATCAGGGGTTGGGATTCTGTTCCGGGGAACATTTTGACCCTTAGGGCAGTTGCATTTTCGGTAGCCAAGCTTGTGGCAGAGGGGGCAAGCCATGCAGGGCCTTTTCACATTTATCCTGTTAGGGCAGTTTGCCTTTCAGTGGCCTGGTCTTTTGCACGATGGTAGTTACCTGTAGGAGTGTCCTTAGGGCTACCTGGAGGGGGCTGGGGGCTTGTAAAATAGCCAACAGTTGAGACTACCTAATGTTCCTGTGTTTTTCTTTTTTATTAGCTTTGTTCTCCTTATTCTGCTCTCAGTTATAAAAGAATGAGGAGGCTAATTTGAGGATTTCCTGCATAGGGGCCATGCTGTAGTACACACACACACAATATACGTTTTTTTTTGAGAGTCTGAGGGTTAAATTTATCCCAGTGTTTTAGGAAGCAACCTCGAGATGAGTCTGAGGGAATAGATGAGATTTGTCTCATGATGGGACTGAAAATGACAAGCCGCTGGGGGGTAATGTCCACTGGGGTCATGAACCACACTTTGTCTCAGGGAATCCCGCCGAGGACAAGGGTTCCACTCATGTCCACTGAGGGACTTCGAGATGCACTTTCCAAAGGGACATCCTACCTATTGGAAGGATCTCCCAGCATTGAGGCTGATGGCCCTGGGGTTTTATGCTGAATGGCCAGTCCAGGTAGGAGGAATAAGGATGAAGGGAGAACTCAGCCTGGAACTAGCCCAGGAGAGGGAATGGCAATGGGGAGATTCACCTGAGGCCGCTTGAGATCATCTGATTTGGCAACATCCAGAGCAGGTTTGACTGTCTTTACAGGAAAATTTAGAATGAGAAAGAGGGGGTCTGAGTTCTCCAAAACATGTGTAGCTTAGCTATAGTCAAGCTTTAGCTGCCAATCGTGCTACATGTAGGGATTGGGGACTTTGGAGAGAGAGTTTTCCTCTCTTCCGAGCAAGGTAGACAAACCTGTTCAGCCCCTAACCTTCAGGCCACACCAGAGAGTGGCCCTGGTCAGTGACCATCAATTGCCAGAAGGATACTGGAATTTTTTCACAGGAAGACTGGAAAGAAAAGCAAAACTCTAAACTTCCATCCAACTGGGCAGTGGTCAGACGTGTTATCAGGATCTTCTGGTTTTCTGGGGACCATCTTCTGGCCTCGACTGGGACCATCAATTGTCTCCAGGCTTGGACACTGTCCACCAAGAGGTTGGAGTTGGGGAAGAGAAAAGGGAGAAACAAGGAGAGACATTCTTAAGCAGTTCCTGAGCACTCCCTGAGCAGTTCCCAAGCATTCTTCGAGCAGTCTCGGAGTCTCCCTGATCAGTCCCACACACTCCCCATATGGGCCACCAAAATGTTGTGGTTGTGACTAGCTGGGGCCGATGTTGTGGGCAGTAAAGGAATTTACCAAGACAGTTGTGGGTAAAAGAAAAGGAATTTATTAGAGAAGATACAAAGACATGTTGCAAGAAAGCAATGGGCAGCACAGCAGAGAAGAGGCTGCCTGCAAAGAAGCAGGGGATGGACAAAAGTTTTATAAGATCATGCTGGTGGGAGCTATGTGCAAGTGAATTTGTGCTGTATGCTAAGAATATGTTGGGGTAATTTTTAACTGCCAGGTCTTTCCTATGCAGGTGCCCAGGGGAAACACTATGCTACTTTTAGCTGTCTTGCAACGCACATGCTTTCCGTTTCTGGTGTTGCAAGATACTGACTGTGGTTTTTCACACAAAGAGGTAAGCCCTGCAAACCGGGTTAGGTCCCTGTTCTGCCAGCCTGGCTCCTCCCTGGTTCCTGTTAACTTATTGATTTATTAGGGCCACAAAGTTACCAGGGGCTTGTGGTAAGGAGAGGAGGGTAGTAGAAAGTGACTGATAATGAATATCAAGTTTCTTTTAGGGATGATAAAAATGCCCTGAAAATAGATACTGGTGGTATTTGTATAACTTTGTTTTTTTTTCTGTTGCTGTTGTTGTTGTTGTTATTGTTTGACATAGTTTCACTCTTGTCACCCAGGCTGGAGTGCAATGGTGCAATCTTGGCTCACTGCTACCTCTGCCTCCCAGGTTCAAGCAATCTTGTCTCAGCCTCCTGAGTAGCTAGGATTACAGGTGCCTGCCACCACGTCCAGCTAATTTTTGCATTTTTAGTACAGATGAGGTTTCACTATGTTGGCCAGGCTGGTCTCGAACTCCTGACCTCAGGTGATCTGCCCATCTCGGCCTCCCAAAGTGTTGGGATTACAGGGGTGAGCCACCAGGCCCGGCCTATAACTTTGTGAATAGACTAAAATTCACTGAATTATACACTTTGAAAGTGTGGAATTTGTAATATGTGAATTTCATCTTAATGTTAAAAAATTACAATTAAAAAAGAAAGTAAAAGATGCCATGAGATTTATCAAATAGAGAATATTAATAAAGAGATGTAAATTGTTTTTTTAAAATAACCAAATGGAAATTCTAGGATTAAGAAAAGTTCTTCATGCTGAAAGAAAGTGATTCTAGACAGCAATTCAAATCCACACATAGAAACAAAGAGCAGTAGTAAAGTTATTTACGGAATAAAAGACAGTATAAATTCATGTTTTTCTCTGTTCTCCTTAACTGATTTAAAAGACAATTGTATAAAGCAATATGTATACTGTTGGGTCTATACCATATAGAAATGTCATATATTTGACAGTGATAGCTCAAAGGAGGTAGACGAGAGCAAATTTATATTAAAGAAACAAAATATAATGAAATCCACGAATATATACTTGCTTTCCTCTTTTTCTTCATTTCTTTAATAGACTTGAAATTGTATAAAGTAATAATTATAACAATATATTATTGCATTTGTGACATATATGTTATATATATATGTGTGTGTGTATATATCTCCCAGTGTGTGTATATATATATATGTATATACATACACACACACACACACACATAACAATAATAGTGCAAAAAGGGGAGATAATAGAGCCATGTGTTTCTTTATCTCACCAGAATTAAGTTTGTATAAGTTGAAGGTGATTTTCACAAGTTAAGATGTATATGGTAAGCCCTAGAGCAACCATTAACAAAATAACAACAACAACAACAACAAAAAAGCAGAAAACACTAAATAAATTAAAGTGTTGCATTAGGAAATACTTACTGCAAAAGAAAGCAATAAAGGAGGAACAGAGGAACAAAACATGGGCTCCAAGATCAGAAGAAATAATTCAGAAGAAGAAATAATTCTGGATTTTCAAGTTTCAAGAGTGGATTTTAGCAAAGACCCTTTGGGCCTGCATTGATTGCAAAAAAAAAAAAAAAAAAAAAAAAAAAAAAAAAACACACACACAGCTCAGCAAATTCCTAACAGACAATACTTGGGCAGGGTTTTACTTTGCAAAGATATTGCATTTATAAGGAGCAGTTTATGGAGCTGTCTTTATTTTGGATATTTTGCCACAAGCCCATTTCTATTTGTGTGAGACTAAATTCTGCCACTGGTAATAAGACCCTTACCTTACCTTCTCAGAAATGTAGACCATTGAACAGTTTTTCACTTATCCAGAAAAGTGGCATCTGAACTACCCTGCTGCCAAGTTGTTCTATTTACGTAGACCCAAAACTCACTAAAAATACCCCTAACCAGGATGAGGAAGAAAGTTGTACTGACAGAGAAAGACAAGACAAGGGACTCAAGCTAAACTAGAAGTTTTCCTGGAGAGGTCAATGGATATGTAAAAACAGTGGGTGGAACTGACACTTCCTAAACCCCTCTGACAAGATCCAAACCAAGGGCTGTGAGAAAAATTAAGTTATTCTGGGATTGGAAGACTTTCAGCTATGGGTGGGCAAGCTGACTGGGACACAGAAAACAAGAGGTTAAAATAACAATGTCTTTTGACAGCAAATTCTACCACAGGACAGGTCTGCAATTTCACATGGTTATAAATGATCTGAAGAGCCAGGTAATGCATTTAGTGAAATTGAGTTTCCAATTCATACAGCAAGTATTCATGTGGAACCTATGTACTAAGCTTGGTCTAGCAGTGGAAGATTTTGTGATGAAAAAGACATTGTCCCTTTTCGGAGGGATTATATAATCAGGTTGAGATGACATAATGTAGATTCACACATGAAGAGTGCCACTCAGTGTCATTTCATTCATGAGCTGAAGCCAGGGGAGCAGACAATATGGTACATTAGTGAGGAGGGGAGGCTGGACAGGAGGTTTCTGAGGGAAAGCAAGACTAAAGCTGGTCCTAAAAGATTAGATGTTGGGACTTTGGGGACTCAGGGGGAAAGAATGGGAAGGGGGTGAGGGATAAAGGACCACAAATTGGGTTCAGTATATACTATGCTTGGGAGATGAGTGCACCAAAATCTCACAAATCACCACTAAAGAACTTACTCATGTAACCAAACACCACCTGTTCCCCAAAAACCTATGGAAATAAGAATTTAAAAACATTTACAAAATAAATTTTAAAAAAGATTATATGTTCGAATTCAGAAAGAAAGAGGAAGATCATCCCAACTAGAGAAAGCCGCGCATTCCTAGGGAGGAGCCATTAACTCATTCAACAAACATTGAGTACTTACTGTGTCCAGGTAATGTTGGAGAATACAGCTATGAGCAAAAAAGTCCCTGCCTTTGTGAAGGTTATATTCTAGATGGACAGATGGGTAATAAACAATAAGAAATAGATAAATTAGATCATTTCAGTTACTGAGAAATATTATGAAAAAATAAAACAGGATAATGGAATAGAGAATGAATTCAAATCATGGTTTGCCCTTTTATTAGCTGTGTAACTTTAGGAATGCTGTTTAACTTTTTTGTGTCTTAGTGTCCTTCCTCATCTATAATATGGTGCAATAACAGTATTTATCTTGTAGGAGCATAGCAAGGGTGATTTAATTTATGCAAAAGGGCTTAGAACAGTATCTGGCACATTGTAAGCCATATACGTTAGCTATTATAGGTGTGTATGTGAGTTGGGAAGTGGGGACTAATTTAGATAGGGTGACAAAGGACTACCTCTGTGAGCTGGGACCTGAATGATGAGGAGCCGGTAATGGGAAATTCTCTGGCAAGAACATTCCAGACAATGGGGCAGTTAAAGGCCTGATACTTGGATGAGCTTAAGATCTTACCGAAAAAGAAATAAGGACAATGTGGCTGAAGCATAGTAAGCCAGAGAAGGGTGCTAAGAGGTGAAACAAAATCAGAGGTGAGCAAGGGCCAGATTACCTAGAGCCTGGAAGGTAATAGCACAGATTCGAATTTCATTCTGAGTGTGATTAAAGAAAAAAACCCACAGGAGGTTTAAAGTAAGGGAGTGATGTAACCTAATTTACACTTGTAAAAGGTCTCTCTGGCTACTGTGTGAAGAATGGACTGTAGGAGAGCAAAAGTGGAGGCAGAGAGACCTGTTGGGAAGTCATTTCAATTGTCCTGACCAGAGGTAATAATGGCTCAGATTAGGTGATTTATTGGAGGAAGTAAAAAGTAGTTGTGTTTGGAGTCACATATGAAAGTAGACTGGATAGACTGGGCTCAGTGGCTCACACCTGTAATCCCAGCACTTTGGGAGGACAAGGTGGGCGCATCACTTGATGTCAGGAGTTGAAAACCAAGCTGGTCAATATGTCAAAACCCCGTCTCTACTAAAAATACAAAAATTAACCAGGAGTGATGGTGCATGCCTGTAGTCCCGGCTACTTGGGAGGCTGAGGCGGAAAAATCACTTGAGGACAGGAGGTGGAGTTTGCAGTGAGCCGAGATCATGCTGCTGCACACCAGCCTGGGCAACAGAGTGAAAGTCCGTATGGAAAAAAATAAAAATAAAATAAATAAAGAAAGAAGATTGGACAGGTCTTACTACCGATGGACTGGTTCTAGGAGTAAGAAAAGAGGAATGATGGTGCCTGATTTGGGGGCCTGAGCAACTGGGTAAATGGTGGTATCATTTACTGAAGTGAGGAAGATTGAGGGAGGAAAGGATTTGGGAAGAAAATCAAGAGTTCTGCTTCGACTGAGTAAACTTTAAGAATTGTATTAGGTATGCAGGTGGAGGTTTCAAGAGAGCAGTTAGTTGTCCAAATTGAACTTGGAGAGAGTTAGGGACTAGAGAGATAAACATGGGAGTCATGAGTACATAGGCCATAATTAGTCACTGAACTGGTGAAATCACTTGTGCCTTGCAGAGAATGTGAGACCAACTCACGTAGGAATGGAGAAGCTGAGCAAAGAAGGTGAGAGAAGAGTAGAAGTTTCTGACAAGTTACTGGCAGCAGAGGATAGAAAGTTGACTGGAGATCTAGTGAGAAGGCCACTCACTGGAGGCAACGGTCCCAGCAGCAGAAGAGAAGTAGATGTGGCATTAAAAAGCTATTTGCAGGATGAAAGGCAGGAGATTGGGCACAGGGACTGAGCTAGGGAAAGAAAATTGTCAAGAAAAAATATCCAAGTTCTTATTCTGGAAAAAGGTGTGGATAGTGGCGCCACCAAGTGAGAGAGAGACATAAGAAGATGAGCCGAGTGGAATAAGAATAAAAATAATATATTTGTTATTCTGAATTTGAAGCTCCAGGAAACATTTAAATCTTGCCTCTGTCACTCCAAGCTATGTGACTTTGGGCAAGTACTTATCGTTTCTGTGCCTTAGTTTCCTTATCTGTAAAAATCGCCCTTGCCTCAGAGATACTGTGAAGATATGTGGTAATAACTGTAAAGCATGCTGAACAGTGTCTAGCATAGAGTAAGTATTTAATAAATGCTAATTACAATTATTATTATAAGGAACGTCGTTATGAGAAAGTCTGGAATTTTGAGGGATGCCAGGTCTACTATGCCTGGAATGCAAAGTGCTGTGGGGAGATAGATGATGACGGATAGTGGAAGATAAGACAAGTCAAATAGTGAAGAGCCTTTTAATGGCAAAAACAGCAATAACTTTTGCACCAACTTAATAGATTTTTATGGAGACTTCATTATGTAGGCATCATTGATTAAACTATTGGTCATTGGCTATCAAGTTGACCTTAAGCCCCTCTTCCCTCCCTGGAGGTTAAAGTCCCAACCTTCTTTTCATGCTTTGTCTTTCTGGTGACCAGCCCCACACTGAAGTTATTAGTCAATCATTAGCATACAAAAAGACAGCAGTTTGGAGATCCCAAGGACTTTAGGAGTGGTATGCCAGGAAATGGGAGGAAGACCAAATATATATATTTCACAATATCACAGTAGTCCATTTATTTTTATTGCTGAGCAATACCCCATTTATGAATATACAATTGTTTTGTTCATTCTCCTGTTGATGAAAGTCTGGCTAGTTTCCAGATTGGGCACTATTGCAAATAGTATTGCTATGTCTTTTGGTGGACATAAGCACTCATTGCTCTTGGATATACACCCAGCACCTTTACCCCTTAGTTTTTAAATTAATTTTTTTGAAGTCTTTGTAGATTCACATACAGTTGTAAGAAATAATACAGAGAGATCCCATGTACGATTTACTCATGTTCTCCCAGTGGTATCATCTTGTAAATTAGCCTTCAATATCACAACCAAAATTTTAACATTGATATAGTCAAGACACTAGGTATCACAAGGACCCCTCCTGTTTCTCTCTCATAGCCATATCCATTTCTCACATGCTCTCCATCCCCTGCCTTGTTCTTTAACTGCAGCAACCAATAATTTGTTCCCTTCTCCATTTCTATAATATTGTCATTTCAAGAATAAGGATTTTCAAGAAATAGGGAAATGGAGAATAATGCTATAGTGGCTTAAAACAGAACAAATTGATTACTTTGTAGTTCTGGAGGTCAGATTGTCAGAGGCGTTTGAGCCAGAGCTACTTCATCTAGAATAGGGGCTGGATAAAAAAAAAAAGGCTGAGACCTACTGGGCTGCATTCCCAGGAGGTTAGGCATTTTTAGTCACAGGATGAGATAGGAAGTCAACAGAAGATACAGGTCACAAAGACCCTGCTGATAAAACAGGATGCGGTAAAGAAGCCAGCAAAAACCCACCAAAACCAAAATGGCAATGAAAGTGACCTCTAGTTGTCCTCACTGCTTA